>NW_026622852.1:3601922-6291922 GCF_023065955.2 Ursus arctos
CTACATTTGTGTGATACAACTTGTGTACTATTTTATTTTTCTAGACAGTGTTCTTACAATAACAGTTCTGTGGATGTGTGCGTGTGCGCGCCACTACAGAGGTCTGGTGTCTACACTGACAGTTAGTAAAATGCATGCCATGCATTTTATTAATAATAATAAAAATAATAATAATATTCTGGATATGGAAATTAGTGGGGGTGAAGTGCGCTTCAGAACTAAGCACTTACCAATAGATTCTGGAGATTTAAATACGGAGAGAAGAAAGACAGCATAAAAATATTATTATATTCCTTATAATTTGGTACAAATTTTTCAGAGTTAAAGCTTTATATACTAAATCATCTATGTTACATGTGAATAATTAATTCTTTATTTACAATAACAGAATGCTAATCTACACAATTCTGCTGACAACAAGCAAAAGAGGCAGTTAACAAGACGCTTTAACATCACAGGACAGGTCAAAAGCTGAGAATTCTGGGAAGACAGGCAGTTAAGTTAAACAACTTAGAATTCCATATCAACATTACTCCCAACGTCAAAGTCAACAGCTTATTACTACATGTCCCAGGGAAATCACCTAGGGACAGGCTCTAAAATTTAAGAAATTTAGAATTATCTCTATTTTTATCTAAAGAGAGCAAAGGAATGAACTTGGGATGGGGATGGGAAAGGGACAAAAGGGCAGCAGGGAGAGAGAGGAGGAAGCAGCAAAAGCTGGAGTCTACACCAAAAGCAGACTTCTGTAGATCCAGTCACTGGAGGGTTCAAAACTCTTTAATGTGGGCGCACACTACTGTGGCTTATGTGTGGAAAATGCTCACTCACAATAATATAATAATAAAATTAATCAAAATCCCCTCCTTTCATTGGTACTTGGTAAAGGAAGTTTACAAAATACCTCTGGTTACTCAGGAGATAACATTTCTGTGGTTTATGTATTAGTGAAAAGAAAGCAGATGTGACCAAACTTACTAAACTTTGGTACTTTGATGAGTTCAAATGCAGAAGAGACAGAGAAAACACACTTTAATAAAACTGAATCATTTTAGTGTTTAATATGAATCTTTTGGCTTTTAATGGATACAACCATTGGAGCTCCTTGCAAGTTCTGAATGAAGTCCAATGTTGAAATAAATTTGTTTCAAAAGAAAATAGAGAAAGAAGAAAGAAAGAGGAGAAAATGGATCCATCAAATACTGCAGAAAGGCAGTAAATTAAAAAGTTATCAAAAATACAGTCACAGCAGTGAGCAATGTGGATTAAACAGAAGCTGCAAAACACAGAGAGAAAGACAGACTCTGGAACAGGCTATGACATCACAAACATGGACAACACATTAAATAACAGAGAAAGAGAAGAGGGAGAAAAATCAATACCTAAAAATTAAAATAAAATAAATTAAAAATAAAAATAAAGAGAGAGAAAGCTAAAAAAAATTCTCTAAGAGTTAGTGGAAACAGTAACAAGACCCTACCTGATCGTAACTGCTTAATACGGCCATTGTTGTTGCTTGTGTCGACGGGTAAGAAATCTTTAAACCAAGTTATTTCTGGATCCGGATTCCCACTGGCTGCACAAAGCATGGTGGCCGTGCGTGTACGCTCAACCACCTTCAGCTGTGGGCCCATGTCAATGGTAGGGAAGCCCCTGGGAATTTGATCCTCTGCAAGACAAAAGGTGATACAAACATGTTAACAAGTCAGATGCCCAAGATTCAAGAGCATCCCCTTACCTTACTCAGCATTTGTTGAGAAGCTAATACAAACCTGGCAACATTGTGCTATCAGAATAGGATATAGTCACAATGTTGTTCCTGGCCAGAAGAATGCACCGTCTATATAAGAGACCAATAGCTTCACAAAGAGCTAAGACACAGGTGATAAGGACCATGATGAAAAAAATGCATATAGTTCTCCAGGATGATGGAGGGAAAAGAAATTACAGAATGTGTGCCTGAGGAGGTCAGTGAGTACCAAAGGAGGCTCTGAAATGGGCCTTTAAGAACAAGTGGAAGTAGGGGCGCCTGGGTGGCTCAGTTGTTAAGCGTCTCCCTTCAGCCCAGGGTGTGATCCCAGGGTCCTGGGATCGAGCCCCACATCGGGCTCCCTGCTCAGCAGGAAGCCTGCCTCTTCCTGTCCCACTCCCCTGCTTGTGTTCCCTCTCTCGCTGTGTCTCTCTCTGTCAAATAAATAAATAAAATCTTAAAAAAAAAAAAAAAAGAACGAGTGGAAGCATATTCCTCAGAGTAAGAGAGTATTTCCCTCTATTCCAAAGGTCTACACCATTTTCAGTCATTAAGAGTTGAAATTCCTAAATTTTGCATCCTCAGCTCATCCAAAGTTCACTACTCCCTAACCCGTATCAAAATTGTCCCAGATCAGGGCACCTGGGTGGCTCAGTGGGTTAAGCACCTGCCTTCTGCTTAGGTCCCCACATTGGGATCCCTGCTCAGTGGGGAGCCTGCCTCTCCCTCTCCCACTCCCCCTGCTTGTGCTCTCTCTTCTTCTCTCTGTCAAATAAATAAATACAATATTTTAAAAAAATTGTCCCAGATCTTAGATCTTGCGAAATTAAAGTCTCCTTAAATCCCCTAAGCGTGATGATTCGCATTACTAATTGCATTACCTGCTCTTCCAGCCAGCGTTAGAAAGGTATATTCTATCTGAAGACCTTTTGAATTTGAAGGAATTTTACTTATATGGGTGATGACTATCCAAATTAGAACTTGGCCATTTGTTTGAAAACCATTATGAGACATTTTAAATTCTCATTGTTTCCGGCATTAATTTAATCAACCCTCCTTCATGACCTCATACATTTTTGTGAGCCACCAATTCCAAAATTACTCACAAGCACAAACACCAGTGAGGGGAGAAAAAAAAAAAAAAAGAATCACCAGATGTGGCACCTCACTTTTCCTAGGATGTAGCCTGCAATTTCTGGTATGATCCTATGAGACTTGCTGAGGTCTGGGTTATAATTTCTAGGGAAAAGTCTCCATTTCGATGCTTCCGCTGTGTTGTCAGTCCGATCTATGTGTTCCCTACTGCCTCTCCTATATCGTTACAGGATAAACTTAATCTCCTAAATCTACCTAGCAAAATCCTTTTAAATCAGGCCCCATTTTTCGCAGCCTCTCATGGATGATATCCCTCATTAGAAAGTTTCTTCTGCTTACACTGTAATTCTTAACCGTTCCCCAGACAAATCATGTTCGCTAAGTATTCTGTGTCTCTGCAAAGCCATGCAGCCAAAATCACCTTCTTTGTAATAAAAACCCTCCCAAATATATTTAATATTTTCCTCCTCAGAGCTATTGTGTAGTAACTAAAATCCATTTTCTTGTACTTATTATCATTAGTTTATCTCCTACACCACGAGTTCCTCCATGTCTCATTTATATCCAAATCCCTTTCCATCAAACTAGTCTGGATTTCTCTACTTTTTTTTTTTAATTTTCTTTTTTTTTTTTTTGAGAGAGAGAGAGAGAGAAAGAGAGAGAATCTTAAGCAGGCTCCACACCCAGAACATGAGCCTGCTGCAGGGCTCGATCTCACAACCCCAAGATCACGACCTGAGCCGAAATCAAGAGTCAGACCCTTCACTGACTGAGCCACCCTGGAGTCCCTGGATTACTCAACTTTGAATAGAACCTCCAATGATTCCCATGGTTAAATATAAATATATCCTAGTGATTAAAAACTGGAAAAAAAAGTTTTTCTACTACATATAGTAGAAAACTACTTCTGGTAAAGGGTTGATCAAAGACATAGCTCAGGACTACAGACAGAGATTTTGAAGGAATGAAGGTCCAAATATTACCAAAGAATAAAGCTCCCAATAAAAGGAAGGTTTCCCTCAACCACAGCTCCAGATTATTGTAAAAGGAACTGTAGGGCTAAGAGAACAGGGAAAAGTGTGGACCCTGGCTCTCCTGCCGGGAGATTGATGAAAGATCAATAGAAGCTGCTAAAGTAAGCTGGGTTTGACATCTCCTATCACTAGAGAATATTTGCCTGTCCCATCAGCTAGTTACAGCTGGAGACTAAAAAAATTATAAAAATAGTTCCCTTCAATGAGCTACAGATTAACTTAACTTGAAAGATACAACTGTTTTGAGTAAGCAGGAATACTATGTGTTTATTTGAATGCTCACACATCAACAGCCAAGCAGAAGTCTATGGTGGACAAGTGTCAGAAACGGTAGTCAAGAATGAAATTTCAAGGTGATTTTTCAAGGCTCCAAGTTGGAAAGTTAAAAATTACAAATGGAATAGAGGATTTTGCAAATTAGACTAATTTTGATAACCTACTCCCTTTGAATTTCATCAGGCTGTTTTTTATGACTTTAAAGGTTTCATCAATATGATATGTTTACATTGGTAGCATTTTTCTACTGTTAACTTGAAAAACAAAAGCAGAGAGATCAATAGCCATTGTACCATACACATTATATTAAACATCTCACTTGGCAGCTATTGACATAAATTCTTCAAAGGAAAAAAATAATTTACTTCAAGTGCTCCAAAGTCAACTACACTTAGTTACCTAGAAAGGAGTTGTTGTTGGTTTTTTTTTGTTGTTTTGTTTTGTTTTTTGAAGCTCTTAGATTTTTTTGTTATTTTCCATATTTAAAGCCACCAATTTAGGTTAATAAAAAATCACCTTGAGATTCTTGAAATGATTCTGCATTTCCCGGGGCATATTATCTACCCCCAGGCCTTTGAATACTAGTTACATTAGCATGCATTAACATTGACCTACTAGTCATTACTTTTCTTCTACAGATTCATCTCTCTCAAGAACCAAGCCAATATTCAGTACCAAGTGGCAAGTGTCAAAGACTTAAGATTGTTGCGCCACTTACTAGAGGCTCTTACTAAAGAAATCTAGAATTAATAACCATTTATAAGAAATGAAGTCCTCACCTTGGGGAGAGCTGACAAAATTGACTTGTGCCCTACCAAAAGCAGTCTAATACATTTGCATGACCTTTCTTTTCCTTCTTGGCTCATAAAGAACACTCCAGAGCCCCCTTTTCATACACACAAGTGCACAACAAAGATAATCTTTCTTGCATACTAATCGGACAGTGGAGGTAAAGAGTGTTCCTTTCTTATTTTTAATAAGGGTAATTAAATTCTATCCATCCCCCCTTTGCACAGAATCTCTTTGAATGTACTTTCTTCATTAAATTTTCATGAGAAACATCACAATGTAACAGATTCAAATAGCCAGAACTCTTACACGTTGACAGTTGTGGCTTGTTTCCAATTTGACTGTCAGGTATTTGGCAATAAAACTCAGTATTCAACATAAAACGAACTGTAGAAATAATGAAATTTCTAATTGGAATGCTTATCTCAGTGGGTATAGTTTAGAAGATGTTAATTGCTTTTTTTCACCTTCTACATTTATTAGTGATTTATATAAAACTACTTTGGCCATTTGATAGCATCAATTTTGACAGCTCATCAAATGTGTACTACCAGGAACTTGGGGGGAAAAAAATCAATACCTTTAATATCTTAACCACAAAAACTTTTACAGGAAAAAAAAAAAACAGCTATCAAAAATTAACAAATTGTCAATATGTTAGCAGCTTTAAACTTTTACATGAGGTGAAAAGAAAAACATTTTGTCCTATTCATTAATGTGCTCATTAAGCTTTAAGGTGCCTTACTTATCACTGTTCCATATTAATATTCAATCATGCAGAATTAGCTATTAATTCATCAACAATTTAAATCAGACTTGACCTTCACAAAGCCATTTGGTCTGTCATTTTGAGAGGCCATTAAAGGGCAGATTACTACATACTTGTGCTTAGTGAATCATGGAAGTCGTACATATTTTGTTTGGAATGGCAGCTATAATAGACCTGGAAATACAGCACATTCTTGGAATCTGTTTGGTGTCTTAATGAAATATGCTGATATGAAACTTACAGTTCCATTAAGGAAAGAGAAACATGAATGTCAGCATTTTCCAGAGTTAACTTCCAATTTCTGCAGAACTTATGTTAATAACCCCTGACCTACCCAGGACCTGAATGGAATGTTTGGGGAAATAGTCTGATATTGTTTTGTAGAAAGTCTTGCTTTAGATATCTGTGAATGATCAAATAAAAACTTTTGCATAATTTGCTCAGTTAAACTACTTTCATTGTTCATCCATAAACAATTTTAATGATGTTTTTAATTGCGCTCCAATTCCGCAAACACTGAACCTCTCTTATTTGATAGGAAACCACAAAACTAAATTGCCTGCTAAGGCCACAGCCTCCTTCCAAGGTGGCCCAAGCAGCTCCTCTTGCCAAATCTTCCTGAGACTCTGAATGAATTCAAATAGACAGGTGCTTTGACTCTGGTCCCAAATGATTTAAAGAAGCTTTCAATGAAGGGTTGTTTGCCATGGTGCTCTACTTCCAATTTATCATGTCAATTACATCAACAGGATGCTTTTACAAATGCAGTATTAAAAGATTTGGCAAATACACCTGATTATTTAGATACTATGGACAATGTAGAGGTTCTGATGAAAATGGTAGTACAATAAAGAGAGATCAGAATCTGGAAGAAGAGAGAAGTAGTTTTTTTTTCTTAGGGAATTCAGCTCCCTGAACCACTTTTCTGAGTGCCAAACAATTCACAGTGGCTCCTTGTTTGAAGCCCTCAAGTGGTGTTATCAATCAACCCCTTAATAAGTCAATGGGTATGCTTGAATTCATAAGCTCATGGAAGGCAGGGCTCTGTGTTATTTCCTTTGTAACTGCGACAGCGTACAAAAAACATTTGCATATAATACACATGTTTAGGGAGTTGTGGCAGACATTTCAGCACTCATGTGGCATTTCTGAATTCCTACGGGGTTTATTTAATGCCATTCATTTAAATAGTTAGTCATTCTTTTTTTAACTTTTTAAAATTTAAATTCAATTAATTAATATATGATGTATTATTAGTTTCAGAGGTAGAGGTCACGATTCATCAATCTTATATAATACCCAGTGCTCATTACATCACATGTCCTCCTTAATGTCCATCACCCAGTTACCCCATCCCTCCACTCCCGCCCTCCAGCAACCCTCAGTTTGTTTCCTATGATTAAGAGTCTTTTATGGTTTGTCTCCCTCTCTGGTTTCATCTTGTTTTATTTTTCCTTCTCTTCCCCTATGATCCTCTGGTTTGTTTCTTAAATTCCACATATCAGTGAGATCATATGATAATTGTCTTTCTCTGATTAACTTATTTTGCTTAACATACTACCTTCTAGTTCCATCCATGTCATTGCAAATGGCAAACAATTAATCATTCTTTAATGGTTTTGTGGCTACACATGTGGCCTCCCCAACTTGCTTATTAAGTCTAAGAGACATAAGACTATCTTATAACTTCTATTTTTTATAGTGTCTTAAGTAGTATGAGACTTACAGACTCATAAAAATGGTCGTTAATGGCTATTTATTTTTATAGTCATAAGTTTCATTTAATTAGTAAACAATGTTGACCAGTTGAGATGTGCAATTCATGCCTGTTTCCTTCTATAATTTAGTGCAGTTGTTACACTGGAAAAACACAATTCAGTACCTGCTTTATCTAATTTTATAGAAAGCCTTCCTCCACATACTGGTTGTAAATTCCTACATCCTACATTATATTTACACAACGAAACTCCAAAGAATACAACAAAATATGTATCTATATTCTGTTATGTGATCTTTAGAAAAGTGAAATTATTGACGTTCAAACTAATGATAAAACCCAAGTGAATCACTCAGTTGTATGTTTAGGCAAACGCTCAGGGTCATCTTTCACTGACAGGAGCAACAATTTTTCAATGGCTAGATATCCTAAACCTTTAGGCGTTCACAATGTAATCTTACAGACGCTCTAAAGTTTTGTTTATGTTTTGAAGGATGAAGGGATTAAGCGAAGTTTTCATTAAATTAGAAAAGTCAAATGTTAGATGGATCATATAAAGAATATTTTCTTAATAAGTGGTAGGTCCTTTAAATATATTGAAAGGCATCTCTACCTGTTAAAGAAATCGTACTGATCTATGCCACACAAAGCCAGCATGTTTTTATAACTATGAAAAAGTAAAAGTTCTCTTGAAAAGTTTAAATATGTTGGTGTTCAGATGGTCATATAATAAAATATTTTCATACTTATGAAAACTGCACTAAGTTAAAAGAAAAAGAGTTTTTGAACTATTAATTTCAAGAATCTACTGGGTAGTCAATAGATGGCATCATTTATTCTATAGATATAAATGAAATGCCTCTGTTGTGCCAATTGTGGGCCAGGCTGGGTATGAAGTAATCTAGAGAATCTCTACACTGTTGTGATTTATTTGTATCTGAAGAATAATTAGATTCTTTGGGAGTGAGAATAGTACCCAGCTCATAGATAGTCCTCGAGGACTGCATGAGATAACACATTAAATGTGGCTAGCACTGCCTGGCACTAGTGTCTGGCATTTCGTAAAATATTAGCATTTATACACTTACTCAATCCCAAGCTCCCACAATAGATTTAAACAGAACAGAGTCATGTGACTCCAAGTACTGATAAAACAAAGCCGTAGCAATAAACTGTAAATGGGAAATATTCTATGCAAATCATAAAAAAAAACCCCACAGGATTATCTAGACTTGCAAGTGAATTTAGAAAGCAGTATGTGTCAAGTAACCTTTTCAAAGCTCATAAAAGCCCTATTTCTCCCTTTGAATGAGATTTTACATTCTTTGATTAATCAACAGCAGAAATAAAACAAATCCATATTGTCATATGATTTGTTCCCCAAAAAGAACTAAAAAAAGAAAATAGCTCGAAGTATTTGGGACAGAAAAGCTTTACTGTGAATGCCTGAAAGCACTGAAACTATTTGAGCCTTTACTGAGGTTCCCTGAGACAGGTGAATGTGTATCATAATTACCATCTTCTGTAAACACAAAACAAAGACTCAGCAAAATTAAATTACTTGTTCCGCATCATGCCTACAGCAAAAATTTTTTAAAAAATCTTTTAACTCTAGATTTGTTGTATTTTTACTTCATCATGATTCCTCTATGCCAACAGTTGTCCTTTGAATAAATATTCATTATGAACAGTGAGAGAACTCTTAATCAAAGTTAACCCATAATGGAAGGCACAGGGAAATAATTTGAATAGCTGTTCATTTTCATTTTATTTTATTTTATATGATTTTAAATATTTCACTTGTTTGTCAGAGAGAGAGAGAGAAAGCACGATCAGGGGGAGGGGCAGAGGGAGAAGCAGGCTCCCGCTGAGCAAGGAGCCCGATGTTGGACTCCATCCCAGCACCTGGGATGATGACCTGAGCCGATGGCAGACACTTAACTGACTGAGCCACCCAGGCATCACTTTTAAAAAATTTTTTTTTAAGCAGAAAGGACTAAAGTTCCATGGAATGTAGTAATAATAATTTTAAAAACAGTCCTACATTTTTAAGAAAATCCACCTTTTGTTGTATATCAATTGGCTTCTCATTTGTGTAGCACTGGTTCCAGGTAGAGACATAAATCTGCCATGTATCATAACCAATAAAATGTGCACGAGAAAAGGAAGAGTGTGAAAAGGATGGTAAATATCAAATAATTTCCCTAGGGAGCTCAAGTTCAGCACTGTGCCTGTCTTTAATCCTTCTATAATTTCTGTTTAATAAGCTAGGAAGGGCTATAAGTGGCAGGACTTTGGTTCTGAGCAGACACCAAAAGACAGTACACAGAGCAGAGAACTAGACATCAGTAGACTCAGCATATCAACTCTACGACCTTAG
This sequence comes from Ursus arctos, assembly GCF_023065955.2. Lineage (NCBI taxonomy): Eukaryota > Metazoa > Chordata > Mammalia > Carnivora > Ursidae > Ursus > Ursus arctos. Next base: position 3,611,733 of record NW_026622852.1, read on the forward strand.
GCCACACAGAGGTCTCCACTATGTAATAAGGGGCCAGTACTGACCATCCTACACAGCTTTGTCTGGGAGAGGAGACAGATCAGTGTCTCACCGGCTAGAAGGCCGAGGGGTTCTGGCGAGAGTATTTGCTACTTTGCTGATCAGCAGATGAGTTTTCAAGTCATTATCTTTCGGAATAAACCACCGTATCAGGCTACAAACAAGAACCGTATCTTTCCAGAATACAGTCCCTGAAGAGGGGAAAAGCATTTATTATTCTTTTCTTAACGAAAACAGTGTAAATAAAGCTTTTATTTTCACCATTCCAGATGGCAGCAGGGTATAATTTGTACTGTTTTGACATCATGGTTGTATTATTCAAAATCAATCTTCCTGCAAGTGTATTGAATAAGGGACTGAAAACAGAAAAATAAAAAGAAAAGAAATAAAATCTAAATCAACATTTTCCAGCAAAGTTGGGCTCCTGGGCCATTATCAAAATGATATTCATATGAATGAAATTGAAAAAATACGTATGTAAATAAAGTGGTTTCCAATTATAAGTCAAAGGTTACTCTAAGTCAGAAAGAAATTATCTAAAGCAGGAGAAAACTGCCAGTTAATATAAATGATATCCCAAATGGAATATTTAATAAATATAAGATCTGGTCCCCAAAAAGTAATTAGGAACAAGTTCCTCTTTGCAAGTTATTACGTGCAGATGGTATGCTTGTCTTCATGTGCCTGTAAATCAATCAGAGAAGCTTTTATTTCAGAGAGGATTTAGGTATCTCTTAAGGGCAGTTACTGGGCACCAGCGTCTCCGATGATTTCTCGTAGAATTATGCCATGCAGGAATAGAAAATTGGATACTGATAAGCTGATAGGATCTTCATTAGCAGCTACTAAATACTCAGCATACTAACCAACTACGCGCACAGCATTCCAGAGCAAAGTCCATTTTCTGAAATATTCTTCACATGGTGAAGAGGTTGTAAGGCACTCTTGGCACGGAATAAAGCAAACTTATTTAGACGTAATGTATGCAATTACCCTGCAAATCGCAAAGCAATGTCTACATAGCAGAACACAAATCCAGTTAGATTATATTATCATTTGTGTGAATGTGGTGACTGCAATTTTACATGCTTTAAGTCAATTATTAGTTATCTGTCTTTGGGTTCAGCCCGTGATCACACTCTTTGTGATCCAAAATTAGATGAATTCATGGGGATATGGAAGTATCCTCTCTTACCAACAACACTATTAATTCTTGGATATTTAAGCAAATATTTAGGAATCAGGGTGATGCTTTTATTCCCTTCTTTGTCATGCAAATCTGATTAAGATAACAAAATCCAATGCCCACCCTCTGTCACAAACCTCACTGCTTTCCATTAGTTTTACTAACAGGGGTCATGATACCCTGTACATTATCCAAAGTTTTTGCCATATTTTGAATAAAATTTTAAAAAATTACATAAGTTTTTATTTAAATCATACTGTCAGTTGTTTTTGTTTCCGTTTTTAAGAAAAGAAAGGCAAAAATGAATGCTGGAGCCGAAGTACAAGAATTTAGTTCCTCTTTCTTTAGAAAGAGAGATACAAAGACAAATAGTAAACACAGAAAGAGAACTTTCTATGGGTTTGGCTCCTGCCTCTATTATGCGTCAGCCCTGTAAAAGTCAGAAATTCTAATGAGCTCAAATCAAACAAGGCCAAGAAAAAACATTCATCCTGGCTGCACCGTATTGTGGTGAATAGAAATGAAAATAAGATTCTTAAGCCATCAGTTGTTATATAAAAAAGAAAATTAGAATGAGTGTGTATGGACTGGAATTGAAGGCATTGGTGTGAAATTATGGTTTTAAAAACATACACACTGATACAGAAATGAATATAATTATAAATGTAAGTTATATAAACTCACCAAACACACCTATCCTATCTGTGTGAGTCCAGAGAGGCTACAAGCAGCAATGCCTGATAGCAATGGCCACACCAGATCTTAAATATGACTCTCTAAATACGGCCCTCTATAAGAGGAAGCAGAACTCCTTGCTTAAAGGACTGATTCCATTCAGTACCGGGACAAGAAAAAAGTATAAGATATATACCTGAAATATCTGTTACATAGGAAAGTGCTCAAAGTGACAAGGACATGTTGAAAAAGCAAAGATGCCTGTGTGATGGGGCCCTCATTAGCCAAACGTGGGGCAATCTGAACATCAAAATTTATATATGTATATATAAACAAATTATAATACATTAAAATAAAAAGACATTACTCCATACTTATATAAATGAATAAATGGAAAAGTTTCAGGAGGAATTGTGTCTTTATATAGTCCCAAAGTAACTCCTCACAGGCATTTATTCAAAAGAAAGGAAAAGAGTAACTTTACAATTGAGAAGGCTCACAAAACAACCTAGGATAACAAAGTTGACATCAATAATGGGACAAATCAAAATCATGTGTTGAGAAAAATATAATATCACTTCTATGATATTTGCTATAGACTAAATGTTTGTATCCTGCCAAAATTCATGTTTAACCCTAACACCCAATGTGATGGTATTTGGAGGTGGGACCTTCAGGAAGTAGTTAGCTAATGACGGCGGAGCCCATATGAATGGGATTAGTGCCCTCATGAAAGAGATGGAAGTGAGAGGTCTTGCCACTGCCATGTGAGGACACACATCCAAAAGAGGACCCTCTATGAACCAGAAAGCAGGCCCCAACCAGACCCCAAATGTGCCAGCAACTTGATCTTGGACTTCCCAACTTCGATAACTAGGAGAAATACATTCTGCTTGTACGTCACCCAGTTTATGGCATTTGGTTATAGCAGCCTGAATAGACGAAGAGAGTATTAGTGCCAAAGATTCATAATCTAAATACGATCGAAGTAATCATCAGCAAAACCCAGAATGAGAACATTCTGTGACATAACAAACTTGTTATCTTCAAAGCTATCAAGATCAAGAACGTCAAAGGAAAACTTGAGAAACTCTTGCAGATTGACAATTAAGGGCAAAGTACAGCTCTGAACTAGAGCTTCTGAGGACAGAGAAACCTGAACAGGACACGTGGTAAAACCCGAATGGGAAAACTGCTGAAATGTAATCTGAGGATTACATGGTTACGCTGCATCAATATTTACTTCCTGATTTTGATGATTATATTGCAGTCAAGTAGGAGAATGCCCTTATTTGGAGAAATAGAGGTATTTGAGGGTGATGCGAGTCATGTCATCAATTTAATCTCAAATAGTACAGGAAAAGTTCTTTGTATTGTAGCTTCCAGTTTCTTATAATACTTGGATTGTTTCAAAATTCTAAAATGATATAAAAATAAATTACTATGATTATATTAACATAAATAAATGAGATTTTACAAATCCTTAGGTTATCTTATTAATTTCTCAGTTGTACAACAGTTATCCTCAAGGCTTCTGAATAGATGGATACACTCAAGCATTTTGTTCCAATTCTGAAGAATATTCCTAAATACATACTTCAAGGCCCTCTTAAACATGAAGACTAGTTAACTGACATTTCAGCTGTTACCAATTTTATACCAATGATGATAATACCAGAAAATTGTCAGGTCTGGAAATATGTAAATTCCTTTAAAATTACTAATACTTCACTATCAGTGCTGAACAATGAACAAAATGGAGTGGTGATTTAAGAGCAAGGCAAGCTCATGAAAAGAAAATGCAGAGAAATCAATACTCTAAAAAATAATTTCAGATTTATAATTTTTGTTTAGAGAAGTGAAGATCTGAAGCAGATAGACTCTACTAATTTTCTCTGAAAACATCTGAGAAAGTTTAAGATAGAAGATCAACTTTGCTTCCTTCCAACTATAAGATCGTCAACTTGACTCAACACCCAGGAGTCTCAGAAATCCAAGTGTTGTTTTTCAAGGCAGCCTTTTGAAATTTTTCAGGAAAAATCTGCCTTCCCCCAGCTCTTCACAGTTCTTCCCCTAGACCTACAACACAGTAAAGCAAAATGCTTGCCATTCTGTTCTCTTTAACCATTTAGGGAAGTGGGGCAACAGCAACAAGTACAAAAATTAAGTGATTCCAGTATGTCTAAATTTCAGCATTTCTCATAGTCTTAACGACAAACTGTGGTATTTGTTCTATTTGAGGGAGAAGATAGATTCTTAAAACAGGTGATGGAAGTTTTCTTCAAGGGCTATTTTGGAAAATAAAAAGATCAAATCTTAAAACAAATATCATATATAAAATATTTCATTGTACAGAATGAAAACTACATGAGCACATGAATAAACCTTTAAATGTATCTTATGTTTCGAGAATGTGTTGTATATCTACAGAGGATAACTTCCCCTAAATGCAAATAATGTTCTGTTTATATGCCAAACGTGAGCTTCAGTTTAACAACAAAGAATTACCAGATTGAGCTACTTTATGTTTGTCAGCGTATGAGACTTTTCTTAAGTCTTTGGAATCACAAGCTGTCAATGTATAGACACTACCCAAAGAAATTTATAACTATGAGTTTTTTTTAATTTTTTGAATTTTCCTCCGTCTTTACATAAACTTACTAATTAAAATAATACCAAAAGTTTTATTTATTTATTTTAGAGAGAGAGAGAGAGAATGTACATATGCATAGGGGGTGGAGAGGCAGAGGGAGAGGGAGAGACAGAATCTCAAGCAGTCTCCCCGCTGAGCCCAGAGCCTGAAGCGGGGCTGGATCCCACAACCCCGAGATCCTCACCTGAGCTGAAATCCAGTCAGATGCTTAACCAACGGAGCCACCCAGATGCCCCCAAACAATATCATATGTAAATGCATACATGAGGGGGCTCTCTCTCCCTCTCCCTCAAATAAATAAATAAAATCTTTTAAAGAGAGAGAGAGAGAGAGAGCTCAAGTGCAAAGAGGGGAAGGTGCAGAGGGAGAGAGAGAGAGAGAAGCAGATGCCTTCCTACTGCAGAGCCTGATGTGGGACGCAATCCCATGACTCTGAGATCATGACCTGAGCCGAAATCAAGAGTCTGTCGCTTAACTGGCTGAGCCCCTCAAAGTGCCCCTAAATAAATAAAATCTTTAAAAAAATAAATGCAAAATCTTTTTAAAAATAAATGTAGAAGTGTATTCGGTACATTTTGATATGTCAGAAATATTAACATGCTACCTAACAGGAAGTCAGGCATTTAGAAAATAACCAGATAGAAGAAGACCTACCCAAAATGGCCAAAATCACCGCCAAAAATCACATGAATAAAATGCTATATCCTTTGCTGTTAGGAGAGGTATTATATATATATAATTCTATATATATAAAATTCTAAAGGCTAGATTTTCTTAAGTAGTAGGTTAAGTTCAGCAAATGACAAACAGGGTTTTAGGCAAAGCCTGAGGGGATTAAGTAAAGGATTGTGGTCTTTTTCCTAAAAACAAATAGGAGGTAAAGAAAAGTTTTACTGCTAGAGATAAGTGTGTGGGCACTTAAGTGCCTACAGACTTATGTGTTAGGAGAGTATGTTGCTTATCAAATTTTCCTTTTGAAAAACATTGTTTTAACTACAATGTGAAGAATGAATTGTGTTGGGGAAAAAATAATTAAAAAAAAAAAAGAAAGGATGTAGGAAGGCCAATTTGTTGAAATAAGGGCAAACCTATATCAGGTAAGTGGTGGAGGAGGTGGGAAGTGGAGGGAGATATATATATATATATATATATATATAATAACTATATATATTTATATATATAAAATTTCAGCTTTATTGACAATACATAACTGATAAATTTATTTATCATTTATCATTTATTTATCATATAACTGGCAAATAAAACTGTAAGATATTTAAAGTATACATTGTGGTGACTTGATATGTGTATATGTTGTGAGAGTTGAGAATAATTTGAAGGTTAATTTTACATGACTTGGTGATATTTTGAGGATGGAGAATCAGGGAGAATTATCAGGGATGGTTTTCCAAAATATGTAATGGATTCAAGAATACATTTCCAGTCCTGTCTTTCCTTGGGGAATAACTCCAGACATCTGAAGCACCTATGCAATAGATGACATGAACCTTGAAGGCTGGACTCCATCTTTTCCTCACCAGGGTAGTTCTCCCAGGGTGGAACATAGCACCAAGCACAAATTATCTGCCAAATGAATACTGACCCACATTTACTTTCAGGAACTAGCAGAGAGGGCTGGTAAATAAACCATTTGCTTCCTTAAATGCTTGTCTCAGGGTGAAGGCAAGAAAGGACTGGCTTTGTCTGTACAAAAGTGGGCTCAGCATTCTTGTTGTGGATGTGCCAGGAACTCCTTAGGCACTGGTCTAGAATGGTATGGAGATATCCAGGGATTTGCATCGGTTTTCCCCAACCACAGTTAATTCCCTCAATCTGAAGATAGCTGAGTATGTCCGGGTATTCTTCTTTCTAGCCAGAGGAGAAGCTCACTAAACATCAGGGTATCGCGTCAATAGCCTCCTGAATAAAAGCGAAAATAATGTGCGTTGTACTCCTATGAAGACATGCCATGAAGAATCTCCCTAAAAGATAACTCATGGCTGTTACATTTTATTATATTACATGCCAATTAAATAGATACAAGTTTCCAATGACAAGATATTCAGTAGTGATACGATAAACCTTTTCCTTAACATCCTGAAAACAACCCAGAGTTGTTCATTTTCATTTAGTTGCAATAGACTGACATATTGTTATAAATTTAGAAAACATACCATCTCTAATTCTTAACAAAGTGACAGCAACTTGACAAGCGAAAAAGTTATCTCAGCCTTGAATTCACTGGCACAGAAAGCCCACATATACCACTGTTCTTTCCACAGCACAAGTGGATGGTTTTTATGTTTACTGCAAGATTAATGCTGCTTCAATTGCTCAGTGATGATAGCTATGAGGCTGCTGAGTAAATAATCTGCATTCACTAAAGGAAGTAAGAACTTGTATTTTAGCCACCGATCCCTAAAATAACTAATGCTATTTAAGTGTTTATTGTTATAAAGATAAAATAATATGCCATACAGCTTTGTAAAATATACATGACAGGTTTCATGGGCAAATTACAACCAAATGGGCACATTTTATAGTTTCTCAGGAATTAGAAGAACATAAAAAATAATCAAGAATGTTTACCCAGTGGGAAAAAGGCATTTTCAATTTAGTTTTTTCTAATGGCTATTATACCTGACCCCCTCCTTCCCCTCCTCAGTGCTGATGACTTAGACATGAAAGCTCATACACTTCCATTTGCTGAAAAACTGTTGGGCACCTCATATGAACTGAGTTGTTTGAATCATGACAGATCTGTTTCTTTGGTAACAGCAGCTAGGTCACACAATAAAGCCAATCTCTCCAGCCCCACTACCAACCGTGACCTTGCTTCATCCCTCACCCCTTCCCAGCCCTCCGCGGGTAATTTTCAGGTGACTCTTAGGTATATGCCCTCCTCCCAAAGCCTAATCTATTTTCCTGAAACATAGTTCAGTAGGATTCTAGTAAAAACAAAAAACAAAAAACAAAACAGAACAACAACAAAAAAAACTTCCCTGGGATGTCAGTTTTCCTGGTGTGTTTTAATATGATAGAGATTTAAGAACATTCTAGCTATATAATCATAGTTTTGAAATGTTTATCTCTTCAGTTGTAAGAGAAAAAAAATTGCAGCTGAAGATGTAAGGCTAAGTTGGCTCACCCTTTCCTCCTTCACTGCCAGACATAATTTCTTTCTTCATATTTTGAATCCATTTCCTGGCAGGGAGGATAATATTTATCTTAATACTTATATTCCACCCCCATCAAGGAGCCTACTGTTTGTTCAGACATACAGTGACACATTTCTGATCATTTAACTTCTAGGTATTCTATTCAGCCCACAGCAGAGTTCATCAGGGGTACTGGGGACTCAGGATTCCTACTGTGTTAATGAGAAGAACTGTTTCTTTCTGGGTTGGTCTTCAAAAGGTAGATATTAAATGGAAAATTTCTCACTAAAATTATTTATAAATTATAGAACATGAGATAATTCTGAGAGGAACTGGCCCATTCTGATAAAATATGTAATACTAGACTAGACCCTAGAACAGAGTCAACTATAATAGATTTTACCACTGATTTTAAGAAAATAGCTATGCAGATCAACTCAAGTCAAAGTCACACTTTTTGGTAGCTATTCTGACGTGCTTAACTGTTTTCAGTGACAAAGTCTATACAGACATTACCTCATTTATTTACCAAAGTTCAGATATTGCAACTGATCGATCACAGTTAAGTGTTCACATGGTGTTTTATAGAGGCCTTTTGTTTTAAATGTAATGAATGAGATGGATTCTTACTTTTACTCTCTTAATAGTTTTTTAGGTTCTAATTATTATAGCCATACTTTATGGCATAGATTGGTAGTTCCTTAATTTCCCAATAATCCTGTTTGAGAAGAGATCTGACATTTTTCTATGCAAACTCAAGTTGAAATTATGGGTGCTCACTTGGTCCACCTCAATGTTGAGGGTGTTGGTCTAACCAAGCACATATTACTGTGCTCCTTAGTTTTCTTACAGAGAGGTAGATCATTGTCAAATCATTGTCAAAATATAAAACTCTCCTTAATCAGCCACCCAGTTTTGCTTTACTCTCTCCTTATCAGGAATCTCAACCTCAAATTGATGGATAAAAATCTATCACAACTTGACTAGACAAGCAATAAGTATGGATAATTAGCTGAAATAATGCAATCTCATCCATTCCTTCACATAACATAAAAATAATCCTTTGATTATCTAGAAGGATCAAAGACTAGGATACCAGGACTATTTTCTGTTGTTTGCTAGTAAACAAGTCTTACTGAATTGTCTTTACATATAATTCCCCAGGTTATACTGAGGGACTTTAATAAGCAGCAGTCCTATTAAGCTGGAGAGAGTTAAACACACATATGATGCCGAGGGTATTCTTTACAATATGACAGTGTCTTTATTTCTGAAGAACTATGGGAGAAATATTTTCCCCCTGGTTTCAGTCTCAGGAATAGATATGATTTTTTCAAAGAAAAGATTTATTTCTATATTATAGACATTGTGCACAGGGTTGCTCTTTCTCACTTCCAGAGGGGTTAGGAGATTTAGAGTTAAAACTGGTCTACCTGAAACAGAGACATAGAAGCTCATGGCCTGGGCTGTGTGTTCCAAACTCACTGTTCCATCATCACAACGTTTTATCTCATCATAGAGAACATTTGTCTGTAAATTAATCTTATGTCCCTTTAAAGCAAGGTTATAATAAACGGGAATGAATAAATATTATAAATCCAATCTTTCAAAAAATACACAGTGAACAAAAGAGATGATCTCCAACATGTCAAGAGACATCCAAACAAATCAGTCTACATTGCCCACCATAGTCTATGAGAAATGTTAAAGTTACCTGCAGTTACGATAAACCAAAAACAAACTCATAAAGTGAGCTTCTGAGAGAGTATGGCGTAAAATCTTTAATTTGGTGAACACTAACCTGAAGAAAGGAATTAAGAAAGAAGAGATGGAGAAGGGTATGGAAGGACAGAGTGCCTTTAGTATTTTATTTCTCTTTCAGGTAAATCACTTTAATTAAAATACTCATTCCATGACAAACCTGAATGAATATATCTCCTGAAGACATAGAATACACTCACATGTGTTTATATAAAGCACAATATTATATTATCTTCAGAAAATTATATTCACAATTAGCAAACATTAAGTGGCAGTACTATTTGTTCAATTTAGCAAGTATGTTGAACACCTCTCAGAGTCTACGCATGAAACGTTGTTTAACACTTGAGGGCTCCAAGACCAGTTCCTCGAAAGTCTTAAAATATAACGGTGGGAACATGCATGTGAACAGAAGGAAATATGTTGAGAAGAATAAGTTGCTAAGGGAGCACAATTGGGTGAGTAATGAAATTTGCTGGAGATCAGAGTAGCCAGGCCTAACAGCATGAATAGAATTTTGGCAAACATGAATGTACTAAGAGCCTTCGAGGTACAGGGAAATGATCGATGTACAGAGATTAAATAGGTGATATATTCAGGGTGAGTGTGACTACTGCTTGGGTGCATGTGTTTGCAGATGGAGTCAGGAAGGCAGTGTGGCAAAGCATGTTGAAGCAGGATGCAGAGATGGTCAGCTGGTCCCAACAGCGGGAACCCAGAAGGTAGCAAGGTTCATTTGGCAGGCACCATAGAACTGAGTATTTTTTAACAGAGAAAGTAAGAGGAAACGGTTCACATTCTAAAACACAATCTTTGTCAAAGGAGGTTAGTGGTGGGGGACAAAGAGCAAGAAAAGTTAGAAAGTTGCCATCTTCTTTTTAATGCAAGACGACAGTCGGATATAATTGGATACAACTCCTGGGGAGAAAATGGAAGAGATGAGTTACCAACACAATGGAAGAATGTTCCACAGGTTTAGGAAGTATTCATTTTATTTAAGGGGAAAATGTGGTAAAAGTATGTCTCAAGTTTCTAGTTTCTTAGTTCTTTGGTGAACAGTGCTGGTTGGGCGGGGATGGGTATTAACCAAATACAAGAGGTAAAGGAAGACATAGGGAAAGCTCAAGATTTGAAATATGGTTTTGAGTGTCAATCATATGCAAGCAAATGTAGGAATCATGTGAACAGATGAGATGACCCAGGGAAGAATTAACTGTGAGAGGAGTACGGGAAATAACCATACTTAAGGGGTTTTTCATGATGAAATAATTTCCTTTAGAAACTCTAATTTGTTGTATATGTATTTTACTCATTATATCATGTGGAATATTTTTCCATGCTGTGTCTGTATATCAAGTAATCTGTTGGCAAATTCTTCAAGTATTTTTTTCATAGAATAGTATCTTTGCTTATCCTATTACATCACAAAAAAATGTGATGGGTAATTACAGTTTTTAAGAGTTGTGGACTTTAGATTGTTGCAGACATAGGTAAAAGTATATGTGAATGTTTACCTTGCAGGGAGGGGCAAATGAGAAAACAACACAAACTTGGAGAGAAAAGATGAAGTAAAACAAAATAAGTGAGAAATAGTCCCCAAGAAAATTACTTAAATAAACAGTATAAAATTACTCAAATTGTAAATTAGCCAAGGAAAAAGAAAGAGAAAAAACACTTAATGTTAACTTAAGTTATTGGTAACTTAACTGTTTTTTTAATCATTCCAAAAGAAAGAAGATGCTATTATTAGCTCTTGCTTTAAGCCATGCAATCATCTAAAGAAGATGTCAATGTTTCAAACACTTCCATTTATCTATATTCAGATCTCTATTCATGTACTAATCCCACGTGAAGCATCTGAAAGGAGATTAAAAAGGGCCAATCAAGTCAATGTAGGAGTACAAGACATCACTGGGCAACTTAAACAGAACCAAGCTCAAAGCAAAAACCATATAAGGGAATCATTCAGAGTTTAGAGAAACAAACAGAAAGCATCTCCACTTTTTATTGTGTTTCTAGGAATTTGAAAATTGAAGGTACAATCACCGTTATTAAAAAATGATAATAGTTTTCTATATATAAGTATTTGAAATAAGAGGCCTACATTTCAATATACACATAGTCAAGCCTCTAGTATTACTACGTGTAATTTATATGTATATGATACCTCCCATACCTGGAGTGTTGAGTATTAAGTGATTTAATGTGTACATCATGCTTAAAGTAGATTTGTCATATAGGGGATACTTAATATTTACTGACTACGACACCGCATGAGGTAAAAAACAAATCAAAACTATATTCTGCATTCTTTATTATAAGTAATGGCTCTGAAATATTTTAAGTCCACCTACCATTTCAATGGGTTGAATCACCTAGTTGACAATGCACCTAGCAGACACACAAACATACCAGTGCTTACGCGCATGCACGTCCTACAACATAGCTTGTGGTAAAAATGGCACCCCCTTGTAAGAAGAAATCATATTTTTCAATCACTACAACTAAATCCTTTTCAACGAGAAAATAGGAAATAAGGTATTATATAATTGATAATATAAAAGCCCATCACTACGATTTCTTGAAGGATACACTGGCCACCATGGTCTACAGAGAGGACTCTGAGAGTTGCTGACAAAAACACCTAAGACATTCAGATTCACTGTTCAACTGTTCTGTTAATTCAGACATGGATCAAGTCATTGAAACTAGAGAGTTGAGAAAACAGGATCACCAGAGCAGGGTATGACAAGAATATTCCTTCCACAGGCATGCCTTTGACAGTGAGCTTTTTCTATAGCTGTCGTAACACGTATTCACCACTACAATAGCACGTATCAATCTTGCCTTGAAAGTAAGGTTGAATAAACTTCATTCCTGGCATGTCCTTGACACCTAGATGGTGAAGTTCCTATAAAAGCATAATTGATAAGACTGTAACTTGGGGGTGATTTTGCTCAACAGATATCTTATTCCCTTTGAGCATTTCTTCTTTCTGAATTATCCAAAAGGTACCTTTTCCAATAACCGGTAATCTCTTTCTTAAGTAATCCTAACTTCTGTAAGTCTGGGGCCTTATGACTTCTAGAACATATTTTGCCATTATAATTTGTTTCAAATTCCAGAAGCCATGAAGGAAATTTTCTGCTTTATAGGATTGTTCTACATCAAGGCACAGTCAATGTGGGAGTTGTTGTCATCTAAACCTATTTAATTAGATCCCTATAGGCTCCATATTGCATCGATTTGTTTTCAATAATAAAAAACTCTCATTACTAAAGGTAAGAAAGTGTATTACAAATCTTTTTTTTTTTTTTTTATCTCCCATTCCTTTCTTTTGTTGGGGTGGGGGGGAGTGAAGAATAATCTTCCTAAAAGATTTTATTAGGATGTAAGACTGACAGAACTCTCCAGCAGCCTGAGGAACCAGTCATTATAAAAATGGCTTCAGATCCCAATCTGTGTGGGAGATGATATGATCACTTTCAATTACTTCATTATGAAAAAAAGTCATTAACTGAATTTACCTGATATTGCTAATATCTCTGCAAAATTCATAAACATGATAATTCAATTTTCAAAACCTAGATGAAGATGATCCATAGAAAGCTGACTCTGAATGTTACTTAAAGCAATCTCTCTTTGCTTGGAATGACCATGCACAGACTTCACTGATACGTGATCAGCAGACTCAAACTCTGGAATAGATCAGACCAGAAATGGGATCCAGCCAGCCTGCTCCAAATAAGAAGAAGAGCATGTATTGAACTAAGCAAAGAAGTGTAGATAAGATGATGTACATTGTGATTTGGGCAGAACTTTCCTCACAACCCTGAGATCATGACCTGAGCTGAAATCAAGAGTCAGATGTTTAACCAACTGAGACATCCAGGGGCCCCGGCTGAGAACTTTGAGAGAATATGTGGGAAATGTTTTGAGAGATGTGGGTTCCTCAGATTTGGTATCTAATTTTCTCCCAGCACATTGAGAAAAGAAGTTTCACTGAAGTAATCAAATGGAGGCATTTCCATCAATCCACATCACTGTATTTTTCAGAGGATGGAGAGGGAATCCTGAGAAGTCCTTGCAGCCTTGTGAGAACTACATGATGATAAAGGGAGGGGGGGGCAAACAATAGGAAACCCAACCCCTTTTTAAAGGGGTCTGGACAGCATTCATAATGGCAGTGAATGAATACATAGAACTGTCCTTCTCTAAGAAGGACATTAAATAATACTGGAGGCAAGAGAAGGCTAAATATGACTACCAGAATACTTACCCAGCCCCTTCCCTTTATGGTAGGCTTAAAATGGCCATAAACTCTTACTTCTGAGTTGGCCATATCACTTGCTTTAGACAGTGGTGCATTAGTAAATTGACACAAGCAGTTATTGGGTATATCATTGATATACTGGGGCTGCTCTTTTGAAACCTATGAACCATGTAAAAAAGACTTCCAGAGACAGGTGGGCCAATTGCTTCTGTTTCAAAAGCCAAAAGCCTGCTAAACTTCAGACCTGTGAATGAGCATATTCCACATTATCTAGCCATAAGCTACTCTGCCACATAACCACAGACGCACGAGTCAGTGAAAATCAGTTAAGCTGGCCTAGACAACAATAACCACCCAACTGAAACATAGAATTTAGAAGTTCATTAGAATGGCTTCCATGCTAATGTGCTGCAACCAAAAATGGGAGAAGAGGACTGAGGTGTACCTATATGACAGGTACACGACTGGCACTGTAAAATGTATGATCTCTTTTAGTAGCCACAGAACTCTGCAAGAACTCTTCTTCTTATAGATGTATGAATAGGCTCAGAGAAGCTGCATGACTGTTTTAGTAAGATACGACCTTGCTATTAGCCTAAAACTTCTATCCTCACTGAAAGAGACGGAGCATACACACTACAATATAAGAAAGGAGGAGGCAGGGCTCCTAAGGATTTCAGAAAGAAAAAAGATAACAAATTAGTCAAGAGGGGGAGGATTACAAAAGTAATACTTTATTAACAGGACGGATTTTGAATTATGCTTTGAAAAACAGAAAGAAATCTAATGGTGGAAATGGGAAGAAAATCACCTTCTTGTGTTTTCATATCATATAAATATATTTTAATATAGAGAATTTTCAGATATAGAAAATAGAAAGTAGGGAAAATAAACTTCTTGGTCACCTTCTAAATAGAGTTATGAATAACTTTTGGTCAACATACATAGTGTACTATGTGCAGGGTATTCAGAGAGGTATGTGAACAATCTAGAAAAATAGCAGCAGGTAGTTTTGTTTGACTGACAAAGAAGACACCCAAAGGGCAGTGGTGACATCTAGTCTTTAATAGGCTAAAATATGGACATTAAGTGCCAGGCTACTGAATGGTGAACAGATTGAGTGGATTTAGATGGCTAGAGATTGAGGTATGATTTTATAATGACTCAGAAATAAAGTTAATCCTGGGATAGAAATTTATTCATTGTTCAGCAATCATGCTTATTTTGACCTGTTGGAACAAGTACTGAAGAGGTCTCAAAGAAATATATGAAGGACACTTAAAGGACTTTAAGTGAAACAGAACACACTAACATTGGTATTTTTATACTTTTTCTATCATTTCTAGAGTAAGTGGTGTGGGGAGAGTAAGCTGACTCAGAATCAGTCTGCCATCTTAAAACTGAAGTCTCTTTATACCTATGAGTACATGACTCATCCACTGAAAAACCCAATTGCTTGGAGATTACACACACACACACACACACACACACACACACATCATTGTTCCTTTAAAACAGTAGCTTTCAAGGCTCATTCTGAGCAGTCCAGCACTACTTAGTATCCCTGATGCACCTAATAGGTGCGTAATAGGACTACACCTACGTGCAGACATCACATGGGCAGGAACATCTTTCTGGCCACACCAAGCCATGGCCATAAGCAATATGGGAGATAACTCTGTCACCATCTGGATGACCCCTACAGATGCCTCTCTGCAGAGCTCCAGGGACAATTATAAGAACAAAGAGTATTCTAAGAGAGGGGCTTTGAGGCAAGGTGAGATTAAAGGAGAAAGCTTCAACCCCCACACTGTAGTCAACAATCTTGTCCACCAAGTGCATTCTCAGTTACGTAAATGAGTATTAATACAGATTAGGTGCTCATGGCACATACTTTTTAATATGATTGCTCGTTTAAAAAATCCTTTGAAAGAGGATTTTATTTTAAAGAAAATATTGATTATGATTTACAGTTGAGTCTGATACTTGAGGTAGGATTAAGAATAAATAAAAATATTTTATGGGGGAATCCTTAAAAAAAACAGTAGCTTTCAATTTGTTAAATCCTGCTTTATCAAAAGAATTCCATTTCCCCCTACTATAACATATTAAACTCCCAGAATAAAGACAGATGTTCTCCTAAATTTAAGACTCAAAGAGGAAAACAGCAAACAAAAATCTTATTTGGTAATCGCCCATACTTTAGTTTTGGTAAGCTGGGGGTTAAATGTAGAAGATGCTACTCTGCTTATCTTCAGGAAGATTTTTATTTTAATCCACACAGATTTCCCCCTGGAGAATTTGGTGTGAAGTCCTAAATCCAAATTTCTCAGAGAAAGCACTGGTTTTGAATGGCAGAAATATCATAAGCCTTACAGCCATCTGGTTTCGCATCATCTTCCTTTGGACACATCCCCAAAATGGGATTTTATTTATATTCCAGACACAATTTGGAATGTGGTTTCCTAGGCTCGGGCAGGGATGGTGAGGTAGCCAATGACATCTGAAGTTAGAGGAAAGAATAGTCCACTCACTTCCCAGAGAGAGAAAGTCTCCACTTGCAGGGGAAGCACGTGAGCAGGGTATTATACATGGATGAAAAGTGGGCAACAAAAAAACTCGGGAAAAAGAGCTCCACTTGACACAGGTCTAGGCCCATCCTAGACTTTTTATTGCCACCTTCAGGACAGCATCGGAATACAGAAATGCGGCAGGACAGATGCAGATCTGTGAAGACATCTTCATTTCTCATGTGGAACAGGGACAGATGGAAGTAAAGAATGTGCCTTGGCTACATGCTACCCTTTGGGAAAACATCTGGGCTGTTACATTGTTTTGGAGAATTGAAGGCAAGAATTCCAAGCTCTCCCACCCTGCTTAAGAGTTCTGTCATTCTTAGACTACTCTGTCACTGAGAAAGCTAAAAACATATTTGAAAGTCTCAACAAAATTAAAGGAATATGAGTGTATATGTTTAGTTTCTTATGCTGTATTCAACTTCACTACACGTAGAACATATGTCACAACTAAGTTGGGCCATGTTTGGTTACTCACTACGGGTCAAAATTGAAATTCTGTTGCAAAACATCCAAAATAAACATAAGCATAAATGTTTTTCTAACATTCTGTGGCTGAATGTGTGATATATGCTAACCAAAAAATAAAATAAAATAAAACAAAAAACAAAACACACACACACACAAAACAAAACAAAACAAAAAACAAAAAAAAATACGGGTGACCAACTAACAGATTCTAATCCTCAGAAATCAGTTAAACAATATAAAAAAGATATTTCAAGGCCACCAAAATCAACTGCATTAAAGTCAGAGACGAGCCAGAAAACACTAATTATGTCTGTATGTATATGTGTGTGTATTTTATATTTCTATTAGGATGAATATGCATTTAATTATTAACATAATCATGCATTTTCTTCCTTCATAAGAAACCACACTTTCATCTACACAAGGGTCTGCTACATTGGAGACTGCTTTCATTATGCACTCAGTTACACGTCCTGCTTCAGGTTTAGAAGGTAGGAATTCAGTTTTGATATGTACAAATATGTAAGGGTCCAAGCTTGAGGAATCTGAGATTAAACCATTTAGATTGGGAAGGAGGGTGAAGGACAGTGTAGGTGACAGAACGGAACCTACGTCTGCGGCTGACCATACAAAGGTAATCAGCCAAATGAATGAGGAAGACAGGCAACCAAACGTCCCAAGCTGACATTTACCATCTCTCCATGCTCATGTACTTTTAAATTCTTACATTAAAGAAAATAATATATTGGTCGTTCCATACCTGCAAAGTGTATAGCAGAAGTTGATGATGATCAGGAAGTGGTTAGTGGGGTAGGAAAGGAGGGGCGGCAAAAGGAAGGGGTACCCACAAGGGAGGGAGACAACGGTGAACAGGAAGTGGACAGAGCAATGCAGTTTGGTTGTGTCAACTGAGGTACAGGGAATGTACTGAAGATTTCTACCTTGATATTACTGAGGGGCTCTAGGTAAGAAGGGTCATTATTCATGAGAGAGAACTTACTATAGTGAAAAAGAAAGTAAACATCACTGTCCCCTTACTTATGTTTACTATCATTTCTTTTATGCGGCCATTTTAAATTTAGGAAACACTACAGCTTAAGTGTAGTTCCTGGGGGAAAAAAAAGATCAATGTAACTAATCTATTTCTGCCACAGTAAATAAGCGAGCCTTTGTCTCTTTTCCCAATTTTGAAATAATGGAAATGTGTTTAAGACAATGTTAAAAATGACAGGGAGACAGACAGCGTGAGGGAGCAAACAGGTCACTCTTTCTTACTGAAGTTTGACTGTTTTGAATTTTAACCACTAAATACTCATCATTTTCCCAGGACCAGTAATCAGCTATTTCCTTTCACAAATGGAGACAACTTATGGATGCCTCCCCTTCCCCCTTGTATCTTCTCTCCCGTTTTTCATTCAGCCTTGCCATGAGGAATAAACGTGAGCTGAATCGCATGTACTATTTCCCTGCAAGGGCTTCACTGCAAAGTAGCCGTGACATATTCTCTTCTGCTTTTCCTCCCGGTCAGGTGTGTCCTGGCACATGGGAGTCTCACAGAGCCAAGCCACAGTCCTGTGTCAGGTTGTCCCTCAGGCACCTCCCAGAGAGCTTGAAGAGTCTGCACATCTTCAGGCCTGCTCTGATGGAGAACCCAAAAATGGCCTCTCAAATCGTGTCAGATTTTCATCTCTCTGAAGGGCACAGTGAAATAGTTTTCATGACAGGCCAGAAGTAGCTTGAATCTTTCAAATCAGGTAGTTTGGGCTTTTGCACAGACCTTTCATCTAATCAAAAACACGTATTATTTTTGCTGTTGTCATTGTCCATTTGCTCTGGAGTGAGAGCTCAAAATAATTTTGTTATCAAAATAGAGTGAACTTCATTTATGACACGTTTTTATCTTACATATAATCATTACGTTGCTTACATGTGGTGATGAACTGAAATAAAATGGCAGATAGACACAAGGTAATGCTTGGAATTTAAAAAAATAAATAAGTAAGAAAAGGTTCAAGACATGGTCTTTAATGATTTAGTAATAATATTCATAAAAGGTACAGCTGTTTTCAAAATCAGAAAGATAGGCCTGGGGTTATAAACAATCTAGTAATTACTTAAGCTTTGCTTTTTTCTATTAGTTTTAAGTGAAATTGTTTTTATTATCATTCAAGTGATATGATTAATCCCTAATTAATTTTCTTAAAACAAGAAAAGATATGAGGAAAACACAATAATTCAAATGTTCATATTCTATCACTTACAATCAAATTATTTAACACTTGGTTTGTCTCTTTATGACTTGTTTAGGGGCAAAAACTACAAGATCTGGTTAGGGCTAGATTTATGCTTATTTTATTTGAATAGGGAAAAGACAATTTATCATCCTTAAGTACCATAGATTGTGGATATCCACAAGGAGGGCAATGTAAGACTTTCCAGTTATCAAGGACAGAAAGCCTAACAGATTCACTCTTCCATTTCCATACACAAAACCAGGCTTGAGATGGTCCCCATGCCTGTTTCAGGCACAGCTGTAAGAAAAGTGCTATGAAGTTGGCCTGCAAAGAAATCCCTCCACCACATTTCAAACTAACACCTCTACTGCCCATCAGTTCAGCTCTCACAGCTTTAATTTACAAGCCCCATGAGAAGTCAGCTTCAAAAAAATACCATTTTGACTTTCCAAAGTGCATTTGCAATGTAAATGGAAAGCTTCATAAGGTGTTTATCTACCTAGAGCAATTAACATGAATTTGTAGAATAGTATTTATTGACAACCTTTCTGTATCTCCAACAAAATAATAGTGCATTGATTGCATCTCTTTAATATCATTAACAGGAAATTCTTAGGAAAATCTATGTGCAGTAAGCAAGCACCAGAGCTGAATGTCAAGGGAGTAAACTCAAACTTGACACTGCCTCTCCCTTCAGTGGTGGAAAGACTAGGTTTTAAGCATGCATCAATTTGCATAACCTTAAAAAGAGTTGTCCTTCTGCTTTCTGAGGATTTAATACAGATTGCGCTGATTTTATAATCTCTCAATTCAGCAAGTTATCATCTGTACGTGTAGATAAACCAAGTTTAAAAGATGAGATGGATTTTTAAACTCCAAGTAAATCATGTATTTGTATATAACAGAGTTTAAAAACTTTGCTGATAAAACCAAATGCAAAATGGGGTAAGGGAGAAAACAAACAGGTAAGGGAGAAAACAAACTAGGTAATTTAGGTAGGGGCAATTTAGATGGATGGTGGTCAACTTAAATATACACACACACATACACGTGCATATACATACATACACAAACACACACTCAGAGCCACAGAGGCTCTTTCATACTGAGAGTAATCAACATATAATAATTAAATTGCACAAAATATACATATGTATTGACGAGTGTCTAAGACTGGAAAAGGGCTGAATAAAGTTATTCAATCAATTGTTGTCAAATAATGAGGCAATGCTAAGCATGAGTAAACTTTTGAGTTACTCCTCCCCTCAAACCATCAAAGAAGCAATACCCTTCAAAGACTTTAAGATAAGCACTGGTTTCTCAGAGTGATGTACTTTTTATGCTATGCCTATAAAAATAGCATAAAATATTCTTTAAAACAGGGTTATCCAGTGCTTAAGAAGGAGATCTCTACTGGTAAATGGATCTGTCTTTTCTGTTTACCATTGATAGGCTGGATTCAGATGATAAATTTTTCAAGGCTCTTTGGCCCAAGTGCAAATAAAGATGCAAAACTTCTTATGCTCTATAGTCATGGGGATACATGGATTCAAATTTTAAGAGTTTATTACTTTTATGAAGTCTTTAGGAAGGAATCCTTAGTTTTCTTCAGCCCAGAATTAGAAAGCAGTGTTGGCAGTGCTGTAAATGGGAAGGGTGATAGTCGAAATGTCTAAGTACATATATTCTAATAATCAAATGTTTCCAATGCCCAACCTGGATGCTTGGTCACAATACTACCGCTTTAAAAGCTGGGCAATGATGGGGGGTAAACAGAAGGGGGAATGAACCACGAGAGACTATGGACTCTGGGAAGCAAACTGAGGGCTTCGGGCGGGGGGCGGGGGAGGAATCGGGACAGGCCGGTGATGGGTATTAAGGAGGGCACGTATTGCATGGAGCACTGGGTGTTATACGCAAACAATGAATCATGGAACTTTACATCAAAAACTAGGGATGTACTGTATGGTGACTAACATAACATAATAAAAAATTTTAAAAAAGAAAAGCTGTGCTTTCTGAAAAACTACACGAGTTGGGGCACTAAAAGGCTGATACAACCAGGGTTTGAAGTTAGCACATTCTCCTGAAGGACCTACCATTGAACTATAAAATCATGAATAACCCACACCAAAGAGATGGAAACAAAGTTAATTTATACATTTGAAGCAAGAGGATATTCCAGATGGGGCTAGATACCCAAGCTGGTGACAGTGGCAGAGAGCTCTGGATTTGCCCATTTTAGTTAAGTAGTAATTTCCTATAGGCATCAATCAATTACAGGTTGATAAAATTGAGAAAAATTACAGGTTGATAAAATAAAAGTTAAAAGCACTGGTAACTAACATAATATAATAAAAAACATTAAAAGAAAGTTAAAAGCACTGGGGGGCTCATTATCTGGGCTATCAATTCTCATTCCTCTATTTACTTAGTTTATCCAAACTTTAAGCTAAATCTGTACTCTAAAGATTTTACATAATGGTACTACCTATATTATTCCTTGTACTTTTTTTCTGTAAGTTTTACATTTTAAATGTTCTGTGAAACCTTATCCCAAGGCTGTGTCTTGATTTTTCTTTTTTCTCTTTTCTTTGTATTTAAGCAGTATTTCCTAACCGAAATCAGATCCTTTCCTCCTATGCTTTTCTTCAGAATTGTATGGTTTTATGCTTTTTAACATTTGGGGCTGTAAGTTAATTTTTCTGTTTGATGTAAGGTATGAGTCAAGTTCATGTTTCTGTTGTTTGTTTTGTTAAGATTTATTTATTTGAGAGAGAGAGAGAGCAAGTGTGCAGGAGGGAGGAGCAGAGGGAGAGGGAGAGAGAATCTTATGCAGACTCTATGCTGATGGTGGAGCCTGATACGAGGCTCAATCCCACAACCCTGCGATCACAACCTGAGCAGAAACAGAGTCGGATGCTTAACCAACTGAGCCACCCAGGTGCCCCTGTTTTGTTGTTTTTAATATGGATACTCACCTTTTCTAGTGCCATTTGTTGAAAAGACAGATGCGTGGATGAACTGATGTATCTATCCACAGAATACTATTCAGCAATAAAAGGAATGAACTACTGATACATATCACAACATGAATGTCTTGGAATAATTATGCTTAGTGTACACCAGGCAAAAAGTGCACATATGCTATGATCCCATCTCTATAAAATTCTAAATTAAAAACTGATCTGTGGTGACAGAAAGATCAGTGTTTGCCTGGAGAGTGCTAGGGGCAAGCTAGGGGAGCAAGGGCCAAAATGGAGGGATTACAAATGTGGCAAAGCTTTCACAGGTGTACACATGTCAAAACTTCACAAACTACGTTTTAAATATGTGTAAGCTTATCATATATCAATGATACCTCAAAGATACATGTGCACACACACAGTTATGTACACACACTTATATGAAACATTAGTGTTTCAACAGATTCTTTAACCGTTAACATTCACAATCGAGTCCTGTCACATTGTTCTGTCACACTGTCACATCTTCTTTATGCACATGAATGGTTAGATGTGATTAGTTGTTTTGTGTGGTTGCTTACTGGGTAAAAAAAACTGAAGGAGTAATAAAAAAATCTGAACAATCTAAGCAATATAAGTATTTATTACCCAATTATATGCATACTTATTTTCCCCATACTCTAGTTAGACTATAAGTGTTTAAGGTTCAGAGAAATCATGAGATTAGCAAAATATAACAACTGGTTAAATGAAAACCTTTGGCAAAATTGGTCTCCAAGAAAGGGGATCCCTCCTACATTGTTGGTGGGAATGCAAGTTGGTACAGCCACTCTGGAAAACAGTGTGGAGGTCCCTTAAAAAGTTAAAAATTGAGCTACCCTATGATCCAGCTATTGCACTACTGGGTGTTTACCCCAAAGATACAGACGTAGTGAAGAGAAGGGCCATATGCACCCCAATGTTCATAGCAGCAATGTCCACAATAGCTAAATTGTGGAAGGAGCCGAGATGCCCTTCAACAGATGACTGGATTAAGAAGTTGTGGTCCATATATACAATGGAATATTACTCAGCTATCAGAAAGAACGCGTTCTCAATATTTGCTACAACATGGACGGCACTGGAGGAGATAATGCTAAGTGAAATAAGTCAAGCAGAGAAAGACAACTATCATATGATTTCTCTCATCTATGGAACATAAGAACTAGGATGATCGGTAGGGGAAGAAAGGGATAAAGAAAGGGGGGGTAATCAGAAGGGGGAATGAAACATGAGAGACTATGGACTATGAGAAACAAACTGAGGGCCTCAGATGGGAGGGGGGTGGGGGAGTGGGATAGACCGGTGATGGGTAGTAAGGAGGGCACGTATTGCATGGTGCACTAGGTGTTATACGCAACTGATGAATCATCGAACTTTATATTGGAAACCAGGGATGTACTGTATGGTGACTAACATAATATAATAAAAAATCATTTAAAAAAATTGGTTTCCAAAAGTATAATAGATTCTTCACTGAGAAATGCCCTCCAACAAAGATAATTATGAAGCTAGCTGTAAAGACAGAAATAAAAAAAAGTCGATCTAAGGGGGAAAGATCAGAATGTGGCTGGGAGGTCTGCTCCCCAGTGGAAGAGCTTTGAGCTAAACACAGTGGCTTGGAGCACAAGAAACTGTGGTGACATGAACATGGAGGAATTTGGGGGAGAACAGAGTCTAGGAGGATGTAAGAGCTTGCATGGTGTGATAGGACAGCTCTTCATACATGCATATTTATCCTGAGGTTACAGGGCTTTCTGTGATCACTCAACTGCTATTTTAACATATCACTATTTCCTAGAAAAGAAATTTTATATACCACAGTTTTTGTGTGAGAACCACATTCGGTTGCCTAAGTAATAAGCTATTAATTCACTACCCATAAAAAGAATGAGATTCATTTTCTCATCAAATATTAAGTGCAGCATATTGCATTAGACTTGAATTTGAAATGTAATTCCTAAGCATGGGTACTGTTCCAGGAAGCACTCTCCTCTCATATTTTTCTCCCCTTGACATGTTATATTTTAAATCTACATTGCCACCACATAGGAAATACAAATAATGTTTTAAACACACTGGGGATACTATGATTGACCTTAGAAAAATTCTATAAATAAGAGTACATTAAACTATTTAGTCATCACGAGTAAGAAGAAAAGAAAACATACAGAATATCCAGTTTCTATGCTCTGTTTTGTTTTCTTTCTCTCCTTCCTTTAAAACTGCTGAAACCATCCTAAAATATTTCACCTTTCTGGCTAATTGTTGTGCTTGGTTTCTAAAATGTTTATCATAAAAGATCGCGGAAGGTTAAAAATTGCAGTTTTATCACTAATACTATTAGCAGCAGAAGTATACCTCTTGAAACTATAGTACATCACAGAAATAGAAAGTCTGTTCCAGTGTTGTTTGTATACAGAGAAAAAACAAAAAGTCAAACTTTATGAGACTTCAGGTACCTTAGGACTAGTTTTGAAGGATCATAGATCATATATGTGAAGGTTATAAACCAGGGCTCCCGGAAAATCTGGACACAGAATAAAATCACCAGTGTAACAGAAACTGAAAATACCTCCTCTGAAAAGAAATACACCGAATGTAAAACGTATATAGCAAGTTCCATTTATAGACCGATGCATTCTCTTTGGCAGAGGTAGTTTTTAAAACTACTGTTACTAACATATGATATGGGGTATACGTGGGAGAATTGCTTGCTCTAGGATTTAGGTGTATTTCTACTTCAAGAAGGGAGTCAGCCAAAGAATCACTTTTTTTTTTTTTAAGATTTTATTTATTTATTTGACAGAGACAGCCAGCGAGAGAGGGAACACAAGCAGGGGGAGTGGGAGAGGAAGAAGCAGGCTCCCAGCAGAAGAGCCTGATGTGGGGCTCGATCCCAGAAGGCTGGGGCCACGCCCCCAGCCGAAGGCAGACGCTTAATGACTGCGCCACCCAGGCGCCCCCACTTTTTTTTTTTTTTTTAAATATTTTACTTATTTATTTGGGAGAGAGTGAGTGAGTGAGCGTGAGCAGGGGGGAGTGGCAGGCAGAGGGAGGAGAAGCAGGCTTCCCACTGAGCAGGGAGCTAGAGGCTAGGCTGGGTCCCACGGCTGAGATCATGCCCTGAGCTGAAGGTGGACGCTTAATGAACTGAGCCACTCAGGCACCCCTAAAGAATCACTGGTTAGGGATCTGTAGCAATAGTGGAGCCTCCTGTTTTCTTCAGTCATGTTCCTAAAGAACAGAGACTCACCTGTTTGAGTCACATTCCTGTTAGTGACTCTAAGAATAACAGCACATCAAACCTGATCAGCAAATCTTGTAATTCTGATAATATCCTCACTGAAGAAAAGCTCAGTGAAGGACAGAAGTTGGCCCTAAGGTGAGCTCATTATTGCCACACTTTTCATGTCTGACTGAGTCAGACAAGATTTGAAGGTTCAGATATGAGTAGACACCAGCACCTCTCCACTTCCACACTAATTGAAGCTCCTTGAGGGCAGGCACTGTCCAACTAATCGTTGGATCCCTAGTGCCTAGCACAGAGCCTGAAATATGGTAGCCACTCAGCATATACTTACCAAATTAAAGAGGCATTAAAAAAAAAAAAGGCAATGTGGACTGCTACAAACTATACTTTTAAGTGGGAAAGTTAGGAAACATAGTTCCCAGCCCGTCTCTTGAAAATTCCAAAGAAAGGACACAGATGGTTAAATGTTGAGGTTGGAGTTCTCAAAAAGGCTCTAGCCTCAACACTGCCTTGGAGAAATGGTTCTAGTTACCTTAGTTCTGACTGTGGCTTCTGGAAAAAACTTCATTCCTTCCCCAGGGGACTTCTCATCACTTCCAATGCTCTTTCTCAAAGTGTGCGTCCAAGTTTCTCCTCATATAAACTCTATATAAACACCTTTTTTCAAATACTACCTTCTTCATTAAGTCCTTCTTGCTTATCCTAGATGGAAGTAATTTCTCCCTCTTCCAAAGGAAATTAGTAGTTTTCTAATAGTTTCAGAAGAGTGTTTTACATTGATGCAATAAAAAACTATGAGAAAAAAATTACAGAACAATGAAGATGTTTTTCATGACAAATTCATAATGAATTTCTTTGGCTTCTATACTGCTCTTATGTTTCATTAACTTCTATTCCTTCTGCCCCTAATATCATCACTAGCCTATAATCCTGTCCCCTCTCTTCACACAAGTATTCTTTAGGAACCAGCTAGGGAGTCACTTTCTCAAACACACACACACACACACACACACACACACACACCACACACAAACTCAGATTTCTTCCTTATCTCCAGTACCACTGAGTTAGGAACTCATGCTTCCATAATACCATGTTTACTTCTTCTTCACTAAGGATGGTACAATTATCTGGGAAAATCATGTCTCCCACTGAAATGGAATGGTGCCTTAGTCATCACAGAATTTTTCTAGCACTTTGCTAGGTATTTGTATCATAGTGGCTGCTCAACATTTGATGAATAAATGAACTTATTATATTTATGTGACATCCCCTGTATTGGACTGTGAGATCTTTGAAGTCAAGAAATCCCTATTCAAGATGTTTGGTACACAATAGGTATTCAAATGCCTGACCAACGAATGAATGAATCGTACAACTTTAGGCTAGAAGTAACCACCAATATTTTTAATCCAATTTTCCTGTTTTCCAAATGGGATATAATGACCAAGGTAATTTACAGAGCTCGGCCTCCTCTCTCAGACCAAAATGCCTCTCTTCAACCTGGAGAGTTCATTTTAACCCACCTAAATGATACTGGGAGTATCCTTCAATAAGGACTTGACAAATCCTCCCACCACAAGGGTTGCTATCCTTCAACACTTAAAAACTCCAGAAGAAAGAGCTAAGATAGTGGAATTTACTATTCATGCAAACAGGATTTAGTCATGATCACGTCTTCAGATTCTAAGCAGAGAATTCTTTGTTGTTTACTATGACATTTTTGAAGGCATGACTGAATTAATGAATAAATGATTAAATTAATCACATCTAAAGACTAAGATATTAAGCAGTTATCAATGTGAGTATATATTTAGAAATGAGACCTTTGTCCAATGGAAATTTGACAAAACTTGCTGCTGAGCTTTTTCAGAAATTCTCTAGGATATATGAGGGGCTGGTAGTTACAGGGTATCCATTAAAATAGAAACAGGAGAACGTTATTTTCAAAATAGTGCCAACTGAACCGTTACTAATAATTTAAAAATCCAATAGATTCTGTTTAATCAGCAAAAATTTTGATATACGAGTGTTCAATATCTTTTAGTAATTCTAAATGTATTAAATACAGAGCATTTATCAACATAATGGGGACTTAGGATTTTGGTTTGAAAATCTCAAAGTTATTAAACTAGGGCCAGGAATTTCAGGAATAAAATGGAAGATCCCTCCCTCCCTCTCTGATAACAGTGACCAGTGACTTTAAGGCAATGTGACAGCAGCTTGCACTTCACCTGTCAATAGCAAAGATGTTGCCTTCATCTCTCCGAAGCCTTTCATTCCTATCACTCCTAAATCACCTACGAAGAAACTGGTAATTAGGCTGCTAGAGACATCTGGGTTAAATGGATTTCGAACCAAGTCATTTTGAAAGGATGATTATTAACCTTCGGTAAAACACAAATAAGAGAACACAGCAGCCTGATTCTCAGCTTGAGTAGAGAGGGAGAAAGGTCAGGACTATACGTGTCAGGTAGATTTGATTTTTCTATACTGCTATTAGACACCACAGATTATTTTAACCTGATCATAATCACTAATTTGAATGAGTTTTAAATCCAAAGCCAAATGAAAACGTCCATTATAAACCTAAGTTTTTCCCAAATATTTTATTTTCAAGGCATACAAGGTATTCTATCTTCCAATTAATTCAGAAGAAATACTGGTGTTTTAGGAAACTTTGATAGACGTTACTATATTAAATTTTAAGCGCTACATAAAGTAAATATGGTAATAGTTGCCTCCTGTTGAGCTTTTATGTATCTTCAGCACAAATCTAATACTGTGAATGCAGCCGTACCAACACTGACAGTATTTCCATTATATGGACATATGCTTCCCCAGCTTAAATCCAAACACCTATCTGGCTGTGGGCAAAATATGATCTTTGTTGACAAAGTCTGACCTTCTCTATCAGATCCCCCCCCCCATCCTGCCTTCCAGAGCGCTCCTCTCCTAGACCAAAGCACCTCTCTTCAACCTAGAGGGTTCCTTTTTACCCACCTAAATGACACCGAGAGTATGCTCCAACAAGGACTTCACATTTCCTCTCCCCACCCCAAGGGTTGCTATTCCCTTAAGCCTTAAAAGTTCCAGAAGAAAGAGCTCTGATAGTGGCATTACAAGCAGCATGACAAATAGGTGGCAGAAGAAAGCCCACCCCAACCAATGGTCCCCAAATTCTACCAGGCAGTCAGTTACTCTCCAATCTATTTGAAGTTATGAACCTACAGAAATTAATGGTAAAATGAAAATGCCTCTAGTCCTCTGCTACAGACAGGCAAAAAGAAGACCTTTAAGTAACCTCTCCTTCAGAAAAGCTCTTTCTCTTTAAGGAACATGGTCTCTGATATAACTTCCTATAAAAACTGAAGAAAAACAAAAGGGAGTGCTCCAATTATCACACATTTCCCATCCCCACCACCACTGGTGTGTCTATAGTTCCCTTCATCTGGTGGTGATTTATTTTCAAAGGATAAAAATTAAAGAATCACACTTCACAATTTGACTTGTTCATCCTTTTTGATTCATCAAAAACTGAGCAGTCACATCATATCCTTAAAGTTTGAAAGTTCTCAATGCTTAAAAAAATTCCCTAAAGAGATCTTATGAATCTCTGCTGTCAAAGAAAGTTTGTGCATTATTTTTACTTAAGGATGATACAGGTTTTAAAAAAAGAGAGAGAGAGAGAGAGAAAACCACTAAGTGCTACTAATTGGACATATTCTAAAATTCCTACTTGAATTATAAATTCAAGTTGAAAATGTACATGACAGAATATTAGGACATTTTCGTATATATAATCAGAGTTCCACATTTGGGAAGCTTCCCGAAATAGAGCAGATATTGCTAATTTGATCATGATTTATACTTTTGTCTTTTTTTTTTAAAGATTGTATCAAATATGCTTTTCAGGAAACACAAAAACAAAACTAAGCAATTGACACTTTCATTCTTCCTTTACCTTCCTTTCTCTGCCTAAATTGCTAATTTTCTTCCTGCTTATGACTTGATATGAAACCGTTTCAAAAATGAAAGGAGGGCTATCTGCCATCCCAAGCAAATGGTTTTATGATAAATGTTACATGCTGTTGTTACACCAGTGAATAAACACTAAGACGTTGCTCTCAGGGTCTAAAACACAGCCACCTTATCTTCTCACACCCATACCATGCCACTCGCATTGATTTGTAGGTCAGTAAGTTTGCTCATGTGATCACATAAAAATAGTCTCGACTTTAAAATCAGAATTAGAAACAATGCCCCACTGGTAACTAATGATGTTTCAACCTGACGACACTGCTTTAAATAAACCGAAGGTATTTTTAAAAATCACCCCAGAAACAAGTATTAAATAATAAAATGCGTTTAATAACAGAGGCTCCAGAAGCAAGTATTTATTCCTCATGATGAGTTATGATCGTTTGTACATGTGCTTAAGGATATTTTCAAGCTTCATCCAGCATAGATCTTACACGGCTTTAGAAGGAGAACAACAGCACAAACCAAGGATTTTCAGGAAGTGGCTCTACGGAGCTCTGGAGGGAGGAGCCACACCTAAGAGCTGCCACCATGGGGCAGGTAAGCTCCGTGGGAGAACTTCCAGCCTCCTGCCCTCCTTCAATCAGAGTACCCTTATTTTCTCTCTATTTACATAGCAGGCTTTTTATAGCTGACTCGCTTCACCAATGACTGGCTTGTATTATAGTCAGCTTTTCCCCGACATAATATCAAGTTTTATAGACAAACCTTTATCTTGTACCGCAGACGGCTTCCTTCCGTGTAACGATAAACACTAACTATAACACTGCCTGCAAGCCAGCTCGTCTTTGTACAGCACTGTATGTGAAATTATCTGGGTCTTTTTATACATTTTGCCATTATTTTATAAAAATAAGCAAAAACAGTGAAATCAAAATACAGATACCAATAATAAAAAACATAGGTCAATACAGTTCATAAAATTAAGATGGAAATGGAAAAAAACCGGCCTGCTATAAGAGTGAATCACGCTCTCTAATTGAATGATTAATAAATATAATTTAAAAATATATAAAATAAAATATGGTAGAAATGCATTTTAGAGATTTTATAGTATTTTTTGCACACCCAAGAGGGTTCAATATTCACACATACGATCTGAGATAAGAGACAGGAACATTGTTCCCATCTTGCTATTTTGCTTTTTGTTTTTAAAATTTTGCAATAAAATTATAAAGCCATGATTTTAAAAAAATGGCTTGCCATGTAATTTTTTGATAAAATATCATCCCTAAGTCTGCCTATAGTTATTTCTGAAAGGGATCCCCTATGATGAGAGAAGCAACTGTGAGATTAAAGCCCTGCACGAGGGGTACGCCTACCACAGTGTTGAATGTTCACATCGGGGAAAGAAAAGGAACAGAACAGAAGGCCCACATGTCTCCGCTCAAGGATCTGGAACTCCTTCCCGTGGGCCACGATTCAGGAATTTCAAACCTTCCTCAGAACAAGTCACTCATTTCCTAGACTCTCAATGTCTTAAGTACTTACTTCACTGTGGGGCTGTGATGGTGGTGCTGTCCTGGTGGACTTACTCACATCTCAACAACGGTTACCCGTAGCTCACTTCTGTAACCTCCCATGACTGTGGCGTAGACACCTGCCATCTCACATTAAAATCAAGCCCACTATATTTAAAATTTGTGTTAGTAGTGCATATTTTTCTTTTAAAAAGTATTTTAAAATCTTATTTTTATTCTAAAACATACAACAAAAAAAAATTAGTGAAGACAAGAACTTGATTTGAAAATGTATTTGGAATTTTTTTATCTTTCCCTACTAGATGTTTGAAAATAAATGTTAACACTGCCATCATAGAAGAAACTTTCTGCTTATCAATAAGAACTAATTAAAGATTTGTTTAATTCATCCTTGGAATTGACCTTAATTTTAAGATGAATGAGACTCAAACAAAGAACCAACTAAAATGAGTTCATTTTGTCAACGTTGAGTCCCATGAACAAAATTTAAGTCTAAAGACAAAATTTACCAATATTATAGAAAATTATTTATGATTAACTTTTGGACCTACAATAATATAGTCTAATTACAATAAAATTAACATTAAAGAGTTAATCTGTATATAATTTTTTCCTTTACTAGAATATGAATATTTTGAGGACAAGTTCTCCAAATGACTCACAGTATACTTGACCCTATGCTTTGCATGTAACAGCCCTACAAGCGTGGGAATGTTGGTTGGCACACATGTAGCCAAGTAGGAGAGACCATTTATTGAGCACTTCCAACATTCCCAGTACCGCACTAGGCCCTTTCATATATTATTGCTTAAATCTCAGAAAACCCAGGTGGTATTTATCATTTTATATATAAGGAAAGAGGGAGAAAGCAAAAAGAAAGAGAAGAGGAAGAAAAGAATGAAGGAGGAAGTGATTTGAATCAACTTTGTTTTAGGAGGAAACTAAAATCAGAAACAATGACTTGTCTGTGGCTGATGACAGATGCAGTCCCGGAAATAAGTTCTCTGACTAGTGATCCAGTGCTCTTCATTACTGGTCCAGTTGTCATTATGCATCTGGATGGTGGGAAATGTATTAAAAGAAACCTGGAGAAGTCTGAAAGGCAACTTAGGGCTTAGAACCTTTATAACAACCTAATACTGAAGACAGGGAGGCAGTGTGGGATTCTGAAAGGTGTCCAGAGTCCAGAGAATCATTATCATAATGAGACTCAGATTCGATATCGCACTGAAAAGTGCCTACTAAACATATAATTGTACATTTTAAGTCACATTAGAGACACAAATGGAACAAAGTCGGGTATGTGCATTTTTGCCACCATAATTCTGACAGGAATAAGTACGAATATTAGGTTAAAATTATTAGCATATATTGTCAATTTTTTTTTAAGATTTTATTTATTTATTCGACAGAGATAGAGACAGCCAGTGAGAGAGGGAACACAAGCAGGGGGAGTGGGAGAGGAAGAAGCAGGCTCATAGCGGAGGAGCCTGATGTGGGGCTCGATCCCATAACGCCGGGATCACGCCCTGAGCCGAAGGCAGACGCTTAACCGCTGTGCCACCCAGGCGCCCCACATATTGTCAATTTTTAAGCAACAATCCATTTAATTGAGTGACAGAATATTTCATAAGGCCATATTTCAGTGTCAGGAAAATAAACTTTACTGGACTTTTCCACCTCTCAGAAAAATAGATTTCTTTATCCTTCTGGAATTTGCAAAAATCTACATGATGCCCGATATGTTTTTTTTTCAGTATCTATTCTCAATCTATCTACTGTCATTTCAGAAATAAATCTGGGTACAAAATATAGTGAATTGTTAGGGGAAAAACACAGTTTGTCTTATGAAGTTGGAGCTGAAGTACAATCATGATAACATGCACGGATGTTAACCTCAAGTGCGTGGTCTCTGGTAAGAACCAGGATGACTGTCCCTACAGCAGAGACCCAGCCCATTAGAATCTCACCAACTGGGGAAGTAGAGGACTGCCTTACTTGGTAATATATGTGCCTATTACATGAAATGGTGAGGCTCTTTTTGTGTGAATGGAGATTATTAACAGTAATGGTGAAAATAAATATACTAATCATAACTTAATATGCTTCAGTAACATGCTATTTGCCATAATACAAGCACTTGCAAAATCTTAAACAGATATGCTCAAAACCAAATTGCAAAACCAATAAGCCACCACCTACTGTTAAGGGGTAGTTTAAATATTTCAAAAGCAAAACGTTAATAAAGATTAAGGAATCTACTAAGCATGCATGTTTCTTGTAACAAAAAAGCTTTCAAGAGTCAATCAGAGCCACGGGAAAAGAGAAGAGCATTGGGCTTAAACGTGCTGTGTGAAGTATGGTAATAAATACATTTAAGGGAGGTGGATTTTAATAATAATAACAAATTTTGTTTTCTTACCAACGACTGCCCGTGAGGCACATTCTCAAGTCGTCTCGCATGGCTGTGGCTATTTGTCAAAACTTGCTTCATCATTTATAGTCTCAGAGTTCTTTTCCTTTTAGCTCAATGTTGTGATGGAATCAATACAAATCTGCTCTTAAAATATCTGTCTCTGACCTGTGTTTGTTTTAAGCTGTATCATTCATAATGGTGATGGATAGGTAATGCTATTCCTCTTTGTCTGCACAAAGCACCACAGCATAAAAAGTGCATATATTTTATGCCCAAGGTCAGGAGAAAATTAATGGATAAAGAGCTAGATAAAATGGAGTTCAAGCTGAATGGGCTGAGTGCGCTCTACAGGGTAGAGACCAGGCAGGCAGTACAAAGCCCATTATACTTAAACATTCTTGAAACATTTCAGAAGTGGGATCGTTTCCACAGGCTAACACATAAAAGCACCAAGCTGCCACACAGCACTCCTGCTCACAGTTCCCATGCTATATTCCACCTATCAATGTTTACCTGGAGCAATGAGCCCACTTGGTGCTTATCACTAGCACTGAACAAGTTATGTTTTCTTGTCCTTAGTAAACTTCTCTTCTAAGACTTTCACAGTAATGTTCTCTACCACTTACTTTCCAGCTCTGCCTGGTAAATACCCAAGAGTTTCAAGGTTCAGTGAAGAGGTAGCGTTAGCAGGTTTCAACAAAAATAAACTTTATAGTGGACAATTCCACTCTACTTTTTGGAATAGTCAACTTCAGACAGCTCAATGGCAGCAAACTAAGCAGAAATTAAGAAAAAAGAAAACTGAGAATTCTAAAATCTGGAATGCACCACACCATAAAATCATCCATGAGGTCTTTATTACCATGATCTATACATACACATATGAAAGATAAACATCTTACAGAGTTAAAGCAACTCAAAACCCGTGGTTTTCTTCATATACCTGGCTGAGGAGACGGGTAATACCTTTTAGTGGATAAATAACAATTAAGCAGTTGGAATGTATCCTTTAAAAAGTCCCCTTTTCAGACTTAGAAAACCAGTATTTGATGGATAGTGCAGTTTTTCTTTCGTTTGCTTTGTTCCGTTTTAAAGGAAACTCATAGTAACAGCTGTGACTTGTTGCTGTAGTAAAGCCTTCAACCCCATGAAACTGTATAAATAAACAGCTTCTGGAAGCTGAGGAAATTGCCCATTATTTCCAGGAACATGCTCTGATAAGAGTCTATAAACATGAAGTCAAAACTCAGCCAGAGTATCAAGAGAGGAAAGTTTCTGGTGATCGTTCTTGGTCATGGTCTCTTTCAGGTTGATTCTGAGGCATAGGAAAATTATGTGAAAGCAGTAAAGTTGGTGGAAACAAAAATGAAGTGTATACGGGTGATCAGAAATTAAACCCCAAAGCGGACAAGTCAAAGCTTGGCTGCAATGCAAAATGCTTTCTTCAAATAAATGTATAAACAGATGAAGGCAGTATTTAATGAGCTCTTTTCTTCAATATAATAAGCAAGTTCTGGATGTCAGCAAAATCAGACTGGTATCTTCAGTTAGTCACAAACTGAGTATGGCTTTGACCAAGAACTTAATTTTATAGATAAAGAAACTGAGGCAGAATGATTAAGAGTCAGGAGAAAATCCTAAAGGGCTCTTCCACCTAACAAAAAGCAAAGCTAAACCCTCCTCAAAACCTTCTATAATATTCTTTGAACATAAGAAGTCCTAGGCTTATGCTCTGAGGCTAATAGTCTTTACTTTTTAATTGCATTGCAGGAATAAGACTTTTTGCCCTGGAT
This sequence comes from Ursus arctos, assembly GCF_023065955.2. Lineage (NCBI taxonomy): Eukaryota > Metazoa > Chordata > Mammalia > Carnivora > Ursidae > Ursus > Ursus arctos. The sequence goes on from NW_026622852.1 coordinate 3,646,748, forward strand.
CTGCAGGACATTTATGGACGAGAAATCATTTCAGGGAAGCAACACATTTATGAGAGAAAACGCAATGATGAGGAATTTGTAAGAACTATACAAATACGTTTTTAAACGGTAATAAAAGACTGAAATGAAGAATGACAGTCTAAAGCTTAAAAGGGGAAACATTAAGACTAAACATAACAAAAAATTCTACAAGGGGAATTAGGTAATCAAATAACTGCTCAGAGAGGTACTTGAGACATCTTCATTAGAGGCATTCAAAAACAGATTAGACCAAACCTGAGTAGGAAGTCTCAAGAAGACCCTTTTGAATTACACGTGTACTGCTTAGCTTAAAAAAAAATATTTAAAAAACAATGTAGCAACATTCCCACAATCTGATACAAGTTGTTCTCTTTTGCATCTTTTTCCACATTTTTACAGCTATCTTCCATTACATGGTTATGAAACTCAGTACTATGCCCATAATGGTTTGTATGATGCTATTTTTACATATACTATATATATATCAAAAACTTCAACATATTGTAAGGTTAACACTTCGAAAGATGGTTAATATTCAAAGTCGTTGATATAATTTATTATTCTAGCTGAATACATTAGATTGATTATAATTTCTTACCATACTAAATATTTTTTGTTCATGGTTCTTTTGGTTTTTATTGAATTATCTCTGTAATTTAAACTCCTAGGGCTGGAAATACCAAGTCACGGGAGAGGAGTATTTTATGTCTCTTGCTATGTATTGCTACTTCTAAGGCCATCAGTGGGCACAAATAGATACCAAGTGGGGATTGCCCTTTTAACATGCTGATATTAAATGTTAAAATTAAATATTAAAATGTAATCCAATGCTAACTTAATGGCAACATTCCTTTGCAAATATATAGCAATGCTGCAATAATTTGCATTTCTTTGGCCACTAGTAAGGATAAAATTTTCCCATGAGTTGGTTTATTCAGGGCTGTTTCCTGGGTGTACAGCCCAAGCAGTCACACAGGGCCCGGTACTTGGTTTAACGTTCTACTGTTTCCATCCCTAAATGTTTAAGAAATTTTGAACACGGGGCTCCACATTTTCATTTTGAACCATGCCTCGAAATTATATAGCTTGTCCTGGGTTTATTGTTTGTTTGTTGCTGCTGCTGCTGTTGTTAAGACCTTGGAATTGTCTTATTAGGTTAATATATGTTTCAAAATTCTACAGTCATGTATAAATGTTTTTCATTCTCAAGCAACCTAAGAAAACTACTGATGCTACTAAAGATATTCTTATTTATTCTATTATATATTTAATCTACTTAAGGAAGAAATGAAGCAAGCAAACAGTCTCAAAATAATCTAGAAATACCTGACTATTTCAACGTGAATGAAGACAAAGTTCAGTTTCTGGAGTATTAGGAGGCTGGAGAGACCCTGTATCATCTCATACAGAGCTGCAGGCACTCTTCAAAAGTCAGTTCAGTTCACGGTGGGCCCACGGCAATCAGCCAGATGAGTCTCGGTAATATTAAAACTGACTTAACCCATTTTTTTTCTCTATTCGAAACAGATGGAGCCCATCTTTCTTTGTCTAGTAACCATATATCTAATGTAAACTTGCCTTTCTTTCACTTCCTCCCTCTGTAGGCAAAGTTCTTCTCTCTCCCTTAAAAAATACTGCATAATTTGCACCACCTAAGTAAAAAGCATTAGGAGAATTTATAGAACATTATTATTAATTCTGCGTTTTTCATCTATGCAGAACATTTTGTAACTACTGTTTACTATTATGATTAAAATATGAATGAGAGTAATATTTACATTTTGTTTATATTTTAATTCTCGTCGAATGATTTTAGAATTCATCTGTGCATGAACTTGGCAGAAAATAATTTCTCTAGTGAATACTTTAACTTTCATTTAGGAGCAAGTATGGTAATACTAATCATTTATTCTTATCATTGCCAATACCTGGCAGAAGTGGCAGCTCCAGAGTCCTTCTGCAATCGTCCTCAGTGCAAAACCATTTATTACATTTTCTAGTAACGCTTCAGAGTCCATCTCAAGACCCATGAAAACTTATCAATACCCATGGATCCTGCCAAGGACACGCACCTCTTCATCTTCCTGATTGAAACCTGCCTCAAGTGATCTCAAGTGAAGACTAAACGAAAACGGTAGTTGCTTCTGAAAACTTCTAAAAATAATCATCAAAATATTAATAACAGATAGTAAGCTATAATAAATATTCTATTGTTATTACCAAAGAGACACACTTCCCCAAAAGTGTCACTATACAGTATTCGATCTGGATATTATCTACTACTATAGCTGTTACAATATTGTTTCCCCTCTCCTAATAGATTTATTTGACCACCATAATTCATGATGACAGTATTTAAGAGACCCTAAAAATGGCTGAACATTATTCAGTAATGAATAATGAATTAAATAATTTCAAATGGCATTAAATAATAAAGTGTCCATTAAAGCATGATAATCTCAGCAGTCTGAAAGCACCCAGGGAACGTTCAATTTATTAGGTGTTTTTACATGGAAAAGGGAAAATTTCTGAGAGAAGTATTTTCCTTAAACTTGCAGATATTTTGTTATTACTTTTAGAGTTCAAGCCACAGACTCCTGTGGGTTCTTTACATTTTTTCTCCATTCAGTGAAATAAATATCTATTTTCACTGGACTTTCATTCTCCCCCCAGAGCTATTAAAACTCAATTAATTGCTCAATTAATTGCCAATCTCATTTAAATGACTCACTGCTGAACTTGAAACAAACTTATAAAATAAAGTGATATGCTGACGTTCATAAATAGTCACAAATTTAAAAATGCTTTTAAATTAGAAGAATGTCCATGTCCAAAACAAGAGGTACTTTCATTAATTAGAAAATCAATATTCTATAGAGACAAGGAAAAGCACATTAATCCAACTTTGGCAGTAAAGTCACAGGGATTATCTGGTCATTTATTTTATTACAGTGATGCAATTAGATCACACCCCATCAAAGGGCTTTTAGAACTGTTGTTACGCTCTGAGAATTCTTGTTCCATTGTGTCGATTGCAAATAGCTAGATCTCTTACTTTGAATTTAACAGGATGAAATTTTTAAAGTCAGTATGTGTACTGGAAGTCTAATTTACCATGAGTGAGCTAGATTTTTCCAGAAGGTGACTCAGATTGCATGTGTGCATAGGAGAGTGAAAACGAAGGGGATTATAAATTTGTATATGTCAAGCAAGGCCTGACTGAATTTAGTTCTCAGAGCCAACACACTCAAGTTTTGAGATGCTCCTACACTATCTCCTCATTCCCTAACCCCTCACCTTGAGTTTTGATAGACAAAGCACTAACTCAATTCTAAGAGTAGAGCAAATTCATTAAATAACTCTATATGGATTAGCCAATATGTACGTGCGTATATACTGTTGAGCTTCTTTTGTCTGGTCTCAGGGAATTCTTCAAAATAAATTATCGATTAGTAAGCATACTCTGCCACTCTGTCCTTCTCATCCTATCTGTCTCTATCAGATGATAATGTCAATACGGACACATGTCTCTAAAGTTTGGCTGCCCAGGAGACTTATGCATTTCGGTCGTGAGCAGTAATGAAATGATTAGGTCCACACAATTTCCATTAAAATGGAAGGAAAACAAGTAAGGGTACCTTTTGCTCAAGAATAATTCAGAAAGGGAAAAAAGTGCCTTTTCAGTTTTTCTAAATGAGTTTAAGTTTCAAAAACAAGTAGAAAATTGTTGCAACAAATGTAGTGATTCTGAGAAATAAGTACATTAACTAAAATTGATTTAACTAAACTGTTTATTAAGCTAAAATGTTACTATGCGCTAAACATTTTGCCAAGTACTAAGGATGAGAAGCCCAGCTAGGGATGGTTGCTCACAGAGCTGAGATCTGAGCACAGTTCTGCTAGACAGGAAAGGAGCTGCAGAGAATTCAGCAAAGAAATCACTTGGGTCAGTTTGCATTCACAAATGAGACATCCCTAACAGCCTTAGAATCCCCAAATGTTATAATGGGTAATATTTAGCATGCATGAAGCTTGGAGAAGGATAATGTTTGCACAAATTATTTATTCTTCTAACACCAAATCCTGAAATGTTGGAACATTACTGAAGGCTTTTTTTTTCTTTCCTCTTAAATATTAATGTGCACACTTTTCAACCAATTGTTGGCACGTAACACCTGCAGCAATTCCTGATTCTATCATGTTTGTGAAAAGTAATGTCAATATCTATAATAACTATAAACACATGATATTAAGTTTTGTTATACTGCCATTTCCAACTTACTGGAATAATTCTGCATTTCAGGCAGGCTTCCAACATAGACTGATATTTGTAGGGGGAAATGATGGTTGCTTCATGCTCATGATGTGAATTTTTAATTATTACCTATTATGCTTTACATCCTTTCCCATGTTTTCTAAAATTTCGGATTTTAGTTGTTTCCTAAGTAATACTGTAAAGTAAAAATAAACAGAATTTTTGTATATTGAAGTCATACTAATTACATTAGGGTTATATGTGGTTCTGCTTGTGTCTAGGCAGATAGATGCAAGTATATAGATATTTTTGTGTTACATAAATATATGTAGCAAGGCTAATACAGCAACAAAATAATCCATATTTTCATATCCATGTCCCTTTCCTGAATATGTCTAATTGTAAGTTTCACAGAGTGAAACTCAAATTATTCATCACCACCAAACCTGCACAAATAGATGCTCTTCTCTGTAGGCCTCAGTCCACACCACCTCCATCAAACCAGCAGGCCAACCCAGAAAGCACCTTTGGTGACTTTTCTTCCTTAGGGACCATATTCTATTACTAGAGATGCTATTTTTTTGAGTCACCACCTCTCTCTCTCCTGTTCATCCCTACTGTCATTAGAGTAGTCTGGATTCTCAACACTGATTGTCGATCTTAACTTCAGCACTGAACTCACCAATCCATTCTCCCTCCACCCGGCACCTAGAACCAAGGATATATTTTAGTAGGATTTTCCTGATTCAAGTCTTTTTTCTTCAGAGGCTACCCACCTCTCAGTTTCCCTTTTCTACATGCCTCAGGGTGACTTGCATTCCAGAATATGAGCTACTTTATAGAGTTCTGTGAATATAGCACATTGCTTTGGCGTATACCCATTCTCTCTGCCTGGAATACCTTGAACTCTTATCTGCTTAGAGAACTCCAAGAGATACCTAATTCTTAGGTGTGAATTCCTTTTAAAAGTCTCCCTAACTTCTCAAATAGATGGAGGGTATCCTGGCTTTATTCTGGAAGCACCTTCAATACATCTTTAACATTCTACATAAACTCAACTGCAATGGTTGTAAAAGATGGTCCCATGGCAGCAGCCGCAGCATTACAGGGAACTTATTAGAGATACAAATTATTGGGCCCCATCCCAGACCTACTGATTAAGAAACTACAGGGAGAGAGGTGGGCAATCTTTGTTATAGAGAACCTTCCGGGTGGTTCCCATGTACACTCATGTTTGAGAACTCCTGTTCTATTGAAACCGTATGCTTCCATATCAGTCTCTGCACCTAACTGAGATCACCTTCATGGTTTCATCTTCCTTTCCCCTGAATATGCAATACACATTTGATGAATACAAGAGCAAATACAATGATTAAGATTGGGATTTTATAATTAATTTAGTTGTACTTTATATAGAATCTTAACTCATCAAGGTTTGTACATAGGGTATTCAGATGATCATATTAAAACAATGGCATATATAAAGCATTGCCAGAAGTTATTGCCGACACACATTTACCCTGAAAAATGCATTATATCATATGAAGTTCTATGCAAAACCACAGGTCATTTATGAGAAGTTGCTGTGAATTGAAGGCCATTTACAAGTTATTTCCTTAAATAATCAACTGAAGATGCTCTTACTCAGAGGCCCCTCAATTCCTATATAAAATGGGTCTATTAAACATAGCTAATATTTGTGTTTCATAGAACTTTATTGTGTATATGTCTTAAACGAAAAGCTGTAAGTATAATTTGATTAATAATCCAAGCCAATGGTTGCAAGGACTCCAAACAAAAACATTCTCAGAAAAATCTCTCTAGGCTGTCAACACAACAAATATTCTAATTATTGATTAAGATATTATACAGACCTTGGTTATCAGAAGCTATAGTGCAGATGGGCTAATGAGTAGAACGGTAGCAACCATAGCTAAAATATTTCAAAACATATTTATAAATGTTGAAATGTCTGAAATCAAGACTAGATGTTTCAGTTTGTGCTCTACTTACAGTATCTTTGCACATGGCAATTTTTCAATAAAATACTGACTTAAACAGAATTACCATGTAATTCTTCTCTACTAAGTATTTTGAGTAAAAGAATAGGAATATCTTTCAAATTACATAGAATTCGTCCATTAGAGGTCAGTATATCTCAGGCATGATCTCTGCTCCTACTATTTTATAATGCTCTTGTGGATTTTGACCAATGAATTTATTAAACTGGGTGTATAAATATTTCAGAATGCTTTGGGATACAGATAATTTGTCACCTCTACATGTCCAGCACTGATGCAGTTTTTAGAAGTTTCACAAAAAAACAAACACAAACAAGCAAAAAACATGGAGGAAAGGAGGCAATTAAGAACTATCAATGAATTGGAACTTAATTGTAAAGAGTATTTCATACAGTGCATGTATGACTTCTAAGGGACAATGCCATGCTATGTGAACGAATGATTCACTTCAGTGACTAGCTGAGGTTGATCAGATGACCCTTTTTTCTTTTAAATTTCAGTGTAGTTAACATAGAGTGTTATATTACTTTTAGGTGTACAATATAGTGGTTCAACAATTCTATACATTACTCAGTGCTCATCATGATAACTGTACTATTAATTCCCTTCACCCATTTCACCCATTTCCCCACCAACCTCCCCTTTGGTAACATCAGCCTGTTCTCTATAGTTGAGTCTACTTTTTGGGCTGTCTCTTTTTTTGTGTACTCATTTGTTTCTTTTCTTAAATTCCACGTATGAGTGAAATCATGTGGTGTTTGTCTTTCTCTGACTGACTTATTTCACTTACTCTCTAGACCCATCCATGTTGTTGCAAATGACAAGATTTCATTCTTTTTTATGGCTGAGTAATATTCCAGTGTGTGTGTGTGTGTGTGTGTGTGTGTATCACCTTTTCTTTATTCATTAATCTATCGATGGACACTTGAGCTGCTTCCACAACATGGCTATTATAAATGATGCAGTAAACACAGAGGTGCATATGTCTTTTCAAATTAGTGTTTTCATAATCTTTAGGTAAATACCCAGTAATGGAATTGCTAGATTTTAGGTAACTCTATTTTAAAATTTTTGAGGAACTTCCATACTCCATACAGTGACTGCACCAGTTTGTATTCCCACCAACAGTGCACAAAGGTTTTTTTGTTTTTCCTCCACATCCTTGCCAACACTTGTTTCTTGTGTTTTTGATTTCTGTCATTCTAGCAGGTGTGAAGTGATTTCTCTTCGTACTTTTGATTTGCATTTCCCTGATGATGAGTGATATTGAGCATCTTTTCATGTCTGTTTGCCATCTGGGATGTCTTCTTTGGAGAAATGTCTGTTCATGTCTTCTGCCCATTTTTTAATTGGATTATTTTTGGTGTTCGGTTGTGTAAGTTCTTTATAAATTTTGCATTCTAATCCTTTTTTGAATATGATATTTGCAATTATTTTCTCCCATTCACTAGGTTGTCTTTTAGTTTTGCTGATTGTTAGTTTAGTTTGTTGTTTAGTTTGCTGTGCAGGAGCTTTTTATTTTGATGTAATCCCAACAGTTTATGTTTGTTTGTGGGTCCCTTGTCTCAGGAGGCCTATCTAGAAAAATGTTGCTATGGAAGATATCAGAGAAATTATTACCTGTGCTCTCTCCTTCTAAGATGTTTATGGTTTCACATCTCAAAATGAACTGCTTAATGTATTTTGAGGTTATTTCTGTGTATGGTATAAGAAAATGGTCCAGTTTTATTCTTTTGCATATAGCTGTCCAGTTATCCAAACACCATCTGTAAAAGAGACATCCTCCCATTGCACATTCTTGCTTCCTTTATCTAAGATTAATTGACCATATAATTATGGACTTATTCCTGGACTCTTTATTCTGTTCTATTAACCTATGTGTCTGTTTTTGTACCTGTACTATGCTGTTTTGATTACTATATCTTCACGGCATATCTCTAAATCTGGGATTATTATACCTCCAATTCCGTTCTTCTCTTTCAAAATTGCTTCGGCTATTAGGGGTCCCTTGTGGTTCCATAGAAATTTTAGGATTATTAGTACCAGTTCTGTGAAAAATGCTGTTGGTGTTTTTGCAATGTCAGTTGTTAAACTCTCCTCTTTCATTTCCGATTTTGCATACTGAGTCCTCTTTTCTTTTTTTTTTTAATGAGTCTGGCTAACAGTTCATTAATTTTGTTGATCTTTTCAAAGAACCACCTCTTGATTATATTGATTGTTTTTTTGTTTTGCTTCTCTTTCACTCATTTTAGCTCTGATTATTATTTCCTTCCTTCTACTGGTTTTGAGATTTGTTCTTCTTTTTCTAGCACTATAGATATAAGGTTAGGTTGTTCAAGATTTTCACTACTTCTTGAAATAAGCCTGTATTGCTATAAACTTCCCACTTAGAACCAATTTTGCTGCATCCCAAAGATTTTCGGCCATTGTGTTTTCATTTTTCATTTGTCTCCATGAATTTTTTCATTTCTTTGATTTCTTGGTTAACCCATTCATTGTTTAGTAGCATGTCATTTAATACCCATATATTTGTGTTATAAATTTTTTCATGTTGTTGTTTTCTAGTTTCTTAGCATTGTGGTTGGAAAAGATACATGGTATGACTTTGATATTTTTTAATTTGTTGAGATTTGTTTTGTGGTCTAATATGTGATCTATTATGGAGAATGTTCCACAAGCACTTGAAAACAGTATTCTGCTGGTTTAGGATGGAATGTTCTGAATATATCCGTTAGATACATCTGGCCCAGTAAGCCACTTTTTCTTTGCTGATTTTCTGTTTGAATGATTTGTCCATTGATGTAAAAGGGGTGTTAAAGTCCCCTACTATTATTCTATTACTATTGATTATTTCCTTTATATTTGTTATTATTTGCTTTATGTGTTTGGGTGCTTCCATGTTGAGTCCATAAATATTTACAATCATTATATTTTCTTGTTGTATTGTTCCCTTTATGATTATATAGTCCTTCTTTGTGTCTGTTACAGTCTTTGTTTTAAAGTCTATTTTGTCCAATATAATATTGCTACCTCAGCTCTCTTTTTACCTCTATTTGCATGATAAATGCCTTTAATCCCTTCACTTTCAATCTGCATGTCTAATCTGAAATGAGTTTCCTGTAGCCAACATATAGCTGGACCTTCCTTTTTATCCATTACATCACCCTATGTCTTTTGATTGGGGTGTTTAGTTCACTTACATTCAAAGTAATTATTGATTGATATGTACTTATTGCCATTTTGCTACTTGTTTTGTGGTTGCTTTTGTAGTTCTCTTTTCTTTTCTTCTTTTTCTCTGTTTTCACACAGTTGGCTGGCTTTCTTTAATGATATACTTGGATTCCTTTTTATTTTTTGCATATCTATTACTGGTTTTTGATTTGTGGTTACCATTAGGTTTGTATATAACACCTTCTGCATATAGCTGTCTATATTAAGTTGATGGTCATCTAAGTTTGAACCTATTCCTTATTCCTCTCTTAAGCACATTTTACGTATACGGTGTTATTCATCACATCATTTTATTTTGTAAATCCCTGAACTAATTTTTTTATAGATATACCTGATTTTACTGCTTTTGTGCTTCCCACTTTTGTTACTCTTGCTTACAGTCTTTACTTTTCACTCAAAGAGTCCCCTTTAACATTTCTTGTAACTGCTTTCTTTTCTCTTTATGCTTTTAAAATTCTCTCTTTACCACTAATTTTGCCATTTTCATTATTGTGTGTCTTGATTGGACCTCCTTGGGATGATTTTGTTGGGGGTTCTCTGTGCCTTTTGAATGCGGATTTCTGTTTTCTTTCCCAGGTTCAGGAAGTTCTCAGCTATTATTTCTTTAAATAAGTTTTCTGCCCATTTTTTTTCTCCTTCTGTGAACCCTATAATGCAAATGTTATTACATTTGCTGGTACCATTGAGTATCCTACATCTATTATTTTTTAATAATAATATCAAAATTTGATTGCTTTATCCATTATTCTGTCTTCCAGTTTGGTGATCCATTCTTCTGCTTCTTCTAGTCTACTATGTATTCTACCTAGTGCATTTTTATTTGCAGTTATTGAGTTCTTCATCTCTCACTGGTTCCATATTTTAAAATTATTTTTATTTAAATTCAATTTAATTAACATATAGTGTATTACCAGTTTCAGGGTTAGAATTTAGTGGTTTATCAGTTGCATATAATATCCAGTGCTCATCACATCAAGTGCCTTCCTTAATGCCCATCACCCAGTTACCCCATCCCTTCACCCACCTACCCTCCAGCAACCCTCAGTTTGTTTCTTATAGTTAAGAGCCTCTTATGGGTTGCCTCCATCTGCTTTTATTTTACTTTCCCTCCCCTTCCCCTATGTTCATCTATTCTATTTCATAAACTCCACATATGAATGAAATCACACAGTATTTGTCTTTCTCTTACTGACTTGTTTTGCTTACCATAATACCCTTTACTTTCATCCACATCATTGCAAATGGCAAGATTTCCCCCTTTTTTGATGGCTGAGTAATATTCCATTACACACACACACACACACACACACACACACCCCAAATCTTTATCCATTTAGTTGTCAATGGACATCCAGGCTCTTTCCATATTTGGCTATGGTGGACATTACTGTTATAAACATTAGGGTGCATGTGCCCCTTTGAATCACTATTTTTGTATCCTTTGGATAAATACCTACTAGAGCAATTGCTGTGTTGTAGGGTAGTTCTATTTTTAACTTTCTTTTTCTTTAAATTTTATTTATTTGTTTATTTGACAGAGAGAGATAGCCAGCGAGAGAGGGAACACAAGCAGGGGGAGTGGGAGAAGAAGAAGCAGGCTCCCAATGGAGGAGCCCGATGCAGAACTCGATCCCAGGACTCCGGGATCACGCCCTGAGCTGAAGCAGATGCTTAACAACTAAGCAACCCAGGCGCCCCTATTTTTAACTTTCTGAGGAAACCCCATATTGTTTTCCAGAGTGGCTACAACTGACTGGTTCTTTTTTATGTTTTCTATCTCTTTTTTAAGGTCTCACAGAGATCCTCAACTCTTTACTCAAAACAGTGAGGATCTGTAAAGCCCATTACTTTAAGTGTTTTATCAAGCATAGTACTTATCTCCATTTGTTTATCTCTCTTGCTGTGATTCTGTCCTGTTTTTTCACTTGGGTCATATTCCTCTGCCTCCTTATTTTGTCTAACTCTGTGTCTATTTCTATGTGTTAGAAAAGTCAGCTAGATCTCCTGTTTTTGAAAGTAATGTCCTTATGAAAAAGAGGTCCTGTAGTGTCCTGCAGTAAAATATTCCCTGTTCACCAGAACCTAGCACTTCAGGAGTACCTCCTACATGTGTTGTGAGTGCCCCATGCTTGTGGCTGAGCTGCTTTTGCCTTCAGTCCAGCTGTCTCAATGGCTCTCTTTGTCTGTTGTGGGAACTGTTTAGTCTTTTGGTTGCTAGTGGGCCAGTCAGGGGCCTCATTAGGCCTGAACTGACTCAGACCAGGTGTTTGGCAGAGATGCAGTAGCACCAAACTTCAGGGTGCTTTCCTTGTGTTGTCCCTTGAGAAGCTTTCATTGGTGAGCAGAACCTTCAGTCAGACCCACTGTCCACCCCCAGCCCACTGTTGGGGCACCATAAGACTGGTATGTGTGGTAGTCTTCCCCTCTCCCTGCAGCAGGGGTCATCTTGGAGTGGTGTTGACCCCTGTTGGGACTGTTAGCACACTGCCAGGCTTGTGACACCACTTTGGATAGGCTCCAGCCAAGAGCTGTTGGAGGAGGCACATCCACTGGAGAATGTGGGGGTGGGTTGAGTAATTCCAGCAAGGTTTGTGCTGGTCCATGGCGGGCCGGGGGGGGGGGGGGGAGGATCAAGGCAGGCCAGGTTGGAGAGGCTGGTTCATGGTATTAGCAAAGTTTGCACAGTTTGGCTGTGGGAGGAGACCTGAAACCAAGGCCGGGGGTGGGGGCATGTCCACAGGAGAATGCAGAAGTAGGATGCACCTCTAGCAAGTTAGGTTGAGAGTGTAGGCACTGGGATGGTTCCTGTAGGTGTCTCTGTGTCTGGGTAGAGAAATGGCATGGCACCTGCCAGAAACTTTGTTCCTGGAAAAGTCTCCTAAGGATCCTTGCCCCTCCAGAACATGCTCTGAGATAATAAAGAAATCGCCCTCTCATATATCCCAGGCATTTAAAGCTGCTGCTTCTATGCTTTATCTCCAAGGGGATGTTTATTGTGCTGTCTCTTTAAGAGAAGTCAATTTGTCAGAAAATGTCTAGTCATAGTAGATGCTCAATAAATAACTGTTTAGTGAATTCATTTACGTAAACAATCAGTAACATTTTTTAACAGCATACAAAACACCATCTCTGTTGAGTTTGATACTGACATATTTATATATTCTCTCATAACGAGGAGATAAAGTATATCACACTTTAAGATAAAATGCAATTTATTCTCAAAATGCTATTGTATTTGAAACTAAAGGTTTACATTGAGAAATCTGAAAACTACTGAAATAAATTTTTACTTAGAGTTGCAGAAGTAGATTTCCTGTATCTCCTTGTTAACTGACAGAATTCAAATCATAGATGATTTTAGTAAACATAATAGTACAAGTACCATTCAAGTGTTGATTGACTTTAAAAACGGCCAGTTCTAGCTCTTTTCAAAAGTTTCTGAAAGTGTCCTCATTAAATATTTTAGACGTAATTGTGGAACTGCAGTTTATTGTTTTTATGCAATTAAACATTAAGAGATCATACACTTATGTTATTTGCACTAGGGAAAACAAAGCCAAATCTTTTCAAAATGTAATAATTTGCCACTTATTTTTGTCCTTTGAAAATATACAATAGTCCTATGTTGCAAAAGAGTTTTAAAGTATTACAGAAATGAACTAGTATCCGTGACAGGAAAGTGCATCATGTACCACATAACATGGGCTATTAGAAAGAAAAATCGTTCTACACAACCTGTGTTTTCATTCCAGAGAGGTCACTCTGTACGTGTAGATCAGAGTTTATGCATCCTATCTCTCTTATAATCTGTGAGGGAATGGATTTCAAAATTTAATAATAATTTGATTAATAAACCATGGCAAAGAAACAAGAGGAAATGGAATATTGCTACAATATCTTATAAAACTTTTTGATAGGAACAGAACAGCATTTCTTTTAAAATGTAGAAATGTTGCTTAACTAAAGCTCCTGAACAATTGTCCATTTTATCTGTCCAAAGGATTATTCTTTATAACACACCAATTTTTCATCTTAGGTCTGTGTTAACACTATGCTTAGTAGACAACAGAGACTCAAAAATGGTAATTTTTTTTTAAAGAAAAGTAATATACATGAAATTTCAAGGCTGGAAATTTTTTAATTATGTCCCATATCAGTCATAGATTCGTTGTGGCAAGACATGCCTAATAAAAAGGGGCACTAAGGACTGTTCATTTATTGATCACTTGTTCATGCAAACCATTTTAATAAGTCCTGGGCAACAAAAGATCAAGAAGCCCACAGTTACTGCTGTAAAAGAACTCATTCTAGAAACCAAAGGAAAACATGTATAGCTGCAAACCAAAGTACTAATGAAATGTATGGTATTTTTATAAAGGCATTATCAAATCAAAATAAGGTATTAACCAGATCTGCTAAAGGAATTTGGAACAGTTTCAAAAAGGGGCTTCAAAGAGTTGGATGGTATAGATAAGAACAATTTACCCGATGGTGAAAGGATGACCAGAAAATTAAGCAGAAGGAATACCATGTAGACATGCATGCCACGACGAATATAGGGTATTTAGTGCGACTGGATAGTTTCATGATGGGAAAATCTGTTGGTGAGGTGAGTGGGTGTCCAGAGGCTATGCTAAACAGTTTGCTCTTTCACCCAGGTGTACACCATCAGAGATGTGAAAACAAGACAGTGGTATGCTCAGTTTCACTGTGTGGCAGTCATGAACATTTATCAGTGTTTGGGGGAACTATAACAGAGCTCCTGAACCATTCCACAAATTTGCAGCAAGAAAGTCACTGTAAAGGGGGAAATGCATTTCTATTAACAACAAATGTGTCCTGATAGTGTCAGGTATTAAGACAGAAGAAATAAAATTTACCAAATGTTTAAGGTAGAAGTGTTATCAATAGCAGTAGACATGAGAAAAGAGAACACCGGCTTGCCTTTGGAAAAACAAAGGAACAAGATAATATGCTAAGAAAGCCATAAGCATTGGAGTTGCGATAACTGACAAATGAAGACAGATTCCAAAGGATACATGACTCTAAAACACTGATGCAATAAGAAAATAGCTTATAACATGGCAGCACGATCACCTGAAGTAACAAACCTAAAAAGGGGGATGATTATGGAAATTAAGTTTCTCTTGTGCAAAACTGACCCAAGATGTCTTTGTTCTTTGATTTTAAGTATATGCTGTAGTTTGTAGTTCCTGCTGTATTTCTTATACTTGCAAATGAAAATAAGCAACCAAATGTAAATGTAACATGGTACATGATGGCTTGAACCACACAATTAGGGATGGCTTTGACGAGTTAACTAAAAACAAAAAAAATCTTAAACTTAAGTTGTCTGTTATTACACTGTCTTCAGCCCTATTCTAAGTAATGAGCTATGATTTAGAAAATGATCTAATTATAAAAAATAGCTATCTGGTCATGGAGCCAGTTGTGGATACAACAAAATGGGTATTACACAGTCAGTTGGATAAAAAAAAAAGATATACATCTATATATACATACATATAGATAGATAGATAGATAGATAGATAGATAGATGTATTATATATACATCTATACAAGCATATATATGTATATATGTATGTGTGTGTATATATATATACATACATGAGATGCTTTTATGAATAGTAAATTGAGGTAAAATCTTGTTTAGCAATAAAAGACGAGACAACTGTTTTTGTAGCAATTCTGCACAAGTAGGAAGCTAAACATGATGAATCATATAATCCCTGACATCATGTTTCCCTATAGGTTTGGTGAACAAACAATGAAAGAAAATCTGTGGTTGGTAATTGCTAATACCCCAATTTAAGTTATTTGAAAACATATTGTATTGCACATACTCATTTATCACAGCACACACTCTGCAGAAAAGGTGTGTGTATATGTGTGTGTATATTTATACACACACACTTTAGCTCAGTCAACTGGTTGGTACTAGGAATGGTCCTAACAATCAGCTCTGAGAGGGGCACCAGGGTGGCTCAGTCGGTTAAGCATCGACTTTTGGTTTTGGCTCAGGTCATGATCTCGGAGTCATGAGATCAAGCCCCACACTGGGCTCTGCAGTCATCACAGAGTCTACTAGTCTACTTGAGACTCCCTCTCTCCCTTTCCCTCTGCTCCTGCCCCACTGCACATGTGCTCTCTCTCTCTAAAGTAAATCTTAAAAAAAAAAAAAAAAAAAAAAAGAACCAGCTCTAAGAAAGGTACTACCTGGAAGTTAGATACAGATGGTCAAGTTAATATGATTGGAAGTTAAGATGCTGTAGATGCCATGGAAATATACTAAAAAAGAAAGAAATCAATATCTTTCAAATCAATGAACTCAAAAAAGAGACTTAGTAAAAAAAAAAGTAGAAAGTAGTAAAAGATTAGACATTAATGAAACACAAAAACAAATGCAGTAGAAAGAGCCAACAGAATAAAATTCTTATTTGAACACAATAATTGAAAAACTAAACTTTCAATAAGTCTGATGAAGATAAAAAGAATTGGCACAAATAAATCTCATGAAGGATAAAAAGGGGGACAGAGCTACAGATTTTTACAAGTTAAAATAAAAGAAAAAAATATGTGTCCATTAACTTCAAGAATTAAATGAAACCAAATTTCTACAGACAAAAATTATTAAAAGTGGCAAGGATTTTTTAAATGGTCGGGATAAAGACACCAGAAAATGTTTCACATACAAAAGTAGAAACTGGCTGTTAGACATAGGTAGCATTCCCAATCAGAGGAGAAAGAATGGACTAACCAATAAATAGTACTGGGACAACTAAATATCAACATGGAAAAACATAATTAGATCACCACTTCACACCAAAGAGAAAAAATCAACTTCAGATGAGTTAAAGATATAAGTGTGAAAATATAAGTCTTGTTGAATATATTTACAACCTTGGGACATAGAAGAATGTCCCAAATATGACTCAAAAGGCAATAATCATAAAGAAAACCTTTATATTTGACTACACTAAAATTGAAAATTCTTGTTCAGTTGAAAAAAAAATAACAAGGCAATAGGTTAGTTGCAGACTGAGAAAATATATTTGCAATGCATTTAGATGACAAAGAATTACTAAAGGAACTTTCACATTAAACAGAACAGTGATATGATAGGGAAGAAATAGAAAAGGATATAAACTAGCAATTTATAGAAGATGGAATATAAATTGAGGATGAGCATATGACGAATGTTCAGCTTTACTAAACCAGGAAAAAACCCAATGAGGTATCATTTCATGCCCGTCTGATTAACAAAACTTTAAATTCTGAAAAACCAAATTTTGGCAAGGATATATAGAAAAGAATAATCTTACATATTGTGGGTGGAAATAAATCAAGATAGCCTTTAGAGACAAATTTGGCAATACTAGTAAAATTGAAGGTTTTTGTTTAGTTTTGTGTTTTTTGATTCATTTTTGTTTTCTTGCTACTTAATTCTTCAAATTGAATAGACAAATCTCTGGAGGATTTCTCCCTTATGTAAGTAAAGAGACATATAGAAGCATATCCACTACAGCACGGTATGGAGTTGGAAACAATTAGAAACCACCCAGATGCCTTTTAACTTAAAAATGATTTTAAACTATGGTTTATTAGTTCAACGGAATATTTAAGGCAAAGAAAATCGATGATCTGATTGTATGTTTCAACATGTACTGTTTTTTTAAAAAACAGATTTGATATTTATCTTTCCATATAATGGAGTTCTTTAAATCCTGTGCATATATTATGGACTTTAAAAAAATACATACTGAACAAACAAATCAAGCTGAAGAAGGACGCCATTTATGTACATTATGATACCAACTTATATACATACAAAACCATGTTATCTATAGACTCTGATATATATATATATATATATATATATATATGACACATGCAGATGTTATAGGTATACAAACTTTCACCAACACTGTATACCGATATCACGATACTTTTGTTTCTGGTGAGAAAAATGGAAGAAGGAAAAAAACAAAACAAAACAACAACAAAAAAAAATGAGGAGAATAGCCTAACTATAATGATTTTTTTAAAATATGTAGTCTGACACAATAGTAGGATTTAATAGGCACTTGTCCATTATGTTACTTTCTGTACTTTTTAATTTCATATTTAGAAAGCAGGGTTCATGTTTACCAGTACCTCCATGGCAAATATATTTTCTATACCTGATCGTAGCAATCATTTAATTCTTTTTGTAGTCGTTAACACTGAGATCAGTTACATCCTGCAATCAAGCCTGGGACCATGTTAAATAAGAACGTGTCCCAGATGCTGGCCTCTTTGATTGCTGCTGTGTATTTAGCACGTGTTGGTGTTGGTGTTCTTTGATTCTGTTATTGAAAAAAAAAACAAAACAAAACCTAGATTTATCAATTATCTTCTAACTAATTATGCCATTCTTTCAAACTGTGGGCATTCTGGAATGCAGTAAAAATAGCACTTTTTATTATTACTAAGAAAAAATGTTTCTATCATTCATGCGTTTGGGCTGTCTCACATATTTAACTGATTTTGTATTTTTTTCCCAATATTTTAAAATCAAGACTGTGTTCAAAGATCTGATCTTAGGATTTACTAGTAAGATGTGTGCAAATATAATAAACATGATACTCTTAAAAGTAACAGGAAACAATTCATTGCTTTGGCGCTCAAATGAATGTTTGTCATGTGAAATTTTCAACACTGATCTTAAAATGTGGAATTGAGTTCAACTCTGGAGTACTCTTTTTTTTTTTCTTAAAGTTTAACAGCTGAGTTGCAAAACAGAAAAAACAGAGGGAAAGTGTAAAGTCTCTCGACGACTCTATAAAAAGAAAAAACAAAAACAAGAAGAATTCTGGGGCTCCATGGTTGAGTCAGCCTTTTCTTGCTTTGGGCATTCTGGCAAGGTTTATCACTGAACGGCACTAAACAACAGTCACTTTATCACTGGTCTTCTTTTAAGCCACTTAGAGAAGTTTTTCTCCCCGGAGACAGAAAAGTCTCCGGCATGATCACAGAGGTTGGATGCCATTAGGATGTTTTAGGGTTTGGTGGGATTAATTTCACTTTTGAGTTATGTTAACGGCCATGTGCATGATTACTCTGCACCATACCAAACATCCCACATTGAGGATAGTCCTTGTGTGGATAGGTCAGTTTTCATAGTAGTCTCTACTTGCTTGAAAAATTCATATAAATTATTTTTTGACATTTTAAAAGTATTTTAATAGGCAAAAATTATAACTCCATTAATCAAATTCTTGAAATGTGCTAGGCACTTGAGTCCTTTGTCTGAATTATTTCATTACACATTTCAACAGCCCTATGGGATAGGCTATATATCTTCATTTTATAGATAAAAACTGTTATGAATCCAGTCATCTCATGAATCCACTGGTCCTCTCTGTGTCACTCCTGTTCTCCATCAAACAGGAATTAAAATTTTAATGTAACTAAGTATACTCAATTTGTAGGTATCCTATTAATAGATATTAATTTTTTAAAAATAATCATGTTGTGTGGGCTACAAACAAATAAATTATATAAACACCATTGACTATCCATTCACTCTCCTCCAGCCCAAGTTTACTCCCCTTTTCACTCATGTTCCACAGCACTGTTTGTGTGTACTACTCATTTCATCCCAAAGTCTTAGGTCGTTCTCTGTGGGTCCTTGCTTTATCTACCTCTTCTAAACAGAAATCAAAGACAGGTGGTCCAAAAAAGCAAGGAAATTTAGCAGGCTGACTTGATTAAAGCATTCCACTTTAAGTATTCAGAGAGTGAGATCTCAAGGCATAGTATGATATTATACAGCTAGTTGAGTGGCTAAATCCGAAGGAAGATCCACCTCTCTGTCCCCTAATCACTACAACAAACATTGTCCATCCCTTTGGTCTCTATTGCCCCCCACATATTTCCTCATGGAAGTGCTAGACTCAATATGCACTTCAATATATTAATCCAGGATTTTAAAATATGTAGTCTTAGATACAGAAGTCAAAGAGATCCTATTGTCCAAACTCTTCACTCTACTCATAGTGAAATTCACACTAAGAGATATTAAAAGACCAGGGTCATACTCTATTTTTATTTTAGGGTATTCAACCACTAGCAAATAATAATAGTCAGTACAGGCACCAGCTACAGATTAGGACACTTTTTTGATGGTTAGATTTTAGCTTTCTTAGGTTTCTAGTAATTCTATTCACCTCTAAACTTTTTTTTTTAAATCAGACTTTATAGTAATGCTAGGGTTTCTCTAATTACACCGATCTCCTCTCAATATTCCAGGAAGATAATTGGTTTATATTGGTTTTACCATTGTTGTAATTAAATATACTTGTAAAACTTGAAAATATGTAACTAAAAAATAATTTGAGTAAAACTAGCTAAAATACAGCCAATCTATTATCTTATTCCTTAAAGTTCCCTAATTATATAAAGTTTAATGGAAAAATTGAACAAGAGGGAGAAATCAAGTTAAATTCAACGGACTAAAAGTTCTCTTATATCCCAAAAGGAAAATAAAGACATAGTTAGCTTTGAACTACCTTGACCTCAATGGCCCTGAAAAGCTGTATGTGGTCTTTATAGCCAGGTAGCCAAGACATCTGAAACATGTTACCAGAAAGTAACAAACTACTTGGTAGAAAGGAACAAAACTTAACCAAAAATCCACAAATATAAATCTCCACTGTGGCAAGTAATTTTTTTCAGTATAGGTTTCCATTGATTAGATGAAAACCATAAATCCTCGAAGATGTCAACAGACACTTGAAATAATCAAGTCATTAAAATTAAGCAGCAAATAGCTTTTTGTATCCCAGGCAGGGTCAAGTGCCAACAATCTACCAGTGATTGGGCTATTCTCCCCAGAATGCATGCAGCTCCCCCGCGGCAATTTTAGGTAAACCTGATCTTTGACTATGTGGTGTAATTGGCTTTAATTTAAGAGTTTTCTTTTACTGTGTCTTCTACCCATGAGAATGAAAGCCAGCAAAGCTAGGCTAATTTGCATTCTGAAATTTCATTCTGTGTTTTTATTTTCCTTTAGAGGGTTCTTGTTACAGAAGAGCTTCATTAACTCAATTAGGCATGATCCAGTGGGCCCGTACAAATTAGGCTAGCCACAGTATCTTTAGAATGGACAAAAATAAGAAGCCAGCTGTAGTCTTTATATTTTGAAGGAAATTGTACCAGCTGACATTTCCATCACAGTCATATTAAGCTCATGGCAACTGCAATAACCAAAATGTGTTTTGGAAGACCTGTTCTCCAATACTACAAGATATATAAAAGATACACCAGTAGAAAGGGGAATAAACTTTTTCTTTTTTAAACAACCATGAATTTTTCATAGCACTTAGGTTTTTTGCTTTATTATAAGAATAATAAATAGACTTTGGAAAAAGTATAATCATATGTAAATCTATAACTAATGCTAGGACTTTGATTCCATACAGATTATATTTGAAAGAATCAGGTATAATTAGGAGGAAAGATATTCTCCTTATCTTCCTATCTCTCTCTCTCACACACACACACAACACACTCACACAGCAAATAATATCAACCAATGAAAAGAACATAGGGAAACCAACTCTACCTGCCCTGTAACCTCAGTTTCTTTATCAACCAGTAGAAATAATAACCAGTCTTTTGAAGAAAAATCTTTAGGCAAACTACTTGTTCACAAAAATCACCTGGGTAATTGTTACAGTGAATTATGGGCCATATTTCAGACCTACTGAATCAGAATTTGCATTGAAAAGCTTAGGGATTTGTATTTTTAAACAAGCAATTCTTACTGAGTTGCTGTACACTAAAATATTTTAAAAAGTGAAGCTCTATAGAAAATTCAGAATGATACAGAAGTGTATAAAATCAACATTCAGAATAAGAATTTCTACTTCAAAGTAATATTTTGAGAAAAATCATACTGACAGGAATTTATTTTGGTTAATCTTTAAATCGTGAGGGACAGCTGTGCTAAATGAACTAACCAACCAACCAAACAAGTGCTTCCAAGAAGCTAAAATCTATACTCTTCTGCCTTTTCATAAGTACAACTTTTAACTAATAAACATGGGAGGTCCACACCTTGTATGGTAACATCTGAAGAAATAAACTACTCTAGAGAGTATTCTCATAAATCTTGGGATAGAGTAATAAACAGTAATGCATAATTGTAGTTACATTCTGACTTGTCTCCTGATTCTATGAATGTATTCTCAAGAAACACAGAGGAAACCTAGATGAAAGATATAATGAAAACCCTCCAACCTAATTCTAAGTATCTGAATTAACAATGTTGAAAATAAGATGGTACTTCAAGTAGGAATTTACTGTCACCATAAGCTATTTGTGACTTGAAAACTAGAACATGGAGTTCAGAACACAATCCAATTTTTTTTAGATCACAGTGAGTTCCCAGGAGGGGTTGTTCCTCTCCAGAAACTGCCTTGGATAGCATCCTGGTACTTGGATGCCTTGGCATGTCTACCACCTCAGAAATCACTAAAGTCATGCTTCCGTCTGAATGAGAAACTTGACACATTCCTCTGATTCCTGAACTGTGCCCACACAACCTGTTACAACATTTTGTAGGCTGCAATGAACGTTGCTGAAGTCTTGTGGTGGCTAGTTGCAATTTTAAATGTGCATTTCCCAATCTAGGAAATGTAACTTGAGAAATTTCCTGGAAGGAAATCATGTTGGAAACAACAGAAATTGCTTGCTTTTACATAGTCAACTAATAATGACTGGTCACTGGTAACAAAGATTACCCGGGTTATGAGCATTGATTTTTGCAAACAGAACAGGGTCATACTTAAGGGTATAAAGATATCATACAGTCATAGTGAGCTGGAATTGATTTTATTAAGGCTGATAATAGAAACCAGATGGTCAAAGTGTCTGAAACAGATATAGCTTTCCTTAAGCTATGCTAGAAAATAGCTTAAGAAAAAAGGGAATAGAGTTCTTAATATGACATAAAAGACCTGCAGTATGATTCAAGAATAATTTAAGAATGATGCCTTGCTCTGAAGCAGGTGGATTATGCCTTCCAGGATATTTTATCTGAAAACACTCTCATGGTTGTGTGTTCTATCCTAAAATATAGGTGTGCAGACTTCAGAGGGCAGGTAGTAAGTAGTTTCACACATTTTAGTCTTTTCCATATATGGATATATTTGCCAATTATTCCTATCCTCTTTTTAAAGATTTTATTTCTATACTTAAAGTCTATTTTCTGCTTTTGCCCTCCACAACCCCCACCCAAACCCAACAAAGATTCTCTGTTAACTATGATTGGTACTAGGTATAAATTCAATGGAAATTTCAAATAAATGAAGGACTCAAGGGAACTCTGCAAATGTTTCTTCAGGGTAAAAATGGGGGTCATGAAGGCAAACATATGGTAAGCAAATAAATTCTACTAAAAATATGCACCAGAACTCGGTAAACTCTAGACCAAACAGAATAATTTGAATAAAATTAATATAGGCAATTAGCCTCCTTTTGAGGATGTAATTGCCACAGAGTCAACAATAATTTACGCCCTTACTGCCTGGGCATCACAAGTCCAATATGGGTCTCACTATGTTAAAATCAAAGTGTTAACAGGGTTGCACTCCTTTCTGCAGGCCCTAAGGGAAAAACTGTCTTCTTGCCTTTTCCAGCGTCTAGAAAATGCTCACATTTCTCAGTTTGTGTCACTGCTGCTAACTTTAAAGCCAGCAGAGGCCTGTGGAGTCTTCCTCAGATTGCATCAGTCTCACACCAACTCTCCTGCCTCCCACTTAAAAAGGCTTATATTGGATTTACCTGGATGATATACGATAATCTTCCTATCTAAGGGTCAGTTGATTAGTAACATTAATTCCATCGCCAACCTTAATTTCCCTTAGCCTTGAAAGGTAAAACTCACAGGTTCCAAGGATTAAGTAAGATCTTGGCATCTTTGCAGGGAGGGGCTGTTACTCTGCCTACCACAATCATTATAATGAAAGTCATATTTTACTACTGTTCTGTGAATGGAAAAACGTTTTCAAAGGAAGAGACACCTTCCACTCTTCAGCTGGGAGAGTTCACTCAGCCTCACTTTGACTTCAGTGTCTTCTACACACTGATCCAAGGTGGTTCTCGGCAGACCTGCTTTAATTTTCAAAAGATAACTGCTTGATTGCAATCAAAATCAAACAGAATAATTTATGGAAAATGGAATGGGAGAAAGAATGTGGGAGGGGTAGAATTTTTCCAAGTGATTTAATTGGAGATTATTTTAAGAATTTCTAAAGATCAAATTCATAAGGATAGGTTTAGTTGACTAAAGCCCCAAGTCTGAGAGTAATGAAAAAGTTGCCATTTCATGAGCCTTGAGACCAAACCAAATTGTAATAACATCATTTACATCATGTATCACAAAATTTCACTATAGGATACAACTCTAAATCAAGCTTTGAATTTGAACTCTGTATTTACTATATAAATATTCTAACTCTGTAGACTTTAGTCTAAAAAGCTACTTGGCCGTTAAAAAGCATTAAGTTCAATTTTCTTCAGGTTTGGATTTGGCTTGAGTAGCACAAATTTCTGGGCACAGGAGAAACAAACTTTGGGCAGTTGGTTATTGGGTTTACAGAATTAATGGAAGTCTATCCTCATAATAGCATATATTTATCAAAACAACTTTGAAATGAAACACACGGGGTCAAAATATAGTGACTTTTACCTGAAAATTCAAGTTTCAAAGGACTCATCGTGATAAATAAAAATAAGAGGTATTGAACATACAGAGCTTTAGCCACACACACACTTGTATTGAAGTTAAATTCTTCCAGCTAAATTCAATTCCCTCCTTCTAGGTTCTTCTTAAAGTTCAATTCCTTAATGTCTCAAACTTAAAAGTAATCCCCTAGATATAATCTCTAACACCAATCCTGACTTAGTCACAAGCCTTCTTCCTTTGGCTGAATGAACTTTAAAACCAATCTAAGCATGCTGTGTGTCAGTGATAATAAACAACAGTGCATATTACTTCCCAGAAAGTAGAATTGACTCTTAGATGAGGAACTGTTTTGTCATTCACTTGCCAGCACTTGATGAAGAAAGAAGCGCTCTGGGAATGCGCATAGCTTTTCAATTGTAGAGTAGATGTGTCAAGGATTACGCGTCCTTCACCTTGATCAGAATCAACACCAATGGCATGCACACTAGAGACACTGACTCTCCTGAATTCACACTCCTTAATGTATCCCAGCTACATAAAGAGCAGGTTTCTTGAAGCCTTTCCTTTATTCACCCAACAAAGATTGCATTGCCTGGATACTGAGCAGAGGATCCTGTGATAAACGGTAAAGACACAGAAATTGCTGTGCTTGAGGATGTTGGCTTGGTAAGTGCCTAAATGATAACAAATAACTATGACATAACATGTTAATGGAGCTATTACACACTAGTATACATTCAAGGAGAAGGAGGCAATAAATTCAACCAAAGAAAGTCAAAGCTAGTGATTCTTGAGTTGAATTTTGAGTTGAATTTTGAAGGATGATTAGGAATTTGGCAGAGACAAGAAAGATAATAAAGAAAAACAGAAAAGTAATTAATCAGTGTAGTGAATTTGGGAAACTGAGGATGATTTCACATTGCTGGTGTGAAAGGAAGAAATGAAGGAAAAGCAGAAGACAAGGCTGAAAAGGAAGGCCAAAGTCAAAGAAAGGGCCTACGTAGTCTCACTGATGAGGACCTCCTCAGAAAATTATATGCTCAGAAGTGTTGGAAAATTACACAAAAAACTTAATTCTCAAAAAAAGCATCTGATTCAGAAAGAGCCTTCCATGAGTGATGATTTTCTTCTGCAATGTCAAATTTTGCTAAGAACAGTAAGACGATAAACTTATCTGACATGGAAGATGCTTAGCTATTTATTTAAAAGATACTGTGGTCTCCCAGGACCACTGTGGTTTAATGTCTAGAGAACCAGTGTGGATATTCACAGCTGGTGAACATTCACATTCTGTATATTGTAAACTCAACTTTGCTGTTGCTATTTTTTATTTTTAAAAACTAAGTTTCCAGACTTCAAGTGAGTAGATATTACTACTGTATTTTCTCCAAATGATATCAAGTCCTCTTTATAAACTTTTAATTCCTCAGAGAATTGAAAGGGAAACATCTTAACAATGTTGCATAGGAGGCAGTGTTGTTTCAATGGTATAAATACGTAGTTATACTCTGATTCTCACTGGTGTGAAACATTCTCTTAAAAGGCTTGGGGATCATATCCTTAAGAGAAATGGTAGATTTTCAATGAAAGAGCCATCTAGAACTTTGGGAAATGCAACTTTTAGAAACAGTAATTATGCACTGTGAATGCTCAACATGGCCATAACAGGTTTGACAAAATGCCTCCAGACAAATATCATAGCTGGTGAAATGGTATAATGTGATTGCAAGAGAACTTTTATCTTTCCTTTCTGACCATCTCACTGAACCACTGATTAAGTCTTAAGAAGCTGCCCTAAGAGAGCCCACTCTGTTGGATATACATATACACATATCTCAGGTATATATATGAACAGAGTGGAAATGCCCATCCCAGTGATAGGGACCTCTCCAGATCCTATGTTATCTTTTTAATACTAGGAAAGTCACAATATTGCTATAAACTCTGCTACCCAGAGTTCTGTGTCGGTTTGACATGGGAATCATATTGAATAAACGTAATCTCTATTCTACACTCCCCACTGCCCTACCTTATCAGTTACTGTAAATGTTTTATCTTCTATTCCAAAGATTCCTATTTTTTAAGACAAAATCAAAACCAAATAAAACAAAAATCCCAATTACCTCAAATGCTTTTTTCAAGTTATAAAACTTATAAAGAATTTTCAGTCATTCTGAAAATGTCAACTTTTACTTCAACAAACACATCATGGTTGATCATACAGTAACTATTTCTTAACTACCAAAATGTTTGACAAATATCCGCTAGAGCTCAAATATACAATATAAAGCCTTGCAAACAATTTCAAGGTATATTAAGAAATCCATTTAAGAGTTTAAAGGCATTTCTTTTATATTGTAAATTATAGAAAACAAACTTTAAGTCTGAATGTGTGATAAGATTGTGGACACTAGGCATTGTTAGAGCAAAAAAGATTACACGACACACATTCCCTTAAAAAAATTAAATGCAACAGAAGAATAGAAGGCTCAAGAAGATGTTGAAATGTGGAATCATAAAGTCATTACTGATTTAACAACTATAAATCTATGGTTCAGAAAGACAACTTAGTTTTTAAGTGTCACAGTGGAGTATTCTGCACTTAGGGAGAGTAAAAGAAAAAAAAAACAGTATTGATGTGGCATTTAAATAATTTATTTTGATTTCCACCTGGATATAAGCCAGGAATAGAGACAAACAATACATGCATGCTCATGCCCAGCAATATAGCCTAATTAATAAGTAAAATATAAAGGTACAAATTCATGGGCAATAATTTTAGAAAATTCCAGCCCTTTGTATCTCTAAAGACACATGTTAGTCTGTACTCAGTAGGACAGTCACCTATTTAGTTATTTCACAACAGATCGATTCTATGTTGTGCCTATGTCCTTGTATATCATTAATCACTGGGTGAAGTTCCTGGGAGGAAATAAGAGGCTGTTCAAGGATTTTTTTAAACGCTCTGAAATAACCTAAAAGGAACAAGCATCAGAGACTAAACATATTTAAGATTTTCTTAAAGTGATCTATCCTACTTGATAAAACTGTAGAATTTGTTGTAATTTATGATAATGTACAAGTCACTAATCATTATAAAATAGAAGAAATACATACTATATTGTCTTATATATAATGAATTACCTTACTCAATATGAATCTAATTTCCAATTACAAAAAATGATACGGACTGATTATGTATTAGTAATACTGCCTCAAAAATAAATTAACAGATACCAAACCCAATATTACTTTTAACTTACTCTGGGAGAGATCTGGAAAAGAAAAGATTCATAATATATTATGTTATTCATCCACATATATAGTAGAGGCCATGGTTCAGTTATTAACTTAGAAAAGGTATAAGAAGGGAAAATATATGACAGGATTCTAGAGAAGTAGAAGCTGTGTGGAAAGTCATAAACATAAAAATTAAGTTATTTTGAAGAATGAAGTTGTTTCAGATATGTCAATTTTCTATAGTAGGAACTGGGGCTTAATCGAGACATTTATAATCAATTAAAATAAAGTACCTACAATATATACTTATATATTATATAATATTATATATTATTAAAACTTTATGACAAGTATAACATATATATATGTACATGAATACTAGAAAATTTATATACATAAAGTACACTTAATAAAATCCAGATTTAAAGACCAAAGTAACACTGTAATACTTTGATTCCCATTTAAGCTAAGAAATGCAAATAAAATAATAACTATTATTATAGAAAAGTTTAGTTTCACTACATAAATTATTGGGAAACCAACTAAACTTTTGGTAGTTTTAGTTTTTAATGTGCTGTGGGTAGACTCTATTTGGCACATTTATTAAATGGTGCAAGCAATTTTTGGCTAAATATCTAACAGGATGTCATATTAAACCTCATGTTCCTATATTACCGTTCTGTTAACAGAAACAGCTTGCAAAGATTTATGGCTTCTATTAATTACACTAAAAAATATGGTAGATTTGCTCTAAGAAAT
Source organism: Ursus arctos (assembly GCF_023065955.2). Classification (NCBI taxonomy): domain Eukaryota; kingdom Metazoa; phylum Chordata; class Mammalia; order Carnivora; family Ursidae; genus Ursus; species Ursus arctos. The sequence goes on from NW_026622852.1 coordinate 3,675,027, forward strand.
CAATTGTAACAGGGACAAGCAAGTGATTTTTAAATTACAATCATAAATTACAAATGACTGTCATTATCAATTCTTTCTTTTCATTTATTTCTAATGTAAAGAATTAAGTGGGATTTGTTTGTTTGTTTGTTTTTTTCCTAGATTTAATCATAGGAGAACAGACTTCGAGTTAATACTCAATACCATGGCTTACAGGGACCCAAGTTTAGTCTTAAAAATTGTAAAGAAAGGAGATGAAATAGTAAGACAAAAATAAGACACAGACATCTAAACTTCCATTTCTTCTTTTATAAAGTAAGGTTTCTCATTAATTACCTTTTAAGGGAAATTTACTATATCCCCATTCTGCACTACTGTAGTTTTTGTTAATTTATTTACATGTTTGTTAATGCACTTGCTTCATTCCAGAAAGAATTCAGCACACCTTGCACTTTGTACAAACAATAAGGAAAGAGATCATTTTTTAAGTTGTGGGAAGAAACCACAACAAAGAGAAATAGGAAAAATGAAAAAAAAAAAAAAAGAATACATTCAAGTTTACATTTAGAACTACACTTCAGATTTCTGAACACTTTTTGTTGGGCATTAAATCAATATCAATTTCATGCACACTGATGTTCCCAAGGAGCTCTGTTGCTTTATCCAATATGGCCCTGGACACTGTGAACCTAGCTATAGCTTTGCCTGTATTCCCAAAGACTTATGTGACTCGTCATAGATACAGAATCTGTCTGAGTTGGCAACAACACTTGGATAATTCTTTTCACTCTCCATTAAACTCTTGTGACAAGTATAATCCATTATCCCAGATGATTTTTATTATTTAAAATAAAAATATACCCATTTTTCTTGGGCCAAGGTGTTTATAGACATAAAGGACACATAATGAATAAAAGTGTAAATAATTAACTTTTTATGTCATCTTTTGCCATCTCCTCTCTTCGGACTAAGGAAGAGAGAGAAGCCTTTTTAGCTCCTTAATAGTTACATAAGAATTAAAACATATAAGCATACATAGAAAAAAGCCTGCAAGAATATCCACCAACATGTTTACAGTGTTTATCCCAGTCACAGGATCATGATTATTTTTATTTTCTTTTTCAGACTTTCCTACAGTCTCAAAATTCTCTTTTTTTTTAAGATTTTATTTATTTATTTGACAGAGAGAGAGAAAGAGCACAAGCAGGGGGAGCGGGAGAGGGAGAAACAGGCTCCCTGTTGAGCAGGGAGCCCGATGTAGGGCTTGGATCCCTCCCTGAGCCGAAGGCAGACGTTCAACCAACTGAGCCATGCAGGTGCTCCCATTCTCAAAGTTTTCTACAATGATATTATCATGAAAAAATAACCAATATCTGAAAAATGTCAAAGTACTAAAAAAATACTACAAGATGGAATATATGATCAGCCAACATGTAAGAGCAGTATGTTTTATCTGACCACTGGGAAAATGGCTAGAAACAAGGTCCTTTTATCAGATCATACATTTTAACTCCAGCAATTCTTCCCTAAAATCAATCATATATACAGCCCAGCTCAGTTTTCAGAGTACCATAAGATACTCTCCACAGTAAAAGGGAGAGGACCTTTCACTGGAAGGGCCATTATAAAGGGAACCAAATTTTCTGCCCATCACAGAGATGCTGCCACTGAGGACTTAATACACTTGGGTCGCTGATCTAGGAGCAGAGCTGGAATTATTAATTCTAGGTCTAGACATTTCAAGACCTGAAGACAAAGATAGCAAAATATAGTTGCGTGTAGGATTTTGCTCCTTTGAAAAAAGGTTAGATTTTAATTGAAAGCAAAAATAAAGGGTCCTAAGAGTATTGAGATATGAAGACCAAAAACTGCTTAAGTATAAGGTAGCTAAGAAACACTTTCTGTATCTGTAAAACTAATGCAAATAGTGAGACTGAAAAACTGAAAAATTTCCTTTGGATTATCATTTTTTCTCAATTCCAAGCTCATAAATTCACAAAATACAAAGTGCACAGAACATAAAAAATGTTGAATTGTTTATATTGCTTTGGAACTCTATTTATAACAAAAGCTATAACATTTAAATTTAATTCAATCAGTGAGTTTGTAATTAGTGTTTGAATAAACCACTACACTCTTAAACTTAATATACCAAATGTGGTCATTTGAGAATAAACCACAATATGTATAGTATCTTTTAATATTGCTAAATTAAAAGGATGCCTGAGATGTGTAAGAAAAGAAATAATACTACTTTATTTACATTTTCCTGAATGTTCATATCCAATTATTCCTCCAAATTAATGGGTCCATCCTAACTCCGTGCAAATTTCATTCCACTATTTACCCAATGGAGATGTTATCAGACCATCATAACTTGGATTGGTTTCACCTTACTAATACTGTTGTTCTTCCTATTGATTGATGGTGTTGTAACAGAGTACATTCCTAAATCAATAGCACAGACCAACAGGGTTGAAAATGAAACTTAGAAAATCATTTATTTATTAATTAAAGTCAACAGCCAAGAAAGACGTATCAAGCCCCTATTATGTGCCAGGCATTGTGCTTCATTTAGGAATCTATAGATAAAAGACACAAGACCCACCTCTAAGGGGTCTTAGTCTAGAGAGGAAAAGAATTTGAGATCTACACAATGTTGATACAATGCAGTACACAGAAAGATAGAGAAGGGTAGGAGGTGTCAGACCTCCAGCTCTACACCAAAGCACTGACACCTAGCAATGTGCCTTAAACAGAAGATGCAGAGCAAGGAGAAACTGAACAATGGAGGGAACTCTCTACACATATCTGGAGGCACAAAATCCAATAAACCATTGAAAAGAAGTAAAGAAGTCAAATGTCTTTTGTAAATGATCTAGGCATTCTACCCTTTAAACTCACCAAGAGTTCTCAATATGAAAGTATTACCATGTTTTCAGTTAAAAGGTTTTGAGTTATGTCTATTCGTAGAGGCCAAAAGACCCCTGGACAACACTGGCATGCACCTTCTTCTTTGTCCAAGACGTCTGGGACTTTACCCCACCATGTCTGCAAAAGCCTGTGGCAGCGGCTCTTCCCTCCAATTATACATAGAATTAGAAAAGCAGATGAGTTAGGAGGTGGAGGAAGCAGGGAAGTGATTCATAAATTCAAACCATTTGGTGATGAAATAACAAATTAAGAAATGCTAACTTAACTACATGTGATGTAGGTGGCTTTCAGCTATATTTGTTTATTATTCTTTGCTTATGACTCTTGCCATATAAGCTTTACTATGAAACTTACGAGGAATGAGGACACCAGAGACCATTCTTTTCTGAGTTGACAAATTCCCTGAATTTGTAGGAGAGTACACAATTTTTTAAGTGTGTTTTTTAAAAAGTCAAAAGTACAATAGGAATCAGTATGCTTTATCTGACATAAAAACAAAAACTTCTCCCTTCAACCTCACATTATGCTGTTCCCATATGATCAAACACCACAGACAACTTTAAATAGAAAAGACTATCAATGTGAATGAACTCATTTGCATTAATATTTTTCTGGAGTCAGCCCCATGTTCAAACTAAGAAAAATACATAATGCACGTGCAAAATATATATATAATGTATACATATATACACATATAAATATACAATGCATGTGTATATATATATATGTGTGTGTATATATATATATATATATATATATATATATATATATATATATAAAACGTATGTGTCTATATTGGTATCACAGTTTTATTTACATATGTCTCCATGCATTTGCATTTATACTCATTCAAAACATTCCTTTTTAGTCAGACCCACCATTAAATCACTTAATCTTCCTCAGACTGCTGACATTGGAATATGAAGAGATTCCAACAGCAGTCGAACAAAATATAGCCACTGAACCTGCCTTAATAAATTTTTAGCTTTCAAAGAGCATTTTAAATCATAAATAGCATTCTAGTACCTGCAAGCTGATTTGTATTCCATGGAAAACGTATTATAATCCTTACCAGAAACTAATAATGATTTTAATGAAATTGCATTGACTTTGGATGTTTCACCATTTACGAGTTGCTTAATTCAGTCTTAGTAAAATCATTCATTACTCCTTGCAAACATCAGCAGGGGAACTACACAGACAATTATTAGATTAAACCAGATTTAAAGGTTGCTTTTATTGTAATTGAGATAGAAAAAATTCAAAGAAAAAAGTCTACCTTTTCTTAAATATTGCACTGTACTTAGATTGCAGTTTAAACTCTTGGTGTGGGTGGAAAGGCTGGTGTATGCCACTATAGATAGCTTTCTCCAGTCATTAGTTTCAAGATTATTTACTTTGTAACACAGGAGCTGCCTCCTTTTAATGTGTTTGCTTCCTCAATAATTTGAGAACATTTTTCCATGACCTGAATAAAGACAGAGAAGAACCTTAGCACCCCGAACCCCATTTCTTAAATTAAATACTTCATTTATTTGAGGAGGAGCTGCTCTCAATTATTGTCACTAAAGTTCAGCAAGCAATTAGATGATTCATCTCATTTACAATATAAATCTGACAATAGCTGTTACTTATGAAGAAAATTGACATAAAGTACATGTCCTAACTCTCTTATCCACTGACATAATCAATCAATCGATAAATATATATTGATTAGAAATACTTTGGAGGAAGCAAAAGATTATATGTGGTTTCTCAATGCAAATATTTTAGTTTAGTCACACTGAAATCATATTGAAACCTATTAATGGAAAAGCCTAGCAAATTAGAAGAGTGGCTACTGGTATGCATGAAGGATGTTTTCATGGTTTTCTGGCTGTTTATAATAATAACATATGCTTTGGATTAAAAAGTATCAGCACTAGAAGATACTTCCCCTCAGTTGTGCATCACAGTCTCTACTATTTGTCCTGAAAACAATACAGCTCTCCTCACCACTGAAATACATTCCATGAAATGATGGTAGCCAGAGATGAGGCCAGCGAGGGACTCTGGCCATTCTAAAAAGCTTATTAGATTTTAAACTATAGGCACTGGGGGATGAAGCCAAAGCTGGCAAGAGAGGAACAGATGCCAAGAGCAGGCAAAATGGGTGAAGGGGAGAGGAAGATACATGCCTCCATTTACAGGATAAGTAAGTCATGGAAATAAAAAGCAAGGAACACAATCGATAATATTGTAACAGTGATGTAATAGGACAGATGGCAGCTATACTTCTGGTGAGTATAGCAAAGTGTATAAAACCGTCAAATCACTAACTTGTACCCCTGAAAATAATGCACCATTATGTGTCAACTATACAAAAATGAAAAGAAAAAAGAAAAAACAAAAATGAGACATGATCTCTTGTAGAGTTTCCAAAAGCAATGAGTGCCTGAGTTCTGTTAGCCAAAGGTAGAATGAAGAGAAGAATGAAGAGAAGGTAGAATGAAGAGAATCTCTTCTCTTCAGAAAGACACATTTCTGAGGTAAAATAGACAGAAACTATTGCCTACTTAGTTCTGTAAAGGACAAAAGAGGAATCAAGTAATACTACAAGTTTTCAGGCTTATATTACCAGGAATATGGTGGTGTCATTAACTGAGATGAAAAGTTCAGGAAATGGAAGAGAAAATGAGTTTGGTTCTTAACTGTTTAGTTTGAGATTACTGCAATATATTTAGGGAGCAATACCCAGTGAGCTATTAGAAATATTGGCCACAGCTTAGGGAAAAAAAGAATAAGGATCAATATTCGGGTCCCTGAAGCCATTTGGGAGAGAGTGACGTCTTATGTGAAATATGCAAAAAAACTATAACATGGATCTCAAGGGCTAGACCTTTAAGGACCAATCAGAGGAGAAGGAGGCATGGCAAGGTAAGCAACTTATTTAGGAGCAATGACACTAGTTTCGGTATCCCTAAGTTATTTAAAAAACAAAAGAGAACTTACATTTTGAAATCTATTATTTGAATCACAGTAGGTAACCTCTGACTTGTCAAAATGTGCAACCGCCCATATTCATCAACTCAAGTGCCACAAATGAACTCTTCTATCAGCCTCTTCAGCAAAAAAGCTTTTTACCAATATAATGTACTTGAGCAAGCCTTCAAACAGTAAGTTGGAGGAATGTGAGGAGAGCAAATTTTGAAGTTTATTAAACCTGACAATTTAGTATTTATGTAAGCTGCAAGTGCTAAGTATAATTGGACTTAACTATTGGCTTAGGTTTAATGAGTCGTGAATTTAACTTCGTTATCATCGTTTTGCCTGCTCTTTGAGCACGCTTGGCCAAACTAAGGAAAAATTTTGAGAGCTATCTTCTACCTCACCAAAGAACTATTGACATGACCTGAAACCACTGAGTTAAAAAATATGGGTTCTTTCATTTCGCAAAAGGGATGAACTTCTGTGAAAATCACCAAAACACAGAGGTCGGAGGTAGAAAATCTGGGTTTCAATTCCAGATCTCCTAGTTATTGTGGGCAAGTTATTGGACTCCCGAAACCTGTTTTTTTCCTTGAAAATAAGAATGATGTCAACCACTAGAGATTGTTGTGTGGAGGAAGAGAGAATAGACCTAAAACATCTAGCAGAGTGCCTCTGTAAATGCTATGCAATTGATGCGTGTTGGCCGCTTTTAGCCTTGGTGCCCTGACTTTCTGCCTCAACAGACACAAACCAGTTGGAGGCCTTTCTTCTCATCACCATGAACTTCAGCAACATAAGCATATTCTATTTACTAGTTGTTGCTCATCCTAACTGCTACTAGTTACCTCTCTGATACAATTGGTGGCACACAATTAGAAAGCATAAAGAGAGCCATAGCACGGTTGAGTCCTTTCTTGGGGATGTGGGATGTGCAGATTGTACTATGTCATCTTCAAGAATGTGAAAGGATCCTTCTCTCAACTTCCATCATATGCCTCTACAAGTCTGAGAAAAATGAAAAACAACAACTACAATCAAAAACAGGTGGGGGGAAATACCCAGCTGGCTAGAGTTGGTAGAGAATGTAACTCTTGATCTAGGGGTTGTGAGTTAGAGCCCCACGTTGGGTGGAGAGATTACTTAAAAATAAAACCTTAAAAAAATGAAGTGGTCCATGCATATGGACCAAATCTCTATGAAGGTATGTCTCCAAGAATTCCTTTTGGGATATAGTGCTGAGAAGGCTGAAGGGTATTTGGAAAGGAGGAAGAGAAAAGACAGGGGAATTGGTTTGGATAGGAGATTTTACATGCACACCCCCCCACACACATACAGACACACACACATACACATTAAAACAAAAACAGAACTCACACTAGCCAATCAGCATGAGTCTGTAATTAATGTCAGCAGGGATTTGAGAGAGACCAACCCAGTCTAACCCTCTCATTATTTATTTATTTTTTTTTTAGCACTGTCCTTTTGCAAAAGGGGAACAGAGGCCAAGAGAAGGAAAATTGTTTACCTGAGGATAGTATCTTACATGGGTCTCTGAACCTAACAACTGAAGAGATGTGAAGCATTTGTAAACACATATGTTCCTTATGTGAAGGCATCAGGAATCCAGGTCATATGATATTTAAGAGAGCCAAATGAGTTTTCAATTTATTTCAAGGAGTAAAACTGTAATTCTAGGAGGAGGGAAACCAACCCCAGATGCTCTTTAGTGTACCAAGCATTGCTGTGCTATGTGGTACTTGATATCCTGAAATCCATCCTGCCCTTGTCCTCTTCTTCTCAACAACTCCCCCTCCTCTGTTCCACAAGATCACACTAAATATTATTTTTACTTTATTTCCTTCTAGAAAGGTTGTTTTTATGTCTATACAATAACTTTCTCTTTCTTATTTCTTTAGTTGTAACAATTTAAATTTCAGGAACTTTATCAAAATATTCACAAAGCCCATCATTCAGACAATGATTGAATCCAGGTTAATAAAATGAGCACAATAATAAAATCTACACAATTACAAAGTAAAGTGAAGATCTTACTATTTCTCTATTCACTTGGACAATATGAAAAGCTGAACAAATTATTCAAGCCTGAAAGTGAAATTTAGAGATTTGAATTATCCATTTTACCTATCTTAAACGGAAATGAAAAATTGCATAGTATGAAATTTTAGCAAAGTACTCTGCTGTAGAAGAGAAATAGCGTAATGTATCCCAAATAAAGAATTTAGGTAAGAAGGGCATGATATATTTCCAAACCCTAGAATGCCACTTAGTAAAGCATCACTGCAGTGCATTTCCGAGTCACCTGGTCACCCAGGAAAGGACACTCCTCCTTAAGTGTATTCTCAAAGAGTCATTTAATATCACTCAGAGACCTTCAGAGTCCCTCCCACATCTTCATCTGGCTTATCTTCCCTGCTGCATGGCATCTGGGATCTGAATTAGCTTTCTACATTTATCAAATTAGCCAGAATGCAGGAAAATCTCCACTGGGTTTAGTGAATGACCAGCAATCACCATTAGATTAGTGATGGCAAATGGATGATGTAAATAAAATTTTTTAAATGTGCCTAAGGATATAAATAAGGAAAGAAAAATACTCTCTTGATTATCTTAATTCTGGAGGCTCTAATGGGCATTTTTCTTTAGGGGTCTTCATGACTCGGGACATATGTTCTTTATCTCTACAATTGGGAAAGGATAAGTGGGCCCAAAGAGAAAAATCAGCAGGAGTCGATATGGCTGAGGCATTTTACATACTGGTGAGACTCTGACAAGACTTCTCAGTGAAGGAATTAGATCAAGAACAGGCTTCTCAGTGTTTTCCACATGGCACCCTTAGAGTCAGAGGACCAAGGTCATCTGTGGGCAAAGCCCAAAGTAACCATAAAAACAACATCAAAATTCCTATGTCAGTTTGTCTCATTTTAAAGGTGAATGATAATTTTATATTTAACCTCCTTAATAAATGCAATGTGATTTTAACTTTATAATAATGCTTGTTTCCCCTCAATTTCTGAGCAAAGCTGATGATCCAAGAAGAGGAGCTGTGTTAATTTCACAGCTCCACACATGCTTAGCTGAGTCCAGGACCTGAACACGGTAATGCGGCAGCCCTGGACTGAATGGTTGGTCAATCATTTCAGAAAGGGCAGCAGCAGAGTGTAGAAAAGGATAGTTCTTCTCTATACATTGTGGTTTGGGAAATTTCAGCTTATCTTAATTTCTGCATCTATAAACTGCGGAAAAATATAACCCATCTGGTAGGGTTATCATGGGAATAAAACGAACTAATATATGATGAGCAGGTAACATGATGCTTGAAAACAGAGTGAATGTTCAGTGCATGCGTGGAAGCTCTCGCGACTACGTACGGGCCTCTCTCGTCATCCACACACATACTCTACAGAACATGAGCCCTGAGTGTGAGCATGCTTCATAAAACAGGGCACTTGAAACAGTAAAATGAAATAAAAACTAAATCAACACAAGTTCAACTTTGATTATTATTATTTAACTCTATTTTATTTACTAAGAAACTTTTAAGGTTCTGGGTACTAAATTACCATACAATAAATGGTTTGCCATGAATTCATAGAAATAGAAGGAACCCTGAATGTCCTATATTTTTCTCTTAACCACTTGACATCTTCCTTCTTTTTTAACCATACTTATTCCTTCATTATACAAATGATGTACAGAGAAAAACATTTCAAGATATCTCCCTGAAAAGTTCCCACACACATGTTGAATGCGAGAAGCTTAGCTTTAAATTAGGCCCTGATTGTGAGTTGAGCTACTCAGCTTCACTGAACCGCAGGGTCTTCAGCAGTCAAATGGGAGAAAAATTCCCTACCTACCCTCAGAACTTGCATGAGATTAAATTGTATGCAGAATAAAGTGGCTTGTAAGTATAAAAAGACTATGTATTTTAAGTAGAGACAAAACTTCACAGAATTGCTGCAAAAAGCAAAAGAGATATTATTTTTGTAAAGCACTTATATAGTGCTTGGTACATAGTAAGGGCTCAATAAAATGGTGGCTATTATTACCAACTCCAGTCCTCAGAATTAAAAAAAAAACAAAAAACAAAAAACAAAACCTGAAGCATTAAAAAATTAGGGGTTTTGGTTAACATCATTTTGCCATTTAGTGCTGATTCCAGGATGAGGTCCTAGGCTTCCTGAGGCCCATCCCAGTGTCCTGTCCATACAACCTGGTTTCCTGTATGTGTCTGAATCCAAATTAAGACAAGAGCTGAAGGTTCTTTCCCCTTTTCACTTTTGTTAAGCAGAATGAAAATTCAGCCATTCTGTATGCACAGGAAAACAGCATTATGTTCGAAGTGGATATGATGAGTACCACAGAATGATATTGAGAGTATTTACTCATAAATATTCAGTTTAATAGCCCTGTGGCAAATCACTGCTTTGGCATACCACTGTGCCTTCATTCACTGTTTTAACCCACATGGACATTATTCATTACTCTAGTTTTACTCTATTATTCTATCAAGTTTTTAAAAGTGCTTTTATTTCTTAACATTAAAAAAATCCATATAACCATTTCATTAAATTATATAACAGGAAGTGATCTTGTCTAAATGAGAGGGGTGGGATTAAAAACAAAGAATAACCAGAAAAAATAACTCTATTAGCCAACTGTTACCATACTGGAAGTAATATTTTTTAAAGAGTCATTTATTTATTTGAGAGAAAGAGAGAGAGCACAAGCAGGGGAAGGGCAGAGGGAGAGAGAAAGAAAGAATTCTCAAGCGGACTCCCCACTGAGCCCGGAGCCTGGCACAGCGCTAGATCCCAGGACCCTGAGATCATGACCTGAGCTGAAATCAAGAGCAGGTTGCCTAACCAGCTGAGCCATCCAGGTGTCCCTGGAAGTAAATTTTTATAAGCCTAGGTGTTACATTAAAATTTTCCACATCGACATTCATGATGGTTTTGTACTGTAAAGTTGAAAGATGAGTCTCTCAATCACAATTCATGGTTTACTTTTTTTTAGATAATGAGCTCTTCAAATGTCTATCAGAATCTGTTTATCCAAACAAGTAAAATACTTGAAAGATTAAACTTCTTATAATAAGTAAAACCAATCTATCTCCTTAAATTCTTTCCAACAAAAACTCCTTTTCTTTATAACATAGCCCTTATAGAGTGTGTGTGGGGGGGACTCATTATTCAAAAACAAAAAACAAACAAACCACCAAAACAAACAAACAAACAAACAAAGAAACACAAAAACTAGCCTGACTCTAAGTCAGGGAGATTTTCTTTCTTTTCTTTTTTCTTTTCCTTTCTTTTATCAAAAATATTGGCAGGACTTGCCACTTGCACGTGTTATTTTTCAAAGACATCACTAGAAGGTGAATGGATGTTGAACTAGAACATGAAAGAGGGTAAAGGATGGAAAGAAAAGGAAGGAAGCAAGCAAGTGAGCAGAAAGAGCATTATGCTACAACTTTCGAAAAGGCTTTTTTTAACAATGTTACCTAGTCCTTTTTGTATCTAAATATCCTACAAAATATATTTCCTTTATATAATTCACCCAGGAAATACATTTATATTCCATGTTCTATTGTTTTTGTTTTGCATGTTTGGCCACACGAGGTTAACACTAAAAAATGTGCATTTGTTTTTATTCCAAGGTTGTGTATGGATTCCAGTCTAGGAGCAAAGGGTACATCTGGCAGCAGTCCGTGGGATAAGAGAGGGACACGAGAGACTGTGGAGAGCCCATTTGAAAGCTACTGGGATAGGAAAAAGACAGTTTTTAATTAAGGCATAGGTAGCACAATGGAAAGACATGGAAGAAAACAAGGGTCACTGTGTAAGTTATGAGGTGGGATTGCCTAGGTCAGAAAAGGCAACACCATGAAATAGTCAAGGGAAATGCAGAAATTTCTGACCTGGAGAGCACAATGGAAGCCCGAGGGCGGGGGTGGGGGGTGGGGGGGGTGCAGACTGCAAGGCGGATGCAGTACCTGGGAGGGGAGCTTGTTGCGATGGGGAGAAGATGAAACCTCCGTGGGACACACTGACACTGGTGGAACCGCCTAAGCACAAGAGGCACTATTCTCAACCCTCGTCTAGTAGAAAACCAGGTGTGCTTTCCTTCTACTTTCCGACATGCTACACAGCACAATAAGGCACAGAGGAAGGGAGGTGGTTCCCGTGTAAACTCTCTCGCCATGACAAGTGTCGCTCCACACCTCCAGGCCAGCAGGCCAGGAGTTCCACCTTTGAAGGGAAACAAGGTAAGTTTTGTGTCCACAAGAAAATCCTCCAATCAGTTTCAGGCAGGTACCAGAGACAATGGCTAACCCAGGCGAGCCTGCCCCAGCAGGAAGCAAGAAAGTCTCCAAGAATCAGTGCTACAGTAACTCCCATTTTGTAAAAACACTCAAATCGGGTCCTTAAACAATGTTCTTCCAACTGATACCAACCTGGAGCAAGGCGGAAATTACTGAGAGGCCAGAGCCAGCCTGTGCCAACTCGATGTCTGTCCCAAAGACCACGGCTGGGTCCCAAATCGATCAATAGTAAGAAATGAGCCTGGTGCGTTTATGCCATGCTGGTTGGTATAATTTTCCGAATGCCTCATCTTCACTGGGTTAGTATACAAAGTGCTACTGGATGGGACAAGTAGCCCTATTCCTTTAAGTCAACTGGACAAGTAGACATAGGTCTCAATCCCACATCAAGTGTCACTAGTTCTCTTTGCTTTCACGTTGTCCAAACGGAATGCCATAGCCCTGATACTGTACATCTTCACGTGCACAAACCATGGCATTTAAACTCTACCAAATTATGTATTAATTTTTAAAAGATTCACATTTACTGTGGCACTATCATCTACTTTCTTAAGTATCTGTGTGAGTTTCTATGTACATTACACAGCTTTTGTAGGAGTGATTGATATTAGGGAAAACAGTTCTCTACAGGTGGGCACAGGTGCTTAAAACGATAGTATTTAATAATAACTCTACAAGTTTTTTCCATCCTTTAAGTCTCTGTTGAATTAAAAGTCAGTATAGAAGTCAATTTTAGCTGCTTGTGGGTGTCTTTTGTCTCTTTCACTGGAAGTGTCTACACAATGTCTATAAAAATAACTCTCTGAAAATTATGTTTAAAAAGACAACAAACACCAAGAAAAAATAAGTTCTGTTTAAAAGTTAGAATGGCCAATAAGCCTAACTGAATCTTGAGTAAATGTGAAAACTATTCATTAAAATAATTCTTCAAGAATACATAAATTTATGAATATGTAATTCATACTATGAAATACTTGTTTTCAAAATACTATACTTCTGATTACATTGGCGACATTAATCCTTGCATAGCAGTTTTCATTTTATAAATCGTTAAGTATAATCTCCCTATGGCTCCATACTGTTACTAGTTTAAATGAGACTAAATCTACTTCTAGGTGATAATCCTACAGCAATCCTGTCATGTGCAGCAAAGGCAGCTTTGAGGGTGTTTGTAGCATACACTACGGGAGCTCAGTATGAAGCAATCATTAAGAATGGAATAAATTACACTGCATTATACATCAGAGTCCAGTGTAGCCTCACAGTGGTGGATCTATATGTTTCGACATGGAAACAGGCGAAATACTGTTCTGCGAAAACAGAGTCAAACTGCAGAACAATCTATGAAATATTGGGTAAAGCGAAACAAGATAAAAACTGTAAGCCCATATGTATGCCTTCCACAGCTATTAACCCATAGTATACTGAAGATATCTGGAAAGATGGACAGCACGCAGCCACCTCTGAGGAAGGAGGTGATGAAGAGCATCTTTCGTTGTTTCACTTCTATATGGTTTGAAATAGGTGAAATGGTTTGAAAGAAAATGCATTTTGGTATCATTTACATATGTTTTAAAATTAAAAAGGAACATATTAAAATGAAAATAAACACAGGAAATTTCACATTATCTTCTATGAAAGACTATTAGCATGGTTTACCAATTATCTCAGGTGTGATTACTTAAAATTACAATAAATGGCTTTGAATCAAGACAGTTCTATGATTAGCCATGATAGCACTGATAAGACTTACTGCAAGAGTATTAGATATTATTAGGTATATAAATAGACAACAGGGTTATTAGTACCGCATCAAAAGCTAAGTTTTCCTATGTTTATACTCCCCATTCTATCAGTCAATAACACAACACTAAGATTTATTGGATTAATAAAGGGCTTATATTTTACTTATCTCTTGTGAGCGTGAAGGGGTATTTTAGTTTTCTATTACACCCAACACATAATGGGTATTTAACACACACAGCTTTTGAAACATAAATGTAAAAATTATGGACACATCAAGACGAAGTTATGCAGCAAATGTTTGAAAGGACAAGTTGCGTTCTTTTGTTTCAATGATCGCACCCATTTTTGGAAGAAGAGAGGACAGTGGGAACAGAAGGACTGGCCCTATCGCTGACACTGCTGCTGAGGATGCGGACATTATGACAGACTGACAACTTCATCCTAGGGGCTGGGAGAGAATTCCTCTAGCAATTCTTTTTTTTTTTTTTTCTTTAACTAAAACTAAATCCAAGTGGGAATAAAGGCGGAGCATTATAGCGTCACAGAATCGCTGACATCAACCCACCATGTTTTCTATCCAAAGCCGGAGCCTGGCTCTCCAGCACTCCCAGAAAATGATCACTCACCTCTACCTCCTACAATTGCCCTGGTGATTTCAGGACCTGAGATCATTCCAGAGTCCTTTCTGGGACCAGTCCAGAAATCCGCCACTTTCTGATCCTCATCGGGCTGTCTGAGCTAACATAAAATGAGTCTAATCCCTCTTCTACATGACCGTCCACAGGGGCAACCACCAGCTTCAGGACTGGTTTAGTTATTTTTCTCAAGCCCCTGAGGGACCAGAAAAATTACATTTCCACATCTCAGCCCAACTGTCTTCTCTGCAAGAACTTTCTTAAATGAATTGTCTGTCTTCTTAGAGACAGTTCCTATTCAAAGAAGAATATAGTTATCCTCGCGCTATTTTTGTTTTCTCTAAAACATAGTCAAACTGAAGCTCTACATAGTTTGGTAAATCTGGAAGGCAATTAACCAGAATACAAGTTTCTCTTATTTAGTTTTTGATACTGTATTATTATCATCTTTGTTATACTGCCCTTTAGACACAAATATGACATAACTAATACATTATGAGTAAACATGATTTACGTTTCCAGAAGTAGCAGGGGCATTATATTCAGTTAGCCACAGATTTTGTCCTGGACTTCCTTACAGTATCCACTATTAATCTGTGTGGTATCTTATCAGACTGAATACAGGCAAAACTACACCTGGTCATAAGACAATCAAACCTCTGAACTCATTACTCTTGTATTAATTACCCAACTGCATGAACTGGTCACCTTGTTTGACCTCAGCTGGAAACCCGCATGGTAGGTGACACAAATTCTTTGAAGCTCTGTGAAATGACCATCAAAGTGCCATGAGTATTGATTTGGGGGTGACAAATAAATGTTAAAAGTAGTGGAATTCATAAAAATGGAATCCGTGAATAATGAGGATCAACTGTAATAGAGAAAATAATCACACTTTTTTTTTCTTTCTTTTTTTTTTTTTAGCAGTGAGTCAATTCCATTTTCCTGTTTTTAGAGAATGCTACAATGGAGAATTCTACAGTAGTCACACTTATCTGTGGTTTTGCTTTCTGCAGTTTCAGTTACCTATGGTCAACTGCAGTTGAGAAACAGACAATCCTTCTGACATTTCATCAGAAGGTCAATAGTAGCCTAATGTGATGTCACATTGCCTGCATAATTCATTTCACTTTATCGAATCATGTGGGCATTTTATCATCTTACATCATCCCAAGAAGAAAGGTGAGTACAATACAATGAGTTATTTTGAGAAAGACCACATTCACATAACTTTTATGGTAGTGTATTGCTACAATCATTCTATTATTAGTTATTATCGTTAATCTCTTACTGTGCCTAATTAATAAATTAAACTTTATTGTAAGTATGTGTCTATAGGAAAAAAAACAAAACAAAACAAAACATTGCATATGTAGGGTTTGTGACTATCTGCAGTTTCAGGAATTCACTGGGGCTCCTGGAACATATCCCCTGCAGATAAGGGAGGTCTACTACACAATGTTTTCACATCCTTGCAAAGACTGCTGAAAGGAGTTTTTGCAAGGAAAAAGAGGGGGAATAGGGAGCCTGGAAACTTGGGATCATGGACATCTAGGATGACACTACATGATCAAATCACGTACAAGGACAAGTACTTCCTCTGCATATTTATTGGCCAACGTGCAAGACAGAAGTGCACATCATTCGGTTCTGGAGTTCCCAAACTCCACAAAGAATCCACACAGTGCACGCAGCTCTCCCAAAGGAAAGGGCCTCTGACTTTCCCACTTTCTGAACTAAACCAGCTCAAGCCACTGTAGAAGAAAAGAGTGTCCATTCTTGAGACTTCTTTGCTCCTTCTTTTGTTTGGCTTGAAAATTCTTTCTCCATTTGAGGGAGAGAAAGACTTCTTTCTTTCTTTCTTTCTTTCTTTCTTTCTTTCTTTCTTTCTTTCTTTCTTTCTTTCTTTCTTTCTTTCTTTCTTTCTTCCTTCCTTCCTTCCTTCCTTCCTTCCTTCCTTTCTTTCTTTCTTTCTTTCTTTCTTTCTTTCTTTCTTTCTTTCTTTCTTTCTTCCTGCTTCTTTCACTGCGAGTCTGCAGTCTGCATTGATAATATTCTGGAGGCTTTACAGAGACTGACATCTTAGACACTGTAGACCATTCTAACTCCGCTTACCCACTGAAGCTGAGCACAGCTGAGGAAAGCACTCAATTAGCAACTCCAACTTCAAAGGCTATATTATTCTGTTCTCAATACACATGTGTAACTCCCATTAGCATTAATGGGAGCTGTGGGAGCCCACTGCTCAGAGAATATACCTCCAAGTCTATTTGCTTGATGAGCATGCAATTAAACCTTATGGCTCAAATTTTTCAAGGAGGGCATAGTAAGTACACCAAGTATTCACGCAAAATCAAGTGTGCTCACTTTGGGAAAGTAAGCTATCACTTCTATTTAAACATGAAAAAAGAGTGGTCCAAATTAGGCCTATTGTCATTTCATTTATCCTCTTAGATGTAGACAATGACCTTTCATAGTGCTTTGGGAAAAAAGTCACTCCTCTATTATAAAAAGTTTAGTTATATGTTTTCATAAGCATCACTTAACAGACTGGCCTCAAGGATAACAATGTCCAATAAGACCAAGACCATTTTAAGTGAGTTTCCTACACACAAAGTCCAGCATGGTACCTACACACATTCAGTGCCTTTTTGTGTCTTCTACTTAATAGCTTTATTATAACTCAAAGTTAGGAAAAACCCGATTTGGCATTTAAAACAAAATCAATTAGAGAGGAAAATGCTTGCCTCAAATAATAAATGTGTTCTTATTGGGAAATAATGATTTTCATTCCTTTACCTCATTCCAAAGAGACTTGATCAAAATTTTCAACCTGGAATCAATACATATTATAGCTTCAATAAAATATCAACATATGTTTTCTAATCTGTGCAGCATCCATAGACTTGATCAGACCTCCATGGAGAAAATAATTTTGACTGATTTAGTACCATTTAAATCATTCATTTTTTCCTTCCCACACACTTTTCCCAATCTTTAAAGAGAAGGTTATAAATAAGAATTTTGTTATTTTATAAAGAAGAGTTAATTAAGCAACTTCATACATATAGAAGTGAATGACTGATCTAGTATTGGCATATATTATAATTCCCTTTATGATCAAACATCATATTCAGACTTTCTAATTATTTGAGAATTAAGGTTATCTCAGGTACTGGACCATAAGCACAAATCAAACAAATTGCGAACTTGTCAAAAAGACAACACAGTCCCCATCAAGCTTACAAGAGTACTGAGATGTTAGCAAACTTTTCCGATTTAACCTGGCAGATGAGCTAGGTGAATATCCCCACTTTTAAAATTTCATCAAATATGTGGTCTTCATAACAACATTTTGTATTTAATATTTACTTAACACTTTGCTTTACCAGTATGATTACCAACCATCTTTTCATGGAATTTTAAAGCCAATATGTTAAAGAATGAAGCATCTCAAAATTGAACACAGGGATGCCTTACTTCAGATCCTATGGAAGACTGAATAAAGAATGATAAACATAGGGCACCTGGGTGGCTCAGTTGGTTAAGTGTCTGCCTTCAGGTCAGGTCATGATCTGGGGGTCCTGGGATCCAGCCCTGCATCAGGCTCCCTGTTCAGCAGAGAATCTGCTTCTCTCTCTCCCTCTGCCTCCTTCCCCTGCTCATGCTCTGTCCCTGTCTCTTTATCTCTCAAATAAATAAAATCTTTAAAAAAAAGAATGATAAACATAGATGAGATTCTCAATCATAGTCTACGGTTAGCAGAATTATTAGTGATGGCAAATGTGAAAAGGAATTCACCGTTTCTCATCCAAAATGTTGTGGATTGTTTCTATCATACCTATAACCTAACTCAAACTGAGATACATTATCAGTTTATCTCATACACAGAGCCATCTTTCGAGAGAGAGAGAACTGTTGGTTTTATTACAGAGGTCTATGTGGTTTCCTTCCTAGTTTTGTTTTGTTTGTTTCCTTCTAAATTACTCTGGCTAAACATGCCAACAAGTTAGATGTGCTTCCTGGATTGATTATGTCCTCTGTGTTGCTGAGACTACCTTCACCAGCTGATCCAAAACTTATCCAGAGCTTCAGCTGGTACATACACAGCCACTTCTTCCTTAGAAATAATTTAGTTGGTAATGGTTTAACTGGGGACTAGTAGTGCACGAGATGACATTTATTCAAGTACCCTTATAAGCACTAACATCCTCTACTTTCTGTAGCTTTTGTCCAAAATACTCGTCTTTAAAAATACTTTTTTTAACATGGTCCCTCTTTATAAAAGAAATAAATATATTTGCATCTGAGAATTCATGAAATTGAGGTGAGTCATGGATGTAAAGCAAATTGATGGCTACTAATTACAATTATCTAAAATACTTGTGGAAAGAAGGGAGAGAGGGAAGAAAGAAGGGAAAGGGGAAGAAAGAAGGGAAAGATGAAGAAGAGAAGGGAAATGTCTACCCAGTGGTGCTGATAAGGGCTGGTCTATGGATTACCTTCTTACAACGTGAGGCGGCTGAGAGTTGTATAGTTCTCAGGAGAAGGAACTGCAGTATCATTTTGGAGAAACGTCTGATGACTGCTCATCAAGTCAATGTGCAAAACCTGGTATATGAAGGTTATTTATTTCTATTCCTAATTACTAGGCTACAGTCAACCTCAGATATGTCACTCAAGCAATTCTAACTTGTAAAGTTTACCTGACATATTATTTCAACAAATATTTGAGTGCTCGACAGAGCCCACTGCATATGTGCTGGGCATACAAGCATGGAAAAGTCAAATACAACCTCACCCTCATGAGATAAGCAACACCAATTTCATTCCTTTTAAAAGTACCCAAAACATCCAAATTGTTTGAATTAGAACAGTAGTTATTGAAGAACCAAAATAATAATAAACTGACTGAAATGTTCAAAAAAAGAAGCATTTCAGGGGCACCTGGGTGGCACAGCGGTTAAGCGTCTGCCTTCGGCTCAGGGCGTGATCCCGGCGTTATGGGATCGAGCCCCACATCAGGCTCCTCTGCTATGAGCCTGCTTCTTCCTCTCCCACTCCCCCTGCTTATGTTCCCTCTCTCGCTGGCTGTCTCTATCTCTGTCGAATAAATAAATAAAATCTTAAAAAAAAACAAAACAAAAAAAACCCCAAAAAAAACAAAAAAAGAAGCATTTCTATATGTGTCTGTGTGCATGCACAAAAAGGTGACTTCGATTTATTCTGCTCTTCATCTTCAAACTCTTTTGCAAAAGTTGCCATTAAAAGGCACAACTGATGGGGCAATTTCAGCACAGAACATACTCAATAGGAAATAACTACCTAGAGAACTAAAGATGTACCTTCTTTGAATCTTGTTGATTTTTTTTTTAAATACTAACTCTGAAACTGGTAGGTTGTCCCACTTAAAGACTTTGATTTTAAATTGCCATTTCTTTTTACACCCAATTAAATTGTCAGTGTAATGAAGAATTGTCCAACTGAGTAGAACTGTGAGGATCTTCTTACTGCTGCTTTCTGCAGTCTTAATTTGCAGATGCTTTTGCCTAAAATAAGAATTTAAAGTCACCTCCTCAACAATAAGACGTGTAAAGTTTCCACCAACTGCTGTTCAAGACAGACAGTGAAAGAACACTTTACTTCACAAAATAGCCCTCTGTGGAGTATAGCAAAGAGAATATTTTCCTATAATGGTAAGATATTTGAGCTCCGAAAAAGGGATTACCATGCTCTTGATTCTCTGATAAAGACTGAATAAAGACTATAAATACAAAGGGCTTGGTATTTTCCAATTACCTCAGCAATTCTAATAACTGATAATATTCAAAAAGAACAACAAAGCTGACTCTGGACTGTTGATTTTCATGAAAAATGTTGTTTACGAAGTCATGAATGGTGCTCAAAGATTCTCTGAACAATTTTCTTAGTGAAGGAGAACTATTTTCTTGTTAGATTATCAGACTGATAGTAAGGGATCTTGGTAATCTCCATCAACTAGAGATTTTAAAGGGAAAGTCAACTCAGTTCCAACAACTGGCATGACCAGTGCCGACATTCTAACTTCCCATGGTTGCCTCAGACAGACGTTTAGGCAGCACTCTCGTAATCAGCTTTTTGGGGGTCCTGAACCCTTCCTTAAAGTGAACACTTTTTAATGCATTTTCTTTGCAACCATCCCTTACATTCAACACAATTCCACTTTTCCATGTTCTCACAGTTCTCTTTCTGTCCTAATTGTTAAGAAGACTCAAGGATGATGACAAAATGACCCTAAACAACCAACCCAGTGGCCCTTCTCACTACCATTAAGATGTTTTTCACATGTTCTCATCCTGTACTAGGGATCCAAAAAATCAATCCCTCTTACTCATCCATATTGCTTTATATTAACTGTACCCTTTGCAATACAGCACCAGAGGGCAACATGAGGTCGTGAACAGAGAAAAGGATTTGGAGTCAGAAAACCTGGTGATCAACCACATTTAATATCTACGAGATTTTGGTCAAGCAACTTTTGAACTTTGGTCCCTGTGAACAGAGACCCTCCCTTAGTAGTCCATCATGTACTTAGCAGTCTTCTCTCTCAGGGTTAAGGATCTTCTCTGGACCTAATAGAGGAATGCTAACATAATAAAATTCATGCGTTCCCAAACTGACTCGCATGCTTGGTGACTATTAATTCCATAGGAATCTTCTTTTTCCTTTCTTTCTTTCTTTCTTTCTTTCTTTCTTTCTTTCTTTCTTTCTTTCTTTCTTCTTTCCTTCCTTCCTTCCTTCCTTCCTTCCTCCCTCCCTCCCTCCCTCCCCCTTTCTTTTTCTCTTTCTCTCTTTCCTTCTCCATCCAATATTGAGAAAGGGAATCTGAGGATCTTTTAGATATTCATTTTACAGATAAATCCTTGAAGGAAGCAGTCCCCACCACTCCTGCACTTCCCTTGGTCTCTTCTGTGACAGAAAAGACTATATAAATAGTCACAGAGAATAAGCTCAGAAATTCATCTGCTGAATTTCAGTAAGTAATAACACCAAACGTTAAACTAATTATATTACAATTATGAATACGTAGTGTCTTGCAGAAAAGATTATTTTTGCCTCAGTGATGGTG
Organism: Ursus arctos; assembly: GCF_023065955.2. Taxonomy (NCBI): domain Eukaryota; kingdom Metazoa; phylum Chordata; class Mammalia; order Carnivora; family Ursidae; genus Ursus; species Ursus arctos. The sequence goes on from NW_026622852.1 coordinate 3,696,742, forward strand.
GCAGTGGTGATACATGGAAGAAGCAAAGGAAAAACTGGCTTTTTTGAATGGAAGAATAAGAGTGAGCAGATTAAGTTTGGTTAGTACATGGAACTCCTGTGTAAAGTGCACAGCAACTCTGTTCCGGGAGAGAGCAGTCTGTACTCACTGCATGAATACAACTGTATGTGCAACAGAAGAGAAAGAAAACAAAGCTAAGACATTCTTCATTAACTTAGGAACTCAGGATTATAAACACTGGGCAAATCCTTTTAATTCCATGCTAATCAATGGAGGGTGAGTCAGGAAAGACATTAGCTCTTCCATGTTAGACTCACATTCGTGCATTCACGTGGACAGCTATCTTTTTTTTTTAATCAATCATACATAAAACAATGCAGATTTTCTTTCCCTTGGTTTTGTCTCAGTGGCAGAGCCAAATTTTGTAAAGTCTGAAGTTTATAAAATTTTAGAGACCTACTTTATGAAAACGAAAACAAAAATATTACTTTCACAAATTTTAGGAGGAAAAAAAAAAACATATAATCAACTGCACATACTCCTGAGCCCTGCCAGGGCTTTGATAGACACTGTGCAAGGAAGGGCCTTGACACCAAGGCTTCCTTAGCTACAGGGATAAATCTGTCTCTACCTCAACTCCATGCCAGATTACTTCCCCTCTACCATTCCCAATAGATTTTCTGGCAAGAGAAAACAGTGATGGTTTGGTGAGGGTCTTTGACCAAGGATTTATCACTGAAGGATATGAGAAGAATGGCCTCTGAGCCTGATCAATGCTTTGTGCATGTAGTTAGTCAGGCTTCCTTGAAACATACTATGTCAACATTTTTTGTTTCTTTTTAAATTATCAGAGACATATTTTAAACATGTTGATAGGGAACTGGGACAAGACTAGCCCAAGCTCCAGTCCTTCTGGGCAAAACCCCAGTCCTGCAGGCTAGCAGTAAATACCTACCTTGGTTCTTTGTTGTGGGTTTATGGTAAATTACTGTGAAAAATAATTTAAGTTAGAATGGACTCTTTCTCCCAGGCGATGATTTATCTGTTTGTAAGCTGAGATGAGGGAATTCCATTTGCTATTGAGCCAGTGAGTGCTAACTTCATTAATGCATCTTTGCCACAAAGATTAATGGGACTCCCCAGTAAGTCGGCTGTAGCACTTGATGTCAGTTTACAACAGGCTTGGCAATACCTGGAAATTCAGATCTGTCATCATAAGATATAATGACATACATAAAACCAGAGTGTAAACAGAAGATCCTTTAGGGTACAGGGCACCAACCCAAGTTGCTAGGCCTTATGAAGCAGTGTATCTAAGAAAGTTCCTGTTTTGGTGTATATGCTAATGATTTCTCCTCAAGGGTAAAAACACCTAACCTCCCATTTTTTTAATAAATAAATATTTTATTATGAAAATCAATTTTGTTTAATGAAGTCTTCCGAAGGAGAAAATGTTTTAAGATATTTTGTTAAAATCATTTCATATTTAGGTATGCTTTGTCATCTCTACCTAGAGCAAAAAGGAGTCATAAAAAATGGTAAGTGCAGCCATAACAATCCCTTTTACTATTAGTTGGGAGAGAAACAAATAGGAATATTACTTTGAAGGTAATGATTCAAGTTTTTTTTTTTAATTGCATCATATTTTCTCAAAACCCACCCGAAGTATACCCCAAATCGCCCTATGAATAAAATATAAGTTTCTCTCAGCACATTTTTACTCATCAGAAAAAAAGGTGAGTTTAATTTTGGTTGAGGCTTCATATGTCAAACACATCTTACATTTCAACAAACCTCACTGTCATATGGTGGAACACTCAAGGAGACGTTGGTTTTTACACAGGTGCTAGCTTAGAAAAGTGTACGCTGAATTCCTGTGAACACACTTCTAAAAATAGACCTCATCATCCCCAACCACAGTATCATATGTATAACTGCCTTGTCATTTGAACCAAAATTATGATTTCCTGTCAAAAGATTGTAGCTTCCTTGAAGGCAGGTGGTAGTAATGTCTTTTCCGCCTTTTTATTCCCAGCCTCTAACACAATTCCTGAGATAAGGGAGAACCATATCATCAAATGAATAAATTCATGGATAATACAAATTGCTTCTCATGCACTGTGTGCCTTTTCTAAATGTGGAGGCAACATAAACATATTCAGTTATTTCTGAGGTTTTGGGTTTTCTTTTTTAATAAAACCTGAAATGAAGTACTTCTGGAAGAAAACAAAATATTTAGAAACTTCTTTGTTAAACTTGTCATTTGTTCACTCAAACAACAAATATTTACTGAAAATTTATAACGTGTCAAGCATGGCACTGTGCACTAAATCTTGAACAAAACAAAGCCTGCCCTCTTAAAACCTCCAGTCGAAGCATGAAGATAACTCTGTTTAAGATAAAAGAAAAGCTTCATCTCATTTTCTCTAAAATACACTCCTCAATAACTTATGAGAGGATGACATTCAAATTTCAATGGCTCTGTGGAGCCCAAATAGTCAGTTGGTGGCTCACCCATCTGGACCACAGGATTATTGACTGGACAAGGCAGCCTGACTTAACAACTGTAAAATGATGTGTCTTTCTAGACTTAGAAAGATGGTCTGCCTACACCAGAAAATTCTTCGCACATATGGCAGTGATCTTTAATCAAAAAAATTTAAAATTATTTATTGATAATTATAATAGTAGTACTGGCAATAAAAAGATTGGTGAGGATAATGATATTCACCACAATGACTCACATTTACTGAGGGTCTAGTACTTTGCTAGAAAGCTTTATGTGATCATTCTCTCAAGTTTAGGGAGCAGTTTTTATTATCTCCATTTGACAAAGAAGCTGAAGCTCAGAGACGTTGAGAAATGTGTACATAGCCACAGAGCACATAGTGGAGTCAGGATTTGAACTCAGATGTGTCTGCTGGCAGCACCTGAACTCATAACCACACCTTCTAAAACCTCATACGCCAAAGGTGGTAGCATAGATAATCAAAAAGACAAAAACAAAAACCAAGCAAACAAAAACCTTTTCTATTACCTCTTTAAATATTGATATCATGTATGAGATTTTCTTTTTTTCTTTTTTTTTCAGATTTTATTTATTTGTCAGAGAGAGAGCACATAAGCAGGGGGAGCAGCAGACAGAGGGAGAAGCAGGCTCCCCGCTGAGCAAGGAGCCTGATGCAGGCCTCGATCCCATGACCCTGGGATCATGACCTGAGCCGAAGGCAGATGCTTAACTGGCTGAGCCACACAGGCACCCCTTTATTTATTTATTTTATTTGATTAAGAGAGAGAGAGAGAGAGCAGGGGGAGGGGCAAGAGGAAGGGGGATAATCTCAAGCACACTCTGAGCTGAGTGCAGAGCCCAAAGCGAGGCTTAATCTCACACCTCTGAGACAAAACCAAGAGTCGGTTGCTTAACGGACTGTGTCACCCAGGCACAGTGATGTATGAAATTTTCTTACTTCTTCTAAAATATATAACTAATGATACTGCATTTTCACAGACATTAAAAACAATTAAAGGTTTTTATCTATTTTGCGACCTAGGACAGTGCAGTGTAATAGAACTGAGGCTATGTTTTAGTATGACCCTAGTCAGACAGAGGCAGTCCAAGCAACTGCCTACTAGGTACCAATGTACAAGCATTCTGAAGGCTATGGAAATATGTGTTAATACAACATTAAGCACAAATGTAAGAGGGAAAAAAATGAAGCTAAATTTCTTGGTATTGCATATTAGAGATCATTGCACCAATACTTGATCTTCAGTCATTCCAAATAACTTGGTAACACATGCGTGGTTTCAGACTCTCATATCACCTTATTTCCATATGCAAAGTCAATTTTCAGTCATTTATGCTAAGCAATGTTTTATAAGCCATAGCAAACTTATTTTCCAGGATTGCTGATCTTCCCTTTCCGTCATCACAGCCATGCATTCACTTCATGAACATTTATTGAATTATTATGTGCCAGGCACTGTCCTAGATGCTGGAGATTCAACAGAGTGTAAGAAGGCTAAACCAAACAGCTTGGCTTTGAATGGACAATGAAGGGAGAAGGAAGGAAATTACCATCTTCATCAACTTTTGTATTTGAATCATTGTGCCACATGCTTTACACATATGTCATTAATTTCTAAAAATGACCCTAAAACACAGCTAAGATTATCCTCCACTCTAAAGATGAGGAGCTTCAAGGTTAGACTCACATAATGTGTCTAACCCCATAGAGTCAGAAACAGTAGACTCTTGATATGAACCCCTGTCTATCTAGCTACAAAGAATATTTCCTTCCCATGGCAGTTCCCTCTGTTTCAACTCTCCCTCTTTATAGCGTCCATTCTGTCTGTCTGGATTTCTGGTTCTCAAACTCACCTTGCATCCTACAATGGCTATTGGAATAAGGATCAATTTCTTCTTTTGTAAGTAAAGTGAGATTAATTACTGCCCAAATGGTCTCTTACTACATCATATGTGCTTACACAACCATATCTATATGTCCTTCTTTATGTGTATACATTCATCCACAAATATTTTTTGGGTGCCCAGTAAATGCTAGGGATTTTTCAAGGCCAGAGAAAAATGCAATGGAGCTTATATGCAAAGGGGGGAGGGGCGCATAAACGTTTCAAGAAATGGAGTACAATTTCACATGGTGAAGAGTGCTATGAAGCAAATTAAACAGGGCATACATACACTATATGTAAACACTGAATGTACAAAACACACGCTCACATATTTATATACACAAATATACCTCCCCAACAGAACTTTTGGTTTAACTATACAATGTATAAGTACTGATCATTATTAACTAACTTTATTAAGGAGCCTTAAATTGTTTATTATGTAATAGTTTTCCACAATAATTGATTTTCTAGTTGTCTGATAAATGATAGATCTGCGGATACCAAAGGAATTAAACAAACACACACACAAACAAAAAAAGTGCGAATGTCCGCTGAAAACTTAATATTGATTTGCCGGTCTCAGGATACACAGCTTCATTCTCTAAATAGCCCTTTCGGCGTTATACTTAAAAAATTTAGGATATCTTCTGGGAAAACCCAAACTGGTATCAAATTTATCATCCAAACACACATATCATAAACCATGAGAAAAAAATTAACAGGGATATACTTGTGGTCTATATCTATTAGTTAGAAAAAAACCATTGTGCGAAAGTATGTATTTATGCAAGTGAAGTTTAAAAATCAAGAATAAAGCTTAAAAATACAAAAAAAAAGCATGGAAAGTTTTTACATGTAAATTAAAACACAATTTCATTTAGAAAGACCATTGATAAGATAGTTTTTAAATCTTCCTGTTACTTAATAAAATGTATTAAGGAAATTGGGATGCATGTCATCGTATTTGTGTTTCATGTGGCATTAATTCACAAGTCATTGTTTGTTGGTTTGTTTTTAATAAGATAAAAATAAGTTACATGCTCTTTTAAGGAGATATGTAATTAGGATTTTGATAATTAAACCTTAGATGGGGCATTTGGTATATGCATGCCCTAAGTCCCAATAAATTATGCATGCACAACTTTTAAAACTACTTCTTAATTAGTAGCTTAAAATAAAACTAATTTTGAAAGCCAGGAAATTGATTTTTTTTAATTGTTCAAATTTTATCAATGAAAGTCAACTACATATTCAGTTTTAAATTATAAATATCAATTATGTATAAAGGATTGTGAATTGCATGCTATATTACTTTAAGTATTTTAGCAAATCCCTTTGCAAATTTCAAATCATATAGAGACAGTTTACGTTAACTTAGTTACATGATTTCTTGCTTGTGTAGTTTGCTCCCTTTAGCCAATGAAGTATGTCCCAACCTCATTTTCTTCCATTACTCCTTTTTACTTCTACTCTATTCTGAGGTACTATTGTCTATACCCACTTGTGATGGTTAATTTCATGTGTCAACTTGAATGGGCCATAAGATGGTCAGGTAGTCGGCCAAAGCTTACTCTGAGTGTTACTGTAAGGGGTTTGGATGAGGTTAACATTTAAATCAATAGAGCCAGTAAAGCAGATTGCCTCTCCTAATGTGAGTGGATCTCAGGCAATCAGTTGAAGGTCTGAATAGAAAAAAAAGGATGACTCTCTCCCAGTAAGAGAATTCCTCCTGCTTAATTGCCTTTCAAATGGGACATTAGCTTATTCCTGTCTTCAGACTCATCCTGAAACCTTAGCTCTTCCTGAGTCTCAAGCCTGACAACCTTCAGACTCTATCATCAGATGTCCTGGGTCACCAGCTTACCAACTCACCCTGCAGATCTTGGGAGTGGTAACCCTTCTTAACAGCATGAGCCATCTCCTTATAATAAATCATATATCTATGTGTGTGTGTGTGTGTGTGTGTGTGTGTGTATAAAATGATATAATAAATCATATATATATTATGATATAATAAATCATATATATATCATATTTATTCCATTTCTGTGGAGAACCCACTTGTATCTACTGCCACATATTTAGCAATTTCTTACCTATGCAACTATGTTCATGAAACTTTTCTCTATCCCTAATACTTTATCACACTCATTCTGCCTGATAAAATCCTACATTCTTTAAGCCTCAATTCAGAAGTCTCTTCCTCCCATGATGTATCATCAAGGTAGGACATTTCCACACTTTGCACACCCATGGCACATTAGCACTGTTGTCCTTCATGTCATACTTGTCTGTGGCTGATCAGCTGAAAGAACATTGTTCTTCCAGGAAAATATCTTTTATAAGTACATCAAAAGTAAATAACCTAAGGGCTAGAATACATTGTCACAGCATAATACAGTGGTGATTATTTCTGACTGGGTGAAACCCAAAGAAAATCTTAGCTGTATGATCAAGAAAAAAAAAAAAATCATTTCGAACTCTCTAGACCTTGGTTTCCTACATCAAAAATAAGAGATTCGGCTAGGTAAACACCAAATTCCCTCCCAGATCAACATTTCCACAGTGCCATTAATAGCCAATTGATAGTAAATACTCACATGACTTAATATTCTTTCTAAAATTGTTAAAAATAATAAGAAGCCAAAAGAAAAAAAAATTGTTCTCACTTAAATCCAATGATTTACAAGTGCATTCATTTTCTCTGAGCCCTTTAGGACATAATCCCAGTGTGGAAAAACTAGTGATAACGACTCAAAGAAAGCAGCATGCATCACCAACAGAATGGTGCTTACAAGGAAACATGAAAAAGCCTCATCTCACAAGTGCACTTTCTCCCAAATTTTATCAGTTTTCACATCTCTCCTCACAACGGTCTCCCATGGACCTGTGCACATGGGCTCCGGCCCTGATGACCACTAACACATTAAAAACAGCTACTTTTAAGGACTCAAGATCTCACTACCGGAAGTCAGAAGGTTCTGTGTACTTTCATGGCTCTGCCCACCGCCCCCTCTTTTCAGCAAGGAAGTGGAGTACACAGGAGGCTTTATCATGTTGTTATCAATTTATTCTAACTACTCAACTATTTTATGAGCCTTTTCAAGTAATCTTCACTCAGTACCATAATTGTCAGCAAGTTTGTTCTGTGTTGGCCACCCTGCCTTTTGTTTCAGTCTTTCATAAAAATCCTTTTGTGTGACAGTCAAGCAGCTGTGCTTTGTTCTTTAATGTTCCTAGCCTGGATCCCCAGCCGAGACCACTTTATAACATAAACAGCAAAGTACCATTTTCACAGCGGGGACAACTGTGTTCATCTTCAAAAAGAGGCATTAATAAAATGAGACTGTAATGAACATGCTAATTCTGATCACAGGGTACTGCACAATGGTGGAGAGCGTCGACTGCCTTCTCCCTGAAAGATTGTAAAAGTTGTTGTTTTTTTTTAACAACTGCTATAATGGCTTACATTTTTTGAAACCGACATATTATGCAAACATTTCTCTCCATCTCCCAATGAAATGCCTTCTCTGTCTCATCCAACTGCTCGCTGTGTGTTTTACTATCTCAGTTACAGTCACCTTCTGGGAGCATATTTTTTCCATCTTGCAAGAACTAGCTTCTGAAATAGGCATGTCACTGAATCATAGGAAGCTAGAGAGAAGAGATTTCAGTGATCCCAGTCCATTGTCTGCCTTCTCTGGGCACATGAAGATAAAAATAACAATAATGATAAATGAAGAAGAACAGGGAACTAGGGAAGTTAACACATTTGCTCAAGATGCCATAGCTATTTTGGAACAGAGCCAGAGTTGGAACTCAAATTACCCATGACTGAGACTTGGGAATTTTGTATATTGTCTTGATGATGACCATTCATAAGATAGGATGCATTTGTGTAGAGTAAACATAAGTCTCATTTCATAAAATACATCTGCAAAACTAGGTAATTAAATTGTCTCATATTTAGTTATCTTTTTAAGCAATAATTTTACTTTACATGTGTTCTATGAAAAAGCTAGTTTCCTTTAAGTAGGTAAGAGTAACAATGTTTATACCCTGTTTTGTTGTGGTAGTGCTGGTGGTAGTTTTGGGGGCAGTGCTGTTTGGGAATGAGCAAGTCTCCAAAAATAATCTGCTATGTTTAAAAAAATAATGTATTACATGCAGTTTGGGATGATAATAATACATGTATTTTCTGAATACCATTTGAAAAATATCTAAATTCAAGAAACATGACATATAGTCAGACAATTAGATGCAAAATTAGTAATGTCTCACTTTCCCTGCCCAGTGGCAGGCAACATGTAACTGAGAGAACATTTTCATCCCCAGTTAATCATTATATAAATGTATACTACAAGATTTGCCCCTGACAATCTTTGATCTGTAAGAAATTATGACCAGTGAACCAAACATTCAGAAAGAACTAAATCCATCTGGATAATGATCCTCTTCTTAAAAACACCCTCTCTGGTCCTACTTGTGCCCCTGAAAGCCTCATTTGTAATCTAAAAAACCTTCAAATTCTACAATTAGGCAAGTCTCAGCCCTTAATAACCTCTCAGTGACACCTGAAGCCTTGAGAAAGTTCTGCTCTAGAGGGAAAACATGTGTATCACAGATACACACATCAGCATCATCAAGTACTGTAGAACAAGGGAGCTGGTTTTTGCTTGTGTTTCCACGGGCAGAGCAGCCAAAAAAATTAAAATATGACCTAGGGGCCCTAAGTACTGCATTCAACTCCCCATTCTCCCACTACTTCTTCTATGAACTACGATGCACAGTGTATAAGTGGTAATTGCCTAAATATCTCATTCCAGGGCATGTTCAGCCTGAGCTTGTAGTTATCCTTCCTTATGAAAACAGTTTTTCAGAGCGAGGGTAATTTGAAGCGAGCTACAGAGGGAAAGTTTCCCCTGAAATACTCCCTTTAATGCACATGGGTGGTCAGAGTATTATTTCACTGTCTTCTGCATTAGCCACACAGTTCAGATGTTTAAATCTCCAATTAATTAGGTTCTCTAGTAGCCTGTGTGAAATAAATTAGTGATCTCCATCCAGTCCACTTAGACAAAACCCATCATGACAGTTGGCACATTTTTGGCATTGTCAGCAAAGTAGGGAAAGAGTAAATGACCCATGTGGATGAAATGGGCATCTGATGAGGGCCACTGACGGAAAGTGTATGGCAGTTCCAGCCAACAGCGGAGCACAGAGCTTGAGTATCTGCCAAGGTGATTTGCAAGAGCAAGTAAACTTAAAATGGGCACAAAGCTCATCAGGTGTAGTATGATGCTCTTCACATTCATTTTAATTAACTGTGCACCATGTTCACATTCTATGAATGTGATTTTACTACTGGAATATTTTGTCAAGACTATCATTAATAGAATTATAAATAGTTATTTAGAAATTTTAAACTAAGAGGTAACCCTAGGGAACAAAGATAATTCCCAACCCATTTATTTCATCCCATAGGGATATATGAAAAGTATTCTAAGTTATGTTTAGACTACTTTCCCATTATCCAAAATACCTTTGAGTTTTTCTCATGAAACATTTCCAAAATTGCTAAACATAGTCTTTTAAAAAAAGGTTTAACTATCTTTACTAGAATCATAAATTTTCATACAAATGTACTTACATATGACAGCTATTCACACAGAAAGCCAAGATCATATTAAAATGCTCACATGTATTTGTTTTATAGGGAGCTTGTTGATTAAAGTAGATGAGATGGGGGTCCCTAATCAGCTGCGAGGCAGGAAAACATAAATCCATGTGAAAGTCTAAGTAAAATGATATTTTCTTCCGAAGCTTTTGCTAATCTCCTCATCAATGCATAAAGATTAAATCAAGCCAAATGACTGTCACTGTTTCCTTTTAAGGGGTGAATTCAAGGAAGTCAGAAGGTAAAGGAAAAACAAAAGGTTTTTGGTAAATTTGACTTTATTGTACCTTTGTATTACACTTTCTACACAACAGCATTAGTTCTAAACTAGGTAAAGAAATGAAGATTTAAATTTTAAAAGAAAATTAACAAATGAGTCTGAGTTTGCTTCAGATGTGAACACCTGAAGAAATTATTCTACAATTTCAGACCTGCTAAGTTTATGTGAACACATATACGTATATTCACATATGTACATATATTTTGAAGTACATGTTAGAGTCTTCATAAAGAGAGTCACTAAAACTCCTTCCAGTTCTAAAATCTGACTTCTAACTCCCATCTGCTTTTTCTCCCCCCTAATATCTTATTCTTGCCTGAGAGATTTTAGTCTTTCCATTACCTTTTCAAATCTTTATTTTTTAAAAGATTTTATTCATTTATTTGATGAGAGGGAGTGAGAGAACACAAGCAGGGGGAACAGCAGAGGGAGAGGGAGAAGCACCTTCCCCGCTGAGCAGGGATCATGACCCTGGGATCATGACCTGAACTGATGGCAGACGCTTAACCGACTGAGCCACTCAGGTGCCCCTCAAATCTTTAAAATACATTTCTTTTCAAACCCATTCATACAGTTCAATTATTTGTAGTTCACAGACTATGATTTCTACTCTCCTTGAGTGGGCTTACTGTGCTTCATTGGTTAGAGCTGGCTTTCATGCTTTAGAATTGGTAGTTATGACCCATCTGGGTATGAATGACCTCATCTGGGGTTGTACATGCTGAATTGTGGGGGCATCTCTGTGAGGTGAATACTTGCATGGCTGCCTCTTTTACACTCTGCGAGTCACTGTATCTGACCAGTTTTTATGTTTGCTTCTAGGTCCTGAGTATTGCACTGTTGAAGTAGTGCTAGAATTCTCACCTTTATGCAGAAAGCTGGTCTAGCTCTTCTTACTTTCATTTTATTTTATATAAGCCTATGTGCTGCTGCAGAACTAAAACTCCAGCCCTAAAGCATATAGTCCTTCTGGTTCTTATCTTGGGTTATGAGATTATAAATAGTCTATTCTCTGGAGATTCTCTGTTTTTAGTACCTGGAAACTTCTTTCTTGTTTGCAAGACTAACCATGCATTTCGTTTTATTTTCAGATATTTTATCAACATCTCAGTGTGTTTATAGGAGGATGAGAACTTTGTGTATGAATGTAGCTTCTCATAATGGACAGAAATGTAGCTCAAATCTGACTAACTTGTTTTTAAGCATTATTCTATTACATGCATTTAAAAGATCTATATCTAGTTGGTCAGTATTTCTCCTGAGACTTAGTAAGAGAGTTACAATATTTGAAACATATTTTAAGATATGTGAGTAAATAATTTCATTTTCTAGGCTTCTTGGATTAACTAATTGATTTTGGTAATCAAAGATTACCAAAGATCTAGAAGGAAATGTTTTTGATTTTATAAAACATACAAAGCTAATACATCACACAATGGGGGAAAAATGGAGTGGAGAACAAATGTTCTTAATCCATGTTATATTCCTCTGTGGTATTGCAATTTTGATCCCTTTCTTCTACTTCCCTTCATCTTAAGAAAGTTTATTTTCATAAGTGGTGGAATCAAGAAAAATGAAGTTCAAAGCAAAACAATGAAAAAACAAATAAAAGTGTGTGTGATAGAGAAAGACATAAAGGCACAGAAGTGTTAGTCTGGAGATGTCAACATTAGATAAGCCAATTCAGGCAATATTCTTACCTCTTCACACAATGTTGATGCAGAGATACACAGCAGAGTGTTATTAATCCCTAGCCTTTATTCTCTAGTACTGCCATTCTAAAGAAAGTCTAGAAAGCAGACCCACTGTATTGGAGATTTGACAAGTCATCTCATACTTTGGTCAAACTGCATAAGCCACATAGTAGGAAACACAGCAGGGGGCATACTGTTTCCACTCACTTTGCATTAACAAATATTAGTTCAAGAAACATAAAAGACAGAAATAAAAGCATATTTTTTGACATAAAGACATAAGTTGCCTTTGTTTTTCGCAATTTCTCCATTTTTAAGGAACTCATCTTTAGGTAGAAGATGTTCCTTCAATTTTGCAAACATCAATGTCAACTGTGGTAATCTGTAAAAAGTAGTGGCCAACCTTGATACAAAGAATCCACAAAGAAGCAATGCTAACATGAAAAGACTAGCATGTCCTGTTTGCTTTCTAGGTACTCTACCAAAAATCATAATGGTATTTGGCATTGGAAATCAGTACTTCTCTGAGATTTTCTTTTCTCTACCTGGATAGTATTCTTCAAGACCCATGAGAAAAGGCACCCACTCTCTGTTTAAAAGTTTCACCCTTTAACCATCGTATTTAAATTCATTTCCCACTTAAGTGTCATGACAACTCTAATTTTTTTTTAGTGGTCCTACAAAAGAACACCAGGAATACAGATATTCAATAATGACACAAGCAACAACCTTGTACTTGAGTACTTACCACGCAAAACTGTGAGTCTGGTGGATACACTTATTTCTCCCACATTATTCGAGGCCACACATTCATAAATGGCCTCATCCCGTGGAGTCCGTAAGGGTTGTATTCTGAGAACTGATCCAGATCCATCGTCAAACTCTATTACCTATTAGAGGAAACAATAGCTGTCACAGGTGTTGTTACAATTGTCTACCTCTCGGCTAAACCTTAATAGAATGTGAACCAGTCTTTTGTCTCAGAATAAACACAGCAGCATTTTAAGACTGAATTTTGATACAGAGTAGTAAAATAGAATTACTGGTTTAATTTAATGAATCTTCTCCTGAACAAAGGGAAAGACATGTAACTACAAATGCAAAGTCTACGGAAAACCATCCATGGTCTACTCATGAAAATATTCTAGTATGTGTATCTAGGACAATTTGACCCTGTTAATTTTGCAAGAGACTTGTTGCTATGATCGATAACCTTCTCAAATTATCCTCTCACAGCACGTATGCATATGTGGATCTACTCAATAATTGGACTGTAAGGTGAAGACATAATGCATACCACCACAGACAGCCCTTCTGGCTTAAAGTGTTTCACCCTGAACAGTACAGATGAGCAAACCATGAAGAGAAACTGCATAAATCTAATACTTAGGCAGCCAACGAGATGGTTTTCACAACCTAAGAGACTGATGGCATGCATTAATTTTGCTATAAATCATTCCAGTATTTGTTCTAGCTTAGTGTTTCCTGCATTTTTAGGGCATTTTTGCTGTAAAATGGAGGCTTGCTTCACCAGGCAGAAAATTAATGTCCTAAAGAGTAAGCCTGAATTCACTATCATTATGGACTATACTCTGAAGCAGTTTAGCAATCCTAGATATTTGTCAGCTAATTCAAGCACTACTTCAAAAGATGATAATGACGATGATGATGAGATTGATAAATATGGGTACAGAATTGAGGAATCCTCTGCTTGTCTCTTCTTTATGCTGTGTTCTTTCAGCTGCTCACTGAGGTGCTGTGCTTTCTGGTTTTGGTGAGGATTTTTACATTTCCCTGTGACTAATAGATCCATGTGCCCAAATTATGAATTGATAATGCCTTGTAAATACATTTATTGGGATGTTCAATCCCTGATTTTGTGTGTAAATGTGCTTATGTCAACATATGGAAGAAAGATAGAATGTTTTTAAAATATATCCACTGCAGGTCCTTTCTGTATTCTATCTATGTTTTAAATTCACAGAGATAGCCAAAATGTCTCACTTCCCAATGCACTGCAATTTATTTTCAACTTTATTAAGCATATATTTGAGAACGAATCCACTATGCATGATGGGAGAGAAAAAGTTTCATAGTTACTAGACTCTTTGACAAGTATGCCATAATTGAATATACATATATATTTATAAACATCTATATATATTTATAAACATTTGACTTATAAACATTTATATATACTTATAAAAATAAATATATGTATTTATAAATATATATATTTATGAACATCTCATGGCTTAATGTAGAGAAAGGTTTAAATATCCTTAATGCACATTTAAATTTTGACTTTTTCCAGTTTTATTGAGAAATAATTGGAAAACATCACTGTATAAAGTTTAAGGCATATAAAGTGATGGTTTGATTTACATGTATTGTGAAATGACTACTACGGTAGGTTTAATTAACATCCATCATCTCATATAGATGCAATAAAAAGAAAACAAAAAAAAATTTCTTCCTACTCTCTTAATGACTAACTGTTATGTGCCGCTATACGTTTATATTTCTGAACTATTTCCTAGGGTTAGACCCATCCTCTTTCAACAAACACTATACTATACATTACATGCCAGTGTTGCAATTTCCAATTTGAAAACCTTATTTAATACCCAGGATTGATTGTGCCCTACTTACTCTAAGCCAGACATTTTATTTGCCACTGGAGATAGAAGCAGCAAAACCAGTCTCACTTAGAGCTCTCATAGGCTTTATAAACTTGCAAAACAACAACAACAAACAAAAATACATATATACTATTACAGATTTTAAAGATTCTCAACCCAAGACTCAACACTATTTGATATACATGCTTCATGTAAAAATAACTAATTTTCCTTGGCTGTGTTTATATGATTCTCATTAGGAATTATGTAATGAGCAGAGCTCATGCTTTCAAATGTTTACTATTATAATTTAATCTTTGTTACAAGAGTTTGTCAAGAACCTACTGTCACCAGCAAGTATGATGTGAAACTCCTCTTTGATAAAAAATTCAATTTCATTTAAACTAAAACACACACACACACACATCATTTTCTACATGATATAGGAAATATTCTCAATGATTAAGATTTTTTTATGTTTAATCACTGTAGGTATTTGATTTTCAAACAAACATAATTTTAAATTTATCATTTGTAAACTGCAGTCTACATTTAAATTTCTACCAGTGTAATTAATTATACCATTTATAAGGCATCTGGACCCTTTATTGCTCTGTGAAAACTGGTAAAAAAAATTAGTAAAATCAAAATGTTCTGAATTTTGTACTTGCCATATTTCTTTTAACTAGAAATTGCCTTTAATTTGCCAAACTATGAATTAGGCTATGAAGTATGTCAGAAACTCAGGTAAGAGAAAGTGAGTTTTATATTTCGGGGCAGTTTGGAGATCTTTGTATCCTCTAAGAATCAAGTTATTCTCTCCATGTCTTAAAATTCAAGTATGTTATTGTGTGCTTCTTCCAATTTTTCTCTGCATATCTTATTACCTATTTTTCTCCTCCAAAAATGAGCAAATTTCTGAACCATTAGTCTCCTTAAAAACATTCAAAATAATATCTGAATTATGCCTCATCATCTTCAAGTCACTGAGCTTTCTTGAGGAATTTATTCAAGGGTTTAACTGCAATATCAACCTGGTTGGGTATGTTCTTCCAGAGTAGTGCTTAGCCCAACAACTGGAGCTAATTTCCCATTTTAGTTCATAGTACTTGTAAAACACAGCTGTGAGGTGCAGTGGACAACTTCATTTGCTGCCCAGTACCCATTCCTTTTGTAATAGGCACCTGAATCCCCTGTGGGAAAACATTGCTTCCCCACTCCAGGCCATGGGGTTGGATGGAACTGACTTCATTCCCAACAACAGAGGTAGATTCTGATTAACGTAAATTAGTTGGTCTCTACCATCCGGTTGTCCATATACACTAGTCCAGGGACAAGCAAGGAAAAGCTGGGAGCATAGGAAGCTTTCACCCATCTTCTAGCCTTGGTTGTGGGAGGATGTGAGACTGCCATATTGCAATCTTAAGGGGAACCAGTCTGAGGATGAGCCTGACAGATGGAAGCCAGGAACACTGAGCCTGGTACAATTAAATACAAACGTTAGTCACCTGACCCACAAATTCCCTTTCAGAAAGCCACTTAGAACTAAGTTTTCCAACATAAGCAACAAAAAAAAAGGCCGTATCTTAGCACACTTCATATCACAGTAAAACAAGCAATATACAAACCAAAGATACGGCGGACACATTTTTCCCCCAGAGAAACAGAACAATGGACCTAATACCTCAAATCTCTGATTGCTGACTTTCTTTCCTTTTTTGTTCCAGACAATCTTAGGTCTTGGGTCTCCTGTCGCTTGACAAATGAAAGAGGCAACTCCTCCAGAGACCCCTGTCTGGTCAACGGGAGTTCTTGTAAACCTTGGAGGTGCTGAAATAAAAAGAGATAAACATCACAATTACATGGAAAATTGAAACACAGAGTGTTACCCCACTGCCACTGCTTTCCCCACAGCCCTCAACCCCACTGAGGCCAATACACACATACATATGTGCACACACCAGGATTACAAAATTAGAAAAGCACCTTTTACTTTTAAGGGTAGTTTAAAGGAGAGGGAGGTAACTTTCTGGTCAAGATATCCACTAGTGCTTTTATTGCTGAAATCTGTATTAAGGCAGAGATCCAATAACATCCGAAAAGCAACATCACACATTAATTTTTATTACCAGTATAAAAAAAAATCCAATTTGTCCTCTGTAACAAAATGAGCTCATCAATCAAAGTGAGTAAAATTTTAGCTCTTTGCTTTGATGCCATTATCAGGGCACTGCCAGAAAGCAGCACTGCCACTGCTAAGCCATTAAAATTAGTGACATTTAAGAGAAATTCTAGGAAATTTTAAAGAGACAAGAAATACAGCCCTGAGTTAGAAGGTTTGGCAAGAAACAGAAATAGGAAAAAATGGTAAAGTGACTCCTTAACCTAAATATTGTGCTCTGCCTTACTTGAAACTTAACTTCACAATTTGCATAAAAGATGAGTCAAGAAGCCTCCAAAGTCATGGGGGGGGGGGGAAGGGAATTCCTGTAAAGAAAGATGCAGACTTTAAGATTCCTAAAGATTTCGGCTAGAGGTTAGAGGGTTTTTAAATGTTCTTTACTTTCTTAAAATGCTCCTAACATTCACCCTCTCTCTTCAAAACCTACTTATTATCCATCTTGCATTTCCAGATCTAGAAATCTATTATATGAAAATTAAATAATGAAGATGGGTATTTATGCACAAGGTTATCTACTATGCCATTTATTTAGCAAAGACTATACGTACCCTAAATATGAAATAAAATTAGAATTGACAGTGAAATGAACTACAGTGTGATGATAGAACATCATACAAACAGCCAACATTATATTGACAAAGTTTTTATAATATGACATGAGAAATACTTGTGATTCAATGATAAGCCACAAAAGCATCATACACAATTCAATATGAGGGGTATCAGATAATAAAGAAAAATACACCCCAAAAAGGATGGGACAAAATGTGCTAAAACACCAATGGTGGTTTGGAGGGGAAGTATATTCATTATTTTTCCTCCTTCTTTGCATTTTTCTCACATCCTTGAGTTCTTGCAGTTATGTTGTAATTAAATTTTTTTAATTCAAAAGCATCTTACTTTTCCATTTCATTTTCTTATTCCTATTACAAATTTCCTCTCCTACTGTTTTTCAGTTAAATATTATTAAAAAATGGTTTTAAGCAACTGTAGCTAACATTATTTTGAAAATAACCCTTAGATTTTAAGAAAGAAGAAAATAACAATGTTCCTGTTTGCTCATCACCATATTTTCTCTGCCTTGTTTTCACATTTCCCACGTGATGCTCCTGCTGGTTTGATGGGATGTCCTGACTCTCATCTTGGTTTTCCTGGAGTCAGGGAGGCCAGACTCACATCTCAGCTCTACCATAATGTATATGTATCAACTTGGGGGAAAAATGTCTCACTTTCCTGTTTCTGGTTGTTTTTGTTTGTTTTGTTTTGTTTTAAGATTTAATTAATTAATTTATTTGAGAGGGAGAGAGAGAGTAGTGTGCCCTGAGAAAGAGCACATGGGTGGAGGCGAGCAGAGGCAGAGGGAGAGAGAAGCTCAAGCAGTCTCCATGCTGAGCGCAGAGCCTGACATGGTGCTCAGTCTCACAACTTGGAGACCATGATCTGAGCTGAAGCCGAGTCAGATGCTAACTGAGTAAGCCAGCCAGGTGCTCCCTAACTTTCCTATTTCTTAACTGCAAAAATATGAAATGTAAAATAAATTATTTTCCAGAGATCCCTTCCAGTTTTAAGGTTTTCTAGCTTAGTGTATTATCTTCACGATGAAAGAAAGAAAGAAGAGTGGGGAGAGGTATCTTTGCAACGTTGGTGCTGGGAAATGAGTCTCTACCTCATCAGCCAATTCAACTTGGTGACAGTAGAACTAGTGGGAACGCAGGTCCCTGTTTGTTCAGGAATATTAGGAAAGAAATCAAGCTCCCCCAGCCCTGCTCGATATCACATCCTGCAACATCACCGGGTAGCAGTACAAACTAGATGATTACCAGAACTGCTGGAAGTACTTAAAATGATTTGAGATGACTAACAGTGAGAAGAATAAAAAACACTGTACACTGATGTCACTTTTCTGGAAACAAACAAACAAAAATGATATTAGAAGTGTTTATGTTTTTCATTCTGCTGTTGCAAACAATGCAAATTGATAATAACCACACACTTCTCAGCATCTAATATGGAAATTATAATCATGCAATTAAAATTCCTAGGGAATTTCCCTGGAAAAATAAAATGTATTGCATTGCTATATGAAATGGTACAATACTGTCTTTTTTGGAACCTTCCTTTTCAAAATACATAGCTCAAAAATTGTTGACCCTTAATGAAAATGAATTTTAACAATCTGTTTTCTTCTTTAAGTTCTGTTTTGAAATTTCTTGCAAGAATGTGTGAATGAGGTAAAGGGCTATGGTATAAACTGACTATGTACTAATCAGAAATTAAGTAAATCTAGAATATGGGATGCCATTCTTTTTGCACCAGGTTTGGTTTTGTTTGTTTGTTTACGGGATAGCATCCTATTTCTCATCATGTACACACACGCACACACACACAGAAGGAAATTTGGAGATTCTGACAATCTACAAATAGGCAATGACTCCTAGAACAATGACTCCTAAATCCCAGTGAGTGGGGACACTATGGAATGAAATTACTATTAACCATAGAAATCTGACTTCTAAATGGAAAGCACAGAAGGCAAATCCCCCCATATTCTCAGGGAGGTGATGTGACTACTATTCCAACGTTCAGATGTGTTTCTCGCTTACCTTCCTTTTCTGGTCATACCTGAAGTCTTCGTGCTAATATTCACAAATATTCAAATCTGCCACTGGATACTACTATAAAGAATTTATTTTTGTAGGTGAGGTCAAGTAATGAAGTTAACCTATTGAACTGTGGAAAATTTATTAAAATAACCAGTTAGACTCTGCTTTAGATCTTGGACTGTTTTCTTAAACTCTACTGAATACCACTATAGTGACCCAGTATTCTTAAAAAAAAAAAAAAATACTGATAAGGCTCCTTAAATGTATTATTTGAAAACAAGAAATGAAATTAATCACACTACATTTTAAAAAAATAGGTATATCAAGTGCATGTACACAGAGCTTTTTTTTTTTTTTTTTTTTTTTTAAGTAAGAAGGATGTTACCCTTCAGAGACAAAAATCACGACTTTCTTATGGGATCTGATGTCAATTTTTCTACATGTGCTCACAAAATCCAAACCACAAAAAGGATAAATGCCATTATTCTAGTTTCTAGATAATGTAGTAAAATGCGTTCAGTGAGCATGACTGTTCCATAAATAATCATCTTGGCTGGTCAAACTCTAAGACTGATGCTGTCAATGCAAGGCAGCCAGCCAAAGGAAAGGAATGGGAAAGAGAGTAGACCAAACTTAATAACTCCAACAAATGCCTGAGGCAAGTAAAAGTGCTTATTCTCAGAGGGGTATAAGAATACATAGCACTACTTCCTCCTCTCTAATATCTCAGCTTACTAAAAGAAATGAAATGAATCTTCTGCCTCCTTTTGTCATGGATATTACCCAAATTTAAGTCAGGCTCTGAATATAGGAAGAGAAGAGAATCCACATAAAAGCATAAAACAAAGACTTCTATTAAAAAGTCACACAATATGAGAGCCTCAGGTCTGAATAATCAAAATCCCCACGTTTATCCCATGAGATACACTTGGAGATACACCAAATATTACACTTGGTGAAAGAAAAGAAAAGAAAAGAAAAGAAAAGAAAAGAAAAGAAAAGAAAAGAAAAGAAAAGAAAAGAAGATAAGAAAGAAAGAAAGAAAGAAAGAAAGAAAGAAAGGAAGGAAGAAAGGAAGAAAGGAAGGAAGAAAGGAAGAAAGAGAAAGAACGAGAAAGAGAGATTAAGACTTTAAAGATGGAGAGAAGGACATTAAAACTTTACAAGCACCAGTACTGAGATAGGCACTGTTCCGTTATTATAGCTGACCGCCATTGCTATTCACCTAAAGCTGTCAGCCCTGTGCTTTGCAAATGCATTTCTGCTCAACCTGGTTTTGACAAGTGAGGAGTATGACCTTTCATTAAACTAATGCTGGGCACTGCAGAGGTCAAATTACTGTTAGACCCAGAAAGTCTATTTTCTAAATGGAAAACGGAAAAGCTAAACATGCATATGAGTCAGAACAGAGGCATGGCTGATATTCTAGAACATGTCTGCCATACTCACTTGCTGTTTTCACAGACTATGCATTCTCAGGATACAGACACTAGCTCTGGGAATCTGGTAGATTATTCTTCCCTACACAGCTCAAGAGGAGTCACAAACTGCGGACTGATTTTTGCTTCTAAGAGGTTAGTTTGTTTCTTTAGATATAACAAATGCACAGTACCTTCGCATCTAACGATCATAACACTTTGATGTCTTATCAGATTTCAAGTTGCTAGGCTCTCTGAAGACAAGGAGATAAGCCCAATGAGCAGTTATTGTTATTAAATTAAGGGGATAGATCCTACTAAGACCAGCAAGCTCCCTTTGACCATCCTTAACAAAGTGTTCCTTCAAGGACAAAATTCTCCCCTTAGTACACTATATTAGATAGAGCTAGACATTAATGGGGGAGAACCATTGAAATCTACTAGTAACATCCATGCAAGAAGGAATTTATCAAAAATTCTTAAAGGTTAAGAAGACAACTCAGATTTGCAGTAACTTGATTGGCCAACTGAGAATCGCTTAAAACCGATTCACAGAAAGAACTACACACTACAAAAGGGAAGGGAAGAAATGAGGGTGCCATTTGTCTAATTTAATTCTAATGAATAAGCCGCTTCTGCAGACATCAAGTAAATATGACGAATGAGGAACAAAACTAACAGCATGTAACTAATTGGCTTTTTTTCTTTCAGCTGATTAACATTTCCTTAAATAGAGAGTTCTGTTTTTAAAGGGATATTTGTCATAATAACGTACTTAAAATCTTGAAAGGGGAAGGTTAATGATGCTATTTAATGATACTAAGGGAGAGGATGAGGGAATGTTCAGTAGGAATATGTAGGTAGTTCTGTGCTTAAGAATCTGCCTCCTCCCAAAAGAGTGCCTGTAGAATTTATGAGACTGTCAACTGAACTCATCTCATTTGTTTTTTTTCCCCCTCTGGAAGTATCAGGAAGGGAAGCTCAGGAAATTCAGAGCGTAGCAGGAGTCAGGGGTGGTTCTAAGGATAAAAGCCAGGTCTGAATGTATACAAGCTATTAGGGTTTTACAGTCCCTTCCTGCCACAACACACTCATTACCACTGCCCCAAGCACAAAGAGTGGCAAGAATTTAGCGGATGATGAATTCTGTTATGATTCATTTGATCTCTACTGGGCAGGAATGGAGGGAGGAAAGTGTGCCTGAGATAACAGCAAAACCACAAGAGCACATGAAAAGAAATGAGAGACGTCCCAAGCTGATGCATGATCGTAAGGGAGGCAGAAGTGTGACACACACACCAGGCTGGACTGGTTTCTATAGCAGATGTTCTACATGAAGTGGGGCTGGTGGGGTATCTGTCCTATCACACGGGGTCTGAACAGGGTCGCGTCTGATATCCATGGCCAGCATAGACCTTCAATGTCAAAGAGACTTTTTCTGAGTCATCAATGAGGCTGTCTTTCAATCTTATAGCCTTAATATTTGACTTAAGAAGCATTATTCTTCAAAATGGGATAAATAAATAACTAATCTTTAGTGAATTCAAGGCAGTGGACTAAATATTCTATATATCTCATGTGCAATGTTTTCCATAGTCCTGCAAGATAATAGCATTACTCCTATTTTATAGAATTATAGAAAGCTTTACAATACTATAAAGATTTGGAAGGAAGGAAGGAAAGAGGGAGAAAAGGGAAAAAGAAAGGAAGGCAGGCTCCCTGAGGTTTTAAGTGAGTCCTGGACTTTTGATCTAATTGTGAAGCCCCAACATTCTTACTGTGCCAAACTAGACAATGGGAAGTTACAATGACACTGCATAGACAATAAGGTACAACTCAATTTATTGTATATTTTCAAGTCTGTTTTAGTTAACTATTAAACATATACTGACTGTTTCCTCAAGGGTTTGGCAAGTACTTTGTGCTGTATTACAGCAATTATTTTTCACTTGTTAAGTGAACAAGCTCACTCAGAAGGCCTATTGAGATTATTCTTCTCATTTCCTGGAGCCAATTTAGATAAGGGCTAAATGAACTATGATGTCTGGTCAACAGACAAAAATCGATGACACAAAATTCATAAACAGATCGTGTAAGTTCCAAGGTTAGTATGGTAGAACACTTCTGTATTATTCGATGTATACACTAAATTTGTTCATGGTGGATAAAGACAAATACCCCACTGATGTTTTTGACATAAATTTCCCCTTTTTCTCCTTCCAAAGCATTTCAATGACATATGTAGGTATGTCTATACCACTAATTGTATTAAGCCTTAACTTTCAATTCTTTGAAAATGACTCTAAAGCAGTCCTCCATTGGGTAGACAGATGTCTGTGCCTCTGTATAACTATCAATATTCAAGTTGACAAAGGATTGATATATACACTAACAGAAAGGAGAGGGAAAAGGAGGGGAAAAAAGAAGGTAAGGAGGATAGGAAGAAGAAATTTGACTTAATGGAAAGATTAACTTGAACTTCTCCTCAATGTCAAGTCCTCATTTCTAACTGCTTGAAAGATTGCCTAGCAGCATTCCAAAATCATTATCGTGGAAACACACCATGCCATCTGCCTTCCCAAATCTCCTTCTCTTACTGTTTCCATTTCTATTTGTGGCACTTCCATCCTTCCAAACTCCTGACCTTGCAGCCCTGAACTCTTATTTGTCTTCTTCTCTTCCACCCCACTACCATTCAATTATTAAGTCCTACAGATTCTGCTTCTACTACGTCTCACTCCTCTTTTTTCACATCCAGCAACAACGACTACGATTCTCCTGTAAGACGGACATTAGAATCACTTGGGAGCCTTAAAAAAACAAACAAAAAAATCCAAAAACTATGAGTGCTTAGACTCTACTTCAGACAATTCAAATAGAAAATCAGTGGGTAGGGATGGGTAATTAATTTCCAGAGGACTCCAATGTCCAGCCAAGTTTGAGAATCACTTAACGATACCATAGTATCTGAACTTTCCCATCTGGTCACCCTCACTTCAGGTATTTATTGCTACAATCAATAGGGCACATTATTGATGATCCTTCTTTTCCCTTCCCTTCTTATTCTTTGAGGTTTTTAAAAATGCATCTATGATTAAAGTTCTTTTCCACTCAAAAGAAACATAAACATAAATGAGTTTTAATAGCTTGCCACTGTCAAATAAACCCAGAAATTTTGTTTGCCCCTTAAGACCTTTCAAAGCTGCTGCCAACCTATTTTTCCCAAATACGTTTCTACCTTTGCTCATCAAGAACCTAAAATTCCCTGCCTCAGTGTCCTAGTATATGCTATTCCCTTGCACAAAATGCTTTCTCCCCCATTTCTGAATTTATAGAAGTTTTCCATTTTCAATCCCATTAAATATCTTGAGGCCTTCTTTGAACCTCCCATGTAGACGAAATCTACTCTTTTTTATCTCTTATTGAATCTCTTTTCTCTTTTTGTATCTCTTTTATGAGTCAGAGCAGTCTATATTTTATTATAGCTATTTTATGCTCATGTAGTTCTCTCCCTTCACATTAACTGAACCTTGAGAGAACCATTTGTGACCCGGTCATCTCTGAAGTCCCATAACTCCTACTAATCATCCCCGGCACATGGTAGGTGTTCATTGCCTACACAGACTTGATTAAAGGCTCTCCAAGGTTCTACACCTCTTAGTCCTTGGCTCTACACTTTTGGGTATTTTGTATGGATAATAACACTGTAAACATGATTACTGTGCCTCTCTTTGACCTTGTGTTTGCTTATAGCATCAGTTAGCTGCAGAATGCAAACTTCATGTAATACACATTGACACTGTAAAACACTGATGTGACGGAACCAACCACGTCCTAAGTTGGCAAGATGTAGCATAACCAAATCACACATTCATGTGTCTGCCTTAGGACTGAATTCAGATGAAGTATGTCAATGCGATGAATCGCAATCTCTTTTACGAATTCACTCCACCTCATTGTTATAACATTGTTATCCTCCTCTCTGCCTCTTTTTGTGCTTTTCATTTTTAAGTAAGATGACGTTATCTATTACACATAATAATATATTCATTATACATAAATTAGAAAACACAAATAAAATAAATTTTAAAACATCCTAATGGTTATCACCTTGACGAATATGTTTTAAAATTGCTCTATACCCATTTAATATTTAATAATTTTTACATAAAAGAGGTTATGTTATACTATTATTTTATAGCCTGCATTTTACTTAAAATATATTTTGTATATCCTTTTGTCAATAAGTATCTAAATTGAATATCATTTTTATATTATAGAGCATATAGATAATATTTTAATTTACTATTAAACATTTAGGTTGTTCCTAATGTTTCACTATTATAAAAAATCTTTCAATGATTACTCTTATAATTACATCCTTGCACATATATGTAATCCCTATATGTAATTCATTTCTACAGGTAAAATTTCAATACATATGATGCATTCCTATAGGCAAAGCTATTGGATCAAAAATTGTTATGTTTTTAAGACTTTTTATATGTTTTAAAGTAACTCATAAATTCACAGGAAAAATATATATCAGGATATCCAATTACCGAGGCTACTGATAGAGCTGAAAATGATCACTTTATCATTGGCCAAATTTTTATCCTTTTGAGCCAAACAGGGGAGATAAAAGGTAGAATTCAGAGTGACTGGTTTTGAGGAGAAAGCTGGAAAATTCCCCCCCTCAAAAAAGAATCATCTTCAAATACTTCCCAAACACTGCCTTTTCCATTTCTCCTTAGCATAACACAGAGTAAGGTACATAGGTGCTCAGTGGCCAACATTTATAGACCAATAAAGAAAGACGAAAAGGATGAAGAAAAAACATCTACAAAACAGAATTATTGAGAATAGTATTTAAACGCGATATAAAATAATTTTCAATTTAAAAATACTCAAGTTCATTTCAGTCTTTCCAATTGTTTTTTAAAAAATCTTGTAGAGATGAGATTACATATGAACTAGTCTGTTTACAGCAGTTAAATAAATTTCTAGTTTGTCTTGTGTCAAGATATATTAATACCTGGTCATAAACACATGTTTGACAGCAGTAAAAGTTGTATGGCCTCACCACTATAACTTTTTTTTTTTTTTAACATATAGCCATGGGATATTATGACCAAAACAAACAATCCCCTACATTCACTGTGTCTGGGCCATAAAACTTCTCTGAACTATTGACATGCTTAGTAAGCCTGGCCATCTGTTTTGGTGTAAGACGCTCACAGTAACCACTGGTTTAGTGACATAAATTTCAGAAAGGCTGCCAGTGGTCTTGAATCACTCTTAGATATAATCTGTAAAGCCATTCTTACCATCCCCTATGCCAGAGTCATGCATTCTTAATGAAAACACGTTATCAGCAGCACCATTTAGATATTTACTCAACATTTTCCACTTTAAGCCTCCGGGTTTGCTTACTACCAACTTACACATTCAAAATACACAGACCGCGCGTCCGTTTTCGTTCAATAGAGCGATAAAGGCCTTTATGCTGAAACAGATGAAAAGTCATCCAATGTCCCAGGCTCATTCAGTAAAGATGTAGGCAAATGACACAATATTTATTGGCTTTTTTCATAGTCCCTCTAAATGGTAATACACTCACAAGGCTATTTAACGCAGACACTGTATTTGACAAAAAAAGAAACTACCCCGACCCTTCAGCATCTTTTTATAGAATTAGTTTTCAAAGCAGATTCATTTACATCATTCACTGCTAATTCACTCATTAATCATAATTTATCACATCAGATGTACTGATCATCATTAAAAGTAACCATTTATTCTTCATTCTAACCCGCTGCTTATCATGTACCTGCAAATTGGATCACACAGGAAAGGTAATTGGCTTATTTGAAAAGAAACATGAGTGCAGATACAACTGAAGTGGCAAAGAAAGAAAAAAATAGGCGATAAAACAATACCATCTTTGTCATTTTCCCCCTGATTTTTCCCCAACTCCGGAATATGGATGCTATTACTTCCCTTCTGAGAAATTTCCAATATATCAATTCCATAAATTATGTTTTATTTTTGCTTCAGAGGAACTAGAATGGCATGCTGTGCTGGCTTCACTTCAGACACCAGCAGCAAGCCAATGCCACAAAGAAAAGGTCTACTGATACCATCGTAAGTGCTTTGAGCCAATAGGAGGCACTGTTTGTAACTCCTGCCTTCCAAACCAAGTGAGGAGTTACCACGACTGGCAAAAGCCTGGGTCATTTCTTGTAAGATCGATCCATCTTCCAGGAATAAAGGGATTGCAAGTTTTCATATATCACTTTTAAACTGGTAAATTAGCAAGGGACTTTGGAAAATAAAAGTAACTAAAATATTCCCAAGTAGCTCCAACATGCAAGGAGTGTATATACACCCACATGCACACACCTTCAGGAGGTAGTAAAACACATCACAAGATGATGTTCAAATGCATTTACTGGAGAAATTTAGAATCAGCATCATAAGAAAACACTATTATTAGACAAAAGAGCATCTTTTTACATATAATGTTTTGGTATGTTACTAAAATGATCTGTCTAAAAGGAAATATTGTAAAAATAAACTGCCTGAGTTTTTGTAACACAGGAAATATTAATTATAAACTACAGGTTTATAATAAATAGGATACAATTTCCTAAAGAAAGTCCATAATTAATATTATCTTCAAAATGAATACTATTATGATTTTGAAATGTTTCCAATAATGAAATGTTCAAAATTTTCATTATTTAAAAATACTTTCTTGGTGTTCAATGTTTAATTTTAGGGTACATTACCATTTGTCAATAAATAGGTACATATATAATGAATAAACAATGGAAAAATAAAATACAAAATTAAAAAATATTGACTTGCCTATACAACAGTGTCATATTACAGTGAAATGATGATTTTAAAACTACATTTGAAAAATGGCCGGCACCATTCAGATTTAGACCAATACTCTAAGTTTCTACAGCTTATGTCATAGCTTCATTCTGTGTAATACCTAGCATATTGTAGGCATTCAAAACCTCTTTTAAAAAGGCACAATTATTTTGGTCATATGGATATTTTATGTATGAGTCTATGTCCTTCCAGATATTTTCCACTAAATTTAGATTTTTTTTAAATTCACTTTTCTGTAGACCCAAAGCAAAAAGGTATTTGGCAGCAATTTGCAGGATTCCAAATATTCTCATTCAATATTAGGTAACTATTAGAACCAATAACATTTCATAAGATATTAAAAATACTCATTTTCTGGTATCCTTCCAACTCAACACATGTAGCAAGCAAAAGAATGGCATTCGTTTTACATATTAAATCCATCCTTTCTAAAATAAAATCAAATTCTTTTTTAGAGTTAAGAGAAAGAATCTGCACTCATACAATGCAAGTTGTGGAGAGTGTCCCACTGAATTTAATCTTGCTAACAATGATTGATCTCTACATTCTCAGAGTAGCCTGTTACCCACCCATTCTCAAATTCTACCCAGTAAGCTATTTGGGGGTACAAAAGATGGAAAGCATGACAACTGGTTTATGCTAGGACTGTGAAGTCGTGTACAAGCAAGCTATGATAATAATAGATGATCACCCGGGGCCATGTCCACACAGAAAACTCAAGTTGACGTTAACTGGATCCTGGCACAGAGAGGAGAGGGTACAATTCCTTGGTTTGTAGATGAAAATAAACCTTTAAAGAACTTTAATAAAACGAGCCCTAGATGGAACAAAGTATAATGCTATAATCTAACTCTTGCTCTTTCTTTTTTTTAGCTATGTCTCCATAAAATAACCCTATCAGCATTTCCATGACAGCATGTTAAATCTGAGGAGGAAATGTCTCATTCTTGCCGCCTGTGAACTGAGACACATACAGATTTAGAAAGCCAACAAGAAGAGGGGGAAGGGCCTTTTGGTTTTGTTTTTTTGTTTTTTTGGTTTTTTTTTTCCTGTCCTCATTGAAATCTGTTATGCTCTGGCCAGTCCTTTTGTTCCCATTTTCTCTAACTGCATCAGATTTATCTACACAAATACCCATTTCACCTCTCCTGGGAAGAGAATTTCAGTAACTCTTGAACCTAGAGACATGAGGTAACACTACTCAAATAGTCTGGAAACACTTTTCAGTCGGATTAGTTTTCAAATATCAAGTCCCTAATTTGTATCCCTGGGCAGTGCAGACCCTGGTACCAGCTCATTTCAGTGCAGATTATGCATGCTTTTCTAGAGAAACACATTATCTGAGCCCCAGGAATATGGGAGGCATTCCAAAACAGCATAGACAGTGAGGACCTTTATTTGCCAACTAACTTTTCCCCCCCATTCTCTAATTTACAGCTCAGGGTATTAAGTAAGAAAACAAAGGGTTTTCCCACACAAAAATAACCTTTTTGAAAAACCTGCAAACGAGGTTTTAATTACACTATTTACCAATATAGACTGCGTGCAGAAATAAACTAAAGCATTACTTGCTATGGTTTGCTTGCTTTCCCCCCCCCCAATTTAACTGTTGAAAGTAACATCACAGCAATTTAAGTTAGTTTTGTGACAAATTATTAAGACACTTATTTTAGAAGGAAAATCAGCCAATAATTACTGCCCTGGCAACATGGCTATTGTTCAGAGCAAAACAGAAGCTGTGGCTGACAGCTGATGGGCCCAGCCCCCTGCTATCCTCAGAACACATTTGCAGATATGCAAAGCCTCCTGCCAGACCAAAGCATGCTGTAGCCACCCTTTCATCCAGCAGGGCTACACTGATCATCTTATGCTGACTACAATAAAATGACACCATTTTAGGATCTCCTGCAAGGCTGGACCTAGCTTTAGATTTGAAAAATATTGTATTAATTATTAATGATTCCACTTATGCAATAATACTAGCCTTTTTGCACCATTCTAAAATATCAATGTATAACCCAAGCACATTTTTAGATATGTGCCCCAAAGTGTTTTTGTTAATGATCCCAAATAATTATGAAAAGGAAGAAAATGATTCCCTTGTATTTGTGTAACAAGAGAACTTGTGAATATATGCCAGGCCACATATGTGAGAATCCGGATGAACTTAATCTTCCAGAATTATAAAAAGGGCCTCTTGATTATCCTGGGATAAACCGTGATTCAGTACCAAATGAAAATATAAAGCTTCTGGGATGCTAAATGTTGAGTGATGCATTCTACTCCTTTCCCTGAATCATTATATAATCTAATCAGTCACTAATTTAATCAAAGGGAATGGCGTTTTAAAGCTATTTGCAACACCTTTGTCAAATTTTACTACCTGAAGTCTTTGGAAACCTAGTGAGAGTCAAAGCTGCTTTTTGAGATAGATCTAAAAATGCAACAAAATAGATCTTTATTCAGGGCTGGTGTTTCAGAGGGAAAAAGACAAAAGAGGAAGCTAAAGGGATGGGCTGCAATTAATATTTAAATTTAACTGCATCAGTTATTCCAATTCACTAAATAGATGTCCTTTGGGGTTGTCAGTGTTTTCCTGAGGCAAAATAAACAGAGAAAGGTAAAACCAGTGTTCAGAATCTGCAAAGCAAAGCAGTCACAACACTTATGCTTAAGAGACTGAACTAAATGAAAAGCATTTGGGAAAAGGGTCATTATTTTGCAAAGGGTCATTATGAGGGCTCTGCCCTCTTCTCCCATCCAGCTGAGGGTTCTAGCAGTCAAACTGCTCCCACCAGTTCCCTGAAGTGTCTCCCATGCTGCACATTTGACTAAGGTCGCCAATCAGTTCTAGAACACACCTTTCACCCTTCCCACGCTCAAGTGTTGAGCCTGGCCTGAGAAAATCGCAGCAGGTGCGGGTTAGTGCCATTGCAAATTCATGCTCTAAGGCTCAACAGGCCCTGCGTCATCTTCAATCACTTGCCCACAATGCACCACACTCCAGAAGTCCGTCCTGCCCAGACCTCCCACCTCCAAGATATGGATGCTCTTGCTTCTCCTTCAACGGGGAAAATAATGCCATCCAGCAGGATCTTGATGGCCGCCACCTCCTATCCACTGTATAAGAACTTTCCTTCAGTTTATCCTGTTCCACACCAATTGCTTCTCTTGTCTTTTGATTCCCTCCCACCATCTTGAGCATCCATTGCCCCCTCTCTGTACACAATCAACATCTTAACTCTCTCTCTCTCTCTCTCTCTAAGTGCGCCTTCCCTTTTGACCGGGGTCTCTCACAACTGATATTCTGGGTCACATTCTCTTTTTGTGGAACTGGCCTGAACATTGTCGGAGGTTTAGCAGCTTCCCTGCCCCTTTCACTAGATGCCAGTAACACCCTCTCACCCCAGCTGTGAAAAGGAAACACCAACAAATGTCCCTCGGAGGACATTCTAAGGTTTAGCGCCAAAAAAGTATATCACATCCCAATTATCCCCACAGTCCCTGGCAAACCAGGATGGTTGGTCACCCTAGCTTAGGCCTTGCCAATTACTTGCTCAATTACTCCCTATTCCGTACTTCTCTGTTCCTTTAAGTATTTCCATTTCACATTTTACATTGCTTATAAATGCTTCCTCATCTTCTCTCTCCCCTGTGAGACTGTGAGACAACAAGAGGAATGACCTGTAGCAGGAACTCCTCTAATATTAAAACTCTAACCAAGAATTATGCCTCCACTGAAGTTTATTGAATTATCCATGATTGCATGAGATTCAAGTCTATAACCTTTGTATATGGACATATTTAGGTTAAGGCCACGATGCAGGAATAAAGAAATAAATACAAATTATGCACCTATTTATCCCTTTACTGAGGAATTATTTGTTATAATCTATGAATATAAGCCAGTGGAAGAAATATATATACAAAGATTTTATTCCTTCTATCAAGCGCTGCTCGTAAAAATAAATTTAATACATGAACTTGGTAATTGGTCTCTCTATGTATGTACACCTCTCCTTGGATTTTAGCTGTTATGAAGGAAATGTTCTTCAAGATCATTAACCTGCCTGGTCTGTACTGGCTTCTCGAATTGATCCTAATACGTGATATTATTAACTCTCTCTTTCTCTCTCTCTCTTTTTTTTTTTTTTTTTTTTTGTTCCCTGTTAGATTTTCTTCTCCTAGTATCTTAGTCTTTCTGGCAAATTTTTGTGGTGTTTCTGTGTTATTTGTTAAGCAAAACAACTTCATATATTAACACATAGGGCAATAAGAGTTTATGTAAGATTGCTAACCATAACTAGGATATGTAATTAGAATTAGATTAATAATCAGCAAACAATGAGGATAAACATAAGTGATTAACGGTTTTTTAAAAAGTAGAGATGAGAACACATACTTATCACCAAGTGATAAATCCAGACTAGTTTCGAAATTACTCAACTCTCTGATTTGTCCAAAAATACATGGAACATTTTAAATGTAAGGTAATTTTACACATCCTATTTTTCCTAAAGGACCAAAATAATCCACAAAAGCAATCTCTGCTTTCCTGCTCTCCCTCTATGGGAAAATGTATTTTATAATTGTGAATAGAATATATACTTTAATGGCAGAAGGCTATTGTGCCTTTTTTAGCCAGAATTTAGGGTTGAAACTGCAAAGCATTCAATAACATAATTTGCTTCTAAGTATACAGCAACCATTCACCTCCCCCAAATTATAAAAAGCATTTTCCACAAATAGTGTCCTTTATCTACTTTAGATACTGAACTTTTAAACTTAAAATTTTAAACAAAAACAATATAAATATGAAAGTGCACACATTAAAACACAAAGGGGATTAAAAAGCTTTGAAAAAGTCACTTATGAATGAGCAGATTTATTTTGGCCACTACCAAATGACCCGGGAAAGGCCATATACACGAACTTTTTCACAATTTTCACATTTCTTTTGCTCCCAAGACCATGACTCTCTTACATTGCATGGTATTCTTCGCAATTTTTTTTCCTTTTTTCTTTTCTTAATATCTCTTTCACCCATCACTTTTATATTACCACATCTTTGACAGGACTTGTTCATTTCTTGACTAGCTTTATTAAAATAGACTCCTTACTTCTGATCTTCCTAAACTCACCAGATCCATTTAACTGAAAGTGCTGTTCAACAAAAAGGCAGCTGCAATCAGGCTACAAACCTGCTCAGGAGTCTACGCGGTTCACTACGATTGCCTACTTAATACCGGGCAGGAGTTCTGCTGAGAGAATTAATTAAATGTAGCAGATAAGACCCTGCATGTTAGGTCTCTGATTTACCTGACACGACCTCAATTTTCACTACTCACAAACATGTCAGACTCATAGACTTTTCTGAAAACATAATTTCATCACATTTTATCTGAAAATACCGTGCAGAGCCACCTACAACAGCATCGCCTTTTATTGCTTGTTAAAAATCCATATTCTGTGTCCCAGTCCAGATCTGAATCAGAATGTCAAAATAAGGGCTGGTGATCTGTGTCACTATTATATCCAACAGATATCTTTAAGCATACTAAGATTTTAGAACTTTACGTGTATTCGTTAAGACTATTCCATTCCTCCTGGGGCACCTGGGTGGCTCAGTCAGTTAAGTGTCTGCCTTCAGCTCAGGTCATGATCCCAGGGTCCTGGGATCGAGCCCCACATTGGGTTCCCTCCTCTGCAGGGAGTCTGCTTCTCCCTCTCCTTCTGCCTGCCGCTCCCCCTGCTTGTGCTAGCTCTCTCTCTCTCTCTCTCTGTCAAATAAATAAATAAAATCTTATTTAAAAAAAGAGACCATTCCATTCTTCTGAAATAATTTCACCAAATATCTGTGTCTTGAAAGTCTATTCCTCTTCAAGACCATCCCAAATGCCTCTCCTGGGTGAGGTCTTTTCTGATGTATCAAGTATGGTTTCTAAGAACTTTGCACACCTTCTCTCAGAGCTGAAAGCAGAGTTCCCTTGACTTTAAGGAAGCTTTAGCTTCAGGGCCCTTCAAATGCATAGGCCCCATGTGTCACCACCTCACACTGGCATGGTCAAATGCCTTGCAAAATTTGCAGTGGTAAGAGATTTCACTCCCAGTCACTTAACATTATTCATATTTTTCTTACTGCAGAGTGGTGTTTAAGGGCTACAGGCAGTTTTGGGGAGCCAGTTAGGGAAGTTAAGTCAGGATATATATAGTCTGGATTTAGTAGAATACATTAATGTGATTTACAGTTCAATTACTACTGTTGATCTGCTTTAGGAGTGATTTCTAGCTCTACTTCTATTGCTCACTTTACCAACCAATCCAGCCTCTTCTATGAGGACACCAGTGACGAACTGGTTGGTACTTGCCATAAATTCAAGGAATATTATGACCTGTCACTGAGCAAGAACACTGGGATGTCCAGCCTCATAGCTAGATGTCACAGAAATTATCACATTATCAGCAAAAAGTCATAAAGCTGACAAAGAGTTTCTGAACTGACAGAAAAATAAACTTCCACCAACATGGCTACAGGGAGAAATTTTTCTATTTTTGAACTATTCTTCTATTTTCCATATGGAAAATATTATAAAATTGCCATATGAAAAATTATAACTGAGAAAAATAGAGGTATGGCAGGGAGCTAATTAATACATTGTATATATGTCTAGAGTTTTATGGTGTTTGTCAATTTCCCACAAACATTATAAATTATAAAAAAAGAAAAAGAAAAAAGAAAAAAAAGAATTACAAATTAATATTTATTTTATTATTCTAAATAACTACTAACTGTTGACTCGAATAGTGTATTTATAATTTTAAATTATTTTTCTGCAATAGAGTCCACCAACTTATATAAGCTTAGAGCATTCAGACTCCAGATCTGCCTTGATCTCGGTCTTGAAAATGACTTACATAATATCAAATTCTGTGCTCTTATCTCTTCTCTCCTCCAAAACTATATAGTACAGAAGCAAGGATACACTTATTACTAAGCTTTATATACCCTGTAGGAATTAGCACATGGAATTAAAAAAAAAAAAAAAAGCACAGAGTAGTTTCTCATTCATGGTCTATTACAGTGAAGTGATTTATTTCCATGATCATATCAATTTACAGATTCTACTTCAAATTATTTCTTATAATAGCGTTTGACACCCTCTCATAACACTTTATAATAAATTCTCAGAGTCTTTCTAAATTTAACGGATTCATTTCCCCTTGGCCAAATGCTTAGCAGCAAAAGATTATTTGTCTTTTTAGTTAATTATGTATAGAGAACATATTTTGTTCTTTTATCTTTCCCCTAAATACCTGAATCAAGAGAATAATGCATAAAATATAAATGTTGAGCTGATTTTTTTTCAACTTATTTTGGACCCTGGCATGTTGCCTAATTACCACAAAAGTGAACACCTATAAATAATATGTATAGTAGTAGAGATTGCAGAAATTAAATCTCTGTAAGGACTGATGTTTTTCTTATGCTGCTATTATGGAAGTTTATATACATAAGGGAATCTAATTTAGGGTTTTTTTAAATCCTTGTTATTAGTTGCAATAAATGTCCAATATTTGGTAAATCCTCAGGTGCTCTGTGAGAACTATATGGATCTTCTCAATAGCACTCATATTGTGTCTTATTAAATTGCTCTGACCTTTCCCATTAAGATGATTTTTTCCAGCAACAATGTACCAAGAGCCTCCATGAGTAGTTCTTAATAAGTTCACTATCATGAAAGACATTTTTCTATTAGTATCAGTAGCCAATACAGGTCTATTTTAAAAAATGATTTCAACATTTTCTGTGTGGTCTAGATTCTCTCATATATATCTTCCAAGTTCCATAAAATGATGTGAATTTGGCCCTGCAATTACTTTTGCAATTTTCTTTAGCATCGGGATAAAAGCACATGTGAAAAAGAGAAATGATGACCAGTCAGAAATTCACCTTTCTTCTATCTGGTTGGAAACACAGCTCTAGTAACAAAGGATGCAGTGGTCTCTATTGCTACCAGTGGAAAATATAGCCTTGAAGGAGATATGAATGTCTGAACCCTTCCTTGCTACTGTATAACTGACACCAACATGGCCAAAAGAAATAAATAAAATTGCAATGGATTCAGAAAATTAACTAAAATGCTAACTATACTTCAAAATCCAGTTTTATTGCCAATTTTTACATAGTGTCAGCTCTAATTATTTGTGAACTGATTATTTTCTCGGCAGGCTTTTTGCTTCCTTTATCCTTAGGAAGCCTTGCATTTATTCTCATCCTTTAGCAATTTCAAGAGGCAGCTGAAATAAGAGAGAAAAGACAAAAACTAAGATGAAACAATTCTGTATTGTATTAAATATCTTATACGAAAGATTAATTAAAGAAGATGGTCAGCCAAAAACCTGGTGTGATTTTCAGGGAATATCTGGGGATTTTATTACAGCTGCTGAACAGGACAAGTCTTAGGGCTGAGCTCTACCTGAACCAGGGTTTACCTGCTGCTCAAAGACCCTGGGTCCAATAGCCCTGTGCTCAGCTCTCAGCCCACCACGGGGTACCAGGAACTACACTTATTTTATAAATATGTAGCAAAATGAACCCCAAAGCCAGTGAAATTCATGAGGAGGTACACTGACGTGGCCAGATATTTTTCAGATGCAAATGATTCTGAATCCTAAGAAGCTTTCTGTCAAAACTCCAGGTCTTATTTAATCCTGCATAGATTTTAATTTAGTTTTTTTTTTTTAATTTATAACCATATTACACTGGTTTTTACCACTGTTCTTATATACTATTTTTTTTTCTTTAAAGCTGGTTCTAGGGTTTTTATAGCAATGTATTCTCTTTTGCCCTAGGCATACTGCAAATTATGCATATTTTGCTGTCTAATTATTTCTAAATCTCAAGTTTCATTGTTTTGGTCTTTTAAAATCATTTGAGAGAGCTAGAAAAAAAGTTTTCCAGGTTATTTGCATACTTTTGAATTTCACTATTTTACACATACTTAGTTCTTGTAATTTGTATTCAGTTCTGGATATATGTTCAAGATGTCTGGGATTGCCATACAAAAGGCCTCCTCCTAACAGTTATCAAAATTACTGTATCAATACATACATTAAACTTTTAATAATGAATCACAGAAAGGAAGGAGGGGAAAAAGGAAATATAGAAATTACATTTATTAAGGCACTACTATGCCCATGAATAAAACACAGGATTTCATGCACATTCTTCCTTCACCTACTATGAAATGGTAAGAAGCTGAAACTATAAATAAAATGTCCATTAGATTAAATCCTACTTTATTCTTTGAAACAACCAGATAGTCATCATTGCAATTAGTTTTCACCCAAAAACTAAAAGTTTACCTTACTATTGTACAAGAGATTTGACCGACTTTATGTAGGAAGACAAATCTCAGGAAGGAGACCTCTGATCCTGTGACTTTACTGACCTAAGGACAAAGTAAATCAAACCTGAAATATTGAGTGATTCTAGAAAAGGATTGCATTCTATTAAAATAATACGTTGAGTCTGTTTGTCAGTCTCCTACACCTCCTTTGTTAAATCAATAATGCAAAGGGTACATTTTTTAAATACATTTAAATCTAATGAAGGCAAGTTGGTTCATATAAAAAGAGATCAAAGCCCAGGTTTGGAGTCTCTCAATTGCCTCCTGAGAAATAAATGCCAACAACATGTCTGTCAGTTCAGCAAGGCTACCCCATGTGAAACCATGTGAGATTCCTACTGGTACCCACAACTGAGCTTCCCCTGTACCTTCAAAGTGACTCACACATAATAGGCTCCAAGTCTATTTGCCTTCATAAGACTGTCCTATCATGAAAATCATCCGAGTAATAAATTTACTAATATCCACTATTCCACAAATTTCCACTTGAGAAATGTTGCCATAATAAGAATAATCAATGACCTGCCTTTTTGAAGGAATAACTGATAACAACTTAAAAAAATTAAGAAAAGATTTTTCTTGAACTAAAATTGTATCTCTTTAAGCTAGATCCCCATAAGTAAAAATATACTCTAGTCTCTATAGTTTTAAAACTAACTCAGCATGACTAATAATAAGTAAATAAATTAATCTAGAAACAAGCATTAATACTATCTGATGAATTCCAAAGAAAGAAATATTCCATTTCAACACACCATGTTTTCACTCCTCCCGTTTCCTATACTTTATATATATTTTGGTCCATCTCTGTTTGTTGAAATCTAAATTCTTACATTTGATGTAATTAATAAGTTAAAACAGATTTAAATAGGATAAAATGGGAAGGAAGATGGGAGGGCAATTTCATCCAAAGAGAAGGCAATGAGGAGTCAAAGTGCATGATTTTTAAGGAAAATGACATAGTCTACCCGAATGGTTGAAACATGACATAGCAAGCAACAATGGAAGAAGGGCGAAGGAGGACAATGGAGAGCTGCACTCTCATTGTTCACCTGCCCACAAAGTCTGCAAGGGAGTTAATTAGATACGACATGATCCAGTTATTTCCAAGTAATGGCTTTTTTTATCCAGAAAGTAGCCATCTATTCAAAGTAATCAGATATTCTTCCTCAATCCTCTAAATATAAGTTACTAAGAAAGCCAATCATAGTGATTGTGGATGCAAGTCTGTTGCAAACAGTAAGTCTCCTAAGAGAGAATAAGCAGAAGGAGGTCAAGAAAGGCAGAGATGAAGGAAATTGTACCATCCTTTGAAGCAGATTACTTTCGAATAAGGAAAATCAGGACAGTCATAACTCTGTCTCCCATTTTTGGTATCCATGGCCCTCTGAGGTTCTAGAGAGACTCAAAATATGAATTTCTTCCAGAGAGTGATGAGACATTTTGCCTGTAAGAATCTTAGTTTATTATGTTGGCCAGATGGTGGCTACCATGCCAGAGAAGTCATGAAATATTCCAACTCAAAACTGATTTAAGACAGGAAAACTTCTGCATATATTTTATGAGCCAAAATATTACAATATCCCACCAAGACTTTTCTAAATTCCATCCTTTTTGCTATCACCATGACAATCAGCATTTTAAAATAATACTACTAAACAAAAACCAGTCAAGAAGAAAGGTTTCTAAAACTCTCCATCAAAGGATATGTTTCCCAAGAGTTCTATCACTTCTAACATATTGTACACCATGTTCTGAAAAAGCAAGTTACTTAAATTCAAACATTGAAGATTCCTATCCATGGGGTCTTGGACCAAGAAGAATACAGAGAGTAATTTGTTGAAGTCAGCAGTGAAGGAAAGAAAACCCTAAAGCAAATATAGGGTTGTTCATAGTCATTTCATTTTCAGGAGAGTTGACTAATAGCAAAGAAGAGCTTCAAATTTGAAAATTTTCTACCTAAGTTATTATATGACATAATTTATACTGGTCTTCTCAGGGATTATTAAAATTATTTCCCTGCAATTATCACACTTGAGTTTTAGGAAGAATATTCTAAAGCAGAGCAAAGGAAACATTTACCAGAGGATAATGGATATAGAGGGAAACCAGATAGAAGGATAATATAACATACTACCTAGTATAAGAACAAAAATGTTAAAAATAGTAATGCCATCTAAATTGGTGGAGATATCCCATTCTCTTCATGTACTCAAATGTGTAACACAGTCACCATTCCCTAATGAATGGAGTATTTGTTTTACAGAAATGATTTTCTGGAAAAAAGCAAGCACACCCATCTCCATTTCCTCAAATATTAACAACATTTGATTAAAATCTTTGAAAAATGAAATATATATCATGCTCTTCCTTAGACAAGAAATGCCAAGATGAACTTAATGCATCGTCATAGTTTAAGATCACTGTTTGAACTTTCACTACAATAATGCAGGTCTATGTCTACTTTTCAGTTTTTTATCATATGTTTAATGACAACTGTTTACTCCTCTGGTGTTTACAATCTATGGCTCAGTTCAAAGCAGTGTTCTGGAGGAGGAAGAGCAGAGCATTGGTGGAGAAAGGCTGGGTGTGATACATTAAAAAAGATAACACCCATCTGAATTAGAGAGACTCCATAAAAAGCTGTTTCTCACATTCCTGTCTCCTGTTACAGGTCAGCTTTCTTGGTCCATGATCCCTGGCTCCCATTTTCAGCAACATCTCTGACATTCTCTCCCAGCTGGCTCCCAGCCTCTCAGGGAACTTCTGGTTTTAACCTTGGCTATCAGCTGCGATTCCACCTCTGAGACCACAAACTTAACTGGGCTTGTTCCTTCTTCAGCAATGACCTCACACACCCTGTATTTGGTCCTGCTAAGCCCTACATTATGTCAGGATCATCAGTTTAAAAAACAAACCCACAAGGGGTAGGATTTTATATGTAAGCACTCTTGGCTTCGAACTTATCCCTCACCTTCTTAAATCTAACTCTTTGCATCATCTTAGAGGATCTTCCCCAACTCTCACAGCTGTTCCAGACAGTAGCTGCAGGGAGCAACATGACTTGGAAAACTAAACTTCGTGTAGCATCTTTGAGGTCACAGAATCCCACCTTATTTGTCAGTTAACTGATACACAGTAACACATGCTCTCATTCCGGCTATGAAGGATGTTACATCATTTCCTTTTTACAGATGATGTTACAGTCTTATTCTTAAAGTCCCTCACTTTTGTAATTATAGAGCAATCTGAAGTTCAGATTCTGTCTACGAATTCCTTGCTTTTTATACTAAACCAGGCCCTTACAAGCTGACGAGACAAAAATGCTCTGGATGTATAGAACTACCCAGCTATTCTGGGTTCCTGGACTGGATTCCAATGTGTGTGGAACATTCCCCACACACCACCAAGCAATTCTTGGGACAACAGCAAGACACCAAAGACTTCAGCTCAATTCTAACACATCTACCCAGAGACAGTGTCAGATTCTACAGCGTAAGGGCACAGTCTCACAAGACTACTCCCTCACCCCCCAATTCCAATGCCAGTCCTAAGCCCAGCTTGTTACCTGTGCTTCTGATCAATAGGCTATAAACAAGAGGTTTCCAAGACTTCCTTTTTGAGTTGAATTAATTTGCAAAAGCAGTTCACAGAACTCAGGAGACCGACTTACTCATTAGATTACAGGGTTTTATTATTGTTGTTGTTGTTGTTTATTATTATTATAAAAGGATATAGCTCATGGTCAGTGAGATGGAAGAGACGGAGAGTACAGGGTATGGCAAGAGGGCACAGAATACCCATGTTCTCTCTGAGCCCACCACTTTCCCAGGACCTCTATGTGTTCACCAACCTGGAAGCTTTCTGAACCCTGTCCTTTAGGGATTTTATGGAGGCTTCATCACAGAAGCATGAGTGATTAAATCACTGGTCACTATCATTGGCAATTGATTCAACCTCCAGCCCCTCTCTCCTCCAGCAAGTCAAGGAGGTGGGACTGAAAGTGCCAAGCCTCTAATCTCGGGGTTGGCTCTCCCGGGACCCAGACTCTATCTTTAGATGGGGTCCAAAAGTTGCCTCGTTAAAATAACAAAAGCCACCTTTATTGCTCTCAACTCTTAAGAAATTGTAAGGCTTTCAGGTGCTCTGTTCCAGAAAGAGGGACAAAAACCAAATATTTTCTCATTATGAGTTACAATATCACACTAGTGATAACGCATTTGAGGACACTAAGGAGGAATCACACTACAATACAATCCTTACAGAAATTCTAAAGGAAAAATCTTTTCATCATGGTCAATTCTCAGTTCAGTCCAAGAATTTGACTCTCTGCTTTGAATTGAAAAGGACACAGATATTCAAAATCAGTCTCTTATTTCTCACACCCATTACAACAGGAGATCTTTCTATATTACAGGCATTTCCACATCTAGGATAAAGGCTGTGTCATTCCTAACCTATTGAATTATTGGAACATAACTTTGTATACTTAAGGGAAAATTTGAAGTTTAAGAAACAATAGAAGTGTTAGAATACAAAATGTTTACAAACAAATAAGAAATTCACTTGAAAGTTTAACAAAAGCACGAGAAAATGTACTATCACGTGTTAAAGAAAAAAAATAAGAATGGCAGTAACTTTACCCCACCTATCTTTGTCTCTAACTCTGAAATATTTTGAGTATGCTATAAAAAAAAATAAGAAGCAGAAAACAAAAAATGGCAATACCAGTAGTAGTTATATCCTATTATTACTCTGCCATATGTTGAGAAAAGCACGATAGAAATGTTGATTCATACTCTCACAGTTATTTCAGTGTTTATGTTTTGCCTCTCCAACCACAAACACTTAACAAGTACTTATGACCCATGCAGTTGTAGAAAAGTAACAATGAACAATTTCCCCTAGTTAATTCTAAAATGTCACAGCATTTTGTATGTTAAACTGAATATGTGACAATTAGTTATGAACTCGGTCTACAGTATGGGTCTATTAAAGTAGAACCATAATTTACGAGGATTACATGCATTTTATACAAATAAAAGAACCACTCACGATTATGTAAGTGTATATCAACTGCACTGATGAAGTTGAAAACTCTCAATGCAAGAGGAAAACCGAAATCACCTCTATATTTGTTATTTGGATGTGGGGAGGAGGGGTCTACTACTGTGCTAAAAATAAAATAACAGAGTCAGACTCCAAGACTGAGGAGACTAGAGAGGCCCCTGTGGAAGGTGACACCAGCCTTGTGATCACAAGACCTGGAACTGAACTACACAGGAGACCATTTGTAGCCTGAGTCTAGAAGGAAATAGGCAAGAGGAAATAACAAGTGCGGGGGCCTCTGTGTGGGCTCCAAGTGACTCTAGAGCACCCGGAGGCTGGGACATGCCCCAGCTGTGCTAGAGATGGCTCCATCCAGGCACCAGCCTTTCCAATCCTTCCTGACTCAGCTTGTCGTAGTTAGTATGTCCATGGCATGGTCTGGCTGTGACAAGAAGGAGACAACACAACTCTAGTCTTTCTGTACTCCACAATTGCTGTCTACAATTATAGACAGCTCTTCAGGGCTCTGACCTAGCTTGGGAAAAACAGAAAATTTTCATTTTCTTGCTTTCCTCTGTCCTCTATCCCCAATCCCCTTTAGGCTTCCACCTTCCACTCCCTCATCCCCAGCAGCAAGGCTAATTTTGTTGTTAGCTCTGGTTGCCAAAAGTTGTTTTTTGTGTTTTTGGTTTTTTTTAAGACTCAAAGGGCAAAGATTAATATTAACAAAATTCTAAATATATATGCAAAATTCTAAACTCAGGTAATTATTTTTCTCCAAACTAGAAAAACAGTATTATCACTGGGTGTCATTAACAGAAAATTCTGTTCTACTTGTAATTGTGAAAATGCAGCCGTAATAAAGATATTATGATGGCAACATATTTGCTTAAATGAAATAAAGCATATTAACTAAACACATTATGAATATCTCTGAAGTACTAAAATCCTCAAAGTGTAAAAATTAATAATAAATGTTTAGGGTATAAGCACTTTAAAATCTGCATTGCCCTATGACTTTTTTTTTTTTTTTTTTTTTTTTTTTTTGAGAGACAGAGAGAGGGAGAGAGACAGAGAGAAAGAGGAGGGGCAGAGGAAGAAGTAGAGAATCCAAGCAGGTTCCATGCATAGTGTGGAGCCCAACACAGGGCTCTGTCTCAGGCCTCTGAGATCATGACCTGAGCTGAAATCAAGAGTCAGAAGCTTAACCCTAAGACTGAGCCACCCAGGTGCCCCTGCATTACCCTAAGATCCATATAGTCTTTTCCTATGAGAGTCACTCTGATTTTTTACACTGCTTACAACTGTTTCCAGACACCACGGTCAAATGATATTTTCTCCAGAATCTTCATTATCCCTTCTATATGGTAAGAATCTTATTTTTTATTCTATTTGGAAACTAAACATGAGAACATTGTACAAAAGCAGTCTGCTTTTCATTCCAAACTTTTTCTAGAAACTTGGAGAGATTAAATTATTTTCAACCACTATCAAATAAATCTATTTGATTGACATCCACATCTGAAATTTCTGACTTAATAATCCTAAAACAAACAAACAAAAAGTGGCCAAATAGTACATGCCTTCCTGTTACCACTTATCATTGTGTGTATCTATCAATTCTTCTGAACCATATCGCCAATTACCAAATTTCAAGATGTTCTCAGTGAAAAGAGTACTTTCTGGTAGAGAATACAGTTGCATCAATGTTGCCCACCTTTTCTTTGTTGAAGGCAAGT
This sequence comes from Ursus arctos, assembly GCF_023065955.2. Taxonomy (NCBI): domain Eukaryota; kingdom Metazoa; phylum Chordata; class Mammalia; order Carnivora; family Ursidae; genus Ursus; species Ursus arctos. Next base: position 3,740,734 of record NW_026622852.1, read on the forward strand.
ACTGTGTTAAGCACTATGAATGCAAATATGAGGCAGGTATTGTCCATGACCTCCAAGAGCTCACCAGGATGCAGGGGAAAACACACCTCTGTACAGTACCTGCCCCTCTTATGTACAGGATCAGCCAATCAGCACGAATGCCATGCCTGCCAGTAAATCTGTGTGCTCCCGGTGGGCAAAAATCACCAGGTCATATACCTCCTGAAAACTCTGGTGTTAACAGTATATAATCCTCCTAAAAGCATATTTACTGAAATAAAATTATGACTCGTGTTGTATGTATCTCACACTACATGATTCTTGTACAGGCACAGCTGCTTTAAAGTAATTCTCTCCTCATATTCGTATATAAATATATTTATGTTTTTCCACAGGTTTTCACCTAATTTTAAATTAAATCTCTTGCACCCCATGGTTATATCACAAAAAGGTGCATTTCAGCTTAATGAGGGGAAAATTAACTGCACAACTTCTAACAATCATGGAACACTGAAGGCATAATTCAATAGGCACAGTCTGGGAAATTTTCGCAGACTGCACACAATTGAATGATTAGGTAGAATACAAAATATTTCATGCTTTCTTAGCAGAACACTAAAATGTTTCAGAATGAGCCTAAATTTTGTCAGATTACAGCAGTTAAAGTGAAGCAGAAATAAAGATATATTATACATGTATATATATGTATATATATATACATACACATACGCACATATGTATATACGTACATATATGTATGTATTGTTTGCTTACCCTCAAGAAAACGGAGTTTGGATTTTTCTTTCCCTCTTCTCCTTTTTACTCCCCCCACCCCCACCAAGGGCCAGTAATTTCCCAAGCAGTTTTAAATTGAAAGTAGTTTTTTTGTTTGTTTTTTGGAAATGTCTCATATTACTATCAAGAACAGAAACAAATATTAAGCTAGCTATTACGTCACCACCAGAATAGAGCAAAGTTGAATCCTCTCCCTGTGTTCTGACAACTACTTTGGGCTGCCCTCCCTTTCCACAGACGGGGCTGCATTTCATCGGTGAGTTACAAGATGTCCAAATGGAACTGTATAATCTGCAGTTTGCTTCTACTAAAACTACTTCAAAAGAGAAAAGACAAGTAAAAGATAGCTTTTGTTTTTCATGAATTGATCCTCTGAGAGCTACTGAAGGAAAACAGCTTACCTGAATTAGAAAGAAAAGGTGAACTGCTAAGTCACTTATCCTAATTAAAGAGCAGTACAGACATTATTAGATGTTGATTCTGCCCATCTAATACAGAGTTGTGATGTTATCTTCCATGATGGCTCTACAGGCTTATTTCTAAATCTGTTTGCATGCTTTCCATATTGTCTATTTTTGTATTCTTCCTCCCCTCCTTTTATTTCTCTTCACAGAAATGTCTGTCTATATTACACACTGTAACAAAAGTGACAGCCCCTTTGCAAGACGGAAGCTACTTAAATTTAAGTAGTTGCTCTCCTTTTAAGATTTCAACATCCAAAGAAATACTTTATTATAACAGTGTCATTGCTGCTCCATAGACGACTTATTATGTTTGTGGAAGTTAATTATCTGATGGTTATTACTGTCACACAGACAAAAAGTATGGATATGTTTGTTAATTCAAAGTGTTCCATTAAAATCAAGTACGTTAACTAAAGAAGTGAACAATTATTTCCCCCTAATTATTACTGCATGATCATTTGGGCATTTAAAACTGCTTTTCTTCTTCCTAGATGAATTACACTTTATATTTAAAACTACTAGCATTTGCAGTGTTATAGTGTAATAGAATATGCTATTTTTGTCTATATTTTTATAGTAAAGGCCTAGTTGAAAATCTGATGTTTTAAATTGAAGTATTCTGCCTTCCCCTCTTATAGAACATTGTCAACATTTGAGCAAATCATTAAACACACCAGAACAAGAACCTACAACTCAAAGGCTGATTATGATTCAACCAAATATTTTAAGTGTTAGGTCAACATTCAACGCAGGATAAAATTTAATGGCTTGTTCAGAAGGAAGAGGGAAAAATTTCCTCATTCCTCTTTCCATTTCTGTTGTCCATGGATAAACCATGCAAATGTTATGTGAAAGAGAAAAAAAAATTAAAAAATGAAGGCCATAATCTTAATGGAGTTAATGTGGCTTCCTATCACAAAACCCTACAGTTGTCACTGTCTCATAAAATTTTAGCAATAAAAATTGAAGACAAATGTTCTCCTTTCACAGAAACTGCCTCCTGCAAAAATACTTATAAATTTGTGTTCTAAGACAGGTGGAAGGAAAAATACATGCATCCCTTTAGCCAATAGATCTGCAAATTTCTAAACTTGTCTATGAAAAAAGACAAAATTGTACAGCACATTAAATTCTATTATTTCTAAATCTCAGCACTTTCCAGTATACTGAATATCCTACGCTTTGTTCTCTGAAGACATCGAGCAGGCCAAAGGGTCCTCGCTGGGAAGGAATGCTACACCCACTAGATTCAACAAAGCAAATCGTCGTGGTCTCCCATGACCTCTCCCTTCTGAAACTCCTATGATTTAAAGAATTTGGATTCTTGCTGTCTACCCAAACCACAAACCTTTTGCCTTGTATACACACATTACCTGCAACAATGTTATTTTAACGTTATTATAAGCAAAAGTAAGAAGGTTTGGGGATTGGCTTTATACAAAACTAGAATATTCAATTTTTTTTCATATTAAGTCCACACCCTCATGTATCATTAATGTAGTTTCAAGATACAAATTAAGAGAATATTTGGGCTACTAATTAGAAAGCAACTTATAAATCTTGGTGTTAAGGTGTTACCTTTAACTAAATTTTTGCAAATGACGAGATGCCCACTGGCTACTGTGTTGCTAATACAAACATGTAACACACCATCTTAGAAGGAAATGTTGGCGCTAAATGGCCCTCTCCCCACCATTTCACTCAGAGTAATCACAACAGAGCAGTGTCTTAACTAATGGAGAGCTAGGTATTAAGAAAGCTAAGTGCTAGGGTGCCTGGGTGGCTCAGTGGGTTAAGTGTCTGCCTTCGGCTCAGGTCATGATTTCCAGGTGCTGGGATTGAGCCCCCCATCCATCAGGCTTCCTGCTCAGCAGGGAGTCTGCTTCTCTCTGTCTTTCTCCCTCTGCCCCTCCCCACTGCTTGTTCTTGAGCGCTCTCTCTCTCTCTCAAATAAATAAATAAATAAAATCTTTAAGAAAAAAGAAAGCTAAGTGCTAGTTTGTTGTTTGTAGTGAAATCTGTTCTTTTAAGATCACACCTATTCTTCTAACTTAAAAAGGGCTTCATTGGATCCTAAAAATATTTCAAATTAGGTGAATATGCAATTTGCAAACTTGGCTAAACTAGACAGGTTCATTCTGATTATATGCAGATAAATATAGTGGGAAACTATAGTGGGAAATATTTAATAACTTGTACTGTGCCTGCATCATATTAAGTGATTAATATCAACTATCTTTCAATTAAAGCTTACAACTTTAACCATATTAGAATTCCAAGTGGGATTTTTCTTAGTCTTGGAATTATGTCTATAATGTGAACCTGAGAACAAAAAATATAAAATATCTCAGATGTTAGAGATAGGTTGCAGTGAGCAAGCCAGCAACATGTGAGAACAACCACATACCGGCAATGTGGGCTGAAAAATGCCAGAGCAGGTCTTGCTACCAGTACCTGCCTTGTACTAACAACCCCTTCCTCAGTGGCCACAAGAAGAGGCTCCAAGAGGAACCATGATCAGGTTTGTGGGGAGCTCAGTGTTGACAATGAGATTGCATTCTCTTTCCTCTCCATAGAAAAGGAGAGGGGGGTGCTTTTTCCTCCCCAAAGTAATGAGATTTCACAATCAGCACTCAGAACATTAGGAGTGCCTGTAGGCAGGGAGACTGGCTGCTCATTCCTTGGTGCTGTAACCAAAAGAGTGGGGTAAATTTCAGGGACAGCTTCCAGGAAGCTCAGAAATATGGTACCTTGTCCATTTTATCTCCCCTGTACCACCAAGAAGAAAAGTTTCCTAGCATGCATCTCCTGAAGGTTAGGTGGACCTGACCACAGAGATTGATGCTCACTTCTGCCATAGAGATTTCTGAGAAAGCAAGACCTGCTGTGTTGGCATACCAGCAAGACATAAATGGACTGCAGTGGCAGTGCCTGAGAGACAGATGTGGGAAACCCCACCCCTAGGGTTTAAGGCTGTGGAAAAAGTCTGTAGTATTTTCCATTCTTCACATGAAAAGACATGAAGGTTGGCGGAAGAGAATGAGCTGCTGGGCTGTTCAATCATCTCAAGGACAGGTTGTAGGAAACCCAACTCATAGAGCACATCGATCTGGAAGATTCTTTAAGGATGCAGTAAATTAGAAGAGTGTGTACAGAAACAGGTTTGTTGAAGGGATAAGTAAATGATAAAGCAGGAAAAGTCATCTGGAGTCAGAGTGTGAGTCATCTAGAATGGCAGGTTGAAGAAGCATATGAACAATGGAGAGCTCAGGCAGGTATATCGCCAAGGAGACAGCAGTTCTGCAGGGTGGAGAAGGAGAGGGGAGGCAGTCAAATATCAAAGAGGAGCTTTGCTAGTCCCTGTGAAATGGTTTCTTCCTTTCACCCTCCTTCCTTTCTCACGTGTGTCAAATATGTTCTGATTGCTTAAAAAAGAATCACACAAGTAGATATTTCTTGATTTCTTTTTCAATTTATCAGATATGAGCTCTGAATAAATTATGTAAAATCACTCAGCTACTTAGCAAAAGGAGGGGGTCACTCTTTGAACCCATTACATTCTTCGCTAATCCACTGATTTGGGCAGAAAGACAAGGTATCAGAAGAAGGGGAGAGGTCCAGTGCCATGACGTTGGGAAAACAGTAAGTCATCTGTCACAGGGCACTGCAGAACCCACATTAGGGGTGAGATAAGCAGTAAGTGTGTGAAATGCAGGGGTGTAGAGGGGTTACGGAGAATGAGGCCTAAGAAAGAGACACACTGTTGGCAGTTAGAGGGTCACTGCTAGAATTGAGAGCACAACCTCAGCTGAGTTTCTCTGGAGAAAGACAGATTGAAGGGAAGTGGGTGGCGAGAAACTGAGGTAAAAATTTCTTGGAACTGTGAAGACAAACACAGCCTGTGTGTGTGTGTGTGTGTGTGTGTGTGTGTGTGTGCACGCTGGAGGGGGTCTCCTTTGTTTAATACTGTGGCAAGGCAGACATTCTTACATCAGTTCTACTTATACAAAACTGTTTGAAGAGTATCATATTGAAAAGAACAATCAAAAAAAAAAAAAATAAGGATAAAATGGAAAATAAACACATTCTAAATGAATAGTCCCAAAGTGAAAACTACCTAATTTTATAGAAAAATGATACAGTACTTCTAATTTAATTTAAAAAATACACAAGGTAACATCACTTAACTGATATTCACAAAATGAATCAGAAATGCTACGAACATCAAAAGAAGAAGGCATGTAAATGAGCAAGCCTTGAAAAGGTGTTTCTGAGAAGGTGAAGGGTGGAGTAGTAACGAACGCACATCATTTAAAATAAAAGCAGCAAAGGGAACAATAATTTCCCTAAGATACAGAACATGTTATATAGATATAGAAAATGGGTCCGAGAAAAATTATAGCAATATGTTCTGAAGTCTAATTTTTAAAGCAGTACATAGCCAAATATTGTGTGTACAGGAGTTAGAGAAATATCTAAACTGAATTTGGAATTGTGCTCACTTGCAGTCATCTAAAATGTTACATTTAATTTAAAGGGGCATATACCTAAAGAACAATCTCTAAAAATTATTTTTCTATACACCTACTGCTTGAAGAGACTGCTTCATTCAAAACCTGGCAGCTTACAACTTTTATAAAACACCCCACACATCATTTTTGTGGTTCCCTGTGAAAGAATTTATCTACCAAGCGCTCAATTTTATACTGTTAGTCAAACAAGGAGGCCATTAGATTTGAGGGGGCTTTCATGCTGTGGCAGGCTACACAGGCAAACCTAAATCTAAGCTTATAAATTCTTCAAGGTTATGAAATCCAAATGCTAAGCACAACCAATCCCAAAGAGCCGTCCAAGGCTTAAGCTACAGCCAATCACATGATTTCTTCTCTGCTTCTATACTTTCTCCCACATCAGTCTTTTCCCTGGTTCCTGTTGATGGAACGCTCCCAGCCATTTCTACTTCGGTGCTGACCAATCTAAATCAATTTTTGCTCAAACACGCTCTTAATTTTTTTAATATGCCGTAGTTTATCTTTTAACAGTTCCTAGCACAATCTGTCCCAAACCCTTTGAAAACGTTCTTGGACAATTTCAGATATGCTGGAGTGACACAGGTCATGCATTACTTAAACCAATATTCAAAGAATTATATAGAAAAGGCAAACATCTAACAAGTTCGTAAGCATTCACGGGGACAAAATGTCACAAATTTTCATCTAAACTAAATTACCATTTAATGCTATTCTCCTTAAACTTGTATTAAATAATCTATGTATATTGTACCATCTCCTTGACTGTTGAAGCTCCATGCTCATGACAATCTGGTCAGTTTAACATTAAAGAAACCTTTACTATAAACGTTTTGGTTTAAGTTATTGCTAGATCTTCTCACTATGTCCGTTTCTTCACTGAGACTTGAGAATAATTTTACAGTGCAGAAGAAGCTCTCTAATTAAACAGAATGAGATTCAAGTAGTTTATGCAAATGGATTTTTATCATTTGCTACAAAAGTCAAATTAAAGGAGAAAAAGTTAGCTGAGTTTATCAATTTTCACCCAAAGAATTTGACACTGAACATATTTGCAAAGCACATTGACTAGAATTTTCATTTCAGCTCCCCAACTTTGTCTAGCTATGATTCTTTCGTGCTTTATTAGGGTGCAACAGGGATTTCCCCATACTGAGAGTGACATTCTGGGGTGTCTTGTAATACAAATTTGGCTCTGCCTTCTTGCAATTACTCATTAATCTGCTATTTGCTTCTTCACAAATTAAAAAGTATGCAAAATTAGAAACTGAATAATTATTTTCTGATGGATAAGACATCAATTATAGTATACTCTTAGGAAAGCACCATTTCATAACCAAGGAGGTCAGACTCTATCCCCAAAACAGTATCTCTTTCAGATAAACACAGTAAAATGCAAACTGATTATGGAATTTTTAGTTAAAGACTCAGATATGATATCCATAGTTAGCAAGAAAATGCAATATATCTTCATTTTTCAACATTTAATTAATTTAGGTGTGTGTTCACAGGCCTAAATCCTCTTAATCTTTCTGTTCTAATTCGGCCAATTAAAAACAATAGATATAACAAATACATGTAATTGGAAAATTCATATGGAAAAAATTAGAAACCTCCCATCTATTTCCTATATTGAAATGAATTTATCAAACATGTAAACTTACACACTAAAAAAAAATACTCGATATTTACTTCCTAATAAGATCTCCTTATACATTTAATGAAGAATATTTCAAGCTAATTCATATTAGTTGATATCTTTGAATTTTGTTGTTTGGTAGAATCAAATCATTTCGCAAAGCCTTTTGTTCTATGGTACTTACTAGGGGCCATCATTTTTTTAAATTAAAGTTTAACTGAAAGGTAAGTAAAAATCACATGAGATAAAGTTTGGAGCAACTGTGACATCTTTCTTGCATCGTCACCTGTTTTCCCCATCCTGGGCTCGCGTCTACTCCACCCGCCTAATTATAAGCTCAAAACCCTCTGGGTGGTGACTGACTCTATATTCTGCACTGCACTTAACACATTTTTCATGTCTATAAATTATTAATAATAACTGCAGTAACAACATAGACTTAATATAAAGGAATATGTGGACATCACAACTATCACTCATTCACACTCTCTCTAGTCTTCTAGATGATGCACAATGGAGGAATGGTTACTAAGATCACTTTGCCTCTTCCTTCTATCCCATTTTTAATTCTCCTTCACAGATCTCATTTACTCTTTTCCCTATGTTTTAATTTATCCCTCCATTTTAACTACTGCACCGATTATTTCCCCCTGAATGTCAAGTGGCATCAGTCTTTTTTACTTACCTGCTAAGGAAAGTATCTCCACTTGTGTAACTACCGCACTAAGTTGGTTTGATCCATGTCGGCACTATTCATATTTTGGGGTGCATAATTTTTTTATAGTGGGGGCTGTCCTATGCATTGTAGGACATTTAGCAGCATTCCCTGGACCCGACCCACTAGATGCCAGTAGCACACTCCACTGAACTCTCACGATAACCAAAAGTGTCCCGAAACTTTGCCAAATGTGCCCTGGGAAACAGCCCCCATTCCTATCTGGTAAACCCACCATAATAAGGTAAAACTATTCCTTTCAGTATGTCCTATTTCTGGAATAATACAGAATAATAACATGATAAACATGAAATGAGAATCACATTAAACCCCACATACATGGGGCTCCTGGGCGGCTCAGTGGGTCAAGCATCTGCCTTTGGCTCAGGTCATGATCTCAGGGTCCTGGGATCCAGCCCTGTGTTGGGCTCCCTGCTCAGTGGGAGTCTGCTTCTCCCTCCCCCGCACCCTCAGCTTATGCTCTCTCTCTCTCAAATAAATAATAAAACCTTAAAAAAACAAATAAACCCCACATACATACTCACACCCCCTAAAATATTTTGAATGTGCAGCTTAAGCATTTAAGAAGCCTGAGGTTAATATAAGCAAAAACAAATAAAACTCCAATACTGAGGATTATTTTGATGAAAAAAATTAGTTCTGCTTCTTTACTTATGAAAGCTAACCTGGAATAGAGCTCTAAGCAAAGAACTAGCTATGATTTAAGACTAGTATGTCTTAACGTTCAATTAAAATAAATCCTTCTAACAGCACTTTTATAAAATCACTTAGCTTGTTAAAACATATAAAATGTTTGGCTCCCCTGGGCTACATTATGATTAAGGTACATTCAGAGATGAAAAAACGCTTCTCATTTCACAAGGTCACAGTACATTTCAAAATGAGCTATACTTCACTATTTTCCAAGATTTCTTTGCTTCCTTCACTAAACTAGCCAAGGTCCCCTACTTCTGAAAATTACTATAAATTTGGATACTGTCAAGAAGAATTTAATCTCTAATGCAGTTGAGAAGCCTTGTAAATTACAACCAAAACAACTAAGGTGCAATTTTTTTTTCTTTCTTTTTTTCTTTTAAGTTTTCTCTCCTATGGTTAGTAAACATATATCAACATGAGTTTTTTTTTTATTTTAAGCATGAACACAAATAGCACTAAACTAATATCCTGGACACCTGAGTCTCATCGGAGGACTTATGAGGTAGGTGGTGCTTGAGTGCCTGGGCTCTGCAGGTGATTCAAACTGGCCTCGAATTCCAGGGCCCAATCCCTCATTATCTGTGTGAACTTGAGCATGTTACTGTCTCTAAGCCTCAGTTTCCTGATGTGCAAAGGATGATGATACGTGTCCCTATTTCATGGAATTGTTGTAAAGTTTAAATATACAGATTTTAGCACATACCTGGCACATAGTGAGCGCTAAATAGATGTTAACTAGCTTTACAGATTCATTAATCAACGCATGTGCTTCAAAGTCAGGGTTTTCTCACACAAAAACTGCACTTATACCCCTCCAAATCTGTGTGTCCCTGCATTTCTTTATGTCATCCCCCTTTTCCAGCTATTTGACCAAAAAACCTAGTAATCTTAGTTCCCTCCATTGTGCTCACTACCTCCACTTTCCCTCCAAGAAGCAATGAAGTCCTGTAACTCCCCCAACACCCTCACTGCATTCCAGGCACTACCTCATCTCAAGTCACCTTCAGCATCTCAGACAGACCTTTCATCCATCGCCTCCTCTCCATCCCTACCATCCCCATTCGGGGTCAGTCCCTCTTCTCTGATGCTCTGGACAATTATAGAAGCTTTCTAACACATCTGTTTATAGCATTCCTACTGTGATCCATCCCACACACTGAAGCCAGAGCATTTTTTCTAAAACAAATACTGATCATTACTTCCATGGATGATATAGGGTAATGTGGCCCCCGCCTCCTCCCAATGCCCGACCTTCAGGATCAACTCCAACCCTGAGAGCATAACCGAAAGGTCTTCAGGACTTGAGCTCTGGCTGTCTATCCAATTTTGCCCACAGTGCTTCTCACATAAACCCATTCTACTCCCAGGTCTCTGACAAGTAACCTTGTTCCTATACCTGTGCATGTGTTCGGCACGCTGCCTGCCATGTCAATTTCCATGCATCAGTCCTTCAAGCTCACTGTTGAGGTCTTTTTATCATCACCTTTTCTCTAAAGCGATTTCAGAAGCCCCTCTGGCTGAGAGACTTTCTTCACCTATATTCTCTTGCCGCAACTCCCTGAACCTTCCCTTAAGAAGCCAATCACAGCATTGTATTGGTTGGCCTCTTTATCAATCACCCCCATTAAAATTTATTGCCAGACATTAACATAATTTTTATCTATTTTTTGTTTAAAATGATTATTGAGTGCTTGGCACACAGTAGGTGCTCCAAATATGTTTGTATAAAAGAATATCTGAATGAATGAAACAGATGAACAAGATGTATATTGGAGAAATTAGAAGTTCCATTTTATCTTGAAGGGCCATAGTGGACAGAGACATAATCAAATGGCATTTTTCAACGGCTTATGTATCTAACATAGCCATAAAGAATATTGGCTTTTAATACAAAATTAAAGATTTACAGCACAGAAAGGATGTTCAAAGTTCCATCTCAGAATTTCTAAACTGGAAGTCCCAACAATCAAAACGTGGTAGCCAGATTGTTCCCTGAAGATAGCGAGACATAAAGTGGGAAGTCAATTACAACTTTTATTCCAAAATGTCTGACTTCCCTGTGACATATTGTAACACTCCCTAAATTATTAACAGACCCTGGAAGCGAAGCAGTGGGGACAGCACTTGGGAAGTGAACAACACATTTATCCAGTTTGAGGACTGATGATTCAGACGGAAGGGAAAGAGGAGGCAGTTATTTTGATCAGTTGGAGGTCTTGCTGCCTTTTGTATCTGAGCCTCTGCTGGGCTCCACACTCTTTGTGGGTGCAGGCCTGTAGGCCACGTGTGTTTCTCCCTTGCTGTCTCTGCTGACAGCCTTGCTGTGTGACAACTTAGAATCCCAGCAGTCAAGTGTGAAAATAAAACACAGGCAACAATTTAAATGGGAATTTCAAATTGTAGTGATATTTTTGTAAAGTTCCGAAAGCATTAAACTTCCAGAAAATAGCTTCTTTTGTAGGGCTCATAGACAGGGAAGGAAGAGTAAAGGAGGACATATCACATTCAGTCATCATCTCATACCCACGCTCGGCACCACCCTGACTGACCTTATGACCCAGGAGTCCTCAGTTAATTGTTCTGACTCAAGTTAATGTCACATATTTGACCTTTTCAAAACCAACGTTTCCCAGAAATTCACATCCACTCCATCAAACTTATGTGTTTTTATGTTATGTGTGGTTTGTTCTTTTCACAGAAGTGAAAATTTAAAAAGAAAAGAAGAAAAGAAAAGAAAAGAAAAGAAAAGAAAAGAAAAAAGAAAAGAAAAGAAAAGAAAAGAAAAGAAAAGAAAAGAAAAAACACTTTTTTTGGCATAATATGAAAGAAGCCATACTCCCTATTTCCTCATAAATCAGTTCACCTCTTCCCTCTCTCTCCCTCTGCCCACCTCCTCTCTCTTTCCTTCCCCCTTGCACCTCACCACAACCATATCTTTTTCCATGTTTCTCTCCGGAAGGTTCCAGAGTTCAAGGAGGATGAAGGAAAACTTTGCTGAGGTCTCCAATCAGTATTTTTCAATCATGAAGCTGGTGCAGTATTTTGACCCATGTTTGCTTTCAGTAGGATAGGCTTCCAGAGGACAGAAGGAGTGTTATTATCAACTGCAATCCCAGAAAGTCCTTTCCAGTATACATGATTCTGAAAGGCAACAAGTATTTTCTAGCAGCTTGGCAGAACAGATCCCTATATGTGTAAAACTATACATATGTGGGCATCGATACATAAAAACACACAGCATATTTACACTCACTCTAATAAACAGAATTGATGGTATAAGTTGGAGCCAGTTCTTTAAGGTATGTGTTAACGTGAGAGCTAGTAGTAGCGAAGGTAATTTAAACAACCTATAATAAAAAGCTTTGATAAAGAATAAAATGAGGTACACAAATATGCACTGACCAGACTATAATACACAGAGCAACCTGGATATCACAGATACCATCTCAGGGATTTCCGAGTTAAACTGATGACCTTGCTAGATGGACATACGGTGTTAAGACGGAAATCAGTATGTAAAAACTAGAAGACAGTAGCACAAGGACAGCAATCCTTAGCATCGACAACCTGCAAGAAAGGATTCCATCTTCAGCAGCAGAAGCTGTGGTTGATTCCTGCTGAACTCTGGGAATCCCAAAGCAATGAATTTGCAACCTACTTTTAGTAACAACCCACAACCACAAAGCAGTTTGTTCATTAACATACAATTTCAACAATTCACTGTTTCTTGACTTCATTTCTGACCTGGAAATTTAGAAGCTTAAATTTGCTCCCCAAATTCCTATTTCTAAAACTGTTTCAAAATCCCTGTGCTTTCCACAATTATGAGAAACAAACAGACGAGCCATGATGGCCCCCTCGGCCATCATGATCAACTTTGCCATCTGAGAGAAGGATTTCAAGAGAGGCTTCCAACTACCATTACAGAGTGTATATGGGGCTGTAATTTTACATACGGAGTCCTGTCAGAGACCATTGCATGCCTTCAATTCCCGAGTCAGTGTTGCTTTAAAACTGCTAAATATGTTTTCTTTTAAAGGACTCACCAATTATGTTGCTGAAAAAACATGTGGTTTCGGAAATAAATATTTACAACGAATACCGAGATTCAGAGATGAAAATCTAAATAGTGGTATGATATTCTCTGCAAGGAGATACTTGCCATGACTGAGATCATTGCCAAGGAAGGCTCTGTCCTCCTTGTGCCCTTCCTGCCCACCCACTCCTCCAGCACTACAGTTAACTATAGCTTCATCTTCGGATAGGCGACGAACTGAATAAATATAGCATAATATGTGCATTTTAGAGGATTCAATTTAATAAAAGCCTCTCAAATTTATAAATTACTAATTCTAATTGCCAATATCTTATATTTTATGCTGCCTATCTATTAGGGAAAAAATAATCAATTAGCCAGGAAGTAAATTAACCTCCTTCAAATACTTAATGTAACTCCTTACAAGGAGATTAAATGTATTATTGAAATATTTCTTATAAATCTTATTTTACATACTAAATAATATGGCTCTGTTATTTTTTTATTACCCAATTGGAAATATATCAGTTAGCATAGTAACTTCTATGTTATAAAATCAATTTAATTAATCAAAGAAGAAATAAAGGAAAAAATGAGAAAGAAATTGCTGCAAAAACTATAAGCCTAAAGAACTAACATGTTGAAAAGAATCCACAGTTTTCAATTTTACCACCTGTTTCTCCTCAAAAGCTAATTAAAATACACCTTAGGAAACATAATCTTCTATAACTTTAATTACATCTCTTCCCATCTTTTATTCCTCAAAGCAGAAAGAAGTACAACTCCTAGGATATCCTTTCTCACTCAGCCGCTGGTGTGTCTTCTCCCCTATTGATCCTTTCTTCCTAATATCATAAATGGCTGCCCACCTTTCCATCTCTGAGGAATCTTGAGATTCAGAATCTAGCAAAGGCATAATTTCAGAACTATTAAATTCAATTGCAATTTTATATTTCTTATACGTCTTATATTTATATACCTATCTATACTTTTTTATATACCTATAATTAATTATATTTATATACCTATCTACAAATATATCTCTATATTGACTATATCCAGATATATACATGCATACAAATATATGACAGGTACATAAATCTATGTATTATATATAGTGATATTATCTACACATATATACATATATCTATATTTTTGCTAACTAGCTAAATATAGATATTACATATATACATCTGTATTTCCATATTGCTATCTTTCCATTCCCAAAATAAATTGTGATATGCATCTATTGGTAAATACATTGTTTGACGTTCAAGAATTAATTTTTCATAGAAACAATATTACATGTTCTCAGGCTAGCTCATTAAAATCTTACAAACCCATCACCCAGTTCGGTTTTAGGCTCCACAACACTAACTTCAGTTTCGGAGCCCTGAAAGAGGAAGCCATATTATGAAAGAAGAAATAGGACCATGGAGGATGGAAAAAGGAAGGGGGAGAAAAGTTTGTTCTCCATTTTTAAGGTTCAAAACTCTGAAAGAGTCATTTTTGGCATTTCTCCTCTCCCTTCTTCAACCCATCTCCTAACTTCGCTGGTGCCCTCAAGTGCCCTCCATGTTCAGCCTATAGATGTCTGTCAAAGTTACATTACCCCAGTCACTCCTCATGCCAACATTTCCTCAGTTTCCCTGACCCATCAACCAAAGACCCACATACTTACTGTAGATGAACTTTCATAGATGTCAGGAATTAATTTTCAGTTAATCAAAATACCTATAGCCACACCAAACACATTTACATATTTCTTTCTCAAAGAATATGCTTGTAAATGTAAATTTTTAAAAAAGAATTTGAAAGAATTGTAACTAAGGAACAAAAAGAGAGAGAACAGATGGAGTGGGTTATATATTTTGGGACTGATTAGTTTGATCAATGGCCTGACCAAAAGCTGCTAACTGAAGATCCTGTTATTTCCAGCTAACCTTTCGACTGAGAAAAGCACTGTATGTTTAAAAGCTTTATTCCTCAACCCACACCCCACCACACACACACTTGCACACACACACACACTTACACAGACTGCACAGGGAACGTTTCTCCAACAAAGACCAGGTTAGCAGCAGAAATGATGGCACAAGGCTCCTAACCTGCAAAGATGTGTGTGAGCCACAGCTAAGATAGTTTTATTAAACCTCTCTATTAAAGAAAGACCCCATGGTGAATAGTCTTTTAAAGATGACTTTAAAATCCCCATCCGGGCATATAAATTCATTTTTCCATTGTCATCGTTGCCTTCAGCAAAACATTGAGCATAAAAAGCAACCACAACAATACTCAGTTATCACCCTGCACTCTCCCCTTAAAACATGTACTACTAGGTGTTTTAAATATTATATTCTTGGGACCCCATACAGAGTTTGGGCTATCGAATGTGCTGGACAACTGGCCAACGTAGAACAGTATGACCTCCAAAATGCTCTGACAACATTTCCCACAAAACCCACGAGGAGCTTAAAAAAATCCCCTAAAATATAAAAATACCACCAGTTTGTGTCCTGCATTTATGAGCATAACACGCATGTGTCATATTCAATGAGGCAGCAAAACAGCAGTAAGGCCACATTTGTCATTTAGTACAAGCGGGCCCACAACAATGTGTAGAATGCCTGTGGTTCATCTGAACACTATAAAAATGCATTATGTATTTTAGGCAAACAACAAATAGTGTTTTAACACTAGAGAAGCCTAAGCAAGAATGTAAATTTATTTATTAAGCCCCTTCAACGGGACTCTGACTCCTGCAGGGATACACATTCTTAGCATGACAAACAAAACCTAACAGGAGCTCCCACAGAGGAAGCTTGGACTTGAGCTTTAAATAATTAACACTTTTCTCTCCCTTTCACTTACACCTATGGAGATTTCTTTGTCAATAGTTAAACCAAGATGTTATCCTAATCACAGCAGCTGATTTGTAGAGCTCTCCCCTTATTAAAACATTGGGCAGAACACTGTATTTGAGGACACTCAAGGAGAGTAAAATGGGATACAACCACATGAGTATTTTCTCATTAAATACCAGAGATTTGGTAATACTTAATCAGGAGGTATGAGTGCAGGGAACAGACATTCTTTACTTTAGCCCGTCTTGGGCCTATTATGATGATTTTGAGGTTTGTTAAGTTGCTGTTTGTTTTTTTGTAAGGAGGGAGTTTTTGCTATTGCTGTTTTGGTTTTAGTATTTGTTTGTTTTCAGCATTCTAGACTATGACTTCCAGGGTTTAAAAAAAAAAATGTTTAATGGCTTTAAACCTGGATTCCAGAAATAGGGGTTTTCACCATAATTCCAACAGCAGCATTTCAAATTATTGCTTTAATAAATCTCCATGGTTTTTACATTTTAATTTTTTACAAAAGGACTAGGAGGAAAGAGCCTCAAAATTGGAAGAATAGGGGCCCTGTTCAGGAAGTCGCACTACCTCTGGGTGCCACACATGAAGCTGTATTTTCTATATATGTTATAATGTCTCTCCCATAGGACTCTCTTCAATTCTATTCAAATCTGACCTTACTTTGAGGATTTGACTCTCAATTCTGAACACCGAACTATTAATTCTGAACATTCAGTTTTAAGAAACTGGAAATCTGAGACCTTATCAGGTCAGCTTTTTGAGAAATGGTACTTCACAACTTGGATAATCATTTCTTTCAAGGACTCACTCCTGTGTCAGAAAAAAGAAGAAAGAAAGAAAGAAAGAAAGAAAGAAAGAAAGAAAGAAAGAAAGAAAGAAAGAAAGAATTGCAGATAAAGATATACATATAAATATGACTATAGATGCATGCACAGTGTATGTATAAACACACACATATACATAGAAAAGAGAAGAAAATTGCAGTAGACTTCCATTGCCTGCAAAACAGCTCATTTTTTTTAACCTAGCACTAAGGAGCCTTCATATCTGGCTCCAACATGTTTCTCAAACTATATTTCCACATGTCATTCAGGAAAAAAAAAAAAAAAAGGAGGAAGAGGCAGAGGAGGAGGAAGAAGAAATAAAACAAAAAAATAATAAAATTCTTGATCCAAACATTATCTCCTTGTGGCAGGTTATATTTTTCAAAGATGTACATATCCCACCCCACAAACTTTCTTGCCATGGATCTGGGTAGGGGGCTGGGATTTCACTGGCCAACAGGTGATGCTGGAAATGATGCTGTGTGACTTTTGAGTCTAGGTCATAGATGAATACAGCTTCTACCAGAAATCCTCCTGACTCTCTCCCTCCCTCCATCCACCCTGCCCCCTGTCCTCTCTCTCAAAACATGTGCTTTAGGAGTCCTGAGACAAGATGTAAAACTACTCCATGCTAGAAGCCACTCATGGCGAGACCACACACAGACAGCAAGAAATGTCTGAGGAGACCTAACTGGACCAGCCTCTAGAGGTTTGAGGCTTCCCAACATTAACCAGTAGATATGTGATTAAGTAAGCCTTCAGATGATTCTTCCTGCTAGAAGCCCGAGACACTGTGGAGCAGAGAAAAGTCATTTCCACTGTGCCCTGCGTGAATTCCTGACCTACAGAATCTGTGAACATAACAGGTGAATTTATTTAAGCCACCAAATTTTGTATAATTTGCCAAACACCTATAGTAACAGAAATATTCTCCCCTGCTGTGCTAATTGTCAGCAAACACAGCTCTTTCGACAAACACATTTGTTACATGGCAAGAACTGTATTTGGTATATTACTACTTCTCCTCACAACCATTTTGCAAATCAATTCTTATTTTATAGTGAGGACCATAGGGCTCGGAGAAGCTTGTTTGTTGTCAATAGCTTGTTTTTGGTCACACAGATGAAAGATGGAACCAATACCAACATTGGAACCCAGATTCTTGTGGCTATAAAGCGCATGGCCCTCTTTCCTTCGTTGCTTCACCGTAGAAATCCACTGTGGGAGAAATCATGAGGAAGTTTCCAGCTACTGTACTGCACTCAGAAAACAAGCCTCACTCATTCCTCTCTTTTCAACTAACCTCAGTCAAAGATACTGAATCATTTCATTTACAAACTAATGCTAAATTATAGTTATTTCTAGATATGGTAAAGCAAAATAATGTAAGAATTAGGGTGTTAAGTTAAAGTTGATTAATAGAAAACTATTTCAGATAAGAGACTTATTTTGAACACTATTAAGGGTGCCTGCTGTGTTTTGATTTTAAGGGTTACAAATTGCACTTTGACAAAAGTGTTCCTATGAATTATAATTACATTCATTTATTTCACAATGAATGTTTTCATTCAAAGAATTTACTGCTCTCTGTGGGCATATGATTAATATGCATATACTCAGACAATATTCACAAACTTCATGATCCCAGGGACAGAAAAAAGTGATCAGCTTCCCCCAGTCTGAAGTTCCTTGAGTAAATTTCTTCACCTATAAAGATGCTCTTCTGAGACTGGGCTGTGTTTGTATCAGGAGCTCAATGTCAGAATGCCCTCTGTCCTGAAACTTTCAAGGGCAAAAGCATTACATTTATATTCCAATGGACTGAGTTTATAAAAAGCCATCCTTATATTCTGGAGCCTTCAAGAGAAAGCTTTTCTTTGGCAGTGAATGAAAACAAAGGCAAAAGATGAAAGGAATCATCTTTTAAAGAAAACAAAAAGGCCTCTACAAAGAAGTGCATACATGTAGAAAGCGGGAAAAAAGGTGCATTATATTTGGAGTTAGAGTGGAGAAGATGGAAGGCCCAATGGACCAACAGTCTTCCTTTACTAACGTTGAAGTTCAGGGGAAAACCACTTTTGAAGGTTCCATGAACAAAGCTAACAGCCAGGAGTTTAAAATACAGCCACAATGTTTCCATTTTGTTGGGGTTCCAGAAGAATTCCTGTGGGCAAACTCTACATGTATGACAGACTGAGTGTGATGTGTCTATTTCAAGGCAATAAACACACAGGAATAATTTGAAAACCAGCCACTATTTTGGTTTTATATGACGTCAATCAACTGATCGGGTTAATTTTTACCATAAATGACCCATGTTTAAACTGACAGAATGGTGGATTTGTATAAATACTGTACAAGGCTAATGACATAAAGAAATATAGGTATCTATACCCCTTTTCTAACGTACATGTTTTCACTAACTGAAAGAAATTCAAAGAAAAATTTCACTTCTACAAAAAGAAAAGGCAAAAATATTGTTCAACATTTGGTTGGCAGTGAGTCTTTATAAAGGCAGCAGGCAACTCACGAGTGGCCCCACCAAGCTCTTTTCCCAGGAACTACACTCAGCATCTCAGCATCAAACCACCATAAGCTTTGAACTGTGTCTGGGAGCATCTATGCCTTATCTCGATTTATTTTGTGCATCCGTTAGCAAGATGTGTCCTCAGGTATCAGAAAAGCTTAAGACAGGTTATTTTTGGGGTCTGGGAATGCTAAAAAATTTTTCATATAAATTAATGATAATCATTCGCTTTATACCATTTTGTCTTATGAAAGTTTTCACAGAACTCTACCTTCAGAAAACAGGGTAAACCTGTGTATAGAATTGAAGGTACTCAAAATATCAAGCAATAATACAGCCGTACAAGAAGAATAGGCCAATATAAATGAAACAATTCCAATCACATCATTTTCAGACTGAAATCTTCCCCCAAACAGTATGTAAGGTGGTTTTTGTTAATAAAAAAGGTCAAGTGAACACCACGTTCTCCTTTATTATCCACAGTCTTGGTCTCTGACTTTAAAAATAAAAGACTTGAGCCAGATTAGACTGTTTTCTTTTAAATTCTAGTTTCAGTTGTTTTCAGCACCTCATTTTAAGAAACATCTGTCCAGTCGAGCTCTTGGGAAGATGTTCAAAAACAAGTGTACTCATTTGAATGTTAAGGGACTCTCCTAAGGGAAGACAATGGCCCTTTGAAAGCATGCAAACACTATCAAAACATCTACAATTCTTGAACTTCTTAATCAAGTTCAATGTAGAGTGCACAATATGAACCAATTTCATCCTTAATTTAAAAAAAGAATTGTCTGCTTCCCTGATATTCTAAGATATCATGTTGTTTTCATATTAGGAAGATGATTATTCCGTGGCCCATTAGTTCTGAGGCAATCTTGGTCGAGCCTAAGATTATACAGAGAAGAATTCAAGATTGAACACAGCTAACCCGGAATCTGAGTTTGTGTACAATACGTGTACACAAATCTAGATGTTACATTTGTATACATCAGTAATTCATGAAGAATTACTACACATTCTAATTCTCACCAAAAGAAATCCACATATGTTAATAAACACCTACTATATTTCAGACATGATAACATACATTGTATGTATATTGTATATATGTTATCCTCCTTGATCTTTACAACAATTATATAAGGTAGGTAATAGCCCCATTTCAGAGATCAGTAAAAGGAGAGCCAAGGAAGCTAAAGCATTGCCCACATTCATAGAGTTGTAACTGGCAAAATTGGGCCCTGGATCAGAGTTATTTTGACTAGGAGGCCCAGGAACTCAGTCCTAGTGAGCAGCCATCCTAATGGAAGTAATAACTACTACCAAAATGAGGAAAAGATAAAATATCATCTGTGATTTATTGAAACTACACAGTAAAAAGAAAACTAAGATAAGTTTGATGCATTAAAAAATAGCTGCCTACTCTGGGAAACAAACTGAGGGCCTCAGAGGGGAGGGAGGTGGGGGAATGGGATAGACCGGTGATGGGTCGTAAGGAGGGCACGTATTGCATGGTGCACTGGGTGTTATACACAACTAATGAATCATCGAACTTTGCATCAGAAACCAGGGATGTACTGTATGGTGACTAACACAATATAATAAAAAAACATTAAAAAAATAAAAATAAATAAAAATAAAAAATAGCTGCCTAAGGCATAGGTTAAATGTTGAAAGCTAGCTATCAAGGCAGAAAAGCAAATACAAGCAGATCAGACAGAACAAACTTTAAAACATTTTAAATCTTTCTCTGAAGCTAATGTATAAGACATAGTATTTCCTCTGGGAGAGAAGAGCTTGTATAAGCCTGATTTTTCATTGTCTTAATTGAAAGAAAAGTCAATTAAAGTTCTCCTGGAAGACCTTCAATGCCATCCCAAAGAAGAAGAAACACATCGGGCACATTTCTGAATACAGCAAGTGCTGGAGACTACTCAAAAATATTCCATATATATTGTTTGTTAAATCAGATTTAGTCCTTAGGTTTTACAGGTTTAAGGGAATATCTGGAATGCCTGGCAGAGAGAGAAAAAAAAAAAAGTACTGTATCCTGAATTTGGTTTTAAAGTGTTTTCTTTCAAGTTTTCCCAATTTCTTATATTAAAATTTGTCATGCCCTGTCTCAAAACTCTGCCAGAAACTTATGAGGGAAGAAAAAATGTCTTCTAATTGATTCAAAAGTAAAACTATGGCATTTTCAAAAGAAAACCAAAATGAATGCCTTTTAAGGAAAGTTCAGTGAGGACAACACAAACCATATGTTTCAGGTATGTGATGGGAACCACATGCTCCATGAGGCTCCCTGCACTTGATACGCTGCACCTGAAGTGCCAGCATCAACAAACAACAGTGTTTACTGTGACTGCGGTTACAGCCAAGGTCAACGGAAGTGTGGGCTCTGCGAGCCTCAGTCTAATTTTTTAATGTCAAGCAAGAAAACTGACATTTGAGGGTACAATATTGCTATCCAAAGCAAATATGTGTGATGGGGGAAAGGCAAATATTAAATTCTGAAGTAAATAAAACAAGAGGTTTTGGGTAAAATAGGAGAGCCTAATCTCTTCCAGCTACTCGACTTTTCTCATATTAAGTTTTACATTTTATACGTTAGATGTATCCCCTGAGAACTTTATCCACATCAGCAGCTTCTCCACTTTGTAGATGGTGAGGTTGTTTCATAAATAGTTGAAAGGGCTCAGTTCAAATCTTTGCTGTTTGACTGTTCATATACGCAACCTCTCAAAAGATCAGAAAAAACAGGCACTTGAACTATATCACTGTTACAGTCTTCTAAAATTCCAGATGCCAGCAAAATTATTCCTTTTTACAATAAAATGTTTGCTAGATGATGAGAATATGAGAATTCTTTGGATTGAAGACAAGGATTTCATTTGCATAAATAGACATCCTATTCCATTTACTTGGCCCTGACCAGTAAATGTATAATGGAGCACAACATACGAAGTCTTCATAAGCAGGGGATAAATGTATTTCTATCTTTCCATATCTCCTTCTTATCCCTTGTGTTCATTATAACCCCTTATTCTCTCATTAAATAGTAAGATCATATGATAAATCCACTGGATTATTTAGATATGTGCTGAAAAGGAAAAAAAGAAATTGTAAGATACTAGATAAAAACACATTATGAAAAAGATAGTCACTTCATTATATAAAAAGGAAAGTATTTTGTTCAAGAAGAGCTACTTAGGACTGGATGTAGTTACTTTATTTTTTTATTAAATGAGCAGAAACTTCTCATTGACAGGCATCAAAAATGCCATATCCAGCAGTCTGTGTGCACAGGCATTGTAAATACTGTCAGATAGAGATGACAAACGTCCTGGATCCAGGTCTGTGTCGAGTCCTTCCTGCAGGCTATGTAAGTCTGTGGTCACTAAGAGAATCCAGTGCTAACAAAGGGGGTAAAGAGCACAGCCTCTGAATTTCACAGTTCAGTCTGGCTCTGCCACTTACCTTCTAAGCCAAGGTTGTATTTTCCCACTCGGGAGGGAGCCCCTATGGACACCAAAATCTATGTCATAAATTCATTATAGGATTTCAATTAGATATGGGTCCATAGCCTTGAGAATAGTATCTGATATTCTTAGACTTATCCTTGAATAACTTATCCTTGGATAAACCTTATTTATCCTTGGATAAATCCATGCTGTTATCATTGGTCGAGATGGTGCTGTTACTATTAAGACACCATAACATATATTTTTCAGGTTTCTTATTCACATCACATGAGCCATAATGACCTTTGCAATTGATACATTCTTCCTACAGAATACCACACTACCCATTTAAGGTTAAATGAGGTTAAGAAAGATGCACAAAACAAATCTCCATTGAACTACATTCAATTATAATTTTCTCATCCATAAAATGAATGGGTCTGTCCACATAATTTCTAAAGTCCCTTGTAGTTGTACACCTGTCCTCATATTTATATCATCAACGCATGTGTGAATGTACTTGAAGGATCTTCCAAATCTGATGTCAGGGCGTGAGGAACTGAAACAGGGCCAAAGAAGAGGTTCTTCAAAATCACTGATTAGAACCGTCATGGATTCATTTATGTTTTTAATTACATTCCTCTTAAACAATGGAGATGTCTAAATCAGGAGAATGTGGTGTGTGTGTGTGTGTGTGTGTGTGTGTGAAAGTACAGCACTATAATTCCAGTTCTAATTGGGCAGTAATGTGATAACCAAAACCTGAGTTTGTAGGAAGATACACATAAAACCAGGGTATGAATAAATAAATACTGAGAGGGAATTTCTCACTCCTTGTGACCCAAAGACTTACTGGAGTGATCTGTGGAATCGGAGGATGTGATATACTGTTTGGTCCCCTGTGTTTTACAGTATTACTGTTTCTGTACACATTGAGTGAAAAGGGAATACATATGTGGATAAAGTTTTTAAAAATTCCTCTCCTAGGAATCCTAAGTCCTCCTGCAACAAAATAATAGCATTGATTTGTTATCTCACATACATGATTTGGCATAAATTTTTTCTTTAAAATATTTACAGCTAAAAATAAATTCAGCAACTTATCAATGGGGCTAATTTATTCAAGAGAACACACCGCATATTTCTCAACAAATGGAACAAAATGCCCAAGAGTGATGTTACAATTAAAAAGAAGATAATAAGGAAGTGATGGAGATTGGAGAAAAAAAACAAAAGCTGGAGAAAAAAAAAAAGAAGAAAAATATCAATTTCACAGTAGTACTGAGAAAATGTCTGGTACATGGACACATTCTGGAAATGTGTGAGCAATTAACAGGCAAAATTTTGATTTGGGTAAAATTCCTTTTTATGTAAGTTTGAAGATTGGAGAATCTGTTATTTACTTTCAATATTCAAAATAAGCCAAAGTAATCTGAATATTCAAGTACCGAGGCTTCCTTTGTAGACGACAATTTTAATCCTCTCTTCCAATTGAGCAGACTTGACAATAAGTAGGGCAATAAATTTCACTGCAATGTGTCCTCCTCTCTCTTCCCACATGAAGGGAGGCACTAATGAATCTTAAAAAGGTAAATCTTTAGGAACTGAAAGAAAATTACTACCCTCTCTTAATTAAGAGTCTAGAGTGCAAAACCATTTAGAAATGAAGTGGGGAAAAAAGATTTTAAGAGAAACATTAAATGGCATTTGATATAATTATTTCTCATAGCCTCAACCCCAAATAGTCCCCACGGCCATAGCTTAAAATATGTATTGTTTCATTTGATTCGAGAAGGACCCAAGGTAGAAAAAAGGAAATGAAATAATATTTAGATTAAAGAAGTAGTTTGTACACGGGTATCTCTTCCTAGTTTCCCTCTACTCACCCTACTCTCCTGCCCCCCAGAAAAAACTCTTGAGGGGAGCATTTGGAGTACCATGTTCAGAAGGACTGGTTCCTCTAGAAATGATAGGAGAAAGTGCTATGATCGATTACTAATGTCTGTCTTGAACAATGGAGGGAGAGAAGAGCAGCAACATGCAAAGAAGAAGGGAATGAAACAACTTCTGCTACTTGGTCAGAATGTCTATCAATTTGAGAATTTCATAAGTCTTTTGGCATCATCATTACATAAGAATTCTACTGAAATTGAAGGTGTTTTGTCTCACTATACTTTCGGAACAAACAACATTCTAAACCATCTTTGAAGTTGTAAAATCGTAACCAGACTCTACTCGGCCAATTTTTACTTCAGTATTCACCAGCTTACTTAAAATAAGTTGGTCATGACTCCCTTTCACATTTTTATAGTGATGTGATCAAACAGTCCTGTAATCTAATATTAACTTTCTACCAAAAGCAGCTTCATGCAATTTTATGCCTTCCTATTAGCCCTATTTTCATGCCAAAAACATATCAGCTTATGTTTCAAAAATGAAAGCTTTGAAATAGGGCCACTCAGTTCATAATCATGTTGTGTTCTCCTTCATACCTCCTACTTCTTTCATTCTTTTGCATGTCCCCTGGGTCCAGAACTGAGGCATCTACCTCTTAGATTATTTGACTGTTTTTCCTTTGGAAGACTCAGACTCCCCTTAATGGTATCTAAGTAGCCCTGTCCTTTGTCTGTTTGATCATACCACACACCTTCAGATTCTCAAACAGCTTTGCACTAATTTATAAATAGGATACGAGATCTTCACTTACATAGATGGCCAATACAGAGTAATGGAAATACATGGAACCAGGAGTCAAAGGCGGATTAATTGCCACAACAGATAACCCATAATCTCAATAGCTTGACACAATAAAATCTATTTCCCATTCATGTCACAGTCTAATGTGATTTGTAAGGAGCCTTTGCTCCATGTAGACATATTCAGGAAACTCAGTTTCTTCCATCTAGTGCCTCCATCACCCTCTACTCCCCAGAATCCTCCATTGGATCATCTACCTTCAGCCAACAGACCAGGGGACACAGAGAGCATGTAAAAGTCATCACTCTTAAACTAGCTTAGAGGCGACGCAACTCACTTTTACATCATTCCAATCATATTCCATTAGTCATGGCCCCATCTAAGTGCTGGAGAAGCTGGCAAACTCGGTTGAGTGGTGAGTGGTGTGCTTATAAATACGAGAAGATAGTAGTGAGCACCAGAAATGTCCATCACAAAAAGCTAATTTTAGCCATAAGCTTTGACTTTCAAAAAGGTGGCATCTTGATATTTGCCCTATTCCAAAAAGCTGTTGTGAGGGTCAAGTAAATAAGGGATGTGAAACATTCTTCAATTGTAAAGTGCTATGTAAATATAAGGCTCATTGGCCTCCAGACATCCACAAAGATTCTTTGTCCGACTTTTGAGAATTCCCAAATTCGTAAATACATACACATTTTTATAGGTTCCAGGTCTTCCCCTAATCCGTATTTCCATCAAAGACACTTCTTTCCTAGTCACAGTTATATACCACAAATTAACTTGCTTCTTCAACTCAAGGGTATTTCTCTTATTGATAATGGCTTTCAAAAATAGCAACAGTTTTTAATAGGTCTCAAGTGTTTATGTAAACTTAATCAAAAAGACAAAAGAATAAAGGAAGATCAACATGCAAATGTTTGTGCTTCAACTATGTTTACTGCTGAGCTGCAGAGCCTGTTCACTCACCCACACCAGCTTTAGCAACAGGGTGATTCAAATACAGACTCGAAAGATCATCAAAGTAAGTATTGCCCATCATGGAATTCTGAGATAACTTAAAACTAGTCAAAACTACCCATGGGAAGTCTGCCGTTATTTGGCCTCTGTGTTCTGCTCTTGGAGTTTTTGAGAAACTTGCTCACGTTTTACATTGTCTCCCAGCTCACCATATCTCCCATCCATCCCTTTCAAGTAGCTTGGAAAATCCTATTTCCCAAAACCTTTGTCCGCTGAATAGCGTGTCGTCCGTGTCTTCACGGACCTGACCGAAACCCTCCTACGGGATCATTCACTCTCCTCTCATAATAAACGTATCCTTTTCCTCCATGATCAACATCCTCGATCAGAACGGACTGGGATATCAGAGAGAACGCAGACAGAACGTGTGTCGAGTAGCACGTGGCAGAATACAGGCATGGAAGTACTTAAAGGAAACATTTACTATGTTATTTTATCCCCCCAAATTCTTATTCTTCATAGGCACATTGCCAGGACCGAGGAAATAAAGGTAGCTAGTCTTCCTCAAGGAGCTCATATTCCAGAAGGGGCACACATCAATCAACTGTCCATATTCGACGTAAGTGATAGAAGTCAGAGGAAATGCTCTGTAGTTATGAGGAAATGGAGCATGTTAATTGAGCTAAGTGAGCTGTTTCTATAGAGCAGAGTTATGAGACTGCTTTGCATACATTTGTATGTTGGTTGCTCTGAGAAGTCCCATAGTAAAAGCGAAACAAAACAGAAAAAAACAAAACCTCCACACAACAAAACAAGCAAACAACCTGTGTTCCTTCAAAGTACGTGTGTGTGGTTTTCTCTAATAACATCCAATCTAGTGTTTATTGGATGTTACTTTAGGCAGAGAGGTAGAAAGATCGGAAAGCAAGCAGATGTTTTCATAATGTAAAAATAAATAATTTATATTTTTCAAAAGCATGTAGGATCACATCTTTCTAGGCACAATTCTCAGTACATTATTCTAAAGAAAAGTCTTTCATTAATATTCTAGTGCTTGCACTTATTTTAAGTCTTACTTTAAATAATTATGCAAATCTCTGGATATTTTACATAGACATGAAAAGATGATCTAACAATGACAGTAATGGAATTTATTTAAAATAAGAGTACACTTGCAACACATAGCAAATGGATGTTTAAATCTAGATGAAATAAATAATTTTCTGGAAAAGATATAAATTACAGAGATTGACTCAAGAAGAAATGGGAAAACTGAATAGAAAATAGCCATGGGAGAGAGATGAAAAAGTTGTAATTTTTTTTTTTTTTTGCTCTTTAGCAAAAGGAAGCAAAACCTACAGAGCTACCCAATTTAGAGAAGCCTCTAACCCCAAAGCAAACTCATACCGATAACATTAACACTAACAGCAAATTCTAGAGCAAAAGGCTGATGGAAATTTTGATTTGAAGTCAGTCCCACTGAAATATAAATGTTCAGGGAGTCAGTATTTTTCCTGGAAAAGTTGAGTTAACAAGAAAAATATTTTTAGGTAGGATCTTAGCATACCCACTGGCAAAAGTTAAAAATGGCAAAGAACAATACATTTTCTTCAGGATTAAAAAACACTTGTTTTCTGCATAAACCAAGGAAAACTATTTGCTTTTGCTTAGACATTTTTACATAAATTCAGAAAATAAAGCTAAAGTTAACAAATTAAAATCCTGATTTCATTTTAAGCTGTGTATATCAAATATCCATTATTTGTTGATATTGGCAGTCTAGAGACTAGCTCATGTTTCTATGTTTAGCCTTCATAGCTGCTTAAATTTTAAGATATGTAGCTTTTTTTGTGGTTGTTGGTGTCTTTCCCACCACACAGCCTAGTGGTTTAGGATTGTAACCTCTGCTATGCCATCTTTAGTTGACCCAAAGAACTTATATCTGTTAAAATATTTTAAGCTGTAGGTAGCAGAACCCCCTACTAAAAATGGTTTAAATAATAAGGATATTTTTCTCTCACATAAGAGTGGAGGCAGGGGGGCTTATCCCGCATTCAAGGACAGCATGGAGTGCTCAGTATCCGCCCGCCCACCTCTGCCACCCCCCCCCCCCAACACACACACACTGTCCTTCTCACTATGCTGGCCAGTCCTGGTAGATTGGCTCCTCTCATGGTCCCAAAACACCTGCAGCAGTTCCAAACACCATATATAGAGGAAAGTCTCAGGGAACATCCCTGTCGCCTAGCCGTCTCTTGTAATGACTAAATCCTTTGCAAAAATTCCCCGGCAGATTTTCTCTCGATTTTTATTGTCCGGAAGTCACTCATATGCCTCTATTCAAGTGCATCACTTAACAGGGAAAGTGAGACTACTATATTTTTTGGACCAATAGTATACACCGCTTAGGACCCAGGCACCACAGGCACACACGGCCATTCAGAATGAAGATAAATAAAATCTGGGTTCTATATTAGCAAGGAAGAAGGAAGCATCTACTAGTTAGGCAACGAACAATGTCCTCATACAGTTTGTTTATACGCATAAGCACTGTCAAATATCCATTTGTAATACAAAGAATCATTCTGGTTGGTAAGTCATTTGGGTAAATGATCACAGGTAACTTTAGATAAGTGATACCCATCTTATTCTATTTTCTTACCTCTAAATCCAATATACTCTAGCTGAATCTTATAAAATCATAAAATTCTAAGGTAGAAGATCCTTGATATTTGATAAACTGATCCCTAATAAATCTAATTACATTTTAAATTTGCTAGGGATGGTTGTTACTTATGAGAACCTTCATTTGAAGATTTTTGTTTTTGAAAATCCAGTGTTCTTAAGTTAGAAATGCTCATTTAGGGGTGCCTGGGTGGCACAGTAGGTAAGCATCTGCCTTCGGCTCAGGGCGTGATCCTGGCATTATGGGATCGAGCCCCACATCAGGCTCCTCCGCTAGAAGCCTGCTTCTTCTCACACTCCCCCTGCTTGTGTTCCCTCTCTGCTGGCTGTCTCTGTCAAATAAATAAATAAAATCTTTTTAAAAAATGCTCATTTACTATCTCTCTGTTCCCACATTATCCTTTGGATTTTTTACTCAGCCACCTGCTTCAAACCAAAATTTAGATCATATCAAATGTCCACCTGGCTCCTTACTCTATATGGGGTTTCTTTTCAGTACCACATCTGACCTAAGAAAGTAAAAGTACATCCAAGAGACATTCAAGGAATCAGGTCAGCAGAGACATCTTCAGAGTCAGCAGACCTCAGCTGGATCGTGGACCAGAGCTGACCCTCACATTAGGTTTCTCAAGGGAGCTTCATAAACCAGTGGAGAGAAAGAGACACTGGCCTCTAGTGCCCTTGCCCTGCTACAGACTGACTGTGGCAAGATTCGTTCCCCTAGTCTTACAGAGAAGGCGGTATGTTATTTTAAATGCAATTCATCTCCTTTCCACTAATTTATTGATTCATTCTCCCAATTAACAAATGCTCATTGAGCACTTACTTGCGTCAAGCATAACATTAGATTCTAGGTGTGTGGAAAAAAGACAATTACTGAGTGGGGGAGAGAAGCAATAACCGAGTAATCAAAATGTGAAGTGTTACGAATGAGATAAACATGGTCATGAGGTAGAAAACAGTCCTATTTAGGATGGCCAAAGAAGGCCTTGCAGAAGAAGAACATGTGAGAAAGGGTGAATTATGTTAAACGTAGAGAGAATTCCAAGAAAAGGGAAGACCATGCATGCAGGTATCAAGACAATCCAAATTCAGTGAGCGAATGAGGACCTGAGACAAGATGGATACAGGTAGGAACTCAGGAGCTAGATCACCAAGGGCTTTGTAAACCAAGCACAGAATTTTTACTTTATTCCAAGTTAAATGATTTAATGATTCTATGAATCAAGACAAATTGCTTCTGCTACAGAAAATTCTGAGAACAGCAAAAATTGTTCTTTTTTTAAGTACCCTTGCCAGAATTGTCATCAAATATTGCTGTTAGAACCAGAGGTGTGCTGAAAAAGAGATGCTCTCTTGGACTTCCCAATAACTATTTCTTCACGTTGTTTGTTTTTCTTTTTAAAATTGAATGGGTTACAAAATGCTCTTAGGAGCATCAAAACACCAATAACACTTTCTGGCTAGCAGAATTATATTTTGCTCCACTAAATAAACACAGCCTTGTTTTCTAATATTTGTTTGGCTTTCTGACAAAATTTGGAAATAGTACCCGAGAAAATCATAACCATGGAATTAGGGTCAAAATTAAATGAAATAGTTGGTTTAAACTGAATGAACAAGTCTCATTTCTGAGTACTGATTATACTCTGGAAAAAGAAACTGGGGAGGGAGCTTTTAAGGATCCTTCATATACCATCATCAGCTTATTAAGCAGAGAAATGTTACAGCCCAATGAAATGGATCATGGGCCTCTTTAAATATAAATTAAATCAGTCCTTATTTAGTAGGGTTTGCAGATTGTGAATCTATCATTGCCTTTGGACTTTTAAAAAAAGATTACTCCGTGTGTGTGTGTGTGTGTGTGTGTGTGCACACGTGCACCTGTGTGTTGGGGGGGCACACAACTTTACAGATACAACATGATTGATGGGAAGAGGAAATAACTGGAACAATGTCTTTCTATCAGAACTTATTGGTAAATGTGGGTTGTTATTACCCCTTAATTTTTCATCTATTACCATAAAGCACATAAGCTATTCAATTATCAAGTGAACATGACTGGCTATAAACCTCTGAGGTCATGGACAGTATCACTCATAATCTGTGGTTTGCTATGAGTGAATTATTACAAAGTATATGGTAAATACTCAATAAAATTTATGAAATTTTATTATCTAAATTTGTATATAAATGTAAGGCTTTTACATAAATTTCCATTTAAGGCAAGTAGTTTCAAACACATTTCGCACAGAAGAAATGAAGGTCAAAGCTGACCATTTCACTATTGCAAAAATTGTAATAATAGAATTTATAAGAGCTACTGTATGTTGAACACCTACTGTGTGTCAGATGTGTTATTCAGTGCTTCACTCAAATCTCTGAGTAACTGCTGTGGCTTAAGTGTGAATTTTTGGAAATGTAGGTAAAAGTCAGGAACCAAGGAGTGGGAGGAAGAATGGTGGGGGAGAGTTGGAAATTGTAGTTATAGGCATAGTTTAAATTTTTGAGAAAGGCTCACTCTAATTGTTTAAATGTAAGAAGTACATCTTGGGGTGCCTGGGTGGCGCAGGCGGTTAAGCAACTGACTCTTGTTTTCGGCTCAGGTTGTGATCTCAGTGTCCCTGCTCAGCACAGAGTCTGCGTGATATTCTCTCTCCCTTTCTCTCTGCCCCTCCCACTCATGTTCTCACTCTCTAAATAAACAAATATTTCATAAAAAAAAAATAACCTCCTATGTTCATGGAGCTAGTGTAAAGGTGATGTACATTTATCAATGCCTAGCTGGATCTCAGTATCCCTCAGCCTTTCTCTGTTGAAGGTTTTATCTGTGCTTGTACTCTCTCAAGCTTTATTTAGTGTCCAGAAAAACCACAGAAGGGTTCTTTCTGTTACTGAGCATAGGAATGCTACCATGAGCTTATGTTCAATTGCATCCTGAGGGGATTCTACACCTGTGACCTCATGTTGAAACAGCCTGAGAACCGTCCCCAGGGAGAGCATGCAGAAATATTCAGGAAAATAAAAACCAGCCTTTCTGCAAGAAACTAGGTATCTTGGTACCGATCTGTTTGGGTTGGAGAGTGCCAAGCAACCCTACCCTTTATTTTCACTGCTTTATCCTGTTTTTAATGTGGTCAGCAAATACCTTCTCAGTGCTTAATGATTACAGCAATCTTGCTCATAGTCACAAATATAACCTTTGAAATCCCTGAAGGAAACTGAAGCAGACTCTGGAAGTCTAGGGCCCAGGATAGAGAAAGGGAAACCACAATTCACAAATACCAAAAACAGAGTTACAAAGATTGCTATCAAATTGATTATACATCCATGGGAAATTATTTCCAAATTTTGCTCTCTTCCTTATAAGAAGACTGTATGTCCCTGCTCATGAGCATGTGACTTGTGCCACCTCCTCGGACACAGAGCATCCCTCGCTCTCAGAAGTTTGGCCATGTGACTCTCATTGACCAAGAGAATATGACACAATATACACTGTGTCTAAGCAGAGATTCAAGTGTTACAGAGTCTCCTGTTTTCACTTGTTACCGTAAGAATGGCACATGCCAAATAAGGATAACTCCTTGCGTTTGAGTTCCAAAATGAGAAGACAAACATAGATTCAAGATAGCTGACCCACCATTGCCACCTGTAATGTAAAGATTAAATCAATGTTTGTGACTGCACGACTGCAAGATATAGTTTAGAGGTTGACTGTCACTACAGCGCACAGGCTGTCACCAAGACACTAAAATATTCAGTTCATGAGTGTTAGTTCTCCCTTGAGGAACCATGGCACTCGCATTTGGGTTGGATGTGATGATAGGAGTAAGAGCAGCAAGGTAATCCCTCATGATCTGGCCTTTATGCTATAGTCATAGGTAAAAGGATTCAAACGTGGGATGACTTGTAAATATACATTTCTCTCAAGACTACTGAGTCTACCCTTTAACTTACAGGTCACTAACCTTAATAGTGTGTTTAGGACTTCTTCACATTATTGGTTTCTTTTTTATCCGACATAGTGAAAGTTATTTAGTCATACATTAAGAATCCAACAAAAGCTAAATTTAGTAAAACGTGGCATTGATGTGAGGAGAATTTATGCCCAAGTGGAAAGTCTTCCTTAACTCACAAGTGATCTTCAAATGGGAGATTACAAACTCAAAATACTAACAAAAATCCTGTAGTGCTGGTAAACCCAAAACCCAAAACCAGCTTTAGCACCTGTAACATTGGGAGCACACTCCAGCCGCTGGGCATGAGGAAACAGCATCCATTTGAGGTGGTGAAGCCTTTTTTCTTTGGTTAAAATATGAATTTCTAATACCATATCAGAATTTTTGTTTTCACAAAATACATATCCTTTTTTCCTAATTCCTAAATAATGAAAAAAATTCAGAATTTATGATCCTTTAAGTGAATTTCTAACAAGTAATGAAATTCAGATGAACTGTATAATGATTCCTCATTTTCTTCAGGAAACCTATCAGTTCAACTCTTTGCCTTAAGGACAGATGCTAAACAGTTGCTCTGGCAAGTTATTAAATCAAGTTTCTGGTTTTTGCAGGGTCTTTCAACATATCCCTGACAGGAAAATGAGGCAGACAAAGAAACTCTATCCATACATTGCATATAACTAAGAGTTAAAAAGAAAAAAGAGAGAGAGAGAGAGAGAGAGAGATTAATTCCTGAAAGAATCTAAATACATGGTCAGTGTTTTTCTCAATTAAACATTTTTTTTCTTTTTTCCTTTTTTTTTTTTTCCTTTTTTCCCACTATAAGCACTTGGAGACATTGCTTTTTCCATATCCTTTAACAACCAGAATCAAATACCCCTACAATGGGTCATGTAGACCACTTTTACTAGCATTATTTTAAAAGGAAATGGGAAAATAAACAGATTCCATCGGGCAATATGTGAAAATAATCTTATGAAAATTTATGGAAATTAAAACCAAGTGTTTCTGATTTGTGATTCTACTTGGTTGAGCCAGTGAGTCTCACAAATACAATTTCATAGACCGGTGTGAATGCTTAATGTACTAGATAACCGAGTTGCAAAAAATTACTGTTTTCTGAAACGTTATCCATCACATTGCTTCAGTACAACCGTGATTGAAAAGGAAGCCCAGTGCAACAGCAGCCACACCTCCTCACTCTGTGGGAATATTCTGCACAATGAAGAAGCAATTTTACACTAATCTCTACAGAAAGCACAGCGAGAATTATCTGTTGTGATGAGCACAAAAACTAAAAATGGCCTGTTAGTAAACCCTAATTAATGGGACCATTTAAATAAATCTACCAATGAAGTGCTTCCTGCTTTTTATGCAATGGATGGGGCACCTTTTTTGAATACCAAAGATGTTCCGAACGGATTCCAAAATTTATAATGGCTGAATTCCTTAAATGTGGGGTATGCAAAAAATAGATCAGTAATGTCTAAATAGCAATATAATACCCAGTAACCAATTTAAAAAAATCCTTATTATCTAAAGTGCCATTTCAAATAGTTTCTGTTTTCCAGATTTCACTCACTTGTTTTTTTTTAGTAACTCCATGTGACATTCTGTGGGTATGTATCTTAAACTATAATTTTACATCCATACCATAATATCTCTTTCATTACTGCTGCCATCAGTAAAAAATGCATCATCTAAATTATTATTTACTGTATTGTAGTGAACTCTCAAATTCCACTTAGAAAAGAAAAGTAGTCAGCCAAGAAAAACCAAAGGCAGTTTCTCCATTTCAGAACTTACACAATCATCCAGCAACGGCTTTATTGTCATGCACTTAAATTCATTTCTTCTATTGAACATCACCCTCTACAAATAGTGTTATTCAATTACATGGCTCCACAGCACCCTGGCGGTCGGCTGTTAATAGCAAAGGTGTATTATGGTGTGCTTTGATCACTTCTAAAGAGTGAGAAAAATAATACATTGCATTACAGAGACTCTGTCATAGTCAGTGTTTTCATTCATTTGTAAAAAAACAGATATGCAATTGAATCTACAAGTACACAGAAAGGGGGAGAATCCCATTTCACTAGGAGTAATTAGAAAAATCACTAAACAGTAAACAAACCCCAAAAAAGAAAAAAACAAAAACTAAGATTGCATTAAATCTGATGTATCACTTTCAAATAACCTTTGGCCAGTGTTTGAGTTACTAGAACACTAATTGTGTTTATTTGAGATGTGTCTGTCCTTTAAATACCATTGTCTTTTCACCCACCAACAATTACTTTAAGTTAAAAAGAAGAAACATAAAAGTTGGGGATTTTTAAAGAAGGTAAAATTTTTTTCAGTGCTGTAATTTAGGAAAAAGAAGTAAGAATCATCTTAGTTGCCCTAAGGGAGGAAAAAAGTATCCAATCCTGGAAAGATGAAATAACACATGCAAAATTTTAACTCAATTATTACAATGACAGAAAATAAATTTATCAGTGTTAATGCACGATGATTTCCCAACTGTTTGCTACATATTGTTCTTTCTCTTTCACAGTGGAATGTCTAATTTTCATACAATGCATTCCCCACCTCCAAATTATTTTAAGCTGAGTGCTCTCATGTGTTTACCACATTACTGTCTCAGTTACTG
This sequence comes from Ursus arctos, assembly GCF_023065955.2. NCBI lineage: Eukaryota > Metazoa > Chordata > Mammalia > Carnivora > Ursidae > Ursus > Ursus arctos. The sequence continues at coordinate 3,776,238 of NW_026622852.1, forward strand.
CCATCCTTAGGAATAGGCTATTCCATATAGAAAAACCATTTTCAATAAACCATACATATTTGAATACTTTATTTTAAGCTAATTAATAATTTTCTTCCTAAATATATTAATGCCTTTCTGCCTCTTGGAAAAGGATAAAGTATGGTCAAAACATTTACAGATAGGGTTTATTTACACCCTGTTTTATTTTATTTTATTTTTTAAAGATTTTATTTATTTATTTGACAGAGAGAAAGCACAGCAGGGGGAACTGCAGGCAGATGGAGAGGGAGAAGCAGGCTCCCCACTGAGCAAGGAGCCCAACGCAGGGCTCCAGCAATCCCAGAACGCTGGGATCATGACCTGAGCCAAAGGCAGACACTTAACCGACTGAGCCACCCAGGAGCCCCTATGCCCTGTTTTAGTAAATTCATTCATTTGGCTTTAAATCTGATGAAAGGTCCTGGAAGCCACAATTGGGGGAAGGAGGGAGATATGAGTTCTCTCCCTTATTTTGCCTAGTTTTAGTTCATTCTACTACCTTTCATAGTTTTTGTTCTTATCTACTAAGCTTTAATTTCCCTATTAGTCACTTTCTCCCCCCCCCCCCCCCGCGATTAGTCAATGGATCAGGGGTTTGTCTGAGTTTCTATAGGACAGCATGTTTGCCAGATAAATAAGCATTTTAAATTTGCTTGTAAACGGACACATGGTTTAGTGTCTGCCTTTGGGCAGGTCAGGATCTCATAGTCCCGGGATCCAGCCTACTTCTCCCTCTCCCTCTGCCTCCCTCCTCTGCCCCCCTGACTTGTGCTCGCTCTCTTGCTCTGTCTCAAATAAATAAAAATCTTAAAAAAAAAAAAAAAGTAAAAAAAAAAAAGAAAAAGAAAATAAATAAAAGTGTGGATAAGGTCAAAGAAAATAGGCTCTAAGTAAATCTTACAGACCTTTACTTTGAATAAAGTACTATACCTATTTGTTGTACCATATCCTCTGGCTTTTCAGAGGTCTTTGGCTACTTCTTATGTCTCAGTTGGTCAACCTAGTTGCGGTTCAGCAGTTCATTAAATAAACATTTACTGATTACCTACTACATTGGATGAGTGCAATATTTGCCCCTTATAGACAGTAGGCCATAAGAATAAACACACAGTATCTCTGTCTTCAGGAAGTTTCAGTTTGGGATGGACAAACAGACAGATGATAAATAAATAGAAGGAAAAATAAATATGAACAGTTGGAAGGTTTATTATAGAAATCTATACATATAAGGCATGTAAGAGATTCTCCCTCAGTCTTTAAGGGAAGGCATAATGAGAACAGAAATTTAGTTCAGCCTAAAAGCAAGAGGGAGAAGGACATTTCAGGAAGATTCTGCAGCACTGAATCAACCCAATTGATTAGAGAACTTTTTAATATTTATAAGTATAATTTCCAATTACTTAGAGAACCTTAAGGATTCAGCATAATTGGAATGACAGCACCAGAGGGTTTCTTCAGACAAAATGCAGGAGAGATGGTCAGAGACCAGACTATGAAGAAATATTTGGGGGCATATACCAACTGTGACTCCGAAAATCTATTTAGATCTCCTCCCCAGACCAAATATGCAGGATGGTGATATACGAACTGTTCTGTGAGCAGATCAGCTGAAAAGGGAAGAAGAATGATAAAGTATAGGGGGCCTGGAGACCTAAAGGTTTCTTTTTTGTTACATGAGTACTTATGATACTACATCAAAAAGATCGTGCTTTGAGTTGTGTGAACTGAGGGGGAATGGTACGCGCACTTCCAGATTCAGGACTCTCTGCACTGTACAATGAATGCACCTCACTATTTCATTTCCGCCACTCCCAGGCTCCCTAAAGTGTCCCCTGTGGTAACAATTCCAGACATTTGTCAGACCCCTCAAAAGCATCTGAGAGCATTTTTCCTCCAAATACCTATGCATTTGGTTTCTGGAACAACCCTCCCAGATTTTCCCCTTACTCTACAGTTTTCTTTCTCTTTCCCTTCCAACTTCTCCTCCTATACTCATTTTCTATAAATAGAGGGTTCCCAAAAGATTGGCTCCTGAACCTTCAGTCTTTATTCTCTCCTTAAATGATTTTGTCTTTCCCCATGGTTCTTTTACCCTTCATACACAAGTGACTCCCAAGAAATTATCGTTAGCCCACAGCTCTCTTCTCATCGCTGCATCCACATATCCAGTTGTTCATTTAACATTTCCAGTACATTATTTATCAGGCAGGTCAATCCAGTATGTCCCACACCAAGCTCACGATTCTCCATTCAACCCAAACAACTCTACCCTCCCCCCAGGGTTTCCTAACTCAATAACTAAAATAATCACCCACATAGGTGCTCATAACAGAAATCAGAGAGTCTTCCTTGACATTTCTCTCTTGCCCTCTACATCTGATGAAATAATTTACTTACTCTTGTTTATTTCACCCTTCTGAATATTTTTGGAAGCCACCCACTTCTCTCCAGCTACCACCCCAGTAAAAGCCATCATCCTCTTTCACCCTGATCAAAGGCACTTCCCTCAATAAATAGTTCACAGAGCAGCCGAAGCCAACCAGGCTCTTGCAGGGTTGGCTGCCCTCCTCCTTCCTGTCCCAGGCAGTTGTCCCTACACATGAGGAAGGAATATGGTAATCTCATAGTAAATTAAAAAGAAAATCTGCTTTGGGATTGAAAAAAAAAAAAAGCTCATAATGGGCTCTAAAATGGGCATAATATTTCCCTCTCAGGGGACATATTAAAGGCTAAGCAAGGCAATGTGTGTGAACGGCCTCTGTACACTGTAAAGCATAATACAAATAGAATATGGAAGTTGAGGACATATAAAATACCACAGGACCCTCTCATATATATAATGCAATTTAAATAATGAAACTAAACATGTGTTAACGGCTCTCAGTCTTTCTTCTTCCCCCTCTCTCTCTACTGTTCTCGAGTCAGAACAATACAAAACTCGTAATCAGAAGGGGGAATGAAACATGAGAGACTATGGACTCTGAGAAACAAACTGAGGGCTTCAGAGGGGAAGGGGTGGGGGAATGGGATAGACCGGTGATGGGTAGTAAGGAGGACACGTATTGCATGGTGCACTGGGTGTTATACGCAACTAATGAATCATCGAGCCTTACATCGGAAACCAGGGATGTACTGTATGGTGACTAACATAATATAATAAAAAATCATTAAAAAAAAAGAACAATACAAAACTCATCATAATCATGTAAAATAGGCTACAACATACTCCTATCAGTGCATCTTATTACATGTTTCAGTTTTCGATGATAAGTTTCAAAAGGTTTTTGCCTCTGACCTCTCCCTCATCCCAAGATTGTCAAATTTGTGTCCTTCCTGCAAGTAAAAAATGTATTAATTCTAATAGGTATAGTCTCTCTCCTAAAAATTATTTTTAAAACAAATGTGCTTTTTAAATCTTAACAGATATAAACAGATATACAGAAGAATACCTATAAGAAACAAATTCCCAGAGGTTAACATATCAACTAATAATAGTTTTAAGTTTTAAATTATTTACAATTACTTAGGGAATATCGTTTTCCATTTCTGAAACACCATTTCCTTGTCTTTTTATTACAAAAAATAAGAAACAACAGCAGAGAGGGCTATACAAGATATATCTGCCTCCTAGGCTAGAAAGCAATGAAGCACATATTAAACCAACAATACAGAATCATAATTTATCACATTCATGTAAAATAGTTTTAAAGGAATAATATGTATTTCTAGAAAGAAAATATCTTCATAATTATATAACCCATGTTTATTGTTTACTGGATAAAATTGCAGCCATAATAAACTACTGATCATACAGTAACCACAATTCTTCTCTACAAATCTGTTTCAGTAATAGCACCTAGGATTTATATTTGTTTGCTCTATTTTTCCATGAGCAGAGTTGTCTGAAAGCTACGTCAATAACAATAAAAAATGACCAACTCTGATTAGGAGTATTCACGCAGCCTTATACCCGTATGGGTAAATTCCATGCCAGGCATTCATTTCAACCTACTTTTGCTGCCTTACTAACTCTATCGTATCAACCAGGGAAGCACAGAACTCGAATTCTTCCAAGGAACTGCCAGACTCAGTCCAAGCAAAGAAAAGAAGCCAATTATGAATTTCATTACTTCCACCATTCTCCTCAAGAGGAACATAATAGGAAAGAACATCGAATTAGAAAAAGGGAACTTCACAGTATTCAAGGGATCTTGATAAAACCAAGCTTACCATAGACGTTCTTCTGAAAGTAGATAGGATAGGACTGACAGGGATGTTTGAAATGTATTCCAAGGTAAAACAACGTCTTACTGCCTTACCTCTCCCTTTGTTTAGTCTGATTCTAGTGTTATTGTAATTATTGGATTAGTGATTCATTTTAAAAGCCAACTTTTCAAACTTGAAATAGCTTTGTGAAAACATCTCATATTTCAGCACCTGAAGACAAGGGTTCATGGTTTTGTCAATTCACTACACGCTCGCTAAAGAGACATCTTTCCTCCCTCTCCCTCTCCCCCTGAGGAGGCTTTGAAGTTTCAAAAGAACTTCACATATTTAGGAAACACAGTGATTATCCCAAGGCTCTGAACTTGAGTAAGAAGAAAAAGTGTTCACCTCAGGAACATTATTGCAAAAGACTAAAGACGTGTGGGCATATGCCAGGCAGGAATGGGTGTCAGAACCCTTTGATGGAAATCCACAGTTTCAGAAAGATAACCAAGCAAAACACAACAAACAGTGAAAGTTAATTGCCAGAGGCAGGATTGTCTTCATAATGGATTGCTTCTGCACGATTTACCATCCAGCATTAATTAACCACGGCCAGGTTGGGACTGCTTCCTGATTTCACTGAGTGCATCTCACCAAGCAGCAACTATGTCCACAGGTGAGCGCTATCCTCCCGTGACACTATCCCCACTGGAAGATCAGAGTAAAGCCCATGCCTCTCCACAGCACAAAATGCCATAAAGAAAGAGGTGCGTGAAGAACTGAAATGACAGTTCTTATGGGATCAAGTAGAAAGCCCTGAGTTTTACTGTTTGTTAGCAAGGGATCCGCCTCAATCAATTAATGATTTAATTACCTAGACTAATTAAGATAATGAACAACAGCAAGCCTACAATCAATTAGCTTTATCCAAATTTTCTATTTTGTGGATGGGCCCTTAAGGACAACACCCTTTTCCTTAATTGCTGCAGTAAAATGCGTGGGTATATTACTGAACATATTAAGGGGATACAATCCTACACTACTTTAAGCAAAAATACAAGGTCACTTGAACGATTCTTTGGCAACGGAAGTTTGTGAAAAAGTGTTACCTAGATAGTTAATATTCCATCAGAATTGCAGATTTTAAATGGGATTATGTCTCTCTGAGGCAAGCAATCAACCAAAGGCAGGAATGTGTGTCCCTTTGGTCACCCTGCTTCTCTTACTTGAGTCACGTCAAAGTAAGCATTAGGAATATAAACCCTGAAGTAGCAGTGTTCCTTGATTACATTGTTCTTGGACCAAAGTGTTCCTTAAATTACTTAATATAGCCTAAACTATTCATAGGCTTCCTAAGCATTAGAACAGACAAGAAGCAAGCAGTAAGGGGGAGAGGGAACAGCACTAAAGGGTAGTCAAAGTTCTAGACATTCTTCTTCCCCACCTTCTGATTCCATCTTGGAATTTAAGGCTTTATGGTCTGATTCCTTAATTAAATTGGGTATTCCTCAGAGAGAAAGGGCCTCATACTACCATGTTTAATCATGATCCCCACTATAGCATGATCAATTATTATTATCTAGAATGAATCATTTTAAATAACTTTTTCCCTGAGCAAAAAATTAAATCAACAAAAAGTAAACAAAAAATTAAAAAGTACGCAATGCAAACCATAGAGTTTAATCTGTCCCATCCACCACATTCCTCATTTACCTACATTGGCTGTGTGTTTTCTCTCAGAACAAAATTGAGTCTTAGTGTGGGTTTCCTTGTACGGTGCCAGCATTAATGCTTTATGCTTACAGAGGAAGTTCAAACTTACCCATGGATGAAAGGTGCTTAGATTTTATACCTTACAGGCTAAGATCTGTACCAAACAAGAGAACTGTTTCCGTTTCCAAAGCTTTCCCGGGCACCTCTGAAATGAAGAGAGGATCTCAACCCAACATAATGGATGCCCTATAATAAGAAATTCACGTCTGTGATTTAACCAGCCAAGCAGTCATGGAGAGCCTACCAAATGTCAGGCAATATGCAAATACACCCAGAACACAGAAGAAAACTTCTAGACACTAATGGGAAGGTATGTCTATATAAGCAAATACTGGAATCAAAAAGAAAAAAAAAAATGTGACTAAAGTTATAAGTAAAAATGTGCTAAGGAAACACAAGATAGGGTTCCTTTAAATTCAGTAAAGACAGAGGCAAATGATGCTAATAGATTGTGGCACAGGGATTAATATGCAGTCTCTGAGGTCAACCTACCTAGTCATGAATCATGGCTTCACCACTTAATACGCACACCAACTAAGGACAAGTTACTTAACCTCTCTAAGCTACATTGTACCCTATTTTACAGGCAGGATAATAAGGGTTTCTAAAGCACAGAAGTGCTGTAGTGATTAAATGAGATAATCCTCACGCAGCCCAGTGCGTGCACATTCAGAGTACCCAATACCTGTTTGCTCTTCCTATTACTAATACTAGAGTTTTCTTTGTAATAGTGGAAAATATGTGCCCCTGGTAATGAGTTTCCTTTCAGCCCTTTGCAGGAAAGCAAATCTTTGAAAGTCTTGGCTCCCTCCAATGTTTTGAAGCAAATATATAAAAAGCTCATGTTCATTCGCAATTTAAAATATAAGAGCTAAATCATAAATGTGTTATTAAATCAGAAAAAACAATTATTCATGTAAATACAGTCTACTAAAAATATGGAGAAGCCTTTTATTAAAAAGACTTTATTTCTTGGAACTTTATTTGTGAAGGGCCTCCTAGCACCTGGTGATCACAGAATTGTTTCAGGATCTCCATCACTAAATAAAACCAGGCTTAGGGTCAAGACAAAAATAAAAATTCGTCTCAGTAATCATTTTCATCATCAAAGCACATAGCTTTCAAATAACATCTCTAGTTGGTTCAGGGAAATTTTTAAAATCCTATGTGTTCTTATGTAATTTATGCATAATGTGAAAATCTTTATTTTAATGTAAAATAACTAAATTGCCTAATTCATAATGACATTAACGTTTCACTCTTTAACGCAACATAATTGATTAACAGTTGTTAAATACCATTACAAAACATTGTTAAGAACTCACTACCAATATATATAAGATAATAATATATTTCACCAGCAATATAAAATAATTGTCATGGTAATTAAGGAAGCTCATTTAGTTCTAGTGCTAGTTTATTCAAACATATAATTACACTGTATAACTAACAAGTACTCCCTTTAATCAAATATATAATTATTAAAATATTCCTGAGGGATATAATTGGCATATTATAAATATATTTCTATCATGACTACTTAAACCTTTAAAAATGGCCTTGGTTTAATTAGCATACAGTAACTCTCGTCTTGAAATGAAATTAAATCCTTAAGAGAAACAACTAATTTGAAGCATAATCTTATATTACCTAAATATAATTACCAAACCTCGCCAAGTAAAAATAATAAAGAAAACCCTAGAGAGCTGATTTACCAAAAATACAATGATCACATGTCTCTAAGCATTAATTCTCAACCCCAATTGCACAAGAGGACCACCTGGGGAGCTTTTATAAAAACCATTAGCCCAGGCCCCATCCACAGAGATTCTGTTTCAACTGGTTGGGAGTGGGGCCCAGACATCTGTGTTTTTTGTTATTTTTGAAAGTCCCCAGAACCACTGCACCAGAGACTGATTAAAATTTATTTTTTCCCAGTCCGTAAATGTTTATAGCAGCTTTATTCATAATCACTAAATATTTGAAACAAGCCAGATGTCCTTCAACCGGTAAATGGGTAGACAAACTGTGTATATATACAGTGCAATGTTACTCAAGCAACAATCTATTGATTCATGCAACAACATGGATGAATCCTCAATGCATTTTGCTAAATAAAAAAAGCTGGAATAAAAAAAAAAGTAAAAGGCTACACGCTGGGGCAGTGGGAGGGAATTCCTAGGATGTGGGAACTGCCACGTAATTGTAGTGGAGGACATATAACTCCGTGCATCTGTCAAAAGCCATACAACTGTACACCACAAATAATGGATTTTACTGTATATAAATTTCTAAAAATCAATCAGGAAGTGGGGGGTGGAAAGCAAGGGAATGCAGACTGTGACAAATCCATCCAACTGCCTTGCAAGTGTCTCATGTAACTAGACAGAAGGAGAGGGGGAAAGAACTATCCTAAGTAATTTTGGAAAACAGTGTTTTGACTGGATACTGTAAGGCTAAACATAGCCCGTGGGAACAGCATTTCCTTGAAAAACAAGGCATTACCCCCCAAAAAGGTTGATACTTTTGTAATTTCTGTAATACTTTGATTTCTTCTTTATCAACTGTGTGATTGTATTTAATAATAAAGAACATAGGGTATACTTAAAATATGAAAGATGTTATACATGAAGGGCCCCCTGAAAGTGTGGAAGGGGGCAGAGATTGCCCCTGGGAACAGAACACAGACATTAACAAAGCTAAGGGCAGAGTGAGCTGAAAATGCACCCCTGCCCCAGGTTGTTGCTGCAGCAGGGAACCGTCAACTTATCAGAGGTTTGATCTATGACTTTATTCTCCTGTTTCAGGTCTTTTCATGTTAATAATTTGAATATGCAAAATCAATACTGATTCTTTAGAAACCTACGTGTAGCGTGCTTTTTATTTCTAAAACAGGATTTGAGAAGATTAAAGACTTACTAGAAATCCTCACAACTCCTCCTATATGACTAGTGGTCCAACACCAGAATTCCAGGTTCACACAAATACTCGATTGCAAGACTGGTATCTGTTTTGTTCCTGACCTGAGTCCCCATCCTATCCACCTGAAATCTTTATGCACTGTCATGTGACCTGGGGGGCTGTGGTGAGAATTACTGAGGCCTGACCTGTGAGAGCCACAGTGACCCAGGTGCACACTTTGCATCAATCTGTCAGAATGCTGCAGGCCAGAGCATCCTGGGAAATGTACTATTGGTCCTGATAAGGAACGCTTGGCCCTAAGTTTGTAGCCTAAGGAAATAGGAGCAAAACAGATAAGAAGTGGGCCACAAACCTAAAAAAAGACGTTCTACATGAGCAGTTTGTTTTCTTTTTTTTCTTTCTCATTTGTTTTGCTATGTATATATAGAAATTTAGGAGAGGAATTTTGTACCTGAATTATCACTGCCATCAAGAGCAATGATAGAGGGGCACCTGGGTGGCTCAGGTGGTTAAGCATCTGCCTTCAGCTCAGGTCATGATCCCGAGGTTCTGGGAGTGAGCCTTGAATTGGGCTTTCTCCCTCTTCCTCTGCCCCCTGCCCCCCAACTCGTGCTCTTTCTCTCTCACGCTCTCTTTCTCAAATAAAAATAAAATCTTTTTAAAAAATTTTTTAAAAAGAGCAATAATAGATTTTCCATATTGTAATCAGAGTAACCCTGAAAAAACCCAAATATATTCATCTTCACCTTCTTCCTCTAATAGCTTACATTTGTTGTTGTTACAGTCCCCTTTATTCTGCCCTCTTCAGACCCAAGTCATGCTTCCCTGGCCTCAGGACCTTGGTACAAGCTGGGTTTTGTTTGTTTGGGGTTTTTTCTGTGTGTAAGCTCTAACACCCCAGAATCATTAGTAAACTCCTAAATATTCCTTAAGATCTCAACTCACTATTGCTTCCAGGGAACCTGACCTCCTAAGTAGGTCGATTCTCCTCACATTAGAGGTGCTCTGTACCAGCTTCCTCTCCTAACCCCTTGTTCCATTTATCCCCTTGCTATTCCTAGAACACGCCGGCAAGCTCCTATACCAGGGTCTTTACACTGGCTATCCTCTCTGCCTGGAATACTCCCACCCCCCACTCACCCCCACAACCCCCCTCCCCCCTCCGTGATTAACTTCTCCACCTCTTTCAAATCTGCTTAAATGTCACCTCTTCAATGAGGCCTACCATGAAGTGACCACTCAAGTTGAAATTGCATGGGATTCCCTCCTCCTCACTCCTGATTCTCCTACTCTGGTCTTTCACCCCAAAACACTTATTACCTCTGAGCACATAATATGCATTATTCTTTATCATTTGTATTATTTACTGTATTGTATTTATTATTCTATTTCATAATTGTGAGCCCCCTAGAATGGGATCTTTATGGTGCAATATTTCATTGTTGTTGTTGCTCTGTTTGGTTGCCGATATATCTCAAAGCCTAGAATGATGAGAATAATCTCTGGAATGAATTGCTTAAGGACCATGTGTGCAAAACATTTAGAAAGGAGAAAGGGAGGATACTTAGATGTCCAGGACCTGAACACTATCTGTGAATTAGAATGTGTGTGCAAACATATCTCTTGAAGAAAATAGTTTTGTGTAAATTTAAGGTAACAAATTGGAAAGCATTGGCAATTAAGCACAGGGGAAGAAATAAATCCTACCGCTACGTGTACAGTTAGGAGCCCATAATCATGGCTAGGCACCTCATACACATTAATTATCACAATTAATCCTTGGCAAACAACTGCAGGACGAGGTTCTTATTCCCATTTTACAGAGGAGAAATCCAAGTTCAGACTGGCAGCTACAGCAGGGCATTGGCCCTGCCTGTGTCCATCAGTTTCACTATCATACTCCCAGCAACCATCAATATGCTGACAGGGAGCAGGGACAGAAAATATACTTACTGAATAAAAAAAATATATTCTTAGAGGGGTTAATAAACTCACCCAAGTCCACCCACCTAATAACTAGCAAAAGACAGAATTTGAACCCAGATCTTTTTACGTGAAAGCCAAAGTTCTTTCCAACATAGCATATTCCTTCTGACTAAAATGATAAAACATACATGACCCACAAAAATGCAGCAGTCCCACCAACTATATACCACAGCAATTCTTCAGTACAACGGAAGGAAATATAAAAGTCGATATTCTGATTAGTATTACCCAAATGATCAAGCACGAATCATGCTTCATTTGATCTGTTTACTACTGAAAAGTGCAAGATACATTCCGGAGAGAATGCCATCAAAAACGATAAAGCAAACAATTTTAGCACCAAGTCTTTAGTCTTCATGCAATTAGAAAGTCATTTTCACAGAAATATCTTATTACTCAGACCTGACTCTATGTTTCTACCCAGCTGCTCACTTGGGCAGGGCCCTGTGCGCACTGGCCTTTGAAATGCTAATACGCTGGCTGAACAACTGTTCAACTGCTCTTTAGCCTTAAACATTCTGAGGCTTCACATTGGGTAGCCAGAGCAGCCCCTCGGAGAAAAAGGAGCCCCAGCATCCAAGCTGCCATGACTCCAGGGGATGGACTAAACCAGGGGGCAGGAGACAGAGCCTCTCCCTAGCCTGAGGCTATGAGGGGCCACCTGAGGTTCTTAAACCTGGCATTGTTAGAACCTACAAAACTGGGAAGGAAAGGAGTTTAATGAATAATTCATCATCCTGAATTCACATTCGCCAGAAGTATCTATATAATGGCAGTTAAAGGACTTTAAATGTGTCCTTCTGCTTTATGTTTTAGAGAGAGATACCAGGTAATGGAATCCATTCTCTAAATTCACTTTCCACAAACAGAATCAGCCCAAATGTTTGCTGCTGCTGCTTTGTTAAAGTCTCTGCTATTGTTAAACCACAGAAAGGGCTGGAAACTGCTGGGATTGGGAAATTTTATTCATTTCAATTCTATAAATTTCTACTGAGACCGTACACAGACAGTGAAAACTTGTGGTCCCAGACCAGATCCATCCCAAACATGTTTTTCTTTGGCCTCAGTATTATTGTTGCTTAACGATTTTTAATTCAAGACAATATGCAAAAATTAGGGATGTTTCACATATCAAATCTGGATTTCAAGCTTGTCTAGGAAAATCAGAAGATCCTGGGCATGCTTCTCAAATGGCAAGAATAGGCTGGGTGCTTGCTTCCCTCATAAGATCCGGCACAAACTTTCCCAAGAGTTGAACTGGCCAGCTTCAATAATGAATTTTATTTGACCAGTCACCACGCATTGAATTGGCTGCCCCTAGCTATATGCAAGGCCCAGGACTGGGGCAGGGGCAAGGAGGCAGTATTTAAAATGAGTAAATACACTCACCCTACACATGGGGAACGAGGATTTTAGACAACTACTAAAAGTAATATATGGCAACTGTGATAACTGTCAGGAAAGACACAAAAGCCATAATAAAGTACATTAGGTATATTGGCAGAGGAGGGAGGAAGAGTTACATGAAGAAATGTGCATGACTCCGGCCACTTCTCCTCTCCTGCTGTTCCCTCTGCGACTTACCCAGTATTTTCCAAGTTCAGTCCATCACAAAATCCTGCAAGTTTTTAACCCTCTTGAATAAATTTTGTATTTGGCACCTCCTTATCCTATAACTGCAACCACAGTTCAGATCAGATACTCATGATGACCCTGGTTGTGTTTGATTTTACAGCAATCTCTTAACTGGTCTCTCACCCTCAAATCCATCCCCAACACAACAGTCACTGATCTAATAAAAATGCGAGTTGGTCCACATCAACGTCCCAGTTTAAATTTCACTGGCTTCCCTTATTAGTTGGTAATGCTGGGCTTTGCTTGAGAATGAATTGAGGGACATTTAAACAATTTCCTACCCTTGGTCCTTACCTTCATATATTTTGGTTTCACCCATCAGTGTGTGGCCTACACAGCTGTAGTTTCAGCCCCAAGTGATTGCCAAGTATCATCAGGTTGCGAATCACTGATCTACCAGGCAAGCTCCAAGCTCCCAAGCCCCGCTTTCATGCTTCCCGGCATGATTTCTGTCTCCACCACACCTGTTAATATTGCCCTCAAATTCCAGCAACAACCTGCTGCTGGTGGCAACAGCCTGTGCATCTGTCCACTACTGCACGCACTGCCCCTCTTTGTGGTCATCTCTGGATTACCTGCCCTGCGATTCTGAGATCACCGACCTAGCTCTGTCCTCTTGCTTTCTCCAGGTGCTTGGGACACAGTGGGTATTAAATAAGAGTGGAAGAAGGGGCATCTGGGTGTCTCAGCTGGTTAAGCATCTGCCTTCCGCTCAGGCCATGATCTTGGGGTCCTGGGACCAAGTCCCGCATGGGGCTCCCTGCTTGGCGGGAGACTGCTTCTCCCTCTCCCTCTGCCCTTCTTCCCCTCCCCCCAGCTCCTGCTTATGCACTGTCTCTCTCTCTCAAATAAATAAATAAAATCCTTAAAAAAAAAAAAAAAGTGGAAGAAGACAGCAGCAACGATGGCACTGGAAGAGTAGGTAAGATCTGGAATGACTAGATGTGCAGTCAGAAGGGGAGGAGGGGAGAATACTGGTGAAACTGGACAAACAAAAAGCACTTCGTGAGCTAAACAGAATGCTGGGAATCCCAAGCAATTGTAAAAGCTTCTTTTAGGCCACAAAGAAGAGTCCAGTGGCCTGAGTAAATAGCCCAAAGGGAAGGGAGCCAATTTATTTCCTGCCCAATAGTGGCATCAGATCCATTTATTAAACTGCAAACTCTCGAGGGGAAATAGATCCCAGAATACAAGCAATTGTTTTATTATAATTATCATAATACCCTTCCCGTTTCCATCTCTCACTCCAAATCAGAACAATTAAAATGCAAAAAGAATTATGTGTTTTGCAATTGCTAAATGATCTTTTTATATCCCTTTGCTGATGTAGTTCTGATTATTTCAGAAACAGTAGTTCTCCACAGTGGTTTCTGCCGCTTACTTCAAATGATTCACGCAGTGGGGCTCTCATTCTTTCCCGTGAGATTTTACTCCATAGTCGAATAGACTTAATCATTAGTCAGCTTCCTTCATATTCAGCCAAGATTTCTGTTTAATATAATTAGTCCTACTTCTGCATACAACTCTATACAGCCTCTGTCCTTACAAGGATGGAGTTATCCTTTCATACATTTTCAGAAACTTGTGCTTTCTACTAGTTGCCAGGACAAACGGGCAACAGTTGGTTCTTTATATTTTCCCATGTGAGTCAGGAATTCCAATTGCAATCAATTGCAAACTGCCCCCTCACCACACCCCATAAAGGCTTTTCAATTTGCTGACATACTGGATCATAAGTGTTATTTCTGAACATTGCTGCTGGATCAATGGTGCTTTCTTGTTAGTTTTATTTTGCTTTTGATTTATAAGCACTGAGTTGGTACAGAGTACATCTATACCAGAAAGACCTACGATGTGACCAAATTCACCATGACGCTTCTGCTTCTGCTTGCCTCTATGAAACCAATATCAGGCTTCAATACCCATGATTATAAACCTGTTTCTTTACAGACCACGATACAACATTCCCATCAAATGTAACACTTCCCAGCACTTTTTTCTCTATATTTAAGGTGTTCATAGCTCCAAATGTCAGGCTCACAGCACAATGAAAACATCCCACAGCTGATAAATTATTCATTTTTCAGGAGTTTGCAGTTTGAAGTGGCACGAAGAGCCGAATACCTGAAGCACCCCCAAAAGACATAAAGTGCAGTAACATGCAAAGCTTTTGCTGCATAAATTCTAAAGGTTAAGCACTATTAAACATCTCTGTTTATCAAGAGATGTGCTCCTTGAACTTATTTATTCTAATTAATCTGTTCCCAAAAAACATTACTAACAAAGCAAAGTGCTAAAAGAGGCGAATGAAACGCATCTCCTTTCCTTGCTTAATCTCACCAGGTTAAAACAAGGTCCTGTGCTGATAAGTATTCTCCATTTCCCACTGCCTGGTGAGAACTTGTCAACGAGTAAGGTCAATAGCAGGGTTGTCAAGCCATGAACTCAGAGCAAGTCTGGCTCACTGCACGTGTCGTTAAGTAAAGTTTCATTGGAGCTCACCATTCCCATTTATTTATTCATTGTCTGTGGCTGTTTTCTTCCCGTAATGGCAGAGTTGACTATTGTAACAGACTCTATGGCCCACAAAGAAACAGAAAACATTTGCCAACCGCTGGTCAAAAAGCACGCAAAATGTGTTGGGGCACCCGCGTGGCTCAGTCGGCTGAGCATCCAACTCTTGATTGTGGCTCAGGTCATGATCTCATGGTCTTGGGACCCAGCCCCGTGCTGGCTCCCCACTCAGTGGGGAGTCTCCTTGAGTTTCTCTCTCTCTCTCCTCTCCCTCCCCCTCTGCCCCTCCTCCACTCACTTGTGTTCTCTGTCTCTTGAAAATAAATAAATAAATCTTAAAAAAAAAAAAAGAATGCAAAATGTGTAAAGGTTTCAGAATTGTAGCATTAGGTAGGGTTTTACTGGTGTGTACCAATGTGTTCATCTACCCAGAAAAGGGCCCCTTTAAGTGCTTGTTACCTAGACCATCGTCTGAGGAATAAAGCAACCACAGGGCCAAGGTTGCTCCTCAAGCCGGTAGGAGCTTCATTTTGATGACAATAATCACCATGTGTTTCAGTTATTTATTGGGGTGTTTTAAACCATCTCAAAACTTGCTTTAATGCAAAGATTTAATGCAAAGGCACTGGATTCTGCCCTGCAGGCTTCAGCCAGGTGGTCCTTCTCTTCCTCTCACCTGACCTCATTCACGTGGCTTGCAGTCCCAAGGAGGAGGCTGGACTCTAGCTGGGAAGCAAAGATGGCTTTGCTCATACAGCTCGCTCTTCACCTGGGATGGCTCCAATTGCACAGGCATTTCTTTCTCTCCATCAGGTCCCGGCTACAGGGTAACTGGGTATCTTTCTATGATGACTCATGCCACAGAGCGGAAGTGGAAGTGCCCAGACTTCTAAGGGTTAGGCCCAGCACTGGAGTAGCACCACTTTTGCAACGTTCTATTGGTTAAAGCACATCAAAATATCAATTCACATTCAAGGGGAAGATAATCTGACGACACCTTGAAAGGAGCTGTAAAATACCTTGGCCCTGATTTCCAATCTATCACATTCTAGGAAGATGATGACATCATGATTACAGTGATAAAATCTTGAAGGCAGACCTTACCACTGACAATTTAGAATCAAATGGACAGATAAGAGCAACAAGGAAGCCTAATGAAAACTAAAAATCATTTTATAATAAAACACTGGCTGCACAGAATGCAACATTTTCCAAACTGATAGTATTTTCTTCTTTTTAAAATTAAAATGGGACAGGAGCTTTTCTAAAAGCCATTTGATGCTTCTCTAATTTTTATATAATGCATAAACAGTGGATATGATCTAATTTTTCCTCCATGACTCTGAATCCTCACTCTGACTACCAGTGAGGTTCCCGGACAACTACAGCAGGGCTGGGCCTCCCAAGCCTGCTGCACTGGTGGCATCACGTGGGCCCTCTGCATGTGGTTCTGACCCCTGTGCCTTTTTGAGTTCTTGTACCTGCCCCTTTTAAATGACCTGCCTCCTGCCAGGGCAAGGAGTCAAGAGAGCTGAGTTCTAGGCCATTTGCCGTCACCTCCTCACCTTTTTTGCTCCAGGCAGGTCATCTGTTCTGACCCTTGGTTTCTTTTATCTGAGAAGTGGTGATAATAAAAGGTATACTGGGCCACCTGGGTGGCTCAGTCGGTTAAGCGTCTGCCTTCGGCTCAGGTCATAATTCCAGAGTTCTGAGATCAAGGCCCATGTCAGGCTCCCTGCTCAGCGGGGAATCTGCTTCTCCCTTTCCCTCTGCCCCTCTCCTCGGCTTGTGCACACATGCATGGTCTCTCTCTCTTTCTCTCTCTGTCTCAAATAAATAAACAAAATCTGTAAAATAAAATAAAATAAAATACATACCAACTACTCCTAGAATTTATTTATTTATAGGAACAATTATTTTTTCCTATTATTTATAGGAACAAATTAGACTAAAAATAAAAAATGCTTAAATAATTGTACAAGGGAAAGTTACCATCACAATAATTGCTAGGAGAAAAAAATTGCTTTTTATTGCTAAAATAAAATAAATAAATAAATAAATAAAATAACAAAATAAAATAATATAAAATAAAAATAAAATAAAATAAAAATAATATAGTAACAATCAAATTCATATAGTATAAAACACATAATATAATAACACTGACTAACATTTATTGAGTGCTTACTGTGTTTGAGGCATAGTTCTTACATTTCTCAGTATTTACTCCTCACAGCAACCCTCCATTACCATCTGATATTCTAGACCCCAAAACTGAGATGTGAAGAGACCAGACAATCTGTCTTTGGTTATTAACAGATACTAAACAGAACTATGACTAATCTTTCCCAGTTGGCATAGCTGATTTCAAGAACTTGTGAAAGGTCTATCGTACGTCTGACAAAATTTCCTCCTTTCCAAACCCTACAGAAGTTAGAAGGGCGAGTGTTTACCTCTCCCATCCTCTGCCCCACATTCTGTTCCAAAGCTTACGCACTATTAGTGGTTCTAAACCAGAGGTGCTTTTGCCTCCCAGGGCACATTTAGAAACGTCGGAAGACATTCTGATTGTCACAACTGAAGGCCAGGGTGCTAATGGTAGAAGCCAGAGATGTTGCTACACATCGTACAATAACAGGGCAGTCTGCAACCGCAAAGAGTTATTTAGCCCAAAATTGCAATAGTGCCAAGCTTGGGCTGGACTGATGGCAGAAACACAGCATGAGGAGACTTCGCTTAGAGTTCAGCACATAGGTAACATACAAATCTATGATGTGGATGCTTCTGTTTATTGCTTTGTTTTGTTTGTTGCTGCTCTAAGGTATATGCTGCTTAATTCCTTGATATGAAAATCACTGCAGTAGATGAAAATGCTAGATAGCTGATTTCTGCATAGTCAGGCATTACAGTACCTTGACGGGGTGAACACAAGCCTTTACTGAATACCTGCTGTGCAACACGTAATGCACGCCAGCATTCCCACAGGGTCAGGAGAGCTTAGAAAATCGCTCCGGGTAAGCAGAAAGGCTAGAATTTAAGACAAATCTGGTTGTTTACAACATGTACTATTTTGGTGTAAACACACTGAAGTTATGGTTTAATAATCCTCATTTTATTTGTTACCTTATATCCCCTTTGGACTTAAAACTAAGTCCAAATATGTTAAATCACGTAAGCCATAAAGATTTTTTTTTCCCAAATGGAAGAGGTTAACCAAGAAAACTTTTATTTAAATGCTTTCATCTGTATAGGAAATACAAGCTAAGAATCACTTAGGAGTTGATTGCTATCACCCTGACTAAATGGAAGCATGCAGAGAAAAGACCTACTAAAGTTCCCTTCTTCCCTGCAAGTCAATGTTGACGATCACCCTGCAATTACAGATCTGCTTTTCATACGTGCCCTCCTTAGTCCTCTCCAGCTATGGATATTGATGAAGGGACATGCAGACTTAATCACATGTTTCCAATGTAAAACTATCATCTGCTTTAAAAGAAAAGCAAAACTGGCCAGAGATAAAGAGCAAAAAGCAGACATTTGTGCTTTTGTTAACCAAAGGCTTTAGTGTTCAAAATCTATACTTACTGGCTGGTACAAAGGAAATTTCAGTTAAACCATTTAGACAATGATTTATCACTTGATCAAGAAATTGTACCAACCCTGCAATGCCTTATTTGGAGAAAATATATTCATTTTATTCTGGTAAGGGATCATAGTACGGAACTCAGCTTTCACAGATAGATATCCCAAGAATATATTTGTTTCCCTGCATCTCGGCCTAGCAATCCAAACTTCTTACAAGGCCTACAGGGCCACAGAATCGAGCCCCTTCTGCCTCTCCTACCGATCTCTTCCCGCTGACTGTGCTTCAGTCTGCTGGGCCTTATTTTGTCCTCGAACACACTGGGCTCCTTCTTTGCAAATCATTGCTCTTTTTGTCTGGATGCCCTGAATGCCACTTTTTCATGGCTGATCCCTCCCCATCACTCAGCTCAGCAACACCTTTCCTGATATAAAATGGAGTGCTCTGCCCCCTCTGTTACCCCCCCCCCATTGTCATACACATCACCTTGCTTTATTATCCCTTGAAGCACATATCACCATCCAAAGTCATACTGTTTATTTATTTTTTATCCATAACATTGTCTTGCTGCCCCTCTCCTCTGCACATCATGGGCATTTACTCAATGAAATATTATTATTTTTAAATTAACTGTTGTGATTTAAATGTACTTTTAAAGGAAAATATAGATATTAGAGGTGTTTCCTTTGTAGCAACCTGAAGTCACTATAGCATAAAGCTGTAAATGACCTTTTTAGTGATAATCAACAAACCCTTTATAAGGGGTGAGGGGAAAATAAATAAGATTAGTAATAAACAATTAAGAAAGCAAAGAAAAACTGCTGGAATGTATTTAGCTTAATAGGTTTGCTATACATACTGTGTTTTTAGCTTAGAAGTGAAGTCTTGCATATTTTTTAAAATGAAGATATAAGTACATAGTATATTTTAATGTCACATTTAATAACTGTACTATAAAATGACTGTCATAACACTACGATGTGATTTTGCAAAACCCATCAAAAACAGTAGATGGAATTTAAAACTTTTGTCAGAAAACAAAACTAACTTGAAATTTTTTTGTAGGAAGTTACTGAACCTCATTCACAATTTTAAACTGAGTCTGATTCCACGTTTCTTCACAGATATTAACATAAAAATAAGCTTAAATAAAATTACCTGAAATAGACAACCAAAAAGGGAAATTATAAAATGAGCAGTGATGTATTTTTGGGAAAAAATATATAATGCCATGTTAAAAATAAAGGATTATTTATCCTTTACTAGCCTGGTCTTCTCTTTCACTCCAAATTACAATAATCTGTTCATGGTTCAAGGTCCCGGAGAGTGTCACTTCACAACAGTTCACTAAAATTCTTTTTCAGTATCAAGGCTGTCCTGCCTCCCTAACCTCCACCACTCTGGCCCCCTCCCATCATTTCCATGGCTTCCAAACAGCCTCCCAACAGATCTCAAGGCCACTCTGGCTGGCCTGGCTCCAAAGCATCTCTCTACCCAGCAGCCACAAGGATGTTTTTTAAATGCAAATCTCTTCTCATCACTCCCCCAGCTGTCCTTAGAATAAAAACCAAGATCTTGAACAAGTTCTATGAGGCCTTGCATTAGACAGTGTCTGCCTATTGTCCAGCCTTATTTGAATTCTCTGTCCTCACTGTCTGGGATCCAGCCACGTCCATCCTTTCAGTCCCCAGAATACACCAGGTTATCCTTGTCTCAGCGCTCAGGAGCACGTCTTTTCTTGGGCCATAACAGCTCATTCAGATAGTTTACTTAGCTTCTATTCACCCATCAGATACCAGCTCAAAAGTCATTTCCTCGGAGCTATGCATGTGATCAAATTTAACAGAACTATACATCTTTAAAAAATAAGTCGATATAAAACAAGTAAGCTCTGTAGTTTGTGCCAATGCTGATTTCCTGATTTTGATAAAGTACTGTCATTATATAACATATTACTTTGGGGAAAATTGGATGAAGGGTACATAGGAAATTCTTGTACAGTTTATCAACTTCTTTTAAGTCTAAAATTATTTCAAAATTTCAGAAAAAGTTACTCCTTCAGGAAAGCTTTCTATTACTCTTCCAAACAGATAAGGCACTAAGCTCCCTATTTTCTTCCCTCATAACATTTAACACATTCAGAAAGTGTAAACTTTTGAGATTAATGTTAAATATTTGTCTGTCCCTCTAGAGTGTAAGCCCTTTGGGGCAGGGATCGTATCTCTTGATCTCACTATTGTATCTCCAGTGGTTAAGTCAGTGCTTGGCACAGGAAATGTGTCCAATAAACATTTATTAAAGAGACTATTAAATACATGAATGAGCCAATGAGTCAAGGTCCTTTGGAAGCATAAATATATATAAAGATACATATTTACATATTTAAAAGATATTACTCAAATTATGAAGTTAATGGGATAATAAATGTCAACAGAGATCTAAACACTGATGCTTCTAACTTGGAAATGATGCAAGCTAATGAGAGAAAAGTATAATAGCAACTAACATTTAGTGAACATTTAATCCTATTATTCAAGATGCTTTGCAAGCAGTTCTTAATCTTTATGAGAAGTGTGCTATTTTCAATCTTCATTTTACAGATGAGAGGCACATAGATATTTGTAACCTGCCCGTGCTCAGAACAATTATATAGCAGAGGTAGGATTTGAACATGTACTTCAGCTTCTGAGTCCACAGCCTTAAGTCTCCTTCTCCCCTGGAGATAAATTCTGAAAATATTGCTTGAGAAAGTTGTAAAAAGTGAGGTACGAATTCTGAAGGTCAGTTACAAACTGATATGAAACCACATTCTTTGCATTTTATATCTCCACCATTTTGTACAAACCTTCCATGGAAGTTTTTGCGCCCATCCACACAGGACTTGGTGAGTAAATAAAGGAAGTTAAAGCAAACTGAGGAACAGAGAAAAGACGGAACTATAGGTAAGAGAATTGGTTTCCATCCAATCACCAGTACTTTTGTCTTTGGTTCTTATTTTCAAATTCGACGCTGGTTGGGAGTTTTCCTTCTTTCTTTCTTTTGGGGAGGGTTGTTTCTAAAATTAAGTGAAGCAGAGCAAAATGGGCAGCAGAGTGAGTGGGGCCTCCCAAACAAATCAAGGTTATTTGAAATACTAGCTAAGGGAGGAATTAAAGAAGTTAAGAATGTAAGAGGAAAGAAATAAGGAAATCACAGAACAGATTAATCAACTCCCGCCAGGCTAGTAGCGATAACAAGAAGTAGTTCACCAATATTTCAGATATTTTTCCATCTTTTGAGCAAAGGGAGAAATCAGAGAGCATCCCCAAACAGAGATCAGAGACAAGAAACATGTCATACTTAGGACTTTTTTTTTTTAAATCATGTCCCTCTATAATCAAGAAAATGCTATTAAGTGTACACATGGGTTGATTTCGTGACATATTCTTAACCTTACTAGGTAGGTACAGCTCTACTGAGAGCAATTAATTCAGAAAGCCACAAATACTCTGCAATGGGGCTTAAGGATCAGTAAAATAGCTGCGATATTTTCCTTGCTGCAGACAGCTGGATGTTGCTAATTTAGCTACTTTAAATTGAGGGGGGAAGGAGGAGGGAAAGGCAAGGTTTTTATTTTGCCACACATCTGTAAATTCAGAGAAAGGGAAAACAAGGAAGACATTGATAAGCTTGGTAAATGAACTGGATTTCTCCCTGCTCTCCTCAGTCAGCAGGTCTATCATAACTGGCCTGAAGAAATCAGCACACCTTCCTTTCAGGTTACATACACCAAAGGGAATCTGACCAAATTGCTAGGTTACGCAGCAGTTTCCCTTCTCTGTTTTCAATAGTTTCACTGAAATATAATCTACACAACATACAGATCACCCACTTAAAGTATACCATTCAATGGCATTTAGTATGTTTTTACTCAATTAGTACCATCACTCCAATCTAACTTTAGAACATTTTCATCACCCAAGCAATTTACCTTTTAAGGATGGTTTAAATGGTTTGTGATACACATACACACATACCCAAATAGTCACGATGTAAAGTAAAAACAAAAACAGTGTTTTTTAATGAATATTAATGTTCTCAGTGTGAAATGGCCTGTCTGCTAAGAGGTATGCATTTTGATAACATAAGAAAGACAGCCTCTTCATTTCTAACCTCACCTTGGTCCAACTACATGACTTAGGCTACTTCTCAGAAGTGATTCTGCAAAATGCAAAAGGAATAATTTGCCCTGCCCTTTAATCTAATTATTTTCTTTATTTTTTTCTTGTAGAATAATTTATGACCATATCAAAAGCCATTTACTCTCTTCTGTACCAAGCTCACCTCCACCTGCAGCTTTCTGGTCCAATGGACTGTATATTAGAGTATTTGCCTATAGGAAATATCTACAGTTCCTCTTTGAGCAGCTCAAAACAAAACAAAACAAAACAAAACAAAAACGCATTACAAGAAGCAACAGAACAGAAGGATGGAACACTTTCCATTAATTAGACCCCAGCCAAATTAACTTTAAATCGGTAATTGTGAGAGAGGAGCTTTTCTTTTTTTCTTTAAGCTTCACTAGCTTGACTAAATATGCTTCATAATTTTTTCTCTTGATCTTCAGTTTAATTCACAGGACAAGAGTTTCAAGAATCTCTTATGCATAGGACTTTATAGAGAAGCAAGTTAGGTCATTAACATGGTGTGAGAAAACCTGGTTTATGAGCCACCAAAATTTTGATAATCTGTAGGTCAAATAAAGGAACATTTTAGCACACTGCCTCATAGAACTGCTCAATAACAATGTTAGCTATGTTTTTGAAATAATGATGTAATAACAGCTAACATTTATTAAAAACCTATCACGTGTCATCTGCTGATTTGTGTTTTATATTAACTCATTCAATGCTCACAAAACCCAAGAGTAGGCCCTCTCCTATATAATCATCATCGGGGTTATCATCATCACCATCACTCAAATTTTAAAGATAGAGAAACTGAGGCAAAGAGCATGGTGTATCATGCTCCAGATTACAGACGACAGCCAGACTCTCATTTTAGAGCTCACTTTCTTAACCATTACCCCACACTGCCTATCAGGAAATACATAAGGTAAGAATTGTTACCCCACTGCCTAGCTGCAAGCCTATTCTTTAATGCCAACAGATATAGTGATGTAATACCAAAGGTGGGGGGGGAACTAACTGCTTTCCTATAGGACAGGAATACAGTGAGTAGACAGGGACTAAGGAAGGTTCCTTACAATAAGGGAGGAAAATGAGGGAGAGTTCACCATCTGAGGTGGAAAACTGCAAAAAGCAACAGAAAATGGATGAGCTAAGCCATTTCAGGAATTAAACTATCAAAAGTTATGTTTCTAATGAAGATCCAATAAGCATTCAGGTCAAATTACAGTTGTCACAGTGTAAACTCAAGTCTAGAACGCAACAGTAAGCTGTAAGTGATTTCATTAGAGTGAAACCAGTTTGATGAAAGAAGGTGCTAACAGCAGATTTGTACCCCACACCTAGGTAAGAAAGAAAAAATGACAAGTAAATAGAAAACTAAAGCTACATGTGAAATAAAACTACCAAAACTGTCATGAAAACTCAGCCAAAAGAAAATTACACCAGGAAAACACTAATATAAATTTACTTATAATTTGCATGCATGTTATCACAGAAGTCACCTCAATCAGATCACTGCCTAAGCCAAAATTTGATCTCAATCAGACTACCACTTAAACCAGAATGAACCTCAATTGGACCACCTCCTAGGCCAGAAAACTGGTTAGCTTGACAGGAGGAAGAACTACTGTTTGTGCTCAAACAGAAGTCACACTGGGACCACAGATCTGCCATGTGTACACACATTCAAGAAACAATAAGCAAAATCATCTCAAGCACTCAAGACACGGGGATGAAAAGAAGTAAGATCCATGCATATATCTAGCCTTTTAAGATAATAGTGGGGATCTGTGGGGCATTTTAAATTGGCAATGGCAAAGACTATAATTTTCTGCTAAAGGGATATTATCACAGTTTTTCAACCTGGGTTTGAACCAACTCATAAGAGCTCTCCTACTTAATGCAACATCACACCTAGCAATTGACTATGACTTCCACACAGCAAATGGTAATCCTGACTCCTTGGCTCTTTGGAGTTAATCATTTCAAAAGGTGTGAGCAGAACACATTAAATTAGCGTGGTAAACTAGAGTGGCTTCTTTCCGTTCCCTACCCCCACACAATCCTCTTTCTCAAACAGGCAAACAAATTTTTAAAAATTATTTCATAGTTCTCAAATGGCTCTGACAAGCTACTATTAAATTTTGAAATAGAACTCTTGATTCCTTCTAAAAATGCAAAACAGAGTTAGGTAAAAATGGCCACATCTGCTAATCAAAGCATAGAGTAACAAACCAGTGACCCAGGTAGTGGAAGCTTCAGAAATACTATATTTATATGATGATGAAAAAATCTAATTCTTCTTCAGTGCTACTTAGGATGTCTGGGTTTTTTTTCAGTGTTTTATGAGAAGGTAGTGGCACAATTTAATAGGTTATAATCTAGATCCTAATTTCCCAATTGTTCTTTACATCCTTAAGTGACTAAACTCCTATCTCCAACTCTACCACGTGTTTTCACGTACCACCAATGTCCTCCAATAGATTGATAAGAGACGTTTTTTCTTCTTTCAAAATGTACCTTAAAAAATACGGCCAATTTTTCCTCTCACCAGAAACTCTCAGGTTACACATCCTATTCAACAATGCCAAATGTGTCTGCCGAAGGGAAAACATACTAAAGCAAGGCTGAGTAGACCCGGGCAAAACTAAACAAATTAATCTGGCAAAGTCTGTCCCCTTTCTTTAGTTGCAATGGGAAGAGTGAGAGAGAATGGATCCTTTTTCAGCTTACATCTTGAGGTTGAAAGCTGATATCATGTAAATATATAACCTGGTAAACATCTTAACTAAAAGTTGCTAATGTGGCCTCTGTTTTCCCTTTTGTAAGACTGCTATAGAGGAAGTGTGGTGAAGGTGGTAGGTAGAGGGAGAAGGGAAGGAGCGGGAGGGAAAGGAGTAGGCGATGATTATCTGTAGTGTAGACTGTTTTTTAAAACAATTTTAAGAGTACTTGACATCTGTCTGCCACATTCCACCAGAGATTTAAACAAAAGTAAAGCTGCTCAGTAGAAGAACATTTCTACTTATCTGGAAGGATAACTTCATGGACATATGACAATTATATCTAGCAACTTCAAGGAAATCTCTAACTGCGATCTGAAATTAAAGTGGATTCCCAGGGTGCTGATAGGCTTTTGCCAAAAACTAACAATTGTGAAACAACATACTTTTTCATTCTAGCCAAAACAGAAAAATAAAGCCATATGCCTGATTTCTTTAATAAACTAAATTTAGATTACAACTTTAAAATAGATTTTGACATAAATGGCTTTAAAATAACAAGAGCATCTTTCATTTGGGTCTTTTCCCAGTTAATTATTTGCTGGCGTTGGCCTAGACATTCCTTGGCGTCACCTTAAACCAACACTCTCAAGTGCTAATTAGGAGACTATATACATTATTAACCAGAGAATGTGCTTAAAACATGCGTGTTCCATATGCATCTTGTTATTAACATGATTCCTTTCACTCCTGGAAAGCTCTCTTTAGAAAATAGAGCCTCTATTTAAACAAAGAATTGGCTCCTCTTGAAGAAATTTTTCTCAGAATTCAATTAATAGGTAGGGGCCACCATGACACAGGATCCTTGTCTTTGAAACATCCTTAGCATGAATCAAATTCAATCTCACTGAAATAGTTAGCAGAGGAAAAAGTCAATGCCTGCAGATGTTACACATTTTCGTAGTACCAGGGGACTCCCAAAGAGAATGGCCAACTCGCTCATGAGCTACACCGCTACAGAGACGGAGAAACCAGACATGTCAGTGAGCCCATGCCAGAGACATGCCTTTCTCCAGTACTATCTCTTCCAAAAGACCACGGGCCAGATGGGAAAAGAAACATATGTAAACAAGATAGACCTAATGATTTCCTAATTACGAAGGAGATATGATCTTCTCATTAATTGGCAAGCTAATTGACCACAATCTCAGTTTCATAAATTGAGTCCAACCAACCAAACTTTGGTGTCTGTACCCCACAGAATTCTCCTCACACTTCCACACCCTTCACCCAGCCACAGAGTTGTCAGTTCTGCTTGATTTGTTTGAATACTGTACCCGACGACAGCTGTCGGAAACAGTACATTAGAACAGCTGCTATGACAGCTACCAGGGGCTTGGAAGTTTAATTGGGCTCAATGTGACATTGTGCATTTTTCTAAACATAGACATATCCACAAAACGAAAGAAATTTCTAATGGGTCTGAACGGTGTTTACTTATTGGCCCCACCAACTGGTTAACCCCAGTTTGAGTTATATCATCGGTCTCATTGTATCTTTGCCACCGGACTGGTGAGACTATAAAAAAAACCCAAAAAACAAAACAAAACAAAACAAAACGAAAAAAACAGCAAAACAGTAGGAGCAGTTAGATGCACAAGAAAAGGGGCATTAAGAGAGAGAGGAAATGGCAAGGAAGTCACGTCAATAATCTCTTTCTAAGGCTGGCTGGTAGCCAAGGAGGATCCCACAGTGTCTCAGGATTTACTTCCAAAGGAAACGCATTCAGAGGGATGCCAGCTGCAAACAAAACCACTCATTATGGTCACAGCCCGTAGAGAAGGGAGAATGGCTTACTCTCAGCGTCCGCGCGGAGGAAGAGGGCAAGGAGCAGCAACAGCGGCCTGGCTACGTGCACCATCCTGCAGCTTGCCAGCAGCGAGCGCTGGCAGTTTGGAATCACTGCCTCGGAAGCTGCAGCGAGTCTGTCCGACCTGGAATTTCAGCTGGGACACTTTCAGAGCCTATAAGGGCAGAGGAAGAGAAAAAAAGGAAAGAAAACACAAAGACACTTAGACTTCTTACTCTTTTCCCCTTATTCCATCACCACCACCACGAGAGACACAATCCATTGTAAAGACACAAATTGTAACCGTGATGCCTTTGTATGAGAAAGAAAGTAACTTGGTTTGTAAAGTGGGGCAGCCCGAGCACATCTTGTTCCCATTGTCAGCCTATCCCAGAGCCAACCACCTTGAGTTCCACTCTCTGCTTATGCCACCTTTTGGGCAATGCTCTGTGAGAAGCAACTGTCACTTCTTATGAAACACCACGTGAAAACATCGTGGAAGAAAGCACAGCAATGCTATGAGAAAGATTTAAGAGAAGTGCCACCGTGCCGGATAAAAGTCTATTATGGACAGAATAATGGAAGCTGCTTTCTTGGCATGAGGGGAAGTGACAAGGCTGATTCAACTTCTCCAACTAAACAGGAGAGGTTAGATTTTTTACACTAGCACATTTGGCTTCTTTCCTGAAGACACATCAACGTTCAAGTCTAGTTTGGCTTCAGTAAGTCAAAACAATAGTTAGCATGAGCCTATTTGATTTAACAGGATTTTTATATGTCTCCTGGGCAATAATTTAGTTTTCTCCATCTTCTATGTAAAATCAATAAGCCACAAACTATTTTTAGAGAGCCTACTGCGTGCAAATGCGCTTAGTATAAAGTGCCATGAAGTACAAAAATGAGTCAGATTCTATCCTCTGTGACTTTCCAGTTTAGTAGGGAAAATAAAACAGACACATCAGACGACTAGTATAAATTAATAAGTGATGAGTGCCAGGAAGGAAAACCAAATAATGCCATAAAAGATAGGATCAGGAATGGTATCATAGATAAAATGGTATCTCAAAGTGAGCCTGGGAGTACAGGCGGGATTTAACCAAGAAGAGGGAAAAGCATTCCAGGAATTCTGTACAAAGGCAGGGTGGTGGGAAAGGAACTTTGGAAAAGATGAGTCGCCAAGTTTGGCTGGAGTAGGGCTTTCCAAACTTCCATATGCTTCAGAATCACCTGGAAGGCTTGTTAAAATAGATAGCTGGGTGAAAAAACAAACAAAACAAAACAAAAACAGATAGTTGGGGACCACCCCCAGTGTGTGGTTTACTAGGTCTGTGATGGGGTCTAAGAATTTACAAGTTTAGCAAGTTGCTGAGTGATGCTGATGCAGCTGGTGCAGGGACCACATTAAGATCACTGGGCTGGAGTGATGAATTCATCAGGGAAGCAGAAGAAGATGAGCGAAAAGAATATGGTTCAGGAAAGAAAGAAAGAAAGAAAGAAAGAAAGAAAGAAAGAAAGAAAGAAAGAAAGAAAGAAAGAAAGAAAGAAAGAAAGAAAGAAGGAAAGAAAGAAGGAAAGAAAGAAGGAAGGAAGGAAGGAAGGAAGGAAGGAAGGAAAGAAAGAGAAAGAAAGAAAGAAAGAAAAGAAAAGAAAAAAGAAAAGAAAAGAAAAAAAGAAAAGGTCATGGTGAGCCTTGAATGCCAATCTAAGTCAAGCAGCCTTTCCGCGGATAAAGCTCCTTAGTGTTTCAGAGCAGAAGAACAAGTAAATGGGCTTTGAAAAGATGAGCTGACAAGTAAATGCGGCACTATTAGGCCAGAGCAAGAGGCCCAGGTGAAAAGTAACACAGACCACAGGGCGACAGTAGTCTCGGTGGGAACAGAAAAGAGGGGAAGAGATGACTGACTTGCTCCAAGCACGAATTTGAAGTATGAATCTTCAGGTGATAACTAGTTGTTCCTCCAGGAACCTTCAACAAATCTAGTACAGTGTCTGACACAGAGTAGGCTCTCAATACAGAGAGAGAGAGCACTGAATTCTATTGCTTCCTCGATCATGGTGAAAACCTGAGCATGACAATCAGAAGTCCTTTGCCAAATGAAACGGTATTCCTTTAAGTTTTGTATATTGGAATATTTGAAACACGTACAAAATTCTTGACAGGAAATACTAGAGATATCCAGAAATAACCCAATCCACAAAAATAACTTGTATTTGAAAAAGTATTGTAATGCAGATACTATAGTCTGTCTCTTCTGAAACTGAGCTCGAGCCTGGGAACAAAAATTTTTTTAAAGATCTTATCTTTTTCATTACTATGCATGTGTCGTTTGAATGCAGGAAAGATAAAACTAAATGAAAGGGTGGGGGATCATTGTAATTACCAATCCATTCCCTAGCCCTTTTTATTTTTAACAGATTTGTGGGTGGCATGAAGCAGCAAGTTATACATTGAAACACATCCACTTGAAACCAAAAGCTAGCCAGCTGCTCCAAATCTGCTATTGTTATCAGTCTCATCTGGAAAATAACTTATCAGGCAGTTCATAGCTATCAAATGCTAAAATTCTCAAAACTTCATAGGAAAAGTGCTAAAGGAATCAGCTCTGCTCCCCTCCCCCTTTAACTGTTCCCATCCTCATGCCAGCATTTCAAATGACAGCAAAGTCCAGGAGACATCAGTCCTGTCGGACTCAATTTGTGTCTGTGCAAGCGTATCAGAGCCAACTGCTACATAATGACTTGGTGCGATCACAGAGATGGAGATGTATGAAATGCTCTCTCAGGGAAGAAGTGATTTGGCTTTTTCCTCTCCGTGAGTGAAGTGGTGTAAGAAGACCAAATTCTTCCAAATGAACCTACAAATGTTACCTCTGGACTTAAAACAGTGATAGGATCTAGGAATGGATGCAGCTAGAGAACATACATATTTATACTTAAATGGGTTATGTCCTTGGCCTGGATATGACAAAAGGAGATCAGAGGTGTGAAGATAAGACCTATTCTAGACGTTCATTCCGGCTAATCTCCACTCCATATCTTGTTTATTACTTGGTAACATTGCCAAAAGGAAATGCTGGCTTGCATATCAGTAACGTGGAGTTTAAATTTTAGAACAAAAATGGGAAATGGATTTTTAAGGAAACACTGACAGCAAAAATAATGAGGACGAGCAAATATTACAAGCTGTTTCTATTAGCCTAGAGAAGGGGTCACCAAGCACTTTGCAATGAAAAGAGCAGGAGAAGGGGTTTAGAGATAAAAAGTACCATAGTTTAGCTTACATCACAAATGATTCTGCATGTGTCTAATAGCCCCAGCAGAGGCTAACTTGGATTTCGATATGCCTTGTCCTTTGTGTCTTTCCTTAACTGGAACATGCAGATAAAACTGAACCATGTAGCTAAGTTTAAAATAAAATGAAAAAGATATTTAAAGCTCTCTGGTCTCTTATTACTCACAGGACAAAGATCTTCAGGAACAATAATTTTGTTGATTTTCAATTAGCCAAACATCTACTGTTGTATTTCTGTACACGAATGGCTACAGAGGCTGACAGATGGAGGGCCAGGGTGCACAATGTGGTTTGAAATGGGATAACAAAGAGTGTACTTGCCTAAAAGCCTTCCCAGATCACTGTTTCAAGTGATCATGAAAACTGCCATGGACTCAACTCTTTATCTTCAAGTTAACATTGTAACTCTTCCCTGTAACAAGTATCTTCATATTGAAACTAATATGAATCTGAAGGATTTTTTTTTCAGCTTTCTGTATTGTGGTATGTATTCCTACAGATTGCATTAACATAACAGAAAAAAGGCAAAATAGAACTTTTCTTTCTTTACAAATAGGATCCTGAGTCCCTCAGCAAAATGAATGATTGTAGGTTTTATGCAGGAAATATGCAAAATGAGTGTGCAGCACCTTGTGATAGGAGGAAGCAGTGAGACTTTCAGGAACCAGTAGGTTATATCCAAAAACAAGGAGCCAAGGTGATGAGGCCCCATTGGCTCAAAGTAGGAAAATCTAGCAGCAAGGACAACAGTAACTACAATTCACTGAAACACATCCTACTAAAATCCATGGGTTCACAAGTTTAGAAATAATTTTAAAAAATTACATCAGTCACTCTAGAAGGGAGTTAAAGAATCAAATCATTATTCGGAAAAGATGGAGAGAAAGGGAAAGAATGTTTCATTAAACAAAATTTCCACACAACTTAAAACAAAACAAAAACCTGCTGTCACTAGAAAACTAGATATCATTGTTTATCACATCGTTTATCAGGTTGCTTCTTTCCGGCTTATCTAACAACACCCTGCTCCCAATTCTAGACATCTTAGAAACGATCATATTGCAATGATACTGAACTGAGCATTATCCATACAGAGAGTCACTAAGTTGGGGGGATGGTGTGCTAAAGGAGGAAGTCCCAAAATGTTGTGGTGACTTCTTTTATCAACCTCCCACACCAGTCAGGTCTCTCTCAATCCACTAGAGCGGGTTCCAATCATTTAAGAGAAACAACCATTTGTGCACAAGACGTGCTACCAGGAAACTCCAATTTGTAAAACAGACATTAGCAGGGCTGCTGTGGCTGACACGAGGGGTGGAAGGGCCTGGACTTTAGAGCAAGCTGGCAGAGGCTTCTGAGGGCCATCTGTGAACTCCCTGCCCTCAGTGCACAGTGACAACACAAGGACATGAAAGGAAAAAACAAAACTAAATTTTCAACATTTCACTTATTCATGAGGATTTTCCACCAGGAGATAGCCACCTAAATATTTTATCATGAGCTAGGACAAGAATCTTCCAGTGCTATCCAATAAAACTTTCTGCGGGATGGAAGTGTTCTTTATACTGCACTAATAACTGGCTACTTTAAGCATAGCTAGTGAAACAGGGGAAGTAAACATTTTATTGTATTTAAATTAATTTCAGCTTAAATAGTCACATGTGGCTGGCGGCTGCCCTTTTGGACAGCACAGACTATGGTTACATATTTCAACAGCACTGACCATAATAGCTATAAACAAGTCATAGCTTTTCAGGGTTGCAGACGGAATCAGTGAGTTGGGAGCCCTTAGTCCTTGCACTCCTGACTTCCTCATAATCAGATTCTTTTTTTTTTTTTTTAAGATTTTATTTATTTATTCAACAGAGATAGAGACAGCCAGCGAGAGAGGGAACACAAGCAGGGGGAGTGGGAGAGGAGGAAGCAGGCTCATAGCAGAGGAGCCTGATGTGGGGCTCGATCCCAGAACGCCGGGATCACGCCCTGAGCCGAGGGCAGACGCCTAACCGCTGTGCCACCCAGGCGCCCCCATAATCAGATTCTAAAGATTCGTTGTGTTATATAAGGAAATCCACTTAACCTCTATGCCATTCACTATCCCATTCCTGTCCCCATACCCTGCCGAAAAACAAGTATCTCTCTCTCTCTTTTTTTTTTTAACCACTCCACAGAATGTAAAGGAAGGATCAGTAAGTGGTCAAGTGTACAACTGGAAAGTGTCCAAACAGAAGTATTTTATTAAAAAGAAACATTTTTGATTCATATCATAGCTAGAAAAGTTTTATTTCTCACTGGTGAAATTCCTTCTTTGGGATGCTACAGAAATAGGAACTTCTGACAGCAAATGTGTGCCATGTCCCATACACAGGAAAGATGAGCAGATTTGTACACATCCATAGGAAACAATCTGTATAGTTTTTATAGAATGGCCACATTCAACTGATTAACATGAATGAGGATTATGCCAAACATTCTTAAATACATGTAGCACTGAAAGCCTCAAAGCCCATCATAGAAAACACACTGAGAAAAAGAAGGACAGTGGATAAAGGCTATTAAGTTAAATAAAACACTGATAAAATAACTCTTTATCCATGCTTGGATAAAACACTCAAATCGAAAGGATATTAGGAATTATTTTTATGAGTGAAATGAAAATCTTCTCAAAATTACACTCTTTCCCATAATAGCACATCATATCAAAAACTCTATAGTTTTCAATATTTTGCCCTAGATATGATTACGTGGCAATAAGTTGGGGGGAAAAAAGAGACTTTATGAGCTGTCACATATAAATACAAAGTAATAACTCAATCATCTTATTTTTGGCGTAGGCTTTGACTTAATATGAAGATAGATGACTTTAAGCACACAGTAATTCTTTGAAGAAATCAACTGAATTATAAGACTATCTGAAGAGCAAAATGATACCTATGAATATGGATACTATAAAAGGCTCTTTACATGTTTAGTTTTAATACATACAGAGAAAAGCCAATTATCTGAGCTTAATATAGTATGACGCACTTTCCAAATTACTATTGATAACATCTCTACAAGACATCAAAACTTTACATTTGAGGCAGGCATAAATATTAGTTACTTTCATTAATGACAAAACGACATGATTAACTTTGATCGTTCTTTTTCCCTTTCAAGAAGTAAAAGTGAAGTATGCCATGATAAACAGATAAAGAGGACAAAAATGACACCTTATGTCCCTGCCTACCTATTTTCTCTCTACAAGCAGAACTATAATTCTGATTTGAAAAGGAGGATAGATTTAAAGCATCTAATTTCTTTAAATGATTATTGCATGTGATTACCTCCATCTAGTTTTATATGGTGCTGATGGAAACTGGCATTGGAAAAGTTCAAATACGATTCTATTCAGCATGCTATTGGGACTCTGCTATTTGTTCCATTCTTCCAAAAACACATATTAAAAGTGAGTAACTGATCAATCTCACAAAGTATAGATAGATATTCAATCCAGCCACTTCTCACCCAAACAACAGAACAGATTATTATTTTACTCTTCAGGCATTTTTAAATGGATGTGAAACCATCATTCCTAACTCACTACACCTGATTTTCTTTTTCATTATCTTAAAATCAAAAAGGGTGCTCATTCTTTCACACATGTGAAATATTTTTTGTTTAAAATGTATTTAGCTTCGGAAGCCTAGGTGGCCCGGTCAGTTAAGCATCTGCTTTCAGCTCAGGTCATGATCCTGAGACCGAGCCCCCACCACTGAGCTCCCTGCGGGGAATCTGCTTCTCCCTCTCCCTCTGACCCTCCCCTCCACTCATTCTCTGTCTCGCTATCTTGCTCTCTCTCATTCTCAAATAAATAAATAAAACCTTAAAAAAAATAAAATGCACTTAATTTTTAAAATGTATTATGGGTGTTAATTTTAATATGTCCATTTTATTTGTTTTATTTCCATCAACACATAGTGGAAAAGAAATCTAGCAATACATGATATATTTTACTTATTTACCATGAAAAGTAAATTTTTAAATTTGTGGGGAAATTACTATTCCCTTTACCATAGATTACTTTTTTTCCTTAAAAAGATTTTAGAAACAAAATGAAGTCCTTTAAATCGTTTTTAAATCCTTCCTTACTGGTGTTCAATGAAAACCGATTTTGCCTGCTCACAGGTGCTGTATCTGTAACTCTATCCTCAGAGCGATCAAAGCTCTAGACCAGTAGCTCTCAGTTGAAAATGATTTTGCAGCCTCCCTGGGGACATCTGGCAATGTCGGGAGAGATTTTTTTGTTGTCACAACATAAGGAGAGTGCTAATGACATTGAGGGGGTTGAGGACAGGGATGCTGGGTGCTGCTAAGTATCTTACAAGGCACAGTATAGCCCCCCACCCCACAACAAAGAATTACCTGGCCCCAAATGTCAACAGTGTTAAGGCTGGGAAACACTGTGCTGGAACAGTTCACTAATGTTGAGGAAAATTTTTAAATTAAGAAAAAAAAATTGGGATTTTCAAGGCTTGTCTCTAGTTTGTTTTCTAAACCTAACAATGTTAGGTGTTTCCAGTGCAGTTGTAGTATATAAACTCAAAACAGATTTGGATTTCTGGGCATGGCAGTCAAACACTATGGATGACTCCCAAATTTCCCTTTTTGTCCTAAGCTAGAATTGAAATTGGCTTGCCTTATGGGAAGTTCAGTTCACAGGCTTAGGCGACATAAATATTGTCACCAATTAAGAGAATGAATCTGTTAAATGGGGCAGACATCGCTGCACTGATGTCTTGTCAGTGAATAGACGTGGTTCCCATCTCTCATGCTGGGAGCTTAGCCCTTCTCTGAGGGAACAGCCCCCGGATGGAAATATTCAGTTCCAAGGAATGTTATTTCAAATCACTGCCAGCAACAGATAGAAACTTCAGTGGTGAGAGGTCATCATGAATGGCTGGGGAATGTGGAATTAAGGAATATGCTCTTCATCTTCCCAATATTGACCTCATGACTTAAGCTGGTGTCTCTCTGAAAATCTGTGAATTGGGTTCTGTGTGGAGAAACCAGATAAACGGTTATTAAAGCAAGTGGAAACAAACCTAAAGAAAGGTAGAGGGGACAAGTATTAAAGACAGATATCCAATATACACTCTCTTCCTCTCTCACCTTGCATATTTATTGTATCCAGGTATATTGCATTCTTCTTTATTGTTAGTACCTTCCTCATCTCTATGTGTTTCCTTCAATGGAATTATAATTTGATAAAAATCAGAAAAAAAATTATAAGTCATCTTGGGTAACCCCCTCCTTTAGCAGGCAACGAATGAAGCAAAAGAACATAATGGGATTATTAATCTCAGAAGACACATCTGGTCAGTCTCAGAGGAGGGCTTACAACCTAGACCAATTTTGTATCTCATATTTGTTTCTTATTCTGTTTCTATCATCTCTGACTTACTAGCTTAGGTGAAGCCACAGTTAATTCTAAAATTAGCAACATAAAGGAAAAGTCTCTCCCTTAATTGGCAGACAGACAATATAAGGATTCCCTCAAATGAAGAAGGAAGAAAATCTTAAAAGTGGAGTATAGGAAGGAAGGATGAAAGAATCTCACCGGATAAAAGTATTTGAGAGTCATTGTCCTAGATGGGTAAATAATTCACAAATGAAAGTTTATAACAGGAGTCAAAAATTCTCCATAAGGTCAATCTTTAACCCAGTAACCCATTATTGTATAATTGAGAATCTTAGAGTCAAAGGGTTTATATGTGTTTTTAGAAGTAGAAATGATTAACCAGAAACAGATTTTTAAAAATTCTCACAAGTTAGTAATTGAATTAATAACATGCAGACACATGTTTATATCACCGTAAGGCATATTTATTTTGTATATTACTCTCAAGTTCTTTTTTATGGTTTTTTTTTCTCTTTAAATTTTAGCAAGGATACATGCAGACTAATTGGAAATAAATAAGGACGTGTTAGATGGTGAATTCACAGAGTTAACAGGACAGTTATTCAGGTGGAGAGATACCAGCCCGAGTGCTCTTTACTATAAAGTTGCTTAGGGCAACACGGCTGTGTTGAAAGAAGAAATGAAGACACACAATGGCTATTTTTCAAGAGCAGTTGGCGTTATGAAGTGATTTGATAATAAAGTACAGAAATTTCCTGCAGCAATAAAAGCACTATGCATTTCCCATACCAAGATGTGTCAGCAATGAAAAAAAATATTTTCCCATAGTTACTCTTTTAGAAAATCTATTCAAGACCTCCAGAAAAAGGCTTTTGTAAAATACTGTCATTTTTATTATACTTCTATAAAATCCTCAAACAAAATACACAGTACCTATATAAGAAAGAGTGTTTAAAGTCATTCAAAACCTACTTGCAAACTAGATGTACTAACTTCCTCACTCCCAAACTTTCTAGATACTGACTGTAATCTTAAATGAGCAGCTCACGTGACTGAAAGGAAAGAAAATGGCCAATAACATCAACCCAACTTCTCTGCTGCATTAGGCATCATCTCAGAAACCTTTCAAAACACAGATTCTTATCTTCCAAAGCAGGAAAGCAGCCAATACTAACAGGGGATGGTGCTGGCAGGCAGACCTGGGACAGCGGTCGGTGTGTGCTTGGGGGATCAAGCTCCAAATTAAAATGCCATCTTTTTAGGAATTCCTTTACCTTTTGCGCTATGTCCAATGGTGTTTCCTTCACAGACTTAATAGACTGACCCTTCTCTTTATTATGTTTCCTCTAATATTTTTTAAATCATAGATTTAACCATGATGTGTTATCCTATCACCTTGTAAAAATCTTTTGCGAGGCTAAGCTTTCAGGAAATGTGCTCACTTTCTCCCACAGCATTGTCACCCGGGTCAAAACTATTAATAGCATAAATCATCATCTGCAAACTTATCACGTTATACTGGTACGTACATCCCATACATAAATATGGTAGACACAGGCCAACACAAATATAGTGCCTGTTTAAAAATGCATGTGAAAAATATTTACTTATATATTATATATGCAACTACATATGCTGTCAAACACACAAAACAAGACCTTTTCTAAATGAGAAAAAAAAATAAACAGAAATAGAGTTCTATAATTATTTCCCAGGCCACATAAATCACTGGAGTTCCACTGTCCTAGATGTTCCATAATTTGGATTTTTCTTCACCTACATTTCAGGTGGCAATGGATAAAAAAAGAGAGAGCTTTTGCTCATTTGTCCACCAAACCCCTTGTGGAGTCAAACATTTGCTGTAATAACCAAATGTTAAAGGCTCTATGTGACAGCTGATGTCGACATGATGTAACGCACAAAGGAGAAGAGACATTGCTTTTTGAGATGTTCATCC
This sequence comes from Ursus arctos, assembly GCF_023065955.2. Lineage (NCBI taxonomy): Eukaryota > Metazoa > Chordata > Mammalia > Carnivora > Ursidae > Ursus > Ursus arctos. The sequence goes on from NW_026622852.1 coordinate 3,814,272, forward strand.
AATGTCCTCATTTTATAATCATAAACCATCTATCCTGAGTTAGAACTTTTACACATCCACTGTGTCTTTTTTTTTTTTTGAAAAATGAATTCCTTCATTCTTTCGCTCCATGAATACTCCTGAACACCAGGCACCGTGATCGGTGCAAAAGACATAACAACGCACACAACAGCAAGGTCCCTGATACATTCCAGGGCAAGGATATAGAAAAAAATAAGAGCTTTCCAGGTTAAGGGACAGACTGTCCAGGGCAGGGGCTGGGGCCTAGTGAGCCGGGCAGAGAGCTGTGTGCCACAGGCTGCGAAAGCAAGCCGGGTCCCGACAGTACAGGACCTGTAGGCTGCATTGTAGAGATTGGATTTCATTTGAAATGCAATGGGAAGACACTGGCAGGCTTCAAGCTATGGAGTGACATGGTCTGATTTATATTTAGACGACTTCTCAGTGGCTGTGCGCCAGGGTTTAAAAAACGCTATGCTCCCACCACCACCCACCCCGCTCCAAGTTTCTGCAGAGCCTTCCATTCTATTTATTTGGACACTGCCATTGTACTCTATTGTAAAGTCTTTTGACCCTTTATGAAAGTCTCCCAGTTTCACTTTTCAAGGATCCTATGGCACTCTCCCTCTCCCAATTCTGTTTAAAACAACCCGAAATAATGTGTTGCTTTTCAATGTTTTGGATCACTGTCGTCCTACTGTTCTCTGTCCCTAGATAGCAACAGGCCCTGGAAAACAGAATGAATTTTCTTCATGGGGCGGGGGGAGGGGGGGCTCTTCCATTAGAGAAGTTTAACACACCTTAGATTTTGTACTTGAAAAGTAAAGTACCTGATGTTAGTTCTCATTTGCATTCCTGAAATCTAGAAAAAAAAAATCTGCTTTCATGTACAAAGAAATGGTAGGCACACTGGATCTCCGTAGTCACACTTCTAAATCTGTGATTCTGGAAAGGCTTTCTTAAACACACTTAAAAAAAAAAAAAAAGTTTCTGAAGTTTGGTACATCAAAGTCTTGTTTTGACCCTTTTAATCCTTGTAATATTAGCAGTGATACTAATACCCAATAGTACACCACATTCAGACTATTAGAAAACACAGCCGTCCCAATAATTCGAAACTCCTTTATTTCAGGATTTAGTAGCTAGGTCCTGCTGTGAGTCAATTGCTGGCTAGCTTCCCAAATTAGCTTTTCGGTCTCAGCTATCTTTTACATTTCATCTCTCAGTCTTCACTCCAGGATTTCCTCCATTATTAAATCAAGGCTTTTAACACCCCAACACGCAGTCATTTAATTCCTTACTTTTTCTTATTAGTTACCTAAACTTGAAACTAGCAGTATTTAACCTCTGTCTTAAAAATACATTACAGAGCACCGTAGTTTCTTGTACAAAGGGTGTAGCTGGTGACCACAAAATGCCACCTTACCCTGCCTCCCGAAAAGAGTCTCTTCCTTAAAAAAAAAAAAAAAAAAAAAAAGGATTCTGTTCCTCCTCTGGTTGTCTGTGCCATTAGCTCTGACCAACAGACTACGACAGAACTGACATTGTGTGCACTCTGACCCTGAGCCTCTAGAAGCCCCAAAACCCTCGGGAAGCAGCCCTGTGTGTCTCTCCCACTCACTGATATCGGGTCCCCTGTCACCACACTGTTGGATCAAGCCCAAGTTAGCCTGGTGAAGGATGAGAGAGCACGTGGAAGGAAAAGGCTACCCCCTGAGCCATCGGAGACCAGTCAGTACCCAGAGGACCTGGCAGCTGACCACAGACTCATGAGCAAACCTGGCTAAGATGAGCCAAGTGTGGCCCATACCAGCAGAGCCACCTAGCCGAGCTCAGCTCGAACTTCTGACCCAAAGCACCGTGAGATGAGTAAACGGATGCTGGGTTGAATCCACTAAGCTTGGGGATGGTTTGGTATACAGCAAAAACTAATGACACTAAGGGAATAAATACGTATCCAGTATAAAACAAAGATTATTTAAAAATGTTTATTTTCTTCAGTATTTTCTCACATTTTAAATACAAGTAGGCAACTTGGCTTCTTATAGCTGCATCTGAATTGATTTTGTCCTCTTTTAACAGCAACTAGTAAAATCATTGTCATTAGATTTTAGATATTTTAAGTAGTGTATTGTTCAGTGATTTAGGAAAATCAGTACCTTGAAACTGTTTGTGCCTCTTTGCCCCTTCCTCCAATTACAAATATTTTCTGCCACAGAGCTCAGAGAGAACAAAATTGTTCTAAAATGTCTTTAACCATTGGCTAAAACCACATAGCATGACGTTCCTTCCTGTGATATAATTGAAGTGACGTATGTGTCTGAGATCTCAATTGATCTCACCGAGTGTACTGACAGGTAGTAGTTAGCATAATTTTATCTCCGTGGATGCTGTTTTCCTTAAGCAGTTTCTCCCCAGGGATAAAGCCCACAATTCAAGTTAGGCTAATAATCTAAAAGCAGGGAAATTTCATGAGCTTTTTGAAGGAATGACATTTGGAACAGCTAGTGAGCACACCTCAGGCCAGTTTCTGACACCGTGTTGGATGTGTCTGTTCTTGGACAGGAGCTAGTCAACTTGACTAGTTACTAGAATGGGTGAAAAAGTAAGAAAAAATAAGAAATATTAAAATCAGTAAATGACAAGGCACCCGGGTGGCTCAGTCACTTAAGCGTCTGCCTTCAGCTCAGGTCATGATTTCCGGGTCCTGGGATTGAACCCCACACTGAGCCCCACACCGGGCTCCCTGCTTAGTGGGGAGTCTGCTTCTCCCCCTCCTTCTGCCTGCTGCTGCCCCCTGCATGTGCTCTCTTTCTCTGTCAAATAAATAAAATCTTTAAAAATAAATAAATAAAATCAGTAAGTGAATTTAGCAAGGCTGCTGAATACAGGGTCAATACAAAAAGCCAGCTGCTGTATTATATACTCACAAAAAACAATTAGAAAACAAACATTTAAAAAATGTGCCATTTGCAACAGCATCAAAAAATATCTTAAAAACCTAGAAATAAATGTAACAAAGTCAACAAGATTTCTATGCAGAAAATCATGTAGCATTAACAATAAATTAAAGATGATATGAGCAAATAGGTGATCATAATAATATGCTTATGGCTTAAAAGACTCAGGATAGTAAAGCTATTAACATTTCCCAAATTGATCTATAAGTTCAATGCAATCCCAATATAAATTCCAACATCTTTTTCTCTTGAGGAACAGAAAAGTGATTTTAAAATTTATAAAGAAGTGCAAAGAACCAAGAAGAGCCAAAACAATCCTACAGAACAAATGTTGAAGGATTACCTATCGAAGGTAACACTACCAGTTACCAAGACTTATTATGAAGCCACAACATTTAAGAAAGTGAAGTATTGCCTCAAGGGCAAACAGACCAGTGGAGCAAAATAATAACTCTAGAAACATATCTACCCCTACTCAGACAGTTAATTTATAAGCAACTGTGTCCCTGTAGTGCAGTGGGAAAGAATAATCTTTTCCATTAATAGTACTGGGTGTCAAGTGGCTATCTATATGAATAAAAATAAATGTTGACCCCCTACCTCACACCATACACAAAATCAATTTCACATAGATTAGAAACTTAAACATGAAGATAAACAATAAATCTTACAAAAAATTGCACAGAAAAATATCTTTGTAACCTTGGGATAGGCAAAGATTGCTGAAACAAGGCAAAGTAACAGCAACAAAGACATAAGTAGGAATTAATTAAAATTTAAAATATCTGCCATCTAAAGACATTATTAAGAAAGGGCAATCCACAGAGTGGAAGAAAATATCTGCAAAACACATATTCACCAGAGGCCCAATATTATTTATCAATTTTTTATTGTATTGTCTGTCTTTTGGAGGGAGGGAGTGAAGATAAAGTCTTGAAAAAGCAATTCACAAAAAGAATTGTGGCCACCAAACATCTAAAAAGATGCTCAACGATGTTAATCATTGAAGAAATGTAAATTAATATCACAAGAAACCACTCTATATTCACCATAATATTTAAAATCAGAATTTGAACAACACCACATTTTGGCAAGGTTGTGGAACAAAGGAACACTCATATACTGCTGATGTGAGTGAAAATTGGTAAAACCCCTTGGAAATAGGTGGGGTTTTTTTTTTTTTTTGTACTTAATAAAATTATACACCTACCCTACCCTCCAGCAGTTTCATTGCTAGTGATATACCCACCATTAACATAAATGTTACTATAGAAAAGAGGTACAAAGTAGAATTAACCTAAATGTTCATCATATACCACAGGGAAAAAGTAAATTGTGGTATATTCATAAAATTGAATACTTGTTCATAGCAATGAAAATAAATATATTCTTCCAAGAAAACTTAAGACAGAAACATAGTTTTGTTTATCTTAGCTTAGTTTTTCTAGAAACTTTTCAGGGCATTCTTTAGTTACGCACCCCGTCGCCATCCGCCCCCCCCCCATCACTTTGAAGAAAATAAATGTGTCATGAAGAATATCATAGGTCAAAGTTAAACACAAATAAGAGTGGGACTCAAATTCTCTTGGAAACTTATATAGAAGGTAGAAATAGCGATCAGACTAAAGCACTGGGAATCTAAAGACATGACTTTCAGTGCATGGGATCAGGTATAGTCTTTCAGTTTCAAGCAGCAGGAAGAAGAACTGAAACATGAAGATGCAATCCATGTCGAGAAAGAGGAATGACCCTTGGATCCAGGAGTAGCAGTGTAGTCCAAAGAAAAGGGCAGAGACAAACAGGGGACCAGACTTCTAGACCAGCTTTAGCGCTCACATTCATATTCCCCTTGGTCAAATCACTCCCCTTCTGTGACTCATTTTCCCCAAGCTTCTCTATTTTATAGCACATATGACCTTAACTATATCACATATTTATTTGTTATGTTAATTGTTTATTGTCCTCGTCCCCCACAGTATCCACAAGGACAAGGATTTGTTAAAACCTTGTTAAAGGGATACCTGGGTGGCTCATTGGTTAAGTGTCTGCCTTCAGCTCCGGTCATGGTCTCAGGGTCCTGGGATCGAGTTGATTTTGGCTCCCTGCTCAGTGGGGAGTCTGTTTCTCCCTCTCTCTCTGCCCACCCCTGCTTGTGCTTCTCTCTCTGTCTCAAATACATAAATAAAACCTTAAAACAAAAACAAAAGACCTTATTAAATACTCACGACTTGTGTGAAGGTACATATACAAAATACATACAGGATAAACTCATTTTGCAAGATACAACAAAAATGCCCCAAACCCATCTGCAGCTCGTCCAGCTCACAAGGAGATGGTGATGATAGAGGCAGTGGTCAACGTGACGGCGCTACCAGTTAGCTGCATGGACTGTTTATTCTTTGAAGGGCACAGTATTGGGCTATTGAAGGGTAAGTTTTATAAAGCCTTAGACTTGTAGCCTTAAGGAAAAATTACTGCCCAATCTTCTAGCTTATTCCATGTCTAGGATCTTCAAAAGTATGTGTATCAACAGGTAAAGGAAGTAAAAATCTTCAAAACAATAATCTGGTTTCAGCAGCACATGTTTTCTTTCCTTACATGTAATACCTGGAAGAAACTTGTTTAATGATGAAGTCACAGAGTTAAGATATGGCTCCAAAGAATCTAGAAACCAATATTTATTGAATGTCAACTTTCTGTATCCCACATCCTGCTAATCTTTGTCAGACATAAAGAAGATTAGACGGAGCAACGCCTCTAAGGACTTTGCTGTTTGCTTGCAACTACAGGAACGTGAAAATCAGAAAAGCTTGATAATCTGTGTCAGACACCAAATAGATGGTTTGAGGAATAAATACCCATATATGTTTAGAGGAGGAAAATCTGATCTCAGTGTTCAGGAAAGATTTTGTGAAATTGGTGGTATTTGAGACCTTGAAGAATATGCAAAATCCTGATTTGAGAGGAGTAAAAGGCATTTCAACAATAAGCATTAAGATTTAGAGGTTGGTATGTTCAAAACATTTTCAGGAACCAATAAATTTGTCATTGTATAAACATCACAGCTTTAGTATGACAAGGAATTAAGATAATGAAGTCAGTCTGTGGTAGTCTTTTAAGGCAAGCTGAGTTTATCCTGCAAGTCAGTAAACCTCAAACTGTCAACAGAAAAAGTAGAGATAAAGTTAGTGTTAGTTCTCCCAAAGTGTGCCTATATGCCTTAAATGTCTTAAAGGAAAATAAAAAAAGTTAAGAGCTATGATGATAGCAGTGTCTGTCTCTTGGATATTAGTGAACCAGGTAATAAAAATGCATAATAGTGCATTCCAAAGATGCTTATAGTAGTAGCACACTATTGCCAGGATAATATAATCCTAATTTCATCCTAAATGGCATCAGACATTCCTGATTCCCTTGGAATCAATATCTATATAAAACACATGACATCCATTTTATAATTTGAAACCTTGATCCCATAGAAGTAGTCTAGTGGCTGGGCTGAATGGGCACCGCATTCCCTACTTTGTCATTATCTTCTTCAAGAAGGCTCTGGAGACAATTCCTGACATCTCCATGCTTCGACTTCCATCTGTGTGAAATGAAATAATAGCTGCCTCCCCCCTACCTCATCAGAATCAGTGAGCAACAAAAGCACACTAAAATCAGGGATGCAGGAAGGATTTTCAGGAAAGAAGCTTTTGTCCATTGTCATTAAAAACAAAAGAAAATTTAGCCAGCCTTTCTCAGCTGGGGTTCCATGAGATAATTTTGCCCTACAGAATATAATTCGACTGATTCCTTTTTCAATTCTCCCAAGGATAGTACAAAGCTAGTACTATTCTAGATGCATGGACTAGAAATTAAGTCATTACATACAATAGATGCCTTAGGGCATTAGGGCTGACTTTTCTTGTGAACTCAGGATGGGAAGAGCTGACATTGTATTGTTATACACAAACTAAGCTTTGGTATTTGATGTCATTTTATTTAAGAAAAAAAATTCTATGTTTACAGCCCTGTAGATCCAAAGTCTCACCATATTCTAAAGAAAAATAAAATAACTTAGAGTAATGCTGGAATGAATAGCTCATAAATTTTGAGATATTACACAGAAGTAACAAAGCAGGAAGAAAAGGGTAAGTGTTATCATACTTTACCATTTACAAAATGTTTGAAAAGAAATTCTGACTGAATACCTAATATTTATGGAGCTCATTTAAATTCTACACAATGTGCTTCGGCAAGGCAAACATCCTTCTTCCTGTTTTAGAGATGAGGAGAATGAGACCCAGGAAAAATAACCTTCCTAACATCTACAGCTGGTATGAAGCAGAGTCTCAAGTTAGTTTAATTACACACAAAGGCTGCTCCTTTTGTAGCTCTCTAATCTCACAAAAGCTTCTCAAAGTAGGATTTATCTTCATGTGGAGATGAAAAAAACTGAGGTTCAGAGGAGGTTCAGTGTCTGGCCCAAAAGTTCAGTGCCAGCAACTTGTTTCTGACTGCAAAACTTACATAACCTCCCAAGCCACTGTTGAGAAAAGAAAGCAAAGGAAATCAAGATGGCTGCTATGGGTTGAATTGTGTTACTGCGAAAGTTTACACAGTTCAGTCTTAGCCTCCCAAAATTTCGGAATGTGACATATTTTGTAGATGTGGTCTTCACAGAGACAATCAGGTTAAAATGAGATCATTAGGCTGGGTTCTAATCCAGTATGATCAATATCCTTCTAAGAAGAAGAAATTTGGACACAGGCACATATAGAGGGAAGACAACATGAAGACACAGGCAGAAAATGGCCATCTGTAAGCCAATGAGAGAGGCCTGGAGAACATCCGTCCCTGTTCACCCTCATAGGAACCAAGTCTGCTGATCGTTTTAGCCTCCAGATCTGTGAGTCAAGATATCTCTCTCGTGTAAGGCACTCAGTTTGTGGTACTTACTATGGCAGCTCTGAAAATTCATACAATGGCAAACACTGACGGAAACAGTGTTAAAATAAAAAACATAATGCTTCAAAATTCACAAACTAGGTAAGTACAAAACAACTTTTCTGTAAATTTGTAACATTTATGGTTCTGAGAATATTAAAGATTGAAACTGCACTAAGACTTTTAGAACATCTTGTCTAATGTAATAAACTAAAATCCTCTTGTTTTGGTAAAAAAAAAAATAGACCTACATTATCTATTGTAGGATAAAATATTTTGAAGTACTCACTCTATAGAAAGCTAACCCACAGGTTTGACGGTGATATTCTGGTTTTTTGAAAATCATCATAATTACAAATCCTATGTATAACTATGCATATGTAATATTATAAGATGCTTACATATTAAATGTTTACAGGTTTTCATTAATTTATTAATCAATGCACAGTCAGTATGTATCCTTGGTATATATTAAAGAGGTTTTGTTTGTTCCTTTGTTTGTTTTTAAGTAAGCTCTATGCCCAACGTGGGGCTTGAACTCATGACCCTCACATCAAGAGTCACATAATCTATTGAGTGAGCCAGTCAGGTGCTGCAAGAGTTCTATTTTTAAATTGTCTTCTTATTTCCACAAAGATAATTCTAGATAATGCAGCAAGAATCCATATTAGTGATTATTTATAATTTCAACAGCTAATAAAACTGAACATTTTCTTTTTCCAAGTAACTATACACTCTTTGCAAAAAGATACCATCTTCTAACCTCATCAAATTCTGAGTCCCGTGGTACTTTTTAACTGGTAAGAGCACAATACTGCTATTTTTGAAGGAGAGGAGAATGATAAAATGATAATGAGTAAGGTCTCTTTCATTTGAAGTTCTTTGGAACAGTTTTTCCATGAGATGGTTAAAGAAAGGGACATATGGAAAAATGACCAATAAATGTTAAGTAATGCAATTATCATTAATATTATTATTAAATTGATTTGTTAAAAATTATTAATTATATTCTTTTTTATATGCTTATAAGAAAATCACATATCATATATATTTAAAGATATGTCTAAGTATGAGTTTCTTTGTAATTAATATTTCCAAGGAGGTGATTGCCCTTTTGATCCATATCATTAAGTAGTTTTTAAACTTATAATGTGTCCTTTAATTAAAGTTTTTTTTTAATTTTCATTTTTCATTTATATTATTTCCTTGCAGGAGGCAACTAATAATGTGTAAGTTATATTTTTCTCCTCTCTCCTCCTTCACTTTCAATTCCCTCACAGCCTTCTGCATTCTAGAAGACCCAACAATGCATTGACTTTACTTAACAGTTTTTCAGGTTTTTTACAGTGTCATTTTTGTTATGTTGCATATCCAACGAGCATTTCCACTTGGTGCTGTCATTTTCTATTCTCTCCAAATTTCCTTTTGTCCTCGTCAAGACCCTGTTTCATTTTAGAGTCTTTTTCCTCTCATCTCATCTTGATGCTCCTTATGACTTTCTCCTCTTTGTCATGGAGGCCATATGTTGTTCTTCCTACTGTGAAAGTAAAACATCTGTTCAAAATTCTTTCCTGGTCACCATAATAAATCCTTTTCAGAAAACTGGTTCTTTTCTTCTGTGGTCTCAGGATGAGATTCCTTTACCCTATGCTGATGCATCATTTCCTGGACTCATGTTTGTTCAATTCTTACTATTTACTGTGCTTAAATTCTAACAGACCTATCCAGATACAGTGCTGGTGAACAGATTCTCTGGCAAACTTTATCCATGTTCCTTCTCTGCACTGCCCATGAGGAAGCTATCATAGTATCCTCCTTATCTGGGTAGTGGGGGTACTTGCAATTGTCGCTGCAACTGATCCAACATGGCTTTGCTAGACCAAGGTAAGAATTCGTTATAATCCCAATGCATGGTTCTCTTAAAAGAGAAAACAAGGAGTGCAGGAAAGACTAGAATAGCCAAGATATTGGCTATTTCATATGATCGTATATCATACATCCTGTACGATCATATGAAAAATGGAAGATAGATACTGATCATTTCAAAAAAATGGTGCAGTAGGAAGTTTGCTGACTACTTTTCTGAATGGCACAGAGTCAGGACACTTTGTCATGGTGAGATCAAGGAGTTCCCTGTCTTTTTAGGGAGCCACCTTCAAACAGTAGAAAACACACTGGGTTTTTTTGTTTTTTGTTTTTTGTTTGTTTGTTTGTTTATTCCTTCCTATTCCACTAGCATTGTGTTGATGGATACATTCTTGGATTGTAACTGTCTTTCAGTCTTAGTTTCCAGCATACTTCAATTTCTATTCTTCTGGGTCTACACAAAATTTTCATGGTAAAATGGGAGACACCATGTCAAGGGCTGGCAGCTAACACCTTTTTAAAGGGAATGGCTTAGTTGAAGAATATATATCATATATATAATTTATTATTATTATTGTTATTATTTTATTTAAATCATATCAACTTTTCTTTCCTTAACCATACTAAATGCATCTAAATAACGCAAACCAAGCAAGTAAGATAATCTTATTTGTACTTGGGATTTTGCTTGGTTTCCTATTTTATTTCATTTTTATTTACTTATTATTTTTGCTGCTGACCTTTTTGTTTTAAATAACTTAATTCTCTTCCATGAATTGACTATTCTAGCTAAAAACAAGTATGCCACTTAACTTCTAATGAATTAATATGCCTGCTTACTTACACCTCTTCTATTTCCTCCCCCTGGTTGTTTTGTATGGGACTCTTGCAGAGTGCTGAGATTGAGAACCCCTTACATGGCCAGCCTGTATGTCACAGCCTGGCCCGCGGAGCTATCAACATGATACGCATGGCGACACATAGCCCTTTGATGTTTGTGTGGGCTTGACGAGTGCAGTGGCCTTCCAAGGGATTGTCCTTGGTGGTCTTGCTTCCCACTTTAAAAAAAATGATTTCATCTGGTTCAAGAAAAGTCGAAAGAAATGTAGGTAATGGTGCTATACTTTCTTGTTAACTGAATTTGTGGATTATGAATTTTGAAGATGTGGTTAGTTCCACTTCTACTTCTAGTGCCTACCACATAGTACGCATACATTTTTTTTAATGTTTTACTTCATGATGGATCATTTAATATTTAGTCCTTTTTCACTGAAAGGTTTATAATTTGGGGAAGCAAAGACATCAAGCTTTTATATCTCCTATGTCAACAACTGACTGTGGGGTGAAGCTTCAGGTAAGAAAAAAAAAAAAAAAAGAAAGAAAAGAAGAGCTGATTTCATTTCTTTGCCTAAGAAGCAAATGATCTTAGATCTAAAAGATCTAAACTAAAAACTCTTTATAAACGGAGGTAATTGTGGTTGCCCTTTGTATCCCAATAAGGCAAGCATGCAATTATCAAGTGATACATGGATAAGAAACAGTAACTTTAGCAGCTAGTGTGGGTCACAAAAGTGACCAGAGTACTTCAGCAGAACAAGACAACAGCAACAACAACTAGTGGTTAAATAAAACTCTAGTAAAGGATATGATAATTGACAAACTTTAAATTGAAAGACTTCCCTCTTTTTCACAATCAATTACAACATTTCTTTGTATGGCTCTTTGCACAAAGCTATGTGCCACAGGATAATGTTACTATTTGTAATGACTATGGATGGAGAGGGCAATTAAACGAAGTAAGAATTATAGAGAGGTGTACCTTCATGGGATTTTAAAATCCAAAGGCATAACACAAGAAACAGCAGGTACAAGGATAGCTGAAAAGAACTAAAAACATCTAAGGTCTTAACAATCCTAAGAACATACAGCTAATCACCGACTGAAAAGCTCATTTACATAGAACTTAGTCAAATAATAATACTGTTAACAATAATCATGATGCAAAGAAGACAAATGAAAAGATGTAGGGTTTATCAAAGAAAAGAAAATGGAAAGAAAAATCCTAAGGAGAAAATAATTTTAAAGGTCACTAAATTCTGCCAATGTAGTGGAAGAAGAAAGATGAGATTACAAAGTCTGAGTTTTAAATATACTTGCAAAGCAGCCTAAGAGTGAAAACAGTCCATTATCTCTCCCTTTCCAGAGAGCTATAAACCTCGGTCTCCAAGGCACCATTAACACATGAATCACAGAGGGTCAAATAAATTCAGATGCACAATTTAGGTATATGCAAAATATCTATTGTGGGGGTAGTCAGTAGGGAAAATCAGATAGAGACTAAATCTATTTATATAAATCTATATATATGTTATCTATTTATCTATCTATTCCCTAAACTATATTTAAAACCTATTTATACATCTCTTTACAATAAAATCTCTGTAAGAAAGCTTTCCCCATTGAATTAAATATATCAGTGTAATTCTCAATTACACTTTCTTTGGCATTCCCTAGAATCGTATAGTATCAAATTCTCATCAAAACAAGAGAAATTCAAATTTGAACACTGAAAATGAGATTGACTTTGTGGATTTTTTTTTTCCCTGCTGAGAATATAAAATAAAACCATTCTTATTGGGACTATATCGGTAAAATTTAAATATCACCCTCATGGAAATTCTTAAATCCGCAGAGAAATCGTCTATGTTGATAGGACCCAGATTTACAACCAAAACAATAACAACTGTGCCTCAGCATAAATCCTTTACTATTTTTTTAACTTAATCCAATGCCTAGCATTTTCCATAAAGATATTATTAAATAAATAATTTGCTCCTCAACAGCATTTCTCTGGCAGAGAGGAGAGAAAGCAATACAGACTAACCCATCATGTCACCAGATGAACGGGCTCCTTCAATAGAAAACCTCTTTCAAAATTAATGGCCTGCTACAGCACGATGAGTGCTCAGGAAAGGAAATATTTATGGTTTTTCTCCTAACTTCTGACCCTTGAAATTAAAAGCACTTTCTCCACCTCCTCTATTCCAGTTAACCCGTAGGAAAAATGTCTCTCTTTATGGCAGGGAGAAATTTTTATGATACCCAGAGATAGAGCTATACAGAAGTGATCTAATGCAAAGCTTCCCTCAAGCAGCTTGCCTCCCAGGGGTGAGAAAAAACACAGAATGCCCTGGGACAAAGGATCACTGGACTTCGCACAGCAGCTCATACCAAGCACGAGATAGGGGTACTTTTTCCTGCAGGGCACTGAAATGCCCAGATAGTTATGCAGCCTTTCCATCTGGCCTCTATGGTTAATTACCAGCTTGAGGGTCCAAAGTGCTCAGGATTCTGGCCCAAACAGAAACCCAGATTCCAACACCAAACAATCAGGCGTCCTGGATATCCAGCCAAACATAGATGGCTTCAAGCTAGGTAAGATCTAGAGGAGAAAGGATTCTCTCTGTTCTCACTTGTTAACTTCAAGACAGAGCAGACTGTATAACAATCATAAGACAAGATTCCAATCATAAATAATAATGGCAATAATCATGCACTAGCATACTCTATATTATATATAGCATATATATAATATAATAGATTATACAATACATTGCTATAAATAACATTTCTGTTAAGAAAAATAGGAAAGGGATAGCACACTTAAGAAAAAGGAGTGTTAAAAAAGAAGATGGCATGCCAGTGAAATTGATTTCAGACTTCTGGCCTCTAGAACTGCGAGAGAATAATTTTCTATTGTTTTAAGTCAACAAGTTTAGAGTTAATTTGTTATAAAAGTCACAGGTAATTAACATGCCATCCTTAAGTCCTCAGTGCTTTGACTACATATTGTTTCCAAGCTGCAAATCAGAAAACTGTTTGCATTAACTATGTAAATAATACAGGAAAAAACCCCCAAATAAACTCCTTTTTAAAGCAAAAAAATTAGGCACCTTTTTTTTTTTTTTGAATTTGTGAGGGCAGATTTTTCTTCCTTTAAAAGGGGAGAATCCTAAGTTCCCACTCTCTTATTAAATCACCTGAAAAAGACCTTTAACTACAAAGATAAGTGATAATACACATTTCATAAAATGCCACAAATCACATTTTCTTTTTTAAAATTCCTTCTTTTAAGCTCATAAATATAATACATTCAAAGCTGAACTATTTTCTCTTGATAATTTATTTTGGGAAAGCCTATGCTTTCAAAAGGTCACAGTTTTGAAGGTTCATTAAAAGTTATTTGGCGATTTTTTTTAATAATGAAATGCAAATATTAAAAGTGAAGGGAGTGTTAATTACTTGAAAATGGGAAACCATTTGCAGTACTTAAAACATATTATGAACACTCTATCACTCTATTTCAGGACTGAAGCTACCTCTTACTCGTCTAAGTTTGCTGGGCATATGGCATTACATTAGGCATGGCACATATGTGGAACATGTTTTTTCTTCTTCCTCCTCTACATATTTTACTGTGATATAAGCCATATGTTTCATTACAAAGGGTGGTATGAAAAGGCTATTGCAAGAGAGGCAAACTCTTGATTCAGAGATCAGCAATATAGAAAGGCCTCTTCATTAAAAACACATTATTGTTTTGCTTCAAGGCATTTACCTTATGTTCCCAGTAACACCCTGACAGTTTAGAGATTAAAAACATCTGGATTTTAGGCATTAAGATTTTAGGGATCATGGGTCTGACGCTGAAAATACAGACCATTATGGAATACTCACAATAATGGGCTGTTTGGTGGAGATAGAAATCATGTCATGAATAAATTGATATATAATCATTTAATGATTGAATACGTCTCATGATTGCATATGAGGAAACATAGGTTAAAACATGTGGGGCCTATATTCCTTATTTATAAACCAGGCAATCTTGAAGATATTGTTAAGATACCATATTAATTTTAGAAGTTTATTTTAGTTGTGTGGTGATGATAAAATGATTATCTAGTTTCCTTTCAGGGATGGGAGGTAAAATAAAATGCCCTTTGAGCTAAAATTATGAGTCTTGCCATTACTAAGTGCTAAGTAAAGTTTAAACACATGTGTGTGGGTTTAAAGATACATCCACAAACTCTTTACTAGTACTCCCCTTATGTGATGGGGCATAATTCCACTCCCTTGGAGTGTGGGCTGAACTTAGTGATTCCCTTCTAGCAAAGGGATTATTACAGAGGTGATGGGATGATGCTTCCAAGATTAAGTTATATAAAAGTTGTGACTTGTGCATGCTCTCTCTCTCAATCTCTCAACCTCTCAATCTCTCAGTCTCTCTTGAATCACCCTCTCCAGGGAAAGCTAGTTGCCATGTTCTGAGGGCACTGGGGCAGGCCTTGGAGAGACCCACATGATAAGGAATCAAAGGCTGTTGTTAACATTGTGAGTCAGCTTAAAAGCAGGTATTCTGAATCCTGCCAACAGCCATGTGAGTGAACCTAGAAGCAGAAATTCTTCCAATGAGGGTTCGAGGAGACTGCAACTCTGGCCAACACCTTGACAGCAACCTCATGACAGACCTTAGGTCAGAAAGTCACAATTAAGCCACTCCATATTCCTGATTCACTGGAACTGTGAGATAATACATGTTGTTTTAAGCTGTTAAATGTGGGATCATTTGTTACACAGCTGTTGCTAACTACTACACATGTAATAAGAATAAGCTGTGGCAGGACTGGGGAAGGGCCAGAGAATGAATCTGTGTCTCCGAACCCAGGATTATAACTTCTCAGTGGAAGGATATTGGGCAGAGTCACACAGCTCCTTGAGGTCTCATTTCCTCATGTATGCAAGAAAGGTGTTAACCAAAATGATTTCCAAGGTTTCTTCTGGCAGTGAAAATGTAGGAGTGAGCTGTAAAAGGCAGCTCTACCCTTGATATAAGAAAAGATGGCCACTGGAACTGCCCAGCAGTGGGATCTGCCTTCCGGGCCTCTTGGTAGAGGAGACTGGATCATCATCAGTGCTGGCCATACCGAAAGTTTTCTTGCATTGGATAGGAAATAGGCAGATAACATAGAGGATGACTTTCAACCCTGGTAAGCTATATTTCTGACACTCGCTGTAAGAACAAAAGAAAGAGATAATGCCCCAAATCACACTAAACCAAAAGAGACAAATAAACACTGTATGTTTAGTCATAGAAGGGTGGTCACGAATCAAAAGAACAAGCTGCAGAAGCTACATCAGGGATCGAACCCAGCATGCAGGATTTGAAATTTATTTTTTAATTTTTTAAAATAATTTATTTATTCATTTATTTTAAAGAGAGAGCAAGAACGCACAAGTGGAGTAAGGGGCAGAGGGGGGAGGGAGAAGGAGAGGGTAAGAATCTCAAGCAGACTCCATGCTGAGCCAGAGCTTCACTCAGGCAGGGCTCGATCTCAAGACCTGGAGATCATGACCCAAGCCAAAACCAAGAGTCATACACTTAACCAACTGAGCCACCCAGGCGCCCCTTTTTAATTTTTTTTTTTTTTAATTGTGATGCTCAGGCCATGCTCTAGGCTAATTTAGAATCTCTAAAGGTGAGAACCGGGTGTCAGTGTTTTTTTAAAGCTTACCAGCTGATTCTAACATACAGACCAAGTTAATTACCACTGAAGACGGTCTCATTTGAGTGACTAAGGAAAGAAGAAAAACACACTATTCTGTATATTTTGTCCAGGTACGGAAAAAGATAAACACACACACACACACACACACACACACACACACACACACCCCTAAAAATAGTAAAGATAGAGTGAAAAGGAAATTTTACCACTTAAATTATTTTACAAAGAATGTATGTCACTACTCTAATTTAAAAGGCTAGGAGACAGGCACCTGGGTGGCTCAATCAGTTAAGCATCCGAATCTAGATTTCAGCTCAAGTCATGGTCTCATGGGTCCTGGGACTGAGTCCACATCGGGCTCCGTGCTCAGCGGGGAGTCTGCTGGAGATTGTCTCACTTCCTCTACCCTCCCCCTACTTGCACTCTCTCTCTGTCTCTCAAATAAATAAGTACATCTTTTAAAAAAATAAAAATAAAAGTTTAGGAGAAAAAATATTTCACAAATTTCTCAAATGGCTATAGAGTCTGGAAGAACAAAGATAGTTACTAATATCTGACCTCAATTTTCATCTTTAAAAGCCACTGAAAGATTAAGCTACAAAATAACAAAACAACAGGTTGAAAGAGTAAAAAAAATAAACATTTGTTTAATCAACACTACAGAAGACTGCTGCTTGTCTGATTTTTTTCCTTAATAAATTATTTTTCCCTTAGTCCTGATGACATAAAGTTTAATCCAAAACCCTTCAGTGGAACAGAAAAAAATAAAATAAAAATAAATTAAGAAATATAACTAAACACTATTCCCACTGTATAATAATCTTGTGTAAGAATGACATATAAGAATGGTGAAATGCCCATGTTTCAAGGGTGTTTGTACCCATGGAGGCATAGGGGAGGTATTTATCCAAAAGAAACCACTTAATCCTTTGTGTTAGTGTAATGCCAAATTTTATTAATGATTTATGAATCATGCAAGGGCACTATGTCATGTAATGGCTGAAATATTTATATATATTTAAGCGTCCAACATCAAGGGAAATTCACAAAGAGGACAAAGTAGCATTTTGTTTATAATGTTTACTAGGAATTGTATTAGGAAACATTCCTGTGTTTAATATCTGTCTGAGTTCATTCAAAATGTCTTTCTTTACTCATCCACTCTGTATGTACCCTGTTTAGCTTCCTCACAATGCTACAGATTTGTAGACAGTAGTACTGTGAGCTAAATGGAAATTGCAGAAATGTAATTACAGCTGGATGAGAATGTTAAGTACTCACTTTGAGTTTTAACCTGACAGTGTTTTGGATGAATAGCATCATCAATCAATATTTATTGAACATTCAAAGGGTACATGATTTGGCCTAGGTAGTAGACAATAAAGGCATCTGTACTTGTGTGGATTTCCCTTCTTCACAAATGCACTGGAAAACTGCCAACAATCTAATGTGATAGGTTAAAAAATGTGTCCCCCACCACTCATTTGAATACCAACTGTAATGAAACGGGTTTTCTTCTAAAAATTAGCTTTCAGTGTGAAAATGAAATGGCTCTACTGTGAAAATACTGATGTCAGAAGGAAAGGAACAGTTTTCTTCAATTGATATTACATCTTAGAAAGGTTTATGGTTTTCAAAAAAAAAAAAGAAAGGTTTATGGTTTTTCTTAAAAAAAGAGAGAGAGAGAACAATTTTTCAAAGTAATGGTTCAAATTCATTCATTTTGAAAACACAGGAAAATCCAACCCTAATCTCCCACCCCCACATCATGGATGCCAGTAACGATAAGCTGGTCAATATCCAAAGGGTTAAAAAATGGACATTCAGATAAATATAAACAAGAAGGGGTCTGTAAAATATTAATATGTTAAGGTATTTATGATTATAAACAGTTGACTTCAAAGCATCATCTCAATTTGGTATTATAGGGAAAAAAGAGAAAGATCAACTTTTATTCTAACCCAACAAAATAATAAGAAAAAAATGAGATGATTTCTTCAAAAAATGAAGAAATATGTGCTATGAGTTTTGTCTATTTTCTGTTCAAGGACAATTCATTTTCCTATCGTAAAATATGATCTCTCTGAACTGTATAATATGGAAGATTTAATGATTATTAGACACTAGTGCAGTCAACCCCTCACTCTAGAAAACTGATTAAGAAGCTTTCACTGAATGCAAAGTCTTGCACTTTAAACTCAGAGAAAACCCAGTTAGAGATCTACTTGAATATTGGGTTGATCTTTTTTTTAAGTTCAATACTTTCGTGGAAATATACATTATACCTTTTAAATAGTATACTTTCCACCAATTCTTTTGATGTGGCCTTTTCTTAAAAACTATTGATGTTAATGAGAAAAAAAACTTTGAATGTACAAACTCAAATGAAAGGTAAAACAACATTTTCCTAGGTTTTTGGGAAAATACTTCCCTTTATAGAGAAACACCAAGAACGTGTGTGTGTGTGTGTGTGTGTGTGTGTGTGCACATGCGCGCATGTATACACTATGTTAAAGACCATCACTGTACTTTTTGAAATTTTCATAATCGAGAATCAAGGAAAGTGCTTATTCTTTTAATATATCAACTAGCAGTTCTTTTCCTGCCATGGTAAAAAATTTTCTTATTCATGACAGGTGGCCAGTTTAAGTCACAGTAATAAGGTTATACATACAGATTTAAGTATTCAATAAGAGTTAAAGACCTGAGTATCCAGTGTAAACCTTGTCTTTGGTCACTGGGGAATCTGTGGGGTAGATCCAGGGATTAGACATTGGTTTTATGTGTGAAAAATTACTCAAAGTCCATACAGAAAGAAGACTATTTAGAGAACAGTTATGATAGAACGCTGTCTTCAAATTGCACGCACACATGCATATATTCAATGACAAGCATGCAAGCTTTGTTTCAGATGAGAAAACTAGTAGCCATGACTGTGAGCTGTGTGTGGATTAAAAATGCCAATTCAGCCTCTTTCATTTCCTATTCTCACCTCAGGACCCAGCCCAGCCCCGGAGTACTTCCATCAGAGCACCACGGTCTCAGTTTACCAAAACAAGCAAAGCTGGATCAAAAACAAATAGAGGGGTTGTTCCTCACAAGGCGTCATCAACTAATCACTGTTAGGAAATGCCAGATTGTAACAATTACTAACCTGTGAAAAAATACTATTTAATCCTTCTTGGGGAAAAAAAAAAAAAAAAAAAAAACACCACCACCACAATATGATGAAAGAATTATCTTCTTATTCTTACTGTTGTTTCTTTCTGGATAGTTTATATTGCTTTGGTTTCAGGTCCACTTATCTTTACTTCTATTTTGTCTTGTCAGCTATTTATTGCATCCAATGTATTTTTCAACTCAGACATTGCACAGTAGTTTTCATCTCAAGAAGCCCCATCTTGGTCTTTTTAATGTTTACATATTTCTACTTAACTTTTTGAACATAGAATACAGTTTATTTGTTTGTTTGTTTGTTTTTAGAGTAAGAGCAAAGGGGGTGTAGAGGGAGAGAGAGAATCTTAAGCAGGCTCTACATCCAGGGCTGAGCCCGACGCAGGGCTCAATCTCATGACCCCGAGATCATGACCTGGGCAGGAATCAAGAGTTGGATGCTTAACAGACTGAGCCAACCAGTCACCCAAACATAGAATACAATTTAAGAACTGTTTTAATGTTTTTACCTACTAACCGTAATATCTGTGACAATTCTGGGTCAGTTTCAATTGATTGATTTTTTTTTCTTCTCAGCATTATGGGTATTAGTTTTCTGCTTCGCTTTATGCCTAGTAATTTTTGCCAAGTTTTTATTTAAAAATTCCAGATAATTAACATACAGTGCAATATTGGTTTCAGATATACAATATAGTGATTCATCACTTCCATACATCACCCAGTGCCCTCCTTAATCCCCATCACCTGTTTAATCCAAACCTCCACCCACCTCCCCTCCAAGTAACCATCAGCTTGTTCTCTAGAGTTAAGAGTCTGTTTCTTGGTTTGCCTCTCTTTTTTCCCCCTATGTTCATTTGTTTGTTTCTTAAATTCCACATATGAGTGAAATCATATGGTAGTTGTCTTTCTCTAACTGACTTATTTCTATGTCTGGTAATTTTATTGGATATCAGATATTGTTAATTTTATTTGGGGGTTGTTGGATACTTTTGTATTCCTATAAAGAGTCTTGTTTTTTGTTCTGGGATATAGTTAAACTTCTTGCAAACACTTTCATCCTTTTGGATCTTGCTTTTATGGGACCAGCTTAAGGTTTAGTGTAGAGACAATGTTTCCCCATTTCTGAAGTCGATTCTTTCTGAGTACACTTCCAGTTGCCCCATGAATTATGGTTGGTATGCCTTGGGCAAGTTATAGGGATTGTTTCCTTAAATCCTTTTTAGTGGTCTTCTCTTTGACCTTGAGTAATGTCCTCACATGCACTTGCTGGTCAGCACTCTGCTGAATGCTCCGGGGCCCATGGGGGGCAGTGCTCTGCACATCTCCAGAGTTCTCTCTGTGCAGCAGTCTCATCTCTAGTACCATGTCCTACAAATTCTTGCTGCCTTAGTGTCTTCAGACTCTCTACCCTAACTCTTTAATTCAGGGAGCCCACCAGGTTTTGACTGGGTTTCCTCTTTCTATGCCACTTTCTAGAAACTCTCTCATGGCCATAAACTGGGGCAATCATCAGACTCACTTGTAGGTTTCTATTGTTCAGGGATCATTGTACTTCATTACCTGATATCCACTGTCATAAAAACCATTGTTTTATACAACTTATATGTTTTTTGGCTTGTTTCAAGTGGAAGAATAAATTGGTCCCTTACCCCACTTTCCCAAAGCTAAAGTCAGAATTATCTTTTCACAGCCCCATGTAACTCCTTTACATAAAACATTTCATTGCAGTTCCATCATTAAAATAAATTCCAAGCTCCTTACAAACTTCATAATTTAAACCTTGTCTACTTTTCTAGCTAAGCCTCTGTCACTTGCTTCTAATAGCAAAACTTCACAAATACAATAACTGGCATTTCACACATATAAGACATTTTTTCAGTACATTTGCACATGCTGTTCCCTCTGCCTACAACTCATTTCCCTGCCTTCGCAGCTGAGAAAGTCCTATTCATCCAGATATAACCAACACAAATGCACAAATGTAACCTCTGTGTGAAGCCCTCCCTCCCTGACACACTTCCAGCCACCTTCTTGCCCTCTCCTTTGCTCCCACCCAAAGAGTCAGCTTACCTCAGTGCTCACAGAAACCTATTATTCCTGGTGCTATGATGTTATCCATTACTTTGTATATTAACTATATTTTAAACATGCATTTACCCAGCTATGACCTTGGACAAGCAAGCTCCTCAAACACCAAAGTTTCCTCAACTGTAAAATGGAAATGATACTAGGTATCAAAAGGCTGGGCCACATAGGGTCAATTTATTTTAACAAGTATGCTAGTTACATTTTCAACTCTCTATAATATGTTCAATCTCTTTTCTTCATTTTCCAGGTATTTTCTCAGTTAATATACCTTAAAAGTTATCACGTCCCATCACTAATCTGAAAAACCTGCAATAAAAATACTGCAGGAAAGTCCTAAATCAAGAAAAACCTCAGTGCCTTCGGAATGATGAGGGCTTAGAGGCAACAGTGGTGAATTGACAATATAAGTTGCAGGGAGCCTTCGGACCAATCTACAGATTTAATGTAATCTCTATCAAAATACCAACAGCATTTTCAATTGAACTGTAACAAACAATCCCAAAATTTGTATTGAACCACAAAAGACCCTAAATAGGCAAAACAATCTTGAAAAAGAAAACTGGAATTATCATAATTCCAGACTTCAAGTTACATTACAAAGATGTTGAAATCAAAACAGTATGATGCTGGCATAAAAATAAACACATAGATAAATGGAACAGAATAGAAAACCCAGAAATAAACCTACATTTATAGGTCCAATTGATCTTCGACAAAGGAAGAATGAATATACAATGGGAAAGAGACCATCTCTTCAACAAATGCTATTAGGAAAACTGGACAGCTACATGCAAAAGAATGAAACCAGACCACTTTCTTATACTACACACAAAAATAAATTCACAGTGGATTAAAGACCTACATGTGAGACCTACAGCCATAAAAATTCTAGAAGAGAACACAGACAGTAATTTTCCTGACATCATCTATAGCCACATTTTTCTAGATTTGTCTCCTGAAGCATGGGAAATAAAAGCAAAAATAAACTGTTGGGACTCCATCAAAATAAAAAGCTTCTGCACAGCAAAGGAAACCATCAACAAAACGAAAAGGCGACTTACTGAATGGGAGAAGATATTTGCAAATGACATATCCAATACAGAGTTAGTATCCAAAATATATAAAGAACTTATACAACTCAACACCAAAACAAACAAACAAACAAAAACAAACAAACAAAACCACCAAGTAATCCAATTTAAAAATGGGCAGAAGACATGAACAGACATTTCCCCAAAGAAGACATCCAGATGGCCAACAGACATGAAAAGATGCTCAACATCACTCATCATCAGGGAAATGCAAATCAAAACTCCAATGAGATATCACCTCCCAGCTGTCAGACCGGCTAAAATCAACAGCACAAGAAACATCAAGTGTCGGCGTGGATGTAGAGAAAAGGAACCCTCTTTTACTACTATTGTTGGGAATGCAAACTGGTGCAGCCGCTGTGGAATACAGTATGGAGGTTCCTCAAAAAGTTAAAAATAGAACTACTCTAGGATCCAGTAATTGTGCTACTGGTATGTACTCCAAAATCACAAAAACACTGATTCAAAGGGATACATGTACTCTTATGCTTATTGCAGCATTATTTACAATAGCCAAACTATGGAACCAGCCCAAGTGTCCATCAACAGATGAATGGATAAAGAAGAGGTGGTGTGTACATACAATGGAATATTACTCAGCTGTAAAAAAAAGAATGGAATCTTGCAGTTTGCAACATGAATGGAGCTAGAGAATACAATAGGAAGTGAAATAAGCCAGTCAGGGAAAGACAAACACCACATGATTTCACTTATGTGTGGAATTTAAGAAACAAAACAAATGAGAAAAGGAAAAAAAGAGAGAGAGAGGCATAAACCAAAAAAACAGGCAGTTAACTATAGAGAACAAACTGATGGTTACCAGAGGGGAGGTAGGGGGGTGATGATAGGTGAACTAGGTGATGGGGATTAAGGAGGGCACTTGTCATGATGAGCACCAGGTGTTGTATGGAAGTGATGAATCACTAAATTCTATACCTGAAACTAATATTACACTGTATGTTAACTATACTAGAATTAAAATAAAAAACTTAGTTAAAAATGCCATCACTTAACATAAATGCAACAAGATTTCATAAAGTAATCAATTTACCTGTGAAAAATAACATGAAAGGGAGAAAACATATTAGAGGTGAGCTAGAACTGGGCTATTATTACAGAGATATTTCTTTAAAAGGTGGTATATTTTCAATTGGCAACAGTGAATCTAGAGGGAGCTGGAGACCCCCTCCCCCGGCCCACCCAGTACCCAGGGACAGGGAATGGAGAGGAGCAATCCTTGGTAGAGTCACAGCCAAGTATAATCAGCAAATCTCCACTAGCTGCTCTGTCCACTGATGCCGTAAATGAAACAAACACTCTTAACGTCCTTTTAAAAGGAACGTCTAATCAATTGACTATATTAGTATTTAAAACACATAGCTGGGAAAAAAAAAAAAAGTCCCTACTACTTCACAACAAACAGCAGAAGGTGAAGCACAATTACAAAATAAAACACACAAACATTTAAGGGAAAAGGCTTTTTTTCTGATAGGGCCTGTTTAAGCTTTGTTTACTTTCTCAGCAAGAATAAAGGCCTTGGGCGACATTTAATTAAAATGCTCCCTAAGCTTTCATGCTTCCTGAGGCAGTAAGATTGGGAACACTGAGATAGTCTTCTTGCTGTGGACTGTGAAGGGAACAAGCATGGATGTGAACTTCCCCCACAATATGCAGAGGAAAGCCATACCCTGGAAAGGTCAGTTAGTAAGATGCCCTACAGCGTAGGTACAGAGTATATGAACTCTTCGGATAAGGAACAAAAATAGGAAAGGCTTGAGCTGCACACACTTTCTGTCATCTCAAGTATAAACCACTACTTTCTAAGTTGCAATAATCTGCAGGAGTGAAGGACTGTACCAGTGACATTAAGTTATACACACAAATAGCATGGTGTGTCATTTAAGCTGGACAAT
Source organism: Ursus arctos (assembly GCF_023065955.2). Classification (NCBI taxonomy): domain Eukaryota; kingdom Metazoa; phylum Chordata; class Mammalia; order Carnivora; family Ursidae; genus Ursus; species Ursus arctos. The sequence goes on from NW_026622852.1 coordinate 3,838,865, forward strand.
TCCCAAATCTCAGTAGTCGCTAAAATTCATGGAGACTGAATTAGAAAATGACTGAGTGTTAAAAATTAGGAGTTAAAGCAAAAAGAAATGAAGTTTCGATTTTCTGAGTTTTTTTGTCTTTTTTCCTTTTGTTTGGTTTTTAAAGGTAGATAATAGCAAATGCTTATAGAGACCATCATAGGATTTCCTTAGTTCAATCACTACACAGAATCAGAGAACCTCTGATGCAAGACCAGAAGGACCAAATCCTGACTTGGGACAGCGACCTACTGAGATCAGACCTTGGGTGTGCCCGAACCTATACTGAGGCTCAGTTGGTTGTGGTTCAAATGGATGCTGCTGGAACTAAATGAGATACTACAAAGAATAAGCATGCAACAAAACAGTAGCAATGATGGTGATGATCCAAGGTGTTCTGTAAGATTACGCTAGGAGCAGTATTTGTGATATCCACAAAACAGGAGAGATGAGAAGCAGAAACTCCCATTTAGGGAAAGATGTGTTTCAATTGTTAGAATAGGTTTTATTTCTTTTAAAATAAATCCCACCCTTTAAATTATCATTTAAAACTTCTTGTTAAATGAATATATTTAAGAATAAAATTAAAACAGAGGTATTGCCCAACTGGCTAACAAATTAACACATTTGTCCTTTAGATTTCCTTCAGGGAAAAAAACATGCATTAAAGTGAAAATGACTTCAGTACAGAAGAGTAGTAATTAATTAACAGCAAGACATTTTTACATAACCTTGCAAATAGTTGACATGCCTTCTTCCCCAAATGTGTAAAGAAAGATAATTTTGTGATTTTATTTTCTGTCAAAAGAAATTCTACAACTCAGTAAAGATATTAGAGCTAGTGCTTTTGTTTTTTTAATACACTTCATACTGTCCTGAGAATGTGTTTCCTATTTTGAGCAAGTCATACCTTAATTTTTGTAAGTCATTTCAGCACTGAACAATCTTATATGAATGATATATCTGTGATCATCAGATCACAGTGAAATGGTGAGAGCAAGATGGTCATAGATTAAACTTTATTGAAATCCTACTTACTACACTTCCTGATTTATATAGTCCTACAACCACTTAACCTAAAATACAGTCCGATGGACTTAGTTTTAATGACTGGATTCAAGCACAGCATATAACTCTTATATTTTGTCCAATTGTCATCTTGCTTGAAGTAGTTCCCACAAACTACCGTGGAAACCTCCTCAATGCACAGTACAACAGAAGGAAGAACTCTTTGAAGCCATCCTGAAGTATTGACCAGTCCACAGATGGTCTTACAGGGTGTAGCTTTCAAAATGGAAGTCAATGTCAGATTTGGTTACTTGCTTTCTCAGAAGTAGTAATGGAGATAGATTGGAAACTTCGGTGTCCTCCATAATAATACACTGTTTCCCCCTGAAAGTTTCATTCCACTTTTTGGTATTTAGGTGTATTCGTGCCTATTTTTGTGTCTGTCTATCTGTCTATCTACATGCAAACACAAACACACACACATACACACACACACACACACACACTAATTTTAGGCCAGTTGGATAGCCACAGGCTAGATCACTAAGCTAGCATATATTTTGAACCATTTTGGCTATAAGAAGCCAAAACTAGTAATAAAAATTATTCCCTATTTAAAGTCTGAGATAATTTGCCCTTTTAGGGACATCTAGGCGGCTCTGTCAGTTAAGTGTCTGCCTTCGGCTCAGGTCATGATCCCGGGGTGGTAGGATCAAGTCCCACCTCGGGCTCCCTGCTCAGCGGGGAGCCTGCTTCTCCCTCTGCCTGCCACTCCCCCTGCTTGTGCATGCTCTCTCTCTCTCTCTCTGATGAATAAATAAATAAATCTTAAAAAAATAATTTGCCCTTTTATTGTATTTTTAAGACACCAAGTTCCTTTCTTTGATTTATCTTACACCTCAAGTCCCAGGTAGCTCAAACTCTTCTGACTATTGAGATGATCTCCTCCCTGGATCCTGGGCCCTGACTTCCCAGCCTCACAGGGCAAAGTTTACTTTGGTAGTGAAAGCACAATCTCATGCCTAGAAGATATTTATTCCATTGTTTACTTGCGTTTATACTTCAGCTTTTCCTACTGGAAACAGAAAGAAAATCTGTGCTTAGAAAGATCAATAATAATACAGCTGAGAGGCCATGAAGACAAGTCGGATGCTTGCGGATACCGCCAGCCTGGGCTTCCCACTTACTTGCTCTGGGACCTTCGGTGCAATGCTCATCTTGTCTGAGCCTCAGTTTGATCACAGAGAAGTGGACATTAGCACAACACAGAGCTCAGAAGATTGCTCAGTAGGTCGGATGGGTCAATGTAAAGAATTGACCACAGTGCTGGGCACATGGTAAAAGCTACGTTTTATTACCACCACCAACAACAAAAATACAATTTTTCAAGAGCAAGGTAAAAAGCAACGGATGTGATTTTTTTAATTACACCTTCACTCCAAAGTCTTTAAAAAGATATCTTTGATCCACTCTGCAAAGGAAAAATAAAGCAGAAAGGGATCAGGAAGGGGAAGTCAGAGGCCAGGCCTGGGATAAAGATCCTTATCTACAGGTAAAAGGAGAACTAGCCCCTTCATAGCAGATGGAAAGGCAACATTCCACAGAAGATGGATGGATGGATAGATAGACAAATAAATAGATAAATAGATAGATAGATAGATAGATAGATAGATAGATAGATAGATAGACAGATAGATAGACAGATAGACAGTGTAGGTAAATAAGATCCATTAGGTAAAGAGATGAGGTAGAGAAAGATGGATGGGGAGATAGGTAGACGGGTATGCATTCCGAGGAACTACTTCAGGATCTGTTAACCAGAATACAAAGTGTAGCAGCTTTAATTCATCTGCCTTTTCTGTGTACACACCTTCAGGTTCTCTTGTTTTGGGAGCCCCTTGTACCATTCACCAAGGCAACCTCCTGTAAGAGGAGCCTCTCTCTCAGTCTTCTCGGCCCCTCCAGCCTCAGGTCTCAGGGCAGATTAGCATGCTGACAAGGGGGACAAAGGATGGGTCAAAAATAGCCTCCCCAAAACGTGTATTCCCGAGGCAGAGATTCCTCCTCCATTTAGGGATAATTTAAAGCTAATATTCACCGCCAAAAATATACCAGTACAACGACAGATAACGTTACAAGGTGAGCTTGCAGTCTCTGTCTCTCCGTCTGTCTCCCTGTCTCTCTCTCTCTCTCTCTCTCTCTCTCTCTCTCACACACACACACACACACACACACACACACACACGCACGCGCGCGCACACACACACCTTGAGAGCAGATATCTCCTCAGTCATTTCAAGCTTTCCATTTAATCAGCACAGTAAACAAGCTTCTGTGCCTCAGGCTGGCATTCCACAAGCTCCGCCAGATCATGGGGTTTTGTGAATGCTGCAGTCAGCAGGGCCTGAGAAGGCATATTTGCTCACACATTTTGTTGATGACTTTTTTTTTTTTTGGTCCTAGGGATACATCTTGGACAGTGTATATGAGCAATAACAGGTGCCATTTATTTTGCAGACTTTTATTATTTCATTATATTTTTGATCAGCTGTGGTAATTGGTGAATTGAATAATTACTATTATTAAGTGTAGCATTCTTTATATCTCACCACACAATGTAACATCAAAAGCCTAGTCGGGGGAAGTTAAGGTGTCAAATATTCAGTCATAAATCTCCAGTGCTCCAGTTCCAGGAATATCTGTAAAATATCTTTCTTCTGGGGGAAAAACTAAAAATAGCATCTTCCAAATAAATGGAAATAAAACCACTCTAAATTCACCAAATAGATCATAATTATTGACATAAAATGACAAAGTATAATACTTGGTGTTCAGTAAAAATTCTAGACAATTATTCTACCACACAAGAGTAGACCATCTCTCAAGAGGATCTCATTTGATAACTTGAGGGACTATTTCAAATCTGCCCATTTTCCCTTGACAGTAGGTGCAAACATGTAAAAACATCTTGTAAGCATCAAATATGAGCTCCATGCTGTGCTAGGCACAGCAGAAAATAGCAAAGAGTTAGAGCACTGTTGCTAGACTGGTTTACAATCCAGTCAGGAGCCTTTTGACATGGTTTAAGACAAGGTTATGTCCCCCTAGAAGTTTAAGGATTAAGGTTTACAACACTGGGAGAAGAAAGTTGTGGAGGTGTTCCAAGAAAAACTCCCTATGCCAGTTGCTACTAATCCATGGTGCTTTGATAGTTTTTTGTTGTTTTTTTTTTTTTTTAGATTTTATTTATTTATTTGACAGAGAGAGAGGCAGCGAGAGAGGGAACACAAGCCGGGGGAGTGGGAGAGGGAGAAGCAGGCTTCCTGCTGAGCAGTGAGCCCGATGTGGGGCTCGATCCCAGAACGCTGGGATCATGACCTGACCTGAAGGCAGATGCTTAACGACTGAGCCACCGAGGCACCCCTGATTCTTTTTTTTTTTTAAAGATTTTATTTATTTGAGAGAGAGAGAGAATGAGGGAGAGATCACGAGCAGGGGGGAAGGGTAGAGGGAGAAGCAAACTCCCCACTGAGCAGGGAGTCATCCGAGCCAAAGGCAGATGCTCAACTGAGCCACCCAGGTACCCCACAGTGCTTTGTTTCTTTTTTTTTTTTTTTAAAGATTTTATTTATTTATGTGGCAGAGAAACAGCCAGCGAGAGAGGGAACACAGCAGGGGAGTGGGAGAGGAAGAGGCAGGCTCCCAGCGGAGAAGCCCGATGTGGGACTCGATCCGGGAACACCGGGATCACGCCCTGAGCCGAAGGCAGACGCTTAACGACTGAGCCACCCAGGCGCCCCCACAGTGCTTTGCTTCTTTACATGAAGGACCTGAAGTAATTCCAGAGTTAGGTGGGCATCTCAGGCTCTCCACAGATGTTGATCCCTAGAAAGAAATACTAGAATCGAGCAAAGTCTGGTGATCAACCTAAATGAACATGACTAATCATGTGTGACCTTTTAGGCCAAGAAATGCTGTATTACTAAGAAGCCTGAGATAAATATACAGAAACAAGTAAGGCATCCTTCAACCCTAGTTTCTAGAAGCCAAAAAAGAAAGACAATCATGCCAAAAATGCGTGCAGAAGCAGCTGGACATGTGTCAGCTGCTGAGGTGTGTTTGCTCACAGTGTCTCCAGCACTTGCTTCTGCACAGCACATACTTGGTATTGATCAGATGCGGTCAGATATTGCAAGTATAAATTAACCTGCTCCAGCGAAAAAATGCCCACGGGAGCCATTACACTCTGAAGACATCTTCTCCCTAGGTTTAACTGTAATTACTAGTAGAATTCAGTTGGAGGGCGGGGGACGGTTAGCTCTGATTTCCCCAATCATTTCTTACAGCCCCTGCTTAGGAGATCCTGAAGTTTCTGACCAGCCAAACGCTTCGCCTTGGTCCACCTTGAGACCGAAGAAACGACACAGGAAGTACATCTCACTGTCAGCAGCTGGCAGTCAGCTGCCAAAAGGTGCACTGTTTACATCTAAAGACTCTTACAGGTGACGGGGCTGCTTCTTAGTTGACTTTGGTGATTCCTCTAAATGGCTTAGAGGCTGTCTGAAGCCCACCGTGTGGTGTCTGTTTGAATCCATATGCGTTAAATTTATCAGTTCCAAAGAAAATACCCTTAGGAGATAAAGTATTAAGTGAAAGAAGAAAGACACAGTCAGGAGATCTGCAGCCCAACTGAGGAAAAGATATGTCAAAATATTGACCATAAATGGAAGGCAGGTTTTTACAGTGAGAGTACAACTAATTAGTATAGGGAAAAGCATTACACAAAGCATTAAAGTGAAGGAATAAACAGTCAACCTCCGTATTTTGCTACCAATTTCTAAACTTTTAAAGGTCACACAGAGCACGATGCTAATATTTTGCAATAATGGACTCCAGGGCAGTGCTTTAATTAAATGAATTCCAGAGCTCTCTGAATCTTAATCAGACTGTGCAGGGCATGTGAGAAGGTCAGGCTGTTGAGCAAGCAAATGAGCACATGACACTGAGCACCCGTTTCCAAAAGAGTTCACTGTGCGCCCAGTCTTAAATGTCCTACTAATTTCTGACAAACTGGAAGTTCCTTCCACTTCACTCTGTATGCCTAACAGGCCCAGCAAGTGGGTCAGATGAATGATCAGTCCAGGAGACTTTCCAGGAAGTCATTTTAAAAGCATGGTATTTGCAGCTAACACTCCTAATTTCTTTTGATAATATGGCTAAAACATACCTAATAGAGTCTCTTCAAGGATACATATGAAAAGAACCCTTGAACTATCTAATGCTAAGACAAGAATCCCTGAAGACAGACTTTATACTTCCTCTTCGTATGAAATTCAGCAATCTAACTAGCAGGTAACATCTAACTACCGTCCTTCCAAAGAAGTAAGCAGTGGCATTTTACCTCTAAATAGGTTTCCTCTCTAACCCTTGCACATTTTTCTCTCTCCAATTGAATCTCACCAATCCCTAAAGACTCAATTTCAATCTTAAACTTGACTATCCACCACCCAAAGAGCAAGCAAATACTGCATATCAACAAGACCAGAATATTAACACGAGTAATAGAAATCACATAGATGAATCATAGTAATAAATGGAAAGGTTCATAAAGGAATCATTTCAAAAACCAGAACATTAAAAATACCTACAAAATAATTATAATTATTTAAGAAAAAAAAGTACATGTGAATACTGACGTTCAGAAGTGAATGCAGAATGACGTAAGCAGAGCACATGTTTATTAAGTTATGTGTGTCCTACAAAGCTAAAGACTTCCTGTGTCAGTAATTCTCTGGATTTCTTTTTTTTTTTTTTTTAAGATTTTATTCATTTATTTGACAGAGATAGAGACAGCCAGTGAGAGAGGGAACACAGGCAGGGGGAGTGGGAGAGGAAGAAGCAGGCTTCCAGCAGAGGAGCCCGACATGGGGCTCGATCCCAGAACGCCAGGATCACGCCCTGAGCCGAAGGCAGACGCTTAATAACTGAGCCACCCAGGCGCCCCATTTCTCTGGATTTCTTAAAGTCACTGGTGTTTCCTTCTAAGATCCAACTGAGAAAGAATAACCGGGTGCTATTTATTTTGCTAGGGGCTAGGTTCTTTTTTAAAATTCTATATGCAATCTTTCATTTTATTTCCCAGTTCCTACTCTATGAAGTCAGTACTATTTTTCAGCCCCACTTTACAGATTAGGAAACGAAGGATTGCTGAAATCATATAATTTGCCAAAGGTGACACAGCGGCAGCGGCCAGAATGTAGGCTCACCACACCAGAGTCATTGCAGCACCCCGCCTCAAGGTGAAGTCCACTGTTGCTTGAGAGTGGCCACTGGTTTGGTTTCTTATGCTGTTAAGATGACAAATGGCTCACTTCCATTTTAATATCGCAGTACTGGTCTGATGACTGGATTATATTGTCATAGGCTTTCCACCTATATTTTATTCCTCTGGAAATTCTCAGACAGTCTGCAGAGCAGGTAAAGAAGACATATCACTCCCCAAAAAAGAAAAATCAGAAACTCGAGAATCAAGACACTTCAATATTTATGTCACACCATCAATGCAATACATCCTAATACACCTTAAGGTTTTTATTTTTTTTTTCACACACCCTGCTGCCTTGGTATTTCACAAAAGGTTTGTGTGCCTGACCTCTAATGATGATTCGTCATATATCCTAATGCCTTCTTACCGTAGCCGTAAAACAATGAATTAGCGGCAAATTCCCCACTCTTTGCCCCTTCGGCCCTTGGAGTTTAACTCCTCTCACATTACAGTATTTATTGAATTTCCCAGCCAAACAGTGTTGTGCTCCATAAAATTCTGACAAGTGGACTCTGCCAAGCTAATAATGGCTTCATTCTGCTGAAATAAACTTATTTCACTGCAGCAAACAAAACGACATGACCTGGAAAGGTTATTTTTAACTGGGTAATGACTCAGTTCCAACCAAGCATTTCTCTCATTTCTCTGTGTTTTAAATAAGTTGCATTTCTTAAATATAAATGTATGCTATTATGAGTGTTCTTGTCTGTCAATCTTTCACAACGAATTAAAAGCAGACGTTGTCATTGCTGAAGGTATTTGATTCCATTATTCAATAATTTGGTCAGCTTATTAAACTATCCCAAGGACCCTGCCGCAGAGAAATCCCCCAAAGAACCTGAAAGATAAGACTGCTTAAAGAAGCAAAGTCGCTTTAAAGCAGAATCTAGTTTTATTTGTTCTTTTAATTAAATAGCATCGAAACCTTTCAATAGCGCAAAACTTTCCAGAGTGTGCCTCTGAGATTAGCTTTCTTACCTGCCTGTTTTTAACATGTGAATAAATTTTGCCAAGATTGCTTATTAGCTCGTTTACCAAATAAAGGTATGCCAAGATAAATTTATCTATATGCACACTAGTCAACAGTTCCCTCTAATATATTAAACTCTCCATACCAAAAATGTCTACTTCTAGAAAGTTGGAAAAGCAAAACTGACTGAATTCTTTCAAACTGCCTCGTGTTTTCTAGTCATCATCTGCCTCTCTTTATCTTATACTTGCAAACCCCTCAAAAACAAACACATGAACACACAGAAACAACTGCTATGATAAGGTCAAATCTTTCTTCAAGTTTCAAATGATCAGGGACCCCGAGAGCGCCATGACAGCAGCTGGGATCTTGTACCAACATGCTGCACCCTGCCAGCCGTGCCTTCTGAGACTAATAAAGGGGAAAACCCTTGACAGGGAACAGCTGGGCTCCTAAGGAAGCTGTTCAGTAGAAACAATGAGGCTTTCTACAGCCCACCAAAAATAAGGGCTTGGTGTACAGACACACAAACGCGCAAGAAAAGAAATTTGGTAATTTCTTATGAGGAGGTGATGATAAATAATGAGGAGGTGACAATAAATAACGGGGGGGGGGGGGAAGGCCGATCAATGAAAGAGAAACCCCATCACATTCAAAGCCGGCATAGCTGCCGAAGGTGTAAGAGTTTCAGGGCTGACTGGACTGTAGCTGTGATTAGTGCAAAAGGAACCACATAAGGGTCTTCACCTGGGCGGGATCGCTGACTTATGTTACACATTATTAGCTACAAATGGAGGTGAACAACAAGCTTTTCAGTAAATTCACGTAGTCACGGTTCTGTCCAAATCACCAAAAGAATTCTGAATACACTTCCGACGTCCTATAGTTTGTATCCACACTTGGAATGAAAGGAACTGATCTAATCAACTTACCACTGCCTCTTGCCAACTCCTCGCCTCCACATCGAAGTCCTTCATCAGCCGGGCTCTGACTCTTGCGTCAACTCCCCCAGCAATCGGCTTAATGAACGAAGTGGCATAAAACAGAACCACCCTGAAGTGGTATATGGTTATGAAGGATAAACAGCGGGTGGTCATGCGGGGCTTTGATTAAATTATCTGCAAGCCCTTCAAGCTCAGCGAGTTGGGTACAGCTTCCGACTATGCTAGCTGAGGTTACAGTCAATGTGGGGACAACACAAACAGAAGCTAGCAAACCATGAGGGACACAAAAACTCTCCTGGAAATTATTACAGGGTTTAAAAAAATAGTTTCTATGGCCTCTAGTAAGGAAACAAAGGCTATTAAATCTCTTTCCTGAATAACATGGGCTTTTGATTGTAAAACGGTCCTTTCTAATTGCCACACATGCATAACAAACATCAGACAGAAGAGTCTGAGATACCTCCTAATTTGCCCTAAGTGTGTGTGTGTGTGTGTGTGTGTGTGTGTGTTCATCACTAGTGGCAACTTAGATATTAATACAGAATATGAATATATATATATATATATATATATATATATATATATATATAAACAAGAGGATCTTAGCATTACTTTGAAAAATGACCAAGGCGTAATTCATAAATTAAGGACTCAGAGACGACTGCACTAGATCTTGTTTGAAGTATGAGTTTAGTCTTCCTACTCAACTCGAAAGCTTTTAAGATTTATTAGAGAGAGAGAGGGAGAGAGCAGAGGGAGAGGCAGAAGGAGAGAGACAGAGAATCTCAAGCAGACTCCCCACTGAACAGAGCCCATTAGGGGCTCTCAATCCCACAACCCTGAGATCATGACCTGAGCTGAAATCAAGAGTCAGACACTTAACTGACGGAGCCATCCAGGCACCCCCAACTCAAAAATTTCCAAAAAAATCCCTACAAATTCATCTAAAACAATAATTGAGTTTGGTCAGTACTGTGGTCATTTCTATTTTTGCAGGTGTTGGACACGATCTACATTTGAGATTTGTCTCAGACATACCAAAAAAAAAAAAAAAAAATTTGGAGTTCTGCACATGAATCCCAAGGGAGGAAAAAAAAGTAATATATTTTCATTTTCACTAGCAACTAGAAAATGATCCTCAGTGTCTGAACCCAATACCTACCTTAAAAATAACCATGAAACAAAATATTTATTTCAACTGTGATACTAAAGTTTGTGCTGAGGGGGTATAAGGCATGGCGAGCAGACCATGTGAAACAGCCCAGAACCTCCACATTCTTACAGCTGTTGCACTCTTTACCATCCTTATCTCAGGAAGCCAGATATTCATGCTGCTTTCTCAGGATTATTCTAACAATTCAACACTGCCATTTGAGAGCAATCAACTTCTAGCTCTACTCAGCTTCTAGGTGCTCCATTTGAGCAACAATGATAGGGAGTCAAAGCTGCTTTGATTAATACTGCTTCATCAATATTAGAAATGGCTATTAACCCCCCAAAACACCCTATCTTTCCTTATTTATTAAAGATGATGCCAACGTGCTGCCTCTTTCATCTTAAAAAGTTTTGCCTTCACATTTCTCCCCTTGACATTCTCCCCTTACACTGCCAGGTGTGTGATTTGTACATTTTTCTAGCCTATTAATGCCTAGAACAGGGGTGTACATAGTAATGCATATCGGGAAAACGGATGTGGAATGAAGCATTGATGCATCTGGAAAGCTCTCAATCCTCATGAGAAGACATGGAAAATGCCTAAAGCTGAGGCTGGTAAAGAAGAGGAGCAGAAAAAGAAAAGTAGTGAAGATTGCAGTGGAGAGAAGAGGGGAGCAGCATGGACAGGACAGGACAGGACCACCCACCAGGTACTCCTCAGGAAAGAAGTTACGTCTTTACTTCAGTCTCTGAAAGTATTTCTACTGAGTTTGTGCCCTTTAGGAACGGGACTCCCCAAACAACCTGCTGCAAGCTGCCCTGGGCTCCATCATCTCCCCACCAAATGGCGGATAATTTGGGGCGTAAAGTCATCCTACAGGAAGGATGTCTCTTGCTCCACACCTACAGCATTTTACCTTTTACTCTTTTCTGTTATCCCTATTTACAAATGTCATTCCCATTTAAAAGTTTCATTTTGCTAACTTTAAGAAGTAAATGGATGCAGTTCAGTGACTATCTGTCATGAAAATATTTCATCATGCCAAAATTAGGCAGAATTTCTTTTTTCTCAATAACAGGACAGATTGAAACATTCTGTGCTTGATCACATCTGTTATTCTTCATTCAAAATCCATTTAGGACAATTAAATTAACAAGCAAAAAGGGTTATGTGTAGCCTCAGTTATAATGGAAAAAAGTAGTCACATACCTTTTGATTCACATGAGATAGTATTTTTGAACTTAGCCTAACAATATTTTACTTAAAAATCAACACAGGAAATGTTATGATGGAGGAAAGGTAAGAACAAATACCTACACTGATGACATTTCTTGTTATTCAAGTTAACTGTAATTGTTTTTGAATGCAAAATCAAATTAAAAATATTGGAAGAAATAGCCCGAGTCAAACCTATAGCTTTAGCAGATTAAACCCACCTTTGAAGAACAGAATTTATTTGGTGACCAATGATTTACTCAGGAATTGATGAGACATGCACTACAACTTTGGAAGTTGACAGGAATTCTAATCGAATGCAGGTGAAATGCCTCACATATTCTGAAGTGCTTTATATCAACAACTTAACGTTTATTGGACCTTATCAATGTCACATTATTTTTTGTAAAAATAACTTTATCTAGCTATAAATGTATCATAGTTCACAGCTGAAACAGACACGGACTGAGTCATATAAATTTCTGTAAGCAGCTCTAAGAGGCCTCTGTACCAGAGAAAGTCAACTGACTGCCTGAAGAACACAGGAAAGCAACACCAAGGATGCCGTTTTAGGGGCAAAGTCTCCGTCACAGGCTATTTCGGTGAAAGCACAGAGAGGCATGGATGGACATACCCGACGCCTTGCCTGATGAACTGTTCACCAGCATTGGGCCCAGAAGCTGCTCTCTTCTCATCAGTCACACATGCAGCAGAAGCTTTCATACTTGGTTGGCACAGCAGTGGCCACCTGACCCAAAATGTGCCAGTGGACATTTGGGACCTATATGGAAATAGACTCCTTATAGTCGTGGGGTATATAACGTGCAAAGCTTGGGAACTATTAGTGGTCATAACACCCAGTAACCTGCTCTGCAGAGAAACATACATGACGTAGATGTGCAGACAGCAGAACGTCAGTCTTTTCTGAAGGCTGTATCCTTGCCCTAAGGATCTGAGACACACACACACACACACATACACACACACACACTCTCCTGTCATGTTTTTTGTTGGTTTGTTTTTAGATAGTTCAAGTTCAAGTTCATTGTTACTTATAACCAATTCCAGTGGGCACTTAAGAGGTGGTTAGGAAACCCTAGAGTAGGTTTTCAAACTGCCAGGTAGGTTATTATTAGTGGGGCATGAAATAGACTTAATGGGTCACAACCAGAAACTATTTTAAAGAAGTAGAATAGCACAGATTTGGCAAGCCATTCTTGGGGGTGGAGGGGAGAATTAAATGTCTTCCTCACACCACACTTCAGTCCCAGGTGGACTGAAGACCTACATGTGAAAATTAACACTATACAACTTTTAGAGAAGAATATAGAATCTCTTTGAAGCTGGGCAGTAGAAAAAGATCTCTTAAACAAGATACAAAAAAAACGAAGCGTAAAGAAAAGCACACGTGTGATACATGTGCTTCTGTACACCAGATTAAAATATATATATACAAATGCTCAGAGCAGCACTGTTCATAAATATCAAAAACTAAACACAACATAAATGTCTATCAATAGACTAGATAAATTGTGAGATATTCATACAATGGAATAGTATGTACCAGTGAGAATAAGAAACTGTAGATAAACATAAAAACATCAATAAATCTCACAAACATAATACGAAGCAAAAAAGTCACAAAAAGGAATTCATGCACTATCATTCCATGTATATAACAATGAAAAAGGAGAAAAATAATATTATTTAGGAATGCAACTATAGCACTAAATGATGACAAAAAGCAAGAATGAGATTAAGAACAAGGAGAGCAGTTACTTCTGGGAGATGGGAGAGGGTTATGGTGGATAAGACAAAATCAGTTTCTAGAGTCCCTAGAATGGCAGATACATGAGTGCTCAGGCATTGCTTCTAGGGCTCCCATTCTGGTCCACTCCCACCTGGACGAGCCCTCTCTACTCACCCCGCACCCCCACCCTCACCACCATCTAGCCTTCCTTGCTATTCCCTGCACAGGCAGGGTGCATTTCTAGGGCCTTTGCTCCGGCCCCTCATCCGCAGATTGAGTATGTCCCCTCCAGACACCGACTAGCAAACTCCACTCCCTTTAAGTCTTTGCTTCTCCTCCAGGAGACCTACCAGGGCCACCCTCTCTAATCCTCCAACCTGCTCCCCACACTCATCAGCAGCCTTGATCCTCTCCTTCCTGCTCTGCTTTTTCCTTTTTCCATCACTTTCCAATACCTACACAATTTGCTTTCATTACACTTACTATTTATTTTACACTGTGCTTCTCACCAATAGAGTGTTAGCCGCAAGGGGGTAGAGAATCTCACCGGTTCTCTTTGTGGATGTATTGCAAGGCTTTACATATAGCAGATGCTCAACAAATATTTGTGGGGGTTTTATGACTATCCATATTTGTCATAGTCACAACAGAAAATGCATTTCTTAGTGTGGAATAAGGTAAAAAAGTTTCAAACTACTGCAATAGAACATACTTTCTATATATGTTTCATGTGTGGGAAAGGGGAAAATAGTTGTGATAAAAATAGGAAGGCTTCTACTTTATCCTGTATACCTACACTGTCCATTACGGTAGCCACTGGCCACATGTAGCCATATAAATTCAATTACGAGAGTCAAAATTCAGTTCCTCAGTCTCACTAGATAAATTTTAAGTGCTTGATAGCCACGTGCAGTTCACAGCTACTACACTGGGCAGCACAGACAGATATAGAACATTTCCATCATCACAGAAGTTTCTAGTGGGCAGTGCTGCTGTAGACAATAAAAAGTAATCGTTGTATTTTAAGCCGGGGAATTATAGGATCACATCAGTGTTTTTTTAAGGCAACTGGCAGCTCTGGAGTGAATGAACTAAAGAGAGAAGAGAATGGAAGCTTCTGAAAGGCCAATTAGAAGGCTTTGAAAGTGGCAAACAAGTAAGAGAGAAGGACAAAGTAGTAGGATATAGAGAGGGGGCAAATTTAAAGGAATTTCAGAGTTTGCACCATTAGGAGCTGTTGCCATGAGAATTGAGAGGGAAGGTAGGAATTCGAGTGTGACTGAGCCTGTGGACTGGCCACATAGGCTCTGGAGTAAGAAAAACTGACCATCCATTAACTTGGTTCTGTTGACCCAGGTGATTTGAATTACGAGACATTTCAAAAAGGTCAAATCAAAATGCAAAGATGTGTTTTAAGGCCAAGGAATGCCTGCACTGGATGGCCAGATCCTCTTCACTTTCCTAATACATATCTCAGATATGAGGTAGAGTGAAGGTCACAGACTGAGGGAGCAATGAAGCAAGAAATGGGCAAGGTCAGGAAATGTGTGAAATTATCTGTTGTAATCATTTCTTGAGGAGAAAAAAGAAAGCTGAAATAGTCCATTTTTAGGCAATGTCAGAATGACTTCTTCAAATAACTTTGTTGATATAGCAAGTGTATGTAGGGGGTAGATTGAGAGGATAATACATTCGGCTTTGGGCACGTGAATCTGAAGTCTTTATGACTCTTCTTGGTAAACAGTCTCCAGTCACCCATGGTACTGAGGGAAACAGGGTTTGTTACCTTGATTCTAAAAGTAAAATGATGTCTCCACAATTAGATGCCAAAATGAAGTTGAAAGTCATCCATAGGGGAAATGAGTTCCAGAGCACACACATTAAAAATGATAATAAATACAGTCACTTTCTAGATTCTAGTTTATACTGAGCCAAGGTCAGTGGTTTATGGAAATACTAATGGTTCTTACCTGTCCTTTTTAATGGACGGCAGAAGCATTTATAATGGAGGTTAGCATTCCATTCTGGTTTTGAAAACAGCAATGAGGGAGTTCTGGCACTGGTGATTTAAATCTAGCCGTTTTGACTACTGATTTAAATTCATTTGATTTTAATCAAATCTGTCCCAGCTGAGAAGAGAAGCTCATAATAGCTTGTCTTTGTTTAATCCTAAAAAAGATGGGATTGTGTATTTTGAGGACAGAAGCACTCATTTTGCGTGCAGTTAACTACTGACAAGAAGGAAGAACAAAAACAGGGTAAAGACCGCCGGTCGCTGTTTATGGAGGGGATGCTTTCCTTTCTTGCCCACTCTTCTGTTTTCTTCTTTCTCTCCATCTCCCCATTCCTCACTCCCTCATGCTTTTAGTTTCTTTCTTTCCTTTTACTACTCTGAAAACAAAATACAGTTCCTTAATTGGCCCTCACGTGTAGATGCCATTTCGTATTTACAGCGTACATCTGCATCCATCATCTTGTAAGATCTTCACATTTCAGTAGGAAGGCGATGAGCAAACTGCAGCTCAAGAAGTTGGTGGCTTCTGTAAGACCACGGAGTAATCTAACAGCCAATAGATAATTCATGCCTGTGAGAGCCAGCCTCCAAGGTAGCCCTAAATTCTCTCTGCCTCCTCGTATTCACAAACTTTGCGTAGTCCCCTGCCTAGCATAACAGGGTTGCTCCGATAGCATGCAATACTATGATGATATATCACTTCCACGATTCGGTTATAAAAGAAATGGCAGCTTCCTTCTTGGTCTCTCTCGGTCTCCCTCTGTCCCTCAATCCCCATACATGTCTCTCCCTCTTTTCTCCTTTCTCCTCTCTCCTGTCTCTCTCTTCTCTCCCCCACTCCCTCTATGTCTCTTTCTCTGATCATTCACTTTGGAGGAAGCCAGTGACCTAAACCACTCACTGTGGAGAGCCCAACTGAGGATTCCTTGAGCCAACAAAGAACTCGCAACTCTTGTCAACATACATGTGGCTAAGCCTTCCTGGAATCGCATCCTTCAGTCCCAGTCAAGTCTTCAGCTGAGTACAGCCCCACCTAACATTCTGACTACAGATGCATGAGAAACCCTGGGACAGAACCACCCAGCTGAACAGGTCCCAGATTCCGGAGCCTCAGAAACTAAGTGAGCTAATAAATATGTGCTGTTTTATGCAGCTAATTTCAATGGATAACTATGACTATGTCCGTGTCTTCTCTTCCTACTCTACCTAAGCTACCCAGCATTCAAAACACAATTTTGGTTGCGGGGCTTTGCCAAATATTCTGTTAGGCAACATGTTCTAGAAAGACAGATGAAATTGATGTCTGCACATGCAATTTTAAATAATGCAGGGGTTTTATTTGAATCCTAGAGCAGCGGAAAAAAAAATCATACCCAAAGTGCTTGTGCTAAAAATACACCATGTGTATGTGTGTTTGTATTTTTGAGTTCATTTGGAAAGCTATAACTTCTCTAAACTCAGTCTTGAAACAGGAGACTAGCAGAGAGAGAGAAGTTTGGTTGGATTCAGTCTTTTGTGCGAGGATCCTAGGGGGAATTAAAGAGCTAAAGAAGTTCTTCAAATCCCAGCAGCACAGCTGGGATATTGATATTGAATACCAGGAAACTAAGGAAACGTCTTGCTTGACTGCGGTTGTCACATTATCATGCATTACAGTGCAGCAGCCCAAATCAAAGAGATATGCAAAATTCACCAAGGACAGCAGCGATGCATTTTTCCCCCTGTACATGTGGAAAGACATCAGGAAAAGGAAGGCAGGTACAAATGCAAAAACATCTGCTCCCTAAACCCATTTGAAAAATATTTCTGCAAAAATAAATGTGAATCATCGATAGTGTATAGCAGATGGAAGTGCAATATGTTTAATTTAAGGGGGGGAAAGGATGCAATTGAGGAACCAGAGAGTATGGAAATAAAATAATACTTAAGCGCATTTCACATACTGCTGCCCATTACGTTACACTCTGCTTGGCAAGAAGATATGAAGAAAATCGCCTTTTATCTGCATCAAACTACTCTGAAAGAATTCCAAATAGTTACAGCAGACTCTCTAATGGTATTTACACTCTATAGATTATTTGACAGAAGCCAAATTTCGGGACAGCAATATAATTTCCCCCTAAAATGAAAAATAAATTATAGAGTTGTTTTTTGGTTTCAAAAATATTTTAACTTTACTGACCTGCCTCACGGGGACTTAACAAGACAGAGCAAATAAGGGAATAAATTATTTTAGATAATAGGAAGTAACAATGCACTGGCTCAGGATTTGGGGGAAATGCCATGAAAATGTACGATTATGCAAAAAAAAATTCAAATATTCCAAATGCCTTTGAAAAATGGCCAATGACTGACAACATAAAAAGGAACATAGGTCAACTTTTTGTATTGTAGATTAATTATTTTTGGCCTAACATTAAAACAAAGGTGCTTTCCTTCTCAGCATGTACTGAAGTCTCTTGAATTCATAATATCAATTAGCCTGAAGGGTGAAAATTTTTTATATTTTCAGATATCATTTGAAGATTTTGTTAGAATTTCTTGGGCACAAACTAAATGGGAAAAAGTTATTATTGCATAGAACTGTGTTTATTGATTTTATCTGGTAAAAGAGCCTACATAGGAATTACAATGAATATAGTACAGTAGTGAATTAATTTCATACTCTATACAACCAATACAACCAGTCACTGGACTGATCGATAACTTTTAGGTTGTGGGAACTGAATAATATCACTCAATATATTGTTTATCAATATGTCTGTAATATTTTAATTGGAGTCCACGTAAGAGTAAATTGTAAGGTTCTTTAAGGACAGTTTAAAGATATTAGAGTTAGAACATTTTTTAAAAGCTGTTTCTTGGGATGTGTGGGTGGCTCAGGCAGTTAAGTATCTGCCTTTGGCTCAGGTCACGGTCCCACGGTCCTGGGATCAAGCCCCACATCGGGTTCCCTGCTTAGTGGGGAGCCTGCTTCTCTCTCTCCTCCCCACTCATGCTCTCCCTCTCGCTATCTCTGTCTCTCTCTCTCAAATAAATAAATAAAATCTTTTTTAAAAATAAAAATAAATTTTTTTAAAAAGCTGTTTCTTGAAGGGGAAGTCCCAAAGTCAAAATATCTACAGCAATCTCTGCTACTGTTCATTATCTTACATGTAAGATCTAAAGGAGAGGGAAACCTCTTTTTAACACATGTTATTTTAAAAAGTAAACTCAGACAAAATGTACAGAAAAAATTCATCAAATTTCCTATAAAAAAAAATCAAAGGCACTCTTTATCTTCTATAGTTACAGGAGGTAACAAAGACCTCTTTAACTGATAAGGAAATGTACCTGAAGAAATTAAGTGCCATATGATGAAACATGGTAACAACTAGGTCACCTTTAGGTTTCTGATAAAAACAAATCACGTTAAGTCATTTATAATGATCTATGCACACTACTGGTAGCCATAGCAGAAAAGGTTATAGGTCAGTGGATGGTTTATGAACTTAACAATAGGGAAAAATGGGGTGAATTGCCTTAATTCTTAATAGCCAAGATATAAATAAATTTCTATAATATTGGAATGTAATATTTTAAACTTGGGGGTTATTTAAGTATATAAGAATGAACAATATTCTATAATAGGGACTAGTGAAGGCCGGTGGAACATTTGACCTTTAATATTAATATAAAATGTTCTCCAGCAGGCTGACATTCAGATATGAGAATGGTTCCACTAAATTACGATGATCCTCATTTATCAATACTTTAGAGTAAGTGAATACTGTACTGCCTAGAGACTTATTAGTCAGCAGAGTACTTGTAACTATGAAGTATGGATTTAACTGCTTCCCCCCAATATTTAATTTTTCAAAAACCCTGTAGATATCTATGGGTTCTTGATATTGACTACATCAACTTGATTTAAAAACCATAATTAATCACATCAAATTATCATGTGCTTGATAATTCAAGGCTTTACAAAAAAGTGGAATTTATATATTGGATTTATATAGGACTTCAAAAACAGAAGTTCTGATCTTATGGTTGAGAAATTCAAATTTCATTAATCCAGAATTGAAATAAAAATAAATATCCAGAAAGGCAAAATGGCCATAATGTATTTTCTAGAAAACAACAGATACTTTTATCAGTAAACTAGAACACCTCTAGACACAGAAAGATCTGTCTGAATAAATAAGAAATTCAATTCAAATTATGCCCAGAATATTTTAAATGTTATTTTCTTTTATTCTACTTTAGGGAATTGAATAACCTATGTGACATATTTCTGTAATCTTCTAGCTACCATAATGTTAGATGAACTGCAACATCCTATTTCCTGATCATTTGTGATAAACTGAATTTTGCCATGTTACCCCTTAATTTTGGTCCATATTCAAGGGACTTAAAGCACACAAAATTGGCTGTTACAAAACAAATTCCAGTTGCAGATGAAGGTAGATCCCAATATGACTGTGCTACGGCTAAGGGATTTGCTCCCAGCTCTCTGAGCTATAGCTGTAATGTGCCATCGTACACGGACCTCATGTAGGTATGAATTCCAAACTCTCATCATGAATTCATTTTCCAAAGCTATCAGATAAATAGATTGCTTGGTTTTGAGTTTAGTTTGTTCGCCAACACAGGGATCACCAGCAGTGAAATCAGCTATAAGGGATCTTGATAATATGCAAAAATGATACCTACGCTCTATGTGATGCAGTTGCAAAGAGTCCTTTCTGCACCAGCACACATTATGAAGGGCATGTCCTGATACATGGGATTCTATCTTGCTTGTCAAATGCCCTACTCTCCTGCAGACTCCAGGGGACTACCCCAAACACCACCATATTCGTGAAACTCTATCTTACCCACCAACTGTATGTGATTTTCCTCTTGCTGATCTTACACGAATCAAAAGCTGAGTCATTCATCCCACTGTGCTTTGTATTAAAGATATTTGTATATTTGTCTTCTGCTCTCTGTTAGACTGTGAGGTCCTTGTGAATGGATCATACGATTTCCTGTATTTGCATTTATTCTCTTTGGTGTGTGGAACAGTGCAGACTCTTAGAAAATAAATTTAACAGAATCTTTCTTTCAGCAGGGATGGCAACTGGGCTCAGAGCTCTCAAACCAAAGTTGCATAAAATATCTCATGCTGGGCTTACATGGAATCCTACACTTTATGCTTTGCAGAATGGATTCTCTCCTTTTTGGATTCATTAATATGGTAATTACAACATCTTATATATCTGACTAAGTATTCATCTGTGCATCAAATTTTCCTTTTTATTTTTGGTATTTCTTTTTTCAGGTCAGGTCTTAATACATTAAGCCTTTAAATAAAATAACTGAACAACCTGATGATGTAGAGTAAATCCTAGGATCATTAAGTCCAGTTCTCCATAAATTCTTTAAGAAGCAGTAAGATAATAATAATAACTTTCTAAACTTTTTAAAGTTCAAATCATACCAAAGTGCCATCCTATCACTCTCTGTGCCAAGAACATGGATAATACTGCTTTCAAATAGGGATTTTTTAGAGAATGCAAAACCAAACAATTCTGGGTTTGCTGGTCTAAGCATAATACATCAGCAGAGAACTTCTGATATTTACTAACAGGAAACAGATTATAAATGGAAGATGTTTAAATCTACCAAAATCATTCTGAATCATCTCTAATAAAGAGGAGCTTCCTGTTGCATTCTAAAACTAGCCTAGCAAGTCTTCTAAAAGCATCTTTTTTTTTTTTAACTCATCCATTCATTTAACAAACATTTATTAAGCACCTATTCTATGTTCTGCATTGCTCACGGGGGCTGCAGCTCGGCAGTCAATACAACAGGTTGTGCGCTCTTGAAGTTTACCGGTAGTTAAATACAATTAATCTACAGTACTGGCTCCCACGAATGGTTCACTAGTCATATATCAACACAGTTATTTTACTCACAGACCCCTCATTGATGTAAATTTACACTTTAGATCATGGCATCTAGGTTCTAGTCTCCTTTCTGCAAAGCAAGTGGCTCTGAGAAGTCACATAACAGCTCATAGCCTCAGTTTTACATGTAAAGCTGGATGAGTAAGTTCCACTCTGCTTTTCTTACAGGGTTATTATGAGGTTTAATAAAAAGATCTTATGAAGTGATAATGCACTGAACATATAAATATACAAGATACAATACTAATTTTACATGAGTTGCTTTATCTAATACTAATTACAGTCCTATGGTATTATAATAAAACACCATTGTTATCTAAATGTCAGAGTACATATAAGTATCTGTAAGAAATGTATCATTCAAGGTTTTTTTTTTCCTTAAATGAATGCATTCATTTATTTGCACATATTATTACCAATAATAGTTTGATAGAAATCACTGCATAAGTTCATCTTCCTTAAAGGCTTTCCTCAAGAAACCCTAGTGTAGATGACAATGGAATGCATTTCAGTTTTACTGTGGTTGGTATGAGAAAAAAATCCCAGAACCATCTAAGAATTTATTAGGCAGAACTGACTCAGGGTGACCCCTGAGGTGCTTCAAAGTCTCCCAGCTGGAGAAGACCAAAAACCGTCCAGTTTGGAAGATATAAGCACTAAACATTTCACCCCAATGACAAAGAAAAGAAAAGGAAGACATTTGATTGAAAGGTAGCAGGGGAAAGGGAGGAAGTGTTACCTTATAAACTCTGGATATCTTTAATATTAACCAAGATGAAACTTGGTTTGTATCTCTTGCCATAAATGAAATTCAACAATTACTCAAGCTCAAAGACACAGCAACCAACTGAAAACTCCAGCTGCCTTCCCAACCTCTGCCCTCCTAAACAAAGAAGGTATAGCTGATGCAGCCAGCTTCAATTAACATTCCACCTTGACTCTTTTATGTTTAGATGCACTTTGTAATGAGTATCTGTCACTCTTATTTACCAGTTCTCCACAGAGAAATCCCCCTTCCTAAATTATACTTTAATGCTTGTCCCCCCACTCCACCCCAGACACACATAGTGGAAATTTTTTTGTGTGTTGCTGTTTTTCAAGCTGGTGTGGAGTCAATTCTGGGTAGATATTCCCAGACTCAAACATATTTTTTCAGGTAAAGAATCCCCACTTTTTCCCAGGCAAATAAAATTAAGATTCTGTTGTGGAAATTAAAAATATAGTACTGCACCATAATCTTTTAATAGAGGCTGGTACATAAACATTCATATCCATGTGTTTACAAGAACAAAGTGTACAAGCACGGGGTGAAAGCTTCCATTATTTTTCAAGGACATGGACATATAATCAGATAGCAGTGATCACTTCCTCCTCTTCTCCCATCTAAACATATGTATAAATGTTTGTGTGCATGCATGGATTGCTAATGACTGCCCCACATCAAAAGTTTTAATGACTTTAATTATTTAATGACTTAATGTACTAAGTAATAACTTAATTATTTATTTTTTGGCTCATTATTTTAAAAACATGTATGCTTTCATATTTTTTTTCTTTTTAATCCTTATTTTTAAGTTGTTTTCTAACTTTGTTGAGATGTAACTGACATATAACTTTGTATAAGTTTAAGGTGTATGACAATATGATTTGATACATGTATATACTGCAAAATGATGACCACAATCCATTACTACCTCCATCACCTCACCTAATTACCTTTTTTGTGTATTATGTAGCATTTATGATCTACTCTCTTAGCTACTTTCAAGTATATATTTTACTGTTGTTAACTACAGTCGCCATGGTGTACTTTAGATTCCTAGAACTGACTGTCTTGTACCTGGAAGTTTCTACCCTTTAACCAACATCTCCCCATTTCCTCCACTCCCCTCAGCTCTTGGCAACCACCATTCTACTCTCCATTTCTGTGAATTCAGCTTTTTAAAATTCCACGTGTAAGTGAGAATATACAGTATTTTTCTTTCTATGTTTGACTTATTTTACTTAACATAATGCCCTCAAGTCTCATTCACGTTGTTGCAAAAGGCAGGATTTTCTTCTTTTTTATGACCGAATAATGTTCCATTGTATATATTGTATGTATATTTTTAAAAAATTAAGTCCTGTTATATATCATACAAAGCATTCAAATCTTCTCTGAAATGACCGAAGATATTTGATAGGAAATATCTTTATGAAAATTATTATAAATAAATAAGCCAGGAGTTCTAGGTCAGGCAGACCTGGATTTGAACATCAATGCTAAGGGACAATGACACAAATATTTAATCTCTCTGAGCATTAGTTTCCTCACCTGTGAAGTATGAGCAGTAACAACCAGACTTATCCTACAAGGAATAAACATAATATATGTAAAGCATAACACCTGGGTCTCAAACAAACATTTGTTCCCTTACCAATTTCTCTCTTGCTGGGGTCACAAAATTATAATGGTGGTTTCAGGCACTGCCTTCCAAAGGGTCACAAACAAATGGTGTCTGTGTGTTTATTTCATGGACATTTAGGAAATGTCTGAGGCATTATAAATATATGTTACTAATTTTGATGGTGTGAAGTAAAAGTCACCTATTCTATTATATATACCTGGCTGCTAGTATTGCCGCTTCTACTATGTGCCATGTTGCTTGACCTTTCCTGAGTCTTAATTTCCACCCTTAATGATATTATCACAGTTCTTCACACACTACAGACATTGAAAAACATAAAGAAAGAAAGGGGAGGAGGAAAGAGAGGAGGGAAATCTGAACTGAGAACATTTCCCCCTTACTTTACCTCTCGAATGAGAAAAGGGAAAGGGTTATGAAAATTCTAAAATATTATTTATTGTCACCAATCTGAAACTTTTTGTCCAACCCATAACTGGAACAAGATTGCATTAGTTGTTAAATTGCAATCTTACTATACAGGCTTCAGGAACTGTCCAGCCAAGTCTAAATGCTCAAATAGAAGAACATTTACAGTCCTCTCCTTTAATGGCACTTCCTGTCCCAAAGGCAGGAGATGCAAAACATAATAAGAGTCATCCTCCAGGGAATGCACAGCTAAAAGGAGTACGGTACCCCAGCCCCATCTAGGGTTTCAGTTATACATGGTCAACTGCAGCGACACGTGGTCCAGAAGCAGATGATCCCCCTTCTGACAGATAGTTGGGTCAATAGTTGACTAACTCTACGTCACGTCCTTCCCCTCACTTCATCTTATAACATCGGCATTTTATCATTTCACATCATGAGAAGAAGAGTTAAGTACAGTAAGATACTTTGAGGGAGAGAGATGACATTCAGGTAACTTTTATTACAGTATATTGTTATAATTGTTCTACTTTACTATTAGTTACTCTTGTTAGTCTCCTATTGTGCCTAATTCATAAATTAAGTTTCCTCATAATATGTTCATATAGGAGAAAAGATAGCATATATAGGGTTCGGTACTATCGGTGATTTCGGACCTTCCCTGAAACTCACCCCCACAGATGGAGGGCCTTACTGGACTTGAAAGGAGCCTGAGGGAAACCAGAATTTGCCTGAAAAATGGGCACCCCCTGCCAGCAGGATGCTCTTAAAAGTGGGGATTTTTTCCAGTTGCAAATTCCAGTTTCTTCCTTCTAGGTGAATTTGTAGGTCCTAAGGACATGTGCTTTGATTCGGGAAAGGCCCTAGCAACCCAGAGCTGACAGTTAGCAGTTATTTAGTCTTGAGAAAATTACTTAATTTCTTTCAGCTTCCATTTCATCATCCTTAAACTGGAGACAATAGTCACACTTCCCCACAGGAGAGGCAAGAGGATTAAACAACAGAACAGGCATCTAGTGCACTTTCGGCCAATGGCAACCATTATCTTCCCTCACAAATCGTTGTCCTGCGAAAGTGTATGTGGAAAAATCCCTTCTGTTCTCTGGTCCGAACAAATGCACACCTTAGATAACATGAATAAAACATACACTATGGTTATTAGGCTTACCCTATAATTTAATTACATGCAGGAATAAGCAGCTTATAATGATTTCTCAAATCAAATGGAATTAGTTTTGCCAATGAGGAAATCAAATTCACCTGGAAGATTTTTGACTTTCTCTTCAAAACCAACTGTTTCCAAATCCTGTTAGCAATTACATCTTTTAACATTTTACGTTCAACCTCTGACTTCTCTACATCTATATTTATATTATCAAAATTATTAAATCACTTTTAGTAGGCCTGTTCATATTAACTTTTTTGGCAGAAAAAGGAGAAAAAAGCCTCCTTCCAGAAAGCCATGGCAAAAACCCACTTATTGCTAAAAAATATTCTAAAGCATACTCTAAATGTTCGTTCTTTTAATATTTTTTCCCCTAATGTTTGAAATCTGGGCAGTTTAAAACTAACTATCCTGACTGGAGACAAACATGTGGCATAAACTTTCTCTGAATCAAAACATACTCTACTACTCCTTCTACTTCTTTTTAATGTCATAGAGCTGGTGCAGTGGCTACGTGGCAGCGAACTGGAGAAATAAGAATGACTGAGACATGAGCTTTGGCCACAGGAAGCTCAAAGGCTGGTAAAGAAGACAGGTAAGCCTATAAAAATAGGTTGTGTTGGCCAATGAGATGTTTTAACACTTCGCAATAATCTAACATCCTGAGCCTTCTAAATTTGAAAGGGAATCCCGATGACTATTATCCAATTAGAGATGCATTTTCTGGTTTTGTATAACAGAAAAAAAAGAAAGGGAGACTCTGAAGGAACTATACTACCCTACTGGTTAAAAGTTCCATTGGACCTCTATTCATTTAATGAGACCTGTGCTCATCAGATCAAAGCCATGGCATTCTACAGATACTGCACACTGCAGACATTATCTGGAAAAATAAGAAGAGTGAGAGAAAATGAATCAAGATCACCTTCCTTCTGGGCCTAGCGCCATTTTGCAATAATTGGATGATGCTGGTATAATCCACACAATGGTAGGGAAACTACAGCTCAGACTTGTTCATGTCTACAGAGCAAGACAGAGCTGGGATTAAAATTCACAAAAGTTCAGGCCTATTGGTCTCTCTCTAAAACTATATATTCTTGAAGGCAGCATAAACATCAGAGTGATCCAACCCCAATACAGAAATGAAAATCTTATGCAAGTCACCTTCATACAATAATCATGGTGAAAAACCCAGTGGCCTGTCAATGTTGGAAAATAACTATAAACTCAATTGTAATATAAAACAACGGAAATAAAAATAGAGACAGAGAAGGAGAATCTTTTGGATGTCAATGCTACGATTGCATGTACCTTTTTTTTTTTTTTTGGTACCTTAGGAGCTAATTGGGCCATTTTAACGTGCACATAAATATCACATTTTCATTTTCAAAGATTCATAAAATGCTTACAATACCATCAGCAACATGGGTTTTAAATTCAAACTACAAACATGTAATTTTTGTAAAACACAGAACCTATGTTCATATGTAATGAACAGACTCAAACCTACCTCTCATCAGAGAATTTCTAGAGATTTAAATAGTACCTGCCACACTTAAACAAAATCACTTTATCTTCTGGTACTCTAACTGCTGTGAGTCATGCAGTTTAAAGAGTGCATGCTCAAGATTACCTGCAAATATCAGGCAAGTAATGACAAAGTCTTCCTGAAATTAACTCTATATAGTTAATGCAATCAGTATTTTAATTTAGCATTTTGGCTGGCTTAGGAGATGTAAGACTCGGGAAGTCATGTATGATCGCTCTTCTGTAACTAACGCATTGAGATTCTATTCAGACTTTTATGCATTCCGTTCCATCTGATTAAAAGCATTTTGATAGAAGAGATATTTGGATTACTCTTAAAAACATATTTTAAAAACCACTGTGCTCAAATTAAGTATTCAAACATGCTCCCTCCTTTTGGCTGCTGAACCGAGATTTACTATAATTGTGCCAGAAATATATTTGCACTGATATAACTTAGTCGATGGAAATAAAAACCTAATTCTGTCATAAGAGTAACTAGGACAACTAGAATGCAGGAGCAACCATGAATTGCCTTTGTTCCTTCACAATTACAGTGACAAAAATATTTATGTTAAAGGAAGAGCTGCTGACACCGAAAGAAGTGGGAAGTGAGGTTTTAAAGATGAAAATAGAAGCTGTGAGCACTCACAGACTACGGTTTATTTGAAGATATGAACCACTGCACCTACCCAGTCAGTACTAATGAACACTATAATCCCTATAATCACATAAACAAAGCAACTACACATTAGGAGAGAACTGAACTATTATTTAGAACATTTCGCTAGATTTTTGTGTGGGTAATTTTATTTCAAAATGGTTAATGAATTTCGAATGGCTTCTTTAAGAGGATTTCTGCCTTTTAATATGGATTTGGTTGGGGCGCACCTCCTGTCTTTATTTTTCCCCTTTTAAATAAGCGTATGAAAGATAACACGAAAAGTCTTTCACGGTCCTTCAGAATCTGATCCCCCAATAATGCCAACAAGTGTGGTCTACTACTTTGTTGAATTTTGTTTTGTATCCACAGTCCTTGTATTTTACCTTAAAGGTGCACCTCCGTTAATAAAATATACGATGGTAGCGGGCAAGAACGATATGGGCATGTAACCAGGCACACAGATCTAAATGGAAGCTCTGTGGCAGTGAACACTCTAACACACTCTAGGATACAAAGTTCTATATAACTTTGAAATCTAAATTTCAAACAGTTCTTGGGGACACATTTGCTCTACAAAATGAAAATCGGTCTATTTGTGCAAAACATACATTCTGCGGGAAATGTTGAAAGCGCCCAATTGCTTTCCCTCTGCTCTTCATCTTGGATACGACTTTAAACCAACAGCATCATTTGGTTTTGCCTTTTTTTCTCACCAACAGCCTGTCCACATCTCTGACTGATTTGGGATTTGGAAGTACAAAAGGGTCCAGTACAGCTGGAAAAGGGGTTTCTTGAATGAAAGGGAAATGTTCTGCAAACTAACCCAAAACAACCATAGTCCTGCTCCTGCTCCCTCCCTTCACCAGAATCCTACCCTTTGTCTACAGCATATCACCATCTTTTTCATGGTGGGCACTTTGGGGAATGCACTCAATCAAGTTTACATTCACTCAGTCTAAAATGACAGTAATAAAACATCAAATACACACAAAATTTACATGCCAGTAGAACTTTAAAACCATGTATTGCTTTTACATTTTACTTGTTTGCTCATTTGTTTTTTGCTTTCATGGAGAAAACATAAAGAATATTAGTAAGTATACAAAGACTTAGTATGCTACAGTAAACTCCAGAGACTATTAATAATCTTAACGGCTGGCCCAATATGTTTATGTAAAGTCAACTTAGTGATACAAGTAAACAAGGACATTTAATTCAAAAGAGAAAACAATCAAAATTATACCCTTTTGACTTTATAAATCATTACTG
The DNA here is from genome assembly GCF_023065955.2 of Ursus arctos. NCBI lineage: Eukaryota > Metazoa > Chordata > Mammalia > Carnivora > Ursidae > Ursus > Ursus arctos. The sequence continues at coordinate 3,867,636 of NW_026622852.1, forward strand.
ACTTTTTATAAAATACAAAATATATGTATGATCTAGACCAGTGATTTTCAAAGGACTACCTGCATCAAATTCAAATAGGATGCTTATGAAAATTGAGATTCCTGGGATCCAGACTGGACTCACTGAATCAAATTCTCTGGATGTGGCGTCTTAGAATATGCATTTTCAAAGAGCTCCCCAGATGCTTCATATGCAAGTAAGTACCACTGACTTGGACATTAACAGAATGTGTGCATTTCATAATCACAGAGAGATAAGGTAACACCAAGAGATGGAACAGAAGTGTCCAAGTGGCCAGGTTAGTAAAAGGAGCCACTAGCCAGAGAACTGAAGGATGGAAGGAAAGTCACAGACCACAGTCCAATAAGACTAACAAAGACCAAACCTGACATGTCCAAGGTCAACAAACTAGTTATTATATTATTTGGACTTGAAACCAGATCTCCTGCCTGGCTACTGCCCATTCCAGCTTCATATACTTCATCTGTATCTACAAAATAAAAGTTTGAAAACACTAGTTGTTTAAACTTCATACTTGAACTTTTTAAAATGTCTGTAATATTCAAATTAATGAAATAATACCATGATTTTATGTTTATTCAGTTCTTTTCCAACCAAAAAACAAAAATGTTTCCAGATGTCCAATAATCCTTGATGTACAGCATAAGGCAGCCAGGTATTAGCATCTCCATCTTATGGGTAAGGAAACTGCAGATCCCAGAGATTTAGTGACTTCCCGAGTCTTACATCCCTAAAAGTGAAGTCAGTAACCCAATTCTGACCATCTCTCTTAAAGCTAAGTCTTCCTTCCATTTACACTTTTTTTTTAATGATTTTTTATTATATTATGTTAGTCACCATACAGTACATCCCCGGTTTCCGATATAAAGTTCGATGATTCATTAGTTGCGTATAACACCCAGTGCACCATGTAATACGTGCCCTCCTTACTACCCATCACCAGTCTATCCCATTCCCCCACCCCCTCCCCTCTGAGGCCCTCAGTTTGTTTCTCATAGTCCATAGTCTCTCATGTTTCATTCCCCCTTCTGATTACCCCCCTTTCTTTATCCCTTTCTTCCCCTACCGATCATCCTAGATCTTATGTTCCATAGATGAGAGAAATCATATGATAATTGTCTTTCTCTGCTTGACTTATTTCACTTAGCATTCTCTCCTCCAGTGCCGTCCATGTTGCAGCAAATGTTGAGAACTCGTTCTTTCTGATAGCTGAGTAATATTCCATTGTATATATGGACCACAACTTCTTAATCCAGTCATCTGTTGAAGGACATCTCGGTTCTTTCCACGATTTAGCTATTGTGGACAATGCTGCTATGAACATTGGGGTGCACATGGCCCTTCTCTTCACTACGTCTGTATCTTTGGGGTAAACACCCAGTAGTGCAATGGCTGGGTCATAGGGTAGCTCAAATTTTAACTTTTTAAAGGACCTCCACACTGTTTTCCAGAGTGGCTGTACCAACTTGCATTCCCACCAACAATGTAGGAGGGATCCCCTTTCTCCACATCCTCTCCAACAATTGTTGTTTCTTACCTCATTTACACTCTTTTGAATTCGTACAAACTCTCAGTTCGACCGTTGATATTTTTCCACTTTTTAGATTTAAAAACTTAGTTCGCAAGGATCTCCTCCTAAAACAGATGTTACTGTCTGCAGCCAGAAACCCTGTGCACATATCTGAAACTCTGGGTGGTGACTACACATCATCTCAATGGATTTCTATAACATAGCTGGAGGTAGGTTTAATGTGTGTACAAATCCAACAGATAAAGCACTGTTGAGAACCAGTGTTCATTGTATTATCAGTTTCAGCCTGATAATTTGATATGACAGGTGTGAGGCACAGGCTACAAGTCTCTCCTTCTTAAAACAATAATTCTGAGCCTTTATTCTACACCAGGAATATCAAGGTCATTGTCTGGATCAAACCTAAAAGGGAGTTTCCATCAACAGATGTCATAACAGATAAGCCCCAATTTGATATGCTCTTGCAGAACCATCACCTGCTATCAGAGCTGCTATGACAGCTGTGTAGTAGTAAGACAATGTGGGCCAATTCATCAGGCCTCTGGGCCCTGAGTGCTCCCCTAATGGGTATGACAAACATATGCCTTACTGCCACACAATGGGTGTTTATTACTGTAAGGTTGTTTGTATAACGATCCAATTAATTGGTGTTGATAGTCATGTATTTTTTGTAATTGATGGAAAGCCATAATTGCATAACTCTACTGAATGACTACATCCTTTGCCACAGTATGAGGAACTCTGAAAAGGAAAAGGGAGACTATTTTGTGTGCACATGTACAAGAGCACAAACACACACACACACACACACACACACACACACAATCCTGCCAAGATATAAATAACATACCCATTTCCTGGGCTTTGATGTGAAGTTATCTTTGTCATGCAGATACACTTCTTGCTTGGCCAAGTCCTGCCTAGTTTTGAAAGACTCAATTTAAGTGCTGTCCTGCCTCCAGAGCCTCAGCAGGTATTTTAAAGAGGGACTCAGACTGGATGGAGATTAGGGTAGGTTGATGAGCTCAGATTAATTCATGGTAATCAACAGTCCCACCTCAGCTCCAGCTGACTATTGCCAGAGGGAACCCGCTCTCAAGGTTACCAGGTCTTCAGTGTTTCAAGAGAAGCAGAAGTCTGAATTTTTATTTGCCATCCTTATATTCTTACATTTTGGCAACTGTCTTTATTTACGATTTCCCTAAAATTAAAGCTTGAGATAAAGACTTGCAAGTAGTTTATTTGGAAAATAATTCCAAGAGACAGGAGCAAGGAAAGTAAGACACAGAAAGCATCGCAACCAACCAACAGGGTCCTAGTGACATCCCACAGGCCTCAGGGACATGCCACAGAATGGCTCCAAGAATTCTTTCCTGTGGATAATGTAAAGTAGAGGCATGAATCCTCCAGCCCTTGTCCTTTACTGGTTAAGTGTTGCTACACTTCCCAGTGGTACCTGACAAAGTGCTGAGTGGCTCCCTCAGTTTGAGAGAAAGCCCTGACAAAGCCAACAACTGTGCCTGGGGTGGGCTGCAGTCAGCATTCATGGAATCACAGCTGTGACTGAAATTAGAGGTAACTGAGGGGATGTGACTTACGGCACCAAAAGCAACTACTACAGCAACTAATAACATAGCACGCATAGTGCAGGTCAAATGATTAATGGGCACAGGCCCGATTTGGCTTATGGACTCCATCTGCTTTTCACCTTGAGGAATGCCTTCCCTGACTACTTCCCAGAGCAAAGTCCCTCAGAGTGAAGCTCCTCCACCCTCCACAATGTCAGCATTTACACCAATGAACTACATCATTCATGGTGCTATCAGTCCCCTCCACTATGAGCACCCTGAGGAGACTCTGTCCCCTGTTCATTATTCCTTGAATCTAGTTTAAGATAGGTGTTCAATAAAAGTCTACTGACTGAATTAGTTCGCAAAAAAGGCCCATTACCGTTTGTGGGACTGAATAAATAATTATAATTTAATTTTTAATAGAGCTCTATTAGCTACAAGTATAACCCAAACCCAAACAGGAGAAACAGTCCTAAGGTCACTAAGGAACAAAGCAATAATTCCTCAACTCCTGCCCCAAAGGAGTTAATCACTGATGTTAATCAAAAACGTTAATCACTGACAAAGATGAACTTTGTTTCCTCCACTGTCTCCACTATTAAAATTATATGATCTCAACATAGATACTTTTTCATATTAATAAAAAAAGTTTAGAAAAAATTATCTTTGCCCCCAGAAAAACAAAAGAATTATAATTCAGTTTTATCATCTCCTACTACTGAAACTGAATTTTCTTTATATGTGACCTGTCTTTCCCATACAAAGTCTATCTTGATACTTGTACCTTTCTCTGAGACTCTCACAGACTCTCCCTTGAAAGACATCTGGTCTGGCTGGGACTTGAAGAAGAAAGCCTGAGTGACAGATCTCCGTAGGGAAGCTTCAGAGAGATCGATATAGGTGGGAGGATTCTGGAACATTCCATAAAAATAGAGGATCTTCTTATACCAACTGAGTGGGTACTTCAACATAAATGGCAGAACTGGTTGAACATTTCTATCCTACATTCTACATATGGTATAAAGAAAACAGAAAAACTAAGTACTCATTAGAGAAGGCCTAATACAGAATGAAAGTATGGCCAACACACTTTTATATATATATATATATATATATATATATATATATATATATATATATCTTTAAAAATATAAGTAGAACATATATAAATGGATTATTAGAGAAAACTAAGTCTTGATTCTTGGGTAAAATGGTCATTTATAGAACTAGTAGTTGGGTAAAATTTCTATGTAATTACTTTGAAAACAGTTTTTTAAACCCTGCTTTGGTAACTTATGTCCATTAGTTCCTACATATTATTCTTACTCTTGTATCATCTTCTGATGATAAAACACCCTAATATATTCTGAGAGGTACATGTGTAACTCTTTAAGAAAGATCAACCAAGAGAGGCAGAGGGTGGAAAAATTTGATTAGAGTCTTTTAAACCAACTTCTTTCTAATCTTCCACTCTTTAGTCCATGTCGACCTTCAACCTATGGTTAAAGGAACTAGCCATGCCATCACAAGGTCATAAACATTATGAACTTTTGGGAGGACTGTGTGGAGCATGGAGTCCAATAAGATATACAAAACTTAACAAAAAAAAGTTATGATCTTTGAATTACCTCAGAAACATGGCTAAAAAAATCTAGTTGTGCACATCTTCAAGAAAAGAGAGTATTGAGCAATAACTAAGAGAGCTGGGTACAGACCCAGTCCTGTCAAAATAATCTAATCTCCTCTGATGAAGTGACTAGCCCAGTAGATCAAGGGGAAGAAGCAAGAGACAATTTATATTGGGATTTTAGCAAAGCTTTTGATTCTGTTCCTCATGACATAATCATCAATAAACTGAGAAAATAGGATCCACACTGCATAGCTATGAAACGGCAGGAAGGTCATGCCTGGCAAGGAGCTATCGATGGAAAAGTGTCAGCCTCGAGAGAGCATAACAAATGGGGTTCCACTTTGGTCAATTCTGGACAGTGCTCTGGTGGACGTTTTTCATTCATGACCTGGCATGTATAATTAGCACCACTATTAAACCTGCATATAAGACCAGACTAGAAGGAAGGGTTGAGGGAAGGGAGAGAAGGAGGCAGTAGGGAGTCACCAGCTGTTGAGTAATACAAAATCAGAATTCAAATAACCTCCAATGTTTGAAAAAGAAGCTGCAAACAGAATGCCTTTCAAGGAACAACTACAAGGTATGGTTCTCCTTCTCCCATCATTTTCAGTACACCAGCTATGAGGCACTGCTGAGTTCCAGGATACTTTGTTAAGCAAGACGGGTTCTGGTTTCTAACACTACAGAAAGGATCCGCTTATTGAGGAAGATCATTTAAAAGGAAATGACAACAGAGAGCACTGACTATTACAGTAAGCTAACACTTTGTCTGAAAGACTACCTTGATCCTGGTCCATCTTTTTTCCTCCCTCTCTCAGGCTAAGTCATTACTTCTCTTAGATGGATTTACATTTCTCTCAGCCATCTTTTGTATCAGAATACTATAGTGTAATCAGATTTATTTATTGCTTTGCCCTCTAAATTGCTCATCTTTGAAAGGGCATGGGCCACAGATGATGCACCTTTGTGTCCCTTGAGCACATCGCCTGACATATAATGGATACCCAATAAAAGTTTGATTTGGAACGGAAAATAAACAACACACATGCAAAATGGGCTTCATGTGGGTCAAAAAAAATCTAGGAGTGCTGTCCTGAAACTCAAGAGTTAATGCCTCCAATTCAGACAGAGTTAAAGTTAAAAATATGGAACAGGGCATCTTCTACAAATGTGATCATTTTACATGCAGTAAATGGAGAAGCGCTGTACAGGATGAGTGAGTGCAGAGGGCCAAGACTGCATGGGGATGTCTTGTGGGAGAACTGCTCGAAGTGAAGAAAGAGGCGAGGGTGGGAAGATAAGGACGAATCCAAAGAAGGAACATTCAGGGAACTGGAAGAACCAGGGAGGCTGACCACCTGGAGCTGAGGCCAATAAGAATGTCCCAGAAAGAGTGAGATTAGCAGTGCCAAAGGCAGCAAAGAAAGAAGAAATCCCTGGGGAGGGAACCCTACAGGGCACAACTTACTCAAAACATATTGAAACTGTGAGTGAAAACGGAAGACAGACATCCAAGGACTGGGACACTCAAGGGTATGGGTTTCGAGAACACAAAACCAACTGTGGTACAGAGTATACAATGGTCCAAGTAAGCACAAATAATAAAGATTAGGAAGAGTTCTTAACTGGAGGAATGGTGTCCATCCAAACAGATGTACACACAGACATAGAACAGATTATACAACTAGGAAGAGAATATACTGAGTCTACAAAAATAATAAAGACACATTAGAAGATAAATTCTTAACCTTAATCGGAGAAGGCTTCCATCATTGAACTTCAAGTTCTATTGCCTTGCACATCTATACAGTCTTCCGGGGACAGTGTTCATTTCAGTAGATAATAACTGAAGAGCAAATGTGTCAATTTTGTCCAAAACCTCATCTTCCTATTCAATAAATTCTGTTCTTAAATATGGCCACATGTGTCTCAGCTTGCCCGTGGCTCCAATTCTGGTGGTATATAGGAATTGCCACATCCCACATTTAAAGGAGCTATCACTTTACAGAATTTGGCTTTTCTTTCAATTTTCTCTTCATTTGAGGGAAGAGGCAATGAGAGAATGTGGAAGGAAGAGAAAGTGAAACACTCATTTGAAAATTCCACATCTGATATATTTTATTTCTCAGTCTTAAACCTTGTTTTTGCCACTTCTACAGTCATAAACTTAACTGGCTTACCTTTAATCACAGAGAATGACGTGCTACTGAGACATCTATTTTCAAAGATAATCCACACAATCCAAGATACACAATAATAAATATTTGAGGTGAGTTAGACTCAAAATGTGATCTGATCTTTTCCAATAGCTTAACTGTCAGCGGCATGCCAAATAACTCAGATAAAAGGATTGGTTTAAAAACTGAAAATGAGCAACCAGAAGTCAATACAAAAATTGAATTCTAATATTTACTGGTAAAAATTAAATAATAACTCTAATTGAATCACCTCATAGCATTGTATATGAATTTTGTTATCAATCATGTAATGAAAAAGTTAGAAGCTATGCGCTGCAGTCTTTAAAACAATTTGTATCAGTATGAGGTTATGGTCCCTGCCCCCCAGTCCCTGCACAAAATTATTCCTAAACAACTTTTGAGTCACTGTATTGCTGGCCTTAACAATGTTGACACAATTCTTCAGTTAAAGCTATTAAGTCTATTTTGGAGTATCTGATTCCAAGGACCTAAACCAAGGGGTGAAAATGAAAAATTACAAACATGTGGCTGATTAGAAAAATAGTTATAATAGGCCTTACTGCTGTTATTATTGAATGTACAAGTGAAATAACCATTAGCCTGTTTTAACCGCTGGAAAACACCCTATGGTGGTACTTGACTGATTCGATGCATTTTTGTACACAATTGCTGTGCTAATGGAGCAGACATTTACCCCATAACAAAGGAAATTTGAAATGTAAGCCTTAGGGTTTATAGTAATTCCAGAATACCAAACCACCACTAAAGATTTTAAATGAAGCCCCTGCTGATCTATTTGTTGGTTAAACCCTTTTGTCTCTTTAAAACAGTAACATCACTCACAGGACAAATTATTGATAAATTGCAGAATTTCAAACAAAGATAAGCAGGGAATTAAAAGTCCGTGACAGACGTTAGCTTTAGGAAATGCACTTAACAGAATATGATCGTTGGTCTACAACCAGTTTTTCCCTTGCGTTTTTCAAGACATAAAGGTCTGTGCAAGTCTCCTATTATCACAGCATACTGAAGAGCAGAATTGGTTCAGCCATGGAAAGAGTGAGTTGGGCCAAGCAGTCTTTTGATTCCTGAGGATAATCTATAAACGCAAGACACCACATTGACCCTCGAAGTGATCTCTTCTCACCTCCTCACAAGGGATGGCAAGCCAGTGATTTCGTTATAGGGTACAAAACAGCATTTAGGAAAGGTTCCTAAAGGAAATCATTCTTCCATTCAACGGAGTTGCCATGGTAACCAAACCAATCAAGCTTCTTCACAAAGGCTTTTATGTCAAGTTCTGTTAGCAAACTCATAGAGAAAGTATAACTCAACTGAATTAACACTACATCTGTTACCTTATTAGAGATAGGCGAAAGGCACGAATCCTTTTCAAAATTAGAGAATATGTACTCCTTCCATATCAACATTTTAAATTAGTCAAGTTCAGTCTTTTTAAATACATACAACTCTCTGGAAGGCTCTTCTGGAAGAGGGGAAAAGGAATTTACCTGGCAGTACTTGCCCTTTCCAAAAATGGATTTCCCCCCTACCTTCTAAGAAACACAAGAGAATTCTTACATCTTGCTAATTCTTTTATTATCATGTCTTTGAACATGATACACTTGTACTATAGGCATAACTTACATGGAAAAAATCCTAGCATTTACTACCTATCATTTTTAAGGCAAGCAGAAAAGATGGAGAAACACTATAGATCCATTTTATTAATGGGCATTTCTCTTTAGCATGGCTTGATGAAGCTATAATATGGATTACAGGCTTAAATTTGAAGGCTATTTGATGTTAGTGACATGGTTTCACACTAGGGTAACTCCATGTTTATGGGACACTCCTCATGTTAGTTTAATTTACTTACTAAAAATAACTCCGGGATGCCTGGCTGGCTCAGCCGGTTAAGTGTCTGCCTTTGGCTCAGGTCATGATCCTGGGGTCTTTCGGGATGGAGCCCTGCTTCTGGGCTCCCTGCTCAGTGGGGAGTCTGCTTCTCCGGCTCCATCTGCCCCTCCCCCCCATGCTCCCTCAAGTGGGCACTCTCTCTCTCTCTCTTTCTCAAATAAATAATTAAATAGAATCTTTAAAAAAAAAATAAAAATAACTCTGACAAACAAGCTTTAGAAAACTTAATAACAGGACACTCAGCTCTAAAGCCAATGTATTTTCAAGAAAATATCAGTAAATCACTCATATTGCTATCTTTGATTTTATTCAGAAATACTGAAAGAAGGCTGATGCCCTCATCCTATATTTTGATATACAAAATACACCCAATATAATTTTCATAGAATATGAATGATGGGATTCTTAAAATACCCAACAAGCAAAGTGATTATGGAAGTGGACAGCTCATAGGTTAAGCCTCTGTCCTAATATCAAGCTTCGATTTTAAATAATCATTGTTTTCTTCCTAGACTCAACGGTAGAATTTCAAGATTTCTGATAACAGACTTTGTTCCAAAACACTTGACAACTGTGACCAGGTGGGAAATAATTACCAAGATAAGTGCTTGGACTGAATAGAACCCAAATGAGTTGCTCAGAGCTTTTGAAAAGACTAAACATTATCAATACTGTTAAATATAAGTTTTGGCATACATCACTCTTCCAAACTAAGTGCCTGGCTATGATCTGAGGCATGGGCAGTTTAGTATAAATATTTTCAGGGCATATTAGCCTGAGAAAAATTGTAAATTAAAACCTGAAACACTATGAATTAAGATTGTCCATTTTAATTTTTAGGCTTTTGATATCAATTAGCTAAAACATCAATCTAAAACTTTGGAAACTATCATTTTAATTGTTTTTTAATATAAAATTACACACCTAATACTAAATAATGATAGCACTTTGCATTTCTATGGCCACTCAAAAATTTACTATGTATATTCTATGCCTCACTTTATTTTACCCTCTACAACTCTGGGAGATAGGCAAGGAGATAATAGGTGAAGAAAATGAGGCTTAATTAGGTTTAATAACATTTATTTATAATGCTGTTGTTTATAATAATGATTGCAAGAACAACAATTTAGTAAGCACCTATTATAGGCCAGGTATTGTCTGTCCAAAGAGCTTTTCTCTTCATTCTCTCTCTTTCTCTCTCTCTCATTCTCTCTCTCTTTCTCTTTGATTCTCATAATAATTCTGAGATGTGGTTATTCTCTTTCTACAGATTAAAAAATATTAGTAAGATTCAGAGACATTAATCTGCAAAAGCCACACAGCCAATAAACCCACCTGCCAGAATTCAAAGATCACCTCCACTGAATTGGCATTATTACTCATTTGCTCTAACAGACTAAATACTCAGATGTGTTCCCTACAAGACCACCCCCTCTTATAAATATGATATTTAATTGTTGCTAATGAAACATATGACATTTATAGAATTTCACAGAAATTGTTAATTGTTAATTTGATCATTGTAAATTTCCCTTTTAGGAATACATTCAGGTATTTTTATAGTAATAAAATAAGACATCTTAAACACAGAATGGTTTGTAATCACAACAGATTTAAACAGTTACTCCTGATAGGTTCCCTGTTTTCATTTAGAACAGTGTATCCTATAATAAAGGAGGAAAAAGACATAGCCCATTAATTATAACATTTGTTGTGTTAAATACGAAATAGCACTAACCAGAACAAGGCATAAATGCTAGGAAATGAGAGTTTAACAAGAGCTGAAATTTCAAGATGCAGGACACATGTTCTTTTATCTTTAACCTTGTTAGGAATAAAATAATTCACTTTTTTTTTTTTTTAAGATTTTGTTTATTTATTTGACAGAGAGACAGCCAGCGAGAGAAGGAACACAAGCAGGGGGAGTGGGAGAGGAAGAAGCAGGCTCCCAGTGGAGGAGCCCAATGTGGGGCTCGATCCCAGAATGCCGGGATCACGCCCTGAGCCGAAGGCAGCTGCCTAACGACTGCGCTACCCAGGCGCCCCGACTAACTTTGATGACATATAAAGTACCAAGCTTTCTGAGTCCTGGATATTCCTTTGCTAAGTAAAACTAGTTACTATTTAACAAAATTTGCCACATATTTGACTGTTTGAATAAATGGAATATATAAAATACATAAAAACTCTTTCTGATAAAACATATTTTATATATTTTACTTTATATTGATATATTTTAATATTAATATATTAATTTATATTTTACATTAACATATGTGTCTAATATGAAAGCTCTTTGGGAAGCTTGGAACACATATTAATAACCTTCTTATGACATTTTCATTGTTTTCAATAAAAGTAGCTGGGCAATTTTTAGTTAAGGCCAGATTCTTTTTTGACACAATATCGTGAAGTTCTTGATAGCTAAAATTACTAGATAATTCTTTTACCTGACATATAATCAGAGAACACAAAATAAGCTGAAAGAAAGATCGTATATGGGCTCTTCTGTGTCTTGTTCTTGTCCACACAATGTTATATTCTAAAAACCAGCTTATTATTAAAATAGACCAATGACAATTGTCAATCCCATGACAATTGAGTGTCCTTGCATCAAGTTTCTTAAAGTAGCCTTTTCACAACAGACAACTTTGCTTTTGAGGAAGGATTCTAGATATTCTGAAATTTTATTCTTTTTCTCTGTAATAACAGAGATAAAAGTAAAAAATCAATATGTTTAATAACAGGATATTACATTTTTTAATACTTTACATATGTTTATAATTTAAAACATATTTTGCCATATATGTATATTTAATACGCCTACCTATCATGCAGGTGCAGTTATTATGCCCATTGTACAGATGTGTAAATTGAAGCACAAATAAATTAAGTAATTTGACCATAGGTCACTCAGCTAGTAAGTTGCAGAGCTAGGATTCTATCCTAGGCAATCTAGCTCCATAAACCACTATTTAAACCTCAACATTTAAGATGAGGATAGGGTCCCTGTCCGCACTCCAGCTTTTTCTTTGGACAAGGAACAAACAATGTACTCATCACTGGTAACAGCATATGGTCATATTTATTGGCTAATCATAAAGTGTCAGTATTTAAATGAGGAAATCTATTTCTTGGTGAATTTCTTGAAGTGAAAATGCATACACACTACATAGTGCTCACACACACAGTAGAGTATGTATTCATGTCTCTGGATCCATGTAAGACTCACACAGCATAGTCACAAAATGCCTTCTTTCACCTTCCACCATACTTTATTTAAAATTTAAAATTTATTAAGGGCAAAGTTATCTGCCCTTATGTGACAACTCAAGGAGTCCAATTACTTTCCTATTGAATAATATGATGACTTATAGTCACTTTAGCACACCAAATACATTCCCGATTCAGAAATTTGAGTGCTCAGTTAAATATATCAGTCATAGTTGAAATGTTCCAGTTACAGGTACCTCACTCTTCCAGCCAGGATTGGCTGCAGACCAGCATCCAACAGAAAAGGAGATAGTCTGTCCCTTCCTTCTCTTTTTCACCTCTTTTGATTCCTCAGTTCCTCCAATGGATAGATAAATTTTCCAAACCACCAGGTTGGAATGGTGAGCAAAATGGGAGCAAGAAAATTCTCAGTGGGTACAGTTGATAGCTGACCACATGTCGTCCAGGTCTGGCTACTGCTTACAGACCACTTGCTCTCTTTCTCCCCACCCCCCTCTGAGCCTATCACCTGCTGTACTTCATAGGGTTGTTATAATCTACCCCATCCATCACTTACTCCTTCCACAGCCCCTAAGAATCCAGGGTAACTTCTGGTGAGGTTTCTTCCTTTCTCCTGGCAGCAAATTGAATAGGGCCCAAGAGGGCCTCAGCTCTCTCTTACAAATGGCCCATATTCTGTCCCAGGAACCACTAATGGAGGGGAAGTCAATGTCCTTGCAGTTGCCTCTTCTTTCCTCCATTTCATGATAAACAGCAAGCAGGCTTATTCCTATCTCTTTTAAATTTTCTAAGCAGGAATAAAGACACCTTTCCACTAGATTCATTCAACTTTTGAAAATATGTAAAATGCTATAAAGGTGCTCACTTGAAAATTTCTTCCCTAATTGGCTTAGTCAAGGGGGTGGGAAAGGCACGTGCAGAATAGCGCTCATCAAAAAATTTGTCTTCATGAATCCTCTCCTTAATGCCCAGCCCCTAAAACAACGTTCCAATATTTCTTTTGAAAATTTGATATCTGGTATCTATCATCTTTTGGGCCATAGCCAAAGCCCTTATTTTAATACCTTTTACTTATATACCGGAAATGAATCCTATGGGCACTTGAGATGTTATCTGAATTAAGTTTGAAATCAATTTCAAATGATGAGTTAATCTTGAGTAAGATATTTTAAGTATTGGTATTGTTATTTTAAGAAATTAAAATACCAATTATGAATATGTCATTACAAAGGTAATTTCTATGACTACTTCTATTGTGATAGTTTATTAGTATTTGTTCATTAATACATTGTGTTTCCTTATGGATGTGCCAGATATTCAATAATCAGTACACTGGGCTATTTTTAGAGCACTAGAGAATAAATATTCTCATTATTAATCTTAGAATAAGGTGGATTTCTTCTGCAAAATAATGACTCGTTATTGAAAAGTTATTAACAAATTTTATGACAAAATGCTGCGCAGATATGTATCATCCTCGAACATGTTTATCTTTCCCTCCCTTGATCTCCCAAGAAAGCTAACTCTGAAACAAGGCAAGAGTCTTTACATATTCTGTGATCCCATGCAGTTACAGGATTTGTTGCCACCATTTAGGCAAACATGGAAGTCATGGTAAAAGTGGAAAACATGGGGGCACCTGGGTGGCTCAGTTGGTTAGGCATCTGCCTTTGGCTCAGGTCCTGGGTTTGAGCCTCACATCAGGCTCCCCACTCAGCAGCGGAGAGTATACTTCTCCCTCTCCCTCTCCCCCGATTCTCTCCCTTTCCCTCCACCCCGCCCCCTCCCCTACTCTTGCTCTTTCTCTCTCTCTCAAATAAATAAAATCTAAAAAAAAAAAAAAAGAAAAAAGAAAAAAGTGGGAAAGATGTTTTTAGTTGTTTTTGTTTTGTTTTGTTTTTATTTTGCTTAGTAAGCATTTTCTACCTTCCATTATTCCTTAAATACACAAGGGGCTACACCCCTCTTATGTTTTTTGTTCTGTACCAGATTGAGTCACTGCCAATTTCCTCAATGACTTGGGACATCTGTTCTCTTTGACTTCTGCCCTTGAAACATTTACCCACACCCTGGTAATGTCTGATCAGCCAGGGTTCTAATACCCTAACTGCTATAAAGGGACACAGAGACTGAGAAATAAAAGACTATAAGAACTGGGGATAAAATGTTAAAGTGTGAACCAATATAAACATGTGTTCCGTCAGAGAAAGTATGCTTTATATTGTGCATAGCCAGGTGCTCACTACAATTTGGAAATTCTCCCAGAGAGATTAGAATTACTGCATTTAAACCTGGATAGAAGGTTAAAGACACGGTTGTTGAAGGATAATGTTATAATACTACCACAAAGGAAGGGCAAAGTGCAATGCTTTACAAAGATGAAATATTTATAAAAGGCATACACATGCTTACAAATATAGTATCAATGATAATAATAATAAGTGATACTATTGGGGGCTTATCTGTACAATGCATTGATCTTCATAGCCCTCTATGGGGGGGTATTATATTTTATTCCCAAATTACACCTAAAGAAAGCAAAGTTGACAGAAGTCAAACAACTGTCTCAGGTCCTGGGGCTGACAATAGAAAAGAACTTGAATCCAGTTCTGTTAAAACCCAAAGTCTCCATCTCCCAAAACCACTACATGTACTGCTGTCGTTTACTTTAAGATAAGGCAATTAACAGGTTGGAAAGCAGAAAGGATAAACAGATTTCTGTTCCTCTAAACTAAATTCAGTGTTCACACAGCCCACATTGAGATCTTTCTAAAATACACTTCTTGTCAGGTCAGTCCTCTGCATGAAACCCTCTGATGTTTCCCCATTCACAGTTGAAGAAAAAACAAATAAATGCTCCAGCAAAATATATAATACTCCGTGTTCTGTCTTCCTCTCGTTAAACATAACAGCCTACTCCCTCAGCCTCCTCTTGAAACCCTCTTCTCTCTTGGTATTCTATTGTGCCATACAATCCTGGTTTTCTTTCTACCACTTGGGCTGCTCTTTCTTGGGCTCCTTAAAACTTCCAGCTCCTTTGCCTGATCTCTAAGTACTCTGTGACCCACGGACTCTTCCTTCATGACATCCCTGGGTGATTCATCTCTGCCCACATAGCTTAATGTTCTCAAACTTTTATCTCCATGGCAAACACACCTATGACCTACAGACTCATATTATACATAGTACCCCTCTCTCCTTGGATGTCTCATGGGGACCTCAAACCAAAGGTTTCCAAAATGATTTCCCCATCTCCCAAGGTGCTCATTCACCAACTTTCCCCATCTCAGTAAATGACATTATTTCAAGACAAAATCCTGTATCTATTCTCCATTGGTATCTGTCCCTCCTCCTCTTTCTTTACCTGCCCTTAATCCATCAGAAATCCTGTCTCCATTGCTACTGCCATCTCTTCTTCTACTACATATAACAGCTTCCCAAATGGCCTTCCTATGTCTACTCTTGTCCCTCCCAATCCATCCTTTACAATCTTTTTAAAACAAAAATCTAGTGTGTCACTCCTCTATCTCCAGCTCCTCCCACAGTCCCCACTGTGCCTTAAATGAAATCCAACTTCTCTACCGAGACCATCAAGCCCCCTCGACCAACTCTCTCCAGTCTTAACCACTTTCATTCTCCACCCTCCAGCTTGGTTGGTAAGTTCATCAAACTGCTATTTCTACTGATACTCACTACCCATATCCAACTGATTACTTCTCATCCTTCAGACCTCAACTCAAATGTTGTCTCCAAAAAGAGATTTACAAGGCCAGGATCTAGGAGGGCAGGCACTTTTTTTTTTCCCTCATAATCCTTAACCAGTTTGTTATTGCACATTCATGTATTATTTCATTCTCCTTCTGATGGTAAACGCCCCACTCTCAAGCTGCATTGATCACCAAAGTATCCAGTGCCTAGCGCGGTGCCTGGCAATACAGAAGACCTTTCACAAATACTAGCGTTAAAGCCCTGTGTGATCTGGTCCCTGGAGGTCTCTCCCAACTTTCCAACTCCACACTCTTGTTCTCACCATGTTTGTAAAAGGCTAAGGGTTACCCAAAGAGCACACTTCCTTGGAATATGCTGCTCATTCAGCCTGGAAAATTCCTTCCCCCCTTGTTTAAACTGGGAGATCTCTGCTCACTGCTTGGATCCAATTCTAGGATCTTCTATTTTCTGTCCCCTCAAACACAAAACACAGCACATGGAGAGAGAGACAATGGGTGGAGTTGATTAATTCCTCTTCTATACTTTCACTGTATTTCTATTAAAATATTATTACACTAACTTGCTATAATCTGTTCTCCTATCTATCTCCTAGACTAAGCTCACTGAGGATAAGGATGATTTCTAATTCATATTTCAACCCCCAAAGCCTAATAAAACCTATGGTGAAGGAATAGGTGACTTAACAGATCAATCTGTCTGGTATTCAAGGAATTTTAGTTTTCTGCCACAAAAAGTAGCCAAATTCCTTTTTATCCCCCAGACCTTGCAAAATAATTCGACTCATCATTTACATTTCAAAACAGAGCATGCCTTTAGCCTATAGGCTATTTGTCATGTCCCTTCACCCAAAGATTTATTCTTGTTCACTAAAGGTTATTAAAATTTTTGAATTAAACTAAACGTGGATCTAATCCAATTAAGCCAAAGCTAAATGAACGTGAATAGGTTCCATTTAAAATAATAGGCCTGAAATTATGTGGAAGAGTATCTTTCTCAGGAAAATCTACATTTTCGTAATTATTAGTATAATATCCTAAAGCACATTTAATTAGCACTTATCACCATCCTCAAAATAATAACAAGATAATAATAATATATTCAAAAATGTGCTGGGCACAGTTTGATCTATTTTGTTAATAAGTCCACCATTAAAAAAGGAAGTAAATACCATGAAAGTCTATTGGTTACATAAAAAAACAGATGAAGAACTTGATGTGAAGATTATGAAACACACAGGCCTGACAGAAAGAGAATCATTTCGGTCTTCAAAAGATTTATGCTTTAAAACTGGAGGTGTTTAAAGAATTGTGTTATAACATGAGTATACTAGAAGTACCATAGGATAATCAAGGACCCAAAGCTACTGCAGAATATACTCGGTTGCTACAGAACTGATACCAGGTTCTGCAGAAATCACTAGTTGTCAAAATTGAGAAGGTAACACGTTATTATTGTGTATATAGCTCTAAAAAACATAAAAAGTAAGATGTCAAGACCATGGTTGGTGGCTTCATTGTAAAACTTTAATCTTTGCAACTGGATAAAATAAAATGTGCCATATAAAATTTGTGAGCTGCTCCCCCTAAGTAAACTCAAATAACTCAAGACATGATAGGTTTGTTATTATTTTAAATAACTCATAGTGCTTTCGTCTTCAGAGCATATGTGGGTAAGCGTGGTCCATATTATGTGGTACTTGCAAGAGAAATATTCTTTGAAATACTCTACCCAGCTACCCTATGACCCAACAATTGCACTACTAGGTATTTATCCAAAGGACACAAACAAAGTGATCTGAAGGGGCACATGGACCCCAATGTTTATAGCAGCAATGTCCACAATAGCCAAAATATGGAAAGAGCCCAGGTATCCATTGACAGATGAATCAGTAATGAAAATGTGGTATCTATCTATCTATCTATCTATCTATCTATCTATACACACAATGGAATATTACTCAGCCACCAAAAAGAATGAAATCTTGCCATTTGCAAAGATGTGGACAGAACTAGAGAGTATTATGCTAAGCAAAATAAATCAGTCAAAGAAAGACAAATATCGGATGATTTCACTCATATATGGAAGTTAAACAAAACAGATGAACATAGGGGAAGAGAAGGAAAAATAAAGTAAGATGAAATCAGAGAGGGAGAATAATCATAAGAGACTCTTAACTATAGGAAACAAACAGAGTTGCTGGAGGGGAGGTGGGTGGGAGGATGGGGTAATTGGGTGATGTGCATTAAGGAAGACAGTTGATATAATGAGCACTGGGTGTTATATGCAACTGATGAATCACTAATTCTACCTCTGAAACTAATAATACACTATACGTTAATTAAATTGAATTTAAATTAAAAAAAAAAGAAATACTCTATCATACTATATTGGCAATGCCATATGTTGTATATACCCATTTTACATTTACCGTTGAGAGCTTGCCAATTTGAATAAATACCACTAAAGCTTTCTTAATTATTCACATAAATTTTTTTTACATTTAAAAAAATTGAAATACAATTCATATCGTAAAATGCACAGATCTTGAGTGAAACTGGATGAATTGTCACAACTGGCATGGGTATATGACCATATGACCCACATCTTCATCCAGATATACAAATTTCCATTACTCTGGAAAGCCCCCTCCTGTCCTTGTCCAGCCATGCTCTACCCCCCACACATCTCTTCTATCCCCTGTCAAGGCAACCACTATCATGATTTCTGTCACCGTAGATTAGTTTTACTTGTTTTAAACTTCACATAAAGGGAATCATATAGCATGTACTCTCTCGGGTCTGTCTTCTTTCACACAATATATGTTTTCAAGATCTATGTGTTTTGTACATTTATCAATAGTTCATTCCTTTTATATTGCTGAGTAGCTTTCCATCATGGGTTGAAAAACTTGGTCAGAGGGACACTTTTGAAGACTATTACAAACCCCATAGTACCTTTATCATAACAAGCATCACACCGCGTTGCAGTTTCCTGGTGAACTGCACTCTTCCCACTGTGCGTATGGGATTGTGCCTGACTTGCTCACTGGCAGACGTCCAGCACCTGACAGAGCATCCACCACATCCTGGAAGCCCAATTACTGGGAAAAGGATGAGCATAACTCTGAATACATTTTGTCCTGGAAATATATTTATTTATAATGCATTTTGACAACATAGAGTAATGTAACAACTGTAGAGTCAAATGATCAGGGACAAAGAACCCAGTCTATCACTAACTAGCCACAACATGCAGCAAGTCATTGACCTTCCTTAATCTTCACTTTTCTAATCTGTTAAATGGGAATAACAGCAATGCTTTAGAAAATTACTAAGAAGGTTATATTTCTTGTTTGAAATTTCTTCATAAACTGTATAATTCTATAAAAAGTTATTATAGTGTAACTAAGATAAGTACCCTTCCTGAGTAATACTAGTAAACAAAATTTAAAAATTAAATACAAGAGCTTGAACTTATTGAGTCCTCACTAGGTTTGAATCAGGCACTGTACTTAGTCACGTTGCACATATTAATTTTCTTAAATTTTTGAACAATCCCATGGAATGTGTACTAATATTAACCTCATTTTATAGATGAGAAAGTGAGGCAAACCAGATTAAGTGACCTGGACTTATAGCTCACCAGAAGCGAAGCAAAAGTATAAACTTAGTTATTTTGGTCACAGAACCTCAACTCTTAACCACTTTGTTCTGATTCCTTTCAATAAATTTGTTTAGTGTAAATTAATAGAAATTATATAAAAAAATGAAAAGTTTGAAAAGATAAAGGAAAATTTTAGGGACATTCTGAATGAGACCTTCAGATATTTTCAAGGGAATCTTGGAAGGAGTGCTGATATTAAGAAATAAGAGTTAAGGGGCACCTGGATGGCACAGTCATTTGAGCATCTGATTCTTGGTTTTGGCTCAGATCTGATCTCAGGGTCATGAGATCAAGCCCCCCGTAGGGCTCTGCACTCAGCACAGAATCTGCTTGTGTTTCTCTTTTCCTATCCCTCTGCCCCTCCCCCTGTGCTCTATCTCTCTAAAATAAATAAAATAAATCTTTTAAAAAAAAAAAAAGGAAGTAAGAGTTAAACAAGAATGGAAGGTAAGAAATGAGCTAAAGTGATTGAGTACTGGATACATGATAGGGTGTCTCAAGGACAATCAAGAGCTCTGTGATCAAGTAGAAAAGTGAGGACCAAGGTCAAGTCAGCACTTCTCCATCTGCTCCAGAGAGAGGAAAGACAGGAGGTCATGGTGAAGCAACAGAATGTCTGCCTTGATCATGAAGTGGTTATGTTCTTTCCAGATGATGGCTGCTAGAGTGCACAGGGGAAGTGGACAATTAAGTGGAAAATAAAGAGAGTGCAGTGCATATGGCTATTCACATGTGAGGATAGTCCCAATTCTGCCCATAATTCAGAAAAAGAGTTCCATGGTGCTGAAATCATTGCTTAAGAAATCTCTAAACCCCTCCAAGGTGCAAAATGTTGCTTTCTTTTTCCAAAAAGTTCTTATTTTTTTAAATTAATTATTAAGATGCCTTAATAAAGATTAGTCAACAATGATATTAGCATTTGTTGTAGAGTCTATATGTTTAATAACAAATATGCTTCAGAATTTTCAGGAATAGTTTTCTGAAGAATGCTGATGATCCAGCTCCGTAGCAAGATACGCACTCAAAATTTTGTGGAAGGGACCGTTGATATCATCAAATCCAACCCCACACCTGGCAGGTCAGGAAATTGAGGCTCAAACTGTTGAGTTTCAACTCCTTATTTCAACAGAAAATGTAACAGTAGCACAGGAGGACAAAATGACATTAAATTGTGAATAAAATGTCACCACTATGTTTCAGTGACAGAAGGATTCCTTTTCATCCTAATAATCATTTTACTAGAGATGGGTTCTAACTAAGAAACTACATACTCATGAGTCCACATACGAGTGGATAAAGGGTTTGGACGATGGAAAAAAGTGGACTTTTTCTATAATAACTTCCTAAATATTGAAAGACAACCACCTAATCAATATCAATCTGTGGATAGCACTTACGCATATTTTCTGCTTACCTCCCACAAACAAAGTATAAGGTGGTCCAGAACAAGCTGTCTTGCTCTTTGAAGTTAGATTTTTAGAAAGAAATACATGTTGATATGGATTTGACCTGCTTTGTCTACACCGTTCTCATCCGTACGTCAGATGACAATCACATTTTAGAAATGCATTTGTGTCCTGTACTGCACTGCTATGTGATTATTAGGAAAACGGATCTGTTACAAAGTCCATAGTATTCCAAACTCTATTACCTGGCCCTTCATGCCCATCCACAGTAGACAGTGTGTTCCTAGCGAAGCTGGGGAAGAAGGACATCTTAAAGCCAAGGTACAGAGGCTCCACCTATTCTAAGGCCCCTGGGGGAAGCAGCACTTTGAGAAGGGGCCTGCGTGCTCAACCAGCTTCACAGTCATACAGACATGTGCAGTCAGCTTCATCACATCTGCTGAACGCCATCCTCTCTCAGTGTAGCTCAATGGCATCATCACAGCTGCAGGTGTCCAGAGATCACCAGACCATTTTTCATAAGGTAAGAAGGAAAGAAAGCAGGGAGCATGAAAAGGAAAGAAAGGAGGGAAAAGGCAGAGAGGGAAGGGGAGGGATCTACAGAACCTGCTTATTAAACTCAGTGAATGTATCACAAACCAGGTAAGCCCAAAAGTCTTATGCTGTTAAACACTCAAAAGAAAATGGTTTTGTTTTTGTTTATTCTGAAATTTAAGAGCGAGATGCAGAGGCAAGGAATGGTTGCTGTTAGAGAGTCTCCTCCAAAATTTTTATGAATTGAATCGCACACTTGTAACAGATGTTCTCATTTCTGATCATTGTCCTTGTTGGCTCTACCTACTGAATCCTAGGAGAATGTCAGGAAATGTTTAAACCCTAACTGAGTTGGTTAAAAAAAGAAAAAAAACAATCTTGCTTACTCTGTATCAAAGTACATTTGGCTTGCTTCCATTAGATCATTATGAAATTGCATTAGGAGTATGTTATGTAAAACTGTTCAGAGACTAGATTAGAGATTAAAAAGTCCACATAAAATTGAAAAAAGAAAACCTCAATCTAATTCAGTGAAGTCAGTTATTTTGGATGGGAAGAGAAATGACAAGGTGAGCAATATTAAATTTTGCTAAACTTTTTTTTTTTTTTACAAACACACACTAAATCCGTTTAAATGTAAACTCAAAGTCCTTCTGAATCAGACACATCATCTCCAATACTAACAAAAAAGAATTCATACAAGATATGTCTCTTTCAGCCACAGCTAGAATGAATGCGATCATTCTGAAAACACTTTGCTATTCATCTCAACACTGTATTACTTTTATGAATTGACTGTATTATAAACACTGCAAAACCTCAGAGAAAGTTTCATAGAAGCAAAGACCATTTACATATACTAATTTGGCAAAAATTGCTTTTGAAATCACAATGTTTTGCAAAGGCCATATTCTACTTTTCCTTTAGTGCTTTTTTGACAGATGGAAATGGGTACAAGTTGTAATTTACTTGTATCCATTTCCTACTTTAGCAGTGTCCAGTAAAATCATTCAAACAGCATGACAGATAAAAGGCAATAATGAAAAGTGTTTGCAATCTTCTGAGAGCCATAATGTGCACTGAATGCAAACGGTAACTGGTGATTAAAATACACACACACACACGTGTATGGTGTTCACACATGTCTAATGACTACTAAGATAGTCCCTAAACGTATTTAAGGACCCTGCAATGAAAATGCAATATAAAGTGGTGTGAATTGATCTGGTAACCCCCCAAATTCCTAGCCCATCTTTAATTTACTTCAATTAATTCAATTGAGAAAAATCCTGCAAGACACAGTGAAATCTGATGGGGAGGAACAGTATTTTTGTAGACATGAAAGCAGAGCAACAACTAAAAGATATCACATGTGAGGACAACGGCAACTAAAGCCATCATGTTTTTCATCAAATCACACTCCACAATTTGACAATTACGGGGGAAATGCACGATGAATCACAAGGAAGAGAGTAAGTCAATTATGGCGATTACCAAAACAGCCACACAACATTTCAGAAATGCCTCACTGAACAGGACCACAATACACTTCAAGTTATGTGAAACAGAAAATTAACCAGTGTTTGCACCCACTAAGTGTGTTTTGTTAACAAAGTGATTTTGATTAAGTTTATGGTCACGTTGCAGGATCACAAGACTTCACAAAGAGGATTACTTTAAATATGAAATCTTCCAACTGTAAAAGTAATCATGTCTGTAGGAGGCTAGATATTTAATATTTCTCTAAATTGGAGGGTTTTTTTTTCCAGATTGCCTGAGGCTTCATTTTTCCATGAAGTGAGTAACTACACGTACCCCCCAAAGAACAGAAAATAATATCCTAAATGAAAAGAAACGCAACCCTTCACTTCCTATTAGTACTCTCATAAATTTAATATCCACTGTTCACTATCCAGAGAGCTGTATAACATAAAATACATTTTCTTTCCTATTCTTATTTTGCCCAAGTTAAAAACAAATCAGTCATACAATTGACTTGATATTTTCTCTGTGGGGCCCAGAAATCTGCACAACAGTGGTAACCCACCTAGTTCATTTGGAGGCCACAGGCATACAGCTTACGGTGAAAAGAGAGAGAAAAAAAAAAACAAAAAAACGGCATTTACAGATTGAGAAGGGAAGTTTCTATCTTTTGTCTTCTGACTTACCATAAAGGAGGACCTTGCTAAAGAATGAATCTTATTGGACAGTATTCTACTACCCTTTATTCCCAAGAAGTTATTAACATTGATTTGAACATGTAACGTTTGAGGCTTCTGCAGGAGGTCGGGGCACAGCTACTGTTTTTTTTTTTGTTTTTTGTTTTTTTTTATTAATAATGATTTTTTATTATATTATGTTAGTCACCATACAGTACATCCCCGGTTTTCGATGTAAGGCTCGATGATTCATTAGTGGGCACAGCTACTTTTGATGATCTGTAAGCCTGATATACAGTCAGTGGCAGGCAGAAAGATGGAGAAAGAATTGAGTCCAGTAGATGGAGATATGTATTATAAATGATAACATGTAATTATTTCGATGAATTTATTTATCACTTTAGTAGATGTCATATAAAAATTCTCATTACTCTCTAGATTTCGTAACAAAATTTGTGGATCTAAGCACGGTGGTTAAAGCTAATAAGACCGTATCATATCCTTGAATATGGCTAAAAGAGTAGATCTTAGATGTCCTCACAACAAAAAAGAAATAGTATGTGATGAGTCAGTTAACCCTGAAGTGGTAGTAGTTCTGTATGCTACGATACAGAAATGTGTCAAAGCTATGCATTGTACACCTTAAATTTCTACAATGTCTATGTCAATTATATCTCAATAAAGCTAAGGAAAAAATTTAAAAGACAATTTTCAGGATGTAACACGATTGCTACTCACTGGATGAATGATGCCATCTTAATAACAAACACAATTTATACCACTACATAGTTGTTAATAATATTATGAAGTTGGATGGAAGATAACTCAGTATATATGCTTTATTGCATAAAAAGTGAATATTCAGTAATTCACATGATAAGCTTTAATTTTTATAGATAAAAATGTATAAGAAATTCAGTAATTATGCAAAATACTTTTGTCATACATCTGACCATCTTCTATAATTTGTCTGTTCTTACGTACTTCAAAATCATATTATTAATACTCTGTTGACACATCTATTTTTTTAGATTTTTTTTATTTGTTAGAGAGAGAGAGAGATTGAGCAAGAGAGAGAGAAAGAGCAGGGGGAGGGGCAGAGGGAGAAACAGACTACTTGCTGAGCAGGGAGCCTGATGTGGGCCTCAATCCCAGAACTCCAGGATCATGACTGAACCTAAGGCAGACGCTTAAGTGACTGAGCCACCCAGGCACCCCATACATCTATTTTTAAAGGTTTATATAGAGAGGAAGAATAACAGCAAAAGTAGTAATAGTAGTAGCATCAATACTAATAAAAACTGCTTTATGTGTGGAATATCCCACATGTCAGGCACACTAGTGTTTCAATGCATTATCTCATTTAATATTCACAGCAATAGTAGTAAGCAGGTGCTCCTGTCAGACCTACGTCAGAAAGAAGGAGACTGAGGATGAAAGAAGTTACTCAGTAGGAATTTAAATCCCAGTGCATCCAAAGATCTCAGCAATGAGCTAGGGCATGCAAAGATAATGATTTCTAACAAACATCCCACCAGGTCCTCCCTCTATGGTGCTGGACAAGACATGGAAACTTGTTGTTTCTCAGATATTTTTTTTTTCCTTTCTAAAATGAGGGAAGAAAAAAAAACAAATACAGAAGTGCTCTATAGAGACAGCTTAGTTTGTAACTTGAATTTATGTGGGGTTCTTAAGAGTAAATAAAAACGCACAGCATGGCCAGCACTTTTGCCTTAAAGGAGTGGACATGACCGAACTGAGGAATCACCAGCATGGAAAAGGTCTAACAGGTATGATCCAGGGCATGCAAGGACCCAGGGTTAAAGGCAGTAATCAGGAAACGCAGTGGTCTTGGCAGATACTCAAGTGGGGCCCAGACATCATATTCGAGAGTCAGCAGAGCTGAACCAGAGCATGAGACGAGCAGAGGAACTGGATAACCCTGGCCCTTCCGTCCAGTGAGCCGTCCTCTGGGCTCCCAAGCACCAGCTGTAGCCAGGATGAGATCAGAGAGCATGGGTGGATGTGGCCTTGCATTTGAGGCATGTGCGAACAGTGAACAGGGTATGTCTAGAATCGTATCCTCTACAAATAGAGCTAAGAAGAAAACGTGCTTTCAAAAGAGTTCAAAAATGCAATCCAAGCACACTCCTGCCTCGGGATATTGCATTCACGGGTCTCTTCTATATTCTTTCTCCCCAGAAAGTCACCGTCTCAGATGTCCAACTTCCAGGAAGCAGCTCTGAGTCCACCACACCCCTAGCCCTGGTCGCTTTAAATCTCTCCGCTTCCCCTGCCATGTAGTTTCTTCATACTTATCACTATCTCATTTATTTTTCACACTACTGTATATCTGTTTATTGACTATCTGGCCACAAAAATAAACATTCCCTAAGAAAAGAATCTTGCCTTTGTTGTTGCAAGCTGCATCTTCAGTGGCTAGATCATGTCTGGGATACAGTTAGAACTCAGTAAATATTTGTTTAATTAATATATAATAAATTTCAAAGCAACACTGTCCAGATGCCATTTTTCACTTCCTGGAGTTTTAAGTTTTGTGTGCTCCTACATGCTCGATTATATAAATTAAGACATGGCTAAATTGGTAAATAATAATAAATATAATCGAAGTTAGTGGCCCTGAAACTTGGGAATTAATTCAAGCATAAATTCTGCTCAAAATGCAGAACTTGAATGTTTTGATAGTTTAATAGAACACTGACAAAGCAAACTACAAGATATGCTCTATTTCACAAAGAAAGAGAGCCTTTGGCACATCTCGAAAAGACCAGAGTTATTGGTTAATCACTGAAACCCATAATCTTCTCAGACTGTTTTGTTTTGTTTTGTTTTGTTTCTGATTAAAAATAAAAAGGTTTTAACATTAGGACATCTACAGAACAACTGATACGTACCAGATATATAATTAAAATCCATCCTTACAAAAAATATAAGAATTTAATTTTTAAAATCTCACCTGCAATATGTAATTCTTAATTTTAGGTCTAAAAAACATTTATTATTATTTTTTTAAGATTTTATTTATTTATTTGTCAGAGCGAGAGAGAGCATACAAGCAAGGGGAGCAGTAGGCAGAGGGAGAAGCAGGATCCCTGCTAAGCAAGGACCCCAATGCGGGACTCCATCCCAGGACCCTGGGATCATGACCTGAGCCGAAGGCAGACACTTAACCAACTGAACCACCCAGGCGGCCCAATAAAAACATTTTAAAAATAGGATATAGAATGAAAAGATGAAAAACTGACGCATACGAAGATTAAATGTCTTTCTTCCAACTATAAAACTAATTGACACAAGATTCTGGAGTCATGAAAACTGGGTTTTAAGTCAAAATAGGCATTCCCTAGTTAGAAAATTATCTAGTATATAAGTTGAAAATGAAAAACTGTACTGTTTAAAACAAAAGTAGTTCTGTTTGTTTGTTTTATGTGACATTATAAAGAGAAAGGCGAGAATTACCACTATAATTAAGCATTTGACTACAATTAAATTATATATAATGTGTCCACTTCTCAGAACGAGTAAGTTCTAGGATATTTTGTGAACATTCGAATTAAGGCTTCTTGGTTTCTAACTCAAAATTTTAGGGTCAACTACAGTTCATTTCAAAAAATAAACTGGAGAAATTACTGAAGAAAAATCTGTAAGAAAAACATGAGAAAGGGTTCAGCCCAACAAGCTGTAATAGTGAGGATTTTTAAAAAGGACATAATTGAAAGAGTATTATAACTAGCTCAGTCATGGACCTATTGAAAAATAAAACTGAATAAAAAACTTCAAATGATTTCAGGGGCACCTGGGTGGCTCAGTCAGTTAAGCATCTGGCTCTTGGTTTCGGCTCAGGTCGTGATCTCAGAATGGTGAAATTGAGCCCTGCTACCGTGACCAGCTCTGCACTCAGTGGGGAGTCTGCTTGGGATTCTCTCTCTCTCCATCTCCCTCTGCCCCTCCTCTGCTCTTTCTCTGTGTCTCTCTCTCTCTCAAATGTATAAATGAATCTTAAAAAAAAAAAACATAATAATTTCAAATAAAATTATTTTAAAAGGAGCATTACAAATAACTGGGGAAGAAAGGACTATATAGTTTGGGGATAAGTAATGGGTAGTGTAGGGGAAAAATCTATTTAGAATCTTGCTTTGTATTACAACTACATATGGCCTATATATGATTTGAAGGGGACACTATCAAACTACATTCCGCTTCATGGAAACATCTAGGTTCTACGAGCTACTTGGAAATATTTCATTTCAAAGTCAACTAAGAGCATCCTTTGCTAATTTAACTAAAAATTAACTTAATGTATCTATCTCACTAAGTGTTATTCCATTTTCTAATAACCAAACAAAAAATACAAATTTATGAATAGGAACATAAAAATTGATTGATTAAAGAACAGACCATCTAGTTTGGCAACTTTAAAAAAAGCCATGTGCATGTAACTCTTGGTTGTGGATTTATAATATGCTTTCTTCTAACAAAGCAGTGCCAGGTTTCTATGCTGGATACAAATATAATGATATTTCATGTTATTTAATACTTCCAAATACTTCACTATCTTATACAGAAACACTTGCCTGAAAACCAATATAAAGTAGTAACAAGGGGAATAAAACACTGGAAAAACTAGATGAGAATCTTAGGAAAGGAAAAGACCTCTACTTCTAAATGCAATAAGGATTATAAGAGAGAAAAAGATTAGCAATGCTTTTGACTATATAAAATTACAAATTAAAGTCCTGCATGTAAAATGAACTCCTAAAGAAAGACAAATACAGAGACTTAAGGTACATTTTTTACAAACATGACAAAGAGTTAATATGCCAATAATATAAAGAACACGAACTAAAGAATAAAGACCCTGAGGCAAAGGACATGTAAAGACAACTCATATAACAGGAATAATTACTTGCAAACAAACATTAGGGAGAAATTATCACTTTAGTAATTAAATAAATTCATATTAAAATAATAAGGAGGCAGTGTTTCGCCTATTGCATCAAGAAAACCTAGAATATTTTCAAACTGACGAAAGGGGAAAAAACACTAGTATCCTCCATCATTAATGGTGGCATTATCAACACATACATCCTTTCTGGTATGCAATATGGCAATATGTTTCAAAATTCATAAAAACATTCATATCTTTTGACCTAGGGATGCTACTTCCATGTATTGATACTAAAGAAATAATGCAAAAAATAGAAAAAGTTATCTCCATTAAGATGTTCTTCTAAGCTTTGTATTTGGAATACAAATGAGGAAAATACAAAAATGGCTAACATAGGGAAATAGACACATCTATAGTCAACGAAATATTGGGCAGCCATTAAAGACAATGATCATAACAAGGCAAGATGAAAAAATGTACTTATGCTAACATGTTAACTGACAAGGTACTGAGCAGCAAACTCACCATAGAGTATAAAGGACCAAAATTTTTATTCAAGTCAGAACAGTGGGTTGGTTTTGGTTAACAGGATTATAAGTGACTTTTTTTTCCAGTCTAAATTTTCTATAACGAGATTATACTACTTTTTCACTTAAAAATAGAAGTATAAAAAGGGTAGAGAAAGGTGAAAAGAGTATCACCTGACCACTGTATTAGAGCAGTGCATAGAAAAAACTACTCTGGATTCAGGTTTTCTTTCAAATCACCCTGTTATAACCCAAGCTACCTTTTCTTACTCTGCCACTTGTCAGACACACCCAAGTGGGATGTTCCACATTTCTGTGCCTTTCTGGGCTCTACTCAGAATGTGGGCTACCCCTGGGGCTCAGTATTTAATTTGGTAGGGCTATAATTACATAAATTTAAAATACTAACACATAAACCACATATTTCTGAACACTAATCATGCCCATCCTTAATTTTTTTCAGATAATTAAATGATAGAAAATGATTAATTGCCCCTTTAATGGACTTAGCAACCCTTTGGTACCAATTACATCAATTAACAACAGTACCATTCCGGATCTAATATTGCATATTCTCCAGCGCCTGTAACAATATATATAAGAGCCTTTTATTAACAAGGATCAGTGTCGTGTATGGATCACCATGTCACCTTACCCAAGAGTTCTCAGTATTCTTTCTATAATGACAAATTCAAGTTCTACGTTCTTACCTAGAGCACTATAAGCCATGACTGCAGTGTGGTGGGCTTGAGGGATGGACTATTAAATGTTTATTTAGGGTGAGAGTGAAAATGTGTGGCTGTTTTATATAACTTCTGCCCTCTCATAATATTCCTACAACCATCAAGATTTAGATCTTTAATTACGAGAGGAACCTGATTTTCACCTTGGTTACTGATAGAGACGGTACCTATAATCACAATAAAAAGCCAAGACTTGAAAAATGAGACTTTGCAAGAGGTGAGTGTCCTCAGGCTCTAGTGGATTAATTGGCTCAAAGTCGACCTTCCACTTTTCCACTTTGTTGCAGGGGCCTGAAAATGTCACGAAGCATAAGCACTCCTGTCCCTGCCATGAATCCTCTCAGTAGGAGATAAATACATCTGTTATAACTGAAATGGAAACAACCTTTATTTTTTTTTTAATTGAGAAATTTTCTGAGAAGGGGGTGGGAGATACAGTTCATGATCCCAAGCAAACACCAATTTATTATACACCAAACACCCTCAGCATCACGTATATACAATCCCCTGCCCCTAACAGAGACATTTGCATCTTTTTTAAAGCTACAAGTACTGCTTAATACACCAACTGATTATATTTCTAAACAACTGCCTTTGAAAACACTTATCCCTCAGAAATCTGTTTTTGCTGATTTTGATTATGTAACTGGAGGTACATATCGACAACGAGTCTCAGTACTGATTTAAACAAACAAATAAACTACCCCTAACTGTTGCCACTTACTTTCTAAAGCATATTTAAAACAAAGCAACTTCTTTCTATAACTATAGTAATAATGAAAAAAAATTCTACCCGCAAAATGCAAAGGCTGCAACCAAAAATATCAGAACCTGTGATGCTCCCTGTGGGAGGTGACAGACCCTTAAGATGTGAAAGGAAAAGAGAAAGGCATTTGGGAACCATTATCTCAGGTTCTGTGACCAAAAGAGAGGCTGGTTGAGAGAAAGTGAGGCTACCTTTCCAGGAATTGTTACAAAGTAGTTCAGCTTTTATCCCTCCCCCTTCCCCTGACTATTCTATTATGACTCTATAAAAACATTAAACCAGTCTTTAACCCTTGCCTGGAGCTGGGAGAGGGAGAGGGTAGGGGTAGGGGTTAAGCTGTAGGCTTAGAATTGTCTGGACTACTCTGCCTCTCAGCCCCACAGAATTGTCAGGGGTGAGTCTGGAGGTCCTCATCTGCCCCACATTTCTTTCAATGACTTCTAACAGGTTTTCTGATACATGCTTGTCAGCACTAATTACAGGTGACACCGGACTGGCTTGATCCCTGACAAAATTCAAGAGCACCATAATAAAGCAAAAGGACAGCAGGAAAGATGCTAAGAGGAGGCTAGGTAAGTAACGCTTTGGCATCCCCAGGATTTCCTTCAGGCCTCCCTCCTGCCCATTTCAGCCAGCCTAGCAAAGGCACATTTGCTCTGCTCTGCATGTAAAGCTTTAAGACATGAGAACTATCCAGTTGGCTTAGAAAGACCTCGTCTATACCGGTTGTCCCATTAAGAGCGTCCCCTTTCACTGTCACAGTACACAATCACACTACTGAGCCCCTTCTTTCAGCCACACTGCTACTATTTAACCCTTCTCCGGGATCTCTGCAGTGGAAATGGATGAAATACAAACAAAACCCCTTGGAAAATGACAGAAAAGACGGCTAACAAAATGAGAGGAGATGTGGTGGAACTGATAGTCCTTAATTTGCTTCCTTCTTTGACTCCGATACAAGTGTCCCCCCTCTACATTACACAGGGACAAAGTAAAGAATATGCATATTTGTCATGAGACAAAAAGGAGAGATTCGGCTATCAATTCACTTTCCTCGAGGATGTATTTCTGAGACATAGTATCTCTCATCTACATCTGGCAGCTACATTCTTTCCTACTAAGATCAATGCATGTTGTCAGTACGTAAATGGTCTAGCTTTATTTTATTACATATGAAACTTTAAAAATACCAAATGACGTTACAGACTCATCAGGTAGGCTAGTGTTGTCCAGTGCAGCTTTGTGCAACAATGGAAATGTTCTATGACACCCACCAACTACGTGGGGGATACTGACCACTTGAAATAGAGCTAGCACAACTAAGTTTATAATTATATTTAATTTTAATTAAGTAATAAGGAGACTTAGAATCTGAGGGATATATATGTGTGTGAATATATATACACATACATATGATAAAGAAGATCTATGTCCTTTACTTTCCCTTGAATTTTTTTTAAAGATTTATTTATTTGAGAGAGAGAGAGAGAGCATGAGAGCAGGGGGAGGGGCAGAGGGAGAAAGGAAATATCAAGCAGACTCCCCGATGAGTGCGGAGCCCCATGACCCTGAGATCATGACCTGAGCTGAAATCAAGAGTTGGGTGCTTAACAGACTGAGCCCCCCCCCAGGTGCCCCTCCCGTGAATTTTGATGAGAAAAGGCAGTAGACTCCTCATCAAAGCAGATACTGTGATGTAAAACCTTCTTCCAACTCAGAACCAGCAATGCATTGGCCAGGACCCCACTTCTGGCAGTAAAACAGGGACAGTGTTAACGACAGAAAACAACGGCCTAGAGTTCAGGGGACCAAGGCTGAAGGGCAAGCTGGGACAGTGAAATCTCTTCAGTTATAGGGTCTTAGTTTCCTCAGCAAAACATCATGAGATTTAACCAAACGTCCTTTCTAGCACCTTCGGGAAACTTCCCATTCACTCTCTGAGGAATGGTTCTCCCTATGACAAAGAGGCCTACATGGCTCATTTTACAGACAGAAATGTGTTTCGATCTCATCTGGAGACACAAAAACATAGTGCAGTTTGTCACTCTGGCACCTAAAAAATCAAAAAAGAGAGGGTCTTATGCTTAAAATATCTAAAAGATAATTTGTTTCCCCTTTACCTATAAGTAATACTATGTTCGTACAGGCTTGTAGATGTAAGCTTTTATCTATATCATTACTGTTCTCAATTCTAATTGCAAAAAAAATTACTACAAAATTCTCCTATATCAAGGTGGGTCTGCTAAGTCATGAAGACTATTTTGAAAAATTTACACAATCAAAAATGGTAACAAGCCTTTTAAATATATTTGTTAAACACTGTTAATCATATTTATGTTGCATTTACTCATTATTTATATATATTATATATATCATTTTTTTAGCATGAACAACACTCACTAAGTGACTAGTTTGGCATACCCCATTAAGGGCCCCATCATTTTAAAAATGCTTTGAAATAAAGTATCAGTCAGATTGAGGCTAAGAAGATGCATATTTTTAAAAATTTCTCATAGAAACTAACCATCTGTACAATAATCCATTGTCTGCTCTACCAAGGTGATTTATTAAGGATAATGAAGCATATGATTTAATAGCTCCCACAAATCCTTTTTCAAGTAGGATGGGTATAAATAATACAAAAAGATGGTCCAATAATAGCCAAATCCTAACCTAAAACTATTCTATATGCTAGGTCACAGGAAATTAGATGAGCTCAGTTAACTGTGCAGCTAAGTGACGTGTGGCTAGGTAGCTCTCTCTTATTCTAGGAGTGGCTATTATTACTATTTAGTGAGTCTCACTATCATAATGGAAGTTGAGTAGCTTTTGTCCACATGACAACGCAAAATTCTCCAATAGGAAACAGACTTTATGTAGCACGCTTTCTCAAAATCTTAAGAATCTAGATCTCTATTTGTCAGTGCAAATTGTACTTGGCAGTGTTTTGCTCATCTGTATATTCCCACAGTACCTTGCATTTAGCGGAGTTTAACGTGTGGCACTTTAAAGAATGAATACATAAATGGGAGAGCGGGTGGGTAGTTAAAATGAGGTCTCTAAAATCCTGGCAGAAAAAAACAATGCAATTCCGTGTCCTTGTGAGAACTGGTTCTAACATTTGCCAACACTATGCTTTTAACTTTTGATGGTCAATTGTCAAAAGTTTATTTCCTTTGGTGGCAAAGGTTTCCAGAGGCCAGCTCCCTATAAAACATGAGAAAAACCCAAGAAATCATACACACTGTCTGAATGAAAATGTCCAAACATGAGCTCTTATTTTCAAATTGGCACATTGCTCTCCTGGTTAACTCTGTTAATAGTCAAGTCTTGCAGAGAATTTATGAAATCAGTGAAGCAAATTTCTGATGACAGGAAGTAAAAGCCATCATACCTGCCAGCTGTTTGGCATGAGAAGATACCCTGAGTGTGCCTTACTGATATGGCATAGTCATTCATCAATAAGCAGGCACAGCCAATCCTGTCCACGTGCCACCCAGCAAGTCCATCTAAAATAAAATTAGATGTTACAAATCCTCGTGTTTAAGGAACACTGGGCTGTGGAAAATTTCCACGGCTCCACATAATCAAGGGGCCTATGTGTGAGACATATGTCACCTTCTAAAAACTCTATGCTTCACCAGGCACACTCACCACCAGCATATTTCCACACTGCACTTCCTACCACGCTTGCTCTTTTGAGCCGGGCTTGCCAGAACTGAGATCAATTTTATTAGATACCATTAGTCTCTGTTAGGGCGGTCATTTGAATAACAACAGATTGGCAAGTATAAAACTAAGGCACCTGTTGTACATTTGGCAGCCTGGATGAGGCCCTTTAAAATGAAAACAAATACAAGCTATCATCATGCCAGGCAATGGCTTTTGGTTCAATAATGACCATGTGTCAGAATTAAGTGCATCTGGGAATTCCTACCCCAGCCAGATGTAAAGGCAGATTTGTCTTGTCTAGTGACATATGAGTAGATACACACAGTATACTCAGATTTGGCTTTGTCATGGTTTGGTAGAGAACTAGGTAAGTGAAACTTAGCTCAAGTAAAATAAAGAGTAATTACTAAAGAGCAACTGATAATGTTATCATAAATTGTAGAGTTAAATATTAAAAATATGGGTAATGAGATTTGGGCCATGAACTAATTCATCTCTGATTTTTCTTGATTTGTTTATGGAATACTTAACAACAATGTGCCAATGTTATGACTACACTGAGCAAGGGCATGGGCTAGGGGCTAGAGATCCCACTGGGAACAAGACACGGGTTTCAGCTTCAAAGCATTTGTAATCCAGCAGACCATAAATAAGCAATTGCAATGCACTATGATATAGGTTACGTGTCAAATTTATTCCGTGCTTGTTTAGTGCATAAAGGGTTTCCAGTCTTGGGAGAATGGGAAGTCTTCCTGGAAGAGTTATCAGCCAAGGTAACACTTGAAGGAAGAGGAGACCCGGGGGAAAACGGAAGGGGAAGGGACTTTACACATGGAAGAGAGAAGACATGCTCAAAATTACAGATGGAAGAGTCAGAGGAGTGCATCTTGGAAACAGCAGATACTTTCATGTGGCTGGAATGTGCGCGCATTGAGGGTAGGACAAAGGGAGCAGAGAAAATGAATGTAAGAATGGCAAGGTGGCAAGAAACAAGGCAGAAGTCAAGATACGAAGGGCCAGGAGACTCTGGCTGCATATTTCAAGGAAATGTGGGACCATCAGAATATTTGGAGGAGAAACTCAGATTTGAGTTTCTTAAAGATCACACTGGCTACAGAGCAGAGAAGCAACAACAGTGTGTTCCCAACTAAACAGAGAGGCTGCAAACCAGGCAAAAGATGATGGGGACCCTGCCAACCGATGTCAGCAAACATATCAGAAGATAGTGAATAATTTGGTTGAAAGAAAGTTAATGTTAATTTTGGTATACTTGGGATAACAAGTTATTTAGAGAAAACAGATTTTAAGTGACAAATTTTAAATCAAAATTTAAATTATAGATTTCTTAATTTTTTCGGTAAAACTAAATCTGATCAAGTTGAGTCTGGATAACAATAAAATCAGATTCAAATGCATTCAGGCAATCATGTCTTTGGTAGTACCTGAATATGCATAACAACAGTTACTGAAATTGTTGTTTTTAATTTATAACTGTTACCATCAGGACATATGCATTAAGATTGTAACTGGGGGAGAACCCTCACTACACAGTGCTCAGAGAAGGTAGGATACCCTTCTCCAGGCTTCTCAGAGGCTGTGTTCATAGATAAACTCATAGGAAAACATGGCTAAACAAGACAGTGTGTGATTGAGAGAAGCATTCTAGAAGTCTGAGCAAAGAACACTTAGTTGTTGACATTCTGTAAGAGCCAAAAGAGTCCAGAGCATTTTCCATGTAACTTTATTTTATGTACCATGTCTGATTTAAAACAGGGTGCCTTGTTGGCAGAGAAAAAATAATTTTCCAAATCATCAAACAAATGTACAGCCTATATTGTATTATTTATAAAATCATAATTAATCAGAAATGGGCCTCTGAAGCCTCATTAAAAAAAGAAAAAAGCTAAACCTTCACAAAATAGATTAAATGGAGAAAAACTTATCAAATCATCCATCTGTTATTGATAATGAAATTAACAGGTAAGCAGTGAAAATAGAGTATTTTAGAAGAGACATTATAATTGACTAAATTTCCCAGATACCACTGTGTAGGGCAGGCTGCCAATAAATAGAATGCAGATATGTCAGTCACTTGGCATAATTTCATTTCTTTGATGGGAGGCTGCTCTTCAGATAATCCTGCCGGATCCATATTTCTCTTTATAAAAATGTTTTGATGCCTTACCTGTTGGGCAGTTATGAAAATGCCAGCCTTTGTGATTTTTAAAAACTATTGTTGCTGGAAACATTTTGTTTAACCACTTCTACTCCAGAACTCAGGCCACTGTGTCACTGGCCTGAAAAGCCTATAATTTTGGTGTTGGAAGGCGACTGCCACAAAAAGGCCATCTAGTCCAAACAACTTAAGTATAAAAAAATCCAAAAAACCACAATGCCTCCAGTCCCAATCAGAGATAGAGCAGAAGAAATTCATTAAAAATGATGGGGGGACAACTTACATAACAGCTAAGATTCTTCCTGAATTTGGTTTTATTTGCCTGGTATATGTGAAATAAATTTTTAAAAATCCCATAGACACAAGCATATATTGAGAGTTAAGACTGGAGTGGATGAGAGTTGGGACTGTAATATTGCTTGACTTAAAACCTTGGCTTGAAGTTCCTTCTTTACTATTTCTACCTGTGCAACCTTGGGCAAGTCACTTAACCTCTCGATGAATCAGTTTCCTCCTAAATAAACTGGTGATAATAAAAGCATCAAACTTACACGCAGTTACTTTAGAGATTAAACTTGGTACCTGGACTGAATGCCTGGCACAGCGTACGTACTCAGCAAATTCCAGCAGCTATCACTCATACGGATTAACACATCAACCACTGCTACTGTACTTTCAATATCACAAAAATTAACAGAAATTTGGTTTTTACCTATCTCAGTGTCCTAAGCATCGTAAGAGGTTTCAAATGAACAATCATTCTTCACATTTGTGATTTCAATTAAATTCAACTCAAACTAAATTCAAAGAAAAGGGCACAGTACTTGAGCTGAGAATTAGAAAATGAGAGAATAATTAGAAGGATTTCAAGGGATGCAAGGCAGGGCAGCTGGTAGAAAAAAGGGGATTCCAGAGACAGTCTTCTTCCTAATGGCAGGGACACTGAACACTGCAGGAGGCTGAGCACCCGAGTTGTGTGAGGGAGCCTGCTGGCTGCGCAGGTTAGGGTTCAACTGCAGAGTGCTTTGACTGCTGTATTGAGGATTCGGCACTTGAGCGTGCAGGCTTGAGAAGGTTGGCATTTCAGAAAGTGAAAGTTTTTAGGAAAAACTGAGAGAAGTGTGAGAACACAGAGATCACCTAGGCAGCTATGAATGGTGTGTTAAGCGTGTCAACAACACAGGAAAGGGAGCAGTGGAAACGGAGTGATAAGGTTAAAAGAGACTACAGGGATCAAACCTGCAAAATTGAATGGGGACAAGAATGCAAGGAAGGGAGGAGATAAAGGTGACGCCCAAGTTTCTAGTGCAGGGATAGATCAGATGATGAGGTACCAAGAAAAAAAGTCGATTTGAGTATGGATGGAAGATAATGTTTTAGGCTTATAAAATGCAGAGTGTGGAATACAGGAGAGCCTTCTATTTCTCAACCATCTAACAATCAGATAAAAAATCAGGTCTGGAACTCCATTAAGAAGTTAGGAAATTTATTTTGAAGGTCATCTATGCAGAAATTATTGCTTCTGTGAGAGATGGATAGGAATATCACAGAAGACGAGATAAATGGCGACCTGAAAAGGGCCATAGATAACATGACAATAAAAGAGTTTAGGATGAAGATGGAGACACAGAAGCCAAATCATCAGATAAAGAGGAAACAATGTTGATGAAAAAAGTGCCAAAGAAAGAACTCAGAGAGAACAACTACCATCCATCGGATATTTCAAATGGAAGATGTTTCCCAAAATTTATTCCTCTAAAAATACTACAGTTCAGTCCCTTACCCTCGCCCCAGGAAAAAAGTGAAAATCATTCCTTGGACAGTAAGTGGATTCAAAATATTGAAGTCATTTCCAATAGACTACTATTATTCACAACTTGCCAAATAATCTTGATAGATCCATTTAAAATAAGATATAAAACCATGTACCTAAAAAACACACTGAACTACTTAAAACAGAAACATGAAAACTGGTAGACATATTTTGTTTCTCTCTTAAAATCTTTTAATAATATTTCAATCAAGTCACTCTTGCAAGTATTTGAGTTGTTTTTACAGAGAGGCCAGGGTCTACTTGTGCAGTAAGGAACCATTAGAGCACAGGCTCAAGAAGTCCCTTCAGTTGGGATAGAACGTGAGGAAGTGGGAATGGAAGAAAAAAATATTTTAAACATTGAAAACAAATGTCTTTTTGACCTATAATGGGACACTGGATCAGCATTT
This sequence comes from Ursus arctos, assembly GCF_023065955.2. NCBI lineage: Eukaryota > Metazoa > Chordata > Mammalia > Carnivora > Ursidae > Ursus > Ursus arctos. The sequence continues at coordinate 3,906,251 of NW_026622852.1, forward strand.
GATGTGTCTAGTCTAATTTTTCTCTGTGAAATTATCCTGGCAGATCTTAGGGAGAGACAGAAGGCAGTAAATTCCTATCCTCCATCAATACATTTGACCTCAGTAGAAACCCCACAACTGGCTACAGGCACCCACCATCCATCATTGCTCTTGAAACCTGATCTTTCAGGGAAGGACAGCTGCACTGGGCAAAGAGCTAAGGAGCTTTCTAAGATGCACTACCCTTAAAGAAAAAAAAAAAAAAAGCAATTCTTTTGGTTCAGGATTTTAATTAAGTGCTTTTCTAAACATTTCTTCCCCCAGACTGCAGCTCCACATCAAATATCAACAAGAAGCTATTAATACATTTTTGACTTTTAAGCAAAATGCTCTCTTTGTATATTTTAGGTAAAATCATTTCTAGCTTTTGCTTTAAAAGCTTTCTGAGATAGTGTCCCATGACATACTGATGTATACAGACTTCACTAAACATGCTGGAAAGAAACTGTAGTTCCAGCATCTATAGTAATGGTACCATGTACAAAACAGAGTGCAAACTGAACAAAGATACACAAAACACCCATAACCAAAAAGTCCTAATTTTTAAGTCAGGTAGCAATAATTTATAGCAGATAGCTAAAGACTGCAGAATTCTATCAGAGAAACTAGCATTAATGAATATAACATATTCCTTCCATAACTCTTACATCCAGGATTTTTTTTTATGAAAAATGAGACAAATTCTTATTATCTAATTGGATCGTCATTATATCTCTGGTTATTTTCTCCACTTTATAGACGATGAAACTGAGACACTGAAATGTTATATAACTTCCCCCAAGATTCCACAAATAAGTGACAAAACTAATGTATAAATTCAGTTCTGCTTGCATCAAATTTATGTTCTTTTCACTGCAGCAAAAGGAGAAGAAGGAAAAGGAGAAGAAAGGAAGGGAGGGAAGAGGGAGGAAGGGTGGGAGGGAGGGAAGAAGGAAGGGAGGAAGGAAGGAACAGAAGTCAGTGGAGATTTTACCATCATTAACATTACATTTATATACATTATATACCAGTAGGATTAAAGAAGATTAAACAAGAACTAATTTTCAATTATTTATAAAATCAGTACTAATACAAAAATTTTTGTTAATAAAAGGAGTTGATTTACTGAAGCTTAAAGTAGAAGTCTCTTATTACTTGTGACCCAATGATTACAGATGATCATTTTATATATTTGAAAGTACAATATCTCCTCATCCCAAAACAATACTGAGAAGTGCTGTTTTCTCAATGTAATTCACAATCTCAATTTAGTTAGCTACTTCTGCATTAAGGAATATAGCCCAAAGGCTGTCGTTAAAAAAGACAATTAAGAATTTATAAAGTCAATCAATTTCATGAAACTGACAAGAGTTACAGAGCTTAAATCCAGTAAATAGCAATGTGGTGAAGGTCACAACGCTCCTGACATTGTTTTCTGAATGTCAAAGTTAAACAGGGTTTCTGGTCGGTGAAAATCCAAAGACTCTGGAGAAAGCCTAGCCTCACATGGCTGCTTTTGCTTTTGTATTTTGTTACATATGCTGAAGGAGCCAAAGAAGAGCCTGCCACCTAAGAGCAGTCATTTGCAAAGGAAAGCGAGGCTTGCCTGCTGCAGGTGGGGAGTAAGGATCATCTAAGTTGTCTCAGGATTACTTATCTATTGGTACATCTGATCTGCTGGCTTACAGACAAAATCAGTTGTCCAAATCGTCAGTTCTTTCATTTAATTTACTGATCTGTGACACACAGGAATTTGATTTGAGGGACAGTAAAGGTTAAAAAGTGAATAAAAAGTTCAGTTTTGTTCTGTTTTTCTGTAATTTTTAAAAAGCTATAGACAAACTGATAAGTATTGACATGATCCAATTACATATATCAGCATCAAATAGAAAATAATGAACAGAAAGATACTGAATGGATTATCTGGAGAGGGAGAAGGCAGGGCATTACAAGCACGATTTTAGTCATTTTTTTCCCCAACACATTGCTTTGAGAATATGGCCGTGTATGTGGATATAATAGTTAAATTACTTTAATGTCTAAGTCTTAAAAATATTTGATGACTAAAAGGTTAAGAAAATGCAAACTGACTGTTGATTACATGAAAGCAAGTAAGTAATTTATTAAAGGGGAAATGAGGGGCAGAGGACCTAAATGTAATTTTGTGAAATACGGCTTATAAGAATTCTATTTCATTAATGCTTCAGTCTAGCACCACTGTCACGACTTTATTATTTAGGTTGCATTAGGTCAGAGACTGCTATAACGTGTAAGTATTTGCTCTTTGACCTCCCCAAGACTTATGACGCAAACAAAATGCTGAACTTTTACATCTAAGGCTGTAATTTCATATAATGAACAATCAGAGAGCAAAAGCCATATTCTTTCAGCTATCTTTTTTAAGGGCTTCATTGTGAAGAGCTGAAACACATTTTTATTTAAAAAATGGGGGGGGGGGGAGTTGGGCACTTCAATTGTCAAAACAAATGCAAGCCAAGCATGAAATTTTAAAAGTGTTATCAACTACTAATTAGAAGCAAATAAGATTATCTATATAGAAAACATATCGCCAAACAAACGGATCCTTTGGTGGAAATGTCACTGTGCTATGAAATTACAGAAGCTTAAACAAGTGATGTTTGTTGGATAAAATTCACTGACAAATTCCTTCTAAGCCATCTTCTTCCACGTTACCAGATTTCTTAGATGGTGCGTTCTATGGGAATCTTCAATCTTGTAGTGCACAGAGAGAATAACTCCTCTCTTCGCTCTTTCTTGGCAAATCATTAGTAATATAAAAAGAAATGTTTTTAAACATTGACTTTGCTTCAGGCTGCACATTGCCTTTTTGTCATCACAAGTAAGTAGCTTTCCAAAATGAATTTTTCAAAGAAACCGAACAGCACAAAGAAAAGGTAAATAACTCCATAAGGCAGTACGGCACCCAGAGTAGGCCTAGCTTAAAATATAGCTTATTTTCTCATACTAAACTTTTCAACTAAAAACTACTGGCCCTTTAAGGAAATAGGGGGAAAAATTATAATACATTCTTTGAGTACTCTGGAAAACTGAATATTTACATCTGTATATTTAGCACTTCATATATCTTGTAATACCAATCCTAAAGGCATATTCTGTGGTCACTAAGTTGAACACACTATGTCAAAGGTAAAGTTCATTTCTGAGATAACCAGGAACTCTGGGGGAGCTGAAAGGGTACCCATGAGCAAAGGTTAAGTGCATAGATTTAAAGATGTGAGTCTAAAAGTTTGAGGCTCTCAGAATCACAAGTTAGAGCACACACATACCTCACCTCTCAGACTACCCACAAATACACAGCTGAAACTGAAGACGGGTAGTCTTAAAGCAAAATCACCTTAAGAAATCCATCTTTCCTGAAATGGCACTTTTCATATGTGATTGTGTTAATGAATCCTTATTTATCCACGGCATCTTTTTAAAAATGGAATTGTTTAATGGCTTGATAAATCAAGCTGGGTCTGAAGGAAATCCAATATGCAAATGCCGGTAGTGTGCTCTTTTACCAACAGTCACCCTTGTCAGTTTGAAAAACTGAAAATCAACAAAAGAACAGTGTAAGTATACTTGACCTTATTGCCTAATGTCTATCAAGATTGCCACGGCTGGTCGATTTCAAATTTGTGAAACTGACACTTAAAAATGTACAGAGCATCTTCAGTTCAGGTCCCTCAAGTGCTGACTAAACTGGAGTCGGAGCCTCAAATTCTCCATCCATACGGACTTGCACAGCACTTACAAAGCGAGTTTAATCACACCATCAATCTGTGACCACACTTTCCTTAAAGTAATTCTGCTTCATTTATCTTTAACCCTACATTATGCAAATAATATCCTTATCAGTCCAAGAAAAAAGTTATTAATGTCCCTACTTGTTTATCCTTTACATACACTGGGAATCTGGGATCACATATGAATTTACACAAATACTTCTTTTGTTTCAAATTTTATATGAAAAAATCACCTTACACCACCATAGTTCAGAGAAGCTCTGTAAAGAATGTTCTTGAAAAACTCTTCAATCAATGTCTATGGCTAACACTAGAACATGACTTAATAGTTTAAAAACAAAACAAAAACTTAGGGGACTGCCTACCTTTTTTTTTTTTTTTTTTAAATGTCTCTCTAGGAAGGGTTTGCATCTGCCATACAAGGGTATCTCCTGGATATAAGAACAGTTATACAGGCCCCTAGTGGCTCAGCGAACAGCAGCAGACAAGGGGATTCCGATTCTCAGTTCTCCACTTGGAGATACTCTGGCTTTACATGAATGTCATTCTTAAAAGGCAAATCAAGTCATTGTATTTAATACTTTAATCAGTTTTACTTTCATGGTTATCTACCAAAATACATATATATTAAAGTAGATCACCACATTTCATTACTTTAGTAACTACTACTGCACTGGTCCAGGAAGAATTTGTGTTACATAACCTCCACAATAAAATACTTAACATCCACCTCTTTACATGTCATTACAAAAAAAGTGATATATTACTCAAATATATTAAAATATATTTGAGAGACAGTTTTCCTCTTTGAATTTCATTCTTATTATATTTATTATACGGAGGGCTTTGAGAACAGATAATTTCTAAGTAAAGCGCTCACTATTTTAAATGAAATATTGATACAAACTGAAGGCCACTTTTAAAATAGTAGAAATCGACATGTATTTCCCAAGGACAGCCAGTGATAAAACTCACATTGGAGTGCACCTATTTTAAAGGATGTACAATTAATAACACCCCTTAATCCTCATCCTCTTGCTGTCTTTCCTTTACAAAAGAAAATTCCAGGCAGGCACATTTACAGCTTTTAGCAATTTTTAACTGGACACAATCTGACAGCTGAATTCATGAAACTGACCAGCTTGTCAATTTCACACTTTGAAAGTACAATAATAGCTGATAGCATGAGGGTGAATTTTAAAAATCTGTCACAGAATTGCTAGCTCCATTGAAAAGCAAAGTACAGTACATAATTATGGGAGGTGGGAGGTAGGGAAATTTTCTTTCAATGTCCATTTAGGATGTCTACCTCAAGAATTCGGACATCTAGCATTGAAAATTTATTCTCTTTGCTAAGTCAATAAAATAATATCTATCTGTGGCATATAACAGAATATGCTTTCAAAATAAGTATAATATCCACTAAGCATTGTCCTGGATATCATATTACCAACATAAAACAATCTTTAGGTCGGTATCATCTAAATATTCCTTTAAATCAGAATATTTCAAGTCCTGGTACATCACCTTGGTTTTACTCAAGTTGAGTAGTGGGTGTGTACACTTTCAAACAGACAGAATAGCCAAAATAGTCAAAAGTATGAACGGTTGGACTAACTCCCCATATGCGTGTTATTACAGGATGGCTGGAAAGAACACATCAAAGGGAAAGGTCCATGTCTGTAGCTCTGGAAGTCCAACAGCAAATCTATCTCAAGTCAAAGCAGTTACCAGTCTCTAAGAGGCTCAAAATGAGTGTGCTAAGCTCTGTTAAGTCACTGCCACTGTGTCTATACACATCTAAAAGGAAAAAAAAAAAAAAACTTTAAGAGAAAATACAGGAAGAGTGATCCCTCGGGAATCTTCTTGGGTGCTTAAGGCACAAACTGTAGCTTGGTCTTGGGGGATCACTCCAAGAATTTTAGAAAACAGAGACATTCGGCAAGTCGTGTGCAGGGAGGAGAGCTGGAAACAATACAAGTAGATGTGACAGTCAGGGTTTTGGAGAATTGAACTACTATTCAGAATCCTAGAACAACCAATTAATGAAAGACAAGCTCACACTTTAGTGTTCAAGATATATTTTTTTTTAAGCACAAGAAAACTGACTTCATTTGTTAATGCTTCTAAATGAAAATCAACCTCATAGATAAACAATTCAAGTTTTCTACATGCCTACGTAAAAGCTACAATAAATCGATAGAAAAGCCCAAGAACCTTTGGTTTGTTGTGGCTTTCTTTTTAAATTGTTTCCTACAACTTGGATTTTTCATTATAAATTCTGTGTTCCCTTCCCTACAGAATGAGTAAGAACAGCAGATTCCCGTAGCAGAACTAGGATCTTTGATTCTGCCATGGAAAGGTCTCCAAAACAATCCCCCTCCTCTATGGCAGCCGAGTAGACTTTGATTCCTGCTATTTCTCCTTCCCCCCACTAGTTCAGAGGAAAGAAAGAAAAAGAATTCGCCCCCTCACCATAACCAGCCCTCCTTAAAACAGTAATCACTGCCTCTTAAAAAAAAAAAAAAAAGAAGAAGAAGATAGATAGATAGATACATAGATAGATACATAGATAGATAGATAGACATAGATACATGCAGAGGCAAAAACCCTGGGTAGGGTCGGATTGCCCCACAGCTCCTCCATTTCCCCAATACCCTACCCACCCTAGGAGGAGAGAGCCGGGGTCGCACAAACACACACACATACACAAACACCCTCATTCTCTAGAATCGCCCGTCTCCCTTGGTCTGAGGTTTTAAACGACAAGCGAACCGTGCAGGGGAGGACCTCTGCCCAAGGAGGTTCAGAAGAGCAAACTGTGTGCGCTCCGGTGCCGGGGCGCTGGGCTCGCGGACGCGGGAGTGTGAAGCTCCGGCCCGGGAGGCGCGGGCTGCCGGAACCGGGCTCAGGGCAAGCCCGGGACGCAGGGAGGGGAGGGCACAGGGGGGCGGACCGGGTCACTCGGAGACTTACCTGGTCATGTTGGCTCCGGGCAGCCTCCGCCACCGCCTCCCGCGCCGCCACCAGCACTTTTCCCCAGCGCCTTCGCGCCCCGCCACTGCCGCGCAGCCCGCGCCTGCCCTAGCCGCCGCCTCTGGGCGGCCAATTTAATCCCGCGGAGCTGCGGCCACCGCCGCGGGAGTCCCCCCCAGTCGCTGCCGCCGCCCGGGCCCTAGAACGGCCAGCCCAGTCCAGAGCGAGGAAGTGGAGGAGAGTCAGCGAGTGAGTCCAAAAACCCGAAATCCAGCATCCAGAGGAGCGCGTCCCCCCGCCCTCCCTCCACCCCTACCCCCTTCTCCTCCTCCTCCTCCGCCTCCTCCTCCTCCTCCTCCCGGGCCGTCCTCCTGGCCCTTCTGAGCCGGAGGCTTCCGCGGCGGTTTCTCCTCCTCCCGCTCCTCCTGCTCGCCCTGCGCTCGCTTCGCAGGCTGCTGCCGCCGCCGCTGTGTCTATTCTCCCTCCTCCTCCTGCTCTTCCTCCTCCTCCCGCTCCTCGATGCTCCGCTGCTCGCGGCTAGGGGGTCCGGGGCCGGGTCTCCTCTCCTCCCTCCGCTTCTTTCGTTTCCTCCTTCCTGCTGCTGCTTCTTTTAAAGAGGATTCTTTGGCCACAAATAGCAACTCGGCTGCCCCCCTCAGCGCCTCCCTCCCCTTCTTCTCTTCTTCCCCCCAAAAGTGAAGCGCACGCGAGAGGTAATCAGAAACTGAGGCCGGCGGGGAAAGAGGGGAAGCGGGGGAGAGGGGGCGAGGCGAAGCCTGGAGACCGGCCCGAGCGGAGTCGAGAGCCAGGAGGTGGGATGGCCAGTCCAGCCCAGCCTTTGGACCTGGCGTGAACCTGGTGGTTATGGTTGGAGGCGAGGTGATTTGGTGGGGAAATTAAATGAAAAAGCTCAGGAAAGTGATTGGAAAGCTTCTTTCTTTGTTTCCTTGTCTGGGTGATTTCTAAAATCCTCGTAATCGTGCTGGGGATCCCACGGAATCGCGGTGCCCCAGCGCTGGGAGATTGTGTGTGCGCGTTGCCAGCGCCAGAGTGTGAGTGTGGGTGCGCCCGGGCGCAGGGAGAGCCAGGCCCGCTGCGCCCGCTGGCGAATCCCTGAATCTGGACCACTGACCCACTGAAAGGGCCGGAGAGCTGGACGAAGGAGGGGCAGGCAGGAGAGCTGGGTGAAGGAGGCGCACACCACACACACACACACACACACACACACACACACACACACGCAGAGGAGGGGGCGGGGTGACGTCACTCTCCAGCATCCATCCACCAGGCCAGAAAAGACCCCCTCTAAAAAATTCACTCATATCCTAAGAGATGCACACCCGGGTGCTTCATCCCCGCACACTGGAGGAAAAATGCTGATCGCGCCCCCATTCAAAGCAGTTATAATAATATAAGGAGCGCGCGTTGATGAGACAGTTTGTGTCCGCCCCAGTTCACCTTGGCCGTCTTATTCCGGGATGCTTGTAGGATCTACTTTGGAGTCAGAAAGGAAGAAAGGGAATTATTGAATCAACTTTAGTGGGATAACTCTTGTCTTGCTTCCATGCTACTTGTTTTTAGGATTCACTGCTCCCCGCTTCTCTGAAGAACACCATAAAACCCTCTCCCTAGACATGTACTCAGTTGTTCCGCTACACAAGCTTCATCTGTGAACCCTTCATCCACAGAACACACTGGATGGATTGTTAGCTAACAGGCACATTTTAACCTTCTTCACTCCTCCTCACAGGATCTCCAGCATGCGGAAAAAGTCAGCAGCTGAAAGCCACCATTGGCAATTGGCCTACCACAATTTTATTAGAAACTTGGTCAGAAAGGTTAAATAAAGTAAAGGCAGGGCCTCCAGCCACCTCCCTTGCTCATTCTGCACTCAGGCCAGCACATACACACCATACTTATCCCTGCAGGCTGGAGGCTGTTTTTGAAAGGGCACAGGTAAGCAGACCTCTTAGGTTCGGACTAATGCTCCAGCATCCTGACTGTTGTCTCAAGCTGTCCATTTGTTCCCACCATCTGCATGTTGTACTCCTGAAACACACTGAAGGATTGGTCAGTAATCCTCTGCCCCTTTTGTGCTCCAAAAAGAAACTACATATTTTTGCAAGGAGTCTTGCTAAATTTAGTTTTCCAGCAATTTGGTTGGGGGGGGGGGATCATCCTGGCATGACTCGTCCTTGTCCTTTTTTTTTTATGGTTAGCTGTATAGTAAAAAGAAGAAGTTTCTATCTGTGCAAGCCTCCCCCAGAGCCAGGTTTACCCTCCAGTCTTTCTGATGACATGAGGAACCAAAAGGCTGAACAGGTATGATGGAACCCTGCCCCTGTGCCCTAAGGATGGATTCAGAAATCTGAGCCTCCACACAAGTGATTCTTGCTCAAGGTGTAAACTGATTTGGCTTTCTCATTGCCACATCCTCCTCCATAAACTGGCGAGCCCCGTTTTCCTCCTGCAAAGTTGGTTGTCAGAGGGGAAAAAACAAAGTTTTTAAGACCCTAATAATCCTTTTATGTTGCATTTGGTGGAGAGACACACATCCCTCTGCCACTTTTAAGGAGGTCTGACCAGATCTGACCTGATTTTAAAAGATCCCGGCTGGGAAGTCTGACTGCCATCTGGGAATGTAGTCAAGGAAATAACCTACCCCGCTGGTAGCCAGTTAGACTACCTAGAGAATGTAGCAGTGATCATTACCAACATGAGTGATAAACAGGTACGAAAGGGATCCAGAAAGAAGAGGAGAGAGAGCAGTATCAGTAAGTGAGATTAGCCTGAGGACCCTACTTTCCGGACACCAGGAGGTCCTAGATGCTCCTGCCCTCCCCCCCCCCAAAAAAAAAACTTCTTGGAGAAAGAAGTAGCAGTGGGAGAAGACAACTATCTAGTCTGAGCTATTGTTGTACAAGATCCAGCATTATTCAGGGCAACGCTGCTGAGGATGAGGGGTTCAAGGAAACAGAGGAGCCCGACTCTGCACATCTGAGCAGTGGTGGGCTGAGACAGCCACCTCATACACAAATATTAATACATTCACAGCAGATTTGTAACAAAACAACACTGTGGCATCTCATATAACCTCTTGGAGTGTTTACTGTTTGGAGATTTGAAGTCAAAGAACATCAGAGGTGGGCTAGTCATCTGTTAAAATCACCTAATCTTATAGGTAAGGAAACCGAATCCCTGAGAGTTTAAGGTGACCCAACTATTTGGTGACAGAAGCAGACCCAAAACCCGGATATCATGACCCAGTGTCACTCTGCCCCCAACTCTTCCTAGTCACCTCCCAGTTCTAGATCAAACAGTTTTTCCCACTTATCAATGAGCAATAAATATAGAATATTTTAAAACTATGCTTAAATGAAGAAAAATGAAGAAATGGGACTAGACATTTTCTTAGCTCCTTTCTGCTCTAACCCTCTGTTATGAATAGCACACAGGAACTTTGCTATAGCACAACCCCCTCTAGTGCATAATTCAGCATACAATGAGTATGAGTCTATTTTGGACCCCATCCAAGGGAGTTAGTTCCTAGAAGTACTTGAAAGATTTTATTCTCATCTATAATGAAACATCTTTAAAAGACTAAAAATAATCAGAACGACAATGATAGTAATCATTTGTTACTCTCGTATCATGTACTAAACATCATGCTATCTCACTGTTTTCAAAAGGCATATCATGACCTTTTGTGGGTCACAAACCTAGTGGGTTGTGAACAATTTTTTAAGCAAAAGAAATGAGAGTAGGAAAGAAAAGAAAAAAGTGCATTATATATACTAAATATTGTTCTGTAAAGCTTACGTTTCGATCACGTGGTTGGCGATTAAGAGTTTCAAGGCTGTTGCCTTGTCTCCAGTCTTAACAACTACCTTGGAAGTTAGGCATAATTAGCCCCATTGTACAAGTGAGAAAACAGGATCCAAGAGGATAATTTGGCCATGCTGACATAGATAGCAAGTGGCCAAGCTAGAATTTTAAACCTGTATCGGTTTGACTTCAAATCGTGTGTTTTTATTTCTATTCTGATTACACATTATTAACCAAGGAATCAAATACTTGCTGTCAATAATATTTTTTTTGTAAGAACCAGGGTTTTTTTTAATTCAATTAGAATGGAGAAACTTGACATAGGTTTAAGTGACATGTTCTGAAGATAGTTTCATAAGGTAGTGAAATGAGTATCCGAGATCTCTTCCTATAGGTTATAGTTATGTCCAATATACTTCATTAATAAGCAGCTAAATGCACAAATGGAATAATAATTAATGGTTGGGTCCCTGGGTGGCTCAGTCAGGTAAGCATCTGCCTTCGGCTCAGGACGTGATCCCAGGGTCCTCGGATCCGTAGAGCCCGGCACTAGGGTCCCTGCTCCACGGGGAGTCTGCTTCTCCCTCTGTCTCTATCTCTGCCCCTGCCCCTCCCCTCCCCCCATGCTCTTGCCCTGTCTCTCTCATGTGTTCTCTCTCTCAAATAAATAAAATCTTTTAAAAAATAAAAAATAATTATAATTAATGGTTTTAATCTTCAAATAACTATTCGTCTGTCCAAGGGTTAAAATGTTTGAGAGAGTTTTTCAAATATAATTCATACAACAGTTTTCAGTAGCTTATTTCTTGTTCCAGAGACAGAACTGAGACATGAGAGAGATAAAATAGATATTAAATACACTCACTAAACAATAGTTTGATTCATTTGAGAACACAGGATCTACACATATAAAGTAATCAGAATACACCATAATGCCATCTAAATTGTTAAGAAGAAAAGAAGACAGTAATTCAGATGCCATGCTGGTGTTTTGATTCATATGGCCCTGTGCATTCTACCAGTAACGTAGCACGTTTCGATGCTCTTAGTCCCATTCTTCAGATTTGGAAGCTCCTACGCAGAACGAGTTGGTGATTGAAATAAGAATCTAATCCTGGTCTTTCTGATTCCACTAATCAAAGTCTCTTTACAAACAAGGGGGTTTCCAGTAGACAAAGAGGTGGTTAGATATTTTGAGACACGCTATGCAAACATTCACATTTTTCTCCACCTGAAAGAAAGACACTTTCTTTTTCTCCAGGGCGGCATTTCTTGTTGCTGTCAGGCAGCGCTGTTCTCTTAAAGAAAAGAAATCCGTATCTTCTCTAAAGAAAGGCCTAGAAAAGCCAGGCCCTCTACCCTGACTCTGTTCAGTTCGCTGCTGCATTTTACCCTCACCTGCAGCGTGTAGAGGACGTTGTGGTACGATGCTATTTTCCATTGGCTCTGCTACTGGAGATTACGGCATGCGGCTGTGACAAATGGATATTCCCATTAAATTCTTTAGGAGAGTGGAGCATTCCATTAACCACTGGCACTATCCCAACCCAAGTGAAACACTGGGTCATTTTTTTTCTTGTGAGCAAGAAATGAAGGGGGAAAACAAAGGATATACTCTAATTACCTTTCTTCCTTTTTTTTTTTTTGTTGCGTGCATTATGATAGCCGTATATTACAATTATTTATAATTAATATATGACAAGCTGTCAGCTAAAATTTAACAGGTGATTTGTCAAGAAGTCCCATTAACTCATACATTAAGCAGTGGGTTTCAGTATTCCCTAACAATAAAAGTGTGCTTTGGTTTTGTTGTATTAAATCTGTTGTGTTTAAATATTCAGAGACCACCAATCTTTATGTATTTGCAGCATCTTTTAAAAATACAACTATTGCTAATATAAATGAGCACTCTGTTAGTAATGTAAGGAATAAGCACATTTTTTGTCACTTTAACCTTTAAATGCTAATGTTTTCATTGACAAAACTAACTGCCTAGTGTTTATTTTTAAGTTTTAAACTTTTATGATTCTTTAATACATTTTCCAAACGATGTCTTTGGTAGTAAAGGCAAAGCTGAATAAAGAGGAAAGTAATTGCAGTTACTTATGTTCCATTTAGAGTTTGTATCTTACACTAGAGAATTTCGAAATGAAGGAATATTTTAAAATACTGAAAAAGATTAAGAAGTCACCAGAAAGCTAGTAATTAATCACTCAATAAAGGGGAAATCTACAGAGACCAGAAACTGATGAAGCAGGCTCCATTTTGCTGAATAGCAAGAGAATGGGGCACATGGTAGAAATGAATCACAGCTATTTCTAGGGAGGGATAACAAGATTCTTTAAAAGAGGAAAAGGTTGGGTTCACTATCTACAGAATGTCAATGTCATGGGATATCACCTGGAAATAAAGTTATATTTTAAACTACAATGTTATTATTGGTTCCATGGCAACCAAGGTTTGTATTGTTTAAGAGGACGACAGAGAAAAAAAGAGAATGATAGAAAAGTAAAGCAGCATTTGTTTAAAATTTTATTGCAGGAGGCTGACTCTTATCTTTCCAGAGTAAGTTACTGACTCACAGTCGACTGCTGTAGAGGAAGCCGAATCCCCTTCATGAAACAATGTGCTTCAAGAGTCAATGGTTAGGAAGAGAGAGAAGGAAAAAAAATTTAAAAAGCGAGGATAAAACCCACAGCACAGCAGTTTTTCAAAGCTTGTAAGTCTTCTGCGTCCACCAATCAAGTTCAGTTTTCCCATTTTTAGCAAGAAAGCCATAAGAAGTCGCGACTTTATTTCTAATGGGTCTTTCAAATAGGGTTTCAGAAAATGATTTTCAGAAACTCAGAAGCGAAATAGCACAAGTTGATTTCCGTGTGAGTCTGCCTCTTCACAGGCTGCAGATTACAAATGACCAGTGCAAACCTGGCCTGGGCATCCTGGACGGGGACCGGTCACAAGGTCTCACCTGGCTTTGCAGATAATGGCAAGGGCCCCCTGTGTAGCTATGGGCACTTCCACACACATTTGGGAGCAGTTTTCAAAGCAGTGAATGGGAACGAAAACTTCAAGACTACAATTTTTAAGTCGCTTTTGAACCTTTGTCTTAAACATCTTTACTTATCTTACACTTCAATTATGTCACTTAACAATTTCTACAGGGTGTGCATATTTAGCAAATGTTCCTTCTCAGCCATTTGAGAGCAGATTAGTGTCTGATTAGAGCCAAAAACTCTCATCACGGTGCTTTAAGCACTATAGAAACTCTGTAAGTATCTGAAGAAGTAAAGGAAGGGAAGGATGGAGACAAAAAGAGAGGAAGAGGAAATGAATTGGTTGTCAATTGCCCTTTTTATGTGAAACGTCACTTGCTTTACAAAGCTTATTGCAGTCCACTAAGTAGAATGAATTTGCTCTGCCTCTGTTCTCCCATTCTTTCTTTTTCTTACTTGGTATCGGCCTATATTTTTATTGTGTATGTTTGTACCCTATTGAGCTCTGAGCTTGTCCCCACTGTTCATATCACCATCAGTGAGCACAAAACCCAGACTATAAGCTGATCTCAAAAGATGTCTGCTGAATGAATCAATGGATGATAACATGGGGCTATTAACAGTCTTTGACCTCGAGAAGCACAAAAGCAAATCAAGTCAAGCAGGTGTTTTTCTCTGCCTTCCCCTTGGCAAAGAAACCAGTAGTCAGACATCTAGAAGCAGTCCTGAAAAGAACACTTGACACCCATGCTTTTTACTTGTTTCCATCTATCAGAGGGATCTCCTACCTAGTGAGTCACAGGCTCTAGGAAATATCCTACCTTGTACCAAGTGGAAGTAAAAAGGAATAGGGTATGGGCTTTGCTTTTCCTTCTTATAGTCATGCTGTTCTGAGAGTTTGGATGTCAAAAGTGCTCAGTTTGGCCTGTTCTATGCTGGGGAAAGCAGAGATGAGAAATTAGAACAAATGCTGAAAGCTAAAATGTTTTGTCTGTGATTCAGTCCTTCTTGTGCCATCCATAACATACTTGCCTTTTATTAAAGTTATATCTATCCTTGTTTCACTCATTCCTTTCTTATACCTCTGCCACAGGCCAAAACCCATATATATTTCCAGATTGCAAGACTGTAAAATCTTTAAGAAAAAGACTGGGTCTTAATCATCAGTGTGTACTTTGTACATCTGCAGAACGTCCTATATAAGGAATACATGATAGAATGCTGTTTAATTGAACTTTCCAAAATCTAGTGTTTTCTTTAAAATTAATGGGAACTCTGTGGGGCATGAGTACATCCTAATTTTCCCCATTTAATACGTTCTATTATATTGACCCCAGGGAGTGTACTTGCATTTACCGATCACAAGCCCAAATGTTTGGACTGCCAAATCCCTGGAACGGAGGTTCACAACCTTGGCTGTACGTTAGAATCATCTGGAAAGCTTTTAAAACATATGCCCAGGGACCATGTGTATGAGCTGAATTGGATTCTTTGGGAATGAGGCTCCTAGCGTATTTTGTTAAGAAGCTTCCGAAGTGATTCAAATGTTTAGCCACAGTGGCGTAACCTTACTTTACAGCCCTAGGAAGCATGATTTGAAAATCACTATACTAGATTATTTCTAAAGTGTTTTACAACTTAGGATTCCTTGTGAAATCACTTTTGTTTTATAAGTGGAAAAGAAATGACCCTTTGACTGGATTCCATTTTTAAGTAGTCACTACAAATGAAACACAGCCCAAATTTCGTATACTGGGGCGGTATTTTTAGCATTTCTTTGACTTGGTTTTTATGTATGCCCATTCATCCCACTGCTCACTCATTCCGGCCTCCAGTGTGTGTGAGGTATGTCAACTATGCACTATTAAGGGATTCGAAGAATGTGTGCTGTGACCAAGGCGCACGTATTAAGGAAAACCCTTTCATCCAAGCACAATACAAACATTCCCTAATGATTTTCATCCGCTGCAAGTTCAATTAAAAGAGGAAGAAATGCCACCAACTTAACTGAAATTCCAACCACACCACCCCCCAATGAACCTGTGATTAAAACAAAGAGAAGAAAGATCAGAAAGACAGAAACCTCTCCTTGGAAAACATTTGCAGTTGAGTCTCGATATTCATGTGTTATTTTCAGAGTTAAATTAGAAATAACAAAGCTACTACTTTGAGGAAACGGTGCTCACACATTTTTGCTTAAGGAATTCATTTTCTTGAGAAGGAAGTTTTCTTGGTGAGTCTAATAGTAGAAAACTATCAGGAATGCAAACTACACAACAATAGCAGACTTCTTTTATTTCTCTGAGAGTTCCCAGCCCAGTGCCTGACGAATATGAGGAACACTCTCCACATCACATTATTCAATATCATCATTTATGTGGCACTTTGCAGTTCACACAGAACTTCAAGACACCTGTCTCTTTTAAGGCTCCTAATAATTCTGTGGATGGTAAAACACCCATTTTACACATGACCCAGACCCATGAATGGAGCTCGATGTTCTGAATCAGAACCTCTGGGCTAGTTCTGGGGAGTCAGAATTTTTTGGCAAGCTTTTCAGGTAATTCTGAAAACCACGGTGATAGCTCCATTCAAATTCATTGATTTTTATTGTTCCTAGGAAAATAACCCAGTACAGCTGAGCAGATTCTGGCAGTTCTTAAGAGGCTAGCTCCCTTTTTCTAGGATTTGCCTTTCTTTCTTCCTTACTTTTCAAAAGGGGGAGAAAATCACAGGTGGCACTATTTTACCTAAATCTACAAGCTTTTTAATTTTGCTTTGCACAGCTGGCTTATTCTAACAGTTGCCCTTGCTGTGAAGGAAGCTCCTAGCTTCTGGCGTTGGTGGCAGGACTTGAATCCTACCTATTCCCCTTCTGGCCACAACTAAGGTCTTAACAGCCTATGGAGACCACAGGCCTCCTTCAGCAGGCAGCTGTAATTACATGAAATTTGCTGGACATTGGAGTGCAAACTCAGCAGCCTGCTGGGACATTTCAGTCGGCTTCAGCCTTGTACTTGGGAACCCACTAGTTCTAGCTGTTATACTCAGGAAGAGAATCGCCATGAGCTATTTGTGTTGGTGTGTGTCTTTCTCCACCAGTGTTTTTTTTTTTTTTTAACTTTAAAGTTAAGATATTCTCAGCTAGCCACACCTCCCCCGCTTACATTACATTAGATCCGCATAATACTACCTTGCAAATACCATCTCATATAGAACTCGAAAAAAAGGTCAAATAGACCCCTCAATAAACCTTCTTTAGAATAAAAGTATGCATTTCAAGAAAGGAGACAATGTTATTTTTACCTTATAATTACTCCTAATCCACACAGAGACTGGAGAGAAGAGGATTTTGATTTTAGGTCTGGAATGAAATACATTTGATTGGAAATGAAGATGCAAGACAGGGAAAAATCCTCAAAAATTAAAGGAAAAGAAAGTGTGTGTCAACCACCCCAATCTTTTAGATTCTCAAACTTTCCAAATTCCTTTGGTTCACCGCCCCAACCTTAGTTATACTCTCTTGTTTAACAACCGTCCAGCTATTATGGTTACAGTTTCTGGGAAATTTGTCTGTGAAAAGAAAGATTCCAAAGAGTTTGGCTCTTTTCTCTTGGGCGATAGAAAGCCTTAAGCATCATAAGACGTCAATGTGAACGCACACACACACACACACACACACACACACACACACACATTTGGTCTCTCACTTTCTCTCTGGGGTTCAGCAGCCCATGACGTGCTGGTCCTTTTGGGCTTGAAGAAAACACTATGATAGGAGAGAGCAAGGATATACCCACATCATACTCTGTGACTCAGATATACTCTAATATAAATGACTACTTTAGCTGGCTCAGAACCTAACCTTATGTTCAGATAGCTCCGCAAAGTGAAAAGGATATTGGGAAAGAAGGACACAAAGCAGTTTGCCCTATCTTTGGATATCCAAAAGGGTAGAAAAGCTTTACACTTTCCATTTCCTGCTTGCTAAGAAGAAAAGGCAGCTATGCCATTGGAAACCACTTGTTTCCTTCTAGTTTGTCTTACACCCCCGAAACTCTCAAATAAGTCCACATGTTGCTAGGGCCATAATTAAAGTGCTGCAATGCCTGTTCTCTCGCTTTCAAGTCCATGCATACAAATGTTCCCATCACTCTTTTTAAAAGCCCTGGGCACATGTTCAAAACATACAACCCAAACAAATAAACAGCATAACCTAAGCCAAACCCACGAACAACTGGACACTCTCCCCACTTTGGAAGGCCACTCTGAGATGTTACTTAATTGCAGTATATTCTGTGAATTGAAGTTCACAGAGCTGAAAATGGACGTTTTCTGTTGGCACCTTATCCCTTCCCCCCAAAAAAGTGTGACATGCAAATATGCTACAGAATCAGTTATTTAAGATTCAATGGAGTAAATTTCATCTTCAGTGATATCCTTAGAAAACAGAATATTTAGAGAAGAGCAGAGCTCCTATGGGGAATTTAGGGTTAAACTTTGGAGGTATTATTTGCAAGTGCTGAGAAAGAGTTTATATTTAGAGCTAAGTTCTTGATCTTATCTAATGATTGACTTTTCATGGCCTTTGGAAGTAACTTTGATAGCAAAATTTCTGTCTGTTATTTATCCCTAAAGCTGACATGATCACAGCATTGGAAGCTGCTACAAATGAGGCCACGATAAGAGTGAACACTTTACCAATGGCAAGGACTCCAACATGTAGGAAAAAGATTGAATTTACCACAAACTGATTTTTACCTTGGTGCAGCCGAAAAAGAAACAGCTCAACAAAATTCAAATTTTGGTGTGAAACTTCTCCAACACAGAATAGACAGAATGGCCCAAAAGCACTGTTCGGAGTCCTAAGGAAATAAGGATCTTTGGCAGTGATTCAGGCTGGCCCCGTGGTCCTGAGTTGTCACTGGGAAGAAATGCATCCTCTGTAAGATGGCAACCTGTGGAAATCAGCAGCAGCACAATCGATCAACAGCTAGGGCCAAAAGCTCTTGCTTCTGTTTCTCCGACAGAACAAACCACTGTAAAGTCGGCTCACAGCCCCAACAAAATCTGAAAAGTTTATAACAAGTGGTACCACCTGTGCTTATGTCTCAGCCTAGCCAAAATAATTTCCTCTCCTGGGTCTTCTAACTGTGGTGCAGGGTGAGGAATGTGACAGAGTCCGTGAAGAGGAGGAAGGTTCCAACATGGAGCCTACAGAGTGAGTGGATTGGCATCATTTGTGCTAGCACAGAGATCAGCGAATCTTTCTCCTATACTCTGGAACAACTGTGTGTGATATGATCTGTCATCCCCTATCAAAAAAGGCTCTGTCTTCAGGAAAACAAAGACTTTTCTGCTCAGTGTTGTTCTCTCACACGACTGAGCTTTCTTTTTTAACAATGTTATATTATTACAACCTTTGTAAAGCTTGGGATATGGAGGCTATATTAATAACACACAGAAAAGAAAAGCAGTTTGTTTATACAGGCTAGTATTTTGACCATAATTATACTTTTCTCTGTCTTCCTGAAGAATCAGGAACTTTTGAGCCAGGTATCTGAACAAAGCATGATAAAACTAGTATCCAGGATGTGACCTACATTTATGTAAATTTTGTGGAAACAAAGTTCTGTTCTTCACCCTTACTTGAAAAAAAAAGATCTGTAATTCTTTCTTCTTTATCTTTGATTTTCATGAGAACCATCCAGGGACAGTCCACATTTTTCAGAAATAACAAATTTTTCAGTGCAGGAGGAAGCGAAGCATTTGCCAGTACAGCAACAAGAAACCGGCCAAGATGCTTTGGAGGACTTAAGCAAGTACATTTCAATAAGGACCGAAACAATCCTTAGCAACCAATCAGAAAAACAAGTCATCAATGCATTAAGGAAGCCCTCAAATATGAGTGCTGTCGGTGGAAAATAGAGTTACTCACCAACTGAAAATGTTTACTTGAAGTGAGAATTATTTTATGGAAACCACTGTGAGTTTTGGAATACTTACAATCTGTTCAGATTGGTCACTGTGTACAATGTTCCTGCCGCAATATGCCCTGAGACTTCTAATCTGTCTGCCTAATGGAGCAGGTGGCGAGATTCTCTACTGAGCTGTTGGCTCCTGGAGGGCAGGGACCATGTCTTATTCATCTTGTATCTTGCACAGTACCCAACTCTTCAAAGGCAGTCAATAAATATTGAATGAAAGAATCTTTATATACATGGCCACACTCCCTGATCCCTGGCTTAAAATATCAACACCCCATCATGTCGATCCTATTGCCCTGCTTTATTTTTCTTTTGAGCAATTATTACCAGCTGTCATGCTATGTGGTTGCTTTTATTATTTATTATTTCTCTTTTTCCCTACAAGAATCTAAGTTCCCAGACGGTGGATTGAACAGGTTGATTTCCTGGATATCCCTAGTTGCTAGGATGGTGCCTGGCACACAACAGGCAATTACAAATAGGTGTTGACTTCTGAATGAATGAATGAATGAATGAACGAATGAATGAAAGAATGAATGAATGATGAATGATGGTATTCCATTGCCTATTCCATTCCACTGTCGAATGTCTCTCTATTTTTTCTCTCCTCTTTATGCTTACTTATTTCATCTTAATATGGCCTGAAAATTCCCCTATGAACTTTAATAAATAGTAACAAAAAAGTGTTTCTTCATTACATAGTGGCTTATTCTAAAGAATGAAGGATCAGGAGACCAGGTCCTGCGGGTCTTTGGCACACGGGTCCACAAACCTGCAGATAAATATAAGTGACAAGAAATGAAGAGAGGGAGGAAAGAAAGAAAATATTCTCTTGGAGGCCATCGGTAGTGGAAGCTTTCTGAGCTGACAAGCTACCTCACGAGAATAGCACCATCTTCTAGATTCTAGTCATTAAAACATACGACTACCTTCTTTAGCATACTGGGCAGGGCCTTCACGTCCTTCCTATCGTTTAGGGTAAAACTACATCTCATCTGGATGTTGAGTTCTCTTAGTGCATCACTTTCAAACTTAGGGTAACATTTTAATAATACAATATAACATTTGTTTCCTTTAGGCATTTCTGCATTGTCCTCATGTGAGAATGAATAACAACAATTCCCAACCCGTTAATAACATTCCCCTTTTACTACCCAATTTAATGGCTGATAAAACCACTGAGTGGGTGGTTCAGTGACTTGCCTATGACTTACATGTGGTTGGTCATCCTGCCAAATATAAAACTTTCAACTGCAAACTCCAGATATTATTTCTTTCTTTTCAAACCAATATAGAACAGGAAGTTCTTTGTTCCTTGGAGATGCCCATAATATGTGATGACAGTTGAACATACTTATTTTTGTAATTTTCCAATTTGGGTATCACCAAATGAAACTGGAATAAATAGGAAAGTGGCCTAGCTGCAGAGTCTAACTCTGGAAAAAAAACACTGAGTAGGAAATATGTGTCATTGGTCTTCTGACTATTGCCCCTTTTCTCCACTCTAGGCCTCCTCTGAGCATCTCATTCTCTCTACCTTGACCCCAATCCCCTCCGGGCTGACCAACCACTCAGTTGCCTTGCTCTCTTAAAGACTCTTATCTCTCCCCTAATTTATTATAGTGGAAATTGCACTGAAGATGAGAGAACGTAATCCCTAACTCTGTTAATAGCTGTGTGTCATGGGGTGAGCTGTAGAAATCCCCAGAGTCCTCATTTCTTTATCTGTAAAAACAAAGATAATAGTACTTATTTCACAGAGCTATTGTACAGACTACATTAAATCATGTACTTGAAATTTCCACTCAGAACCTACCTCCTAGGAAATGTTGGGATGCAAATGTCTGGATATTTGTTCTGACCTAAGTTGGTAATTCTAATGAAATTTTCAAAACAGAAATATGGAGGACATTTTTCTAATGGATGGTGAGGAGAGTCCTTCAGGTGGAGCAAGAGTGGTATGAGGAGGAAGTGGAAGATTTAGGGCCATGGTATACAGTTGTTCAGTCCCCAACCTGTACAACCATACATGGACACACTGAAGGTGGACATCCATTTGTGAAATGGGAAAACAATGAAGGTGAAAATGGAGGGAAAAAAACCTCTTACAGTTTTGGGGATGATGAAATGAGACAGTAGAATGCCAATCACTAAATGTATTGAAGTTAATTATGATAAAATTGCTCACCTGCCTGGCTCTTCCTAGTGTTGAGACTGGAAGTTCTAGTATAAACACAATAAATGTAACTGAAAACTTTAGAATGACTTTAGGAACTCTTTATTTGGTTCCTTTGTGCCACAGTTCATATTATTTCTAACATGTTATGATCATGGGCAACCCTATTTCAAGCATAAGATGAGCATCTCAAAATATATTTTCTGAAGTGTGTAGCGGGTACAGGGAGTTGATAGTCATGAAATAAACAAATCGAGTTGTATGGATGCTCATATATATCATTGTGTTTAATAACAAGCATTATCTCATTTCCTTCTTGATGTTTAAAATCTATAATGTGTATCATGATTTTACTGTGATTTGAAAAATAGGCTCTAAACTCAGTGTGGGCTGAACTCCTGGCTCAGACATGAACAGAGTGACTTTGAGCTTAACCTTGAGCTCTCTGAGCCTCACTGCCCTTGAGAAGGGAGGAAAAATATACACACTTTTCACAATTGGTGTAAGACATGTAGAAAGATCACAGGGTTTTTATGATGCTGAGCCATGCATTAACAAATCCCGAAGTCCTACCCGTGCATTTCTTATGACATAATAAGTGTCCTTATTGTTTAAATAACATTTTTGTTGGATTCTCTCTTACTTGGAGCTCAGAGTATCTTAACTGATAAATCTCTTCTTTTCAGTACTTCGGAATGTGAGAATATATGTAAAAGAACCAAGCACAGAAGCCTGATCTTGTGGCTTCTACCACTTATGCTCTAATGTTCTTTACCAGGTTAATCTAAACCAGGAGAGCCTGTGTGAGTGCGTGTGTGTGTGTGTGTGTGTGTGTGTGTGCGCACGCATATGTATGTGATGCTATTAAAACAACTCATAAGACATAGCTGGAGAAATTCACTGAGATTGGTTTTATTAATAACACACTTGAGGTATATATTGGGGAATAGTCATCAAACCAAATGAGTCGATGAAAAGCTCATATTCTAAACATCAGTTTATCTTTCCCTTCAACCTCTGGAAATACACCAGGAATCTGCTTCTCTCTGGGAAAAAATGTTAAGAGTCCTGAAAACTCCATCTGCCTCTAAACCTCCTTTGTAATGTTCATGCACTCTAATATTACAGGATAATCATTTTACTGCAATATCCTCAGAAGAATTTGGAGGTTTGTCATTTCCTGGTTAAAGGTTTCATTATTTGCTTTTGGCAGAAACCTAGTCAGGAAGAATTTATTGGTTTATAATTCTAAGTTAATACACTCTGATCATTTATTTAAATCTGGGAAATTTACTTGAAAAATAACTTAGCACATTTCTTGTTCTTTAAGGACTGTAGTAAAACTTCACTGAGTGACCTGGTACACTTTGCAAACAAGGGCTAGTTTTAAATACTTGAAAGAAAAATGCAAGTATGTTTGCATGTATCTTTAAAAGTTACAAAGTTCAAGATCATGGCCTGATGGATGACCAGAGTAGATTTTGTTTTAAACGTGTCCTTTAAAGAGTGTCCTTCTTGTCTTTTTCTTTTACCACTCTGCTTCACACTTTAAATAATTTGTATTAGCCAAATTAGAAGAAGAAAGATAATCTGGGCCTTGTTCTACGAAGTCAAACACAAAGAATTCAGGATAACTTCTATGTCAAATTAATGGTTCATTAGAACATTGCGTAATCTACCTGAGTAGATACACATCACATTTTTAGCTTTTTGGGGAATTTTATGAGGCACTGACATGTGAGGACTTTTACAGTGGCAGTATATTTCTCTGTTGTAAAGGATTTCAGAGCAAAAATAAATTCGCATATTAAATTAATATCTAAATAGATTAACATTTTAATGAGCAAGTTCTCTTTTATTATGTTGGTATTTTCTATGACTTTTTTGACAATAGGTCAAATTATAAAAATAGGCATTTGCATTTACTTATAAAATAATAGAAGTTTATCAGGAACAAAAATGCAAAGGAACTTTCAGATCCCCGTGAAACTTGACATTATTTTCTAGTAACATTTGCTAAGAATGATAACCCTCAGTGACATTTTATATTCACAGAGGAGGCAGGCCAATAGACAAAGTTTCCAGGGGTCACTCTTTTGTTCTTTGCCCCTTTAACATTTAAAAACCGCAAACAAGTGTTTCCAACTCCTCTCAGATAATCCAAACTTCGCTTTCTTAAACATGAAGCCTATGAAGGATGCTGGTTGGAAGTAAACGTATCTACGGACAGAACTCTGTGAAAGATCACCCATGATCCACCTCGAAATGACCTAGAAAGAGGGTCAAATCTCTCCTTAGCTGTTGATACTCTTCATCTTAAGGAAAGTTGACAGTTTATATGATTGACTTTGAAGACTGACCAGAGATCTTGGAATGATGAGCATTTGTTTAGGTCTTTGTGGTCACTGGGAGTTGTATATACTAATCATACTTGGAGAGAATAGTTGCTTACATTGTCAGATATTACTTATTTTCAGGAAGTCATCTGAAGCAGTTTTACGAAACATTGTGTCTCAGGCATCCCGATAGCTGGAATCATTTATGAGATAGGAAAGCAGTGGGAATTGTTCCATACCTTCTGTGCAGCTCTTCACTCCAGGCACAGACAATACTTGGAAGGAAATAAAATGACTACTGTATCTTTTGTGTTCTCAGCTGCCTCTGTAACCATCCAAACTAAAAGATATCGGGTCAGTGTGTGGGGCCAGGGTAGGGGATGGTAGAGACAAAGATGGAAGAACAAAACTAAATAAGGAAGGTGTGTAAATGTTTAAGAAGAAAAGAGAAATTATTTTACTACTAACTGAATTCTCTGCACACAAAAAAGAATGGCCACAGCTCTGTCCTTGGTGACTCTAGGCAGATGCCAATGCTACACAGTCTCCAGGCCATTGTTGATGGTACTGCTGTGCTTACTAGGATCCTCTGGTATGCAACATAAACATTGTGTCTGTTTTGGGTGAGAACAGTTTCCCTTACCACGGGCAAGGATGGAATCGGAGGTCTAAGGTACATGCATTTAGAACTTCCTTAAAACAATGCACCTTTTTGTATTCCAGAGAGAGGCCAGTATCCCCTCACGTCTGTGGGGATTTGCTATCCTTTCTTGGACTCATTATGGGTTCAGAGAAGTAGGATCTGTTATCCGTGAGATTGGCGAGTGGTCGGGAGGGAGAATGCCCTTCAAAGCTGTCCTGGGTGTTCCTGTTTTCCTGTTTTCACAATAAATAAAAACACTGGGTATGGCTGGGGTATGAAGAGTGAAGGAACAATGTGATTGGGTCTAGTAGGCTTGGCTTTGCATTCACTCATTTGCTCATTCATACCTGTTTTTTTTTCCACTCATTTACTCAGATACCTACTGAGAGCCCACTATGTGCCTGGCACTCTGCAAAACACTAAGGTTACAATGATGAGTGAAAACAGACACAATCGGGTCATTGGCCTATTAGCATGGAGCTCACTCGTCAGTAACAGTCAGTCCTGATTATTATTTTAGTTTTGGATGTCCCTTTATAATTAATGTCCACCTTCCTATCCAAATTGTGAGTTATAGACTTATTAAAAGATTCTAAACTTTTTTAGGGGGTAGGATATTATTTAATTTCAGTGATTTAAAATACAATAATGCATCTTGGATTTGATGCTAACTTCTTTTAATTTGTCATGACAACCTTCCAGCATTAAAGTTTATTAGACTTTGCTTCAACTTTACTCAGAGAGACAGAGATGGAGAGAGGCAGTACCAAAGCCAGAAGCCGAGGCTCTGGTCATCCATTTTCTGAGACTGCTCCGAACACCTGTTTTCAGGTATTATAAAACGTGTAATGAGAGAAGAGTGATCTTTCCGAATCACAGAAGATCAGAAACCTATTGACAGAGAGTGAACCTTTTTGGTCTCACTGCTTAAGTAAGAATTTTCAAAGCAAACATTTCAACCCTCCACTTGTAACACTGTTTACAGAGAAAATACACCCTGTGTTTACTGTGGGGACTGGAATGTAGCTTTAAAAATAAAGGCAGGGGGGATTCCTGGGTGAAAAGAGGTCAAACTGTAGGGAAACTAAGACAGTCATTTTTCTCAGTCCTAACCCTGAGCAACACAGTCTCTTCTGCCAGGAATCTACCTGGTTACATTTGGTATAAACTGAGATGGTAGCCACGTAGATAATCACTCAATAAACAGCATATTAATGGCAATTGTTTGAAAGATACGGAGGGATTTCAGATCTTCAAGTTGCTTTTTCTGAAGGAGACTTCAATTCAAGGCCTGGCTCATCCCCATTCAGTGTTACCTGTAGAAAGAGCTGGCCACCTGCTTCTGCCTTCTCCCTTCCATAAAGATGATGGTGTGGCACAGCACACAATAATCTCCTACTCGCTGCTCTAAATAGTATTATTTTTATTGAGCAAAATTCTAACTGCTTGGAGTTAACTATTACTGTTTAATCTGAGGGTACATTTTAGGAGTAATGTTATTACTGCAAAGACAGAAACAAGCAAATGGTCCAGGTACCCTGCACTTTTCTCTCCATCCACTCATGCCTGCTGTTTCTCATCCTAAAACACTAACAAGAAGTGATTATTCATGTGTATAATAACAAATTTATGCAACATCCCCTGAAAAGATAATTAAAATATTTTAATACACGTTGTTTCTTTAGCCTAAAATAATATTTCTAAGGTCGTTTCTGATAGGCTGCAAGATTTGGCAACACACTATGCTTCCTCACTTAAAAATCATAGTTGTAATTGTTCACCCCTTCTCTCATTTACTCATTCCTTCAATAATATCTATTAATCACTTACTATATGCCAAACATTGGGGGTGCAGTGGAAAAGAAATATGTTTCTCATTCTCATAGAGCTAAAAATCTAGTGAGAGAGATTATTCTTTGAAGAGTTGTATATTAATCAAATCTTTACAAATTCGTAGTAAAATTCTACAGGGTAATGTGGTGTTAAAGTTCCCCATTAACACTTTTGTAAGGTAAAGCACTGACTTTTACTATAACTATTGGGCTAGGCCAGATTATATCAGGCTTTATTAAAGCTGGGCACCTTTTTCCTCTTGAACATGAGAATGCCTTCCTTCTTCCAGATCTCTGCAAAGGATCGTGGTGTAGACATATAGTCTGTTTGGTACAGGGCAATGAAGGAGCATAGTATATATCACTATGTATTGATATAATTACAGTAACATAAATTTAAGTAAGGAACAGACACATGGACAACTGAGAACAATTCAGTGTATGTGCTTTACTAAACATGTGAGATCATAGCAGAATGAAAGGTATGAGCGGTGTAGCCATTGGGAACAGAGTTTAAAAACCCCTCCAGGACCAGGCTCTTAAGGACTGATAGAATTAACCAGAGAAAGGAAGAAATGGTGACGAAAAGGAATAAATTCACAGATGGTTCAAGACACCCAGCCATTGTCTTCTTTTTGTTTATTTGGTCAGTCCTCTCATGGAAAGAATGCCTAGATTCCCTTTCCAGATATGCTCCTGGACTCTTAATGGGTTCCTTCCTGTCTTCTTACTCAAAAGAACAAGGAAAGGAGGAGGAAGGAATCATTTAGCTCTCTCACCATAAAGTTCTATCTTGCTGGATGGAATTGGACTGAATATTGTTTAAAAGACTGGTAGAAAAATAAAGGAAAAGAGAAGAGCCCTGGTATGCTAAGGATCATGCCTCAAAGGTCAAACTAGGGGGAAATAAAAGTGGTCTGAAAAAAATCATATTAGGGCAAGGACCAACAAGGTCTTTTATTTTCCTACTTCTCTTCATGATATTAGGAAGGGTGAACACTCAAAGAAATACTGTTGACTCATTGACTAAAAACAGAACAGTGGTCACTTTGTTTTATTTTGTCTTGACGAGATTTATTTTTAGACTTATTTTAGAGTATCTCACCTTAACCTTGTAGTTCTGGAAAGGATCTTTAAAATGGTCTAATCCAACCCCCTTGCTTTATGGATTAAAAAATTACAGATCAGGGGGCGCCTGGGTGGCACAGTGGTTAAGCGTCTGCCTTCGGCTCAGGGCGTGATCCCGGCGTTATGGGATCGAGCCCCACATCAGGCTCCTCCACTATGAGCCTGCTTCTTCCTCTCCCACTCCCCCTGCTTGTGTTCCCTCTCTAGCTGGCTGTCTCTATCCTGTTGAATAAATAAATAAAATCTTTAAAAAAAAAATTACAGACCAGAGTGCTGAGATAATTTGTTTAAGAATAATTACTTAGGGGCAAAGTGGAGACCAGAAATCAGATCTTCCAGTCTCCCCAAAAGAAGAAAGTAATCTAGAATTATTCAGACCTGGTTTGAGTCTGAGCTCTTATTTGTATCTCTATCTGTTTCCTCTGCATAATGGCAATTATAATAGTTTGTGGGGAAGTTGTGAGTAATAGAGGAGAAAAACATATGAAAAACACCTAACAGAGTACCAGAACCCTCGTGGGTGCTCACCTTTACAGACCATATGTTTGAAGTTCTTGGTAATGCCTTAATAATACCAATTATATTGGTAATGAATACCACTAATTGAGCACCTACTGTATGTCAGGTATTGTGCCACTTCAATTACATTCGTTAATTCTAATTCTGGCAGCAATCTTACCTATCACTTCACAGATGTGATATGTATGCACAAGAGGCATAGTTGTTAAGTAATGTTGCCCATGGTCCAACAACTAGCATAAGGATTAGATGAAAGTTATGGAAAATTTTCAACTCTCAGATTTGTTCCATGCAGAATAAAGAGAGGTGATTTCTTCAAATTCTGTCCTACACAGATGCCTAGACACTTAAGCTAGCAGCTGTTTTCCTTGGATTTCAATGGGCAATGTTGCTAGGCTTGACTGGTCAGGACCATAAACTTGGGTAATTTAAAGATGGAACAAAGGGCATAGATGACAATTTCTTCTAAGCACACACCTGCTGGGAGCTATGAGTAACTATCCCTAAGGTCAGACTTAATTGGATTTAGATCTAAATGAACTCTGACATGTTGATTATTCACTGCTTGAAAGCAGAAGGAAGAAAAATGCTAAGGTGAGAGGTCAGGAGTGTAAGCTTTCCTTTTTCTCTCCTGTGGTTCTCAGAAGTCCCCGCTGAGGACTTTCTTTTATTCAGGTCTTGTGTTTTCACTTTTAAAGTCACTTGGGGAACCTAAATATTCTGGTCCTCTATCCATCCCAAATACATATCTTTCCTCACAGACTCAGGTTCTACGGCTTCTAGAATCAGTCCAGTGATGGATATTAGGAGCCCATCAAAAGCAGCATAAAGTACTTGGGGATACATATTCAAGAATTCTCACAATTAATCTCCTCCACAGAATTTTAAGAAAGGGAAGCAGGCAATCTTAGAGACGATAGGAGTATTAGGGTGAATAAGAGTGTCTGAATTGTCTGCTCTATCCCAAGCTTTGTGTATCTTACCTCAATTAATTTACGTAATTATTATTCTCATTTTATCACAAGTATAACTCTTATCCTCATTTTATCAAAGGAGCAATTGAGGCTTAGAGATTTAATGGCATGCCACAAAAAATGGCAAAGTTGTTATTCAAAATGCAACTCTGTCTGTTTCTGTCAGCCAGAGCTCTGAAGGGATAGTTGTCCTGATGTGGTCATTGTAGGCTAGATACTGGGTTAAACTAACCAAAAAAAAAAAAAAACAAAAACAAAAACAAAAAAAAAACGTTCTTGGAGAGAAGGTGGGTCCTGAGTTGGAAGACAAAGAAGGAAAAACAGGTGGCTTGATTGCCTCCTGGCCCCTGAGACGGCAGGCTTTGGGAGGGCTGCAGCAGGAGCGTGGCCTAGTTCAAGTGGCAGGGACAGAAACCTGAGTAACCCAGAGGGTAGAATAAGGTGGAGTGAAAAGAGGAATCTGAAGGATTCAAGAGAAGGTTCTTTGAGTTTGAAGCTGGACCCAGAGAGGAGGCTAGAGATAGCTGATGGCTGTTTCAACACAGCAGGAGAGCCACGAGATGTTTGAGAACCAAAGAACCATCTGGGAGCCAGAGAGGAGTAGGAGGAGACTGGATTGGTCATTTGTTAAAGATCAATAGGTATATTGAAGATTCTGGAAAGGAAATACACCTGTTTAATAGTAACACGGTTTCCGCAGTAAATGAGATCCATGACAGAAAAGATGAGTTTGTAGAGAAGAGAAAGGCCACAATTCAATGTTTACTCTATTGGTCTCCCACAGTTCAGCCTATATCTGTCAGGCATCATTCTTTCACTTAACAAGTATCTAATGAGTACCTACTGTGCATCAGGCTGGCTGTGGACATGGGAGTTCCCACAATGTTTACCAGAACTACAGGAGCATACCAGCTCTGCATGGAGGAAACAAAAAGCTATCTCTTGGATTCCAGTGAGGGTGACAAAAATTGATGGCCATTGAATCAATGATGGAAAATTCACTGTAGAAATTTAAGCGCTTTTGAGAATGATATGGGATTAATTAGAATGACTATCCTAGTGCAGGTAAAGTGTTGATTGTGTTGAATAAAATGGAAACAGGAGAGCCTTTGCTTTGAGAGGGTAGAGAATAGGAAATGTGGATGAGATTTATAATGATAATGATAGTTCTCATCTGGGGATGCTGTACTTTTCGACTGTACTAGATGCTCACCAGTCCGCACTACAGCTCTGTGTGTAAGTTATTATTACCCTCATTTTATTGGTGAAGAATAGGATGACCAACCACCTATTTGCCTGGGACTGAGGAGCTTCCCTGGCTGGGGACTTTAAGTGCTAAAGCTGGGGGGATGGTTGGTTACCTTAGAGGAAACCAGGGATCAGCAAGTCACAAGTCAAAAAAGACAGAATATGAACTCATGCCCAAGATTTCCAGATGTCTTTCCATTATACCATACTGCCTCAATCTTTAGAAACCCCAAACTTACTAATGTTGGATCACATATTTTCTAACTACACAAGCATGACAAAGTTTTTCTTTCTTGAATCAAATAACTTCCACACCATCTCTTCTGTTACATTGTTCATTGCTGTTGTCTTGACCACTAATCCCGATGCATGATCCAGCAGATCTTTGGCTAACAGCCTCTTTCAACACAGGAGAAACATATTCACATATTAAGCCTTTTCATTTTTCAGTTTTCCAGTTAGAATCTCAAAGGTAAGTGGTACAGAAGAACTCCAAAAGAGGTTGTGTCTACAAGAGACTAACATCTGGAAGAAAATGAAATGAAAAATGAAAGTCCAGCTGTTTTGTCCATAAGCCAAACACTATGTTATTCAGGGACATCTGGAGAGTTGATTGAGCTTTTCTGATTTTCATACAGATGTTCAGTGTCATATAGACACGTCCATAAGTGCACATGGAAAGATATGCATAATGGAATCACACTATGTAATTGCCATAGGGAAACCTTTCATAATGCTAATGTCTGTGGACAGAATGAAGACTCACCCTATAGGCCTAGACTGTTATATCAATTATATTTTATAGCAGGTGGTTATTATGTTCCAGGACATCTATTTTGACCCAGATAGCCATGCCATGATGTAGACATTATGGATTTTTAAATTAGTTACTTTATATCCCTTTTTTTCTTAAGTTCTAATTGGTTAGATGCAAGCAGAAAAAGTGGATTGCCTGGACTTTCTTAAATAACTAAACAAAATTATTTAAAACTTGTTTAAAAATGATTCAAATAATCCGCACTTGAAATTGATGTCACACTCTAACTGAAGGTCGTCCTAGGGCTCAGAGTTCTCTGCAATCAGCTCATCCCCCTGTTTAACTGTTGTGTGAAGCAGCTGCATTATCTGCATTTTGCCAAGTAAACAAACTCTGTACTGCGTAACAGTGTTTGTTGTTTGCTAATGTGCTAGTGGTTAAAAACTGCTTAAAAACTCTAATTACGCAGTTTCATATAATGCAGAGGTGGTGTGGGGCAGGTTTCATTACTCGAAGATATGCACATACAAAACTACACTTAACATATTTTGTCTGGAGCATAAATGCTTTGTAAATGCCTGAAAAATAATATCAAGCCCTAACTGATTACTCACAATGCACTGAACACTGAGTTAAACATATAAAGTGTATATGATACTACTTAATCCACAAAATAATCCTCTGAGGTGGCCTTATTATCCCTGTTTCACCTACGAGTTAACAGTGGTGCAGAAATGTTAAGCAAGTGACTCAGCTCAGGTTATATCAATCTAACATATGGCAGAAGTGACTTTTGAACCCAGGTTGTTTGGCCTCCAGAACCCATTCATTAACTTTTATGCTCTGCTGCCTCTTCTTTTTTTCTTTTCTTTTCTTTTCTTTTCTTTTCTTTTCTTTTCTTTTCTTTTCTTTCTTTTTTTTTTTTTAAGATTTATTTAAGAGTGGGGGTGTAGGGGAGGGGCAGAGAGAGAGAATCTCAAGCAGGCTCCTCACTGAGTGCGTGGACTGGATCCTAAGACCCTGAGATCATGACCTGAGCCGAAATCAAGAGTCAGCTGCTTAACCAACTGAGCCACCCAGATGCCCCTCTGCTGCCTCTTCTGAAAGTGAGTATCTGATGGCAAAGACCTAGATTTGCTAAGAACCCCAAGACTGGTTTAAGACCACTGTCAAACACAAACATGCAGAGATCATTTTATGACTATTTCATTAAAAAAAGTTTTGGCAGAGAGGACCTGCCTCCGCATGTGGGGAGAAATGTTACACAAACCCCACTTGCACACGTTCAAAATGATTCAGTCAGTGGGTTAGCAAAGGTTGTATTCAGCCAAATGACACCTGTAAAGGGAACTTATGTTGCTGCTCTTTCCTTTTAAATCTGAACTTCTTACTTACTGGCCTGGTCTGTTGCAAACATCGATGTGTCATAAAAAATACGTTGCCTTATAAATCACATCTCTCCTGTAGGAGATTACAACATTTTTTATAGCCCATCTGAACCTCTTGAAGCTTTGTTTCTTCAGAATCTATTCCAGTTACAAAGAGACGAGGTTTTTACTTCAAAGGAAGCAGTTATGAAATCTACACTTGTAGAACACAAAACTACCTCCTTAAGATTTTTTAATGATTGTTGTTCTGCAAATGCCATTTAAAAATTCACGATACGCATAATAAAGGACGCGACTTTTATGATTATTCAACACTGTATGCAAACAAGTTGGAAAAATAGTGTGTCAGCTCTTTGATCTTAAGTCTTATCTCCTCTCACTGGACTCACTGGAAGAGCCGTCTCATTTCCTGGAAAACCACAGGTCCTAGTGTATCAAACACGTAGCACATTCAGAAATTTCATTATACACACCCACACAGTCAGGGATTTTAAGCCAAATGGCTGCATTTTTCAGTGTGAAAATTTAAAAGGAAGAATAATTATGTTACTCACTGTTTAATAGAATAATCAAGTGACATTAGTTAGGTTGTTTTTGCTTTCTTTGAAAAGAATGTTCATGAAATACGGTGTGAAAGACTATGTTTACCTACCAACATAATAACACCTTTCATTTATGTGGCCATTTGTTGTTTCCAAAATGCTTTTACATTTATTACATAATTGGGTGATATCATTTGAACACTTGAAATTATACTCCAGATACAGTTCAATAACTGTTTTCTGAACACTAAATTCAAGGTAGATATGCTTTTCAGGCACTGCCTTGACTAAAAAAAGGTAACATAATACTGTTCTAGTCCCAAAGGGATTTCAGACAAAGAAACAAAAAGATAAAAAAAAACAAAAACAAAACAAAACAAAAACCAAAAACAACACCACTACAACAGTATCCCACCCACTGTTAAACCACAGTGAAATTACGAGAGGGCCTTTTGTTAAAAGACTTTTCCCAACTGCACCAGACTATAATTTAACAGTCAGTTCTTGTAAGATTAAGTGTTTCACCTTGAGGGTTTTTTTTTATGGCTGCTTCTAACTGTGGTGCCTCACCTTAGATATAAAATATCACCTCAGAGAGATGAGCTAAAGGTGTGTCTGAAGGAACCTGTACTGGGAACCTCCATGAGTGAGAAGCACAATCAGGGAATACCATGGTGCGCGCTCAGCAGTGCGGGAGACTGGAGAGAACACAGACTCTGCAGTCAAAATGCCTTTGATTAAAATCCAGGCTATTCTGTTTACTAACTTGAAGGCCTTGGACAGCTCATGTAATGTATCTAAGCCTTGGTTTCCTTATCTCTGCAATGAAGGTGATAATATCTTTTATTTTTCATAGGGTTATTGTGAATATCAATTGTAATATTGCATGTAAACATTTAGTTTGTGCACAAGATATTAAATAATAAGTAGATTCATTGCCGATTTATTATTAGACCTGTTTCCTTGCTATTGCTATGTTCTAGGCAAATATCCAAGAGGGTATAGACCAAGAAACATGTTTCATTGGAATAAAGAGGAAGAAAGAGCTTTAGTGAGGATGGTTTCCTGGATTGTGTCTTGGGCAGATGATGATGATGATGATGATGATGATATTCAATAAAACTAGAAATAAAACTAGAAATAAAAGGAGACGAAGGAGAGAGAGTGAGAAGACTAGTGGGAGAGAAAGGGAGTAAGATTATATGGCATAGCACATTTGTCTTACTCATTTCTGAATCCCCAGCTCCTAACAAGGTCCCTAGAACAGAGTAGGCAATGATTATGTATATATAAGTTAATGAATGAGAAAATCACATACTTAGCAAATGACAAATACTTATGAACAAATGACATCATTAGGTAACTCAGACTAATTCAATGACCATATTTGAATTGGATGCATGATCAAAAAAATAGATGCATCAGAGAATATTCCTATCAGGAATATATAAATATCTAACCTGGCATTTATGCTCTTTTTCAAGGAACACAATAGAATACTTGCATAGTATTTCAAATGAAATGTATTGAGAATGAAACATACAGAAGAGCAACATTACCTAGAAAAATCAGGAAACGGTTCCTTTCCTAGATCCAATATGCTACAGATTAGAGGCTTTATTTATTTAACCATTTCACATTCCTATTGGGTGTACACAAGTCTAAGAAATCATTGGTCTCTGGCAAGAATATGCAATGGGAAAAAGACAGTCTCTTCAACAAACAGTGTTGGGAAAACTGGACAGCAACATGCAAAAGAATGAAACTGGAGCACTTTCTTACACCATACACAAAAATAAACTCAAAATGAATTAGGGACTTAAATGTGAGACCTGAAACCATAAAAATCCTAGAAGAGAGCACAGGCAGTATTTCTTTGACATTGGCTGTAGCAACATTTTTCTAGATATGTCTCCTGAGGCAAAGGAAATAAAAGCAAAAATAAAGTAGTGGGACTACATCAAAATAAAAAGCTTCTGCACAGCAAAGGAAACAATCTACAAAACTGAAAGATAACCTACTGAATGGGAGAAGATAATTGCAAATGACATATTTGACAAAGGGTTAGTACCCAAAATACATGAAGAATTTATATAATTCAATACACCCCCCCAAATAATCCAATTAAACAATAGGCAGAAGAAATGAACAGACATTTCTCTGAAGAAGACATGCAGATGACCAACAGAGACACGAGAAAAGATGCTCAACATCACCCATCATCAGAGAAATGCAAATCAAAACTACAATGAGATACCACCTCACGCCCGTCAGAATGGCTAAAATAAAAAACAAACAAACAAACAAACAAACAAACCCAAGAAACAGCAAGTGTTTGTGAGGATGTGGAGAAAAAGGAACCCTCTTGTACTGTTGGTGGGAATGCAAACTGATGCAGCCACTGTGGAACAGTATGGAGATTCCTCAAAAAGTTAAAAATAGAGCTACCCTGTGATCCAGTAATCACACTACGAGGTGTTTACCTAAAGAATACAAAACACTAATTTGAAAGTATATATGCACCCCTATGTTTTTTGTAGCATTATTTACAATACTCAAATTATGGAAGTGTCCATCAATAGATAAATGGATAAAGAAGAAGTGGTACGTGTGTGGGTGGGTGGGTGTGTGTGTCAGTGTGTATAAGATGGGATATTACTCAGCCATGAAAAAGCATGAAATCTTGCTATTTTCAACAACATCGATGGAGCTAGAGTATATTGTTAAGTGAAATAAGAGAAAGACAGAGAAAGACAAATACCACAATGATTTCAATCATACATGGAATTTAAGAAACAAAACAAATGAACAAGGGAAAAAAAAAGAGAGAAAGAGAGAGAGAGAGACAAACCAAGAAACAGGCTCTTAACTATAGAGAACAAACTGCTGGTTACCAGATGGGAGGTGGATGGGGGTGACGGGTGAAGCAGGTGATGGAGATTAAAGAGCACTCTTATTATAATGAGCATTGAGTAAGGTATAGAAGTGTTGAATCACTATATTGTATACCTGAAACTAATATAACACTGAGCGTTGACTGCAATGGAACTAAAATTAAAATTTTGATATATTTTTTTAAATTAAAAAAAAAAAAAACAGATGTCATTAGTCTCTGGCAGAGATCATACCAACTTCCATAAGCTCCTAGTGCTTCCTTTCACCTCTGTCTGAACACTCATAAGTGACACAGAGCCCTTCACTATGTAGAATCCATCTCTTGGGTCAGGACCAAATCAGCATGGCAGTGTGGTTTAAAAAAAATGTGTGTTAACTAAAGGAGGGCTTGGATCTTTGCATGGAAAGGTCTTTATTTTCTTTTTCTTTCTTTTTGAAAGGTCTTTATTTTCATGTACTTATTAGGTAGTTATTTTCAGATGCCATTAAACATCTCTAATCCTAGAGCAATCTCCATTCCCATTTTGTGCTCCATTTGACTTTTCTTTTCTTTAAGAGAATCCTGTCTTCAATGCCACTGTAGGTAAGCAGATAATCTATCTGCTATTTATAAAGCACAGCAGTTTTTTCCAGGAACGTTGGGCTCTAAGAGGCAAAGTGTTATTATAATTGCCTATTTACATTTGTTATTTTATTGTGAAATAGGGTAAAATGTGGGAGCGTGGAGGCCACATTTGACAGTTGCTTGTCTCCATGAGAAAATGGGCAAAAGTTTCAGGCATAGAACAGGTTCAACAGCCTGATAGGATTACCGATGGGGTGAAGTTTATCATTTTAAAGTGTAAATAAATCACAGTTAGTTTTTTTTTTTTTTAAGTGAAATGTATTACTTTGAGGATAAGGATCAACATCTTTGGGAAGTCAATTAGCCCTTGTATTTGAACAGACATGGTGTTGTGCACTTCTCTTAGTGCTTTGAATCAGTCTAGTATATTTTTTTTAGGTAAGCATTCTCTAATATACATAGAATAGTATGATCTTAAAAAATATAATGCTAACACATAAAAGAGCCATTTGCTAACTGCACGAATTAGTAGCATAGGATTTAATTTAGAATTGGCAAGAGATGATTCTGGACAACAGCAATGTCTTCTCAGTAGGAAAGCCACACAATGGCCTGAATTTTGCCCCATGCTGCTTACAGGTAGTGGTGGAAGCAGGGTACATTTGGATATCTCACAGGACAAGACTGGGTGGGCCAAGTAATGTGTTTATGGTGCCTTTTTCCGGGAGTGAGGCCCTGAAAACATTTCTTTGCAATAGCACAGAGTTCTAGGAACTTGAAAATAGAAGAATGTCACCCTGTGACAGCTTAAAAGTACCTCGGGATCTAGCAGTCTTGGAGTTGCATAGACTTCGGTGATCTAAATAAAAGTCTACGACTCTTGTAGATGCATTTAATTTTATCCTGAGCAGGCTAAAAAACCCTTGATTATCTTCATTTCTTAACATTCCCTCGTGAGCTCTTGTTTGCTGCTGCTTCTTCATGCGCTTACTCCCTTTTCTTCTCCTTCACTTCCTACCTACCTTTTTCAGTATATGAGGTTTAAAGAATGGAGGAGAGGGAATGAAATTCCGGAGTGGGTTTTCTCTGCTCCTCTGTTGCAAGGGGAACTCAGGAGGACCATCTCGTCCTCCCAGCCTGCTGTTTCTCAGCTTTGACAAGAACGCGCCTAGTACCCCTTGGGTTCTGGCACAAGATTTGTCTAGTAGGGAGAGGACAACCTGTGTAAATGGGTAGGATAGGCAGTGTGGGAGGAAAGAGACTGGCTTTTGTCATCACAGACTCTGAACCAGTGTCTTAGAACTGGAAGACACCCCAGGGAAATGCTGGCCCGATGTACTGATTTACTCCCCAAACATTTGCCAGCACTCCTTGTTAGGCACTGGAGACACAGAAATGCCAGTCCTTCAGAATCTCTCATATCTTAGTTAACTATAATTATAATACAAAGCTTGAATTTGTGGGTTGTTATGTATATGTAATATATAGGTATATGTATGCACACACACACACACATCTGCCACACGTTGTGGCAGCTCAAAAAAAGGAAACCACTAAAAAAAAAAAAAAAGGAACCACTAAGTCTGAGGTTGGGAGGAAGGAGAAATCTTAGCAAGTAGTAACATGCAAAGACCTAGAGAAATGAAAGGACACACTGCATTCGATACATGAGGAAAGGAGGGAGGTACAAGCGTGAGGTCCCTAGAATTGAAATGAGATGACGACAATAAAGTGAGTCATGGGAATCGAGATGTCATTGATGATCTTGGTGTTCATTTCAGTGGAACGCAAGAGGCCAGCTACAGTGAGAAGGAGGAGGATGGTAAAGAGACTAGGTGGACAGATTAGTGTTGGATGGGTCAGCATTGTATTGGACTATAGTCCCCTTTTGTTAATCAACAGCAGAGAGAGGGAAATAAATATCTGTATTGCCACCTGCAAAATCTGTAGGGAGAGTGGAGAAGGGGAGTGTGGGGGGAAAAAAAAAGGCTTGTGGAGAAACAGGAGTTGAAATGACCATAATGTTCAACATGACCAGGGACATACCATTCTACCCCCCACAAGTTTGCAAAAACCAATAAGCCACAAGCAAACAAATAGAAATCTGGTACTTCCAAGTGCTGACATGTGTAGAACAGTGGGAGTTCATACAGCTTTCTGCTACACTTGCTTTGAGAGCAATCTGGTCTACTCAGTAAAGGTGAAGGGTGCACATTCTCTGACTAGATTACACCCCAGGTATGCACCATGCATTATACAAGGAAGTTATTATCTATGTGGCCATCAACCCAAAAGACAGTTTTAAATGCGGCCTATTCAGTGGACCACCATCCAGAAGTTAAAATGGACTCGGTATGCATGTATCAAAGTGGAAACACATCTGTAGCTTAATATTGAGGGAAGAAAGCAAGTGGTAGATTGGTGTGTATAAATGCATACATCCTTGTTTGTGGAATAAGTAAGAAATAATTGACAGAATACAAAGTTCGCTCTCACTGAATCTCCTATCTCTAGCATTCGGTCTTGTAAATAATTTGGGAAATATGCATGCAACAGAATACCTTGTAGCAATGACAATAAACCATCTATAAGTACATGGAACTGTACAGATGAATCTCACAAACAGGACATTGAACAAATGAAACCAGAAAGCAAAGAGTACATACTGTGCAATTTATATAAAAGCAAAACCAAAACCAAAAGGCAAAGCCAGTGGATCTGGGTAGGAATCAGTATAATATATTTTCGTGGAGGGTTAGAGACTATAGAGGGGCACAGAGTGGGTCTTTTACGGTGCTGGTAATGGGTCTTTCTTGATCTCGGTCTGGTTAATAGAGGTGTTTTTGGTTTATAGAAAGTCACTTAACTGCACACTCACTAAATTATTACTTTTCTGAATGTATGCTATACTGCAATAAAATGTGTAAAAATGTTATTTGACAAAGGAAAAAATTATTTACTCTGAGGTGGGTTCATAGGTGATTTTACATTTCCTGTGCCTTGCTGTTTATTTGTAATATTTCATTATTAAAAAAAGAAAGAAAGAAAGAAACCCAGGAGCTCACTTAAGAATTACAGATAAGAGAAGGCACCAGTTAGTTGGCAGTGATAGGAAACAAGGAACCTGAGCCTCAGAGATCACGGAAGATGGGCTGCAGCAAAACCAAAACAGGCATTCAGTCTCCTCACTTGTCATCCGAGTGTGGTGCTGTCCTCCTGCATGGCTCTATGTTCACTTTTCATTTTGGAAACACATCTGGCTCCTGCCTTTAAGTCTCGTGCAGGGCCCTTACCCTGTGTCACTAACTATATTTATCAACAATGAAAGAACTTTGCAACCCTCCTAGTAGCTGGTGATATTTTAAAACACTGCTTTTGAGGTAGATGAAAGAATGACAATGCTTCCTTCTCCACTTTGCAGATTTTCCCAGAAAGGGGGAATGGACCACACCAAGTCTTTATGAGGTATTATTTTTTAAGACACCCGGGGGTAATATGAAAGCCTGTCAAAGAGGTTCTGGCATTCACCCTCTTTGGTCTTTGAAATAAAGGTGTAAGTCAAGCTCAACACTATTGATGAGCAAAAGGTACTCACTTTCTCTGACCTTATGGAAACCACTGTGAATTTTAGGTGGGGTCAGGGCTGGTGTGGGGAATTCAGTGACAGTGTGTTTGATTTTAAATACACCAAGTATTTGGAAACTGTGTCTCAGATATTGAACCCCTCAAACAGTGTGGGAGATGTTTCAGAAGTTCTAAATGTACTCAACTCACTCCTAGTAAATGAAATAGAGAGAGGATACAGTGCCTCTTAGAGCGCACTGCTTACCCTCTCTGTGCAGTTCCCATGCTGCTGCTCTCACTCTAATGCTCAGATGATCCCAGGACATTTAATTCATGTCACTTCAGAGCATCACACTTGATTGCAGAATTTAAAGAAAACAAACAACACTGTTGAAATGTGAGGGACGCCTCTAGACTTCAGCTTACTGTGTAAAGATGGATGGGAAAAACCTTCCAGATTTCACTCTTACGTATCTTGAAACTAAAGAAATGAGCAAATGACACATTTCAGGTTACAGTTGGGCATTTCCATCAGAGAGAGGTTGAGCAGCCCAGCGCTCGTTAATTTTAAGGTTCGGCATGATCTTGAGAGCCTGTTAATATCTGCTGCCCCCTGTAGTTTGCTATTATAAAAATTCTTAACAAAATCAGGAAAGCTATTTAAAACTCCTGTTGCTCTTCTTCTAAATCCTAAGCACTTGTGGAATTTCATTCTCTTTTCAGCCCAACTCCGCACATCAGAGCGAGGACATGGGGCAAGGCAGAATACATCTACGAATAGTTGTGATTTCATTGGAGAGAATAAACTGGGGGAAATGATTGCCTTTTAAACATGCAGATTGTATTATATGGAGAAAGCTGCTCAAATAAATATGATTTTCTTTAAAAAAGCAAAGGAAGCGTCTGTTTATTAAACTAGTTTCTCAATTTCCTATTGCCTTCTGAATTGGTTGTGGGACATGATTGCCTTTGTCTCCAAGCACAATAGCTTCTAATAACATTAAGCTTAAAATAATGTAGTAGAAAAGTACAGACTCATGGTTTGTTCATCTGCTGAAACTAATATCGATGGCAGAAATTTTATCCAAACCTAAAATAGCACATAGAACACTAGAAATTTAACAATGGCTCAGTGATGAATGAAATTCCATTATAAAGAATCACAATCTAATATCTAACTTTAGCAAAAATTTTGGAACTAGTTTTCACCATGAACAAATGCTGGGGCAAAAGGCAATAAAACTGTTTACTTTAGCAATAGATTTATGGAGAGGAAGGAGCAGGTGACCCTAAGATAATTTTACCCCATAGTCTATGTGACTTGAATACTTTTAGGTTTAACTTCATAATTCAAGTGACCTATGTATATGTAACTCCCAGAAAGATTATGAAAGGGTACAATTAATTTATACAGTGTTAAAGCTTCCCTTAGGTACACAAAACACCTCCTTTAGTTTCTTTAGAATCTATATTATAGATTCAGATTTTCCCCCAAAAAAAGGAAACTGATAATTCTAATAAAATTGGTAAAAACAAAGAGATAGCTATAGTTGTTTAGAGATCAAAAAAGTTAGCTCCAATTTTGTATAGTTAACTGAAATGAATTAAACAAGATCACTTTCTAAAAAAGATTTAAAAAAGAACGGAAGAAGCTTTAACATATATAAAATCTTATTAAATGCATGAGAATAAATCATATTTGCTGACAATCATTTTTATTTAATTTTATTATGAAACTATCGCAGTGTGACTGTATAATTTCATTGTGTTGAGGTAGACACAGAGACCCAAATCCACCAATTAAGAAATATTGGTTAAATATTCTTGGCTTCCTGCAGAGGGAAATTTAAAGAAACCTAAGTTACAGATGGTCTTCTCAAGGTACTTGAAGACTAACAGGTGAATGAGTGAAAAGACAGTAAGCATTTGAGAAGTTTTCAAGAGAGCGATAATTTTTTCTTAAAATTTCTTGAAGGTATGGTCTGAGTGGGCTGACCGAAGGGACCCGAAGGACTTCCGAGGGTTGAAACACAAAGGGAAGCTCTGAGGGGAGTTGCCATGCACCAGTGGAGTCTGCTCTAAAAACAGACACAAAGACATACCAAAGACTTTGGACTGGTTCTAGAGATTTCTGGCATCTCCAAAGGGGCCCTTGCTCACGAGATATGCTATACCAGTAACACAGCACAGAAAGGAATTTTTTTAGTGAGGCACACCTCAAGGGGGACCCAGAACTCAGTATTTAGCTGAACATTACTTCCATGGGACCCTGATGAGGGACCTGGCTAAGGAGGAAAGAGTCCCCTCTGAGAACCTGGGAGAGAGGCTGGAAACCTGAGAAATGGGCATGAACACCACTGGAGAGTATGTCTCACTGGATGGCCAAATACTCGATTCAAGCCACTGTTCATTTTGTAGTGTGTAAAGTTCAAGCATGGGCCAAACTCCTCTGTTCCTCAGACCTTTATTCACCTTGTGAAGATAAGTAATACCCCTTCCATCGACATACGTTGTACAGTTCTGGTGAAAAGCAAATGAGATAATGAAGGCTAAAGTACTTTGTAAATTGCAAAATGCTATGTAAATCAAGGCTGATCATGTTCAGGCTTGCAGTCAACATACATGACACCTCGTCCCTGATTGATTGGCTGAATCATGGCCATCAAAAGCTCTCTTTCTCTCTTCTGCATTCATCCACATCCTTTCTCACTTCCCTGAACTAGACCCACTATTTTCAGGAAGCTCCCCCTACTTCTCTATTGTCAGGCTTGCTTCTCGTGCCTTCAACTCTTACGCATGATTCATATCACGTTATTCATTTTCACTCAAGTTCTCTCTTATATAAGGATGTGTTGCCTCTGAGTTGAATTATAAACTTCTGAAGGAAAGGGAGTTTGTTTTTTACTTTTAAAATGACACCAGAACTGGGGTGCCCAAGTGGCTTAGTTGGTTAAACATCTTA
This sequence comes from Ursus arctos, assembly GCF_023065955.2. Lineage (NCBI taxonomy): Eukaryota > Metazoa > Chordata > Mammalia > Carnivora > Ursidae > Ursus > Ursus arctos. The sequence continues at coordinate 3,949,349 of NW_026622852.1, forward strand.
GTCTCGATTTCGGCTCAGGTCATGATCTCAGGGTCTTGAGATCAAGCCCCATGTTGACCGCACACTCAGCAGGGGGCCTTCTTGAGATTCTCTCCCTCCTCCTTTCCTCCCCGCCCCATTCTCTCTCAAATAAATCAATAAATCTTTACAAAAATAAAAATAAAATGACACCAGAACGATACTTATGAAGCAAATGAATGGGGAAAGGTAAGTTAAAAGACTGAGGATTCAGGGAGGGTGGCAGAGGAAAACGTAATGCAGACTGACCCCATCACAGGCAGCCTGGCAATTCTGGCACTTTTCTTGACAGTTATGGATAAAAAGAAAAAGATAGTCCCTATCTCCATTATATATGAACTGAGTTGAATAATTACAAAATAATAAATATAGTGCATAAACATGGTGCATTACATTGTACATATACAAAACGGCATTCAAAAAACTAAATGAAGAAAACAGAGATTGGGTGAGAGTTTTATTTCCTGCATCAAATTCTTTAAGGTAATTGAATATCTAATCCATAAGACTTGGGCAAGGATAAGATCTTGATGCATTTTCTTTTTTAATTCTGAGAAACGACCAGCTGAGTATTTTCCCGCACTGGTAGCGCATATTGTTCAATTACTGCTAAGTCGGGTATGATGATACAGAACGCAGAAACCATGCATAGCAGGTAGACAAGTAATCTGTGGAAGGTCATATTAAGTAGGGGAAATAAAGTGCTGGATTTTACTATGTAACAAGATGCACTTGTTTTATATAGAAGAAGACTATTTTCATGTTTCAGTCAACTCACTGAAACAAGGGAAATATAATATCTAAAAAGGAAAATTGGCAATAATGTAATACAAACAGAGCACTTAATTTCACTTTGTGAAAATTCATTGTTTTGGATTATCTGCATCAGTGACCAACCTATCAATTGTCTCCTTCCATAAACTCCTGTGTCAAATCATTTTTTCTCTCTCTCTCTCTTTAAAGTTGTTGTCTTCTGGTACAGAGCTAATAGAGAACTAGGTAAGATGGAAAGATTGTTTATCTGCTGAGTGGGGCTTATAAAGTCATCTGGCATACGCTTCGAAGTGCTGTAATCCAAGAGCACCATAATTACCATTCTTAACCGGGGTCCCTCAAGTGGTGTTTCTCTCTTTTAACTTATAACACTTTATTTATTTATTTATTTTATTTATTTATTTTTTAAGATTTTATTTATTTATTTAACAGAGATAGCCAGCGAGAGAGGGAACACAAGCAGGGGGAGTGGGAGAGGAAGAAGCAGGCTCATAGCAGAGGAGCCTGATGTGGGGCTTGATCCCATAACGCCGGGATCACGCCCTGAGCCAAAGGCAGGCGCTTAACCGCTGTGCCACCCAGGCGCCCCTAACTTATAACACTTTAAAACGAAAGGTAACAGGCCTTCTCGAAGGAAAGTAAGTTGAACATAATGGACCCCGTGTTTCTGTAATTTAAATATTGACTGTGCTCTCAAACCCTGATTCAAGCAGTAGTACATTTCCAAGCATGGGATTGGGTTTCTGCAGTGTAGTTGCTGTTGTTCAAATATACATCAGCGCATCCTCTGCCTCTGAGTGTGGACAGACCGCAACCGCAGCTGATAAGACGATAGTGGCATGAAGGTCTCAAAGCAGAAATTTGCTGGAAAAATGCTTGCAAAACAGATTGTTTCCATTTTTGCTCTCCTCATCCTGCAAGAGATGGTTATTTCATGGCCAGAAGCAGTTGTGGGAAGGTTGTTGAGGGTGGTTTAAAGGAAACAGCCTGTGTTTAGACTGGAGTAGATGCTTGGAACCCACAAAAGTGAGTGTTTCTCCTTTTACTAGCATTTGTGATGTGTCACCATGGGGACTGCTCACTCTCCCCCAGATGCTAGTGTGTGCATGCTTTAGGTGCCCTTGTGGGTGATGGCTTGGCCGTCAGCATGGTGCCTTAGACTGTAAAATAGCAAAAGTTCATCGTGTTAAAATCTAGACACTTAAAGAGCAGTAAATGTTTGTGCAAGTTTTTAGAATGGAAGCAAACAAAAGATTTGGAAACATGGAACTTTGTGATAAACAAATCCAAATTATTCCAAACAGGCTTAAGCAGTTTTTTTCAGTACATTTTTATTTCTTTTTGAAATGTTTTATGAAGCTTTTTGGTAAATGTAGGTGTGTATCAAGCCATTGCTAAGCATGGAAAAGGACTATTCTGTTCACCAGTTGTTATCTCTAATGCAGCAAGTGGGCTTATGTGACAATGCTATGTAAGTAATTTGTTAAGAATGTCATTTGCACAAAATAATTAGGCTCAAGGGTATTATGGTGGAGAACACCCATTATTAAAAGATAATAAAATATCTCTCTTAATACATCAAAAATGTATTCTTACAGGTAGTAACAGGTTGTCATATCATACAAATGTGCACAGTAAAAGGGATGTTGACTTTTAAAGACTACGGCAGTGAAAGAGCATTTTGGATTTTGCTTAGAATTTTTAAGATTCCTAATTGCTTATCTGAAAACACTGTAATAATAATTTTAAAAGTGCACTCTTTATCTTAATAAAGAGCAAACATATATTTCATGTTATAAATGGAGTGGTTCAAACTTTTTGAGACTCATACTATTACTACTTTTAGAATAATCAGCCCCAGAGTCAGATCACTGCTTGGTCAGAGTTTGACCCTGAGTGGTGGTTCTCTGCCAATTTCTGGTCGTGATGACATCACTAGAATTAAGTAGGCTGGGATGGTAATAATGTTGTTGTAACAACAGCATTGTATGGGGCTACAGGCCTTCCTACAGAATTTTCAAAATGCTAAGAAAAGACAATCATGTTTGTACGTAATAAACCAAATCGGCACTGAATGAAAATTAAACATGGGGGGTAGAGTCTCAAAGAATCCATCACTGAATAGGTGTTTTGTTTTGTTTTTAAGATTTGTTTCTTTATTTTAGGGAGGAGGGGCAGAGACAGATGGAGAGAGAGAATCTCAAGCAGACTCACCGGTGACTGGGAGCCTGCCATGGGCCTCCATCTCAGGACCCTGAGATCTGACCTGAGCCGAAATCAGGCATCTGTCACTTAATCAACTGAGCCACTCAGGCTCTCTCTGAGTGGGGTTTTAGCTGTAAAACAAGTGTTTAAGTTTAGCATATGATGCTTTTGGTAACCATATTGACTGAACTTTAATTTTTGACCATGAAAGCTAAAACTGGCAGCTTTATACAGTTTGTTCCAACTTTGATTTTTATTCTTTTAAATTAAAAAAAATGTGCTGCTGACGTATGTACAGGTAAGTAACAACTAATGAATGTTGATATCAGCAGGCATTATCAGATTGGAAAATGTAGAGAAAAACAGAAGGAAAAGGACAACCTGGGGAGGCACACAAATGGGGGAGTTAGAGCAGAAGCTGAGAAGGGCAAAAAGATGGGGGAGCAGGAAGAGGAGATGCCAAAGAGAAGCGTTCCGTGATCTTGATGGCTTCATTGGAACTCGACAATTCTGCACATGTCCCAGTGAGGGACCAATGCACACCATGAGGCAGAACCAGCATTTGTATTTTCTGAATCCATCTGATTGTCTCCGGTGGATAAGAACTGGAGCTCAGATAGCCACCTAAACTGCCTGGGATAATTTCAGAAAGAAAAACAAGTAGCTTCAGAAGAGAGAGAAATACGTTTATGGCAAAATTCTGTTGCCTTGATGGTGACAGTGGAAAGGTCAATATTCATACATATTAATAGTAATGGTTTGAACAATGATATAGAGACCTGTGAATCACACACATCCATTCTACATCTGTTGCTTCACAACAGCAGCATGGGGGAAGTAGAGCAATGATTCTTATCTTCAATTCGCAGATTAAAAACAAAGACAATTTCATAAATAAGTCAATCAGAGAAAGACAATTATCATATGATCTCACTGATAATGTGGAATTTAAGAAACAAAACAGAGGATCTGAGGGTTGCTGGTGGGGAGGGAGTGGGGGGATAGGGGAACCTGGTGATGGACACTGGGGAAGGCATGTGATATAATGAGCATTGAGTATTATATAAGACAGATGAATCACAGACCTGTACCTCTGAAACTAATAACACATAATATATTAATTAATTGAATTAAAATAAAAATAATAAAAAAAAGAAAACAAAGACAAAATGCTTCAAGAAATGTAAGTAACTTGTCCAAGCTCTTGGCAGAAACAGTGGCAGAATTGATGCTAGAACTTAGGTATCCCGATCTTCAGAACCGAGCTCATTCCCTTACTTCTCTGGCCACTCCTAATCAATGGGACACCCTTGTATAACTTAAGACAGAAAATAAAACACTTGGAACTACTTTGTGACTACAACATATTGTTCACTGTTGCAGACCTGCAGGTACCTTCTCATTCTACATCTCATTTCTCTCTTCGATCTGACTTTAACGTTGCCTTTATTTTTCTCAAAAACAAGTCATACTGCTGGTTTTCATATGTGTGAAAGATTAGAAAATCCTTTCCAAAAACGAAAGTTAGAGGCATGGGCACAGTATCAGCTCTATGGCTGATCAACAATTTTGAGTAAGTCCATGAAATTCTCTGAATCTCAATTTTCCTTCTTGAAAAATGACAGATTCAGGCTTAGTGCTTCTCTGCACAATCACATACATACTCTCCATTCAGCTGTTAATTAATAAATATTATAGTATTACATACTACACATATATTTATTTGTATAGCATTTATTAATTTGCACATCACTTTCTACCCAAGTTTCTAGGCATCTGTTTGTTTGCAACACTGCCATGTGCTGGACTCCCTTGCTTTTCAAACTGTGGTTAGTGGACCAGTAACATCACTGTGACTTGGGAGATTGTTAGAAATTCAAGAGTCTCATGTTCCAATCCAGATCTATTAAACTACAACCTACATTTTTAACAAGATGCTTGGTGATTTGCATGTACTTTAAACTTTGAGAAATAATGTCATAGGACGTAAGCTTCTCTGAAGGAGAAACAAGACTTCTTAACTGTGTATATAACACGCAGTATAGAGTGATTTAGAAACTCATTTAAAGGCAAGTGTAATTTCTATCTCTAGTAAGATTTTTTAGAAGGTAATAATAGTAATGAAAATGTTATATATTTTATCGATTTTTTTCACTTCACATTTTGGGGGGAAGTAATGGAAAATGTATGAAATTAGAATAATGATCAAAATATCATCTTGTCCTAATTGTCTTGAATAATGGGAAGTCAAATAGTGAACCAGTCTCACCAAATTCAGGAAGCCAGATCCATTACAGAATTTGCCTAAGGTCACACAGTTAATAAGTGGTTGAGGAGTCTGATTCCAAAACCTAATCTCATCCTATTATAATGGGCAACTGACTTGTAGTTAACATCAGAAACATGTCCAAGAAAAGGTCTACTATTGTTAGAAGAAGTATGGAGCCAACTTTTACTACAGTGAACACTCATGTTCTCTGTACCAATTGTGGATATTTTATCACATTTGTTTTATTACTTTTTCCTCTCCTTTCTCCCTGAATCATTTGTGAGTTACTTGCAGTCATCATGACACTTCATCCTTTTATAATTCAGTATCTCATAAGAACTAGGACATTTTTTCATATAACTGGAGTAAAATTACAAAACTCAGAAAATTTAATATGGGTATGATGCTATTATGTAATACATAATCTACATTAAAATTTCCAATTTTGTCATTGTTTATTTTTCAAACTTGATTGCAATGGAAAATTGAACATTACACTGAGTTGGTCATGTTAATTTGTAAAAAATACAAGTAATCATGTATTATTGTGATTTTTTGACATCTTTCTGTAAGAATAAATGCACTTGTAGGGAAACTCCCACATCTGATTGTACACTTACAATTCATATTTTTATAAAATTGAGGTAAAAATCAACTCAACTGAATTTTTTTCTGCTATATAAACACACAATTTTTCCACTGAAGTGAGCATGTTTGACATTTTTGGTGTGTATATACGTTAAAATTGGCTGAGGATACAAACTTGGAACTTGAGAAGATTGTAAGAAAATAAAACCAGGGTTAGAAGAAAAACTCTTAAAGATTTAAATGACATGAATTATGAGTATGGAGAAATGAAATAGAACACTGCCTATCTCTAAGGTCATCCTTTACCAGTCATCTCCTCTGATTGGGGGGCCCGAAGTCAAGATGAAATTAAAGAAAATGTAACATGCAAATCAATCCAATGTTTATGACTGAAACAAATCAAGCAGTTCCAAAGTAAAGAATTTTGTGGTGATTTTAATTTGGCCCCAGTTTGCATTTCTGTCCTGTTTTCATAGATATGTATGAACTTGACCTTTCCTTTGGTCTTTCTGTCATGGGTATTCTCTGATTGTCCTTGGAAGTATTATTCTTTTGGTGTATATTATGGTCCTCCAGATGCACTGTTTCCTTTGAATGTTCAAAAAAGATAAGGAACTATGAGCATACTTCAGAGAATAAAGAATAAGCCTACTTTTCTTGCTCTGTGGGTTGGCCTAGAATAATTTGTCTTGACACAAGATACCACCCAAACCCTGCAGGTGAGTTGCCCAATGGATTTATTCACAATGACCCTGAGGAAACAAACCAAGTCTATATTGCTAATGTATACCATGCATTATCAAATGGAAAAATAAATATTACTCTGGTCCAGCTTCACTGGAATACCAAAATTTAAGTTTTCTAAGTTTAGTCTTTAAGTGTGCGTAGTTCAGGTTTACATTTTATTTTTATATGTGTAGATAAATGTAGATAAATCTCTATGTCTGAAGTTTAGAGAGACACATGGCATATATTTTTTTAAATCAATGAATACAATGTGAACATGACAAATTCTGTGTTTTTAAGAACCTATGCCCTGAGTTTGAATATTTCTCTGCTCATGACTTTTTAACCTTTAAAATGCTATTAAAATCAGCATCTTTTGAGGTGCCTGGGTGGCTCAGTTGGTTAAGAGAACTTTGGCTCTGGTCATGATTTCAGGTCCTGGGATCGAGCCCTGTGATGGGCTCCCTGCTCAGCGAGGACCTTGTTTCCCTTCTCCTTCTCCTTGCCACTCTCCCTGCTCCTGCTCAATCTCCTTTTCTGTCAAATAAATAAACACAATCTTTTAAAAAAATCAGCATCTTTTATTTTTTCCTTAAAAATAAAAGTTTACTTTTAACTTATGGAAGTTTAAAAATTTGAATTGTAAGAGACTCAGCCTTCTTTTTTTTTATTATTATTTTTTTATTTTTTTTTAAAGATTTTACTTATTTATTTGACAGAGACAGCCAGCGAGAGAGGGAACACAAGCAGGGGGAGTGGGAGAGGAAGAAGCAGGCTCCTAGTGGAGAAGCCTGATGTGGGGCCCGATCCCAGAACGCTGGGATCACGCCCTGAGCCGAAGGCAGACACTTAACGACTGAGCCACCCAGGTGCCCCTCAGCCTTCTTTTTATTTATTTATTTTTATGTTTTGGCACTTGATGGAACAAATAACTATTCTACCTTGTCCCACAATTCTTTTGCAATTCATTTTAGTGAACTAAGAAGAGAACACAAGGAAGATAATTGGTAATATCATTTTCTAGCAGTATAACTTTGGGGAAGTTACTTTGTTTTGATATGCCTCAGTTCCCTCATCTGTAAATGGGAATAGATTATTTATCTTACAAGGTGATCAAAGAAGTAAACGAGATAATACTATGACACACCAACAGAAAATAAGTGACTAATAAGTGGTAGGGACTTATATTGCTATTATTCTTATCATTACTACATTGTTTTTTCCCCCACTAACATACTATAGTAAAGGGCATATTTTAAAAATCATTAAAACACCATCACCATTCTAACTGGATAATAGGAACCATCCTCTTTAAAATAAAATGGGACTTCTAGTCACAAAAATTTAAAGGGGTTAACAAATCATCTCCATAAAAAACAGCTATAAAACACATTTTTGGACAGAAATATATATAAAAAAACTGAATAGCAATTATTTAAAAAAGTACTGAACTTCAGGGAAGAGCAATGGGAGTTGGTAGTGTTAATGCCTGGAGTTCCTTCCGTTCTGTCCACTTCTTCCCCCTCCCCTCAATGTTGATCAGCATGACAGTTCTGCTAAGGCAGAGCTGTCTGTTAAAATCAGCAGCTTCACTTAATTTGAGAAATCCATACCTAAAGAATTGTTAGTAGAAGTAGTGGCAAACTAAGTAGTAAATGAATGAGAAAAACTTGCAGCTCTCCTCTCTTAGATTGGAGTTCTACTGGGGCAAGTAGCAGACTTTATGACCATCCAGAAATTTAACAAAGAGATCCTGATAATGAAAGAGGCATAGAAGAGCTTGATAAACTCCCTACCTATTCCTGGTTGGTTGGAAAGTTGCACATGGGCATGGAGACCGGAGAGGACCCAAACTCTCCACATGTCTCTGGATGTCTAGAAGTCAGGGGAGACGTGGAAGGATGCAGTGGAGAGTAAAAGTTAGGACAGAATTGAAAATTGCCTAAACTTTGCATGCACTCAGCAACACACACACACACACACACACACACACACACACACACACACACATTTATAAGCAGAGTATGGAAACTTTACTGACTTGAAGTGTTTGAGCACACATTTGAGCCAAGCAGACACTTGAGCTAAGTAGACACAGTGACAATCTGTGGGAAGCTAGGCTAAAAACTAAAAATATGGGTGAAATAACTGAGCAGAGATATGAGGAGCTGCACAATACAACAGAGACAGAGTATGAAGATTAAGCGTAGGAAAATTACTTACAAATGAACATATAAACAAGCAAACAAACAAACAGAAAGAAAGGATAGTTCCCAGGGGGGAAAAATCAAAAATCCGGAGTTACTGCAATATATTATCTAAAATATTCAGTTTCAAAAAAAAATTCTGGGATATCCAAATAAACAGGGGAAAGTGTGTATTATATCCAGAAACAAATGCAGTCAATACAAATTGTTTCTGAATGGGCCTAGATAATGAACTTACAGGCAAAGACTTCAGTGAAGCTATTATAAATATAGTCAAAGAATAAAACCATGTTTAAAGAATCATAGAAAAATATAACACCGAATCGTTAAATTAGGATTATAAATAAAAGAAAGAATAACTATTAAAAGACAGAAATTCTTGTGTTGAAAGATAGAATAACAAAGGTCAGAATTCACAATGTGCACAAAATAGAAAATGTGGAATAGAATAAGAAAGAATGAGTGACCCTAAAGAGATATCAATAGAAAAATTTCAATCTGAAGAAAAGAGAGTAAAAAGATTGAAGGGAAATGAACAACTTCAGAGACCTGTAAGATAATATCATGTCAACCAACATATATGTAATGTGAATCCCAGAATGAAAAGAGTAAAGGAAGGGAACAGAAATAATGGTTGAAAATGTTGTCTTTTTTTTTTTAAGATCATATTTATTTATTTATTTGACAGAGAGAGCGAGAGAGCACAAGCAGGGAGAGCAGCAGAGGGAGAGGGAGAAGCAGGCTCCCAGCTGAGCAGGCAGTCTGATGCTGGAATCCATGCCAAGACCCTGGGATTAAGACCTGAGCCAAAGGCAGACACTTAGCCGACTGAGCCACCCAGTTACCCCAACTTTCTGCTTTTGATGAAAAAGAATCTATAGATCCAAGAAGCTAAAGGAATCATAGTAAGACAAACACAAAAAGATTCCAACTTAGAAACATCATAGTCACACTGTTGAAATCTAAAGAAAAATAGTCTTGAAAGCAGGAAGAGAAATATGACTCTGCATGCAGGGAAACAATAGACCAATTAATGGATGACTTCTCATCAGAAACAATAGAGGCCAGAAGGCAATGGAATGGGGTATTCAAAGTGCTGAAAAAAAATTGTCTGCCAAGAATTCAATTTTCAGCAAAGCTGTCTTTGAAAAATGAAGGTTAAATAAAGATATTGCAAAGTAGACTAAGAGTAAGATGCTTATTGCTAGCTGCCTTGCACTACTTTCATGGGGCTTCAAGGAAATGACATCAAGGGGTAATTCGAATGCACAGGAGAAAATGAAGACACTAAATGTAAAACTGAAACCATTCAAATAATGCTTTTGATCACAATGAAGTTAAATTAGAAATCAACAACAATAACAAAGAAATTTAGAAAATACATAAATATGTGGAAATTAAACAAACAGTTTAAAACAAACCATGGGGCAAAGAAAAATTTTTTTTAAAAATTAGAAAATATTTTGAACTGAATGAAAATGAGAGCACAACATCCTGAAAACTTATGGGAGGCAGACGAAGTAGAGTTGGGAGGAGAATTTGTGGCAATAAATACCTATATTAGGTAAGAAGAAAGGTCTCAAATCAATAATTTAAGTTTCTATCTTAAGAAACTAGAAAAAGAAGAGCAATTAAACTCAAAACAATCAGAAGGAAGAAAATAATACTGAATAGAGTGAAATCGGTGATATATAAAATGGAAAAACAATAGAGAAAATTTATGAAGCATCAAGTTGTTTCTTTGGAAATATCAACAAAACTGAAAAACCTTCAGACTGACCAAGAGAAAAAAAAGTAGAGACATTAATTTGTGAAGTCAGAACTGAAACAAGGGCTACTAACCTCACAACAATGAAAGGGCTTATATTTTGTTATAATTATATAAACCATGAATTATACACAGTTACATATAACAAAATATGTACAATTACATATAATATAAAGATCTGGAATTCTGAACATTTTGAAAACCAATTACACAACTTAGGTAAAAAAGACAAACTCCTAGAATGACACAAATTATGAAAACTGACTCAAAAAGAAATAAAACATCTGAATAGATGTATAAATTAAGTTGGTAACTAAAAATCTTCGCACAAAGAGAAGCCAAGAACTAGACTGTTTTCCTGGTTAATTTTATCAATTTGTCATTTTTAGATAAACTCTTTCAGAAAATGGGGGAAGAGAAAATAATCTCCAACTCATTCTATGACACTGGTATTATTCTGGAGCCAAAACCAAACAAAGACAACACAGGAAAATAGAACGATAAACCAATATCCCTTGTGAACAAAATTCCTGACAAAATATTAGCAAACTAAATTTACTTACATAAAAAATGGATTATATACCTTGACCAAGTGGAATTTAACCAAAGAATACAAAGTTGGTTTAATTGTTCAGAATTCAATTAATGTGATAAACAATATTAACAGGAAAAAGGGCAAAAACATATGATCATCTCAATAAGTTCAGAAGTTTTGAAAAATCAAACATCCTTCCAGATAAGACCTTTCAACAAACTTAACAAAAAAGGATTCCACCAACCTGAAACAGGGAATCTACAGAAAGTTCCACAGTTAATATAATACTTAATGATGAAAAATGAGTGCTTTTTCCCTAAGATTGGGAAAAAGACAAAGATATCTGATCTCTTAACTTTCATTCAACATTATTCTAGAGGTTCTAGACAATGTAGTGAGAAGAAAAAGGAAAAGGAGGGCAGAATTGAGGAGGAGAGGGGGAAAGGAAAGATCTTTAATACCTTAAACTATATGCAAAAATTAACTTAAGATATATCATAGATATATAAATGCGAGAGCTAAAAGTATAAAAAATATATAAAGTATATACTTCTAGAAGAAAACATAGGAGAAATTCTTTGTGACCACAGGTTAGATAAAGATATCTTACATATGAGAACAAAAGCATGATCCACAAAAGAAAAAAAATCAGTAAGTTGAAAGTTATCAAAATTGAAAATTTCTTATCTTCAAAGTGCAATTAAGAAAATGAAATAAATGAACCACAATCTGGGTTTAGGGGAGAACCCAGAGCATGAGCAGGGGAGAAAATGTTTACAAATTATATTTCTGAGAAAGAAAGAACTGTTACAATTCAATGCAGAACAGACAACTCAAATAAAAACTGAGCAGAAGACTTGAGGAGACATTTCACAAAAATTATATAAGAATGGTCAATAAAAAATGATGGTCAATTTCATTAGTCATTAAGGCACTCAAATTAAAACTATAGTGTGATGCCAAGACAGCCCCACTAGAAGAGCTATCATAAACAAGACAGATGATACCAAGTGTTGATGATGTGGAGATGGAGAAAGTGGAACTCTTTATATTTCTAGTGGGAATGAAAAATGGCATAGTAATTCTGTAAAACATTTTGACAGTTTTGTAAAAAGTTAAATGTGGAATTGCCAGATGACCCAGGAATCCATTCCTAGATGTCTACTTTAGAAAAATGAAGACATATGTTCTTAAAACAAATATGTATGCAAATGTTCATAACAGCATCATTTTTAATAGGCCAAACTGGAAACAGTCCAAGTGGCCATCGAGCGTTGAGCAGAAAAACAATATGTGGTATATTCATAGAATAGAATTCTATCTAGCGATAAAAAGAAACAAACTATTGATAAACCCTACAACATGGGTGAATCTCAGAAACATTATGCTAAGTGAAAAAAGCCAGGTATAAACACAAAAGACCACATATTTTATAATTCAATTTATATGAACTTTCCAGAAAGGGCAAGTCTGTAGAGATAGAAAGCAGATCAGTGGTTGTCTGAGGCCAGAATGGAAATGGGAATTGACTAAAAACAGGAACTTTTTGAGTAACTGAAATGTTTAAAACTTAATTGTGATTATGGATACAAAACTACAGATTTATGAAAAAACACTGAATTGTATACTTTCAATGGATGGATTGTATGGTATGTGAATTATACCCTGATACGTTTGTTAAAAATGAAAAGAAAGTTCTACTAAAATCAAGAAAATGAATTAATTCAGAAAATGTATAATTTTTTAAAATTATATTATTTAATTAAACAAAATAAGAATTAAATATGGAGCTAAATTTAAATCTTGGCTCAATACATTTCTGTAAAAATCTGGTCAAATTACCATGGTTAAAGCTCAGTTTCCTAACTGGTAAAATCAGGGATGTTCATGCCTATGTACCCATTTGAAATCATTGTTATGAAACTCAAATGAGATATGAAAGTGCCTTATAAGCCATAAAACTCTACACAAATGTTAATTATAATGATGATGATGACCTTCCCTGTTAAAGAATCAATTTGAACAGCCTGTTTTATTCTTTAGCTTAAAGATTTCATGGTCATACACCTTGCCATTTTGAGAAGCTCAATAACATCACCTTTGTAATTCACTTTCCCATCCTTCAAAATAAATACTACAGAATTTTCATAAAAACAAAACAAAAAACTTTATGAACATAATTTGATCGTTCTACAGTACAAGTAGTGTAACTTTACTAGATATGTGGTTGTAAGTAATTAGCAAAGAGATAAGGAAAATACCACATATTTCATAAAAATCTGTAAGGTAAAATGTGAATGTTCCTCTTCCTTTGCTTTTGTAGTGATTACCGGTCTTAGAATCTACCCTTGTGAGATGTATTGCTGAAAGCATCTCTCTGATGGATGTTTACAACACATTAAAGGAAGGAAAGAAAGAAAGAAAGAAAGAAAGAAAGAAAGAAAGAAAGAAAGAAAGAAAGAAGAAAGAGAGAAAGAGAGAAAGAAAGAAAGAGAGAAAGAGAAAGAAAGAAAAGGAAAAAGAGAAAGAAAAAGAAAGAAAGAAAGAAAGAAAGAAAGAAAGAAAGAAAGAAAGAAAGAAAAACTAAATAAAGCATTTTGTAACATCAATCTGTTTTTATCAAGCCTTGAAAATCAAGCAAAGTATATTATTTACACATGAGAGGTTCTATTCTGAGTCTGCATACATCTGGCATAGCTCATATTTTTCCTTAATTTAAATGAATAAGTGTTATAATGACTGCCTTTTACTTAATTGCTCTATATTGGTAAGCTTCTGCCCCAAATTTAGGAATGTGTTTAGCAAGAATGAGATTCTCATTAAAGCATACTCTCCCTTCCCCATTCCCCATCCTCTTCCTTTCCTCCCATTTCCCAAATGAAGAATGGCTAGAAATAGTGGGGAAAAAAACCAACCAGTGTCTCCAATGTTATGAAGTTTAAAGGTACACTTGGTGGCCAATGAAGAGGAGAAGACAAAAGTTAGTTGGGCGTACTGGTTATGAACATTTGGAGTTACAGACACTTGGATTAAATCCTGATCCTTCTAAGTATTACCTGTTCACGTAGTCATTCTTCAATAGCCGTTATTAAGTACTTGTTTCACGTCAACATTGTGCTAAGTTCTGCCAATGCAATGATAAGTAAAAATGTACATATATGGTGTTATGCTCAAGTAGGGGTCAGTTATTGCTTTTTTAGTCATTTAATTTGAATATAAATATGAAAGAATGAAGATATTACTCAAATGAAGCAAAATTCTTCATGTGTATATTAAAATTGCTCTTTTTAAACAAAAATATTATACTTTGCTGTTTGTCCTCTGTTTCATGATTTCAACTTTTGAACAGAAATAAAAGCTCCAAAGGGTCACACAAAATTGCAGAACTGAGGTAACTCAAATTGTTTCTTTTACCTATAATTACTGTGCTATCATTGTTTATTTAGAATTTACTGTTTAAACTCTGAAGTATATAGTACGATAGAAGTTGAGACAAACCTGTATTTGAGGTGAGCTGTAATGATTGTGAACTATTATGAACTTACTCTCAAGAAACGTGTGTCACTAAGTCCATGTTTAGGTCTGGGAATGTAGCTGGAAGTGCTCCAATTTAACTTCCACATAGATTATAATTCTCTGGAAAGTTAATTTTTAAAAAAAAAATACTAATTTAGGGGCACCTGGGTGGCTCAGTCAGTTAAGCATCTGCCTTCAGCTCAGGTCATGATCCCAGGGTCCTGCGATCAAGCCCCAGGTCAGGCTCCCTGCTCAGCGGGGAGTCTGCTTCTCCCTCTGCCTGCCCCTCCCCCTGGTTGTGCGTGCTCTCTCTCTTCCCTCTCTGTGTCAAATAAAAAATACTAATTTAATGTGTATGTAAGTATTAAAACTCAATAGCAATCACCTCTATTGTTATGAACTTAGACCAGCAAAAGATTTATTCAGGAAAGACATTGTTTAGAATTGCTGACATAAGGTACTAATAAAGAGCAGACTAACATTTAGTGTGTTTTATTACTGCTTTTAAGTTCTTTACAGACACTACACCCCTTTAGTACTTCCACTGTGGAAGACTGCTTCTACTATCGTGCCCTTGGTATATCACAGATACAATGAGAGCATATACGTAAGAGGAACTCAATCACAAAGCATGTTGCAGACACCTGAGAACATATGTTCAGGCAAATGCAAAATAGTCAATGAGTCAGTGTTAGAAGAACAAGGGAGTAATGTGAAAGCGGTTTGCAGAAATATGTATACAAGGCTACGTGGAGCCACATACATCATATTCAGAATTTTGATCTTTATCCTAAAAATAATAAAAAGCTTTGAAGGGTTTTTTGGTGGAAAAATGAGATTGGGTAGTGAGGAGGTATCATAATCAGATCAGTATTTTGAAAAATTCACTCCAGCCATAGAGAACAGATTGAGTGGAAATCAGTGTCGTGTAGGTCAGATGCCAAAACAATAGTGTAAGTAAGAGATGATATAGGACTCTGGTGGTGACAACTGAGTTAAAACCAGGTGGTTCATGACAAGAGGAACTTGTAAGAAATAAGATCAACATAGATTAGTGGCATATATAATGTATATGGAGAGAGAGAGAGATTGACTTATTCCAAGGAATTGGCTCACACAATTATGGAAGCTAACAAATCCCAAGATCCTCAGTCAACAATCTGGAGGTCCAGCAAAGCTGACAATGTAGTGTCAGTCCAAAGGCTGGCAAGCTCAAGACCTAGGAAGAGCTGATGTTTCAGTTCAAGTCCAAAGTCAAGGGGAAAACCCCCAATTTCTCAGCTCAATGCAGTCAGGCAGGCAGAAATTCCCCTTTACTCATGGGAAGGTCGGTCTCTTTGTCCTGTTCAGGCCTTCAAATGATTGAATGACCCATCTTCATTGAGGAGAATAACTGCTTTAGTCAGACTGTAGACTCAAATGTTAAACTCATCCAAAAACACACTCATTGATACATCAGAATAATGTCTGGCCAAGCATGTAGGCATTCTGTGGCCCAGTCAAACTGACGATTTAAAGTTAACCATCACACTGAATATAGGGCGAGAGAGACATGTTTAGCAAGATGTTTGTATTTCTATTTTGGATAATCTGGTGGCTAGTGGTTGTTTTCACTAAGCTAAGAACACCAGAAAACGACAAGATTTTAGGTCAAAGATCAGATGCTTTTTTCTGAACTTGCTGAGTTTGAAGTGACTCACCAACGTCGAAGTGGGTACACCAATGGACACATGGTCTGAGACTCAGAAGAGAAATTTGGTTTAGAAAGAATTACATGAGAGCCAACAGCATGTAGATGCTACTGGAAGCCATCAGCATGGGTAGATAGGAAATAAGAAAAGTTTCAAGAGCAGGTCGAGAGAGAGAAAAGGCCGAAGTCAATTTGGGGGGAATTATGACACTGAATGATTAGATCAGGAGAATGATCCTGTGAACAGGACAGAATCGCAGTCAGAGACGTAGTGGGCACACCACAGACAGTTTTGTGTAATCGAGCCTGTGGGGGGGGGGGTGGAGCGGGGTGGGGATGAGGTGAGGTGTGCCATCACAGAACACGGAGAAAGCGGAAACATAAATGAGCAGGGACCAACTAGAGGCAGTGTGTATAGAGAGCTTTAGAAAAGTGTGAGGCAGACAAATAGGGTTATGGATTACAAGATTCTCAGTGATACAGTTGTAAAATTCTCCTTCCTTACTAAATGCAGTGCAGTGAGCCACCTCATATAATGAGAGCGTAGCAAGACGGCTCACCTAGCGCTCAGTAAATATCTGTGGAGTGAGTACATCCTTGAATGTCTGACATCACTCCCTCTGGAAAACCATTCACAACTCATGGCTTTACTATTTTTTATTAGAAACGAGCTATAAAATGCAATTTATTATACATAATGAATTATAATAAATATATATATATCAATGCATGTACCATATGATTAAAACTTTCACATAAAACCTCCTGTAGTATCAAATATCCAAGGCACACTGTACATATAAACCACCAGGTTCAGGCAGATTCTGCCTAGAATGGTATTCTCTTTATGAGGCCTCGTGGGATGAATGCCTCTCTCTTCTCTACACAAAGAATAGACTTGTTTTATTGTTTAGACGATGAGACTCGTACAACCGACTGTGTTTTCCTCTTTGGAGCGAGGGAGCTCAGGGCTAAGCCTGGTCCATTCGTAACAATCAGAGACAGGAAACTGAATAGCATGATTTTGTCTGCATAGCTTATCTTTCTTTTTTCCTTATCTTTATTTTCTCATCACCCCAATTTTCTTAGTTGGTCTGGATATGTATAGTAACAGAGTATAATATACATAATAAATAATCCCAGCAGTCTATACGGCTCAGAAGGAGGCACCTGTAAGTGTGCTGCACTGCTTTACTCCAGAGCACAAAGTCGGATTTATTTCTCTTCTGTAAATGGAACATTTGGCAAAATGGTATGATTTAGACCTCAGGGTTTATTGCTGGAGATCATTTGATGGAAAGGCAGAAAGGGATTTACAGTTTTACTTTAAAGGGTGATTTTGCATGTGAGTGCATGTGCAGGCCCAGTCTCCCACCACATGTGTGTAATTGTTAAATAAGCCTCCCTTTTTGAGGATGGGAAGTGTATTTTTAATGAGCAAGAGACATTAAAGGAAATTTGGGGCCTCTCAAAATCAACAGCATCACAACAAGCTTTCAATTAGGGGGACATCTGTTGGGAATACAGGGGCATCTCCACCCAAAGTCAGTTGCTAATCACATTCACCTGCCAGAGCAGCCAGACAGCCCCCTGAGCTGGGAAGGTTGCTTATTTCCTCCAAGCTCAATCACACTGCATTAAGTGGCCACCTGGGTAATGTGTGAGTACACACCTGCTGACCTACCCAGACTAACAAAACGTACTGAAATCAAGCTCCTAAAATAGACAGAAAGCAGATCCTCCCTTGGCCCAGAAGGGGAGACAGAACAAGCAAAGAAGAAAAGATCCAAGACTGGGAGTACATAATGAATTGTCAGGAAATCGGCATTAACTTTGGGACCTGTAGTTACCATGTTTCACTGTTCTTTAAACTGCATTTACGAGATCCTTATCCCCGAAAAAAAAAAAAATCCAGGCTTTTCACTTTCAGAACAATAGTATGTAATTTGAATCAGACCAAGTAACAGCCTGATCTGTAGAGGGTGAGATTAAGCAGCATTGAATACAGACATACGTACATATATACATATATATATATATATATATATATATATATATATATATATATATTTTTTAATTTTAAATGATTTCTTTTAGCCTATTTTGTAAACATATTGTACATCTTCCTTATCTCAATGCATAAAAAGTGCTTTTCCAAAAACATACAATGCTACTTAATTACATGCCAACTGTTGGGAAGGAATATTCTATATTTCACAAGTTGTAAAGGAATCAAGCAAAGGGTAGTTTATAACACAATACTGCAGATCAGGCTTTCTTTAACTTGACGGATTGCATTACTGCAGCACTTGCACTGTTATTTTACTGTCTAGTACACATTGTATTTATTCTGATTTTTTTTTCAGGGCTGGTCTGTTGACAAACTTCAGAAAGTCTAAGAACTTTGACCAAAAACAAAACAAAACAAAACAAAACAAAAAACCCAACACATCCTAAGGAACAAAAGCTTTATTTCTGATGATTTCTAAACACAGATGCACGTAGATACTTTCTGTTGCTTTATAGTGCTCTTCTCCATAATACCGTAAAGTTAGGAGAGGATGAGAGCAGTTATTTAGGTATAGCAGATCAAGGAGAAATTTTGGCCTGAATTGTGACTTTCTAAATTTTTTTGGTAAAGCTCCATCTAAAATGTATGCATTTTTCCAGTTCACTCTGTCTATTTAGACATACAGTTGTGGTTTTCAAGTTTTATTCTTGCAAATTGACTTAATTAAACATCCTGACTAATGAGGGCATTGCGTGCCTGAAGATGTTTCATGTCTTATGGAATCATTTTGCTTTCTCTAGCTTTTTCATATATAGATTCACCTTGTGTATAACCACATTTATAGTATTTTTTAAATCACATGTGTGTGTATGTGTGTGTATCATATTAATAAGACAATATTTTCCCTTAAATATTAAGGAAGCGATGTATTTGAAATGAGGAAAACTATTGAAAACATTAAAAATATCTGTCTTGGTCAAATTTTTGTAGTTGAATCAAAATGATTAATAACCAAGCTCAGCCTTCCCCTAAGCACTTATATGCAATTGATATGTTGGAATAAGAAAGAACACTAAAGCATGCTACAACAGAGCCTATAATTCCCAGCAAGTTTCTCCGTTTTCTGATGGAGATAATCAGTAAGTAGATCTCCAAGGCATCTATTAATCACTGTCAGTTTTGACTAAATGGAGGTTCTGATTGGCTGCTCAGGAACAGCCAGCTGCTAAAGGAAACTGGAGAACCTGTGAAAACAAAATCTTTTTTCCCTTCACCGAAATAACTACTAGTTAAAGGTACAAAACCTCTTTAAATGGAAAGAGAGGAAGATAAATCTGAAGAAATAACATGCGTAGATTCACCAGCTAAGATACTAGTCTGTGAGCGTTAGTAGCATTTATTGCTGCATTTTAGAATAAGGCAAAGGGAAACCAAAGTAAGAAAATCAGTCTGTGTAGTAAAACATTAGCTCACATCATAATAAATTACCTTCTTGGGTGCACAGCCTCATGGACTTTATTTACATATGTACGTTCCGGTGCAGATCCCTGCGTGATATGAGTCTTAGCAAGGCTTCGAAAATGTCAGCATCTATGTTAAAAGCTAGGGCAGCTAATAGTCACATAATTTTGATTGTTGGTTTAATGTTTCTACTATAGCTAGACGATAATGTTAATATCTTTTCATATTTAGCTATCTAGGTATTAAGTCTCAAGTTCCACATACTAAACAAGTGGTTATTTTTTGCTAAATTTAGTATCGGAAGACTAGGAGCTTTGAATCTAGGGATAAATGTTGGATACAGAAACATTTGATCTTGATATTCAAGTGATGCCAGTTACTCCCTCTGTCATTCGTTCCATTCCTTGCTGTGTCTCCCTCCTAAAAACAACAACAACAACAACAACACAACAACAACAACAAAACCCACAAAACAAACAAAACACAATGGTGTCCCTTCTCAGAGAATACACTGAGACAGCTTGGCTGAATCAGCTTTTGGACTTCAGTTCTCTGGCCTCAGTTAATGGATACAAGGTGGGGCAATCTAATTGTTTCTCCCAGATATTTGGGGTTTGGACACAACAATCCTAATCTCTTGTCCATACTTGAATGGAGGAAGTGTTTGGGGCTATCCTGTGCATAGAGAAAGCGAAGACTGCTGGGAGGCAATGAAAGACTGGGATGAGAATCCATGTAGCCCCAGAATGAAAAAGAGATGGAGAGAGAAAGAATTTGACCCAAAGAACTTTCCAGACCTTGCATGGCCTCTTGTACAGCTTGACTGTACTTGCTGTATTTTTCTGTCGTGAGATGCTCTTGGGAGTTTTAAAGAAATTCCTTTTTGCTTCTCCTAAAGCTAATCAAGTATGTTTGTGTCACCTGCATCCATCCTAAGACTCTTGAGATGCCTGAAATTAAAACCAAGTTATTTGCTCCTTATTTCCTACTTTGTTTATTTACATACTTACTTGATATTGGCTGTAGCAGCATCTCTGTGGATAAAAATTACATTTCTAGTCTTTTTTAGTTTATGTTTATTACACAAGTGAAGTTATAACTTGCAGTTCTGAAAACTAACAGCTAGTCCTCTTTTTATTGTGATAGAACAGACTAACCTGAGCCACTGCAGTGTGTGTGTGTGTGTGTGTGTGTGTGTGAGAGAGAGAGAGAGAGAGAGAGAGAGAGAGATGTGTGGAGGGAGCTAACATGTTCACTGAGCAAATGATTAGGAAGGGAAATAAGCACTAGGTGTTATATGCAAATAATGAATCATGGAACATTACATCAAAAACTAAGGATATACTGTATGGTGACTAACATAACATAAGAAAAATTATTATAAAAAAAGGAAGGGAAATAGGGTAAGTGTAAATTATAAAAGTATAATAGAAATATATTCTAGGCAGTGATTCCATGTTAACGTCTGAACTTGTTCATACAAACATACACAGAAGACTATATCCCATGACTGCTGTACATATCTGCCCATCAGATTCACTAGAGGAGCTATTTTGTTTTATTTTACTTTATTTTATTTGAAGATTTTTATTTATTTATTTTAGACAGAGACAGAGAGAGCACAAGCAGGCTCCCTGCTGAATAGCAAGCCTGACACGGGGCTCAATCCCAAAATCATGACCTGAGCCCGGGGGAGTCAGGTGCTTAACTAACTGAGCCACCCAGGCACCCCCTGAGGAGCTATTTTAAAATACTGATTCCCACGACTTCTTTCTGAATCTTTTGAATGAGAGCATATGGGTGTGAGGCTCATGAAACTGTATTTTATTTATTTATTTATCTATCTATCTATCTGTTTATTTATATGTATTTTATTTCTTTGTTTGTATTTATTTTTATATATATTTTTAAGTAGGCTCCTTTCTGTGCAGGCTTGAACTTGTCTCCCTGAGATAGAGACATGAGCTAAGATCAAGAAATAGACACTTAACTGCCTGAGCCACCTAGGCACCCCATGAACCTGTATTTTTAAAAGGTTGTCATTTGAATTCTGTTGTGGTAAATCCAGCCTGGTGTTGGAGAGACACTGTTTTATGCAATTGATGTGTGAACTTGGTAAAATTAAATAGTCTGAAGTGAATCAGAATGGACAAGTGTAAGATGTGGATCTAAAGCTGAACAAGAAGAAGAGGAGGCATAATTAGATCAATAAAACAAAAAGTCGGCCAAAAATCAAAACCGATTAAAAATCCAGTCTTTTTTTTGCTATGGGCACTCACTACCCTACTAATAAGAAGGGATTAGTAGTTAACACGAGATTCACACTGTAAACTAGCAGATAATTCATGGATAGAATACTGTTTTCAATCCTCATGTTAGTATTTACTTAAAAGCATGTGTTTATGCATTGTTTTTCTCAACCAATTTTCCTTTTCTTTATGAAGTCCATTGTGTGTGTATAAATAAAGTTTATATGCATGTATACAAATATAAAATTGTTATGGAAATCTTTCTGGAAAGGGGAGACCCAATTGCTAATTTTTACCAATACCAAGACCTTCAGAAAAAAAAAATGTCAATAAGCTCATTCCTTACATGATGGTCCCTGAACAAGCCATACTTCTTTTTTATACTTCACCTTATACACATATAAAACACATCATCTGAAACAAATCATTACTCTTTGCTCATATCACTGACTTTCTCTGAATAGAATAGAAAGATCATCAGGAAAGTTCTTATTTCTTTACCAAGAGTCAAAATAACATTCAAAGTTCTAGGTAATTGTCTTTTATTATCTCTGCCACCCAACTGTGTGAGAACCAATTCAGAAGACTAACAGGTAGGGATGTGAGTTGAGTTTAGAGTCACCACTTCCGCATAGCTCTGCAACTCTTAGATATTTTTTCTTTTTTGATTTAGAAATGGCTTATAGCCATTTAAGATAATAACATGGCTTAACAACGTTAAGCCTTTTTGAAATAATAACAAAGCGTAAGCAAGATTGCTAAATGTTGTCAATCTCTTTGGTAGTCTGTTCATAAACACACGGTACTTACCGAGGAGGAATGAGTACCAACACGTGGCTCTGTATGCCAGTTGGAAGGAACACATCTCCAATTAGTCACTGAGTCCATTAAGATAACTCAGTGGGTCATATGTGATTTTAAGTCCTGCATTTTAGAGCAAGGCATTGTAAAATTTGGAAGATACAGTCTATATTTGAATCCTCCAATTGTTTTAATTAAAATCCTTTAAACGACATTATACCATTTACATAGCTAAAAGACTGAACTGTTTACAAGTCATTATCATTTATAAAAAGAAGAGAGTCATTTTCTAAATTTGGAACAGTAGAAATATTTTAATTTTATTATTATGTCTACTATTTGTCTTAATAAAGGCACAGTCCCAGGGGCCTAAGACACTATTAAATCCAGTACTCTCTCCTCACTCTTATGATTCAGTACCTTCTCAGAAACGGAGTTCCTTAAGTGACTCTATAGTGCTCAAAAGGATTAACATTGGCAAACTACCAACCAAACACTTTTAATCATTTCGCTAATGCAAAAAATGTTCTTGAGTTTGTTTTTTATCCCCCGACAAGCAGTGTTTCAATCATGTATTCATTGAACCCCTAATAGTGGCTCAGCTTTCTGCTTGGTACAAGGGGAGGTAGTAAATGACAACAACAAAAATCTAGTCCTCAATGGGATAGAAGGAGGAATCAGTTATTAGCTACTTTCCAGGTGCTTTCAGCACACTGCATCATTCTGTGGAATTTAGAGTTTATTTGGGGAGACAAATACACCCTTCTAATAATCAGGGAATCAAAAGAGGTGTTTGAATCTCACAGAACTGTCAGCCCCTTTCTCCTATCTTAGCTTCCCCCAACCTCAGCTCCCTAGACAGATGGGTCCATGGAGCACTGTCCATCATTAGCAAACCTACCAACTCCTCACTTGCAATTGCAGAACTGATCTTCCTGGGCAAAGAAATTCTAAACGACTCCTTGCTCCATTCCACTGTATCATCCCCAGCCCCACCACTCAGTAAGGCATAGCATGAGTCAGCCAGCAGATGTTAAATAGGGTAGAACATCTATTTCTTGAAATAGGTCTCTAATTTTTTTTTGAAAAGTGGCAATACTTAGCATTCATGAAATTTAGAAAAGCTGGATCACCTGAATGGGCCCAGGAAGCTATCTTTTATGACATAGATGCCATTTGTTGACATTGTTGAGGTTGGTGCTGGACATGAACACTGTGACTTGCTGGGTTACATGTTGATATTCCCTAAATACTTTAAGATATCTTGAGAGTTTGGGAAATAAAATAGAGCAATCCTTCCTGTTCAGTCTTCTTATGACCATTTAAATATTGGTACTGTCCTGTGTTTCTGTTCATGTCTAATTCTATACTTATACTACTGCTAGTAATCTCATCTCCTCCCTAGCTCTGATTACTTCCTATGTGCTGATGCAGCCAAAGTCTTCAACTCTAGTATGAGGCTTTTTCTGGAGAATCACATCCAAATACACAGCTAATTATTAGTCATTTCTCTCCATAAAAGGGTGCTCGCTGTAGCAGGGTGGTGTAGGATGGCAATGAGGAGTTTGGGGAAGGTACATTCTCCTCCCCATAATCTCCCATGTTAAAAAAATTTAAATGTCAGAAAGATGAAAAAATCAAAAGTGTATAAATTCACCTATGTAATTTCTGAAGCATAAGACATATCTGTATATGTCCTGACAGGGTAAAAAAATTAACAAGATAAAATAGGCAAAATAAAGAAAAAACAAAACAAAAAACCTACCACTACCATGTTTAGGCAATCCATGCTCTTCAAGATATTTTTCATCTGATGAGGATGGTACCTCTACATGGACATCCACAAAGACGACAAGTCAGTATGAAATATATCCTGTCATGTCTAAGCTGAGAGCTTGGACGCCATCCTTAATATTCCCTTTCCTTGACCCCAAGCATCTAGGCACCAACCCCTACTCCTCCCACCAGTAAAGATCTCTCATATCTCTTTCTCCCCCACCACCCTCACAGTTAGAGAAGCACTGCCTTGGTGTAAGTCCTCTTCAAAGTGCCAAATGGCCTCAAAATGAACTGACCTGCTTATAAGTTTGCCATTATTGGATCCATTTTTGTATGATAGAGTAATAATCCTATTTAAATTATTTCAAAGACTCTCTCCTTTTCAATCCATAACCCAAATTATCTAGAATGATATAAAATCAACTTTAAATCTGGCCCTGGTATGGACTGATAGTTCTACCTCTTGCCATGCCTCCCCTCACACATTCTGTTCATTCCCGAGCTTCCTGTAGGCTCCTTAAGAGGATGTGGCCTCTTTCATGATAGTGCCTTTGCCCTGACTGCACCCTCTGATCGGAACGCATTTTCTTGTCCCTGCTGTCCAGGTTTCACCTAATCAACTTCTACAAGTCCTTCAAACTTAAATCAAATGTTACCTCCTCTGGGAAGCCCTCCTTGAACAGCACAATCTAGACTGGTTTCCCCTTCTTTCCACAACCTGTTAGGGCATTTTATGCTTACCTCAATAAAAATAGCAGTAATAGTAATAATAGTGAAAGTGAATAGTTACGGAGTGAATTTTAGGTTCTAGGTGCTGTGATAAGCATTTTCATAAATTTTGCCTTGTACAGTTTCTAATACTTTACAGAGAATGTCTGCCAACTTAATGGTTTCTCCCACAAGATTCTGAACTCTAAAAATGAAGATTCTGTATCTTAATGTTTCTTATTCTCCAAGCCTAAATCAGTGCCTTGTTCACTGAATGACTGAATATTCTAAAAGGCTGTGACTCCATTCTTCATGGAAAATTCTCTGATTCTCTCTGCTGGAAACAATCACTTTCAAGTCTGAATTTCACTTTGATAGAATTTGCATTCCTTCCCTGCTTATATTAAATATTTTCATATATCTATATAACTTGGCTGCCCTTCATTCAGTTCACAGTTACTGAGTGACCCTGTCTTCATCATCCTTTCTGACAATATTTCTCAGCAGCTTCCAAAACCTTTGGAATTCAAGTTTTAATGTCCATTTAAATCCTCTCTTTCTGGCATTTAAAATTTTTAAGTATTAACATTATTTGAGGTAGTAAACATTATTTGGACCCAGAAATGAACGATAAATCAGTTTAGATTTTTTCTTTCAGAACATGGAATTTTAGTGCTCAAAGAGAACTATGCAACCAAGTCATCCAATTTCTCCCCCCCACCTTTTTTTTAATAGAGGAGTAGACTGTGGTCCAGAGAGGTTGAGTGATTTGTTCAAGGTCACAGAGTGTTTTAATAGCTATATTTGGACCTTCTCTTAAGAACACAGAAACAAGACAAAACTCCAATTTAAAGATTTTAAGCAAGATTCTTACCCTACACTCCCTTCTTTGTTCTAAGACATACTTCAATATTAACTGTTTTTTTTTTCTATAAAAGGACTCTAGGGTAGCATACAAATAATCACTTATTCCTTTGTTATAGCAAGTTAAAGCTTTTGTTCTGAATGACTACAAAAGCATTAGCTGTAGTGTACATAAATATATTCTATCACCAAAAACATGCCTCTCCCATTCACAGCAAAAGAATGAGTTGAGTCAGTCCTCTAATGCATATGACTGATTTCCAGTGAGCTAATGGATACCTGATACAGTTATTTTATCCTAATATATTTTTTAAAGTGAATACAAAGTCTTTTAATACTTTTAACTGCAGGAATATTTGGCTCAGAGCCATCACCTGATGTGCTACTTCTGGGTCTTTCAGCCAAGTCTATTTTTGTGCTTGATACACTGACATCAGAAAATTCCAGGGGGTTATAAGGAGATAAGAACTCAATACTTGGTAGCAGTTTGACCATCTGTAAGGGGGAAAAAATGATGCAAACTTACATCTTAAACTTCTCTACCATTAATGGTCAAAAGCTGTGAAGTCTTGAAAAACAGTAAATCACAAAGCTAGGATTCCCGTGGCAAGTTCTCTACCTCAGTGTTATAGGCATACATATTTAGGCTTTGCATTTCATTTCAAGAGGAGAATGTTTCTTTAGCAGGTGAGGCAGGATTAAATTTTTATTATGTTAATAAAGGGCTGGGAAAAGAGATGAAAAGTTGGAGCCTAGAGCTTCAGATGAAAAGCTTAAGGAGGGTCAACGATTTCCTTTCTCAAGTCTCCTTCCTCAAGGGAGGAAGAGAGAATTGGCTACAAAAAACGTATTTGTCCACTGAGGTAATAGGATAATATAGAAGAAGGAATGGAGAGACAAAGCTTTCGGTGCCTAAGCCATTTAAACAAAAATAATGTATAATTAAGAGA
This sequence comes from Ursus arctos, assembly GCF_023065955.2. Classification (NCBI taxonomy): domain Eukaryota; kingdom Metazoa; phylum Chordata; class Mammalia; order Carnivora; family Ursidae; genus Ursus; species Ursus arctos. Next base: position 3,976,468 of record NW_026622852.1, read on the forward strand.
AAGCTCAACCCTCTAAATTGAGTTCCAACTTGAACTTACAAAATCAGGCCCTATAGACACCAAGTTTAGCTGGTCCCTATCTTTAAAGAAAAATACTTTGAGAATTTAAAGTATTGGCAAATAATAGATGTTTAAAATATCATCAAAAGAGAAAGTCTGTCTATTCTTCATGCCCTACAATCATACTGAGAGACTCCAGGGAGGCCTAGATAATGAACACTTCTTTCACATAACCAGCTCTATCTTTACAGGAAGCCCTGGAGGAGAAGGCATCCGAGTCCACTGTTTTGCTTCACTGGGGAAAACCCTAGCACTGGGAAATTACATGAGGCTTAATGCTGTATGAAATGAGAAGCTGGAAAAAGATATTTTTCAAAAGCTGTTCCAAAGAACAGGATAATCAGTCTTACTCGGAGTGATTTAGTCCTCTTCTCATAATCACTCTCTTTCTTTCCAAAAGTGGGTAAACAATCGCCCTTTGGGGTTCCACCACCAATTTGAATAATGATACACAAGCCTTGTGTCTCCAAATATTGCTGGAAGCCTCACTACATAATGTGAATCTTGAACCTTTTTTTTTTTTTCTCTCAAAGTTGTGATAGAGCTTTGGTGGGGGCCAGGCTCTTGGCTACCTGGTTTGACATTCACTCCGTCAACTCCCAGAGAGATGTTTGTTGTTCCCTCTGCTTCTGACATATTATCTTGAATGACGGAAGACTTCAAATCAATTGATGGAAGATCGAGAGAAAGAGAACTTTCATACACTGAGCTATCCAATCTGTATTGTGTAAGACAAGCAATTTAGTGTTTGGGATATGTGGCAGTTATAATTGGCTTAGTTTTCAGTAGTTCATCTCTAGGACAATCTTGCTTTGAGGAGCTAGAAAGCTAGTCTTGCTTTGAGGAACTAGAAAGCATAAGAACTGTTCATATGCAATAGAAACAATCACTGAGAGACAGAAATGAAAATGTTAAGCTTAACTTTCCTGTACTAAAGTATTGATAATCATATGATAACTCTGGCTTAATTTCATGGGTCAGTTCTAGCACTGACTAATCCAATTTCCTTCTAAGACCTCAGCTATAATCAATTTATTGCTAGCTATTCAAAGGATAAAGGTTATATGTTAAACATGAGATAGTTAAAAATGGTTTCTTGAACAGAGTGCCCTTTGGGATCCACATTAATCTAAGGGAATGAAAAATACATAATAATAATAGTATTGAGCAATTCAAATTCTATTTACTAATCTATTTTTATCAACTTATCTTGTGAGAATGCACTTTTTTTTGGTAATAGGTAAGAACTAAAATACTTGGATAGATGTTACATACATAAACACTTTCCAAGGATATATATTCCTCCTAATATCAGAGAATAGGGGTGATGGTCTTTCTACTTTATCATAACTTATGGGTTACCTAAGAAGAATGTCAATATTGTATTGAGTAACATCTTAAAGTGTCCACAAAATTTGAGACAGCCACTGTAAATTTACTATAATTACCTTGTGACATCACAGTAGTCATGAAAATATAGGATAAAATAGTCAAGAACATGTGTGGAATTTATATTTAGTTAAATACAGAGAAATGTCTCATTTCATGTAAGTTCATATCAGATTCTCTTTCCTGTAGAACCGCATTTTCAGAATCACACTGAATGATGAAAATAAGCAGAGATTAGGTTTTGAAATTACCTATAGTCTGCATTTAAAAAAACCCTTGTTCATTTAGAAAGAAAATACTTGGGTGACGACAACAGACCAGTTCCAGTGTTGTTCCTTTCCATACTCTTTTCTGTGTATCTGATAGTCTAGTATCTGTAGCAATATTCATCTCTCAGCAAGACTCTGTATCCTTCCAGCCCTATACTTTACATGTGCTGCTTGAAATGTCCTTTTCTAACCTTGACTCCTCATCCTTGCTAATCAAACAAGACTCAAAGTAGCAATATATAAATGTCTGAACTTTGGCACTTTCCTCTACTTTCCTTCAAAAGATTACAGTTAAATAACTATTTTTGTTTGGTTTGGTTTGGTTTGGTTTCTTTCTATGCATTTTCTTAGAACACTGGAAGATGAAAATGGAAGGACTATATTATGTTAACCTATTCTCTGAGTCAAATGATAAGTATGAACCTACATATATACTTTTATATCTAGTTTAAAAAAGAGAAAAGAGGGGTGCCTGGGTGGCTCAGTTGGTTAAGCATCTGGCTTTGGCTCAGGTGATGATCCCAGGGTCCTTGGATCAAGCCCTGCATTGGGCTCCCTTCTTAGCAGAGGAGTCTGCTTCTCCCTCTCCCTGTGACCCCTGCCCTCTCTCTCCCTCTCTTAAAAAAAAAAAAAAAAAGAATCTGCCTTGTTGGTTCATAAGTATCCCTGAACTTGTGAAGATATATGTCTTGATTTATAGTTTGAAAATACATTTGCCATAATATTTAATATGGCACACACTGTATTTATGTACATACCACCTCATAATCGCAAGTTGGTTAAATGCTGCTGATTAATCTGACAGCGTTTAAGTGAAGGACAGAATTGATGTTTCCTAGGGAACAGCATGTCTCAGTATAGAGTCCACTATGAATAAAAAAAATCAGTACCATTACTGTGAAGATTCTAATCTCTTCCCAAGATACTGTCTTTGTGGACAAATTTTCTACAAAGCAAATTTGTAGCTAATCTTGCCTAAGCTTTCAGTAAAGACATTAGTTTAGTTAACATGTTAATTAAGACAAGTTCAAATGCCCTCCTCCCTTCATTGCTATATAATTATTACACACTCAACATTTGTCCAGCACAGTTCCATCATATAGAAGCTGTCTGTCTGAGGTTGCTGGCTCTTGCAGTTCTGCCCTAAAATTACTGAAGTATGTTAAGAATTCCTGGCCGTTGGGTGCTTTATTTATTTTCTGAGTATGTAATTGAATTTTGAGTGTACATTATGTGATTAAGGATTTAGAATACTGCAAGATCTTTCTGAATCTCTTAATAGGTATAATAATGTTGCTAGTGTACATGGTGATGATTTCAGTCTATCTTTTATTGCCACAGGAACTCTCTCATCCTCTTAGAATGGAGATACCTCCCTTACTGCCGCTGATATTTATTTGAACAGCTCATTTAAGTTCCTCCATTGCTTGCAAGGAAGAAAATACCTATAATATTTTTAAAGGCTCTGGAGACACTCCAAAGCCTTTTTGAACTAAGGTGGGGAATACGTACATCAAGTAGATAGGCAGTTAGTTAAGCGAACAGATAGATGCATACTCTTAACTTCATTTTGAAAGATAAAAATTTCTGTAATATTTAAAATGGTTCTATCACTTAGTGGGACTGAGAAATATTTTTCCCTTCATCAAGAACTATGGGCATAAAATACATAGAATTGGTGAAGAGAATATATTATATTGCCCCATTTCATTTATATATTTTTTCTTCATCTATATATCTCTGTATGTGCAATGTTATATACATAATAAAACACACACACACACACATACACACACACACACCTCTGTTTATTCCCAAATGTGTCTGCACTGCAAATCTTTCCAAATCTAATTAAAAGACAATCTGAAAAAAGATGATACCTCTAATTCTTTTCTACTGCAAAGGATTGTAGAAGATACTTAAGAATATTTCCATCTTGCATTCTAAAATGTTCAACCATTTGATTACATTAAATAGAAACCAAAGCAAATCCGTATGATAAATTTTGATAATATGGAGATTGAGGGTTGCTTCATGGTGTACCCAGTGATAGTCTTCCTAAACTCTTCATTCATTATTCTTTTTAAATTTTTCTTAAGAAAAAAAAAAGTAACTTAACATTCATGTCTTTGGGCCTCTTTTAAACACTTTTTTTTTCCCCCCACCCTCTTTTAAACACTTTTAAAAGTAGCAAAATATAAAATCAGAATAGGCTAAAATATTAGGGTTTTAAACTTAGATCAAGTCTGTATTTAGGTAATTACAAATAAACTTGTGAAAAAAAAAAGAGTGTTGGATTTTTGTGAAGACAAAGGTTTTGAGGCTGTAGAATGTCCTATATTCTAGTCTCAGTCCACAAGAGCTGGGACTCTGAATTCAACATCAGGCGATCTGGTTAGTCACCTTGCTTTGTCTCTGTTTCTTTCCAACAAGATAAATTTTACTCTTCATATGTTCAGCTGCTGACTAAGGCTCTTTGCAGATCTCTTATTGAACAGGTTATACCCAATACTTCAGTAGCTGACCTTGAGTTAGGAATGCCTCCAGCACTCCCAACTACGATCCTTTTGATGCTGTGGCTGACCTGCTGGTTGGAGAACCTGTCTACCTTTGCTTGTCCATATTTCTCTGAATAAACTTGACCTCAATACTCCTTTTGGCGCTGTGCCTTCAACAGACTCTTGTTGTTTCTTCACAGAACTGCTACTGCAAAATAATAACAACAACAATAACATGATGATAACGATGTCCACCAGGCCAGTCCTTTCTTAGTGACCAATACTACTGCCTAGATTCAACATTCCTCGGGCTCAGTTTACACTGATCATAAGATTTAGTTCCAGGCAAAAAAATTAAAAATAAAAAAAATGAATGTTTATAGACTGAAGGTATGGCTTCCAGCTTGAAGATTTAGACATTATCTTAGCACAGCAGTGGTCACTCATCAGGAATTCCTGATAAATCTGTCTCGAGACTGTCATTTGTGGAACTTGACCTAACCCCGCTGGGGTACACATGCCTTTTATGTTCTCTTTGTTCATAAGCACCTCTGTTAAGCTAAATTAATATTTAAAAGTAAAATGAAACACTGTTTACATTTATTTATTTCAACTTGTTAAATCAATGAGGAAGCATTTATTAAAAGTTTTAACACCCAACAAAAGCAGTATATGTGCAATTTTCTTCTAGAGAATGAACAAAATTCTATACCTAGATATAGAATTTTAAGTTAGAAAAAGAGAGCTGCATTGGAGTCCTTGCTCTGCTAGTTCTAGCTGTGAGACTCAGGGTAAGTAGCTTAACCTCACTTGTTTCCTTTTTTATAAAATGAGGGAAATAATTCTTTACAGTATTGCTGTAAAGACAGCTTAAATTTGAAAGCATAAATTCAAAGTAATATACTAGTGAAAAATAATAATATTGCACTTGGCAAAATAAAGTTAAAACAGTTTTGAGAGAAAGCTACCTGTCAATGAGATAAAGTGAATGAAACAAATTGGACGAAGACCACAGCAAACAGAGGACTTGCCTAATTAAGTGTTCAATATGAAACGGAGAATGAAGGTCTTCATTCAACCTGCTGGCATCACTTTGATCAATTGCTGAAGTTAGAATCTGTTGTCCACCTTCCCCATTGCTAATAATATATTGTAACAATATATTTCCTTCTGCAATTGTGTAGTTGAAGCCCTTTTATAAAGCTGGTCTAGAATAGGTACAAGCTATCAATCCTTTCCTCTACCCCTACCTCCTGTTTATGGGACACACATCACTGGGTCACCCGGTTGGTGATATGGACATTAAAACTTGATCTGTCACACAAAGGGGTGGACACTGACCAGCCTCCATCAGCAGCCTGCACTTACTGGTAGTGACAGGATCAAACACATTACTGAATGTGGCGAGGGACAAATCCTTCTCAGAGAGAAATGAAATTAAAAGTGGTTACCGATTAACACTGTGGGAAAGCAAGATGAAGCAAGACAATTTCTTTGTGAGTTATTAGAAGACAGCCAATTTGAATGAACACAACAGCATACAACAATCAAAACAATTTTTCTTTTTAAAAGAAGAAAAAGAATTGGAAGTCAATAAGCCTGGGTACCTCTGATTTTCTTCCTTCTTTCTTTTCTTTTCTCTCTTTCCTTCTTTTCTCTCTTCCCTTTCTTTTTTCCCCTTCCTTCCTTCCTTCCTTCCTTCCTTCCTTCCTTCCTTCCTCTCTTTTCTTCCCTCCCTTCCTCCCTCCCTACCTCCTTCCTTCCTTTTCTTTCTTTCTTTCTTTCTTTCTTTCTTTCTTTCTTTCTTTCTTTCTTTCTTTCTTTCTCTCTCTCTCTCTCTCTCTCTCTCTTCTTTCTTTCTTTCTTTCTTTCTTACTTCTTTCTTTCTTCTTTCTTTCTCTTAGCTTTAGTAAGGTAAAATTGACCACCAAATTTGTAAGCTATTTAAAGTGTACAACATGGTAACCTGATATATGCATACACTGTTGAAGGGATTTCTCTATCTAGGTGATAACACATCTATTACCTTACATATCCACCCCTTTTCTTTTCCGCTCCCACCTTTGGTGAGAACATCTGAATTGAGCAAACCTCAATCATACGATACCTCAGTGTTATCAACCATGGTCACTTTGCTAGACCTCAGATCTTCAGACCTTATTCATTTTATAGCTGAAAACTAGTACCTATTTACCAACCCCTCTCTATTTCCCCCTACCCCCAGCCCATGGCAAACACTTCTCTACTGTTTCTAGAGTTAGACTTTTTTTTTTTTTTTTTTTTTAGTTTCTACATGTAAGTCATTTCCTTCTTATGCTTGTCCTTTATCAACCTGCATATTTGGATTCTGGGCTTTAGCTTCATTATGAATAATTTGTCAGAGACAGTTTAAAAGAAATAAACCTTTTTCTTTCCCCTCATACTTCTCGTCCATATCAAAACAGTCTCCAGTGTTGCTCTTACTCTTTCACTTTCCTTCTGTTCCATTTTTTCTATATATTTTTAAAGATTTAATTTATTTGAGAAAAAGAGCAAGCATGGGGGAGGAGCAAAGGGAGAAGGACAAGCAGACGTTGCATTGAGCACATAGTGTGACTCAGGGCTCCATCTCACGACCCTGAGGTCATGACCTGAGCCAAAACCAAGAGTTGGATGTTTAACTGACTGAGCCACCCAGGCGCCCCCATTTTTTCTATATTTCAGGTTCTTTCCTTCCTTTCCATGTTTACTGTTGTATCACTTCAGTACCTAGCCATCCACAGTCCACTGTGTGCACTAGAATCTTCCTACAACACAGTTTTCATTATGATACTTTTGCAAAGTATAATAAGCCCGTGTTAGTAACTGATTCAGACTCATGCTCCACACACTGGCATTCAAATTCTGTGCCAGTTCACCTCCCTCTATCTTTCCAATTTGATCATGATTACTTAGCAACATGACTCTACAGTCTTATCCGCACTGATGTCCATACATAGCACACTCATCTTGCCCCTGTACCTCTGGATGTGCTGTTTCATTTACCTGGAATACACCCTCCTTTCTTTAGCTAAACTAAATCCTACACATTCTTAAAGGTCCCATTAAACCTAATCTCTTCAAGAAATCTTCCCCCAAACGCCAGTGAACAATTACAGGTTTACATTAAAATTCTTAATTCCTGTAATATTTTCTTCTCCTTACCTAGAGATATTTCCGAGTTTCTCAAACTTGTTCCTTCAGAAAGGTACTCCTAAGTCATGTTTCACTCATAGAAAGAGAATGAGATATTGATTTAAATTACTCATACAAAGCTATGAACATCCTTTCTAGCAAAATGTAATTAAATACATGTCTATTACACAATATAAAATAGTAACCAAGTGCATTTGTGTTGAAGAAAAAAGATAACCAGCTGTTAAATCAATACCATCAGCTAGCTATTCTTAAATTTTGTACCAATACTTGCTTGCTTTCTATTCCCTTATTTTGGTGTTAGTTTGGGCTGTCAGAAAACTGAAAGAAGTCATAAGGGATTAAGATAAATCAGTTTATTTTTTATTCTTTTAAAGATTTTATTTATTTATTTGACAGAGAGAGAGAGACCATGCACATGCAAGCAGGGGGATCAGCAGGCAGAGGGAGAGGGAGAAGCAGGCTCCCCACTGAGCAGAGACCCCCCCCCCAATGTGGGACTCCATCCCAGGACCCTGATATCGTGGCCTGAGTTGAAGGCAGCTGCTTAACAGCCACCCAGGGGCCGTAAGATAAATCAATTAAAAAAAAAACTTATAAAGGAGAAATTTTCTTCCAAGGAAGAAGTGGAGTATAGGTTTAAAGGGTTTTATCAGGGTGCTGGCCCCTCTTTGTCTTTTTAGGAAAGTTACTTAACCTATATGCACTTCAGTTCACTTATGGAGGTATGAAAACTAGATGTGAGGAAGGATTAAATGATGTAGCACATGGGAGGCGTTTATCGTATAACATGAGCTTGGTAACTGGAGCTGATTGGCATCAACAAAAGTGCAAAGCTCACCACTGACCATTCTTGCTTTCTTCTGTTTTCAAAAAAGTAGAGTGCTACTGAAGGCTAATGTTATGATGTCTGGTTTAAGGGCAAAGGACTGGGAATGTGTTCTTAACAAATCCCCAGCCTGCTCCTTTCCAGGAGCCAAGAGAAGGCAAACCAGCGCAGGACTTGCTCACACCTATCTCTTGCTCATTCTCTCTGACTCTTGTTTCTTCCTTTCTATATTTTTATCATTCTCTTTTCACTTCAATACCATCTATCAGGCTCTCACTATTGGTTTCTGTCTTTCTCTAAATCTCTGTCTCCTATGTCTGTCTCTGTATATCTATCTGTGCTTCCTTCTTTCCTTCTTTCTTTCCTTCCTTCCTTCCTTCCTTGGACCCTTTCTTCTATCCCTTTCTTTATATATATTTATCTCTCTTCTCTCTTCTTATGTCTCTGTTTTGGGTCTTTTTTTTTTTTTACCTCTGTTTCTATCTCTCTCTTAGTCCTTTAATCATACTTTCTTATACTATATCTGGCATTCTCTTCTGTTGCTCCCTAGTATACAGGTAGATTTATTTTATTTTATTTATTTTGTCTTATTTTTAAGTCAGTATGGTAAGATTGGAGTATTGAGTTTTGCTTTAAAAAAAGGAATCAAGATCACTTTCATCCTGTTAATATTCAAGGGCATTCACACTGCCCCATCATAGGAAATTTCTTCCAGATGAACTCCGTAGAGTTCTGTGCTTTTTGTTGTTTTATTTGTGTTTGGTGGGGTAGGTGGTATAATATCTCAGCGCATAATCAATTTTCAGTTTGATTTATGAACACATTTATATTCTTTCCATGGATCTCCAGAGGAGAGTGCTGTGACAGGGCACGGCAGATGTGTCTTTGGCAAAACAACAGCAACAATAATAGTTCATATTTATGAAACAATTATAATGTGCCAGACACTATTTTAAGTGTTTTGCTTCTATTGACCGACCTACTCCTCAAACTACCTATGAGTTGAAATTACTATTATTATTACTAGGAGCAAGAACATGCACCAAGGAGTTCTGTCCAGACAGTACACCCAGACAGGCTGGGGTCTCAACTACCATGCCCAGGAATCTTCAAAGTTATCATTGGTTACGATTGGTATCCATTGGGATTTTTTTTTCTTTTTTTCCAGATAAAAAAAATAATATAGCTCTTATTTGATTTTAGCAGTGAAGCATTTTTGGACTTATCTTATACAAAACCTTTGTGGTAGTACAAAAACAAGTAATAAAATATAAGTGATCTTATTAATAGGACCTGTAATTTTGTATCTTTCACAATTTCTGCTAGATTACATGCTCCCTGATTATGGAATGAGTGACTCAAGGAACAGAAAAGGGTGGGTAAAGCCACAATTTTGAGATACTTTTTGAAAGATAACAGATGACATGATGAACAGATGACATGATGAAAGTAATTTGAGTCACAGAAAGAGATGGCTGGGCTTCCAGTGTGGATCAGTAGTTCTGTTTTTGTTTTCCCCCAATGTGAGCACTATTTGTGAAGATAGTGTAATAAAGACTTGTTTCCACCATGGAGAGCAACCAGTTGGTAGGTAAAACATGTTAAGAGTGGTAAAAGTAACTTATGGTATTAAATGTTGTATTATTATTTTTAAGACTAGACTTGACCTAGAAATTATTTTCTTTTATTTATATGAAGACATCAACTCTACTTCTTGGGTCATAGCCTAATCTACATGAAAAGCCTTAGTTGAAAAAACAGTAAAAATACGACTGGACTAGTCACAAATAATAATCACTTCCATTTATATAACACCTTTGAAAAGGTCCCTAGAAGCTTGCTAACTTTAAAAATCATGCACAGATTTCATATGCAAAACATCCTGTTAATGTGATGTTGAGGTTACAAATTTAAATGCATCGAGGCCAGCAAATGAGAGAGGTATGGCTCTCATTATAACATTATCTCACCCACATAAACATGCTTTATTGTTTTTTTCTTAAAATTCTGTATTTAAGAGTTCAACTGCTATGAAAAGTATTACACCTGTCTAAGTATTTAGCATGACAAAATGTAAACATTGTAGGATTATTTCTTCCATGAATTGACATTTTGAAATACAGCATAAAATTGATATGACTTGAATTTTGTTTTTGCTTGGAATCATAAAATAAATGACAATGCTGATCCAGAAGGTGAATAAAAACTTTATCTGTTCACCTTGCTTCCTTTGATCCACTTGGTTTTTGAATTCAAGAATGAATGGAGGCACAGGAGGAAGGATAGTGCAGGAACTAACATTTATTGATTGCTTATCATCTTTGTGACACTGTTAAGGGCTTTGCCAATGTTAACTCACCAATCCTCTCAACACCTCTAAAAACTGGATATTAGTATATTTATTTTACGAATGAGAAAAGGGTGGCTCAGAAAAATTAAGTGACTTGGACAAGCTGAAACTATTAATGAAATTCAAATCTAAGTTTGTTCATTTCTAATGTTGTCCCCACTTTTCTCATTAGGTGGAAAGGAGGAAGGAACCTACTAAGTAGCTCTACCTACTGCCTTCCACTTCCTCCAATTAAGGTCTCAATTTAGAGATAGTACACACTGAGGAGATAGGTTGTAGAAAAAAAAGCTAGGAAAAAAATTTAAGCACAAAGTTAAAAGTTCTGTAACATATTGCTCACAATTGACATCCAGCATTTTAATTTAGGAACATATGGAGAAGGGTATGTGAGTCCAGTTGAGGAGAAAGCTGTGGGGCAAGACCATCTGCTTATATGTACCAGTTCAGTCACCTTCCAAAAAAAATAAGACCACAATGCAGTTTATCAAACAAGTTGTTATTGTTCTGGGGAAGGAAGGTTTTCTGATATATTAGATAGAAACTCACTTTGTAATGGAAACATATTTTCAGATGTCATAACGTCATATACCATGATGTCACACTACACTTAGGTAAATGCGTAACAGAGAAAAGATCCAATTTTTCCAATAAGTAGAATTCCCCAGGATACTACACACTCATTTGAAGTCACTAAAAATTTTTTAAGTTCTGGGGCGCCTGGGTGGCGCAGCGGTTAAGCGTCTGCCTTCGGCTCAGGGCGTGATCCCTGCGTTATGGGATCGAGCCCCACATGAGGCTCCTCTGCTATGAGCCTGCTTCTTCCTCTCCCACTCCCCCTGCTTGTGTTCCCTCTCTTGCTGGCTGTCTCTATCTGTGTTAAATAAATAAATAAAATCTTTAAAAAAATTTTTTTTAAGTTCCTAAAATTTAGAACCTTGTTATTTTAGAGCCAGAAATACTCTAAAAGCTCTTCTTTTATCACTCTGAGCCTTTCAGAAATATGAAAACTGAGGACAGAGAGGTTAGTTGAATTAAGCTAGTAAGTGTCAGAGCCAAAACTAGAACCTAAGTTTGCTTACTCTACTTATTCAGATTTTGCTGCCAGTTGCTGACCACAGCAAATATACTTTGGGAGGCAGCTTCAGAATTCCAGCTTGCTTTTCAATGAAGTTATTTCTGACAAATTTTGATAGTTGAATCCTATTTGGGATAGACTAGAAGTACTCTTTGTTTAAAGGATACATTTTAGAGTGATTGCAGTAAGCCATTCATTTAGGATAAGAATGAGTGAATTGGAGAGAGTGAGGGAGGGGGAGAGAGCAGAGACAGAGAGAGAGACAGAACGAGAGAGAGAGACAGACAGCAGAAAGAGAAGACAGAGAGAAAGTGTTGGTAGATACCAACAATTTGAAACATTTTCTCCACTGTCTTCCTGGTTTAACACATTTCCTTCATTTTCTTGTTACAGTTTGGGCCATTTTTTCTTCATTCCCTTTGCTGCATCTTCCTCTTTTTTCCAGTCCTCTAAACATGGGACTATGTCAATGCTGAGTATTCGATCTTTTCTATTCTCTTTTCTCCTTAACTCCTAGGTAACCTAATCAAATCCCAATATCACCTTTGGCTTAAATTAACTTCTCATTTATAAGTTCAATCACTTAACTTTCTACTAAAATCTAAATTCACATAGCTAACAATATTATATTGCTATTTTATCTAGTAGTGATCTCAAATTTAGCATGTCCCCAATCGAAAGCTTGATCTCCCACCTCTCATCTCTTATCTCTGTGTTCTTTATTGACCTGGGTTGTTCAGACCAGAAACCTTGAAATCATCCTTACCTACACTGTTTCTTTCCCATTTAATATCCAGCCAGTTAGGAAATCCTATGTGATCTGTTTTCACATTACACCCCGGGTCAACTTCTCAGCACTTTTACCACCATCATCTAAGCCATCATCATCTCTTGTCTGAACCACAGCAAGAGTTACCTAACTGGTTCTCTCCTTTTCTCCCTATAGCCTATGGTTTACACATCAGCAAAAATGCTCTTCTGCTCCAAATTGTCTAATAGGTTTTTATCACACTTGAAATAAATTCAAAAGTCCTTATCATGATGTATAACATTGTTTCCTTGCTTCATTCAAGTCTTCTGAAAAGCTGTTCATGAATAGATAGGTGATGGATAGATAGAGTAGTCTTCCTTGCTTGACCATCACTAATTACCTTATTTCTCTGTAATGCTTAACATTACTACATATGTTTATATGTGTTTGTGTGTGTATGCGTGTATACGTGTATATGTATATGTGTGTATAAATTGTCTGCTTCCCCACTAAAATGTGAGCTTTGTTAAGTCAGGGACTTCATTTGTTTTGTTCATGTCTACACAGTAAGTACCAACCACTAACAAATGTTGAAGAAACAGACTGATTCTTTCTTATGTACCAAATTTCATGGAAGTTAGAAAACACAGCTAAAAATTCAACACATTGGGGTGCCTTGGTGACTCAGCCAGTTAAGGGTCTGCCTGCAGCGCAGGTCATCATCCCAAGGTCCTGGGATCGAGTTCTGAGCCCCATGTCAGGCTCCCTACAAAGTGGGGCACCTGTTTCTTCCTCCCCTTTGCCCCCCGCTGGCCTGTGCTCTCTCTCACACTCAAATAAATAAATAAAAATTCAACACATTAATATAAACAAAGTAACATATTACTGTAAACAAAATATTCCATTTTATTACCACTATCCTAGAGAATGGTGCTCAGGACTACTTTTTTCTTGAATTAACCATACAGTTTTCTGTCTTCATTCTTTTTTTTTAAAGATTTTATTTATTTATTTATTTGACACAGAGACAGCCAGTGAGAGAGACAGTCAGTGACAGAGAGGCAAGCAGGGAGAGTGGGAGAGGAAGAAGCAGGCTCCCAGCAGAGGAGCCTGATGTGGGGCTCGATCCCAGAATGCCGGGATCACACCCTGAGCCGAAGGCAGACGTTTAACAACTGAGCCACCCAGGCGCCCCTCTGTCTTCATTCTTAAACTGTATCAACTAAACATAAATATTGGATTGATATTTAACACATGCATATATACACATTTCCCTAAGTGTCTCAAACCAAAAAGTATGAGTAAATGGAGCTTTCTTTGTTCCAAAGAATAGCTAAGTGGTGATGATGGGATTCTATTATTCCAGGAAGTTCTAAGTAAAGTAATTCAAAAGGTCATAAGTAAGCAATCAAGCTATTTGAGGACAGATGGTATCTTCAAAGGAAGGAAAGGTAACCTCCATTTGTTTCTTAAAGGTGTTGAAAAAGTGAGATTTTCATAGAAGATTAAAATCTACTTAGAAGTGATCATATGAAAAAAATAAAGCTCAGTGGAGAAAGAAACAGAATTAAAAATTTTTTTTAAATTACATTTACCTACCCTAAATATGGTATAACCTGAAGTCCCAAAATGTGTATAAGCAATAAGGGTGTAATCAAAGAGGAAATAACTTAGTTTCTACTCCAGAGTAGCTTTTACTCAGTGTGAGGAGATAGCTACCCCACCACCATGTCTTCAGTCTTCAAAGCCTGTGGCTGTCACTCGCTCTATGTTAGTGACTTTACAATATAGGGCAGCAAGTGATACTGTAGAATCAGTATTTTTTTCCTATCAAAACATTGTTTTTTGTTAGTGTAGGAGATATGCAAGAGTTTATGGGAGCTCATAATAATGGTGAGTAAGCAGTCTCCTGTGTCATATTGTGTGCAAATGGTGGGGGGGTAAGATGTGCGGGTTTCAGAAATGTCCTTCCCAGAGGAAGGGCCATTTAATCTGAGAAGAGAAAACCACCCATTCCAATGAGAGGAAACAGAGTGAACTTTAAAACTAACATGTTACTTGTTAGTATGCAAAGAAGTCTTTGGTTTCAGTCTTAATTGCTTTGCTTTCTGTTTTCTTGGGCATTTGGTTAACTGGTCAAGGTTTCTTCATTAGCTATAGGATCTGGCTAAAAACAATGGCCTCCAGGAGCCATGTTTAAGATTAATTAAAGAAAAATAAACAATATAAATAAATAAATAAATAAATAAATAACATAAATAACATAAATAACATAAATAATCTATGTGAGAAATACAAGTTATGTTGAAGAACTCTACCAAAGTTGATTATTACTATGATGCAAATTACAGACCACCACATTCTTTCTCAACTTCATTTTATAGTCTTGTGAAAAGCTTACGTCCACTCTGGGTTGTTGTACTTTAAAGAAGCTGTTGACAAACTAGGTGGCATCTAAGGAAAGAGCGAGAAATTGAGGAAGACTTGTGAAAAGGCTAAAGGAGTTTGCATGACTTTGTCTGGAAATGAGATGACTGAAGAAGGATATTGTAACTCTTTCAAACTATGAAGAGCTGTTATTAAGAAAATGTAGGCCAGCTGTTCTTTAGCTCCACTGAAGTCAGAATAAGAAAAAGTTGGCTGAGTTTGTTTAAACATTAGAAAGCCTTGAAAATAAAGGTTACTTTAGATTCTTGGAGACAGGAGATAAGTTGTCTTCTTAACAGGCGATCTTGAGATATTATCTGCTCAGAAGAATAGATACTCAGAGGTACCTCTTCAAGCTCTTGGACTCAATGATTCTGGTAACACACTTCAGAATAGTTGGTAAAGGACAGGGGTGGGTTCATTTGGAAGACAATCACCAGCATAAATGTTCAACTCCTAGGGACATGGAAGTGCCCTTTTCTGAGTTCCCTCGAAGGGATCCTCTTGATTGTCAACTTCCCCTGAGCCCTTTACAGAATGATGCTTTTCTGTGAGAGGCTATTTCTGTTTTTTATTATCTTCCATAGAAGCTTATTTTCAAAACAGAAGGCAAAAAGACAAGAAATCTTTTAAATTCCTTATCACATTTTTAAACATCAGAACTTGAAATCTAAATTATGTGCCTTTCAATTAAAAAAAAAAAAGAAAAAGTTTCACACACATTTAACTCCTGTAACATATATAGTGCTAACTCGTTAAACCATCTCAAATGTAACTGTCCTTTGCTGAAGAAAAAAAAAAAAAAAGAAAGAAACTCAAGCCTTAGACCTACATATAGCATTCATTTGCATGTCTATGCATATATACACACACCTTATTTTACATTAAATCTGTCTCTATACTATTTATATTTATACCCATTTGCTATGTCCAAATATATTTGGCTATTTTTGAAATCTACAGAGTATTCTTCTGAAAGTATTCTTAAGAAGTTATACTTGGTAAGACTTTGCAACAAAGCTGAATTATGGTGGAAATCCTATACAAATACCCAATCTTTCCAACAGCAATAAATTACAATGTCAGAAACATAAGGTGCTGACCTCCCAGTGTGATCAGTGTGGGGGCCGAGTGATAGGGATAAAGCTCCTGATTAGAAATGTTTTTCTTGAAGAATAAAGCATTTATGCAGGGAAACAGCCATGAATAAAGTCTATCACCTCCTGATGTTTATCCATATAAAGCACAAGATGATTTCTCTTCAAGGAAGAAAAAAAGAATAAGAAAAACCTCACATTTTGGACTGATACTCAAAGTTATAAATGTTTAATGCATTTGATTACTACAATTTTATAGGGTTTTTCTTCCTCTGAACAAATAAAGAAATCTTTTATTTTTTTTTAACAAAAAAGAAGCAAATGAACAATCCTGAAAGTGGAAAAGCATTTTGTAATTTTAGAATACAGAAGTGACTAGTGGGTTATGTGCAAATTTCTTTGAAAAATAACAGCACACTGCTTGAGTTGGATTGTATTTTTAAAAGTCAGGATCAAGGACTGGAGCTGTGTAACGTGCTTCACAATAGGAGAACAGCTATCAAGCTCCCGAACTTCACCAACCATGACAGAAGCAGAACATTTCTTTCATTCTCTCCTTGCCTCCCTCCCTCTAAAAATTCCCAGTAAAATACTGTACACCCTGCAATAAGGAGAGAGTTTTTTCACAGAAACTGAACCCACCATCACGTTTCCCAGAGTTCTTAACATTTCAGATGGCCTGCTTTTTAAAAAATACCAATGCCTGGGCCCTACTCAAGACAAATTATTTGGATGGGACCCAAACATCAGTACTTTAAAAACTCTGCAGATAATTCTAATGTGAACCTAGGACTGGGAGCTACTGATCAGCCACTGGCACCCACTTGTGTGTCCTACTATATTAATGATGGCAAGAACACGTCAGTTATATGGGCTAACATTTTAAGCCCTGGCCATCCATTCCTTCTTGGTAGTCTCCAGTCTTTTGCTTCCTCAATAATCTCTTGGCCGTCTCCATAGTCAGATCCTTCCCTTGACATAATAGCACTATGGTAATATTTTCTAATCTTGACACTCTTCTGGCTGGATCTTTTCACACACAGGGATCTTCTAGAGATATAATGTTCATCATTTTATTCCCTAAACATAGCCCTCGAACCTTCTGTGGCTGCCTACTTCTTCATACAAATATTCAAATTCATTAAACAGAACATTCCAGGACCTCTGCAATCTGGTCCAGACTTTCTTTCCATGTTGAGAGTGCATCATTTCATGGCAGAGATCCTTAGTATTTCCTGAGCACCTTAGTCAATCTTGATTTTTTTTCCTTCTGCTCTTGTCTTGAACTTCTGACTTCCTCTGTTCAGCCCAAATCAAACCCTGTCCACTCTATACTCTAGCTTAAGTATTTCTTCCTAAAGCATTTCTCAACCACATAAGCAACTCTCATTAATTCACTGTCATTAACACTTATTTTTAGCACCATTCAATTCGTCCAACTGTGCTCCCAATGCTATTTCAGTCTTTTCAAAGACAAGACAGGTATATCATCTACAGCTTTGAGTACCTGGTAAAGTGTCTCACACATAGTAGGTGCTCAAAACTCATTGTTAAAGTAATGTAAAAATGATTAAATGGCACAGAGCTATCATGATCTCATATCTTAGTGGCTTAATGCTGAGTATGCAAGTGCTGGGAAGTGCTGTCTGGATTCCAATGCCAGAATTATATTTATGAGGACATATGGAGGACAAAACAGAAAGGAATGCTAAGGTCCAAAAAAGAAAAAAAAAATCATTCTCAGAAAAAGCATACCATTTTTAACCTTAGAGTGCATTTAGATTTCCAGAAGATCACACAAAAAAAGTGATGGAAAGTAAAACTTCAGCATGGAAGAACCATTAATTTTAAGGTCCTTCAAATGTAATCCTGATCAAAAGTTCCTTAAATAAAGCTTTAGTCTATTCTAATTCAACACTCTTAGGGACCAGTCGAGATTGCTCTATCCTGTTGATGTTAAATGGTCCTTTTGAATATGAGAGGGGTGTTAGAATTTGCTATCACACAAAAGAAACTGATTTATTTGGGGACCCATGATGCCTCATTTCCTTTCCTGTCCTGCTTAGCACTTCTATCTCTGACTAAGCAAGGAAGATGTGGAGTCACAATGTTTCCTGTACTTTTCTCTTATAAAAGAATAATTTCTACCTCTTTCATAATAACGAGTCTTTGTTTTGATATAACAATTGATTAAATTTTGATTTTTTTAAAGCTTTCTTTAAAAAATCAAAGAGTGTGAGAGTAATATAGGTGCAATTTTCAGTATATGATAGTGTGGGCCTTTTTCCCTCATCTCTGGCTAGTTAGAATCAACATGATGCTCCAGGAGCAGGGCCAGAAACCCATCATGGTAAAGTCACTCCTCAATTAGAAGAGACAGGAATGGCTGACCCAGAAACAGGGCATAAGCCAATGAGCTCTTCCTAGTGATAGACGTATTTCAGAAAAAGGTAAATGGCTGAATAAAATACAAAGAGAAATAAACCTTGTTATTTAAAGAAAAAAAATTCTAGAAGTAAGAAATTTTATGCAAGATTCATAGAAAAGAAAGTCTCTCTCCCTATCACCCACTAGACATGAGGAAACATGCATACTTAACTGCTTCTAAGACCATCCCACAACAACAAGGGAACAAGGCTGGAGTCAAAGTTAGCATCATGGTTAGTGCTGAGAGGTGAGGTGGATCAGATTCCCCAAAAGCCAACTCTTCCTTCTGGTCTTATTATGTGAGCTCATAAATTCTGTTTTAAGTTAGTGTTGGGTTTTCTATTATTTACAGTCTCAGTACCTTAAGTGATACGATGATCATGACAACTCAGATACTAAAGGAAAGGCATACTTTATTCTAAATGTCAAATAAGCTTATGAAGCCAAGATGCATCCGCTCTAAAATGTGTCTTGTTTTGATAATGGTTATTAACGCAACAGTGGCTTTGGTACAGAAATGCCTTCATTTGTTAATTTATCAAAAATTCATTGAGCAGGAATACCTGAGTGGCTCAGTCCATTGGGCATCTGCCTTTGGCTCAGGTCATGATCCCAGGGTTCCAGGATCAAGTCCCGCATCGGGCTCCCTACTCAGCGGGGAGCCTGCTTCTCCCCTCTGCATGCCGCTCCCCCTACTTGTGCGCGCTTTCTCTCTCTTAACAAATAAATGAATAAAATCTTTAAAAATTTTTTTTAAAAAATTCATTACCCATCTACTATGTGCAAGACAGTGAAACATTCCAGAAGATGAACATTGAACGAGTCCTTATAGGTGTTATGAGTGTAGGGAAGAAAAACAGAATGCTAAGGAAACACATAGTAGGAGAGCAAACCTATGGTTAGAACTCAGAGAAGAGATCCTTGATAAATCCACTTTTACCCCAAGGTTTGATAAGAGTAGGGAAGAGTGAGAACAGAGAAATAATACATCCTAAGTCCTGGACAAAAGAGGGAGTGTGGTATTTTTGAGAACTTGAAGAGCTCGAATGTAGCAAGAGTGAGAGAACAGTGGAACCAGGAAATCAAGACCTTGAGAGTCGAGATAAGCATTTGGGCCTCATCTAAAGTCTTGAAATATCACAAGTACAAATATCAGATGTAAATGTCAGATTAACACTATTCTATCCATTTGCATTTTGTAGTTGTTTAAAAGAAAGTCTGCCTTTGTATGTATGAAGTTGGGAATTCATGTTAATAAAAAAATCATATCAGTATATCCATGGGAAGGCAACTATATTTCCTTTCAAATCCTCTACTAAGCCAGATGGATAAAGTTTCATGATCTTGAAGACTTTTGAGTGCTTTAAAATATTCAAAACAAATACTTGCCCCTAGGGCATGTAGATGAAGTCACTAAAGCATTCTCAGTTTTATAAATTTAACCAAATTCAAGTTTGGAGGTGAAAACTTTATTTTCCAACAGTATTTACTGAATACCTCATCTATCAGGTGGTAAGCGTGCTTCACTACCTATTTTTTCCCAGTTGTGTCATGCATATTTTCATATGGTTACTGTACATAATAGTTGATTTTAAAGAAATCTGCAAATATTATAGGGTTTAATACATCCCTCAGGGATTAGATTCCATTTATTTAAAAATCCCCTTGAAATTTACTAGCTGTGGCACAGGGGGCATGTTACATAACTTCTTTAAGCTTCAATTTCCTTCTTTGTAAAGTGGAGATATTATTAGTTCTATGTCGAGTCTTTGTTCTTAGGATCAAACAAAATTAGATTTATTGAACAATATACCTGGACTAGAGCAGCTCTCAGAAATATTAGTAATTATTAGTAGTAGTCATTATTTTTAATCCATAACGCATGTAGAGATATCAATCCATATTGAGCAGCAGTGAAATGGAAAGGTCATTGGGCTGCTGTACGTTGGAACATCAGGTGCAATTGGAAAGAGAAGTGGAATTAGTGATAGGGCTTGCATACTTGAACATTGAGCTTTGGACAGACAGCAGCATCTGTAAATCAATCCAGGAAAATTCTGTCATGTGGACTCAGAAATCTGATATCTGAGATTCAAAATGCAGTTGGAAGACAGAGGAAGATTGAAAACAACAGCAGAAAATCTGATATTGAAGTATTAGAGAAAATATTCCAGCAGGACTAGCTACATTTTAAGGATCTGGTAGCCCTGAGGCAGTAACTCAGTCTAGAGGAGAATTAAAGGCTTGACATGGATGCTGGCTAAAGTCAGAGGAATGCTTTCTTGTTTAATCTTGACACTCCTAAGCTATTGATTCTGAACAAATTACATATCATTTTTGTGATTCAGTTTCCTCATCAGTAAAATGGGGATAATCATATCTGGCTTGTCTACCACACAGCATTGTTGTGATGTCTAAACAACGTAATAGGTAAGAAAGTACCTGAAAATTCTAAAGCGCTATATCGAAGTACAAATAAATCCATTCAGCAATATTTATTGAATCTTTATCCTGTTCCTGGTATTGCAATACAAAATGAAAATAAATATTCTATTGTTTTAAGACACTGTTCAGTAAGGAGTCAACTATGAACAATCTGTATATATATAGATATACTATACTATACTATACTATACTATACTATACTATACTATATAATATAATGAGAAACCAGCTTTCACAAAGACATGCATAAGGTTCTGTAGAACCCATTGTGGAAGGAACACCCAAGCCTGCCCAGGAGAACCTAGGGAAGATTTCATAGAGGAGATAAAATGTGAGCTGATATTTGATAGAGGACTGGAAGCTTTCCAGGTGGTTGGGGGAGGGAAAGATGTTCCTGGGAGAAAGGGCAGAATGTACACAAAGCCCAGTTGTGTCTTCCGTGGATTAAATAGAAACAAAAGTTGCGAGTAGTTCAAGCCAAAGGCTCTGGGGCCTGCATTCTTTTTCAGTGTCATCATGGTCATTTCAGTTGCAGAACATGTTGGAGAATAACTGACCTTGATCCTGGAATATTCCTCTCATTTGGCCAGGTTCTGTAATTCTTCCAACTAGGTCAGAGTTAGCCTTGCACCTGCAAATATCATTGCCTCTAGTAGCCAACAGTGAGCACACTCTATGCTGACTTCGATCTAGCCAAGTTCTACATTCATCAAGGCAACGCTTCTGCAATCAAGGTTGAAGATATTAACAGAATATCCAATGTGGGTGATTGCATCATTTCTGCCCCATGGCTGAACAGAAGGTTTCAGTTTCCACTGCCTGCTAGGCTACTTAACCCTTATAAGCAGAAATATTCAGATGAAGAAACCCAACTGTTACTATAATTTTGTAGATGTGAGACATCTGCATATGACTTCATGGCATCTGGCACAGTTTGAAACATACAGAATCCAGGGCTGAAGTTTCAGTGTCTCTAAGTACACCATGTGACAGTTTAGGAAACACTCACCATGCATGATAGCACCAAAACTCCACTTCCAAATGAGGTAATACAAGGAAAATCAAATATTCTGTTGAAATAACTATATAAGACTATATATAAAATGTACTGTGTGAGGAAAAGTCCAGTCAAATTTACATAATTTTAGATCATCTCCCCTTTATATCAAGATGAATTCTCATAAAGTATCTTTAACATCAGAATGTATAAAAAGAGGCGTTTCTTTTTTCTTATCCATTTAACAAACTTTTATTGAAAACCAGTTAGGTGCTAACCCTCTGATGGACAATGTGAATAAAGAAATGCATGACTCCTTCAAGGGAGGCAAGATGTAAGTGAACAGCTAACTACTTGGTGAGAATAAGTCATGTCTGCACAGGTGACATTTTCACATTCTTTGGAGAACCTTTTCACGTGGTATTGATGAGGTGGTCAGTCTGGGTGCTCTATCCCTCAAAACCACTCACGTTCAGGGACAGTGCATGATTCAGAGAGGCTAATATGTACTACATTGAGACTTTACCCCCAAAACATGCAGGAAAAGGTATGTCGCTTTCCACCTGGGTTACTATGGTGAAAGGATGAAAGAAACTAATCTATACCTATTACATTTTAGGACTCAGGCTATCAAAGACAGCTTTGACAAACGGTACAAGTATTATTCAGAAGAGGTGTGGCATCATCCAGCAAAGCAAAGAAGATATGTGTATTTTGTGAACAAGCAATTCAATTCTTAGGAAATCATGCATATGCACAAGGCTCAGGATTAATAAACATAAGGTTCCTAGCAGCATTGTTTACAGTAGATCCAAGCTAGAAACCAAGAATAAAAAGACATAAGTAAGTACATGTGGAATATTATACATCATTAAAAATGAATGAACTATAACCAAACAGCATGGTATAATCACAATATCATAATATTTAGTGACAGAAGGTAGATAAAAGAAATGCATGAAATATTATTCTATTCCTTTACAGTAAAAAAAAGGCAAAACCAAATATGTTATTTGGTGGTAATTGGTAAGACAATAAAGAACAAGAAAATGGAAAAGCTAGGAAAGTAGTTACCTCTAATAGGGCTTGAGTGGCTTGAGATCAGGTAGTAATACATGGAAAGCTTTGAGGTACTAATAATGTTTTTATTTTAAATGGGGCATTTACTTTATAGTTTTTCATAGAATTGTGTTTCTATACATTTTATGGACTTTTTTGTATGTGTGTTACATTTCACAGTGAAAAAAATGCATAAAACAAAGCAATGCATTATGACCAAATGGATTTAGCTAAGGGTTGCAAGAAAAATTCAATCTAAAAAATCTATCACATTTCTTTATTACCAAAATTGATTATGAAGAAAAAATCATGAATTATCTCAATAGATATATCCATAGGATTCTCTACATTTCAACAGCCATATACAATTAAAACACCCCCAGAAACCTAGCAAAGTATGAAACTTAAAAACAGTTATGTACCAAAGCCTGCAGTAAACATAATACTCTGTGGGGAAACCTTAGATACTTTCTCTTTCCAAACAGCAGCAAGACAATGATACTCATTATTATCACAACTGCTTAATACAGAACTGAAGGTCTTGGCTAATTCTATAAGGAAAGCAAAATAACTACAGGATTGAACAAAAATCAAAGAAAGGAGAAAAATTGTGAATATTGGTGGATGATACGAACATCTACATAGAAAACCCAGCACAATTAAATTCAGAGTATTGTTTTTGTTTTCTTGTTGGATACAAGATCAACCTTCAAAAACCAATAGCATTTTTCTTCATATCAACTTTATCCCAAGTGAAATGTAAGGTCAATAGCAATAACATTATAAAGTATCCATAGATTTTAACTTAAAAAAGACTGCCCAGATTTCAATGGAGAAAAATTATTTGCATAAAAGATCTGGGAAAAACATTTTGTGTTCTTATTTGGGATTATAAATAATACAAATTTTAATCCCCTGTAAATCAATAAATAAACTCAAGGTAATCAAAAGCAAAATTTCAGGGGCACCTGGGTGCCTCGGTTGGTTAAGCATCTGCCTTTGGCTCAGGTCATGATCTCAAGGTCCTGGGATCCAGCCCTGCATCATTGGGCTCCCTGCTCAGCTGGGAGTCTGCTTCTCCCTCTGCCTCTGCCCCTCCTCCCTGCTCATGCTCTCTCTTGCTCACTCTGTCTCAAATAAATGAAATCTTAAAAAAAAAAAAGCAAAATTTCATCTGGATGGTTTTTAGAATTTAGTGCAATCATTCTAAAATTTATATGGAAGAATAAAGACAACAAATAGCTGATTCTTCTTTGAAAAAGAAGAGCAAAGAGTAGATATTTTGTCTCTCAGATAATAAGATAAAAGCCACTAATAAAGTAGTATGGCTTTGGTTTAGGAACATCCTGAAATGAAACAGTGAAACAAAAGAGTGAGTTTATTAACAGATCTTTGACTATCTG
This sequence comes from Ursus arctos, assembly GCF_023065955.2. Lineage (NCBI taxonomy): Eukaryota > Metazoa > Chordata > Mammalia > Carnivora > Ursidae > Ursus > Ursus arctos. The sequence goes on from NW_026622852.1 coordinate 4,000,718, forward strand.
GAAAGTCAATACTTGATAATCTGGCACCAAATATTCAATAGGACATAAATGAGTTTTTTAGTATATGGAATCGAGAAAATAAATTTACAATATATAGAAAAATAAAGCTGGATCCCTATTGAGACATCTATACTGGCATTTTTGTCATAACAGCAACATATATACAGTGCTTAGTGTGTAGAGATAGGTACTTTTTAAAATGCTTTTTAATATATTAGCTCATTCATTTCTCACAATCCTATAAGTCCATTAGTATTATTGCTCCCATTTTGCATACAAAAACAGGTGTATAGAGATTAAGTTGTCCAAATTCACCCAGTTGGTTTGTGAAGGAGCCATGACTGAGAATTCAAACAGGGTGGGTTGCAATAAATTTCTGTGATCTAGATAGGAGGAAGGACGTAAACAATATCACAAAAGTACTAAAACAAGGAAATAGTGTCTTTTATAAAATAAGAATTCAATATTTTTATTCACTGAAGATTGAAAGGAAAAGTTCCCAGTCAGATGGCAAACTGGGCCAGGAAATACAATTTTCCATGTCTAAAACTGACAAGGTTTATGGTAAGATTATCAAGCAATTCCTGCTAATCAAGAAGAAGAGGATAGAAACTCATTGAAAAAATAAGCAAAGGATAAAAGATATTCAATAAATGAAAGGGAATCTTCTCCAAAAAAACTTGTAATCAACAAAGTGATGCCCAAATTCATATAATTAGACAAATGGAAATTTAAGCACTGACATCACTTTTTACTTATTGTATTGACAAAAACGGGAAAACTGAATCATGCCAGGTGTTGACAGTCATGTAAGAGCCCTCATTAAACTCCTGTAGATATTATAGATGGAGACAGACATTCTGGAGAACAATCTGGCAGTACTTTGGCAAATTCAGAATACACCTGACCCAGCAATGTCACTCAAATACAAAAGGGTTGGTATACATGGATGTTTATCAGGAGGTCATTTGTGTTAGTGAAGAGTTGGAGGTTTTCTATGGGTATATCCTAGTTTCATACCATAGAATACTATAAATCAGAGAAAAGCAATAGACAATGACTATACAACAATATGAATTAACTTTTAAATTAATGCTGAGCAAAAATAGTGAGAAACACAGTGAATTCTTGCACATTTTACAATAATATGTACGAATGAAACATCAGAAAGGCCATCTTTGGGTGGTGGGAGAGGAATGACAATGGGAAATGGGGATAAAAGATAATAAATAAATGGATGAATAAAATCAACCTATGATGACAGGATGCCATTCGATAAGGGGGCCGATGAAGTCATAACCCTGTCCCTGAGGTCCATGATAAAGAGAAAAAAAAAAACGAGAAAAGCAAGACCAACATGCACCCAGACTTTATGGAGACTATATCCTAAGGCAGGAAATAGCTATTAAACTACTAATTACTACATTGCTTTTTAAATTACTATTTTGAGAAGTGCTATAACAGATGAGAAAATAGAGTATTATAAAAACATAGTAAGGTATAGGAGAAAAATAGTATATATCAACCAAGTAGCAGTCATTAGATGAATGTTTATGTGATACAAGAAATTGGACTAAGAGTCAGATAGACTTACAGTTCTAAAACCGGAGGTATGTAAAGTTGCCATGTGCTCAGTGTTTAATGAGAAACTCTTGACTCATTACTATTTTTAATAACTTAATATATGTTATGAAGTAATTTGAGCATGAATACTCTTGCTTACTCCCTAGGCTAGTGCTATGGACTTACTGGCATGTTTTTCATGTTAAATAAAAGAGTGTAAAGCTTATCTTCTGTACAGCCATAGAACACTATGGCAGCCCTACACAGTGGAGTTGAAAATAGCATCTTTACAAAACAGTGAGTCCTAGATAAGCTTTCTATGTTTGAAGATGCGTTCAGACTTGTGAAAAAATTCTGCAAAACCAAGGAAGGTGTCCATCTTCCAAAGCATTATAAAAGGTCAAATATTTAAGAAATATTTATTTTAGGAAACAAGAAAGTTATTTAAAAACTGACTATAAAATACAATAATTCATGAATTCTATGAAACAGAAAAAAATAACAAAAAAAAAACAGGCTATGAAAAAGAATATAGAAATGGAAATTAAAGGGGTGCCTGGATGGCTCAGTCAGTTGAGTGTTGAACTCTTAATTTCTTCTCAGGTCATGATCTCAGGGTTGTGGGATTGATCCTGTGTTGGGCTCCTCACTCAGCGGGGATCTGCTTGGGATCCTCTCTCTGCCTCTCCCTCTGCTCCCTCTACCCCCACTCTTGAGCATTTCTGTCTCTCTCTCAAATAAATAAATAATATTTTTTAAAAAAGAAATGGTGATTAAAATTGATACAAGAAGACATCATTACAATAGCTAACTTAAAATCTATTGTGGAAGTAACAAAATTGACATTACAAAAATTCAGATCAGTGAAAGTAAAGAAAAAAACCTTAGAAATTCTTGCAAAGTAAACCTGCTAAATAGAAAACCAGGTTGAATTTAAAATTTTCAGTTGATTTTGAGAAAGAAAGTAGAACAAGAGGAAACTAAAACACACGGAAGAAAACAAAAAGATGCAGTAATGGAAATAGCTTATCTGAAAACATATCCTTAAGAAAGCCTTGTGTGTGCATTCCACAAAAAAAAAAAAAAAAAAACAGAATCAACTGAAGATATGCTTTTACAATATTTTTAGCTTAAGCTTTTTAAAAAGCTTAACAGCATCTTTATAAAAATTCAGGTTATTAACAACAAAAAAATATTGAGCTGCTACCCTTCTTTTCTTCTACAACTTTAAAATGTTAAAAGATTATGCTTAAAATTTGTAGGATTTTTTTCTATGTAATCTTTCAAAAAATATTTTAACTCAAGTATTTTATCTTGAGCCAAGTTATTGTTATGCATAAATACAAAGAAAACTTTACTAGATGTAAGGCTGCTCAGAAAGTATGTTTTTACTGAAAATCACTAGTCACAGAAACACTTCAGCTGGCCAAGACATAAACAAAGATAAATTCACAATTGACAAAAATTTTAAAAATTGAAAGAAAAATACCCCAAATCAAAATCACACCTCTGTTAAAAGTCAATATATTAGAATACAGTGCTTGAGCACACTGGCTTTGGAACCAGGTAGCTAGAGTTCAGAACCTGGCTCCTGTAATTACTTGATTTCTTTGTGTCTTATTTTCTTTGTAAGATGGTAAGGACAATAGTGTCAACTACACAAAGTTATTTTGAATATTAAATGATATTTGTAACTGTTTCAGATAGGGTCTGGTACATAGCAAAAATCAAATGAATATGATCTCTAATTATTAAAAATCTTGAGAATATATTTTTAGATTATAGCAGCAACTACAGCAAAGTTTTCTTCTTTGACCCATTTTTGTGGGGCAACCATCCTAACTAATCATACTAATGAGATGACAAATGTTGAAGCCAAACAATAATAGTGTTAATAAAGGCTATACCTATATTGAGCATTTACTGAATGGCAAGTATTTTATATTATCTCATTTAATCCTCATAAAAATTTGAGAAATACGTACTTTTCTTATTCCCATTTTATAGATAAGAAAATGAGACCAAAGAAATAAGCAACTTTCAAAGTCCCAGAGCTTGCAAGTGGTAGAGCTGGGATTTGAACATTGACCCCTGACAGCTTCATACTAGCTTATTCAAGTTAATTCTTCATTTTATCCTATACCAGAATTGAGTCAGACAAGATGTTGCACTGTATAACTTTTTTTTCATTTCAATAGAATATAATTATATTAAACAGCATACAATTCTGTGGCAAGTAAAACAAACAAAAAAGGATAAATGACCTAACATGAAACCACCCAATCCAGGAGTCAGCTCTGATGGCACTATCTCACTGTTATGACACACAGGCCCTACATACACTTCTGCAGTAGCATCTATTATACATTATCTCTTGCATTCATTTTCTTTTTTTTTTTTGAGCTTTCAAAGTGGTTTTATTTTATTTTTAAAATAAAAGTAGTATATATTTAAGGTATACAACATGATGCTTTGATTACATATAAGTAGTGAAATGATTAATACAGTCAAGCTGATTAGCATACCAACCTATACATTCTTGACATGTCTGTCTCTGTAACACAGTGCCTAGCACTCATTAATGTGTGTTTAATGGATGATAGAATTTTAGCTGAGGACCACTGACGACATTTCTTAACACCGTTAGTCAGTAGTACTATGAAGCATGAATAACACACAAAAGAATGGCAAAAATACAATGATGGAAGCATGCATTATCTCACTTAATTCTTACAACAAGACTTCATGGATGCAAATAATTTCTTTTTTTTATGACTAAGGACATTGATACCAAGACAATAAACTTCTAGTTATTCTTCCCAATCAAGTTCAGACTTCTGTTTTATTCTGTAAATTTCCCAAGAACATTCCCAAGTGGAATGAAAATCTACCAAGCTTTGTATGCTCTCTTGAGAAATAAATGTGCACTATGGATAAAATGGTGACAACATCTGAGTAGGAAACACAATTCTATGCTAGTTAACTTGTTTTTTAATAGATCAATGTTTTAGAGATCTTTAATGGACTACTAGATGAAATTTAATTTTCTTTCTGCTTTAATTTACACACATATTATTCTTCATTGACTACTCATAGAGAAAAGAATATCCTTCTCATAGCTAAAATTTATTGCTGGAAAGTATGTGCATCATGATTCACATTAAGGAAATTGCCTTTTTATTAGAGTCCTATTACTACAAGGACTCCTGGGTATATTGGTTTACAATCCCCACTTTCTTATTTTCAGGATGGCACCTGTTGTTATCAGTTGGTGAACAGCCGTTTCCCTTCATTGGATTATCTGGATTGATCACATATACTGCATTCATTTATTACTCCCTTTTAACCCTTTGCTTACTTTATGTCATGTATAATACAACCAGCTTTAGAATCACATCAAAAGAATAAATATGCAGACAGGAATATGCCTCTGTAATGATATACCCTATGCACCATGAAAAATTCTTGGAGGCCATTCATCAAATCAAATCCATGGGAAAGGTGACGAAAGGAATGGACATATACTGCATATATTATTTGCGTATAAATAAATATCTTCTTTGCCTATATAAACTACTTTATATAGACTTACTGAATGCCATTTCATCTCATTTCAGTTCAAGTCTCTTTCTACACCCTTACTTCCTTTTGCCCTATGTGGATTACTCCTACTGAATTGTTGGGTTTAAGTTCATTGAGAGCCAGGGTAATCACCCAGCTATTAGTTTTGAATCCTTCCCTGGTAATTACTACAGTGTTTTGCACTAGTAAGTGCTTGGGAAATGTTTATGGGATCTAATTCATATTTCCAAATGTGATTAAGTAATCACCATCAAACACTAGGCTCCATATGCTGTTTTGCAGTGCCAAATTAATGTGCAAGAGGATTATCTGAGTGATAATAATTTGAAGTGCATTTTAGCTAGTCTTTTAATAAATAAAAGGTAAAGGCATACATATTAAGATCATGTTCCCACTATCAAAACAATTTGTTTAATCTGGGCTATACCACGTAGCTCCCCGACTTAAAACAATTGTATAAGATTGTCAGTGTTAAGAAATGCTTTGTTCAATTTAATTTTGAACTTGTGCTCTTCCTTTTCCTGTACTGGGAAAGCCTAACCTTTGATGACATTTGATCCATATTTTGCTTACATACTATCCACAGACTGATTTTAAATAGCCAGATATATTTTCTCCTAGAGTAATGAGATTGAAGAGTATTCCCAATCTTTTGTTTGAAGCAGAAATAGATATTGTTGATTTTGTGGAGTGGTTAAACCTGGACACTTTACTTGTCTCTAAAGATGAAAGCAAAGATGTTGTCTTCATTATGGGGTTGCTGTTCCCATTTTTATCTCTGAAACTAACTTTTCCTTCAAGCTTCAGTCCTACTAATGGCCCGGTGAGCATCTCTATCTAGACGGCCACTCTCTCCACATTAAAGGAACATCCAAAAATGAGCTCTTTTCCTCATTTCCCAAATATGCTTTTCCCAAGACATTTTCTATTACTTGTCCTCATCATCCATAAACAATCAGTCACCAAGTCTTATTGATCCTACACTGGAAATATCTCTGGTATCTACCCGTCTACTCCATTCCTCTAGTACCTTCAAACACTCAGGCCTCTTTTACTCTCCCTTGGCTTAGTTGACTAGTGTACCCTCCTCAAATTGCAACTTGTTGGCAAAATTTATCCCAGTCACTCTTGCCAGATTCATGGTTTTAAAATGCAATTGGAACATATCACTCCCTAATTAAGATATTTTAAAAGCTCTCAGACCCTCATAAAAACTTGATTTGGAATATCCCACCCTCAATGATCTGCTTCTACCTTGTATTTCTTTTTTTCTTTTTTTAATTTTTTAAATAATAATGTATTTTTATTATATTATGTTAGTCACTATACAGTACATCCCTAGTTTTTGATGTAAAGTTCCATGATTCATTACTTGCGTATAACACCCAGTGCACCATGCAATATGTGCCCTCCTTAATACCCATCACCAGCCTATCCCACACCCCCCCCAAGCCCTCAGTTTGTTTCCCAGAGTCCATAGTCTCTCATGGTTCATTCCCCCTTCTGTTTACCCCCCCCCCCCACAATTTCTTTTTCCCTTTCTTCTCCTACCGATCTTCCTACTTTGGTTTCCACCTTGTAGTTCTAATGTCTCCCACTCTACCTCTCTTCATACATTAGTTAACTTACACTCCATTTAAGCTAAACCATTGGAGGTTTCCTATAAGGTTCTAAGTGTCCTTGTTTGAACTAGCAAATACTCTGCCATTCTATCTTGAACCCTGAAAGTCCTACTTAAATGCCATCCCAAAGAAACTTTTCTCTGTTTTCAAAAATCATAAAACATCTTTATCTGCACTACTTTGTAACAGGGTGAAAAACTTGCTATCTTATCTGCTAGCCCTCAATTGTCTCCTAGGGTCTTTGTTTAGGAGAATACACTAGTGGGCTACTTAGAGATAGAAAGCGAGGCTCCAAGACTGTGTCTTGGAGGGAGACAATGAAGACAGATTTAAACCAACCTATCAAAGAAATGAAGGGACGTTCTAGGTGGGGAAATACTACTGGGAAGGAGAAAATGAAAATGAAGATGTAACATAGCAGAGATCCTCTAGAGAAAGATGGCCAGCAAAATATCCTTAGTTACAGATATCTAATATTATCTAATACTAAATTTTAAGTTGTCTGCATTGTGGTCTTTTACACAAATAAATCCCTCACTTTATTTGCTTTCACCTAAACCAGGGAAAGGGATGGCATGGAGCAGTGAGAAGGGAACAGCTCTAGAAGATAGATGTGAGGTGAAATTCAGAGAAAGCAGAAACTGGGAGCCAGGAGTGAATTTAAGTCCACAATTCCTTGGTAGTTATCTTAAATTTGGGAGAGAAGGACTGTCCTTGAAATTCCTATGTGGAAAAGGAGCTTGAGTTGAATTTGTCTGAATCTCAGAGGGCAGGGTGGTGTTAGCTGATGCACAGGCAGCATCTTCCATAGCTAATTCACTTCCTGCTTGCATCTTGTTACTACTGTATAAGTCTGTTATGGTTCTAGACTGAAAATGTTCACCTTTGCAGAACCCAGCTTTGTACCTCCATAGCACTTAGCCAGGCAGCTTTCATATATAGGCTCTCAATAAATACCCACTAATGAATTAATGGGAAACTACAGAGGGGAATTTAAGTACATGGAGTCAGGGTCATTAGCCTTCATGCAAAATTGAGAAAGGTGCCCTCTTGGGGCAGACCCAGCCTGGCCAGCATTAACTGGTGAACCATCCAGTGGTACATAGCCCTGATTCAAGGTGGGTGTTTTGTGGGTACAACATGAGTTGGAGCTTAGCCATGCTTCTCCATACCTCCTGCCTTGGCGTGTGCCAGGCACAGGTATGACCTGTACAACCTTAGGGGGCCTCCCTGCTTAGAGAGAGAGACACAAGGAACAACGAAGGAAAGACTAGTTGCCACATGGAGTCTTAAGTGATCTGGCAAATGAGGCTCAGAAGTGAAAAGATGCTGATCTGAGAGAAGCAAATGCTAATATGTCCTACCTGCTCAACTTTACTGCTAAAGATTCTTGATAATATCTACTACTTTGCAAGGCAATGCACATGTAGGTATTTAGAGTTGGCTTTGAATGACATTAATTTCAATCCACTGGGGCTGTCATCTTTTTTCTTTTTTTCTTCTGTTTTTAGTTGTGGTTACTTTAGATTACAGATTCCTATGAGGCTGAAAATCTGAACTTTGGCAACAAACCCAGATTTGTAATTCATTTCTTGTTTGTTTCTTTTTAAAGGTTAAAAGCAGTTCAGTTGCCCACATACAGGCACACACTAGATAAGTCGTAAGTCCTTTAAATTCAAAAAATCATTTTTCAAAATTGGTTTTAGATGACTTTTGAAAGTCTTTCAAATAATGAAATTATTCCAAAATATTCAGACCTTCTCTGAAGTATTCCTAAAGGACTGGGGAATAAATCTAACAGATAATAATATCATGATATAAAAGCCTATTGGATAGTAACACTAGGTTTCTAGAAATTTTGTCAACATTCTTAAGAATATTAAAATTATCTGAAGAAATTCCCTGTGGACAAATTGAGAGTTACGTTTTCCTAAACAAAGGGAATTTTTCCATTAGGGAAAATGGCTCTGGCATTCCATTAAGGAACAACATCATCTCACATGTATGTAGCCCCAAATCCCTACTGTGAATAACAGACAATAACAAAGGCTAAACCGTCTGAAGGTGAATTCTGTGCTTATAGCTATTTTTCAAAACAGATCTCTGGGGACTCAAGGTATAGATTTATGAAGCATACAGGGCAAAGGGTGGATCCAACAGGAAATAAAAAAGACCATGAACTGTTAACATATGTGTTTTTGCAGGCCAAAATTCCATTGTGTAGATTTGTATAGATATAATGAGTATAAAACCGACATTGACATCAACCTCAGTATTATGGGCCTCCTAGATGTCAAAGCTGAAAGCTCCCATAATCTTCGAGCAGCATGTTGAATTACTTGCCCCATCAACTTGCTAACAGAATTTCCTGTTCTTTTATTTTCAAGAGCCAAGTGCTTTTAGGATCCTGATCTAGTATGTGGGTTGTCACCTAAATCAGCTTATAAAATATAAAATATATTTTGTTTTTCAATGAGCACATATTTCTCTGCTCGATACTTAATAAACAGCCGAGCATAATAAAAATATAATTTTTATTACTACTGACCTCACGGCTTGTCACTAATACGATTATAATTTTTTCAGGAAAAAATTTTAACGGAGGGGGCATGTCTATACACACTAAATACTTGCAACTCGTTAGCTTGCTCAAAATCATTCCAAAGCATATGTTGTCGTGTGATTCAGTTTTTTAGTTCAAATTTTTTTGAACAGGTATCACTTAGGAAAGTGTTTAGATTCTTCATGGCAGTTCTATGGAAACAATGGATTTGCTTTTTAAATATTTTGGAAAATAAATTATGGAAACACTTGAAATATATCTACTCTGCTGGGCACCTTTGTGGAGGGCCCACATGGCACAAATGTATATGGCAATCCAGGGCTTATATTCTTTATTAATGAACAAATAATAGCTAATTTAGAAAAAAAATGACCAAAAAAAGGAGGGCTGGGCACAATAATTATGTTTCTGAACTTCAATTTCTTCTTCCCCTGCTTACTTATAGGATTTTTTAAGGCTAAATGAGATAATGTATGTGACTGTATCTAATATAATTATAAAATATTGTGTAAGTAAACTAAATACATAAATCTTTAAAAAATTTAAAAATAAAATAAAATAGTGTGTAAGAAGGTAATGTGATTATTTAGCTTTCTAACTTTCTCCACATTTGGAAAATAGAACCCTCTTGCAGTAAGGAATAGACTAAACTGATAAACAATGTTAAAATTATTTGTCTTTTTAACGTTCAAAAATTTTCTTTTCATTGGTTTTCCATCGAGTCTCCATCATAGAATCTCATCAGATCAAAAGGTAGGTTACTTTTTAAAAGTCTTAATATGAATGAAAATTCAAATCTGGGTGAGAAATTTGTAATTCATCAGGGACAGAGTAAGAAACAAAAATAGCTCAACAAGTGAAAATAGTGAAACCCACAAATAAGAGGGAAAATGGTATTTCATAATCAAATGAACACATTGAATATAATAATTTCTCATTGTAAAAGGGAAAAGAGGTTAAAAGGAGAAGATATTGTCATATATTTTGGATATATTGCACATATGATCTGTTGTTCATATGAAATGCATATATCCCAATGACTCATTATAGAAATTACATGACCTTTCTTTCCATTGTATGTTCTGGGTTTGCTCCAAATCCCATGTATTAGCTTTTTCTAGGGCAAAAACCAAACAGGTTTTAAACCTTCATTTGCTTATTCTATTGGCCTCATAAGTGAAGTCCTTCTTTCTGTTCTCTTGCCAAAAATAACCTTTTATCTTAAGCAAATTGCTTCCCCAGCAATTCAATCCTGAAATCATCATTTTAATCATTATAATGGGTTCTCCCACATTTGTAGCATGGTTTTCAATATATGATTCTTACTCTGTTCTTAAGGGAATTAAAATACTACCTAAAGGGACATCATAGAAAAACAAACAAAAAACAAAACACTCCAGGATCATCATCTTTATCATCAATTCTATAGCTCCTGAGATAAAATGTTTCTAAAATTATATCCATCCCACCAATCTAGTTCATTCCTATCTGCAAATTCAGTTTCCTTCTCAATTATCACTCATATGCAGCAATTATCATGCATTTAGACTATAATTATAGCCAAATACTGTTTGTTTTCCTAATAATTTTTACGATGTTCAGCACTACTTTTATTCAGAGGTCTTTTTTGGGACTATTCACAAGCACATTACCAGCTGGTAAGCGTTACGTTTTTGGTTCTCTTCTACAAGAGAGTATAATATCTCTAGATAGGGATACACACTGGGGCTGACATTTCAGATTGTTGAAGTGGATCATCAATTAACCTCACTTGCGATGAGTCGAATCATACCATGTTCTATTACTCTGTAACATACTGTGGAAAAAATCTATTTGATGTGATACAATTTTTCTTTTTTTCATAAATCATTTTTTATTTTCTCTAGTCTGTTTCATCATGAGTTATTTAATACTTTGGTGGCTTTCCATGACACATATAATATTGTGACTAGTAATAATTAGATGGGCAAAATTAACCTAATAACTTATAGATGAAATCTACCTTCTTCACATCATGAAAATTTCATTAAGATATCTTTGCCTTAAAAGAGAGTCTGGTGAAAATTAAAATGCTTCATTAATAATTATAACTGATGATAATTTAAAACATATAGAAGAAAAACTTCTGATGCCAGTGGCAAATTTCCTCAATTCATAATATTTTGCTCTTATCTCATAGAGAATAATAATATTTTCCTGCAGTAATATCAAAAGTTTCAACTCACATTGTTACCATGCAGTACATCTGTTTCTTTAAGGGAAGATGCTGTTTATGTACCTTTTTCACATTTGAGAAACATGTTATTTATTTTATATACTTTCTTCATCTCATCCTTACCACAAAGTTATAAACTAGTTATTATTATTGCTTTTTTCATGTAAAAAAAGAGAGGTTTGAAGAAGTCAACTCATATCCTTAATGAGTGTTATATCTGAGTCTCAAACTAAGGTCTGTCTGATTAAAAAAACCAGCATTTTAAAATTTCAAGTGAACCTCTTTCAACTGTAAATATATTTTATTTATTTATTTATTTTTATTTATTTATTTATTTATTTATTTATTTATTTATTTATTTTTTAAAGATTTTATTTTTTTATTATTTATTTGAAAGAGATAGAGACAGCCGGAGAGAGAGGGAACACAAGCAGGGGGAGTGGGAGAGGAAGAAGCAGGCTCATAGCGGAGGAGCCTGATGTGGGGCTCCGTCCCACAACGCCGGGATCACGCCCTGAGCCGAAGGCAGATGCTTAACCGCTGCGCCACCCAGGCGCCCCGCAACTGTAAATATATTTTAAACCAATAGCAGGCATTCTCTTACGGTAACATAGATTCGTATATTTATGTCCTGTTTAGCACAGAATCAGCTAAAAAGTGTGTGTGTTTGAAGAGTCCATATCATAAGCACTAATTACAACTATACAATGAAAACGAAAAAATTAAAATAATAATTTTTTTAAAAGATTTATTTATTTGAGAGAGAAAGCGAGCATGTGCTCGCTCGAGCACGCAAGCTGGGGTGGGGGAGGGGAACATGGAGAGGGAGAGAGAGAATCACAAGAAGATTCCTTGCTGAGCACAGAGCCCTAAGCAGGGCTCAATCCCAAGACCCTGAGATCATGACCTGAGCTGAAAACAGGATTCAGCCGCTTAACCAACTAAGCCAGCCACCCAGGCGCCCCAATAAGTGTTTTTATTAAAATGAAATGACTAATTTAACTTTCTAATATCAAATGTAGCATAGGTTTTATACTACCATTAGTAATATTTAATGAGTTCTGGGTTATAAAATGTGTCCTAAGAGGAGAGGTGAAGAGCAGAAATAAATCATTTTCTTAAACATAAATAAGTGCAATGAGTATTTTAATAAGAACCTCCAGTTCTGATGGCTATGATTCTTCTCCAAGTGTATCAGCCTAAAAAATCATTTAGGCTATTTTAAATTTAGCACAAAACAATAAAACTCTATACTATGGAAACTGAAACCTAAATTTATGAACTATTCTGAAACATACAATAAATTCCTTTGGATGTGAAGACTTCTAGAAGCACAAGCAAGTAAGCAATGGTAAAAATCCATCTTCCTTCTGACTTCTCAGGCACATTAGGCTAATTTCAGGAATAAATCCAGTCAATTGGCAACTTAACCTATTACTCTCATCACAGAAGTCATCTGCAGCCTTTGGTTGAAGTGTTTTCTTTCCCCTTGGTCTCAGTCCTTCCTTTGGTGGTTCTGTATTTATGGTGTCACTTGGAGAATTTATTTATGACAAGACTGTGCCTCCTCTGAAAAATGATTTGTTTTATTAAAGCTTGAACACAGGGATCATATATTAAATAAAACCTCCTTAATTCTTTTAACATAGATTCTTTTTCTACTGTGGGGTACACTAAGTCACTCATTTGATTGTTTTGTATTTTTAGCACTACTGACTCAGGACTTAATTTTATTTGGGCTTTGGAACTAACTCAAATGTGTTGGATAAAATTTGGTTTTGACCCATTTCATTCCAACCTTTCCTGCAGGCTCACTCTTTAGAACCCAGTTCTAAAGACAAAATCCCTCAGTAGAGAGTTGTTTTTCCTTTTTCCCTTGTGTGATCAGAAATGCAAAATTGTAAACATGGGCAAATGTACTTTAAAAAATTTAGATTTGGAAAATAATTCATTTAGATTTTTAAAAGGAGATAGGAGAAAAACTATCTTACATAATAAGAATATACTAAACATATGTATACATATGTAAATATTGCTGATAAATACTATTCTGTAGCAGAAATGGATGACTGGATGTTTTATTCAATGTAAGAAATTCGTATCTTTTATAATCTTCCGTAAAATTACAACTTATTTTGAAATAGATTCTCATACTTAATCAACCCTTAATAAATCATTGAGTAACTATGAACAGCATAGATTGGTTAATACAAATTTTTTGTAACAGCAAATAGCAGTGACAAGTAACATTCCTGTAAAACTTACTGGGGGCCTGGCTCTGTTCTATGCATTTAGCTTATTTAAATCATTTAATCTTCCAACCATTCTCAATGCAGCATGGTTGAACAACTTGCTCAAAATTATACAGGTATTAGGTCATGAAACTGGGATGAATCTCCTGCCAGAATGTTTCCAGAGCCCATACTCTTTAACTATTGTGTTTTAAAAATCATTAAAAAAATAGCTATTAGAGGTTATGTGTGCTGTGATTAAATTTCCTATTTTTAAACAATATATAGTGTACCTATAACCTGAGGTTAATTAAGTTATTGAATACCTAGTTAAAATAAAATACTGGCTAGCACATTATGTTCACATGCTTCTAGTTAAAGCAAACTCTCATGAAAATATCAGCTGGGAAACAAAATAATTTTCTTCCATTAGCAAAAGGCTTACTTTGTTCTGTTGTTCTCATTATTTCTTTGTTCTTCTGTTTCCATACATATTAGCTATAAACATTTTTATGGTGGTTGATTTAAAATATAAAACTTTTTGTAATGTTTTGCGTATGTTGGTAAGGGCTTGGGAGGATCTTTACAATTAAGTTATACAAAGATCAGTCTGCAGGAATATCAACTTTTAAAGTGAGCTCTGTAATTAAACTAAATTTTCAGCATGGACCAAGAACAGAACTGGTTTTCATTTTGCTACAGTTATCTTTCAACTTTCTACAAACTCTCCGGAAAGATCCAAACATTATTGTTTTTTGGAAATCCATATCCAGACTTTGATTTCATTTTTAATTTAAACAAATGTTATTTTTTAATTTATGGAAGTGACATAGAATCACTGCAGAAGAATCAATAAGAGAGAAAATAAAACTACATATAACCCAAATCAAGAGATAACAGCTGGTTTGATTTTGTATAATTTTCTTCCTGTATTTAAAATAGATATGTATATGTATTTTATAAGTACGTATACTTATCTACTTTTTTCTTAGTTGTATAATATGCTATATGTCATTTAGTATCCTCATTTTTCATTAAATATTACACTATAAAAATCTACCCAAGCTCTTGATTTAAAAGAAATATGTAGCTATACGTTATTCCTTCATACAATTTGATAATTTTTAACATTTTGATGCATGCTGCTATTTAGCTTTTTAAAATAATTATGGTGAAGATCATAAATTTTGTAAAATCTTCTAAAATCATTTGCTTACTAATCAGACGAGACGACTAGCCAGGGAGGAGCCAGACGCACACGTACTAGTGTTCCTGAGGTTCTCGTACGTGAACAGTCATTTCCTTCCCACCAGCAGTGTGAGCGCCCATCTCAGGGCACTCTGGCACTCACTGAGATTTGTTCTTTTTCAGTCATCACTACTTGGTACTTGAAAATAACATATTAGGGACGCCTGGATGGCTCAGTCAGTTAAGTGTCCGCCTTAGGCTCAAGTCATGATCCCAGGGTCCTAGCATCAAGTCCCACAGTGGGCTCCTTGCTCAGCGGAGAGTCTGCTTCTCCTTCTCTTTCTCCCCCTGCTTATGCTCTATTTCACCCTCTGACAATAAAATTAAAATAAAATAAAATAAAATAAAATAATAAAAAAAGTCCTTAAAAAAAGAAGGAAAATGACATATTACTTTAAAACTTGCCTGTCTCTGAGGACTAGAGAGGAAAATATTTGTGTATGTGTATTAGGTATTAACATTTACTTTCCTGTAAGTTGTGTGCTTTCTGGCTTATGTTTGTTTTTGGCAATCCAAAAAATAGTTACTAATAAATAAACCATGAACCCATTTCTCTTAGAAAAAGAAGACACTACTGGAATTCATCCACCTGTAGAGACTTTCTAAAAATTACTTGAGCTTAAAGCATATTCCCCATTCACATAGGACAACCAATGGAAAGATCTTTGTTATCAGTTTCTTTGGCATTAATGGTATTAGCTTTCTGCTGACATTTCACCAGGTGTGACATAACTGACTCTAGTTGAAGGTGGATATGACTGTGTGTGTGTGGGTACATGTGGTGGGCAGGGGAGGGCAGTGGACCTTGATAAATTGTTTTCTCCTAAGTAGAAGTCAGTATTTTGGCTCTATTAACAGCACTGTCAAACAGGAATATTTCTAGTGGGAATGCACATTTTAGTTAATTTGCACAATTATTCCCACTCTTGTGCAGTTATACCCTAGCTTTTCTCATTCCTTTTAGTTGTTTTAGAATAGGGTACATGGGGCGCCTGGGTGGCTCAGTCGTTAAGCATCTGTCTTCGGCTCAGGGCGTGATCCCAGGGTCCTGGGATCAAGCCCCACATCGGGCTCCTCTGCTGGGAGCCTGCTTCTTCCTCTCCCACTCCCCCCTGCTTGTGTTCCCTGTCTTGCTGGCTGTCTCTCTCTCTGTCAAATAAATAAATAAAATCTTTAAAAAAAAAAAGAATAAGTTACAAAGGTTTGAAATGTGGCAGTAATCATTTGTAGAGAAGAGAAAGGAAGGGTGCTGTGTTTGTGTATGTGTTACTCAATCACCAAAATGTTTGATCACCTAACATGTGCAAGATGCAATTGTAAATGCTAGTGTTAGTGTGTATGCGGGTCTTTGTGTATGCATGTATCTACTTGGACTAGTGGTTTAGACTTGAGATGACAGACACAATAAAGGGATGATTATAGTATCATAAGCGGGGGAATTATTTGAAATACATGGTGTTTAGGTAAAAATAGATGAAACTGTACAGGATAGATTGATGCAGGGAATGACTCTATGAGGACAACTATTTAGGAGATATGACAGACAGATTTCTGACATATGGAAATGTTTGGCTAACGTGCTGGCAGTGGGAAAGGTTAGAAAAGGGGGCTGGAAGAGGCATTTTTAAGGAAGAAATGACAGTATTTTGAGGAAAAATAAGTAGTAGAGAGGCAGGAGGATGAACCAAAAGAATCACCAAATCTGCTTTTCAGAATGATGTTGATCTTACTCAAGAGACAGAAGATGAGAGGAAGAAGTGATTTGTAGAAGGTAAGAAATTTTATATTGCCGTAGAAAATATTAAGTGAAAATGTTTAATAGGAAGCAGATATATCTCAAGTGAATCAGGATTAGAAGCCTATGTTGGGAACCCTCAGCCTGGAGACAGCAGTTAAAGCAATAGGACTGAATGGCCCTTGAAGAGAGTAATGGGGAGAAGGATGGTGAGGGAACCATAGTGGCAGAAACATGAGGCAAGGCAAGCAAGAGTGAATGAAGCAAATGGAGGGTGGTGGTGGGACTTGGGGGAGGGAGAGAGGTTGAAAGTACAGATGCTTCCCCAGTGTAGTGGAAATAAAGGAGAGCTAGGGGAACGCATTTCAAGGAGGTAGCTGTAGTTGGTATTATGAAAACGAAAGATACAACAACAAACAAAGATACCACCCGCACTTTCCTCCTGGGCCAAAGGAAGGGTGGCCTTTGGTGGCTGGGCAAAAGAATCAGAAATGAGACGTAGTAGTTTAATATTTAAGTAAAATGATTAGCCTACCATTGGCCCTTCATTGTTATATGTAAGATATTAAAACAAAGGGATATGGAGGTCGTTTAGTATGTTTCTCTAACTCCTATTGATTGTTGCAGTGACATCTATCAGAGCTATTTTTCTTTAGAAAAACTGTAAGAAATCCTGGCTTTTATAATTAAAGCTATGGGTGGTATCTTTGAGTAGTGTTCATTTTTTAGGGTCAGATAATAAAGTGCTTTATTTAATGACTGTATTTGTCAGTGTGACCTGGAATTTTATGCTAATGGAAATAAAAACAGGTTTTAGCAGTGCGTCTCATGATGGGCTTTATTTCCAAAAAGAAATCTCTTCTGTTAATTTACATAGATGTGGTTTAACAGTGTAATCTCTTCATTTTCATTAACATTACAAAAATTGTTTTTTGGTCTTTCCCCCAACCTATTGTTTTATGAGAAGAGTTAAATTTTGCTTTTTGTGTCTCCTTCATTGCATGGGGTTTGTTTTCATTTGTGTTTTCGAAGCCCTAATTGGAAATTTCATGTGTCTTTCTCTTGAAGACAAGAAGACACCAACCTTTTCTTCTATATAGAATTGTTCCAAAAAGTGAAGTCAGTCCTTAGGGGTATCAATTCAGAAGAAAATTGGCATGCATTAATGGAAATAGCTGCATTCAGAATTGGGAAAGCAGAGTTCAATATTTTCTTTAATACAAGAATATTTATACAAGTTCTTTCAATAATATTCTCATGAATTTCATAATTAATATCAGTGGATGTTATGAGTCAGACTCTAGATTTTAACCATTCATGTCACAGTCACTTAATCAGTATAATTATGTGACTAAATCATACTCTGTGATTCTAAAGAATTGTAGAAAGTATGACCAATAGTTAAGATGATGAAAGAGAGCTCACTATCAACAACAGCAAAAAATAAATAAAAATTAAATTAAAAGTGACTCTCATTTATAATATGTTTTGGTTTGTTTGTTTTACACTTAAAAAGTAGATGAAGTTCTCCAGAGAATTAAGATCCATAATACCGGGGCGCCTGGGTGGCACAGCGGTTGGGCGTCTGCCTTCGGCTCAGGGCGTGATCCTGGCGTTATGGAATCGGGCCCCACATCAGGCTCCTCTGCTATGAGCCTGCTTCTTCCTCTCCCACTCCCCCTGCTTGTGTTCCCTCTCTCACTGGCTGTCTCTATCTCTGTCAAATAAATAAATAAAATCTTAAAAAAAAAAAAAAGATCCATAATGCCAAAAACCATGGAACATTGCAAAAGGAAACATTAAGAAAAAGTTTTAGAAGCACTATTTACTGTTAAAGTAAAATCAAATTGCAATATGAATTTATTTCTACATTTTTAATTAAAACATTTACTCAGACTTTTTTGTATAAAGGCTATATATATATATATATATATATATATATATATATACATATATATATATATACACACACATATTTTTTTTTGAGGGAGAGAGAGCACCTGTGTGTGATGGGGGCTGGGGGTGTGAGAAGCGTATGGGGAGAGGGGCAGAGGGAGAGAGAGAATCTTAAGCAGGCTCCACGCCGAGCACCTGATGCAGGGGCTTGATCTCACAACGTTGAGATCGTGACCTGAGCCAAAATCAAGAGCTGATAGGTTAACAGACTGAGCCACCCAGGCATCCCTAAAAGAAACATTTGGAAATGAACTACAATAAAACCATATTAATTTGGACCTCACTCAAAATATGGGATAATAGGGACAAGTTTACACTTGTCTTTCCCCATTATTTATGAAGCAAGTATTTGTTAAGCAAATTTAACAGTCCAAAAATATTCAAGAGAAATATCCTCAAGTACTTTCATTCACACTGAGTATAAATACACATAGAAAATCCTTGACCAAATTCATTTGGTTTATGAACTTAAAGATCATTGAGAGAGGAAAGATAGTGAAACAATACAGAAGCAATAGGGCAGCTTAGAAACAGCCTATGCTAAGTGATCCTGTGTCAATTATATTAACTATGTTGGGATACTGTCCATCTAAGAGAAAAGGTCATAGGTTTCAGAATATGTTTCCACTTAACTCCTAAAATGTAATTCACAGAGAGCAGGTATCTTGAACTTATTGTCAACAGTGTCCATAATATTGCCTGGCACATGGTGGGCACTCAATAAATACTTGAATGAGTGAGTACTGGGTATGGTTTAATTTTTCCTCATTTTAATGTATAATGCTCATCGAGCACTTTCTTTGCACAAGATACCTTCAGTCTTGTGTGAAGGATTGATGGGCCTGCACATTTCTGGTTCATATGTGTGGGAGTAAGATTAAAAACCCAGGCAAACAGAAGCTTAGATTATTCAATAAAATAGACTGGGGAAAGTCTTTATTTTCTTTCTAACTGAAAAGCTTGAGTACACATTGGTTGTACGCAATATGCTTGTTAGAGTAATTTTAATTAAGGTAATTTTGCCCTGACCATCAGATCAACAGTATTTTAAAATAGCTAATTAACTAGTTCACAGTAAAGATTTTGGAAACCTGCCTATATGCCTTAATTCAGAGAAATATTTAATTACGTATGTCCCTCAATGTCTAATTCATTAGACTACTTCTAAAGAAACCGTTGTTAGGTAGGACTGAACACTAAATTTTGAGGTTATTTTCATTAAAAAAAATTTTTTTTTACAATAGTAATAAAGGCTTATGGTGTTCAGAATGTAGGATAAAGCCACAAATAATGTTCTGGAAAGGGTTTGGAAAAGAGTGGGGATGGTGAGTTTACAGCTCAAATACTCCTACATTCCCCATTTACCTTCCTCTAATTTACCTTCTGTTTGGGGGTTTAAACAAGGAATCCGAGTCTGATGATACCATGATGACATATAAATTTGCTGGTGGAAATAACTCTAACCCAGAATGGAAATATAAAGAAATATTCTGAAATGCCAGGTGTCAGCATATCAAACTGTAATAATGGCAACTAAAATTGACAAAGCACCCTCCTTTCTAAAAAGAGACTTTTTCACACTGGTTTTCCACACTTTTACTTGCTAACTTGTCTATAATTTATATTATGGTACTGAAATAAAGGGTGTGATAAACATTGGTTAAGAGTTCATTTTAGACTCTGGTAGGGAGGCTGGAGATGATGGGGGTTGGGGAGGGTTAATTAGCATTTGAAGTACACTAATTGGGAATATTCCCAGCAGGGTTGTTGCCCGGAAGCCCTTACTCTAAAAAGGATGCTACTATTAGACTTTCAGCTATTTTTACCTGATCAACACCAGAGGTTTGGTGATTTAACACACAGGATATTAGATAAGATTTTTCTGTGGTGACATGGATGGTTTTCAAGATACTGAATTGCCAGAAATATTATGTAGCCACTCCTAGCTTAAGAGTCTTTGCCTTTCAGAACATGGCCTTGGGTTTAGGATTCTGATCCATTCTTTTGTTTAAATATTTATTGGAAGAATTTGTTACCCGGATCTGACTAGAAAGTTAGCGAAATTATGCCATGCCTCAAAGGAAACTTTAACACAAGATTCTGTGAGGGGGTTGAGAAGGACATTTGGGACTTTTCCAAGAGTACAGGTTGTACAGTCTTTTTCATGCCTGCATTCCTGTGAAAGCGTGTTGATAGGGCTGGTTTGGTCTTTAATGTTCTTTGACTTAACACCTTCTCTGGTGTTGAGATTAAAGGGGGGAGAAGAGCTTATAGAGGACAAAACATATATTCTGATTTTCCCACAACGATAGGAAGTTACTCCCTGGCTACAAAAGATGAGTATGAGTGACTGAATCGTCTTACATAACCTTGTCCCAGTAATCACTCAGAGGAAGAGAATTATGTTTCGTGAATTACATGAAAGCACAGAAAGGGATGTATTCAGTTTCACAGGTGTGGAACCTGAGCCACGTGCTGGATCTGGGGAACCTGGCTGCTGAGTTAGAATCTCTATCAACTGCTTACAAGCTGTGTAACTCAAGACAGGTTGGTTAAATTTTCCATGTTTCCATTTCCTCATCTGTAAAATGGGTTTACTAATAATATCTGCCTCATAGTGTTGTTTTGGAGAGTAAACACATTGATATATATGAAGAATTTGTGGCATCTAGTAAAAGGAAGTAAAGAGCAAATTGTAGCTATTATCACAAAATGCAAGCATGAAGACTGAGTCATGTGTTCTCCCAAGGTGTTTTCTCCATTAACCATTCTGTTAAAAATTTGTTAGTTTTTACTTCCTTTTTTTTTATTTTAAGATTTTGTTTATTTATTTGACAGAGATAGAGACAGCCAGCGAGAGAGGGAACACAAGCAGGGGGAGTGGGAGAGGAAGAAGCAGGCTCATAGCAGAGGAGCCTGATGTGGGGCTCGATCCCATAACGCCGGGATAGCGCCCTGAGCCGAAGGCAGACGCTTAACTGCTGTGCCACCCAGGCGCCCCAGTTTTTACTTCCTTATCTGTCTATAATGTATGCATAGTCGAAGCCATACTGACCAAATAACCACATGACTAATATAATGCAATAATTTACTTGAATCAAAATTTTCCTAAAAACTTCAGGGAAAAATCAGTTGAGATGGTTTTATTAACCTACTTTTATAGAAGAAAATTTCATATTGCTTGAAATTTATTTCAGTTCTGTTCACTAAATCTAAAAGTCTATTGCTCTACTTTATTTCATACAAGCCCTGATGAAGGAAGAATTTCTTAGATTTTTCAGCAAAGAAAATTTTCTTTATTTATCAAATGTTTAAGCGCTTACTATGCCTGTAACATTCTAACAAACCCAAGAGCGTGTACAATAGTTTATTTACAATAACTAGCAGGAGAGACACAAATAAGACCAAATGACAATTGCAATTCATTTAAAGAGTGAAGATACCTGCTAAAGGCAGGCCATCATGGCATCCCAATAATTTTGTGACATGCACTGCACTGGTACATGTGGAAGAATTCAAGAATTATTCACAAAGTAGGACTTGAGCCACACTTTGAAGAATGTATAGGTGCTGAGCAGGGCAAGATGGGAAGGGGGAGTTAATGAACTATGATTAGAACAAGCTCCCTCTCACTCCACCAACTTCCCCGCTGCTTAAATGGCTTTTCTTCACTCTGAATCCTCACTGAGGGGTGCCTGGGTGGCTAGTAGGTTGGTTAAGCATCTGTCTCCAGCTCACAGTCATGATCTCAGGGTCCTGGGATCAAGCCCTGCCTCAGGCTCCCTGCTCAGCAGAGAGCCTGCTTCTCCCTCTGCCCCTGCTCCAGCTCATGCTCTCTCTCTTTCTCCCTCTCTCAAATAAATAAATAAATAAATAAATAAATAAATAAATAAATAAATAAATAAAATCTTTAAAGAAATGTATCCTCCCTGAAAGTTCATCGAGTAAGGGTACATTTGGAAGCCATAACAAAATCAGCTTCTCACAATGCAGTATGATTTAGTTAGTTTTTTAAGGGTAATTACCATGTCTGTGTCTAGACAGCTCTTTAAACAACACCAACACAGTGCTAAGCAGGCAGTAGATGTCAATGAAGACAGGTTTCTTTCATTCAGTTTATTTAGTCAAAGGATTTTTGTTTTTTAATCTAACAGGTCACTAAATTCAATGGGACAATTATGCAAATAAAGGAAGGGATTGGAGAGAAAGGAATTTGAGACTATAGAGTAATTCAGTGGATAGAGTTTCCCTGGGGTATCAGATCTGGGGATTCGAGCCAGGGGGAGGGTAATGGAAGTGTACTGTTTGCCAAAAAAACAGGAAAAGGATTTTTGGCAAAAAGGAGAGATCAGGACAAATATTGAAGACAAATAATATTAGCTTTTTTATTTTATTTATTTATTTATTTATTTATTTGGTACCAAGAGATCTCATGGGAAAAGGCAAGGTGAAAAGGATGAACAGGAAAGAGTGAGAAATTCATGTTGGGTAAAATTGAGAGATAAATTAAGAAAGATAACACTGGTCTGTGTCAGACTGTGGAATATCAAGCTAAAGAATGCGATTTTCATCTTATGCACAACAGAAAATGCCCTTGGTTGCTCTACTTGTATCCCACAGCATACAATTAAGCTAAAGGGAACACCCTGCAATTATTCTGCAGTGTTGGGGGAAGATGGTGGTGATGGTGTAATTTTTGAATCTCCAAATCTGCCCTCCTACTGTCCCTACTATAATTAGTTAAGCAATTGAAAGAACCTCTAAATCTAACTACCAGATATAGGAGACATGAGGGTACAGAAACATCTTTAACAAAACCACAAAGATAGATGAGAAAAATTTTATATGGAGATATATCATATTCTCCAATAAATGTGTGGCATTTTAGAAGAGGGAGAGGAAACTTAAGAGACTTAACAGACATAACAACCAAATCCAATGTCTCAGGAAAATTTGAACATGGTACTGGGTATTAGATAATATTACTTCGTTATGCTATTTTATGAGGTGTGACAAGGGCATTATGTTATCTTAAAAATCATCATCCATTAGAGATACATGAAGATATATTTATAAGTGAAATGTTATAATGTCTAGGATATCTATACAGGGATAATATTCTTCTCTACACGCATATTGGGGATAAGAAAAAAAAATTGGCACTATATCGATAACACTGAAATTTCCTATTAGGATGCTGATTTTCTTTTCTTTAATTTTTTAAAAAGATTTTATTTATTTATTTAACAGAGAGACAGCCAGCGAGAGAGGGAACACAGGCAGGGGTAGTGGGAGAGGAAGAAGCAGGCTCCCAGCGGAGGAGACTGATGTGGGGCTCGATCCCAGAACTCTGGGATCACGCCCTGAGCCGAAGGCAGACGCTTAATGACTAAGCCACCCAGGCGCCCAAGATGCTGATTTTCATTATTCATTCTTCTTATGGGGATATTTGAAAATTTCTGTGGTAGGTCAAGCTATTCTTCAACTTAACACAAGACATATGAGGCTTATATAGAGCCTCAGAGATTTGGCACCTCTGCTTACCTTCTTGGGTGAACATTATTCAAGAGAGTGTTACCATATCATTTAATAACCAGAACATTCACATCCACAGGGAGTTAAACTCTGATTTCTCCACCATAGAAGGTGCCCTCAACTTCTGTTTTCTTACCAAAGAATTAGAACAGAGCTAATTCACTGAAGTTTCAGGTTTTGCAGTGATACATACTGGTTCCTAAAAATTCTCTTTAGGATGCTTAACACTAATTTTACAATGCTGTGAAGTATAAAAGGCTATTTTCATAAGCTGAGAAAGCCAACTGAGACAACGTGACATTATAGAGTGGCCTCAAAAAGGAAAATCTATTTCTTCTATTAAACATGTATTTCTAAACCTAGATTCAATATCTTTGCCCTGGTTAATAAATGATCACAATAAGATACCAGGACATACCTCTCAGAATGGCTAAACTGAAATAACAAACAACAACAACAAAACAATAGACAATACCAAGGACTGGTGAAGATATGGAAAACTGGAACTGTTAGGCTTTGCTGATAGAACGCAGCCACTTTGGAAAGCAATTGGCAGCTTCTTAACATCCAACAGACAGTTAATATGCAGCCCAACTTTTCACTCCAGACACTTCTAAGTTTTTACCCAGGAGAAAATAAAACTTATGTTCCCCCCAAAACTATTTAAATAGTATATAGCAGCTTTAACTCACAGTCATCCAAGCTGAAACAACCCAAAAGATTTTAAACTGGTGAATGTATAGATGAACTGGATACATTATCCGTACCTGAAATACTACTTAGTTAAAACACAAACTACTGATACACAGAACAACAGGGTTAGATCTCAAATGTATCATGCTAAGTGAAAGAAGCCAGACCCAAAGGCTATGTATTGTTATGGTTGCATTGGTATGACATTTTAAAAAAGGGAAACCATAGGGACAGAAAACCAAAGCAGTTGTTGCCAGGGGATAGAGGTGGGGGAGGCCAAAGTACAAAGAGCCATGAGGGAATTTGGAGCAGGGATGGAATTGTTTTACATGTTGGGGGAGGTAGCAGTTGCATGACAGTGTACGTCAATGTTCATGTACACTGAAAAGGGTGGATTTTACGCATGTAATTTATACTTCTATAAACCTGACCAAAAATTTTAAAAAATTAAAATGTTCATGTACACTGAAAAGGGTGGATTTTACACATGTTATTTACACCTCTATAAACCTGACCAAAATTTTTAAAAAATTAAAAAAAAAACCCTCTCAGAGTTCTTTCCCAGTTTCCTGCACCAATTCTCATTTCTTTCCTTATTTCCTTATCTGTAAAAAATCCTAAAGGCCATAATATTCTATCATCTGGATGAACTGTCACTGTCATAACAATTCTTCCATTTGAGGATATTGTTTTACAAAAGCAGTCCTGCTAACATCCAAGTCTTTGTAAAGGTCTTTAATTAAGTAAACCCCAAATAACAATAGCACCATTGTTTGACTTCGTTACCATAAATTCTCTCTTTTGCAAAGTCATTTTAATGTACAATACAGGAAATTCCTGGATGAAGATGGGCAAGTAGGAGGTGATAGAGGAGACACAGAAATGGAAAAACATAAGGGCATAAATGCAGAGTCCTATCATAGTTCATCTCAAGGTGCTTGTTTCAACGTCCCTTTATGTAGCTTCTACCTATTAACCTTCTTAAAAAATCTGCCTTTGCTAGGGACCTGTACAACTAGCAGGAACATTTCTTTATTAAGACTCTCTGTGTGTCTAAACATTTTAAATGACCCCCATTGCCATGGCACCATCTGGACACCTGACATTTTAAAAACAAACATTTCAGCATAATTGATGAATTCTACCTTAGATGGCTATTATGCAGGTTTGACTGCTAAACATACAGGCAGCCCTCATTCCACCAAATTACACCTTGTGAAGCAGAAATATCACATTGGGCATATTAGCATGGGTGTATTGTACAGAAAGCTTAACCTGAGGAAACCCTTTATAATACTATGAGTAATGGTCTCACCAAAATCAACCTTGCAAAATAACCTGCTGGATTTGGGCCAGCAGCATAATCACAAAGGAGAGGTCACTGGCAGATGCCAGTATTGCATATGAGCCCTAACTTACCTCAACAAACAGCCCCAGCAAAGAATGCTCAGCCAACAAATGGCCCATCCAAGGAACAGTCAGTTATCTGCTTTCCAGACCAGAGGGTTAACCTTTGCCAATAACCCCTTAAACTACTGCAGGTGGTGGAAAAGGTGGGCGAATTAAAATTAAAGGGCACCTGTTATTTATGGAGCACTGTTGATGCATGCATCCATTCATTCAACATAATGTATTATGTATATGCAAGACTTTCAAAAGAAACGTTTTATATAGAACTTTATGTAAAGTACTATTCTAGGTCGTGCAGACGCAGCAATAAGCAAAAGAGACAATATCCCTTCATCTTTGGAACTGAAGTTCCACGGGGAGCCTTAGACTGTCTCTGGGTTTGGGAGTTGAATCCCTGTGTTACACATCAGGAAACTGAGACTGAGAAAGACCAACTTATACAAGGTTACTAGTAGGTCATCGAAATAACATTAGAATCTAGGACTCCAACATAACACTTTCATTGCACAACCAGGAAACTTGCTCCAGACGAGAAACTCCTGCTTTGTTTACTCCAGGCACCCTGAGAAAATTGAGACTGAAAGCCCTCTCTGGATTCAATACTTAAAGCTCTGGATCAGGCTGCAAACATTAGAGATTTAGGAGAAGTTAGGGGAACCCAGGGCTCATAGCTTCCATCAGCTTAATTTGAGCTAGTTCAGGATTTTGATAGGATTTTTAGAATATCATTTTGAACTACAGTGCTGTGGTGGGAAAAACACATTGAGAGTTCTAAGAGAATGATTCACAAATCACCTTTGGGAGTCTATCAATCTGCTACCTCTGATTTCTAACCCTCTGGTTTCTAAAATCCATGCGAGCTTCCAGCTCACACCATCCTGAGTAAAAATAGAAACTCAGCACATTTCTTCTTCTATTCTTCTTATTCCTTTCAGAATTACTCTCCTCCAATGAGTACTGTCTAGTTTCTGCCCACTTGACTTCTGCATGCAGTAATTGTTATCTATCACTAACATCCTGTGTGGGAGTTGGGGGGGAGGGGGCAGGTAAAAGCTTTTATATCACAATGTTCTGGAATTTTAATCAAATTACTCTATCACAGGTAAAGTTTTTCCTTTGCTTAACAAAGATTTTCAACAAAGTCGGAGTCATAAAATCTCATAGTATATTATATAGAAGGATAGGACATGTATCCTCTTCCCATGAACAAGGAAATAGTAAGGTAAAGAAACAAAATGTTCGATATATAAAAGTACCACAAAATTTTTCAGAAAAGTCTTATTTGTGGATTTTAATATTAATGAGATACTATAGTATATTAAAAATTGCCATGTACAATTTAACATATTGAAACTAATTAAATGGAAGCCAAGTAATGATCAAGTTGTTAATTAGTCAGCTCATACTACAGACCGATTTGCAGAAGCAAAATTCAAAGAGTGGCTACATCAATAACAGTGAAAAAGAAAATTAATTATCCTATTATAGAAACTTATTTTCGCCATCTTTGGAAGTTATGGCTGGTCTTTATAATTAATTATATGCCTATAGAAGCAGAGAATTTATAGTACAGTGGCATACCTTTACAAATAGAATTTTCCACATCAACAATATGGTCCTTATGATGTCTACTTTATATTGATTGATATTTTATATACAACAAGAGTTCTTTTTTTCTACTCTCAACAATTTATTTGTTGGCCTGAAAATATGATTATTCCTGCTTACTTCTTTGTGCCCAAATCCATGTCCTTGCAATCTCCTTAATATTCTACTCCCTCTAGGACTCGAGGGAGCTGCTCTTGTTCAACAGTCTCTTTTCAAGACATTGGGTCCTTGCCTACCTGCACCCCGTTAAGAAAGACTCACCCCGATGTACTATCTGCCCATATGGCTTCCTTGTGCTGCCTACCTCCCTCTTTAGAGTTTCAATGTTATTTTCAGTCATATGTTGGATCCTAATCTCATTGGCTTGCAAAAGCTTGTTGTTAGAGGTTCAGGAATTCTGTGAGTGGAGCCATAGCTGGAAATAAGCCACAGTAAAACTATGTAAATCAAAGAAATCATCAAATGCTTTTTACTTCTAGAGAACTGGTTATCAACACACTACTGGACCATTGTAGCTTTCAGAATACATTAGATAACTGTGTTTGGACCTCCTGACAATGAACTATTATTGAAATATTTATTTCATATTATATTCTGCTGGATCTTGTCCCAGTACTTTGAACTTACATTACCTTAAAGTGACTACCTGACCTCAGTAAGCCAGTGTGGTTACAGATTCTAGTTCCTTCTGTTTTCTCCTTATTCTTCTATGAGCAACTGAAACATGAATAGCTGAATCTGAAATAATGACCTTGTAAACAGTCTGAACAGTCTGTGTCTTGCACCTGGACCTGTCCTTCTGTAACCCAAAGCCTCCCTCTGCTGGCCCCAACTATTAAAATACATCTATTTGTATTTTTGGCCTCTAAAGTGCCAAAGTGTGGTAAAAGACTTAAAAAGAAAAAGCACTGTTCTTTAATATAAATATAGTTTGACTATGGTTTGGGGAAATACACACTTCAAGGCATGTAAGCTAAGATAGGATTGGGCCTATGGTAGTGATTGTCAACTGTATCCAAGTCATCTTGGTGGCTCTTATGCAGAGGGTTGACTAAATTCTTGCTCCTTCAAACCGAATTTCCTTATCCAAGTCTACTTAACTAGCATGTGTTTTTTAACTGGCCTGGAATAGCTGGTAAAAGGCCTTTCCCCTCTTGCCATGAGTATTAAAGATTTATCTCTATAAGTAAAATAGAAAAAAATATCATAATCTCTGAATGCCTGATCACATAACCACATGTAGAGACATGGCAATACATCAATAAAATCTTCAGGTGATTTTGTTCCTTTCACGAAAGCTATCCACTTACTGACCTTATAGCCACTGAACCCTTAAACAGGCCCAATCCCTGAAATGGTCCCATCTGGCCATAAAGACTTGTACTGCAGAGACAGATATTGAAAATAAAGACACTTTATATTTCTCCTTTAGGGAAATCTTTGTGTGATCTTGTAGAGTGTTACCTCTTTTACTCCAGTTTTGTTCCTTAAAAGAATTAAAGGTAAAATGCTAGTGTCAATCCAGACCCAAATTATTAAATGGCTTGACATTCAATATTATTCTTATCTGCATAATCTATAATTTAGGAAGCACCTGCATTATCTCACTCCATTTTAAAGTCTAATAATATGCCACAAAAAAACTTAAAAATATCTCTAGGCTGTACATGAAATATTTTTTAAAAATATCATATAAAATAAAAACTTTATATCCTTATCTTCCTCCTATCTTTCAAGCATCTCAACATGTTTCTTGCTGGGGCTATTTAACCATAGCAATTTTAAATCACCTATCTGTGCTCTAAATACCCTGGAATTCTAAACTTTTGGCATATAACCCTCTGTGGCTGTTCTCTTACTTGGCTCTGGTGGATAGGATGATCAAGATCCGGGATGACTGCATCCCATATAATTCTTCCCAAATGTTTCCTTTCCTGACATTCTTTAGCCATATGGATCATTCCCACATTTAAAAGGTGAAAAAATGCCAAGGAGAAAAGAAATTTATGTTTGGATAATATAACCACAATGTGAATTAGAGGACAGAAGGCAAAACTGTCCATGTATAAGAGGTAGGACTGAAAATCAAACCCCCTAAAACCCGTAAAACTCATCTCTTGATGGAGCAAGAAGAGAGGAACAAGTTAATGAAATTATTCTTTCTGAGTAAGTGCACTGAACTGAGCCATAGCTGAGATTCAAAACATGTGTGTATACCAAAAAAAAAAAAAAATTGGCTTATTTCAATGCACATTTTATTCAATTGAACAGGGCATGGGGAAGCCAAAAATGAGGTAATTTTCAGTGCCATTTGCATTATCTGCCAGGTGTTAAACCCATTACAGACCATAACATCATTTGCTGGAATCACCCATTCCTTCATTAGCTGCACTCTCTTTATGCCCTCTAGTGCACATACTTTGAGTAGACCTCTAGGAAGAAAGATCCAAATAGTCTTGTTATGGCTACAGTTTGTTTCTATTGGTTGAAATGGCAGTAAGTTCAACCAACTAGGGAACCTGAATAATAAGCCAGCTAACATTATGTATTGATCATTTTCAATCTGCTTAGTTCATTACTAGACATTTTAAATGATGCAGAAGAAACAGAATACTTGGTGTGAGTCCCAATTTTCTCCCCAATAAAATAGGAATAAAATGGCAACACTCTACCTGGCTGTTGTGAAAACAAGAAATGACATGTGTAACTGAAAGTAGCATGGCTAATGGCACAGAGTAGGCGCTTAATGAATAACATCCTTATTGATGATAGTGAATGCGTAATATTCATATGGGAGAGAGGGACTTCATGTCTGAAATAATTGATGAATAAAACAAGGAGATATGAAATTAATCTGTAACCATGAGTGAACGACTCAAGACTAATAGATCATTTAAAGAGGTAACTGCAATTATACTTCCCGGATCCTTTTGGTAAAAACGCATTCTATAAAAAGCTAAGTATGCGAAGGACCAGTAGACAATTTCTGCTGCTCTCAGCTGTAGAGGATGATGGGATTGCTCCCAACGGTACCTTTTAATAAAGTTCACTTTATTATTCTCTAATACATTTTAGCAAGCTTCAGTGGGTATAACCACGACTATCTTAAATGGGAGATAGTCTTTCTTCTCAGAAGAACAAGTCAAGATTTCTTATCATAATCAGGTAATGTCTGGAAGACAAACTCATACTTCTCATCGTCCAGTGGCTGGTTTACTATTCTGGACCAATTAACTAGCTTCACTGAACTGTAGTCCTCGCTTTAGAAAAATAAAACCATTCATTAAATGATTGGGTAAAATACGGAATTTCTTTTAGTAGTAAACTTTTGGGGCTTCTATCTGAATAACCTGGATTTTTTTTTTTTTTTTGGTGGCTTCCTCATAGATTAAATAACTTTTTATCTCTGTAGAGTGAAATGCATCAATGAACCATAAGATGGCTGCTGTCTGGTTTAGAATGAAGCATAGTACCACTGATTCAATGAGGACTTCTTTCACTGTCATGTCTGAAGTGCATGAATTTAGCTGTCAAAAGAAAGATTGGAGGTGTATCCGACTGATGCTGTAATATGATTTTCGGTATTAAAGTCTGAATCTATCATTCTAGGTCCTCTTACAACAGAAAGGCTATGAAAGCAAATATATTGATGCATAATTTATAAATTTAGATTCTCTTCATTCTCCTTTCTTTTTCTTGTTCTTATTTTCTTTATCTTCTCCTCAAGAATGAACAAAATATATAATTTCTAAAAGGAACTCTCTTTTTGTTGGGTAATAGACAAAGCAAGATTCATTCATTCATTCATTCATTCATTCCCTTGGTATTTATGAATTCAATCTTAAAAGCTAATGCTGTTCTGAAGAGTCACTGATCCCCAGAGTTCTCTCTCTGTAAGTGGCTTCTTCTTGTTAAAATGGAGATTGAACTATTAATTTGCAATTCCCATTGGGCTTCAATTACCATATTTATTCACATAATCTGTTATTTTTACCTTAAATTAAAAGAGATATTATGTAAGCATCTGCCTGCTGGTCTTCATTAGTTTTAGGGAGTATTATTGAGATTTTAAATCCATTCCCTGATATTTAAAGAAAAAATTTTACACTTTATCATAACAAGGAATCAATAGTATAATTAATTGTAGTTTAAATGACCCTACAGACTTTTTTCAATATATCTTTTCTTTTTTAGAGTAGGAAAAAAAAAAACAATTAATGAGGCAGTACCTGTCTATAAGGAAAAAAAAAAGGAGAGAGATGATTTTTTGAAATATCTGTGGGTGACATTTGCATTTAGTACAGTGAGGCAAAAGTTGATAAGTAAGCCTAAGGACTTTCTCTTCCTCTACCTGGGCCTATACCAAGTGGAGGTATAGGAAGCTGACTGACTATTTAGAACATTTAGTGATTTGTCTATTCATAGCAAGAAAAAAATTAAGCTCACTATGTTAACCTCTTCTGACTTTATGATTATTTTAAAGCAATGCTCTCATGTATGCTCCCATCCACATGCGTTAAAGAAAGAAATGGAATGATAAATTATTACTCATTTCAAATTATGGCTAAGGTTGTGAGTAAAGGTAATCATTGAAATATATGGTCATGTGTCTTGGTAAAATGTAAAAATATAATCCCAATAGACATTTGAAGCCGTACCCTTCCACCCTCAACCACTTGATTTTGTTTTCCACACCAAGTTAATTTCTGTTAACTGGCAGCTCCAAAGATATCTCAGGGTGAAAGAGCAACAGGAAGAATGTAATCCCCATCACCCTCCAAGCCTCTGCAAATAACAGAATATAAAAGAAAATAGCGTGTGTTATACAAATACATATTTCTTTGAATAAGTACCAGACTAATGTTTAAAATTTACTTAGCTTTTTGTGTCTGTGTGTGTGTGTGTACTTGGCCCGAATTTTTTTTTTCTAAAATGGTCCAATAGAACTAACACAAACTTATCAATATTTATTTCTAAACATTCAGAAATAGCTGCAAACTTTCCATAAATTCCATAACTTTCTCAGAGACCTCCATGCCTTTACCCTCCTAATCTAATCTGAACCTGTTGCTTTAGGTGCCAAGGTATAACTATTTCCTTGGGACTTCTTTTCACCCCTTTCTGTGTCTGGTCTCTTGTTTCTTGAATCTTTGTTTTATTTTATGTGGTTTTCTCCCAAGTGTTGCTTAAGTATACCCTTCAGTTGTTTCTTGTGAAAGAGTAGATAAGAAGTGATTCTTAAAATATTTTGCCTGTATGAAATTGCCTTTACTGAACCTTTACACTCTATTAATAGTGTGGGTTGAAACAGAATTCTAAATTGGAAATTCTTTTCTCTGTATAAGTTTCTTTTAGCATCCAAGTATTCAATATTTTGAAAACTACATTGCCATTTTTATTTCCATTCCTTAATATGGGACTATGATGATCAATGCCCTCTCTGCTGCCTACAGTCCTTGGGCTTAGAATCCTTAGTCTGGTATTTCATAATTTCCCCATGATTGTTTCACAGTAGCTGTTTTAAAAAATCCATATGTTGAGCAGTTGTTGGATTCTCTCAATTTGGAGAATTATGTCCGTTAGTTCTAGGGGAATTTTCTTTTGTTATATCTTTGCTATTTTCATTCTTTTAGATTTTCTATGATCACTCTTTCTGAAAGTCATTTAAGTCAGATGTTGAATATCTTGAATTAATTCTCTCATTAAAATAATATTTTCTCACTGACCATCACTTTTCTTTTTGGTTATTTTTCTGGGAAATTTTCTTAATGTTATTTTTCAGCTCTCCTTTTTGTATTTTTGCCTATCTACTGTAATACTTTAAATATGCAAGATTCTTTAGTTTTTCTTTAGTTGTTCTTTTTTAAGATTCATATATTTATTTGTATACTTATTTTTTTGTTCTCTTTTAAATTAAAACTGTTCTTCATATAACTGATTTATGACTACCTAAGTG
This sequence comes from Ursus arctos, assembly GCF_023065955.2. Classification (NCBI taxonomy): domain Eukaryota; kingdom Metazoa; phylum Chordata; class Mammalia; order Carnivora; family Ursidae; genus Ursus; species Ursus arctos. The sequence continues at coordinate 4,034,635 of NW_026622852.1, forward strand.
GTACCATAAAAAGTTTTATGGGAAGTTCTGTGTTGGTGTGTGTGTGTGTGTGTGTGTGTGATCAGAGGCTTTATCATAGGGTGATGGTAATGAGATAGCTTTACTTTGGAATAGCAATTCCTACATATTGTTTTATGTGGCTATTTTCTCAGGGACGTTATGTTTTTCCAAAAAATACTCTAATTTAATTCCTGGTTCTGATACCCTGGGAGTAGGGACTTGGTATCTGAAAAGGATATTTGAGTTTCTTTTTTCATGACTTCTGACCAGTGCCTCATCCTCAGCCTTTTTTGTTCATTTTTTCTATAGTTTATGCTTCTGATATCCTGTGGGAAAGGGGGAAAGGTGGTCTTGTAGCCATATATGAACATGGGAAGGGATTTGGTGACCTAATCAAAACCTAAAAACTTCAAATTTTTCTCTTGTTTTTCAAGGTTAAGCACTTTCTTTTACTCCGATGTACAAGGTAAGTCCAAGTGGTGAGACTGGTACACGTCACATTCACATAAGCTATGGGAACATAGTATTCACATTTTTCTACTTTGCTAATTCATCCACTGTCCATCTTACAAAACTTTGTTGACATCTCTTAATCATTTTTATCCCTCTCTTTTTCAATTTGTTTTTGTATCATTGTTTTTAAAATTTTAACTGATATTTTAGAGGTGTTTTTGAAGGCAGCATAGGACTTTGAATTCCATATGCTATGTTTTGCCTGAAGACTGTAGACTATATTTAAACACAAGTTGATTATGAGATTTGTATTAATACGAGACTTAGTATTCTAATTAACTCCTAATAGCACAGTATCACTCAGACAGAAACATTTCTTGATATTACATAATGTAAGATAGGATTCAATTTGAATGAGAAACTCAAGAATAAGAGATGGTGTGGTTTTATTAGCCATATGATATTAAGATATGGGCTGGGAATTACTTAACATGGAAGTTGAGTTTCTAGGAAATCATGACTTCATGTCTACCCATTGAGAGAAATGTCTTTTCCAAGTTATGCCACTTAATATTCCTTCTTTTTAAAAAGTACTTCAAATAATAATTATACTAATATGTGAATGACCAAAGAATTTTAAGAAATTTAAAAAGAAATTCTTCTAATTTAATCTTCTTTTTTCAACTACTTTTTAAAAAAGATTTTATTTATTTATTTGAGAAAGAGAGAGAGTGAGCAAGAGAGAGCACAAGCTTGGGGGCGAGGCCTTGGGAGAGGAAGAAGCAGACTCCCTGCTGAGCAAGGAGCTGGATGCAGGGCTCAATCCCAGGAACCTGGGATCATGACATGAGACAAAGGCAGACACCTAACCGACTGAGCCACCCAGGCACCCCTAAACTAAGTTTCATTAATTTTCTTTTAAAAACTTTTCAACTTTCTTGATATTTTAATGTGTTTTTTCACATATATTAAACTTTATATTCTTCTGATAGGAGGAAAAGATGTGCATGTATGTGTATAAGCATGTGTATTGCATGTAATATATTTGTATAATATATATGTTTTTCCTCTGCTCTCATTTAGTATTTTGCTGAATAAATAAGACACCAAATTTACTTTACAGCCATATTTGTAAGAATATCCCTTTGAAAGTGCAGCATTATCATTTAGATATGGAAAACTTAACAAATATGCAATGAGTATATAGCATACTTATGTATTCTTTTGACCAACTGGCTAAAATAGTGACATTAAATCAATATGGCTTTTGTATTGTTTTTATTATTTGTATTTCCAACAATTTTAAAATACAAGTTATGACTGAATTGACAAATAGCAATTTTTGTCTCTGTTACAACAGTGATGCATAATGTTGCATTCTTGGCCTCTTTCTCTCTTGTGAGTAGAAGCAATATTAGCCGAAACCTAGAAAACTAAAAGATAAGACCAGACTTTGATATAACCTTTCTGATTCAAACTATAAACAAAAGATACAAGGTCCTATCAATTGTCCCAAATGTTCACCCACTTTCCTACATATAACACTGTGACTGTGGTAAGAATTAGATTGATTCCTTCTGCTTGATAAGGTATCAGTAATTATTGCAACTGCATTGGAAAACATTCTCCTAGACCTTTCAAGTTTTGTCTGTTGTTCAATTAACTTGTTCATAAACATTTATTTGTATCCTATATCTATGAGATACTCCACTGGTAACATGAAGAAGAATTAGATGATATCCCTACCTTCAAATCATTCTCCTTCCTTTGGAAAGTATAGGCATATATACATTATTATAAAAGGGTACAGTAAGAGCTATTAGAAGTTTTTTAGAGTACCATGGGATTAACTGGAAAAAAAAGCACATATAAAAGCCATGGTACCATAAGGGAAGAGCCTTTGGGGAAGTAATATGATACATTCAGTAGTGTTAAAGCACAGGATGCATGGAAGTGGGAATAGGGTAGAAAGAAGGCTAGATGTGAAGGAAGGAATCAGTTCATGAAAAGTCTAGAATTCAAACCTTTGTTCCAAAGGGGCAAATCTCTCCAGCCAAACAAAGGCACCCAATGATACAAACAGAGGTAATCTTTCTTAAAGAAGAGCTGGTCAACCAGGTAAGCTATTGCATTCTTATTGACCTCTGGCTTAGGTTTCTTACCCACAGTTGTGGAAGAGAAGGCTAATTAAAATCAGTTAAACATGGAAAACCAGTATCATTTAAAAATCAGAAATTTAAAAAAAAACTGAGGGAAACATATAAAAATTGATTAATAAAAAGATAAGGCTACAAGGCGATATCTTTTAATATTTTTAACAATTTTGAATACCTACTTATCCTATATTCTAGCTAACAAAGCTACAGTCCAGGATGGGTTGTCAATTACCAATGCATTTTCTCTTCCATCACTTAATAAGAATGCATTCTAGAGTCCCCAGTCTGTCAACTCTATGGAAAAATTGAGTATGAAACTTACACCTGTTACATCACTGGCTCTGGTTTTGATGAGGGAAAAAAAAAGCATAAAAACATCAAAAGATGAAATTATGGGTTAAAATATTCCAACCACTCTTTAACATGATCTTTGGAGTTTTGCAAATAGCCTCATTAATAATATACTAGGAATTCCTGGTTATATGATTTCAAAGGACATTATATTCCTGTAATTATTTTTTCTTAAACTATATACAATCTTTTATTCCTCTTCTCTTTTATCATATTACTAATGGAGTGAGTGTCATGTCAGGTAAAAAACAATTTTGCTTAGGATAAATTTAATGACATTGTGCTTAAAAGGAAAAAATCTGAAATTATATAAGTGTAATTAGAGAAGGAAATAAAAGTAGTCCTAAGCACACTGCCTCAAAAAGAAATCCATCTATTTGAAAGATACCCCCCTCCCATAATATCAGGCTGATATGTGTATGAATATGGTAGGCTTCTCTATAAAAGTACAAAAAAATTCTCTCATTCACCTAATATTCACTTTGGGATTTTTTCCATTATGCCCAATAGAAATAAAAAGCATCCAAATTGGCAAGGAAAAAGTAAAACTTTAACTGTTTGCAGGTGACATGGTACTATATATAGAAACCTTGAAAGACACCACCAAAAAAACTACTAGAACAGAAAAAATGAATTCAGCCAACTTGCAGATGCAAAATCGACATGCAGAAATCTGTTGCATTTCTTTCTTTCTTTTTTTTAAAGATTTTATTTATTTATTTGACAGAGATAGAGACAGCCAGCGAGAGAGGGAACACAAGCAGGGGGGGTGGGAGAGGAAGAAGCAGGCTCATAGCGGAGGAGCCTGATGTGGGGCTCGATCCCATAACGCCAGGATCATGCCCTGAGCCGAAGGCAGACGCTTAACGACTGCGCCACCCAGGCGTCCCAGAAATCTGTTGCATTTCTGTACACCAATAATGAGGCAACAGAAAGAGAAATTAAGGAATCAATCCCATTTACAATTGCATCTAAAACAATAAGATAACTAGGAATAAAAACAAAAGAGGAGAAAGACCTGTAATCTGAAAACTATAGAACACTGATGAAAGAAATTGAAGATGACTCAAAAAATGGAAAGATATTTCATGCTCATGGATTGGAAGAACATACATTGTTAAAAGGTCTAAAATACCCAAAGCAATCTACACATAATGCAGTCCCTATTAGAATATCAGCAACATTTTTCACAGAGCTAGAATAAACCATCCTAAAATTTGTATGGAACCACTAAAGACCCCAGTTAGCTAAAGCAATCTTGAAAAAGAAAAGCAGAGCTGGAGGCATCACAATTCCAGATTCCAAGTTATATTACAAAGCTGTAATAATCAAAATAGTATAGTACTGGCACAAAAATAGACACATGGATCAATAGAACACAATAGAAAACCCAGAAACAAACCCACAGCTATATGGCCAGTTAATCTTCAACCAAGGAGGAAAGACTACCCAATGGGAAAAGGACAGGCTCTTCAATAAATGGATTTGGAAATGCTGGACAGCAACATGCAGAAGAATGAAACTGGACCACTTTCTTATACCATACACACAAATTAATTCACAATGGTTTAAAAACCTAAATGTGAGATCTGAAACCATCAAAGTCCTCGAAGAGAACACAGGTAGTAACTTCTTTGACATTAGCTGTACAACGTCCTTCTAGATATGTCTCCTGAGGCAAAGGAAACAAAAGCAGAAATAAACTTTCAGGATTTCATCAAAACAAAACAAAACGAAACACCAAAAACACTTCTGCACAGTGAAGGAAACAATCAACAAAACTAAAATGAGAGAAGATATTTGCAATGACATATCTGATAAGGGGTTAGTATCCAAAATATATAAAGAACTTATGAAACTCAACACCCAAAAAACAAATAAACCAATTAAAAAATAGGCAGAATACATGAACAGATATTTCTCTAAAGAAGACATGCAGATGGCCAGAAGACACATGAAAAGATGCTTAATATCACTCATCATCAGGAAAATGCAAGTAAAAACTGCAATGAGATATCACTTCACATGTGTCAGAATGGCTAAAATCAACAACACAAGGAAAAAAGGGTATTGGCAAGGGTGTGGAGAAAGAGGTGCAGCCACTCTGGAAAACAGGATGGAGGTTTCTCAAAAAAATTAAAAATAGAACTACCTTATGATCCAGTAATTGCAATACTGGTATTTACTCAAAGAATACAAAAATACTAATTTGAAGGGATACATGCACCCTGGGGTTTAATAGCAGCATTATCTACAACAGACAAATTATAGAAACAGACCAAGTGTCCATTGACTGATGAATGAATAAAAAAGAGGTGGTATATTTCTACAATGGAATATTACTTAGCCATAAAAAAGAATGAAGTCTTACCATTTGCAAGGACATGGATGGATCTAAAGCATATTATGCTAAGCAAAACAAGTCAGCCCGAGAAAGGCAAATAGGTGATGGAGATTAAGGACCGCACTTGTTGTGATGAGCACCGGGTATTGTAAGGAAGTGTTGAATCACTACTATTGCACTATATGTTAACTAACTGGAATTTAAATGAAAACTAAAAAAACACAACAAAAGATTATCAGGAATATGATAAAATTGAAAATTAATAAAAATTGACTTGTTTAGAGTCATAGAAAGGTTAAACTTAGAATCCAATAAAAGTGAAACATTGGTTTGGATGCTTTCACAGTCCTAACATTAATGACTAAGTTATCCATAGATTTTAGTTCTAACTTTTAATTCAAAAGTGGAAGTGAGAGGGGCACCTGGGTGGCTGAGTCATTAAGCGTCTGCCTTTGGCTCAGGGCATGATTCGGCATTATGGGATTGAGCCCCACATCAGGCTCCTCCCCTGGGAGCCTGCTTCTCCCTCTCCCACTCCCACTGCTTGAGTTCCCTCTCTCACTGGCTGTCTCTCTGTCAAATAAATAAATAAAATCTTTTAAAAAAAAGTGGAAGTGAGAAAGATTTCATGAAGAAAAGTCAGTTGTCATGAAGAAAAAAAAGGGGGAATGACTTATCCAAATGGGTATGAGTGATTAGAAACTAAAAAAAAAAAATGTTGAATGATGATTTGGATTAGAGTTAATATTATTTAGATACAGTAGATATTTGTCTCTCCATTGATAAAACTGGAGAATTTCATTCTGTGATTTACATGCCAATTTTGAACTACTTTATCTCAAAAAGCTTTTTTGAAATGATACCTCAAATCTAGAAATAAAGCTTTTTTAAAAAATTTTCCTTGCATAAAAAGTACAAGAGCACATTGTAAAAACATTAGGTAACAAACTATAATTTATGGCAACCTGCAGAAAATCTCTCTAGATATTGGGTAGCTTTCTTTTAAGGAGTTCTGAAATTTTTTTTTGTGGACTTGGAGCCTATGTGGAGAAATCTTGGGTGATTTTTTTGTCTTTATAGTCCTTGGGACTTCCTCTATAGAATATTTAGAATTATAGAAGTATCCTAAAGCTAGGCAACCTGTGTGAAGATGGAAACCATTAGAAACTGCCTTGAGAGTATCTCTAGTTATGAATGGTTAAAAGGACATTGAAGATTTCAACAACCTCTGTTAGAAGCCACAGGATTTCTGAAAAGAGGTCAGAATATTGATAAATGAAATAAATGATTGATTCAGTTCCTAAGGTGATGTTAAAAAATAACAGATTCAATATATCTTTGACCAACTTTCCCCAGGTGTAAGAGGAAAAAAACTGATAGAATTTAGACTATGGACAAAAGTTGGAATTTTAATAAAAATAAGACAAAATTCTCCACAACTGTCTCTGAGTTTTTGATATACACTGATATGTGATAGGCTAATCCCCGCTTGTCCCTCCTGATCGATTCTTCAGTCTGCCTCCCCCAACACATAACACGCACACCTTTGTTCTGTGCTTTATGAGCCCAATGTTTACGCACTGTATCAACCAGGTTCTCTTTCCTTGTGGGTTCTTGTTGGTTCAGACCATGTGAAGCATCAGCAGAGTATTAAAAGGTAAAAGAAATGAAGAGTTATGATATTTATCTCCCTTGTTTTTTACCTGCCAGGACACATGTTGTCATGTTGCTTTTCTTTACTTAAGGTCAGTTTCTTCTTGGGTGGCCCTCTTAAACAGATCTTTCTGTGTTCTGATAACTAACTGTAAGTTCCATCAAGCCATGGATGTAGCTTCCGGTTGTAGTTAGCACAGGATGCTTCACTATCCTTTAATCCTGTCTATTCCTCTGTAAAAAGTCACTTTATTAAACTCTCTTCAACCCCTTTCAATTGTGCCATCAGTTTTCTGACAGCGTTCTGACTGAAACACATGCAGTAAGTTGTCATATGATCATTATTACATGTGAGTAAGGTTAGTGGTGGGCTGAAAATTTCACATTTATTACATGACAGATACGAAAGGTGTCTCCCAACAAGAGTTAATGTGGATAAATACAAATATTTTTACAATTCAATTGTTTATGTTAGTTATGGAAAAATCTTCTTTACATTAGGATTCATATGCAGTATGCTCATATCTTAGATTGCCCTAGGTATAAATTCCTATGGAGTGTATATCCTGGTTACGTTAGAGATTGCCTTTTCTAAGTAGGAAGTGGCAATTAGGGTCTGCAGGGGCACTCAGAAATAGTATCTGTTTTTGAACTACAGGAAGACAGGAAGTTGTGGAATTTTTCAGGGAGTACCAGATGTGGCTGTTCTGGTATTACATGGTCCCACATGTCCCAATTCACAGTTCCTTGGGGGGAATAGCTTATAATTCATCCATTGTTGTCACATCCTGGAAGACTAGTAAGCCTGGAGCTTTCGATTTAAATATTATGGAATTAAGTGCTTATGTGAGAAAACAGACCTATGGATAAATAGATGGTAAAATGCGTATTAACTACAGCATATAATTACTTAGTATATAATCACCTCTGTGGTTGTTACAGGCCAAACAATAGTAGACAAGTGAGGTGTACATTAAGCACAAACTGTGTTATTCAGAGTCCTGAAACTCAGAATGCACTCACCAAGGAAAGAGGTTCACATGCTATTCATTGTCAAAGTAGCTAAGAATACATTCCTATTTTCTGAAGATCCAGCCTCTTACAATGGGAAATGCTGTGGGTATGGTGCATTCATAAATCTAGTGTAGTGACAACTCTATACCCTACAGCTATTTAACAGCTATTTTATATTTTCTTCAGTAAGACCAAACTAACATGTTTTTTTCCCTGTAACATTATTTTAAATTCTGATTCAAAGCTGGGATTTCAGGGCTGATACTGGTTCTTATGATGATAGCTTCTCTGTCAGAGAGTCTAAGGTGGTCCCCGGTGTCCCTTCCTTTTAGTATGGACAGGACCTATGATACACTTCCAAGCAATATAATTTGGCAAAGGTGATAGGAGTCCTCTCCTCAATTATGTTGCATTATATAATATTCCATCTTGCTATCAGAGTGGTGCTAGAGTTTTAATGAAGCAAAGTGCCATGCTGTCGAGGTCCTGTCGAGAGAGACATGAGGCAAGGAACTTGAGGCAGCCTTGGATCTCAGAGGAGCCTCTAGCCAACAGGCAGCAAGAAGTTGGAGCCCTTGCTCTCATGGTCACAAGGAAATGAATTCTACCAACAACCTGAGTGAACTAACTGGAAAGCGCATCCATCACTGGTAGAGCCTTCAGATGAGAACTAGGCCTATCTGATATATTGACTACATCCCCTCAAGGACCCAGATAAGCAGTGCTTGTCCCTACCCATAGAAACTGTGAGAGAATGAATATACATTGAATTAAGCCACTGAGTTTGTGGTAATTTGTTACACAGAAGAGGAAACTAAGACACTTGCCCAACACATACTTGGTTAATAAGTAGTGGCTAACTACCATGAGCCAAGGATTATTTACTCTATTTGAGAAGACTACAAGACAGATAAATCCACGCACTCAAGGAAGTTATGGTAGGTGATTTCAATATACATGGCTAATAAAAACCACAGGTAAGATGATTTTCTTTCATACATAGATACAGGGAAACTATTTACAATGTTAAAGGACAGCTCTGCTTTACGTAGATATAAGAACAAAGCAGATTTACCCAATAGTATTGGAATTTTTATCCAGCTTCTTCTGTTAAAATCTGATTCCATATGTATGTATTTTTGCCATTCTGACATCTGGGATAAGGGGTCACCATTATCTACCATGTGACAATGTATATTCTTGCCATTTCATCCTGTAACATCAGGTAGAAGAGTAAACTTTACACAACTTCACAAAACTCAGCAATGCTGATAGAAAATTGGTGACTTGCCTTTGCTCAGGGTCCTTACTAACCTTCTTTGAACAGTTAAAATTTTAGTATCTATGTTGCTGGAGTGAGCACTTGCTTTGTTTTTGGATTCACTAACCACTATCCTACATTGCCAAACATTTATATCAAATTTCTATCAGAGAGTTGCTCACTGTCTTAGATGAAGTTTTTTTTTTTTTATTTTTTATTATATTATGTTAGTCACCATACAGTATATCCCCGGTTTTCGATGTAAGGCTCGATGATTCATTAGTTGTGTATAACACCCAGTGCACCATGCAATATGTGCCCTCCTTACTACCCATCACCGGTCTATCCCATTCCCCCACCCCCTCCCCTCTGTAGCCCTCAATTTGTTTCTCATAGTCCATAGTCTCTCATGTTTCATTCCCCCTTCTGATTACCCCCCCTTTCTTTATCCCTTTCTTCCCCTACTGATCATTCTAGTTAGATGAAGTTTTCAGCAAAGTTTTTTGAGTATCTGAATTTCTTGAATGAAATATGTGAACCAAGCAAATCATACTAACAGGGGCAGAAAGAAAGGGAATTAAAGAGAGGATGAAGATGATACAGATATTCATTTTAAAAATGTATACACAATGGTGTTTGAAAACTGTTGCCAGTTCTTTTGTTTGCTTGCATGTTTTCAATTTCTGAGGCTTCAGGGACTTCACATCAAAGTAACAAAAGAGTGGCTAAATCCTGATATATGATAAAGAGCTTCTGCCTCAATAATTAATATAAAGGGGCACTGACACAAGAATTAATCTTGGAAACCACTCTCAAGGTGATGGGGAAAATAAATGTGCCGTGGGAGTACCCTACAGTGCACCATCATTGCTGTGTTCTATCATTGATCATTGATGATAGCAAAGAAGTGATCCCTCACAAGACAGAACTAATAATAGTCTTCAAATATGGAAGGATCTTTACTCACTTCTATGTTTGGTAACAGTCCATGTCAAGTGAATAATGAGGTTTTTACTGCCCCAAAGGGCACAAGCAACCAGCCTCCTTTTCACCCTTTCCCTGCTGCATTGTAGACAGTATTGGAGGCCAGTTAATTTGCTATCCTGAAATAGTTCCTTTGGATACTGAGTTTTTCCCTGTGTGTAAATATGTGGCTCTAAGAGATTATCCAAGTATTAGTAATATGGGTACTGTAACCAGGACCAATCCTATCCTGATCCAGATATTCAAAGTGACACAGTTCAGGGAGTCCTTGGCTCTATCAGGCCTGGGAGGTGTCCACTGTGTTTTTACATAGTGGCGTGAAGATGCCATTGTCAGCATTAATTCCATTACCGGGGTCCCACTAAATCAACCCTTCCTTCTCATCACAAAAAGACACTCAAGGCATTTTAGTTATCTGAAAGTGTCAAGGTGCAAGCTACAGCTCCTAGGTAATATGGTCCTTGCCAGGTGCATCTTACAGTTTAACCAGCCTCACAGAGACTGTGCACTCTGAGTGTTTTCTCACCCCTGAACTCTGCTGTTGCACTTTTGCCCTCTTGATGCCTACTGATCATCATAATCAGTAGTTTTCTTGCAGATAATGAACATTTTTCTATAGCAAGTAAATCATAAGCTTTATATAAGATTCACAGGGGAACAATAACTCTCTTTCAACATAAAGCAGTAGCCATGCAAAATAAACAACTGTTTGGTCTATTACTATTACCTCATTTCTTCCTGGAAACATTTTTTTGAGTTTCATAAGCAAGGTTGATATTGTAAATAAAACTCCCTCATGATCCCAAGATAACACTTAGGTCTTACAATCTAGATGGAAACACGCTTATGTTGTATGATTTTGATTCCTCCTTTTGTATAAGACTCAATAATAACATCCCTGTTTCTAATCATGCCCTGAAAAACACCATTAATAGCTCACCTTTTCCCTCTGAACTTTTCTCTGCATTAAATCCAGTCTTACAAAAGCATAAAGGATACCTATGTGATTACCTAAAATAAATAAGATCATAATCAAACCCAAAGAAAACATTATACTCGTCCAGAAATTCCTTACCAGGAATACTCCAAAGAGGAAATAAGTGTGTTTATCTATGGTAATAACAATACAGCTGCCTAGCAATCAAGTTAGCTTTACTGTCATCTTTATCAAGCAGCGTGTTTACACTGTAGACAATCTGAGGAAAGAGAAATCTGTATTGTGATATCAGTACAATGAAAGTGTATTTCTAAACACAGTCAGCCTCTTGTTTATGAAGCACAAGATGATGATACAAAACAGTATTTAGATAGGGCTGGGTTATTAAAGTTTTAAAAATGGTATAATACATTTAAGGCTCAATCATTTTAACTTTTCTCCAAAATCACTTTTTCAACATCTTCTAAAAAAATAGATAATATGGCATATTTCATTGAAAAGAGGGAATGATCTTATTATAGTCTCTGTGTGCCTGCATTTTATAGCCTCTGTGCACATGTAATTGTGTCTATCAGTACGTCTGTGCATGTGAGTGTACATGTGTGTAGGAAGGAATAGAAAGAGAATTATTTCTTGATTTTGTTCAATAGTATAATTATTTAGGACAATTTATCTTAAAAAAGATAAAACAGGTTTATTTTAGTGAAGTCAATTAGAAACAAATTTTTTTTTCAATTAAACTATTAACCAATCACATAAGAGCCTCATTTTAATTTTTTTCCCTAAAGAGTTTCAAGAGGCTGGTGTCTCAAAGGGACTATTCAGAGCGCATTTGTATATAATAATTATCCTCTTCTCTGACTTCAGTAAGTATACTTAGACCAACTCAAATGAACCACAAATTTCATACCATCAGCAGGAAAACATGGGCACACAGAAAAGAGGATCTTTGGGTTTTTTGTTAATGAGGAGAGGAATGCCAATAAGTAGAAAAAAATATATAGGACTTGGGACTTCTCTCTGCTAAACTGTCATAAGAATACTAATGCTTTGGATCTTAAAGGCACATGCAGGAGAACTTGAGGAATTTGCTGTCAACTGGCCAAGTAGGAAAGATCTGAAGATATTTTTCTTTAATTATCACTAATGCCGTCCCACAGAACTTACTCAAGGCACAACACTGAGTTGGTGAGACTAACTACTTACCTTTCCAGCAGTCCTTCCCATCCTTGGGACCTAGCAATCACTTTTCTTCTCCTTCCTCTTTTCCAGTAGCATTTTCTCTCCACCAATGTGGATAAAATCACTGAGAATACTTCCACCAATATTTGTATTGAAAATTCTGTATTTCACTGAGAAAGGCAGGGCTGTTTTACAATGTGCATGAGCTGTGTGAAGAGCTCTGGATCCCAAATGCAACTCTGTTCCTTTCTATCTGGCTAAACTCCGTCATGTAATTCAGCTTTTCTGAGAATCATCTGCAAAGGGGGCAATCAGATATCGTCTACATGATTGATTTGAGAATTATCTGAGGAAATGTATGTAAAACCACCTAGCCTAGTGTTACAAAAATAGAAGAGAGGTCTTAGTTTTATTCCAAGAGAGGAATGTAAGACACCAGACAGCAGGTAGAGATTTTTATGAGACTGAAAAACTTTTCCTGTAGTCCAGATGTAGATCCATGAAGATGATGACTACAGCTTTTCAAATGATAGGTTGATTTACCCCTTAAATAACTTTTGTATGATAAAGTTGAATTACAAGTACAAACACCTGCAACAACCTTGCAAAGTTATTTGTGTGGCTCATGGGCTTTTGTACAGGAACTACTAGGGTGCTCGAACCCATTCCTCACCCACTAATGTTGACCACATTCCAAATACATTCCAATTGGTGACCTGTTCAAATGCAATAGTAATCCTGTGAGTAGGTTGTTTTATCCTTGTTTGAACATGAAAACATTGAGGCCCAGAGTGATTAAGTGTATCTTCATGGTGATGTTGGGATTTTGCCCAGTATTTTGGAGTCAGAATCAATAGGAACTTTCTACTGTACCATCATTGAAATCTGCTCTATAGTTATGAGAAATAACAGATGGTGGACTGCTAGTGATAACTTTATACATAATGGATCATAAATAACCAAAATCTTTTCCCTAAGATACTTCAACTGTTAGGAAGAAACCTTATATTGTGATGATGAATGATTAACACATTATAGCCACTGAAAAACCAGTGAACAACAGCAACAACCATAAACTAAAGGCGCACTTCCCAAGTACTGCTAAAAAGGAATTTTTACTTATTTATATCATTATGCCAATACAAAGGACATTATCTTGTTGAGTCTTAATGATTTATGTATTGGGACAAAAAAATTGTCAATTCTACAGGTTCTTTGGTAAATCTGTATATTACAATGGAGATCAACACCACTATTAACCTTTCTGTTGCCTGCAAATGGCAATTACAGGATAACTATAGGGTAAATCTAGGGCTTTGTGTCCCTGAATGCAGGACTAATTTGAACAGTTCTGACTGTAAATTTGAATTGTTTAGCATAAATTTTCTGTAAATTAGAAATGCATTTTAATAACTTATCTCACCTTTCCAAATGTATGGTTTTCCCTTTTTCAGAAGTCAAGTAATTTCAAGAGTAGAGCAAGTTTGGAATACTCATAAGAAAACTTGAAACAAATCAAGAAACATTTTCTTCATTTAAGCATGGCTTCAATTGAGCATAAAGCAGGATTCTTAAAAACATCCCATATTTATACAATACCTGGAATTTTTTTCTTCAATAAGATAGATAAAAATATTCAGTGCTTACATTTTTAAAACCATTTAAGTTCTAGCCTCAAGAAACTAAATTGTCAAATAAGTAGGAAACATTTAAAATGAAACTTTCTTCCCCTATGTTTTACCATTTACTCTTTTGTTTTCCTTTTTCTCAGGCACAACCTATGGCATATCTTGTCTCTCCAATATCTACTCTCTACTCTTAATTTGTTCCAATATCTGCTCTCCATTTTTAATTTGTTCTATTTCAAATTCCATTCTTCCAAATAGAGACAAATGAAGCATGGAATGTATGTAATCTGTTGTTGTTGTTGTTGTTGTGTTCTTTTTATTCTTAGGGTGATCTACCTTCTTCCTTCTTATTATGTGCAATTCTTTACTTACTCATTTGCTTTCCTTTTGACCATCATTCCACCTCTTCTCTTTCCTATTCCATCATTAACATAATTAACTGAAGTGTCTTCCCTTCAACATCCCAACACATCTCATTCCAATGTTGGAGGTGGATCTCACATTACCCAAACTCTCTGGTACTGAGTCATGGCTCTAGATGAGGTGGTTTGGGAAATCAAATCAACCACTCATTGACCTATTCTACTGACAAGTGAGAGTTAAGAATAAGACAAGTATAGCAATATATATTTTGTAAAAAAAATTACTTTGTAAAAATTAACTGTATAGATTCATAGTCACTCTTACAAAAACATGCCCATGTTTGGGCTTGAAATTTTACCCCATCTGTAACGTCTTTATGTCTGCCTACCATATACAGAAAATTCAGGTGGGTTTTTTAAGTTTCCAAATAATTTCAAAGTGTTAAAAGTTTACTTTATTCCTTATACTTCATAACAAAATTGTTCACACTTTTCTAAAAAGCTACATCCCACAGTAGTAAAGAAATACTATTAAGTAATAAAACAAACAAAAAATTTGAGTCAAATTTTTTTTGAGGCAAAAAAAAACCTCAACAAAAAACAAAAACAAAAACAAGCATGCTTTAAATCTTACTTGTTTAGATCCCACGGCTATTTACCAGACGTCTCCCTAAACAAAGAAAAAATGTGATAACAATTAAAATGTTGTGAAAATGATCCTATTAAAATACTGCTCACCTAGGTGATGCATGTTTATATTACATAGGTAGTAAAAAATATCAAATTCCAAAAAGAACTGAGAATAATTATATTTTGGCATTTCCTTTCATATTCACTGTTGTAAAGAGCAATTGAAAATATTCCTTTTAAAGAAAGAAGCAAAACATGCTATCATTATTCTGGAAAGATGAATGATAACCTTAGAATATTAACTTAATATGCTTTGTAATCACAACTTTATATGAATAATATTCACAAGCATCAAATATTATTAAATTGAAAAAACAAATTTCTGTTGGAAAAATCTGTGAAAAATTCTTACAAAATGAAATACTTCTTGCACTGTAAACGTTTGTTAAGATTTAGTTATTTGGCAAACATACACAACGCTCATTCAGTTGCTTTAGCTAGCAGTACAAGGTCTTGAGAATACAGAATCTTCCAAAGTGTGATCATTATGTGAAAAAAGAAAGAGAAAAATCTACATCTTAGAACTGGGCTGAGGAAAAGGCTAATTAAAATTTTAATTAAAATGTGGACATTTATTAGTAGTATGCATACATTTTAAATTGGGGTTGAAAAAGATACAAGTCCATAAAAATTTGATAGGGTTTCAGAAGTTTCATAAGCCATTCTCAAAACTGGACAACCATGCTGGCATTATTCCAATTATTTTCATCAAACCTGTAAACCTATTTTTTTGTTTTTGTTTTTCATTTTATAAGAGTGAAATTGGAGAAAACAATTAAGACTCCATATGAGTAGCTTAGGCAAGTGGAAATATTAATCCATTTCTGTAAATTTCTAGAAAAATGTAAACTGATCTTGAGTAATATAAGATCAATGATTATCTGTAGATGTGGGCAAAAGAGGGGGGAGGGAGGCATAAATAAGGGCCATAAATAAACTTTTGGAGTCGATGGATGTATTTGTTATCTTGACTGTTGTGATGGATTTATAGGCATATACATATGTCGAAACTCACCAAATTGTATGCTTTAACATGTACAGTATACTATCTTTTAACTATACCTTAATAAAGCTCTAAAGAAAGAAATAGAAGCATGCAAAACGTATATTTAATTTAGGACATGAAATGTATAGTTAACCCTTTGGAAAAATTAAGGGAGGTTGTTATTGTTGCAATTTTTGCTTTAAAAGATTATATAACTGCTGTGTGATGACCAGGTTGGGGAGAGAATGGGTGGAAATGGAAATGAAATTCTTTAAGGAAATTTGAACTACCATCCTGGCGGTAGAGGTAAAAGATGCCGGAATGACTGACGATAGAGTTAGTAGGTACAAAGAAAAGTCTTAGTGATGTGAAGGTAGGACAGAGAACGGAACAAAGGATGATGGCCAGGTTTGTGGCCTTAGCAAAGATTGCATGGTGGTGCCATTTCCTGAGATAGTGAAGACCGGAAATTATTCAATTTGAGGAGAATAAAAGAGTTCCATTTTAGACATATTATTTGTGAAATGTCTATGAGACAACTAAAAGAAAACTTTGCGTTAAGGTTTCTAGAACTCAGAGGAAAAGTTCGAGCTACACAAATAATTTTGCGCATTGCCAGCCTATAGATGAGTAGATGACAGCCACGGAATGGAGGCAAATGCGGCTGAATAGGAATAGATAAAGGAACCCAGAGTCAGCTACTAGGTGACTTATCTACTTGATTCTTATTTCCTTCCTCCCTCCTCCAAATAACCAGAATAAGGGTAAAAAAGAGCTCAATAAGTCAAAGGCTAATTTTTATGTTTGTCATGCTCTTTTGAGGCTACTTTTCGATTTTATATTTAAAAATCCACGATAGTTAGTAAACGAAAATTAAATATTTTAGTAAATTAATCTGTCATCAGTTTAATCTCTTTGTGTGTGTGTCTTTATTTTTATTTATTTATTTATTTTTATTATGTTTAGTTAGCCAACATATAGTACATCATTAGTTTTGATGTAGTGTTCAATTCATTAGTTATGTATAACACCCAGTGCTCATCACAACACATGCCCTACTTCATACCCATCACCGGGTTACCCCATCCCCCACCCCCCTCCCTTCTGTAACCCTCAGAAATTAACCTCAAAGGCTCTTGGATGTTATACATGTTTATAATTATTTCACCTTAAGTACATCTTTTAAATAATCTTTATGTATCTTTTGTTACATATATACTTTCTAAATCAAATTGGAAGTGAAGAATAGTGCCTTGCTAAATTTCTTGAAAAGAAATCAAAATAATTTGCAGACCTTGAACATTCATTCTTTGTGACTTGTGTTTGGAATGTGGGAAAATACTGTGATATAATTTGCAGAAAGTAGATAGAAATTCAGTACTGGGATGCTCTATAATCAGCAGCTCTTACATACTCATAGAGATCAATCATAGAAATAGAGTGAATAATTTTGGAATTATAGTTTATTATTATAAAAGGAGAATAAAACATAGGAATTTCATGGATTGGTATGGAATGATGTTCTTCAAAGTCATGCTCAGTTTAGGAATGATTCATTGTAGGCTTGGTTTTGTTAGTTTCCATTTGTTTTGAACACTGCTGGGATGTTGGGGAGTCATGTAAACTTGCTAGATTTTTGTTTCTTCATCTGTATAGTGAAAATAATACAATGCTTTCAAGGGTTTTGGTGGGAATAAGTACTACAAAATACACAAAAATGCCTTCTACAGTGCAAGATACTATAGACTGCAGAAATAACACCACTATAGTAATAATAATGACACATTATGGCTAACAGTGGCACCTGATATTACACATGAGAAATATTCAGTGTTTTTAATTTGTGTACTCTATTTAATTTCATTTAGAATTTTCCAAGTCATTAATAAGACCTAGAAAGAAATAACACCAACTCTTCAGATATTTATAATAAAAGAAAGTAAATGAAAGAAACACACATTTAAAAAAAAGTCTTGTACACTGCTGACTGTGAATTTTTGGCCTACATAGTAAAAATGAAAAGTCTACTACTTGCTCACAATGCACTGAATTGGACTGAAGCATACTTCTAAAATATGCTCCTTCTATCTCCCTCATCCCTCTCTTTATACTTAGTTACATTTCTAACTTTCTAATTTATTTTTTATTCTTTTCTTGATGCCCTGTGATATTGCCCAATTTTTCATTATCTCACCTTTGTTCAAGATTAAATCATTAATCATAATTTTATAATGACTTAGTTTTAATTTATTTTTATAAAAATAATACTTATTTTCCTATTAAAAGAATAATTCGATATTAACTGTTGAGAATGTACAAAAAACATTGATGAAAAAACAGAAAACAAAAGTCATTCATAATTCTATCACTAAGAGACAGCTGCTATTGACTTTTTGGTATATAACTACCAGTCTGTTTTTTATATTTGTAATATACATTTTATAAGTTCAGTAATAGCATTTTGTTGCTCCTATTTTTCACTTATTTCCCCATGCATATTTTTAAATAATATGAGCTGTTTCTCTGCAACATTTTTAGGTACTGCATAGCTATTTTAAATTTTAATTTTATAGATGAAACATAATTTGATAGACCCATCAAAAAGGCTGTTGTCCGTTCTTTTTTCTCGTATAAGCAGTCCTGTGATAAACATCCTCAAGGCTATATATTTGCATGAATCATGACTATTTCCTTAGGATGAATGCTGGACTCAGTCAAGCCTGCATATCAAATTATAAATTTTATGATACCTATTGCCATATTGCACTCCACAAGGGTTATAACATATAACGCTCCTACCAGCAAGATATGAGAGTACCTCCTTCTTCATACCTAAGCTACTAGTAGATCCTGTCATATTTGAATTTTACGTTTTTGCCAATTTGATATGTAAAATTGCATCATTTATTGTTTTAATATATTTCTTTGGTTACCAGATGAGTTGAAAAAATTTTCATGTCTTTTATTTGTATATATTAGTTTCTGAAATGCTGATTGTAATTCATTGTTACCTATTAGAGCATATGTCGTTGGTATAATCACTTAAATTAACTTCTTATATATTAAAGTATTAACTAAAACATAAAAATTTGATTAAGAAGACCAATGATATCTTTAATGTTTTCAGGATTAACATAGGCCATGATTCATCCTAAAACCCAAGAGAAAGTTAAACAGCTTTCTTCATTTACTGAGATGCAGAAGCGATTATAAGTAGATGAATGAATTTAAGTAAGTTCAGTTTTATGCTTCATTTTTTATTACCCCATTTTCATTCAAATTTAGATCAAAGTTGAATTTATTTTATTGCTGTTTAGTCCCTTACAAAAATTTTTAGATTGTTTACATCAATATATTTTTATTTGCTGTTATGTTGGTTATGTTTTATTTTCTCTTCTCTTGAAACTGAACTAAAACCAAATTTTTCTTGACATGTTACTCAAGTGGGAGGACTTATTGGTGTAGTGAAGGTTAAGATAAAAGCCAGCCTTCAATATCATCTTTGTGTAAGGTTTTCTTTGCTCACCCAGGGTGCCTGATGCTTTGTCTTGGTTTTGATGTCATTACATAGAATGTGACTTCTTTGAGGTTGGTATTGACATCATTACAAAGAAGATGACTCCTTTGAGATCAGCAGCTAATCTCAATGTCACCTCAAGGGAATTCAGGTGTTCACTCCTAGGTACACTTCCCTAGAATCTGACTGAGGCATTCTTATTTCATGATAAAAACAAGAAAATTAGGAATTTATGCAGCTGCAAAATTATAAATCAGCTGATGTTCATTAGTGATTAGCAAATCAGTTTGTCATATCCTTGAGAGCTGAAATAAAATATTTCACATTACTATAGTGTTTTAAAATCTGTTCACTATCTTATGTTACCCTCACAATAATCTGGGGGTAGGTAAGAGGATATTGGAGTGGGCAAAAAAATAGTTTTGTAGACATATTTACTTGCCACATGATCTTGGCAAGTCAGCTAAGTTCACGGAATAGTCAATCTCCTTTTAAGTAAAATAGATATAAAAAAGGAAATGATACTTATCTGTCATGGCTGTTCTGAGTTTCAAAATTACAATGGATTTCATCACTTAATACTTAGCTCATTCATTGATTTATTTAACACATATTTTTGCATATCTACCATGAGTTCTAGACACTAGTAATTACAGCTTGGAAAAGAAAAAGTCAAGGTTTCTGCTCTGATACAGATTATGTGCTAATAGGTAACACAGGTAATAAACAACTACTGTAGATAGATAGATGGACAGACAGGCAGATGAATTGATTTCAAATAGAATTAAACGCCATGAAGAAAATAAAGCAAAACACTGTATAGGAAGTGTTGGGTAATGCTGAATGGGGTAGTCAGGAAAATCTTGTTAAAAGGTGATAATTTGAGCTGAGAAGTGAATAACAGAAGGAACAGCCATGAAAAGAGAAAGGGGTGAGGACCTCTAGAAAGGACATATATGTGCAGAGCCTCGGACATAGAAACAAACTTTAGTGTTTGAAGAACACAAATGTGCCCAGTGTGGTTACAGCATAGTGAGCCAGGAAAAGCCTGGTATTACAGGGAGAGGAGGCGTAGGCCAGATCATAGATTATACAAGGCTTTGTAGTCATGAGGAGGGGTTGGCTATGTAAGGTGAGAAGGAGTTGATGATGATGATGATGATGATGATGATGATGATGATGATGACAATGAAGAAGAAGGGGAGAAGGAGGAGAATGAGAAGGAGGAAGAAAAGGAAGTGATAAAGGTCAAGTTCATTATTAATTCAGTAGTTTAGGAAACTGTATATTTTGGGTTTTTGTTTTTGTTTTTGGCCTAAATATTATACTGCAAACCAGCTACTGAGTCTGGTTTCCTGTTCAGACTTTGTTCAGTTTTATTTTCTTTCTGTTTTGTTGCTGCCTGTGGTAATGATGATTTTTCACCTCCTAAACTGAAAGTTGATTATTGCTCTTGATTTTTGTTTGTTTGTATTTCTTTTCTTAAAGCTTGTGCCAGTTTTCTGCATTGATTTTAGTGCTGAAGAAGCATTTGTAAGACCCAATAGATTTATTTAAGAATTAGATTTCTGAAATTCTCAACTGCCTTATTTTAATAATAGCTATAATTAACCGACATCTTTATAGTTTTCCTACTTTCTACTTATCCCATGCCCCACATCCCTTTTCTTTAAGTAAGTCTCTCTTACTACTCATATATGTTAGCCCTGTCTGCCAAAAAACAAAACAAAACAAACAAACAAACAAAACCTTCAACTGACATTCTTGGAAGGACTGTGCATCTCCAGTGCTGAACTACTGCAGCAGTTCAGGAGTGAACTACATCTTTTGCTGGTTTGATCCTCATTGTTTGAGCATCGATTTCTTTTCCTCATTTATGGCTTGTCCACTTGACTGGAAAATCCACTCTCTAACATTGACTTTGGCAGCTGCTGTGTTCTTTCCATCACTATTTCAGGTTGTACCTCAGCTTTCCTGCAGGGCTTCTGGCATATATCATGAATCTTGTCCAACCCATTTACTACTCACACTCTCCACTATTCCAGACAGATTGACCAAATGTAACTGTCACCTAGGATATAATTTGTTTTTCCCTGCCCCCCCCATATAGCACTTTTTGCCTGCATTTAAATAAACAATAACCCTTCAGATCACTAATAATACACTATATATTAATTATTTGAATTTAAATAAAATAAAATTTATAAATAAATAATCAAACCACCTTAGTTATAAGAAGAATAAATATATACACAACTCATGCCTTTGCAACTTAGGTTTTATCTATTTGACAACAGCTGTTATATGAACAACAAATACTTATAGATGCATATGCATGGTACAAATACTGTAATTTTGTTTGTAGTCATCTAGGAGTTTCAAAAATATTGATTGAGTTTAGAAAGCAATTTTTTTCTAAACTATTCTTGCAAATATTATGAATTTTTTGGTAAATGTTATCAATATATGTAAATATTATGAATTAGCAACAGTTTTATTTTGCAGGAAGATTATAGTATAATATTAAGAGTTGATGTGGGGCTTTCAACCAGATTAGTTTCCCTAATGACAATCTTTAATACCATATATTTGTTTCTTGAAATCTTTAAGTTTCAAAGGCTCTCAGTAAAATAAGAGTACATCTGAAAAATCCTATCACATAAAATGGAGGTGGTGTGAGTAATAATTGGGAGTGAATAGGCCTGAAGGGAGAATAGAGTATTTGGCAATGGTAGACTTTGGGTGCCTTCTAAATACAGATTTCACTTATTTTACACTTTCTGTAAGATTTGTTTTGTCAAACTTACCCTTAAGATTTTTATATGTTAATGAGTCATGCCCTTCAAACTAAGCACGATTTGGCTTACTAGGAGTTTCTATTTCACATGAAATGATAGTAATATAAGCAAATCCCCCACAATAAAGAAAATATTACCCACACTCAGCTTCTTTACCCTCTACACCAGGATTCATTACTTTAATCAGTAATTCTTTGCGTGAAATCTAATCAAGTGCTCCTTGTATATGTAAACATATAGCCCACCATTGGATCTACTATTCCCTGATAAAGCATTTGCTACAGCCTTTAAACCTGTGCACAGAGTAATTGTACAAAAACTCCCCATAAAAATTGATGTTGAAGATCCCTTATCAAATCACCTTTTCTAACACATTCTTTTATTAAATCTTCTAAATTTGTTTCTGAGAATTCCTCCATACTGATAAGATAATCAGACAATATTTGTTGGAACTTACTAAATTATGTCTTCCATAATACTATTATGCTCACTCTTTTTCAACTATCAATTTTCTCATCACTCCATATACAAATAAATCACAGAGCTAAAATTATACTAGTTTAACTTGACTTTCCATTTACTGTAGGTTATCCTATTTCTGATATTTCATTTATCCTAAAACAAGAATACATGCTACAGTTTGGAAAATAAATCTTCACCGAAACCTATAAAGTTAACCTTATAATGAAATCAGTGATAGTATAGTGTGGTATCACAGCCACTTGGTAAATAAAACAAGACTGGTGATTAATAAAGTCTATTTATATACTAAAATTACTGTAACACTGTACTATCATCACTCCATCAACAAATATTTACTGTGTCTTCTCTATGAAAGGCACTCTGCTAAGTGATATGAGGGATGGAGAGAAGTTTCAGCCCTCAGGATACTGACAATCTGGCCACGACGCAGTTCTCATGCATTAATTACAAAAGGCAGATGTAGGACATGGCAGCTGCGTGGTGTAGCTATTACATCTCATGAGATGAGGTTATAGTCTTGTGGTGGTTGGGAAATCTACCCAGGAGAGTTAGAACTGAAGCTGGGAGAGCCTTGAGATATTATCGTTATCTCATTATGTTGAAAAAATGAGGGATACAAGGGTGAGAGCATAAGCAAAGAATGTAAATGAGAGGCACAAGGTATACTGCCCAGCTGCATTGTCCAATATGGTAGTCACTAGCCACATATAGTTTTGAGCACCTCAAATGTGGTTAGTCTGAATTGAGATGTGTGACTTCAGACTCAGTATGAAAAAAAGTATAGTATCTCATTATTATCAACTATTACATGTTGAAATGATCATATTTGGGATATATTGGATTAAATATAACAATCCTATTATGAAAATTAATTTCACCTGTTTGTTTTTGTATTTTATGTTGTGGCTACTAGAAAATTTAAATTACACACATATCTCCCGTTTGTGATTTGATTTGTATTTCTATTGGACAGCATCAAGTTACTGACTGATTGTAAAGAGGCTGAGTTTATTAAATATGTACTTTTAAGGAAAATAATCAGGTCAAGAAGTGCTGACTGGTTAGGAGAAGCCAGACATTAGAAATATAGGGAATGATAACTACACAAACGCCCACATATGAGGAAACAGGGCTGAATGAAGCAGGTGTCAATGAGGGAGAGATGGTGTGGCAATAAATAGTTTTTTGTGTCTGATTACTTTTGCTCAAAAAATAGTTTTTTTAGATTGTTCCTAGTGCCAGAGACATTATAAAAGAAGACTTTCAGAATAATCAACTCCAGTGACTAGGCATGAAGATAGAAAGAGGGAAAAATCAAACATGCCTGATATTGTAAACTGGGGAGACAGGGAGAATGATGATACAATCAGTAGAAGTGAGGAATTTGATGGAGGAACCTGTTTCATGGAGAGAAGTTTTTAAGCCCTGGAAGATATAGCAGCAGTGGAGTTCTGATGATGATTACTGTCTGGGTGAAAGAAGAACGTGAAGAACAGGTGTATCACTAAGTCTGATAAAAGAGTGTGCATCAGGGAATAAATGTACTTAAGACTGGTAAAATGGAAGTGGAATTCAAGGAGGAAATGGTCAAGTTGATGATAAAAATTAGATAACCATTTAACAGGACTGAATTTGAATTCAAGGGTGGCAGTGTGATCTCAGGTGATGATATTTTTTGATAGTTCAAACGCAAAGCCAAGAACTGAACTGTGGAGAATACTGACATTTGGAGGCTGGAGGAGGATATTCTACAAAGATAAATTGATCAGTTACAGAAACAGGAAGAAAACAAAGATGGTATGGGATCATGTAGCCTAAGGAATTAAACAATATCGAGGAGGAAGAACCAGCCAACAGGAGAAAATGTTATAAGAAATGTATAAAACAATGTAGAAGCCATTTTACTATTTAGCATCAAAATATTACCAGGCAGAAATATTACCAAGCAGAAATCTTCAGCTGCAAAACTAAGAAAAAAGAGATGTTCTGTGGTCTTTCTTTCTGCCTTTGGATAATATGGCCCATACCTGGGCTTTTCTCCATATGCATTTGACCTTTTTCTCATTTTCTCGTAAGTATGCTTACGCCATAAAGTTTCTCCTGAATGATGTCAGATTTATTGTTTCCTGTAGCATTGGGTACTGCATCCTCAATTGCCACTTTTCACAAACTGCCTAATATTATCTTTTTTGTATAAAATATATCTTTTGATTCCAAAGCTGTGTTTTTGTATACTTAACTTGGACTGCTGAGAGTCACAGAACCCATATGTCATTGGTTTTTCATTTCTCCACCAGTTCATATCCTTTGCTTCTCTTTAGGGTCTTTACTACTCTGTAAGAGTTGAACCTTCATTCACTTGCTCATTCAACAAGACACTAAAATATTTAGAAGGTTGTAAAATGAATTCAATATGCATCCTGCTTATCCTCAATTACAATCTACATACAAGTTTATATGTTTCTCTTCCATATTTGAATATTAGGTCCTTGAGAAAAGGCACTGATTATTATATACCTTATCAATATTTGTATTCTTAAAGCCTAGATGGTTCTTGGCACTTGACTATCAAACCACATTTGCTTAATAAATATCTAAATCAATGAAAGTGTGAATTCCTTCCTGAAGTAGCTTACAGACTGAGCAGGGGAGACAAAATTTGTGCACAAATAACCAGAGTTCAAATAGGAAGGAAACGTCCGACCAAAGAAGTACTCAGGTAAAAAACATATTAGAAGTTCAGTGGGAAAAATGTCTCAAAGAAGCAATGTGAGAAGGCTCCTCAAGAAGGTGGCATTTGAGCAGGACCAGGAGGATAGAACTGGAAGGGTGAAAATGGCTGATGTCACTGAGGGGAACATGTGCCTTTCGGTCCTATATAAGGATTTTTATTCCCTTTTATTTATTAAGGAAAAACACCTACTTTACATCTCAGGTTAGTTTTTACTTGAAATCCTGTGATCATTTTTCCTTTATAAAAAACTTTTTTTTTTCCCCGTAAAAATTTCCTTACAATATGTAGCTGCACAGCTGAGTTTTATTTTAAGGACAATGGCATTTTTACCTCCTGTTTTGTGTGAGGGTCTGTGGGTTGTAGGAGATGAGAAAAGAGCTCCCAGCTGCCACAGCCCAACAAAACCTCTGAAAATGATGACTGCATCCATTTCCACCCAATGCCACATTCTGAAAGTGATCTTTTTGAGACGAGGATTGCAAAAAGCTGCTGCTTCTCAAAAATGCAATTGCTTTTCATGATGTGGCCGTTGCCGTCTCTGTGCTGACGCAGCTACCAGCATCAACACCAGCCTACCTCTGAACTATTAAAGATAGTTCTTTCCCAACAATAAAAGAGTATTCTACAAACACAGTGAGGCCTTGTGTTGAATAAGTTGCAATGGACAAAACGGGCAGTCATGAAGTAAAGATGATTATGAGGGAGAGAAATGGAGACCTCGTGCATGCCCCCAGGGACTAGACCATGCTTTCCACTTCTGGCTAATGCTCTGAAAAGATGTGCATAAATAGGGGTGGGAAATGGGTATTAGAAAAAAAATAGATGGGATTGAAAGGAGGTGGCCTTTTCTGCATATATAATGTGCTATTGGGAAGAGTGGGAGGAGTTTGGGTGTTCAGCGAAGGATTACATCCCAGTTCTGCTTCTTACCAGGTTTTGTTGTTATTGTTTAACTTGCTAAGTTTCTTAACCTTTCCAAATTCAGTTTCCTGCAAATGACGTGTGCATTAATTACTCTTCAGTGTTGCTGTGAGGGGATTGAGATAAAGTCTATAAACCTAGCTGTTCATAACAAATGTCAACATCTTATCTTCCACCTGCCTTCCTTTACCCTCTCCATCAAGTGCACGAGGGAAATCTCTCTGTAAGGGACTTCTCAGACCAGTAGATTCACTTCACATTATTGAAATGTAGGCTGCATTATCTTTCACTGAGAAGACGGTGCTAATCACCCACCATCTGCAGTGCTTGTGCATGTACTTATCTGGTCCTAATGGAGATGCACTTGTATGCAGGATGGGCAGCTGTACTCTCTCCTTCTGTTCTTCCTTGATCTTCATTTCTCTGTTGGCTCAGTGGGTATGGTCCATAGACATGCCATACAATTGTGTCATAATCAACTCAGTGTTTTCAGATAGACTTTCCTTTCTCAAGGATGTGAAAGGGTTGGAAACACCATATTTTATTGCTAGAGAAGCCGTGGAAGACATCTGATCCAAATTCTTCATACAGACCAGGAAACAGAGGCCCAAGAAATAGCTAACTCACCCAAGACTTCAGCAAAGTTAATGGTTAAGTTTGGATGAGAACCCAGATTTCTGCTCTTCAGCTCAGGGAGTTTTCCTGAGTGTTCCCATACCTCTTAGAGAGAGGCATCTTTCCAACTTTTTCGGAAGAACATACAACCGCACCAAGTCCAAATGTCACATTCAAGGCTAGCCACATGAGAATCCATAAAGGGATTGTTCTGATTGTGATTACCGTTCAGAAAATAGTAGAGGTTACCACTTAGAAGATCACTTTTTCCTTCTTTGATTGGCAAGAATTCTGAATGCAGTTTTGTTTAAGCACATGTGTGCATGTGTACAAGCACATTTGTACACACACACACACACACACACACACACACACACACATATATATATATATATATATATATATATATATCTGTTCTCTCTGGGGATTAGTTGCCCAGGTGGTCTCATTTAATGACTGCACTATCTCTGGCATAAACACCATGACTTTTTGCTGTTGGGACTGCAGCATGCAAATTGACTGGAGTCAATTGTACCTGATTTTCTAAATTGCCTCTGCTATAACAATTCTCCCACTCGGTAATAAGCCATTGAAATCAAACAATAGGATTGATTACACATTCCTCACTCTGGGGAAATGCCATTAGTTTTACCTGAATAAAAACTGCAGAACAGGGCCCAATTTGGGGTAAGTAGTGTACAACATTCTCTAGGAAGCACAGTAAAAATAAGTTTGAAAAAACATTTTAGCCACAGGGACTATCAAGTGAAAATAATTTTATTTATAAGTCACATGAAGGAAAACATAAAGGAATGCTTAAGTGCATATTACTTGGTACAGTCCAGAATTGACAGAGCTCATACTTATTCAAGCTCAGCTCTTAGGATAGGTATCAGGCTCCAGGTGAATCCTAGAACCTCTATACCTCTGCTAGAAATCCATATATAGAGTAAGTCACTAGCTTGAGATTTTTCAATTTCAAACCACAGATAACTAGTAGTTGGGATATCTAGAGAGGAGTCCTAGTTCTTCCTTAACTAGCTGGTTGATGTTGGACAAATTATTTGACCTTTCTGAATCTCAGGTTTCTGATACCTAAACTGGGTTTAAAAAACCTGCCTATGGTTCCCCAAGATAGTTGTGAAGATCAAATGAAACCATGTACAAAAGTGACTTGAAACTGTTAAGTACATTGCAGATGTGAGGGATTATTCTTACTCTGGCTGGTCTTAGTTGCTGTACTTGTGCACAGTTCTAGAAGATATAAAGCTTGCTAATGGTGCGATTAGCCTTCTTCTCCTGATGTAAACTCATAGGTCAGGAGAGTGGCTGTAGTGTCCTCAGATTTTGGAGTCAGATAAACCTATATTCACATCAGTCTCCCATTTACTTGTCCAGGGGCAAGCTACCAACTGTCAAGATTCATCTATAAAATGGACATGGAAATAATACTTCACAGGACTGTTGGGAGAATCAATAAGGAATATTATAGTGTGTGCAGTGTGTAATGTAGGAGACATGAACACCATGCAATTAATGTTACTTTTTACTAGCAGACAGTAAATGCAATATGCAGGAATATTCACATGGTACCTTTTTTTTCTGAATCAAGCAAGAACTTCCAGTACCTGTAGCAGTAAGAAGTCTCGGCCAGAGTTATTCAGATATTTCTCCTCCTACCAAGAGGGACTTCCGAGGACCTATGAGTGATGTGGCATTGAGCCCATGGGTCTCATTCCTTAGGCAGTGAGCTCCTAGAGTTTGAGATTAGATTTTTTTTGCATCTCACCAATATTAATATTCATAGTATCTAGTATAGAGTCCGGCACATGGCCAGATGCTTAGTAACACTTTTTTTCCATGAATGAGCAGAGATATCTTTGGTTTGCATAAGGACAAATAGGAATAAAAAATATGAGGTTTAATTCTTCCTGTTGAAACTAAGATTTCCCTCTCCTCTCTTTTTATCAAAATATTTACCTTAGAAAACTGTAAATATCGGTTCCATCCTCGTCTCTTTGAAATATATCTTTTTAGAAATTAAATAAGCCTTATGAACATTGTGACATAGGAATGCCTTTCTCAAGTACTAGCCATCTCTTGGAAATACAAGTATCAAAAGGGAGGTAGTGTCTCCATTGCCCAGTTTCTGTGGAAGGTAGGGGCTGAATTTGGTGGGACCCTTGCTCCAAGTCTCAAACTCATTGTTGTAAAGATATGAGTTTGTTTTTTTTTCACCCCACAACTCCATTTGGATAAAGTCAATTAGCTAACATAGATAGTCTCCTCAAGTACCAAGGTAAATTTAAAATGTAATAATTTATGACCAGTGATGCTGTCAAGTTCTCTTACTTGAGGACGAGTTATTTTTTTATCTTGGAAACATATATGTAATGGGATGTATCTGCCTGGCCATATCAAAGGTTGAGATTTCTTTCTGTCTGCAATCTCAGTGGATTGATTGTGATGCATATCACATTCTGTTTTAATGACTATTCAATAATAAGTGTGTTTTCTTTCTCTATTTTCTTTTTGAAGAGGATTTCTGGGTTGGGATAAGATTTTTTTGTTTTTTCATCGTATTTTCCCAACTTGTTAAGCGGAGCATCATGTGTCCCAGTCTAAATGGTATCTGATGACTATGGATGTAAAGAATGGCCTGTAGGAATTCTTATCAACCTGACTCTGCTATGCTCTGTATTAGAAAATAAGCTGCATTTTCTAGGATCTTTCATTTAGAAACTGCCATGGCTTTTATTATTGCATTGGGAATAGACAACACTGGAGATCCTGGCCCTTCTATCTGAAACAGAAACAAGCCCAATTTCATACCTAGTTCAGTGACTGTTGAACAGATTAAATGAGAAACGTTGAGAAAGTATGAACCAATCTGACCCTTCTGAGAGGTGAGGTGAAGACTAATAAAGGCAGTTTAAATGTTAATGTTCTTAACTATTTCTTTGTATAATTATAAACATTGAACAAATTGTCCACCTCTTTTAAAATTTAACTAGATTATTCCTCAACTAATATTTAAGAGTTTCAACTCATTTATTCACTAATAAAGATGATTTCCCTTTTGCCATCCAAAAAAAAAAAAAAAGAAAACCTTGATTCACTGATCATACATTCTCATTGGTCTCTGGGTAGGGTTGCCCTCATTACCTGCAAGTTTTCCAGAAATTAAAAAAAAAAAAGTGTTTGGCAGTTAGCATGGAAAGTGGGGACTTCCAGAGCCATTTCTAAACAATGGAGTAACTAACTGATGCTCTGATAAATAGAGGAAGGATTTAAGACAGCTTATCCAAAAAAAATAAGTGAAAATATTAAGGTAAAGGAAAATAATAGTTAAAAAGAAATAAATGGTTAGTTTATAGCCAAGAAGAACCAAAGAGAAATTATTTTAAATGTAATATGGAATGAGAGACTATGGACTATGAGAAACAAACTGAGGGCCTCAGAGGGGAGGGGGGTGGGGGAAGGGGATAGACCAGTGATGGGTAATAAGGAGGGCACGTATTGCATGGTGCCCTGGGTGTTATACACAACTAATGAATCATCGAGCCTTACATCGGAAACCGGGGATGTACTGTATGGTGACTAACATAATATAATAAAAAATCATTAAAAAAATAAAAAAATAAATGTAATATGGAATCCTGGATGATAATATGGAATAGAGAAAAAAATAGGTAAAAACTAAGGAAATCTGAATAAAGTACAAACTTTAGTTAATAATAATATATCAAATATGGTTCATTGATTGTAGTGTAATTAAATGTATCATTGTGGGAACCTGGGTGGCTCAGTCAGTTAAACATCTGCCTTTGGCTTAGGTCAAGATCCCAGGGTCTTGGGATTGAGCCCAATATCCCTATACGGGGCTCCCTGCTCAGTGGGGAGTCTGCTTCTCCCTCTCCCACTGCCCCTTCTTGTGTCCTTTCACTCTTTCAAATGAATAAATAAAATCTTCAAAAAAATAAATGTACCATTCTAATGTTAATAATAAAGGAAGCTGAATGCGAGGTATAAGAAGATCTTTCAGACTAAAACTGGGAGCGCGGGAGCGCACGAGTCCAAACTGAAAACCAGAGCTCCAGAGCATGTGGGAACCACACTGAAACAGGGAGCTCAGGAACCCACATGGGGAACCAGGGGCAGCTGCCAGTGTTAGAAGCAAAAAGGACAGAGATGTGCAGGCCCTGGAAGTGAGGGCTGGGAGAGCAGCTGTGGGGCGCAGAACCCGGGACGCTGTAGGGTTTTTAGCAGCACCAACAGAAAAAGAGTTATAGTGGACAGGAGAGCTCAGTGGAGAGCGGATTGTGATCTCTCTGTTCTGAGACAGAGGCTAGGATACGGCCATTGCTGCTCTGACTCTCAGAAGAGTCACAGAAAACCACCAGGGAAAGCCGCCAGAGAACAAAAGCCCAGAAATACCAGCTCACATTGTGCCCATCCCCATACTCCTCGCAGGGGACAGGGCAACTCTACCCAAATAGGGTTGCCTGAGTAACAGCGTGGCAGGCCCCTCCCCCAGAAGGCAGGCTGAAAAATCGAGAAGCCCACATCCCTAAGGTCCCTATAAAACAAGTACACACTGCCTGGGTCCTGGTCAATAATTTGGGTTCTGGGCATCCCCACAACCTCTCCTCATCAGAATGACGAGGAGGAGAAATCCACCCCCAGCAAAGAAAAGATAATGAGTCTCTGGCCTCTGCCACAGAACTGATGGATATGGATACAACCAAATTGTCAGAAATGGAGTTCAGAGTAACAATGGTCAAGATGATGTGTAGGCTGGAAAAAAATATTAACGAAAATATTAATGAGAATATAAAATCTCTAAGGGCAGAAATGAGAGCGAATCTGGCAGAAATTAAAAATGCTATGAATCAAATGCAGTCAAAACTAGATGCTCTGACAGCCAGGATGAATGAGGCAGAAGACGAATTAGTGAATTGGAGGATGGGATGGTAGAAGAGAAAGTTAAAACAAAAACTTGCCTCAAAAAAATCCAATCTCAAGAATGCAGATTATGGGAGATTACTGACTCAATGAAACGTTACAATGTCAGAATCATTGGCATCCCCGAGGGGGCGGAGAAAGAGAGACGTCTAGAAGAGATATTTGAACAAATTGTGGCTGAGAACTTCCCTAATCTGGCAAAGGAAACAAGCATTCATGTCCAAGAGGCAGAGAGGACCCCTCCCATGGTCAATGAGAACAGACCTATACCACGTCAGGTCATAGTACAATTTGCAAATATTAGGTCTAAGGATACAGTATTGAAAGTGGCCAGGGGGGAAGAAAATCCTTAGGTACAGAAGGGAAAATATCAGAATAACGTCAGACCTGTCTACAGAGACCTGGCAGGCTAGGAAGGGTTGGCAGAGTATTTTCAAATCTCTATCTGAGAAGAACACGCAGCCAAGGATCCTTTATGCAGCAAGGCTGTCATTCAGAATTGATGGAGAGATAAGGATCTTCCAGGATTGGCAGAAACTGAAGGAGTTCGTAACCACCAAACCAGCCCACCAGGAGACATTAAGGGGGGGTTCTATAAAAGTAAAAAGGCCCCAAGAGTGATACAGAAC
This sequence comes from Ursus arctos, assembly GCF_023065955.2. NCBI lineage: Eukaryota > Metazoa > Chordata > Mammalia > Carnivora > Ursidae > Ursus > Ursus arctos. The sequence continues at coordinate 4,067,297 of NW_026622852.1, forward strand.
AGAAATTTACAATCTATAGAAACAAAGACTTCACAGGCAACATGACATCACCAAATCATATCTCTCAATAATCACCCTCAATGTGAATGGCCTAAATGCTCCCATAAAACACCACAGGGTTGCAGATTGAATAAAAACACATGATCCATCCATTTGCTGTCTACCAGAGACTCATTTTGAACCTAAAGATACATCCAGACTGAAAGTGAAGGAATGGAAAACCATTTTTCATGCCAATGAACCTCAAAAGAAAGCTGGGGTAGCAATTCTCATATCAGACAGATTAGATTTTAAACTAAAGACTGTTGTTAGAGACACAGAAGGGCACTGTATTATTCTTAAAGGATGTATCCAACAAGTGGATATATGACAATTATAAATATCTATGCCTCCAACAGGGGAGCAGCTAGATACACAAGCCAACTCTTAACCAAAATAGAGAGACATATAGATAATAATATGTTAATAGTAGGGGACCTCAACACTCCAGTATCAGCAATAGACAGATCACCTAAGCAGAAAATCAACAAAGAAACAAGGGCTTTGAAATACATACTGGACCAGATGACCTCATAGATATATATAGAACACTTCACCCCAGAACAACAGAATACTCGTTTTTTTCAAATGCACATGGAACTTTCTCCAGAATAGACCATATACTGGGTCACAAAACAGGTCTCAACCGATACCAAAAGATTGAGATTATTCCCTGCATATTCTCAGACCACAATGCTTTGAAACTGGAACTCAATCACAAGGAAAAATTTAGAAGAAACTCAAACACTTGGAAACTAAGAACCCTCCTGCCCAAGAATGATTGGGTAAACCAGGGAATTAAAGATGAGCTTAAGCAATTTATGGAAACCAATGAGAACGAAAACACATCAGTCCAAAACCTATGGGACACTGCAAAGTCAGTCCTAAGGGGGAAATACATAGCCATCCAAGCCTCACCCAAAAGAATAGAAAAATCTAAAACGCAGTTTTTGTATTCTCACCTCAAGAAGCTGGAGCTGGAACAGAAGAACAGGCCTAACCCACGCACAAGAAGGCAGGTGATCAAAATTAGAGCAGGGATCAATGAATTAGAAACCAGGAGCACAGTAGAGCAGATCAACAGACCTAGAAGCTGGTTCTTTGAAAGAATAAACAAGATCAATAAGCCACTGGCCAGACTTATTCAAACGAATAGAGAAAGGACCCAAATTAATAAAATTATGAATGAAAAGGGAGAGGTCACAACCAACACCAATGAAATAGGAAGGATCATTAGAAATTTTATCAAAAGCTTTATACCAATAAATTAAACAACCTGGAAGAAATGGATGCCTTCCTGGAAACCTATAAACTACCAAGACTGAAACAGGAAGAAATGGATTATTTAAACAGACCAATTAATTATGAAGAGATTGAAGCAGTGATCAAAAGCCTCCCCCAAAACAAGAGTCCAGTGCCTGACGGATTCCCCGGATAATTCTACCAAACATTCAAAGAAGAAATAATACCTATTCTCCGGAAGCTATTTCAAAAAATAGAAACAGAAGGGAAACTACCAACCTCATTCTATGAGGGCAGTATTATCTTGATCCCCAAACCAGGCAAAGACCCCGTCAAAAAGGAGGATTACAGACTGATTTCCCTGATGAATATGGACACCAAAATTCTCAAGATCCTAGCTAATAGGATCCAACAGTACATTAAAAGGATTATCCATCAAGACCAAGTGGGATTCATCCCTGGGATGCAACTGTGTTTCAACATTCACAAATTGATCAGTATGATAGATCATATTAACAAGAAAAGAGTCAAGAACATGATCCTCTCGGGGCGCCTGGGTGGCACAGCGGTTAAGCGTCTGCCTTCAGTGCAGGGCGTGGTCCCGGCGTTATGGGATCGAGCCCCACGTCAGGCTCCTCCGCTATGAGCCTGCTTCTTCCTCTCCCACCCCCCCTGCTTGTGTTCCCTCTCTCGCTGGCTGTCTCTATCTCTGTCAAATAAATAAATAAAATCTTTAAAAAAAAAAAAAAGAACATGATCCTCTCAATTGATGCAGAAAAAGCATTTGACAAAATACAGCATCCTTTCCTGATTAAACCCCTTCAGAGTGTAGGGATAGAGGGTACATTCCTCAATTTCATAAAAACCACCTATGAAAGCCTACAGCAAATATCATTCTCAACAGGGAAAAGCTGGAAGCCTTTCCCTTAAGATCAGGAACACAACAAGGATGCCCACTCTCACCATTATTATTCAACATAGTACTAGAAGTCCTTGCAGCAGCAATCAGACAACAAAAATGTTTAAAAGGTATCCAAATTGGCAAAGAAGAAGTCAAACTGTCTCTCTTCACAGATGACACGATACTCTATATAGAAATCCCAAAAGATTACACCCCAAACTACTAGAACTTATACAGCAGTTCAGTAATGTGGCGGGATACAAAATCAATGCACAGAAATCAATTGCATTTCCATACATGAACAATGAGACCGAAGAAAGAGAAATTAGGGAATCCATTCCATTTACAATAGCACCAAAAATCATACGTTACCTTGGAATTAACTTAACCAGAGACGTAAAGGACCTATTATCTAGAAACTACAAATCACTCTTGAAAGACATTGAAAAAGACACAAAAAGATGGAAAAATATTCCATGCTCATGGACCAGAAGAATAAACATAGTTAAAATGTCTATGCTACCCAAAGCAATCTACACTTTCAATGCCATCCCGATCAAAATACCAATGACATTTTTCAAAGAACTGGAACAAACAACCCTTAAATTTGTATGGAACCAGAAAAGGCCCTGAATCGCCAAGGAATTGTTGAAAAGGAAAAACAAAGCTGAGCGCATCACGTTGCTGGATTTCAAGCTATACTACAAAGCTATGATCACAAGAACAGCATGGTACTGGCAGAAAAACAGACACATAGACCAAGGGAACAGAATAGAGAACCCAGAAATGGACCCTCGGCTCTTTGGGCAACTAATCTTTGACAAAGCAGGAAAAAACATCCAGTGGAAAAAAGACAGTCTCTTCAATAAATAGTGCTGGGAAAATTGGACAGCTACATGCAAAAGAATGAAACTTGACCACTCTCTCACACCATACACAAAGATAAACTCTAAAATGATGAAAGATCTCGATGTGAAACAGGAATCCATCAAAATCCTAGAGGAGAGCATAGGCAGCTACCTCTACGACATCGGCCACAGCAACCTTTTTCATGACACATCTCCAAAGGCAAGAGAAACAAAAGATAAAATGAACTTGTGGGACTTCATCAAGATAAAAAGCTTCTGCACAGCCAAGGAAACAGTCAAAAAAACTAAGAGGCAGCCCACAGAATGGGAGAAGATATTTGCAAATGACACTACAGATAAAAGACTAGTATCCAAGATCTACAAAGAACTTCTCAAACTCAGTATATGGGAAACAAATAATCAAATCAAAAAATAGGCAGAAGATAGGAACAGATACTTTTCCAATGAAGACATAAAAATGGCTAACAGACACATGAAAAAAATGTTCAAAATCATTAGCCATCAGGGAAATTCAAATCAAAACCACCTTGAGATAGCACCTTACACCAGTTAGAATGGCAAAAATGGACAAGGCAGGAAACAACAAATGTTGGAGAGGATGTGGAGAAAGGGGATCCCTCTTACACTGTTGGTGGAATGCAAGTTGGTACAGCCACTTTGGAAAGCAGTGTGGAGGTCCCTTAAAAGTTAAAAATTGAGCTACTCTATGATCCAGTAATTGCACTACTTGGTATTTACCCCAAAGATACAGATGTAGTGAAGAGAGGGCCATATACACCCCAATGTTCATAGCAGTATTGTCCACAATAGATAAATCATGGAAGGAGCCAAGATGCCCTTCAACAGATGACTGGATTAAGAAGATGTGGTCCAGGGGCGCCTGGGTGGCACAGCGGTTAAGCGTCTGCCTTCGGCTCAGGGCGTGATCCCGGCGTTCTGGGATCGAGCCCCACGTCAGGCTCCTCCGCTATGAGCCTGCTTCTTCCTCTCCCACTCCCCCTGCTTGTGTTCCCTCTCTCGCTGGCTGTCTCTATCTCTGTCGAATAAATAAATAAAATCTTAAAAAAAAAAAAAAAAGAAGATGTGGTCCATATACAATGGAATATTAGTCATCCATCAGAAAGAATGATTACACAACATTTGCAGCAACATGGACAGGACTGGAGGAGATTATGCTAAGTAAAATAAGTCAAGTAGAGAAAGACAATTATCATATGGTTTCACTCATTTATGGAGCATAAGAAATAGCAGGAAGATCGGTAGGAGAAGGAAGGGAAGAATGAAAGGGGGGTAAACATAAGGGGGAATGAACCATGATAGACTATGGACTCTGGGAAACAAACTGAGGGCTTCAGAGGGGAGAGAGTTGGGGGATTGGGCTAGGCCGGTGATGGGTATTAAGGAGGGCACATATTGCATGGTGCACTGGGTGTTATACGCAAATAATGAATCATGGAACATTGCATCAAAAACTGGGGATGTACTATGGTGACTAATATAACAAAATAAAAATTATATTAAAAAAAAGAGGAAGCTCTCTTGGGGGTGGGTGGGTGGGTAGAGCTTAGACAAAGACCCCAGGTGAAAATCCTAAAATGTCTTATTTTGGTTTTTGTTTGTTTGTTTGTTCGATCTCTAGGCCCAGCACAGTGTATACTGAATGAAAATTCTGTTTAATATTTTCCCTTAGTTCTCTCCTGTTAGTCCCCATTTCCTATCCCTTTCCCCTTTCCCACCCCTCCCTTCTCATCTATTCTCATTCTGTTGAGAGAGTCCCATACCTCTTGGTTGAGCTTGGCCAAGGTTTGAGAAGAATAAAGCATAGAGCCTATGCCAACAAGTTCAACCATTAGGTATTTTCTCATACTTCAAAGAACTGGGATGCTTCCAATTGTCCTTAAAAATGAAAGTTAAATTGGTTTATACATGAACACACAAAGACTTCTGCTCCATAAGGCAATCTGCAAGACTGTGTACTGAGTTAAAAATAGAATTTCATCTACACAACGGTAAGTCCTTTTAATAAACATTAATATCAGGAAGTAATTCATCCTGTGCTTTTTACTTGGCATTCAATCTAGGCCAAGTCCAAACTAGAGATCATAAGAATGTGTATCTCAGGATAAAATGAACCAAGACTGTTGGAGTTGGAAAGGATCTTGGAGACTATTTAGTCAAATACTTTGACTTTATGGATGAGTAAGCTGAAGCCCAGGAAGGTTACCTGGCTTGTCAAAACTCCTCCAGCTTGTATATTTTGATGCCACTCTTTCCCATAAAGAATATGAGAAAAAACTACAGTAGAATGAAAAAATATATAGACAACAGCCTGTGTTAGTGAATTTGGCCTTAATGACTGAACCATTATGAGTAACTCTTCAGAAGTACTTCTCAGAAGTACTAAGTTTTATAAATATGCTAGATGGCAGGGCTAGTTTACTCAAGGATGTAACATGCTTACATGTTTTAAATTCAGGGCTCAGAAGAGGGTTCCATGTTCCCAACTGAACTCTGAGATTTCTTTATCAGGCAACATCAATTTTATTCCATAATTAAGGGCTTAAGATAAAAATATCCTTGGAATGATTCCATAGCAAATGCTAAATACATATTTTCTTCTTTTCCTTTTTCTTTTTTTTTTTTTAAGATTTTATTTATTTATTTGACAGAGATAGAGACAGCCAGCGAGAGAGGGAACACAAGCAGGGGGAGTGGGAGAGGAAGAAGCAGGCTCATAGCAGAGGAGCCTGATGTGGGGCCCGATCCCATAACGCTGGGATCACGCCCTGAGCCGAAGGCAGACACCCAACCGCTGTGCCACCCAGGCGCCCCGCCTCTTTTCCTTCTTCTATCCCCACTTCCTATGTCATGTCTGGATACCAAATCCTCGAGGACACCTAATATTTCCAAATAGCCACAGGATGTAGGGTGAATAAGAGATCAAAAAATAGCATGGCTGGGAAGATAGGAAGAAGGTGACAAGGCTCTATACATGTGAAAGCAGGTAATGGGACAAGAGAGGAGATGGCCGGCTGGGGACTCACCAGAGATCCGTTCGCTCTAGGCTGCCTGGGCCATCACTTTTCCATGCTCCCAGCTGCATTCCTTTTGTTTTCTTCAGCAAATTCCCTTCCACTCTACTTTTAAACACTCTCAAATAGAAATGACAGGAGCCCGACAGAACTGAACATGTACAAACTATTACAATTCTTTAAGTGGGTCTAATTCAATGTTTGTTCAATGTATATGATAGCTATTATTCTTATTTTTATTTAAAAATTTTTTCCTTGCCAAAAAGTGTTTTTGAATCTCTACTGAGTGCCACATACTTTCAGGAGTTTTGTTATAATATTTTCATGAGTATTACTTGTAAATAGTACAGGAAGATAATGGCAAGAAGCTTCTCCCTCTCCTAAAATATTAAAGTAGACAATAAGAAACTAAAGTAAGATTGCTTTCTGAGAGTTAAAATATAAAATAAACATAAAGAATCTAAGCATAGCTATGCGAGTGCTATACAATGAGCTATCTAAATGTATAGGCATCTTCCCAGCTAAAATCTAGCCTGGAACATAATCGAAGTTATTTACCTATCTGGAGAAAATGTGTGAATCGAAAGGAGTGTTAGTTAGCCACAGAAACACAGGATGCTGGGAAACAAACATTGATAGTGAATGAACGCTTACCCCACCTAAGGAGTCGGCCTCACGACCTCCGGATCCAGATACCAAATCCATTCTGCAGCTCTAATCCTGCAGGGAGGGCCAGTGCTCCCGGAGTGTGTTTATCTGGATAACTCTTACCATGTAATCTAGGAGTCCACAAACTAAAGCTTGCGGGAATCCACTTGCCAGCCTGTTTTTGTAAATAAAGTTTTTTGGAACCCAGCCATGGCCAGCAGCTTATGTATCATCTGTGGTGGCTTTCTGCTACAACAGCAAAGCTGAGTGGTCACAGTTGTGGCTGAGACTGCATGATCCACAAAGCCGAAAATATTTACTATCTGGCCCTTTCTTGAAAATGTCTGCTGACCCCTGATAATTCAACCAACTTGCCTTGACTTCGTGCTAACCAAACAAACTTTCAATTCTTTGTTTGTTTACTCTTGTCCATCCTTTGTACTGGGAGAGTGAGAACTTGTAGAATAGGAATAAGTCCATCTGTTGAATGTTCTTTTTATCTGTTAAGATTGACTTTCTGGATAGACTACCATTCCTGTATCTCTGCTCAAAGCCAGTAGACTGCCCTGGTGCCCACCGCCAAAGTGTTGTCACTTGGGTTTGTGTGGAGGTCAGCCCCTCTTCTCTAGCCAACTTTGGGACTTAACAGTGCATCTTTTCTTTCTGACAGCATTTTTTCAATTCTTGCTTTTACAGATGAGGAAGCTAAAATTCAGAGATTGGAAGAAAGAAGACAAACATTTATTAAGTTTCTACTCTGTGCTAGGCTCATAGCTGTTTTCCTATGAAATGCCATTCAATCTTTACAAATCTACCTAAGAGATATAAAACTCAAGTGTATATTTTCACAGATGTGGACTTGGAGGCTTAGAAAGGGTGAGGCCACATTAATTTGTTGGCAAAGCCAGGACCTGAAACCAGGTGCTCAGACTTGAATACTTTACTCTGTGGTGTTTTCACACGACCTATACTGCCTGGCTGAGTCTCCTGATGCCAGGCTTAAGAAAGCAACACCATATGCCTTGGTATCTTCCACCCACCGAGGTGTATTGTTGTTCTTTAACAAGCATGGATTAAGTTAGAAAATCCTAGAGATTTTAAAGGTGTAAAATTTTAAAACAAATCCTGAACATTTATACTGGAGTATGGAATCTTAGCCAACTACTTTACATATTCACCCATGCTCTTGCATAAAGAGATTGGTGCCATCACAGCCTGATGTTCATAAATAACAGTTCCTGAAAAAAAATTTTTTTTCAAAACTGGTTTTGTACTTGAAGCGATTTAAATGTTGTATTTTGAATTCATTGCAGCAAGAACATATTTTAGAATTTCTAAAAGCTGAACAGAATGGAAGGTTATCTATAACATAAGCATAATCACAGTCATAATATCTATTTAAAATAAAACACTGAAAAGAATTAAATGTTCCCTTCAAGCCAAATTCAAAGAAATTTTGACATAAGATAGACTGCAAACTTGCAGTTAATGTTGCTTGCTGAGACCCATTCTTTAGGAGTTCAGAACCTCTGAAAAGCTCTTGGTTATTATTATTATTTTTTTTTAGTGGTAAAGGAAACCAGCCTTTAGAAACAGACCGGGTCCCACCCTCTCGCACAATGGATGTGCGCTGCCCTGATTTTGCTTTGTAAAAGCTCTACCTTAGGGTACTTATTGTCTTCTTATCTAGATTGAGAACTCTTAGGTGGCAAAGTGCATCTCAATAACACTTCAAGTACTGTTAGGCATATGGTAGGTCTTTCATAAAAATATTTGCCAATGCATCTTACTGTTAGGAGACTTTTAACAAATACATCATAGATGGGAAATATTAAAAAAAAAACCCTCTTATCCATAATCAATTCATTTTCTAAGTTCTTCCCCTCATTTTTTAATATAGGGAAACAGAACTAAACCCTAAGGAGCCATGAACTCAGATAAGTAAATACATTGGCAACTAGAAGGTATTCAGAAAATTATAGTTATAGAAAGTTAGCACTGGAAGGCACCTCTGAGACCCCCCAATTCTCCCATTATACATGCAGTACATAAATCCTAGCAGCATTAAGTGATGAGCCAAGGTCGCAAGACTTATTGGTAGCAGAGTGGAGAGGAACAACCAGAACTCCCAAATCCAAATTAAACTCCTACTGTAAGAGTTAATCTAAACTGTACTCACTCCCAATAGAAAATAAAAGTTTTCATTTCCTTTAGAATTGTTTGTACAAGAAGTCTCTAAAATGTATGAAGTTATTCTAGGTCTCCTTAGTCTTGGCAGAAAAGGGACAATATATTTCTCAGAAGCCTATTGGTGTGGCAGAAACCTGATTTCTCCTGGCTGGAGCATGAAAAGAGGAGTTTACTGGCTCACATACCAAACTGCATGTACAAGCTACGGGGAATAGACCCAGAGTCTCAAATACCCTTAGGACTCTGTTCACATCTCCTGCCTTCTCTTTCCTGTACAGCTGGTTTCAGTCTCTCAGCTGGTTGTCTCTGTGCAGCTGGAACAAGAGATTCAGGTACCTCAAGGCTTCATCCTTCCTGCCTCATAACTAAAGAGGAATGAGAATTCCTCCCTGCTGGTTTTAATGAGGAAAATCCTGGGGAAAAATGTGGATGGGTTCTGGTAAGATCAAATGAATATCTATGGACAGTCCATTGTGGCTGAGCGGTTGGTACTGGGACAACTCTAACTGGAATCATGTACCAGAAGGCTGCAGACTAGTTAGACATTTGCAGTTTGAGAGATGAGGGTTCCCTAAGGAATTAGGGGTGAGGTAACTAGAGCAAGGAGGAAAGATATGCTGGGCAGTCAATACAGCAGGTGCTGGATGAGAAGTTAGCACCACTGAAGACTTGCTTTGCCCCTAGAGAACACACTAGGCACTTAACAATTCCTTTAGCCTACTAAGTCAGCATCTGGACCTCCTTCCTTCTTTTAGGGAATCATGAATCTTATTAGCCTTATGGTGGAGGGCATAAGCCTTTTTCTACTACCCATTTTCCAGAGAAGTAAAAAATGCCAAATACCTGGTTTTCCAGCCTTCTTTATAATTAAGGCACAGGAAAATGAGCTAGACACAGTCAATGTCCCGGACTTTGAGTCGGGAATTAATGACAGCAATATTTAGTTTTCTGGCAATATCCAGTCACAGGCAGCAGCAGAGGTGAACGTGAGCTGGGCATCAGTGCTGAGAGGTAACAATAGCAGTGTCCAACTGGGAGCAGAACTGTAGTTGGAATTTGAAAGTGATCTTGCCTGTTACGTAAATTGATTTGCTCCTGCATATTTCTGAGCGTGGTTCTCTAGTCCTCTTGGTGATTCTATGAGTTACCAGTAACCTTACAGCAAATTGGTTCTTTGCTTAATCAATCTAGAGGTAGTTTCTGTGGCAAGCAACTAAGCTCCAGAAAACTCATGTATTTTAGTGTCTTAGGATCAGAAAATTCTGGCAGCTCCCTGTGTTGTTGAGAAACTTAATTTCTTTCTCTCTGCTCTAACAAGTTTAGAGAAGATTAGTGACTTGCCCTACATTAAGTGTAGATTGTTTTTAATACTTGATGTTACTTACATCAATCCATATTAAATAAATCCAAAAGCATATTTGGTAGTCTGGGCCATCCACCAGCAGATAGATGTCATTGTTAAAGTTCACTATTTCTCTTGGATTTCATTATCAGAATGACCTCAAGGTCACCATAACCTTCTCTGTTTCTCTCCCACAGTTCTACTAAGGTAAAAATGCCAAAAAATGGTATACTTTCAACTAAACTCTCAGGTAGAACATGCCATCTTGCCGTTTAAAGAAAAATGTTCTGATTCTCAGTACATCAGAAGCCAAAAGGAAAATAAGCAAGCAGAACAACTAGCACTTCAGTGGTATACTTTTTAATACATAGCTGCTATTTAAGTCAGATAAGAGGAAATATTCTCCTTCAGAAGCCTGATGTATTTGTGGTATAACTGTGTACCTTCAGTTGTTACAAACAACAATGAAGATTTAAAAAGTTGCTTTTAATATGAAAACTTGAGTTTCCAGTCTGTTTTTACAGTTCTAGGTGGAAAAGAAAATTTAGAGTGAAGTTGCTAAGGAATGACAGGAAACCGTTGCTAAGGCTAAATACCATCTGAAAATATACAACATGTCACCAAAAGATTTATTAATTTATCTTCTCTCTAGGCTTTGTTTGTTTGGAAAGCCAACACAGACACAGGGTTGCTAAGGATGGATGTCAATGACCCCTACAAGTGGCCCATGTTCATCTGCCACAAATATTTAAACACACTGCTTGGCTCAGTCCTGTTGAGGACACTTTTACAGCAAATAGGGTGCCATGTGATTTTTCACTGCCTCCCAGCAGTACATGGACTGTAGGTGTGTTTGGTCTCTCATTTTGTGAACACTACATAGTTTAAGCACTTCTATCTCTTCTATGGCAGGGCCATGTGTAAAAAGAATGACTACCTAACGTAATAATCATAGTTAAATAAATGGTACACTTTAGAGAAGTAGATCTTAACTTAGAATTTATCAGGAGCGATCAAATCATTACATACTGACCATGCCAGGAACTTAAGTCATTTTCCACGGAAGGAGAATACAAAGTAATTACCTGTTAAAACATTTTCTCCTAGCTTCTTCTGCTTTTTACTATTAGTTTTAGTGCAAGCTAATCACTTTTTAGAAGGAATGACAGGTCTCCTCAAGCCTGGAGAATACCAATGAAGTATTTACTTTGAGTATATTGTCATATTAGCTTAGCACCCAAGATAACACTAGTCAGACCATTTTCTGAGAAGTACCCAGGACAATGATTTTGCTTATAAAACAGAATCAAAATAATCAACAGAAACAAGAAACAAATGAATCAAATGGAGGGTCTTGATGATAAAAAGTCAGCCAAACCATTCAGAAAAACAATGCCACAGAAACATGATTGTCATTTTCAGCCAAAGAACTAGACATGTTCTGTTACAGTCCGAATTAGGAACATGTAATACACTCAACTACCCAGGGGGTTTGGGAGACTTAGATGAATCACAAGTGACATATGGGAGCTCATTAAAGGAAGGTGGAGTTATGAGCACCCAGGGAGCTTGCTAGAAATCAGAGCTTTTAAAAAAAGGCTTCAGGGGTCAGTCACCTTGATTGGAGGATGCTCTTCATCTTCCTTAAAGATAATCCATTTTGCATTACCACTTCTCAGTTATCTTGTTGCTGGAATATTGACCACTACTGGAAATTTTTAAGTTGTAAGTGTGTTGGGGTGGGTGTGGATGGAGGGTGGTGATTTGATTGCTTTGGATCAGCAAACAATAAAAGCCATTGGAAAGAAAGACCACAGAGCGGCTTGCTTCTGTGGTTTCACCTGACTTTATGGTCACAGTTGAAGTGGCAGGAGCAAGGATAGCCCGTGGTTGGTCTTATGCTATGGAAGCTATGTGTAAGCTGAGCTTTGAATGACACATTATTTCCTCTATGCACCCCAATCTATTTTCTGCCTGACTAAGCTTATAAAACTCTGCATAAATTCTCCCTCTCAGCCTGTTCCATAATCCTATGAACACATTGTCTTCCTGTTCATTCCTTCAGCCAGCAAGTACCAGCTGTTGGGTCCTGGAAACATTTTATGTTAAAGAAAAAAAAAAGTTGATGATCAGAAAGCTGTAAAAACTGCAAAATGCTTGAGATATGCAGATGTTTTAGGGTGGTGAATATTTGACCTGCAGAAAGGAAATGATTAGGCTTCCATCAATCATATACCGCCATCCATTCTGCTGAGATCAGTTTATCCAGACACTCCTTAGCTGCCTCAGTTCTGCATAGTCTGTAAACTAATCTAGTTTTATTTGTTGCGTGTTAAAGAAAGGATAAAGTCTGAGCTTAAAAATATGAACAAAGATGTAAGTATCTCAACATAGTACTCATGCTTTAGTTTTATGTAAAAATGTCACAAACTTTATTATCTATATATCTTCAGTTTCAAAAGGAAAGCAGAAGTCACTTGATAATGTCTCTAATTACTTGAATGCACACTTCATGCCTCAAATACTCAGGAAGGCTGGTTGCTATAATTAGAAGTTATATGAACATAGTTTATATTAAGTTGTAGCTAATTACTTAACTAAAATGCCAGTCTTTGGTATCCGACAAGGAAAACTTTCCAATAATATGTAATTTAAACATTATGTCAAAGAGGGAGATATGGTGATTATGATGTGAAATTTCTCAAATTGCACTCCAAGTAGTTTGAATAGAGCATTTATGCACATTCTATTACTCATGTCTTCTTATTCATTTTACTAATAATTTTTAGGGGAATTGAAAACTAATCAAATAGATGATAATACTCTGTTATAGGGATCATAAAACTTTTTGTTTAATGGACTACATAATAAATGTTTTAGACTTTGCTGGACACTGAGATCTCTTCTGCATCTATGCAAACAACATTATAGTTGTAGTGGGAAACCAGCCACAGGCAGTATGGAAAATATGAGCTTGGTTGTGTTTCAATAAAATCATTAACATTGTCCCCATTCAAATAAAACTCAAAGACCCTAAGACTTAGAGATTGGAGACAGCCTAATCCCCAACATCTTGGGGGTTAGAAATAACTCTGTGAAGCCTCCTTAAAAGGAATGCTTCCCATATCACTTCCCATTTTGATCTCAGAGGTAGCAAGATATGCCGTGAGGTTTTGCAGCGGGAAGGCGGTCACGCTAAGCAGGAAGCAGGAGACAGGGCTGCCCCCTACCTCCATCACTTAGCAGCCACGAGCACTGGTGAAGTCATCGCCTAAGTCTTGGTTTCCTCACCTCCAAAAGCTACAAAAAATACTGTTCTGACACAGGAGGGAAGCATAAACACCATACCACATTTGAAAACTTCTTCCCTTTAGCTTATCTCCTGAGGTAAAGCAGTGTTCAATGGATCAATGAAACCACAGGGTCATAACACTGAAAGTGTGTTAGTATAATAGTTTCATTTTAGAAATGAAAGAAGTGACGTCCAAAAATGCTGAGTCATACAGTTAACAGAAAATGATAAGACCTGGGCTTGAACTGCAGACTGTTTTTCCCTTTTCTAATTTTACAACACCGTTTCCCAACACTCAAAGACAACATGTTCACTGTCCCTACATACCAAAGATAAAATACTTACCATTTAAAATACTAAAAGAAAAATCAATTACACATCATTCATGTAGGGGCACTACTTTAATTTTTCCTAACAGAGAAGATGTAGCCTTCTGATTTCTAGATAGGGAAATTTTCCATGTTCTTATACAGTGTCTTAGCTGTCAAGGTCATTCTTTAGCGATATTCAATATTTAACAAATACGAAAAAGTAATAAATAAAAATTATTATAACAATATTATGAATTTATGAAGCATAATAGTTTTGTAGTTTTGTTTGTCTTTAAGCATAAAGGGGATTTATTTAAAATAGGGCCCATTTTATTAAAAGGGATGTTTTCAGTTTGGCCCACATGCATTGCCTGAAATGTTTCATTATGCAGTACAGCATGTTTATTCAGGTGAAAGTATGCAGAATATTGCATATCTCCAAACACATTGATCTAAATGCAAATGCAGCTAAATGTAAAATCCAACCTTGGTGTCATTTGTGTTACATTCTGCTATCAAAATTTAGAGGTATTCTTTTTTTTTTCATTTCTTTACAGAGAAATTCAGAAATCAATGGCAATTCTAGGAAAACTTTATAAAAATAGAGGTAGAACGTTTGAAATTCATATATCCAAATCATTTAGAAAGCTTTTATTGCAGGTGTAGAATATAAATTAATGTTTAGTTTGCGACATAGTCATTAAAAAAAAAGGGATTTGATAGCTTCTAGAAGATATGATGATTACAGAGCATTTAAATGTAAGAGAAGGGCAAGTGGCTTCAGGTCTTTATTTGACCCATTTGTAGGACTAATCAGTTTGTTTTTTACCAAATTCATTTAAACCAAATTGTTTCGGGGCAAGTTGTACTCATTCAAAGGTAATAGATCTTTTTTGTCTTCTAATCCTACCTAATCAAAGTTATATATTCCCAATCTCATTGCTCTATTGCCACAAAACATCATAGTGAATTTAAAACAAATGTCATATTTGCAATCTGGGCACGGAAATTAAATGCAGTTTCTCAACATGAATACTGAAATCTGGTAAGGCTAAATAATTTGTTCATGATCTTACTGGCAGACTGAATCCAAATTGGAACCCATGTCTTTGGTGTCCTAACCCACTGTTCACGGGGGTATACTGAACACATAACATGAAACGATAAGGGAGTCACTGGCTTCCAGTGGATAACTTTATACTTCTTTTGGAACCTGTGTTACCAATTTTATGCCACTGGAGGCATATGTTTCTTTCATGGCAATAAAAATAATTTTATTAGGCCGAATGAAGTAATATTAAAAAAGAGTAGGGACATTTTAGCTAGCTGGCTGAGTATGCCTGCCATCTCCCCACTGTCTGTAGCAAATAATTTTATTAACTGAAAATTTCTGGTTAACCTACTCACGTAATGTGCTAAGTGTCCTTTGAAGTAATTTTAGATAGTGAATGACATTTTACAATAGGAAAAAAACAAAGTATCAAAAAATATTTATTTGCTAAGAGAGTAGACCTTAAATGTTCTTATCACACACACACACACACACACACACACACACACACACACACAGAGTAACTATGTAAGGTAGCAATATGTTAATTAACTTAATCGTAATCATTTCAGAATGTATGCATATCATCAACTAATATACTCTCAGTATATATAATTTGTATTTGTCAATTATACCTCAATAAACCTGGAAAAAATTTAAAAATATTTCTTATAGAACAACAAGGCTTATATTGTATGTACATGTGTAAAACTCAAATATATTGATTTTTGTTTCCCAAAAAACAGCATCGTGTAGTAGGTTGAACATTTTGCAAAATGTTTAAATATCAGCAATTTCATAACATTTAACGTAAGTATAACACAGTGGGTCAGATCATGAAATCTGGTCACAGAGGGCTCAAAGTCAAATTCTGGTTCTTCTACTTAGAACTGTTAGATGACTAGGGCTATTAAGAGGCAATCCTTATAAAATTCTAACCCATGTGCTGGTCATATTGTAAGTTCAGAAAAAAATGCTGATTGTTTGATGATGATGATGATGATGATGATGATGATGATGATGGTCTTAGTCAGTTTAGGCTGCTGTAACAGAATACCATAGACCCATGGACAGTGTGGCTTACACAACAAACATTTATTTGTCACAGTTCTGGAGGCTGGAAAGCCCAAGACCAATGAGCCAGGAGATTTGATATTTGGTAAGCACCTACTTCTTGATTCAGAGATGGCTGTTTTCTTGCTATGTTCTTAGATAGCACAGAGCTAGAGAGCTCTCTGGAATCTCTTTCATGAAGTCTCTATCCTCAGGATTTATAACCTCTCCATAGCCCCACCTTCTAATACCAGCACACTGGGGGATTTTAACATATGAACTTAGGGAGGACACAAACATTCAGTCTGTGACAATGACAATGATGTTGGTGGTGGTGATGATGATGATGATGGTGGTGGTGGTGATAATATCTGTTCCATACAACTAATCCATCCAGGTTGGGTCAATGGGTCTGGAGAGTTGATGTGTTTAGAATATTGTGGATATCATGAGAAAAGAAGACACATATACAAAATTAACTTGGGTTTTTTTGTGAATTAAAATTGGAGCCTACTGAAAATGTTGATTAGTAGTCTAGGTAGAATAGGTTTAGAAAGTAGTTCTAATGTATTCATGGTGTAATCACTTTTTATGGAGTTAAATCAAGATCTAACTGACTAACTAGACAATTTTTAAAAAGGACATGAGATCAGAAAGGACCCTTAGCTAATTTCCTTATTAAAAAAATTAATATTCTTCATACACTTAAGAATCAATTCAATAATATTATAAGCAAGAAAGCAGATTTTTTTTTTACTTTTTTCTTTTAAATTCAAAGTCAAACAGCAACAACGATAACAAAGCTACTAGATCACATTGAGCACCCAGTACATGTGCTAAATGTCTCAGACATTGTGTGGAGCATTTAAATGCATCATCTCATTTAATTCTTTGCACCAATCCTATGAGAGGAGTTCTGTCATTATCTCAATTACACAAAATAGAAAATTGAGGGTCATAAGAGTTAAATCACATTCCAATTGTCATGAAACTAATAAATGAGAAATTGAATATACTGAAACAATTGTATCTCATTCAACTTTGAAGAGTTTAGCCAAAGGGTATATCAAAGTATTTATAGATAAATAGAAGATATAGACTACGGAGGGCCTCAGAAACCAAGGGAAGTTACTCTTTTTTAAATAAATTTTAATAATAATCAGTAAGTGTGTCTTTCTAAATGAATAAAATTTTGAACTAGTAGATGTAAAATCATTATGACTTTTACCAGTAATCTTTTGTGACCCCTTCTGCATCTGGGCCTTCATAACTTGCTAGGCCATGCCTCATTACAAGTCCATGAAAAGAGTCTTTGCTATGGACAGGAACACAGCAGTCCAAAGATCTGATGGCTTCTCCTGATGTTCCTTATCTCATCATTCAGCAATCTCCATGAAGTATGCTCCAAACCCATTTTGAGTTTGGTAATATTCACTATTATATTTTATTTCACTTAAACATATATTTATTGTTTACATATTCATATGTTTGTCATTGTTGTGTGATCTAATAACTCAAAGGTAAATAAAAATGTATCCCAGCCCATGAAGAGATCATAGTCCTGTAGGACAAACAGGAAAGAAAATAGATGATTTTAAGATACTGTTTTATATACTCTGCTACAACTGTGCAAGGGAACACAAAGAAGTAGGCTAGCAAGTGTACTGAAAGAGATAATCCTTAAGCTAAGTCTCGATATGTGATCAGGTAGCTGCATATAGACATGGTATACAACCTCAAGTATTCATCAAAAAAATAGGAAAATTAAGGATTTGACAATATCAAGTGTTTTCAAAGATCACGACGTGCCAAACATTGCTGGTGACAGTGAATACTGTGGCATCCATTTTGAAGAGCAATTTGGCAATATCCAATACAATTGTAATGAAAACATGTGACAATAATCTTTTCTAGGTCTGTATCTAGACAAACTTTCACTTGAGTGAAAGAAAAAAAATGTACACAAGAAAAAATGCATAAAAATATTCAGGAGCCTTAAATTAGAAATATCCATGTTCATTAGATAGATAGGTAAACAAAATATGACATATCCATACTGTGAAACACAATACTCAAATTCAAAGTGATGAAATAGAAAAAAATTATGTATCTCAATATTGACAAATATCAAAAACATAATGTTGAGTAAAATGTGCAGAATGATAAATATGGTGTAATGGTATTTATGTGAAATTAAAACACAAAAGTGTTATATAGTAGTGAGTATATATGTATGTATATGCGTGTATGTCTGTGTGTATATGAATAAAAATTATAAGAATGTACAACAGGACAACAACTTTATAGCAATAGTTGCCTCTGGGAAGGAGGAAGGGCAGTAGGATGAAAACCAGAGTTTAAAGGAAACTTCAACATTACTTGTGATGTTTATTTCCTTTATTAAAAAAATAGACTAAGAATATGAAAAATGCTAAAATTTGTCATGTTTTAAAACCCCAAATTGGGTTTACAAATATATCTCAAAATGACATAAAATGAACAGAAGAATAGAGTGAGCCAAGAACAAGACGGATGAACTATTAAAAAGAATTGAAGTTGGAAGGAAAGGTATCCAGACAGTGGGAATGATCTGGGGAAACACATAGTGCTGTGAAATAGGATATGATGTTTAGGGAACACATGATTCAATACAATAGTACGGAGTGTAAGGGAGGTAGAAAGTGGCAGGAGAAAAAATATGAGAGAGAAATAGACAGGCTATGGAGGGCCTTATGGACAAGTTAAGGCACATAGATTTTATCTATCTAGGTGTTTGAAAACCTTTGGGGGTTCCAAGAAGGCAAATATGATTAAATAAGCATTTATGGATGGTTACACAGATGGTTGCTTGAAGAATGGTTTTGAGGGTATAAGAGTTATTTTAGGGTCCTCCAGAGAAACATAATTAATAGGGTGTGTGTGTGTGTGTGTGTTTGTGTGTGTGTGTGCATAAGGGGAGGGGGGGGAGGCAGGGGCTATTTTAAGGGATTAGCTCGCATGATTATGGAGGCTACAATTCCAAATCTGCAGTGTGTGCCATCAGACTGGAGACCCAGCAAAGAATGCCATTGATGTTGCTAAGGCCATCAGCATGGAGAGTCAGAGAAGAGCCAATGCTGTGGTTCCCGTCTACAGACCATTCTTCCTGCTCAGGGGAGATCAGTTTTTTTGTTCTATGCAGGCCCTCAACAGATTATGGGGTCAATCTGCTTTACTCAAAGTCCACCTATTTGAATATTAATCTCATGCAAAACACCCTCATGGAAATGTCCAAATAATATTTGATCAAATATATGGGTGCCGTGGCCCAGCCAAGTTGAAAAATAAAGTTAACTATCACAAGAGTGAAGGCAGGAAAGTAGTTAAAAAGAATGATTGCAATAATCCATGCTCCTAATTCAAAGCCTCAAAACATGGTAAAGGTTGAGTACATATTTGTTAGTTTGAATTAATTCCATAGTGATTTAAAATGGCTTACAAATGTGTACGTATACATGTATATGTACATATGTAAATACATACACATATGCATGTCATGAAACTTAGTGTGACATTCTACACGTTCTCAGTCAGTGAATGCTCATGAGTATTATTCAGCAAATACTCTGCAGATTGTTTACTCTGTTGGGTTTCTCCCTGTGTCATTTGTTTTGTGTTCTGGTGAACAGTTTGATTCAAAATGTCTGATAAAATGTACTAGGGTAGTGCTGGTCTATCGCAAAGAAAGACTAAATGTTAAGAGTGCCAACTAGACATTAGTTGTTCTATAGATCTGTAGACCTCAATAATCAGAACAATCTGCCAAGAGGATAAAATCATCTGTTGAGTCCACCACTGTTTTGGCTACAAGAGCTAACTATTCAAGGAGTAACATATATGTGGGAGAAGATGGAAATGTGTTAATAAATTTATGGATGCTCAGAAATATAATAGTTTCACCATAAGAAGTACAAAGATGATCTCAAACTCCAGTCTTAAGTGAAGAAAGGAGACATAAACACATATTGAAACAGTTGTGATTGACCTAGGAGTTCAAATTCAGCAGTAACCTGAAGAGCACAGACATTATCTTCAAGGAACTGCTACCATGGTCATTTTCAACGTTCATTCCCCAGTTCCTTCTCATTGTGAATTAAATGTCCTTTATAGGAGGGCACCAAGGGGTTCTGTCAATTGATTTCAGCTCTTGATTTCAGCTCAGGTCATGATTTCAGGGTCATAGGATCGAGCCCTGCCTCACACTTGCATTCGGTGCACACTCTGCTTTTGTACCTCTTCCTCTGCTCCTTGCCACCCCCCAACCACCTCTCTCAAATAAATAAATTTTTAAAAATAATTAATTAATTAATCGATTAAAGTGTTAAAAAATAAATGTCCTTTATGGAAATTTATGCCAATGATCATTTTTACCTTTCAACAAGAGAGAGGTTTAAAGCTTTCAAGGACCATTTTACTTTCTTACTGGGTAGTAATACTCCTGGAATTCTAGGCTGAATAAAGTTTATGCTTATAAAACATTCAATGACCCCCAATCTTCTTTACCACCATTGCCAAGTTTTCCATGTTTGAAGTAGAGCTGTGTACCATTGAAATTCTTTCTTCTTATTATTTATTTGGCAATACAAATGTATTTATTAAATTATATTTACAATATCATCTATTTTTACAAAAAAAATGTCTAGTATGTATGCTGGAAGTTGAAACAAAATATGTGGGGGGGGTGTGGGTGGCTCAGTCAGTTAAGCTTCCAACTCTTGATCTCAGCTTAGTTCTTGAGTCAAGTCATGAGTTCAAGCACTGTGTTGGGTACCACACTGGGTGTGGAGCCTACTTAAATATATATATATAAAGGATGATGTTTCCATTGACTGCTATACTGATCTTTTGCAGACAGTCTGTGTGCATTGACTCCACCATTTACTAATTTAGTGATCTTGAGTAGACTGCTTATGCTTTTATAGCCTCATCTTAATATTTTCTCTTTCTTCAAGAGGTATCTATTATACAGTGTTTGTAATAATTAGACATTCATAAAAAGCTCTTGATAAACCTTAAAGGGTTATACAAATACGGTTAGCATTATGGATAATAATCTGATTATAGGAAACAGTATCATATATTCTAATGTATAAAGATTTTTTTCTCAATATGTCAATGAATAAGTTAAACGTATTCAAAAGTTATTTTTCCAATGAGTTAAAAGTAGTCTATTTTGGGACAATCAGTGTTGGCTATGCTTTTACTTTTTTTTTCCCCTCAGAATCAGAGTATATTTGAGCTGAAAGGGACCTTGGAGAGCATCCAATTCAATGCCCTTAATTCTCCCTCCCCCATCCCACCATAATGTAAAATTTAATGTGAACATAAAATAAAACTTTCTACATGGTTTAAATGGATTTCACTTTGGAAACTATGTTAAAATGGATTTAAATTCTATGAGGACACAAATGAAGCCTGAAATTTTAGATTCAAGAATAAGAATCAGACTTCCAAAGGGATTTTTATTGTAAGTGAAGAATGAAAAAGATTAAAATAGAAAGTTGTTGGGTATTTCTGACATGTTATCATAATAATGTTCGACAAAGTGTATACATGTAAAAAGGATATATGGTCATTATCAAATAACATCTGAAAAGTGTGAGGGTAAGTGCAACTTCAGAGAATGTGGAGAGCATTATTGAAATTCTTTTTTTTTTAAGATTTTATTTATTTATTTGACAGAGATAGAGACAGCCAGCGAGAGAGGGAACACAAGCAGGGGGAGTGGGAGAGGAAGAAGCAGGCTCATAGCAGAGGAGCCTGATGTGGGGCTCGATCCCATAACGCTGGGATCACGCCCTGAGCCGAAGGCAGATGCTTAACCGCTGTGCCACCCAGGCGCCCCCATTATTGAAATTCTTAATTCTTTGTCATCTATGAGCTGATTGTTTATAGTGTAAGTGCTTAATTCCAACCTTTTTGCACTGACACCAAGCATGCTATTCCCCATAATTATACCAGGTGTGTGCAAGGACTAGAAAATAATTATATTAGCCAAAGTAAGACATGATTAGGGGTATAAATATTTTATAAAAAATGAGCATTGGCTCTATTCTTGAGGCAAAAGTAAACAGCTTCTATTATTTGCATCCTCCTTTATTGTAGGATTTCCTAACATTTACAAAGATTTCAATTCCATAATATTTACAGACTATCTTAAAATGGAGTTATAAGAAAAAAATTCATGACTCTTCTTAAACGTACATCATTTACTGTATTGTGTTTGGAAAGTGAAGTATTGTAAATAAATATATACTTAAATCTTGAAAACAGAAAATAAAGGGGCAACAAAGGTTTGTACTTATAACTAGCTCTTTCTTTCTTTCTTTCTTTCTTTCTTTCTTTCTTTCTTTCTTTCTTTCTTTCTTCTTTCTTTCTTCTTTCTTTCTTTCTTTCTTTCTTTCTTTCTTTCTTTCTTTCTTTCTTTCTTTCTTTCTCTCTTTCTTTAGCAATGTGCTCTGTGGTAGATTCACTTCACTCATCAATTAAAAGAACTGAATTAGAATAAAGCAGTATCCTTTGCAATGCTATGGTTCATGAACCATAAAAAAACAGTGACTTTTTGGGTTGGTTTTGATTGGTGTTAGCTTGCATTGGACTGGCCAAATATCCTAAAGAGATAGCTTAAAAAATAATTTCTATATGATTCTATAGGTCAGAGAAATATTGTAACTAGTGTTCCTTTATGCAAGGGGAAAGGAAATCAATGTTAGAGGAGTGTGAAAGAACAAGTTATGAAGACTAAATGACATGTTGGCTTTGAAAAAAGAAGTCTGCTTCCTCTCGAGATGAAGCAGAAGAGGGAAGAATGAGGAAGAATACATAATATATTTATAGTGGAAATCAAGATGAATGCCCAAAACATTTTCATTTGGAGCAAAGGGGATTTGACAGAACTTAGGCCAGAGAACTTTAATCTTCTCATTAAAAAGTGGGTCTTATGCTTAGGAAACAGAGTTGGAGAAAAACTTGGTGGTCCTAGGAGTGTTGAAATAGTTTAGAAACGTGGCTGTGAGTCACTAAATATGGAGAAAATATAAGGAGAATAGAAAGGGTGCTGGGGAGGTATGAGGACCCAGTTGAGGTTAGAAACCAGTGAGACAGTATGTTTGCACTAGTCAAAGAGGAAAGAAAAGAAGCAGGTAGCTTAGGATAGTCAGACAGCCAGCTACAAGTTCCTAATGTGGGCAGCATTGAAATGATCCATTAACATGCTCAAAAGAGATAATGAAAATACAATATATCAGTAACATACTGTTTTCATTATTGTGCCTTCTGGATCTGGATGTCTGTTTCCTTCCTGAGATTAGGGATGTTTTCAGCTATTATTTTTTTCAAATAACTTCTGCTCCCTTCTCTCTCTCTTCTCCTTCTGGGATCCCTATAATGGAAATGTTATTATGTTTGATGATATTGCTGAGTTTCTTTAACCTATTCTCATTTTTATTACTCTTTTTTTCTTTTTGCTGATCTGCTTGGTTGCTTTCCATTACCCTATCTTCTGGTTTCCTAATACATCTTCTGCATCTTCTAATCTGCTACAGATTCCCTCCTGTATATGTGTGTGTGTGTGTGTGTGTGTGTGTGTGTGTGTGTGTGTGTGTGTGTATTAATTTCAGTTGTTGATCTATGACTGGTTCTATTTTATATCTTTTTGTTGAAGGTGTCATTGAGATCTTCTACTCTTTTCTCAAGTCCAATGAGTACCCTTATGACCATTACTTTGAATTATTTATTAGGCATATTGCTTGTCTCTGTTTCATTTAGCTCTTTCACCTTGCTTTTGTCCTGTTCTTTCATTGGGGATGTATTAGTTTGTCTCCTCATTTTGTATAACTGTTTTTTTTTTCTATGTATTAAGATAGCCAGCAACATTTCCTGATATTGAAAGTAGAGGTCCTGTGGCACTCTGTAAAATAATGCCCCTGTTCACCAGAACCAGGCACTACAAAGGTATCTCCTATGTGGGCTGCATGCACCCTACTTTTGTGGTTGAGCCACATTTGCCTTCAATACAGTTGACTGCAACAGTCCATTTTGTCTGTTGTGTCTACATTGGGAAGGGCTTTGTTTTTGTGCTGTTAAGGGACCTCTCTGGGGCCACTGTGGGCTTATGGTTGGGTGATATTAACATTCCAAAGAGATGTATGCCCTCAGTCCATGTGTTGGGGTGGTATTCACACAGAACTGCAGGGTGCTTTCCCTGTGTTGCCCCCTGAGAGGCTTTTGTTGGTGGGCAGGGCCAGCAGTGAGACCAGATGCCTGCCCCCAGTCCCTCTGCTGGGACTGCAGTTACAATGATCAGCAGGGTGTTCTGTCTACACTCTTTTCCCCATTTATGTTCATGGATTGGAAGAACAAATATTGTTAAGATTTTTATACTACTCAAAGCAATCTATAGATTCAATATAATCTCTATCAAAATACCAACAGAATTTTTCACAAAACTAGAACAAATAATACTAAAATTTACATGGAAGCACAAAGACCCTGAATAACCAAAACAATATTGAGAAATAAGAATAAAACTGGAGGTATCACAATTACAGATTACAAGATAAATGACAAAACTTTAGTAATCAAAACAATATGGTACTAGCACAAAGATAGACACAGAGATCAACAGAGCAGAATACAAAGTCCAGAAATAAACCCACACTCATATGGTCAATGAATCTACAGCAAAGATAGCAAGAATATACAATGAGGAAAATACAGTCTCTTCAACAAATGGTGCTGGGAAAACCAGACAGCTTCATGCAAAAGAACAAAGGTGAACACTTTCTCTCACCATACACAAAAATAAACTCAAAATGCATTAAGGATCTAAATGTGAAAGCTGAAACCATAAAAGTCCTAGAAGAAAATAGGCAGTAATTTCTTTGACATTGGCCATAGAAACATTTTTCTAAATATGTTTCCTCAGGCAAGGAAAACAAAACAAAGCTAAACTATTGGGACTACACCAAAATAAAAAGCTCTTGCATAGTGAAGGAAACCATCAACAAAACAAAAAAGAAACCTGATGAATGAGGGAAAATATTTACAAATGATATATCCAATAAAGGGTAATATCCATAATCCATAAAGAATTTACATAACTCAACACAGAAAAGAGCCCCAAACAACAAATAATCCAATTAAAAAATTAGCAGAGCACCTGAATAGATATTTTTCCAAAGAAGACATACAAGTGTCCAGCAGATACATGGAAATGTGCTCAACATCACTAATAGTTAGTGATGTCAAAAACCACAATGAGATATCACCTCACACTTGTCAGAATGACTAAAATCGAAAAGACAAGAAATAACAATTGTCAGTGAGGTTGTGGAGAAATAAGAACCCTTGTACACTGTTGGTGGGGATGCAAATTGGAGAAAACCACTATGGAAAACAGTTTGGAGGTTCCTCAAAAGAATTAAAAATAGAATTACCATATGATCCAGGGATTCCACTATTGGGTATTTACCCAAAGAAAACTAAAACACTAATTTGAAAAGCTGTATGCACCCATATGTTTATTGCTGTGTTATTTATAATAACCAATATACGGAAGCAACCCAAGTGTCCATCAGTAGATGAATGAATAGAGAAGATTTGGTTTATATAGGCAATGGAATGTTACTCATCCATAAAAAAGAGTGAGATCTTGCCATTTGCAATGACATGCATGGGACTAGAGAGTATGGGGTAAGTGAAATTAGTTGTACACAGAAAGACAGATACCATATGATTGAACTCATATGTGGAAGTTATGAAAAAAAACAGATGAATAAGAAAAGAAAAAAAGAGACAAACCAAAAGAAGAGACTCTTAAATACAGAGAACAAACCAGTAGTAGCCAGAGGAAAGGTGGGAGAAGTGAAATAGATAGAGGAGACTAAGAATACACTTATTATGATGGGCACTGAATAATGTATAGAAATGTTGAATTATTATGTCATACACCTGGAATTAATATAACACTATATGTTAATTATACTTCAATAATACAAAACAAGAAAATAAATAACCAAAATTATAATATATGAAAAGTTGTCAGATAGAGCTAGAACCATTCTTAAAAAAAATCTTATATCCTTAAATGAATTTGTTAGAAAAGAATAAAAGGTTGGAAATTAATGATGCTAAGGAGGTAGAAAAAATCAGGAAGTTTTAAAAGAATATGATGCAATTTTGTACAAAAAAGATAAAATATCAACTAATAAATAAATTTAACAAGATTATTGGATTTAATGTAAATATACAAAAATCAATTCTATCTCTAATAAATAAGATATTAAATGATAAGAAAAACATGGGAAGCAATTTTAAATGCTAATAATAAATCCCATAAAAATGTATAGAACATCTATATATAAAGTATAAGGTATTTTTAAGTGAAATTATGTACTTAAATAAATGGATGACATCTTGTAAAGATGTTAATTTTCCCCAAGTTGCTTTATAAATTTATTTATTTATTTAACTTTAAAGATTTATTTATTTGAGAGAAGAGAGCAGGGGGAGGGACAGAGGGAGAGAAACTCAAAAAGACTCCATTCTGAGCAAAGAGTCCGATGTGGGCCTGGATCCCATGATGCTGAGATCATGACCTGAGCCAAAATCAAGAGTTGGACGCTAAACCAACTAAGCCACACAGGCACACCGAGTTGTTTTATAAATTAAATGCAATCCTGACAAAAACCAGTATTTGTTTGTTTGTATTGTTGGAACTTTACAACTTGACTTTAAAATTTATATAGAAATGCAATGGTCTAAGAATAGCTAAAATATTCTTTTTTAAAAATATTTTTTATTTTGTTATATTAGTCACCATACAGTACATCTCCAGTTAGCTATAATATTCTTAAGGAAGAATAATGATGTGGTGGGGAGGACTTTATCAGAGAGCAAGGGTTATTTTTGTACTTTGTTAACTAAAACTGGCATTGGTTCGTGGATAGAAAATTGACCAATGGAACATAATAGAGGCCAATAAGAGGTCTATGCATATATAGATATTTGATCTGTGACAAAGATGTGTAGCAGATCAATGGAGAAAGAAATGTCCTCATAATAAATGAGTTTTGAGCTCTGCCTCACATTATAAAACAATCATTTCCAGAAGAATTTTATGTCATAATATTAAAGACAAAATAAATCTAGGAAATAATATATGAGGATAATTTCATTACCTTGGAGTTGAAGAGAAATTTCATAGAGACAAAATGCATAAAAATTGCACAAGTACATAAAACATACATAGAAATACTCAAATATATAAAATTTTAAAATAAATTAGACTTAAGAATTGCTGTTCACTGAAAAAAGAAAGTTAAAAGCTACAGGCTCAGAGAAGATATTTTTAACACATATGACAAAGAATATACAGATCTCCTAGGAGTCATTAAGAAAAAGACAGCCAATCTAATAGAAAAAAAAAAATGCAAGATATTTGAACAGGAAGTTAAAAGAGGTTATCCAAGTGGCCAATAACACATGAAGAGGCATTAAATTCATTATTAATCAGAGAAATCACAGAGACCTGACTCACTCATACTGGCAAAAGTTAGCATCATTGACATACCATATGTTGCATGTTTTGGTATGTGGAACAATTTAAATGTTCATTAACAATACAATGGTAAAAACGAATCACAGTATAGTACTAGAATGGAATCCTATTCAGCAATAGAAAGGAACAAACTACAGCCATAATGTGGAATCTCACAAACATAATGTTAAAAAAGAAGCCAAGAACAAAAGAATGCACGCACTTATTAAAGTTTACATATAAAGTTCAAAATGAACATAACTGAAGTCTCCTGTTAGAAGTTAAGAAACTTTACTTTCAGGGAGGAAGGCAAGAGTTATAATTGAAAGAGGACAAAAGAAAGGCTTTCAGGGCAGGGGCTATGTTCTATATCTTAACCAGGATGGTGGTTATATGAGTTATTCACTTTATAAAAATTCCTTTAGCTGTGAATTGTGGGGTATTTTTTTTTTTTTGCATTTTTCTAGGCGCTTGTTATACTTCAACAACAAAAAGTTTTAAGAAAAGAACACATGAATGGAATATTTGATAGTATATTTCTTCTAACTATAAAACGATAAATTTCTAATGCAATTTCCTATTTCAATTGCAATTCATAACCTTTTTGAACATGTAGCCTTAGATTCTAGAATCCTGTTTAATAGTAATACAATGACAAGGTGGGCTCAGGAAAACTATAGCATATATTACAATTCTCTGATTTCAGAGCAGTTACTCTAGGTGCCTTTCTCCTTTTTCCTTTTGCCCATGGATATCCTCAGCCCACTAATATTTGCAAGATGCCCCCAAGGCTCTTCGTCAATGGTTCAAAATATCAGTTTGACTACCCAAAATGTAGGTAAGAGTCATAGAAGGAACACAATGAAGCCCAGCTCCATTAAAATATTAATAAAATAGAGTACCAATTTATTAAATGAAAATCCTCTGATTTGTTCACTGTAGCAAACAGCTGTTATTCTGTATCCTACTGAGGGCCTTGGGATCCAGTGACACTAGCAGGTCTGTCTCGTTGCACATTCCTCTCAGCTGGTCAAATAAACAGCCCCTCTACCCTCCTGTAGAGAGACAGGGCTGCTCCCAGTAGTCAAACTCAAATAATCCCCTTCAAACAGAATCCCTGGCAAGTTCAAAGAAAACATGCCACATCCCACTATTTGTGATGGATAAGGGACACCAAGTATCAACGGCAGGAGCAGAAACAGAAAGATGCCTTTGCATATGAAACTTTAACAAACCAAACATTATTACAAATATCTCTCCCCACCCAGTGACCTTTCCCAAAAAATCATCTCTAATCCCTAATGCTCTAGTCTTCTTTTCTACCCCATTTCATATTCCAATAATTAAAGTTCAAGATTACTTAGTAGCATAAAAATTTACTTAACACTATTTTCTAATCACACAAATATATATAGATATAGTTATAAGCATAAATATATATAGTTTGAACACACTATAACCAAATCATTAAAAAAAGTAGGTGAGATTGCATGCCAAAACACAACCTGAGCTTCATTCTCTAATCAGAGAAGATATAAAAATTATTAAACAGCGGATAGTGCATAAATACTACATGGACACTGTCAAATTAGTAAGTAACTTATTATCTATAAACAACCAATACAGCTAATAATTCATCTGTATACTTTGTGATTGATAGGAGCCAATTTTTTTCAATATCTGGAAATGTTAATCCCTTGCCAATCATTACAATCTTCCCTTGTATCCCTATGGACTACTCCTACAGGAAAACTCTCATCTATTTTTCTGTCTGTCTATTTAATTATGCTTAAGAAAATGAGGTCCAACTTTTGCTGACTTAGCAGGTAGGACTGAATGTATGTTTCAATGGATGAATATTGCCAATAGTGAGCTCAGCACAAGTGATTTAAAATGTTATGTAGATATCACCATGACTACTTACATTCATCATTTGATTTCTGCCTTTATCCACAATGAATATACTGACTTGATTTTAATAGGCACCATGGGGCTTATTTCCCAATCCCAGGCAGCACTTAAAGTTCAAGAATAAAAGACTTTTGCTTATCTCACAAGAATGCTTTAAGTATAACTGTGCTAACTTGTTGGAAAGTATTTGAGTTCATCAGAGAAAAGGTACTGTGTTAAAGAAATGTGATACTACAATGGTTATGGATTTCACATGGGGATCCTGAACCTACCATTTATCAGGAAAGGATGTTTCAGGCTTTTCTTTCAATGGAATGCCACCCTGGAAACCCAGATCCTTTGAGAGGGCTACGCTAGAATACGCTTTCAGCTGAGAGTCAGGAGACCCCAATATTTGTTATGGCTCTGCTTCCAACTAGCATTGGTAAGTTTTTTATAAAACTCTTTACCACTGTTACTCCATCAGGTACTCCATCTTTAAAATGAGATAGAACTAGACATTACATGAATTTCAAGGTGACCTCCAGCTTTAGCATTCTGGAATTTTATGATTCGCTGTGATCGTTCATACTTAAGAAGGCAAGATATTGTTTTTGAAAGTAAATAGCAGAATGGTGATTTAGGAGTTAAGGTTCTATCTTCACTGAAATGCCATCAGGTAATTTGAATTTAGCTTCCAAGAGTGATTCAGGATATGAGAAAAGCCTTCCCTTATCCTATCCAGGTTGGTTCCCAATTATTTCTGCACATCATTATGTGTACTTTCTTCAACTCACTATAATCTCTAAGTATGTATTTTCTTCTTTTAAACATTTGTCTTCTCGAAAAGAATGTAGGCTATCTTGTTTACCACTGAATCTTTGGTGCCCGGAGCAAAACCAAGCCAATATTAGAACTCAAAAACATATGTTGAGTGAGAAACTGAATGCATAGTAAAACCATTTAACCAAGTGTAGCATAAGACTAGATCTGTTTAAGGGAAAGATGTTTAAAGAACACTAATACAGGAAGACTTTGTTTTCCTTAGATATGCCAAAAGGAAAGATGATGTGCCGGAATTAAACCAATAGAAAATATCTGGAATATTTCCCAGTCTAAAACTCTTTTGTCAGGTCTCTAGAGATATACATGGTTTAAGTATGATGAGGTTTTGCAATAATACAAGGAAAATAGCCCTCTATTTTATACAGCATGGTTTTAATTTGATAGAAGGTTTTATTAATCCTAGAGTAATTATTTTATTGACTGTGGCAGAGTTTTAAAAAATATGAAAGTGAGATGCGAATTTTCACAAAAAATTCATCTGAGTGCTTGAATCAGTTTCATTTTGTGCTAATAAAATATCATAATGTACAAATTGTTATGTATTATG
This sequence comes from Ursus arctos, assembly GCF_023065955.2. Lineage (NCBI taxonomy): Eukaryota > Metazoa > Chordata > Mammalia > Carnivora > Ursidae > Ursus > Ursus arctos. The sequence continues at coordinate 4,098,128 of NW_026622852.1, forward strand.
TTTTAGAAAAGTAATTTCCATAACTCAGCTTAAAAGAAAATTTAAAACATAAGAAATGGTTTTTGCAAGTTTCCTCAGCATCTGTAGTTTCAACAACATATGGATCCTATTTGTTATTGCTATTTATTTGTGCATCTATTTTTAAGGATCCCAAGTTTAGCATAATTAAAAATATCGATATCATCTGCATTGCTCCAGACCACTGTATCATAGAATAGTGATTTGTATATAGGTCATCAAGATTTTTTAAAAAGGGAATCTATAGTTATATTTTATGTAGTCAGAGGATTCACTGTTCCGTGATGCCTTTCTTGGGTCATCTTGAAAACTGATTGTCACACAATGATCCAATCAGCTGTTTGATTGATCTGATTCAGTTCATCCATGGCACCTGGACCAAACATTTCAAGGTCAGGTTATTTCTGTCTGACATTGATGGACATGGCATGCAACATCAGGGGATAAAAAGAGCCCATTATATTAAAAAAAAAAACTGTCCTACACCAAATCTTCTTCTATTGCTTTGCTTAAAGATAACTGAGACTATTTAAAGTGAATAATGTTAGCTCAATTGATTTCATTTGACTGCAGCGTTTGGTATGGATTTGAACAATTAGTGTACACCCTCAATCAAATTATTGAAAATCATAATGGTAATAATATTTCATTAGAGAGCTGTAGTTTTGTGTTCAGAAAAGTGGCCTGGATATAGAATTTGGAAGAACTTGTCTAACACCAAAATGAGCAAGTAGCTTATGGATCCAGACAACAAGCATAGTGATATAATACAACGTCATCCAATTTCACATGTTTTACAATAAATTGCATAAATGCGCAGGCACTTTTTAATTTCCTGTCCTCTGAACAATCAGTCCCAAACTCAGACTTATTTCTTATATATCAGAACTTCTGGCTGATGCATCCATGCCCCTAATATTCATTGACTAATGAATTTACTATGAAATAAGCACTCTTCTAGGAGCAGGGGATATAGCAGTATATAAATTAGACAAAACTCTCTTTTCTATTAGAGATGAAATTCCACTGGGTAGAGATAGTTACTAAAGATATTAAATGAATTATTCAAACACTGTGTTAGGAAGTGATAGTGCTATGGAAACAAAGCAGGAGAGGGTGGTTGGGAAATACTCTGGGGTTGGAGGATTCAATTTTAAATAGATCAGGGTAGATCTTTTTGAAAAGTGACAATGGAAGAGATTAAAAAGTGAGGGAGAGATCTATCATATCAGTGGGAAACATGTTTCATACAGACTATGTAGCCAGCACACAGAAGAGGCTGGACTGTACCTGACATATTAGAGGAACAATAAATGGAGTCAGCATGGCTGGAGTGTGTGGAAGAATGAAGTAAGAGTTAGTTATAAGGTCAGTTCTGTAGGATCTTACAGGCCATGATAAGGACATTGTCTTTTACTCCAAACACAGTATGAAGTTAATAATGGGGGGTTTTGAGCAGAAGGGTCCTAATATCTGAATTGCAGTTTAACAGACTTAATTTTCCTACCAAAGTGGAAATAAATTATGGGGTTTCAGTTTAGAACAGAAGAATATTTAATTAGGAGTGAGATGATGGTGGCATAGATCAGAGTTTTAAATCGCAAATTGCTCCTACCACAGATGTACTCTCTGTCCTTGAAATCATATCTTAAGATTTCTAGAATGCTTTCAGAGTTTTTCCAGTTTTTTTCACTAGTAGAATCTATTTATGCCAATAATTAATGTAATTTATAAACATAATCCATTTATCTCACTTACTTGCTGTTTGTTAAATTGGGTTTAAGATAGCATCTAATTCATAAGGTAATGATGAGAAGAATTACACAAGAATATGCATGTAGAGCGCCAAACAGTCATCATACAGTACAGCACAAATTTCTAATACATGCTATTGTTAATATGATCAGTGGTACAAAATCTATTTCAGTAAAGAACTAAAATATTTACCTAATTTATTTAGGTCATCCTTAATTATTCTCAATAATGTTTATTATTTCAGCATAGCAATCTTGCTCATCAATCACAGATGAGATTTGTATCTAATTCTTTTAAATTGTGTCATTAAAATGATTTTATTTGTTCATTGCTAATATAATAGAAATATGATTGATTTTTGCATGTGGATGGTGAGTTCATTTACTTTGATGAATTTATTTATGAATTTTAATTGTTTATCTGTAGATTCCTTGGGTTTTCTATACATAAAGTTGTATCTTCTGCAAAAATGTCAGTTTTATTTCACTATTCACCTTAATTACACATTTTCTTTCTTTCTTCCTTTCTTTCTTTCTTTCTTTCTTTCTTTCTTTCTTTCTTTCTTTCTTTCTTTCTTTCTTTCTCTCTCTCTCTCTCTTTCTTTCTTTCTCTTTTTTTCTTATCTTATTGCAATGGTCTGAGATTCCAGTGCAGTGTTGAATGGAAGTGGAGTAATGAGAACCCTTATTTCATTTCTTATCTCAGTGGAAAAGCTTAAACTATTTTACTGTTAAGTTATGATGTTTACTATAGATTTTTTTGTGGATAACTTTAATCAAAGATGCAACCTTGAGGTGATCCATATATATGATTGGAGATATTCAGTTTGCAAATGTTTTGCTTAAGGTTGTTACATCTGCATTCATGAGAGATATTGAAGTTAATATTATTTCCGTATATTTGTATCTAGGTTTTGATGTCAATGTTATTCTGTCCTCATAAAATCAATTGAGAAGTCTGTCTTCTTTATTTATTTCCTGGAAAAGTCTGTGTAAGTCTGGTGTTACTTCTTATATTTGGAAGAAATCACTGGTAAAGCCATTTTGGCCAGAAGTTGTGGGAAGTTTCTAAAAATAGATTTAGTCTCTAATAAATACAAGAAGAGTTATATTTTCTATCCCTTGTATTAGTTTTGGTAGATTGTACTTTTCAAAGAATTCATTCATTTTTTGTTAGATTTTCAAATTAATTAAAATTCAATTGCTTATAGTTATTGTAGTAGACTGAATATGGTTCCCCAAAAGATATTCAAACATGAATCCCTGGAACATCCAAATGTGACTTTATATGAAAAAATGGGTCTTTACAGATGTGAATAAGCAAGAATCTTGAGATGGGGAGATTATCCTGGATGAGCAGGGTGGGTCCTAAACACAATCACATGTATCCTTATTAGAGAGAGACGGAAAAAGTTCAGAGACAGAAGAGAAAAGAAGACAAAAGGACCATGGGGTCAGAGATTGGAATGATGCAGCCACAAGCCTAGGAGTGTTGGCAGGCACCAGAAAATGAAAGAGGAAAGGAATGGATTCTCTAGAATCCCCAGAGCTGCTGGGGGAAGTGTGACCTTGCTGACACATTGATTTTGGTTCAGTGATACTAACATTGGACTTCTGGCTAGAACTTCCAGAATTGTGAAAGAATAAATTTCTGCTGCTTTAAACTACTAACCAGGTTTGTGGTGATTTGTTACAGTAGCCTCAGGGAATTAACTCAACCTCTCATTTTTGTCAAATTTTTTTTTACAATCTCTAGTAATATATGTTTTTGCATTTCTAATATTGATAATTTGTTTTCCCTCTTTGTGTCTCTTTCTCTTCTTACCCTCACCCCAAACATTTACAATCTCTGTCCCTATTTTGTTAACTCCTTATAACAAGAAACTGCTTCTTTAAAATCTCTGTCACTTATTTTGTTAACTCCTTATAACAAGAAACTCAAGGCAACTGGTTCCTCTCCTTCTCTCCCTCCGCAAGTCTTTATCACTTTTATTAGACTCTTCAAACAACTAGCATTTGACTTCTTCTTTCACTCTATTTTAAAATTGTTTTCCATTTTATTAATTCACGCTCTTATCTTTATTATTTCCTTTCTTCTACTGTCTTTGTGTTCAGTGTACCATTCTTTTCTCACTAGTTGAGATGGCATTAGGTTGTTCATTGTTCAGTGTCTCTATTGCATTTTTTCCTGTTTTTTTTCTCTCTATTGCATTTAAAGCCACAAATTTCCATTTAAACTTTAGCCATAGCCCACAAGTTTTTGTCATATTTTCAGTATTATTCAGTAAAATATATTTTCTGATATCAATTTTCTTTAACCTACAGGTTATTTATATATGCTATATTTAATTTCTAGGCATTTGAGTCTGTTCTCCTCATCTTTATTTTTTTTCTCTTCATCTTTATATATTGATTTATAGATTAATTCTACAATGATTCTTTTTTTTTAAGATTTATTTATTTATTTTAAGAGTACAAGCAGGAGGTAGAGGGAGAAGGAGAGAGAGAATCTCAAGGAGACTTCCCGCTGAGTGTGGAGCCAGACACGGGGCTGGATACCAGGACTGTGAGATCATGACCTGAGCTAAAATCAGGGGTTGGACACTCAACCCACTGAGCTACCCAGGCACCCCTACAATAATTCTTAAACATAATTTGTTATGATTTGAATCCTGTGAAATGAAATTGAGATTTACATCATGTCATCCAGGATATGATTCATTTTTATAAATGTTTCATTGCGTAATTGAACAGAATGTCTACTCCCCTAGTGTTTGGTATGGCATTCTATGTATTTCAACTAGGACACATTTAATAACTGCTATTTCAAATTTTCTGTGTCTTTTTTTTACTTGTTTTATCAGTCAATATGAGACATGTTAATGTCTCCCATGATGATTGTAGATTTTTCTATTGTTTCTTACATTTCTGTCAGTGATTTATGTGTGTATTCCCGTCTATATTATTAGAACCAGGAAATTTAAAAATTGCTATTTTCCTGGAAAACTGACACTTTTATATTAAGAAATATCCCTTTTTAATTCCAGCAATTATTCTTGTCTTAAAGTCTGTTTTGTCTTATATTACTATAGCTATTCCTGATGATTTTTGGATAATTCTTGTATAATATATCTTTTTGTTCCTTTGTTTTCACTCAACCTGTATCTGTATTTCCTTTTAGTTAGCTGGAATCTCTAGTATACAGAACAGAGTTGTACATTAAGCCTTTGCTCAAGCCTAATAATCTCTGTCTTCTTTTGTGTATGTGATTTAAAAAATACATAAGACCTACTCTCTTCCAAAATTTTAAATGCAGGGTGCAGTATTGTACAGCAGCTCTCTAGTACTTTTTTTCACTTTGTATAATTGAAACTTTATACCCATTGAACAGCAACTCCCGATTTCTCCTTTCCTCCAGACCCTGACAACCACTGATCTACTTTCTGTTTCTATGAGTTTGATTACTACAGTTATCTCACATACATGGACTTTACACAGTATTTGTCCTTCTGTGACTAGCTTATTTCACTTAACTTAATATCTTTAAGGTTCATCAGTGTTGTTGTATATGACAGGATTACCTTCTTTTTTAAAGGCTGAATAATATTCAATTGTTTGTATGTATCACATTTTCTTTACCCATTCATTTTCTATGGACATTTAGGTTGCGCCTACATCTTGGATATATTGAATAATGCTGCAATGAATGTGGAAGTGCAAATATCTCTTTGTGATCCTGATTTTAATTTCTTTAGAAACATACCCAGAAGTAGGATTTCTGGATCATATGGTAGTTTTATTTTTAATTTTTTAAGGAATGTCCATTATTTTCCATAGCATCTGTATCATTTTACTTTCTCACCAGCAGTGTCAAGGGATCCAATTTCTCCACATTCTCACAAACACTTGTTATTTATTTATTTTGATAAAAGCCATTCTAATAGATTTAAAGTAATATCTTATTGTGGTTTTCATTTGGATTTCTGTGATGATTAGTGATCCTGAGAATCTTTTCATATACCTATCAGTTATTTGTATATCTTCTTGGAGAAATGTTTATTTAGCTCCTTTGCCCATTTTTTAATTGGGTTACAGTTTCTTTTTTGCTATTAGTTATAGGAATTACATACTTTGGATATTAACCCATTACCAGATAGGTGGTTTGCAAATATTTTTTTCCCTCTTCTGTAGGTTGCCTCCTCATCCTGTTGATTGTTTTTGTTATTTTCTTTCTTCTTCTTCCTCTTCCTCCTCCTCTTCTTCTTCTTCTTCTTCTTCTTCTTCTTCTTCTTCTTCTTCCCTTCTTCTTCTCCTTTCTCCTCCTCCTCCTCCTCCTCCTCCTCCTCCTTCTTCTTCTTCTTCTTCTTCTTCTTCTTCTTCTTCTTCCCTTCTTCTTCTCCTTCTTCCCTTCTTCTTCTCCTTTCTTCTTCTCCTTCTTCTTCTTCTTCTTCTTCTTCTTCTTCTTCTTCTTCTTCTTCTTCTTCTTCTTCTTTCTGTGCAGAAGCTTTTTAGTTTGATGTAATTTAAGTCCCATTGTTTATTTTTGTTTTTTGTTGCCTGTGCAACAAAATACTAGTGAGCTGATTCCAACCATACAGTAAAAAGATTACACACTATAATAAGTGGGATTTAGTTCTGGGATACAAGGATAATTCAACATACAAAAGTTAACCAATGTGATATACAGTAACAGAATGAAGAGTAAAAATCATATGATTATCTCAATAGAAAGAGTTTCACAAAATTAACACCCTTTCATGCTAAAAACACTCAACAAACTATGAAGAGAAAAAAAATCACCTCAACATAGTAAAGGTCATGTACGGAAATCTCATAACTCATATTGTATTCAATTGTGGAAAACAGAACATTGGATATTTGGTCCAATCTCTTCTTCCCATTGGATATTTGGTCCAGTCTCTTCTTACCACTCCAGGGAGAAGCTGAGAGTTGGGGATTTGCCTTTACTGGATAGTGCTATGGTGGGATGATCAACAATGGTGGTAGGGTACGACAAATTTCCCTACCAGTTTCAGTGTAGTTGATTTTGTGCTCACTGGAGTGCATGAACCTCTCAGCTGGTTCCTGGATTTCACACAGACAGTTGGCTCCATGTTTTGTTGACTCTATGTGTCCCTGAGGGGAAAGTTTCTGGGGCTTCCAATCCCACTATTTTGTTGTCACATCCTTCTGTCTTTTAATTAAAATATTTGGTCCACTTACATTTTACTGGTTTATTTAAATTTAACTTTACTATTTTACATTTTTTTCTATTGGTCTCAACTCTTCTACATTCCATTCTCTCTTCTTGTCCTATTTTTGTGTACTCAAGTTTTCTTCAACATTTCCTGGTAATTCACAAAGCTTTGATGTAACCTCAACTCAATCTTGTAAAGAAAACATGGAATTATTTGATCTGCTTAATTCTTTCCTAAAAATTTAATTTCCACTGAAAAATAAGTGATTCCATGGCAACCATTATTAAAACATACCTTAAAACTGCAAGATCTCTGACTACGTTTTTGCATGTACTTGCATAACTTAATAATTGAATTTCTAAAACATTACTATTTATGTTTGACATTTTGTGCTTTTATGTTTCTGCCCCTGTGATTCATTGTCCTTCTGTTGTTTATTTTATTATTCATGTTGTATGTATCAAATTATATACAATGTTTTTTAGGTATAAACAATCTGTGAGTTTTATTCAAGTGTGCCTCTTCCCGCAAAGCTTCTTGCCTCTTTCCCTCTTTAGTGGGTACTTGTCTTCCAAATTTTGTTCTCCAAATTTTTCAAGAACATTTTCAATTAATCCCTTTGTTATTGAAAAAAGATTAGTTTTTTTAATTAAATGCTTTTATTTTATGGAAATGTGGATTATCAAGCAATTGCAAAAAATAATACAGAGAGATTCTTTGTAAGCTTTCCCCAAGTTCCCTGAATGGTAACAGCTTGCAGACTTGTAGTACAATAGCACAACCAGAATATTGACATTGATACAATCTACTGTTCTTGTTTAGATTTTTCCAGTTTTGGGGCGCCTGGGTGGCTCAGTCGTTAAGCGTCGACCTTCGGCTCAGGGCGTGATCCCGGCGTTCTGGGATCAAGCCCCACATCAGGCTCCTCTGCTGGGAGCCTGCTTCTTCCTCTCCCACTCCCCCTGCTTATGTTCCCTCTCTCACTGCCTGTCTCTCTGTCAAATAAATAAACAAAATATTAAAAAAAAAAAAAGATTTTTCCAGTTTTACTTTTACTTCTTTGTGTATGTGTGTGTATTTAATTTTATGCAATTCTATCATGTGTTGATTTCTGTATCCATGACTAGAGTCAAGATACAGAACATGTCCATCACCTCAACGATCCTTCATGTTGCCCCTTTATAACCACACTCACCACCTTTCTCTCCAACCACCTGTCTCTGGCAACCAGTACTCTGTTCTTCATCTATAATTTTATCTATCCAAGAATCTTATATAAATGGATTCAAACAGAATATAGTACTTTGGGATTGTTTTCCTCACTTAGCATAATTCTTTTGAGAGTCGTCCAAGTTGTTGAGAATATCAACAATTTGTTCTTTTTTATTGCTGAATACTAGTCCATGGTAGGGGCATACGACTGATTGTTTGCCATTCACTTGTTGAAGGACATATAAGTTGCTTCTAGTTTGGAAATAGTATGAATAAATCTGGTATAAACATTCATTTACAGGTTTTTATTTGAGCCATAAGTTTTCATTTCCCTGGGATAAATGCCCAAGAGTGGAATTGTTGGACTGTGTTGTAATTGCATGTTTTTCTTAAAGGAAATTGCTCTTTTCTTGAGAGGCTGTACCATTTTGCATTCCCACCAGCAATGCATGAGTGATCCTTGAGTTTGTTTTAAAACTTCTAACATTCACTATCATCCAATATTTTAATAACTTATTTGATGTCACTTTTTATATTTTATTCCCAGGATAAACAGTTAAGCTCTTTCCATCTTTACCTTGAAATTTATATTTTCATCAAATTTCTTTATAAGAAGTTTTTAGGTATTTTTTTCTAACTTACTCCTTTATTTAAAAAAATTTTTTTGATGTAAAGTTCAATGATTCATTAGTTGCGTATAACACCCAGTGCACCATGCAGTACATGCCCTTCTACTACCCATCACCAGCCTATCCCATTCCCCCACCCCCTCTCCTCTGAAGCCCTCAGTTTGTTTCTCATAGTCCATAGTCTCTCATGCGTCATTCCCCCTTCTGATTAACCCCCCTTTCTTTATGCCTTTCTTCCCCTACCGATCTTCCTAGTTCTTATGTTCCATAGATGAGAGAAACCATATGATAATTGTCTTTCTCTGCTTGACTTATTCCACTTAGCATTATCTCCTCCAGTGTCATCCATGTTGCAGCAAATGTTGAGAAATCGTTTTTTCGATAGTTGAGTAATATTCCATTGTATATATGGACTACAACTTCTTAATCCAGTCATCTGTTGAAGGGCATCTCAGCTCCTTCCATGATTTAGCTACTGTGGACAATGCTGCTATGAACATTGGGGTACATATGGCCCTTCTCTTCACTACATCTTTATCTTTGGGGTAAATACCCAGTCGTGCAAATGCTGGTCATAGGGCAGCTCAATTTTTAACTTTTTAAGGGACCTCCACACTGTTTTCCAGAGTGGCTGTACCAACTTGCATTCCCACCAACAATGTAGGAGGGATCCCCTTTCTCCATATCCTCTCCAACAATTGTTTCTTGCCTTGTCAATTTTTGCCATTCTGACTGGTTTAAGGTGGGATCTCAGTGTGGTTGTGATTTGAATTTCCCTGACGGCTAATGATTTTGAACATTTTTTCATGTGTCTGTTAGCCATTTGTATGTCTTCATTGGAAAAGTGTCTGTTCCTATCTTCTGCCCATTTTAAGATTTTTTTATTTGTTTCTTATGTATTGAGTTTTAGAAGTACTTTGTAGATCTTGGATACCAGTCTTTTATCTGTAGCATCATTTGCAAATATCTTCTCCCATTCTGTGGTCTGCCTCTTAGTTTTTTTGACTGTTTCCTTGGCTGTGCAGAAGCTTTTTATCTTGATGAAGTCCCACAAGTTCATTTTATCATTTGTTTCTCTTGCCTTTGGAGATGTGTCATGAAAAAGGTTGCTGTGGCCGATGTCGTAGAGGTAGCTGCCAATGCTCTCCTCTAGGATTTTGATGGATTCCAGTCTCACATCGAGATCTTTCATCAATTTAGAGTTTATCTTTGTGTATGGTGTGAGAGAGTGGTCAAGTTTCATTCTTTTGCATGTAGCTGTCCAATTTTCCCAGCACCATTTATTGAAGAGACTGTCTTTTTTCCACCGGATGCTTTTTCCTGCTTTATCAAAGATTAGTTGCCCAAAGAGCCAAGGGTCCATTTCTGGGTTCTCTGTTCTGTTCCATTGGTCTATGTGTCTGTTTTTCTGCCAGTACCATGCGGTCTTTTTGATCACAGCTTTGTAATACAGCTCGAAATCCGGCATTGTGATGCCCCCAGCTTTGTTTTTCCTTTTCAACAGTTCCTTGGCGATTCGGGGCCTTTTCTGTTTCCATACAAATTTAAGCACTCTTTGTTCCAGTTCTTTAAAAAATGACCTCGGTATTTTGATCGGGATAGCACTGAAAGTGTAGATTGCTCTGGGTAGCATGGACATTTTAACTATGTTAATTCTTCCAATCCATGAGTATGGAATATTTTTCCATCTTTTGTGTCTTTTTCAATGTCTTTCAAGAGTGATTTGTAGTTTCTAGAATATAGATCCTTTACGTCTCTGGTTAAGTTGGTTCCAAGATAACGTATGATTTTTGGTGCTATTGTACATGGGATGGATTCTCTAATTTCTCTTTCTTCAATCTCATTGTTTGTGTATAGAAATGCAACTGATTTTGAGCATTGATTTTGTATCCCGCCACATTACTGAATTGCTCTATAACTTCTAGTAGTTTGGGAGTGGATTCTTTTGGGTTTTCCATATAGAGTATCATGTCATCTGTGAAGAGAGAGAGTTTGACTTCTTTTTTGCTGATTTGGATACCTTTTATCCCTTTTTGTTGTCTGATTGCTATTGCAAGGACTTCCTGTACTATGCTGATAATAATGGCAAGAGTGGGCATCCTTGTCGTGTTCCTAATCTTAAGGGAAAGGCTTCCAGCTTTTCCCTGTTGAGAATGATATTTGCTGTAGGCTTGTCATAGATGATTTTTATGAAATTGAGGAATATACCCTCTATCCCTACACTCTGAAGGGTTTTAATCAGGAAAGGATGCTGTATTTTGTCAAATGCTTTTTCTGCATCTATTGAGAGGATCATATGATTCTTGGCTTTTTTCTTATTGATAAAATCTATCACACTGATCGATTTGCAAATGTTGAACCACCCTTGCATCCTAGGGACGAATCCCACTTGGTCATGATGGATAATCCTTTTAATGTAGTGTTGGATCCTATTAGCTAGGATCTTATTGAGAATTTTGGCGACCGTATTCATTAGGGAAATCGGTCTGTAATTCTCCTTTTTGATGGGGTCTTTGCCTGGTTTGGGGATCAAGGTAATATTGGCCTCATAGAATGAGTTTGGTAGCTTTCCTTCTGTTTCTATTTTTTGAAATAGCTTTAGGAGAATAGGTATTATTTCTCCTTTGAATGTTTGGTAGAATTCCCTGGGAAATCCGTCAGGCCCTTGTGTTTTGTTTTTTGGAAGGTTTTTAATCACTGTTTCAATCTCTTCATAATTATTGGTCTCTTTAAAAAATCTATTTCTTCCTGTTTCAGTCTTGGTAGTTTATAGGTTTCCAGGAAGGCCTCCATGTCTTCCAGATTGCTTAATTTATTGGCATAAAGCTGTTGATAAAAGTTTCTAATAATCCTTCCAATTTCATTGTTGTTGGTTGTGACCTCTCCCTTTTCATTCATAATTTTATTAATTTGGGTCCTTTCTGTTTTCTTTTGGTTAAGTCTTGCCAGTGGTTTGTCAATTTTATTTATTCTTTCAAAGAACCAGCTTCTAGTTCTGTTGATCTGCTCTTGTGCTTCTGGTTTCTAATTCATTGATCTCTGCTCTGATCTTGATCAACTCCTTTCTTCTGCGTGGATTAGGCCTCTTCCTTTGTTGCTGTTCCAGCTTCTTGAGGTGAGAGTATAAAAACTGCATTTTAGATTTTTCTATTCTTTTGAGTGAGGCTTGGATGGCTATGTATTTCCCCTTAGGACTGCCTTTGCAGTGTCCCGTGTGTTTTGGACCGTTGTGTTTTCATTCTCGTTGGCCTTCATAAATTGTTTAAATTGATTTTTGATTTCCTGGTTTATTGAATCATTCTTGAGCAGGATGGTTCTTAGTCTCCAAGTGTTTGAGTTTCTTCCAAATTTTTCCTTTTGGTTGAGTTCCAATTTCAAAGCATTGTGGTCTGAGAATATGCAGGGAATGATTTCAGTCCTTTGGTATAGGTTGAGACCTGTTTTGTGACCCAGAACATGGTCTATTCTTGAGAATTTTCCATGGGCATTAGTATAGAATGAGTATTCTTTGGTTCTGGGGTGTAGTGTTGTATATATATCTATGAGATCCAACTAGTCTAGTATGGCATCCAAAGCTCTTGTTTCTTTGTTGATTTTCTGCTTAGGTGATCTATCTATTGCTGATACTGGAGTATTGAGGTCTCCTACTATTAACGTATTTTTATCTATATGTCACTTTATTCTGGTTAAGAGTTGGCTTGTGTATCTTGCTGCTCCCCTGTTGGGGGCATAGAGATTTATAATTGTCATATCCACTTGTTGGATACATGCTTTAAGAATAATATAGTGCCCTTCTGTATCTCTAACTATAGTCTTTAGTTTAAAATCCACTCTGTCCGATATGAGAATTGCTACCCCAGCTTTCTTTTGAGGTCCATTGGCGTGAAAGATGGTATTCCATCCCTTTACTTTCAGTCTGAATGTATCTTTAGGTTCAAAATGAGTCTCTGGTAGACAGCAAATGGATGGGTCATATCTTTTTATCCAATCTGCAAACCTGTGTCATTTATGGGAGCATTTAGGCCGTTTACATTGAAACTGATTATTGAGAGATATGATTTTAATGATGCCATGTTGCCTGTAAAGTGTTTTTTTCTATAGATTGTGACTTTCCATTCTGTATCACTCTTGGGGCTTTTTTACTTCATAGAACCCCCCTTAATATCTCCTGTAGGGCTGGTTTTGTGTTTACTAAATTGGTCAATGACAATGATTCTGGAAGGTCTTTATCTCTCCATCAATTCTTAATGACAGCCTTGCTGGATAAAGGATCCTTGGCTGCATGTTTCTCTGAAAGATCTTTAAAAATTCTCCCCACCCAACCCTTTCTCTCATTCCAGGTCTGTGTAGACAGGTCTGACGTAACTCTGATACCTTTGCCTTGGTACGTGAGAAATTTCTTTGCCCTGGCCGCTTTCAATACTGTATCCTTGGATCTAATATTTGCGAAATGCACTATGATGTGACGTGGTGTAGGTTTGTCGTGGTTGAGCTTGGGAGGGGTCCTCTCTGCCTCTTGGACACAAATGCTTGTTTCCTTTGCTAGATTAGGGAAGTTTTCAGCTACAATTTGTTCAAGTATCTCTTCTAGACCTCTGTTTTTCTCCACCCCCTCAGGGATGCTGATGATTCTAACATTGGAACGTTTCATTGAGTCAGTAATCTCCCATAACTTACATTCTTGAGATTGGATTTTTTTGAGCCAAGTTTCTGTCTTGGCTTTCTCTTCTACTAACCCATCCTCCAATTTGCCAATTCGTCTTCTGCCTCATTCACCCTGGCTGTCAGAGCATCTAGTTTTGACTGCATTTGATTCATAGCATTTTTAATTTCTGCCAGACTCGCTCTCATTTCTCCCCTTAGAGATTCTATACTGTCATTAATATTTTCATTATTAGTTTTTTCAAGTGTACACATCATCTTGACCATTGTTTCTCTGAACTCCATTTCTAACAATTTGGTTGTGTCCATATCCATCAGTTCTGTGGCAGAGGCCACAGACTCATGATCTTTTCTTTGCTGGGGGGAATTTCTCCTTCTCGTTATTCTGATGAGGAGAGGTTGCGGGGTTGTCCAGAGCCCAAATTATTGACCAGGACCCAGGCAGTGTGCACTTGCTTTACAGTAACCTTAGGGATATGGGCTTCTTCATTTTTCAGCCTGCCTTCTGGGGGAGGGGCCTGCCCCGCCGGTACTCAGGCAATCCTGTTTAGGTAGAGTCTCCCTGTCCCCTACGAGGGGTGATGGGGATGGGCACACCATGAGCCGGTATTTCTAGGCTTTTGTTCTCTGGCAGCTTTCCCTGGCGGTTTGCTATGCCTCTTCTAAGAGTCAGGGCAGCAGTAGCCGAATCCCAGCCTCTGTCTCAGAACAGAGGGATCGCAGACCACTCTCCACTGGGATCTTCTGGGGACTTTAACTAACTTTAGCTGGCATCCCAGCCCTCACTTCACGGCCGGCACGTCTCTGTCCTTTGTGTTTCTAACACCGCCAGCTGCCAGCCACCCCCGGTTGCTCTGGCGCTCCGTTTCAGTGTGGTTCATGCACTCTGGAGCTCCGGTTTCCAGTCTGGTCATGCCCGTTCCCCGGCTCATGGTCTCAGTCTGCTCTCTCGAGGGTGCCGGTCTGCGAGTCCGCCCGCTCCCCAGTGCAGGTGGCTACCGCTTCCTGGTGCCCGAACGCGGTGGCTCCCTCCTCCTTCCGTTTATCTCTGTGCGGATTCACGGCTCCCCGCTTCATACCTCAATACTCAGCCCTGGAGATGTTTGTTTGTAGAGATCCAGATGTATCTTCCTGCGTCTCAGGCTGATTCCGTGGGTGTTCAGGATGATCTGGTACCTATCCAGCTCAACTCAGGGGACCAGCTGAAAAAGGGGACCCCCACACCTCCGCCATCTTAACTCTCCCTCTCGCTTTTTAGGTATTTTTAAACAGTTTTAAGTGATAAGAAAATAGCTTTATCATGTCTAGTTTTGTAATTGGATTTCAAATACACAAAGGAAAATAGAAAGCACCTATTTAAGAAAAAATAAATTAAGGATATGTCTTTATTCTATAATAAACATGAGTATAGTGCATTTGAAGACCTAAAGGAAAGTAAAAAAAAATATTACTATACTTAAGTAAATCTTTCCCAAGGTGGAATTCTAAATTTCTAAGACAATAACTAATTTGGGTAAAATAAAAGGTTATTTAAACCCTATTGCTAAATAAAAATGACTTCAAACTTACTATTTTTTCAAAACGGAACCAGCACTACTTTTATTTATAAATAAATGTTTAGTAAAAGAGCAAAAAATATAGGAAGGCGTAAAAAAATAAAATTATCCGTAATAGTATTCATAGAAAATTGGCTTTCATACACTTACTACTTAAAGACCTTTGAAACTAGAATAAGTTATTTTGGAATAAGAGAAAAGTGGTTAGTTTTAGGTTATGGGATTTAAGTGGAAGAAATGTAAGTTTCATTTCAAAATTTTATTGATAGAATGTAAAGGTCACAAATTCAAAACATGAAAAGTTATCGTGGTGCTACCTTAGCAGTTAAATTACAGCCCCAGATTCCTGAATATAGCCTCTTTTTGAGGACTTCAAGCCAGCAAAGTTATTAACTCTTTTATTAAATGCCAATTATTTAGTTTCTTGTAGTGATCAATGTAGTGCTTGCCTCAGCTTCTCCTAAACTTGACTATCCTGAATTGAGTTTACAAAAATAGGGCTAGAATGTGAAGATGAAAGAAATGTGTATACCTCTTAATTTAATACAGAAAGCACAGGTATTCTCCACAACCAATCCTGTTAGCATTGTAAGAGGAGTAATATAAGAATGAGTTTACTCCAGCATGTGCCAGATTCAATCACCCAGCTATTGTGTAATGTCAGTTTGAGGATCCTCTATTGCTTATTATTTCACATAGGAGCAAAAGAATAACAAAAAAAAAAGTCTTTTGCCCAATTGTCTGCCAGAGATTACAGTTTAAAGTAAATCAACACTTTATTGTAAAATATTTCCCTACTTGTTCCTTCATTGGACAAAGTCCTTGAGGAATCAGTCATGTATTTCAAGTACCAGCAGAACTTAGGAGACCAGCTGAGCTACATAACTCTCAGCATTTTATTTTTTCACAAGGAAATCTTGACTTAAATTAGCTACATTCTGCCTTGGCGTCACTTGATTATCTAGATTTACACAGAGGTTGGAGAAGCAATTTGTGCAATTCAAAGATGCCAACTTGTCAAATAGTAAATCAAGGTGATTTTCATAAAGCCCATTTTACATAAGGGGTCTTGTACTTTTACAAGAAATATTATGCTATTTTCCTCTCATTTCTTTGTAGAGGTATGGAAATATTGTGATAAATTATTACACATTCCTACTGTCATTTCTCTTTGAGTATAGGTATCTATATTGATTCAAATGATTCAAAAATTTCCAGTTGATCCAGTCAACTTTATCAAACTTCTAGAAGCACTAATATACAAGAAATTCAAAGTTGCGGGTAAATTCCCTTTTATTTTGTATGTTTAAAAAAGGAGATGAAACCCGTCTTGCTCTGTATAATTTTTCCTTGATTAGTTGAATTCTAAAAAGAAAATGTAATTTTACTTAATCTTTGGGAATTTCAGCCATAGGGACACATTGTCCACTCTTACTACTTCACTCAGGTGAAGATCCTACAATCACTGCATTTTGACATTGTATGGAAACTTAAAAAAATGTTTAGTTCAAGGTTTGTATTTATCTTTATTTTGTAAGTGAGATAACTTAATGTACTAAGCAACCAGTCCAGTTTAAGCAGCTAGTAAGTGGAAGAGGTAATGTTAAAAATCAGACTACCTTATTACTTATAGTATGTAGTGCTTAGCTGCTTGTTTCCCTACACCAGCAGTGCTGCCTGTAAAGAGTTTGGGAAAACACATTTAATCCTTTCTATAGTAGACAAAACCTAGGGTGACCCTGATAGCGATTTCCCATCTCTCTGCATAACTTATGTTCATGCTTTTTATAATCAATCCTCTACCTTTAGTGAAGGCATGTGACTTGTTTTTGAACAATAGAATATGGCAAAGGTGAAGTGATATTGCAGATATGTAATTTAAGTTCTAAATCTATTGGTTTTGAGTTAATCAAAAGGCTTCCTGAGAGGCCCAACTGAATCTGGCAAAAACCCTTAGAAGAAGAAGTAGGCCCCACTCTGAGGTCAGACTCCTGTTTAGGAGAGATTTTCCTGGCTGGCTTGATGAAGTAAGCAGCCACACTAAGGAAACACAAGGGGCAAGACACTGCAGGTGGCCCCTGGAAACTATGGATGGTCTCTAGCACCTGTGGTTGGTTTCCAGCCTACAACCAGCAGCAAAAAGCAGGGGTCCTCAGTCACACACACACACACACACACACACACACACACACAAAGAATTCTGACAACAACCAGAATGAGATTGGAAGTAAATTCTCCCCAAGCAAACCTACAGTTGAAAACAGAGCCCAAACAATGCATTAATTGCAACCTTGTAAGATCTTGAAGAAACAACCCAACCGAGACAAACCTCAACTTGGGACTCACGGAAACTGTGAGATAATAGTGTGTGTTGTTTGAAGCTGTAAAATGTGTGGCAATTTGTTATTCTGCCACTTACAGACAGACAAACAAAACACCTATTTTGCTTGAAGTTAGAAATTTCATTCTTCTATTGAAAAAAAAATGTTTTTCACCTGTTTGTGTATAACACATAGAAATGGTCCACTCCTTTGTAGTCCTATTTCCTGTATCACCTTCATTTCTCAACATCACTGCACCTTTATCTCAGAGCTTTGGCCAGACTAAAGAAGTGATTTTATCCTCAGGCAGTGGTTCCCAGACATCTGATTTCACAAACCAAAATAATTTTAAAATATGTTTTGGGGACAGATATAGTGGTATCAACCTTTGAATTTATAACATAATGACATTTCAAAACCATCAACTAGTATCTAATCATTTTATCATTAAAAAGGTAGTATAACACCAAAAAGTGTAGTATGGGTATAATCTCAGAATAAAGAAGAATCTTTCCCAAGAAAAAAGAGTTTGTAACTTATGCATGCACACACACACACACACACACACACACACACGAGTCAAACTCAGTCTTTAATCTTCCCATTTGCTTTCAACTAGAACAGACAAAACATTGTCACAGACTCATACCAAACTATAGACTGTCATTTGAAAGCTACTCTTGTGGGGAGAAGATTTAAAAACCATTTTACAGAGCACTGACATTCTTTGTTATTTCTTTCAGGCTGCTTATTACCTTTCTGGATTAAGGTGATTTTCTCAAGGAGTGAACTGGAAATGTATGTTGTCTTTTTATTCCCTATTAATTATACTCTTAAAATAAAACTCTTCATTTACGAGGTAGCTCCTATTCACTAGACAAAATTCTATATACTCAGTATGTATTATATCACTGAATCTTCATTACAGTCCTATGATTTCTGTTAATATGATTATCTCCATTTTACAGATGAGAGATCTTAGATAATGAGGGCTTACATAACTTTCCAAAGTGATCTTAAGTTACTGAGCCCACATGTTAAAAAACACACTATGTGATATTACTATGTGGAGTTGGACTTTACTTTGTATATATCCCTTCTTTTCCACATTGATTTCATACAAAAACTGAACCAAAAATAGATGGACATTTGATGGAAAAGAAGGAATAAGAAAGTTATGCAATGGGGCAAAGATAGTCTCATCAATAAATGGTGCTGGAAGAACTGAATACCTGCATACAAAAAAAAAAAAAGAATCTAGACATAGATCTTATATCATTTACAAAAATTAACTCAAAGTGCATCATAGACTTGAATGTAGAATGCAAAACTACAAAATTCTTGGAAGATAACATAGGAGAAAATCTAGATGACCACCTTTTCCAATATAACACTAAAGGTATGAACCAGGAAAAAAATAATTGATGAGCTGGACTTCATCAAAATTATAAGCTTATCCCCTGCTAAAGACAAAATCAAGAGAATTAGAAAGTAAGCCACAAAGTGGGAGAAAATATTTTCAAAAGACACACATGTGATAAAGGAATTTATTCCAAAATATAAAAATAAATCTTAAAATTAATAAGAAAATAACCTTATTTAAAAATGGGTCAAAAACCCTAACAGATACCTCACCAAAGAAAATATACAGATGGCAAATGAGCATGTGAAGAAATGTTCTACATGATATGTCAACAAGGAAATGTGAATTGAAACAACAATGAGATGCCATTACACACGTGTTAGAATGGCCCAAATCTGGAACCCTGACAATACCAAATGCTGGTTAGGATGTAGAACAACAGGAACTCTCCTTCATTGCTGGTGCGAATGCAAAATGGTACAGCTACTTTTGAAAAATTTTGTCAGTTTCCTACAAAACTACACATACTCTTACCATATGATCCAGCAATTGTGCTCCTTGGTATTTATCCAAAGGAGTTTAAAACATATGTCCACACAAAACCTGGACATAGATGTTTATAGCAGCTTTATTTGTAATTGCAACAATTTAGAAGCAGCCAAGTTATCCTTCAGTAAGTGAATGAGTACATAAACTGTGATACATCTAGATAATGGAATATTATTTAACATTGAAAGTAAATTAGCATGAAGCCATGAAAAGACTTGGACAAACCTCAGATACATGCTATTAGCTGAAAAAAAAAAAAGGTCAATCTGAGAAACCTGCATAGATTATAATTCCAACTATATGACTCCTGGAAAAGATAAAGGCATAGAGACAATACAAGATCAGTGATCAGGAGTGAATGTGCGGGGAATGAACAGGAGAGATCACAGAGGATTTTAGGGCAGTGAAATTACTCTATATGATGGATATGTCATTATACATTTGTCCAAACCTATAGACTGTATAACACCAAAAGTAAGCCCAAAGGTAAAAACCACGGACTTACAGACTTTGG
Source organism: Ursus arctos (assembly GCF_023065955.2). Classification (NCBI taxonomy): domain Eukaryota; kingdom Metazoa; phylum Chordata; class Mammalia; order Carnivora; family Ursidae; genus Ursus; species Ursus arctos. Next base: position 4,117,904 of record NW_026622852.1, read on the forward strand.
GTCATTATGTTATGTCGTGTAGATCTATCATCTATCTATCTACGTGTCTATCTATCTATCTATCTATCTATCTATCATCTATATATCTATCATCTATCATCTATCTATATATATGAATATATATTTATATTCACTATTCTGGTGAGTGATGTAGATAACGGGAGGCTATGCATGTGTGGGTGCAAGGGGTATATGCAAAATCTCTGTACCTTTCTCTCTTAATTTTATTATAAAACTAAAACTTCTCTAAAAATTGTCTTTATGAAAAATATAGAAAAAAAGCATGAAGGCATATGAAAAAATACAAGACATCCTGAAAAAAACTTCTAATGACAGAATTTTGGAGATTTTTTTAAATCTGGGGAATCTTTTTTTTTTTTAATGATTTTTTATTATATTATGTTAGTCACCATACAGTACATCCCCGGTTTCCGATGTAAGGCTCGATGATTCATTAGTAAATCTGGGGAATCTTAAATATGAAAGTCAGAGTCAGACTTAAAAGGACATCTTTTCAACAATATAGTGGTGAAATCAATAGAAGAAATTATAACAGAGAAATAGAAAGAAAGGGAGAAAAGAGTAGACAATATTGAGGAGAACATTGTTTAGTAATAGGGTGGTTGAGGTTTCTCTTGAAAAATACCAGAACGTAACTTGAACTCAGATTTGGATTTAGATTCAAGCAAGATTTATTTACTTCCCATTTTGTGCCAAAGAGTGTACAAGACTTTTTCACATGTGTCCTAATTATTTAACAGTCATAAACTTATGGACTCTTCAGTCAAGTATCTTTGAATAATATCTCTGAGACTGTATGTGTAGGACAATATGGTACGTTTTAAATGAAATACACTGTGATTTTTAATTTATGTGCCAATTTGGCTTGACTACAGTGTCCAGTCATTTGGTCAAACACCAGACGATGTTATAGGAAAGGTATTTTTTAAAGGAGATTAACATTTACCACCAGTTGACTTTAAGTAAAGCAGTTTGTCCTCCATAATGTGGATGGGCCTCATCCAATTAGTTGAAGGCCTTAGGAGCAAAAATAGAGATCTCCCAAAGAAGGTATTCTGCTTTTAGATTGCAACAGAGAAATTCTGCCTGACTTTTCAGTTTTCAGGCTCAAGATTTACAACAGCAACTTTAATCTGAATCTCCAGGCTGCTGACTTGTCCTATGGATTTTGGGTGTGCCAGCTTCTAGATGTGTGCCAATTCCTTAAAATAAATCTCTCCCTCTCACTCTATATGTATATCCTATTGGTCTGTTTCTCTGGAGAACTACGACTAACACATATACCAACTAAGCTAAAAGTCAGTTCTAATTCTTCAAAATCCATTAAGAAAATCTCTTTGATACAGACGTAGTGAAGAGAAGGGCCATATGCACCCCAATGTTCATAGCAGCAATGTCCACAATAGCTAAATCGTGGAAGGAGCCGAGATGCCCTTCAACAGATGACTGGATTAAGAAGTTGTGGTCCATATATACAATGGAATATTACTCAGCAATCAGAAAGAATGAGTTCTCAACATTTGCTACAACATGGACGGCACTGGAGGAGATAATGCTTAGTGAAATAAGTCAAGCAGAGAAAGACAACTATCATATGATTTCTCTCATCTATGGAACATAAGAACTAGAATGATCAGTAGGGGAAGAAAGGGATAAAGAAAGGGGGGGTAATCAGAAGGGGGAATGAAACATGAGAGACTATGGACTATGAGAAACAAACTGAGGGCTACAGAGGGGAGGGGGGTGGGGGAATGGGATAGACCGGTGATGGGTAGTAAGGAGGGCACATATTGCATGGTGCACTGGGTGTTATACACAACTAATGAATCATCGAGCCTTACATCGAAAACCGGGGATGTACTGTATGGTGACTAACATAATATAATAAAAAATCATTATTAATAAAAAAAAAAAAAAATAAATAAAAAAAAAAAAAAAAAAAAGAAAATCTCTTTGATCATTTTGGGCCTGATAACCAATATTTAACATATAATTTACTGAATATAACAGTAGGTACCCTGGCTGTGTAATCTTACTATCATCAATTCCTCAGTTGTAAAATGAGAATTGATTATAGTACTGCCTTCCAGAGGGGTTGTGAGAATTAATGAGATAATATGATGTCTAGCACAGTGCCTGACACACTAAGACCTCCTTACATATGAGAGATTTTATACCCTTAAAATCATCCTGGAAATATACATTATTTACCAATAAGAAAACTGAAGCTGAGAGAGATTAAGAAACTCTTAAGACATTAAGCTAATTCCTTTGATTGTGAAATAATGGCTACATTTCCTAACACAACTTCTTTTCCCTGGGTTTTATTGTTCTTCAATGTTATAAACTTGCTGATAACTGAAATACTAAATTTACATAAAGAATAACTGAAAAGAGAGGAAGACTAGCATAAGCTATAAGAAGAGAAAGACAGAATTTGTAAAAATGGTCATTAATACTGAAAACACTGCAGGATTGATTCACATAGGAGAAAATTTTGGTGGAATGCTCACTTTCAATATGTAGCAGTTCTTAGGATTGATAAAGGGGCACTTGTGGAATTCCACAAAGTGATCATAAATTGAGGTTTAATTGGTTCTCTCCATTTGTCCACATGTTTTATGTACATCTGGCAGAATGAGTGTTGACTGAAATATAGATCAATATGAATTGATGACATGAAGACATGAATGATTATATATTTTTAATCTGATTAATATTTTATTTAATATTAAACATATAAATAAATATTGTATCTAAAATAATCAATTTTAGGTCGAATTTAGAGTGAATTTTGAGGAACTAATAGTGAAATTTCGTTTAGGGCAATTTTGGGCTAAAAATATTATGTTGTCCTGTTACATAATCTCTCAGAGATATTGATAATATAGAACAAAGTTTGTCTTGTTAAGGGAAAAAAAATATATGGGTGCATATTTCTCCATGATTTCTAGAAACAGAGTGGGACTGAATCCAAATGGCTGACGTTATTATCTTGCATAAACTCGATGGTCTTATTTTCCTAATACAGTAAGTCTTTTCCATTTCTGACTTTGTGGTTTTATGATTGAGCAAACTGAATACAAAAGGTGGTTGGCTGCTCTTGGTTAAAATATACACACATGTATGTACATGAGTCTATTATATTTTTATGTGTAACATAAAGGTTTAAAAACTGGTTTAAAGAGCCAGCTTTCTGAGACTAGTAGAGGACAGTGTCACACCAAGATTTGTGATCATATGTGCCGATCTTTGCTCTACTTTTAAAAAGCTGTGATTGGTTGGGGATCACTTTCATCACTTTATTGGACTAACCACATGGGACTGGACACAGTTATAGACATAGATATGACTACGCATATATGATAAAGCTGAAGAAAATGGAAAATTCCCTGGAAAGGGAGAGGAAATGACCCATCTTTAACCTGAGTTAATTTTGTGTTCTCATAGTATACCCACGACCACCCACCCCCTCCAGCTCTGTTTCCTTTACTCATCTCTCTCAAGCTTGAGTGAACTCTGGTGCAAACTGTGGAGGATGTGTCCATCTGGCTTTAATCAAGAGATAATTAGTAAGAAAAGAGAAAAATTCATGTTTTTCTTTCTATAAAAAATGTACTGGATTTCTGCTCAGATATATTCAAGGACTTGAAATTTTCAATGGCCTATGAGATTTTCAAAGATCTCCGTGTAAAATTTGAGTCTTTAAAATTAAACTCACTGTCTCTAGAACACAAAAAAGGAAACCACAATATCAAAATGAATAAATGTTTAATTAAATGTCTGCATAACATTATGTCACTTCATTATTAAATTTAGTATTCATAAAAGATTTATTACATTTGAAAACAGTTTAGTGGATGATTTTTTTCACTTTTCAAGAATTTCTAAGTACACAAAATGTCAAAAAACATAGCCAATCATAAATTATGTCAATAACACACATAGCCAAGTAATTTCAAAAGCAAATTCATGACATTTCTTTCCCCCACTTTTGTAGTAAATAATTGTCATTGAATGTGGGTGTGCTTTCATATGTTTGTGATTATGCATGCTGTGCCTTCCAAAAGGGCTGACCGAGTTCTAAAGCAGTTCCACTTTTAATTCATCGATTGCTGTGCCATGAGAGAAAAGAAAGACATATTTGGTTCATGTTTCCCTGCTTTAAAACCTTTCAAACTAGTGAGGACATTAGACTGTGTTCTCTGGAAGCAGACTTTGGGCAGAGGGTCCTGTGCAAAAGGATTACTGTGGAGTAGTCTCAGGAGATACACCTACAAGGAAGGGTGGAAGGCAAACTGAGCAGAGGGAGAAGTTGCACTGTGGTTGTGAGAGAGGGCTCAGCTGATCCTTCAGTGAGCTCTGGAGCCAAGATGGCTCTTCAGAGCTGCCCCAACTTGGGTCAGGGAGCAAGGCCTTCAAGTCCCTCCAATCAGCCAGTGATTGGTCACATCTTCTCTGGGAGGGGACATAACCTTTGGCAAACAGCTCTAGACAGCTGAGGGAAATACGTTAGCGACGAAATCTCTAGATGGAGCATCACAGTATGTACACCCTCCAGGGAGTATCTGATTACCTCACACCAAAATTCAGTCCAAATGTTGCAGTTATAGACAAAGGTACACTGGGGGGAAGTGGGATTTCATCCAGTTCATTAGCTTATCAGATTAGTACGATGGTAATAATGTATTGCTGGACTAAGTGTATAATTAGTCTTGACTGAAATTTAATATTCAAGTATAACCAGTATGCTAGACCAACCTAGCAATTCAATATTAAATGATCAAAGACTTCCTGAACACTCTAAATTCTGAACTAGTAGTATTTTATGTAAAATAAGCATCCACAATTCTGGATTTAATTTAACTTGGTCAAATCATAATCCACAGTTATTATCTTTTGAACATCTATTACTAGGCTAGACTCCCGAATGCATTATATTATTTATTTTTCAATGTATGAATGCTACTTTAAAGAATAGGAAATTCATGTCTGAAGAGTTGATGTAACTTGTCCAAATTCACACAAGGTGTAAGACATGATTGACAGAATTATTCCAAATCTCTTTGACTCTGAAGTCCAGATTTTCCTCCCCAATTTACCATGTTGCCACTCCAGTCCAGAATAAGTTGTTAAAAATCTTTTAAAATATATGCAAAAATAATGTAAAATTATGCCCAGTAAAGTGAAGAAAAGCTATACGTGAATACTAATTTCACTGTAAATATAGCCTGCTACTATGTACCACATGGTGTTTCAATTGCTTCCCTTGAATAAACTCTTCACAACTCTAAAAGTGATATACTATCATTTTATTATCCTCTATTTAGAGATTGGTAAAATAAGATATGGACAGGGTTAGGTGACTTCCCAAAGTTATAAAGCTTTAAGTAGTAGACGTGGGTTTAGACTCTTGCAGTGTGATTCCAGATACCCCTACTTAATCACAAAGCTCTGTTGCCTCTTTGGTTTAAGTGTTGATGTATTATGATTTAAGAGCTGGTATACCACATTGCTTTCTTTACAAAAGAAAAGTGTTTCCATTGACACACATTTCTGGGAGCCAAAGTCAATGTGTATAATATCTAGAAATTTTCAAGGACTAAAAATGAACAGACTCTGAGAGTATTATTTTTAGCAGAGGTAACGCTTTGGCCTTTGTCCCTCACAACGGTAGTAATAAAAGCATACTCCAAATGACACATGTATAGCAAAATGTGGGCAAGATTTTGAAGCAAGCCACTTTATAGAAGAGGGTAGTTAGCAACATAGCTCAAGGACTGTTGTTTTGATCTCTCATCAAAAGAGCCATCCGAAAAGATCTCTATATCAAAATATAAACATTGTACTTTCTCTAAAGCTTATATTTCTTAGACATTATCTCCCACGTGTTTTCTTTTTTTTTAAGAATAAAGGATGGAAGACACATTTAATGAACCACCTCAAGCATATATGGGGCAAGATGATTGTTTTTTCTCCAAAAATATTGTTTTTTAAAGTTCCTCTGCTTTCTAATGCATAATCAAACATTGAAAAGGAGGTATTGATTAAAGCGCATGAGTAAGTAGTAATTTTAGAGTTAATAAGAAAACAAAATTATTGTGGCTATTTACAAGTCTGAGAAGTACTTGTGAGTTTTTGATCAACACTTAGATAAAGAGACTTTCTCCTCTTCAAATGGCATTGTGCTAATGACCAAAACTAAGAAGAAAGAAGAAACATAAACATATTACCTTTTAAATTATTTTACAGCCACATAGGATTGCAAGAATAAATACTCTACACTTGCCACTAAGAACAAATATTTTATACTAATTATTTCCAATGTCATAGAATATTTTAGTATTAGTTAAGATAAAAAAATATAGTGTCCTAATTCTTGTTTTAAGACATGCACTATGTAAGTGTAAACTTTGATGGGTACTAATGGACACTTCTTCCTAGCTTTGACCCTTAGGTTGGAAATAACAGCTTGTTGTTATTTTCAGAGAGAATAAGGCCCATTTCTAAACATTTTAGAAATCTCAGGGTTTTTTTTTTTCCTTATAAATAGACAAATAAATGGCCACATTAGCAATTGCACTTCAATGAGTGCCAAGGACATTTTTAAAATGTCACAACTCAGGGTTAACAGTTTCATTTTTGACATTTGGCCTTCAGATTTTTCTTCTTAATTGTCTGTTTGCTGCCTTATTGCTATATACAGGAATTTAAGGTCAAACACATCTCTGTCCTGCATTGCCGTAAGATACAATGTCCAAAAGTTTTAAATATTTCATATATTGTGGGCTACCAAACCTTCCCAAATTCTATACTAGTTTCAACCTTTTGAATATAGGGAGGTCATCTGCTTAGACCAAAATTGCCCCAAGCAAAGATTGTCAGTTACTTGATTCCAACTACAAGCTGCTTACTTTTTAGCAGATGCTTGTGGGTTTGTTTTTCTAGACCAGTGGAAACAATTTGGGCTAGTTTTGTAAAAGCAAATATGAATGCAGCCTACACATAGTAGCGTGCTGTTATATAAGAAATAGGTTACATTGTCAAGGTAATGTTAAAGATTAACTGACTGACATAACTGGGACTTAAATTTTCTTTTTAAATCAGGATCACTTCCAGAGTGGCACCAAGGGAACTGAAGTGTGCCTCCACACACTGTCCACTTAAGATGTGTTATATACCAAGATATTCTAAATCTATTGGCATAGAACTTTGAACTTCTTGCTGGATTATACCATCCACTGAAAACAATAGAGAATGAAAACATCATATGATGGTGGTTTTAACATTGGCATGCTCAGTTCAATCAAGAATCCTTGCCATTCTTTACCCATTCAGCAAATATATATCAAAAGTCTTTTTTGTCCCATGTATTGGGGAAGTTGCTAGGGAAAAAAAGAATAAAGTTTTTTTTTTCTCAAGAAATTCTAGGAGCCAAAAGACTGATTTCTGTTCTACATGCCTCTCTGTATATGATTAGCTTTTGTCTCTCCCATTAGATTATTATGACCTTTGTAAATCATTATAAGCACCAGAATGCATACTAAATCTTTAACTACCTTTCCAAGGGTATGCTATATTTAAGCCATAGTCTCTCTGTCCTCACCTATCCCAGTTATGGAATGTGATCTTGCACCATTCTTAAAAAATATAAGTGGCCAAACTCTGTATTTCAATAGAACCCCATCCTCTTGGCCACAGTTGAAGTGACTAAGGATGAGCAAACTATTCCATGATTGACAATTTGTGAGCTAAAAAATGGCACCCTGTGTGGCTTTGGGAAAATGCTTTTTCCAACTATGGACAAAGACGGTTGGTTAAGTTAGTCACAAACTTTCTCTGGGGAATTTGACCCAGTGAAACAAACAAACAAACCAACAGTTTACTGTAGCAAGCTGAAGCAAAAAGAGATACAGAGGAAAGATAGTATGTAGGAACTATGGCACAGCAAAAGCTCCGAATAAACAATGTGACACAGAGAAGAGAAGAGAAATAATAAAATACAGCCATTGTGGCTGAAAGGATATACAGAGAGCAGGCTTACTTTTCTAATTATATCAGAGCTGCAAATTCCTGGAAAAGCAAAAACCCTGACGTCCATGATCTCTGAATTGGCCATGCATCTATTCCTTGGATTTCTCTCTCCATTACTTCTCCATTATAACCTTCTAATATCTATTATTTAACATGAACTTAGTGAGTCTCTGTCTCTTTCTGAAATAGTCTAAAATATTTCATAACCACAAATGTGAAAAATATCTACAAAATGCCCTAATGAGTTACCAAAGTCGAGTTTAGGGGCTGGGCCCTGAAGGCTTTGCAATATATTTTCAGAAATAGAATGTGCTTTAAGGAGAAGATAAATCACAAATAATGAACTTATATATGAACATACAGTCCATGATTAATATTATTCCAATTATCCTTAGATATATCCATGAATGGGGATGGTTGTGTTTTATTCCTGAATGCACCAGCTGTAACCTTGTGCATGGCATTTCAAAGATGAAGAATTCAGAGCCAGGACTGAAATATGAGAATTATAGATAAATGTTTTTAAAAAAGATAAGAGAAATTTAAAAAAAGTTGAAAGCCAGCTAAGTTGCTGGCATTACTCTAGAATTCATCACATATATGATCTCACTTAATCTTTATGAAAAACTCTGGAAGTAAATATTCTAAACTATAAAACTATAAAAATTAATTTAAAAAAGTGAAGCTCAGGGAGTTTGCAGTAACTTCTCTAAAGTCAAGCTTGAAAGTGAAATTCATTGCTTCCTGGCTATAATGCTCACACTCCTTTCACTTAACCAGAATGCCTGCTCTTTATTTAGCATAATTATCTACTGTCAGAAAGAGCATAACAACCTCATTCCCACAAGAACCCTTGATTCTTGTTGCCTTTACTTTTATCCTGAGCCTTCTAGAAAGGAAATCCCTGCCAAATTCTAAGTGCTGTCAAGGAAAGAACTATTTTCACTTAATAAAATGGGTTCTGGGCACGCAGTAGGTGGTCAAGAAATACAGGTCGAACAAATGCTTTAATGGACATTTATACTTTACAAGCTTTATCACAGATTATCCTAAATCAACATTGGCTATTCACATGCAGCTTCACTTGGCTTACTGCAGTTGCAAAAAAACAGATTTTCTTACTATTTCTGGGATGCTAACCCACTTAAAATTTAAGACTGGGCTCTAGAGACAGTATCGGTATTTAAAACTTGGCTGCCACTTCATAGTTGCGTTGCTTTAAACATGCTATTTAACCTTTCTAGTCTCAGTTTCCTCAACTATAAAGAGTTAACAGCAGATAATGATACATGTTTTGTGTGCATATTACATGAGTTAATACTGTGAAATACTTAGAACAGTGCCAGGAAACTGATACACAATCAATAAATGTGAGCTATTTCAAAAGACCGCCAATGGTTTTCATCCAATATTACTCCTATTTTCACTCCTTAGTAAAGGGTAGGCCTTTCCCAGATGATTGTGACTGATCAGAGGAGTCAGCAGAACCCTATAATGTGGCTGTATTCATGTGTCAGGGGTGAGGGGGTTATCTCCGTCTTGAAGGCCCTGATACAGGTAATAGACACACTTTTGGAAAGGAGGCTTCTATAAATGATCAAATAATAAATATTTTAGACTTTGTGAGCCTTGTAGTCTCTGTCACAACTACTCGACTCTGCTGTAATACAGTAGAAACAGTCATAAAAAAATAGGTAAACAAATGACTGTGACTGTGTTCCAATAAAACTTTATTAGCAAAAACAGGCAGTGGGCCAAATCTGGCCCAAGAGTCACAGTTTCCTGACTTCTGCTAGAGATAATGACAGGTGGCACAGTGTTCAGATAATAAGTATGCAGCTGGGACAACTGCTTCCCAGATTCACCTTGAATATTACTATGTCGTCAGGGGCAGAGCACTTGAACTATATGAGCAAAGTTTCTAATTTGTGAGTTAGAATAAATGTTTCATAGAGTTCCTTTCAGATTAAGTCTCTACTAACTTTTAGTATGCAAAGGCCTAGAAATTCCATGTAGTAAAACCAAAATTACTCTTCTATTAAGTTTGCTAAATTTTCCCTTCCTCTCCTTCTAAAGGGAATCCTGCCTTGCCTATTTAAGTTCTCTTCCCCACCCTTGCTTGACTGATGATTTTGAGATTTTATAGTATGGAGTAAGTAGAAAAGGGTAGAGGTAGGAGAATAAGATAGACATGCTTGCCAGGACTGGATAAAATAGTTTTGTGAAGGGATCCAAAGTGAGACATGAGGCAGTATCCATAATTAATAGAATAGAATAGAATAGAATAGAATAGAATAGAATAGAATAGAATAGAATAGAGGAAGAGAAATAGTGATATTGTGACATATATATTCTTTTCACTGTGTCTGAAAATTGCAAAGAGAAAAGTTTATTTTGCATTTTTTTTTGTTTTTTGTTTGTTTTGTGATTTAAATAGTTTATTTTTTAAAAGGGGATTACTTTTTAAAAATGTAATGCCACAGTTATAGGAATGTATAGAGGTGACACATCTTTTCCTTAACTGTGCTTCTTTTTACCTTCTGCACAAAGGTAAAAATATTTGTTAACCTCATAGTTAATGGTGTGAAACGGAGGTTGGCAAACTTTATCTCCAAAGGGCAGATAGTAAATATTTTAGGCTTCACAGGTCACAAAAGATCTCTGTCACATATCTGTTCTTTTGCAGCCCTTTAAAAATGCAAAATCCATTGTCGTCTTGCACCATACAAAAACAGACTGGGCCAGATTTGCTTGCCTGCAGGAGTTTGCCAACATCAGGGATAAAATACTTATTTTCTGACTTGTCCGGAAGATTGCTTCCTTCAAGCTTTTTGACAGTCTGCTGCCTAAAGTAGAGAAAGGCCTTATTTACAACTGAATGCGGCTTGTGACAAAAGTAGAAATGGAGAATTCCTGCTCATTTTTCCTGCTCATTTTCCATTCACTCATTAAATAAATTTGTTGAGCACCCACGATGTACACTCTTACATATCTTTGTGTTCACAGAGATTTCCAGTGTTTCTTTCTTAAACACATGGTTCCTGCAGTTTCTCTCAAACTGTAATTATCAGTTCTTTATACTCATGTTTTATGGCAGATCAGGAATGAAATTTATCGTAGCACTCAAAAGGACTCATGATTATAAAAACTGAATCTAGCTAACAATGACATCCTTCCACCCAATACACATCCTTCAAAATCGTAGTCTAGATGAGGAAAAATATGTAACTATCTCTACTTAAAAAAATACTTCTTTTCCTCCCATAGGCTGAAACTTAACAACAACAACAACAACACCCCTCAAATCTAGAACATCTACCACGTAGTTTCTTCCATTTTCATAGTTCATTGCCATGTTAACATAGTATCTGGATCCAGGTAGGGCTCTTCATAAACTCTCTATTTCATCCATAAAACAATACATTAAGGGTTGAATACTGCTCTTAAAGTACTTTACACTCCCACATTTCATCTCAGGAAAGGAGTGGTCATGATTCTGCTCCTTCAGGATGAAAACTATAACTGTCAGCTTTCTGAATATGTCTGCTTTTTATCTTAACTGAGAAAAGACTTTCAAAGTGGTCAAAAGGAGCCAGGACTTGAGTTTTAAAATATAAAAGTTGCCCCATTCCAGATCTTTGGTACAGTCATCAACTACAATAATCTGACTACCCATACCACAGAGACATGGCACATTTTGTAATTAGAAGTGCTTGTGATTTTCCTTTGGACCATCTAAACAGAGGGAAATGCCTTGGGAAACAACTTTGTTTGTTCTCTTGTGTCTCTTAAACACACATGTGCACAATCAGTTCTCCCTTTGATCAACTACATGAAGAGAGGAAAAAAAAAAAAAGAGTGGACCAAGGTTATTGCTTCCACTCCCCTTTTTGTGCCCTTTACTCTTCCTTTTCCTTGTACTCCTGCTTAGCTAATTTGTCCCTTTCCTTCTGCAGTTTGTCCTGTTCCTTCTTCCTTTGGGACTCATCCCAAAGCGAGTCTCACTCCAGTTTTCTGGCATTAAAGACATCTTCCACACTGTTGTTTCGGGATACAGATTTATCAGAGCCAACGTTCATCGTGGTAGCACCTGAATCATCCTTATCATCCTTCTCATCCTCCGCATCTGTCACATCAGCATACTGGGCCAGGAGTGCAGCTTTTCTCTGCTTCTCCTCTTATGATACCATCCTGGGCTTCACCACAATCTGTCCCTGCTTCTAAATTTAGGTGGCAATGGCCTGTATCTCATCTTCTTTTTTCACTTTGGTGGGAACATTCTGACTTTCTGACCATCATTCCACAATCTCCTTGCAAATGTTAAGAGAATCTTCTTCCAAGAAGGCAGAGAGGATACCCTGCAGAGTCCAGCGAGTCCAGCTTCTCTTCTTCCTCCTCTTCCTGCAGGACACCAAGATGTAGGTGCCCTATGGCTCAGTCTACTCCCAGCACCTCAAACCGTCTGTCTATCCACAACTCAAGACCCAAAGCCACTGCCTCCACCATTGCCTTCACCCAAGGCAGCTGCAACCACTTCACTGGGTGCCGCCATCTTTGGGTCAGGGTCCTCAAATTGTTTTTTGATAATGAGCTGTGTGTCTTTAATCACAAAATCATTCTGGGACTGGACCACATGAATAATGGCTGCTGCTGCTTCTTCTTCTTCTTTTCTTCTTCCCCTTCCCCTTCCCCCCCCCCACCCTCCTCCTCTTCTTCCTCCTCCTTCTTCTTCATCTTCTTCTTTTTTTTAAATTTTTTAAATTATATTATGTTAGTCACCATACAGTATATCCCTGGTTTCCGATGTAAAGCTCGATGCTTCATTAGTTGCGTATAACACCCAGTGCACCATGCAACATGTGCCCTCCTCACTACCCATCACCAGTCCATCCCATTCCCCCACTCCCCTCCCCTCTGAAGCCCTCAGTTTGTTTCTCAGAGTCCGTAGTCTCCCATGCTTCATTCCCCTTCTGATTACCGCTCCTTTCTTTATCCCTTTCTTCCCCTACCTATCTTCCTAGTTCTTATGTTCCATAGATGAGAGAAATCATATGATAATTGTCTTTCTCTGCTTGACTTATTTCACTTAGCATTATCGCCTCCAGTGCCGTCCATTTTGCAGCAAATGTTGAGAGCTCGTTCTTTCTGATAGCTGAGTAATATTCCATTGTATACATGGACCACAACTTCCTAATCCATTCATCTGTTGAAGGTCATCTTGGTTCTTTCCACGATTTGGCTATTGTGGACAATGCTGCTATGAACATTGGGGTACATATGGCCCTTCTCTTCACTACGTCTGTATCTTTGGGGTAAATACCCAGTAGTGCAATGGCTGGGTTATAGGGTAGCTCAATTTTTACCTTTTTAAGGGACCTCCACACTGTTTTCCAAAGTGGTTGTACCAACTTGCATTCCCACCAACAATGTAGGAGGGATCCCCTTACTCCATATCCTCTCCAACAATTGTTGTTTCTTGCCTTGTCAATTTTTGCCATTCTAACTGGCATAAGGTGGTATCTCAGTGTGGTTGTGATTTGAATTTCCCTGATGGCTAATGATTTTGAACATTTTTTCATGTGTCTGTTAGCCATTTGTATGTCTTCATTGGAAAAGTGTCTGTTCATATATTCTGTCCATTTTATGATTTGTTTATTTGTTTCTCGTGTATTGAGTTTGAGAAGTTCTTTGTAGATCTTGGATACCAGTCTTCTATCTGTAGCATCATTTGCAAATATATTCTCCCATTCCGTGGGCTGCCTCTTAGTTTTTTTGACTGTTTCCTTGGCTGTGCAGACGTTTTAATCTTGATGAAGTCCCACAAGTTCATTTTATCTTTTGTTTCTCTTGCCTTTGGGGATGTGTCATGAAAAAGGTTGCTTTGGCCAATGTCGCAGAGGTTGCTGCCTATGTTCTCTAGGATTTTGATGGATTCCTGTCTCACATCAAGGTCTTTCATGAATTTGGAGTTTATCTTTGTGTATGGTGTGAGAGAGTGGTCAAGTTTCATTCTTTTGCACGTAGCTGTCCAATTTTCCCAGCACCATTTATTGAAGAGACTGTCTTTTTTCCACTGGATGCTTTTTCCTGCTTTATCAAAGATTAGTTGCCCAAAGAGCCGAGGATCCATTTCTGGGTTCTCTGTTCTGTTCCATTGGTCTATGTGTCTGTTTTTGTGCCAGTACCATCCTGTCTTTGTGATCGCAGCTTTGTAGTACAGCTCGAAATCCGGCATTGTGATGCCCACAGCTTTGTTTTTCCTTTTCGACAGTTCCTTGGTGATTCGGGGCCTTTTCTGGTTCCATACAAATTTAAGGACTCTGTTCCAGTTCTTTGAAAAATGTCATCGGTATTTTGATCGGGATAGCATTGAAAGTGTAGATTGCTCTGGGTAGCATGGACATTTTAACTATGTTAATTCTTCCAATCCATGAGCATGAAATATTTTTCCATCTTTTTGTGTCTTTTTCAATGTCTTTCAAGAGTGATTTGTAGTTTCTAGAATATAGATCCTTTACGTCTCTGGTTAACTTAATTCCAAGGTAACGTATGGTTTTTGGTGCTATTGTAAATGGGATGGATTCCCTAATTTCTCTTTCTTCAGTCTCATTATTCGTGTATAGAAATGCAACTGATTTTGAGCATTGATTTTGTATCCGCCACATTACTGAATTGCTCTATAACTTCTAATAGTTTGGGCGTGGATTCTTTGGGTTTTCCTTATAGAGTATCATGTCATCTGCGAAGAGAGACAGTTTGACTTCTTCTTTGCCAATTTGGATACCTTTTATCCCTTTTTGTTGTCTGATTGCTGTTGCAAGGACTTCTAGTACTATGTTGAATAATAGTGGTGAGAGTGGGCATCCTTGTTGAGTTCCTGATCTTAAGGGAAAGGCTTCCAGCTTTTCCCTATTGAGAATGATATTTGCTGTAGGCTTTTCATAGATGGTTTTTATGAGATTGAGGAATGTACCCTCTATCCCTACACTCTGAAGGGTTTTAATCAGGAAAGGATGCTGTATTTTGTCAAATGCTTTTTCTGCATCTATTGAGATGATCATATGGTTCCTGAGTCTTTTCTTGTTGATATGATGTATCACGCTGATCGTTTTGCGAATGTTGAACCATGCTTGCATCCAGGGACGAATCCCACTTGGTCATGATGGATAATCCTTTTAATGCACTGTTGGATTCTATTAGCCAGGATCTTGTCCATATTCGTTAGGGAAATCGGTCTGTAATTCTCCTTTTTGATGGGGTCTTTGCCTGGTTTGGGGATCAAGGTAATATTGGCCTCATAGAATGAATTTGGTAGCTTTCCTTCTGTTTCTATTTTTTGAAATAGCTTTAGGAGAATAGGTATTATTTCTCCTTTGAATGTTTGGTAGAATTCCCCAGGAAAACCATCCGAGGCTGAAGTTTTGTTATTTGGAAGGTTGTTTATCACTGACTCAATCTCTTCATAATTAATTGGCCTGTTTAAAAAATCAATTTCTTCCTGTTTCAGTCTTGGTAGTTTATAGGTTTCCAGGAAGGCCTCCATGTCTTCCAGATTGCTTAATTTATTGGCATAAAGCTGTTGATAAAAGTTTCTAAAAATCCTTCAATTTCATTGGTGTTGGTTGTGACCTCTCCCTTTTCATTCATAATTTTATTAATTTGGGTCCTTTCTCTATTCTTTTGTATAAGTCTTGCTAGCGGTCTGTCAATTTTATTGATTCTTTAAAGAATCAGCTTCTAGTTCTGTTGATCTGCTCTACTGTACTCCTGGTTTCTAATTCATTGATTTCTGCTCTAATCTTGGTCAGCTGCTTCCTTGTGCGTGGATTAGGCCTGTCCCTCTGTTGCTGTTCCAGCTTCTTGAGGTGAGAATATAAAAACTGCATTTTAGATTTTTCTATTCATTTGAGTGAGGCTTGGATGGCTATGTATTTCCCCCTTAGGACTGCCTTTGCAGTGTCCCATAGGTTTTGGACCGTTGTGTTTTCATTCTCATTGGACTCCATAAATTGTTTAAATTGATTTTTGATTTCCTGGTTTATCGAGTCATTCCTGAGCAGGATGGTTCTTAGTCTCCAAGTGTTTGAGTTTCTTCCAAATTTTTCCTTGTGGTTGAGTTCCAATTTCAGAGCATTGTGGTCTGAGAATATGCAGGGAATAATTTCAGTCTTTTGGTATCAGTTGAGACCTGTTTTGTGACCCAGAACGTGGTCTATTCTTGAGAATGTTCCATGGGCATTAGAATAGAATGAGTATTCTTTGGTTCCGGGATGTAGTGTTCTATATATATCTATGAGGTCCAACTCGTTGAGTATGGCATTCAAAGCTCTTGTTTCTTTGTTGATTTTCTGCTTAGGTGATCTGTCTATTGCTGATAGTGGAGTGTTGAGGTCCCCTCCTATTAACGTATTTTTATCTATATGTCACTTTATTCTGGTTAAGAGTTGGCTTGTGTATCTTGCTGCTCCCCTGTTGGGGGCATAGATATTTATAATTGTCATATCCACTTGTTGGATACATGCTTTAAGAATAATATAGTGCCCTTCTGTATCTCTAACTATATTCTTTCGTTTAAAATCCAATCTGTCTGATGTGAGAATTGCTACCCCAGCCTTCTTTTGAGGTCCATTGGCGTGAAAGATGGTATTCCATCCTTTTACTTTCAGTCTGAATGTATCTTTAGGTTCAACATGGGTCTCTTGTAGACAGCAAATGGATGGGTCATGTCTTTTTATCCAATCTGCAACCCTGTGGTGTTTTATGGTAGCATTTAGGCCATTTACATTGAGACTGATTATTGAGAGATATGATTTTAATGATGCCATGTTGCCAATAATGTCTTTGTTTCTATAGATTGTGACTTTCTGTTCTGTATCACTCTTGGGGCCTTTTTACTTTTATAGAACCCCCCCCTTAATATCTCCCATAGGGCTGGTTTCGTGGTTACTAAATTGGTCAATGGTGATTCTGGAAGGTGTTTATTTCTCCATCAATTCTGAATGACAGCCTTGCTGGATAAAGTATCCTTGGCTGCATGTTTTTCTCTGAGAGAGCTTTAAAAATGCCCCCCCAACCCTTTCTCTCATTCCAGGTCTGTGTAGACAGGTCTGACGTAACTCTGATACCTTTGCCTTGGTACGTGAGAAATTTCTTTGCCCTGGCCACTTTCAATACTGTATCCTTGGATCTAATATTTGCGAAATGCACTATGACGTGACATGGTGTAGGTTTGTCGTGGTTGAGCTTGGGAGGGTCCTCTCTGCCTCTTGGACATGAATGTTTGTTTCCTTTGCCTGATTAGGGAAGTTTTCAGCTACAATTTGTTCAAATATCTCTTCTAGACCTCTGTTTTTCTCCACCCTCTCAGGGATGCCGATGATTCTGACATTGGAACATTTCATTGAGTCAGTAATCTCCCTTAACCTGCATTCCTGGGCATGGATTTTTTTGAGTCCAGATTCTATTTTAGCTTTTTCTTCTACTAACTCATCCTCCAATTCGCTGATACGTTCTTCTGCCTCATTCACCCTGGCCATCAGAGCCTGTAGTTTTGACTGCATTTGGCTCATAGAATTTTTAATTATTGCCAGATTCGCTCTCCTTTCTGCCCTTAGAGATTCTATATTCTCATTAATATTTTCTTTAATACTTTTTTCAAGTCTACACATCATCTTGACCATTGTTACTCTGAATTCCATTTCTTATAATTTGGTTATATCCATATCCATTAGTTCTATGGCAGAGGCCACAGACTCATTGTCTTTTCTTTGCTGGGGGGGATTTCTCCTTCTCGTCATTCTGATGAGGAGAGGTTGCAGGGTTGTCCAGAGCCCAAATTATTGACCAGGCCGTGTGCCCTTGTTTTATAGGGATCTTAGGGATGTGGGCTTTTTTTTTTTTTAAGATTTTATTTATTTATGTGACAGAGAGACAGCCAGCGAGAGAGGGAACGCAAGCAGGGGAGTGGGAGAGGAAGAAGCAGGCTCCCAGTGGAGGAGCCCGATGGGGGACTCAATTCCGGAATGCCGGGATCACGCCCTGAGCCGAAGACAGATGCTTAAGGATTGCACCACCCAGGCACCCTGGGATGTGGGCTTCTTAATTTTTCAGCCTGCCTTCTGGGTGAGGGGCCTGCTGCACCGATACTCAGGCAACCCTGTTTGGGTAGAGTCTCCATGTCCCCTGCGAGGGGGCATGGGGATGGGCACACTGTGAGCCGGTATTTCCAGGCTTTTGTTCTCTGGCGGCTTTCCCTGGCAGTTTGCTGCCTCTTCTGAGAGTCAGAGCAGCAGTGGCCGAATCTCAGCCTCTGTCTCAGAACAGAGGGATTGCAGACCGTTCTCCACTGATGTTCTGGCCACTTTACCTCCTTTACTGTTGGTGCTGCTCAATCCTGCAGCGTCCGGGGATGTGCGCCTCACACCCAGTGTCTTAGCCATCACTTCCAGGGTGGCATGTCTCTGTCCTTTGTGCTTCTAACACCGCCAGCCACCAGCCATCCCCGTGCACTCCTGGAGCTCCTGGTCTCAGTCTGGTTCCAGTGAGCACACCAGAGTTCCTTGAGAAGGCTGGTGGCGTGAGCTCCCGGCTCACGGTGTCAGTCTGTTCTCTCACTGGTGCCGTCTGCAAGTCCCACCGCTTCCCCATGCAGGTGGCTACCGCTTCCCGGCGCCTGAACGCGGAGGCTCCCTCCCCCTTCCATTTACCTTCTGATATCTGTGCGTGGTTTCATGGCTCCCCGCTTCGTACCTCAATACTCAGCGCTGGAGATGTTCATTTGTAGAGATCCAGATGTATCTTCCTGTTTCTCAGGCTGATTCTGTGGATGTTCAGGCTGGTCTGGTACCTATCCAGCTCGACTCAGGGGACCGGCTAAAAAAGGGGTCCCCTACTCCTCTGCCATCTTAACTCCTCCTCCTCATCTTCTTCTTCTTGATAATGGCTTCTTAAATATCACACATTTCTTTTTTTTAAATAATTTTTATTTTGTTATATTAGTCACCATACAGTACATCCCCAGTTTTTGATGCAATGTTCCATGATTCATTATTTCTGTATAACAATCAGTGCACCATGCAATACGTGTCCTCCTTAATACCCATCACCAGCCTATCCCAATCCCCCACCCCTCTCCCCTCTGAAGCCCTCAGTTTGTTTCCCAGAGTCCACAGTCTCACACATTTCTGATCATGCTAGTACATCCCCAGGTTAATTAGTGAAGTTGCCAATATTACTTAGGTCTGGAGTAGATGTAATTGTGATTTTTTGAGCCTGATTTTTGGTTAACAGACAGCAGCTTCAGATAAAACAATAATATTGGGCAGCCTGGCACTTTTATAGAAACTTGAAAAACGTTTCAGTGTTCTGAAGTGGGGTAATACTAATGATGGCTCTTGAGCAAAGCCTATACCCTTACTCAAAACATCACTAATTTCAAGTTGCATCCTTCCAGTTGAGTTACTGCACATTTGAAACAACTCTTAATGAGTTTTTGATGATATCTTTTTCTATTGACAATACTGAGAAGTTAAAGTTTTTTTTTTTTTTTTTTTTTTTGTTGTTGTTACTAATATTGGCACATTTTTCGGGAGTTCTGCTTTTCTGGTAGATCTCCAATCATAGTGTGATTCTGGTTCTGATTAAAGTTTTTATTAATTAAAAAAATACATTCCTTAGTATTGCAAATTATTTCATAGACTTCAATAAGCTTGGAAGCATTCTTGGTAACTTTAATATGGACATTTTTCCCACTATAATTAAAAATGGTTCTCATCTCCAGAATCAACTCTTAAAACTGCTTTTGCACAGCAATAGTCTTATTCAGTACCAGGGACAGTGTCGAATACACTCAATTGTGGAATGGATAAGTAAATGAGTAGTCATGGAGAATGACTCAAATATAAAGCAAACAGTAACAAATACTAAATTTGCACAAATTCTTAGTCACAAAAAAACTAAACAAAACCTAATAGAATAAGCCAATGGTGTAGTGTATGATACCCTGGAATACTGAGCTTCTTGAGGTTTGGGGCAAATCAGATATTGCTTACTTTCAGGATTAGTCTATATATTGTTTACCATCATGCCTAAGAATCAATTGGTTGTACTGTGGAGTATGAGAATGAGACACACCAAGAACCCTAATAAAATATTCTTTTTCCCCCCTTATCTCCCTAATGTCACATTCTATCTGCCAGTATTATAAACTGGCTACTGAGTATCTCTGCAACCTTCTGTTCTCTCTGCTCGCCTTTGGGATTCTCCTCCAGTGGGAAAATAATGCCTCTTTAGAACATTCACTCCTAAATTAAACTTTAATTTTCCAGAGGGGAGGTTAATAGTGTTTTGAATGAAAACAAAACATCAGACTCACTATTGTTATAAACATGCTAATGTTAAACCACTATCACATTCTCCTACTTCTCAGAAATAATGCTTTTTCAAATGCTAAAAGTATTCTCTGTTGTAGAGCAAAGGTCTTCTCTACAGATAATACTACTGGGAACTAAAGCAGACACAGATATTGAAATGGTGATACTTTATTCATGACCATATGCTGCTACTGATTTCTGTAGCAAGGCATGTATAAATTTATTCCTTTTTTTCTTCCTTTGTTTCAATGGACTCTTAATTATCAAAAGTACAACATGTAATAAGTAGATGAATGATAAGTAATCTAATATTCACTGATTGATATTCAGCAGCTATTATAATACTCTTATCCTGCATGGGCATGTGAAATGTATTTATAAGAAAATGTGATTTAGAAACTAAGTATAATAGCTATTTTCTTCACTCATAACTTATATGAAAAAAGTTCTGATTTGGAAATATTAGAGATACTATATTTAGATCAAATCCATAATACAGGGAAAAAGACAATGGATCAAACTTAATAAACATCTACTGATTCACATTATGTGCAATGTGCTTTAAATATAAAGATGGTTAATACTTAAGAATTTAGAGACACAAATTAAAAATTATTATGATCTCCAACCATATCAATGATTTCATCAAATATAAATGTTCTAAACACACCAATTAAAATACAAAAACTTTCATATTGGATTAAAATGCTATTGAAAAGAAACTCACTTTAAATACAAGGACATAGTTAGGTTAAAAGTAAAAGTGCAAGAAAAGGTATAATGTAAGTACCAACCAAAAGAAAGTTGAAGTGGCTATTTTAGTATCAAAGGAGGCTTCAGAACAGGGATGAAGAGAGACATTCCATAATGAAAAGTGGGTCAAACCACCAAGAAGACATAACAGTCTTAGAAGTGTAAGCACCTAACACCAG
Source organism: Ursus arctos (assembly GCF_023065955.2). Lineage (NCBI taxonomy): Eukaryota > Metazoa > Chordata > Mammalia > Carnivora > Ursidae > Ursus > Ursus arctos. The sequence goes on from NW_026622852.1 coordinate 4,139,262, forward strand.
AGCCTCAAAATATATGCAGCAAAAACTAATAGAACTGAAAGGAAATCAAATAAGTAAATCTGCAATTGTAACTTCAAACTTTGATGTTCCTTGCTTAACAATTGATAGAAAAATCAGGTAGAAAATCAGTAAGAACATAGGAGATCTGAGTAACAATATTAACTAACATGACTTAATTGGTATAAATAAAACACTCCATCCAACAAGAGCAGAATACCTATTATTTTCAATTGCATAAGGAATAGTCACCATAATAGACTATATCCTGGGCCATAAGACAAGCCTGAAAAATGTAAAATAAAAGAAATTACATAAATAATGTTTTCTTTCTGTAACTTATTCAAGTAGAAATCAATAATTTAAAAAATTCAAAAAATTCTCCAGTATTTATAATTAAATAATACATTCACAAATAATGTATTGATAAAACAATAAGTCACAAGGGAAATTAGAAGCACTTTGAATTGAATAAATTTGAAAACACAACATATCAATATTTGTGGGGTGTAGTTAAAAAAGTATGTAGAGGGAAATTTATAGCATCAAATGGTTATATTAGAAAAGAAAAAAAATCTCAGATTATCAAGCTTAGCTTACATCTTAAGAAACTAGAAAGAGAAGAGCAAGCAAAAGGAAGGAAATAATAAAGATAAGAGCAGAAATAAATAATTTGGAAAGTAGGAAAAAACAGGGAATTCAATGAAACCAAAAGACACTTTTATAAAACAGATCAATAAAGTTGATAAACTTCTATCCAGACTGATCAAAGGAGGGGGTGGGAAGAAAGCACAAAAACAAGAATTAAAAGGGGAGCATGATCTCAGATCCTAAATACATTAAAAAGATAATAAAGGGAATATTAAACTCAATTTAATAACCATAAATTCAACAACTTAGATTAAATGGACTAGTTCTTTTTAAGACACAAAGTATCAAGCCTCACTCAGGAGAAACAAATGGCCTGAATAATCCTATGCCAATTAAAGAAATTAAATTAGAAGTTAAAGCCTTCAAACAAAGAAAACTCCAAGTCTAGACGTCTTCCTTAGTAAATTCAATCACTTAACAACAAGAAAACAATTCCACACAAATTCTTCCAAAATGTAGAAGAGAAGGGAATACCTGCCAGTTCACTTTATACGACTAGCATTATGCTAATACTAAAATCAGACAAAGATATCACAGGAAAAGAAAATTATAAACCGTTATCTCTCATGATTATAGATGCAAAAATCCTCAACAAAATAATTGCAAATCAAATCCAGCAACGTACAGATGTGATAGCATGTCATACCCAAACAAGGATTTTCTGAAGAGTGCTAGAGTTCAATATGTGAAAATCAGCCAGAAATTGATATCAACATTCATTCATAGTAAAAAACAAAACAAACAAACAAAAAACAAAAAAAAAAAACCTGCAGCAAACTAGGTATAGAGAGTAATATCTTTGCTAATAGATGAAATTTACAAAAAGCCTACAGCCAACTTCACACTTACCATTCAAAGACTGAAGGCCTTCTTCCTCTAATTAGAAACAAGGCAAGGATGTCTGTTCTTACCACTTCTTTTTAAGTCCTATTTTGTGTAATAACAAAATTTTAAAAAAGACCCCCAGATAGGAAGGAAGAAATGAACTGGTCTTTATTCACAAACAACATGACAGTCTACATGGAAAATCTGAAGAAATCTATCATCTATCTATCTATATCTATCATCTATCTATCTATCTATCTATCTATCTATCTATCTATCATCTATCTATCATCTATCTATCTATCTATCATCATCATCTATCTATATGTATAAAAGCTAGTTGAATAAGAGTTGAATAAGTTCATGGCTGTAAAATACAAGGTCCACATAAAAAACTGAGTGGTATTTCTATTTTTAAGATGTTCATTCTTCCCAAACTTATCTATAAAATCAACACACTTTGTAGTATGATAAAATATATATCTGGTCATAGGAAAGACCCAAGGAGTTCTCCTTGGTTTCTTTGTGATTAAGAACAATCCTAGTACAGACAACCAGAAGATTCTGAGACTCTCTCCATGTGACCTTCTGGTCACAAGGGGAAAGTCTTTAGAACTCCCAAGAGACAACTATGGACCTTTCTGAACTATGGAATGTGACATAACGGTTAAAATAAAAGTTTTGACAATTATACTCAAACATTAGTTTCTACACTTATTAGAAATTCTTCTGTGCCATGAGTCTTTCCGCAACTCTGTCACATTGGATGTTAACTTGTAGAAAACTGCATAACATATAAATTATACTTATGAGATGAAGATATAATGATTTCTGTTTATTTTTTGTTTTATTATTTTTTAAAGATTTTATTTATTTATTTGAGAGAGAGAGAGAGGAGAGAAAGAGAGAGAAAACAAGCAGAGAGGAGGGGCAGAGGGAGAGGGAGCAGAACGCCCCCCAACAGAAAGCTCAATGTTGGGCTTGATCTCAGGACCCTAGGACCATGACTTGAGCTGAAGGCAGACACTTAACCCACTGAGCCACCCAGGCTCAGTTTGTTTAGTACAAAAGATTACTCCCAAAGGTTTCAGTTTAATTTCTTCTAAGATAATAAATAAATTTTATCTAAATTGGAAAAAAAATCATGAATCAATGTGATGTGCTATATAGTAGAGGACGTATATAAGATGCCATGAAGGGGCGCCTGGGTGGCACAGTGGTTAAGCATCTGCCTTCGGCTCAGGGCGTGATCCCGGTGTTATAGGATCGAGCCCCACATCAGGCTCCTCCGCTATGAGCCTGCTTCTTCCTCTCCCACTCCCCTTGCTTGTGTTCCCTCTCTCGCTAGTTGTCTCTCTCTCTGTCAAATAAATAAATAAAATCTTAAAAAAAAAAAAATAAGATGCCATGAAATCTTTGTGAATGGGGCCATAATTGGGTGTAGAAAGGCATGTCACCAATAAGCTCCTAAATATCAAATGTATAGTTATCCCTTTTAGTTCCTCTGTTGCATCACACATTGCTGAAAATATTATTAATCAATTTCAAATAATTCACCAACATTTGAAAATTGGGTGTTTTCACATCAAAATATAGATTTCTCTTTTCTCTTGAAACATCAGAATATAAGGCAATACTTGGTTTGCACATATTGAACAACAGGGCAACAAGTAGTGGTACGAGCAGTAGCTGATCCCTATACATAAAAGATATGTTCTCTGAGATTTACAGAAAGCAGGTGTTATATTTTCTTGATTCCTGCCATGGTGACTAAGCACTTGGGAAAAAAATGATTTGTTCTAAAAGCAAATGCAGTATCAGCACTGTAATTAAGAGATTCGGATTGGATCCTTCAGCAAAAGTTAAGGGAGACTGAACTAGATACTCCTGAATTAACCTGGAAAGGGTTTAAAGTACCCACAGGTTAGTAACCACCATGGTTCCTAATGGAAGCAAGTGAAAATCCTCTCTGAAGGACATTGTTGGGAAATAATTCTCTGTGGGTCTCCTGTTTCTGTGTATCTTGTGAGTAGTGGCCCTGACTGTGTTACAAACTATCTTTTCAAGGGTTTTCATACACTGAAAACTTTGGATCTATCTTTGGAAGATAGAGATGGTACCTCCCTAACAAGTAAAGATAATGTTTGTATAGTATTTAACCCAATAAAACAATCTTTCCCTCTGGATCACGGAACAGGCATGTTTACTGACTACCATAATAAGAGCCTGGTTCCCTAAGGTCAAGGTTTCTATCACATAACAATAAGTGCAGGTATCACCTGACCCTCTTCACAAGTCCCTGTGGGAATTTGGACTTGGGAAATCTGCATAAGAAAATGGCTACTGGTACTGCTGTGAGTAATAAAGTCTTTTGTCTCTGACTCAAGAGTGTTGTGTCTTGGGGCGCCTGAGTGGCACAGCGGTTAAGCGTCTGCCTTCGGCTCAGGGCGTGATCCCGGCGTTGTGGGATCGAGCCCCACGTCAGGCTCCTCTGCTATGAGCCTGCTTCTTCCTCTCCCACTCCCCCTGCCTGTGTTCCATCTCTCGCTGGCTGTCTCTATCTCTGTTGAATAAATAAATAAAATCTTTAAAAAAAAAAAAAAAAAGAGTGTTGTGTCTTCTGCCAGCGTTTATGAAATTGTGGCAGGCTCAATTAATAGCTTGAATGTAGAGTAAAATGTCAGACCCTTCACAGTTCTAGCCTTTTAAAGAAACATTGGGCTGTAACTATTAATATTCAAAATGTATATGCAATTGGGTCAAGACATTTTATTTCTAGGTATCTAATTTAAAACCATATTCTCTCAAAGGCATAAAGGCATGGTAGGATATTTATTGTAACATTGTTTAAGCCTAAATACATACACAGAATAACTATTCTGGCTAAATTATAGGACATCCATCAGTTATATGGAATGACTATATAATATCCAATAATTTAATCATGTAACTATAATGGCTAAATTATAGGACATCCATTGTTTATGATGAAATGAGGTCAAGCTATATATACTTAGGAGGAAGGATTTTGTGGACATTTATTTGAGAAATAAAGCAAACTCAAGAAATGCAAACTTCTGGTATAAAACCATGTTTATAAAAACATCCACAATATTCTGTGTATGTGTATATATATATTTATAATTATATACAATATACATACAATATAATTATATATTATATATACATATATAAATTCTGAAAGGTTGCCCACTAAACCCTTAACATTATAACTAGAGAGAGAACTGCAATTGGAAAGTGAGTCTTCAGTGATCAAGGGGTTTAATTTATCAGAAATGATTAAATTTTTAACATATATCAATATATTTACATAAATCAAAGTAAATTTATTTATGTAGATGTTATGCAATTATTAAAAAATTAATAAATATTCATTATCCATTTATCCCCCCCAAACACACTCATGGTGGTGATTCTTTTTGTCTGCACATTGCATTTCTTTCTTTTCCTCCAAATGGTGATGTACTCTCTTGCTTACTGTTCCTGATTTCTGTTCTTTTGTCCCGTAAATATATTTATTATTATCAATGTCATCAAAATTTTAGTTATTATTATTTACATTTATTATTATAATTCTGTATACTTGCACTAACATCAGCAAATTTACTAATGATAAAAACAATTATCATAACAACTATGTTCATGATAGCCCAATGATTTATAACCTCTTTGCAAGTACGTGGATCTTACATATCATGAGAGAAAATATAAATTGATACATTTTTGGAAATAAATTTAGACATATTTTGTAGAGTTAATCATTTGAACATCTTACAAGCCACCAATTCCACTCCTATGGAGACTTTTAACCATGTTCACCAGGAGAAATACACAATTTTGTTTATGGTGGTATTGTCCATGTTATTTAAAAGCTGGAAACAATTGAGATGTGTATAGACAAAATAATGGATACAAATCTTCATAGTACAGAGGATTCATGTAATAGTAAAAAAGAACAAACTGTGGTTTCATAAATAGGTGTGGGTAATTCTCAGAACCACAATATGGAGCGGAAAAAGCAACTGAGAGGTAATACTGGGTATGATGATGTTTAAATGGAAAAAGTTGCCTATGTATATGTGTGTATAAACATGGGATAAAACTTTATAAAAGCCAAAACAATGATAAACACAATGCAGGTCATAACCATATTTGCTGGAGACAGGTGATAGAAGAGGTAAGGAGCAACACCCAAATAAACGCAACCATACTGGTGATATTTTAGCTCTTCACTTTGGTGCAGGTTCATGATTAATAATTTTCTTATTTGCTTCATAATTTATAAATATATACCTCAACACTATGCATAGTCTTTCGTCTGTCTCAAAATGTTACACACCCATGTAAAAATACCTTGCATATCACCGATGATCTTTATATTGAATAAATGTCTATGTATAGTATCTGTTTTTGTTTTTGTAAGGAGATACCTTTGTGTTTTTGGAGGTAAATAACATCTTCTTCTGTGTTAAAGCCCATGTGACCACATGCAAAGCAACATGACAATGTCTTCTTGAGTAACTATTAAGTGGACAATAGGTATCTGCTTAAAAGATGCATTTCCGCAATTGTGAATTATGGTTTAAGAATAAAAATATTTCATACCAGGAAACAGCATAGGTGCTACTGGAAGCTTCATGCTGTGTAATAGAAGAGAGGATTATTTTTTATGGCCTGTGGTTTCTATGAATAGAATTAACCAGACACCAATTATCACCTCATTGAAAGGATAAGTCACTGTGACTTCTACAGCTGAGATCAAACTCATTTCTTTTGCAATGCGAATTAATTAGAGTTGGACAGAGCTATACTGAAGGGTTAGGACGCACTGCAAATTTGAAAAAGTCTATATTTTAAGCAACTCAGGAAAATGTGTTCCAATTAGCGTATAATGTTAATAAGCAATGATCTTATTTATACACAAGTACTTTAAAGAAATAATTTTAAAAGAAAACATTAAACAAGACATAAAAAGTATTCTTTTTGTGATGACTGTAATTGAAGAAACACAAAAATTCAGCAGGTGTATTATTTATTTTTAACTGGCAAGCAGGCTCTACAGAACGGGTTATCGTTACTTGAAAGTATTCCTCGGTGGTGAAATCCTCTGTTCAGTGGTGAATAAAGAGAGATGGTTGGCTTCTTATCATAGCTCAAAAACATATCAGATAAATATGCCCACCAGCTTATTTGGACACAGCAGTAGATATTACCATCTGCTCCCAAATATGCCTGCAACCCTGTAGCTCTTCCATTTTGGCACCCGAATTTATGGGAAGAGCATGACGTCCTAAGATACACTGATTTCTGAAAAGAGCCTTGAAAATGTATCCCTAGTGATACAAAGTTGTGTAAATAGCTGGGTTTACTTCAACCACCACTGTTTTTGAAGAGGGAATGCCGCTCCCACCTCTCCATTTCTATGTTGGGATGAGATGACATGACCCAGAAAATTTAATATCCTATTAGAATAAGCAGGTAAACAGAACATTGTTCAGGAAGATGATCAGCACATATATTTGTTTGTACCAAATAAATGAAATGAGCAAAACAAAGGAAAATGTTGACAGCAGAAATGGATACTATTAGCATCGTTACAGATAAGGTAAAAAGTCCAGGGAAAATGGCAGACACATTCTGAAGGGGATGTTTCTGTCCTGCATCCAGAGACCTGTATCCAGGTCCATTCCCTCTTTTTTATTATGTTTTGTCAGTTTTAGATATAAGAATCTGTAGCGAACTCACCGTGACATAATGTATAGTTCCTAATCTCATATTACCAATTTAGATTTCCAAATTTTTATTTGTACTGTGTATATAATTACTCACAGTAATTTCATTAAGAATTTTACAATGCATTAATTTGATTTCACATACATATAGACTCCTTGATGTGAATAGAGGTTTATTTTATTTTTATTATACTTTGTTATTTAAAAAGAATAAAGAAGGTAATGTTTAAAAATCATAGAGCATACAAGAAGTTAATATGAAATTTAACCAATTGGCCAATATAAAGCAGAGAGAGAGAGAAAGAGAGAGAACAAGACAGTAAGAGCATCAACAAATAAAAAATAATGATGTTCAGCAAATAAACAACTAGTATTGTAGTCATAATGAAGTATCTTTCAGAAAGATCTGAGCTTCAATTAATGGTTGTGAATTTAACTGCTAGGTGAAATTTGGGATAGTAGGTAGGTCCTTGTTTCTTTATTGCAAGAAGACAGAACATTAATTACAGACAGACAATGTTCTTGAATGAGCGGAAGCTTGAATTTGCTGGCAGCTCTATAAAAATACACCTGTGCAGATATGATTAGTATCTCCCTCTCCCATGAAATCAAGAATATGAATGGAAGAGGATTCTTAAGATATTCTTGATGCATTAAAGAGGCAGCAGAGCAGGGTGTGATGATAAAACCAGTGTCTGCACAAGATTGTCATGACTGACATTTATAAATTAGGGAAACTAATACGAGAATTATTATCTTTTGTAGCACCTGATTAAAAAGAATTCTGAAGCATTAAAACCATGCTGTTCTCCACAAACCACTTGAGAAGCTGAAGACATGATATGCATCTGTCACTCACGCATGTTACTCCACTCAGTTATTCCTAAATAACCAAATGATTAACCCACAAGCATAGAAAGTGAGAATATTTTTACTTTAAAATTTTAATGTGGGAGGAAATTATTCCTTGACTGTACATATAGAAATTCCAGTTTCAATTATTAAAGAATTCTAGGATTACAAAAATTTTTAATATTTTTTTCCTAAGTCTCCTATCCTGAGTAATTGATATGAGCTAAATTCTGACACTCCCTGACACGAGAAGGCTATGACTTGCATGGCATTGGGAAAAAAAAACAAAAACAAGCAAACAACAACAACAAACAAAACCCACAGTGCTTTGGGGATGGATGGGATTTAATACTTATCATAAATGATAAAAATGAACAATCTGCCAAGATAATGTACTTATCCATGTCTCAAAGGCAAGCATATAGAACCTCCTTTTAAATTTAAATATTTTCTTAGTCTTATACAAGATTATTGAAGATCGCAGCTGGGGTTTTATTGCATATGTTTTAACAAATATCTAGGGTAGACCTGCTACTCTATTTTTAATAGCTTTTTATTTTTAAGAGTCTTATGATAGAGTATTTCCTGTCACCCAAATAAAAAGCAAGAAAGAGGAAGTCATGATGTGCCTCTATTTTTTTTTTTTATTGAAGTAAGATTGATATATAACATTATATAATATGACCACCGACAGGTAGTGCCTGGTAAGGGCAATGATCTAAGCAGAAGAAATGGCCAGTTTGAGCCACTGAACCAAAATCATGCTGCTGGAACTGTGGCTTCTTCCAACTCATTGAAAGATAACTGCCAGCAAAGGACTGTGGAGAGAGGTGGCCTTCAGCCATTTGGCATTCATCAGCATGTAGGCCATATCTGCTCCAAACGCCTAGTATCACCATCAATCAGCAAGATAACAACTCACCCACTCATTGATTTGGAATGAAAGATTTGTTTCCCACTGTGGTTACTTATTACATAAATAATTTAGCCTATGTGGAAAAACATTTTCTTAAATATGCAGACTACAGTAATTTTACAACGTGATCATATATGGAAGTTACTTAGAAATTATTTGATCCCGTGGAACTAATTAGCATATTTAGTAAATTAACCTGGTGAAGACTTTTTCTCAATTTGGGCAACAGCATTTTGAGAAAAAGTAAAAATGTCACAAATGAAATAGCTACAGGGCACCTGGGTGGCTCAGCCAGTTAAGCATCTGCCTTCGGCTCACGTCATGATCCCAGGGTTCTGGGATCTAGCCCCACATGGGGCTCCCTGCTCAGTGGTGAGCCTGCTTCTCCCTCTCCCTCTGCTGCTCCCCCTGCCTTTGCGTTCTCCCTTTCTGTCAAATGAAGAAAAAAAAAAAAAGAAATAGCTACAAAAATAAAAGTTGTGATTTTCTAGACTTTTGATTTGGTGGGGTTAGATAATTTTCTAATCTCAGCTAGTCATTATTATTTTCTAATGGTTAACCTTCAGACACAATTTGAGTGAAAGGGCTTAAGGGAAGTCTTTTTATCACTTAATTTCATTGAAGAAGAATTTTTTTGTGTTTTACCATACTAACTTTATAGACAGCTCACTGATACTTTATAAATTGTTTCAAGCAAATGTCTTTTTAAAAAGATCATACCCCTGCTCGAATTCGAATGGAAAAATACTGGTAAATCATTTTGGATTAAGAGAAAATGTGGAACAAATAACTAAGTATCTGAAGAATTTATGTAAGTTAAACGAAAGTGTATTATTTTAAAGAAGCTAATTGTTCACAATAGTTCTTGGTTTAAATTTCATAAAAATAATGTGAAAAAAAAACTTTGATTAGAGTCAATCTCTTCTTTCAGGTATCCTATTTCCATAAAAAAGAAACAAAGAAACAGAGAAATGACAATAAATCTTCTCCAAATTTTGCAGGTACTGAAACTTTCCATTTGAAGATGAAGTAGCTCTCTTAAACACAAAGCCATCACTGTACATTGGGTTTGATAGGACAAAAGGAACTTTGAACATCGGATAGAGCAAGATTTAGCAAATTTTTTGTAAAGGGCTATATAGTAAATATTTCAAGCTTGCAGGCCATACAGTCTCTGTCATAAGTTCTCAACTCTGCTGTTGTGACATCAAACCAGCCAGACAATAACAAATGAATGAGCATGTCTGTGTTCCAATAAAACTTAATTTATGGGCAATGAAGTTTGAAATTCATATAGTTTTCATATGCCATTATTATGGCATATGAATATTATTATTTAAAAAATTTCCCCCAAACACTAAAAAATGTAAAAACCATTCTTAGCTCACAGGCTCTACAAAAACAGGTGGAGAGTCACATTTGGCCAACAGACCATAGTGTCCCAATCCCCGAGATGGATGGTGAAGTCTTGGTTTATATATATACTCCATTCCTACTCAGGTAGGTGTTTTGTGATGGCTGCTTAATGGTAATTAGGTTTGCAAAGCAGTTATTTCTAAAGATACTCAAGCCCCCTCTCATTTTCACTGAACGTGACTACTCTCAGCCAAAACAAGTGCTGTAAGAACGATTTTGGGTAGTATCTTGTGAGGACCTCAGGAAACAGGAGCTTGAAGATACACTTTAACGGTGAATTGCATTGCACAATTTGGTACTCGGTGTCTCTTTACTTACTTTCTGCCTCATTGATATCAAACCATTCATTCAGTCATTTATTCACTTAGTCATTCCTTTGTTTATTCTGTCATTCCACATTAAATGCCAAGCACTTGCCTAAGCACTGGAGAAATGGGTAAATTAGACATGATTCCTGGGCTGCAAGAACTTACAGTAGTTGTGGGACAGAAAAACTAATAGCGGGAAGAGGGAAAATGCATTGGCAAGACAGAAAGAACAATGAAGAATTAAGGGAAATAAATCTCTTTAAGACTTTTAAAGAAAAGAACACTCATTGCCCACAGCCTCAGATAATACATGTAATATTTATTCATATTAAAGTGTAATAATAACTTACATATTCTATACTCACAGAATTTGATGAATGATAGACATCTTAGTGGTAAACCATTGGATTGTCAAATTTAATCAATAAGGAAAAAGAGGTCCTGAGAGGAGAAGTGAGAAATTCAAGGTCACCCAGCTCTTTAGAGGTGACCTTATTAAACTTAAAAGTTCTTCAGTTGCAATTCAATATTGTTTCCAACACAGTAAATCTTCTTTGCCTCTTCCATAGCTTTTTACTGATTGTACATTGTTTATTCTCTCTCTTCCATGCAGATTCTCTAAGTCAACTTGCAGAGCTCTTATCTTTTCTTCAGCAAGTCCTTAATGATTGTAGTTAATAAAATTGAGAAAATGAAATTGGAAATAGTGCTCAAATGGTGTTACCTTTTTTTTGAATTTTCTGCTGATCTGAAGTAAAAATACAATTACCTCAGCTCAGACTCAGCGTATTGTGTTTTTTGTTCTAGGTTACTTCGTAAATTGCAATCATCGTCATTTGTGGCTCTCACAAGATTATAGGTGACTGAGTACTTCATCAGCTAAGATCAGAATTTCCCATGGCGCAAAACAAAACACTTGTATAATGATCTAGGAGAATGGATTAAACATACTAAATGAGAGAGCTACACACTGAAAATGTTCACGGGATTATCAGTTTAGCTTTTCAAATCCGTTCAACTAAAGTGAAATTGATGTGGCTCTGCTTGATTATCAGTACCATTTTAGAATTTAACTTCTACATTTCTGACTTTCAGTATTTAAGGCTTTCACCATTTTCAGTGCTGAAGTGCAGTATCTGCACTCTCGCCTCACCCCCCAGTGATGGATGCATACTCCCTCACTCCAGCCAGAGTTCTTTCTGGCACATGAAGGGTGGGGGACACAGGGAGAGGCATGCAGGGTCCTAAGCAGAGTCTCTGTAGATCTTCAGGGTCGAGAGTTTTTGTGCTTTCCTCTAGGACATTGCCCTTCAGAAAAATATATTATATGGCTGGGATGCCCAGAAGAATTTCCAGGGATTGGACATAGCAACTATAAAAACACAGTTCTGTGTGAAATGTTACTCAACATTATGACTATTATTGCTTAATGGGTCACTGCTATATTCCAGCTCCTTTTTTTACAGCACATTATGTCACTTAATCTACACAAAATCTTATGAGACAGTTATTATTATCTTGATACTTCTCACATCACATCCATAGTGCAGGAAAGTATATGGAATTCAGATGCTAAAGTTATAATAAATATATCAATTATGATAAAAATAATAACAGGTATGCACTACTTACTATGTCTTAGAGATTCTTCTAAGTACTTTAAGTATGTTATTTATTTGATGTTATTTATTATTTAATTTATTTTTAATCTTATTGATTTACTCTTCTCAGCATCCATAAGAGTTATCACCCCCATTTTGAGACCATAAATTATAGTTACATAATATGCTTAATGTCACAATTAATAGACAGCAGAACCAGATTTGAACCAGATCTGTCTGACTCTGGAGGTCACATACCTAAACACTACTTCACAAAAAGCTTTCATAAAAGACAGCTGATGAGGGTATTTATCTGCACTCTCTCAACCTATCTTCCATTGACAATAAAAAGGAAAAAAGTCTTATTTGCGGGGTCCTACCTAACTTTAATAGGGCTGTCATTTACCAAAATAATTCAAGTAATTGAGCAAACTCTGTGGTTGGCTTAAGTGCTTATGCATACACCTATATGTATATATAAATATATAATATATATTATATATATATTATATATTTATATATCAGTATGTGATAGTTGTTCTCTCTCCTTATTTGTCCTGAAATCTATGGTTTATCCATCCCCATGGATTGAAATTTTTATGTAGTGCTTCTTATTATCCTTGACAAGATTTCTTCATAGGCAGTGTGATATATATGTGTGTCTTGTGTTAATTTAATCTATGGCCTATGGGAGGTCAGTTGGCCTAATTGAGAGAACATACTCGAGGGATAGCTAGCATTTTAAATCTTCTAATCGGAAGCCCACATTCCACAGATATGAACTTCAGCTATCCTTATTGCTAATATTCTTATGTCTGATTAGCATCAGATTAGCATAATGTATATTATAAACTAGTTTTTTGTTACTGATAAGGGTGCAAGAAATATTGTGCAGACTTTCTTGCCCTTGCAGGAGTGGGGTGTAAGAATCCAGAGACCAGGTTACCAGTACCTTTTGGAAGTGGCCAGAATCTGAAATGGTCTGGTGTATACCCACTGATTCTGAGCATACTTGTCACTGTGCTGAATCTTACTGATAACATATTTTTGCATTTGCCTCAAGCAGATCTTTCACACAGGTAGGGTCAAACCACTAAAAGGAGCTTACAGAATAAGCTGCACGCTTGTTTACTGGTAAAGGTTCGTATGTGTGACCAAATTCCTTCTGTTAAAGTCTCATTTTCATGTAACCTAGTTACAGGAGGAGGCCTAAAACTTTTACCTGCCTCTACACTTAGAACTTTTATTTACCATAAAACAACTGCTAATTATAAATGACCAATTGCTTTAGACCAGTATGAGTCTTGTGTGTATGAGTACATACATGAGTGCTTATTTGCATGCACACACATACAGATACACCTGCAGGAGAATGGTAAAATAGAAGGAGTGGAATAGGAGACAGAATGGGGCTGCCAGCTATTTATATATGAGCTTATTTGTCCTTGTCCCTTAGGTTAGAAAGTTTTCATCCACAAATCCTCCTAAATTTCTTACTGGTGAGCAAGCTATTTGTCTTTGGCTGCAGAGATGGTAACACGTTATTTATGATCCACACTTAACTACAGTTGTTCAGATCTCTGTCACCCCCAAGACTGATGGTTAAAATGCACTCTACTTTAGTCTACCCTTTTCAGCTTACATTCCTTTATTTGTTCTTTGAAAGCCTATGCTGTGTATATTTCAGGGAAAAATCTAGTTTAAATGCTCTTCCTTTTACATTTTATGTGTGACAAATGTTCAAACCACTTTTCTCCCTCAAAATTTCCATCCTTATTGCTTTTTTCCTTTCTTCTAATGTTGCCAAGCTTCTTCCTCATGTCTTTAAAATAAGAAAACCATTTAGTAAGCAATGTAATAAATACTTCTCTAAGCCCTTAGGACTTATATCATCCGATACTGTTTTTAAACCGTTAGAATCATGGTTTTCTTGAATTATAGGTTTTCATTTAAAAATCTATGTTCTTTGCATTTGTCTATATGAATTAAGCGTTCTTTACTCTGAATGGTATTTCTTGAATTTGTTTTTCCTTTTTACCTTCTGTTTTTATTTTCTGCTCTGGACTTAGTCATGGTTTTTTTCAATTAAGAGTGAAGATATATTGTGGAACCAACAGAAACCTTCATTTGACCCAGTCCAGAGTAAATAAATTAGTACAAATAAAATCACTGGCAATAGTTTAGAGAAATAATTCTGTGGTGCAGTAACAAATAATCCTCAGTAAAAACAGCAACAATATTATTTGTCACTCATATGGAATCCACCCAAGGTTGAGGGACAGTCCAGGATAGTTCTCTTCCATGTGGTGACTCAGGAATCCAGGCTACTTTTATCTTGTGGTTATGCCATTTGCAATACTTGGCCTATGTGGTTTCCAAGTCAATGTAAAAGACACTGGGAAGGCTGTCTACTGGATCTGAAGGGCTTTGTTCAGAAGTGACCCACATTATTTCTCCTCACAGCACATTGTCTAGACCTAGTCAATGCCTGCTTAACTGTAAGGGAACTATGAATACCAGGTGAGTTGTGTAAGCAGCTGCCTCTGCCTAGTGTTCTCATAGAGGAAGAGCTATATAATTGCTGAGGCCCTCTGGTATGCATATTACTCAGACCACTGGAACACTAATAAATATTTAGGGTGAGCATGAATCTAAGTGTTCAAAGTTCTCCTTGTAACTGGAATCTCCACTTAGAGATATGTATGACTGGCATCTCATCAAACCAAAGGCAGTTTCCCCTTCACCACCTGTTAGTCCTTGCAAAGTGCTAAAAAAAGGGTCTCTTCTTTTATGCAGTAGTCGTCCTGTTCCTCTCTTGTAGGCAAGAACAATAATGATGAAGGAGTAAGTTGGGTAAGTTTTGGTGACTCCTTCCTTGGCAATAAATGATGAGGGAAGTCTTTCAACTGGATGTCTGTATCTATAAGATTGTATCCTGTTGTGGATCAGTATCTTGAAAATGTTAAAATGGCTTTTCGACTTGAAACCTTGCTAAGCTTGTTATACCTTATCTACGTCCATGTACAGATTAGCAGTGAAGTCCTTAAAAATGCAGCATCTGTGCATTTTTCTTTGATGCATGCAGGATGGGGAAAGGAAATCTGGGAAGCTGAAGATTGGTCAAGACAGTAGGCTCTGGTGTCATTCAGGTCCTGGCTTAAATTCTCTCACAGTTGCCCATTAACCATTTGATCATAAGTGAGTTAATAGCCTCTCTGAATCTCTCTGAAATGGAGAGACAAAGACCTACCTCAGTGGTGCTTGTGAAAATAAAATAAGAAAATGTGCATTAACAGTACATGTACTTGGAAGTAAGCATTCAGTGGATACTGGCTATCATTTTAATTGTTAATTTAATAACAAAATAGTTATAATACAGAGAAAGAAGGAAGAGCTACAAAAAAAGAAAACAGAGAAGACAGTTTATACCTCAGAGATCTCTCTAATATTAGTAGTTGAAAAGTTTACAAGAGGTTTCTCAACAATATTAATATTTTATTAATATTAATATTAACACAAATATTAACCATAGAGATTGAAGTTCCAGAGGTTTGAGGTCTCCTCTGATATTTCTCTTGTTTGGCATCTTTCCAATATTTTCCTTCATCTTTTTGCTAATGAGTGGGAATGGGATTGCTTAATAGCAATGTCTCTTTTCTTTTTGATTCTGGCTAGTGATGGTGGCCTTCCCAATCTAGTAGGAAAGTCTAGAAGTGTGCCAAGAACATTAAGCCAGATGGAAAGAAGGCTCAGACGTCGAAAACTGATATGTAGATTGAAGATGAGAGGGTCATTTGCATGAAGGGCATAGAAACAGAGGAAAAACAATGTGACCTGGATCTGATAGGACTGGACCAAATGAGCTTGGTACTATACCAGGAGATCCAAGGAGACACTACAGGATTAAAGGTTGGGATGAGGGCAGGGATGAAATCATGACTCCTCATCGCAGAAAGATGTCTGGCAGGGGAAGATGAAACAAATTTTTCTGTAGTCTCAAAGGGCTCTAAATCTTTGATTGAAAGATAATAGCAGGTACATTTTTACATCTATGATATCCTCAAATCCTGTCCCTGATCCTTTCTCCATTCCATTCACTTTCAGTAGGGATGACACACAAAACATACCCTGGCACATCTCTTTAGGACAGTTGTTCTCAAAAGGTGGCCTCTACAGCATCTACAACATCATCTGGGAACATAATAGAAATGCAAATAATTGTCCCCTCTCCCTCAAAATCAGAAACTCTGGAGGTAAACCCAGGAATCTGTTCTCTTGGCTGATTCTGATGCACACTAAAGTCTAAGAGCCATTGTTATAGAATATATTACATTATTTTTCCTATGTAGTATCTCCAAATATAACTCATCCCTCCCTCCCCACTTCTGCTAACATACCTAGTTCCACTATTTATAACTTGAATGTCTTCTCTTTAGGCCAACTTTATAAGCCAGAAACTTAAAGTTATCCTCTTCTCATTGCCCACCCCTCACATTGAATCACCACTCATCCAATCACCAAGTAGTTCCAATCCATCCTCTTCTCTCCCTCCTCACAGACCATCATCAACTCAGTCTGCACTATTGAAAGACCTTCTTGGTGAGCTGTATTTTGTGCCAGATTTTGTATTAGGCCAGTCAGCAAACTATAGACTGCAGAGTACATCTAGGTCATGGCTTGCTTTTGTAAGCAAGGTTTTATTAAAATATAGCCACTCATTTTAAAAAATATTGTTTGTGACTTCTTCTGTGCTATGACCAAGTTGAGTAGTTGTAACAGAGACTGTATGGTCCACAAAGTCTAAAATATTTACTAGGTGGCCCTATATTGAAAAGCTCTGCCCAACCCTATGCTAGAAACTGGGCACACAAAGAGAGAAAGAAAGATGTCATATCCTCATGGAATTTACAGTCCAGCAGGGAAAATCAGAAGATAAAGTGAGCTACCCAGTTATCCAGGTCAGGAGTTTCAAAGAAAATGTGGAAATTCATCAGACAAAGAGAAAAGGAGAAAAGTATTACACTCAGAGGAAATAACATATTTATTTTATTTGATGTAATTTCTCTCAGTACTTGGTAAAGTCTTCAGTATGTTCTGGTTTTCAATGTAGCTGGCTGTCCAATAATCATTTCATAAAATCCTTTGATCCTATTTTTAAAGCAGGGACCTTCAGGTCACTCTTCCAGGTGGGAGTACAGGTTATACAGTAAATCCTAGTTCTAGAAGTGATTATAGATGTCACACAGAGCAGGGGTGGAAACACATCCTTTGAGCACGTGAGGCACTCCATACTGAGATGCTAAGCAAATTTCTTCCTGAAAGCTCAACATGTGCTTTGGGTGTTACCAAAAGTACTGACTACCAGATCACACTTTACATCTATTAAGAAGTAGCCTGGGTAGAATAGTATTGGTGTAACAATTTTGCCCCAGGGTGCGTGGCAAAATGTGTATGCACCACAAAATTTTCAAGGTGAATTGCATTTAAGAGGTGAAATGGCTTTGGTTATGTGTTCCTCTTTCCCACTGAAAATTCTTTTCCTCTTTGTAGAAACACTTGAGGAAAACATTTGAAAAATCACACAAACTTAAGAAAATACAACTGAAATAATTTTAGAGGGATTTATTTCCTTTACTTTTTCCCCTTCTTTAATTGCATGCTACTAAAAGCAAAAACAAACCAAAAAAACCACCTCCTTCCCCTCACTGAAGACAAGCAGTTCAGAAGTACTTCCTCTCTCTTCTCGGACAAAAAAAAAAGAAAAAAAAATGCGTAAGGACAGGGGCCCAGGCCACCGCTGCTAAGACTCCAACAATTTGTGGCCAGAGCCATTTCTCTTCTCATATTGTAACCTTATCTGCTTTGACTGCTATCCTACCATCTCAGGTAAAACACATATGCCATTCTCCTTTCTGCCTTCAAAGCCATGCTAGAATAATTCCACCTGTTTTGTATCTGGCACTGATCCTTTTTGGCATGAAAAATGGAAACACTGGGACCGTTAAAGCTCTGTCTACATTTCCAACATCTCGCTGGGCACCCTCCTCCAGCTAATAACTAGTTCCCATCCAAATGGTACATTTTCACTCCAGGCGCGATGTCTTCAGATGGCTGTTTTAGAGGTAGAAGTAGTTAGGGGATCTGAAAGACTTCTTAATTTCCCCCTCCTCTCCAACTTGTAACATTCCTCATGAATCAGATCATTGACTGCTTGCTGCTTTTTCTCCTGCACAGGCTGCTCCCGTTATCACCAGCATTACTTTCAATCTTGTTGCAGATGTAGCTGATTAAAAACACTAGTCTTGAGAAAATTCTCTTTCTTGAAAGTCAATGCTTGCGGGAGATTAGGACTATTTATATTGTAAGGCACTCCCTTCAAAGCCTCTGGTGGCTTTACTCTCTTGACTGATGCAAACCTCAACTAATTCTCTTTATCCAGATAATCCACTCGCTTCCAATATTCATCAAATGGCAAAACGAAAAGCTTTTAAGAAAGAGAATAAATGCACAGGCTTAAAATCACATAGAATTTTAGTCTTAATAAAATTGTGAAAGAAATTACGAGGAAATCAGCGTTCTGAATTTTCTTCCCAATGAGATAACTTAAAAGCCGATAAAATCCATGAGACTATAGCAAATATGTTTTGTACCTCTTGAATTGCTTCAGCAGGTATTTGGATCACAAACTTTCAATGAGGAAAAAAACAAATGTGTTTTTCTCTCTGATAAGATTACCGTAAAACAAACTCCCCCTCTCTGGGTTCCTGTTCCTTCCTTTTATGTGTGTGGAATTCTCCATTGCACTGTCTCTCCATTTGATGCCTAAATTATATTCTTTGGATATTTAATGTGCAGTGACCACACACAAGGTATTAACAAATATACAATATCAAGTAAAAGAGGGAAATCTTGTCCTGAGGGCTTCCAGTATTACCGTAAGGTTTGGTGGAGTTGTTCTGAGTTAAGGCCAGAAAACCAGGGAAAGCTGAGAAGCTTCCTATAGCACTAAAAGAAAGAAAACGTAGTGAGGAAAGGGATGTTAGTGAAGCAGTGACATCTAGAACTCTAGTCTCAAATTTATGGAATTAATAGTTGAACAGATTTCTGGGACTACCTGTAAGATACGTGATTTTAAAGTGTTGCAAATTATGGCTCATGATGACATGTACAATGATACTACAAAATTCTTCCTATTGCTGCCAGGATACCGCCAAAACTATCCAGTATCTTCCAAACATATTAAAAAGCAATATAGCAAATCTTTCACACTTTGAAGAATTCTATCCAAGAGAGTAAAAATTTTTAAAAGCCTCGGTTTTCTTTAGAGATGGCAATATGCTATGGTTAGGTATCGACAGACTTAGTATTCACCAAAAGAGGGTCTGATATTTAGAGCAAGAGAATGTGAGAAGAAAGGACCATTCAGGGTAGGAGCTAGCCTATTTCTTTCCCAGGTTCACACTGTATTTCATGAATGGGCTGTTTCAGGCAAGTAGAGTAAAACAGTGAGGATTGTTGTAAGAACGCAAACAGGAGAGCTGCAAACCACACTCTATTGTCAAACACAAAAAACTATCATTGAAAGCTTAGTCAGTGCAAACCAAACATGCAGACCACAGGCCAATCATGCCGACTGTAAGGTTTCATGCAGATCACTCAGTTTCCACAGAGTGGTTTGGGTGCCCACAGGAATGGGTATTGATGGTCTAACAGTTGAGATGAGCGCATTTGTGTTTGTCTGTGGGCACTGTCACTTGATAGCTCCAAAATGAAACAATGACTGTGCTGAGTTGTAAAATGATAAGGATTGTCTCTGATACTTGGCCTGGGAAAGGCCTTTTACACAGGGAGAATCCTATTCAGGACTTGCTGGAGATAGAAAACCTCAGTGGGAATATTTGGTCCTATAGGTGGTCACCATCCCAAAATATTTGACTAAAGAGAGAAGAATAAATTGATTTCTTCTTGGCTAAATATCCCACTATCAGTGGGAATATTGACATTTCTCAAACCCCAATCTACAATATAAGTGGAGGATGTAAGAGCAACTCCTAATCATTCATCACTGGGGTAAAAGAGACTTCACCTGCCTTCCTTCCCTCTACAACGATTACAAGGCACCCCCCAGATTAAGAATTTTATCTGCTCCAAACTATAAGGCAAAATCAATGTAAAGTTTTTGCCTCATTTTTCTATGGCGAGGTAGGTGGTTGGCATTGGTGTGTGTGTGGGGGGTAGCTTTGACATGAGTTCCAGTTTTTATGCCTTGGGCACAATCTAAAAGGTGAATGACTACACAAAGCACTGCCTCTACTCTGAGTGGAGGCCCCTATAGAGATTATGGGGCTTTCAGGGAAACATTTTCTCCCTGAATTTGAATTGAAACTCTACTGAGCTCAAGAGTCAGCATTACTCTTAGGAGACTATGTATTTATGAAATGGTATTTTTCTGTCTCATGCTGGTGGGTAAATTTTACCAGATTTAGAGTGATCAAACCAAGCTTGAATTGCTGTCTCAGACTGGGGTATAGAAACATCACCTCCTTTACTTGCAGTCTGTAAAACTGTTTTAGGCTAAATAACTTTTAGACTTTGGTAAATGCATTGTTGGTAGTTATTCTGTTTTGCTGACTTCCTAAAGGGAGAAGGTGTGCTGGTAGTGAGGATTGAAAAAAAATGTCCTCAGGGAGGGAAACAAGTATAGAAATTGGGATATGTGTAGAAGGTTTCATTTGGGAGATTTCCCCTTTAATCTGGGAAAAAATCCTATATTTTGAGAATAATTGTTTGCATATTTCAAAATATTTTAGCAAAGTCTGATGCAACTAAAACCTTTTTTCTTTTTTTCTTTTAGTGGGTGATTATATTCAAGTCACCTTTCTGATTTCACTTTAAATGTTACTTGCACAGAAAAAGCTCCCCTACACCCATAGGTTGAGATTCTTCAATCATATCTTAATACTTTGCAATTGCTACAGTTTGTAATCTGTGTTGGTGATTATATAATTAACCCAGAAGCATAGTTTGCTCACTATTGGTTCTCCGGCACTTTGTGCAATGCCTGATTCATAGCAAGAATTCATTACATGTATGTCAAATAAAGTAGCGCCCCCGAGCAGGCATCAGAGCCCGACGTGGGAGGAAGAGGACGGACATGGGCCTTTCTCCTTCCCAGATACATTAAATAAGGAAGGTGAATCTTGGAGAAGGGCAATGCCTGGGCACCGAATAGAAACTTTGAAACACTTTCTGTTCTTCACACAGTTTTAGTACTTGTAAGTGGAATCTGATCTAAATTTAGTATCTTTTTCCAAATGAGAGCTCAGGAAATTAATTTTTTTTCAGGGTGCACACAACTTATATTCAAGTAATTGATTCTTGAGTATAAAAGAACTGTTAGATTTGTTAAACATAGCTCCATTGTGCCTTACTCCTTTCATTAGCGTCTTGTTTTACTTAATAATTTGCCATTTTAAATAACATAATATGTATTGTACTTA
Organism: Ursus arctos; assembly: GCF_023065955.2. NCBI lineage: Eukaryota > Metazoa > Chordata > Mammalia > Carnivora > Ursidae > Ursus > Ursus arctos. Next base: position 4,161,081 of record NW_026622852.1, read on the forward strand.
AGCATAATAAAATGGTCTAAATGAGATATGCACATAAAATGGCAACACCCTACAAAATACTTTGCACATAAGCTATTTTTAAATTACTTTATACTTGAGAATTTCACTAAGTACCTTCCCTGCTCATCCCCAGTGCAGAACTGGTGAACAAATTGAGAAGCAAAATCTCTTCTTATTCAATTACACTTTATCTCTGTACCTGCCTAAAATCACGTTGCAACACAGTTACTGAATAAAAGTGTCCTGAACAAATAAATAAATAAAAGAATGGATCCCTACACTTTCCTAGAATAAAGTGAAATTTGAGGAGCTTTATTTTAATATTAATGTGTCAAGAAAAAAAAACCTTACTACAGCTTAAAACTAACTATAATGTCATGGGTCCTAGTATTTTCGGAAATAATAAGGTTGTCATTTGTCCCATTGCCTGAACAACTAGATAGATGGATTACCTTGAATATATGTAATGGTAGAGATAAAGAAAAGAAAGGAACAAGAAAGGATGGATCCAGGTTTTGTAACATCTGAACTTTATACAGTGTGGGGGATACCTTTTGCCAGAGAAATAATTTTTAAAATCACAACTTTAGGTGGAATTCCTTAGATAGGCCCACACAAGACAGGGGCTGAAGCATAAAGCTCGTGAGCCTCAGGCCAAAACTGCTTCTGGTGCTTAGACTATAGAATCATCCATATTTGGGTCTTCTGGTCATTGCAAAACCCAAACTATAATTGTTACAGGCTCAACAGTGACTCTGCAGGGTTTGAAAGCTGAATAGCATGATGAAAGTATTTAAATATGTTTTTAGGAGAAATTATATGATAATAAAAATACTTCCTCAATTATTAGCATGACCAAGTGACTTCCTGAGAATACATGGCGAGCTTGATCCCCAAACTACAAGGATTCACAGATTGAGTGAACAGCTACAATCCATTTAGCCCCACTTAACTGACCATTTTCTGCAGAAGTTAAAGTGGGAATAGAAAAATCCTGCCCAATTTCACACTGTACGCACAGTGATTTAGTACCCATCAACTTTTTAGTCACACCTTGGCTTCCTATCTACCTTCTAGGAACGTCCGTTTTTATTCTCTATGTCAAGAATCTAAACAACTATCTCCACTAGCCTGTACATGCAAAGAGACTAGAATTTTCCAACTTTGCTCATACTGTCTCACCTTTTGAAAAAAATTGAGAATAGAAGTTTGTAAATGCATATAGAAGCAGCCTCCCTCTGTTGAAATGACAGGGTTGTGCTTGTGGCCTAGAAGTTATCTGCAACCATGAGCAGCTGATAATTGAACAAGTAAGGTGATTAGAAAGTGTGAGCTCAATATACTGTGCCCTTTTTACTTTTTTTTTTCATAATTCCATGTGATCAGTGAAGGATGACGGGCTCATTCTACCTTAAAGTAAATTATGAGAGCACTTTATTTTTTAATAAAATACAAACCCAAAACCCCCATTGCTTCTGACAAAAATTATACACATGAAATGTCACTGTCATTTTTTTGTTTTGTTTTGTTTCGTTTTTTTATCCTATGATTACAAAAGAAAGTTAGTGGGCCTAAAACTGTGGTGGTGGATAAAGACATTATTCATCTAAAAAAAATATTAAGGTTCACATATTTCTATGTCACATGGAAAGACCAAGACACTCAAGTTAATGGATATATCTGTAATCTTTTCTTAATTAACACAAAAAATACCCTGCAAACCAGTATGTTCTTTAGTATGGCATCCTGGATTCTCTATACAAGTGAAATAGATTGGTTTAACATTTTTTTAGTTTATCCTTTTATGACTGTTTATTACTTCATGGGTTTACTGAGCTCGTCACTGGACCATAAATTACTGCGCAAACCAATTAATTGTCTTCCTAAAACTAGCTGGTATAGTCTTCATGTGGTGTCTTGTAACAATAACAAAAGACTAGTTTCTCCACCAATGTCTCAGAAATTAGAGTAAAAATAGTGAAGCGATTACTTTGTAGGTATAATTTATTTATAGGAAACTCTATTTTCAGAACAAAGTTGAAGATCTTCATACTAGAAACCAATATAGGTTCAGAATCTCAAAAATATTCCCCGTAATATATTTCCTTTGCAAGATTACATGACTACTGAATCAGTCTCTGTCATGTTTTCTGTCTCAAACTATTCAACATTTTTAAATTTGTGTTTGGGACATCATGGTTGAAATCATACCATTTTCCAAATTGATCTGAAAAATATTTTTTTAAGAATGCCTGTAGGTAGACACCCCATAAAGAACCCATGATCTAAATAGCTTGTAATGTGCCTGATTACACCCCCCTCCTAGAGATTCAAAGTCCACTGACATATTGAAGGCTTTGGAGAAGTCGTGGAATACAGAAGTAGTAGACTGAAGAAAACTGTTCTACAAATTTATTTGAAGAAAAATGTCATTTATGTGACTTCTTAATAACATTTCGCGGAACAGTGTTCCAAGGACCATCAGCTTGGGAAGTATTGAATCAGTAATTGCAAGGAGACCACGATGATATATGTCATCAGGTACTTGTGGTACTTTAGAAAGCTCTAAAAACCATCCTCCAATGAACTCAGCAGTGCTCAGGCAATCTGTCTCATTAGCATAAATTATTATTCATTTACATATACATGTCTGAGATTTGGGGCAGTGTAAAAAGCTGTCAAATATGAAAGCTGTGCCTGTTCCTTTTATTATAAAAGCTACCTCTTTAGATTTAGACATTGATTTGCAGAATATCTAAATAGTATAGTATTTTAGAAGTTATCTATACAAGTAGTTTATAATCATGAAAGCAAACCATCTGGAGAGGGTGTTAAAAATCCAGATTCTCAGGCCTCAGTCCTAGAGAGTCTGATAGAGTAGTTTTAGAATAGCACTCATATTTGTAGCTTAAAATTTCTTCCAGAAATCCTTTTCTGAACCAAATTTGGTAAATACTGATCTAGGCCAAACTTTCCAAGGATCCCATCTATAATATTTCAATAAATAGTAACTTCTAAGCCTAAGCACTTCCAAGACAGTTTGTGTCATTGTTAAAAATTCTCTCTTGCTTGAATCTAAAATATAACTAAAGGCTAGTACTTACTGGTTGTTTATTAAGTGTCATGCACTATAAGCACCTCTATAAATTATTTCACTTAGTTGTCATAGTAACGCTGTGAGGTAGATGCTATTATCATTTGTGTCTATTGATGAGGGAAACAAACCTTACAGAAGTTACATAACACCTTTAGGAATCAAATTTTCAGTTCCAACATTTATTAAGAATTCAGGATTATTTTTCTTGTAGTAAATCGAACACAAACAAAATGGCACAGACCCTGTACACTAACTATCTATGAAAGTGTGATAGATATTTTTACTTATTTGAAAATTTCTATCCCTGTAAAGAACTTAGCCAGATATTTTTTGATTCACATACAGAACAATATATATTATTCAACCCATGAATTATGCTAAAGATTCTTGAAGTCTATAAACTCAAGAAATTTTTGATGAATATCAAAATAGTCACTATTGCCACTTATTTAATGTTCCCAGAAGTTCATTAAGGGAGATACCTATTTCCAGTCTACCACAGAAGTTATACTAATCATGTATTTTAGAAAAAAAAAATAGATGCTTGAAAAGTGCTTTCACTATTAACACTTGCAGACTTCATATGTCACTCAGTGACATTTGGTTTTCTGAGATCGGACAAAGAAATGATGTGTTATAGAGGAGTATCATTACCTGTCAGATATTATTTCTAGCTTTGTTGACAATGAAAGGCAACATCATACAGAATCTACTCTTCAGAAAGATAAGTCTATATGAGGTTACTTTTGCCTTTCACAATTATAAGAGGTTTTTTTTTCACTTCTATCTACATAATTATAAAAAATCAGTGATAAGTGTTTCAAAGAAGACTCTTCATACTTAACAAAAATAATTAAGTAAATATACTAAATTTATGAGATGAGTTAGTTGAAAGCTTAAAACCATTAAAAGGCACTATCTTGTTTTTTCCCTTTTAGTCAAACCTCCATGCTGGTTTTTATTTGAGACTCTTCTGTACCCCAAACCTAGTTTTAACTAAATGTTTAAAAGGATTTTAAGCTTGATGGTTTCTAAGCTCTCTCCCATCTTGAAATACTGATACTTGCTACAGTGCGCGTCAAGAACATATGGTTAGTTGGCTCAACTGCCCAGAGAACTGGGGATTGAAAATTCTGTGTTTCCTGTTTAGCTACATTCTGTTTCACAGACATAGGCTGCTCCCATACTCCCAACTAACGTTTCTGCCATCACATGGGATAATGTGCAAGATTATAAACAACTCTGGAAAAACTCATCTCCCCTACCTGGATAAACAACACAAACTCAACCCCATTCCTGCTGGTGATAAAAATAATCTTTGTGTAAAAAGGTTAGCATAACACCATTAATACAGTTACTGCCATTTATTTTAAAAGAAACAGACCTTTGGAGGAGGCAATATGTGAACAGTGGCATTCTACAGTGTCTGCTCTCTAAGACACTTCAATTCACTGTTTTTTTGTTTGTTTAGCAAGGCTGAGATCCATGGAGGGAAGGAGAAATGAGAGTCAAAGCAGGGCTGCTCTGTTCATGCAGGAGAACCCTCCATTTTTAGTGGAAAAGATTCTGACGTTTAACAAATACTGAGACACTAATATCTTCATTTGTAGTAAGATTTAGGGGCAATTATGCAGACATGGTTTCATCTATCTGTACTATGTAGTATGGCATAAAGAATATCATTCATTTAACTACTCAGTAAAATAAATCATATATTGATTACTAACTCGAAGGAGACTGCCAGCTACATGCTGTATAAAGTCATGAGCCTTACTGTAGTCCAGATTAGAAAACCAACATGGAACTCTGCTGTCTCAGCTACATAGAATCACAGAAGTCCCAAAGGACAAAACTTTTTCCGATGACATCAGGAAAGCCACATTTGTTATCTATGTAACCGGTCTAAAGACTGATAAAAATGGAACGCATGGTTTCTTACCAAAATGAAGGGTTCGAAACCAATTATGATTTCTAGAGTAAAACCCAGGTTCCTTCACAACAAAAGAATACAACTTGCTTTATCTCAAATTTTACTACAGAGTATTTCCAAAATAAAAGGAATATAATATTTTTGAAGAGTACGCTCAAAAAATTATCAAATGCAAATTTAGGACAAAACAAACATCATTTTGACAAAGGTTCAACAGTAATCAATGAATCGACAATGAATCACGAACCATAGTCAACGAAATTGAATGGGTGGTGGTGATGTGGGGCACAGTGATGTAAAATGAGACAAGTAGAAGAAATGGAATATATCTAAGCTAAAGCACAACTTGGAAAAAGTAAATTGACCAATAGACAGCTATTGGCTTATGTAAACATTTTGTCTAAAAGATGGGGTTGGGGGAGGGAACTACCAAAACTGCCTAGGGAATTATGGCTAGTAAACAAAGCACGTGGCAAACGGGAGGAAAATAAGATCCTATCTGTGTATCTATGCTTAGGAAGCAAAGACACTGAGCTGTATCAACCTAAGTGTGCACCATACATGATGAAGCATTATGGCATAGATGTCTTTGATCCAACAGTAGACATTTTCGCGGGAGAGGCCTTAGACAGCAATAGATACTTTGAGAATTTTTGGATAAAAGAGGTAGGCTTTTAAATTAATCCTCATTAAATGTTATTTACACATGCTAATAAGATTGTAGGTTGAGGTGCCTGGATGGCTCAGTTGTTAAGCATCCGCCTTTGGCTCAGGTCATGATCCCAGGGTCTTGGGATTGAGCCCGGTGTAGGGTGTAGGGTTACTTGCTCAGCAGGGAGTCTGCTTCTTCCTCTTCCTCTGTCCCTTCCCCCCACTTGTGCTCTCTCTCACTATCTCTCTCTCTCTCAAATAAAAAATAAAATCTTTTTTAAAAGATTGTATGTATATACACATGTGCACACACACATATGTATGTTTATATATACACACGTGCACACACATATGTATGTTTATATATACATATGTGTGTGTGTGTGTGTATATATATATTTTCTTGTGCTAAAATAAGAATGTCTGGCTTTCTCTAAATAACACTCCTGAGACAGATGCAGGAAATACCACATATAATCAATATATTTATTGATGCATTTCTAGTATGGTTGGTCAAATGCAGACTGAAATTTAGCCCAGAGCAGAATGACAAAATGGCCATAACTGTTTTCAAGACAATTATAAGACTGGAAAAAAAAAAAGCAATTATAGAATCTCTGCTCTAAAACTGTTTTGTTTTCTGTTTTTTGTTTTTAGTAAAAAGAACTAACAAAACCAAACAATTCAGCTCATACCAAATCTGATTCATTTGATTCCTGGTGAGTTCAGACCTGCTGGCTGCTATTTCAAGCCTCATTTCTTTTTGACCTCAAATAATAAAGTTGAAGCCAGCCAGTTCCCATTCAGCCTTGTTGCATTGTCTGCCAGTTTATAAGACTTTATGTTTGCATCAAAAATGTTATAGGAGAAAAACCAAAAGAAGTCACAAATCTGGGCAATTTTCCCTGTTTTACACAGATTTAAAAAATGTTGCAAAAGTTGCCAAGCACTGGACATACTTGATAGCAGAAAATAACCCAAACACTAAAAAATCTCTGTCACTATTTTGTTAACTCCTTACAATACGAAATTGCTGTACTGGTTTCTCTTCTTTCCTTGTTTCCCTGCTTCCTTGCTTCCTCTCTCTCTTCCTCTCTTCCTTCTCCCTTCCCTCTTGTCTACCCATCCAGCACTTCCTCTACTTCTTTCTGCCTGCCAAGCTCTCTTAAACTTCTCACAGTCTAACAGGATAAGAGACACCTAAACCGATACTGGCCAATAACATACCCAAATCTGGGTTTCTCTACAGTGTGGCAGCTATCATTAGCAGAACTCGTTCCTTACTTTGACAAAGTGGGGTGCTTCTAAGCGGCATGATCACGTGGTCAGAGGGCATCACAAAGCCCTGCTTGACTTTAGATTCCCCAATCAAGCTGCCTGTTGTGAGAGCACCTATTGTCAGAGGAAGAATGATACCATTAAAACCATTCCTATTTGTCCATCAAGGCTCACAGCAGGAATTGCCTCATGCATTCTTTTCTCTTACCTGCTGTAGTTGAACTTTCTTCCCACAACACTTGCGCTTATGTTAACTTGCATTTCACAGTGTCCTCATTGTCTGTTGAGCGAGCTGCCTCCCCTTTAGTCTGTGAGAGCCTTCAGGGCAGGGACTTTGCTTTCATTTCAGTTTTCCAACACCTAGCAAATTCTGTGCACACAGTGAGTGCTTAGGAAGTACTTGGTAAATGAATTCATTAGAAAACGTACTCCCCAGTTGAGAACCCCTGACAAAATAGTCAACAAATATTTACTGAGCCTGTAGTACATTCTAAGCAGTAGGCACAGGTATGTCGCAGAAACAAAGTTGCATGTCCTTGTAGAACACGCACCCTCAAGGGAAGATAAAAATAGTGAAGGACAAATAAATTGCTATAACAGCAATTAAAACATAAAGAAAATAATCAAATAAAGGTTGACTGGGGAAAGCTATTGTGGAATATGAAAGTTTCTCTGAAGAGGTGACGTTTAAACTGAGACCTGAAGGATGAGAGGGAGCTAGTCAAGTGAGCAGAAAGGAGAGAATGGTCATAGCAGAAGGGAAAGTGGTGTAAAGTGAGTAAGACTTTGAAGTGTTCTAGGCATAGAAAGAAGGCTATTGCGCTGCAACTGAGAGAACAGTAAGAAATGAGATTTACAATATAGGCAGTATCAAATTACACAGGTCTCTTAAACCAATGCTAGGAGCTGGGGTTTTATTCTACAAGCAAGGGGAAGCCTTTGTGAGGTTTTAAACAGAAGAGTGATATAAGCCATTATTTGATTTAAATACATGATGCCTTCATTAGTGATGTAGAAAAATAGTTTGCAGTAACAAGAGAGGAATCAGAGAAAACAATTAGACAGAAATGAGATTCAGATGCTTATTAGCTTCTATAGCCTCTGACACCTGTTAATCAGAAAAGTCATCAACCAATCGGAATGGACACTGGTCAATGGGCCATGACACCTGAATAGGTGCTGAACAGTTGGTTAACCTTGTAGTGTGCAGTGTGAGATAATGGTGGCATGAACTAAGTGGGTATAAAAGGATGAAGAGAAGTGAACTGATGAAAATATATATTTGGACGATATAACTGAAAGGATTTTCAGATAGATTGAATGTAATGGGTCTTTGGATGACAGAGGTTATGTTTGGTAAATCTAACTGAAAGGTTTGGATTGCTCAATCCAATGGTAAGGGTGTCTATTCCATTTTAATGAAGAGCAATCAATACTTGTTTTTCAAACCTGATAAATTTAGATCTCTTTATGCTATTTGATTGAATAAGTTGGATAAATGAGTGGGCTTCCACATTTGACCTGAGGGGAGTGGTTAAGCCTGGAGATATACATTTAACAATTATCACTATTTACTCAAGCTTTTGGATAAGATCACCTCAGGAAAGAATAAAGAAAATAAGCTTGGAGGAAATAAACCAATGAAGATGACGAGAGGGAATGCCTTGGGGATAGAAAGTTAGCAAAAGAAAGAATGTTGGTTAAATTTCATCTGTCTCCTAAATTTGCCAGAATATCTTCCTGCCAGAATATCTGGTCAACAATGTACCTCAAGGTCTCCATTCACCTTGGCACCTTCTAAATTGGCTGCCAATTTTATTCCAGATATAAAATAAATACACAACTTATCAATATTTGAAATATATGGGCATGGAAAATATTTTATATGTGTTTATTTAACCCTAGATGCTTTTCCTTCATGGACATAATGCTGCATCATCAGCTTAAAGCATGTACTTGATCAGGATGCTTTGACTATTTCAATTTTATATGAAACTCACAAATGAAGACCATCATTAATAGGTTTTTCTGACTATGAAGTATATCTGTAATTCAACATATTTCAGCTCATTGTCCTCCTGTTGACCTTCCCTATCCATACATAAACAAACATGTGCACACTGTCTAATTATTAGTAAATGGATGATTTGGGGGTTCTAATTCAGAATTACTTGTTAAGTATCCATATTCTTTTTTTTAAAGCTTTTATTTATTTATGTGACAGCCAGAGAGAGAGGAACAGAGCAGGGGAGTGGGAGAGGAAGAAGCAGGCTCCTCGCGGAGGAGACCGATGTGGGACTTGATCCCAGAACGCCGGGATCACGCCCTGAGCCAAAGGCAGACGCTTAACGACTGTGCTACCCAGGCGCCCCGAGTATCTATATTCTAATGCACGTTCTTTAAACATGCGTTCAGTTATATATGCACGTGCAATGGCCTCGTGGTCCATTATCTTACTTATCTTGATGTCAAATGGTGCAATTATTTGGAAACTCTAACATATTCAGGTATCTAGTTAGCACGAACAGATCTCAGGTTTCTGAGTATAATCTCTACAGGCACTTGCTTTTAAAAACTTACATAAAATTTCTGAATATTACATGATTTTTTAGCTGTTAATGTATATAATGCATGGGATGAGATTATGCCTACCATAGGATTTGAAGAACTTGGTACAAGTAGATGAAAAGGTGCTTGGGGTTCATGTAAAGAAAAGACTAATTAAATTATAGCAGCAGTTATATTCCTGTGGGTCACTCATTGCACATAACAGAACAGAGAAGTCAGCAAGATTCACACCTTAAGGAGAACAGTATTATTTCGTTGTGGTCTGAGCATAATTTAAAAATTATGAATCTTCAGTTTTAAAAACTGTTAAACACAGCAGCATTTCTTTAATGCCGGAAGGAATTAAGGAAGTCACACTAAATGAATATTTAGCAAGTAGACAGTAAGAGTTTACTTGAAAAACTTCTACAACAGTTTTATTTAATGCTTCAACAACATGTCCATGTGATCCAAATTTAGTGAGGCTGTTGCTCTTACAAATAGTTCTAACACAAAGCTTTATTTAACCTGACTTAAATATTCAATCTCGGAACTTAATTAATTGATTGCTCTTATTTACATATTTAATTAATTCCTTGGTTATCATTCTTCACCCTCATTCCTCCAATAGAACCATAGGAAGTCGTATTGCTTTCAGCTCCTGAGAGCTGGTATGTCTTTCGATTGCTGATAAGATTTTAAAATTTTATACATCACTATAGGTGATATTCCATTCCCCAAAAGGTAGTTGTAACACCCCAAAAAAGGTAGGAGATATTATATACATAACAAACACTCCTCTCGATATCAGTTTTTTGGATTAGTTATTAGCCATATTCTTTTCCCTTCTACTACGTAACTGAGATCTACTGTTGTGACTGAATTTTGCATTCATATCTAGGCTGCATTTATTTGTGCAATCAGCAAATATTTATTTTGGATTTAGGTATACTCAAAGCACTATAACCTAGTGTTTAGAGGAGTGCAGATGCCCTAGTTTAGAATATCAGCCTTGCCAGTTTTTTAACTCTGGACAAGTTACATAATTTCTCTCTGTTTTAGTTTACTCATTTCTGATATTGGTATAATAATAGAATCTGAGCATAAGTATGATTTAAGGTACATTAAGTACTTAAAAGGGTGTGTGGCACATAGTAGGCTCTTAATGTTATATACTGCTATCATTTTAATTATTATTACGTGCTTGTGTATCTTATGTTAAGTGCTACAGATACACTGCTAAAAAAATAATAATCTGACGTTGAAGATATTTGCAGGCTGACTGGGGAAATGCATGAATGATATAGATAATTTTAAAATAATGTGTGCTCTGGTAGAAGTAAGTCCAGATCTTGGAATATTTACTCTAAATATAGAAAACTGGTTTAATGACAAATGCTAAATGACTATAAAAAAAAACTGAATACTTACTTCTTACTTTACAATGAAACATAAAAATTTTTATTAAAAATTAAAGACTTTCTCCAGATGATTTCACTGGAATTCCAAGAAGTCATGTGAACAGAATCATTTCAATTCTTCAGAAGTTCCATCTTTCTGTTTTAGTGTTTTGCTAACTTAATAGTTTACAATTCAAGCAATACATTGGTCAGGTATTCTTTGTGGGGAAAAAGCTTCTAGTAAATTCTGGAAAATCAGAATCTGGGAACCAAAGTAGGAATACTGCATATTAAATCCTCATGGCTCATTCATATACTTATTGTTCTCTTACTCAGACTTACCTTAAAGTGAAAGAGACCATTTTAATATATGTATATATTATATATATAAACACACACACATACACAGAGAGGGAGAGAGTATTTTTTGCTTCCACAAGACTTTTTTACTGACAGCACTGTATTGTGATTACCTGAGAGTCTTGTATTGAAAGCAAGTGAAAGCAAATAATTAGTTGAGTGTATTTTTGGATCGCTAAGATATTTCTGGTTAGTTATTTTACTGAGCTGGCCTCAGCAGGTGCCAGTTTGATGAAGATAGAGTTATACTCCACTTTATGCATCAGGAGTAGGCTCTGAAATTGCATATAAATCAAATCTCCATTTAAAAGTAGTTTGTTTTTAATGGACCTCATGATGAATACTTCATTCTATCTTCATTTATCTTTGCAAATTTGAATTCTGTAACTTTTTTAAAATACAAGATAAACTTTTTATTTAAAAAATGAATCCAGTGTTTTTTCTAGGATGGAAGAGAAATCTGGAGAAAAGTAGGAAGGGTGAAGGGAAATAGCTTGAGGTAAGGAATAAAACTGAAGGAATAAAAACTGGTGTTTGGGGACAAACGCTACATATACTGGTCTTTTTACCGTTTTCTTCTTTTTCTTTTCATTTGCCTCTGCTGTTTATATTTGGATACATTTTAAATTTTGTTTCAACTAGTCTATTTCTTTCAAATTTTTATTTTTGTGAAAGAAAAAAAAAATCTTTTCAAAATAAAGCAGGACCAGTAAGCCACAGATACTCTTTAACTAGAAACAATTACCTTTTTACAGCCTATACAAATGTGTACCAATGAATCAGCAAAAAGATATGTCTGTAATTTTGTCTATAAACACATGAGTTCAAACAGTACAATAACATGGAACACATTGTAGGGGTAGGTATTACCACTGTGAAAATGACCCACCATGTCATATCTATAACATACTCTATCGTAATAGGTTTTGTGGGGCAAAGTGCCATTTTACAGAGAGATGCATTTGCTAGTAGTTACTTAGGCTTTTCTTAAGTATGAAGAAAAGTAGTATATTTGACACTAATCGAAGTATTAGTTTATGCCCAAAATGTTTCTTTGTAAAAAAAAATTCTTTAAAATGTAAATATCACCTATGAATAGCCAATTCAAATATTTACTGGGACAGATGAATGCTTTCACTATGAGAATTAGGATTGGGGATGTATGTAAGCAGTGATTCAGAGTGAAATGCATTTCTTACTATGATTTACCAAAAAATTTTAAAACACAGTGAAGTCATCAGTGAGATAAGGCTTTGTGAGTTTTGCTTTAATTAATTTGAGAGGCAGCTGTACAATTTCTCTCATATGAGCAGAACTTGTTTAGTCTATCGAGCTCCAGTATGGGCCAATCATTTTGAAGGCTGTGAATTTTCCTAAATCCTTCATGATTTGGGTAAAGTCCATTTGTACCATCCGCAAGTGTGCAAATTACTACATAAAATATAAGTAACAATGATAATTTGTATAACATTCCTTGCTTTAAAAGCCATTGTTCAGGAAATATTAAACTGAATGAGACATGGTTCAAATTCAAGCTTACAGACAATGCAGCGGGATGGAAGTATCTTCAAGTTCACAGAAATTATGATACTTTCTTTGGAGACAGAGTATTCTCAGCCTATTAATAAAAATAAACAATATCTAAGAAGAAGTCAGTCTCTTTTCCAGTTTAATTAAAAGGATGTTTGATTTTAATGCTTCATTGAATTTACTTTGTCCCTAACCAAATATGCAATCATAATTAAATGAACTGTAGGCAATGTTGCAGATTCCAAATCCTTTCCCTCCCACGCTTTTGGGAATGGATGCACTATAGAACATTAACATTTGTGTGCAAATATATAGGGCTAAATAATCACCTTTTTTTCCACCAAAAAGTGATATGTGGTTTAAAAAATAACCAACAAAAGAATAAAAAAACCATCCATGGTGAGACCTGATTACATATGCAATATAAATTGAGTTATATTGATTTTTCATATCAAATAAAGCCTGATATATGGAACAAAAGACGCTAGCTTTTTTTAAGACTCTCTGAGTAATGATTTCAACAGAAGACATTTTATTTAATTTTCTTTCTGGTCCATTTCCTATCATGCAACCATGGCCGTTTTTAGGGGCATTAATGTGGTTCTTTTCCTAGAATTTCCTGTGTTTGGCTGATCAGAATATATGGGATATATGGGAGCGTGTATGTGAAAAACAGGTCCTAGGAACCATTCTAGAATCACTGTGACAGAGTTTTGTGGAAGTATGGCTGGGGACTGGCTGGCAGGTAGGTAGGGATTCTAGGGTTACTCTGATGATGTTCCAGACTTGGCAAGTTTCTTCAAATTTATTTCATTAACAACCTGCTCCTCAGGGACATTCATTTTGCATAATATGAAGCTCCCTAAGTATTGACATTATCTTCTAATGAATAACATTAACTTAGTATCCATTTAATATAGAATGACAAATTCATTCTAAGGAATTAGGAATTAGAGTATACACACTAAAAAATAAACAAAAGAAGTTTCATAAAAGATTTCATAAAGAACAAAAACAATAGTAGGTATGTGTGTGAGGGAAGCTTTTTAAGTCAAGAGAGTTATAAAAAATTAATTTTGAAGACATGGATACCCAGGAATTTGAGATGTAAGTACTGTGTCAAAATCACTGTTGGACACATTAGGTATCTCAGTGAATCACTATGGAACAATTGTGTCATATATGATCACTGAACTTGTAACATAGAGCACACAGACTTTCCAGTTGTTTATATCATTGAAATACAGTGCAAGATGTTAAGGGACAAGGCCTGAACTACCCACGCACATGCAGAATGAGGAATGGTCTTGTTCCCTCTTGACAGCATTGGCACATTTCCAATTCATCCAAACCGCAACACCGCTGAAAAGAGAACTAGATGAGGCTACGTACACCTTGAGCAGGAAGATTTTCATGTTCTAATAGGACACTCAAGCACAATTTCCAAAGCTTTACTTCCGATCTCAATGCTCAAATCCTGCTACTCTACAGTCATAATGGCAACTGAAACTTCCAATAGACCATATAGTCATTTTTGACTCCTCCCTCTCCCTGTTTCCCTCATTTAATCTATCAGCAATTCTGGTGACTTTACTTTCAAAATATCCTCACTACCTCTCACACCTCTACTGTTACAACCTTGGAATATTACGACAGCCATCAAACAGGTCTCTCTGATGATGACCAAGCCCAAATCATGCTTTTGAATTGTATCATGTACCATTTCCATATAAATATAGTGGTTTCCTGATTATTGAGAGTAAAAGTGTTGGTATTTGAAATAGCCACAGCAAAGCCACCTCTGCTTTCCCAGAGTGCTCCCTGTCTCCCTCTGCCTAATTGTTTTTATCCGTAGCAGTTTTTATCATCTAACTTGCTATCTGTTTTACTTAGTTATTTCTGTATTATTTGATTGCTTTATTGATTATTGATTCCTCCCAGCAGACTACATGCTCCATGAAATCAGGGATTTTTTTATACAGACACTGTGTGTGTGTGTGTGTGTGTGTGTGTGTGTGTGTGTGTTCCTTACCCCTGTCCCCAAGAAACCTGTCTAGCACCCTGCTGGTGTTCAATAAAGAATTTTAGAATGTTAAATAAAAATCTGTAGATACACCACAGAATGTTACTATCTCAGAAAATAGAGGTAAGTAATGCGTCTACAACATAACCAACTATTTTAGGCCCTTCCTGTGCAATGACACAGTAATGACACTCATATTAGCTTTATTATGCTTTACCTTGAATTATATTAATTTGAAATCACATCTGTGTTAACCAGATTGTAAATTCCTTAAGGGTAGAGGGAATCAGGTCTGGAATTTAAATTTTACCTAAGCTTAAAGAAATGTAGTGTTTTCTCTAAATTCTCAGGAGAGCTGTGGATGGGAATTGTGTCTGTCCACTCTGCTCCTATACTTCTGACTCAGATTTTACACTTCATATCATCCTCCAACACCTGCCATGATCCTTTGCACAGAGTAGAAAAATGCATTAAATATTTCTTGATTTATTGCTTCCTATGTAATCCTTTGATTCAGAGAAACATATGACTTCCTTAGTTCTGGATTGAATTGTTTGAGTAAGACAGCCAAAATCAATGTGAGTGTAACAGTGTTTGAAGACATTCAAGATGACTGGATCATTTTCCCCAGTATGGCTGACACCATGAGATCTTCAGATTGCTGTCAACTAATTCTTATTGCAAGAGGCAATGTTAGATGGAAAGAAAAGGCTTCCAATGCATTATTTCTCCACTACATGTCCAGAGGAGTGCTAAGCATAATAAAGGACACTAAGGAAGGAAACAATTAGATTTGAATCCAATTACTGAGAAATTCTGACATTAATCTAACAAGGAACTCAGTTTTTGCAGAATTATTTGGGTCAAAATATTGTGAACATATCTTATACATTCAAAATTTGGTTATTGATGACAAGTTATGTTATAAGGAATTATTTTATTAAATGCTTTTTTAACAGTTTAAAGAAAGAATATTAGCTGTACCTGGTCATAACTAGAAATAGTCATATTGAAAAGAAAATTTCCCTGTCTTCCCCCTTATTCTCCAGTGGCTGAGTAGATAGTTTGGAGTAAGCAAGTTTATTAGTCTATGACAGAGTTTTAAACATAAAGGAGAAAACTATGAAATTCAATTTTTAATATGAAACTATCTTGTATATTGCCTTTTTGCATGTGCACTTGTGTGCACACACACATACACACAAACGGTAATTAGAGAGAACAAGTTATTTCTTTTGTTAACAAAACATCTTTATTCATTTTGTAGGGTAGAGTTGTGATATCTGAAGATGAATTTTCAACTTTCATAACCTCATCGAATGTTGAAATGAGGGAAATTCACCGTGGCAAGGAGTTTATGTTCATTTCAAGGAGAAGCAAATGGCAAGCACTAGGATCTCAAGTATTTTAGTTCTACCTTCATTTTTAAGTCTCTAACGTCTACTTTTAGTCATGGTTGTTTTTAGGTTAAAGTTGTTTAACTACTTTACTATAACATTATATATATATACAATATATATATACATATATATACATATATATATAATATACAATATTATTCTATTACATTTTCCTCTTGATTATTTACTTATAGTCGTTAATAAAATAAAGTTATAGATTCTCACAGAATGAAATACAAATGCTTTAAAATCATCATCTGAACTCCTTTCCGTACATGTGGATAAGGTGACAAAAACTCAGTTAATAGCACATTCCAGATATGACCACCATTTGGATTCTAGGAAGGGAAGATCAGAGGGAGAAACACTAGCATGTCTAATAATAATATATGGAATCAAGTATGATTAAGTTCCCATAAAATAATCCTCCTTTGGTAAAATAAATAGTCTAAGTGTTTAAATTTTGTAGTTCCAGTAAGCCATTTAAAAATGTTTCCGTGTAACTAAGAATTTCAAAGAAAAATCTGTAGGGTAGCTATGTGCATTTGCTCCTGCAGATGCTTTCCTTGGAAAAAATGACCAGAGATCAAGCCTATGGTCTTTGTCTATATGATGAGCTTAATATAAATGTAAAAAGAGTATGGAGCTGTGGAATAATTTGGAAGTAAAATAAACATATCAGTAGTAGAGTTGTATATTTCCAACTTGTGAAACGCCCATCCAGGATTGCTTTCAAGGTTTGTCACTTGATAGGGGACTTATTTTTTCTCTAACTCACTCAGGGATAAACTAGATCTGCAATGGCAGTGCACGGAGAGGGAGGTGTTATTTTCTTCTTGTTTATTGTTTGGTCCTTAAGTATAAAACCCAGCTTTTTCAACAACCTCAAAAGCCCAATTACATGATTTCACCTGCTCAAAATGTAATTTATTGCTAATGGAATCACAGAAAAATGTTTCCACGGTTTATGGAATGTAGAGTCGAGTAAGTAAGGCAAATTGCTATTGAAGAGGGATTATTGATTCCTTGTTACAATAGGTGTATTTCAGTTTTGATACATGGAATTTTATTTCTATTGCAGCAATAATTTATATTTAAGCCTCAAGTCTTGTGTTACCTTTCTTGGCCTATGCTGTTTTAAACCAGATGGGACAATTATGCCTGAACTTCTCATCTCTTGCTCTCTTTTGAAAACCTTATATGACTCAATGCTATCTAATCTGGGCTTGAGAAGTTATAAAGCTACCAATAACACACTTGACAAACTTTTGCAAGAATCTTTATTTAGCCTGTCTTCATGTTTACTATCTGAACATTAGGATACTGGACAAATTGAAATGTAATTCCCTCTTAGCCCTAATGTCTCTGAAGACATGAAATTATTTTTTAACTCTCTGTTGAATAACCACGGGTATATATTGAAATCGGTAGATGATTTTCTTCATCAAATGTTATGACCAAGTACTCGGATCATTTACCAACTAGTTTAGTTGACTTACTATAACAACATTATTAAACAAAAGCCTTAAGCAAGTCAGAATTAATTTTCCCTGTATTGTGCTCTCACTGTACTCTCTGGTTCTGTAAAAGTGTTTCTCAATTGTAGATTATGTTGGATTCCTGGTACATCAGTCTGTCTTACAAGATTGGAAAATTCATGAAGAGCAGGGGACTAAGGAGTTCTTCTTTCTCTCCATTATACCTGGCCTCAAATCTGATGTAAATAATACCATCATCCATTTCTCGAGTATTACTCTTTGTATGTGATATCTTGATTCCCCCAGAAAAGAATTCATGAAGCAGAGCTTAGTATCTTATTCTGCAGTTGAGAAAACAGGTTCAGAGATATTTTTTCACCTGCTGAAAATGACACAATGGAGACTGGGGTATTTCTTAGCTCTGTCTGATACTACAGAGCAAGAACCTTCTAATATAGATAGGTTTTGATTTTTCAACGCAGATGAATAAAATAACACTTGTTGAATCAAATGCATTTTTTTCTTGGAAACCTTGTATACCTAAAAATCTCCCCAAATGTGGCTATTTTATCTGAGAACTATAAAGATAAATAAGCAAGAGCAATGAAATTACCCACGTTAAGCCTCAACTTTATATAATCTCCCAATGGGGACCTCACATTGAGCTGTGGTGAGGGTTAACTGAGTGCCATTATGTGACATGGAATCACTTATGTGCCTGGCACAGAGAAGTTCTCAATGGTTGTTAGATAAATTATCATTTATCATCGTCATCGTCATCACCACCACCACCATCATCCTTTAGTACTATTTGTGCATAAAGCTCAAACATACCTTGATGCAGAGGCAGTTATTATTTTTAGGATGGCTCCACTAGAAATTTATAAATTATCAAAAAGTATTTCTCTGCAGTTGTTTTAAAAGCAACTCATGACAGTTTTTCATATCTTTCACTTTTAATAAATGTCTTAACTTTTAAAAATTATAGTATATTCATGGTGTTTATGTGGGAGAAAAAGACTAGGATACAAAATTTTAAAAGTATATTTCTTAGCTTGCTTTTTTTCCAGCTAAATATCATGAAGAACAATGGAGTTTATGTTATACATTTTAATACAGAACTTCTCTATACAAATAGTTCTATAGTTTAATAAGGATCAATAAATAATTGTTAAAAAATTAAGAAATTAGGCCTTTTTTTTTAAAGATTTTATTTATTTATTTGACAGAGAGAGAGACAGCCAGCGAGAGAGGGAACACAAGCAGGGGGAGTGGGAGAGGAAGAAGCAGGCTCCCAACCAAGGAGCCCGATGCGGGGCTCGATCCCAGGACTCTGGGATCACACCCTGAGCCGAAGGCAGACGCTTAACGACTGAGCCACCCAGGCGCCCCAAGAAATTAGGCCCTTTTGTGTTTAATATAATGGTACCATCATAGGCTGAAGGTACTTATAGCTCGTGTATTTTCAACATATTTGATTATTGTAACTAAACTAGGCATTAAATACAGCATAACAGTAATAATAATAATACTTAGCTTCATTAAGTTGCTCTCTTTACCAAGCTACTTCTTCAACATAAAGCCAATAAATGAGAGAGCCAGGACAGGCATGTGTGGATTTCAAATCAAATGTGGTGCTTCCCCATTTTTAGCACACTATACTGGAAGACTAGGAGGTTTTTGGTAAACTATTCTAAACTTTGGGAGATGTATATTTGATAATTCAGACTAACTCATGTAAAATGGATTAAAAATGAGATAAACTTACAGAGTCCTAATACCCTCATTGCCTTATGATTTTTATTTGATAAAAAATGGTAGGGATATCTTGTATATTATAGGCACATGGCTTGTGATTCTTGATGAAGCGAGTAGATTATTTTGCTAAAAAAACAAAAGGATTTATTACAGCTGTAAAACCAAAGTCATGAGCAGTTTGTAATGCTGAAGAACAGTCTAATGTTTCTATAATACAGTTAACTATTAGGAGATTTAAAACTCTCAAAGCAGTTGAGTCACTGTATAATAACAGATTTGGGGGGGCAAGGCTCTTTTGGAGTTTCCTGACATGTCACTAAATTCAATATTGTTTCTCCAAAGATAATGCCCCCCCGCCCTGTATTTTTGTGCATTGCTGAGCACTCAGTAATATGTGTACACAACACACATTCATATCCCGACCAAAGACCCGAAGAACACATCTTCCCGGTTGTTATCTAAACGTTGCTGTTGTTTGGACTACTGAACTTTTAAATCTAGAAGACCCTCAGATATTTTTCGAAGGTTGTGTCTATCATTCTTCAGCACTTTTCTTCTGTGTTATACAGAAGATAGCACAACAATTAAAGCTCTGAAAGCCGCTGTGACAGAGAAAGCACTGCACATTCAAGAACCCACACTTCCACTTCCTTCTGGGCATGCAGCTGGACTTCATTTCTCAGTGTCTGCGGTTAGACGGGGCCATATGACTGAATGTCGATGAAATGTAAGCATGATGCTTACATTGCCTGAAGGCTTCATTCCTTCCTTCATTCATTTATATTATTTATCTCTTTCTCTCCTTCTCCTTTTAAAATTCTTTTTTTTTCTTATGAGAGAGATTGAGAAAGAGAGATGGGGGAGGGGCAGAGGCAGAGGGAAAGAGAGAGAATCTTAACCAGTCTCCATCCCAAGCCCAGAGCCCAACACAGGGCTTGATCTCACAACCATGAGATCATGACCTAAGCCAAAACCAAGACTCAGATGCTTAGCCAACTGAGTCACCCAGGTGTCCATCTCTCCTGTTCTTATTAGGGGAAATCTATGAGAATCTGTTGCATGACAGAACCTAAGTCCTTGAATAACTTCATGAAACAAAGTGCCTTTGAAACTTGCCCTGGACTGCAACATGAATTAGTAAGAAATGTTTGTTGTGCTAATCCAACACAATTTTGGGTTCTTTGTGACAGCAATTATCCTATTCTGGCTTACTTTAGAAGGATGGTTTCTCTTTTATAGATAAACTCACAAGCCCTGGGAATATGAGCCAAAAAGTTAGCTTATTATTTTTGAACTATATTAAACACAGTCTATATATAGGATAAAATTCAATACAGTATACCATTTTATTTAGTCAACTATGTTTGGTCTTTATATAATTTTGGGAAAACATCTCCTACTTTGACCAATGTGGAACAATGCACAATCAAGAATGAAGACATATGTATACACTAAGTTTCTAGGAAAGTGTTATTATTTAGCCTGAAATACTTGCTTTGTGGTTGAAGGTGGGTATGGGCATCGTGAGAGTTTTTTTTATAAATAGCTTCTCTTCTCAAGTCTCTGTTCTCCCAGGGAGAAATAATAGTTTCTCTTGGTAATGCCTGCAAAGCATATGGTTTAACTGCTACACATACACATCCATCCTTATAGTGATCATCTCAGTGGGAGCTCCATTAGGAAATTAAAATGGGGTGCTGATGAGACTGAGTGATTCAATGCTCCAGCCTTATCCTTGTTCTGATGGGGACCTCCTGCAGTTCTACAACACAAGCGTGGGCTTTGGACAGGTGCTATTTGAATGCAGGATCTTTACAGTTTAAGCTCCACGGAGACAAAGCTCAAGAAGCCTTACAAGAGCAGTATAGCAGGTGTTCTAGTGCCACCTCCAGAGAACCCTGATCC
This sequence comes from Ursus arctos, assembly GCF_023065955.2. NCBI lineage: Eukaryota > Metazoa > Chordata > Mammalia > Carnivora > Ursidae > Ursus > Ursus arctos. The sequence goes on from NW_026622852.1 coordinate 4,182,438, forward strand.
TTCTATCCTTAGGGACTCAGTATCAGGACCAGTAGAACGATTGGGACTGGATAGGTGGGTCAATAGGCAGTGAATTATTCTCTACTTAAGATGTTACGATGAATTTGAGAATTTCATTCTCAAACAGCATGCTTTCTTCATAACTCCTTAAGCTGGGTAATCTTACTAAAGTTATGATAAGTGGTTGCCATCAGCAACTTCAAAATGTATTTACTTCCATGGCTATAAAATCAGTGCTCAGAAATTTTGCCTAATTTAGCAGGGACTTTTTTGCACCTGGTAATCTCAGAAGTGACCATTGTGTTTTAACATTTTCTAATAATGTTCATTGTGTGTTATAAGCTTAACGAAAGATGCTCATAGCTTCTATAGATGACTTGATATAAAAAATAAACTGCAATGTTTATCTAAAGTTACACAGTAGGAGAGGAAAAGTGATAACTCAGAATTTCTAGCTTCTATCACTACATTCTAGCAGACGGTTAGTATTTTCTGGTGATTAATATTTTCAAGGTATTTTTGCATGCCTCATTTGCCCTAGATATCTTCCACTTGCTCCCCTAACTTCACTCTTTCCCTGCCACATCTTGCTCGTGTCCTGGGAGATTGACCTATGGGGGCCATATTGCTGAGTTTCTTGGCCTCTGGCTGCCTGTAAAGTTCAACCACTGGGGAGTATTGGCATGAGCAGACGAAGGGAGTGCTCACCAGGGACTAGCTGCCTCCCTCCAAGGAAGGTCAGAGCTTCTGCTAATTCACTCTCTCCACATAGCTCCTTATGTTTTTGGCTTCTAGTGCTCATTCCCTCCCTTCAAGTCTCCAGGTGGTAACAGTTCATGATCCTTGGTCCCCACTCTTCTTGCCTTTGCAAATAGGCTCTGTGTTAAGTCCTTATTAAATTCTAATTGGGTCAGGTAATTTGTCTGCCTCTGAGATGCTGCCAGATCTACCATTCATTTGATGTTTACATCAACTTTTATAAAAAAAAAATTACCCATTTCACAATAGAAGGATTTGATACACAGAGAAAGAAAATGATTTGCCCAAGGTCACAAAGCTAGTCCATGGCTGGAATTCAGCAATTTTGCCTCATTAAACTGTTACCTCTGCACTCCTGCACTGCTTCCATTTACTACAATTATTTAATCACGTTAACCACATTATACTGAATGAAGGCTGAACTAGTTATCATCTTCTATTATATTTTCCAAGTAAAGATCAGGCGTTGAAAGAGAGTCCTTTTAAATGAAAATCACTGATGCAAATCACTCATGGAAATGTGGGTGTTAATCACAGTAATTTTTAAGAGTGAATGTTTTATAATGGCATAATTAACAATCACAGAAGATCATCACAACATGGATCTCTTCAAATTTCTTTAGCATTAAAAGTTTAGTATACCCGGCGTTCACAAACCTTGCACGTGATGGAAAAATAATTTGCCTAATAATTTGGTAGTGAATTTTGAATGAACAATTGACCCATCTTCAGAGGTGAGTAGGTATGATACTGCCAGTCCTTCTGTGAAAAATCATTAGGGTTTAAACAGTAACATATTTATTTATAAAATATATTTGGCTAGTTATACCAAGTGACCTGACATGAACCCAAAATAATTTATTCCATGCACTGCCTTAGGACAGGTTTTGTGAGGTTTCCTCATGTGATCATTCACCGAGAAGGGCTAAGATTTTTTGTTGTTGTTTCTTTAGGAGCAGATGTTGTGTGTATGGAGCTAGATGGCACCCTTCTCCTAAGGTCAACTCTTTCATTATGACAGTGATACCTTAGAAACCCCACCAAATATCTGATAAATGAATGTGGAGAGTGTTTTCCTTCCTTTATTACAGATCCATATAATTTGTCAACATTAAAACATGTTAAATAAAGTGAAATATTAGGAAAGGGAACATCCCACCCTGACAGCCCTTTATTTGCTATTTCTGCTGTGTGACAAAACTGGGTTGATATGCAATCTTCGGTGACTTACAAAGGTCTGCCTTTTACCTTGTAATGGCTGCAGCGATGTTGAGCTGCCTTGAGATGATTTACTGCAATTTGTCACTTTTTGAAACTGTTCCAAAATACTCTGCTGACATGTACTAAAGAGCTTTCAGTGAAATCTGAAATGGTTCATTTGTTATGTCAACTGGAAACATTAAGTGATATCTGAAAATCACTTCAAGATTTATTGAAGTGATTTAAAATATCTTTTAATGGCAATTTGGTATATCACAAAAGCAATATTGTCATTAAAAGCACAAGAAAATCTTTTCATCATATCTTAAAAGTATTCATACCATGTTCTGATTATAACTGCACCACTTAGGAAATGGATCACTATAAAGATATTCTAAAAGTTTAACAGGCAACTTTTAGACAAATATTTATAAGCAGAAGGAGATTATTGTGATCTGAATCATTTAATATCATTAAAAATCATAGGCCTGAGAGCTTAAATTCCAGAACATATTACTTATGTTGTTTAAAGATATTCTATTCTATTCATATTCTATTTCTCCTTAAGAACCTAAGCATGTGTTGCTATGCAACATATCTGTGTTGGCCACTGTGAATCACTTCCCAATTCAGTGAACACACAGTTTAAGTAAACCAGATATTCTAAGTGTCCTGTTAAATATGAGTAGACATTTCTTAACGTCCTCTTAGGGACCACTGTCTCGGGAAAAATGAGTATAGGATAATAGTTGACAAGCTGTGTGCAAAGAATTTCCTATAATTATTGCTTATGATAATTTTTCTTGGAAAAAATGAAAAGTATAGTGAATTTCTTTAGGTTTAGATATTAAGTATGCTTTTAATTTAGAATCCATAACAATCAAGGATACCTCTGAATTAGTCAACAATACCTGACCACCAAAATGCTTAAATCTAAGCTAAATATAACAAAATATAATGAAATAAAATAAAATAAGTAAAATAAAATATGATAAGTATAATAAAATATAATAAAATAAAAATTAAAAATAAACTCTACCCCCATCCCCAAAATTAAAAAAAAAAAAGCTGCTGGACCAATAGTAATAGAAATCTGACTTCTTAGAGAGGATCTTAGAAGGAATAAGGTAAAGGGAGACAAGTCTTCATCTCTAAGTGAGGCTATGTGGAATAACCTACTTTGGTCTGATGTAGAAGCAAGGAGTGAGTAGAATATAAAATAACTGAATTCTAATGGAAGACTGGGACTTTGGCCATGTACTCCTTTCTTGTTCAAGTTCATAGGATGCTGTGGTACTTTTGTTTCTCTCAGGGAACAGGTACCTGACCATAGCACCCAAGAGCAATCAAATCACATCTAAGGAAAGGTAGTGAATATAGTTATGCATCACCAACCAATGCAACTCAGGGAAAACACCCTGACCGAGACTATCCTGCTTTGGAATCAGCCTGGAGATCAGGATGAGAGGGGCTTGATGCCATTTTCACCTAACTTCTTTGTTGACTACACCTATGTAACAGATTCTCCTTTGAAAAAAAAAATTATGTTAGATCATACTTGTGGCTTAAAGAGGGGCTTTGATAAGCAATTTCCACCAATCATAATTCTTAATGCTGAGCAATGTGATCCAGAATACCAGGCCTGTTAAATTCTGTGCTTGAGATCGTTTATTCTGAGCTAGACATATTAGACCACCACTGACTGTGCATGGCCAAAAGCAAATTTGTTAATTTTCCTTTTATTTAATTCTACTGTCAAGCTCAATTATATATTTGGCTGTAGTAAGTCAGTGTTTCTCAAGGTGTGATTTATGGACCAGCTATGGGAGGATTATCTAAGGTATTGTTTTAAATGCAATATTTGGAGTCCTAGACCTCTTGAATTCGAATCTCTGGGGTGAGGCTCAGGCGTCTGCATGTTTAATAAGAACCCCAGGTGATTCTTATGCACACTGAACATTGAGCATTACTGTAATAAGACGTTTTCCTTTGATTAGGGCTTATAGTCACCACGAATAGATCCTCACAACTAATTTATTTTAGAGCTCAAAGGGACCTTGGAGATCACTTCATTCAGCATCCACATGATTAAATGAAAATGTGTTTGAAATTTTAAAAAAATTTGATCATTTCAATGAGAAGCCAGCCTTGCAGACTCTTTCTGACATAGTAAAAACAATGACCGACATTTGTAAGGGACCGAAAATATGTTAGGTAAGTAATACGGCATTTTTACTAATAAAAATGACCCTCAGACATAGAGGGGTGATTTGGGAAGCTGATATAAACTGGTGGGTTATATAAACTGTTACTGTGTTAAGTAGACCCAGGCAGTTTCTAGAGCAATAACAACGAAACATATACGTGGAGTTGCTATTGTGATAATAAGATCATTCGAAATAGTTTCACTTAGGGGTTTTTTTGATGTATTTTGATTAATTCTTAAAAATTGACAGTCTGAAATTCTTGAAAATATGCAATAAGCAAAAATTATTTGAAAATGTAGGCTAATATACATATATAAGTGTAGATTTTATATTGCATTTGGAAGGAAAACACAAATATGTAGGAGAAAATGATGAATAGTGGCGAACACTCTTTGTTGTCCAAGAAATAGCTGTTGGTAGAGAAAAAAAAATTGCATGTCTTACTTCAAGGGGTTTCTTTAATTTTAGTAAGCTTTATAAAATTACCTCAGAGTAGCTTTGATAAAACAGAAAAATGAGATGGCGACCTTTCTGGAAGCTGAATTTCAGTGGCACTTAAAAAGTCTTATCATTTGGTTTATAAAGAAGAAAATAAAATATGCTTCATTTATTTACATATGAAGTTAAAGAACCCAACCTGAAATTATATGTGGAAATCAAACTGATCTCAACAGAAGGGAGGTGGAATATAACTCCTTTTTGTGAAAGAACCTGATCCTGATGTCCTGTCATTTGATGCATACGTGTCATGAACACCAAGTGCTCACCCCCATATGGCTGACATTTTTGCATCCACTATTGAAGAAAAGACTGCTTGGTTCCAATCTGAACTGAAACTGTGGGGACAGATGAGGAAGAAAGGACGCATAAAGACTAATCATTTAAAAGCAAAATATAATAAAATAATCCAGTCTATGTGAGACTATTGCTTTGAAAAGCACGCTGAAGAAAACCCATTTAATGTTTCCTAACATTCCACTCTAATGAAATGAATGGCTCAATGTACCATTCAATCCTCATTCAGTGATATTTATTTCAGGATATTAATGAATATTTAATTTCAGTTCTATTTACTAGTACAATAAAGCCTGAGGTGATAAAATAAGAAAATGATATGGTTACTAAAGCTAAAGGAAAATGCTGCAGTTAGAAATGGGGATTGTAATTGAGGGGTATGGTCTTACTAGGCTAGGTAACACTGCCAGTGGAGAAGTCAATAAGCAAATCAGACAACAGGTTTAGTTTTCCAAAGAACACTGTAAACATATCTGAGAGGCTTCACTTTCACTTACAGGAAGATGGCTTCAGCCGGGGTAGTAAAGAACTGAGCTTTTGCAGTATAACTGTTTAGGCTGGAGTCCCAGCATCGCCTCTTGCTATCTGGGTAACCTTTGGCAAGACACAAAACAGCCCCCCATCTCAGTTCCCTGTAAATCAAGTGAAATGGAAGACATCATCTACCTCAAATTGTTGCTATGACGATGACACGAGACATCCACATAAAGCTCTTAGACCACACTCGGCACATGGTGAATACTCAAAAGTGTTTTTTACTATTATCGTCTTTGTTGTTGATCACATATTTGCAAGGCAATGGTGGTGATAGAGAGGAGTTAAAAATTATGCAGTTTGCCAATAAACTGAGAGCTCTCTCATAAGTCATATCAGATTTGTTCATTAAAATTGCTTTCTAGATCAACCTTGGAACATTTAGCAGTGCCCTTCTGTAAAAGTTGTTTTGGGAACCTGTGCATGGAGACTCCACAGTGAAAGCTCACAGCTACTCCAGGCAGTCAGCTTCAGCAACCACACTCGCCAAATACCGCATTTACCAAGGTAAAAGCAAAACAAAACAAAACAAAACAAAAAACAACATCCAGGTTCTACCTTAATCCAAGTGGGTGATAACAAGTTTTACTTTGATACAAAAAGAAAAATTCTCACTTTCAGATTCTTTGCTAAAATTTACAACTGGAAGCTAGTCAATAGAAGAAGTACTGTTGTCCTTATGCTTTGACCTGTAAATTTCAAACCTGTTTCCACCTTAGCGTAACAGACATCTGGAAGCTGCCTCTGCCCCTGCTGGTCTGTCCTAAGGGCGTGCTGTTGAGGCTGCTCTAAAGCCTGACCTCAGTTTGCATGTATGGCAGAGCATTTCTGTTTAAGACTCTGAGGACATAAGGCTTAGTATAAGAGCACACACCGGCAAAACTGTATACATGCAGGCTGCTATATATGAAGACCCATTTTATAAACAACAGTTTGCTTTGGAACAAGTGCTGCTCCCCATCACCAGAGCATTTGCCACTAGATCCCCAGATTCGTGACAAATCCAGATGGTCACCTAGTTTTTTGAAAATTTGGGTTTCTTTCTATTATGCCTAACCATAAGAAAGTTACTGTGATGACGGATATGTCATGTCACCTGTTTCTTAGCATTAGAAAGTACAATTAGTGTTGCCGGGAATATGCGTGAGAAACCACAGTGCAATTTTGTATCTTCTTATGGTCTCAACACATATGCTGCAAAAATTGCCAAGGGCATTTACTTTGTGCTAGACTAGGTTTGGGGGACATCGTTGTGAATAACAAGCACAGTCTCTCATGTCACTGAGATTGGTCATTTAATTAAAAATATATTTTATATTAAAACAAACGCTGGCAAATACACTATGACATAGAATGGACATTTTGAATGCATGTTTCAGATAAAGCAGGTATCTCCAGTTAAATTCTCCCTGTGAAGAACTTACTCATGCCCTTCTACCAATGGGATACTTCAGTGAAAAAAACTGAAATGCAGAGGTTTATTGAGGTAAAAACATATGCTAATACACTTTGAAAACAAGATCATATGTGATCAACTCACTAATGCTTTATCTCTACATACCCAGTATCCTTAAATGCTTCCTTCCAAATCAAATATAATTTATCCTTTTTTAAAGTACAGGATTGGCTCTGGTCTCCATTCACATCGGACTCTTCAAACGTTCTCACTCTTTCTCTCCTGCACTTATCTTGGATCTCAGTGAATTTTAGTCCTTCAGAGTCATGATTGTTCTGGAAAGTCAAGGGCTTTAGTTTGAGCACCTGGTACGCTATAGTGTCTCTGCTTTTCCCTCCCTCACCCCTGGACTTAGCATCTCAAAAGCAGATGATGATCAACACCCACCAGCCAGGCTTCCCAGACCAAGACTCCAGCTGGCAGAGGTGTTGAAGCCCTTGTTCCTGGGCGGGAGTGGCCTCCTGACGTACTGACAAGGACTGCAGGCAGGCACTTGGGGATTGATTGGTGCAGAATGTCTCACCAGTCAGTTGGGCTCGAACTTCATTCTGAGGAACTCAGGATGAAAGAGCTAACATAATGTGTTTTTAGTTTAAATGATTTCACTTTCAGAGACTTGAGGGTCGAATGTCATAGCAAAGTGCCTGAAAATATTCTTCCTATTTTTATTTTTCTTCGAGGAAACCATTTTGGAAGATTAATTTTAGACACTATTAGAGAATAAATTTTAATGTAAAATGGTTTAGTTGTTGATGAGACAGGGTTTGTTTTTCAGTTCATCAGCAAGATGGCACTTTGATAAATCACAGATTGCTCAGTGCCTAAAGAGGCGCATTGTGACAGTTTTCATCACAATGTGATATAAAGCAGCAAATGAAGCGGTACTACAGATCACACCAGGGCCGGTTTGGTGATGGCACCCACTGCGCAGCTAAGAACCAGGAGGGGCTGTCACTTACTAACAATGTGTTCGTTGCTCTCTGATCCCACCTGTGAGAGTAACTTTTTCATCAATCACGTAAGGACTGAATTTGATTTGGATCTTGCTGCTTATAAATAGTTGGATGAATGGAAGTTAACACAGCCAGCCAGACTTCTTTAAAAGGAAACGTACTATGGATTTCTTTCCCTCCCTTGATGACTTAGGCTGAATCCTTCTGTGTAGTAGCATGGGGTGCAAATGAAGAGCTGGTCACTGAGCAACTCTTGCTCTTGCTCATTTGCAGGCACCAGTTTAATGCTAACTAGCTCCATGTCTAATCCTTGAACCAAGCTTTCTGGCAAATCAGAGTCATGGCATCAACGACAGGGCTCTGATTTGAAAGTACATGTAAAAACCTCATCTTAGACTTCAACTTTCTCCTTCTGATGCACTCACTGTTTATCTTACTGTTTTTAACAAGTATAATCCAATATTCATCCTATATGCTTAGGCAAAATTTTCTCTGAATCCATCGCTGAAAAAAAATTCTGTAGTAAATATTGAGCACTTTCGCTCCTTGATTTATTTTTAAGTCTCAAGGGGCAAATTATGATGTTCATATACTGGTTTGGATAGATTCTGAGATCCTAATGGGAATATCTTCATGAGATTAATGCTAAAGACAAGCATGTGAACATATTTTCAGAAGAAAGGAAGAAAGGAAGAAAAGGAAGGAAGGAAGGAAGGAAGGAAGGAAGGAAGGAAGGAAGAAAGAAAGAAAGAAAGAAAGAAAGAAAGAAAGAAAGAAAGAAAGAAAGAAAGAAAAGGAAGAAAGAAAAAAAAGAGAAAAAGGCGTTATCAACCAACTTTATTACTTGGTGGTGGGGGAGATATAAATGGTGCTAAAAGAATGGCATTTTTACCTTCCAAATACTGCTCTAGCACTATGGGGCCTCGTCCAAAGAGATTGATCTCATTTGTCTCACCCTGGTTTCTTCTGGGCTTTGGGAAAATGGGCCAACACTTATTTTCAAGGCTGACCTTATCTTTTCTGGTTGTTGAGTAGACTTTGCACTTCAGTTGATGAGGGCATATGAGAAATGAACCAGATAAATTGCTTGATTAGAATCTTCATGAACCTGAACTGATGAGAAGGGCACACATTTACTTGTGAATTAAGAACCAAATACATCTTTCTGAGGCCCAGTGCTGACACACATATTTATGTCCCCCCACTGTGTACCACTTACTAATTGTGAACCTTGGGTTATTCCGTATTACAGGATTTTTGCATCAATAGGTGGTGTTTGAAAATTGACCATGCTTCTCTTACACGTCCCATGTTAGTCTACAAGTAGCATTCTCATTAGGGGAGCACTGGCCTTCCTTCTGTACTTGTAAGAGATGAAAAGGAGGGGGTTAAACCTACAACTCAGCCAGTTTTGAAGTCTGATTGATTATTATTTCTTCAACAGTATGAGCTTCTATGAACACAATAAGCAAACAAATATAAATTCTCCTTAATTGACAGATAAGATGAATAAAACAAGACAGACTTCACAGTTTGTTTTTTTTTTTTTTTTGTAACGATGAAGTTACAGTTAGTCGGAATAGAATAAGCATACACTCTTGGCGCTATAGTTGATGTTACAGGCGTTGTATGTGCGTGAGTGTGAGTATGTTTGTGTGTATGAATGTAGGTTTCGAGATTGATAAAGTAAGAAATAAAGTTTTTTTTTCTTTTTAAGTTTCATATAGCTGAGAATTAAAAATGTGTATAAAAGTTATCGTGTTTCTTCAAATGTGAGAACTTTGGTGCCTGGGTGGCTCAGTAGGTTAAGCATCTGACTCTTGCTTTAAGCTCAGATCATGATCTCAGGGTCATGAGATTGGGCCCTGCATTGGGCTCCACGCTCAGCATGGGGTCCGCTTGAGACTCTCTCTCTTCTTCTCCCTCTGCCCCTCCCCCGGCTTGTGCTCTCTCTCCCTTTCTCTCTCTCAAATAAATAAATAAAATCTTTAAAAAAATAAAATATGGGGGCTTAGTTTCTCTATATGCTGGGTACAGAACTTAATATCAATGAATTTTGGCCGATTAATGTGATTTATTTATTTTATTAATACTGAACAGTGATACTAGATACACATTTATACATTTGCATTTTGTATATTTTATAGAAGTATCTAGGTCTTCACAAAACACTTCTTTCTAATACGAAATACATTTGGTAAATAGGTGTCAGTTTTAATACACTTCTATAGCCAATTATCTTCTAGAAAAGTCAGTATTCATTCACTACAGTATCTAAAGCCAAAATACAATAAAATTAGGGACAAAGGACATATAAATCTTTCTCCTTAAACTACACCTTCTCATAGAATTTTAAAGCACCAGGAACTGGTTAAAAAAATCTTATCTGATTTAAGTTGTTGACTATTGAAGTAGATTTATTACTGTTCAGCACATATTCACTGATTCCACTCCCATCCTCCCTGGGGGAGTATACTTCCCTGCCCCATTGATAATGAATTTAGCATGTCACTTGCTTTGGTCAATGGGATGTGCATAGATATGATATAAGTGCGTCTCAGTAGAATTTTGCACAGCCTGATTTCACTGCTTACACCCTTGCATCTACCAGAAGGAGAGTATAATCCTAGTAGCTGCTGCTACTACAGACCATCAGAAAAACTCAGACCTGATCTTGAGCCTGGAACAAGGTTGTCACAATGAATCACAGGCTTATGAATGAGACTGAGTATTTTTATTGTAATAAACAGATTTGGGGATTGTTTGAGGCTGCTTTTGTCTGCTTGGGCTACCATAACAAAATACCATAGACTGGGTAGCTTAAACAACGTAAATTTATTTTCTCACATTTCTTGAGGCTGGAAAATCTCAGATCAAGTTTCCTGCAAGATTTGGTTCCTGGTAATGATTATCTTTCTGGCTTGCAGATGGCCATGTTTTTACCGTATTCATAAATAGTGAGAGAGAGCCAGCTCTCTGGTGTCTCTTCTTATAAGGACAATAATCCCATTGGATCAGAGCTCAACCCTCTTAAGACTTCATTTAACCTTAGTTACCTTTATAAAGGACCTATTTCCAAATACAGTCATCTTGGGAGTTTGGGGCTTCAACATATGAATTTTGGGAGTATGCTATCATTCGGTCCATCACAGTATTATTATAGCATAACCTAATAGTCATATGATACTAAAGCTTGTCCCAGTTCTTTGCACCAGCTTATTCCTAAAACAGCAACAAATAAATCAGGAAAAAAAAAAGAAAGGAAAAAAGGATGAGTGTATTCTGATATGGGCAATCAAAACAATAAAACTACTTTTGCTTATGTGGCTGTTTTTGTTTTAATATCATTTTTCTATATCTTATACCAACATAAACACTTTTTGCAAGTAGAAAATATTTTGTTATGTAAAATGATCAAATTCACTCCAGTTGGATGCATAAATTTTTTTTTTTTACTGTTGAAAACACAAACATCTCATTTTCTGGTGTGTGTGTGTGTGTGTGTGTGCGTGTGTGTGCGTGTGCTTGCAATATGAGATTTTACAGGTTTTTTAAAGCCTTCTCTGGGTACAGTCTGATGAATGCAGAAATGCAAAAGGGGGATAGTCAAACTGAGGGGATTTAGACACATAGAAATATCAGTTTATTATATAATCTGAAATGATTATTGCCTTAATATATATGACTACTCCAAGGCACACTGAAGGGTATTTTTCTCTTTTGATTTTAGAAGTGGGTAATGTATTTACCCTTTTTTTATTTTTTAGATGTAGAACTCTAGTAGCTACAAGGCTATTTTTTTTTTAATTAAAATTGTGGGTTCCCATCACAGATTGCATTTGTACAGGCATGGATCACAGTAAGATGCAGCATTTCATTAGACGAACCATCTAAATAGCAGCAACAACCCTAGAATACAAGAATTTAGAGCACACTTACATCTGTTGACGGAGGGGCAGGTGAAGGCAAGAGAAGGGCCACTGAGAAGTTAATGTCCTCAGAAGTAGATCTGTGGCCTACCAAGGTGGCACACACAGAGAGCCAGAAGCATGATTTGATTGATTCAGCTGAGAAATTAACCTGGAGTCATCTGAGGACCGCTTCTCAGTGGGCACCCTCGCAGTAGGACTGGGCCCTTCTAGCTCATGCTCCAAGCCAAGACGTGACTCTTACGGCTGCATTTATCCTGAGAAGAAGCCACCTTTGTTTTATATAAATGTGCTGTGTGCATCAGTGGTGGCTATGAATCTGTGAATGATCCGGGATCAGCATCAAAAAAGCCTGTTGCAAGTCTAAAAAGTTATATTGCACTTCTGGTGTTATTCTTTGGGCACATTTTGAAAACCACCAATTTATCTGAACAAAGTGATTTGAACTGATGTTTTACAACCCTCAACAATGTGAACATTTCCCTCTAGCACAACGATGCAGAAGCTCAGTCCCTGGCCTCTGCCTATGACTTCTCTCCTGCTTCAGCTGCCTTCAGTTAGAACCTTCAGGATAAGCTTCCACACTAGACTTTGTAACTAGGCCCTTCAAACTGAACTCCTACAGCTTTTCTGCAAATTGATGAGGGATATGCTTCTAGCCTTAGACTTCTGTTTCTGAACTGGACAAAATTTATCCACAGTTCGTGTTTATTTACACGTAAAATAGATATCCCTTCTACCTAAGGCTCCATGAGAATCAAATACTTCATTCTGAAAGTGCCCCGAGAAAAGCAATCTTTGTGCCAGATATGTACGTGCTTTAAAGTCGTTTTGACAAACTATTATGGTTATCTTCTTAGGCTTTTAGACTTATTCCCAAATAAAAATACCTTCAATCTACTTTAGAATGCAGAAAAAGTAATTTTCTTATTTTTTGCCCAATTCTCATTCTTTTCCTTCTGAGATATTTATATTTACCTTAACATTTTTATGGTAAAGGCCCCTAAATGGTTTTAAACTGAGTAGATTTGTCTGCCACAAAGAAAACACTTTTGTACAAGTGTGTATTAAGAAGTTCCCAGAACTGAGAAATCAACTTAAAATTGATTTTTATTAAAACCATTAAAATGGTTATAACCAACATATGAATGATTAGACAAATTGTCTGTAGAAGTAACCAACAGAGTATCCGTGAATGTATGACTGAGATTTAGGGGCATTTAGTATAATGACTTCCAGTGGCTTGACATATTTTTGTTCACATCAAAGTCCACAGCAGGCATTCCAAATAGAGTCATCTTTTACTTGGACCCAGACTCCTTCCATCTTGTAGCTCTATCTTGTCAAGAATCTTCGTTTTCTTCCACTGATGGATCAGGAAGGAAACCAGAGGAAAAGCACACCTGATTCTTAATCAGTTACTCATCACTTCTGTCCATATTTTATTGGTGCCAATGAGTAATATGGCTTCAAGAGGCAAGGAATCAAGAAAATATATCTACTGCTTGTTCTCTGCTACATGGTGGTTAACCAAGGCCTCTCAGGATATTCTCTGATTTTTACATGAGGATAAGTAGTAAAGATATTCATCTATTAACCTCTTTTCTGTGAGAGCATAAAGAATTAGTGGTCATAAGATATAATTGGAAAGCTAACTCTTCGCTTTCATATGTAGGGCACTTTCCTTCTATTTATATTTAATTTGCTAAAGTGATCATGAGATGAAGAGAAAAGAATGTGTGGTTCTTATTTGGGCTCTAAGCCAGGAAGCTTAGCAGTAGAGATTTAATTTTTAAATTTAATTTTAATTAAAATGAGAAGCTAGAGATGTAACAAAATTCAAGAAATGGAAATTAAAAAATAAAATAAAATCCTGAGGGAGCACGCACTTAAAGATTCATGCAGGCTTCTGAATGAAAATATCAGCATTTCACATTATTCTCCTCACATCTCTTGGTGATAAAGACACAGCTGTACATTGACATCTGTGGCTAAATTATAGATACATTTAAAATATGTTTTAGATAAATACATATACACTTGTGTATCATACTACACTTTTACTTCTAAATCGCAAACTATGCATTATATAATGGTAATGGTAACATTACTGGCATAAGCTACACACATAGATATGTATCATAATTAGCTAAATTTTTCAATTTTCCCATACCTTCATGAAATGGGACACAGCTTATTAATTTATAGCAGTGCCTTAAAGGCATTTCATTTTGAAATTCTTTGTCTTGAATGCTAAAAGAGCAGCAGGATAACATGGGAAGAGACTTAGCATTGTCAAAGGAGGAAATATGAAAGCCAGGCCTTTAGAAGAGGTTCAACTACTCTCTTGCTGATTATCTGAGCATCCAGTGCCCTATTGGACTTGGTCATTTGGCATAGAAAATTATCTGCAGTGACATTTCTTCCTGTGCACACACCGAGGCTGCTAAATTCTGCTGAACACTGCTAAAGAATGTCACTCAAAGGGGCAGATGGTGCCAATATACAGTTGTGATCGCTAATCTCTCCCAGGATCTCAAGAGTATCTGGGAATCCTATTAGCCTTCCATTATAGAACTTAATTCCCATTCCATACAGATACTATTTCAAACCTCCCCAACTCTTCTTAAATCTTCAGCTCATCCATCTCCTCCCTCAAATCCAGAAGATTACTTAAAACCAGTGGGGACACACTTGGACTTCTCAATGTCTAGGCTATAACTAGCATCCATCTTTTCCCTTCTTGTTGGAATGAAGAAGTGTTGGCTCTCCATCTGGCTAATTGATCTACCGTCTATTTATATTCTGGAACCCTTCTCCTCTGGGTTGCATAGAAATATAGTAAATTCTCCACCTTCCGTCTGTTTGTATCTTGAATTTCTCCACTTCTGGATGAATCTCATTAGAATTTCACCATGCATGGTTTACCAAAAACAAACATACAAAACAACACCAACAACAAATACCAAAACTTTTTTCAATCTAAATTCTCTGGCAAATACTACTCTTGTCTGCCCTTCACAGTCAAAATTCTTGAAGGTGTTATCTATAATTTTTGTTTCAATTTCCTGAAGTCATACAATATTATTTCTTCCTGCAATATGCCACTGACCTTGGTCTCACACAGGCTATCAATGCTTATACATTGCAAAATATGGACACTTCTCAGCTATCTTGCTTGACTTCGTAGATGTGTCTGATACTGCTGGAATCTTTTTTTCATAAACTTTTCCTTCCTTGCCTGCTATGGTATGACTCTCTCTTGATTTGTCTCCTTACCCTCTGGCCTCTCCATATAATCCTTTGAATGATCCTTTCATTCTACTTCCATTTTAAATATTGATGACTGTCAAGGGCTTGTTCTAGTCTTTTTCTCTGCCTCACTGTTAAGGACTTATTAAAGTTAATATAGGAACCCCTTGGTAAATTCACCTACTCTTGAAGCTTCAAAAACCATTTTCAAGCTGCTGACTCCCAAGTCTACTCATCCAGCACAGACTTCTTTCCTAGGCTCCAGGTCTATATATCCAACTGCTAGTGAAATATTCCCATGTGTATATGTCATGGATACCCTCAGCCAAAATGTTGACAGACACATGATCTTTTTAACCCTCTTCCACACTTGATCCTCATCTTGTGATCAATCATTTAGATTACCTTGTCAAGTTATTTCTGGATACTTCCCTTTGTTCCTACAGCTACCACCCAGGTCCAAGCAAACACTATCACCTCTCTGAATGGTCACCTCCTCTTCTTAATTGTCTTTTCATTCTTCAATATCTCTCTCCTCTATTTCATTCTCCACAGTGCACCTATGGTGATATGATTATGACATTCTCCTGCTTAAAATCCTTACAGCCTCCCCTTTGCTCTTATGATAAAGCTCAAACTTCAATCATGTCATAAGATGATCTGACTTCAGTATATTTGGCAGCCACATCACTCACCCCCCTCCTCAAATTCTGTCATTCACACATATTGACCTACTTTGAAATATAACTTGCTCTTGCCCACTTCTAAGCCTTCACATCTTATTTCCCTTCTCTGGAATAGTTTTTAGTCCTCCTGTTTTCGGTTGATCTTGTTTATCCTTAGTCTTAGGTTACATTATCACTTCCTCAAGCAACACTTCTTGAATTCTTGGATTAGCTTAGTAAATCCTACTGAAATACGACTTCAATATTTATGTACTTCTTCTATCATACTTTTTTTTAAATCATCGCCCACTGTATTAGTTTCCTATCACTGCTATAAGAAATTACCACAAATTTGTGGCTTACTTATTATATCACAGTTCTAGAGGTCAGAAGACTGAAATGGCTCAGCAATTTTGTGTTCCTTCTGGAGGCTCTAGGGAAAAAAAATCATTTCTTTATTTTTTCCATTTCCTCATGGTTAGCTACATTCCTTGGCTCATGGCCCTTTTCTCCATCCTCAAGGCTGATGATGTAGCACCTTCAAATATTTCTCTAAACTGTTTCTGTCATCACATCTCCATCTCTGACTCTGTCTCTCTTGCCTCCCTCTTTCCCTTATAAAGACTTTTATGATTTCACTGGGCCCACCTGGATAATCCAGGATAATTTCTCCATCTCAATATTCTTAATTTAGGCACACCAGCAAAGTCTCTTTTGCCATGCAAGCTAACATCTTTGTAAGTTCCAGGGATTAGGATGCAGACCTCTTCTAGAGAAGGCATTATTCTCCTTCTCATATTAATATTTCCTATTAAGTTTATGAAATTTCCTTCATTCCCAGTGCCCAACACAGTGCCTGAATGAACCACAAGAGGTATTCAGTACAAAGTTTTTATGAAGAAACATGTGATTTCTATCCATTGATATATAGATGTAGATGTAACAAATGTATATAACATCAAACAGATATGAATTATCGGATATAATTATAAACAACCAAATGTATTTGCAAACCAGTGTTTTCATTTATTTTTTTTTATTTTTTCCTATTCTATGGCCCCTTTAAATTTTTCAAAGGGACTGCTTTTCATCATGTCCCTAAATAAAAATTCAGGCAGGCACAATTGCTTCTCTGTCCACTCTCAGTTATTAAAACAATCTATTGTTATTTTAAATCACAAAACACAGTTTCATTTAGGAAATTACAATGACCTATCTCATGAATATGTTAAAACTCTGGGTGCACTTTTAAGTTGAATCACTTCTCCCCACCCATCTTCTTTACTTTAGTTTCTGACTCTTTCTGTGTTAGGATAGGGGTAGAGGATGAGAGTAACGTGGAACAAAGCCATTGTTTGACTGAGTCCGTGGAGATGATATAATTTTAGTACTCTGGACCTGGCAAATGTTCAAAGCAGACCCTCTTGTGTTCATTCATGGACTATTGAACTCCATCCACAAAGAGCTCTCTTCTAGAACCACTAAGTTCTTAGAAATCAGACTCTACCTCCTGTCAAAGTCCCTTCATCCCTCCAGCTGACCTGCTTGTGAAGGTTAGGACCACCCCACTGCAGCTTCCTCTCCTGTGTGTTTCAAAAGTAGTTCAAGGAAAAGCTGATGAATCCATTGTCCCTACAAACTCTGGTATCATTTATATCTTCATACTGGCCCTCCTCTCTGCTGTAACAGACCACTTTAGTCAGCTTCTTTCTCATAGGCTTTTTAGGCTTTGCTCAGATGCTAGTACTCTATGTCCTCTAAATTGAAGTGATACGTACTATGCTTCCTACATGGTCTTTAAAAAAAAAAAAAAAAACCTTTTGGGAGATATATGTGTGTTCACAAAACACCTCATTCACAAAACACCTGCCTCCAAAGAAAAGCTCTTCAAATCTCCTCCCTCAAAAAAAAAAAAAAAAAAAAAAAGAAAGAGATAAAATAAAATAAAAAATAAAGAAAGAATTAAAAAAAAGAAAGAATCTACCTATGGGTGTGAGAGATTTAAGAGTTATATAATGAGATCACAGACACTTATTTCTGAAAACTTCATCATTGTCTAGAGCCTTACTTTTGAATGTAGGCCCTCTCTGAGTCACATATTGGGTACTAACTATGTATCACTGCACTAAGTCTTGTCGTACCCACCCTTTCATCTCAGTAAGAAAGGTTTTAATATTGTCCTCATTCTAGAAACGAAGAAACCAAGGGCAGGGAAGTTAAGAAATATACTAAAGATCATATTATCGACAAACAGTGGACCTAAAATTCAAAACCAAAATCATGTCTCCTTATAACATAATCTTCATCATACTTTCTTTGTTTAAAGGTCCTTTTCCCCTATCAGATTGTAATTTCTTTCTTATTCCCTTCACTGTAATGCTCACCTATGTTTAACCACTGATACGGTTCTCAGTTTATTATGCAACATAAGATGGTGCATTGTTTCACATGCTATATAGGGGGAATGAATTTTCTTTTTAATAACAATGGCAAACAAAAGAAGCAAAGCAAAGCAAACTTAAGAAGAAAAAAATCCCAAAGCATAAAATGTCATTGCTATAATAACCAAATAAAGAAACCCCAGAATAATCCATTGTTTTTGTATACAAAAAAATAAAAATTCAATTTCATGCTGAATTTTACACTCATTTTACAGATGTTCATGGGGCTGTGACCAGCTGCTGCATGAAACATGCTATTTTAATTATTACAGAGATGTAACTAACATTGCCCGCTGCCAAACTTCCTCTAGTGCATTTCATTTCACATCTTAGTGTCATGAAAGCTATCCTTTTTTGGAGTAAACATTTATCATAATATCAGGTAAATGATGCTTCTATTTTTGCCTTAGTCTCTAGAAGAGGGTTGGGCAAAGTATAGCCCATGGGTTAAATCTAGTCCACTGCCTGTTTTTATAAATAGTTTTATAGTTACATAGTCATGTCCATTCATTTATGTTTTGTATATGACTATTTTCATATAAAATGTCAGAGTTGACTAGTTGCCATGGAGTCTGTACGACCTACAAGTTCTAAAATATTTACAATATGGCCCTGTAGAGAAAAAGTTTACTGACCCTTGCCCTAGAAAGTTTAGATTGGCATTTTCCTTTATATAAGACCCTGCATAAAATACTGCTGCATATTACCCTGCCCTCATGTTTCTCAGAAGTACAAAAGTGACTTTTTAGCTTAACTTTTGCCCATTTTTTATCATCTATATTTTACCTTAGTTTCTTGTCTTTATTATTATTCTTTCCGTATATTTTTAGCAATTTTAAATTCATTTTATTTCACTGTATTGCATGAATCTTCAAAAGTTGTCTCAGTTTATTTTTGGAATAAAATGGCATAAAAGCAAAATAAAATAAAATCTTCCATCATATTATATGCTATATTTTGAAAGTTGTTTCAAAGTGTTTTTGCTTTAAGTGAAGTTGAATATAAAGAAACAAATGAGTAAGTAAACAAGAAACATAAAATAAATTGTTTTGTTGCAGTGACTTGAGTATTTTATTGTTTTGATGAGACACATATTTGTTTTTCAACTTTGAAAGGTTTAGAAGCATTAGTTGATTATTTTAACAGAAAAAGACTAACACAAAAAAAATATGATAATTCATTTTAAGCTATATGCTTAATTTTCTGACAGGATGACAGCAATGTACTTATTACAGGGTGAAGCTGAATTAAGATCCATAATCATTTATTTATTAAAAGCACTAAGTATTACCTTTTAAAAGTAAAATTAAGTTTTATTTATTTTTTATTTCTTTATTGATTTTTGTGTAGGTAAGTAGAATGAACATTAATGTTTTCCTATGTCTCTCTATAATAAATGGGATATTAAGTTGGGCATGTGTTCTTCATTTCATGAAATGCCATGTAATTAGAATACATTATTACAGATACAACCATTGTGTGCTACGCTTTATATATCTATGAATGATATATACTTACATATCACTGGAAACAAATATGGATAAAATCACAATGACTTTCTAATTGAAAGCTTCTGTTTTATCTAATGCGTTGTTTTCTTAGCAAATTGCACAGTTCCTCTTTCTTTTTTTTTTAACTGTTCTCATCCAAATCTTTCATAATATTTCTCAAATTTTATTTTAGTTTATAAGATTCAAAAATACATCAAAAAACTATACAAACGTCACACTACAAAGAATCCTTTTTTTTTTAAAGATTTTATTTATTTATTTGACAGAGATAGAGGGAACACAAGCAGGGGGAGTGGGAGAGGACAAAGCAGGCTCCCAGCAGAAGAGCCTGACGTGGGGCTCGATCCCGGAACTCCAGGATCACGCCCTGAGCCAAAGGCAGACGCTTAACGACTGAGCCACCCAGGCACCCCCACACTACAAAGATTCCTATCTTGACTTCTAACCAACTCTAGACCACATTAAAGGTTATAAATTCAGTGTCTCTGATTCAGTACTAAAAGGACTTTTACATTTTCAATGTCCTTCTGGTTATGAATATACAGCAAGTATTTGGGAAGAAAATATAAATTCCAAGTCTTTATTCCAAGTACTTTGGTTCAGTTTCCCATGCTACAATTAGGAGATTAAGTGAGATAATTCCATACTGAATTTTCCAATTAAAAAAAAAAACAGGAGGCAAGTCCTTGTTTTAAAGAGAGTCTCTCTCAGTGGAATCTGTTGTGTTGCTGGTCAAATCCTACTCTTCAGATATATGGTGATATAAAATGTACAACTGTGTTACTCTTCCTTTCTGTTTTCTGCCAGATTTAAAAAAATATTTTATTTTTTTAATTGAGAGAGAGAGCACAAACAGGGGAGAAGGGCAGAAGGAGAAGCAGACTCCCTGTTGAGCAGGGATCCTGATGCAGGACTCGATCTCAGTACCCTAGGATCATGACCTGAGCCAAAGGCAGATGCTTAACTAGCTGAGCCACCCAGGTGCCCTGTTTTCTGCCAGATTTAAAGGAGATTCTTCTGTATGTTGACTTCTAGATGAAAAGCAAATAAATCTGTCATCATGCTTAAGTCCCCTGGGCTGGCTTTTGAGATCTCCTATTAGAGACATTCTAAAAGTTATCTGTAGTCTGAGGGCTCAGAACCTTGGTTTGTCTAACCCAAAGAAAACTGAAATAACAACAAAGACACAAACTTTCTGGTCAGCTTAATGATATATCATTATAAATATTCAGCCAATGGCTTCAGGGAAACCTTTGTCTTGTCAAAAAGATCCACAAGGTTTGAAGGGGCTAGAGAATCCTAGAAAGGCTGGGAGGAGTTGATAGGTATTTGTTGTCATTTTACAAGTACCATAGATCTTGTGTGTTTTTATATTTTTATTTCATTATTTTATTGTATGAGTAAAACAGAATAAACCATAAGGGTTTTCCAGAAACTATTTTAAAGTTTTGCAGCTTAAAAAGTGGTTATTTATTTATCCAAATAATAGATATACCAATTTCTGATTATATAAGATTGTTTCAAGTAATGCCCAAGTATTATCAGAAAAGCACTTTCAGTCATGTTTTTAGATTTTTCAGAAGAGTTTAACATTGAACTGAATTGTTTTCCTACAATCCTTACCTAATTGGCTCATTAAAGTTCTTGTTCAAAATCACTGTAATGGGTAAGATTCTTTGTCCTTCAAATTCTTATTTACATTAGATTTCACTGTGGCATCACTAAGTAAGAAAAAATAACAAAATAGAGTGGGTGGTTTGATTTTAGGGAAAAAATCTTTAAATGAATCTTTGGTTTGCCTGCTCTTGCTACCTCATTAATCCTAAATGGTGTCAGTCAGTTGAGTCTAATAGCTGTGAGTGTTACTACCATGGTCAGTTCCAAATTATAGTATTGATTAATTGATTGTCTTCTTCCAGTTGTGAATTATATTAGTGCTGGCTCAGGCAGCCTGGCTTAGGGCCAGAGCTTAATTTTCAATGGAAGGCAACAAGCAGTTTCACTGTTTCAGTGCTGTGGTTAAGCGTATGCTAAGAAAACAGAAAGCTTTGGAAAGACAATTTGACAAAATGGAATGTACTAAATATAAAGAATATGCACTCATTTACAGTTTCTCTTCAACCTAGAGAAACAAGTAGGAAAGGAGTAAGTCAAGAATTCATCATTTCTCAACCTCAGACTTCTAAAAGTCTTAAAGCAATTGACTGGAAGATGAGAATAGGAAGGAAGAATGATGGTCCAGAATGACAATGAGCCAGCATTTGGATCTGTGGAATTAAGTCCATTCAAGAGAAAAGTGTGGTGACTGGTACTTTCAAATCAAGTAGAACTTAAAGTGGATTA
The DNA here is from genome assembly GCF_023065955.2 of Ursus arctos. Lineage (NCBI taxonomy): Eukaryota > Metazoa > Chordata > Mammalia > Carnivora > Ursidae > Ursus > Ursus arctos. Next base: position 4,204,483 of record NW_026622852.1, read on the forward strand.
TGGGTTCCACTACATCATAGGTATAGCTGTCCCGGGAAGCTTAAAAAGCACCTGCCATATTGTGGCACCACCAGGGGAGCAGTACCATTTTCTTAGAATAATATAAACATTACCAAGTTGAAGACAAAACTAGAGGCACTTGTCTCTTGTTAACGCTCTGCTTTAATGAGGAACATAAAATGGATGGGTGTGTTTATCATTGATTCTTGTGGAATGGGAAAAGCTAAATGGGGCATTGAGAGGTTAATAACTTTCACAGATCCATAACTTTGCGTTTGCTTGCTGCCAGATCAATTCTTTTTTCCTACAAAATCTGAGGGGAAAATTGGTGTGGGACGGAGTGACTCTGATTATAAAATAATATTCACATTAAAATGAATTTATAATCATTATTGGTATTTCTTCTCAATATGAACAAAATTATACTTGATTTCACAGAGAATTAGGAAGAAAAACTTTCTTCCTCAAGTAAAGGAAATGATCATGAAAAAAAAATGAGGAAAATGATTCTAGGCGTCCTAAACTTGAAAGCTTTAAAATCAATGTTTAGACAAGAGTGATAAATGGAAGTTTATAAATGGGGAAAATTGTGAATATGTGAAAAGCAAGGTCAAATATGCTGATGGGAATTAGAATTTTGTAGAAGTAATTGATATCAAAAAGGGGAGAAAGCCTGCAAGTACACGTCAATGAGAAAAAAAATTACTCTTCTCTAAGTGGTACTAATTTCAAGATTAATGACTGACTATATACATACATATATATATATATATATATGAAAATACTTAATAGAAGCAATTATGTAAGAACTTATTGGCATATCCTACTTAAAAAGTTCACAGAATAAATCTTAAAAATATATAAAGGTATAGGAATTCTTCATGGCTGTTTCAATGATCTGCAGCAGAAACAAAGTTAGACTTGAGAAATTAATATATTCACTTAATTTTTTAAGATTTTATTTATTTATTTGACAGAGAGAAAGAAAGCACAAGCAGGGGGAGTGGGAGAGGGAGAAACAGGCTCCCCACTGAGAAGGGAGCTGGACGCATGGGGCTCTCGATCCCAGGACCCTGGGATCATGACCTGAGCCAAAGGCAGATGCTTAACTAACTGAGCTACCCAGGCACCCCAATATATTCACTTTTTAAAAAATATTATCATAGGCTACACTGTTTGATAGGTGCTAAGGATACTTGAGGGTGGTGATAAAAACAAGCCCCATGCCTTTAAAGCAATCTGTTGAGTAGTTAGTAACTCAGGTAACTCATACCACATATGATAATACAAATCTAGTGTACTAACAACTTGAAAAATAAATGCATACCTGAGTGGACTTAATTACTTAGATGGTCACCTGGAAGACAAAACTATGGTCTTAGCTCTTTTTGGGAAGGATCCAAATAAAACACATCCTGGTACACTCCTCAGCATTTAGCACAGAAACCCTAGTCTAAACGGGTTGTCCATGAATATTTATTTGAAAGAATGAATGCAGAAGACCAACTTACTGCCAGTGGCAAGAAATAGCTTGATAAGAACATACTAACCTTAAAGAGACATAGCAATAAAGTCATTAATAAGATCTTAGCAAAATTAAAGTGTTTGGGATCTAATACTCAAATATAGCTAGTTTTTCTTCTCCCCCATTCCCTCTTTTCACCTGAATAAATTTGATTAACCCTTAGACTCAGGCATCATTTTCATTTCTGTAGAAGTTGTTCCTTACCTATTTGGAGTAGATTAAGCAACCTTATTATGAACTACTGTGTTTCCCATATTTGGGGAATATTTGCATTCTCCTGTAACTGTTTATTTAATTGGCTGTGCATCCTAGATGGACTATGTCTGTCTTATTCCCCTCTATGTTCCCTAGGCATTAGCAAAGGGTTGGGCACGTAGACAGCTACTTGATTTTTCTGGTCCGTGTCATTATTTATCCTTCTTTCTTGCACCCAACATCTAGTTTGTCTGCAAATCCAGGTAGCTTTACCTCAGAAGCAATGCTTATCCAGAATTTAGCCACTTCTCCCACACCCAAAGCTATAACTTGATCAACCTCTTGCCTTCGTAATTGTAATAGCTTCTGTTCTAGTACACCTATCACTGCTCTTGCCCTTGTTAGTCAGTTGTTAACCCAGGAGCCTGAGGGAGCCTCTTAAAATATATACCAACCACATTAATCATCTGTTCAAACCTTCCAGGAGATGTCTCGTCTTACTTAGGATATAAGTCAAAGTTCTCACTAGGAGCTACAAAAGTCTTTTCTTCTGATCATCCCTTGTACGGGGCACTCCCGCCACAAAGGCTTTCTCACTACACCTCACTTTAGGGAATTTTCCTCCTCGTGGCCTTTGGTCTTGCTGTTTCCTTTCTCTAGAATGGTCTTCCTCTATTATCTATGGGACTTTTTACCATCTTGAGAGTTTTGCTTAAAAGTCTCTCTCAATTCAAAATTTCTAAAATTTCAGTATTTTCCTTACCTGATACTTTAATTTTCCTTTTGTGTTTTATTTTTCCTGTTAGCACTAATTCTAAGTCTGATATTCAGCAGGTAGAATGAACTTTTATTCTGAGTGGCTGGGTGTCTGTTTGATGACTTGGTAACCCATTTTCACTGGCTGTGAAATATTGTCAACACCCCTGCTCATCACTATGTAATATGCTCTCTATCTATTTCTCTTTACCATCTGCCTCTCCTACTCTAAGGAGTGTTTTTGTTCAACATTGTTCACCATTGTATCACCAGCATCTGGAGCATCTAGTCGACTATAGGAACTCTACCTGTATGCACTTCTATTAGCTAATCCATGCTTCTGCATTAGAAGGTACCACAAAATAGTGTTATGCTTATTTGCTTTTATGTTACCTCCATTTAATTGATTGTGGACTCCTTGAGAACAGCTATCTTTTTTTCACCTTTATCCATCTCCACCATCTAGTGTAATGACTTGGTTAATAAATATTTAATGAATGAAAAAAGGATTTTGTGCATAACCCCAATCACTCCTTTCAGATACACAAACTATCATAACTATGCCGTCATTTACTATGCTTACCTACTTTTCATCCAGGTAAAATTATTTATACAAACTTTCATTGGTACAAATATAATCTTATAAATGATATATTCCTAATATTTACATTTATCTGCCTGGAAGATTTTCAGTAGCATAAACCTTGTGATTAAGGGGAAAATATTATATACACACAATCCTCGCTTGGCATTACTATGGGTTTAAATAGCAGTAACATGAAGATCTTAAGCAAATTTTAGACAACAGTTTTCAACAGAGGATATTTTATAGATTTCACAATTCCATTTGATAACTACAAATGATTTCTGATCTTTTAAAATATGATACAAAAATATGATTCTGAATAGGAAAATCAGGATCAGATTCACAAGTCTTTTTTTTTTTTTTTTTTTTTTTTTTTTTTAGTTTGGAACTATTTCATGTGCTCAAAACTTAAACAAAACATGAGATTAAAAAAAATTCTTTAGGTTTGCACCATCACCACAAGAGCAGTAAACCCCTAAAATCTTTGCCAATACATTATATAAGATCATACAAGGCATGTTTATCAAATGTACAAAAACTTGTCTTAACAATTCCTATAAATGTAGGACCCAAAAAGTTACTGCTCCTTTTGAGAAATACTGTCCTCCCTGTGTGAACCTGTTTTGTAACTTTGTTTCTGTTTATTACCCCTGACTGAGGCAACTCTCCCATGTTTTTTTTTTTTTAGATTTTATTCATTTTTTTCTAGAGAGAGAGAGAGACAGAGACAGAGAAAGAGAAAGAGAAAGAGCAAGCATGAGCAGGGGAGAGGGGCAGAGGGAGAAGCAGACTCCCTGCCGAGCAGGGAGCATGAGGATTTGATCCCAGGACTCTGGGATCCTGACCTGAGCCAAAGGCAGACACTTAACCAACTGAACTATGCAGGTGCCACAACTCTGCCACATTTAACATGGCCCATCCTAAGCACTCTTAACTTTATCCCACTGAATATATAAGACATTGTTCAGATACTAGCAAAAACTCAAATTACTTGGAAATGCAGAGCTAAATGCAATGGGTAGCTTAATTCCCACTTTTGGACATCTCAAAACAAACAAAACACAATAACAAAAGCATAGCCTTTTAGATATTCTTGAACTTAGCTTCTGGGTGATTCTTTGTAGCTGAGTCTCTAAGCCCTTCCCGTGTACAACAGACATCCCACTACCAAGCACCAAAATTTATGTTTCAGATAATTTCATTACTATCTGATATTTCATCCCCCATCTTCTTATAGCCTATAACTAGGAAAACAGTGGAAGAGAATGAGGCAGATAAATATGGATACTTAAGAACTTGACACCTAAGAAATTTCTCAACCCACTAGCTGTTCTGGTTCTATACTCCACCACCTATAACTGAATTTGATTGACATTTTTAAGTTTATCTATTCAGTCATTTATTTCTAGAGAGCGGAGTCTACCCTTGTGTGAACATAATCTTGGATGATTTGACCATTAAAGTCACTCTGAGGAGGAGTTAGAAGTCAACCTCTATTTAAGTAGGTGATGGGTATTAAGGAGTCCAGTTGTTGTGGTGAGCACTGAGTGCTGTATGTAAGTGATGAATCGTTAAATTCTACCCCTGAAATGAATATTACGCTATATGTTAACTAGCTGGAATTTAAATAAAAACTTGAAACATTTTTTTAAAAAGTCAACCTCCATTTTTACCTCTATTCGGTCAGCATTAGGAATAAGAACCTAAACTGTACTTAGGTACTTGTCTTCCTTCTTGTCCATTTCTGTTAATTTGGATGTAGATAATTAGATGGTCAAAATATATCCTTAGTTTGGATATATATACATATAGGAGATATATATAAGTCCACCCTAGTTAAAAATATTTTTTGCAAAGCAAGATTTTCTTTCTTTTTTCTTTTTTTAATGGAAAAAAAATTTTTTTTTCTTTAGGAGCAGTTAAAAGTTCAGAGAAAAATTAAGGGGACCTAATTGTTTTTTAGCTTCTCTCTCTAGAAGTGACTTGATGATTATGACCAAAAGTAGGGTGGATGATTTACACTTTATATTGATTAATATATACTCTTGTCAGGGAGAATGACATAATTACATAATATAACTACCTTATAATATTTTTAAATATTTTATTTATTTGTTTGAGAGAAAGAGAGAGAGAGCATGTGCGTAGGGGGAGAAGTGGAAGAGCGACAGGCAGACTCTGTGCTGAGTGCAGAGCCTGACATGGGACTAGATCTCACAATCCTGAGATCATGACCTGAGCTGAAATCAAGAGTCGGACACTCTCCTGAGTGAGCCATCCAGGTGCCCTTACAATTTATTTTATACTATTTTATTTTTTGTCATTATGAACATAAATTAGATTGAAATTATTATTTTTTTAATCATCATGACTTTCTTGAGCAATTCAAACCAGCCAAACTGATAGTCTTTTTGATTATGTTGATGTTAACAGCAATTGTTATGTTTAATCCTGTCAATCCTGACTTAAAATGATAAAAACAACAAAATAATATAAAAATCAACATAAGATCTATATTAGTCTACGTGAAAAATACCTTTATCTAGGTTTTGGGTATTTTATAAGAGAGATTGGAACGATACAAAGGTGATTTTAATTTAAAACTCTACAAGCACAGTCAGATCAAGAGAGAGCAGCCTTTCCACATACTGAAGGTAGTTTGTAGATATCATTTGTCACGTTGTGTTTAATTCTAAGTATCAACCTGAAATGTGAAACATATTATTGACATGCTAGGAGTAGGCATCAGACCATGAACATCTGAAACGTTGTAGAAGGAATGGTTGAAGGAGCTACGGATATCTTACATAGAAAATAGAAGACAATGGAAAGAAATAAAGGCATATAGGTCTTGCATTAATTTAAGGAAGACATGTCTTGAAATTAGAGCTATCCAATAATGAAAATGAGGTTAATATCTAGTTCAAATCACAGACTGGCTGACTGTGCATCATGGGGAAGTTTCCTGTAGAGTACGATATTGAACTATGTGAACTTCCTTAGTTTTTATGCCTTGAATGTGTTTTTTCCATCAAAGGATAATATGGCCTTAAATGCAGAGTAAAAAACACCTGAGTCACAGATATATTACCAAACATCTTTCTGGTCTCGGCAGGTCATTTGTCTTCTCTGGGTCTAAATTTGTCATGTACAAACATAGCCTGGAGACTTTAAGGTATGTATTAGTCCTAACATTCACTGACCATATAAATATAGACACACTGAATCAAACTCTAAGTCCACTCATGGTAAAGAATCATTACAATTATGAATTTTCAGAACTGGAAAGCATTTAGCAGTTGTCTCTCAAATTGTTAGATTATACATATCACTGTTCTTAAACTGACTTGTTAGTAAATAATTTTAACACGTCTTTTAAACACAATGAGTAATATGAAAGTTTTGGTTACTACCCTTGAATGCAAAAATGTAACTCCCTCAAGGAGAAATGCTCAGAGAACACCCTGCTGAGCTTTCTTCTTTTGGCTATACAGTCTGTGTACACAATTAACCTTCCATTAATTAGATTAACTTGTTCTTTACTTGGGATTGGGAAATTAATACTGTAATCAAAAGTCTCTAATACAGATCTAAATACGCCCCTCCCCATGTGTAACATTGATTACTTCTTTAATAAAAAACCTGAAATCTGGTTCATTTAATGGATGCCTTACTTAGCAAATCTGCCTTATTTCTCCAAAACGGTGTAGTCGGAACTTTATAAACAATTCTTAAAATCACTTAAAGAAACCTTAGTATTTCTGAATTTCTTAATTGAAGAAACTCCAAGAGTTAACTAAAGTTCCAGAAGGTGACTTTAATTATGTGAAAGTATTTATAGGCATTGGCATTTGTCCTTATACTAAAACATGATACCACATAGCATATAATCAAATGTTATCATTCACAAGAAACCAAATTACACTTGCCAAAATAAGCCAAGTACTTGGCTGTCAAACTCACAATAATATTATGTTCACCCTATATAGTTGTGAATTTCCAAATTCAGACAGTTTAACAGTTTCTGGCTAGCATTAGCTTAATTCAATTATGAAAAGTGACAGTGACAATACATAAAGAAGAAAGCTCATTTAACCAAATTGGCTAAATTTGGTCAATGAACCCAGGGCAAAATATTTTGAAACTTTAATTCAAGAACATTATAGTCATCATTTACAGTATCTTAGGGGGACGCCTGGGTCCTGGGAGCGAGTCCTGCATTGGGCTCCTTGCTCAGCAGGGATTCTACCTCTCCCTCTGCCTGCCACTCCCCCTGCTTGTAATCTCAATCTCTCTCTCTCCCTCACAAATAAAGAAATAAAATCTTTAAAAAAAAAAAAGCAACAACAGTTTCTTAGATATCCCATAATGTTCTCAAGCAGTCATTAAGTGTCCATGGTGTCAGGGCACTCTTTTAAACATTGCGAGGAATAGGAAGATAAGTAAGAAGATAAAGACCCTCCCTTCAAAAAATTTCCCATCCAGACACTTAAGGAGGAACTTCCAGGAGAGTGGAAACCTCATGCTATTTAGTTAGATGGCTTTGGTTCTCTCAATTCAAAGCAATCTCAAAACATAGTGGCACTTGTTGTCTCTGCAGTTCCACCTGGGTTCAAATTCTGATACTACTACTACTACTACTTATGTGACTTTGGGCAAGATATTTAGTTTCTCTAGTTCTCAGGTCCCTATCCCAACATGGAAATAATTGAAGTATAGACCTCAGAGGTTCACTATGTAGAATACATGAGACATGTGTGAGATATGAAATTATTATGTATATCAAAAATAAAGTTTAAATACATTTAAGGGATGAAGGATACATCAAATAAGAAATCTGTCTTTTATCTGGCAAGATTAAATGTTCAATATTTTGTAATATGTTAGAGTTAGTAGCCTGCTTTTAAGACTGATTATCTAACATTCATGGACTATGGACTACAGAGGGAAAGAAGAATTTCTAATGTAATGCTTTAAAGCAACACCACTAGTGAGCTGGTGATCTCAGACAAATGGAGGGGAAGACAACTTGGGAAATATTAATCAAATATAATGCTATAAATAAAATGTTCTGGGCTTCACACAATTGTTTGACAAAAAGTCTTATATTTTTTAGGCAATCTGAATAAGACAGGGTTGGAAAGAACAAGATAGATTTGTTAAGTGACAGAAGAGCCTCTTACAAGACATTAGAAATGAGTAGATACTAATCTGAAAAATACTTTGGACCTGGTTCACATCATTGTGTTTGGTGGATTGGGAACTCTGTAAGATGTAAAAGTCAGAAAGTCTGTGGTTTAGATTCTTGTTCTAACTCTTATTAGCTGTGAGAGATCTTTGCTCCTTGACCACCAGTTTCTTTATCTATAATCAGAAGCTATGAGAATGCCATGCAAAGCCCTTTATTTCATGCTTGACACATCTTAAGGGCTCAGTAAGTAGTACCAATAATAATCACTGCTATTTCTACTGTCACTACTATGATAAGATGAAGAGAATTACACTATTTTGTTTCCATTTTTATTCATCTTGAATATACAAGCATGAGATACTGTGCTCTTTGACTCATCTATCTTGTCTCCAGAAGGTAAACTTCTAAAACGCATTTCATATTTCCGCTTTCAAACATGCCTATATGTGGGCAAATGAGTTCCTGACATTCTAAGTTTCAATGAAAATAATAATGATAACATTTACAGACTACCCAATATATCCCCTACTATATGTTAGGTTCTGTTCTGAAGGACTTTTCATATAAAACTCATTTAATCCTCACAACAGTCTAAGAAGTACGTACAATTATTATCACCATTTTACAGATGAGAAACCTCAGGCACACACAAGTGAATTATTTGCCTAATATCAAACAGATAGCAAATAGTGAATCCAGGCAAGTCTAGGTTTAGAACCTATGCAATTTGCCCCTTATAATAGAAATGATTTGTTCTGAAGAAGCTATATCATAAATGGAGGTATGTTTGAAATATTTTTATCGACACTAGATTAGACAGAGATAGAACTTAAAAGAAAATAGGAACATCATTTGTATTATTAGTTCTATGGGAATAAGTACTTTGGATTCCCGAACAACTGGTTTTTAAACTTACTCTGGAACATGATGTGCTCAGAAAATAGAAGCCGATTCTATACAAATTACTGAACCATAAAACAGAATGATTAATATTGTAAGAGAATCATGAACAAAGACACAGGAGTTCAGAAGACAGCATCATTTTGACTGGGGGTATTCAGGAAAGCTTTATGGTGTAGGTGAGCTGAATCTTAATATATAAAATAGAAACAATGAGGAACTAAAGAGGAAACAGACTGAGAGCCTGAAATAAATTTACTACAACCTCTCTCTTGTTCGTTCACTCAATTCTCATCTAATTTGACTTCAATTATATCTTGGTTTCTGAAGGAAGTTTGTGTGCCTTTTCTGTATATTAATATTCCTTTTTTCTTAGAAACAAAAGAAACATCAACTAAAAAATGAAGTTAACAGAATTTGGGAGGTGGTATTCTTTCCTTTAAGCTGGGAACTTAAAATTTTTATGAAAGAATAGTATTTAAGCATGCTAAGTAACTTTTAAACTTTGTAAACTTTATTTACAAAATTTGTATTTAGAAACCTCAATTAAAATCATTTTAGTTTGTTTTATAATTCATAACAAATTTATACAGGCTAATAGTTTTAAATGGTAAGTCAACAGATCAAATATTTTAGAGAAAGTGTAGGAATGATTTATTTCAGAGATGTATCATTTTAGATCAGAAACAAAGTATTAAGTTGCAATGGGCAAGAAAAAAATGGTAGAGGATTTTTATCAAAAAAGTATTATCATGATAGATGATATGTTCATATTACAGAAAGGATATGTAAGGTAACAAAACTGCATTAATAGCAAAAATTTTGTTGCAAAATACTGAGAACTAAATGCATCACATTATAACCTGTTATAAATACATCTAAAATTTTGCTAATCTATTTGCTAATCTGTTTTCTCGCTTTATTCCCTCATTAACAACAAATAGCTTTGTAGCTTCCAGAAAAAACAAAACAAAGTATGTAGGCAAGACCACCGCCGAGGGCTAATAATTTCATAGTAGCAACAGCTAAATTCAATCAACATTTAAACTATAGGCATCTGCTGCTCCAGTTGAAAACTTTAACCCATTGTTAGATTTCCCACACATTCATGACTAACATCATCCATGATTCAAAACTGAAAAATATATCCTTCATTGACAGATCATTTCTTAGTTGTTCCATTGTTTTGAGAATAATTTTATTTATAAAAGAAAAACTGGTTATCCATAGTAAAGAACCATTTAATCTTAGCATATTTTATAAGAGGACTATAAGGTGAGTAGAATACAATGTTTGAATATTCCTTCCTTGCATCTATTCCAATCAGTATTTGTTGAATGCTAACTATATAGCAGGCCCTGCATTAAGTATTAGAATCCAAAGAAGACAAAGAAGGGTTAAGATGTATTGCAGACTTACCTTGTATCACCCAATGTAGGTATTCTGACAGTCCCTGGCCTCAAGAGATTCAAAACCTAATTAGCAAGATAGAAAACAACATTATTTTAAAAACAATATTTCCAACTCTAAATTGTCTTTTATATCATATTTCTGCCATCATCTTTTTTAAGGTAGTTTGAGATGGAGAGGAGAAAAAGCAAGAGGGTAGATGAAAAGCTGGTATCAACTTTATGTGAGAAAAATCTTCAATTGAAATACTGAAATGCCAAAAGTTAACATGGAACTCTCTTTTGTCTATACACTGTAAAGCAGTGAATATTGACTTTTCCTTAATATTTTGGATTGCAACTAGCGTGTCTGACATAAAATGGCCAGACTACCTCCTTGCAATTGTTTCATCAAGTTTACCAAATGTCTCAGTTTGTTGCTTCCTGAAATTGCATGATACATTTCAAAACTTCCATCCTTTCTTCTTTATGGAACTGGATGCCACCTAGATTGTTAAACCCTGGAAGCCAAGTTAAAGCAAATCCTCATTTGTCATCCTCACCCTAGGACTAATGAGTATGAAGTTTACTAAATCTTCTAAGTATTACATTTATGTAAAAGAATCTCAATTATTAATTTTTTTTAAATCCACAACTCTAAAACAAATTAAAAAGTCAAGGTATCTTAATTTCTCAATGGGATCATTTTACAAGTTTTAAAGACTATCCTAATGATTCTTGTTTGTTTTCATAATTGTTTCCTTCTGTCTAGACCACTGTCTACACAACTCTTTACCATGTATTCAATCTTTGCCAAGTTGTCATTCCATATGGAAAACATTCTTTGACATCCTGCCCCCTCCAAGTTTTGCTTAGAGATATTTCCTAGATGCTCCAGCAGTTCTGTATATTTCGTTGGTGCATTACATTGCGTCACAGAAACTAGCTAGTTGTTCACCAAACTGTTTCCTTTTTCTTCCTGTTATTGAGTCACATTAGGTTTTGCAGATAGATATGCCCATGTGACTGAATTCTTCATGATGGAATAGAGCTAGATATAAATGATGGCAATATCAGACCTGGCCTTAAAACGATCTCATACATGATCCTTCATTCAATGTTCCCTATTCCAAGTAGAATCCCTGAGGGCTTCAGGAGGAATGATCCATAAGACAGAAAGAGCCTGGTCCTTCAGCCAAAGATCTCAGGATCACCCCTCACCCCCAGTAATAAAGTCTATTGATACTAAAGAGTTACAAAGATGACCATCCATCACCCCCCCATGACTAGGAACATCTATTGGCATTGGAGTTTTGTGTAAATGAGAGTTAAATTTCAGTTCTTCATGCCATTAAATTGTCAGGTGCTTGTTATAGTACTTAGCCTACCCAGACTGTGACTGTTTGACTTGTTTGATCTCTACCATTAGGTTGTAAACTATAGTACCCCCACAGCAACTGGTTCTGTTATGTTCCAGGTTTTAGCTGAGCCTCTGACATAGTATACAGTACATAATTTTCTCTCTCTCTCTCTCTCTTTTTTTAATAACTTGGCTCTTGAGATAAAATGTACCATGAAAATTTCACAGGAAACATTACTCTAAATACAGTTATTCTTTTGGTGGGAAATGCAAGGCTTCATTTAGCACAGTCTTCAAAATACCTTTCGGTAAATACCTTAAAGGTAAAATCTGATTTTGCTTAGGAGTTCAAAGCAAGTGGAAACATCAAAACATTCTTGCAAAACTGCTTTCCTAGGCTTCTATTTGCAGTTTTTCCTACAACGGTGAGAGCATTACAAAACCTTAGTCAGAAGTAATGGACTCAAAAGCTCCTTGAGATAGTTGCAGTGACTTGGAACATCCTTCGAATCTCTACTGGGGATTTAATGCCAATAGAACGAAATGAAAGGTAATTTTCTTTCCTTTTCAAAACAATAACCAATCACAGAACCCAAGACCTTCTGCTCTTCTTAAAGTACAATGAAATAGCTTTTGAAGTTTAGACAAAAATAGAGACATCTGACAAGCAATATTAAGTCTCAGTCAGCATGCCTCCCTGTATTTATTGACGACACACATCTCTTCCCCACCCCCTTACTCCTCCATCCAAAAACACTACACACACTGACTCCTTTTGGGCAACCACCTGTTTGAGGCCACTTCCAAAAGGTCTCCTCATAAATCTCACCCATCTGTCTCTGTACTATCATCCACTTGCTGGTTAAATTTAGTACTGTTTGTCAGAACCTACCTTTCAGACACATCATTTACTTTCAGCCCTATTTATAATAAGGGAAATAAAGAGGAAATGGTCCTCCTTGTTTCCTTTCTGAAGAATTAAGAGAAAGCAACCGCCTTTTAACCTGAAGAAAAAATCCTCAAGCTCTCCTCCACAGCTCATTTAGATTATTTTTGAATGACATTTTTAAGCTAGATTTTATGGTAACTTTAATAAATTTGTAGTTCATTCACATCAACGTTAATATATAATTTCCCTTGGCAAAGCACTTGTCTCTTCCGTGTCTGGCAAACACACATTGCCAGGGGAAGTCATTTCTTAAAGTTTCCATAGACATTAAGCCAACTCTTCTTCTCAGACCATCACAAAGCTACCTTCCCTTTTTGAGCACAAATATCAACCTAATGGCCTGTTGATCTAGGTAGAAAAGACAACAGAAAGATTTAACACCATACAGAATCATATATATGTAAAGACCTCAGTTCTTCTAAGTCAGGCTTAATGTTTAAGTCAACTGGACTTCCTACTGTAGTCAAAGTGCAAATTATTAAGAAGTCTCATTTTTCTCCTGAAAATTGAGAAAAATAGTGGATTCTCATAAGCAGAACAAAATGAATTTTCAGCCACTGATTTAGCCTAATAAATGCAATCTAGCTCATCGACCATGCCTGATGTGTGTGTGAGAGTGAAAGAAACAAGAAAAAGAAACTGTTGCAACGTACAAAGCTGTACCTCTCATTTAGATGGTGTTTGCCAAAGCTCCGACTAATTGTCATGGCTGAGGAAACTTTAAGTGCTACAGTCAGTAACTTTCAAGAGCAGAACCATCTATGGTGAAGTATATTCTGGTCTGATACAGTTTTATTATTTACAGATGTGCATGGAAAATGATTCTAAGTTTTGAAGGTTTCCACTTACTTCAGTCATAAACCCAGTTTTTCCCCACAGAAATAACAAATATCTCATAAATAGCCTTTCATTTCGCATAGATCTTTTCATTTACGTCAGGAGAATATCATCTTTTATTTTATTTTCAAAATGGAGTTAGCTGGAATCAAATCATGGATATTTTATATTCTGACCCATAAAAAATTCCTGGGACTTCCTCACTGTAATTTTTCTTTGCTGTATGGCATGGCTTCGGTTCTAGTGTGAAAGTTCCAAGTTTCATTACTAACCTATGACTCCAGTATATGTAATAGGCATCTTTTAATTAAAGTACTTCAAACATTAAAAAAAAGGTATTTCAACAGAAAAGCTGGAATTTAATTTATATGTTATAGTGTGATGCTTTTTACTACTCTATTTAAATTAGAAAAGAAGTTTACTTCACATGAAGTTTCTTTTGCTGCTAACCTTATTCTAAAATACTCCCCCAAATGATAATTATCAAAATGCATGTTATTTTAAAACAGATTCTATATTAGCGCAAGCAACTGGGACCCTTTAAAGTAGTTTCAAATTACATATTCAAGAGATTTCATTAAGAGGCTTTCATTCTCTTTTATTCAGAATTGTTTGCACATGTTTTTCTTTAGTCATTGTTCTCACATTTTCAGAGATTTGAGTTCATACTAGATAAGCAATGCTAGGTAAACAAACATCCAGGAAAAATAAAATTTGAAATACCTAAAGCTACCTGACTTGCAAAATTGTTAAGTCCTGATTTCATATGCAGATCATATAGTAGGAAACCTGTAGTGGTGTGCATGATTTTAAGCTCTGTTCTGTCAAATATGTTGGACCCCTGAGTTACATAACTTTGCTTCTTTTTTCCTTCCTTCCTCCCTCCCTCTCTGTTTCTTTTTCTCTTTTTTCGTTTGTTTTCTTTTTTCTTTTTATTTTCTCTTTTTATTTACTTATTTGTTTAAAATTTAATTCCAGTGTAATTAACACATAGTTTTATATTAGTTTCAGGTGTACAATACAGTGATTCAACAATTCCATATATTGCTCAGTGCTCATCAACATAAGTGTACCTCTTCACCTATTTCGCCCACCCTCCTACCCACCTGCTCTCTGGTAACAATCTCTTATTCTCTACAGTTAAAAGACCATTTTTTGGTTTGTCTCTCTTTTTTTTCCTTTGTTTGTTTTCTGCATATGAGTGAAGTCATACAATATATGCTCTCTAGATCCATCAGTGTTGCTGCAAATGGCAAGATTTCATTATTTTCTATGTCTCAGTAGCATTCCATTGTGTGTGTGTGTGTGTGTGTGTGTGTGTGTGTGTATGTGTGTGCGCGTGTGTATGCCATCATTTCTCTATCCATTCATCTCAAGTGGACACTTGGGGTGCTTCCATAATTTGGCCATGAAAAATAGTAAACATAGGGGTGCATGTGTCCTTTTGAATTAGTGTTTTTGTATTCTTTGGGTAAATACCCAGAAGTGCGATTACTGGATCATAGGGTAGTGCTATTTTTAACTTTTTGAGGAAGCTCCTTACTGTTTTCCACAGTGACTGATGCAGTCTGCATTATCACTAACAGTGCACGAGAGTTCCTTTTTCTCCACATCCTTGCCAACACCTGCTATTTCTTTTTTTTTTTTTAATGATTTTTTATTATATTATGTTAGTCACCATACAGTACATCCCCGGTTTCCGATGTAAGGCTCGATGATTCATTAGTTGTGTATAACACCCAGTGCACCATGCAATACGTGCCCTCCTTACTACCCATCACCGGTCTATCCCACTCCCCCACTCCCCTCCCCTCTGAAGTCCTCAGTTTGTTTCTCATAGTCCATAGTCTCTCATGTTTCATTCCCCCTTCTGATTACCCCCCTTTCTTTATCCCTTTCTTCCCCTACCGATCATCTTAGTTCTTATGTTCCATAGATGAGAGAAATCATATGATAGTTGTCTTTCTCTGCTTGACTTATTTCACTTAGCATTATCTCCTCCAGTGCCATCCATGTTGTAGCAAATGTTGAGAACTCGAACACCTGCTATTTCTTATGCTTTTCGTTTTAGCCATTCTGACTGCTATGAGGTGATATCTCTTTGTAGTTTTGATTTGCATCTCCCTAATGATGAACATCTTTTCAGGTGGAAGTTTGCCATCTGGAAGTCCTCTTTGGAGAAATATCTGTTCCTGTCTTTGGCCCATTTTTAAATTGGATTATTTACTTTTTGGGTGTTGAGTTGTATCAGTTCTTTACATATTTTGGGTACTAACCCTTTATCAGTTATGCCATTTGCAAAAATCTTCTCCCATTCAGTAGATAGTCTTTTAGTTTTGTTGATTGTTTCCTTTGTTATGCAGAAGCTTTTTATTTTGATGTAGTCCCAAGAGTTTATGTTTGCTTTTGTTTCCCTGGCCTCAGGAGACATATCTAGAAAGCTGTTATGGTTCATGTCAGAGAAATTACTGACTGTGCTCTCTTCCGGGATTTTTATGGTTTCAGGTCTCACATTTAGATCCTTATTTTTGTGTATGGTGTAAGACAGTGGCCCAGTTTCATTCTTTTGCATATAGCTGTTGAGTTTTCCCAACACCATTTTTGAAGAGACTGTCTTTTTCCCATTGCATATTCTTTCCTGCTTTGTTGAAGATAAATTGACCAAATAATTGTGGGTTTATTTTGGGCTTTTACTCTGTTGCATTGTTCTCTCTGTCTATAAACACATTATCATCGATCTATCTATTTATCTATCTATTTACACACCCACACAATCAGTTGTTCCTCTCATCACTAAATGAAGAAGTTTTTTTGTTTTGTTTTGTTTTGTATGATATGTTTCTACAAGGTCCTTTAAAAAAAAACAGAATTTCTTGTAAGATTCAAGTACTTTTTAATTTTTTTTTTTAAGTCTAGGTACAGTGTGTTTATATGAGTCATACAGAAGTAAACACTAGGGTGACCACTACCCAGGTCAAAATATAGAACATTTCTAGTGCCACAGAAACTCCATGTTCCCTCCCAATCCCATTTCTCCCTATTCATCAAAGGTAAACAAACATCATCTTGATTTCTAACCCTAGAGTTCAGAGCTGCCTTGAACATTATGTCAATGTAATCATATATTACATATTACTTCTTTACTTAACATTATGCTTATCAGTTTCATTCATATTGCCATTTGTCAAATATCACATTTGAATATACCACACTTTATATGTATATTCTATAGCTGATGGGCATTGGGTCATTTCCAGTTTAGAGCAACTATAGTTGATGTTGCAATAAACATCCTTGTAGATATTTTTGGGTACACATTTTGTACATAATGAGGAGTAGAATTGCTGGATCATCTGGTATGCATATGTTCAACTTCAGTAGATAATGCCAAACTGTTTTCCAAAGTGGTTGTAGCAATTATACTCCCCTGAAATATATATATGTTCCTATTGTATCACATCTTGACCAATACTTGGTAGGGGTATTTGCTTTGAAAGTCTAGGTTAGACCAGTGAAAGAGGAGATGGGGAATAGCCTGACAAAGAGAAGACTCCTGATGTGGGGTTAAGTGGACTGGCAGGAGAGCGATGGCTTTGCTATGAATGGTGAAGACTGGACCTTCACAACCAAGGATTTTCCCCAGAAGTAGGAGGATCCACAAAGGAGTGGGGAGTCGAAAAGAGAGCATGGTATCCTGTCAATTTCAGTGCAAAATAAATTGCATGTGTGTTTGTGTGTGTGCATGTGTGTGTGTGTGTGTGTGTGTGTGCATGTGTGTGTGTTTGCATGGAAGGGAGGATCAGAGTTTTTTCATAAGCAAATATACAAATCCAACACATCAAATAGGAAGAGTGTCTTTATATATGAAAATCATTAGAAATATCTAGAGTGGTAGATTAATGATGAGAAATGTTGCAAGAGAAGTTTTCCATGAACAGCAACTTCATACCAGTCTATTTTAAACTACATCTTATTATACTTTTTGTGATCAATTCTGAACATATTGTGTTTCAGAAGGGATGAGAATACAATTTTCAGATATGAGGATTTCCCATAGGTATTTACTGACCTGTTTTAGTAAGTGACTGTTTTATAGGGTAATTATTTAATAATTTTCCTATAGAAGGTGCTGTTGAAAAAAACATCCTCTAGAGCCAGGAATAATCATAGAATTTTACAGCTGAAAAAGGTCTTGGGCAACATCTAATTAAACCTTCTCATTTCACAGATGAGGAAATCTAGGTACACAGTTGCCCATTTACTTGATTAGGCTAAGACAGTAGTGAACTGCAGATTCAGAAGAATCAGGGCTTTTGACCTGGAAGATAATCATCATAAATTCATTTTATTAAGGAAACATTGAAAAAGTTCTTTCTTGACTTTTTTTTTCTCCCTGGCTTATGTCTACACACGTATCAGAACTCATCAAAGTTCATCTACTGTGAGACGTCCTCTCTAATAGCTTCAAGTCTGCCTCAAAAGACTTTACTATGTCTTAAATAACATTTTATAATTATTTCTACTTTGTAATTACCTGTATATTTATATCTTTGCCCACTACATTGAGAAACCAGAAGGTAGACCTGCTATTTTTCTGCTCTTAGTCCTTAACATTTTGCATAAGCCTAGTATCCAATAGTACTCAGTAAATATTTGTGGAATGAGTTCAATATATCAAAATTTGGCCCATAATCACTTTGCTGTGAATTTAGTTAGGTAGAGGTGAAATATATAACTTTACCCATTATGTTAGTCTCTTGGACTATTCATTGATGTTTTTGTTCCACTTCTTTTCAGGCACATGGTGGAAATGTACTTTTGTGTGTCCTTAAAATTAGTGAGTCCCTGCTATTTGAGCACAAGCAACACATGTCACTTCCATGTAGAAGCCTTTAACAGTATCAATCCCCCCCACCCCCCAACACCAATGATCTTGGAGAATCTCTGAGGGAGGACAACATAAGAAGAGTCCTTAGTCAACCTATGATAGACATGCAGTATGACTGACAAATAAAACTGGATTTAATTTTCTACTTTCTTTATGTTTAAGTCACTGAGACTTATAGTTGTTACTGCAGTATAACCAAGCACATCCTCACTTATTGTAATGGGATGAGATTTGGGGGACTCTGAAAGAGAATGAGCCTTTTTTTGTATGTGGAAGGAACATGAACAATTAGAGGCCAAAGAGTGGACTGTGGGAGACAGCTTCCAAAATGGAACTCAAAAATCTCCCCCTCCTGGCATTTATGTATTTGTGTAATACCCTCTCCTTGTGCGTGGGTTAGACGTAGTGACTTACTTCTAACAAGAAGGACACTGCAGAAGTGATGGGATATTGCTTATGAAATTAGACTTCAAAAAGTCTGTGGCTTCCCTCTTTCTCACTCACTCTTATAGAGTCGTTGGTCTGGGGAAAACCAGTGCCATGTGTTAAGGACCTCTTGAAAGACCATATGGCAAGGAATCAATGACTCTGACTCTTATCAAAGAGTACCTGAGGTTTGTCAATAGTCTATGAATGAGCATGAAAGTGCATCTTCTTCCATTTAGGCCTTGAAATGACCTCAGTCTTGGCTGCTACCTTCATTTCAGCCTCATGAAAGACCTGAGCCTTAGGCAGCCAGCTACACTACCTTGATCCATGACCCACAGAAACTACGAGATAATAAAAATTTGGTATTTCAAACTGCTGTGTTTTGGTACAATTCGTTACAGAGCAATCGACAATAAACACAATTTATATTTCTCTACTTAAATATACCACACCAATAGGACAAACATGTTTAACATTATGTCAGAGATGCCAGATGATAAGCATATCTAACATTGAAATCGATGTTTAAATTCTTTATTTATTGCAACATTGGAATATGGTTAAACTTTATTAGTGGATATATAAACCCAAAGCCATATAAGAATCAAATTCATACTTGAGTCATTTGAATAAGTTATATCAAAGATATATAGATGTGAGCAAGGATTTCTAAATGTAAATAAGGTATAATTAGGCATATAGTAGTTATTAGCATTTAGGATACTAGGAAGTTAGCTATTTTGACCTATTTGATTTTTATGGGTAACAGAAAACTTAATTTGTACATTAAGGAGAAACATGGGTCATATTAGACCATTTGCATGTTGTCCCATTATAAGCTGACTTCTACTTAAATAGCTAACCCAATTCTTGTACTGCTTCTAAAACATTTATCAAAATATGATCAAAGGAGTGCAGGGCCAGTGTGAGACTAGGGCTTTCAGACTATTTTGAATCATCTGAATCTAAAAATGAGGGCATGACACCTACATTTTCCCCATAGTGGTTCAATATCAAGAATCCAGGACAGTGTCTATGCAGTAAGCCAGAGAGTTAATGTTAAAGTCTATAGAGCAAAGAAGAAGAAAAGCCATAAGAAAAAAAAAATTACAAAGTATTTGGGAGAGAGCAAGAGTGCAGTTCTTATATAAAAAAATAAACTTATATGCTGAAAACCTTCCCCTGGCAACCTTAAGACAATAAAATATAGCTTGAGCCTCAAAGGAGGGACACTGCTTAGGTATTAGCCTAGTAAGAAACTTGAAAGACAGATATTCTATTTATGAAAAGCCTTTTCGTAGGTGAGTATAATTGTTTTCACATGTTTGAAGTCGACCCTGTTTCAATCCCACCAGGAATTCCTGATGAATACTGCATTTTCTGTGGAGGCAACAATTCATAATCTCCCTTTATTTTTGTTTGTTACTACAAAATCCTCAGTCTCGGGGTTTTGATTAAAATGATGAGACAAGGAATAAAACAAACAGAGAGTCTGTTAAATGTCTGCCCGAAACCAGAGCTGCACCACTGAATATGAAAGACTCTTCTAAACCAATAATGAAATAATCATCCTTTTTGCAAGACAGATAAGAAAATGAAGGCTAGATGTAGATTTCGGGAAGCTAATTTACACTGGAGGAGGGAGAAGGAGAAGAGCAGCTACAGAAAATCAACTGTTAATAAATATCGGAGACTGCAAAGAAGTCACAAGATAACTGCAGCCTAGGTTCCTCCAGCTAGAACATGGCAATCACTTCTCTGAGAAGAGAAGCTGATAAGGCCCCTCCTCTCCAACAGGCAATCATTTTGCATTTTATATTATTTGAAAAGAGCCTGATTATTTTTCTTTGAATGAAACTAGACTGATTCACATTCACCTGTCAACAGAATGTTCCATTCCTCTGTTTTGCCTGTCTATTTAAAGGCATATGACCTGACTGAAATTCTACAGACAAACCTTTCGTTAGAAGTAAATAAATAATAATGGGTGAACAGCTCATGGTTTTTATCATTTTTTATTTTTTGGTATAGTGCCAAATTATACTAAATTAAAATCCACAGCCTGATAAATATGACTGATTTATGCAGTAATGGATTGAGGTCACAAATATTGGCTTTATTCAAGGTCAGATATAATCTTTAAAAATCATATCCAGAGAGGAAAGCCACACATAAAAATAATAATTATGTTATTTGAAGTCTAGTTTAAAAGGGAAACAATATAACATATAATTTTTTCTGGTAACTTGTATAAACATTTAAATATTGCTCTATCAAACAGGGACCTCCAAAGGCATGTAAGACAAACAGGCAGAAAGCAGCTTGTCAATTGACTTATATGGCTTTGATTTCACTTATTGAAGTTGGGTGTTGAGATCCAGAGCCACAGTGGGACAGTGGTTCTAAAAGCATTTGAATAGTATTTCCCAAAGTTATACATATATTACCTATTATTGAAGGATGAGAGGAAACAGAATGCTTCACAGGACATCCCAAAATGTGGCTTCTAGTATGGTTTCTAGAATTTATCAAATAGATATCTTTAGTAAATCAGTGAAACTTTTTTAGTTTTTGTTTTCTCATTCTACCAAATGAAAGAGTTAAATAATATTCTCCAGGACCAATTTTAGTTTAAAATTCAGTTTTGCAAAGTGGATCAGTATATTCTGTGTGTGGAGTGCAAAACTGATCCTTTGGAACATGGAAGATGATTTGGGTGATAGGAGCTTGGTGTCCGTAATCAATAGAACATCAAGTTTAACCTAATTGAAAACCAGTATTCCTACAGAGCCAATAGAAAAGCATTTTTCAAGGGGATTACATAAGATTTATGTTAGCCTGTTTGAGTATGTTTCTTTGTGGCTTGGTATTAACATGAACTGCAGTTTTTGGATTTTTCGTAATGAGCACTAGGTGTTATATGCAAATAATGAATCATGGAACACTACATCAAAAACTAATGATGTACTGTATGATGACTAACCTAATAAAAAAATATTGGTTTTTTTCCCCTTAATTCATCACACAACTTAAGATCTTTTTTCCCCCCAAATGCAGCATTTACATTCTTCAAAGAGCCTGTAGTATCATTGCTTTTAGACAGATATTAAGTTTTCCTGAGT
This sequence comes from Ursus arctos, assembly GCF_023065955.2. Lineage (NCBI taxonomy): Eukaryota > Metazoa > Chordata > Mammalia > Carnivora > Ursidae > Ursus > Ursus arctos. The sequence goes on from NW_026622852.1 coordinate 4,226,609, forward strand.
TATCAACATTATTTAAATGCCGAACTCCTCCCCCCCCAAAAAACAAGAAGAAAAATAAAAGCGTGCACACAAAGATAATGTTAAAAAGTACACATGAACTGTACATTTTTTTTTTATAGTACTCAAGAACTAAAACAGCTATAGGCTGTCAAGGACAAAAAAGAATATTTACCTAAAAAGTAGCCCTGGAGACAGGGTTGTATGTTGGGCATAGTTTCATCATGAACAATTAAATGCAAATATTCCATAAATGCTCATATTTAGAAAATATAAGAAAAATATTGTGAACATTATGAAATTTCCTTTTATTACCAAATTATTTGGGGGAATTATAAGAAAAAAGATTGTATAATTAGGGAGATAGTTCACTGGACTGAAAGGTGGGGAGGCCAAGAGTCTAGCCCATGTTTGGCCATTGGCTAATAATGTGACTTTGGGTGAGGACTTAACATATCTGAACTTCCATCTTGTGAAAAATAAGACTTTTGAGAATATATACATGGAGGTTTGTTGTGAAAAATCATATGCAATCCAAAAGTTGAATAATTGCTATTACTGACATTTTAAGTTTTCTTCCTTCTTCCTGCGACACAAGTTAAAGTTATATTAAATAGTCTTAATCCTGGTCAGATGTGAAACTTTGATTCCATCCATCAGTTCATCCATCACCCATCACATTAACCATTAAAATTTTACTAAGCACCATTGTTTACAACTCACTGGTCTCATTGTTCTGGAAAAATCAGAAATGAAAAACACAGTATCTTTGCCCTCATATATTTTATGGCTTAATGGAGAGGCTTACCTTTTTTTTTGTTTGTTTCTTTAGGTTTTTTTATTTTATTTCCAGTTAGTTAACTTACAGGGTTATATTAGTTTCAGGTGTACAGTATAGTAATTCAACAATTCTATGCATCAGCAAATGCTCATCATGACAAGTACACTCCTTAATCCCCATTGCCTATTTAACCCATCCCCCAACACCCTCCCCTCAATTAACCATCAGTTTGTTCTCTATAATTAAGAGTCTATTTCTTAATTTTTCTCTCTCTTCTTCTTCCTTTGCACGTTTGTTTGTTTCTTGAATTCCACATATGAGTGAAATCATGGTATTCGTCTTTCTCTGACTGATTTATTTCACTTAGTATTACACTCCCTAGCTCCATCCATGTCAGCGCAATGGCAAAATTTCATTCTTTTTATGGCTGAATAATATTTCATTATATATATATATAATTATATATATAATAATATATAATTATATATATAATAATATATAATTATATATATAATAATATATAATTATATATATAATAATATATAATTATATATATAATAATATATAATTATATATATATGTATATATCATATCTTCTTTATTCATCAATTAATGGACACTTGGGCTGCTTCCATATCTTGGCTATTGTAAATAATGTTGCAATAAACATAGAGGTGCATGTATCCCTTTGAATCAGTATTTTTGAATTCTTTGCATTAATACCTAGAAGTACTATTTTTAACTTTTTGAGGAATTTCCATACTGTTTTCTCAGTGACAGCTCCAGTTTGCATTCCCACCAACAGTACATGAGGCTTCCTTTTTCTCCACATGCTCACCAACACCTGCTGTTTCTTATGTTTTTCATTTTAGTCATTCTGACAGGTATGAGGTGATATCTCATTGTAGTTTTTTTAAAATATTTTATTTATTTATTTATTTATTTATTTCTTTATTTATTTATGTGAGGGAGTTTGAAAGTGAGAAAGATCACAGAGGGAGAGGGAGAAGCACACTCACTGCTGAGAGGAGAGCCTGATGCCAGGCTTGATCCCAGGACCCTGGGATCATGACCCAAGTGGAAGGCAGTTGCTTAACTGACTGAGCCACCCAGGCACCTTTCTCATTGTAGTTTTGATTTGCATCTCCCTAAGGATGAGTGGTGATGAGCATCTTTTCATGTGGAGGTTTGCCATCTGGAAGTCCTCTTTGGAGAAATATCTGTTCCTGTCTTTGGCCCATTTTTAAATTGGATTATTTACTTTTTGGGTGTTGTGTTGTATCAGTTCTTTACATATTTTGGGTACTAACCCTTTATCAGTTATGCCATTTGCAAAAATCTTCTCCCATTCAGTAGATAGTCTTTTAGTTTTGTTGACTGTTTCCTTTGTTATGCAGAAGCTTTTTATTTTGATGTAATCCCAATAGTTTATTTTTGCTTTTGTTTCCCTGGCCTCAGGAGACATATCTAGAAAGCTGTTATGGCTCATGTCAGAGAAATTACTGACTGTGCTTTCTTCCAGGATTTTTATGGTTTCGGGTCTCCTTAATCTATTTTGAATTTATTTTTGTGTATGGTGTAAGACAGTGGCCCAGTTTCATTCTTTTGCATATAGCTGTTGAGTTTTCCCAACACCATTTTTGAAGCGATCGTCTTCTTCCCATTGCAAATTCTTTCCTGTTTTATTGAAGCTAAATTGACCATATAATTGTGGATTTATCTGCAGATTTTCTTTTCTGTTTCATTGATCTATATTTCTATTTTTGTGCCAGTACTGTACTGTTTTGATTGGTACAACTTTGTAATGTAACTTGAAGTCTGGAATTGTGACAGCTTTCACCTTTTTGTTCTTCAAGGTTGTTTTCACTATTCAGGGTTCCACACAAATTTTATGATTGTTTTACTTCTGTGAAAAATGCTCTTGGTATTTTGATACAGATTACTTTAAATGTGTAGATTACTTTGGGCAATATAGACATTTCACAATATTTGTTCTCCTAATCCATGAGCATAGAATGTTTTTCCATTTGTGTCATGTTTAATTACTTTCATCAGTGTTTTATGGTTCTCAGACTACAGGTCTTTCACCTCTTTGATTAGATTTATTCCTAGGTATCTTATTATTTTTGGTGCAATTGTAAATGGGATTATTTTCTTAATTTCTCTTTCTGCTGCTTCATTATTGGTGTATGGAAATGCGACAGATTTCTGTACATTGATTTTGTATCCTGCAACTCTAATGAATTAATTTTTAAGGTCGAGCAGTCTTTTGGTGGAGTCTTTTGGGTTTTCAATTTATAGTGTCATATCATCTGCAAATAGTGGAAGTTTTACTTCCTCCTTATCAACTTGGATTCTTTTTCTTTTGGTTGTCTGATTGTTGTGCTTAGGACTTCCAGTACTATGTTGAATTAAAGTGGTGAAAGTGAGAGAGATCACAGAGGGAGAGGGAGAAGCAGACTCCCTGCTGAGTGGGGAGCCCAATGTGGGACTCAGTCCTGGGACTCTGGGATCATGACCCAAGCCAAAGGCAGTTGGTTAACCAACTGAGCCACCCAGGCACCCCTTTCGACATTTTTCTTGCTTCTTGGGAGTAGGCCTGTATTGCTATATCTTAAGACTGCCTTTGCTGCATCCCAAAGGTTTTGGACTATTGTATTTTCATTTTCCTTGGTTTCCACGTACTTGTTAATTTCTTCTTTGATTTCCCCATTGACCCATTGTTCAATAGAATGTTATTTAACATCCATGCACTTATGGTCTATCTAGATTTTTTTTTTTTTTTGTCTTTGGTGTCTAGTTTCATAGCATTGTTGTCAGAAAAGATGCATGGTATGATCTCAAACTTCTTGAATTTATTGAATCTTACTTTGTGAGCTAATATGTGACCTATCCTGGAGAATGTTTCATGTGGACTTAAAAAGAATGTGTGTTCTGCTATTTTAGAATGGAATGTTCTGAATATATTTGCTAAATCCATCTGGTCCAGTCTATCATTCAAAGTCATTGTTCCTTTGTTGATTTGCTGTTTAGATGATCTGTCTATTGATGAAAGTGGGATGTTAAAGTCCTTACTATCATTGTATTATTACCAATTAATTCCTTTGTGTTTGTTATTAACTGTTTTATGTATTTGGGTGCTACTCTGTTGTTTACATTCTTTATATCTTCTTGTGGATTGTTCCCTTTATTATGATGTATTGTCCTTCTTTGTATCTTGTTACAGCCTTTGTTTTAAGGTCTAGTTTGTTCAATATAAGTATTGTTACTCTGGCTTTCTTTTGACATCCATTTGCATGATAGATGTTTCTCCATTCCCTCACTTTCAATATGCAAGTGACTTTAGGAGTCTCTCGTAGGAAGCATATAGATGGGTCTTGTTGTTGTTTTTTGTTGTTATTGTTGTTTTTTTTTTTTTTTTGTTTGTTTGTTTTTTTATCAATTCTGTCACCCCTATGTCTTTTGACTGGAGTGTTTAGTCCATTTATATTAAGAGTAATTATTGATAGATACACATTTATTGTCATTTTATTGATTGTTCTGTGGCTGTTACTGAAGATTTTTCTCTGATCCTTTCTTGTTTCTTTCTGCTTCAATTTATGTGATTTTCTTTAATGATAAGTTTGGATTTATTTCTGTGTATTCTTTGCATGTTTATTAGTGTTTTTTATATATGGCTACCATTAGGTTTGTCTATAACCTCTTCTGCATATAGCAGTCTATATTAAGTTGATGGTCACATAAGTCTGTACCTATTCTTTTTTCTTCTCCTCCCCACATTATAGGTACATGGTGTTATATTTTATATCCTTTAATTTTGCGAGTTTCTTTGTCTGATTTTTTTATAAAAATATTCATTTTTTACTGTTTTTGTGTTTCCTACCTCTATATAATCACTTTTGGTCTCTCCCACTGAAGAGTCATGTTTAATATTTCTTGCAGAGTTGGTTTAGTGGTCATAAACTCCTTTAATTTGTTTGTCTGAGAAACTCTCTATCTCTCCTTCTATTCTGAATGAAAGCCTTGTTGGATAAAGTATTCTTGGCTGTAAATTTTTCCCATACAGCACTTTGAATATATCATGCCACTCCCTTCCGTCTTGCAAAGTTTCTGTTGAAAAATCTCTTGCTAGCTTCATGGGTTTTCCCTTGTAAGTTACTCTCCTCTTTTATCTTGCTCCCTTTAAATTTTTTTTATCACTATATTTTGTCAATTTAATTGCAATATATCTTCATGTGGGACTCCTTTTGTTGATTTTGATGGGCATCCTCTGTGCCTCCTGGATATGGATATTTGTTTCCTTCCCCAGATGAGGGAAGTTTTCAGCTATTATGTCTTCAAATAAACTTGCTGACCCCCCTTTATTTCTCTTCTTCTTCTACTACTCCTGTAATATGAATTTTACTATGTTTGATGGAGTCATTGAGTTCCCTAAGTCTATTCTTGTTTTGCATAATTGTCTTCTCTCTTTTTTGTTCAGCTTGATTACTTTCCGTTACTGTCTTCTAGGTTACAAATTCATTTCTCTGCTTCTTTCGACTGCTGTTCATTCCATTAAATGTGTTTTTCATTTCACTTATTGAGCCCTTTATTTCTGCTATGTTATTCCCTATCTCTGTGTTAAGGATCTCACTTATGTCTTCCACTCTTTTCTCAAGTCCAGTGAGTATCCTTATGATCATTGCTTTAAATACGCTATCAGGAATATTACTTATATCTGTTTCTTTTAGATCTCTGTGTGTGGCCTTGTCCTGTTCTTTCATTTAGGATGAATTTCTCTGTCTCCTCATTTTGTCTACCTCTCTGTGTCTGTTTCTACATGTTAAGAAAGTCAGCTATGTCTTCTGCTCTTGAAAGTAGTGATTTTATGAAGGAGGGGGTCTGGAGTGCCCTGCAGTGCTGTGTCCTCTGTACAGCAGAACCTGGCATTTCAGGAGAGTATCCTATGTATGTTGCTTACCCTCTGATGTTGTGTCTGAAGCACTTTTCCTTTCAGTTTAGTAGTCTATACTGCCTCTTTCCCTGTTGTGGGCTGTGCTTGTTCTCTGCAGTATTAGCAGGACACAGATAGGCCATCTCTGAGGGGGTATGTCTACCAAAAAACTTCTGAGCAGAATGGCTGTGTTAGAAAAATGCATGCTGGGCTACTAGTCCTATGCTGGGCATTGAGTGTCAGGGCAGCTGGGGGCATGAGGAAAAATGGTGCTTGTGCACCCAATGGCTGGGTATGGTGCACACATGGCTTTAACAAAATTTTCCCCAAGCCCAGGTTGACAGGTTTGGTGTCAGTGAGTCCTCAGGAGAAATTGTGTGCATGGCGCACTACTAGCAGGCTGGGTAACTAGTCTCTGTGCAGCCTTGCCTCCGTGCAGATGGCTCTGTGTTTATGTTGGGGCTTGGGGGAGGAAAATCGTGTCTGCAGCTTCCTCAGTTTTGGAGAAGTCCCCCAGCACACTCCAAAATCAGTAAGAATAGGTGTCTTCCCATTTATCCTCCTGCATTGTATAAACTGCCATTTTTATGTTGCCTTTGCACACAGGCTGCTGTTCCTTTAAGAGAAGGCACCTAGTTATCACTGACCCTCCAGGCTCACCCAGTGCTGAGTTAGCTGACTTGTAGAGCTCCAGGTTCAAAGGCTCACTGGTTATACAAACTCATGGAATTCAGCCCCTCTAGTTCTCAAAACTAAACCTCATGAGGATTTGTTTCCTTGTGTGAGCTCCCTGGTAAAAGGGCCTGCTTCTCTGCCCTCTCTGTGTACAGAGCTCCCTTCCTCCTGTGGGTCTCCTCCCTCTGCCTTTCTGGGCATTCAGATGGAGCTGCTTCTTTATATTTAGTTGTGGAGTTTGTTCTTCTAGGCTTTGATCACTCTCCAGTTTATGGACTTGGATGTGCATGATATCTAGTTGTAGACATAGAATGGGGACAGATCAGGGTCCTCCTACTCTGCCATCTTCCCAAGTTCTTCTGAGAAGCTTATCTTTCATGCACCAATGTTGTGCTCATACTCACTTTCTTTTATAAGGTAATGATTAAGTGCATTGGCTATAAAGGCTTGGGATTCTAATTCCAAATTTTTACAGGCAATGTCATTTTAAGCAGGAAACTTTATTTCTCTAAGCTTTATTTTCCTTATTGGAAGCATGTGCATTAAAATGGTAATTAATTCTCAAGATTGTTGTGAATTTAATATAGTGCTGGCATGTAATATGTGTCCAATAAATAAATATTTACTATTTTTCTTTGTACTTTTTCTTACCCTGATCTCAATGTGCCTGCTACAAAAGGGAAAAGCAACAACTGATATCAAGGAGCTGGCCTGATACGATCATTCAGGTCTTGGTGTTGCTACCTGTTGGCCTGGTTTTCACAGCAGAGTCTTGGATTTCTCCTCTTGAACGTAAACAATTTCATAGAACATCAACAACAGATAAGATCACTCTTTGACTATGATGGATCTAGACAAAAACCATTCTATAATGATGTCTGAAAACAGATAAAAACATGAATAAAATCAAAACCAAGAAATGGCCAAACATCCTCCATCCTGGGTGGGGGTAGGGGGCTCATAGCTTTCAGGAAAAGCTTGACCCATCACTCTGTCAGTTGGGGAGCACTAACTTCATACCATCCAGATTTTTGATATTGGAATATCTCAAGAACTAATTTAGAAAAAGAATAATTTCAACTAGATGTTCTTCAGTGAAAGAATACAAGAAGACTACAAGGGATTTCTGACTTTGTTCAAAGGAGGAAAAGCATGTACTTTGGTTTGTTTATATGTTTAAGTTATAAATCTTGCTTTCTTATATTTGATAGAGCTCAGTTATTATCTTAATTTCACTTAGATCTGTGGCTTTGTATTTCTACAATCCTCTGTAGTTTCCAGTGGGCAATTTTTAGGTTATAAATACACACACACACACACACACACACACACACACACACAATCAACTGTGTTGAAAATAAATGCCATAAAATCAAAGCAAACTTGAAACTGTTTGTTCATTCTTTTACCTTACTATTAAGTATTCATTTAAGTTTTCACTGTATATTAGCTCTCATGTAGGGAGTTTGTGGCCCTTTGTCAAATAGGCTTAATTTTTTAAAATTTGTCTTTCTTTTATTTATTTTATAAGAATGGAACCATGTAGAAATTAAAGATCCTTTAGGATAGATGAAGCTGCTGATAGATACATGATATGTGGAAGCATACCACTTTAGCTTTTTCTTGCTTTGAATAAAGTTAGTCTTGAGAATTTTAACTTCTTCTCCACAAATATTTTTAGTGACTTAACTTGGAATGCCTAAGATTCTGTACTTCAATGGGATAGAGTTACTGAGGGAAATGGCCCAAATGAAAACATATGGAGTTATTTTTAACCTAGTCTCAAATTCCTATATGTCCTAAAATAAAAATGAACTGGACAGAAACCTTATGATTCTATTGGTTTGAGGGTGTCTATAATCAGTGCCTTATCTTAATGGAAAGTATCCGATTCTTCCCTCTGGATAGATGACTAGACAAGTATATCTTCAAATGACTGAAGGTAGATGGATAGAACTTCTTAATTGATTACTGTCTGTATTCCATTATGGAAGGTCTGCCTTTGATTCTAAGGCCAGGCCTCTGGCTTTCAGATTCATCATAGCTTGAATGTTTTTCAGAGGACTTCTCAGCCATGGAAAGAAGATATGACATATGATTAATTATTTATTTAGATCCAAAAGTATGTGTTGGGCAGCGGGCCACATGTTATTCAGAAGGCACAGACTGAAAGTTGGTTAAGACCTGCAGGTCTTCCCTGAAAATAAATGCAAAAGGAGACATATTATCATCCCTCCAAGTAAGAAAAGAAAGAACAGGAGATGACTGGTTGTTGTATCTAGAGCACTTTGCAATATATATAAAACTCAAGGAAGGGCTCTATATGTTGTGCATATATTACTGCTGGGGTAGGGATTGATTTTTAGAAAACATGGAAGACAGTTTTTAAGCACATTCCCTTGTTCAGGGACCTATTATAAAATCCTAGGTCTAGTATGAAATGGGTATTTTATGCAAAATACTCATTAGTTACCTTAAGTAAAATCACTAATCTAATTGCCATCCTGTTTACTTATGTCATATGCCTGGGTCTCTAACCAGAAAACTCAGAGACCACAAAATACATTCATGTTATGAGATTCACCTACAGTATTTTGCTGCGTTAAATTATTGAAAGGAATAAAAACAAAAGGAATAAAGACAAGAAGGCCAGAACCGAGATATAAATGGTGAAAACTGACTAAACAAGATCCAGATTAATTTAAACCTAGGGAAATTTTTAGCCACAGATCACTTTGTTGGAAAGGTGAATATAAACTTGAGTTAAATAGTATTAAAAAAAAAAACTATTTCAGAATTTGCCAAGACTAAAGAACCACAGACTATTTAAACTATATAGGTCAATTTCTTAAGAAAAGGTAAAATAAATTAAAATGTAACTTAAGGTCTCAAAAATGGTTTTATTAAAACCGATGCTAAACTATACACCTACACATATACATATTTACCTTGAGACATGTAAAGGTCTAGTGTATATGCATATATTTATTTGTGTGTATGTGTGTATGTATTATCTTAGTGATAAAACTGAATGGTGCTGCTATGATCATTGAACATGGCATTAGAACACTGTGTTCTGATTCTGGTTCTCCTCCTTTTTAGCAGTGTGGTCTAGCAAATCTTTGAACTTAGTTTGTGGTTGTAAATTGGCAATACCTATTTAGTTACACAAGATTGTTATTAGTCCAGTGGTGGGTACAAGATCTGGTGTCCTAATCAGTTCAAAAGTAAAGACTAATAGGTCATGGTTGAGTGACAGCTTTGACTCCCACTGCTGGAAATGAGTTATCCTTGTTCCAGCTGGCAGTTGTCTTGTGACTATGAGAGAGGTGGCTTGGCAAAAAAGCCAACATGAGGAGGAGGATGAAAGGAAGGAATCAGAATTTGAGCAGAAAAAAACTTGATATCCTACACTGTGAGTCTTCCTGATTCCTGGACCTCTTGTTACACAAGACAAAATATTCCTTATCACTTAATTCAGTGTGAATGTGATCCAATTTATTCGTAGCATCTTTTTACGTTTCCAAACTGAGTGCTCTCCTATTTATCTGAATCAAGCAGGTATTAAATCTCTAAGAATAAAGATAGCTTATCCTGGTTAGGTCCAACTATGGGCAAAGAACTAGTTCATATTTTACATATGTAACCTCGTTTAACTTTAGGATCTTCTCACTTTACAAATAGGAAAACCAAAGGTTCAGAGAATGAAACAATTAGCCTCAGGTAACACAGGATTCTAAACAACATTGTCTGGTTGTAGATTTCATGATTTTTTTTTTTTATTATACCACTGAGCAAAGCAATTGTAAGTCTTTATGGATGATATCTCTGGTTGGTAGAAGTCTGCTAAAAATGGATTCTTTAAACGGTATGAAGAAATAGCCTAGATAATCACCAATGCTTTTACACTGAAAGAAGTAATGGCTAGACAGTAGTGGCTGTTCCTTTTCCCTTCTAACCAAGAACTGCAGAAACCTTCAGAACAAAGAAATTATAAATGCCTACACAAAACCATCATTGATTATATTTCCCCATGTGTTTCCCTCACTATTGTAGCAATTCTTTCCTAATTCAAAAGAAGCTATTATTAAAAAGCTAATCTTATATGAAGAACAGTGTATGCTGCAAATATCTCAAATTGGATACTAAACACAGTTTTACTGAAGGGTTAGAATAGCAGGACTATTATCAAGTCATAAGGGAAAAGAATGGAATCCTCTGAATAAATATAAGAAAATCCTTATCATGAAGAATGGTTTATTTAACTACAAACAGTGGCATCTTCAGAAAAGCATTCTTCTCTTTTTTGTAAGCAACATATAAAATTGTCAGGTTCTACCATACACATGTCAGGAGCAGGAAGAAAACTGAAATAAGTATTGAAAATAAGAAGCATTAAAAAGCAATGCCGAGCTGAGTGGAGGGAAACATGAAGATGGGAAAGGGAAATAAACTCATGAGCTTGCATTTTGGCATCTAGGTCCTTCTTATTTTTATCATATTGAATAAAAGCAAGGAATATCTTTGTATAGATAACTTCTATTTGGTAAAGGTGAGTGCAGAAAATTTCAAAATCAATAATTTTGTTGTTCCCATGTTTATTTTGATCAATTTTCTTAACAATGAAAATATTAACTATTGTGTCTTTTAATAATAAAGTTGGGATAGGAAACCCAATCATGAATAATTGGAGGCTTTGTGATTGTAAATGAAAAAGCATTGCTATATTATTGTAAGATTATGATCAAGTCCAAACATTGAACTTCTCTAAGAGACATAAAGTAAAACGTTTCCAATAAAACACTTTTATTAATAAATGTCTTATGATGTTAGAAATGCTTTTAGAAGGTAAAAATAATCTTCTATTGATTAAAAAAGACTATACAAAATCATCCTGATTAATTTAATATAAATAAACTGATTATTTGGAATAGAGGACCAAATTTGAGGTGATAATCATAACCAGTCATTAAATTATTTTAACGATGGATACCACATATTTACTCATCACTGGCTGTGTAGAAAGCCCAGAAGTGGGAGCTGGTGCACAGCAAAAATACCACAATAATGTATAGCCTTTACACTCAAGGATTTTTTTTTTTGCCTATGAAATAATATAATTATGAAAAGTAGAGCATGTTGAATGCACTAAGAGAGGTGTACACAAATTTTCGAGTCTGGTGCAAAAGGTACTTATTTTCAATTGGAAGATCAGAAAAAGACTTCATAGAAAAGATGCTGTTTGGATGGGCCTTGAATAATAGTGTGCTGTGTAGAACACACAGATGTGGAGAACATGATTGGGAAGAGACCAGGGTTAGAAAATCCTAGACAGCTTTCCAGCAATGTTAATTAATGTTGATGGAATTTCTTCGCTTCATAAATATGTACTGTATTACAGCATGAATCTTAGATCTATTGCTCTTATCTTTCTACAGATTAGTCAAAAGTCACCATGCAAGCTGGTTACAAATTAACTATATACTTCCCTTCAACATCCCCCGGTATTTAAAAGTTCTCCATTGTCCTCTGGACATCTTCCACATTCAGTGGAAGACATTAAAACTGTCCCTGATAGCTGTTATTCAGCCTTCTACTATTGTTGGGTCAAGTCGAAAGTTACACAAAATGCCACAAAGCAAACTGTCACAAGGTATTAAATCCAGACTTTAAGAAGGCCAAATTATATCAGGTGCAAGTTTGATCAATAGTTTCCTCTTCTTTTATTAGGATCCTCTCTAATTAGGAGGGCATAATGATATACCCTTAATTGTTGCCTTAAGACTTCTGTCTTACAGTTGTGGATTAGCAGCAAGACTGGCATTTCTATTGAGAAAATAAACTCCTATCAAGTGATCTTCTGGACTGTTGCATGAATCATGACCTGAGGAGGATGTGGTCGATTAGCACAGAACACAATTGTACATGTGGGGACGACTTTTGGCCACTCTGCTCTTGAACTTTGAAGCTTGGCTTTCTTACTTTCATTTAATTAAGAGTCTTTTTCTGACTGTCCTTTAGTCTACTCCTTAAATGCTGATGTTTCTGTAGGGTACTGTCCTCAGACATCTTTTCTTCCAGTTCCTGGATTGTCTCATATCTTTCCATCAAATCAGCAATGATTTTCACATCTCCAGTCTTCGTCCCACTCTTAAGTGCTAGACATGGATTTTTCAGCTGCCTACCTGCCATCTCAGTCTAGAAACAACAATCATGCTAATAGCTCTGATTTATTGAACAGTTACTATGTGCTAGGTACTGCTGGAGCACTTTATCCAGTTTAAACTTCAAAACAATTCTGAAAATCAGATATATTTTTCCTTTTTTATCTGAAACTCAGACAGACTAGCTCATGCACTCAAGGTCATCCGGCTTGTATATGGTAAAATTTGGATTTTATTCCACTCTAAAACATGATCCATTGAAACCCACGCATCTCTCTCTGTTTTTCACATCATCATTAATCAATTCTATCCAATTAAAAAACTTGGAATTATTTCTTCCTGTCCATCAATAAGTTATTAGTTTTGTCTCTTAAATATCATTTTAATCCCTCCTCCTCAATCTCACTCTTACAGTTCAAATTCTTATTACATCTTTCCTGGGTTGCTGCAAAATGGCCTTCCAACCATTTTTCTTTCTGTCCCCAAATTTTCCTCCTTTTAATCCATTCTCTCCATCTCTGTAATAGTCATGTTACTCTAAAACCCAAATTGGATTATAGGTAATTTAAATTTTCTTCTTTACATGTTTTTTTTTTCAGTTTCTGATACATCAAACAGGTATTTTTACAGACTCAGAAAAACAACATGTGCTTTAACGTAAAGAAGGTCTTTGGATATATTGAAATTTTTACATGGAAAAATGACTTTTTTAGAGCAGTGCTCTAGAAAGATTAATTTGGCAGTAGTATATAAGAAGGACTGGAAGAAGAAGAAAATGAAACCATAGAACTTGGCTTTCTCTGCTTACTGAAGACTTACTATTTACAGTGTGGATGAAGACAAGGACGATATGTCTCTGATTTGGGGATCAGATTAAATTGGGAACCCTGAAATTTTGCCCTGAGTGATCCAGTGCTTTTCTGGGTCAACTCAGACTAATACTGGTTGCATTACTGCTAAAATTAATGCCATACACCAGGGAACAGATGTGAGTTCATCATGCGAGTTCAATAGGGACTCCTGATTTCTAATCCAGCCTGATACCTTCTTTGGCTTTGGGGAATTGAGTTAGTAAATCTGCTTTGCAAAATGTGGTTGGTAAATATGCACAGGTCTTGTTTCATTAGTTAATATGTCTGATGCTTCCAGTGACCACATTTTTCACTGCAAACAAGTCTCTTTATAAACAGTTTATTGGAAATTTTTTACCTTCTTTGGAGTACTCTTAATTATCACCATAAAATCAAGTTAATACACTTATTTATGATGTTAATCTACTATTTCAAGAAGTCCAAGTGAGCTAGTCGAATCCATGCATATTTGACAAAACCTCACATGGACACTTTAAAAATTACTCCTTACCTGTAAGCATTGCTGTGGTCTCAAGTTCCATAGGCAACACTCACAACCTCCTTGCTTTCAACTAAAGAGTAGGTTAACTATACATAGTTCTGGCTCAATTTTAATAAAATTTACATATGAATTGTTTAGATTATGTATGTTTATGAAGATATTTAGAACTAAATATTAAAGCAGTCGATTAGAAGGTGATTCTAACGCCATTGAATGAAATTGGAAAAAAAAAAAACCTATATGTTTTTGTTTTTTTGTAGCTTATTGCAAATGGATTTGGATGTGAATTACCTGGAAACTGTGCTAATACGTATAAAAACAATCAAAAGAAATCTTCAAGAGCCATTTCTAAATTTAATAATTTATTATTATTACAAAATAATTTATAGAACTAAGAATTTCAGAGCTCATAAGATAGCTTACATCTTGGAGGACCATATTAGGAAATATATCCTAAAGTATCCGTGGCATTTAAGAAAAGGTGAAGTATGTGGCTATTGAAGAATGCAAATTAATTCAGAGTAGTTGTGCAGATCTCTAGGGGTGGTAATTTAGTCTAATGGGAACTTAATAACTCATATTAAACACATTACTAATCTGATGCTTTGCTTACAGTAAATTAGAACCAGTGAAATTATAAATCACTTATTAAAGAAAAAAGAGTGTCTTCTTGAATTGAATTTGAATCTTCTCTTAACTAAGAAACAGCAGGTAGGAAGAATTCTTATTTCCAAATGAATTCCAATCAAGTTTTATATTCATATTAGAACATTAAGTAAACATATTTAATTCAGATAGTCCAAACCAGTGCCTTTTGTGTAATCACATAATACTCTAAAAATGAACCAGGCACTTAACTAAGTTGGCACTGAACTAAACACTGACCTCCATTTCATATTCTTTTTTTCAGTGAGGGGCTTGAACTCACGAGCCTGAGATCAAGACCTGAGCTGAGATCAAGAGTCAGATGCTTAACCGCCTGAGCCATCCAGTGCCTCTCCATTTCATATTCTTGATGGGCAGGAATCAAGTATTTAGAATTAAACAATGAGGCAAGAAACAACAAATGTTGGAGAGGATGTGGAGAAAGGGGAACCCTCATACACTGTTCGTGGAAATGCAATTTGGTACAGCCACTTTGGAAAACAGTGTGGAGGTTCCTTAAAAGATTAAAAATAGAGCTACCCTATGAACCGGAAATTTACCCCAAAGATACAGATGTAGTGAAAAGAAGGGCCATATGCACCCCAATGTTCATAGCATGTCTACAATAGCTAAACTGTAGAAGGAGCCAAGATGTCCTTCAATGGATGAATGGATAAAGAAGATGTGGTCCATATATACAATGGAATATTACTCAGCCATCAAAAAAAAATGATTACCCAACTTTTGCATCAACATGGATGGGACTGGAGGAGATTATGTTAAGTGAAATAAGTCAAGTAGAGACAGACAATTATCATATTGTTTTACTCATTTGTGGAACATAAGGAATAGCAGGGAGATCACTAGGAGAAGGAAGGGAAAAATGAAAGGGGGGTAAACAGAGGGGGAAATGAACCACAAGAGACTATGGACTCCCGGAAACAAACTGAGGGTTTTAGAGGGGAGGGGGGTAGGGGATGGGTTAGCCCGATGAAGGATATTAAGGAGTGCACCTATTGCCTGGAGCACTAGGTGTTATATGCAAACAGTGAATCATGGAACACTACATCAATAACTAATGATGTACTGTATGGTGATTAACATATCATAATAAAAAATGTAAAAAACCAAATACTTGACAATGCATTGCTCAGGATTCGTGCTTAATTACTTCTAAATAATAATAATAATAATAATAATAATAATGCCCATAAAGGTATCATAAAATTCAGATTCTGCATAAATTGTTGTTCCACAGAAACAAAACAAAGCATCAAGGGATTTTTCTTTTCTTTGCATTTTCTGAGGTGACATGGACCAGCATTTTCCTAATACCAAGTAGGCATTTTTATGCCTTTCTTATGGACTTTAGTTTTTGTCATTATACTGGCTCACAGATATTTGTCTGATGTAATTGCAAAGTCAATAAAATACATCTTTGTATTTGTCCATTCCTTTATTCATCCATTCACTCATGTATAAAAAAATCTACAGAGTGCTTACGTTGTGTCAAACATGGTTCTAGAAGCTTGCAGATACAGCAAAAAACTAGACAAAGTTCACATCCTCATGGTTATTCTAATGTTGGGGAAGCAAACAATCAACACAGTAAGCACATCTTTATGTCCTACATGCCTCTGAGGGAAGAGCATGATAAAGGGGAGAGAGTGAGCTTATTAAAACTTTTGCTTTCATGGAGGGTCTTAGTGATGTGCTATAATATAAGCACAAATTAGAAGATGAGCTAGTGAGCCATGGAGATAGCTGGGGGAAGAGCATCCCAGATACATGGGTTGGCAAAGTAGAAGCCTTGAGATTGTTCAAATAACAACAGGAGACCAATGTGTTGGAGCTGAGTGTGTGTTAGGGAAAGCAGTAGGAGCTGAAGTCAGAGACTTAGTGACAGAGATGGTGGGACAGATGACATATATATTTGTAGAGCATACAAAAGACTTTGGATTTGATGATGGGTGGGGGCTCATTGGACACTTGTAAGCAGAGAAATGACATGATCTCCCATGTCCCTAAAAGAACACTCTGGTTATGAGGTGAACACTACACTGGTATGAGGGTAAGTAGAGGCAAGGGAGATCAACTAGGAGGCTACTGCAATAATCCAGGTGAGAGATAATAAGTGGGTCACATAAGAGTTAAAGTAATGGATTTGAAGGAAGTAGTAAGATTCTAGATATATTTTGAAAGTAGAGCCAATAGGAATTGATAATGGAGTCAGTGAGCAAACTGAAAAAAAGAGGAGAGTCAAGGATGCTTTAACATTTTGGCCTGAAAAAACTGGAAGGAGGGAGCTGCTATTACTGAGTGGTGGATGACTGGAGGCAAGAACTCCTGTGGGGTGCGAATTCAGGAGTTCTATTTTGAACTTGTTAAATTTTAGATACTTAATAGGCAACCAGGTGGAGACATGGTATGGATAGTTGGACACATGAGTTTACAGTTCGATGTAGAAGTCAGGGCTGGAGATATTAATTTGGGAGGTGTCAGTAAATAGATTGTAGTTCCCTAAAATACAAAAAGCTCCAAAAATTCGAAAAAAACTTATCAAACATCTTATAGAAAAGTATGTTAAATAATTAAACAGTTCGGGGGTAAAAAAAAAAAAAGAAAAAAAAGAAATGCAATGGTTCTTTCTCATATGCAAAGATACTCAATCTTGTTTATAATAAAGAAAATGTAAATCAAAGCCATTAGGTTAACAAAAAAATCTGAAGATTTCACAACATATAATGTTGGTACAGCTTTGTGAAGATTTACTTTGTGGAGAAACATGCTCTCTGTTACATTCCTGGTAGGAATGTGAAATGGTACATCCACTACAGAGGAACACTTGGCAACATCTAGCCAAACTGACCCAGAAATCCCAATCCTAGAAATCTACCACAAACACACCTAACAATATATACACAAAGCTATTTATTGTAAGGCTTTGTAATAGCAAAAACAACTTGAAACAACTCAGATGTCCATCAATAGGAGACTGATTGAATAAAAATTATGGCCCATCCATATATCAGAATGCCATGAAACAGAAAAGGATGAGGGATATCTCTGTAAACTGTTATGGAGCAATCTTTACAGTATATTGTTGAGTGAAAAGGTGAGGAAGAGACAAGTACACGGTGTGCTATTATTCATCTAAGAAAGAAAGGTTATATGAAGGTATCTGCTTGTATTTTTTTTTTTAACTGGGAGGACAAACCATAAATCAAGTTTTTGTAAAGCTTCTGATGGAGAAATGTAGGGTAGAGAAGAAAGGGAAGACGGATAGAAATAGAAATTAAGACTCATATTTATGTTTTAATTCATATAGAGGAAATAGGATAAATGTTCAATCTGTTCCCTTTATTTACCAGTTTGTTTTATTTTTTACTTTGAAAACATATAAACATTTTATGTAATTATACAATTAAATTAAATTTAATAATCCCTAAAATTACTCTGAAACTGGCACTAAGAAACCATTTAAATTCTCTGGCACTAAGTTTCCTAATCAGCAATATTAAGAAGTTGAACTAGAAGGTCTTTAAACTACAGAATTTTTTACATGTATCAGAGTCTTAATAATTAGATTCTTAATAATTACATGTAGTATGTTTTGTAGAATAGTAATTTTTTTGGTACTTACTTTGTCAAAAGGTTCTTTGCTGTGTTTTGCATATATTATCTTCTCATTTAATCCTCACAGCTACCCTACGAAGTAGGTGTAATTGTTTGGTTTTTAAAATAAAGAACCTTATTCCTAGACAGGCTAAGTTACTTACCCTAGATTATGCAACTGTTTAAGTCTTGCAGCCAGGATTTGAAACCAGTTCTATAAAATTTTAATATCTGCCCTTTCTAGTATTCTATGCTGACTTCTCAAGCTTAATGAACCACACACCTTTTTTTTTTTTTGAACCATACACTTTTCATTTTTTGCTTCTTGAATATATGGGTTGATTTTGATTATTTATGAAAATAAAAGCACCAAAGTTGGATTCTGCCAAAAATCAGAATAATTATTTCACTTTTAAGTAAGAAGGGCAATATGCACTGTTGACAAGAATAAAGATGTTTGTACTTTAATGGTATATATAACTATTTGGTAATTTTCATGCTCTTACCAATGTACTTATTGTTTAAAATATTCTATTAGCACATTTGCAGGAAAAAAATTAAGTTAATAATTGCCATAAGATTATTGTCAAAGACTAAGGGGAAAAATGGTAATATCACTAACATGTATGAAATTTCCTTTGCCATCCCAGGCTTATTTGTGATTATCCCCAATGGTGAAACAGTTATTTCATGCTGGTTCTTACTTTTTTTTTTTTAGCTACTCTTTACACTTTCCTAATATGTTTCTTCATGGTTTATTCTGTTTGTATACAATGTGTGATTTTAGATCTATTGATGGTATATATTCCTGCAAAAGTACTTGGGCCAGATCAATTGAGCAGCAAAGCAAATACTTGTTTTAACTGCTTGCTTGCTCGTTCTATTTAAAAAATACCCTACATGGCCAATCAATAGAAAGTTGGGAGAAAAATGTAAGAGAGAACAAGAAATCCCGGCATGTTAAGATAGAAGTATTTTGTAAACATAACCACGGCCACTCACTGACTTAATGAGCATGAGGTGACTACCAGTTAAGGAATGGAAACACATACGAATTATTGGACTGGAAATCAGTCCTACTGAGAAAGCAGTTGGTGTGTCACTCCTGTGGTGGCACAGCATCTTAACCCTTTACATTCTAAGATAGTTTTACTTTGCTTTTACCATGTGTGTGGTGAAAAGAACACTGGACCAGGGGTTAGACCTGGCTTTCTGTCTACATTATGTGACTTCATGTAAGCCACTTCACCTCCTTTGGCTTGGCGTTTTTGCCTGTGAAATGGGGGATTAACTGGGAGGGCTGTAGGATTTGACAGGCTCTAACTTCTGTGACAGTGACCTGTCTCTTTAGGTCAGGTTAGGAGTAAGATGACGATCAAAATTTTAATTACTGTAATACTACTGCATATTAAATGAAGAATCAACAATGCACACAAAGTCCCAAGATAGACTCTTAAGCAGAAGTTTTAAAACTTGCTTTCTCAAGAGGGTTTAATAAACTACTGTAGGCAGTGATTTCAGGTTCTGTTAAAGATCTTATTACAGGGTATTGACTTTAATTCTCTTTAGTGGAACTCATTAACTAAGAGAAGTAAATACTGTAGGTGTCATTAACTAAGAAACAGGGCTGTGGGGGGACTTGGAGAAACTGAGTGTTTTTGAGGCAACAGGGAAGAGTTCCCTGTTTTGATGAAGAGTTATGGACGAAAGTTAACACAGAGCACCGTGCTGCCCTATTAACTGTTCCTGGTTAGGGTATTTGAAAGTACTCTGTGCTATATTAAATGCATTATGTTTTAATTACACTTATAATCATTTAATTTAAAACTACACTTGGAAAACCAAAAGCTGCTGTTTTCCTTTTCTTTTTTAAGATAACACTATTGATTAAGTACAAATGATTTGGGGTATTTGGTTGCATTTATTACAAACGTGTTGTAAAGGTATAAATTTTAGTACCTTTGTATTCAGATATACTGACACATTACGCTAAAAGGCACATTTAGCACCCAACAGAGTATCCCTAACATTCCTGAACATAGGTCCATTTTTAAGCGAGACAAGTAAATGAAAGTGACATGCTAGGCTAGAATACACTAAGGAAGAACTGATCATTATTCTCTTCATAGCATATCCTATGATTGAATATACAAGTATATATAAGACAATAAAAAAGCAGGAAAAATGCAATAAATTCCAAGAACTTCCTTTCCTTTTTCTATAGCAATGCTTATCCCTTGTTTAGCACTGTTTTTTGAATAAGTATAGTTTTGTTTGCACTTTTATTTGCTAAAGGCCTAGTCACTTTCCTGGAAAGTGTGCCATTTAGCATAAGTGTCAGTATATTTGAAAACAGAGGGACTAAAATTTCATCTTCCTTCATTTTTACCTATTTCTATAAAAACAATCATGGCAAATGTCTGGCAGAACAAAAGATAAATTTAAACCAGTTCCAGCACTTACTACCCCCCAGACAAAATGACAACCATAAAAGAACTCTCATTCCTAAACCAACAGAGTGTTGCCTGCCTCCTACTAGCTAAGGAAAAGCGCAAGGTATCCTGGATATTTGTTGATGGACATCAGGCCTGCTCCAGCTGTCAAATCCACAGCTGTTGGATTTCCTTCTGAGTGATTGGTGCCACGGATGCCCTCCAGCTAGTATGTTCCCTGATAAGGTCCAGTGGAGAGCTGCAAAAGAGCTGAACACTTGGCTTCTAATAGCAAATGCAAAAACAAATTTCACAACAAATTGCATTTTCAGCACTGCCTGATGCCATACGATTAAACGAGCTGAATTTGTTCCAGTCCACTAACTTGGAAGACATCATGATGGAACAGTTTCTCTTGGTGACTGTTAAATGTTAAAGCAGTTAAAGGAGAGGGATTTTTTTTTTAACTTCTACTACAAAGCAGGGGGTGGGGGAGGGAAAGCTGATCAAGCTTATTAGAACTGCTCAATTAGGAGAAAGCAAATAAGGCCATTTAACATCTTCACCAGGGTAAAATCTGTCAGTAAGACCTCTCCATGACTTTCCTTGTGCACAACTTTTTTTCTTTAATTTTAAACTTGGAGAGCAGGAGATGAACAATCCAATTATTTTTTATCTAGTACCTTTCCCCCCCAAAGTCTTGTATAAATATACAATATAGGAAAAAATATTGATAGATACATTCACAGAATGCCTACTATGTGGTCGACATTACAGACATACGTTACCTTGTTTATTCCTCTCGGCAAGCCTCTATGATATATACTAATACTATAACTTTTTACACATCAAGGAACTAAGGCCCAGAGAGGTTAGGTAAGGAAGACCGCAGACTAATACCTAGCAGAAGCAGAATTTGAACCAGTCCTTGTGGGTTCAGAGTCTGTGTCATCAATCTCTATACTCTGCTGCCTCTTGAACTTCTACTAGTTTGATACTTGTTCAAATACAGTACTACCATCTGGCCCACTTTCTTGGGAAGAATAGTTTCAGTGCAAAATCAGTTGTAAGACTCATTTGTGTATTAATGATTAGTGTAAACTACAACCTGGTGAAATTGCTCCATTTAATTTTAGAAAGGGACTTCCATTAAAAAAAATCATGCATTGTGGAAAATGTTTCATGTCTGCTTTCACATGTTTCTTCATGACTCATTTGTTGTGGCAGGTGTGCCTGATAGTAGTTTACCACAGGGTATGCAGTGGGGTAGTTACATACTTATTCAGGAAAATTAGGGAGTTACAGGAGAACTGGATTTGCTACTCTGAAACTTCCTGATATTCTCTTCTCTGAGTTCTAGAGAGAAATAAAAATACCCTGCCTATTGTACAGTGTTGCTATGAGAATCAACCATGACGACGATTTGAAAATGCATCATGAGACATTACAGTGGGTGTGAAATTGAACTGCTCCAAGGGGTAGGCAGGCTGGGGAAGACACCAGAAGACTTTCCCCCACTGTTGTAGGAATTATACACCTGGATATGGGACAAAGACACTGTGATACAGTTGGAATGAAGAAGGCAGCTCCTCAGGGGCTTATACAACCCAAGGGGTTAATTTAATACAATTGAGTCAAAGTCATTTACAACTAACAAATAACACACATAGCAGCTCATGGCTTTCTTCATTCAATCATTTATTGATTCATTCAAAACCATTCATAAAATCATCTGTGCATCAGCAACTGTGATAGGTGGTCATCCCATCACAGAGTAAAATAGCACAGTATCTGCTGTGGGGGAGCCAATAGTACAGTGGAGGAGACAGGTGAATAAAGAGACAAGTACACTAAACTCTCCTAGTTTAGGGGCAAGCACTTCTACAAACTTTTCAGTGACACCCTTTCCTCTGCCTTGACTGTTACCTGTATCCCATGTTGGCAGTACCTGGTGGCATGGTTGAAAAGCTGCACTCTGGTGTCAGCATGTCTGAATTAGAATCCTGATTCTATTCCTTGCTAGATGCAACCTTGTGATAGTTACTAACTTTCTACTCCTCAGTTTACTCCCGTTTTCAATGGGGGTTATAATAGGGCTTACCTCACAGAGTTGATGTGAAATTACACATGGTTATGCATGTAAAGAGCTTAATACAGAAAAAAATGCTCAACATCACTAATTATCAGGCAAGTGCAAATCAAATGCACAGTGAGATATCACCACATACCAGTCAGAATGGCTGATATCAAAAAGACAAGAAATAACAAGTATTGGGGAGGATGTGGAGAAAAGAAATCTTTATGCACTATTGTTGGGGATGTAAATTGGTGCAGCTACTATAGAAAACAGTATGGATGTTTTTCAAAACACTAAAACTAGAAGTACCAGACAATGCAACAATCCCACTTCTGAATATTTACCCAAAGTAAATAAAAACACTAATTCAAAAAGATATACACCCCTATATTTATCACAGCATTATTTAAAATAACCAAGATATAGAAGCAACCCAAGTGTCCATCAGCAGATGAATGGGTAAAGAAGATGTGACACACAAACACACACACACACACACACACACACACACACACAGGAACATTACTCAGCCATTAGAAGAATAGAATCCGTCCACTTACAAAACATGGGTGGGCCTAGAAGGTATTATGCTGGAGAAATAAGTCAGACAGAGAAAGACAAAATCCCTTTGATTTCATTTTAATGTAGAATCTAATAAACAAAACAAACAAAAACAAACAAAAAGATAAACTCACAAGTATAGAAAACAAGTGGTTGCCAGAGGGGCGGGGGAGGGGAACTGGCAAACTAGATGAAGGGGACTAAAAGGTACAAACTTCCAGTTTTAAAATAAATAAGTCACAGGGATGAAAAGTACAGCATAGGGAGTATAGTCAATAATATTGTAATAATTGTGCATGGTGACAGATGATACCTACACTTGGGATTACCATTGAGGAATGTATATACTTGTTGAATCACTATGTTGTATACCTGAAACTAATATGTCAAAAAAAAGCTCAGTAAAATACTTGGAGAACAGAAGGTTCAACAAATGTTTCAAATACTGTTATGATAATGTTGCCAATGCTAGTGACAGTCACCTGCTTCCCAGCCCTAGCCATTTACCTCTCTCAACCTCAGTTTCTTCCTCTGTGATATGGGGCTATAATAATGCCTACCTTTATGGGGTTACTAGGATGAAGTAAGATCGAATCTCAAGTTTAGGAATTTCAAATTTCAAATCAGATCTAGAACCAACTTTCTACCTGTACTTTCCTACTTCATCTCTTCCTTTCTCCAGCCTCAAGGAAAGACTAATACTGATTATTCCCAATGCCATCAACTTCCAGGTTCAGAATGATGCTTACATAGGTAAGAGTGAAAGGTAAAGAAAGCCAGGAATAATGATACAGGATTCAGAGCAAGTCCAAGAGCAACCCTGAAAGTTATGGAAGTTCTTATAAAATTTTAGCTTGACTGATGACTTAGATCTAGAGGGGAGTTTGGTGTATTTTTTGTTTGTTTTTTTGTGCCTTATCTTTCTTTTTCTTCTGATTTTATTTTACAGTGAAACAACACTCTCTTCTTTATTGAAATAATATGAAGAAGAATACAGATATTGATATAATAAAAAATCTCTTTGTATAATCCATAACTCTATTGACATAATATATTATAATAAAAATTAATTTAAAATAGAATAATTAAGTGAATTTTGGTTGCCAACATGTATTGCTTATACTTCTGAATCATTTCTTTTTTTCTATTATTTTCTAAACTAAGTTCAATGGGGCATTAATTCTATGGAATTTTAAGAAGTAAAAATAAAAAAAAGGTTTCTCTGAACAAATATACTTAGGAAATAACAGGATTAATAAAGTTGGTTTTCAAAAAAATCTTTAAGTTGATTCAGATGCATTAATATGCTGAGAACTGAAAGTCCCCTTGGCCAAAGAGATTCTAATAGGAAGGCTGCAGGTCTTACAGTCAACTGGTTTCATCCCAGTTCTGCCTTTTTTTTAAAAAAAATATTTTATTTATTTATTTAGGAGAGAGAAAGTGCAGCGAGAGCATGCACATGAGCCCATGAGCTGGGGAGAGGGGCAGAGGAAGAGGGAGAAGAAGGCTCCCCACTGAGCAGGGAGCCCTACTAGGGACTGGATCCCAGGACCCTGGGCTCATGACCGGAGCCGAAGGCAGATGCTTAACGGATTGAGCCACCCAGGCACCCTACTTTGCCTCTTTTTAATGCGAGATCCTGAGTAGGCAAGAGGTTTCTTATCTGCAAAATGGAGAGGAGGATAGTGCCTGCCTCATAAGGTTTTTATATGAGAATTAAATGAGTCAAATCCGTAAATTTACTTAAGAAGAGTAACTAGCATCTAGCAAGTGCTTTATATGGGCTATAAATAAAATTGGATTACTTCCCACACTTATTAATTTTCCAAATCTCCTTTCAAGGTGTATCACTCTGGGCCAGTGATATTTGGAATTGTGAAGGAAAGGCTACACTCCTTGGTGACCAGACAACCTAAGTGACCACCTTGTCTTCTCTGCTGAATCTTTGCTGACACCAAGAGGAAGCCAAAGTGCTGGAGACAGCCGAGGAAAGGCTTTTTGAGGACTGTGAAAAATGTGGTTTTTCCTAAAAACTGATGAGATGACCTAGGTAAGCAAATGGATTATAAATTCATATTTACCCTCCAGTCAAGAGTAATTGAAATACAAGTTCTGTAATCCATAGCTATTTCCACATTTTTTTCCTTTACAAATCTCTCAATGGGATGCTTTTTGAGTTTCTATTCGAATCTGTGCTCCCCAAATTGTGATTCTAAAATGCCATAATAAACACTTTTGCTTACATTTCGGCACCTCATCATTACTTTGTAAACAGAATAAACCCTGAGTAATGCTCAAATCATTTCACCCTGCTCAGTAACATAGCCATTGCCATAGCTCAACCATTATCCTCTCATCTGGGAATGAGTTCGCTACCTCTGATCTTTCTTTTATCCATTTAAGTCTCCATCGATACAGTTTCTTTCTAAAACACAGACTTTAATGTATTATTCCCCTCCTAAAAAAACTTTCTCTCAAGGGCTTTGTTTCCAAGGGCCTTATAAAGTCCAAACTCTCTATTCTAATATTCAAGGCTCTTCAAAATCTAGCCCCCACCATTTTTGACATACACTTCCTTGAAGCCACTTCCACTCTTATAAAACCTCACCCCCACCTAGCCTTCTCACCAAATTGCTCTTTGCTTTTGTTTGGCCTGTACTGTCTTCCCCAAAATTTTTCTGACAAAATACATTTGGGTTTGTTTCTTTTCTGAAGCCTTCTCTGGTTTATTCCTCTTTGATAGAATTAATACTTAAATTTATTCTTATTAATTGGGTGTGATAGCTCTTTCTTCATGTTGCCAGCAAAGCATTCATTCCATTGTATGACTGCTATGCCTTGCCTGTTCACTTTGTTCATCTCTGAGTCCTGTAGGGCTGGGGAATGAACTATACACATAATATCTATGGCCTAGAACACAAACAAATGTTTGTTGGGGGCGCCTGGGTGGCACAGCGGTTAAGTGTCTGCCTTCGGCTCAGGGCGTGATCCCCGCATTATGGGATAGAGCCCCACATCAGGCTCTTCCGCTATGAGCCTGCTTCTTCCTCTCCCACTCCCCCTGCTTGTGTTCCCTCTCTCGCTGGCTGTCTCTACCTCTGTTGAATAAATAAATAAAATCTTAAAAAAAAATGTTTGTTGCATTGTACTGAGTAAAGAAAAAAAAAGATCTTTGGGAAATTATTTTTTATTCAATTAAAATTTTGTAAAATTACTTATTTTAATTTTTCTATCTCTTTTTGGCCATTTGCAGGATTCTCAAAATGTCAAATTTTTGTCACTTTCTGGTTACAATTTATTCACATTTTTTAATCACTCCTATGTGATTTGTAGACCCACCTGTAGATGGGCTTTGAACATTGATGCTCGGTTTAACTTCTTTCTTCCCTTAATATCTCGTTTCTAAAAGATGTTTCACTGCCAAGACAAGAGTAGCGACCGTTGGCTTAAAATCTCATATTTAATCCCGCACCTCCCACCCTCAGTAACAAAATATATTTCAGTCTTATTCTGACAAGAAAGTGTCTTTCCAATATGAAAACACTTGATAATCTTAGGTACAAAAAGGACATTGGCGTTTTTCTTCCTCTATGGAAGGCTGCTAAATCAGACAAATTAAAGCTAAGTGCTCTTTAACTTGCATAATGAAACAGGCAAGACTAGTGAGCATTGTAAAAAAAAAAAAAAATCCAAGACTTTTGTCTGCAATGGTGTTATCAGTATTATTCTGCTGGTCAGGGAATACAAGCAAAGAGAGGTTTTTTCCTCTGTCATGAATGCTGGCCAATCACAGCTGACCTGTTAAGAAACACCATTGGAATATCCCACCCCACATGCTCCAGAGGCAACAATGCAACCTCCCTGGGGCACCATTTTGGCATTCTCTGAATACAAGAAGCCAAATAGGCCTTTTAGCTATGTTTCATTTGTGTAGCCCAGCTGTTAGGTAGCAAAAAAAAAAAAAAAAAAAAAAAAAAACATAAACATTGTCAAAATGAAAATAAGATGAGCAAAGAAAGGTACACAGTTTTTCCACTAACGTGGATTTCTCTTTTTATATCTCATGTGCCATTTAGAATATATTACATTATTATATATGTATAAACATGTGTGGATATCCTCTTTAGATTTCAATCTGGAGATACTTATAATTGAAAATATTGGAAAATAGAATTGCTAAAAGTTCCTGGGTTGATATAAGGTACTTAGAAACTTTTTCAGATTTTAAAATACTCTCCAAAAAGTTTTTTTTTTTAAATAAATGTCTAGATTGACTTGTTTTCAGAGATTACTCTGGTTTAAAAATAAATAGAAAGGATTATATTTCAGGAAGTGTTTCATTCAAAATAGCAAATTTCACAGATGATTTATTCCATAATGATAATGCATCTCCTGATGTTTATTAAATTAAGGAACTTGATAACCAGGAAACTATTATCAAAAACATGTCCTTAAACATTTGGCCAATAGCTAATAGTTCCTTAAAAAGTTTAAAGTAGCTGTTCATTCTGTATTCAGAAGTCACAGAGATAAATTTAAAAATCCTTCCCAATGAATTTTTTCACTACAGAATAACCCTGTTTACATTGAACCAGGCAAAAGATATGCACTATCAAGTGAAGGAAAACCATTTGAATGTATTAAGAATAAAATCTGTATCAACTCAGAACTCGATTCTATGATAAGGAGGATTGGATACCCAGCACAAGCAAACCTTTGGAGGAATTTTCTGTGGAGTGAAGATGGAGGATAGATCAGAATTCTAACCTCCACCCCAAGGGATAGAGCAGTTCTGCACATGGCAGAGAGTCAAAACTGGCAGCTGCGTGTTCCAGTCTGCAATTCTCTGCAGAAAATGGGCATCTGCCCCACTTTCAAAAAAGATTGAGACTAGGGGAAAGGAAGATTTTTGTTCTTCATTAGCTCAACAAAATGTGTTCTGTAATTTTTTTCATCCATTCGATGTGGACTTTTCAAAGAAATATATAAACTCATATTTAAATAAAAGAATAATATTTTAAAACACTCTTGAAAAAGCTTGGAATCTGAAGGACAAAACTATAAGAAATTTAAGTAGGGGAAAAATGGAGAAAATCACGTTCTGCACACTTTCCTTTAGGTAACTCAAATTCAGTATTTGGATAAAGATAGATCAGTGGAGGGCTACCTAAGCTCATATCAGTGACTTTTTTTTTCAAGTTATTACAAGAAATATCATATGTAAATAATTCCTGTACTTTTGAAAACACTATTCACAAAGCTTCATATTCCAAATGACTTTTTTTTTAAGTAAGTGTTATGGGGGGGGGGGAGCTACTGATAAATCTTGCCAAGTGCAGGAGGCCAATATAGCAACCAAATCAGTCATTGTGGTTAATATATTTGGTCTCAATATCCTCATTTTAACTTCCCTACTTTGTGCATTGTGTATATGTTCCTTTTAAAGGTGTTTTGAAACTTTCTGGAAATAAATATGAGTTTTTTTTTTAAAGAAGAAAGTACTCCAGGACAGAGTATAATAATTCTTCCTATAATGTAAGAGATGTGTTCAAATTAGGTCTTAGTATCCATTCATTTATATGTTAATTAAGTTCAGGCTGTATTTAATGTTCAGAGAGCAGAGTCAACTACATTGGACATACACTTCAAAAGAGTCCAAAGAGTTTGACTGCAACCAACATGGGTAACTTAAGTAAATTTCTATTTCAGAAAGTAAGTTTGTTCCCATTGACATTTTGTACCTTCATAATTTATAAGATATTCTTATGTTATTTAATAGATCCCTCCAGCTTTCTCTGAGGTAGTACCTCAATTTATTTCCCTGACACTTGCAGACTGATGATCTGGTCTGTGAATAGAAAAGCAAGGAGGAGAAAAGGAGTTGATTGGCAGTAGCCAAGACTGAGTCATATTTCAAGAGGTGAAAGAGCCACAATTACAGTCTTTAGTTACATGCCTCTCTCTGGTCAAAATATGGGATGGGATGACATGGCAGAGGCTGTTGCCCTCAGCAACCAGGTAGAACACTTTACCTAATCAGCTTGAAATTCCTACACTAGGGCTTAAAGAGGCTGTGTAAAATGTTTACTTTAGTAACATGAACAATATGGTGCCTAAGGAAAATTAAATGCATTTTTGGGGGGAAGGTGAGAAAAGCATCATGCTTTGTCTTTAATCCAGGAGATATTGGTTCATGGAGTGAAGAAAACAAAAACAAGACAAAGAGGAATAATAACTGTATTAGTATGCTCAGGCTGCAATAACAAAACACCATAGACTGGGTGGCTCAAACAACAAATTTTATTGCTCAGTGTTCTGGAGGCTGGGAAATCCAAGATCAAGGTGCCATCGGATTCAGTTTAGAGAACTCTCCCTCTGGCTTGCTGATAGCCACCTTCTTACTGTGCCTCCCATGTCAGAGAGGGAGAATGAGAGCTAGCTCTCTGGGGTCTCTTTCTTTCTTTTTTCTTTTTTTCTTTTTTTTTTTTTAGATTTTATTTATTTATTTGACAGAGACAGCCAGCTAGAGAAGGAAAACAAGCAGGGGGAGTGGGAGAGGAAGAAGCAGGCTCCAAGCGGAGAAGCCTGATGTGGGGCTCGATCCCGAAGCACCGGGATCACGCCCTGAGCCGAAGGCAGACGCCCAACAACTGCACCACCCAGGTGCCTCTGGGGTCTCTTTCTATAAGAACACTAATCCTATTATGTCAAGAACCCACCCTTACGATCTCATTTATCCATGATTACCTCCATAATGGCCAAATACAGGCATATTGGGGTTAAGGGCTTCAACACACAAATATTGGCAGGACACAATTTAGTGCATAGTAACAACAAAAAATTGTAAGAAATCAGTCATGAACATCACTAGAGAGCAAATCAAAGGAATGATAGAAGACTATAGCACAGTATGATTCAAAGGCTGTCCTTGGACCAGAAATATTGTCATCACTTGGGAGCTTGTTAGAGACACAAAATCTCAGGCCCCCTCCTTAGACCTACAGTTTCAGAATCTGCATTTTAACAAGATCTTCAGGTGACTTGTCTGTACATTGAGGTTGAAAAACATGGTTACAAAACTAAGCAAGAGTTAATTTGTCCATTGTCTTGGAACCTCTCCCATAACTGGAATTTGCAAAATTATTTATTGCAACAATGTTAATATTCTTAGGGGAAGCTTGGTCAGAAAATTCATTAGCATTATTTTTGCAATTGTAGGCAAAAGTTATCTCATTTTGTGAATAAAACCTGTGATAGACCATTAGATTCCTTGCCTAGAAAGTTGAGAAAAAAAAATCCTCTTAGCCTGGACATAAACTAAAACTTTGGTTAATGTACCATTAGCTTAAAAACATGCTATTCATCTCTTACAAGTGCTCTGTGGTTAAAAAATGACATTATTTTTGAAATAACACTTTAAACTAGGCATATATTTTCTACAACATAGGGAGTGCAACATCACTTATAATGGAATTTTCAATTATGTAGCATTTCAAAGCAACTTTAAAAAAATTTATTCTGTAATGTCAAAAATGTAGAATTATGCCCACAAAGCTTAATATTTTGGCACAGTCTTAGAAGTGTTTATAAATCAAAAGCCCTTCTTATAACTGACATTTATAGGTCTCTACCATATATTTCCTTATTATTCTGCCTGAACACAAAAATGGATGAAATATGCAACATATTACAATTTTCTTTGCCAATGAGAACGGAAAGATACACCCTTCTCTATCATTCTTCAAAATATTAGCATTAAGAGATCACTGAAAATAAAAATAGATAGTCTTTAGATTATATTTTGATGTGGACAGCCACTAAAAGTATGATATTCTCCATATAATAATTCATGATAATTTGAAGGACTCTGTGTTAATGTTAGCATGTATTCTGAGTTAATTTTAAAGTAAAACATTGAAATTTATTCCTGAAATCTTAATGAATGCTTCTTTAAATAGCAATGTAGATTAATAATCATATGACTTGCATAATTATTAGCTCAACATCAACAAGTATACATCCATGTTGCTAAACCATGACTTTTTCTTAATTCGACTATATTTTGGTTAGTTAGTTTTACATCTGAGCGACAGTGCAGAGCAGGAGTAATTTGTATTTATACAGATCGTACAGAATACTGTACGAGATAAAGCATTAATACTATGTCAAAGATCTGCTAGCTTATGTATAATATAGCTCTAAGTAGGCAGATATTTTTGGAAGGGCCCATTGAGTCACTGAGCCATAGAGTTGCGTGGGGGAGGTGGCATCAACATGCCATCATATACTTCAGGGGATTGTACAGCACAAAGCACAATGTTGAATCCCTCAGAAGTGTGATTATTTCACGAAAACCACACCCCACTGAGCTGCCTTATTGCTGTTATAAAAAATCTTTATTATAGGAAGCTCTTTTGTGCTGTAAGAAGATGAATTCCACACTTTAGAATGTTAAACAGCAGTTTCAGCAGAGTTCTGTGGTTCACACAGATTAATCTACCCCTTTGGAATATTCATGATTCAATCAGAATGCTCTTTAAATCTCGGCAATTTTACCATTGTAAAATAAACTAGGTACATTCTGATGAAACAGCCTGTGCCTAGCAAATGCCTTCATTAATTTTTTTAAAAGTATTTTATGGATTCTGTTACTATCAAAGAACATCTCTCTATGAGAGCAGATTCAATCCCACTAAAACAAAATTGGTATTATTGAAAAACTTGGTACTTGAGAAAAACAGGATAAAACCAAAACATTATGAGGCAAAGTGCATTGACAATGCAAATCAAATGCACACGGTTTAATTATAATTGTGTATTAACTGAAGAACTGGGGATTATAAATGATGTGTCTCTGGTGAAGAGTTCAGCTGAATACATTACATATTCATTAGTTTTCCATTTTTATTCACTAAATGTCCAGTTTTCTCTCCTACGCACTTGGCATTGTGCCTTCATGACTGAAATGAATATTTTCAATTTATATATATTAAAGGACAACAAAGTATTAAGTATAACACATTTATTTCCACTAAACTGCATATTTTTATCTGATTTGCAACTTGTGTTGGTTTTGTACAATGACAGAACATTCTATGATGACTATTCAAAGATTAGATTTGGAAAGTGTTGAAGAGTCAGTCCCTCAAGACTCTCAGTCTTGCAGATGAAGAAGTGTGTGTGTTGGGGGGGGGTAAGGGGGGCGTCAACCCACTGTAGTCGGTGACTCCACCCCAGATCCCACCCTTAACTGTGATATAATCAGGAAGAAGCCAGGCATAAAACTTTTATTTCAGCAAAATTTACAGACACCGTCAACTGATCCGTTTCCAATAAAAAATCATTGTAGTTATTGGACATTATATGTGTGGGGAAGGGAAGTAGGAAAGGGCATTTCAGGTGAACTTTTCAGTTTTAAGTAGATGGTTCTCATTGTACAAACTATTTCTAACACATTTATTCTTATTTGGCACCATCTTTCCAAGGACTGCCTCTGATTTGGCTCAGTTGTTGAAATTTAAGTACAGTTTGTATTTGTATCTCTGAAAGAAAAGTTGTTAAGGGGGACAATAAAATATCTCTGCTTTGGTTCAGATGTTCCAATGTGAACATCTTCACAGTGAAAATTGGGGAATTTAAAAACTAAGTCATTACTATTGATTAAGATACATGTATTAATTATGATTATATTTATATTTCATTATGACTTAAAAGCAACTGGCTTAACTAATATATTACATTCATTAGCAACTATTTTAACAAATATGTCACATATTTTCTAGGCTTACTTTGATATGTTTCCTAAAGAAAACTTGATCCTATTTCCTAAAATGATAGTTTTCTAGAATGCTTTAAGATCTTTCATAAGCTAAAAAGTGATCATACTTCACAAAAACGGAAAATAAAAGGACTCAAATTAATACATTTGGTAATTGCTGATCTCAATGTGCTGGTTATGAACTGAAATTCTTCAGACATTTCTTCTCTAAAACCAGTTTGATAGAGTTGATTGACTGCCTGTAAATTTAATACGACTTGATCTGTTGAATCAGTTAAACTCAAGTGCACAGGGAATTATTTTTTGTGTTTGCCTTTTTTTCTAGGGAAGGTTATGATTAATATAATGAAACTCCTTGATATGAAATGCATAGTTTTATTAAACTATCATCAGACAGCAAAAGAAGGGAAAAACTGGACCGAGATGGAACTTTTTGGAACCCTCCTAAATGGTTTACTTCTTACTTATGCCTTCGATTAGTTTATCGAATTTATTTACATGTGAGCTTTAGAGAATGGTAAACATGTCATGAGGGACAACAGCAGAGAAATCACCTGGTCAGATTAAGTAAATCACACTCTGGACTAGGCTTTGTACCCTATCAAAGACTAGCCATGGTAAGAAATATGGAGACTTTCTTATAAGGGAAACCGTTTAAAAGGATGAACAGGATTAGTGAAAAATCTCTCACATCTAGAAGAAATGGACTCATGCTGGTTGCTTTATAACAAATACACTGATGGAAGGGTGGGGTGACTGGTACCACTTATCCATGAGGGGCACACTTCTCCGTACATCATCGAATGCTGTCAATGTCCTGCACTAAATGTGGTGCTTCCTTCAAATTAAAGCCCTTGAGCTTTATTATTGAGTTCATTAAAGCTCAGGAACTTACTTCAAGAAGACATTTTCCTGTTTAGGTGCTAGAGCAATTAAGAATTTTAAGTTCTGTGATTGGAAACATTTTCATGAAAAGAAGATGGAAAAAAAGACAGACTGCAGGAAAATCAACAGAGAATTCTGTCCTGTGAGTGCAGATCACAAGAAGAAAAGGCGAGGAAAGAACTAGGTTTTAATTGTGTCTATTCCAGACAAAGACAGATTGCCTTGGGTATTTAGGAAAGCCACAATATAGCAGCATATTGGTGCGCCTCACTCAGGCTTGCCATCTTAAAATGGGCACTAACACCTCCTCTCTCTCCTTCACAGGCCTAGACAGCAGCAGGCACTCCTGACATTTCCTTCTACCTCAGGGGCTTGTTGCTGGGAAAATTTATGGTTCCTTCTTCTGGAATTCTAGGGTCCTATGCTACGCAAGAAAATGATAAACCAATTGGGGGAAATTTATCTGTATCTGAAAACAAATTGACATTAGCTCCCCAGTGTATTATTTGCATTTTAATGGCCACTTTATATGAGATAATTAAAGTGGGAAAGAATGCTGGTCATTTCAGATACCTAAATAGCTCCATTCTGGGATTAGAAGACATCCTCAGAGAAACCTAGTAGGTATCAATCTGCTTGTCTGTACAAAGAGCTAGTCTGGTAGGAAATGCTTATTGGCCTCAGGTCAATGCTATGATTTACATGAAAAATCTAATATTAGTGTATTAAGGCAAATTTTACTTTCACCTAAGACTATCTTTTTAGTGTAGAAATCTGTTTTGGAATCCCTAGCTGTCTCAGAAGACTCACCGTTGCTTTATTGTTGTTATTACTTGGTTCACAAATATTTACTCTCACATTATTGATGATATCTAATCAGTCAGGATGATAAAACTCAGCAGAGGGAATTAAGTGGGAAGTGGGGGGCATAAAAGGGGAGAGAATTGAATAAGAAGGAAAGGCAAAATTGGAAAAAATCTGGCAAAAAGGAGAGAGTATTGTACAGTTTCTGGTCTTTGTCATCTGTATGTAGTGAAGTAGTTAGGTCTTGGATTTTGCCTGAGGCATTTGGGATTAGCCTCAGTTTTCCCATCTATGAAGATAATAAGTACTTTGACAATATCATGGGGTTGTCATACAGAACCACTAAAGTGCAAACTCCATTATTCAAATAGCCTTTTTATCTAATCAGTGTATCTTTCACTTAACATGGGCTTCATATTTTAGGCACTTAATAATTGTTTACTGACTTAAAGATAAACTTCACAATCAAATGAAGATAAGGTTGCCAACTAGCTTGCACTGAGAGCTACACCAGGTAAGAAATATACCTAAATTTGCCTCCAAGATACTAAAAGGACTTAATTTCACAGTCACAAGAGTTTGACCCTCTCAGGGTCAAATATAATATACTTCATATTTGCATATTATTGTATTTTTTCTCAGAGATACATAATCATACTTTCCTTTTACTCTTATAAAAATCTCTTTGAAGTATATTAGGAAGCTAATGTTATCTCCACTTTACAGGAGATAACACACCCACCACCCCCTGTATTATGACAAGCTTCCTTACATACTTACAGGTTCTCAAAATATTTTTTTCAATTCCTATTTTCATATGTGTTACAACCTTTCTAAAATCCTCATTTTATGTAATGGATTCTGTAGTAACGCTTGCATGGTATGGGAGAAAACCAAGTTTGGCTGGTTAATTTTTCCTGCAATGTTAAAAACTCAGTCCCTAGCCTGGAGCTACATATCCTGGTCTGAAATCCCATGACTCCTTGTCCCAAGCTTCCTCTTACTGATTTGGCTGTTTGGTTTTTGTGGTGATTGTGGCGGTTCACAATCTCTTTGATACTCTTCCCTTCGGGAGACGGAGGCCTGAATATGGCTGAACTTAAGGACTTGTTTCTAATAAATAAAATAAAGCAAAATGATCAGAGAGAATATGTCTTAAAAACATACTATGGCTTCCTTCTTGGTTACTCTGTCTCTCTCTCTCTTCAAATACTTGCTTTTGGTAAAGCTAGCTTACCAATGAAGGGGCCAACGTGACAAGAAACTGAGGCCTCCTGCCAGTAGCTTTCTGAGTGAGCCATTCAAGCCTTCAGACTGGAACACAAGCCAACATTTGATTGCAACTTAATGAGAAACCATAAGCCAGAATCACCTAGCTAAGTCGTTCTCAAATTTCAGTGCCATGAATTGATGAGAAAATATTTGGTTGATAATTCACTACTCAGTAATAGTAAATGCTGTATTTTTTGAACATTTTTGTTTCCATAGTAGGAGAACACAGGCTGACAAAATCATTTGGTCATGCTGGTTGAAATTCTGGGCATAACAGAATACACAGTAAAATGTATGAATCATAAATGTATGGCTGAATTCAATTTGATATATATACACACACACGCACATACATACATGTGCTTATATTTCTAATGTATCATTTGTTTATACCTTTGCTCAATTGTTTAAATAATTGCTACTCATAACACTCTGAATGCTTAAAAGATGACATTGATTCTTCATTTAAGGATATTCATAAGTATTGAAGTCAATTAAATAGGATATGATCATGTTTCTTTCAAAGTGTCACTGGAGAAGTTCCCAGATGGAATGAAAACTGAGAAAAAAAATTAAACTCATTCTTCTTTCTAAATGCATCTTACTGAATTATTGAACTATACATATGCACACATATGTACATATATGGAGACATATAGTGTGTGTGTATATCTGTTTGTGTGTAATATGTATGCATGGTGTATATCAACTATATGATATTATAAAAAGTTACTTCATCAATTCCATTTCTGTATTTATAAAATGAATGCTATTATTACTACACCATAGAGTTATTACGAAGATGAAGATAAAAATGCCATTATGTATCTCCAATGCCAAGCATAGTGCCTTATTCATAGAAATCACTCATAAAGTATCAATTCCCTTTTCTCCTTTTCTACCTTTCTTCTTTGTTTCTTATCTGTAGCTAATTAGTGCCACAGAACTAATTGAAAAGGAAAGAAGTGTAATAGGCTCCACAAACAATAGTTGAAACCCATGTGAAGTTTAGGTAGTTTTATATGTGTACATTATCACAATTTTTTTTTTCTGGAGAAAGCAAGAAGGGTTTTATCTTTAAATGTAAAACTGGTCTTTAACCATCTTTTATTCCTCCTTGATAGAAATTGTTTTGTAATTTAGGTGGTCAAAGCCTAGAAATGAAATGTTAACATGGATTAACTCTTGTTTTCCTATAACATTCATATCCCACACAATTGTTCCAGTAGAATGCTACCACATTTCATTGGTTTTGCTCTTTGTTTAAAAAGAGGTATTTTTAAAAATCAATAATACTCAACTTGAAGGGACTGTTCTTTTATTTTTAAAAGTTATGTTTACTTACACTGGATGAAACAAAGGAATAGTCCTATAATTGACTATTTTCTGGACTTCAGACCTGAGTCTCTCTGTCTTAAGCCAAAGACAAGTTATTGGAAGCCTGCTGTGGGCTCAGACAATTAATGGAGCAAGGAGATGAGAACAGGAAGAACAGCAGCAGCTCATAAGAACAGCTGGTGAATCTGTTCCTGCTGTGACAAATAATTTGTCATCTCTCCTTCTGTCTTTGCATCTCTTACCCTAAATTTAAAGCCCAGTGAACAATATTTGATTGACCAAGCTGAGGTCAGGTATCCTCTCTTGGCCGTACTGAAATGGTGAGAGAAAATGAATATAGCCCTCGTGGCTGCTACCATGGTTGGCAAATACTTGAGTTTACTCTCACAACAAAATTATACTTGATGGAGAGCAACAATTCCCCAAATTAGGAAAGACAAAGGTAGGTGGTCTGGAAAAAATGACTAAGTTCTTTTGTCATGTCTTGACAAACTAATTTGAAAGGAAGAGAACTTGTACATGCCAATGAGATTACAGAAATGGGGAGGGGGCATGATAAGATGGGAGAGTAAAATTTTATAATTATATGAATATTAATATCTCATGTTTGGTTAAAACACTGATAATAACAGTAAATATACAAATTGGAAACATTTTTAAATTACAATAGGGAATGTAAACATAGAATAACTAGAAAATACTAAAATCTTTGTCAAAAATTGTTTATTTAAAAATATAATGTAAATAAAAACATTATTTAAGCAATAATAATGTATTTATCTAACTTTGCACATTAAATCATAATTAACTAAGAAATGCTATAATCAAGTGGCTAAAAATACAAAGGGGATAAAGCTATATCTTTTCTCTTAAAAAAGATTATGACCTGAGAAATTCAGCCTAAGATTACCATCTTATGTTGGATAATCTAATTAAAAACAACCCACTCCCGAACAATTAATCCTAGGAGCTAAGGCAAACAGATTTTTATCACTTTATAGTGTTCAACCCAAAATGAATGCTTCAAATAGCCAATCTCACACTTGCTTAATCTACTAGGTGAGCTGAAACTTGAAAATCCTTATCTTCTTGATTCTTATCAATGAGGTGGGGGGTGGTGATATAACAAGTTAAAAACATAGTTAAAAATGCCTGGTTTTCTTGTTGTTTTGGTGACAGGATTATATGTCTACTCTCTATAAATACAGGAAAACAAATGAGTAATAAAAGATGATTTCAGTATAGATGCTAATTACTTGTACTTAAACACACAAATGGAACTCTATCCTTCATTCCCCCACAAAGCATTTTAACAAGCAGTTATTGAATTTATGTAGTTTTGTATCCTGAATTCTCTGCCTGGAAGAGACAAATTCGAAATATAATATTCTCTTACGAGTATATTATTGGAAAGTGGATTTCTGACATAACCAGGAATTTTACGAATGGAACTCATGCAAGTGATACAACAAATCGGAGAATAAAAAGTTGAACAAAATTTTATTTTGGCACTTATATGTAAAAGTACGTATTTTTTTGTATATTTATATATAAAATTATACAATTATACATAATTAAAATGGTAAGACTTTCCATCTGAAGCTGCTTAGCATTTTGGAAATTATCTTATTTGCCAAGCAATACTACTCTGTACAATATATGCCATTAGGTATGTACCCAAGTTAGCTTTTTTTTTTTAAAGATTTTATTTATTTATTTGACAGGGAGAGAGACAGTCAGTGGGAGAGGGAACACAAGCAGGGGGAGTGGGAGAGGAAGAAACAGGCTCCCAGCGGAGGAGCCTGATGTGGTGCTTGATCCCAGAATGCCAGGATCACACCCTGAGCCGAAGGCTGAAGCTTAACCACTGAGACACCCAGGTGCCCCCCTAGTTAGCTTTGTTTTTCCTCTAACTACTTTTGTTACTTGTTATCTCTATTAAGTTTTGAGAGCAATAACAGGTATGAAATTTAAATGACTGAGAAATACTTCCTTCTTCTAGTAACCAGGCCATTACCTCTTTCTGCTCTCTTTGTCAGTGTCTCTGTCAAGAAAACTGGTGATATGCAGAATAACATGGGACTGTCCAAAGATGCATCTCCTTTTTCATTATTTCACACTCTTTACAATTCTATTTCACACTTTTTTTTAAAAAAAGTATATTACCCTGGCAATGTCACTATTTACCTGTCCATTATGGTGCAGTGGAACAGATGTAGCTATGTGGAATAATAGGTTAAGACCCTTTTGTATGCTGAGCTTGCAAGACTAAATTCTCTAGCACATAGAATGCATTATGTTCATCTTGCCCTTTAAACTACTGAAAAGAGGTTTTAGTACAGTTGCAAAAAATCAACTATTAAGAAAGAACTTGTGGAACATCAACTACAGTTTCTGTTTTACATGCAATAAGAACTACTAAGTATTCGAATACTCAAGTAGCAGAGAACTACAAATTGTCTGCTATGTACCATCATTACCAATATGTCCATTCAAGCTAGTGATATTTAATTAGCTAATATGTAAATCTAGCTCAATTTTATTAACGTAAACCAATTCACTATAATGAAGCATACAATTACATGTTTCTATCAACTGTCAAAATATTCTGCAACAAATTATGAAATCTCTTGCTACTTTATGAGGTTTATTACGGAAGTTTCATAATACATGTCTTTTCTGAACAAATACATAACATAGATACACTAACTGATAAATTGCTTTTTTCATGTTTGACTTAGTATTTTCTTAAGGCATTAAGAAAGTAGTTTATATATTTGTAACCAATACAATTAGATCAGCCTAAGTGTATTTCTAATTCTTTCCTGTATATTGCTCTTCATCTTTCTGCCTGGAATGTCTCCTGCTTTAATGCTAATGGCGGAATCCTCTCTAGTGTTGAGACCCAACTCAAATCATGTCTATTTTAGGAAGTGACATTGCTTGTCACCTGGAACTCCTCTTACTGACACTTGAGTCTCATCCAATGGTGGTTTTCCATCATTGATTGAAAACACAAATGCCCGAGATGTATCCTAGATCTACTTAATCACAGTCAATGAAGGCGGCTAAATTTTTACAAGTTCCTAAAGTAGTTCTGATGAACATCAAAGTGTGAGAACCATTGCTCTATGCTTTATTTGCAAATCTGGTATCTTACTATTCTTGGCTTTGTTTTACAGTCATTTATATTATGTATCTTTGATTTTCTTAAAAGTAGCTTTTGAGGGTGGAATCTGTGTTCACTATTCTCTTTATAG
Source organism: Ursus arctos (assembly GCF_023065955.2). Classification (NCBI taxonomy): domain Eukaryota; kingdom Metazoa; phylum Chordata; class Mammalia; order Carnivora; family Ursidae; genus Ursus; species Ursus arctos. Next base: position 4,267,179 of record NW_026622852.1, read on the forward strand.
CTCTTATAGTACATGGTAGGTGTTACATAAATGTGTTGAATAAAAGTATTGAGCAAATGGAGAGATGAATGAGCTCCAGGGTGATTTCTAACAACATAAAAGTTGCATTTCAGAATGTTTTAAATTATCTTGTTAACAGTAATTTTGCAAATTGCCTAGAATTTTTCTAATGTTAGGGCCACAGGTAGTAAGCAATGGGAGAAATGCATTAGTTAACATCTACCTGATAACCAAAGCTAGTGGTATTTTAATTTGGTTCTAAAGCAGAGATAACAAGGAGAGTTCATCTTATGTTCACCTCTGATTATTAGTGGCTACTTGGTGTTCTGGGTTGAGAGGAAAAAATCTGAGGCTGTCTATAAATTCAGTATAAAGTAGTCCTATGTACCTTGATAATGCGTTTGGCTAAGGGAAAGAGATGTCATGGAATGTATGCTAAGAATGTGCCATCCTTATATTCTTTAAAAGATTAGAGTGTCCTTTGGGTGTTGTAAATAAAAAGGCACAATTCCATCAGCCATCACAAATTCAAATGCCTGCAGGGACCACGAAGGTAAATACAAGTAAGTAAAGTAGCTCTGAAGCGGACTGGGCTAACTGGAGGGCAATTCTAAAGAGCTATCAAGCACCTAGCCCTGGCTGGTCAATTGTATTCCAAATCTACAGTCTACAAATCCAGTGTTATTAGATAGTAGGAGCCCCAAAACAAGATTTCTCTGGGTAAATTTCCTGATTTCCGAATGTTTTCAACCAACTCAATTTATACACACACACACACAGAGTAAATAAATAAATATAGGCCAAATAAATAATTACTTTTTACACCTTGTAAACTTATTTAGATTCTTTGTCTGTCTTTGCCTACTTCTAGCTCTCTCTTTCTCTTTCCTGGATGTTCCAAAATGATTTAGACAGTTAGAATCAATCGCTAAAGATTCAATCCTTCATTCTTTATAAAGGGAACCTCCATGGTGAACTCCTGACACTGTCTTTGTCCCAGAAAAGACAGCTTCAAACAGCCCTTTGTTGGCTATTTTGTTTGAAGGTGGTGGATCTCCATACCTTATACAGACCTTCTTAAGGTGAATGAATGAACTGGAGCATCAAAAGAAAGGATCAAATATTCTTTTAAATTTTAAGAGTCTCAGCTAATGTAATTACAGTTCTTTTAAGGTTAAAATGTGTTTTGTCTTAATAAAAGTAGATAAACAAATAGGAAGAAATTGGGAAGAAATGCATATTAAAAACAAAAAACAAAACCAAAGAAACTTCCAAATGTTTTGGGTTCACTTTGAATTAAGTACTATTTGAATTACTACAAACCAGTTAGGGGAAATCATTCTTGTCATGACCAGTATTTTGCCTTGCAGCTTGCCTTCTCCCAGAACTCCCTACCACACGGTTAAACAGCTGCACAAGCAAATTCTCTAATACCTGGTCACAATGCTGAGTTGACATACTTACAATCACAGAAAGCTCTAGGGCATTGTCCACAAGCATGTGCATGTGTGCCTTCCTATTTTTCTCTTCCTGAAGGGCTGTTTTCACCCACCATGTACTAGTATTAATAGAACTTGCTGACCCCAGAGTAAGAGTACTTCACCTGTGAAGGAGTGTAGGTGTTGCATGAAAGGTTTGCATATCAATACTAATACCTGTCCAACCTTACTTAGCCCAATAAATCTCTCAGAGGGTATAACTCAGGCAGTTGACCACAAGCTGTTATAATTAGGTCAGATGAGGAATGCAAACTCTCTGCCATTAACCATGTTTTTCAGCTCTCCAGATTTGAACAAATACCCCCAATTGACCAAAGGTTAACACTCATGACCCAGCATCTCTTCAAACAGCAGGTGGAGACATGATTTTCATTTTCCTTGAGTTTATTTAAAGTCTCTCCGATATGCACTAAACTGGTAACATGATTTGCATTTCAATGTTGGAAAATTAGGCCTGCCTCTTGGATTGACTCAGGAGCCTCTGGGTGTTGGGGAAATGGAAATTTACAAAACAGCACAAACAAAACTAAAACCAAAAAGAGAAATAACTATCAAGTCAACAAATACATCATTGGAAATAAAATAAGTCTCCAAATGGTCATTTTCCTTGTGCATTTCCTACAACCAGTCTTGCAAAGTCTATTTGTTTATGTATTTACTTATTTATTTACATCATTGATTTTTATTGTTGGATCACATGTAGATGCAAACTCAGCCAGGTCGGAGACAAATCAGCCTTCCTGGTCAGGAAGTGTGAATCAGTATGAGATGAATTACATTTGAAATTGATCTCCTCTACTCCCTTACCATGTCCAAAGACCACTCATGTCCTATTTTATCCTGTATATTATTTGTGATAAGAAAGGAAATGGAAATCCAAAATTAGAAAACCTTGGAGTTGGGAGCTAAAATGCAGGGGCATATCAGGAACGTGTGTCACAATTGAGCCTGGGAGTTGTCAACCATGATTTCCAGGGCTGTGATTCGATTTCTGATCCATGTCAGGCAGCCCTGTTGAACATTATGTGAGGGATTAGCACCTGAACCCTGCAGCGTGTAAAAGGACCTGTAGTGGCTCTCTGTTACCCACAGGATAAAGTTCAAGTTCTTCCATGATATAAAATTTTCTTATGATATGACTTCTGCCCACTTTTCTAGCAATATCTCCCCTACTGTCCTTGTAAAATGTTGCACAACCCACACATGAGGAGCTACTCACTGGCAAGTTTCACAGTTCTCTGCCTTTGCAAATGCTGATCTCACTAGGAAATCCCTCTCTTCCTTCTTTATTTTGAGAACTGCTACTGCTGATTTCAAGAGCCAGATTGGATCCATTTCTCTGGAACTGAACTTTAGTTGGATGCATTTTCCTTTGGGCAAATATTGTATCTCCTGTGTATTCTAGATTTTAGATTTTGTCACACTATATTGCTATATTTATTTTTCTTGTGTTTCTCCATACAAGACTGAGAGTTCTTTGAAGCAAGAAGTGTGTTCTCTTCATCTGTATCCTGAACAAACAGCATAATGGGGTACTTTACACATTTTAAGGCTCAAACAAGTTAATTGTTGACTAAAATGTTTAAATAAATAGCCTGGGAGGTAACTTTTCTAGAAATATTGTATATAATGTCTTTGAGATATTAGTTAAATCTAGCCACTGCTGCAGTCTCAACCATGCCTTGGGCCACCTTGAGGCCTTTACTTGTCTTCTTTTCCCCAGTGAAATACAAAGTTCTTCTCAGAATGATGGCATCAAAAACAATCAGTTGAACCTGCCCATTGCATCCACAAGCTATGCAATGCTTTTAGCCCTCTACTATTGTAGTTAAACTGTTTTCCTGGCAGCTAATTTTACCATGGGAGTCTTTGCTGCCTCTAAATCTAGATTTCAGGATATTTTATGGTGACACATTTCTCTTAGGGGACCCTGTCTTTTAGAAAGCGAATGGTAGAAGTTGCTGTGGTTTCACTCATTTATGAAACATAAGAAATAGCAAGGAGATCGGTAGGAGAAGGAAGGGAAGAATGAAGGGGGGGTAAACAGAATGGGAAATGAACCACGAGTGACTATGGACTCTGGGAAACAAACTGAGCGTTTCAGAGGGGAGGGGGTAAGGGATTGGGATAGGCCCGTGATGGGTATTAAGGAGGGCATGTATTTCATGGAGCACTGGGTGTTATATGCAAACAATGAATCATGGAACACTACATTAAAAACTCACGATGTACTGTATGGTGACTAAGATAACATAATAAAAATGTTTTTAAAAAAGAGTGAATGATATAAACAAATCTGAAATCATTTAGAGAACAAATGTAAAGACATTAAACAAAAATATTAGCATAATATGCCCAGCAAGCAAAATTGTATTTTGGGGACAGAAAATAAATAGATTAATAATGAAATTTCTAAAAAGGAACTATTGTGAGATTCTCTGAGTGAGACAGAGAGAGATTGAGGACTGTCTAGCAGCAACATCCCAGAAGTCATACTTCTTATGTGAATTCTTGAAGTACACACAGATACACTGATATTCAGATGTGCAACCTTCCAGAGTAAATGTTTTCAGAAAACCAAGGTCATGGCATTTGATTTTTCCTCTAAGGATCAAAAGTACCTATGAATTCCACATGCAATCAATATAAACTTATTAGTTAGTAAAAACTGAAATCTTTATTAGTTAACATTTCTTAAGTTCTAAATAATTGGCATTGAGTTTAGGAATTATTGATGAAATGTTATTCTACTAATTAATACACAATGATTACTCTTATTAAAATTAGTAGCAAAAGTTGGCATATGCATTATTTATTTTATTGGATCACATTTTTGAGCTTGATTGCATGAGCTTTGAAAAAATGTATGCATATACACTTCTTTCTTTCCTTACTTAAACCCTCAAACTGCTTCCTTTTGAGTGATTATGAATATGTTTGAAATTTCGTTTGAGTTTAGTCTGCCGGAGTCCCAACTTACGCCAGAGTATAAGGACTAGTTTGAGTGATTTCGAATGAGGAACTGTAATTTTGATAGTACTCTTTCCTTTCGGTAAAATGGCCTTACTCTCATTGAGCTTTAGTGATTGATGGAAGTCATGCTGTAACAGTTTCCCAGGACTGCCATAACAAATGATCACAAACTTGGTGTCTTATTTACCACAGAAATCTATTCTTTCACAATTCCAGAGGCCAGAAGTCAAAATCCAACATTTAGAAGCAGGGTCATACTCCCTACAAGAGATATTCGGAGAATCTGTTCCGTGTCTCTTCTAACACTGGTGGCTGCCAGCTGCCTTGACTTGTGGTGGTGTCACTCTGATCCATGCCTCTCTTTTCACATTGCTTTCTCCTTTTATGAAGACACTTGTCAATGGTACGAGTCCAATGAACAGTCCACCTCAATGGTCCAGGATCATTTCCTCTTCTAAAGACTTTTTATTTAATTACTTCTGCAAAGATCTTTTTCCCAAACAAGGTAACATTCACAGGTTCCAGGGATTAGAATGTGGACATATCTTTTTGGAGGGCAACCATTCAGCCACTATACATGTTTTTCTTTAGGAATTTTATAATTACTAAATCATCTGTTTGGATAAAGTAAGTCTGCATATTTTCCATTTCCTTCCTATTTTTATTTAGGTTTTGTACTTATATTATGGGTATCTTTTGGGGCTACATCTGAGATTGGTTTTAGAAATAAATTCATTTTAATAGGAAGCTTTTCATTGCTGTTTTTTATTGTCTTTTTGTTTAGCTACCTAGGGAAGAATTATAGTTTTGTATATAATTAATTGTATTATTTGTAGATAGATACATTTTAACATGTAAGTATGGTCCTAATGGAAGATTCTCTTTCATTCCTGCCATAAATTATGTGTCAGTTTAAATAATATATCTTTCAATAGTGAAAGGAAATAATCCAAAGATGAAGAGGATTTGGAGTTAGTTTCACTAACATTCATGATTAACATCTGGAAGCCTTAGAAGTGATTTAAGAGAAATATCAGTGCATATTTCTTGTTGGATAAATCTCAATGGAAAAGGCATACAAATATTTGAAAATAAGTCACTGCTTATTTTTCTTCATTTACAGTCATGTAAAGCCCTGCACACTCTTATTCTTTCTACTCTTTGTTCATTTATTCAATTCCTGGATTTGAATCCCTCCAATTACAAATTCCCAGGCCACCAAATATTCCTGAGAATATAACATCCACACTTTCTATGGCTGTTGTTAGAATATTTCTGATTTATTATGGCTTTATATTTATTCTACAATATCCGTTACTGAAAAACAGATTGTAAAATTTTGACAAAGATCTCTTTCTGATCCTTCCATGATATAGATGAGCTTTTCTGGCTCCATAAAGAAGAAAACACAAGTCAGTTAACTAACACAACTGCACTAAGTAAATAAACAAAGCTCAAGTAAATACAGACGAGGCTTTGCTGTGTGCAAACAGACCCAGAAGAAAAACAATGAACATCTGTAGTTCAATGCCATTGGAGCATTAATTTGCTTTTAGGTGTTCGAGAAGAATAAAAATGTTTGGTTTGATTACAATGATGATTTTATTTAAATTTAGATCTCATTGTTTCTGATTTATTTCCAATCATCCCATGAACTGAATTAGCCTATATCCATAATTTCTCTTAAAAGCTATTTTCTTTTTCTTTTTCTTTTTTTGAGCCATTTGCTTTTTAGGCTGACCAGAAGATACTCAGTTTTTTCTACTTATAGTTCAACTGAGAGAGGTAAGGATAACAAAAATCTCTTTGTACATCCAAAAGATTAAGATCTACTTTTAATAACCAGACAATGTTCCAACCCTAAAACTATCTCACTAACACTAGAAACTTGCAATGTGATTCTAACAAAGAGAATGTATCCAACATTGGGCAACTGTCTGTTCTGCTCTATAAGCAATCACATAAATATGATGATTGGATCACCCTGATAGATTTATAAAAAGAAGGTAAAAATAATTAGCCCAAGAGTCTTTATTGATACATACACCAGGAAACATTGCAAACCACAACCAAATTAAACTTTTATAACAAGGAAAACATGATGGTTGATTATAAAATGTAATTCAATTAATCACTGTTAGAAGAAAGATGCCACAAGGGCTAGAATTTTGTCCATGCTCAATACTATATCCTCAATACCTAGAACAATTCCTAGCATATAGAATATGCCTTAAAATATTCACTAAATACATATTTAACACAGGACAATAATGAGATATACACATTTACTCTATAGTAAAAGTCATTGTTTTTGGCAGAAAGTGGACTGTTTCTCAAAAATAATTCAGCTTCCTACTAATAATCTTTAGAAAAGCTAATGCCCTGCTTGTCTGGCCAAAACCTCCTTTGCTGGTCTTTAGCTCCTTTTCTGACTTCATGATTCAGAGAAAATGCCCAAGCCTCAACTTCAAAAATCATTTTATTGTAGTAATGTTCAAGGAAGTTGTGTTTGGCTCCTTTAATCTTTGGATTGATTGTAAAGCCTTGAAAGTTTCTTGCAGGAGCAAAATACTCCAAGACAAAAACAGACCTTCCTTGAACTTTAGAGTAGGAAGAAATCTCAAACGTCACCCAATTACATCTTCATTGTTGACAACGAGAAATAACTGGATCAGAAGAAAGGCAATGTGTGTCCAGTAGCCCTGGGAATGAGTGACAGAGAGAGGACTAAAATCCAATTCCCTTGCTGCTTGGTCTTAGAACCAAGAGTGACAAATAAGACCAAATAAGAGTGAAAATGATATCACTGGCTTTTGAGATCATAGAAGAAAGAACTCAAGGCTTTCAGCCTCTGTGGCTGAACAAATGCTGCTGAAGAATCCTTTGAAATTATATCAAAACCTTATTCTTCCTTTAGACTTCCCTTACCTCCACCCTTCCTTTCTTTTCAAATAACATCTGAATTCAGGCTCTTTCCTATTTTCTCTTTCTCTATTTTCTCCTCCTGATGATTGTAATGTTCTTGCCCAAGAGATTGAAAATTTTCTAATCCAATCCTAAACACTGACTTAATAAAAAGTCATCATTTTTCTCAAGAGGACACTTTAGAATGAAAATGACTGCCAAAAGATTTCAACCAATGATTCGCAGATCTGGAACTAGAACCCAGATGTTGTGTGCCCTAGTGTACGTTCTTTGTATTATAAGACACTATGGAAGAAATGACAATGCCCTGATTAATTATCAGAATCCCAAAGATGAACAAAATGATACTATCATGTTGTCATTCTTCTATATGAAAATTGACAATCTTCACACACACACCCTCCATCCCCTGCCTCTGCAGAAGGCCCTAGCTCCCTCTCCATTTATAAGATAAATCCCCAAATCCTTTTTGTCTAACTTTTGTTGACTTCTACATTCAGTGGGATTTCTACATTTCCCTTTCAGGACCAAGCTATTTTTTATACCATCCCCAGAACAAAGAAATCTTTTTTTTTTTTTTCAGAACAAAGAAATCTTACTCTCACTTATGCCCTGACTCTCTAAGATAACTTAATCTATCCTTTACCTCTCTCTCTCTTTCTCACTCTTTTTCTCTCTCACACACAACATTTTGGATATATAAAATATCCAATAAGAAATTTAACATTTAAAACGTGGACCATACATTGTCATACTGAAAAGACAGCTGGAGATGATCTAGTAAAATCTCTTTTTATAGATTAAAAACAAAATTCTGGAAGAGTTAAGTGACTTTGTTAAGATTTCCAAGTGTTGTGAAGAGCACTGAGGAGAAGGAAGAAAGACAAAGACAGGAAACTTTCTTTATATGGTCAGAGACTTATAGATAATACATAGTCATAATTCTGTTTTACATATTGAGCACATGGTAGTTATGTAAACCATATGAGATATAACTCAAGAATGGAAGATTTGAGGAGCAACTGGGTGGCTCAGTTGGTTAACCATCTGCCTTCAGCTCAGGTCATGATCTCAGAGTGCTGGGATGGAGCCCCTGTATTGTGTGTGGGGGGGGTGTCTCTGCTCAGCAGGGAGTCTGCTTCTCCCTCTCTCTCTGGCCCTACCCCCCCGCTCCAACTCTCTTTCTCTCTCTCTCTCAGATAAATAAACAAAATCTTTAAAAAAAAAGAAAAAAGAATGGAAAATTTGGTTTTCATTTCCCAAGCCCAAGATCTTAATCACTAAACCCTCTGTTTTTTAATTTGAAGAGTAATAGAAAGCTCCTCCTCCCCCCAAAAAGAAAAGAAATAAGAAGAAAAAAATCAGAAATTTTATACAAGATACTCAAAAAATCTCTGTGCCATGGCAAATATAATAAAATGTCAACTCTACCGAGACTAGCAGGGGCGTTAAGAACCGGTGGCCTTGGGCACCTGGGTGGCTCAGTCGGTTAAGCAACCAACTCTTGATTTCGGCTCAGGTCATGATCTCAGGGTTGTGAGATGGGACCCCCATCCGGCTCCATCGTGGGCATGGAGCCTGCTTAAGATTCTCTCTCTCCCTCTGTCCCTCCAGCACCCCCTCCTCTCTCTAAAAAACAAAACAAAACAAAAAGAACAGGTGGCCTTAAGAGGTTTTTTTCTGAAATGAACCTTTTTGAAATAGAGGGACTTCTGTATTGAAAGAAGTACATGCAATGTTAGTACAGGAGCATTTACTCTTACATTAAAATAATTCGGCTTTTGGCAACAGTGGTAATGAAAGAATTCAAAGAGTAAGACAGTATGAAATAAATTAATATATATTATTTTATCTTAGGTATATATATATGTATACACACATATGTCTGTATATATGTACTCATGTGTATGTATATATATAAACACATGCATATATATATGTGTGTGTGCATATATATATATTAAAAATGATAGCTTCATCAGGCTTTTAGATAAACAGAACAGCCATAAAAATTACAATGCCTGACAGCTGCAAAAATAAAAACTGAAAGTGACAGTAGCCAATACTGCACTAGGCTGAAGTATGTAATTTACATCTTAGTGAAATTAAACATACTATAATAGCTTAGCTTCCAGGCAACAATACTATTAAATTTGCAGTAGTAGTTTATGACATCATCTGAAACCCCAGGATACACATTTGAAGCTGACTATTATGGTTAGTAGTCTGTATTGCTGTTCTGGTTAGTTTTTCATTTAATTCATTGCAGGCTTCTATTAAAAAAAAAGACAAATAGCAGCAGTTGAGGATGCTGTTTTTTACTAAAACTGTTAAGCCTCAGGCTGCAGTGATGTCACATTTCAGAATCAGTAATAATAGCTTATATTTGGGAAGTATTAAGAGGTCAGAATTATATTGAAAAGTATAATAATTTAAGCCTTTTTATGGTCAATAAGTATAATTTTAGAAGGTTTTCTAACTCACCTTTCTTTTCCAAAATGTTTCTTAGCTAAGTAAGACTGTAAAATGGTGGAATAACAATAAGACCTGCTGCTTTTAGCAATGGGTTTTATGTTACACAGCAGCAATCTCAGCCAAATATATTGTAATAAGACCACTGGAAGTTCAGATTCTTGTGGGAAGGATGCTAAGTTAAAAATGTTTCCAACATTTTGTGTGTAAATGAAATTCTCTAGAGTTGGAAGTTTATAACTCTCTCTCTCTCTCTCACACACACACATATATCAAATATATACATATTATACATATGTATTAGGTATGATATATATATATGTGTGTGTGTGTGTGTGTGTGTGTGTAATTTTTCAAAGGTCCCATTTTCTAAAACGTTTATGGAACTTCTTCATTATAACAGTGATTCTCAGAGGTTGGAGCAAGCCTCCTAGCATCTCTTGTGGTAGGTACAAGAAAGGACCCTGGTTTGATGCTTCCCATGTTCTTGTCTAAGACATTTGTGCCCTTCTTATCCAAACCCAAGCACTGAACTAATACAAATTTCTCATCTATTGCAAAGGGACACACAAGGATCAGAGAGATGAAAATGACTTGGCAAAATTTCTCCAACCACTGATTGCCAGATCTGGGAATAAACCCCAGGCTTCTTGTCTCAGACACCAAGTTCTTTCTATTTTAAGAAACCATATGAGAAGGAGAAAGACCCATAGAGGAAATTCAAGCAGACACAGCAAAAAAGGACATCTGAAAATAGAGGACAGAGGGCTATACAAATTTGTCCATAAGATGATTTAGACATGGACTTAACAGGACATTTGTCTGGAGAGCCTTTGCTTTTATAATGTACCCAACTTTTTTTTTTTTTTTTTTGCCTTTCCTCACTCAATGAATGTACCTTCAGTATAAGTGTGAAGCCTTAGAAAACTGGAAGTTCAAGTGGAGATCTCCACTTGCTCATTTGCTCAGAGTTAGTCTGGCCTGAAATAGGTGACCCTTTACGACCCTTTACAACCCTTTATGATCGAATTGAAGGGACTCCACTTGATCTCAAGTATCTCAAAAATATACAAGTTCTGAAGTCCTTGGGAAAGTATCACCTACACCTGCACTAGTCTTCTGGGAAACTTAACCGTTCCACCATTAGAGCTTCCTTCTTTGGATCAAGATATAAACTCCAGATTATTATCACCAATAAACACCGAGTAATAGTAAATGTAGACCAGGTGGAGAGGAAAATAAAAGTTTGGAGAACTTGGCTAGCACAGGTGGGTTTTGGGGGTGGGGATAGGGGTCTGGATACAATGTCCCAAATGAAGGCAGTCAATTAGAAGTTAGTAAGTGCCTAAGGAAAATAAACTTGTAAAAGTGATGTGAGAATACCTAAAGGAAAAACACTATCAACCTTATAGCTTTGGCTGAAGTATGCCTTAATGACTTTTGCAGAGTGAAAAGGCCTCAAGTCACAAATGATCTCCCAGTATTTGCCCTAAGTATTCAGAATTTAACAGACAGAGAATAGAAGGAATACTAGAGGTGAAGTCTGTGATGAAAACTATTTTCTGAGCTTGAGATAACATTGTAAAATATATTTCATATAAATGCTATACATGCAAATGAAGTAAGTAGATAAAACCATCTGCCTCTTGATTTTCAAAAGTAAAAAAAAAAAAAAAAAAAAGTAAATAAGTAAAAGAAACCATCTATTTAACCCAGAACATTGGGCTGAATAAAAGCAGACTCCATCAGCTAAAGCCCTGCATTTGAAACATGGAAACATTAAGAAGATCTGAGTAAGGCATGTGGTCCCCACTCAAGAGACTGCTGTAAAGGGAATATATTGAAAGTCATGATTCAAACAAAAAAAGAAAATCATGTTTACTAAAATTACCTATTTCTTTCTCTAGGAATGCAACTTCTTTCATCTCTTGCATGAGGGAAAAGGCAGTTAAGGACAGTTTAAGCCAAAAATGCCAATATGTTCAAGAGCACTTCAGGGAAAACTTTTGTCATTTTAATGTTTCTAGGGTACATTCTCTGTCCTCATTCCCATGACCATTTTTTCTCTCCCCCAATTTTTTTTTGTTCCCTTATTTGTATTTGAAAGGATGGGTTGGGGTATTGTGCAAAAATATTTTTGTTGAAAGTTGGACAGATTTGGTTTCATGGCATTCTGAAGTACTGACCCTAAATATTATAGTTTATAAAGATGATAGACAAAGGAAAACCTATTAGAAACATGAATGCAGAGAGTAGATATAATTGGTGAGACTAGTTGGTAGACTACATGTTCAAGTACTCTGTGACAATCACTTTTTCCCTGTTCTCCTTATCTTAGGATAAACAGTGGAGAAATACTGAGCATAACGCTTTTAAGTCTGTCCTTAAGGGGTTGATGATTATACTGCCCATACTGCCATCAATAGAAACTCAGAAGCAGCCCACAGATGAATCACTTAGCTAATTCTTTGGTATTTTCTCACAATTCTCTTTTCCATGCAGAATTTATTCTTTAATAGCCATCGGTACTGAAACTTATGTTTGCAAAAGCGAGTGAGTTGATTAATAGGTATTTTATACATCTGGTATTTTCTCATAAAAGACTGGAAAACTTATTTCAATTATCATACCACCAACAAGGATGCAATCTGTTCACAAGGCCTGTTTACGAGTGGCTGCTTTGGGTAATGGCTGTTTTCTTAGCACAGGAAATGAAATATAATATTATTAAACAGAGATATGCAGAATGAGGTGTCAACTTATCCATCTTCCTGATGTTTATAGGCTTCATTTTTTAGAATGTTTATTTTATTTTATGAGACCGCACGTTAAAATATCTCCTATTTGAAAAGATCTAATTTCTTTTATTCTGGTTTTAATGTCCTTGAATATTAACATTTTCAAACTTGTAAGCAATCAGCTAAGGAAACCTGTGGTAGGTACTATATTAATTCCGTTTAGATAAATGTGCCATAATGAGAGAGAATAAAAGTGAGCACTTTATCTTTGCAGGAGAAAAAGAACTGGTCTTTGCTAGAACGATAAATGATTTTTCATTGTTAGAGATGACCTGTGATAATAGGGCACGGGGGATAGTGGTTGGTGGAAGACAAATCTCAAACAAGGAGTGTGTGTGTGTTTCTGGAGGGAGGGGCATGAATCAAGTTACTGTGGTAAAAATAATATAATTAAGTTTTGAAGGGTTTTACTAAAATCAGTGGAAAAATCTAGATGTATATATTTTCAGCCAAGTGTGGCTCCTTCAATCATTTTACTAACTTTCAGTTTTGTCTTGGAGGGGTGGAAATGAGAAAGAATAAACTTTTTGAAAAGGTTAATATCTCTGCTCATTAAATTATAATTATTTCTATTTCTTTCCCAGGAAGGCATGCTGCTAATAAGTGGACATACCTACAGATAAAGGAAAACAGAGGAACGACTTCCTTTAGTGAAGGAACAACTTCAAACAGTATAGAATGTAGAACTTTACAAAGGTTTCTCAAAAAATGATATAAAATCTCCTTATATTAGGAAAAGGAATATTAAAACTGGCAAGAGATACACCATGATATCCCATAGTGTAATTTCTTACTGATGATTTAATGTATACTCAAATGATGAGTAGTCCATGGAAATAATTTTAGGATAAGAAAAATCTGCTTCTTTTTTTTTTTTTTTAAAGATTTTACTTTTATTTATTTTAGAGAGGGAGCATGACCAGAGGGGAGAAGCATAAGGGAAGCGAAAGGGAAGGAAAAGAATCTCGAGCAGACTCTGCCCTGAGCATGGAGCCCAACGCAGGGATCGATCTGATGACCCTGAGATCATGACCTGATCTGAAACCGAGGGTTGGACACTTAACTAACTGAGCCACCCAGGCGCCCCAAGACAAATTTGCTTCTTAAGATATCCTCTAGATCAGGGTTGTTGAGTAGAAACATAATAAGAGTCACAGGTGTAATTTAAAATTTCTAGTAGCCACATTAGAAAGAGTAAAATGATGGGACAGTTAATTTTAATGATATATTAAATTTATCCTATTATACCAAAAATAGTGTCAGTTTAACATCTAATCCAATATAAAAATTATTGATGTAATATTTTACATATTTTTTATCATACTAAGTCTTTGAAATCTGGAGTTTATTTTCCATTTACAGCATATCTCAATTTGGGTCAGTCAAATTTGGAATGTCCAATAGTCACATGTAACAAGTAGCTATCATATTAGGCATTGCAGCTCTAGATTTTCCAAAATATGTCTTTTTCTAGAGAAATGAACTGTGATTTATGCACCAATGTTTATCAGTTAAAAACTTCCTTAATATAGAAATCAACCTGGTGTTATCACTTACTTAGTCAATGATTTCTAGAGCTAAGATCTATATGGAAAAATCAGAGGAAATTTTATAACAGAATCTAGGTATTTGCTTGTTTTTAATAGTATATTTCTTATTTATATCTTATTTCATACAAGAACAAAGACAAAATTCATTTTTGGTATTGAGATACATAGTTACCCTTTTGAACTACTGAAATAATATTTGTCCATTGATTAATATCTGCTTCTACATTGACATGATTATACTTTATACTTTATAAAATTATAAATTATACTTTATAAAATTATCCAGCTAAATTAACAATTTTAGTTACAGACTTAAAATTATTTCTCTTCTCCCTAGAAAAAATACATGTGATATATATAAAAAATTGTATTGTCAATTTCACTTTTTATATAATTTCAGGGGAATTACTGAAACTCAGAAGCTCAGATTAAAAGAAATGATTTATCAGGAAATATGTATGGAAGAAAAAATATCAATTTTATCTGGTGAAGACTGAACTTATAGTCAAAAGTTCTGTGACCTCTGTTATATTTTGATGGGCTCATGAGATCATATTATCTTAAATGACCTCCAAAATCATTCTAATTATCATTAGAATTTCACCCTTCTTCACTGTGTACTTTGTTTCTGCTTTATAGGTACATACTGTTTTCATTTTTTCCACCTTTTGAAAAATATATTATCTTCCATGGGAAACTTGAAAGAAGGTACTATGTCTTTTTCCATTCCTCTCACCTCAAAAACATAATTCAACACCTCATTAACTTAGGTGGATTGGACCAATTATTGACTAAATGAATATAAAGGGATGATTATAGTATTTTTCTCTGTCTTCAGTCAATAGTGTAACGTAACCATTTTAATATATAATTGCATATTCTATTCCCAAGTATACCTTGGATAGCTTTTGTGTAGTTTATATATATATGTATATATGTGTGTGTGTGTGTGTGTATATATATACTGTAACTTCATGAAAGCATTATATTCTTGGTACTTAGTATAGTGTCTGGCTCACAGTAAGTATTCAATTTTTTTTAAAGATTTTATTTATTTATTTGACAGAGAGAGAGACAGCCAGCGAGAGAGGGAATACAAGCAGGGGAAGTGGGAGAGGAAGAAGCAGGCTCCCAGCAGAGGAGCCCAATGTGGGGCTCGATCCCAGGACCCTGGAATCAGGCCCTGAGCTGAAGGCAGATGCTCAATGACTGAGCCACCCAGGCGCCCCAGTAAGCATTCAATTTTTAAAAATTAATTAATATGCATTGCTCTTTGAATGTATTCATTTTTGTTTAAAGTTGTTATATTGAAATTCTCATCTACCAGTTTCCAGTACACTTTAATTGTCAAGAAATCATTCAACAGGGCTCCTGGGTGGCTCAGTCAGTTAGTCATCCAACTCTTGAATTCAGCTCAGGTCATGATCTCAAGGTCATGAGATTGAGCTCCATGTCTGGCTCTGCACTCAGCATGGAGTCTGCTTGTCTTTCTCCCTCTGCTCCTTTCCTACTCATTCTCTTTCTCTCGAATAAATAACTAAAATCTTTAACAAAAAAGAATTAATTCAACAAATATATACTTATTACCCATAATTTTTCATCTCTGTTTAGGTACTAGAGTAAAATTATCAGTTAAGGTTTCTGTCTTAAGGATATTTATATTCTAGTGGGGAAAATGTATGTAAACAAGTAAATAAGCAAACACAATAACTACAAATTGTGATAACTACTGTGAGGGAAAGCAGCACTGAGGAGTTCGGAGTAAGCAGGAGGAGGAAAATGTGAATATTTAGATGAGGATGTCAAGGAAGACCTCTCTGAAAAGGTGGCACTTAAACAGATGATACGGGGGATAATAACAATTCAGTGCTAAAAAGAAGGGCAGAAAGAGTGTGCTAGGCTGCGAGAAGGGCAAATACAAAAGTCTTGAGGTGACAAAGATCTTGAACATTCAAGGAGACAAAAGAAGGTCAGTGTGGCTGGAGTGTGGTGAACTACAAAGTATAATATGCTGACATTGGCGAGTAAGGAAGGGCCAGGTCAGGGCAAGGAATGAAGGAAGAATTTGATTCTAAGAGGAAAAGGAAGTCATAGAAGGGATTTAGGCTGGGGGCCTGGGGTTATGTGATTTAATATGCTATATAAAGATTTCTTGAGCAATTGCTTATAAGAATGGACTATAGAGAGATGTGGATTCAGAAAAACAATTTTAAGATGATTATGTCTTGATATGATGGGGTCTTAGTTCAGGTAGGTGGCAGAGAAGATGGAGAGAAGTTACCAGATTTTAGATATATTTTGAAGGTAGAACCAACAGAATGTATTAGAATAGACAAATGGGGTGAAGGAAATGAGATATCAAAGAATATTCATAGATTATTTGTATGGACATTGAAGTAATTTATTAACATAGGGAAGATTATGAGATAAAAGCTTTGAGGATTGGAGGGATAAAGATTCCGTTTTGACCAATTGAGTTTAAGGTGTTTATGAGACTTTCAGTTGAAGACATAGTGAGGTTGTGGGCTACTAACAAATGTTGTTGATATAAAGCCCAAAATTTTAAATAACTATGCACTGTAAACATATTAGAAGTGAAAGGAAAACCAATCTTCAAACATTAATCATGTGTTAATTTATAATAATAATCAATTTACAGAAGTTTCCTGAGTACTTCAAGAGAGCAGGTAGCAATTGCACTACTATATATTTACCCAAAGAATACAAAAACCCTAATTCAAAGAGATACATGCACCCCAACGTTTATAGCAGAATTATCTACAATAGCCAAATTATGGAAACAGCCCAAATGTGCATTGACTGATGAAAGGATAAAGAATATGTGCATATATATATATATATATATATATATATATATATATATATACATATATACATACATTTATATACGTATATCATGAATATATATATTCATGAATATCATGAATATATATATTCATGATATTCATGATTCATTCGATACAGATAGATAGATAGATAGATAGATATATTAGAATATTACCCAGCCATCAAAAAGAATGAATCTTGCCATTTGCAATAACAAGGATGGAGCTAGAGAGGTATTATGCTAAGTGAAATAAGTCAGTCAGAGAAAGACAAATACCATATGATTTCATTATATGTGGAATTCAAGAAACAAAACAAAAGGTACACAAAGAGAAAGAGACAAACCAAGAAACAGACTCAACTATAGAGAACAAACTGATGGTTACCAGAAGGGAGGTGGATGAGAAGATGGGTGAAACGGGTGTTGGGGATTAAAGGGGGCACTTGTGATGAGCACCAGGTGTTGTATGGAAGTCTTGAATCACTAAATTGTACATATGAAACTAATATTATACTGCATGTTAACTAACTGGAATTTATTTTTATTTATCATTATTTTTTAAAGATTTTATTTCTTTATTTGACAGAGACAGAGAGAGCACATCAGGGGGAGCAGGAGAGGGAGAAGCAAGATGTGAGGCTAGATCCCAGGACTCTGGGATCATGACCTGAGTCGAAGGCAGACACTTAACTGACTGAGCCACCCAGGTGTCCTAACTAACTGGAATTTAGATAAAAAACTTTAAAAAACACTTTATTACAAAGAATTGAAGGAGTATTTTATTCTTCAAATTTATTTTCCTTGTCTTCAAAACAAAAAAAAAAAAAAAAGGAAAAACCCCATTTGTGAACTTTCTCATTTCTCCGAACATGGTGTAGTTTTAAAGGCATGCCCATTTTCTCCAAATTTCTAATTAACTCTTTCTTTTTCAGATTAAAAAGCCAGTTAAATGCACCTAAAAGGAATATATTTTCTGTCTGTTATGTTACGTCTGAATAGAAGATAAATATGGTTCATATTCTGAGTTGCACAGCAACATGTGAAAAAATCCTTTTAAAACATGCCATGAATTGAATTCATTAAATCTATTGGGTGTAGCAATTTAATGAAGCAAAAAATACTAATTAAATTATTAAAGTCTGGATAACAAGTAGTAATTAAAAAGACTGTTGCTATGCAACTCAGATAATTTCTATAAACAGTCTGCAAAAATGTATTGGTTAAATATGCTGGTATTTTGCCTTGACCTTTTGTAATCAAACATCTCTTCATTCTGTGAAAATGTGTTTCTGAGACTAACATTAAATAGAATTCATAGATTAGAAAAAAGAGGACATTTAGGATTTGATTGGGTTATGATGTGATTGGGTTATGCCTCCAAAGGTTATGTGTGAGGAGTTCAAAATTCTGAAAATGGAAATTATGGAATATACACAGAAGAATAGTAGCAGTTGCTTGAAGGCTTCATCCCTACTAAATATAATGATAAAAGCAGTGATTTGGTTTTATTATTTCTTTCATGAGGGTAGTAGCTCCTTATATCAGAGTCAGGTTAACATAGAATATAGTTTTTCTAAAGTCAAAACTTCTTTTGATATTAGATCTATTTTCCCAAACTGTCAGAGAATTAAAAGTAGGTCACAGGTTTTAAAAGTCTGCCAAGAAAACTGTCCTTGAAACTGCATACTCCAGAGAGTAGTTTCTGTAAATGGAAGGGATGGGTTTTAAAAATTATTTTCATCAGGCAGACACTGAAGGCAGTCACTAAGAGGCTGATATGTAGGCAACACTTTCATTCCAAATGTCGCAGTGAGGACTAAAAGAAAATTATCTTCTCATAGGAAAAACAAGTGGAGGGTTAAATCTCTTGCACAATCCAAAATATTCCCAATGTTTGAAAACTACTATTTAATTACAAGCAGTATTGTTTGAGTACTAAGTTAATATTACTAAGTATTCTTAATCAAAGATACCCTAATTCTGTTCATTGAGACTGACCCAAACTTGGTGGAGTAAGAACAGTATTTAAAGCACAGGTGGTTGACGGATGACATCTACTTTGCCATAGTGGTCAGTGGGCGGAAAGTATTGCTTGAATGTATATGAGCTTCAAATCTTTCACTGTAACATTTTTTGAGCTTCCACGTTACCTGTCATAAGGCTGTCTCCTTGTATCACTGCCTGTTCACAGGTCATTTTCCTGTGTCTTGAAACACATGTTATTCCTCCCATCCCAATCATCTGCTGTATTCATATCCTAGCCAGATGTTCAAAAGTAAGCCTTAGGACCCTGTTCTCCAAACTGTGTGCCAAGACACCCTGTGGTACTGCAGTGAGCTCTTGGACATGCCCTGAAATATTCAATATGTTCAAGAGAAACACAGCAACCCTGCAAGAAGAAGCTGAAGAAGTTCACAGTCTCAACATTAGATAGTGCTATATGCCTTTTAATTATGTCAATATTTTTGTGAAGCTGGGTTTGTGATTGCCATGGTAAAAAGCAAACACTGCACGGAAATCAATGTAAAACAGGAAATATGAATAGTGGCATTGACTTTGAATCCCAGTTTTGTGCAATCCAAGGTGTGCAAACCCAACAGGTGCATACATCTCTTTCCTAAGTTGATTGTGCTTATTTAAGAATGAAATAGAAATATCATTCTGTCAATATGCAGATATCATTTTTTGCAAATATCTACCAAACTTTCAGGAAAGCAAATACTTATCTAGTTGTTGGTAACTGCAACTGTTCAGTATATGTCCCTGGCCCACAATGTAGTGACAGGATCACTGAGACACAAAGGAGCAATGTTTGGATCCTCTGCACTGTGGTATGGCAGAAAGAGTTGTGATTGAAATTATGCATCAGGGCTGTAACAACTTTGCGAGCTGTATGTATGTATATGCATATTTAGCAAAACTTTAAAAGATACAAACTACATTTTATCTTTCCTGTATACTGCTTATTGGATATGGAAGAGAAAGACTGCATTTATTTACTATGCAAATGCAATTTTCTTTGAACACAGAACTGTGAAATCACTTTCATACTTTCATCGATACAGATATCAGAGCTCTTCAGAATATGTAGCATGTTATCAAGGCTAGCTACCCAGGCTGATTCTATTTGATACAAATAAAGTGTGTGTATAATCCAGTGGCTAACACATCTCTTGAGTGACCTAGCATGGACAGTCACTTGAGCTGCTTACTAATAACTTACACTTGGGGAAGTAAGATGCTGTAATTCAGTTTCATTTTCCACTCTAAGTCTGATCAGAAATTTGACCCATTGCTGTTCATATCTCCCTGTTTCCCAATTCTATTGCTTAGTACATTCTCCAAACCTTCAGAAGTTTGTCAATACCTATAAAGGGAATTTTATGCTCTTTAAAATGGTATTCAAGATCTTCCATGATCTGACATTAAGCTATTTTTCATAACTTAAAACCTGCCACACCATCCCATGATCAGAATTATAATCCAACACAACGAAACTATTTTTTTTCCAAACAGGTCCTGAACCTCTCTCCCTATATGTTATTTTTCTTAACTCTCTCTAATCTACCATGCCCTTCTTCTCTGCATGGCCTGCTTCTTCAAAACTGTTCTGCAATCCTTCAAACAGTCTTTCTACTTTTCCTCTGCCAGGCTGTAAATCCCTTTTCATTCTTCCCCCTTGCACATGATATAGCATGTGCTTTTTACAGTCTGCTTTTTATTATGTTGGCTTCACCGTGTGACTTTCTCTGCTCTACTCCTTTGATGCTTTATGCTTGACTTTACCTTCTCAAACGTCACCAAATGTAGAATTGCATAAACTCGCACCCTCTGCCATCCCAAACTTTAAACCATTTGTGGTAAATGACTGCATAGAGTAGATGCTCAACCAGTGTCATGAGATCAAATTGCAACAGATTATTCTATAACCTAAGATGATAACTTATAAAAAATTAAAAATGTCAGATCTCTAAGAATAATTCTCATTTAATAGAGACCCTTAAAGAGCTTATCTATTCATCCCAACTCTTGCTGCTATTATTTTTATTCCTTTCTTGAGATTTGGAGGATCCTCAAGAATGTCCAACTTTTCTCTTGTCACCCTCAGCCCCTAACTTAAAAAAAAAAAAACTTGAATAAATTATTTAGTTGGAGAATTGCTCTTGGTTTGAATCAGTAATTTGGCTAAATAAACTCATTGATGATTGTCTTAAAAATACATATTCCTGTTTGTTAAGAC
The DNA here is from genome assembly GCF_023065955.2 of Ursus arctos. Classification (NCBI taxonomy): domain Eukaryota; kingdom Metazoa; phylum Chordata; class Mammalia; order Carnivora; family Ursidae; genus Ursus; species Ursus arctos. The sequence goes on from NW_026622852.1 coordinate 4,288,484, forward strand.
ATAAAGAATCTAAACCTTGTGAATCAATATTAATTGTTAATTAAACGAGCACTTCTCAATTCACCAGTCTTCAGGGAAATGCTCATACAACTTCCCAGATAGAAATTATTCCACTTTTAAATGATTTGAGAAATACTCAGAATTTCCTATCTTTCTTAGAGGTTCAGAATTTATGTAAACATATGAAAGAATTCTTCGAGAAGTTCTGCAATCTAACTTATTTCATTTGTTCAACTCAGACTTTCCTCAAACTAATAAAGCCCTTTTGTTTCCCCAAATACACTTATTGAAATGTCATGTTCAGCAGAACTGAATTTGGGAAGTATTTACATGTGACCCTTCTTAATCATCAATTTTGCCAATTTTAAATAGTGAAGAAGGGTCAGTTGAAAGGCACTCTCAGGATTAAACTTTATTGTTTGTGTATTTCCCTCATGAGTAGGTCAGAGTCACTGGCATTCAGCAACAGAGGCACTATGAGATTGGAAATATCTCTGGACCCATACTGAGGGGGGGTGATCTTCTGCTCTTATGTGTCCCAGCTTTGAAAACCGGATCTGTTCTACATTAGGTTCCATTAGCCAACACAGGCTGTTGAAAGCCTAGATTACCCTCCATGGGCTGGAATGGGTTAGCTCAACAGTCCCCAACAGTAGAATGGATTTGGTCTCTAAAATAAGAGCTACTGCCTCTCTGGGAATACTGTCTTTCTACCTGTGGGTATGCTGCCCTTTGAAGGGCAATTGTAACCCATCCATGTCCTCTCTGAAGTGTGAATTAGTGCAGGCACTCATTACTCACCTCCCTCCCTTTAGAACAAATTGCTTCTGACAACAGTGAATGAAACAGCTGTGTGTGTGTGTGTGTGTGTGTGTGTGTGTGTGTGTGTGTGTGTGTCTGTAAAAGAAGGATTCTCCTACTACACCAGAATGTCCCCAGGCTGTGAAGGAGATTGAGCTGTGTAAACCAACCGTGCCTTATGCTCTATGGGGAAAAAAGAAATGAGGAAGAGAACACCTCAACTGAATTTATTATAACAAATTTCTTGGGATAATAAAAGACATCAGCTCAGCCCTAGAGGGAAAGTAGGTTACAATTCAGCTAAATGTCCTTGTCTAATGTTGCTTGACCCTAGCTAACATTTCAAGCCTAAGTAAAGTTTTGCCAGAGCTACGTTTTGGCCTGTTTAGTAGTTTCATCAGGGGCATCGATTTAAATGTATTTTTTAATTTATCTGATGAACCTTCACATGAGGCATTTTAAGATCACATGCCCCCAGATGCTAGTCTCCCTTTAATTTATGCTCTCTTCCATGTTGCAAGAGGAATAGGATGTGTTCTTTTTAAATTCTTACTTCTGTGTTTCACTAACTGGATGAGGAATAAATCAGCCAAACCAATATTGTATTGCCATTGTAAAGAAAAAGAGACACCTTGCAAGCTTCTGGATGTATAAAGCTGTGTCTCCACACATGTGATAGTCTTCTTTCTTTTGCATATGCCGGAAGAGCATTTTCAGCATCTCTGCCTCTGTGGAGCTTCTTATAATATCCAAGGAGAGTTCAACACCCTGTTTTAGCCACCACTGCACTTAGTACGTGCTTCTTTTACCTCACTCATCACCTGTAAGTCAGTTTCTGGCCTGCATTCTACCTCCACTTTTAAACTCTTATCTACATTTTACCTATTTTAGATTTATTTGTAGTACCTATGACATTCCTGGCTTAAAAGTGGTATTCACAAATATTTGTCAAATTTAATTGAACAAATATGCAAATAATTGATACTAGGTGCTTATGATCTCTTTCTCTACAGATTAATTCAGCATGATGGTCTCTTAAAACACAAATTTGTAAGAATTTAACATTCTTTGGGAGTTTATATATTACATTCAAGATGTTACATCTCAGGTATTAATGGAGTTGTCAAAGGGAAAGAAAAGACTGTATGGTTTTAAAGAACGCATATCACACTTTCAGCAGTTGAAATAAAAAGTGTACATATTTCTGAATCATAACTGAATATATTTGTGTGTGAGATTCTACTTCAGGGATGTCATAATATCTCTACATGGATAAATGTAGACCGTGAGTTTGTGAATTTAGACTTTACAGTTTGATTGTTATCCTCAAATGTTGTGAGTTCTAATTAGATTGAGGTAGAACATTAAATAATACTAAAAATTACATTTGCAAATAAAAGAAAAACTATGATAATTCAGAATCATCAATATACCATTCTTTACTTTTATATGTGATTGTATATGTGCTTATACAGAAGGATCTCTCAAATGAATATTAAACAACTGTGTTGTTTTATTTATCGTACACATCTATCTGCAGCCCTCCCAAAATAAAACTATACCTATAATAAACCATGAAAAATGATGGGCGGTAATGAAAGTTTCCCATCTGGAAAAGACCCTGGTCCAGATGGATTTGCTAATGAATTTTATAAGATGTTTAACCAACCTTTGAAGAATATCCCAGACATGTTTGATTACTTTAAATTACCAACATTTCTGGAACTACCACTGTGGGTTCTCAAACTAATCTTTATAAACTGCCAAAAAATGCTAAAATTCAGAAATTTGTGTTTCTTAAGGACCTATATCTTTCAACAAATGCTAAAAGCACATTTCTTCTAAACTTGAGCCCGTGGTAAAATGTTCTGAAAGGATATTTTTGGGTCAAACAGGTGGGGAGAATATCTTATCTCAAATTCATAGCATTAATTAGTATTAACTTTCACTGTGTTAATAAAATTTTTAACATTTATTTTGTTAGGATATGTGTCAATAAAGGTCAGTTTATGCTTTACTCAAGTTGTCACAGAATTAGGTGTTTTATACAAATAATAAATACATGAAAATTATGTGAAGATTATAATCAAGTAGTAACAAATACACTATGATTCAAGGGCAGCCAAGTAAGACATCATGTCCTAAATTATTTATCCAACCAGTTTGTTCTGATTACTGAAAACTTGCCATTAGATATTTATCCCTTTCAATAAGGCTTTGGCATCTTTAGAATTTTGTTGTTATTATGGCTATTACATTGAATGGTATTATAATTTTAGAGATGTATCTAACTTTATTTTTAAATATGGTGGGAAATACACTACACTGCCCGTTCAAATTTTAAGATGTTATGAAAAAGAAAACAACTCTAGAATAACAGAATGAGATTACATCATTTATAAACTTCGTTTAGAAATTTACTAAAATTTGGTACCCAATAGGATATTGCACCAATTTAAGGATAATATGTTTTAATATAGGACTTTGAGAAGTCAGGAATGGAAAAGCAGAAAGATGGGATGTCAGTAGATAAGGGGTAGCATGAGGTACGTGTTTGCTCTGCAGGGTGCTGCTGATACAAACACTTAAGTCTCATGAATGATCCAAACATTTTAGCTTGAATCAGACCTGGTTTTTCTGATTTCCTTTTCCTCATCCATAATATGAAGATAACATTTACCTTAAAGTGTTTCATGAGGATTAAATAACTGCCTGGAATGTGGAAGGTATATCTAATATTGTTTTGTTCCTTTCTCACTTTTAGACACACACACACACACACACACACGAGTTTTGATTAGAGCAGAGAAAGGTTTTGCAAAACAGTCTTCCAGGTCAGATGTCTTTTGCTATAGCTCTTTACTCTCCTCATTGTTTGCATGCCATAAAATAAATTCTGGTTTGTATCTGAACAACAACATGGCAGGAAAAATATATATTCACTCATATGTAGAGTCTAGGGGATATATCACACCAGATGGTTGCCTCAAAGTTAATGTTTAATGCAAAAGGTTACATTTTGACCATATTTTTGAGCCATGATCATAAGGGGAGTTGAATGTTCCATTTTCAAATAATAGGCTGATATTAAGATCATTTTGTATATGTATATGATTAGCCACACAGACATATATGTATAGCTAGCAGCAGTGATTTATTCTGAATAACCCATCTTATCCTACTGATATTATTGTAGAAGATAAAGCCAGTTAACACATCCTTCTTTTCCCATTATTAATGACTTAGGAAACACGAAAACAATTTAAAAGGCATATCATACTAATAAACTTAATTTAAACATTCTTTTTGTTGGTTTCTTTTTGTAAAGGCAGCAGTTCTGTTGAAGACAACATTACAAAGAATGGAATTTTATTAAACAGTAACCAAAAGAACCATTAATTTGTTTTTTCTTCTTACAGGAAGAAAATATTAAAAACCTTATCATTACCACTTTATACAACAGTAAATGTTCCCCCCATCTCTCCATATGCCTTCTGCCCATTCTTATCTGACTCTGACGTATTCATTTACCAGCATGTTGTACTACTCTCTGGATGTTTTTTTCTATGTAATTTAATATATATTAATATCTTGTGGGGGTTTTTTGTTTGTTTCAAAATCTGGTCACAGTGTACATTTAGTATGAGTTACAATTCACTTTTTGTCACTCTACATTTATATGATACACATAATACATGGATATACATGTATAGATTAGCTGTATTCCTTTGTAGCAGTTGCACTTTTTTTTTAATTTTGTGGATGCCCAAGGATTTAATTGGTTGATTCTGTATCAGTAGACTATAAGGTTGTATCCAATATGCCACCATTACAAACAATGCTTTAACATGGCAGGAGATCTTTTAGAAAGGGTAATACTATAAGGAGCTGGTGAGTAAAGGCACTCACTGGGAGTCTGAGGAAACTTTCACATAGGAAGCATCCTCATGAGATTTATGAGGGTCAATTATTTCAGTAGGAATGAGGCTGAGGCTGAACCTTAACTACAGAATCCATGTTGTGCAGACACATCCCAAGAAAGGGTGACTTACTGAGTGAGTGACTCTGGGACCCAACAAGCTACTTTCTGACACTGATTGGATTATATATGAAAGGAATAAGGAATAGGGAAAATTATAATTATAAAATGGAAGGACTAAAAATTATAATTAAGAAAATCTGAGGGGCGCCTGGGTGGCGCAGTCATTAAGCGTCTGACTTTGGCTCAGGGCATGATCCCGGCATTCTGGGATCGAGCCCCACATCAGGCTTCTCTGCTAGGAGTCTGCTTCTTCCTCTCCCACTCCCCCTGCTTGTGTTCCCTCTCTCACTGGCTGTCCCTCTCTGTCAAATAAATAAATAAAATATTAAAAAAAAATCTGAGCAAAGAAACCAAAACTAAGAACAAGAACAAAAACTTCCTAGAATGTGTGATTATATTAGAAAAGCAAAATTTTTAATTGTTTTCCTATACGCCATCAAACAACAAGTGGAATTTGAAATTGAAAACACACTTCCATTTACATTTTCATGCCCCCAAAAGGAAATAGTTAGGTACCTAACAAAACATGTGCATCATCTACATGAGAAAAACTACAAAACTCTGATGACAATTGAAGAAAACCCAAACAAATGGAGAGATATTGCATGTTTAGGGATAGGAAGACTCAATATTTTTAAGATGCTAGTATCTCCTACATTGAACTATAGATTCAATGCAATCCTAATCAAAATCCCAGCAAATTATTTTGTGGATATTGGCAACTAATTCTATATAGTTTATATTCTATATTCTATATAGAATATATATAGAATATATAGAATAACCAGTATAATATTAAAAGAGAATAAAAAGTTTGGAGTATTGATACTGCTCAACTTCAAGTCCTACTATAAAGCTACAGCCATCAAAACATTATGGCACTAATAACATAATAGACACATAGAGCAGTAGAAAAGAATAGAGAGTATGGAAAAAGCCTATATGACTATAATCAACTAATCTTTTATAAAGGAGAAAAAGCAATACAAAACAATGGGGCAAAGATAATCTTTTCAACAAATGGTGCTAAAACAACTGGACACCCACGTGCAAAGATAATAGTAATAAATCTAGACATAACTGAGTCCTTTCAAAAATTTACTCAAAGTGGATCAAAAACCTAAATGTAACACACAAAACTATAAAATTCTCAAAGGATAACATAGAAGAATCTCTAGGTGATGTTGGGTATGGACATGACTTTTTAGACTTAATACCAAGGCAGGATCCATGAAGGAAATACTTGATAAGCTGTATTAATTAAAATTTAAAATGTCTGCTCTATGAAAGACAATGTCAAGAGAATGAGAGACAAGCCACAGAATGGGATACCTATTAGCAGAAGACCTCCCTGAAAAAGAACTATTATCCAAAGTATGCAAAGAACCTTTCAAACTCAACCATAAGAAAACAAACAACCTAAATTTAAAAAATGGGCCAAAAGAATTCTGTGAAAATGGCAGAATAAGAACACCAGGAACCAGTCTTCCCACCTAAACAACAATTGCACTGGCAGAATCTGTCTGATATGACTAATTTGGAACTCAGGAGTCTATTGAAAGCATGCAACTTCCAGGGAAAGATCTGGATGGTAAGTTGTGGTTAACTTTAGTAAATTTCAGCTCTTACCTAATCTTTACACCTAACCATGTGATAGGCAGCTGTGCACATGTTCCTGGAGCAGCTTGCACACAACTTGCAGAAGCCAGAATGGGCTAAAAATATCCTGAACTCCAAATATCAGGGCTTTGTGTTCTGATACTGATTACTGCTTCTGATAATAAAGGTGCAAAGAGATGGGCAACCATTGCTACATCTCCCCAGTTGTTGCAAGCTACTTCCCCCCCACACACACAACTGAATTGACTTCCAGGCCAGCATCTTTTTTTTTTTTTAACCTGCTTCATTTTTCTCTTTTCCCTCTTTTGGGAATCATACTTTAAAGATTACAACTTTCAAAAATACCAGCATATATGGGTCAAACTAGAAAAGGACCATACGTGCTCAAGGAAAGACCCAGAAAAGACCTGAGAAGACCTTAAATTTACAGCTTAGTCTAATCCTTGGCACAGAGACAGCCTGTAGGCTGTTGTAACAATATTAAAAAAAAAGCAAAAATAAAAACTGATAGTCATTTCAACTTTGCATTTGTGGCCCTGCTTCTGGTTCCCAGGGAAGTTATACTTTAACATTAACCAAGGTCGAAATGAGTCAGCAAGACCTCTAGCATGGGCTCTATTTCTGCCTCAAGCACACTTTGTATGTCTGTTATGTTAAAAATATAACCCAAAAGGAGCATTCCAAACATAAAGATAAGGGGGAAAAAACCCTTCCTGGTTCCCATAAGATTAAAGTCATACAGCCCTAGATACACTAAAAACAAAAGATAAAGTCTGTAACATTCTGAAATGTCCTTAATTGTGATAATTAGTAACTCTTTATGTAAAAAACATACATAACCTTGCACCAAACATTCTTTCCCTGAAGCATTCTCTTCTTTGTGAAGATTGTGTATTCTAGGCAGCTGTCATAACTTGGGCTTGAATAAATCTCTTTTCCTTTCTCTTTACATTTTTTTTGAAAGTTTTGTTCATTTTGCATCAACATAACAAACAAAGCAAACCCTGGGGGAGGGGGAGAATCTGATTTCTAGAGTTACCACATAATTAGATTCAAATGTCCAGTGTTCATGAAAAAATCAAAAGGTATGCAAAGAAACAGGAAAATATGGCCCATTCAAAGAAAAAGAAACTATAGTAACTGTCCCTAAAAAAAGCCCTGATGACAGCATACTAAAGGAAAACTTTGAAAGAACTGTCTTAAAATGCTCAAACAACTAAAAGAAGGTATAAAGAAAGTCAAGAAAATAATGTATAAACAATGGAATTGGAAATATCAATACAGAGAGAGAAAAAGAACTAAAATAAATTCTGGAGTTCAAAAGTATGATAAATAAAATGAAAACCCATTGGGGAATTCTTAGACTTGAGAAGACAGAAGAAAGAATTGGTGAACTTGAAGATAGAACAAAGGAAATTACCAGATCTAAGGAACAGAAAGAAAAATAATTGAAGAAAAGTGAACAGAGACTAAGGAACCTATGGTAATACTGTCAAGTGGGCTGACACATGCATCATGGTTTTCCTAGAAGAGGAACAGAAAGAAAAGAGAACAAAGAGAATGTTTGAAGAAATAATCACTGAAAACTTCCCAAATTTGGTGAAAGACATGAATATAAACATCCAAGAAGCTCAGCAAAGTCTAAGTAAGATGAATTGAAAGAGACCCACACCATGGTGCATTATAACCAAGCTTTCAAAAGACAAAGACAAAGAGAGCTTTTTGAAAGCAGCAAGAAAGAAGCAAATTACCACAAAGAAGGTATCATCAGCAGATTTCTCATCAAAAACTTTGGAGGCCAGAAGGCAATAGACTGATACATTCAAACACTAAATGGGAAAAAAAAATCAACCAAGAATCCTATACCTGACAGAACTGTCCTCCAAAAGTCAAGGAGAAATTAAGACATTCTCAGATATACAAAAACTGAGGAAGTTTGTTACCACTAAGCTTGCCCTGCAGGAAATACTCACGGGAGTCCTGGAGGGCAAAATGAAAGTACACTAGATAGTAACTTGAAACCATGTGGAGGAATCAAAATCCCAATAAAGGTTAATATATGGATAATTATAAAGGCTAATGTTATTGTAATAATGGTTAGTGACTGTACTTTTTTTGTTGTTTTGTTTTCTACATGATTTAAGATGCTAATACATTTAAAGACCAAAAAATTATTAGTCTAAAAGCTACTGTTATTGTAATTTTGGTTTGTAATTCCAAATCTTGGTGTGCGTTTTTTGTTTGTTTGCTTGTTTGTTTGTTTTTACAGAATTTAAGAGATTAATGCATTAAAAATCACTAGTTTATATTTTTGTGCATAAAATTATTTTAAAAATGTAGTTTTGTGAGATCAGGATCCAAAAGGATGGGGATAGAACTGTAAAGGAGCAGAGATTGTGTCTGTTATCGAAATTAAGCTAGTATTAATTCAAATTAGAATGTTATCACTTTAGGATATTAAGGATATTTAGGATGTAATACCTGTAGAAATCACAAAGAAAATAGCTATAGGATATATACAAAAGGAAATGATAAAATAATTTAAACATTTCACTATAAAAGATAACTAAACACAAAATAAGATAGTAATGCAGAAAATGAGGGACAAAGTAGTTATGACTACATATACAAAAGTAATGACAAAATGACAAAAGAAAGCCTCTCCTTATCAGTAATTACTTTAAAAGTAAATGAATTAGGGGCGCCTGGGTGGCACAGCAGTTAAGCATCTGCCTTCGGCTCAGGGCGTGATCCTGGCATTACGGGATGGAGCCCCACATTAGGCTCCTCCGCTATGAGCCTGCTTCTTCCTCTCCCACTCCCCTGCTTGTGTTCCCTCTCTTGCTGGCTGTCTCTATCTCTGTTGAATAAATAAAAATAAAAATAAAATCCTTAAAAGTAAATGAATTAAAGTCTCTACTCAAAAGACCAAGATTGACAGAATGGACGAAAAACATGACTCAGGTATATCCTGTCTATAAGAATTTCGCTTTAGGGGCACTTGGGTGGTTCAGTCAGTTAAGTGTCCAACTCTTGATCTCAGTTCAGGTTTTGATCTCAGAGTTGTGAGTTCAGCCACATATTGGGCTCCATGCTGGGTGTGGAGCCTACTTAAAAACAAAAAAAAAAAAAAAGAAAAAAAAGAATCTAGCTTTATATGCAAAGACACAAATAACTGAAAGTAAGAGGATGGAAAAAGATACTCCATGCAAATAGTACCCGAAAGAGATCAGTGGTGGGTATTCTAATACTAGACAAAGTAGACTTTAAATTAAAAACTTTGTAAGAGTCAAAGAATGACATTATATATTAATAAAAGTTTTAACACAAGAAAATATTGCATTATAAACATTTATGCACCTGATAACAGACCATCAAAATATAATAAGAAAAACTGACAGAAGAGAAAGGAGAAACAGTTTTATAAAAATAGTTGGAGACTTAACTCACTCAAAATAATAATCAAAAGAATAGAGAGAAGCAATAAAAACTTAGTAAACTAACTTGATCTAAGAACATATACAAAACACCTTACACAACAAAGCAGCATGTACATTCTTCCCAAGTGAACACAGGACATTTTACAGGATGGATCATATATAGATTTAAAAAGATAGCCATAATACAAAGTATCTTCTCTGACTACAATGGGATAAAATTAGAAATTAATAAAAGGAAAATTGAAAAATTCATAAATTTATGGAAATTAAACAACACTCTTTTAAACAACTAGTAGATAAAAGGAGAAATCAGAAGGGAAATCAGAAAATACAGATAAATGACAATGAAAACTTATAAGATGCAACAACATGGTGTTAAGGGGGAATTTATAACTATAAATACATACATTAAAAAAAGAAAAATCTCACAGAAAAACATAACTTTCCAACTTAAGGAACTAGAAAAAGAAGAATTACTAAACCCAAAAGTAGGTGAAAAAATAAAGATTAGAGTGGAGATAAATAGAATAGAGAATAAAAAATAATAGAGAAAACCAATAAAACTAAAAGTTGGTTCTTCAAAAAGATAAAAAAATTGACAAACCTGTAGCTAGCTGGACTAAGAAGAACAAAGACTCAAATTACTATAATGAGAAATGAAAATGGGACATTTCTACTAATTCTACAGAAATAAAAAGATTATAAGGGAGTACTATGCAAAATTTTATGCCCAAAATTGGAATACCTAGATAAAATGAGCAAATCCCTAGAAATTTAAAATCTTCCAAGATGAAATCATGAAGAAATAGAAAGTCTAAATAGATCTGTAAGTAGTAAGGAGATCTAATCAATAATAAAAAATCTCCAAACAAAGGAAAGTCCTAGACCCAATGGATTTATTGATAAATTCAACAAACATTTAAAGAAGAACTAATATTAATCTTTCTCAACCTTTTCCAAAAGGTTGAAGAGGAGAGAATACTCCCTACCTCTTTCTATGAGGTCAGCATTACTCTGATACCAAAGACAAAGAGACTACAAGAAAGAAGCTGTTTGACTTTGGATCTGACAATGATTTCTTGGATAGGACACCAAATTTATAGGTAACAAAAGAAAAACAGACTTCATAAAAATTAGAAAATTCTGTGCATCAAAAAATTCTATCAACAGAGTAAAAAGATAATGCACAGAATGAGAGAAAATATTTGCAAGTCATAAAGCTGATTGTATCAGTATCATTCAGCCTGAAAAAGGAGGTAAATCCTACCATATGCTACAAAATGGATGAACCTTGAGGACATTAAGCTAAATTAAATAAACCAGTCATAAAGAGACAAATACTATATGACTTCACTTAAATGAGGTACATAGAGTAATCAAAGTCACGGAGACAGATAGTAAAATGGTGGTTTGCAAGGAATGGGGAGTGATCGTTTAATGGGTATAGAGTTTCAGTTATACAAGACAAGATGAATGGTGGTAATTTTTGCACAACATTATGAATGTATTTAATACAACAAAACCACACATTTAAAAACTGTTAAATGGGTATGGAACTGGAAAAAAAATCCTCTGCCTTATTGAATTTATTTTTCTCTCTAAAAGTTAGTTTTGTACTGTTCATATTTAATTATGTTTCCATTTTTTACCCTTTCTGATGTATACAATAGACTAATCTGAAGAGTTAAAGGTATATTTGTTATAAAATAAGTTCATCGTTTTTCTTTGCTTAAGTCACACCCAATCAATAAATAATTCACAACACTTTAAAAAATGATAATGGTAAATTCCATGTTATGTTTAATAAGAACAATTGAAATAAGAAGGAGCTGAAGACCTGAATTGACACCTCACTAGAGAAGATATGCAGATGGCAAATAAGCATACGAAAATATGTTCCACATCATATGTCATCAGGGAAATGTGAATTAAAACAAGACACTACTACATAACTATTAGAATGGCCCCAATCCGGAATACTGACAACACCAAATGCTGGTGAGAATGTGTAGCAACAGGAGCTCTCATTTATTGCTGGTAGGGATGCAAAATGGTACAACTACTTGGGCAGATATTTTGGCAGTTTCTTACAAAACACATACTCTAAACATATGATCCAGCAATCACACTCCTTGGGATTTACCCAAAGAACTTGCAAACTTAAATCCAAACAAAAACCTGCATGTGGGTGTTTATAACATCTTTATTCATAATTGCTAAAAGTTGAAAGCAACCAAAATATCCTTCAGGAGGTAAAAATAAGCTGAGGTACATCCAGATAATGGAGTATTATTTAGCACTAATAAGAAATGAGCTATCGGGCCATAAAAAGATGTGGAAGAAACTTAAATGCATATTACCAAATCAAAGAAACCAATGTGAAAAGTCTGCATATTGAATGATTCCAACTATATGACATTCAGGTAGAGAAAACTATACAGACAATCAAAAAATGGCAGTTGCCAGAGATTGGGGGAGGAGGGGAAGGCATGAATAGGCAGAGCGCAGAGGAATTTTAGGACAGCAAAACCACTCTGTATTATAGTATAATGGTATATACTTGTATATATACAAGTCATTGTACATTTGTCCAAATCCATATAATGTACAACCTCAAAACTGGACTGCAATATAAGCTATAGATTTTGATAATAATGATATGTCAATGTAGGTTGATCAATGGTGACAAATGTATCACTTTGGTTGCTTAATTTCCTCTGAAGCTAAAACTGCTCTAAGACATGGTGTCTAATAAAATAATTAAATGGCAAAAAATGATAATAAAAAATTCAGAAATTTTTCCATTAGAAACTGAATTTTAGATAGTTGGAAACATTCAGATGGTTTACACTTTTCTGTTCTTCTGTGATTATTTGAATTTGTATAAATTTGGTCATTGGATTCTGACTATATAAATGACCTCACAGTTTGTTCTCCCGAACGTATGGTACTCATCGTTTAAAGTTATAACTTTCTCTCTAAACCTGATTCTAACATTTTGATTAAAGTAACTTACCACTTAGTTCAAAGAGATAATGAACAAACCAGTTGTTTGTTTTCTTTTAGAAATAGCTGTAGGCTAAATGCTGATGTTGAATTTTGCAGCCTTGATACCATTAGTAGTTATGGTTAAAGCCCAAATATACTGTCCAAGATTAAGTAGCATACACATTTAAGTAAAGGCAGTTCCAAATTTTCTGTTAGGAACACTTTCTAGTTATCATTTTAGTAGAGGCAAGTATGAGTACTTTTCAACAGTTTTGACTATACTATTCAATTCCAAAACTGGGTATGAAGAAACATTCTTCCACAGGGGACAATCTCTGGTCTCACCTGACTCTTCTCTTGAGGTTAGAATTAATGGGGTGAAAGTATCTCAATCTTCCTCTAAACTTGGTGTGATATCCAAAAAACTTATGTCATGGAAGAATACATAGGAAAGCTATTCCTTCTTTGCTTCATTTCCTCTTTATAATTGGACCTCTGGGCAGTGAAATAAGACAGGATGGCTTGATCTATGCTTGCAATGTGAAGATGAGGTACAAAACTTCACTTTCTGCTAAGGTTATGCTAATTTTACTTCCAAGACCCTGATAATTCAGTTGTACAATTCATCTTCTGTAGTGAGCAATGTGGTAGATAACCCACATTCAGAATTAATTACCATAAATCAGAAGTATTTTCATTGTATTGCTGTGAGATCTTTCATTTCCCAGGAGGAAATGTCCCATCTACAAATGAACCCTTTACACGTTCAATTATGTCTTCTCATTTCTTTTCTCTTTCAGGCTTGGCATAACGTCTGTAATTTAGTTTTATATTTTCTTTTATACAGAAAGCATCCAACTGCTAGGAAGTAAGCCCAATTATCACTAGTGATAGAACAAATAGAAAAATGACAGTGTTCCCCAAAACTATCTGCTTAGTTATAAGTCTGCAGCTGCCTTCTCCTTATGACCATTTGGTTCAATTAAGTGAACGTCATTTGAAATTCGTTATTGAACAAAGAAAATAGTTAGATTGAATCTGGAAAAAGAATTAAAAATGGTTTCTCTTTACCATAAAATGAGTCTTGTCTATGCCTATACATACATCTCTCTAATTATACCACATTAATCATAGCGAATATACTAGAAGTATATTGACTCTGTGTGATAAATAGCCCATACCAAAGAATTCTGAATACCTCAAGTTTCCGTGTTCGATATACTTACATAGAGGAAAACTGATAAGCAAGCAGTAATTATAATTTCCTTTACTACAGTCAATCTTTCTTAAGTTTTGTGACTTTCCATAAACAACTAGGCCTTGTGTCTGGAAAAATTACTCAACCATATGCAGTCTTACTGGCATGCCCTACCAGATTCTTTGGATTTTAAAATGAATGTATTATTTCTTACACTAGTTAATCTAACCGTTGTTGTTTTTACTTGGCAAGTATTGCCCAGGATTAATCAAGGAACATAATATTCAATGTAAATAAACCTAAAATAATCCTCTTCTTGGGGTTCCACTCTAACTTTCAGGTCTTATAGGAGCCTGTGGCTGATAGCCTGGGCCATGCTTGTCCTAAGGGTCAGCTTAATATAGCTTATTACAGCGTACTGGTTCTAGTTCTCCATGAAGTTGATTTTGAAGACCTACCTAAAACTTTTTGATCCTAACATGATTCTAGGGTCATAAACAGGCTCCTTCCGTGGTTATAAGTTTTATTTTTACCTTTCTCTTACTAATGCCCTGGTTATTTTGTAGTCAGATGCCTCCAGAACTACTTAGTCTGAAAGGGTGAATGGAACAATATTAACATTAACTACCCAAATTTGCTAGTCCCCTGCTCCCACTAGTGAAGAAGTATTACAGATCCATTTCTCCAACATCTTCAATCATTTCTCCATCTGTCTACTGATAAGTTTTTCATGATAAAAATCTTCAAGTGATATTTTTAGTCATTCCTCATAAATATATTTTTTCAAATTTTAATTTAAAGGTAATATTGAAAATGCAGACAACCCTACCAGAGAAGTACCTTGGCTTAATGGATAGCCCATAGATTCTAGTGATAGAATCTTGTCTCCATCATTAACCAGTTATGTGGTCAATTAATGTTAACTTCCCTGAAATTTGATTTCATTTTCTAATGCGAACAATACTTTGATCAAAGGTCTTTTGGAAAACACAACAAACAGCATGTGGTGCAGAATAGGAGCTCCTTTATCAGTTCTTTACCTACTCTTTGTTACAACAAATATTCAACAACATCAAGCTAATATAGGACAATATCTGTCAAATCCAATTGCCATTATTCTTCAGCAGCTGAGAAAATAAATGTTCACTGATAACCATAAAAACCATATTCCATATCCACTTCTCAGTACTTAAAGTTAAATGTAAAATCTTACATATTTGCCAATAGTAGTTTCAAATTCATTTACTGAATAACATATATCATGATTTAGCTGTACTCTTTTAAAATGGAAACCTTTCATTTTTTTCATCTTTTTTCCTCTTCTTTTCCTACATGTTCCTAAAATACTCTGTCTTGTCACCTTCTCTCCAGTCTTAAAGGAAGACATGTCTCACTTTTCCTCAAAGTTAAATTCATCCCACTTGCCTCATCTATTGCTCTATCAAATTTCTCTCTATTTCATGTGATACTAATAATTTCTTCTCCTCTGATTTCTCTTCAGTTTATAAAGAATGATCAAGAATCAACTATCTGGCACTTGTTATGATGAACACTGGGTGTTATATGTAAGTGATGAGTCACTAAATTCTACTCCTGAAACCAATATTGTACTGTATGTTAACTAACTAGAATTTAAATAAAAATTTGGAAGGAAAAAAAATTTTTTCAAACCACCACCCAATCTTTCTTCTTTTCTTCATCATTAACTAATTGGAAAAGGAATCACTTCATGGTTCCATGTCCTTATTATCTCCAGATCCCTTAATGCCAGTGCTTCTGATCTCTGCCCCAAACATTCTACTGCATCCTCCTTAGTAAGTCACTAGTAACAGTGACTTACTAAGTCCATTACTAAGTCCACTAAGACCAATCCATTGGTCACTTTTATTCAGACCTTGCCCTATTTATCTTGAAGCACTTAACTATGTTGACTTATTTAGTTCTTTCTGTCCTTATCTTCCAAGACAGCATACTTTGCTAATTCTCCTTCTAACTCTGGTCTTTCCCTTCCTGTCTCAACCACAGGCTTCTTCTCTAATTGGAAAACTTTCAAATATTACTGCTTCTTATGAGACTAATTTTAGTTCTCTCTTTTCTCAAGATCTTCGTAAATGGGTGACCTCATCTACTTGCATGGCCTCAACTACTCTTTGTACATGCGGATAGCTGTTATGAGAGTACTATCTCTGCAAATTAACCTCTCTTCTCAGTCCACAGTAGATTTTCAATTTCCTGGTCTACTAAAAGCATTTTACACTTAACATGCTCAAAATTGAACTCATTGTATAACCTCATTTCCATTCCCGTTCCTCACTACTTCTCCTCCTACAAAATTCTCTATTTAAATAATGTTGTCACTATACATACATTCTCCGTGGTAAGTTCTTTTGAAACAGCCTGGATATTCTCTCCTGTCTTCCTTCTCACTGCACATTTAATTGGTCATATCATGGTATCAATTCTGCTTCAGATTATCTCCTGAGTTTTCTGTTTCTTTACCATTCTCATTGCTACTGACTCATGTCATTATCAGAACTATTGCAATAGACTCCCAAAGGATTTTTTTTTTGTTTTATTCTAGCTCTCCTTTTTACCGCCATGTGAATTATCAAAGGAAATAAGCAAATCTTACTAGATTCTTGCCCTACCTAAAACATTCTACTCTCTATTGTACGTGAGCATATACTTAGGTGTGTTCAAAACAGTCTGGTGGTAATAAGCGTGTTGTTTCAGCTCTTGTACTCCCTTTTGTTGTCAGATGAGTCTGGTTGGGTCATAAATTATCGCATTAACAATAGGGCAAACACCAAACCCCTTAGCACTATCCACATGACCCTCGCTTCACAATTTTGGCACTGTCAGCATCTCAATCTCATCTCTAGCTCTTCCCACTATATATCTCAAACTCTAGTCCTACTGGAATAATCCCAGAACTCATAATACCCATTCACAATTCTGAGTCATTGTACATTACTTCCTCTGAAGGACATGTTTTTTCCTAACAATTTTCCCCCCATTTCTCAATATCATTCAAATGAAACATGTTTTTTAGAGCCTTTCTTGACTCCCTGAGGACAATTAAGTTGTTCACTTCTTTGTATTCATTGACTCCTTGTTCATTCTCTTATTTTAATCCTAATCACAGTTTACTTTATTTATCATTCTGCACATACACATCCCCTACAGTACTGTGAAATTCTTAAGGACAGGGGTTGTGTTTCATTTATGTTTGATTTCTGTGCTTAGCACAGTGACTGGCAAATACATGCTCGAAAATTGTAAATGAATGGATGAATAAAGGCACTGACCACAGGTCTTGAAACTACTAAAAGTTTTCTGATATTTATTTATTTTTTTATTTTTTTAAGGATTTTATTTATTTATGTGACAGAGAGACAGCCAGCGAGAGAGGGAACACAGCAGGGGAGAGGGAGAGGAAGAAGCAGGCTCCTAGCCAAGGAGCCCGATGTGGGACTCGATCCCGGTACGCCGGGATCACGCCCTGAGCCGAAGGCAGATGCTTAACGACTGCACTACCCAGGCGCCCCAGTTTTCTGATATTTAAAAGCTTTTTTTGTTTAGAAATTTTGAGAGAAATGTTTATGTGCCATTTCCACTTAAAAATGACCAGTCACCATGTGTTTATTTACTATTTCAACACCACCTTTTCCTCCTCAGAAATTACTACGATATTTATAATCAGCACTATAAAATTTTAGTGTTAAATTATATAATGTGTCTTAAGTTTGCAGCTTGCCAGATTGTAGGCGACCTTATAATTTTTCTATCCAGCCAGTGTTCATGAGGACTAGTTATATTGAATGCACGGAAGGAAAGTATTCAATGCATCATCATATGTGGTAGAGTTATATTTAAAACCCAAGCCACTGAAAAATTTCAGTTTTTTAAAAATATTTTATTTACTTGAGACAGAAAATGAGCAGGGGGTAGGGACAGAGGGAGAGGGAGAAGCTGACTCCTTGCTGAGCAGGGAACACAATGCCTGGCTCAATCCCAGGACCCTGGGATCATGACCTGAGCTGAAGGCAGACATTTAACCAACTGAGCCATCCCGGTGACCCAAGAATTTTCAGTTATTTTTGAGTCTAAATAATCATAGACAGATAGAGTTGCTAAGCATAAATTATATTAATGAAATGGGTAATCAAAGGGCCATTGTAAAACAAATTTGTATTTAAAAGGATTTTTATTTACAGTAATTTTGAGAATACCAATAAAATAATATGTAGTGTTGAAGATACTCCTAAGAAACATATTTGTAAAAAATCTGTTTGTTTGTTTTTTTTTCCTTCTAGATGTGGGTAAAATAAGTATTTCACATTCAACCAGTAGAGTTTGGGGAACAACTTTGACATTTCACTCCGGTAAGAAGGTGTTAGTGCACCAGTAAAAATGAGTCCATTTATTTGTTCTCAGATGCCTTTGAAAGCATTGCTTTATTTTATTTTTTTTCTTCAATCTTAACTTTCCCATATGCTTTCCAAGCTCTGAAGCAAAATGTTAGTAGGCAAAGTGAGACTGCCTAGTAGGAACCTATAATGGCGAAATGCATGCAAGATTTTCCATTAAGATCTTCTAGCTATTTCTCAGCAACTCTTAGCTTTATATGGACAAAACAATAAATGAAGAGCTAGGTCAGACCAATTTGTTTCTTCTTACCCCAGTATTCTGTCTTATAAAAGGATTGTTTGGAATGATTACTAAACATACTTCAAACTTGTTTATACTGTGATCTGAATTTTTCCATTGGTTTCTTTCACTGGTTTTCTAGTTTATTTACTATAATTACCTTTCCCAAATGTCAGAAAATGTCTTTCTCTGGGAAAATTATAAATTTATACATCTTTATAATATTCCCCATAATCTTTATGTTTTTAGACTTCCATCTGGAAAACAACTATCTTGAAGGAGAATGTATGTATGTGTGTATAATTTAGATACATGTGTAGTTATATTATATCATGCTATGCTGTATTATGCTATGCTATGCTCTGTTACATTTATAATCACTTTATCCTGCCCCATTCTGGATTTGTCCAGTCATAATATCTTTATTTTTATGCTTTCTTGAACAGTTTCAAATAAACTTTCCCAGTACAACTCTCATAATAAGTACATATATATATATATATATACACACACACTTATATATAAATATAAAATAGCATATATATATACTTTATATATTTATTTATTTATTTATTTTCTAAAAGATTTATTTATTTATTTGAGAGAGAGAACAGGGAGGGAAGGGCAGAGGGAAGAGGAGAGAGAGAATCTCCAGCAGACTCCCTGCAAAGTGAGGAACCGGGACAGGCTTGATCCCAGGACCATGAGATCATGAACTGAGCCAAAATCAAGAGTCTGAGGCTTACCTGATTGAGCCACTCAGGTGCCCCTCATGATGAATACTTTAAAACCATGTTACCACCTAAGCATCTCCAGTTATTAACTAGCATTTAGTCTTTACCATGGTATTTATGTATAAGTCAGATAAAACTTGAAAAAAATATGTATAAACAAGGAAATTATCAAACAGTAAGATGGTTACACTTTCATTGTTAATTGTAATTGAATTAATGAGTCTTTAGTTAATTACTAAAATTATTGTCTGACATTAAGACATAATGCCATATGATTTCATTCATATGTGGAATTTAAGAAACAAAACAGATGAACACAGGGGAAGGGAAAAATAGGGGTAGGCAAGCCATAAGAGACTCTTAACTGTAGAGAACAAACTGAGTTTGATGGAGGGGACGTAGGTTGGGGAATGGGCTAAGTGTGTGATGAGTTTTAAGAAGGTCACTTGTGATGAGCACTCGGTATTGTATATAAGTGATGAATCACTAAATTCTACTCCTGAAACCAATATTACACTATGTGCTAACTAAAATTTAAAGAAAAATTTGAAAAAAAAAGACATAATGTGTTTGAATTTCATCAGTAAGTTAAACGGATGCTTTGTATTTCCTGATAGCATTGTCAGGAAAGCACAGTTCACTGAAAAGTGCAGTGGGCTGACAAGCAGTTGCCCTTGAGAAACCAAATGAAAATAGAATTTTCATTTTCAAATGATACATATTTCATGCTAATGTCATGCAAATATATACCCAGATATATATGCATGGTAAAGATGACTTGGTTGATAAGACAAGTTAAGCAGTTAGCAATTTTTTTTAAGTATCAAGCAGCAAAACTACTAGAACTTTATTACCCATTTATTAATAGTTAATCTTGATTAACTTCTTATTAACCGCTTGCTTTTTGTAATTATGCTTCATCAATACAAGTCTTAAATTTTCATGTTAGGGAGCTAAACTAAGTTAATGGTTTTGTATGAAAACTCTTTGAATCAAAGCATAATTATTGGCATGAACAATAAAAGTTAACATTTGGAAGTGATTTATAAACATGGGAGATTAGTTTGATAACTTATTTTCCCAATAATGAAAATTATAACATCATTCATGTAGGCAGTCACGAAATTTTGTCTGCCAAGTATCTGTGCTGTAACTACAAGGCATAATCTTTGCCATCAGTGAGCTTACATCATAAAATTTTAAAATAAGAAGTGATCATGGAAATCATCTAGTGCATTCTCTGTGTTTCACAGGGTAGAAAAGTGAAAACCAAGAGGTCTTATTTACTTAAGATCACAATTAGTAGCAAAGATGACTCAATGGCATATGCTAGTGAGTGCTTTCCTTAGCTACAAAACACGTATTTCTTCCTAAAATTTGGTTGGTAATGACTCCTTTTAAAAGGTGATATATACTGTCAATAATGTTTCTAAGGCATATGCATTAACTTTTGAATATATAATTACTTCTTATGATGGTATTACCATAACACTGAATCACAAGTAGTGGTGATTTTTTATTATATACATATCCTTTAGGAAACAAACTACATTTTTTTCCCCAAATGTGGAACCTTTTGGAAGATTGTCCTTTAAGTGGGAAATTTAAGTGACTGCTTTCCTTAAAATTAAATGCAGACATAAAGAAATTTCAGGATTTCATGTCCCTGAGGATAATGCCACCAACAGAGGTGCAAATAACTTGGTTCCTTGAATAATTGCTAGAAAACATCTTAACCTTTTGCTCTAGAAATTCATTAGAGATTTTGATTAGATTTTAACATATCAATAACATAAACCAATACTTCCTTGGAAGACCTGATTTTACAGTGTTTTATTATACATACTGTATATATAACATTGTGTTAAAAAATTTGAAATACATTGCAGTAACTATGAAGTATATAAATTATTTACATTTTCCATATTAACTATTTCCCTGTTTTGTTATCTCAAGGGTAATTTGGAATTGAAGTTTATCCATTATAAACACCTTTTTCAGATGTTGAGAAAATCTCTCTTCTTTGGGAATAATCATTAATTTAAAGATTTTTATAATATTTCTCCTTAATTTTTATATTTTTGTTTCCAGTTGGAAAAAAAATCCTATTTTGAAGGGGATTTTGTGTATGTGTATGTACATGAGTGAATATAATGTGTATATACATATAAAATTAATTCATGTATCATAAATTTCTTGATTTTAAATTCAATTACTTAACTTAATATATCCTCTATGATTATTTTCTATATTAACATGTGTTCTTTTCTGTAAAGATTTTTCAATCCACCAAGTGATGTGAATAAAGTGAAATGTGTGGGTCCATCTGCATAGAAGACTCGTGGAGCTTTGCTTTACCTACAAGATGAGGGACCTATCCCTAGGCCGGGGCAGACTGAAGGAAAATAATGATATGGAAAAGTTTTTAAAAACATTTCTTTCTACTTAGATATTCAGTAATGATCACATAATATTTTCTTCTTTTTCTACATCTTACCTGTCTCACTTAAGGTCATCTTATACACTTGAATTATCTCCAAGTTAATTATCCTTGTTCAGTACTAGGTGACTTCGGTGTCAACAAATTAAAACTATTTGCCCAGGGTCAACTCTGCCACTTTCCTTAGGATGTTGAAAGCTTTACAATTTATCTTTAGGTGACTGAGAAGAAATAACATGTAACAGGTTTTCTTTCTTTTAGTTTACTGAGGAGGTATTTTTAAAATAAACTTTTAATTTAAGAAAAGCTGTAGATTTACAAAAATAGTACAAAAATAGTACAAAGAGTTCCCACATATCCCACATCCACTATCCCTTCATGTTATTATCTTACATTGGTGTGTAAGTATGGTATACTTGTCACAATTAATGAACAAATATTGATGCATTATTATTAACTAAAATCCATACTTCATTCAGATTGCCTTAGTTTTTACCTAACATCCTTTTTCTGTTCCAGGATTTCATCCAAGATACTATATTATATTTAGTAGTCTTATCTCCTTTGGCTTTTCTTGGCTGCAACAGTTTTTCAGACTCACCTTGTTTTAGAAGACCATGACAGTTTTGAGGAGTACTGGTCATGTACAATGTAGATGTCACTTAACTGGAATTTGTTAAAATTTTCCACTATAAAGTTACTCTTTTTTCCTCCTTTTACATAATGCATGCTGTAGAAGGAAGTCACTATCCACAGCCCACACTGAAGGGATGGGGAGTTATGCTTCACCTTCTTGAAAGCCGAGTATATACATACATTATTTAGAATCCTTTTATATGGGAGACTTATCTATTCTTACTTCTGTATTCATTCATTCATTCATTCATTCAAGCAATCATTTATTCATATTAGCATGGATTTATAAATATTTTATACTTTGGGTGATAAATTAATATTACATTATTTATTTTTGTGAAAAAAGTGTTCTAAGTTTTGTCTGTTGGGAGCTCTTTTAATTGCATCCCTTGTTCCTTTGACATACCCCATTGTTAGGGTTTTTAAGTTCTCCTTTCTTTCTTACACTTCAAAATGCACTGGGTTCATCTTATTTTTTTCCTGTCCCAGTCCTAGAGTCATCCATTTCACCAAGGAGAGCTTTTCATTGGAAAATGCTATTAGAAACCAGACCCAGGTGTGAAGTATGCCCACTGCTACTAGGGGTTGTTGTTTCTAGGCACCCTCAGTTGACAGAGAAAGAAAATAAATACTTATATTCCAACCTGTGTCTACACACACACACACCTATGATTATTTCTATATGTAACCATCTGTGTCTATGTTAAAATAAGCATGACTTCTTATTTGAAGAGGCAGTTTTTACATGTACCCCATGCTATATTTGGTAAGTATATACTTAAAAAATTATGATAAAATAAAGCAGTTATGAATCTGAACACTTTTCAGATTTACCAAAAAAGTTTGAAATGAAATATTAGTTATTAAGGTAAAACTAAGGTCTAATTAGTTCACTATTTGTATCAGTGAGTCATGAGAATGTAAATAATGTATTATTCAGTTCAAATTTAATTTCTTTATTATCCTAACCCAAAAGAGGAGTCAATAATTTTCTTTTATCCAGAATTTTAATTTCCTAAACATGTGTTTTATGGTTCACAACGAAACGCTGAGTAGGCAAGAAAAGAAAATATGTCCTTCAGAGTAGATCTTACAGGAAAGTTCCTAAATTTCATATAAACAAATTAGGCAAGACTCATATTCTAATTAACAGGTTCTATTGAAAACATGCATATCATTTTTTTCATATTTATAGAGCTGAAGGTGAAATTTTGTCAGAAGAATAGCGTATATTTTAATAACAACATAAGGAGTAAAACAAGAGACTCTTTCAAGCCTACTCCATTTTTTCTGTACTTTTCTTTTCCTGGAAATAAAATGTAACTGTCATTTCTCTCACACAAGACTTTATCACTGTTACTTAAAGAAATATACAATGTAGTTCTAGGTATTTTAAAATGATAGCTGTTGAAGAGAAAACATTTGTTTCAAAAGTATATATACAACCAAATAACTATTTGAAATATATACCTTTATAAGAGGAGTTGTGCTCAAACAACAAAAGTCCGTATCAAGGGGTTAATGAGGAATCTCTGTTGCTCTTGGATTCTTCTGAAGGGAAAAACTGACTTTCTCTAAGGAGTAGTTATATTTTATTGTATAACCAGATGGTATTGTGTGTCATGAAAAAAAATAGAAAAGCACAAGGTTTACTGTAGATGGAGGCTGATTCTTTGAAACATTTCCTCACCACCAGAGTTTGGAACACCAAGCTTGTGGGTGGCTTTCGTGCATGATAGGACTTTGATCATGGTTCCTCCAGAGGGTGATTGAAAGGTAATGCTTTACTCTAGGCCTTGTTGATAGCAACATTTTTATGTTGTCAAGCCTCTGTTATTAGCATATTAACATTTATGGCCTTACTACTCCTGAGATTGGATTGAGAGCCTGAAAATTAAATTTTAAAAAGCTTCTAAACATTAGATGGCACTTCATTTTCTAGGTTTTCTTTTGGGGGGGGTGTTGTTTGTTTTTGTTCTGTTTTGTTTTGTTGGTAATAAGGACTCAGATATCTCATTGGACACATTATCAGGTCTGAGTTCAATACCTAGAGTATTAGACTACCAATCATGGCCAGTTAATGGGGTCTAGAGTTATGAAACCAAATAAATTCTATGATTAACACAAGAGCTATAAAAATCTCTAGACTGCTGGTTCTGCATCATGAACTTGGACTCATATTAGACTTCAGGTTTATATTCTGAGTTTACCATTTTGACTTTATGTCTCCTTGGGACAAATGTTCTTGCGTGACCTCTAATTATTGTACTGCCAGTGGAACCTAGGAAACGGACATCATTAGCTGCTTTGCCTGGATAATTAAGAAATAAGTTCAGAGGAATAATTGCTGCATCATTATTTCTCTTTACCTTCTGACAAATTAGATTTTTTTTATAATTGAATTGACCATATGTTCAAGTCTATGCAATTAACAACACATTATTTTAATTTAAAAATTTATACACACATACAAACTATGATTTTCATGATCTTACTCTTATACCTTGGGCAGGTGATGAAGATGGGGTGAGAGGAGTTTAAGTCAGTTTCAGATCAGTGTTGTTGTTGTTGTTTTTCCATTCACCTTCTGGGATTTATGTCTATGTTTGTGAATAGAGAGAATGTAGAATGGAGAGGACCAAGGCTTCTAAATGTGGCTCTGAATGCTTTTGACATTTTAAATGAAGAAGTTTTTGTGATATCCTACTGCTCCCTAACGGATTCATGTAGATGAATCAAGACAATAGAGAAATGAATTTGAACAAATTTTACGTTGCCTTTGATTGTCCTAGCAGGAGTCCTAAAGCAAATCCTACATTAAGTGATGTGGGAGGTTCTAGAAGATACTGAAGTGTGGTATGTCTAAAGCAATTAGTGATAAGATCTTAAGTTGGTGGCAGGCTTTAAGACTTTCATAAATGTTCAAACCTCTGCACCTTTAAGCACACAGACTTTGGGAACATATTTGTTCCTGAAATAGTTCTACAAGAGTTAAAATGTACTGCATGTTAGTAGCGCCTTCTGGCTTTAGACTGTAATGACATGGGTATTAGTCAGCTGCCAGTCTCTCCAAATTTCTCCAGAAGTTGCCCCTTCATCTTGTGCCTCCTAGTCTCTCACCAAAGATTCAGAAATTCACTGTTCATTGCAAGCCTAGAGTCAGACCGAGATTTTTGATGGGGAAAAGATAATAAAAAATTGTTTCCATCTTTTTGCCATCTTTACAGGAGATAAAAATGCAGATACAGGTATATGGTTTGGGGTGTTATGAGCTTAATGCAGAAGTAGAACAAGATGAATAAAAAATCAGAAGAGTGGCAAGGTCTTGCCTTCTCCCACTATCTCAGGATGAGCATTTTCAATCCACAACATGGGTTAAAAGGTGAAATAACAGATGTACAAAAATCCAAATACATGTAGCCAAAGCTAATCAAGTATTTGTGGTTATTATATTTTAGGGAACATCTACCAAAAAACCTCATAGAAAGGGAGACAAAGCTATTTCCACCAGCTCCCCCAGAAATGTAGAAAAATCATTAACCCTAGTAACTGAAGTTTTAAGTAAGAGATATTCATGATTGTAAACTATAAATCACCAGAATACTTCATTGTCATAAAAGATAATAAAACTCAATATTGATGGCTGGGTAGGGAATTTTAGAAAGTTTCTTTTCATCTGTAAGTAGAATAAGAAGAAATATTGGGGAATTCAAAGTAAAGAGATGAAAATAAAGTATTAATATGGGTTAGATTAGGGCTAACATAAGGTGCTGGCAGTGAGATATAGAGCCAACTTCTGTCAGTTACAGTTTTAATAGCTTCACATGTACTAAGTGATGTAATCCTGCATGCCTTATAAAATACTCTCCTGTTTTACAGAATTTAAGCACAACCTTAAGGTTGTTATGGATCCTAGAACAATGCTTGGCACATAGTAGATGTTCGGTGATATGATTAATGAAATTAGTTATTTAGAATGTGAGCAACAATGGATGAGTAAAAGTCAAGTCCAAGTGATTAATCTTGGAGAGTGGGGAGAGTTGCAATGTTACTGAAAGAAAGACTGCAGCAAGTTTAAACTTGGGAAATGGATAAATTTGGTATTAAACAAGCTGTTAATGTAGAGGGTGCAGAAATACAGTTTAAAGACAACCAAATGTGAGCAGAGTTTTATCTTTTAATTCTTTTGGTTCTCCATGGCATCTCATAAAATGTTAAATATCCTTCATAGATGAGGAGATTACGATATATGCAGATTACTGGGATTGCTTCTTTTTAATCCTGAGAAACATATCTTTTCTTTATAACTTTTTTTAAAACCAGATTAAATTTCTACTGTACATTTTAACTTTTATGGTGGATAGAACAGACATAGAAAAAGTCAAAGTTGTAATAGGGCAAGATATTGGCTTAACTGGGACAGGGAAGCTAAAGGAATATTTAATTAAATGATGTCTAATAGGCATTTTCATTGACTTTTTTGGAAGGTTGCAGAAGGAACTAGAAGTGCTTCATGGTGCTGCAAAGATTATGATAACCAAATCAGTAGAGGAGCAATAAAGAAGCTGAAGCAGGAGAGAAAAGATAAGGATTATTGAAGGGAAGACATGAGCATTCAAAAAAAAAAATTCCCTTAGCAAGGAGCTGTCTATATTTAATCCTTCTCTTTCTCCAAATTGTCCTGAATTATTTACATATTGCATAATTAGAAGCCAAACCATTAACTGTTCAATAGAAGTCCATTATAAATTTGTATATCATAAAAACTTATAAAATACGATTCGATAGGAAGGCAGTTATTAATCCTGCCAGCAATACCAGCTTAAAAAAAATGTTTCCATTACAGTGAACATGAAATAGAAAGAAGTCTATTTTTCTTAATATAAAGGACTTAAATGTGTTTGCTAATTAATATACTTTGACTAAGCTTCACAGTTTCTGTGCCAATTCTATTATTAGCCTAATCATTTCAGGTTCTACTATAATTATAATGTAGATCATGACTATTGGCAGATGAAGATTATAGATGGTGAGAAAAACTAATTGTGTCTCCAGCAAATATAGGGAGGTGTGCAATAAATCCAATTAGAATAGCAAATTGATTGATCAAATGTATAGTGTGTTAATTTTGGTAATGGACACAGATTTTATTATTTCAATATTAGTTAATGGCTAAAAAAAAAAAAGCAAATATGCAAAAAGGTAGATTTACTTACCAGCAGTTCTATCAACCAAAGTTGATTTTTCCCCTAGAGGGTCTTTTGCCAATGTCTGGAGACATTTTTGATAATTATGATTTGGGGGACTGGGAGTTGCTACCAGCTTCTAGTGGGTAGAGGCCAGGGTGCTGCTAAATATCTTACAATGTACAGGTCAGCACTCATAACAAATAATTATTCTGGCAAAAATGTGTTCGGTTTGAAAAACTTTAATTTCCAGCATGTATGTTATGGTTGTTTGTATTTAAATTTTCCATAGTTGGGATCATTTACATATTTCCATGGACTTCAGCAGATATAAGCTATTTAACTTTCAAAAGGACTCCTTCCTCTTTTTAAAAGTCGTATGGGCAAGACCATCCCTATATGTCTTAATAATGATAAAATGATGAGATTGGTGACATAATGACCAACATATTTTTGCTTAGAGACCAATTTCCACTAGTTTGACCTAATTACTTTCTCTAGTTCATGTTCTCAAGAAGATAGGATGTTGGTTAGGAAAAAAACATAACATGTGGTGAGGACAACCTATTTCTCCATGTCCTTGAGCAGCAACTGTTCATTTGTCAACCTAACTGAAAACTCAGATACGAACCTTTTTTTTCATTTCTATTTTATTCTTCCACTATATATATTGTGTTCACAAATGATGTTTTTTTGCATGTAGTTCAAAGTGTAAAAAAAAAAAGGTGTTGTCTTTTTTTACTGACACACACTTTTTTTTTTAACTTAGCAACATTTATTTATGAATCTGTTCAATCTGTCCATCTCTATGGCCACTGTGTAACATTGCCTTAGATTTGTTTAATCTTTTGCCTTCCTCAAATCTATGTTTCACATAGCACTTAGATTGACCTTTTAAAATTTTTGTGAATGTCACTCTGTGCTTAACTTCCTCAAGTGATTCCCGTTATACTTGTAATAAAATTCACAATTCTTAAAATGACCTACAGGAAACCCAAATGATCTAACCCTCACTTCTCTAGTGGTATTTTATGACTCAAGCTCCTTTTCCCTGGTCAATGTTTGCTGATGACACTAACTGTTCTCCCTGCCTTAGAGGGTTTGAATATGCTGAGCCCTCTTTCTAGACAGCTTCTCTCCATCATTATGTTCTCTCTCTAGATGTCATTTGTTCATACAAGGTTTCCCTGACTTTGATCATTTAAAATGAGGGGCCCCTGCATTAATCTCTCATTTTGTTATTCATAAAACTTAGTCATAATATGTCATTATCCATTTATTTTGTGAACATTTG
This sequence comes from Ursus arctos, assembly GCF_023065955.2. Classification (NCBI taxonomy): domain Eukaryota; kingdom Metazoa; phylum Chordata; class Mammalia; order Carnivora; family Ursidae; genus Ursus; species Ursus arctos. Next base: position 4,317,513 of record NW_026622852.1, read on the forward strand.
AATAATATACCTAACTAGACTTTAAATTCATCAAGGCACCAGTATTATATCAATATTATTCATCTATACTTCAGTAGGGCCCAACCCAGTATCTGGAACAAAACAGGCATTCAATAAACACAGAATTCTTTAGTATAATTTAAGACTATTGTGATTAACTAATTAAACTTTGATAATTCACAGTAACTAATAAAATTACTAAGTCTTATCATAAGCCCAAATATACAGATATATTTAGAAGTATAGTCTTTAAAAATTTCCTTTAAACCATACAAGATTGGTTTTTGAGGATGTACTGAATTTGAACAACAAATCAAGAGTTGGCAAAGTAGAAGTCACGCCTACTTTTAGCCAGAGGCTGCCAGTCTAGAGGTATGCCAACTCAAACACCATCAGGCAATTCACTTACAGCATTATGCTAGTTAGTGAGGAAACATACCCAGCAATTCCATTACAACAAGATCCACGATAAAGATGGTGGTGGCACAGAATTAGACTAAACTAGAACTAATTTGTGAGAAGTATAACAGTGGGGATGTATTTTGTTACTTTGGAAATTTTGTGACATTGAATGAAATTATTCATTCACATTCACCTGTGGCTCTATATTTACAAAACTGGTCACTTCGAATCGTATGCTTGTCTTTTTCCCTTGAAAACTGCCTTAATTAAATATTACTCTTGATCAAACATTAATATATTTTTCTCAATTGCTTAATGCATTGAGAAACAGGGCTTACTATAGCTAGAACTTCTGTTTAGTTATGACATTGTATTACTCTAATATTGGATTTATCAATTATCTAGAAGAAAAGAACTGTTGTCATGGGCACTGCTATAGGTACTCGGGAGACAAATCAGCTAACAGATAAACAAAGACACCTGCCCTTGTGCAGTTTGTAATTTAAAGAGGAGGACCATAAACAATAGATTTTATGAATTAGTATAACTAGTGACTAAAAAGAAAAAAAAGAAGAAGAGGGGGAAATGAGTGTAGAGTACCAGAGGTAAGAACAAAACAAAACAAACAAAGCAAGCAAAAAAAAAAAAAGTCAAAATTTTGAGTAAAGTGATCAAGGTAACCTTTCAAAGAATATGACATTTGAACAAGCACTTGAAGGAAGTAAAGGAGTTGCCATTTGGATAATTCCTTAGAAGTCTTGTACTTCGTGCATTTGCTACTTTTATTCACTGTTTTCCCTATTTTAGACTTCCCTTAAATATCTGTTGATTCTTGAAGATTTATTTGGATTTAAGAGTAAAGAACTTAAAGCATTTTATATGCTCCATATACATGGGTAGGGCTTGTTGGTTGGTAGAATTCATTTTAGGGTGATAAAGCAGTAAATATCGGAAAGCCCCATATTGGCATCTTTTATTTTCCCTAGGGTGGTCTGGCTTTTGAGAAAAAGCATGGCTCCTGGCCTTTTAATTGACCAGGGAACAGAGCTGAGAATCATTCACAGACTTTTATTTAATCTCCACCCTTCAATGTTCCTAGTGTCCCTGTATCCAGGGACTTTGCCAATAATCTCTCCATGAGGGGAAGACAGAATCTCTGTCTCTTGAAGATCTGGGTTGGGCTTGGCTTGTCACATGTCTGCATGGGATAGAACTATGCATCCTAGGAGTTTAACTGTGTCTTAAATAGATTTTTCTACTAGTTCACTTGTTTTCAGGCCCAAACTTTACTCAAACGTTCCAGGGTCTCTGGTCCCTTCAATTCCTGAACCTTTCTGGTAATCTCCTGGAAAATCAATTTCCTTGTCATCTTTAGCTTCTCTTTCTTCACATTTCAGTTTCCCTGTTCTACTAATTCAGTTAACATAACTGAGACCAAGTTCTGTCTTCCAATATTGTGTTCATATCTTTAGTCCAATTTCATTTTCTATTCTGTTATTATAGACATTTACATTTTAAAAAAATCTCTTATATTAATGTTGATAATGTTCCCCAAGGGAATAGTAATGGACATATGTTCAATCTGCCATGTTTAACCAGAAGTCAGTACAATGTTTTTAACAATTTAGTGTGCATTGTGCAAGGCGTTACTGGGAAGACAAATTATTATAACAGCATATCTATGCTGCAAAGGCTCAGAGTTTAGTGCAAGAAAAACACACTCTCACATAACCCTAACTCAGATCAGGTTGATAAATACCATGTACTGGATTGAATAGCACCTTCCAAAATCCATGTCTATCCAGAGTCTAAAAATATGGTCTTATTTGGAAATAGGACCTTAGGAGACGAGGTCATTGTAGGTTAGGATGGGTCCTAAATCCAATGACTGGTGTCTTTATAAGAGAAAGTAGAGAGAGATTTGGATAAAGAGACACAGAGGGGACATGGTGGAAAAGGCCATGTGATGATAAAGTCAGAGATTGAAGCAACACAGTTGCAAAACGAGGAACTTCTGAGGCAGCAGAAGCTGGAAGAGGCAAGGAAGACTCTTCTCTAGAGTCTTCAGAGGGAGAATGGCCTTGCTGAGGCCTTGATTTTGGACTTCAAGCCTCTAGGATTCAAGAAAATAATTATCTGTTATATTAAGCCACCCACTTTGTGGTACTTTCTTATGGCAGTCTTAGGAAACTAGTATGTGTCATAACACCAGCATAAAGTGAAAGTGTGATAGCAGAACACAAGTAGAACACAGCTCACAATATATAAACACAGGAAAGAGCAAAACCTGTGCATTTACCTCTTGGAGAGTAGAAATTCTACAAGTAAAAATGTATTTGATGTCATTAAACTACATGGATGAAGCTCCTGATTATTTAAGGACAAATTTTTCAGTGATAATTGCTAAAGTGAGGATTTGAGCATATCTACACATACACTTTTTAAATCACATATTTTCTCAAAAATATTCACTTAATATCTTCTGAATATATTTGATGAAGTAAAAGCATATACATTTAACAACATATAATCATTTCTGAAAGAAAGTCGAACGCTATTGAAAACATTCTTGGCTCATGAATTTTCTTCATATCAATAGACATGTCCTCATTACTTTAAGGCTGAGTTCCTAACTTCATTAACATTGAGAATAACTTCTAAAGAAGTACTCTATTTTAGTATTATAATCCAAATTGTTACCAAGATTATTTTAGCTAAAGAGTAATGGGTTTTGAATGTCTTGGAAGAGGAGTTGAATGTTTAAGAAATTGAAGTCTAGAAAGACAAATTTTGTTTGACGAATTCTAAAGACATTTTGAAGATGAAAAGTTCTGGTGATGTAACACTCAAACTGTGAACATTCGGTCAGCAATTACAATGAATTAACCAATCTGTCAATATAGAATTGATGCGCCTGAGATATCTCAAGTAAGTTTTGCAATCTGATTTTTAAGGTTATTCAAAATTTTAGGGAAGTTAAACTGGTGAAACCAGCTATAGTTGCAAACACATGGCAGTTAGCTGGAAACTATTTAGATAGAAAAGAAAACGACTTCATTCACTTGTAAGATCAAACATTTCCACTTGAGTAACTCACAATATATAATAAAACAGTTTGCTTTAGTTTTTCTTTTAGAGGCCAAGCGCATACTAGCAATACTTTCTCAAGCTTTTGAAATGTCTCTCTTTTATTTTCTTCTAAAATCCTACACCCTCATTCCAAACTAAACTTTAGCTTGCTTCCAGGTCCATGTCTCCTCCTGTATTCCATTTCTTAATAAACTGAACTATGCAATTAGAAAAACAGAAAACTGAAAGTCTTCCACAACTATCATTCACGCCTAATGTCCAATCAGTCACTGAGCCCTTAAACCACTCATCTCCTGTGTCTTTCTCTATTCTAACCACTGCTGCTCTAGGTAGGATCCCATTACCCCAGTGGCCTCTGAAGTGATCCTTCCCGGATGATTCTCTACACTGCTGCCAGGGGGATCTTTCTAAGTTACAAACCTGGTCAAGTTAAGTCTTGCTTAGAAATCCTTTAGTGCTCTCTATAACTTTCAGGATAAAATTCACACTCCTTAGCCTAGTAACAAAAGCCATTTATGACATAGCACTTGTTATAGTTCAGCATTATTTCCCAAGACCTAATCATAGTCTTCAGTTTCTCTAACTGCATTAAACCATCATATGAAAACCTGGGGCCATGCTCTGTTGGTCTCCACCATGTCTTTGCTCATGATCTTCCCTTAAAGTAGGGCTACCTTTCTCCCTCATGTATGATAAGTTGGTAATAAGTTTACTTACAAAATTCCATTCCCATGTCATCTCCTCAGTGGGTTTGTCAGTTGTCTAGTTTAGTCTAGCCAGGTAGCCAGCTTAATATTTGAACTTTTGGCATGGAACAAATGAAGAAAGTAGGGACTTAATGACTGGTATTTTTAAGTAAATTTCATCCTCAATATATATAATTTAATTTGTGTTACGTTATTTTTAATGCAATCCTTAATGCATAGTAGTTAAGAATAGTGTTTAGGAGCATGGCCTCTGGAATCAGTCATCTTGTGTTCAAATCCCACCATTTGCTAGCTGTGTGATTTGGGGGAAATTTTTCTCTATGCATCAGAGTGCAATAAAGTAACATCACCAACTGATGGTTCAGAGCTCATATTCATTTTCAAATCATTCATGATTTTATGATGAAAATCCTAGAAATGTATTTTAAAGGGAAAAATTTTATATGTACTTATAGAAAGATCCTAAATTATAAGAATTGAGAGAATATTGCTGTTAAATGTTGAATATCTTCTACACCAGCCCTACCTTCGAATGGACAAAATGCTAATAGGACTCAGCACAACCTAATGTTGCTTAGTGAAGCACCATTTCTTGAGAACAAATCACTGGCAAGAGGAGCAAGAAATGGGCTCTGTAGTGAGATTCTGTTTTTGTTATTCCTCACCTGCTCTCACCAGGAATAGAGCCAATCTACTAGACTGGTATTTGTTACCTAGGCTCGTTATTTACTGTCTTAGGTATATCAGTGGAAAGAATCCAAAGAATGAATTGAGAATACTTTTATTCTATGTACCTACATCTGATTAAAATACACATATAATTAGAAGTTTATTTTTGTAGATTAAAGAGTTATTAAAATGGATATTTGAGGCAATTTAAAGCATAATATATTCTACAGATGAAATAATATTTTGTGTTGAATTTTTATCACATGAATTTATTGAAACTACAAAATTCTCAAACACTGTGAAGCATGCTGGGTTAATTAGCATTAGAGAGCAAAAATATCATTACATGTTATTTAAAGTAGAGCTTTCAAACTATTTTGGTAAGATTTATGTACTTAGCACATTTTCCAGAAATATCATTTAATAGTGCTACATGATATAAGTGATATAAGTTAAGCTGAATCATAAAATAAGACACTTTATTTTTCTTCTCAGCCTTTCTGAAAAGCGCAAGTGAAAAGAAAGAAGCAGTAATTTATTTGAATGTCTTTGCTCTTTTTTAAACAAGTGATATTATCTTTATTATTGTCTCATGAAGTTCATGTTTTTGAGATGTTGCCCTAGGATGACTTGGTGCCCTGTTTCAGCCTAACCTATAAGTTTTGTATCTCTGCTGTCCCTTTTTCCTTGTAACCCTATGCCCCAAACACAACACAAGCACTCAATTTTACCAAAAAGTGTGGATGAACCCTCAACAAATTACTGTTAGTATTGCTTTAAAAAAACCCACAACAACTTGTAGCAGAACATCAGCTTACAGAAGATCACAAGATAACATTAGGTGGTATCAATAAAACAAAATTATACAGCTGCTAGAATTACCTATTTTACTTTATTTCATGGATCCACATTCTTGCCTCACAAGGTATATTCTATTATTGATAGTTTTTGGGTCTGACAAAGACTATTCCTTGACCTACCTTTCCTCAGGCTCCTCTGAGCCTTCTGTTGAATTAAGCCTGACTTTGGGCTTTCCCCCTGTGTTTATAGAATTCAGATTGAGCAAGAATCCTAAATAAGCTAATGAAAACCCCCATTCTTGGCATTTGACCATCCTAGATATCTGATTGAATTCCTCACCCCCAACCCTCAATATCTTATCAGTGTGGCCTGTCTTTAGCAAGAATTCTGTTGGGTGTAACAAGCAAGAATCTCCTTTACTCCTGATGCTTTGTCTTAGTAACTTTCCATCCACTAACCCTCGGCCTGCTTGCCCAGCCTCATAAACCCCCACTTGTCCTTGTTGGAGTTGACTCTAATCTCACGCCCCTAAGTAGCTTCCCTTGAATAAAGTCTACCTTGCCATCTTTAACAAGTGTCATGAAACATTCATTTCTTTCACAAGACCGAACATTTCTTCTTTTCTGGTCTCATAGAGTCAGAACATATTTCTTTAATGCTACAGAATTATAGAAAACTCCTCTCTTAGCATATCAAAGAGGGCCTCTGAAAGAACACAACCACACCACAAAGTAGAATCTCTGACACTTCATGTTGCCTATGTTTTTCATAATTTTTTTACAGAGAATCTTTGAAGACAAAACATGACACTATGCTATTTAGTTCATCTACCCAGTCATTGGTACTGCCACATTATCTTATATAGTAAGTGATTGAAAATATTGATTGAATTTCAGTAGTAAATTTGCAACAAATAGGATTGCCCATCTTATCGTTTTTCTCTCTCATCTGAGAATTGTAGTTTCCATTCTTAATTCAGCTCAAGTTTAATATGGAGTGATTTAAATAGGAATCTCTCTGTTTGAGAGGGATCATGGATTTCCCTCTTACAATGGGACGATGTTTTTATCCTACACAGAATTTAACTTAGACTCATATTATGGGATTTGGATGCATATCTAAAAACTTTCCCTATTATCATAGCATTCTGCAAATGGATTGGGAAAATAAAATATTATTCTGAAAAGTAACTATCATCTAGGATTCCTTGTAGGTCTCATTTCTTCCAAACATCATATAGGAAAGCAGCATCCTTACAAAGGTGGTTACTTTTTTTTTGGGTTCTGCTGATCTTTCGAAGTAGTGTTTGGAGAGAAAGTAGGAGGAGAGAGAAGTATTTGGGGATTTAATAACAAAGCATAGTATGTGCCATAGTGAGGACAGTCAAAATAGCATGACTTCAGATGCATACCTTGTAATACTGGTTTATCTGGTTTTCATGCCTGCCCTACCACCAAGCTACAGACTCTTAGCATGAGGCCTTGCCTTTTGTTTGCTCCTGACCTATTCTCCCTTCTTTGGTCTGTATTGTCTGCAAATGAAATGTGCCAAAGGTAACTGATACTCTGTAGCTCACCTTCCTTGAAAAGAAATCAACAAACTTGATTTAACAACTATGTCTTTAGCAGAAAAGACAAAAAATAAAAAAAATAAGAGAAAAAGAAAGAAAGAAAGAAAGAAAGAAAGAAGAAAGAAAGAAAGAAAGAAAGAAAGAAAAAGAAATCCTCATTTGAAGTCTACTTAATGGGCATTAATGGACAGTTATTGCACATCTACTATGTGTATAGAATTTTCACATATTGTATCACATTTAACTCTGGGCAGAAGGCCCAGTTTTTTAAAAGATTTATTTTATTTATTTGACAGTGAGAGAGACAGCCAGCGAGAGAGGGAACACAAGCAGAGGGAGTGGGAGAGGAAGAAGCAGGCTCCCAGCAGAGAAGCCCGATGCGGGGCTGGATCCCAGAACGCTGGGATCACGCCCTGAGCCAAAGGCAGACACTTAATGACTGCACCACCCAGGTGCCCCATAAGGCCCATTTTTTTATATAAAAATTAATACTCTAAGAGGGTAAATAATTTAGTAACCTTAGCAAATAAACATCACTACTCAGATTCAAACACTTGTCTATTTGAGTACAAGTTTGCACAGGGCAAAATAGGAAAAGGCAAATACCAGCAATTACTAGCATTTATTGCATGTTTTAGCTGCTTTTGTTAAATTATCTCAAAACAACACTAAGAAGTGGTTGTTTTCACTTCTAATCTCCAAGCCCAAAATAAATTAAAAAATTAAAAATCTGAAACCAAACAAACAAAACAACTAAAAGTACAGAGATCAAATAAATTTTATGAAGTCACAAATCCAAGAAATGATTGAGCAAACAAACATTTAATACCAAGTCAAACAATAAATCATTATTTTATGTTGCTATATAGCAAAAGATGCATAGATCCCCAGGAGAGGTCTGAATATTATGTATGACTGCAAGCATGTTAACAACAAAATCACCCAAAGACCTTGGAAACAAAGCAGTCATTCCAGTGTCTTTCCATTTACTTAGTTTGACTCTAGTCTTGACTTACATTAACAAGATACTCCCAAAAACCTCTGTGGCAGAGAAATAAGTAAAGATTATCATTTTACTTGAGGAGAATTTAGTAGGATGCTCTTTCTTGCATGTGTTTTTCTAAACTTACCCCATAATTAGCTGTAAAAATGAGGTTGGAAACTCCTCTATCTCTGACAACCAAATTGTTTCTTAATGTAATCATTATAGAAATTTAAGACTTGGCGATCCACCATTGTTTTAAATAGAATGCACAACCAAAACTCTCATTCTTCATTTGACAGATCACTGAGACCCATTGACCTATACTTTGCAAATGATTGTGTTCATTGACTGTATCCTAGGATAAAAATAGAATGTATAAAGCAATTAATTAAACTATAATCAGTAAACAATAAACCTAACCTTGCACATTAACTTTTTATCCCAACATCAATAATAAGTTTAAAAACACATTATGAATTGTGGGTAATGACAGTAAAATAAATTGCAATTTTGATTTGCCAGCCCTTTGTATTTCCAACAAAGGAAGTATGATACCCTGAAAATGTATTTTCCAATTAAAATCTTTAAAATCCCTTACATTTAATTAGTCTTCATAACACAAACATCAAATTTGATTTCATTTGGATCAAAATTTCATTTGATTCTTACAACAGTGAAATGAGATGCCAAGGACCAGCTTTACTATGCCCATTTAAAAATTGAAGGCACTGAGGATGAGAGAGAGTTTAAATAATCCAGCTAGGATATTAGAGCATCTAGGATTGCAACTGAAGTTTAACTCCAAGGCCATGTGGATTCAATGAATAAAAGCAAGAAAAATTCAGATTACATAGAATTTTAGAAGTTGCTTAGCCATCACAGAGATTGGTCTCTACATTGTATCCGAGAGGTGAACAATAAGATCCTTTAATAGAAATGTGTTGAAATCTGTATAGATGATGTCTCTGTTGGAACATTTGAGGGTAGAGATAAAGCAAATGCAGAAGAAAACCCTCCTAGGAAGTTGTACAATTGTGCCTATAAAATAGGTCTTACACCTGGAAATAAAGCATTAGTATGAGTATTAGGTACAGAACAGGAAACCTGACCTCTAGTTTTTCACAGCAAAAGGTTGAGAGACTTTGCAGGATCAGTCCAATGATGCAATCTATTCTTTGTCTGCTTCTGCTTCTAGTGGTGTTAGAGAAATTCCTAAATCCAGCTGCTCAGTCCACAATGCAACCTTCTTAAGAGGAGTAGGTATAGGCACCTACCTAGGGTGGTAAGAGGAGTAGAGATAGGCACCTACCTAGGGTGGTAATCAGGAAATAAGTGCTTTGCTGAGAGCAGGGCATGCTTAGGACATGTATTGATTACTTATCTCAGAGGGCCTCCAATAAAGATTACTCAAACTGGTGCTTCAATTCACGGAGAACAACAATGGAATGTCAGCTGATTATCAATTCAAATAGTGTTTGTGAGAGTGTCAGACGAGTTATGTATCTCTTTAATCCTCATACAGATTTGTTAAGATTTGATTTTATTTGTTTTCTGTGTACGTGCAGGCACAAACATGCATGCATGGAAACATGACACATATCAATACCTCTATAGCCTTGTCCTCTGTATTCAGTACATTAGAACGTTCAATGTCTAGATGTCATTTAGCTAGTTAAATAAGCAAAGAATCTGTTTTACTCTAACAAATAAGAGGAAAATAGTTTATTTTTCAATAACATTTCCTAACCATTGTCAGTACTAGCATAATTTTCACCATTATTTGTTTGTTTGAAGGTGGTGGAGATATTGGCATGTGCATTATTAAGATAGTCTGAACATGGTAATTTTCATAATGAGATTTATTGTATACGTCTCCTGGAATAAAAAAGGGACTGCTCTATTATTCTAAAGCATTTAAATGGCTGTGGGATAGGGAGATTCGATTATTTTTAATGGAACAAAATTTGTATTCTGAGTTCATTAGAATGCTGACTGCATTGAAGAAACAAGTTCTGTTCTTACATCACTCATGTAATGAGATGGTATATAAAAAATTCAGTTTTGTGATGTCCAACATATGGACAGAATTTAAATGAATATAAATTAATAGCAAAGCCCCTTCAAGAATGTAGGTGATTTTATTTTACCCCAGTTTTTTGTAGCTCATGATTTCATGGCACATGTCCCAGCTTGACACAATTTCATCAAATAAATGTAGAGCAGCAGCTAACTTTCGAGAGATTTAAACAGCTTCTCATTTTTCACTCACTTCTGCAGTGCCTAGTGTAGTGTTTTGCTTATGGTAGAAATATAATAAATGCCTGTTCATTTAAAGCAGAAGAATTTAAAATGCAATGGGATTGATTTACAATCTGACTGAACAATTTGTTCATAAACTCTGAACCAGTGTCAAAATGAATGGTTTTTATTTTCATTTTCTAACTTACCAAAATGAATCTAAAGTATCTCTCGGGCAATTTACTCTGTTTTCTTTCTTTATTTTTAAATATGTTTGAAATAACTGATGAGATACAATAAGCACAAAGGACCATGACTATCTTCCATTTTGTCCTTTGGTTCTCCAGATAGCAATTGCATTTATTACAGTGATTTACTTTGTCAATCTCAGCTTCCCGATCTTTTTCCTCATTCCATGTACAAGCTTACCACTAAATATTTATAACGCAGCTCATCTAGATTTTATATATTTTTACAACCAAATCTTAGCTAAGGCTAACTAAACTGCAGTTGACTTTTAGAGGATTGTTGACCTTAATACCACATTATTTTACAGTGAACATGTTGTTTACCTTTTCTTCTTTGTATTTCTTTTTAGCAACAAAAAAAATATAGAGCCTGGGCTTCATCAAGCTTGCCTAATTGTAAGATTTAGGTGCTGAAACCTCTTACATCATTACCCACAGTATTTTCTGCTTTTAGATATACAACTAAATTAGAAGAGGAAGTATAATTTATTGAATTTATTGAATTCTACTATACCAAAGCAATTATATCTATATGTATCTATTATTACACATGGACATATTTCACAATATCTTTGTGAGTAATTTCTAGGTATTACTATCCTAGGAAATCAAATTATATTAAATACTTATATAGGATGACCAGATTAAAATAAAATAAAATAAAATGGAATTTTAGGAGCCTTCTCATCCCATTCCAAAGTCTGTGTTCTTCTTTCCATACTAAAATAACTCAAAATATGGTTCTGAAATAAGGCTGAGTGGAAATCCAATCTGGTGAAATCCATTTTTTGGTTTATGCATTTTTGATTCCTCAAACAGATTAATTTTGTTGACTTACAGGTAATACTAGATATATTTCACTTTCACCTTGTTAGAGTCATAAACATATTTATACTGTAGAATATTCTTTCCCAGTCTTTGTCTGAAAAACAAAGGAAGAAAAAACTCTAAGAACAAACTGAACCTGAGGTAGAATCCTTGTGCCATTCATGCTTCTTCAGATAATTTTCTGTATGCTAGTAACAGACACCTTTGCTGTTACAAGTGAACTACTGAAAGTCCCGAGAAAAGTCAAACACACACATATAACTTTTCTTGTGGATTTTTGGAAAAGATATTCCAATTAATTGACATGTATGTATATGTGTCCAGGTGAATCTTATGGAAGTTGATATAAACAAAACATGGTTTACTGGTAAACAGTTTGTACCACAAAACTTTGTGTTTGGTGCACTCTCCTAGGTCTATAATGATCCTGAAAAAAGCTATATATTGACTGTCAGGATTTGTTTACTTAGAAATGCCCTACATTTATAATTTTATACCTCTATGAGGCATATTTTTGCATGAAATTTTCAGTCTTTGAGATTCTTACACCAATAAAGGGCCCCCTCCTTCAGTCTCTGATACTAACTGTTTTGCCGTAGTAAAACATTTCCCTCAAGCATCAACCAATTGGATTGCTGATACATTTTTTTCAGGTTAGAAATATTCAAAACTCTGCTATTAGAAAATCTTAATTGTAATATATGTAGAATTTCAAAAAATATTAACCTCAAGTTGAAAATAAAACTTTATTAAGGTGATCTACAGACAAGTTAAACAAGACATCGCTTGATCCAAAAAAAAAAAAATTATTAGCCAAATAATTTTTTGAGACATGTACACACAAGGCAGGTTTTTACCTTTGCATTAATCTTCCAGTGTGGAAGATTTTATAGGGGAGGAATATGTTAATGGTAAAATTACAGAACCAACTATGCCTTATCTCCCAAGAATTATAGCATGAATTTAAGTGAGCAAAGTTGGATGCATGGAATTATGTTCAGCCTGGTATCTACATAAAATAGCATTAAATAAAATGACATAATAAATCAGATACATTTACCAAATTACAGTCACAGTAAGGTCAACAAATCCCCAGGGCTGTCAGGGACAGCACAACAATCCTTTTATGAATCTTTGGTGAGTGACCTCTGTGATTCTGCAAATATTCTTGTTTCTTATTTTACTGAGCATATTGAGGTCATTAAGAATAAACTGCCTGTAAAATTATACTCATTTACATCTGAATCTGCCTTCATCTCCTTGTCTACAATGTTGAAAAAACAGATGGCCCTTCTCTCTTTAAGATAAATTGTTCCACTGCTCTTGGTCTCTCCTCATTCACATATATTAATCTAGAACCTTCACCCAATGTTTATTTTTCTCTCTCAGTAATAACTTCACCACCCTTCTCTTTACTAAGCCATTTCTTTCTTTAATATCTAAGGTTTCTTACTCCTTCAAAATTGGTATTCTTCCAGTTTGTCTTCTGCTCACTCCATAGACTTTCTAAGGATGGCATCAGTAATGCCATGTTTCAACTTATACCTCTTTACTGATAGCTTGCAGTCAATTAGTTTGAGCTAAAGACCCATACAGGCAACCACCTGCTGGGTATCTCCTTTTTCTTGAAGACTCATAGGCATGTCAAACTCAGTATTTCCAAAGCACAACTTATTATTTTTCCTTAAAACCCCTGTTTTTCCTACTGAGTCCCCCAAGCTTTAAACAAGGAGTAAATCCTCTATGTGTCTCTTTCTTTTACCCCCTTTCCGTAATTAGGAATGAAATTCTGTTCATCCCCTGACTAAGCTTCACATCTGTTTTCCCTTCATAACCTACTGCTATTGCTGTTATCATTTGCACTAATTAGTCTTCTGATTGGTATTTCTACATCCAGTCTTGACTCTTCAGGCTCCACATTGCTACTAATGTTATATTTAGAAAAATTGCAATTCTGATCATCTTTTTCCCCATTCTTAAACCCCTTGATACCTCCTCATTTTCTGTAGAATAAAGTGTAAACTTATTTATTGAATGCTTGTCTCTATATAATCTGGCGTCTGCCTTAGCCTCAGTCTTATTTTTCAAGAATGACTTGTAGATCCTCAGGAACCAACAATTTCATGTCTTCATGCTGTTTTCCCAGTGATCCTTGGCACAAAATACATTCAATTAACGTTCATAAAGTCAAACACTGTAACAATAAAATGTGGCAGAAATAACATATTGCCTATCGAAAGATGTGCTTTCTCTTTCCTAGTACAGAGCTGTCACTAGATAATCACTTTGCATCTTGCATTTAGTGTGATCAGATCATAGTTCTCACCAATGGATTGGACGTGAAATTGGCATCTGTCACTTTTGAGTCAAGTTACTAAATTATGCTTTTCTCTATGTCCTTTCTCTTTCTCTTCCAGTTGGCCAGATGCAGAGAACAAGGAATTTCTAGGGTAAAGCAAAGTCATAAGATGAAAGAAGCCTAAATTCCTGAGATACTGCATGGAGAAAAGCTGTCTGCTAATAAGGATCATCCACATTGAACAGTTAATTGAGGAAGACATAAACTTATGTTGTGCTAGACTACTAACATTTTGAGCTATATTACAACAGCCAGTGTAATCCTAATACAAGAGACAAAATGACTCAAATAAAATGGAATCCCTGTCATTTAGAAGCTTTCAATCTAGTTGTGTTAGAAAGATCTTTCCATAGTGTAGTCAATATAATTTTAATAGCTGCATAACATTGTATATGGAATATAGAATATCATTTACTCATTTTCTTATTATCAAGCATTCCATTTCTAACTTTTCAGTGACACAAAGCAATGATTAATAGCTTATGGTATATAATTTGTTTCCTATTCTATATTATTTCCATAGTCTAATTCCTTTGAATAGCATCGTTGATCAAAGGTTAGAAGATTTAGATGAATATTGCGTCTATGGTTTGATCCAATACAGAAACCTGACTTGTAAACATATCTCTGAGTTGGAAGGTTGACTGATTCTAGGAGATTGGCTTTTAAAGATTATGACACTGATACACAACAGTGCAGAAACATTTTTATTTAATTAAAGGAAGATAATTTATGGCATAATTTTCTAAGCAAACTATGATATCTTAAGAATACGTCGTATTTACTGAAACAAACCCAAGTCATTTTCATAATAATCATCTTTTAGGTAAGAAAAATTATTAAGCTCACAAATCTTGAAGCTACATGTTATACCTGAGGTATATGATCACCTGAGGTGATCCATAGTTTAGGGTTAAAAAAAAAAAGGTGACTTTGCCTTAATACTTGTAAAAAGAGGTTTGCCACAATCAAAATAAATAAATATTAAATAGCTTTCCAATGTGTCATTTAGAAGATAGGGGGTAGCAGACTTCCTTGTAATATCTGAATTTACCACAATATTTGTTAATGTAGAATAAAGCTGACAAGCAAGATTCTAAAACCTCAAAAAATAATAATAGTTTGGTGAAGTAACATAATTTCATCTCTTCTCACCTCCAAGCACTAATTTGTACAAAGAGACCAAACATTACAGAAATGTAATAATGCTAGTATGCAAATATTTTAGATCTGTCTTGCAAAACACTGCATTTAGATTTAATTTTTTTTCTGGCAATAGAATCACTTTTCCCTTTTATAAAAGACTTAAATTTCAAGATTTCATTAAAAAATATTTGGATTTCTGATTATGGTCTACTCTTTTAATGCAACACAGACAGTACCCAGATAGTTTTTATTTTTAATCTTATTTACTCTTTATCAGGATATAAGAAAAATCATGTGTAACAGTTACATGTATGCAGGAGTTCATGATGGAGGTGAACACCTCCTTGACATTCAAATGCAATGATAATCAAGGTGGATAAACTCTCTGCTCTTCATTCCACCTGCAGGCATCTAGATTCATGTGTTGATTTATGCCAGCTCAATCTTCTGACTTTTCATCAAGATGTTCAATATACAGTGCCTTCATTATGAACTATAGTCTTCTCTATCATTATAAGAAACGCAAGTTAAGTAAGCTTTCCTCAAACATCAGTGATTGCTTTCAAGTTCCTGAACATGCTGCAGTAGGCTTGATGAGAGGGATTGATTTATTACTTTTTAAATAGATTCTTAATCTGCAAATCAATAAAAATGTTTCACTTCAGCAGTACCACAGGGTGAATGACTCACCCTTGAAAGCAGAATGAACTAATGCTCTCTTTCTTCCTTTCTTTAATACACTCAGATTGCAGTTGTGCTTTTTCTTTGTTCAGATTACTAGATAAACTCCAGTGTTTGAGAGGGTCTGGTATTTCAGCCTGTTTTCTCCATCAATCAACCAGGGATTGAATGTTAATCTGCTATGATTGTTATTTTAACTCTGTTGTTCTCTTCATTATGTAATGAGAAGGCTGAAACTAAAACATTCTTTAGCTGGCTAAAATAAAAATAAAAGGTAAGAACACACAAGACAGGGCCATGACCTCAGCAAGAAAAATGTGAAGAACATTTTATACCAAAGTGACACACAGTGTTTGTTGGATTCAGAATTAGTAGAAATTTTTGGAATTCAGATATTGGGCAATTAGCTTGATAAAGTCTACCAAAGAGTGAAATTAAAACACACGGGATCAATTCTCTATTTTTCATACTATAATAGGGGTATAGTGGATTGTAAAAACCTCTTCTTATGGGAACCTCTTAGGTAGTTCAGAAGTCTGCCATAAGTACTCAAGAATTCCAGAAAGAAGGCACATGAGCCTTATAATCATCAAAGGCATTTAGAATTTTTCTAACATCAGTGAAAATTAAGACAAGAAAACCCCAAATACCCTATAATATCTTTATATGAGCACATTGTAATCATTCATATTTAATTTGACAAAGCCTGTAACAATTCATTTTTTTTCTGAAACAATCTGAATTAAGTAACTGCATGGTTTTGTAAAGTCCTTAAAAAATGGTAGTGGCATTTTCACTTCAATTATATCACTGACACCAAAAAGGAAACTTCCTAAAATATATTTATATGACAAGTCTAACTTTTGAAAAGTTTTGAGAAAGTGATCTCATTTTTTTTTAGCCAAATAGTTTTATTTGAAGGAACAGAGTAGAAATGGGCTCAAATTTAGGTAAATAAATGTTTTTATTTAATCTTCATTTAACCATATATTTTTTTAAAACTTAAAAATGTTTTATTTAAGCTGGATTTAAGAAAGCCATATTTTCTTTTCCTTTTTTTCCCTTTTATTCTTATGTTTTACCAGTCTTAATAAAATGACCGCTTCTTGATTATCTACTTCTCTTCACCCACATATCAACATCTGGTGGACAATGTGGGAAAGAGAGGAGGTGAGGTTGAGTATTGTGTTTTTTTATTTAAAGGCTATGTTTGGTGAAAGCCCCATCCAGTGGGGATAAAATTTATATTTAAAGAGATAAATCTATTTATGAGAACCCCCAACAACGTTATTGAAATAAAAAAGGGAGGAAAGCAGGAGAGAAAATCAAACACTGCTACAAATGTTTGCTTAGTCTTCCTAGTCCTGACCACACTTCAGTGACATACCTAGGACACACTGGTCCTTTATACCTGCCCTCTGAGTGAAACCATCTCATTCGCTATCGTGCATGATCTTCCTGATTTTATTATATGCATGGCTTGGGTAGACCTTCCTGGTGACCAGTGAGCAAGATCATATGTGATTCACCCTTGTATTCTCAGGGTGGTGGATATGTGATGAGTATCATATAGAGGGCTTTTAAGTAAACTCATAATGCAAAATCTTTATTGACAATATTTTCCAAGTGTGGGAGAGTCAAGGTTCATATATATGCACCTAATACATGGGTTTGAAGATATGCCACAAAGACTGTACTAGAAGGCCTTTAATGGAAGAATTTATGCCATTGGTAGACCCTAACAAGACAGCAAAGCATAGAGACCTAAACTTCTCCTATTTTATTATTCATCTTCTTAGTAAAATCATTATCTCGGGGAAACATCTCCATAGGACAGGACATCACTTTGTGTCTAAGATTTTCTCCTCTTATACTACCTGCACATCACATTTGTAAGGAGGTATGGGAACCTTCCTATTTCTCTTCAACTATTTTATTTTAATTAGACAGCAATTTTTCAAAAGCCAGAAACATTCCAAATAAGACTTCTGTTCATCTGAATTACCTGAAGACACTTGTTTAACTAAGTAAAAAGACACTGACTGCCTTCAATACCTGTTAGTAAACAATATGGGTCATGAATATTCAAGAAATTTAGCCAATGATCACAGTGTCAGTGAAAAGTCTTTAATAGAGAATTCCTAAGAGCTCAGCATTGAGTTACAAATTGACATCATCTCATGAATTAGATAACTTCTTATAATATCTAAGTATGATATGAAAATATAAAATTCAAACTATGTTTTCTTATTTGTTTTTTCTCATGATTCTATGTGGCACATACACCATTCTGACCCTAAAGAAATATAAAACATATTTCTAAAATTCAGAAGTCATTGAAATGAGTATTCTGTTTTTGTTAAAATGCAGTATATGAGTATTTGATTCTCCTCTAAAATCATAGTTAGAAATAAAATATAGTGGTTTAAATCTTTGGCTTCAGAGACTCACCATTTGCATTCACACTCCATTTTTCCAGTATTTACTGGCTGTATAACAATAGCAAAATAATTTGTTTTCTCTTTCTTGGTTTATGAATTTGTACAATGGGAATAGTAGCAGGGTCTGTCTCATATGGTTGTTGAGAAAATTAAATGAGATCATTCATGTAAGGTGCTTAGTACCAGTAAATGCTTAATATATGTCATCTATTTTACTAACTTTATGGTAATAGCTAATTAACTTGATTTTGATTGAGGCACTTTATTGCCCTTATTAAAATATACATTAATCCATCATCTAATATTTATTGGCAAGGCACTCTGATAAGTATTACAGTCTTAAAAGTATTTCCCATAAATAATCACCAAATCATTGGAAATCCTGACTTCTTGAGGCTTGAACAGTTAAGCAGTTATTCTAATTATGCACGGCATTAGGTGTTCAGGTGAACTCATGACCTGGAAAATGGACATGCTTTGGAGTTCAGTCAACAAAATGGTATGAAAGATACTATAGCTGAAAGATGTTTTTAAATATTGCACACCAGTAAAGAGTCTTATGACTTTTAATAGGAAAATCTGTTGCCCTCATGTCCTACTAAAATTCAGAATGACATTATTGGGTGTTTACTTTGGACAAAGAATCATATTAATGCTTTATGTACATGGCTGCGTTTAACTCAATTTTCCTAACAGAAGAATATAACTACCATCTTATCAATGAGAAAGCTGAAGTCCAGAGACTCTCTATATATTTCCAAGTTACATAGCTAGAGCAAAAGCTGGAATTTGATCATAGTTTACACTGTATCATGCCACCTCTCAAATAGCTATTCCATATTTAAGAGACCATTTTGGTGTCATTTTATACATCTGGCATATACATATAGAAGCAAAGGTCTTGGAGTAACACCCATGTACAGCAGGACCACAGCTGTATCATTTGGATTACTGTTCTTATTAAATGAGTAAATCAATGCAATGCTAAATAAATAAAGTAGGTCCTTGGTTTGAAAGAATTTAGCACTTATAGTTTCAAATGTTTTGTACAGATTTCAAGGTCCATGGATACTAATAATTTGTAATTTTATTGAGGTGAAAATTAAAATATGTACCACTATACTGGTATGTAAGAATGAGTCACAGAGAGAGTGAGGATACCTAGCTAAACTAGCATCTGCCTTTTGATATATTATTCTACAGTGTTTCTGTGCACAGATACTTGGATCAAATGATTTCTAACAATTTCTATTATTTTAAGTTTTCTCTTTTTTTTAAAAGATGTTTATTTATTTATTTCTTTTAGAGAGAGAGCATTAGCAGGTGGAGGGGCAAAGGGAACGGGCAGATGGGGAGGGAGAGGGAGAGGGAGAGAATCTCAAGCAGAAACCCTGCTGAGCCTGGAGCCCAAAACGGGGCTCAATCTCACAACCCAGAGATCATGACCTGAGCCAAAACCAAGAGTCAAATGCTCAACCGAGCCACCCAGATACCCCTTAAGTTTTCTTTCTCTAATAGAAAATAAAATCCTAAAGTTGGTCTGAAAGTTACTCTTTACTGTACTTTTTTGAACATTAAATTGAAATATTTTGAGTGTAACAGAAAGGATGATCCTTGTGAAAGATTTAGGTAAGATTTTCCTCATTATACCATTCAAATAGTTACTCTGTGCATCAAATAAGAAAAGCCAATCTGCCTTATTTAAAAAAAAAAAAAGGAAAAGAAACTTTATATGGTTAGCCAGATCAACAATAATAATAATAATGTTTACAAACTACATTGAAATTTTGTTTACCAAAATATCATTCATTTATCATTTAAATTCATTCTTTTTTTTTAAATTTCTTTCTTGAAATAACCCTATGAGGTAAGTGGAATTAGAATTCTCCTAACTTTTTTTTTAAAAGATTTTTTATTTATTTATTTGACAGAGATAGAGACAGCCAGTGAGAGAGGGAACACAAGCAGGGGGATTGGGAGAGGAAGAAGCAGGCTCACAGCGGAGGAGACTGATGTGGGGCTCCATCCCATAACGCCGGGATCACGCCCTAAGCCGAAGGCAGAGGCTTAACCTCTGTGCCACCCAGGTGCCCCAAGAATTCTCCTAACTTTCAAGGTGAGAAAATTGAGACTCAGAAGAGTTAAGTAACATGCTCAGTACTAATAAATCAAATCTGATTCAGATGGGGTCATTTAACTTCAAATTCTGTTTCCATTTTAACAATTTACTTTGCTAAGAATTGTTTTAAAGTTTTTGACTAATACTGATATCTCAAACCAATTCAAGAATCACTATATTACTCTTCTCCGGCCCCCTCCCCCCAACAAAATCTACTTCTTTCGTATTAAGTGATCATGAAGACATCTGATTTCACTTTGGCGATGTCATATTCACTTTCTTAAGTGAACTCACAATAACACTAAGTAACTCATTCAAAGAATCTCTTTATTGACAATAATAATATCTGATAATTCATCTGGATAATAGACAATGGGAAATTATAGTTATTTATGCATTGAGAGGACATTCTGTCAGGAGGGTATTAAATAAAAATAAACCCTTAAAATATAATGAAATCTTTAACAGTAAAATTTGTCATGCATACAGCTCTACCTTTATGCTCATTTCATCAATTAGAAAACTGAGATTTAGAGGATTGAATGATTTTCCTAAGATTGCAAAGCTAATAAATGGGGGGGGGGGGAATCAAGAGTAAATACCAGATATTTGGATCTTTTATCTTCTAAATATAAAGTCAAGAGAAACAATGAAATGCATATGAATTATTATAGAAGTAATGTTTAAATAAAAAGAAAAAAACATTAAAGCACTGGAAGTACTAAAAAAAAAGTGATAAGGTAAGATGAAGAGAAATTGAATCCTGAAATAAAGTAAATTGAAAAATAAATACCAGGGGGAGAAAGTAGGAGAACCTAAAAGAGAAATAAGCAGATGCCCCAAAAGGTAAAGAAAAAAATAAATATTTTTTTCATAAATGACCTATTCAAAGATACCATTTCATCTTATAACGACATAAAGGCATTCAGCCTTCAGTTCAGAAAGAGTTAATCAACATGAGTACCCCACCTTTCTTGTCCCAGAAGCTAATCACTTTTGCATCAAGGCCTGTTACCAAGTAGCAGTGGCTTAGTCACTTTTAGGGTGGGAGGGGTACATGGCTTTGAAAATAAGTCACAAAGCTAAACAGACGAAGTAAAAGGGACTGGCCTGCCTTTACTGAAGAGGTCAATCGATTTCAAAGCATGAAGCTGTTCCACAGTTTAGCAAGAACAATCTCACACAGAATCCCTGGCAGAAAACGCTACCATTTACTGAAATTCATGGTAAATTATTAAACACTTGGCATGGACTCATTCATATTGAGTAGAAGCAAAAAAGATTAAAAAAAGAAGTCCCACATGTAAACAACAAGTGTAAATTAAATCTGCCTCTAGCAGAGTCCTTCAATGCTGCCACTGCTTTTGGAATATTCCCTGTTCTGGTCTATTTTTCTTGATAAGCAATCGAAGTATTAAATATGCTTGCTGTAGAATCTAAAGTAATCAAAATGGAAACAGTTATTTGATTTTTGCTCCAGTAATTTTTTTCCCATCTTGCATTTTCTCATTAAAGAATTTACATTCATAGGACAACACAATACACTAAATGGTAAATCTGTGAATGCTTTCACAGAAATTTGGAAGAGCTATATGAAAATACATGTAGCAAAGCTCAGAATATGAAAAGAAAACACTTTAAAGTAGCCATATCCATGATAGATTACAGTAATATCTTGTATTTATTCTAATTTTGTTCCTACTGCAAGAGGTTTACTTTTTTAAAAAAGGCAGAAAATGGAGAACTTCAGCAGTAATAATAATTAATGAGGGGCACCTGGGTGGCTCAGTCAGTTAAGTATCTGACTTCAGCTCAGGTCATGATCTCAGGGTCCTGGGATCAAGCCCCACGTCAGGCTCCCCACTCAGCTGGGAATCTGCTTGTCCCTCTCCCTTTGCCCCTCTCCTCACTATTCAAGCTCTCTCTCTCTTTCAAATGAATGAATACAATCTTTAAAAAAAATAATAATTGATTAATAATAATACTTCCATATGGTTTTGTAATTGAGGAATAGAGTTAGAGTACTCATATTTTCACCAGATACTATATTTCAGTTAAATGCATTTACAGCATAGAATGTGTGCTAGTATGTACATAGTGTTTATAGTTAATGCTGTTTTTGTTGAACTCATTTAATATTAATCTAAAGCTTATGAATTTTAGGTGAGTGTATGTGATTCCAGTATGACTAATTAATGAATTGATGAATTAATATTAATATTAATGAATTAATAAGTGAAGTTAGAAAAAATAGTTGAGTTTTAAAACTAAATTTTTATATTCTATTATTAGAGTTAATTATAAATAAATTGAATGATGAAATTTTGGAAGAAAAGATGTTGCCAAGAGGATGGAGGATCATGGCTTCCTTATGGGGAGGGGGAGAAGAATGATGTTCCACTTACATAATCCATTCTTAGATATATTTTGTGTCTGTTTTTCTTCAGGGTAGATCTAGCTTAATGTAGTCTAATATAAAAAGAAAAGATATCCATTCCACCCTCTAATTGTATTTAAACAAAATTTCTGTTCTGTGTTCTGATGCTTCAACATGTCTTTGGCTTAATATCTGTCAATTTAGCATATGCATTCATATTGAAATATCAGGGAAACTGTAAGCAAAACTCTTCAAATTTCTTCTTTTGGCTAAAGTGATGAGGTGAGGGTTTAGGGATAGGATACTAGTTGACATTATAGGGGCAACTTTTCTTTTTTTCTTTCCCTTTTTGTTTTTTGAGGCCATCCCACAGATAATAATAATGATGGCTGTCTGAAAATTCAGCTGTCCTCTTCCCGAAAGCTCCCCCAATTGTGGAAGAAAAATCTTTCTGCAAAACCTGATAATAACAGGAAGAGTTCTCCCAGTTGGAATCAGAGTAGGATAATATGGCTATTTTTTGTTTGTAAGTTCATGTCAAGAAAAATATGTGCAAAAATCAGTATGGCCCCAAAATATATGATTCAGTCATTGATGACAGTCTATGCACCTCATTTCATTTTTTCATACTCATGAGGTGTTTCTTTTTCAACTTTATTAATGTTAGGAGAACATAGATTACATGTCCTTAACTCTGAAATAACAATAGATTATATTCTTAAAAAACATTTTTCATGATGACACTGGGTTTTAACTAAAATAAGTTAAACATGATTATGATTGTTGCTATTCTCTGACTGATATACACAAGCCAAGAAATAGGGATAATTAAAAACAACCTCTCTCTACCCAACCTCCACATCCTGTTATCAACTTAAAACCATACAGACAACCTTCTATATCCCATTAGAGAATAAGCAAGAAGGCAGCAAGAGAGAGTATGACAGAATGATAATGATAATGATTACATGATTTCTATAATAAACTGCATAAATATCCAGTATCCCACTATGATTTAGAGGGTTGGCCCCTGGTTAGTGGTTTCATCTTCAAAGAAAATTTTGTATTTAAGACTAAAGTTATATCAATACAAATGGGTTATTTGGTAAGTTTCTTTTGGCCTCTGAGATTTAAACACAATTTTTTAATCCACTTATTCATGTCCTGTATAAACCAATTCCTTCACTGACAAATCCGGAGGACCCTACACTCCCAAGTCACTTCTAGCTACTAATTCCTGTCAAAGGTAACAGGAAAGTGGCTTTTTCTTGATTTCTCCACCAATTTTGACAAGCATTTGTGTATTACACAGACTTTACTGAAAACTTAGGATGATGGAGCGGGTTTATACCATGGGAACAGAAAAAATTTAAAAATGGACGTCAGATTTCCAAGTCACTAAAACCCTTTAGCGGTAATGGTATTTGAAATTATTCAGTTGCCTTGAGTTGCCATTGTCCTGCCACAAAAATCTTGCCACATTGTGTGACTTCTTTCTCCATTTTCTTTTCTTCTTCTCTTCCTTGAGCTCCTGACACTCAAAATATATGTTTATTCCTTACACAGATCAGTTTTATTACTGTTTCTATCCAAAGCACTTGCTCAATAACTACCTATTCTCAAACTATTTTTCTTAAAAAGAAAAGAAAGAGTTCAATTTTGAAGAGGAACTCTTGACAGTAACTGAATAAATATATATATGCATATATTTCTCCTCCCCACCTGGCACAGCTTTTTCAAATAAGGCTTCTTTCAATGAAATCAAGTAGAGTAGCCTTTTGTGATTTATATTCTAATATGTAATTGGAATTATGCCTTCACATCAGATAATTTTAATATATGGCCATATTAAGGAGGAAACATGTATTCAATAAGAAAACCAATAGTCAAATAGTAAATACAATATAATATTATTAAAAATCTGGTCAGGACATCTTTACTCTTAAATTGTACAAATGTATGATGAGGTTATTAATAATACACATTGATCCATTTTTATTAAACTTTGACAAAGAATTAATTTTGTCCTAGTACAATCAATATCCTTAAACAGAACCAAACTCATATATGGTATTGATTTCTAGGGAGGGAGAAGTCGTTATGTTTTTGCTTAGGGGAAAAAGCTCAATTATCCATAACCTGAATTTTAAAAAATATTAATTCGTTTTTTTCTAGAAAGAGACATGGGGAATTTCTAGTAATATTGATTTATAGAAAATCTCATACAAGAGCATTTTTTGGAGGGGAGAGACACTTTAAAAATAATCTTTGATTTCTTTGTAACAATTAGGGGAAAGCTTTGCCTGTACCAGCTGCTAAAAAAATGTTAGTGAAAAGAATACATTGGGTCCTTTGGTGGCATGGAATAGATAACCTGGCCAACCTAGCTAAGATAACAGTCTAAGAAAACACCAAGACCAGGATTTGGGCTGGAATACTGTCATGCTTGAGAGAGGTCCAGTAACAAACTACTTTGTCTGCCTTTCTCAGGGGACACATGCTATTTCCTCCAGTGTTCTGTCTCTATCTTTCTAAAACCAGCTTCCATATACTTATCACTCCTTTCTAACTGTAGTTTACATATGGCTTAGATTTGCTACCATCTTTCAGGCTCTATATCTTATGGCAATTTTGATGTGTTCTGTTCTCTTCTACCCCTGCTTCCACCTGACTGAGTTTTTCTGTTTTCTAATTAAAAGTTTCAATAGTAAATTGTCTTTCTATGTTCTGTTTTGGCAATTCATGGGGCCATACATCAATGGCAGGACTATGTATGGATTGATTTTCTTGCATTAAATGCCTGTCTGATCCCACCAGTTGAAACTGGAGGAGTAGATCATGTGCTTTGTTAGATTTCCCTTAAAATAGAGTTTTGTCAGAACAGGCAGTATGACATCTCTCAGGAGAGCAAATTACTATCAACTGATCTCTGATCAATAAAAGGGGTATGTTATACAAATCAGAAACCAGAGGACATTGCCTTGTTCAGATTCTTAAGCTGAACCAAATAACCATGGCTATCTAACACATATGGATAACATTCACAAAATAGAATTCTCTTCTTGTTCCCTACCGCCCACCTCTTTCACACCTACTGTCAGTCACCGAATCAAATCATCTCAAATAAGTAGGTGCAGTGACACAGCAAAAGAGGGGCATGTACAACAGGGGCTGTGCTGGGGTTGGAGAGCTCATCCATCAGACTGCACATGCATAACAATTAGTTCATTTTGATATGCCTGACATCAAAGCAACATCTCCTGAGGAAACCAGAGGGGGAGTTTCGGGAAAATCAATATGACCTTTAGTTGATGCCTAGAGTATACTTCCCCTTCTTTTTTTCTGTCATTGGAGGGGTTAAAAGGCTATGTCAATTACATATTTGTTCCCTCTCTGTGGAGTTTGTATGACAGCTAGTCTGTTCACATGTAGAGATCAGGAGGTCTACTAAGGAAAATGACAGAGAGCAATATGCAGAGGATAAGTTCATGCTGAAAACACTAACTGGTAAGAGTGTGGATATCTGAAATACATGTTTGTATCAGCATATATTTGATTTTATTTCTCTGAGATAATTAAATTCAATTGGTGGGGTGGGGAGAGGGTCAGAGTATAATTAATTCCATAAAGGGCAAGTAAAGAATGCATATTTGTTTTTCATATTCACACAATACACACAATGCAGATGGCTTGAAGAAGTATTTATTCCTCAAGCAGATTGATCTATATGGCACATAGTATATGTCCTTTTATCTAGTAGCTATCAATAACTAAAAAACAACCACATAATATATTCAAATCAGCATACAAAACAGATATCTATTATTACCAAATATAGAAAATAAATGCAGTAGTAGGGGAAAGAAAATATGTCTCATTTGTGCTGGATATGAAAACAACAACAGCAAAAGAAAACAAGAAATAAGAAAAAAAAAAACAACTTCTTTGTACAGAGCTTGGGAGTCTCTCCCCAGGACTATGCTCAACATTTTCTAGCGATGCTAAGGATAGAAACAACCAGCTCTTGAACTTTGAAGTAATTGGTTCACAGCTGTGCTTATACTGAGATGGAAATATGGAAATACATTTGTACAGAGAAAGGTTTTTTTTTTTTTGGTAGTTTTAATGAGAAAGTTGTCAAATTAAACCCAAACTGCTGTAAGTAAAATAAATTACATGTGGAAATTCAATTTCTGATATTTGCATTGCATGGGTACACGTGCTATGATATTTCTAAAAAGAATTCTTTTGTTACCCAAAAGTTTAGTGTTAAGGAAGGAAAAGTGACTAAAGTGATTTTTAGATATCTTTGTATCATAAAAACGTAAGACATCATACCAATGCAACATGGTGCCCTTCAGCATTTCTTAAATGCAAGAGTTCCTAGGGAGGGCACAAAAGGAGGCCACATTTCTAGCTACCAAAGTGTTTGAAATACACGTAAGAAGGCAAGATTAGCACATCTGAGAGAGGGACAATATAGAACACACAGATAATCAGAAGAGAAAGATCAGTGGGGGCTGAAATAATAAGAAAAGTCTTTGTTGGGAAGATAGAATAAGGGCTTAAAATAGTGGATATAGAGTTAGCACAAAGGCAGAAGGAAGGCATTTTAGGGATATATCATATAAAGTGCATGCAGCAAAAAATGTGAACATGTGTGTAAGAAGAGAAGAAGATGAAGTCTAGACAGGGAGAGCATGGTTTTTTAAAGGAGACGAGTAAGAAGTTGGACCAGGCAGAACCTGAGGTGTACATTGGACTGTGTTCAGTGACAGCTACAAAGAGAGCTTTGGTTCTGTATGGACTACTGAGAAACAGGAGGTATGTATAAACTTCAACAATGCAATCATAAATGGGCGCGTGTTGGGGTGGGGCCAGGACTTGTCATAAAATTAAAAAAGCTCTAGCTTGGAAATGTGACAAAGGTCCAGAATGTGATTCCAGCTGTCTAACATGCTGTATGATCTTGAACACGCCTGTTTGTTTCTTAGCTCACAGACAGTTGATGGAAACTTTCAACTCTAATCTTTACGTCTATTTAATTACACACTCTTAGGATGTCCAAAACAAAAGAAAACACTATTTTATTATATACCTAGAAAATGATTACAGTGACAAAGATAATTACGAAATTCTAATGTTTGGCATCTATAGCTTTCAAGAGAAATGGTACATATTATTTTAGTACCTGAATATCTAATGGTGAAGGAGAGGAAGTGTTGATGAACTAGAATATTCCGAAGCCTTTTCAATCCTCAATTGGACATTCCACCAGATTAGAGGGAAGAACTGTGACTAAACTAGTCTAGGGTCCAATACTACCTGGTCCACAGAAAGTGCTTCAATTGCTATGTGTTGAAAGAATTTGATTAGTGCATATTCCCATAATGTATACTTTGATTTAGGTTTCATTTAAAATTTCCTAAAATCTCAGTCCAAGATGATAATTCAATAATAGCTGCTTAAAAAATAAAATGCACATACTCTCAATTGTGGCTGTATTTCAGGAAATTACAATTAAGACACCTCATATACGAATTAACCAAGGCACACAAAAAAACACTGAAGGGGCCAATAAATACATGTTTATGTGAGGTACAAGTGATAATCCCGGACTCAGAGCTGGGGGAACACTGCAGCAGTGCTTATGTATCTGCGAACAACTGCTCCTGTGTTTGGTAGAGTTTTGTGGGTCACATGGGCACAAGAACATTGGCTTTCAGAGCAAGAAGTTTCAGGCACCCACCCCATGGGTTAGGGTCCTAAAATCTGGGGTGCTGAATGTGGGGTTCAAACTCTTGACTTTTTAGGGAGAAGCTGGGACTTGGGAGTTCCCTCCCAGTTGTATGACACTGTGCTGAAGATGAGCTTTATGGCAAGCATATGTCTCAGCATTTCCCACCTGTCTTGATGTAGGTATTTTTCATTTGCCCATTATGGAGAAGTCACCCAGCTGGTGTCAGGATTTCTTTCAGAGCACCAGGTGTAGCACATTGGGTGTGCCTGTGGGAGGAGTGGAGATCAGGAAGCTCCTATGTTGCCACCTTGCTTGACCTCTTTTGGGTAAATTTATCTCTCTGTGCTTCTGTTTACTCAGTGTGTAAAATGGATCTAATCATGGTACCTTCCTAATGGACAGGTATAAAAGATAATACACACAAATCTCTAAGCACACTGCCTGGCACACAGAAAACATTCAAAACATAATGGCTTCAATGATGATAATAGTGATGGTGATGGTGATGAGGACAACTATTACAACTACAACTATTCTCATCCCATGTTCAGAATTGTCCAGAAAACATAAATTTGTTCAGAATTGCAGAGAAAACACACATTCTCCAAGGTATCTTTAAGGATGAATACACGATACTACTTATGGTGAGAAATCAATATTAGATGCCTACCAATATGGGCATGTAGTGATAATAATTTTAAACTTAGAATATGTAGTGATAATAATTTTAAAACAAACCCTTGTGAAGGCACAGTAATTGGAAATGTAATCTTATGTTTCAGCTGATATAATGAGTAAAAGGCATCTGTTTCTAAAGCAATGGTTCACTAGTCTATATGCTTTTAATATGTGCTCATCTTGCAGTCAACTGCAGTTCCTAGACTAATATTAATATTCTCCAAATGACAAAATTGCGTCAACTGGAAATTTGGTTTCTGCCTGGTATTCTGTGTTAGCTTTGTGATTTTAGACTCAAATAAGCAGTTTGAAAAAGCCTTAAAAAGTCATTGTCATTCCTGATTGCAGTTCATATTACATTACCTGTAGAATTTCATCCCCAGTTGAATTACTCATCACCAATCTGATCATTCTTCCATAATTAGACTCTTTTGGTGAAGGATAAACTCTGAATATTAATACCAGAAAACTAGATTTAGAACAAAGAACAGGATGGAAGGCAATTTTGGAATCTATCATTAGGGTTTTTAGCTCTATAGTCATAGAAATTATTCTTCACTATGTGCTTTTAATGGGTAAACAGTCTATAAAGATGAGCAACAAACTCATCTTTTCAGTTGTTATATTCAGTGAAGACATTTTCCTACTATCCTTCTTGAATTGGTCTTCCCTGGAATAATCTCTTGAATGTGGCATTTATTTTAAACTAAATAGTCAATATAGAGGCCCTAGGAATTTAATATAAAGTAAATAATAAATAAAAATAGACCAAATATTAAGCATAGCAACCACATATTCAAACTTCTCCTTTCTCTCTTCCTTCCTTCCTCCTTTTTTCTTTCTTTCTTTTTCTTTCTTTCTTTCTTTCTTTCTTTCTTTCTTTCTTTCTCTTTCTTTCTTTCTTTCTTTCTTTCTTTCTTTCTTTCTTTCTTTCTTTCTTCTTTCTTTCTTCTTTCTTCTTTCTTTCTTCTTTCTTTTTTTCTTTCTTTTTTGTTTTTTAATTTTTATCTCTTTTTCATTCCTTTTTAGCACAAAAAGCATAGAGGTGAATTAGACCTTGGAGACAACTTAATTCGATCTTCTCTTTTTTACAAATGAGGCAACAGAAACTTGAAAAAATATATATATACCTAGTTTGCCTTGAAGGCAAATTGGATTTTTGTTACAAAAGATACAGTTTAGTGTCCAATAAAATCTAATGTGTCCAAATCCATATTGGCAAGAGTGTGATAACATAATACTTGAATACAATAATAGGGGATCCTATAAATGTGGATAGAATTTCTTTCGTAAAAAATAAGAAATTAAAGAATTTGGAACTTTGGCAAGCAGAAAATACACAAACTCAGAAACAAGACACTATAGAGAAGATTCCTACAAACTTAACTCTAGGGGTTTGCTTGGAATCTAGTTTGAAATTTCGAAGTTTAAAGTGAATTACAGAAAAGGTAGAAATGTGACAGTAAGTTTAATTTTCTAAGTTTTTAGTAAGAGAATGTGTATATCAAAAAACACAGAAAAATGATAAAACACACACATACGTCTTCTGTGACTTTCATTATCACAGGAGAAATGTAAAGATATAACCTCTGTAACCTCTTTATAAGAAAAACTAAGTCAGGATTTTGATCTATGCTTCCAAATCTACTTCCTTCAGTTAGATTTTACAAAAGTTTGACTTTGATGCCTTTCTGAAAAGAATGTGAGGGTGTGGTTATACAGACATGAGAATAACACAAATTTTTCAAGAGCAGAATCCTTTGCCCACCTGTTTTGTTACTTAGGGAAGGCTGTTACTCTATCAACTTCTATGCACTTCTAACTAGAAAGTGTCAGTTATCAAGTTTTCCTGGGGAATATGGCCTGAGTTGTTGCACTTTGAACTTTGTGCGCAACCGGCAATGATGGTGGATATGATGGTGGATACGCTGCCTGAATAGTTAGTCACTACAGTACCAATTTCTATGCCTTCTCCAATCCCTACAGAATAAAGATAATTGTTTCAGCCTGTATTAAGCAATCTGTACTATACACTGGCAGACAGTTAACGACTGTTAGTAGATGAGGATAATCATGTTATATACTCTGACAGCATAGTTGGTCCAGATAGAAATATGCCAACCTTTTAAAAATAATATATATCTATGAAATAATACAATGATATATAATTGCTTTACTTCATATTTGCCTGGTAATTATGTATGTATGTATGTGTATATTTATATGCTATCATTAATTACTTAATTTAATTTTGAGAGAGAGAGAGAGAGAGAGAGAGAGAGAGGATCTTAAGCAGGATCTATGCTCAACACGGAGCCAGACACTGAAACCTTAAGATCATGACCTGAGCTAAAATCAAGAATTGGATGCTTAACCGATTGAGCCACACATTGCCCCTTCCCTGATAATTTTTAAAAGTAAGCTCTTTTTTTTTTCCTCCCTCTTCCCTTCCCCCCACTCATACATGTGCCTGCATGTGTGTGTGTGTCTCTCTCTCTCAAATAAATAAATCTTCATTTATTTTTTAAATAATTTTTTATTATAAAAAAGTAAGCTCTTTTTTAAAATGACTCTGAAATGTACATTTTAACAATTGTTTATAATTAAGTTACTTGACTATGAACTTTATCTTTAGGATAGTTTGTATTAGTGAAATATCTTTCTGTGATAGTTTCCTGTTATGAACTACTATAGCTATTATTGTATTGCTCACTGATATTTAGGATTATAATAGATAGACCTTTTTTATTGATATCCCTAATAAACCAATAATTCTCTTTCATAGAAAGATCTATTTTAAGTCATATTGTTACAGTTTTTTTAAAACAAAATACACTGAAAAAATCTATCAAAAGTAATATAGTAGGCAGTCCTGGGGTTCACTGACAATTTCCCTTATCTCTCTCCTAAAGAACTTGGAAATAGGGACAGAAAAATGTTTTCAAACAGTGAGACTATGAAGTAAACAAATAAGGTACTGGGACAGAAATATGTGATACCATCACCGAGTTACGAAATACGACATCATCCCCCAACCAAAGTAACTAGAGATAATGTATCATCTATCAAAATTTGGTTCCCAGTGATAGTGGAGAAAAGGGAAAAATCCCAGGCAGGTGTTGGCAGTGCATTTCCTTCTCCCAGTAAGTGTTCTTTTCCCATATACTCAGGGAAGTTTTCCTTATAGTTCTATTTCTCATTTCTCATACTCATAAAGTAATAAAGTATTGGTTTTATATAGTCTTTGAATTTGTTTAATATGAATTTACCCATAACTGACAGACTCCCTGACAAGTGAAATGTCTGAACCTGTAAATTCAAGGACTTGTTCTACAGTGACTTTGCAAAAAAAAAATTTAAAAATAAAAGGAAATAATTTGAAAAATGCCACCCTTTGGAGAACTTTCTGCATGGCCAATTGGCTTTCCTTAAGGACAGGCAACTTCCTGGATAATGTCCCTTTTCATTGAAATTGTTCCATATAGGACATCCTTATGTCCTATATGGTCCATATAGGACAGCCAAGTATATTATAAGCCTCTCCATCAAAGGTAGAAGCTACTTCATCATTCGTGTGTCTGCTCTTAACAGGCACTAAATAAATGGCTAAGCATTGTTATGATGTAATAAAATGCAGCCATAAGTAATTCTAAAGCTGCAGGATTTTCCTTTCTTAATGTATTCTTCTCTTTGCCAAAAAAGATGCATTAAGAGCAGATAACTTGGATCAAAACAACATCCTATGTATTTTTCAGAAGACTGTTTTGTTTCATGCACAATTTGCTCCATTCAAGTAAAAAAGTACATCAGAAAAATACCCTCATACAATAACAAAGAGTCATTACAGAAAAACTGCTAATTTCCTGTTTATTTAGTGATCATCAAAGCCTCTAGAGTAATGCTCAGAACTACTGTAATGAATTACTCTTATGTTAAATATCCTGTTGCATTATATTGAGTACACAATAGCATATATTCATAGTTGTCTATTTCTGCTAAGAATTTCATTCTTAAGAACATGTTGTCTCTCCAGTACTTTGCTCTAATTCAGAATGAAGCAAGAGAGATTTAAAATAGGTATTAGATAGTATATTTTAGACATTGTTTCAATTTGTCTATTAATGCCATGACACTAAATAAAACTATTTCAGGGTTTTAGGGAAAAAAGTTTTCTTTATTTTCCCCTCCAATGTTTTTAATTTTGGAAAATATTCTTTTTTGGGGAGAAACTGGTAGAACGTTAGCAGAAAAATTAAATGGCCCAAGGATTCCCAGCAAAATCGTTGGCATAAAATTAAATTTTCTAGCTTTATAACATTTCTTTCAAATTTTTAAAATCTAAAACTTCCTTATTATTTGTATGCTTATTTTCAAAACTTCCTATTCAAGGGTATTTTGTCAAAGATATTAAATGAGAAAAATGGCGAGTTTTCTGTCACTTCAAGGATGAACTGTGTTGACAAAGCTAAGGGTAAAGGATCACCTCTTCTTTTGAGCTATAAATGGAAAATGCACTTTAATTCTGCCAATTTGCCAGTGCCATTGGGAGGTTCTTTCCCATAGTCATAATAACATAACAATCTATATCTGAAAATAAACTAAAAAGGTTTTTTTGTGAATGGAGTCAGCCTGTGGAGAACTAAATGAGGTATCATTAGTGGTTGAATATGCAGGAACATACTGAAAGTTTATACATAGTAAGAAGTCTTCATTTCATCATTTCTTATTGAACATTTTTTATACTATAAGGACCACTATTTTTCATTTTTTAATATCTCCTTCAACAAAACAGGAAAAAAGAGTCAATCTATGAATTGGCAGCAGATTCTCCTTCGGCTTCAGAATGCTCACTGTACATAATACCAAACAAGAAAAAGGAAGTGATGGTTCCTGGCTTCAGGCATTAGTGAGAACTACAGCCTCCCTCTCTGATTTTGTCTTATTTTTCACTCCTTTCTCCTATGTTCCTCTGTTTTGCTTCTTAAATTCTACATGAGTGAAATCATATGATAATTCCTCTGATTGACTAATTTCATTTAGCATAACACCCTCTATATCCATCCACATCATTGCAAATGGCAAAATTTCATTCTTTTTGATGGCTAAGTAATATTCCAGTGTGTGTGTGTGTGTGTGTGTGTGTGTGTGTGTGTGTGTGTATAAAACACATCTTGTTTATTCATTCATCGGTTGATGGACATCTGGGCTCTTTCCATAGTTTGGCTATTGTGGACACTGCTGCTATAAACTTTGGGGTTCAGGTGTCCCTGCAGATCACTGCATTTGTATCTTTGGGGTAAATACCTAGTAGTGAAATTTCTGGGTTGTAGGGTAGCTCTATTTTTAACTTTTTAAGGAACCTCCATACTGCTTTCCAGAGTGACTGCACCAGCTTGCATTCCCACCAACAGTGTAAGAGGGTTCCCTTTTTTCCACATCCTCGCCAACATCTGTTGTTTCCTGACTTGTTAATTTTAGCCATTCTGACTGGTGTGAGGTGGTATCTCATTGTGATTTTGATTTGTATTTCCCTGATGCCAAGGGATGTGGAACATTTTTCATGTGTCTGTTAGCCTTTTGTATGTCTTCTTTGGAGAAATGTCCGTTCACATCTTCCGCCCATTTGTTGACTGGATTATTTGTTTTTTGCACGTTGAGTTTGATAAGTTTTTTTATAGATTTTGGATACTAGCCCTTCATCTGATAAGACATTTACAGATTTCTTCTCCCATTCTGTAGGTTGTCTTTTGGTTTTCTCTACTGTTTCCTTTTCAAAATGTCTTATTTTAAAGAACTGTATTTTGGTTTTGAAATTATGACTTAAAAACATTAGGATCTTCATATCTATATACACAAACTGTTTTATTGGCTTAGACTGATAACTTTTTTTAGAAGCAGAAGGCTGGCTTACCCATAAAAACATAATTCGACAGGCAAACAATTTGTCAAATTCCACTAAGCAATAGATTTGTCAGAATTTCTTCTGTATTATCTAATAATTCCAATCTTCCCAATTGCTTTTTCATGTTCTCCCTGCCCCTTCTGCCCCACTTCCAGTTCTTTTTGAACAAATGCTTTCTCATTACTTAAGCTGGAGTTAATTTAAGGAATATCACTGTGTCTTATTCATCTCTATATCCAATAATAAATGCCTGGTATAGTCCTGGCATGAAGTTGTTGTTTAATACATGTTTATTGAGGGGCGCCTGGGTGGCTCAGTCGTTAAGCATCTGCCTTCGGCTCAGGGCGTAATCCCAGAGTCCTGGGATCCAGCCCCACATCAGGCTCCCGCTCTGGGAGCCTGCTTCTTCCTCTCCCACTCCCACTGCCTGTGTTCTCTCTCTTGCTGGCTGTCTCACTCTCTGTCAAATAAATAAATAAAATCTTTAAAAAAATACATGTTTATTGAATAAATAAGTAAAAGATATGTATCAAATGTTCTAGTAGTTTGACTCAGTTATCTATATCAACTGGATAGGTAGGAAGCACTTCAAACACTTGATATTTACTTACTTAGCTAATTGAATGGTTGGTTACTCCAAATCTTAGGATCATTGCTTGTCACCCCAATTAATT
Source organism: Ursus arctos (assembly GCF_023065955.2). Classification (NCBI taxonomy): domain Eukaryota; kingdom Metazoa; phylum Chordata; class Mammalia; order Carnivora; family Ursidae; genus Ursus; species Ursus arctos. The sequence goes on from NW_026622852.1 coordinate 4,353,168, forward strand.
ACCTCAGAATGCAAAATGCTAACCATTTTGAGGCCATAGAAGTGGATAATCTTCATAAAAGCTTTTATTACCAAATTGGAGGGCAGGGGATATAATAATATCATATGTTTTAGATCAGTTTATATCAATATATAATCATAAATGTAAGTTCAAAAAATTGCTGTTCTATTTTGTAAGTCTTCTATCATTCAGAAACTAACATACTTAAATTGACTAAATTATATATAAATTTAATTCAAAATGACAGTAACTGTGAGAAGTCATTAACAATAGAAAATCTCAGTAAGAGAGAGAGAGAGATAAATGCCACTCTAAGAAGAAATGAAAAGCAACAGATTTAATTTGAACGAAGGCACTCCAAAAACCCACTAAAGACTATAAAGTGATACTAAATGACCAGGATGATTGATCAAGATGGAAGAAAATTAACAGCTAATAATCAATATATGAATAAAATCTTCCCATTCAAAGAGGAAATAGATGTTACATCAGAGAGTCTATGATGCTACATGTAAATAAGAAAATGAATGAAAAATCAAGATCATAATATGAAGAAACTAATTTATTTTCTCAGAATATTGATGATTGCTATAGAGGGGGTTACATTATTTTATGACTGTATAAATCTTTTTTTAAACTTTTAATTATATTCATTATGCATCACAAAGAAACAACTCAAATGTAGGAATACCACAAGATTCTGCAAGTAGTAGTTAACCTGAAATACATTATTCAAAGTTGTTCAGTTAATGGGATCTATCCCCATGTAATATATTAATTACTGCCAGAGACTTGGTGGGTGTCTGATCACACTGTGAGTGAATACATAGTACAGAATTCAATATCTGTTAGGACCAAAAAGCTATGAATTAAATAGGGTTGGCCTCTGCTGGAAAGCTGTTAGGCATATCGTGGGAAAACCATTATATTTCCTTACTAATAGGAATTAATACCACCAGAATAAACACAAATCTATTATAGACATTCAAAGTAAAAACAACATGTCAAAGATAAATAAATATCTCTTTGGCAAACAAATTATTTTTCTTGAATTAGTAGATTCCTGGATAAAAAAAAAAATAGCTCTTTTACCTGGCTAATCATGACAGTAACCCACTAGTGACAAAAACAGTGATTTTATAGAAACAAGTTCTGAGTCAAAATGCATTCAACCTTTTTAGCAATACATAGATTTGAGTTTATTCTGTTCAATACAGAATGGGGCAGCATATGAAATATTTTCCTTTTACTAGATGTATGTAAACATGTTCTTAAAGAAAACTACAAAATTCTTTGTCCATTGTTTGTCAAATCAAGAAAGGGACAACATGACTATAGTAAGTAAATACATCACAAAACATGTGTTACACTTTTAGACTGTGGCCATTTAAGAAAAAGATGGTGTTTCCAGCTTTCTTCCTGGTCCCACGGGCCTTTCACCCTGCTGCTCCATTTGGCCTCCATCTGCAGGTTCAGTTTGACCCAAAGCCCTCAGATAGGTGACACTTTTGGCCAATGGGCTCTAAAAGAAACCCTTTGTCAGAAATTGTCAACTCGGTTGTTCCACTGAGACCTCAGTACACCCCTCCCCCAAGGGCCCGGGCATATGCTACTATTCATTTCCTCCCTTGTGAACCCCAAATAAATCCCCATTCAGTGCTCATACTCTGAAACACCCACTGACAGACTGGTTTTCTGTCACTTGGTCTGCTGATGTCAGATGGGCATCTGTTGATTCCAGGGTTTTGGCCTTTCACTTCCTGCTCTGCTGACCCACTTGAATTGACATCTTGGTTTTGGACCTTGAGTTTAGTCCTTGTAGATAATGCTTGTATCCAACCTGAGTTTGGACTGATCTTTTGATTTGGAAACTGATTTTTATAATGATCTCTACTTGTACTCCTTCCTGGATTAACAGATAACTGCTTATACTTGAAAAAAAAAAAAAAGGTAATGTGGAGACTGGAAGAATTCTCAAGGAAACACTCCAAGATAATGAAGGAAGGAAGGAAGGAAGGAAGGAAGGAAGGAAGGAAGGAAGGAAGGAAGGAAGGAAGGAAGGAAGGAAGAGCAAAGGAAAGAAAGAAAGAAAGAAAGAAAGAAAGAAAGAAAGAAAGAAAGAAATGAAAGAAAGAAAGAAAAAGAAAAAGAAATCGGTCATTCAGTAGCAGGAAGACAGGACTATCAAACACTATCTTGTGAATAATGAAAAGAAAGAGATACCATGATCAAGTGTGATCAAGTAATACTATGCTGCCTTTTAGAACTCACACACTTTATTGTAATATACTTCTATGTAGTGTACTCTTGGGTCTCAGCTTGTTTTATGCCGTTTTATTTGAAGCTTAGAGGTGGGAAAACTGGAGAAAATAGATTTGTTTACTTTTTTTTTTAAGATTATGATACATGTTTGAAAGGGAAAGCTACGAGAAAATGCAAACAAGAGCAATGTTAGTAAATAAAATCCATTCAGAGGGAGGAGTTTGAGGCATATTTGTCTATGTTTTCTAATTTGATCAAAGAAATGGAAGAAACATGATTCATGACCTGTATACAGGAAGAAATAGGGAGATTTGTTGCTTATAGTAAATGTACAACTCTTGGGGGCATATTGAATCCTAGAGAAAACACTTCCCAGGATTCTTGATAGAATATTTTCTATTTAACAAGTTTTGGTTGAGTATCCATCAACACAATTCTCACAAATTGCATGTCTTTTACTTTTCTCAAATGATTTTCTAATCTATACAACCTAACAATACAACTATCTGCAAACATCAGAGTATTTTTCCCGAGTCAATAAAATCAGCTAAAACATTTTATCAAGCAAGCAATGCTATGGAAAAAAATCCATTGGAAAATCATGAACAGAAGAATCTTTTTTTTCTTTTTCTTTCTTTCTTTCTTTTTTTTTTTTTCCTTTGAGGACTACAGACCTACTCCTACAGTGAAATGAAGTGAAACAAATATACTCCCTTTAAAAATAGAGATGAAATGAGAGGGGAAAGGATGCTCTTCTTTTCTCCCAATTTCCAGCTAATGTTCATTTCCTGTGTTAAGTTATTTATGGCCCAATGAGAAGAGATAGGTTATCTAATTCTTGGGAGAGCATCCCAACTTTCCCTTGGAAATTAAACTCTTCACTTTTCTTCCTAATTGAGCTAGTACATATCAATGATATGTATTTTAAGATGCTATAAATATCTGCTAGATAACAAAGTATGTTGAAATTGCCCATCTCTCAATTGAGCAAGTGCATTAATTCTATGAAAAATATTTTATTAAATTGGCAACAGATCTGAACAGCTTATATGGAGAAAGTTAATTCACTTAATTTCATTTAAATGAAAAAACATGTATATATGTCACATTGTGATGCTTGTATTCAGTTTGTATTCATGCCTAAAATCCATAAATTTATAGAGAAGATATCTGGAAGGTCTCCACACAGTGTTTTTATATCCAGAAAATATGCTTAATTTTTTTAAAAATTAAAAAGTTAAATATTTTATATAAAATTATAACCTAAGATATGGCCAGCCCATGACTACAATATATCTAATATTGTTTATTCTGATAAAGTTTTACATATTATTCAAGAAGCCAAGTGTTATTTAACACAAAAAAAACACGTATTTGCAACACATCATAATTGGGGGAAAAAACATGATATGTACATGTGATTGTTATTTATAGGGGACAATGAATGTATATTGTTAATTCTATCAATGAAAAGAATCTTTGTAAAAATTAGCTAGAAATCCAGAGGATATTCTGAAATAGCTACTTTACTAATATTAGTAGGACTTGGGGGGACTGTTGGTGAATATTTGTTAAGGGACAAAATTACCACCTAGTATTCATATATTTAGAGTTGGGAAATTGAGATACACTAGGAATGACAATCTGCTACTGATTTTCCAGATGGGAAAATGATACATCAAGCAAGTCTCTTGAGACTTTTTACAAAAGCTAATTTCCGGTGGGCTATCATACAGATTCTTTCCCTTCCTGATAGTAGCTTGCATTTAAAGATGTACTCTTCTGTCAGCATTTAAATATGGAACTCGGTTAATTTAGTAATGATATATTATCTATCCATGAGGTACATCCCTGAGCCCAGCCCCCTCCTCTGCCCATGTCCCCAGGTGATTGTTTCACTAGGTCTTTATTAAGCTAAGCTGTATGAGTCTTGGGCAGCAAAAGCATAAAGGCACAGGCTCAAGTCCGGGCAAGGGCTGGGAGGTCACACACTAGGCTTGTATGTTAGGCCATGATTTTAACTTCTAACTTTCCTCATAAAATATAATTTTGTTTAATAATTTCATGTAAATACTTTAAAAAACTGTTCCTTAGAGCTTGATGCTCTATTATGACTTTGTACAATTACATACAATTTCCAGGGCCATCCCATCTGGCGAGATTAGTACTGTGCCTAAAATAATCATGGATTCCAAGGCACATTATCTAGATGCAAATCCCTAGACTGACACCTTCCCACTGTATGATCTTGGCAAGTTATTTTAACTCTCTCTTCTCGGTTTTCTCCTCTATAAAATGGAAATAATGATGATACCAACCTCAGAAGGTTATTTGAAGGATTAGATAAATTAATAAAGTACCTAATTCATAAAACATTATATAAGTATTTCTACTATTTCCCTAAACAGTGGCTTTTTAAAAAAATATTTTATGTATGTATGTATGTATCAGAGAGAGAGAGAGAGAGAGAAGGAGCACAAAAGCAGAGGGAGCAGCAGGCAAAGGGAGAAGCAGACTCCCCGCTGAGCAGGAGCCCGATGAGGAACTCAATCCCAGGACCCTGAGATCATGACCTGAGCCGAAGGCAGATGCCTAACTGACTGAGACACCCAAGCATCCCTAGACAGTGGCTTTATAAAAATATTTCAATGTATTTCTTTATACATTAATCCATCCATTATATTAGCAGTGGCACTCTCCTGAAGTAAAATTTCAGGTGAAAATCCAATATGCAAAGAAAGTTCCATTCTTGAAGAGGTTGGAATATGGGCTATATTTTGAAAACTCCCTCATATATATACATATATATTGCTATGGAATTCCCTGGCTCCCCAGAGCAGAGGTGGAAAATAAATTTTTTAAAAAGATAACTGAAATGTCAAATATATTTCCTTAGCTATCATCTCCTAAGGTGGCTGAAGGAGTCTGGCCTTCTACTAACATGGAGACTACACAGATGGCATTTTTTCAAAAATGAAGTGTAGTTGACACACCATGCTATGTGAGTTTCAAGTGTATGGCATAGTGATTCAACGAGTCTACACATTATGCCATGCTTACTGCAAGTGAAACTGCTATCTATAGATGGCATTTTTAATGAAAGAAAAAATTCTTCCAAATATTCAAAAAAGGATATTACACGGCGGATATAAGCTCACAATAGAATAACAATATTGGGAGAGTCAATAATCATACGACTCCCATTTAAAATTTGATCTTGAGAAGCAATTTAAAGAAAAGTAACCCAAATTAATTAATGAGAGGGATGTCTAAAAACCACACAAAATCATTACCGTAACAATTACAAAAATTACTAACACCATTAAACAAATCTATAACATAATTATAAGTATTTATTAGTTAACGATGCTTATTTCTAAAATATGAAAAGATGGAAGACTTCTTTAAAGTCAGTGAGAAATACCCATTCTGAGGTGCCTGGGAGGCTCAGTTGGTTAAGGATCCAACTCTTGATTTTGACTCAGGTCGTGATCCCAGAGTCATGGAATTGAGCCCAGCTGTGCACTCAGCATGGATTCTGCTTGTCCCTCTCCTCTGCTCCGCCCACCCTATCACCTCAGCTCACAATCTCTTTCTCTCTTTATCTATAAAATAAATAAATAAAATCTTTGGGGAAAAAAAAGGGAAGTACCCAGCATCAGTGTGTAACTATTGGGTTGTTCTTATGCATACATGCATGCGTATAAAGAACTCTATGTTCTTTAGCTATGTCTTACATTCTTTATTTATAATATTCTATTAAATGCATTTTAATCCTTTAAACTTAACATTAGCACCCTTTGTGAAAGCATACAAATATGGTTATGGTTTTATTTTACAAGTGAACTCTTGCTGCATATATTATTTATGCATCTTTCTATAAACATTAGACTTTATATACTTCAGAGCAGTTTATTCTCTTCCTCACATATATGTAGATATATATATATGTATACACACACGTGCACACACATATGTGATTATCCTAAATGACGTTCTTATAGCACAATCTTCAAAATGAAGAATAACAATTTCTCCAACATTATATTAAATTATGTTTTTCTTTTCTTTTTTATTCTTCAGGGTAAAACCATTCGCCTAGTGGTCCCTACTGTTCACAGGTAATGCAAAAGTTGTGTGTCTATTAAGACTGTTTCAGCCATAAATTTTCATTTTTCTTTAGTTGTTACAGAGAATGGCTAGGGAAGAAAAGGTAATATCTATGGAGTTACTTTATATCACCAGAAAGATGTAACTATAAGTTAAATGTATAGCATCAGGTATGGGGAAGAGGGTGAGAATTTGATTCACGGTACACCTAAATTCCATGAATAACTAGTAGGTTACAACGGTGTTCTTTTAAATTTCAACACTAAGGGAAAGTGTGAGTAGTGTTTGTTGAAATTCACTTATACTGTTCTCACTCTGTGAAGGCAATCCACAAGGACTAGAGGAATCAAAATCATCATTACCTTAGATCACAGCTCATTAGCATTGTTGCTAAAAGCTCCCTAAGTTACCACTTACGTGCCTTTCAGACACACCATAAGGAGATCAGTAACCATTGCTGCCTATACAGTGGCAAAAACATTCGATAATGTATCACAAAATTTTATACTTCTGTTTCAGCATGCATATTCAAATCCACTTTGTTTAAAAAAGCAAAAACCATGCCTGTACAATCAAGCTGGAGAGTTGATTGAATATGTTGTTAATGCAGTCTTTCAATGTTCCCCACCAAACAAACAGCATATTTGGATTTGATTTGATATCTGCCGAAAGGAAACCACAATGTTACCTGTTGTATAGGTGAGAACAAATTAGGTATTCTGTTGCTCTCTTTGGGTGATCTCAATTTACTTAAAAAATCATTTGGTAAGATAGCTATAATGTCTTTGGCACTTAAAGTTGTGACTAGAAAATAGTTTTCTACTTTAAAAATAAATGTCTTGGCTTCACTTCAACATTTATTTTCAATAAATGCCTAAGCATTTATCTTGCAGCAGGAGACCATTATCCAGTCACAACGTTCAATTCCTTTGACATTATCTCTTAAGTAAAACAGTAGCGTTAAGAATAAAGGACTTGCCAATTGAAAGAGTACATTAGTATGCTAGGTGGGTGAACAAATGCTGTGGGTGAAAATCACCTCTCCCCCCTCCATCAACATTTGAAGTGGAAGAAGCACATGTTTCCTTCTCTTCAGACACACTGTGTATTGGGAGTTGTGGTAAAGAGCTTTACCGAGTAAGAAGCCAGAAAGTGAATATTCTAGCGTATTCTAAATTACATGACATCTCTCACGTAATTTAATTTCCTATGTCATTTGGTGTGTTACATAGCCTCTCTTGAATGTTTGTGGGTAATGGAGGTTCACACGATTTGTATTAGCTCTGAGAGATCCTCACTTACCCTAATTAAGGTGCACTTGTTATGATAAGCTCTCCGTAATATGACAACCTGTGTGCTGCTTTTCTTTTTCTAATAATGATTGGAGATTTTGGTTTCCTTGAATTGTAATCAATTCAAAAGTCTAAACCTATTTTGATAGGAAGTGATTTCTGAGGAACTATATGTCTAAGTACAGATATTCATTAAGAGATTTATTGTCTGTATTTTGTAGCCAATCACTGTTACAGTGGTAGAGGAAGTAGAAACATCATAGAGAAGAACCCTTGAGGAAAGGGGATCCGTTATGCAAAAATAACACATCAGTGGGGATGGAAATACATTTAAGAAAAAAAAATTCCTAGACACAGATCTGATTATACCACCCCTCTCCTTAAATATTTTATTTACCGAACTCCCTGCCATCTGCTAAAAAACGTCAGAAGTCCTCAATATAGAATGGTAAGGTGCTTCTTAACATAGATTAACAAGAATTGTCAAGGGCAAGATGAAATTACCATTCTACCAATTCTTTGGAAAAGCACTATCAGACTACCAGCCACCTCATTCTTATCCCCCATCCGGGACATGGACCATAAGCTGATATTTTCTCTGTCTAATATAAGGAACATTGCAAACAAACTTTAGGACAAGTCCCCTTGCCTCCCAACAAGACCATTGCTACTGTTAGAATAGCACAGAAGTATCAACTAACTTGTTTATATTTGTAACTTTGGAACCCCATGCAAAACATAGTATATTTGACTTTCTGTGGGGTGAGCCCTGAAATTGGGATTTTTAAAAAATTTCCATAATTGATTTTTTTTTCACACTAAAGTTTGAGAATCATTGCTTCATGGCTCTTCAAATTATTTTTCTTTCATGGCACCTATACGCATCACCTCCAGTAATAATGATCTTTCTTTTTCCTGATTTCTAGATCAATTTATTTATATCGTTAAAGTGGCACTTATCACATAGCTCCCTGTGCTACAATTATTTGCAAATATGTTTCATCACTTATGAGAATGAGATCTGCATCTTTCATATATTATCCTTTCTGTGGTACTTAGCCTAGAGCCTAGCATATTGTAGAAAGACATTTCATGACCACAGAAAAATAAAAAGGTAGTGCCGTCTGTATTCAATATTCAAATACAGAGATATCCTGAGATCTGGGCTAGAGGGCATGTGTAAGTGTCACCTTGGTCCTTGCAACTCATTTTTCAGAAGGATCTTTTCAGCTATACAAATGCATAAGAAGGTAGAGATTAAAAGGGGTCCAGGAGAAGAGTGGTTAGAAGTCGTGTTGGAAACCCACTTTCATCTTCACAGTCAGGACAGTAGCTCTCAGGCTGTCACTGTTATAGGACAGGTCATCATAGAAGGCGCTTCTAAAAATTCACTTGGAAGAAAACCAAAGTTGTGTGTTGTCACGTGCTATCCAGTACCCTTGATTCTGCAGATCAGGGATGGGAGTTAGCACATTAAGGTTGGCCAGGTAAGATGGCGAATGTTTTATATTTTAAACATCTCTGTGATACAATAAGGTATGAAGAAATGTTCTGATGAAAGCTGTCATAACTATCATTATAAATGAAGAAATACCCTTTTCCAACACAGAAACTTATATTGAAAGATAAAAATTAGCCCATATGAAACTTGTTAGGTATCATCGTAAAGATGCTTCCAAGGGTAATGTCCACCATAAGGGTTTCTTAGGAGAACACTTGGCAAACACCTTTTTTTGGTGTTTAGCATCATGAAAGATCTGCTTCTCCTGAACAGGAAGTTAATTTTATCATATGGAAATAATAAATCTTAAACTGAAGTCTGAGATGTTCTCATCTTTCTTTGGATACTTAGAAAACAAGTGTAAATGGCAGCTTAATTCTTAAAAGTATAGAGGTAAATGATATGAATTTCTGAATACTAATTTTATTTCTGACCTTAGTTTTCAACTGTGACCCCTCACATTGACTTTCTAAGTAGTTTAAAGCATCCTTTAGTATTGTATGAACCCTTTAGTAAGATTCTCCAACTCCTTTGTGTAATTACCTGGAATTCAAATAAACAACATAATCCCAATTTATTTGCTTCCTCTTTTGTGCCAATAGTCTAATTTCTTCTGATTGCTAAAGTGTCATGGTCTCATTCTTGTATTTTAATTCCCATATAAACTGGCCACGAATATCTCTGGTGATATTATATTATCTACAGTGCACTTGCCTCAGAGAGGGACCAGAGAGGCAGCTGCACTGTGCTTCATTCTGATGATTACTCTTTTATTTTGAATGTGGAATTGAAAATGACGGATTTGAAAAGGAACTTTAAATAAAACACTATAGTATCATCTAAATTGAGCAAAAATTATCATCTTAAACAACAATAAACATCATATTATAATGTCAAGATGAAAATCAGATGACTAGGTCACCAATTTAAATCTTTTAAGATCTTCTTTTTCTGAATGTCCAGCTGTCATCAAAAATGCACTCTGATGATCTTTCAATTTCAGGGCTTTGGAAAAAAATTAAGATTGCAAGTCATTTCTGTAAAGCTCACAGGACAACTGGTACTCTAAAGTCAATTCTCAATTACCTTTGGCATGAGTGATAGGATTACATGGACATTTGTTGACAGTTTTCAGACATACCTCAGCCAGTTCTTTCAGTATCTCCTATCACCACGCTTTTCTTAGGAGGGCTGCTAACAAGAAGCAAAATGTACAGATTTGAGTTGTACCTCATTTCACTTCTGCAAGCTTACAGAGGAAATTGAAATTTCTAAAGATATCTTGTTGAAAATGGAACATGAAGAGAAGAAAATGTAAACCAACATAGAAAAACTGGCACCTGAAATTCTGAATGTAGCCTGCATTGGGACATGCACTAGAAACATTCAAATTGATTAATAAACATTTAATGAGCTTGCTAGAAAGGAAAGGAGGGAAAGAAGGCAGTGCTTGGGAAAAAGAACAGTAACTATGCTTTCTATGTATTCTAGTTCTTCAAATTACAAAGAGTACAGTATGTGAACCTATTTTCGGGTGTTCAGGTGATACTCATTAGATAGGAGGCATTATTAATCTGGGAGGCAAAATTTAAAATCTAGTAACAGTGACATAAAAAATATTACTGAGTCAGGAGAGCAAACCAAGCAACCTTGGAAAGACACTTGTTAGCCAGAGAATAAAGAGCACTGATAAGCTTGTAATGTGTTCTCTTTCCAATTCAAAGAGGACCTGTGGACTGCTAACATCTGAAAAATGCATTCTAATGCATGTATGGAAACAGACTGTAAAGCTTAGGAGGATGGGCTATGGAGTTGGTCATCTGGGTTCCTGATATGGCTCCACCTGTCATTTTAGACTAGTTGCTTAAGCTCCTATGCCTCCATTTTTCTGTCAAATGAGGATAATATGAATACCTCACAGAGCCCATGAGTTAGTCTTGAATGAGTTAGTCTGTAGATAATAAGAGCTCAATAAATAAAAGCCATGTTATTCATATTAGAATGCTATCTTACTGCTGATACAGAAAAGAGAGAAAACATCCAATAATCCTACAGGCAAGATAATTCTTGATAATAAAATGAAAACAACTGAAACAATCAAACATTAAAAACTGTAATATATGCACTTAGGATAAAAATGCAAACCATACTCTATAATAAACATGAAAAGTAAAATCTATTTTTCCATCTTTTCCTTCCTTGTCAAGAATTTTTATGAGGCATTTCAGAAAAAAGCTATAAATAGCTATTATACATTCTTTTAACTATTTATACAAAATGATCAAACTTCATACTATACATATTTTTCTACACTTTGCTTTCTGTCCCCAGATAATAATACATCTTTGGGAGCTTTCCCAAACTGCAGATTCAGGGCACTATTACTTTTTAAAAGTTTCATAGTATTCCAAGATACAGATGTAAATTAATTCAGGTAAATAATTCTATAATGTTAGAAATTTAGGTTATGTTGGTAGGTGATAAACAAATAGTATGGCAAAAAAAAAGTCATTTGTATATTACTTAGAATATTTCTTTGAAAAATTCTGGGTGCAATTCCTAGATGTAGAATTTCTAGATCAAGAACATGGGCCTCTTAAAATGTGACATTGTGAAAATGCCCTCCAAAGACATATTACCAATTAAACCTCCATCTACACTCTCAACAAAATCTAAGATGTCTTGCCCTGGAAATTATCCAAGCTTTAAATTTTGTCAATCTTGTGTTATAAAAATTTATTAAAGGCTGATTAACATTCCAGCTTGATTTTTTATGCTGGCTATGAGAAAACAATGCCTTCATTATAAAATATTATGTGTTATTGTCATTTTAAAAGTACAGGCATGGTAAAATATAATAGTTCTTGTAAAATTGGGTGTTTTTGTTTCTTCCCATAGAAGGATTTCAAGCATCATTATCCTATCTTAGGAGATGTTTATGGTCAAGAATAGTTAATAACTTGAATGTAGAAACATCTCTCTCTCTCTCTCTCTCTCTCTCTCTCTCTCTTTCACTCACTTCCAAAGAATTTCTTTCTTTCTAGGGCTAATATGCACACAGAGAGACACAAATACACACATGCACACACAGTATACACTGGAAGCTCAGTGATATCAAGAAGCAGAGCGTAGTTACTTCAGCACAGTATCACCCCAAGAGTTACTATTTAAAGGAAACCAAATTGATTAAGGACTTAGTAATGTTAAATCCCACACTTGTCTGAAGTTACATCTGTACCTATTACAGATGTAAGATAAAAGCCAAAACATGTACAATGACAGTTTATGTGTCTCTCTCAATGGAAGAAACAGATTTCTCAAATTTGAATTTCTCTGTTAATTTCCCCAGTAATATATATTTAATACCTAGGGCAAATTTATTAAACTTTTCTCCTGATAATTAAAAAAAAAAAAAAGACCTCATTTGTCTTCACAAAATTTTGAATTCATTTGGCTTCTGGAAACTCCTCACTCTTGTCTTCACACAAAATGGCTGGTTGTTTTTTATTTGTAAATCTCAGTAGGTTTCTAACACATTCAGAGAAAAATATAGCCAACTTGGAATAATTCACTAAATGTAAATGTAGGAGCTTTCTTATAAACATAGTAGGTTAATTATTACTATGAATCATGCCTGTATGTTTCATATTAGAGCACCAAAAGCCATAGAAGTATCATCTTCTCACTATTTTAATGATTGTAAATGTCTGGAAGAAGAATCTCTCCCTAAGTCTGTAGGAGAGGATTGAGAAGAAGTCAAGTATACAAAGGTTAAAAGTGATTCTCTGTGGCCTTAGGATTTGAGTCTTTATCCAATGAGTTTTTATAGAATAATTTTTCTACAAAATAAGAAATTTAGCATAAATCTAGTGCACACAAAAAATAAAATATCCCTTGTTATTTATATTACTTTGTGATATACTATTATATTATCAGCATTCTAATTATCAATTATTAAATTTGAATAACCCTTCAAAATTCTAATGCAAGGATAAATCATATGAGAGCCCTCTGGTGGCCAAAACTGTGCCACTAAATTTTCACTAGGGAAGTTCAGGGTTGGTCAGAGGAAGACTCCCACTGAAATTATAAAACTTTTTTGGCATCTACTTTACATTATTTATAGTACATTGAGTCAATTGATAGGTTACAAAGTGACAACCTACTTTAATGTCTATTGCCAAACTCACAAAGTGATATTTCACATACAGAATTCAATATTTAAATTTACAGAGAAAATAATTATGTTTCAATGTAGAAAATGTAGAAAATTATAAGTTATCTTCGACCTACAGAATTATTGAATCATAGAATTTTATTGCAGGAATAAATCTTAGAGCTAATTTAGTACAATTTCTTCATTTAATGAATAAGGAAAAATAGGTCAAGGTAGGTTAAATGCTTTGCATATGGTCACAGAGTAATTATCTGGAGTGCTGGGCTAGAGCCCATTTCAATGTTTCAATGTCAAGTGCTGTAGAAAAAATGTGGCCACTTAACTATGTTTTATTTTTTTCTATTTCCTGTCCATATGATTTTTACTCCTGTTTATTTAAACTTGTTTTCATGATTTAAAAAAAATCTTTCTTCTGAACATTTTTCCAGATTAAGACATGGGCATCAAGTGACTTGCAATTTTAAAGTAAAGCAGAGGAATAGAAAGCAGAATAAAAACAAGAAATATACTCATTTTTTATTGTTCTGTAATTGATTACTACAAAGTTAGCAACTTAAAACAACATCCATTTATGAGTTCTAATTCTGCTGGTCAGAAGTTCAGACAGTGTGGCTAGGCTCTCTGATCTGGGTATCGCAGGTCTGAAATCAGGGTATTGGCTGGTCTATGTGTCATCTGGAAGCTCTGGGGAAGAACCTTCCAGAATCATTTAGCTTGCTGACAAAATTCAGTTCTTACGGTCTGGGGTTGAGAACCCTCTTTCTTGCTGAATTTTGGCTAAGAGGTTGCTCTCAGCTCCATTGGCTGTTCTTAGTTCCTTGCCCCATGGCTCCCTCCATCCACAAAGCCAGCAATAGAGAACTCTTTTTTGCTGAATCCCTCCCACACTTCAATTTTCTTTTAAAAACTTCCTGGTTCCTTTAAAAAAAATTGTATATTTTCACAGGGCTTGTATAGGTTCATAGATCAGCATCACCCATGATAATTTTTCCTTCTAAAGTCAACTGTAAAAATAATAATAATAATAATAATAATAATAATAAATTAAAAGTAAAATAAAATAAATCAAGCATGCCGTCTAACAAGCTAATCATGAGAGTGATTATCCAATCATACTCACACATTCTGAAATTGTATAGTGGATGTAAAGGCGTGTAGATCTTGAGGTCCATCTTAGAATTCTGCCTACCATGACCACATAGTTTTCTTACTAAGAGACGTCTCAGTGAAAGGGAAGATTTGAGTTCCTTTTGTGGTTATCATGATTCTTCTACTATTTCAATGTATAATTTAGCATTCCGACAGAAGTTATATACCAAAAAAGTCTTATGATATTAAAATATACTCCTTAAAATTTATTAACTTTCCAATGAATTTTAAAATATATACGTTTATTGTATTAGTATGTAAAATATATACAATTATTGTATTAGACTCTCTTCTAGCTTAGATTCATTAATGCATTAAAGACAGATTCCTGCCCCCATTCTAATGGGAAGAGATAGATAATGATAGATAATGAATGATAAATATACTCCATAAGTAAAACATCAAATATAATAAGAAGTGAAACATGTTATGGAAGAAAAGTTAAAGTGATGAAGAAAAGAAGGGTTTGGAGTATCAGGGACAGAATAGAGAAATAGGATATCAAGGGTATTCCTCCCCAAGAAGGTGAGATTTGAGCAAAGACATGAAGGAAGGGACGGAGTTGTCCATAATGATATCTGGAGGAGAAATAATTGAACAGTAGGAACAGCAAGGGCAATGACCCTAAGGCAAGACCATGCCTGGCTATTTGGAACAAAGCAGGGAGGAACATGTAACTGCAATGGAGTGGGGGGCGGGGAAAGGAAACAGCAGTGAAGGCCAAGAGATAAAGCACACGTAGTGGTACTGTTGTAGAGTCCAGATGAAATGGAGCACCACTGCAGGAGGATAAAAGTATGACCTAAATTGCAGAAGGGCCGCTCTGGTTGCTCTATTGAGAGGACATTGTAGAGGGGCAAGAGTAAAAAGAGGGAGACCTATTAAGAGGCTAGTGCTGAAATCCAGGAAGAGACACATGTTCAGACCAGGTTTTTAGGAGTGGCGGTGGTAAGAATTGAATTCTGAATATATGTTGATGATAGAGCTAATAGCATTTCTATTGCATTCAAATGTTACATAGACGAAAAAGAGAGGAGTTAAGAAGGACTCCAAGGTTTTTGTGTTTTTTTTGACTGAATAGATGGAATTGCTATAATGTGAAGAAAATGATAGAGAAATTGAGATCAGAGACTTACTTTTCGCATGTGTTGTATTTGAGATGGCTTTTTGACTTCAAGTAGACGAGTCAAGTAGGCAGTTGGGAATAAAATCTGAGTTCATGAGAGAGATCTGGCTTGAAAATATACATTTGAGACTCACTTAGAAGACTCCCAAAAAAGGTAGTTTAAAGCCATGAGATGATGAGAAGGTAGTGAGTAAAGGCAGAAAATAGGAGAAAACCAATGACTGGGGCGCCTGGGTGGACAGCGGTTAAGCGTCTGACTTCAGCTCAGGGCGTGATCCCGGCATTATGGGATCGAGCCCCACATCAGGCTCCTCCACTATGAGCCTGCTTCTTCCTCTCCCACTCCCCCTGCTGTGTTCTCTCTCTCTCGCTGGCTGTCTCTATCTCTGTTAAATAAATAAATAAAATCTTAAAAAAAAAAAGAAGAAAACCAATGACTGAACCCTGTAGCGCTTCATTAAAAGGCTGAAAGAAGATGAAAAATGAGTAAAGGAGATGGCAACAGAAACCAGTGAAAGAGAAGGAAAGCTAGACCATGTGAGCCAAGAAAAAGTGTAACAGGAAAGCAGGAATGATTAACTGTGCCAAATGCCACCAGTAATATTAAATGAAGTGTGTTCTGAGGCTGGAGGATTGGATTTAGCAATTTGGAAAACATGGTGACATTGACAAGTTTTGATGGAATGATAGGCATAAAAGCCTGACTGGGACAGTTTTAAGAGGGAACATGAGAAAAGGAATGGCAGAAAACAAATACAAACAACTATTTCAGGAAATCTCACTGCAAAAACGAGCCAAGAAATGGGGAGGATGCAGCTGGCAGAAAAATTAGGGTCAATGGAAGGTTTACATTTTTTTAATCCTGGAGAAGTTAGCAGTGTGTTTGCATGGTTATAGAAACAATCTAGTAGAAATGAAAAATTGATGTAGGATAGAGAAGAGAATTATTAAAATGATGTCTTTAACCAAGTGGTTGAGGAAAACCTAATGTAGGATATTCTTATTTCATAGTAGCAGTGGCCTTATTGTTTTCCATGCCTATCAAAAACCATCAAGCCTATGTCATAATAAACAAATCAATTTAAATATGAACACACATTTAAATTCTCAGAACACTTTTTATTATGAATCACATGGGTGCTTGCTACCCTTTGCACATTGATTTTACTAAATACAACTGACTTCCAGATGTCCTTTTCTATTTCAATCACATGTAGAGAATGTGAGTCATGTTGAAAGGAGTGGGGGGATAGGTAGGGAGAAGTGTGAATATTGGTGAAGCTAATAATAGTAATTAGAATATGTATCTCAAAGAAACATGGTTCAAGAGTCAGAAGACTCAGTTTTGGGCTCCAAGTACACTCACCTGCTTTTCTACAATTACAAAGACAAGTTCTCCCTCTATGTTTTATTTTCAGTATTTAACAAATAAATACATTGGAGATCTAAGATCCATTCTAATAAATTCAATACAAAAACATTCTCTGAATTCCTATTATATATATGAGATAAGATATAAAGTTGGCACCTAGCACCTAGCGAGGAAGATGAAGTCACAGTTAACTAAAAGAGGCAAATAAATATGTAAACTAGGGTGGAGTAACAGGTAGAAAGCATCCAGAGGGGATGTGGCTTCTCAGTGCAACATGTACTTTGTCGGCTCTCCCTTGCTCCTCCTTCTCATTTGATAATGCATCAGGAGACTTCAGATAATATATTTGAGAGCCTTGGAATTAGGAAGTCTCTTATGTTAATAGTTTTCCAGCAAATGGCTGATTTAGATGCCAGCAAAATCTGGTTCTATAAATACTGTGAAAATATATGGGTAACTGGAATAGAGGCTGATGTGAACTAAGTATTTTCTTTTCGTGAGGATTTGTGGCATGTCAGATATTAATCTTGTGTTGAAATTTAAGTTCCTGCTTCTGCTCATGCAGCTCTGGACTTAAACCAAATAAAATTCTCTTCAGTTTACTCTTTTTTCCCCCCAAATGTCTGTAGATTTCCACTGACCTTGTGTTACACAAGGAAGGAACTTGCCTGCTCTCATTAGGTCTGAAATGAGGCAAGTCTCTCATGACTATGGACTCTGAGAAACAAACTGAGGGCTTCAGAGGGGAGGGGGGTGGGGGATTGGGATAGGCTGGTGATGGGTAGTAAGGAGGGCATGTATCATGGTGCACTGGGTGTTATACACAACTAATGAATCATCAAACTTTACATAAAAAACCAGGGATGTAGTGTATGGTGACTAACATAATATAATAAAAAATATTATTATAATAAAAAAATGAAATGAGGCAAGATTTAGGGCTTGGTGAATACTTCAAATGGCTTTAGGTCCTATGCCTGGGAAATCAGGTCCCCTTGCAGCTTCCAGAAGACCTAAAATATGGTCAATAATCTTAAAAGACAGCAGAAGAATCAGAGAATAGTTCTAAGTAGCAAATGAATGAGGGAAAGAAACAAAGTGGTTAAATACAGTTCTTTTGGCCAAAGGTATTGCAATATCACTATTAAATCAGAGAATGTGCCGCTCAATAGTCCTTAAAATAAAAAACCATCACACAGTTAAGAGGGCAATAGTGCAGAGTATTTTAGGATGACCCTGTGTCAAGCAATTGGAATATATGTGAGATTATAAAGATATCATAAATATATATATTGATTGGACTTGAGTTTTATGTCTTCCTCATTTTTTTTTCATAACATCTTTACCACAACTATTGCTCTGTTCTCTATTTGCTGTTACATTTCTATTCTGTGATTCTCTGGAATTATTCACTTTCTTAACAAATAAACTACTGCTAAGCTTTCTTCTTCCTTCTTTCTGTGAATGGACTATGCAAAGAAGTATGAGATTTTCTGTAAGGATTTATGTCTGCCATTTTATAAATAAGGAATTAAAACATGTTTCTGACCACATCTACTGGAAGATCTATTGTCCAAAGAGCTTTCTGAAAGAGTATATGCTCGTTTTCTTTTCATTGTTGTTCAAAGCATTTGTAATATTTAAAAAGACATTAAATAAGCATTTTTTCTCCATATTTTTCTGAACTGGTTATATTCAGTCTGTTGTCTATTTATAAATAAAGATACCCCAAATTATTTATATTATGTGCTTATTATTTTTCCAGATATTTAAATGGTTTTATTTCAAATAGCACACATTATTTTTGGTGGTTGGAAATATAATTGTTTCAGAAAATGAAATTATAGGAGTATATACAAATGTTTGTATGCGTATCTATATAATACTTTAACAAATATTCCTAGAAACACTTTAGCTTCAGTTCATCCAGGAAGAATTTGGAAAGACAGCTTCTAAGGAGCTCAGAATTAAAATAAATACCAACTTTCTGCCTTCACAGAGACCCTTTCTAGCTGTAACCTTGAGTGTGCACTTGCTAACCATGCCAGTCATCACAAAGGAACTGATTTGGCTCCCCTGCTCCACAAACAGATTTGGCCACAAGCTTATTAGCTACTCTATATATCAGGAATCACTGCGAAGACCTAGCAAGACCAGTAGAAATAAAAAGTACATACAGAGAAGGGCCTGTGCCTGAATCAGATTCAGACTTTGTGATTAATCCAACGCCTTCATAGTCTGAGTACCAATCATTAACGTCATTAAGCTGCTTGTTTCTTAATTGCATTCTTGTGTAGGAGACTCAAGGCAAAAACGAACCAGCTCTGAGAAGTCCACAATCAAAGTTGATTACGTCCAACCTTACTGTTGCACCTCTATTAACCTACAAGCTGTGTGGGCAGGACTTACAAAAAGCACTTTGGGAGAAAAACCAGCTCCTTCAGATTTTGCTACACTTGCATTTATTATGAATTTTCTGGAAATTACAAGGTAGATTTGCTAATGACCCCTGTCATAGACAGTCATTATCTCAAACTGTGAATACTGGTTGTCATTTTCAGAGTCAACAGATGTTGACCTGAGAGGGGCAAATTTTCCTTCATGGTATGAACTTAATCAACATTATATCCTTCAGTTTTCTATAAAATGCACTATCCAATTAGAAAGTAAGCTTTTTAAAAAGAAAGGTCCAGGGTTAAAATCTCATTTAAGCTGCATTAAGCTAAATGTGGCTTTGGGCTATTTGTATTAGCTGGAGCTATTTATGATTTCTCTAAAGGAGAGGAAAGGACACTAGGGGACTACAAAGAAATGGATTTAATGGTATGCATGACTTCACATTCAATTTCTCTAAAAGTGGCCCTTCATAAGAGGGTGTGAAGATTTTTGACAATATCTCCCTTTTCATCTCTGCTCTGATCTTCACAGAAACACTGTTTGCAAATATGTAGCTGAATCGGCAAAGACATAGCTAACCAACAGTTCTGCAGTATAGATGGGATGCAGCAATTATTACCTCCCAAAAAGAAATTGAATTTGAAATCCTCTAAACCTAGTCACTATTCCCATGAAAATGTGTTGTAAATTTGCAAGCGCAGTCAGCTTTTTGTGGAATTATATACCTTCTTTCTAACTTGCTTCTAAGCTCATTTTCTTCAGATGATTTTCCCAATCAGATTCCATTTGATGCTGATAATGGCTTTAATGGCATCCGACTCCCTTTGATTTTCATGTATCCATTCATTCATTTATTCAGCAAGTATACTGAGCGCCTACCATGTAGAGGCAGTGTGGTAGGCTCTGGTGAAAGAGTGAAAGAATCATAGATCCTTAATTCCACAGCTCTTACAGACTACGGGAGATACAGATCAAATTCCATTTCGAACATAATATAATCATAACTTTTTAAAAATGGTTTTTCATTTTTCATTTTCCAGATAGTCTCTAAGTGAGGATGCTTTTGTGATTAGGTTACAATACATTACATGAACTAAAAATTCTGTGTTTTCTTTCAGGAGTCAAGTTTCATAACAAAAAATCATTATGTTTTCAAACTTAATATTTATGGTAGGTATACAGTGTTTAGGTTTTAAATTGTCCTTTAATGGAAGTGATTCTAAAAATCTGACAGTTTGATATTTTTCATTTTAGGTATTAGACAGCTGAAGAAGACTATTTCCTGTGGACTGACAGTTCTATGATAGAGGGGGAAAAAAGATGATTGGCAAAGCCATAAGAGAGAAGAGGTAAAAACTGGGCAGACCCTTCCTCAGTGTAACAAGGAACAAATAAAAGGAAAAAAAAATCAGAATCTGTGAAATGCTTTAGCTTGAAATTAAGCAAGATTAGGCATATACAATCTCACTTTCTAAGAGGATGCTTCGGAAAATTTATATTAAACTCTTTTTCCTGAAAATGATTACTTGAAGGAGTAATTATTAATTTAACAAGGTGAAATTTGTGTCTGAGCTGGTAGGAATGTGAGTGCAAATTTGTTTATATTTCTGAAGTAGGTAAATTGGAAAATTATCTTAAAGTAAAATGGATATGGGGAAAGTGTTTTAAAAATTAACAATTTGAATGTGTAAGATATGAAATAAGTATAATGAAATGAAGTTCACATACAGTACAAAAACAATCTAGCCAAGATATCAAAATTAATATAAAAAGGTAAATGTTATTTAGCAATTACAGGTTCTATTTTTAGTATGTATATTCTCTGTAAATAATGGTAAATTACTACTTGATTAAGGATAGCTTTACAATTTTTAATAATAGATCTAATACTATATAATACTAGGAAAAGATGCCTGATTGTGTTATGTGAGAAAGTAGATTTGATAAGCTACTATTTATTAATGTCTATCACTTGGTTACAGGAAAATTCAGATTAAGGCAAAGCACTAAACTAAAATACATAAATCATTGTTAGAAATTACCTTAAAGTCTACTGAAATGAAGTAACCAGAAAGAATTACAATACAGAATAGAGATGACATTCTGATACCTGACCTAATATTATTGTTAGTCCTGAGGTTCTCAACTTATTTTTTTATAAAGAGGTCATTTCCAGGAAAAAAATAGAGCCAGTTATGGCATATTTAAATGCATTTTATTCTCTTTCATGGAAAGGAAAAATCATTTGAGGGCCACACCGTGGGTGAAATGCTTACAGCTAAATTTTGGTGGGAATGCAAATGCTTATAGCATTTTTTCATATAATGCTCATGGTTGAAAAAACCCAGTCATCCTTCTTTTCAATTCATCCTCCACGTATCACCAGAGATATCTCTTACAAATACCCATTTGATCATGTCATGCTGCTGCTTACTAATATTTAGTGGTCCCTTCTCATTATATTTAAGGCCACACACAATTGCATCCTACAGTACTATTCTTTTACAGGCCTTGTATCTTGTCCTTTCCTAGAATTCCTCAATTTCATACCTGATCACTTTCTTTCCATATTTTTTTTCTAAAATACATCTTATTTTAGAATTCAGTCTTAGTGTAGATCTTTTAAAGATGAGCTTAAGTGTAAATTGTTTTCGTATAAGCATGGAAGATTTTATTTATCCCATGGTATTTGTTTATATAATAACTACTATGTCAACTATCTGGTACAAAATTATTTATTGAGTGCCTACCATGTGTGAGACTCTCTTCTAGAAACAGGCATAGAGGAGTGGACAACAATCAAAACTGCTTATTATCCTGAATTTCCTTCATGTATATTGGATACTTACACATTTACCATAATGCATAAACCCCTTTTGAAAGAGCCAATATTAGTCATTCTTGAGTCCAACCACAGACAGTTTAGCTGAGAACATAGTACATGCTCATTTTTTTTTTGATTGAGTAGAATTAAACATCTATTACTGAGTCACCTGGAAAACTGTTGCCCTTTTATAGCATGGACAGATGAAAGGAGGGCAAGTCTGTGGTTGGGAAGTAAAAACTATGTTAGATACTTCTATTGTATTTCTATAGTTTTTCTTCAGAAACTTCCTTCGTCATGCATTTTATAGAAATAGCACCAAATTCTTCCTTCAGCATAAATTTAAATCTATAAGCATATAAAACATAAATAAGTAAATATTAAATGTTAGAAAATATATTTTTGGTTATTCCATATACTTTTTAAAAGGCAAGTATATTTAAAAATATCAGCCAGGGGCGCCTGGGTGGCACAGCCGTTAAGCGTCTGCCTTCGACTCAGGGCGTGATCCCGGCGTTATGGGATAGAACCCCACATCAGGCTCCTCCACTAGGAGCCTGCTTCTTCCTCTCCCACTCCCCCTGCTGTGTTCCCTCTCTCGCTGGCTGTCTCTATCTCTGTCAAATAAATAAATAAAATCTTTAAAAAATAAATAAATAAATAATAAAAATATCAGCCAACTACAAACAACAGCGCAGTATGATAGCTGCAGTTCAGGGATGATATAGTTCAAGAATGACATGTGTTTGAAAGCGAGACTGGGGTCCCTCTTGGTACTTCATTGTCAGCACTGTCAGAGAAACATCAACTAATGTGTCTTATATAACTTCAATTCTAAAAGATATATCTGTCTCAGATGGATGCAAAAGGGCATTATTATCTGTTCTTGAAATTCACTTACCCCCAGCAACAATTTTTAGATAACTTCCAATGGGTCAATATGTGCTCACAGATTGTCAATAGTATCTCCATTATTTTTTTTTTAATTTGTGATAACTTTCAAATCTATACATTAAGACTTCCTTGATAGGATAAAAACATTTTATTATCAGGTGTAATTTACTGCTTTTTAGAAGGAATACTATAAACCAGCCATAAATTTCCATGATGATTTCACTTTTGAAGGAAAATAGTAGGATGTGAAATATAAGAAAACCTTTCCTATTGGATGTACAAAGTGGTGAGTAATAGAAAGTATATTCTTGGTAAACCTTTTTGATCAAATGTTTAAGAAGTTTACAAATTAACATGAGGCAGCCCTAGTTTACTAAATGCTATTCAAGTTCCCAGGTTACTACTATTTCCTTGGAAGTTTTGGGCTATAGGGAAGAATAATCATTGGTAAATCACTTTTTTTTTCTTCTCTTTTCTTCCCATTACTATGCCTGTAGCCACATTAGAAGTGGTTATTAAACATATTTTGGGGGGTTTCTTGTTGTTTTTCTTGTTTTTGTCATCCAAATGAGGAATCACAAGGCCACAACAACAATTATGGGTCAACACCTCAAAAAGGCATGATAAATACCTTTGAGAATCATAATAAGTCTTGACATTGTAGACAGCTGTAATGGACTTGGACTTAGGCATCCTTATATAAGAACTGTACCCCTTGTACTTGAAGAACAAAGTCCCAAATCAGGAGACCTCAAACAAATGGACTCAACTTTATTTTGCTAATGGTTATAGATGTTAATTTTTAAAGGTTATGAAAGAAGTACTACATCAATTAGAGATTTCTAGAGCACAGTAATTTCAGGGTGGGATGGGGCTTGGCTTTCTTTGCTCAAAAAAATTTTAAGTGGTTCAATAGGTAAAAATCATAGATGCAGGGGCACCTGGTTGGCTCAGTCAATAGGCGTCTGCCTTCAGCTCAGGTCATGATCCCAGTGTCCTGGAATTGAGCCCCACATGAGGCTCCCTGCTCAACGGAAAGTCTGCTTCTCCCTCTCCCACTCTCCCTGCTTGTGTTCCCTCTCTCACTGTCTCTCTCCCTGTCAAATAAATAAATAAAATCTTAAAGAAAAATCATAGATGCAGAGCCTTGTAGCGAGAGGGGGTGGTGTTGACACGTAGACAGGGTCTAGAGCCTAAAGCTTAGGTACACAGCAGTACCTATATGTAACTACACTGGATTCCTTAAGAAACCTTTTTTTTTTTTTTTAAAGATTTTATCTACTTATTTCAGGGAAAGAGAGCAAATGCACAAGAGAAAGGGACAAGCAGAAGGAGAGGGAGAAACAGACTACTTGCTGAGCAGAGAGCCTCAGGCAGGTCTTGATCCCGGGACCCTGAGATCGGGACCTGAGCCAAAGGCAGGTGCTTAACCAAGGTACCCAGGTACCTTCCTAAGAAAGCTTTTAAAAGAGCTCTTAAGGGCTCTTAAAATCTCAACAAGCAAAAATTTTAAAACCGTTGACTTTTTTCCCCCATTGAATACATTTGACAGGTGAAGGAACTAAGGTCCAGTGAGAATAAACAACTTGTCTGATGTCAATATTTAATTATTTATTACATACTATAGTTTTATGTACTCTTTTCTGTCTTATTAATTAAATTATATTTTTAAAAAAGCTAATCTTTGTAGCTCATTAAATCCCCAGAATGTCTAGCACAGGGCCTTTTGTGGTAAGTATTCATTGGCAACTGATTTTGTGTTATGTCCTAATTCACATCACCAACATGTTTTTACATTTTCATGTACTGAACTTCATCAAGGCCTATGTTCCCTCCTGAACTGATGTGTAATTAGCTTTGGGAATAGAACTATAGATTTTTTTTAATCACTAAACTGATTGTTTTTTCTCTGTTGTGGAGTAAGCTGCCTAATATGCTTCTGTATGTACGTAAAACCTGCATAGAAGTATATTCCATTTACAGTTCATATAGCAGATGCTATTCTATGCACTGGGCTACAGCAATAAACAAAACTATCGAAACAAAATATTTTCCAAATGTACTTACATTCTGATGGAAGGAGTCACACAAATATTAAAGTGTGTCTGATATTGATAAAATTGGAGAAGGGAATGAATTTGGGGTCGTAGGTATTTACAAATCTCAAAAGTGTGGTTGGGAAAGCCACACTAGATGGTCACATTTTAGTAGATTTTTGGAAGAGATGAAGGAGCCTGCCATGCAGGTATTTAAGGGAAGAGCATTCATGGCAGAAGGAGAAGCTCTAGGTTGGGAAACCATCTGGAGTGGCAGGGGCACAATGTGGGGTATGGTTGGAATGGAGAGAACAGGTAAAGTCACTGAGGTGTAGGAGGAAGAATGGGAGGTAGAGATCAAAGAAGGAAGAGTGGTAGAGGAAATGTTCTCATTAAATAGGTTCCCCACAGGCTACCATAAAGATTGTGGTTTTATCCTCAGTGAGGTGTGCAGCAGAGGGTTTTGAGATGAGAAGTGATGTGATCTGACTTCAGTTTCAAAGGTTCAGTCTATGTTGTGAGTAATATCCAGTGTGGTTGGTACAAAGGCAGAAGCAGAGAGATTAGGTGAAAGACACTTTCCATAATCCAGATGAGCCACAATAATGATGATGGCTTAGACCAGAGTGGTAGCAGTAGAGAAAGTAAGAAGAGGTTAAGTTCTAAATTTGATTGTATAGCTCACAGGATTCACTAATGGATTGGATATGAGTGTGTAAGAGAAAGAGGAACCAAGGATGACTCCTATCTGGCCTCATAAACTTTAAGGATGTCATTGCCTTATACTGAGTTGGAGAACACTGTACAATATATGCTAAAGCTCAAAGGCTCTACTCAACTCAAGATTGCATGTCTCTATTATACAACTGAAGCTATTGACTGAGTCTCATGTCCAACAGTACAATTTAAAAACATGGCATTTTAGATGTGTTTATCCAAATACACTATCATTCATATACAGTTGCTATTAACCTTAACAAAGACTGAAGATTTTTTTATACAAGCAAAGAAATAACTGCTTCATAACATTATGAAAATGTAAATAGTTGTCTAATTCATAAATTTCTTAATTGTCCTCCTCAGATGAGAGTGTTTGCTTACTTTCTATCTTTAGCTGAGGAAACTGTAAAATTACATTTATTAAAGTGTAGCATGGCCAATACAACCAAATGGACAACTCACTGGGTTAAAAGATGTTATAATCAAAAGCTCTTCCCAGTTGTCTATGTTTCTCAAAACAAAGATTAAGCACTATTAAATGGGCTTAAATAGGCAGTCTAGGAAAGAAATAGCCAAGGTTTTACTCCTTCCTTTTGTGATGGTGACCCATAATTTAACCCAGTCTCTCTGTGGATCTCTCAAACAGACATGTGCACAACCAAAGGCCTCATTCCCAAACCTATATATCCCTTAAAATGTCTCAATTCTAGAGACATATAATACAGGATTCTTAAGGTAATGAATACAACAAAATGTACTCATTCATTATAATCATGGTAATTAAACATAGTTATAATAATAAAATAATTATTTAAACTATTAAATATAAATATAAATATAGCATTTATCTGTGAAGATATTAAGTATAATCTGATGTCTTTAACGTAATATTCTGGATAAGGTTCTGCATTTGAAATTATCAATATCCTGAGGATATACTAATTCCTGGGTATAAGCCTACTGCATGAGAATTCAAATAAAT
This sequence comes from Ursus arctos, assembly GCF_023065955.2. Taxonomy (NCBI): domain Eukaryota; kingdom Metazoa; phylum Chordata; class Mammalia; order Carnivora; family Ursidae; genus Ursus; species Ursus arctos. The sequence continues at coordinate 4,380,010 of NW_026622852.1, forward strand.
ACTTTACTTTCATCCTAACCATCAAATTATTCATGGCATTAATTTCTGTAGGATAGTTAGTACACAAAAAATTTATCAAATAAAAAATTAGATTTCCTTGGCTGTACAAATGACTTATGGTTTAAATCTCAAGTGTTGGGATTTTCTAAAACAAGGATTCTTTTTGGTGAGGATTTATGGGATGTTTTATTTTCTCTTTGAAAGGTATTGATTTCAAAAGCTGTCTAAATAAACAGCACTGATCTATCTATTCTTGAATCATTGAGAGTAGGTCACCTGTGGACAGCAAATGATTTTCATTTCCTAGAGGTAGACTTCATTGAAAAGAAAGCAAAAGCAAGAAAAAGCTTAATTTAAAATGCCAAGTGAAATTACTGGAATTCAGCATTTAAGAATTTATGCTGTGCAGAGCATGGGAAAGCACTAACTTCTAAACTGAAACAAATAGCCTGGTTCTGGTTTAATAAAAAAAAAAATTCTGTAAAATGAGCCATAAACAAAACAATGAAAAAAATCCATAAAATAAATATGTTTCATCCCTGATCATACCAGCTGTATTTCTTACCTGGTAATGATTTTAAGACATAAAAATATATTATTTAAAATAATGAATTATTTTTTTAAGATTTTATTTATTTGTTCGACAGAGATAGAGACAGCCAGCGAGAGAGGGAACACAAGCTGGGGGAGTGGGAGAGGAAGAAGCAGGCTCCTAGTGGAGGAGCCTGATGTGGGGCTCGATCCCATAATGCCAGAATCACACCCTGAGCCGAAGGCAGACGCTCAACCACTGTGCCACCCAGGCGTCCTTAAAATAATGAATTATTAAGGATATGGAAAGATTTATTTTATGTGAGTTAAAAATAAGTTATAAAATGGACATTTTTTATTAAACAAGTTCTGCTTTTAGTAAATATACATATAATAAAAATGAATAGAGCTAAACATATAAAAGGTAGTACAAAGTTCAACAGATTATGGGGTAGAGAGATATTTATTTCTTTTTTTTTTTTTACTTTTGAGTATTTCTTGAATTTATCTCTTGACTATGTATTACTAATGATGGGAAAATTGTTATTATTATCTTAATGAAAACTAGATCCTAAATGTGTTCAAAAGTTAATTTAATAAATGTCACAATAATTCTTTCCCAAGTTCCCTAGAAACATGATCAATAAACTGTAAGTTAAAAAATTTTACCCAATAAAATAAAGCTAAGGATTGCAAAATACATTATCAACAATAAATTTTATGAGAAGATCTTTTTGAAGGAATAAACATTTTTATACTACAGAAAATGATTATTTGGCTCATAGATGAATAGAAAAGTTGGTATAACCAATATTATCATGGTATTATTTTTAGTTGTATATCTTTATGTAAAATATATTATTTGGATAAAATTTTTTTTCAAGTTTCCACAGGGGAAAATCAGAAAAAGTTTCTATACATCCTAGTGGAGAAAAAGTTAACTAGGAGGAAAACAAGTTCTAGTACAGGCAAAAAAAATTTCAAAGACACTAGATTTTAGTATCTCATAGCAAAAGAAGAAAAAGTTAGAAACATATTTTTAACAATAGAAAAGATTCTTAAGGGACGAGAGATGATGAAAATTACACAAACTAAGCCAGACACCAAGAATAAATGATGTATGAATCCACTTATAGGAGGTGACTAGAATAGTCAAATTCATTGAATAGAAAGTAAAATGTCAGTTAGTGGGTGCTGGGAGATGGGATTATGTGAATGGAATCAAGTTTGAAATAATGAAAAAGTTCTGGAGATGCATAGCGATCCAGTTGCACAACGATGTCAATGCATTCGATGCCACTGAATTGGATAAAATACTAAATTTTATGTATATTGTACTACAATACAAATAAAATAAAATGTCTTTGAGGATTGAGAAGAGATTCTCCTTGTAAAGGAAGAGACATTAAATCATTTTCATAATGTAATACACAAGGAAGAAAAAATTGTTCAGAGAAGATGTTATTATTATATCTTAACATTTTATTATACTGAGATTCCTCCTGATTATATTGCATATTTCATTGTTGAAAACCTTTAAATAATCTCTATTCAGCGCACAGACTTGAAAAAGTCTTCATGCAGTTCTTTTTTCTACTATAACTATACGCATAAGATATATAAGATTGCATTCTTCCCAGCGATCAAATGGTTGCACATCACAGTTGCAGGAGCATTCTCTGAGGTTTGAGCTGCCTCAGTTTCATCCAGCTGTAAAACTTTACCGCAGATATAGACAACTTCATTTGTGACTACTAAAAACCAGACTTTCCTCCACTAATCAAATTATTTTTAATTACAATATGTATGCAATTATTTCATGATATGTATTGACTTAAACAGTGTTTAGGAGTATGAATTAAATTTCACCTATGAGCTCAAAACTATTAGCTCAGCTTAAAAGAAATTTGACAGCAGGTATGTAACTACTGATACCTACTGAAACGGGCATTTAATAAGGAAAACATTTCCTAAACACTAAAGAGCTTTAAGATATGAAAAAGTCTATGTCTTGGAACTGAATCTAGTCTTAAAAGGGAGAAAAATTAATAGAGTCATGTTCAAAAGCCCTTAATAGTCTTGTAAGACTGAAATAGAACCCTTTGGGTCTCTCATAATGAAGTAGTATAACATTTTGCTCACAGATTTCGGATGAAAAGAAAAAGGTAGGTTCCAATGAAACATCACGTAATACATAGAAAATAATGTACAGAATATATATTCTTTAGTATTCAGTAATGATCTGAGCAACTCATCTCAATAGATACTAAATTTTTTTTTTTTAATGGTAAGGAGACCTAATTTCAGATGTACATACTAGGAAGAACTTCATGTGAAAAAAATTTTTTTTTTCTAAATCTCAAGCTAAAGAAAGAATTTGGCCAGAAAATTGCACTATGTCAACATGGTTCTTTAAATTCAAAAAGAGAGAAAATATAAACATACAGAAATCTGACCCAATTATGTATTTTTATTGAGCAACCTAATCAAACATACATACAGCAACACTTTCATATATACATCTATATGAACTCAATGTCTGTGTATGTTCATTCTAGATGGCAAAAGTGCTATATGAGTAATAAAATGGTAATCCTCCCTGGACAAAAAATGCTTCCCTCACTAGGTTTTGCTACAGAAGTGCCACAAATAAGATGGTTTTTCTGTGATTCTCAACAAATTATTTTCATCAAACAAGCACCTTATATTAAAATGTAAGTATTTGTAACCTAGATCAGAGAAAATAATAATATTAGCTAGTTTGTTGAGTATTTATGACGTGCTTAGTATTATACATATATTGTCTAACTTCAAAATACCACTCCATAAGCATGACACCACCCTATTACATTAACATGGGAAAAAAAAAGGTCAGAGAGATTGAAATATTTGCTTTAGGTCATGTGGCCAACAGAGTCAGGAATCAATTTCTAGCATTCTTACTCCAAAGCCATTGCTATTGACCACTATGCAAAATGTCTTCAAATACTGCCTCACCACTCACTGACAGCAACTCAGTTAAAGGAACAGATATTAAGGACAGATGGAGTAAATGGAAGTGGGGAGGAAATGAAAGTAAACAAAGTGAGAGGAGTAGCCAGAGATGAGAGAGAGTGGGATAGCAACTATTAAGCACAATTTTCAACATAATATTTTAACCTTCATTAACAGAGTACCCCATTCCCTTGAAATAGAAATGTGCTTAGAAGTCATGCACACTGGGGCGCCTGGGTGGCACAGCGGTTAAGCGTCTGCCTTTGGCTCAGGGCGTGATCCCGGCGTTCGAGCCCCACATCAGGCTCCTCCACTATGAGCCTGCTTCTTCCTCTCCCACTCCCCCTGCTGTGTTCCCTCTCTCGCTGGCTGTCTCTATCTCTGTTAAATAAATAAATAAAATCTTTAAAAAAAAAAAAGTCATGCACACTGCTCTATCAGTTTTTAGTTTGTTCTTAAATTTCCTTGCCAAATTATCACCAGATTCTATTTCTATATTTTCAAAACCTGGGAATTGCTGTTTGAGATCAAAATAACTTTTTGTGCAGCATTAATATTTTCCTTTAGTAATTTGGCATGATTCAGATTCTTGTGCTATTGAATAACTCATGTATTTCTGGCATGATTCCCCAACTAGATTATATACTCTCTAAAGACCAGGAAAACACCTTTATTTTCTTTATATTTCCCCAATGACCCAAATCAAATGTTTTATGTATGTTAAGTATTTCATAAATATTTGATATTCTGATTTGATTTCTGAACACAAAATAATTAAACAGATGGCAGAAAGTTACAATCCAGACTCTTCTCAAACTCAAGTGTGTACCTTCGAGACATACATTCACCATCTTATATCCCTAAAAGAACTTGGATGAGACAAACAAACAAAAAATAGTAAGTCAAGTCAGCAATTTTAGAATAAGAATACTGGAGAATTTAAGTAACTTGCTCTTAATCATCCTGAGTATTTGAAGGAGGCACTGCTATGTTTGGGAACTTATTAATGCCTTACATAATACATGGTTAATGTCAAATGACTTGGCTAAGAAGAAACTACAAATTCAGATATTGACACCTTTTTATACTAATATTTATATTTATTTTTATGAAGAAGTTATCATAAGCTTTTAGGGAGGACCTTAATGTATTTTGTAGTCAGAATAGGCTAAGTTATGCTGCAGTAACAATCAGGTCCCTTTCTCAAATAAACATTTATCTCTCCTTCATGCTATAATTCCAGAGTCAGTCTGCAAGGATGTTTGTCTCACTGTTGTTACTCAAGGACAAAGACTTGATAAAGTAGCTTCTGCCTTACATATTGACAGACATTGTTCTAGAGAAAAGCAAACAGTCTGTGAGTTTCTGTAACAGCAATTAAATATTGTCCTTAAAGTGATATTCCATTGCTTGCACTGTATTGGCCAAAACTAACCACAAAACCCCTCTCACTCACAAAAAGTCTACTATGTATAAACCTGCATACTGGATGTATCTGGCAAACAACCACGTTATACTACTGGTCACATTTAATTCAAAGTATGAGATACTTCACAAACATATATATATGCCCATAAACACATAATATGTATTTTACAAAGAACATATGTCTCAGTTATCTACTTGTCCAAAGTCTTTTTTTTTTTCAGCATAGAAAATGTTAGCTAAACGTAGGTTAATCTGGATTTTCAATTCACCATGCTGCCTACTGTAAGATTCTGTATCCTGTTTACCTTGGGTATGAAAACTTTTATGTTGGTAGACAATGTTTAAACAAAAGACTAGGAATTTCTGTGGGTCAAACAGTTTGATCCAAAGAGCTTACTCAATATGGAAACATCATTTGTGTGTAATTTCAGCAATGATCACTTGGTTACGATGAAGCCAAGTCTTTGACTTCTTGCAGTAAGATTCTACCACGTACCTATTAACTTGTAAATTATGTTACTTCCAGGGTCTTGACACTTGCAACAACTTTTCTAATTAAGCTCACTCCTAGAAAATAAATAAGTAGATTCCTTGACATTTTAAAATTGATTGCTTTTTCACCCCGTTGTTACTATTTCTTGTAACTTGTAGGTGTAGGTTGTTTGCCAATATTGTGCAACAAAATGAACTCCTTGATCACTAAGTACTAGTTTGGACTTGCTAGTATGATAATTTTTCTTTTTTCTTTTTTTAAGATTTTATTTATTTATTTGACAGAGATAGAGACAGCCAGCGAGAGAGGGAACACAAGCAGGGGGAGTGGGAGAGGAAGAAGCAGGCTCCTAGCGGAGGAGCCTGATGTGGGGCTCGATCCCGTAACGCTGGGATCACGCCCTGAGCCGAAGGCAGACGCTTAACCGCTGTGCCACCCAGGTGCCCCTAGTATGATAAATTTTCTCATCACTGTTTTTGTCATGCTCCACTATTGTCTTTCAGATTTTTACTAGTATTTCTAATTGATGACTGTTGAAAAGAATCTCCCCATTGATGTCCACATTAAAAAATACTCTCTAAAACAGTTGTGCATCCTGAAACTCTCAAATAGAATTGAATTATTTACATTATTTTGTTCTCTCAGGTGCTATCTGGGTGTTAGGAATTTTATTTCCTGAATCAAGCTATTTCATAGGTTGAGCAAACACAGGTCTTCCAACATAACGCCATAAAGTAGGCATAATATCGACATAAAAAAGAATAATGAATCCACATGTTCTGTCTCCATTTAACAAGCATCCCCATGTCTGAAAGCCTTTAAAATTGTTTGGCATTTTCACCCATTTTCATCTGGACTCATAACACTGTGAAGACGGCCGATTTCAGACATTTATTCTCCACAATTTTTCCCTGAGGATATAGATTTTTTCTCTCTTTCTCTTTGATCAACAGCCTTCAGACATAATCCCAGAGAGTAAGATAAACGAGAGGAAAGTGAGATAAACAAGAGGAAAGTGAAGTTCCAGACAATCGTATACAAGTAGCTCAAAATGGTTGTAGACTCTGCTTTTGCTTTAAGCCTTATATAGGTCAGCAATCACAGCAAACCAATCCTTTCACACGTATCTTCAGAGAAGCGCGTGAAGTAAAGTTACTGGCTCTTTCAGTGAGCTCATATTTCACCCACAGGGCTTCTAGCTACTCTGTAGCATAGCTCTACATGCGTGTATGAGTGTGTTGTGTGCATGTACCTCCAGACTTGCCAAAACTTCAGGGAAGCAAATATGAATATGGGTAAGGAGAACAATTATTCTCAGGACACTGAATGACAGAAAAGTCATTAAATCAGGCACTTTTCTGTGTCTTTCATCTACATTAACCCACTTAATCTACACAACTTTGGAGTGAATGTCACTTCTGATTTCCATTTCCCATTTGAAGACACAACCGGTAATTAAAGTGAATAGTCCAGATATACACAGAAAGTAAACGTCAGAGGTACAATCTGAACGCATAATTCCAACCCTATGCTCCTTTAAAATATGTTCTTTATGAAACAATTAAAACCACCTACTATGGGTCTCATTTGCCTATTCACTCAAAAACTTCTGGGACAGCTATCTTAAGTGATTTCAGAAACCAAATGTGGTCTTCTTTGTGTTATAAGAAAAAACTTATTTCAGGAAATACTTTAGAGTCCAGCTAAAAAAAGAAGTAAGTGCTTGTCTACCCTGACCTTAGATGGAATTGACTTACATGGGCCCTAGTTTGTAAATTGAGCTACAAAGGTAACTTCCAACATACATTTGCTATGCCAGGAAGCTTCTAGATTTCCCTCATCCTGTCTAAGTGACTGCTATGAAGTCTGTGAGCCTCTGTCAAGCAAGGCTCGTGAACCACATGGAGATTTATCACTTAGGGTTGTTGACCTGCTAATCTCCCTCACTTTGAACTGAAGAGATGTGCCACTGAGGCAAAGTCTCCACATCTCCTTGGAAGATCTAGCAATACATTTTAGAAGAGAAGACCCTGGCAGATAAAACAGACTGAAGAGTAAGGATATGTTTGGGAAAAAAGAATGGTGGTTGCAACAGGCTTACTGGAAGCTTCACAGAGGGTGGTGGTAGAGATTCTTAGAGAGAATTCAGCCCTCTGAAAAAGTGGTCAGCTACTCTGAAGACAAACAAACATTTTATAGCAGTGGTTATAGTAAAAATCTGGGGAGGAAAAGGGGAAGGAGTTGGAGTAAAATGCATTTGAAATAAGAAGGCATTAGAAAAAAATTAAACCTTGCCTAATTTCCTAAAATTGAAATTTTATATACAAAAAAATCACACAAATATTGTGATTAACATTTTTGTGTTGATTTGTTAAATAGGCCCTCTGAATGCAAAAAGAAAACAAAATAAAACAAAACAAAAAACACAAAGGCAGAAATAGGTTATAGGTCTGAAGCTTGGTGGATAGTTGGCTCTTTGGAATATTATGAAATAACAGGAAACTCAGAAAATGTCTCTGGCTCCTGAGCCCCAACACAGAGATTTCCTTTATCTAAAGAAGAAAGGAAGGACCTCTTCATGTAAAGTCTACAAATTGAGCCTTCAAGGAACTTGTGTCTCAATAGAACTAAACAGAAATTACAGAAGGCGTTCTGGCTGTGTACTTACTCAACTTCAGGAAGCACAGAGGACTTTGGGTGTGAATGCAGGTGTGAAGGATGATTGGGAATTTGTTCTTTTCTTTATACTAGCCAGCATGGCCAAAGACAAGGCTTACATTTGAATGAGTTTGGTGGAACAGTAAATGGAACATAATATTTCAGTCACAACCTCTCTATTGCTTTTATTTTTTTATTTTTTTATTTTTTAAAGATTTTATTTATTTATTTGACAGAGATAGAGACAGCCAGTGAGAGAGGGAACACAAGCAGGGGGAATGGGAGAGGAAGAAGCAGGCTCATAGTGGAGGAGCCTGATGTGGGGCTCGATCCCGGAATGCCGGGATCACGCCCTGAGCCGAAGGCAGACGCTTAACCGCTGTGCCACCCAGGCGCCCCTCTCTATTGCTTTTAATATGTGTTTATATGAAATCTCGTAAAGGCCTAGAATAATAAAATAAATGTTTTATCCTTTCAAAGATTGATTCTTTAAATAATTCAGGTTGGATTATGAGATTTGTTGAGGAAAATTTCTACTAAGCATATGGAAGAATAGTTCAGGTCTAATGTGTCTCATTTTGATGATCATGTATTTTTTTTCTCTAGATTTTAATTAAATAATTCCTTTTGGGATTAAAACAAAATTACTGAGGAGAATTTATCTTTCCTTCTTTTATACCTTGGGTAAAAACTCTGTAAATATTACATATCTACTTTGAATAGATGAACATAAAATTGATTGTCCACGCTAGACAACTTTGAGATGATTTTGAAAGTGAAAGTACATGATATTATTAAAACTTATCTATATATTAATAATAATGCTGGGAAAACAGATATGAATTGGGACTGTTCAAGTAAAGTAGGATGTATAGCTATCTTAGTTTTAAACATCAATCAGGTAATAAAGAAAAGTGATAATAAATTATTCCAAAGCTTCATTGCAAAACTAGTTTTCAATCACAGGCTTGTTTTCATTTATGAGTTGATGAAGAAACATGATTCAAAAAATGCATTTTAACAGGAAAGGCTTAAATATGCCAGGCTAAAATTGTTGTATGAAAAAAAATGAAATGTTTTTATTCCTGTAATTATAGGTATTAGTCCAAGAAAGTGTGTAGCATGTGTATACTAATGCATTTGTTCATTTCTCCAAGATAATTTCTGAGACACTCAGAAAGAATAAATTAAAAACATGCTTTCTGAGATAATGAGTATAAAGAGATGCAATAATATTGCCATTCTTGTGGAAAAAAAATATTTCAAAGTAGGAACCTTAATCAAGATCATTAGGGAGAGTTAGTATTGAACAATAAATCACAGTGTAAAAAAATTATATGTATATATACACACACTTTATAAAGTTTGTAATGGGATTCCATAGGATTCTCTGACTTTAGGCAAGTAACTGCAACATTTTGTGTCTTTGTCTTCCCACTTATGAAATGGATATAATAGTACTTCCATTGCAAGTTTCATGAAGATTAAATTATATAATACACAGAAAACAAGCAAAATAGGGATGATGCATAGTAAGTATAATGGTTAGCAATTGCTTTTATTGAGTTCCCTAAAATAATAAAACTCTGAGTACAGTTTCCAGTAATTTTTCTTTAACTGCAAATAACTTTTGGTTCCACCTCCTTTTCTTGTCTCAAGTAAAATGACATTTAGTAACCACTGACAAACTCTTTAATATATCTTTATGGGTATTAATGCGGTAAATAAATAATTTTGTGTTGTACCAATATGTAATCATTCTAATAACAGCTAAGTAGGGAATCCTGATAAGAATTCTAGAGTATTCATTTACTTGTTCGTATCCTTCATTTGATTGTTAATTCATTCCTGCTAGTTAGTTACTGAGCATTTACTCTGTGAAGACGTTGGGGATACAGCAGGAAATATCAGACTCAGAGTCATTGCCCTCTTACAGCTTCTATAGATTACAGTAGGAAAAGCTGGATGAATAAACACATTTATAATAGGTAAGGTGAGTAAGTGCCCTGGAGGAAAAGAAGATAGATTAAGTGGGATAAAAAGAAGCAGAGGTGGGTGGCTGGGCGAAAGAGCACTGTGATAAGATCATGTTTGAGCAGAGACTCAATGGTACCAACGGGAGGCCACAGGACTGGAGTACTGGGACAGTTTTCTGAGCAGAGAAAGCAAGTTCAAAACACCTCAGGCCTGAGACTGCTTAGCAGATTGCAGAGAGAGCAAGGAAGCGGGATTAGTTTGAACAAGTGGCAGAGGGCGAAGGAGGTGGGGACCAGGTGAGAGAAGAAGACAGACCATGGGTAACCTTGAAAGGCATTATAAGAATTTGGTTTTCATTCTGAGCAAGATTAAGGAGCCATTTGGGGGTTCCAAGCAAAGATCAAGCAAAATTAGAATACAGATGCTTAGATTTTTTTTTAGGATTTTATTTATTTATTTGAGAGAGAGAGAGTGAGAAAGAACACAAGAGTGGGTGAGGAACAGAGGGAGAAGAAGACTCCCCACTGAGCAGGGAGCCTGATGCAGGGTCCATCCCAGGACTCCTGGGATCATGACCTGAGCCTCCAAGCTGAAGGCAGACTCTTAACAGACTGAGCCACCCAGGTGCCCAGATGCTTAGATTTTTGCTTTTAATATAGTTATCAAGAGACACAGGAGAACAAATCCCTGAACTCCCTGAAATACTAGCCCACTATCAGTCAAGGGAAGATTGTCTACCAACTTTCCCCAGGCTCCCTAACCAGTTTTACACTGTCCCAGAGTCTTCAGAGGACAAATAAAACATAGGCAAGAGGGTGGGAAAAGAAAAGATGGAAGGTTTTGAATTTGCACGGGTACAAGAGGATGGGTAAAGGAGAGAAGCAAGAGAGGAGCTAAAATCTGTAGGTCTTGTTACAGCCTCCTGGACCATTACAGCTGCCTTAAAGGAGCAATTCAAGCAGCAGAGTCAGTGCTACATCCAGGGAGGATCACAGCCATAGTCTTATCAAACACTGAGTTTCCTAGCTTTGCTATGCACTTACTGTGTGACCCTGGGAAAGTCATCTATGCCTCAGCCTCCCCATCTGTAAAATATGGCAATTCTGCCTTACAGGCCAGTTGTGAAGGATAGATACCGACATATAAAAGACAGATGTGTGTGTTGTTGTTCTTTTTGATAATAAAATGAGGTTTATAATAAGATAGTATTGATTGCAAGATGATATTTATCAAAATATCTTGATAATAAGGTTCTTTATTGTCAGATGTACCGTTAAGTGAAGGGTTACTTTAAGGACAAATAATGGACTACATTAAATAACTAATTGATTTTTAAATCCACCCAATGTTCAGAAATGTTAAAATGTTATTGATACAAGAAGAAATTTTATCTTTAAAATGACGGTAATATGATTACTGAAAATTTTAAAATCGAAGAAAATATTATTTGGCTAATATGTAAAACATGAGATCCAATAGGTAAGACTATTTCTGCCATAAAATTACCTTAAATTAGAAACCACTAATCATGTATGCACATGCCAAAATATGACTGCTTCGGCAAGTGATGAATTTGCATATACAATGATTTTAATCAAAGGTACTTATTTGATTTAATTATCTCATTTGCATACACAAAATTTGAATTTTGTACCTATAAATCCTCATTTGTACATGCACCCAATTATTTTGTTGGTACAACTTAGAAATCCCTCTTTGATATATTAGGGCATTAGCTCTCTTTCATTTTCTCTTCCAGCAATATGGATTCAGTTTTTATTGACTATTAAAACAGAAATCCCTGAAACAACATGAGAAATGGATCCTGCTTCCTGTCACGACAGAGGAAACTACACTTCCATTTTGTGCCAAGGAAAAGCAAAAAAAATGCATGTTTTCTCAGACACACTTTTGTTCCTTTCTGACTTCTTATTTGGAAGTTATTTCAAAATTTAAAGAAGACTTTGGGTCACAGGGAGAACTCTTGAGTGGTGATCATATTGAGTTCACTCAATTTTCCAAGTTGTTAGTCCCTAAATGATGGGAGTAAGCTGTTGATCTCTACTACTCTTAAGCAATAGAGAAAATTTAGAGCTGGTAAAAAGTACCAAACTTATATTCCTAGAGACAGATGTTCTCTGTGGAGCTCCTAGAGAAAAAAATGATTAAAAAAAAAAAAAGAAAAGAAAAAAGAAGAGAAAAGAAAAGAAAAAAAGAAAAAAGAAAAAAAGAAAAAAGAAAAAAAGAAAAGAAAAAAAGAAAAGCCTGAAAATCAGTGAAACAAAATTCTATACTACCATGGTCTTGTTGGACAATCAAGATTCTCCTTGGCCTAAGTGAGGGTAGTATGCAGGCTGGCAAAACTGATAACCACAATGACAAAGCTCTGGATAAGCAAGGTATTTGTTTTCTAACTCAGTTTGACAGGCCCATTGAGACACAAGGCTGTTCAAAACCCAAAGTAATTCAAAAACTCATATTAAGAGGTAGCTCTACATTTTAGACAGTTCATTGGTAACAGCAGGAGCCTTTTGCCTTCTGAATCTTTTGTATCTCTGCGTGCTTTTGAGGTCAATGAAGATTCAACGGAGATCCAGTTTGGTAATCTGGGTAGACACAATACCATTGCTGACACTCTTGTGGTTTGAAAATGGAATTTTACATTAAAGCAAGAATAGAAATCCAATGTGTCAATATTCAGAACTTTGTCAACTATGCCTTGTCTGTATTTGGTAATTAAGCTATAGAGAAATCCTTTCTAAACCACTAAATTCTTGAACTTTGGATCTTAACATCCACTCAGTATTGAATCTTCTATGATAAATTTCCCCTTGAGTACTTAGATGTTGATGAAATAAGGCCAAATCAAATCTGCCTATGATGTCTCTTAAATAATACTATGTGGTCTGTTTTCTTCCAGTGTTTACTTTTAATATCTCCAGGGAAGGAATATACTGTAGTAATTAAAACCACAATGGCTCTTGGAATTAAACATATTTGATATGGAAGACTGAACCATGCCTCTAGATATTCTTGTCCTTGTTTGGTTCCTCTTACACATGGGCTTGACCATATGACTTATTTTGATCAACAGGACTTTAGCAAGTATGGTGCAAGGTGAGGCACTTACAATGGGACTTGTCCCTTGGAACACTACTTGGAAATGAGCTGCATGCAATGTGCAAGTCTAAGTTATTCTGCTAGAGAGAAAGATTATGAGGTCTCTGAAGAATGACTCATCATGTAGGAAGAGAGGCCACATGGAGAACTGAGATCTTCATTAAGCCCCTAGTTGAATGTAGTCACATAAATGACACCAGCCAACATCAGGTAGAGCAGAATAGCTGCTCAGTAAACTCACAGATTCATGAGGAATACCAAATGGTTATTTTACACCAGTGAGATTTAGGGAAGTTTATTATACAATAATAGATAATTGATACATGGCTCCATTATTTATTTGGTTATGTGACTTGGGTGAGATATTTAAACTTTCTAATGCTTTTGTTTTCCAGCTCTATATAATGGACAATAATTGTACTACTTCATAGGATTATGAAATGGATTAAATAAAATAATAAATATAAAAAATGTAGCATAACACCTGAGCTATAATAAGTGCATAATCAATGGTAGTTATACCATCAATTTCATCATCTCTACCATCACCACCATTATGACAATCATCACTACTACTAACACCAATGCCAATATCAACACCACTAATATTGCCCCCAATACCTTCCTGATAACAAGTGCTTTCATGATGCTCTGTCTATTGCTATGGGGAAATCAATCTTTCTCAACTAAGACATTTTTTAAGCCAAACATACACACAAAACATTTTTCATTATAGTCAGTAATTATGTAAGTAATGAAAATAATTCATTTAGATATCCCTTTATATTACTTCATTGGATTACTTAAAGAGGTAAAGAGATTTGCTAAGGTCACTCAGAAAGCAAATGGAATGATCATATTTGAAGCTCATGTCTTCTTGCCATGAATTCTAAGCTCTTTTAAAAAATTCTGGCTGTTCTAAAAACAAAAGCCTATGTCTCCCATAAGAAAGTAATCTCCATAAATGTACATATTTCATTGTGCTTACTGCTCCATTCTTAGCACTCAGCAGATAGAAGCTGCTCCAGAAACATTTGTTGAATCTGTGGACAACTGATGGTTGGTAGTTGAGTAGAGTGTGGACAAGAGCCAAATATTTCAGAAAGATGCATTATTAAAAAAAAAAGTCTGAGTTTGAATCCTAGTTCAACAACTTATCAGTTAAGTGAGTCTAGGCAATTGTTAAATTGTTAAATGTTAAATTGTTAAATGTTAATTTCTGTTTCCCAGTTTCCTTATATGTAATGAGGATAGCAATAGTACATATTATCTAGGATTGTTTTAGAGAATATGAAACACTCAGAGCAACAGTGCCTGACAAAACAGTAAGCACCATATTATTATTATTATTTCACTGTTATATTGATCTCTATTGATTTATGGAATAGTTTATATAAAATGTTATTTTAAAGAAGAAAAAATATATTTTTTACTTATAATTTTTATTAGTCATATATGTACATAAAGAGACAACTAGTTCTACAACATTAAGACAAATAGCAGTCCCCAGCCCCTTGCCCTTGCCCCTCTCCATTACTCCTTCCCCAGAATAAATATATTAAAAAGAAGGCCAGGAAAAAGGTAGTGTGTAGTTGAAAATAATGGCTTCTAAACTCCAATATTTTTTTTATATGAGTATAGTTGACACAAAATTTTACATTCGTTTTAGGTATAGAACATAGGGTTTCAACTTCTTTATAGTTATGCTATGCTCAACAGAAGTGCAGCTACCATTTGTCACCATACAATGCTACTACAATATCAATGACTCTATCACCTATGCTGTGCCTTTTATTTCCAAGACTTATTCATTCCATAACTGCATACCAGTATCTCTCACTTCCCTTCACCCATTTTTCCCACCCCCCATTTCCTTTTCCTCAGGCAACTATAAATTTGTTCTCTGTATTTATAGGTCTGATTTTGCATTTATTTGTTTATTCATTTGTTTTGTTCTTTAGTTTCTTTTAGTTTTGTTCTTTAGGAGAAAATCATAAGGTATTTGTCTTTCTCAGTCTGATTTATTCATTTGTTTTGTTCTTTAGTTTCTTTTAGTTTTGTTCTTTAGGAGAAAATCATAAGGTATTTGTCTTTCTCAGTCTGATTTATTAGCATAATCCTCTCTAGATCCATCTATGTTGTCCCAATTTACAAGATATCATCCTTTTTCATGGCTCTGCAATATTTCGTTGTGTATATGTATGCATATATTTGTACATGCACACACACATGTATACATATACATACACACATACACCACATCTTCCTATCTCTGTCTATCAATGGACGCTTAGGTTGCTTCCATGTCTTGGCTATTATAAATACTGCTGCAATAAATATAAGGGTGCTATATCTTTTCAAATTAGTGTTTTTTGTTTTCTTTGAGTTAGTACCCAGTAGTGGAATTATTGGATTATAGGTATTTTTATTTTTAACGTTTTGAGGAACCTCCATACTGTTTTCCACAATGGTTGCACCAATTCACATTTCCACCAACAGTTCACTAGGGTTCCTTTTTCTCCACATCCTTGCCAACATTTGCTACTTTTTGTCTTCTTGATTTTAGCCATGTGACAGGTGTGAGGTGATATCTCATTGTAGTTTTTATTTGCATTTCCCTGATGATTAGTAATGTTGAGCATCTTTTCATGTGTCTGTTGGCTATCTGTGTGTCTTCTTTGAAAAAAATGGTTGTTCAGGTGCTCTGTCCATTTTTTAATCAGATTATTTTATTTATTTATTTATTTATTTATTTATTTATTTACATTGTGGTGTTGAGTTGTATCAGTTCTTTATATATCTTGGATATTAACTCCTTATTGGATATATCATTTGCAAATATCTTCTCCCATTCAGTAGGTTGCCTTTTGCTTTCTTGATGGTTTCCTTCAATGTGCAAAAGCTTTTCTTTTTGATATAGTCCCAGTAGTTTATTTTTGCTTTTGTTTCCTTTGCCTTAGGAGACACGACTAGAAAAATGTTTCTAAGGCTGGTATCAGAGAAATGAATGCCTATGTTCTCTTCTAAGATTTTTAGTTTCAAGTCTCACATTTAGTCTAATCCATTTTGAGTTCAATTTTGTTTATGGTATAAGAAAGTGGGTCCAGTTTCATTCTTTTGCATGTAGCTGCCCAGTTTTCCCAGAATGATTTATTATAAAGATGGTCTTTTCCCCATTGCATATCCTTGACTCCATTGTCATAGATTAATTGACTATGTGAGTGTGGGTTTATTTCTTGGCTCTCTATTCTGTTCTATTAATCTATGTGTCTATTTTTGTGTCAGTACCATACATACTGTTTTGATTACTCCAGCTTTGTACTATATTTTGAAATCTGGAATTGTGATATCACCAGATTTTTTGTTCTTACTCAAGATTGCTTTAACCATTTGGGGTCTTTTGTGGCTGCATAGAAATTTTAGAATTATTTGTTCAAGTTCTGTGAAAAAATGTTGTTGACATTTTAATAAGAATTGTATTGAATTTATAGATTGCTTTGGGTAGTATGGACATTTAAACAATGTTAATTTCTAAGCTCCATTCTTCATTAGAATCATATGGGATGATTATTAAAATTCAGATTTCTGCCAACTCTAACCCTCTTTCTTGATCCTCTATATTTGTAACAGTTGTTTCACAGAATAATGCTTGCACAGTCAGGTTTGAAAAGCACAAAAATCAAATGAATTATAATAGTACAAATGCAGGCACCATATTATTTCATGAGATGAGATGTTTTGGAATGCAGAAATTTTTCTATTGCCCTTCAAATTCAATCATGTGGGGAGTTGGATATTATACCCAGGTCCACACCATGTGCCATTTGAATGTCCCTTTTCTCCTTTCTGCTTCTTCCCTCCACTCCCCTCATCCCAAGTAATACTGACCCTCCTGGAACACATGGAAAAACTTATGGGGGCTAGTAGGCCCTTACTACCTAAACTGTGGTCCATGGAGCGGCAATATCAATATCATTTGGGAACTTGTGACAAATGTAAATTTTCAGTCCTAATATATGGCACTGGCTCTCAACTCCAGTTGCCCATGGGCTCACCAGGAAGCTAGAGCATCATGCTAGGTTCCACCCAGAAATACTGAGTTAATTGTTCTGGATGGGACCCAGGTATTAACTATTTTTTTTAACACCCCAGGTGATTCTGACTTGTAGTTTGGGTGAAGAAACACTCATTTAGAGGAAAGGTTTTGGCAGAAAAATTCAGATTGATTTTAGAACTTCTATTCCATAGACTTCTCCAGGGTCCTACGGGAATCCAGGTTCCAGAAAACCCTTCAGATTTCCTTACATGACTGGACTAGGGCCTCTTAGCTTCATTATTTACGGTTGCTGAACCACCCAGCCTAGTCTGACTTCTATCTTGCCTTCTTGATAATCTCCTCAGAATCTGAATAACCTTATGATTAAAGGAGATAACATTCATAATGTCAATGGGAACAGGATACAAAACCAGTGACATCTTACTACATTTTTAAGACAAAAGTCAAGTATTTTCAAGCATAGCACTAATGATAATGTTTACTTATATTATGGTTAGAACTCTCTAATCTCCGCGACTACTATTGCTTTTCATATTTTGACTATTGCAAGGTGATGATATGTTTGCCTTTGAAAAGATTGTAATATTTAAAAAATACATTTATTTTTTGTAAATCTCACATCTCATACACTTGAAAATTATTTTACTCAAACAGATTGAATTTTTCTGATCCTCACAGTTTACCCTTATAATCAATTAATAAGGGGAAAGCAGACCTTGGGAGCTAGCAAGACCCAGTTTTTTTGTTGTTTTGTTTTTGTTTTGTTTTATGTATGTGACTGAACTAAAACATGGCACTTTTTTCTCTAATCTTAAGATTGATCTTTACAGAGTGAAGTAAAAGCACTAAAAATCAATTTCAAGTCAAATATTTGGGAAGTAATGTATTATTTGAAATTCCTTGAATAGGAGACAAAGTGAATGAGTTATTTATATAATATCTTGCTATTCACAGTGTGGCCCTTGAACTTGCAGCTTTGACATCACCTGGGAGCTGACAGAAAGCAGACTCTTGACCTACTAAATTAGAGCCTGCATTTTAACAAGATAGCTCAGTGGATTCATGAGCATATTAAAGTTTGAGAAGCACTAATATAATACACAGTAAGACTCAGAATTTTTTTTTCCTCCAACATTTGTCTTCCCTAAGTCACATCTAAGTTGTCCATTCCTCTTCCTTATCCAAACTCTCAATAAACTGCTCATGTACTTCCAAACTTTGTGTTATTCTCCTCTACTATTTCCATCTCTGGCCATCTCTTATTTTGCCAAGCATTCTAATCCATGAATAGAGGCAGGACGCTAAACAAATGCACTTTTTCAGAACTTTTTCTTTTGCAGCTGAAAAAGAGAGAAAAGTAATGACATTTTCTCTATAAAGAGTAGACTCTATAAAGAGTCTACTGTAAACTATTAAACTCTCAAGGAATAAAATGTATAATAATGCAATGTCCTCTCCTCATAAATCTGACAATGAGAAAATAGTGCACGAAAAATATCATTTCCCCAGTATTGTAAAAGCACAGAAATATGTTGTTTGCTTTCCTGAGATAGATGTAAAAGGGTATCAACTTCTCTAGAGATGAATGAGATTGATAAAAACTACTTCCACTCATCTTAGTTTTCAATGAATAATCAATCATAATAATCCATGGCAATTATGTAAGTTAAGACATATAAATCATTTTTCTGATTTCACTTCTCATAAGAATAATTGAGAAAAAAATAATTATTTATGCCAGTAAGTGTTGTGTGTTTCACTATCAGTATAAACCCTATACAATATTCTTCATAATTACTTACACAGTAACTAACAATGAGATGCTAGTTTTCTAAATGATTGAGAGATTTTGATTGAGTGTGAATATGTGAAGCATCTGTGAAAACAAACACCTCCATTGACATAATCTGGTTGAAAACTAAATTTTTACTTTTAATTGAAAAAGAAGAAACAAAACATCCTAAAATGTCTAACAAATTGCCAGAGAAAATCTCTTTCAACTTTTTTTTTCCTTCCTTCCCTTTGAGGGCACACTATTGCCATATATATGCAATTATTATCATTAATATTATTTTCCAAAACTGTTAATACCATGTTTCATTTCCCCACGTAGAATATTACCCAGCAGAAGTCCACGAAAGCAGTCACAAACACATTCACAACAAAGATAGAAAACTGTCATTTGATTTCTGCTGTCCAGTATGATGATTCAACTAAAGCAAAGTCAGATTTAATCAGCTATGAAACTGGACACATGAAAGTCAACTTGTGTGTATATTATGGCCATGATCATTAACACCTCCAATGAAATAAGAGGAGAAAAGAAATAAAAGGAGAAAAGAAGTTACCAAACTTCCATATAACTTTAAATAACTTTTAAAACAAAACATTTCTTCAAAAGACATTTTTCTGCCTTTGGTGTTGTGAACATTTGGGTGTATTCTCAGGGTCATCCCTGGGCAAACGGATGGTGCACATTTTATGGAAAACATTTGGATAATAGTGCCCCTCCTACACTCTGGGTGTACATGTAGAGGACACTTTCTGATTTCCAATCTTGGCTCAGTTCAGAAGTAAAAAGGGAAGCATTAAGTCCCTGGGGAAAAAAATATAGCTTATTTCAGGGCATGCTTGATTTTCTGTCCACTTAAGTGTTCATGTTTTTACAGGTTTCATAGGCAAAATAAATCCTTTTGAATATCAGAAAGAAAAACACTATGCAGATTTGAGAAGAGAAAAACCAACTTACCACAGTTGTTCAGTTAATTGACAGGCACCATCAACTGAAACAACAAAAATATATTTTGATATTGCAATCATAAAAGCTACCAAAGACTTTTAAATTGTCTTCAAACACATATTGTGAATTTATCTACAGTAGTAAAATTAAATAAGCAGTAAAGATACATAATTTGATCTCAATCATTTAGTTATTTCATATGAAAGTGTTTCATCCCCACCATTGTGATCCAAATTAGATAGCTGGTTGTTTCTGAAATCTTTTATATATGCAAACTGCAAATGTATATTTTGTAACCATGTTTTATTCTGATGTTCAAGTTTCAAAGGACAGAGAATCCTGTATAATATGGCTTTTGTTAGGGCATGAGCATAATCATGAAATCCTATCCTAATACACAACCCTGATGGTGACATACAAATCACCTTGCTGAAAAAAAGTTCACTGTATTGTTTGTACAAAAAAAGCTGAAGTATTTAGCATAAAGTTTAGCAGCTTCAGTCAACTGTCCCTGTTTTACCTTTCTAAGACCCTCTCCCATAATTATCTAGTGAGTCCTTATTCTATCTTTCAAGTTCATCTTCCACTATTTTCCCCTGTGCCCTATACTCAGGCCATATCTTAAACATGTTAATTTTTTTATTTTTAAACAATTCTTTGGTTTCACCCCTTTTTCTCCAGCTTTGTATTTTTTTCTATCCATTTGTTAGGGCTACCTCAACTAACTTCTTCTCAATAAAGATTGTCTTGACACCCAGTGAAGGAATTACTCTTCTGTTTTTAGATATTCCCAACATATTTCGTACTTCTACTACAATACTCAGCAGATTCTCTCTTATATTATAGATAGGTATTTATGCCTTGACCGTTCATTTTTGCCTACCCAGAAGACTTCCTGCTATGCCTTTGGTACGGGAGATGTCCAGAAGATGATTCTTAAGCTAAAAGGAGCAATGCATTTAATACAGAGATAACATGATGCATAAATTTTTCTTAGGTTCATCTGCCATCTTTAACAGAAAAATATTATCGTATTGCACCAGCTTTTGATAATAGGACTTGAATTTTAAGGGAATAGTAATATCCATTATGAATGAAAACTTTAGTTTCATGAAAAAATAAATTAAAAAATCTAAATTAAAAAAAATTCCTTTGTTGATAAATGGCTTTTTAGGCAAGTTCTTCAAGACATTTCTTTTGTATCATACGGGAATATATTTTATTTTATTTTATTTATAGATTTAAAAAAACATTTAAAAATTAAAAAAATCTTTTTTTTTTCAAGCTTGAATTTTGTATGGAAAGGTGATAATACTTTCTGGCCCTCTATTAGCACAGCATATGTTTGAAATTAGTGTTTTGAGGAACAGTGACAGATTTGCCTTGAGCCATTAACATGATCACCCCAGCAACAAGCCTGAAATTAGTAGCATCATCTTAGAAAAGAGAATCTATCTTTTTATGGAGAATGAAATGATAGCGTTGCCTTGTTTGTAATTTTATACTCCTGGACAAGTTAACTATGCCAGAGCAGACTCTGTTTATATAAAGTCTGCAAGTGCATTCCACACTTACAATGCCTTATTCTCCATTCGCCTTCTGGGCCCACAATTACTTTAAGCTTCAAAAAGTAAACAATTTTGTGCAAATACTCATATCAATTTTTTTCCCTAGATGACTATAAATTGGCTATCTCTTCATCCATTTTTTTAAAGACTTTCTTACTATTGTCATGTAATATATTAAATATCAAGAGAAAGTATTCTTGAATAACAAAATTTTAAATATTAGATTAAAAGATTTATATGAATATTTAAAATACTAGCGATGTTTCTTAATTTGGTGAGAGGGAGAATTTTATTAGATTCTTTGTACCCAAACCTAAAATATGATATTTCAACCTGCAGCTTCTTTGATTATGTATTCTTCATTCCAACCTTCTATAATTCTCATAAAAAGAATATAGGCCTAGTACACAATAAAAAAAAAAATAAAACCCGTGTGTGTGTGTGTGTGTGTGTGTGTGTTAAATTGAGAAGTCTCAAAGTAAAATCATGCTACTAATTTAATATATGTTGATAGTGTGAGTCTACAACCTGGTCATTGGTGGGCACTTTCTTTCTTTTTTTTTTTTAATTTATTTATTTTTAAAGATTTTGTTTATTTATTCGACAGGATAGAGACAGCCAGCTAGAAAGGGTACACAAGCAGGGGGAGTGGGAGAGGAAGAAGCAGGCTCATAGCGGAGGAGCCTGATGTGGGGCTCGATCCCATAACGCCGGGATCACACCCTGAGCCAAAGGCAGACGCTTAACCGCGGAGCCACCCAGGCGCCCCTGGTGGGCACTTTCTTTAAAAAGGGTTAAAATTCCCAAACTGTTTTAGCAAGAGTAATCAATTATTATGAAAGCACCTTCATAAATATTAATACAAATGAATCATTGAGTTTTAGGTATAATTATTAATACCTGAAAATCATCTATATTACTTTGAACTTCTTTAAAAAAATTAGAGTGTGGACTCTACATACTGATTTATTGAGGATGACACTAGTAGATAAGGAAACTGAAAAAAAAAATCAGTGGTAAACACCCCTGAATTTATTGTTGCTTTGCATTTCTGTGTCAGAGGTAATGCAAACATAGCTGGGCTAGGGACTTCAGGGATCCATGGCTTTCTGAAAGCAACGATCCTATGGTAGTCTACTGTTTCACTCAAAAGGCAACCAAAACTTAACAAAGAAAATCCCATTAGAAAGAAATGTGAAGCAGAATATGTTTTAATCAATATCTGTTCTAGGGACATTTAAGTGGAGATTTTCTTCCATGTGACTGGACTTGTCAAAGAACAAGACCAATCAAGACCTCTAGTTCTAGTAACACAAAATATTTTAATGATCTAGAATTTCTAACATGTTCAACTATCTAATTCACCATTTTTATTGATCCAAATTTTCTATTATTCTTTTTTCTTTCTTTCTTTTTTCTCCTTGCTAAATATCTTTTCCATTCCCTTTCTTCTTCTGCATTTTGATCAGAACTTAATAATGCCATCTACAAAATATGGAAATCATACCATATGAAATAGATAACTTACTAACTAGATAACCAATTGATTGAGAGACAAGATCTTATCAAAAACTTCTGAACTTTTGTTTTGATTCCAGAGATGCTGGCATGAGTATAGAAAAGAAGTCATCTCAAATAAAATGATTTATGGATAGCACATGCACCTACAATTTTTTTCTCAAAATAAGTTTTTTAGGTCCTTTCATATGCAAATTTATTCAAATAGCACTTACAATTAGCCATCTACCTCTCTGTATTTGACCATTTAATTCTCATAAAGAGCATCTATTTTCTATGAAAGAACCCGGGTGTTTGAATGCAGGAACAGAATACTAAGTGGGATATCATTCTAATATTGTGATTATATGATTCATTAGAAAATAAGAAGAAGAAATTAAATATGTATTATTGCCTTCTCTGTATATCTGTACTAAGCAGGTGGTAAGAGTAAGCCAGCTATTTCTGCATTTACTTGTAGAACCAATTACAGAAATAATTATGAAAACAAATGCAAATAGGTACCCACTCTGGGCACAGAAAATTATTTTAGCAGTGAAATTCTTGTGTTCCAATAATATCACTGAAATACATACATGCATATGTAATACATATATATCATGTGTATCATTTCTCTGACAACCACACACATATGCATACAGATATAGACACATGTCTAAGTGGTCAGAAGGGTTCTTTCTCCTCTTTTCTAATTTTATCAGATTTCTTTCTTTCGGCATTTCCTTTTCTTTATACAAAAACTCCAGGCCTCATTTCTCATATCAGTCATGAGCAAGTCCAGGAGTTGAGCTGAAGAGGCTGGAGATGAGTGGTAACAGGGAAAGAAACCAAGAATGAAAAGGAATTGGTATGACTAAGCCTCATGACATATATTCCATAAATGGCCCCTGAGCAAAATCCAGAATTGTCTTTAAGTGTGTGTATGTGTAAAAAAAGAAAGGATACCCTTTAGGTGAAACATTATTAAGATAAACATTAGACAAATATAACTCAAAGAAATATATTAAGAAAATCTTCACTGACCAAAATGAGGGGAAAAAGTGGAAATGACTTATATGGAGTCACTGATCTTTTGGCTCTAGGACATTTATGAATCTCTGCCAAGAGCCTCACATGAAAATCTCTTAACAGGTATGGGGGTTGAATTTAAACTTTTGATAAGAACAGAGAAATTCCAGAGAGGATTTAACAAAAAATTATTTCTGGGTTGGTACCTTGTGCATTCAGTCTCCAAAATTCTCTGGAAGGGCACACCCCTAACAAAGGATTTAGGGATTATGAATAAAAAACCCTGTTAAGCAGGAGTTCACATCCATAATTATCAAACAAATGAGTCAATTTTAAGTGAAAGTCAACAGAAAGTTCAAAGAGCAAGATTAGAAACACCAAAACATTCAGATAATGGGATTACTAAACATAGATTATAAAATAATTACTTAAAATAATTAAAAATGAAAGATGGAGAGAAATATATGAAATAAATAAGATGTTATCAAAATAACAAGACCATTTTCAATGAGTGCCAATTATAATTTTACAAACAAAAATATAATCATTAACTCTAGTAAACAGGTATATTAAATGTAGCTAAGAAACAATTAACAGGAAATCAGAGCTGAATAAATTATCCATAACAGAGAAACAAAGGAAAAAAATGTGATAAGAAAGAGCTTATGAGACATTAAAAAAAAATGGGTCAGATGGTCCAACATCTGTCTAATACGAGCCAGAAAGACAATGAACAGAAGTACCCTTAAAAGAGTAATATATGAAAAATGTTCAAGAATTGTGATATATATATATATATACACACACATATATATATATATATATATATATATAAACTTGTGATATGTATCTGTATATCTATATAAATCTGTTTATGTTGGTCTACCTATTTACCTGTCTATCTCTTCAGGAAGCTAAAAGAATCTCAAGATAAATTCAACTAAATCTACCCCACAAACAAACATAAACACAAATTTAAAAGTAGCTAGAAGATAAAATAGGTATTTAAACAGAAGCAGATCTGGTTTACAGCAAACTTTTCAACAAAAATAGTAGAACATGTAAAATAGAAGAATCATCTCAATAGGAGTAAGGGAAAATAAATATTACAGCAGCCTTTACCTCTATACACTAATTTATTAATGAAGGTTAAAAGAGATGTTTTCATACAAAAAAAATCATTAATTTCTAACTACATCCCTTACTGAGGGAAATCTAAAAGTTATAATTTAGGAAGAAGTAAACTGAATTTAGAAAGAAAGAGGTGTAAGAAAGAACGGTAAGTAAAGACACTGATTCATATAGGTAAATCTAAAAAAATCACTGACTGTCTAAAAATAAGATAATGTAATAATATTAATAATGTACAAAATATGGTAATATACTAACGTCAGTAATCAATTTTGGGGCAAATTAAACAGTGTCTAAAATACTAGACATCTATAATATGCAAAAGTTGGTTGGAGGGGTTATAATTAAAGTGTTCTAAAGCTCTTATGCTATTTAGGAGAAGGGTAAGAATATTTACCAGCTTTATGCTCTGTTAAGTGAGGTATCAGCATTAAAACTTAAAGGTAACCACCCAGACAAAAAAGAAAAAAGGAAGTTATAATATCCAATTGATTAGGAGACGAAAAAAGAAAAAAGAAATTACAAAAAAGGAGAAATATCATGCACAGAAATAGCTAAGTAAATTAAAACTACACAACAAAATAAATAAATACAAATACATCAGTAACCACAATAACTATGCTGGATCACAACCTCAGGAGTTCTCCAGGTGAAATCTGAAACTGGCCACTTACACAGAGGGCAGGGAGAGACTGAAGAAAAAGGCAGACCACCCAGATGGGTAGGTGGCAGGTTTTCAAATAAGCAAGGGAAGTTACATATGATACTTGTCTTGGGTGGCTGCAGGAGGAGCAAATCTCTGCACCTGCCCGACAGAACTTATAGGTATAAATAGAGGCTTAACAGGGTTCGGCCATGTGTATGGCCCAGATGATCTCAATAACATATCACTCAGTCAAGGTTGTGTCCTTGAAGTAACTCTGGCTATTGGAACGGTGGGCATAAAGTACATTCCAAGGACTGGAGAGGGGTAAGGAGTCCCAATTGCCTGAATCCAGCTCGTGGGTCAACTGGTGGTCATGGTCCTCAATGACCTCCTCGAACAAAATGTCAGGGAACTCAACTGGTAGTTGAAGATTCTAATACTCTCCTTCCTCTTCTTCCCAGGATTGTATCACCCTTCCTATTCCCTTTCTTAAGTCACCACCACTCATGCTCAGGAGCACCTACTTGCTTTCCTCCCAGTTCTATTGAAGAACAGGACAGTCTCACCCATTCTCCCCTCTTGTATGTTTTCAAAACCAGTAGAGCTATTTTATAGTTTTCTACGACTTCCAGTTACAGAAGTAGATAGGAATCAGGCAGCAGGGAAGATTTGGAAAATACAAATAACAAGAGAAAAAGTCCTTATTTTCAACAAGGATAACCAACTTGCCTTGGTTTTAAAAATGAAAGTCCCAAGCCTAAGGAATCTACCTCACACCCCTAACAGTCCCAGGGAATAGAGCGTTGTTGGTGCTCCTAGTGTTTCTGCTAGCACCTGCTATGTGTTATATCTCCAGAATATAAAGGACTTGTAGATTTTGACTTTTTTGTTCCCTCTTCTTATTCATTTTTCCACTTAGATTTTGAGATCCCTGCTTGGTCACTCTACATGCCTTCAAGCACTTCCATAAAACAAAGCAAAACAAAACAAAACAAAACTACCATGGTGTTCCCTGTTCTCTTGTTTAAATATTTTACACTATAAAAAATATTTTATTCACATGATAAATTTAATGAATCTACCATTGTGCAATATCAAGCAAATAACAAAACAGTGAGTTAAAATGAGTAAGGAATAATTTACACTTTATTTTTTTATTTATTCTAGATTCAATAATTATTTTTAACATTTATTAAAGAAGTATTCTTAGTATCTATGAGCACACAACTTTGTGTTGTGTGCTGTTCTCACTGGGGATAGGGTGGTATATGGACCTGTTTCCACTTACATTCTTGCAGCATGGAGGAGTGAGGGGGAGAAAGGCCATAAGCAAACAGACAAAGCAAAAAAATGATTTCGGACAATTAAGAAAATGAAATAAGTGATGTGGCTCAGAGGAGGAATATTTTTGATGGTCAAGTCTAAGAATGCAGAACAAGACAGCCATGCAAGATAAGAGGATAAAATGTTTATGTAAAGGGATACTGAGCACATATGGCCCTGTGTGAACTTATATTCAAGCAACAAAGAAGGCCAATGTAACTGGAATCTAGTAAGCAGGGAAGAGTGGCAAAAGATACATTAGAAAGGTTGGGGGGGGGCGGCATGCCACACATTATATGGTGGCCATTGCGAAAAAGTTAGATTACATCCTAAGGGCAATGGGAAGTCACTGGAGAGTTTTAAGTTGTAATGAAATTATCTGATTTTGTTTGAAGCATGCCTATGGCTACTCTGGAAAATAGAAAGCAGAGGTGGGAGTAAAAACTGAGAGATCGGTTCTGAAACTTCTCAGGAAAGCACTTGTGGTGATTTAGACTAAAGTATATTTGGAAAATTGGATGGATCTAGGTTGATCTAGGATACATTTCAGAGGCAAAATCAATAGAATTTACTGATGGATTGGTGTGGGTCATGAGTAAAAGAAAGGGATAAAGGATGGTTGTTGGTTAGAATTCTAGTAACTGAGTGGATGTTGGTATTTACTGTGAGGGACAAGACTGGTGGAGACAATAGGTTGAGTCAGATGTGTGTATCAGCTGTGATGATTTCTATTTTAGCCATGCTAGGCTGAAGTGTTTCTTAGCTATGTGAGTACAAATGTTAAGTAGGGAGTTGGATGTAGTAATCAGTAGTTCAGTGGAGAAATCAGGTCTGGAGATACATGTTGGAAATCATTACCATAGAGATAGTATCTAAAGGCATGGGAATTGGAGTGTGTGTCAGTAGCAGAGTGTGAGGCTTAGGTGGGAGTCTAAGGAATCCCAATATTAAGAGTGAGAACTGAAGGCAAATTACAAACAAGTTCTGAGGGGCTTAGCTAGAGAGGGGGATTCAATTCAATCTTTACCAAGTACCTACTAAACAGTACATTCTGCACTAGGTGCCTCAATAAACAAAATTGACTTATGCCCCATGTGGCTTATGGTTTAGATTCAACAAAATTATATTTCTTTTTCCAGCAGTTCTGAATTCACAATAACATTCCAGTGGCACTTTGATGATTCCTCAGTTTCAACCAGTTCTTTATTATTCCAGTACTAAGCATTTCTTAAAACTACCACTCTCCTTCATTTCTTCCCAATTCCTTTCAAAAGCTAAAACCCACAGATTAATTCAATAGGAAAAAAAAAATGACATCATGATATTGTTTTTTTCATTGCATTACACATTTCAGGAAAAGGAGATATAATAAATTCACAATGAAACTGTGGTCTAATATTGTTATATTTATTTTTTTTGTGTTTTTTTGTTTGTTTGTTTGTTTGTTTGTTTTGCAGGTTATAACTAAGCAACATGGAAATCACAATGGGTTCTTCAGGAAGAATGATTGCAGTGGTGGACTCAGATTGCTTAAGTGTTACCAACCACCACAGAAACTGCAGGCAAAGCAACAATGCATCTAACACCAGTAGAATAAACACTGTAAAAATAAAAATAAATCATTAAAATCTCTTTAATCCTAAAGGAAATATGTAGATAGACAGAACTTGAAACAAATTTCACAGGCAGCTTCTTGCTCTAGGGCATGGTTTAGCCTGAGTAAATCTGCTTCAGTTTCAATTAATAAAATTGTAAATTCAGGACCTGTGTTGTAGCAAAGTTATACTTTGGGTTTGTGCAATGTTAAGCTATTGTTTGTTATGGCAAAATGCAGCTGGAAAAAAACATACTCTCTGGAAGACTTGAACATGGTCGAGTAAAAAGAATTTTTGAACCTGTGACTCTGGGGAGACAGTTGCTTAACAATATGCATTTTTCTCCCATATTCACCATTGTCTCCACCTATTTTTTTTTCCAATACTGAAATCCTTTTTACATACCCTTTGAAAACTGTGCTGATGTTTGTCTTTTGGCTTTTCTCTTTCTTGAGATTATTTTTAATTTGCTAACACATTGCAAACACTACAGCTTTGAGTATTTTCTGCACATTTAATCTGTTTGCCATAAAAAAAGTAGTGAATTTGCTATTTAATTATGCTATGTTTTCCCTTGTGCATTAAAAATGTATTCTTTGGATAACTTATGTTTGGAATATGAAGTGCTAATGTAAAATCTAACATTGTAGTCTATTTAGAGGAGTAAAATATATCAAGAAGATTGAATAGTTAAAATAGGATTTCAAGGGGAATTTTCACATACCTAAGGAAATATATGTTTTTGAAGCATATTAAAAATATTCTCTAAACATTGCAATTACAAAGAAAGGACCAGTCACTGCCATTGCTTTGATTTGGGGATAGGGACAGCCAAATTCAGCCCTCTCATTGTGTCTTACTCTTAAGTAGAAGGCTTAGAACATTAAAGTAAACACTAAGCTATGGGTTCCATTTGATAAAGTAAATAAACTGATGAATAGAGGAGATGGGAGAAGAAAGCTATATGGTTAAAAAATATGAACATTAAGCAATATTAAGAAAAACGATTCTATATGACAAGAAAATCTATAACATATAAATTAATATTTCTCAAATGTGTACATCCCTAGTGTCCTACATTCCTGGCTTTGTCCATGGGTCTATTTCTTCAGTTTCCTCTCATTAGAACTACAGAATCTACCTGCTTGGTGGGAATTAAGGAAATGTCACTAACATGTAAAAATTTCCAGCTGGAATCTCTGTCTACTCATCTTATCTATTCCCTTAGTATGTGGCCCACAGTTAATATGTACTGACCTCTAACTGCAAACTCTATCTTCTTTAACTCTGATTTCCTTGATTTCTACTCAAGGGCAAATGTGTCAGTATGTAGGGCAATGTTTCCCATACAGTTTGGCATATCCTCTGTTCTACTGTGAATAAACCCAACTTTCTACAAAGTTCTACCTTTTCACTAAAATCAAAACTTCTACTTGCATTATTCACTTATTTTTTTCAATGGAGGTTTCCCTCCACACACACACCTTCTCCACAATTCCAAAATAGTAGAAGTAGAAGAAGAATTTGATATACTAGAGTTTTTAATACCACGCCCAGAAATAAGGAGATTAAAGCAAGTCTGTGAGAGAACGAAGCTAGTAGCAGAATTTAAAGAGAATGTTTTGGTATAAGAGAGACTTTGCTAAAGCTAGGGTACTTAAGGAAGGTACCCTTGGGGACAGGAGAAGATTAAGGTACAAATTTCTGGGGGAGATAAGAAGAGATAGGGTTGAGGAACAGTGACCTTTAAAAAAATACCTGATATAAACTCTTTTCTCTCCACTTAAAATGTCCCTATTACATTTCATTTATTCTTGTGAAGAAAGTCTTAAGCCAATTTGATGATTAACAAATACAGGATTGCAAATTCTCAATTAATGTGCCTTGATTTAGGATTTTTTAATGATTGACTATATCTTTTCCTGATAACTCTTTTTTTTAATACCAAAGTAAAGGTATTTTTCTGTTTCTTTCCCACTGTAGTGCTAAAAACTTGATCCCTGGAGCTAGAAATGTTAGATTTGAATTAAGACTTGGCCACTAACTGCATAATCTTGAGAAAATTACGTAACTTCTCTGGACCTCAGTTCTCTCATCTGTAAATGGGAATAATGGCACTTATTTCAGAAAATACTGCTTTTGCAAGGATTGGATAAACTTAGCATAGAGTTGGCTTGTGAACATCATAATAAACTAAGAACCATGCTGTTCTTCAGCCACTCCTCCTTGTCCTTCTCTTCCTTCTTCCAGTCCTCATGTCTAACATTTTCTTATATCCTTTGTTTCTTTTTTTACACCCCCTTGTTTCTCCCCAGACAAGAAACAAGAATTGTCCAAGATCTTGGATAATCTGACAGTCATTTCTTTAACATTTTTATCCATTACCATGGTTTCAACTATTTACAAAGACAAGACATCTTATTACATATAACTCTCACCAAAACTTCTTTCCTAATCTTAATTTTCATCTTTCGGGGGGACTTCTCCATTCAGACATTCCACTGACACTTCGAAGTCAGTTAGTCATAAGTCAGTATTCTTACCCTATAAGCAGGCTTTCTCCTGGTTTTCCCTACTTTTGTTACTTCTGTCACCTTCCAACTTAAAATGGCAAAGTCAACCTTCTCTTCCTCTTTTTGGTACCCACATAGAAGAAAGAAAAATTTCATGTTCTTGTTTAATTTTTATTATCTCTTCTTTTTCATTTTCACCACTATGATGTTAGTTTACGACATCATTACTTGACTTCAAAGACCATAGACTGTCTGTTTCTGAAATTTACATAAATGAGTCTTATACTGTCTGATTTGGTGCCTGGCTTTTTCTGCTCTAAGTTTGTGAGTATCAACCATGATAATATATATACATTTATTTTCATTGCTGTGTAGGATTCCAGTATGCAAATATACAAAGACTTATTCATCCATTCTACTGTTGATAATAAGGTTGCTTCTACTTTAGAATGATTATGAATAATGGTTCTATAAACACATTTGTACATGTTTTGTGATGATAAACAGATCTGTTGGATACACACTCACACACACACACAAAGAAGGAAGAAACATCAAATACACAGAAAAGACATCTTTATTGAAATATGGGTGTTTACCTCTGGGTGATAGAATATAAGAAATTTTTTGCCTTATCCTAAGTTTTCTACAGCAAAAACAAAATCTGAAAATTGGCATACCATAGTTATTTGGAATATGACTTCAGGTGTCAAAATGCCTGATTCAAATTCTAGTACCACTACTTCTTCCCTCTTATTTTATTTACATTTTACTAATTTAATCAATTATTTTTTTATTTTAAGTTACTTAACCTTGCTGAAGCTCAATTTCTTCATTTGTTCTTCTGTTAAATTGCGGAATCATTATATCTCTTTCATAGAACTGTTGCAAGGAATAAATTCCCTATCATATGTAAACTCAGTCTAGTTCATGGCAAAAACTAATTACTCAGTAAGTTTTTCTTGGAATTGTGTTGTTATATTTATGATAAGAAAACACTGTTTCCTCTTCTATAATTTTGTATTGCAAATTTGGGTTAGATATACAGAATAATTTACAGTGTAGTAATTTAAAGTAAAAAAAATACTGGAGAAATCAGAAGGATGCTTAATTTTTGTTGACATAGCACAGAGTAGCAAACTATCTGTAGGTTGAGTTACTTAGAGGTGGGGCTGTAAATCTTTGAACCAAAACCACTAGAGTAACAATGGCAGCAGAGAGAAGAAAAATGTGGAGAATTTACTGTATAAGTGTACTGATTGAATCATTACCAATGCTTCTTATGTTTCTGTTTTTTCTTATTTAACATTCATAAGAATATGGTTATATGTGCAAATTGAGTATCTCTTTCTTAAAAATTTGGATCAGCTGAGGACTACACTCAATTGAACCAGCCAAATCTAAAACAAATAAGATACTATGTATAAAGAGGCATTTAGGAAAGTTGCCAAGTATGATAAGCAATTTCTTCCAACCATATAGCTCATCTATGATTCTGAAATGTATGCGTTGCATTTACAAATATGTTCTTATTGAGATTCATACCTGCATTGCACATTTGCTCAGGGTCCTAGAACATTATAATAAAATGAAAACTTAACATCACACTCAATTTGGGGATTCATTTCAATTGAGAATAGAAAGCAAAAGAAGGGTTCCTGCGTGGGCACAGTTGGTTAGCATCTGACTCTTGGTTTCATCTCAGGTACTGTTCTCAAGGTTATGAGATCAAGCCCTGTGTCGGCTATGTGCTCATCAAGGAGTCTGCTTGAGGTTCTCTTTCCTTCTCCCTCTGACACTCCCACTTGTGTGCGCTCTGTCTCTCTCTCTAAAATAAATAAATAAATCTTTAAAAGAAAACAAAAGAATAATTTCCCTCCAGTTCTACTTACTTCTTAGTAAATGCTGTATTAAAATGTAAAAAGAAAAATATTAAGAGATTATATTAAGGAAAGAACAGAGATCTCTGGTTTTAGAAGGACCTAGTTTGAAAATCAACACCATTGTTTACTAATCTTTACTTTAAGTTAGTTTTTCTTATCTGTAGAAAGGTGATTGTGAGAATTAAATATGAACATGAAACACCCTCACACTGCCTGACACAAAATAGGTCATCAGTGGTATATTTCTGTCCCTTGTCACTCTAGTATTAAAGTGTTTCCTTCGACGTAACAAAAATTTCCCAATTTTGTTATTTGTTGGACTCAGTACTACTGAGACTTTTTTGATATTACTCAATATATATCAAAATTATTAGGGCCTTTTAAATCAATATCTATGAAGAAAGTAGGAGACTACAAATTGTTTGACCAAAACTTAGACACAGTTGTTACAACTCTTCTGAAATTCATCTTTACTCTATTACAATATTCCTACATGACAAGGATAGATGTGCGTTATTTTCATATTGCTTTCTTATTTTAATACAGAGATGAATATATATACACAGAACTTATTATATTATTCCCTCAGTATTTTTATAAAGTTAAGATTATTCCACCTATAATAGTATTTTATGTACTGGTCCATTTCTGCCATAGATATAATCATAGATAATAATACCCAATAGCAGTTTTTAACTGATATTTCATCCTTGAACTTATCTTTAGGTTTTGTTTTGTTTTGTTTTGTTTAATGCATCTGAATGTTTTAGAATACCTTTTTTTATAATTTTTATTTTGTTATATTAGTCACCATACAGTACATCCCCAGTTTTAGATGCAATGTTCCACTATTCATTATTTGCGTATAACACCCAGTGCACCATGCAATATGTGCCCTCCTTAATACCCATCACCGTCCTATCCCAATCCCCCACCTCCCTCCCCTCTGAAGCCCTCAGTTTGTTTCCCAGAGTCCATAGTCTCTCATGGTTCATTCCCCCTTCTCTTCCCCCCCCTTCATTCTTCCCTTCCTTCTCCTACCGATCTTCCTATTTCTTATGTTCCATAAATGAGTGAAACCATATGATAATTGTTTTTCTCTGCTTGACTTATTTCACTTAGTATACTTTGAGCTTCATCAAAGCTGAAACTATATGCTTGGGCCACTACCATCAATATGGTCCACTAAGCTGATATGGAAAGCCTTTTTCAGTTCAAATATGCAGCAATGTTGAAGTATCATTTTCTAGAAGCCAGAAAAAATCACATTAAACTAATTCAAGACCAATAACATATCTTGTGAGTTAGAAGCAAATTCTGAAAAGATCTGAAAGTAGACTGTACAACTAGCTGATAGTATATAAAACGTCCATGAAAAAGGCCTTCCACTGAAAATGAGATCACAAAATGAAAACTACAAACCACAGGAGTAAACGAACCCAGAATAAGGAAGAATAAGCAGATGCAGGAAGTAGAAAAATCAACATTCCAAGAAATAATAATAATAAAAAAACCCCCAAGGAATAATTATTATTTCAAATCCTAATAGAATCCCAGGGAAGCAGTTGATTTTCAAGTTTACTGGACAACTGACTCCAATGATTTTATTCCGTTATATAAACTCATATTTCGTTAAAACAAAAACAAAAAAAATACAGAAAACCCCACAAATTCTGTTTTCAATATTTTATATTTGGTATACACAATGCAGTTGAAATAAAGAGGAAAACCTTTTGCCTAATACTTGTTCCAAAGCAGATTTTATGTAAAAGTATGGAATGATTGAAACATAATGTCTTGACCCCACTGACCACCATCTTTTGCTACTTACAAGAGAAAATATGAATATTAAAAAAAAACTCTTTAAAAAGTATGTTGTTGAAAATTTTTGTGAAGTAATATACCACAGTGAAAATTACAGAAAGGTTCACTAAGCAGCCTTATGCAAAGTCAGTCCTTGCTTGATGTCTTTAAAGACAACATCCATTGTTTAGGTAAATGAAGTGGACTTCTAGAGCAGAGGTTACTGGCACAAATCAATATGTATTCTGTCCATACGGTATTTCAGTAATGGGTGCTTGGAATTCAGTATGCACCTTTGCTATAAATCCCAGGCAGAAGTTATATTAAAAGAAAGTTCTGTGATTTGAACCCAGAAATCAATGCAAATGTACACCAAAAATAAGACACTTTTAGACATATATGTCAAAAGAAAAATTGTTTATGTCATTGCCATTCATAATTCTTTTTTTTTTGTTTGTTTCCTATGTCCAATTTAAATTGGATTTTTTCCATGTCTCTCTTTCCTTGCACAGAAAGCTTTTAAGTACACAAGCATTCCATGCTGGGAAGAAGTCCATACATGTGATCCTTATTAAAAATATAAAATCAAAAAATCCAGAATAGCCAGAATCTGAGTAAGAAAGCCTTCAACTTGTTAGAGAGCGTAGGGGAAGAAAACTATTCCTTTTTTCCGTTTAGGTTCTTTGGCTGGACTGATAATTAAAGGGACAAAGGCAGATTAACAGGGAAAAACAAATTTAATTTTTTAAGTATGGAGACCCAAAAATATGAACCCCCAAGAAGTGACCAAAGGAAGCAGCTTTTATACCCTTTAGACAAAGAAACAACTCGTGAATAATTGACAAAATAAAGAAGCATGGGCTTGTGGTAACAAATTAATGAGGAAATGTATAATCTTCTTGCCCCTGAATTCCCTTTCTCCAGAAACAAGGACATCATCTACCCTGCAGGTGCAGGGAGGGTACTCTTCCCATGGGGAACTTATTTCCTGCTTTTGGGGGAACAGAGGAAGGTCAGAGTGACCTTCTTTCACTGACTGTTTCTTAGGGAACTTTAATGCAAAATAATATGTCAGAGTGGTATATTTTGGAAGGCCTTCCCTGAATCCCATCAAGAGGTATTTGGGGATCAGGAGGGGGATACTTTTAGGAAAAAAAGATAGGCTTTTGTGATGAGATCAAATAAATGCAGAGTCACATGCACACACGCACAGTCATTCACACACAATCTTTCCAACTGGAGTTCAGATAAGAAATAGCTAATTCTGGGGGAGGCGATGCTGAAAAATGTTTCCTGATACAAATGGGGCTTTAGTAGGATCATGAAGGAAGGATAACATTTTGAGAGATACCAAGAAAATTGGAAAGGCACTTTATGTATGGAGATTACTGTGGGTACAGAAATAATCTGAGGAAATAAAATGCATCCTTAAACTCAACTAGTTTGCACAACAAACAGGAGGTAAAAACAGGAAAAAAATATTTCCCCCTCTCCCCCTGTTCTGTCTTCCTTCCCTCCCTCTTTCCTTCCTTCTACAAATTAATTATTAAACCCCATCATGTACAAGGCTCTAAGTATACAGCTATGAAAAAGGCCTTGCTTTTACCCTCAAAGAGCACATGGTCTGACAGTACAAACAGATACGTGAACCATTTATTAGAGTAACATGAGACAAGCTCACTTTGTGCTGTGGCATGGGGACAAATCGGTCTGGCCATAGGTGCAGATACAGATTAGGGAAGGTAGGATTAAGTTAGGATGAGACCGGGTAAGCAAGGAACGGACAGGTAGAAGAGTTCAGAAATGACAGGGTAGGAGGAAAGCAGAGAGCTTTAGGGATTATTAAGTGGGAAAAGGTACCATAAAACAACTGACTGTGGTCACATACACATACAGGTACGCTAGGCTTGAATAATTACCATTCTTTTACTGCTAGCTATTAGAGCTAGCATTGCCGCACCCCATGGACTCGCACCTGCTAACACGTCCATGTGCATTCACAGAACAAACATATGCAGCAGAGTTCTATAACCGCAGTCATGCTACAAGCAGAAGCTGCCGTCGTGAACTGACTGAATAATGTTCAGTGACCTAAATGGGGGCTTAGAATAAATGTAGGCACGTGCATGCCTTAATCAAATAAAAAGTAGACCAAATACATGTGTTTACTTTTTTTTCATCAAAGCTGAGCAAGCTCTTTGTGTGTGTGTGTGTGTGTGTGTGTGTGTGTGTGTGTGTGCATGGCTATAAAAATAAATATACCATTAACCTGAAAAAGAAATGAACCATAAAGTGAGTTTCTATCAAAATAGACATGAAATGGATTAAAACTTTAACTCCAGACCGGGACATATTTTGTGTTCCTTTTCAATTGCTGATAATGTATTAGGATACACAGTAAAACCCCTGAGGACATGTGACATTGCCTGTCCTTTTCATGATAATCAGGGCAGGGGCAAGAACAAAGACTTTTGTCTCAGAATTGTGCCTTCTAAGATTAACACTCAAATACAAAATAATTTCTAAGTTAGCAAACATATGTTAATTCCTTCAGAATTGTGAACAATTTCTGTGGGTTTGTATAGAAATAATTCCCATGAATGTCATCATCAATATCTAGAACTATGCAAATGAAAGCTGCCAAATTACACTTTTTCTCTAAAGTGTAGTAGGACATTGTACAATGCCACTCACTACACAGGCATCACTGAGATCATTAAAGCTGAAGTAGAAATAGCCTTTTGCTAACGTTTCTAAAATGAGAGCTAAATCATCTTATGTTGCCAAGTTGAAAGAGGGTATTTGCCTTCTGATGCCTGAGGAAAGGAGTTAGGCAGGCAACTTCCATTACCATCAGAGTGGCAAATGGTGAGCGTGCCTGCGTGTGAGACTGACAATGTTGCCTTTAATATTTTAAATTAAGAGAGAATTCACAACATACAGATATTCAACACTATGCAGAAAAAAGATGCTAGGGAATTACATGCAAGATTTTGGAAAGATTCTCTAGGGAAGGAAGTAAAAAATTAAATTTACAATGAGCTGATGGCCCCACAGGGAAAAGGGACAAGTGGAATTACTTAAAACAAAACTGTCATTCTACAGGTGAAGAAATTGAGGCCAGAATACGGTATGCGAACTCTAACAGGGCCACAGAGTGAATGGAGTCTTCTTTCTGCTATTCCTAGCTATCCCAACAAGCACAGATACAGAGAAGGGGGATTATACAGCCAAACTTCAAATATAACTTAATTTTATCCCCAAATCATGCAGATACTACCTTTTTCTTTGCTAGAATCACCTAGAATCAATTTCTGTTTTACAGATAGAAGTCTGACCAACTTTCGTATCATAATACTTACACATTATTTCATAGTTTAACTAATTCATTTTTTTCAAATTTGATATTTGTGGCTTTGCAGCAAGGGACAAGTATTATGTCACACCACCCAACACATCAAACAGCTGGGCGTTTTGTAGTCACTGCTTTATTTGCTCTGTCTGTGGCTTCCTGTCACTTTTTATTTCTAAGACCCTAGCCCCTGTGTCCGTGTTCCCAGCATCCAACCATCAGGGGTCTGAGCAAAGACACACACTCTTCTCCTTGATGCAGTTATTACCATATACACCTAATCTCTTCTTTAGTCACCCACCTTTCTGCATTCCCCAAGTCATGGGTCCCAATCACCTGTCACAGTAAGAAGATGGCTTAGTGCCTCTCACTTTACCCAAATCTAACATCAACCCTCAAATTAATCTTCACCCACACCCATCATCGCCCTCTTAAATATATTTTTTTTTCTACATTTGCTGCTCTCAGACAACCTCACCGACTTCTCTGCTCTTATGTGCCCTCCTCCAAACAGTACCCATCTTCTGCCACACACCTTTTTATTTTATTTTATTTATTTATTTGAGAGAGAGAGAAATAGCAAGAGAGAGAGCACAAGTGGGGAGGCGAGGGAGAAGCAGGCTCCCCAGAAGCAGGCAACCCGACATGGGGCTTCATCCCAGGACCCTGGGATTATGAAGTGAGCCGAAGGCAGATGCTTAACCAACTGAGCCACCCAGGCACCCTGCCACATACCTTTTGACAATAAAATAATCTAATAAATAAATGGTCTCTGATGGACAAAAGTGTTAACAATCTCTGAGTCCACTTTTGCATTCTCCCAAAGCCTTCTGAACATAATGCCTTCAAACAGAGGAATGGACCAAATTAAGTATCCTTCAGAAGGATAGTATGTTTCAGAAAGGGAAAGATCAGTTGTGGGGTACAGTTTTGACAGTGGGGCTTAGCAATGCACCTCAAATGATACCAGAAGGCACTGTATACTCCATCTTGACAGTGGTGGTAACTCCGTGGGGCCATTTGTGATGAGAAAGGTCACTTTGAGCAAGCAAGTTATAAAATGTCTTGAAGCATTTAATCTTAACTCTCATTTCCCTACTTAGTTGGTTACTAATTAAAAAAAAAAGAAATTACTCACATAAGTGAAATAGAATCTTATTATAATGGACTATGCTGTCAGAATTTTAGTTATGACAAGACTATCTGAAAGTAAAAAGAAGAGAAAAACAAAAAAACCCAAAGCAGAATTAGAAATTATCTCAGTTATAAATTCTCTGTTCAGATATAAGCCAGAATAGTCATATGTCATATTTACTTTTCAACTGAAATTTAGTTGCAATCTTGGCTCTGTTTTTTGTTTTTGTTTTGTTTTGTTTTGTTTTTCACTTTGTGACCTTGGTCAATGTTTTTTTCAATTTCTTTAAGCTTTGATTTCTTTATTAGTAAAATGGGGGGAAGAGGGGGTAGCAGGCATCTGCCTTTAGAATTGTTATGAGGGTTAAATTAGATAACATTTCTGAAGTAGTTAAGCACACTGTCTGGCACACGATGGCCACTTAATAAATGAGAGTTTTTATTACATTTTAGTTATGAGTTTGTCCTTTAAAAGTAATAATATAATCACTAATAGCAATGTGATTTTGGACTGCAAGAGATGAATCCACATTTATAAAACTGAAATGGAAAATTTTCAGGGAAAGAATAGAATTTTTCCTTACAACACTCTTTCCCCTTCCTTTAGAAATAGGTATTGCATAGCTCTATTGAGAATTCACCTCCTGTTATTTAAAACAATGTTTGATTGGATTTAAACTATCATTGGACATCTTCTCAAAGGACAATCCAAACTCCTCAATTATCTTTTTCACATACATCTCAAAAGGTATTTTGGGTACCTGAAAGGCCATAATTCTTTTTCCCTAAAGTTTTGAATTCCATCTGATGAAGTTATTATGCTTTGTGGAGCAGTACCATGTCACAGAAACAATAGCTTACATTAACCTCTTATTGCCTTCAGTCAGGTTCTTTCTTTTCCTTCATAAAAGTTAATTTAATGCTTTTGAAAGAAGCAAAATTGGCAGGGATAGAGAATTAAGGTCTACATCACAAAATAGGTACTGACTAGAATAAGTCACAATATTCTTGAAATTGTCGGCGATTTCAGAATCTCAACTACATTTAGAAAGAACTGCCTTAAGGAAGTGGTGGTAATTGAGTCTCCCTGGTCCATTCAGCTCCTGGACACATCCTAGGGATGATAATTAAATCTATTCAACCTGGTGAGTGTTGGTTTTCAATTAAAAAAAAAAATCACTGTCATCCTCTCCAGGATACATCGTGCTGCTGAGATTGGAACCACTGGGTGAAACGACATAGAGGAAAGGGTTTTGTCAGGACATTTACCCTCAAAAGTTTCAAAATGTGTAACTCCAGTCTAAAATCATTCTTTATTAAAAAAAAAAAAAAGAAGTATTTATTAGGTAGCTACCATCTGCCATTTTTCCCCTCTCTGGGCACAGGGGATAAGACAGGGATAATTCCTAGAGGTATGAAACACACATATGGACCCATGACTGGCCTCAGGGCCATATGACGTGTGGGGTTTAAGGCTCCGTTTAAGTTGGTTTCCTTCCTGAAATTCTGAGTAATTTTTTTTTTCTGAACAAGAGATTACATTTTTATTTTCATTCACTGGACTCTGCTAATTATGTAGCCAGTCTTGCTCTGATACTACTAAGTAGTATAAAGGAAATAAAACAAGGTAATAAGACAGAGAAAGAGAAGGGTCATGAGTCACAAAACTACTTAAGAAAGGAGTAAAAAAAAAAAAAACCCTTTCTGATGAGGAAATGCATGAGCCATGAATTACAGCATTTACTAAATTAGTGGATTTCATACACTGACAGGAGACTAAATTTATTTATTCAAATTCAACAAATACTGATTTAACACCTTTGCTGTGCAAGAAGCCACCAGATTACTCTTCAAGGAATAGCAGGACACAGTTCTTGTCCCCAGTATATGTGAAGTAGAAAAATAAAGTACACAGGTAGCTCTCCATATGCTTTTCAAGAAAGACATTCAGAGACATGAGGATTCCAGAAGTGGAAGATAGCAACAGAACATTTGGGACAATACGAGAAGACCTGGAAAGCAGGGGACCTAGGATATCTCTCTGCCACAGTTTGGTAGGGTGGGGTGGGATAGGGAGACCATCCAGGCAGAGGACATGGCATAATTGAAGTCTCAGAAGACAAGCAGATTGCCTATGAGGGTAACAGTGAATAACATTTAAGTGTAGCTACTATATAGGATGGATGTAGGAAAACATTAAAACAAAAACAAACAAACAAACAAACAAACAAAAACCACATTTGAGTGCATTCTTACCTCCTTTTTTCTTCTTTTCACTTTCACCAAAAACATTGCTAAATCTTATTGATTCTGTCTTCTAAATATCTCAAGTGCACTGCTCTACCTTATTTGGGGCTGTGATCATCTCATCTCTAGTTACTGGTTTCTCTGTCTCCAATTAGGCCTTTTCTCCAGAACAGTTCTTTCTGCAATTAGAGGACACTTTCTAAAATGAAAATCTGATCATGTCGCTGTTGGGATTGGAATATTTCCATGTAATACTGTGAGTGGATAAGTCTTGATTCTAAAATCAGGCTTAATGGGATTTGTGTCTTAGCTGTACCACTACCCACTGTGCTATGCTTTTTGTTTTTTCTTAAGTAAGCTCTATGCTCAATGTGGGGTTTGAACTCATGACCCTGTGTTCAAGAGCTGCATGTTCTACTGACTGAGCCAGCCAGGGGCCCCTGAGCTATGCCATGTTAATAAGCTTCTTAGCCTGTCTGGTCCTCAATTTCCTCATAGGGTGGCTATGGTAATTCAATAAAATAATGTATATGAAGCAATAACACTGGTTAACATGGAGAGCACTCAGTAAATGTTAACTGTTGTCAGGATATAGTCAGATTCCTTGGTGTGGGATCAAAACACTAAGTGGGCCTCTAGCTTTCTCACCAGTGTCATTCCCTGGCTGATTCTTTATTTTCAAAACATTCAGCTGCACGACATGCTGCCCCTCTCATCCAGAACAGTAACGTGCTCTGCTTTCTCCCAGGAATGCTTCTCTTTCATTACCTATCTGCCTCATTCCTTCATCTATAGCTGTTATTCCCATTTGCTAAGCATGAAAACTCAGTCTCTGATTGTTCCAATGACTTCTTCAAAGTCATGCTGTGAGTAGCAGAATACAGCCCTTAAACACATTTCTATTGGTTCAAATCCTGGGCTCATTCCCCTGTACTTACTATCTCACAAATGTCAGATAGTCTCTGGGGGAAAAATTCATTTTTTTTCTCAGTACAACTATTCTCAAAATATGCACTTTGCCTTCTGCCCTTACCATTTCTGTCTTCTTCTCTTGATTGAAAATTAATATTGGTTTCCACTGACAGCTTATTTATGTCAACTAAAAT
Source organism: Ursus arctos (assembly GCF_023065955.2). Classification (NCBI taxonomy): domain Eukaryota; kingdom Metazoa; phylum Chordata; class Mammalia; order Carnivora; family Ursidae; genus Ursus; species Ursus arctos. The sequence continues at coordinate 4,422,835 of NW_026622852.1, forward strand.
CAGAAAGCAAACAAATAAATGCATGAACAAAAGCCTGACATACCAACTCCACCAAAGAATAATGTTCAGTCTTTGGGTTAATGGGCTACTATCCCAATCTTTGGAGGAATCTTGAGGCAGTCATTTTCAAGTATCAACTATAAACTTGGTGCTATAGAAGTGGCACTGTCATTTTTAAGGCATTTAGGTAAAGCAGTCACAGTATAAATTTAAAAGAGATGTTAATCTGCTTGGTGAAATGAAAGTTTTAATCTTAAAGTCTGGCTAATGTAAATTCAGATTGTTATAGATTCATTCCATAAACATCAATAATTTTTCATTATGTTAAAATCAATCCCACTTTCACATTCAAACAACAGATTCAAGTAAATACCTTAGAGGATATACCACAAATGTTCTTATGTTGGATCTCTACAAAAAATAGCTGCATGTTCTTATGAGCAAGGGAAAATTTAGCTTTGATACCTCCATTCCTAGAAAAAAATCCAGTTCATACTTCCTAGAAAAATCCAACCATACTTTCTAATTAACCGTAACAAGTGATATACACTTACAGACTCACAAGAAAGAAAGAAAGAAAGAAAGAAAGAAAGAAAGAAAGAAAGAAAGAAAAAAAAAAAAAAAAGAAAGAAAGAATCCCGAAGGAAAGTTGGATATACCACCAAACTTCATTAACAACACATAAAACTATCTGGAAGTGGTACAAATTTATGGTGCTATGTGATATGCTTCTTGATCTTAAACAGAGTTGAGGTGTGCCTGAGTGGCTCAGTCAGTTAAGCATCTGACTTAGGCTCAGGTCCTGATCTCAGAGTCCTGGGATAGAGCCCCGCATAGGGCTGTGTGCTCAGTGGAGAGTCTGCTTGAGACTCTACCCCCCTCACCTGCCCCGCACTTGACTCATGCTTGCTCTCTCTCTCTCTCGCTCGCTCTCTCTCTCTCTCTCAAATAAATAAATAAAATCTTAAAGAAAAAACAGTTGAATTGAGGAGTTCATTTAACTTCTACACAACTCAAGTTTTCTCATTTATAAAATGAGAACAACAGTGTCAACCTTGCCCATGCTTCAGAATTTGTGTGAAGATTAAATGAGATAGCCAGTATGAAAGCTCTTTGAAAGTATATATACAAATCAAATATAATGTGACATCATTTCATATTGGGCAAGAAACATAAACCCTTCAACTCTCTTTCAATTGGTAGAAAAAAATCACTTGGGTCCTCTCTCTCAGATTGTCACTTGAATTTTTTGCCTCACCTGGAATGTTCTTTTTTCTCCTCTCCTCCAAAATTCTAAAAATTCATTTCATCAATGAAATGTTTCCTAAGATCTATAGCCCTTATTTCTCTCATCTAAAAACCCTTACCTCAAATTTGTATAAGAGAATCTTTGCAAGTTCATCCCATGAATGTTAGTCTTGCTACCTGTATCCAGTTGGCCAATCTTTTAAGACAGAACAACTCTCACATCGCCTCCAGGTGCCTGGCACTGTTTTGAGCACAAAGGACACACTCAATACTGCATTGCCGAATGGAGTCATTCACTCCTTAGGAAGGGTGACTGCATTTTCTGTTTAGCCATCTTGATGGTTATTCACAGGATATAATTTATTCTGTCTACAATGAATCTAGCCTAGAATTAGGCATATGGAGATTAACTGATACAGGACAAAACAGGCAGATTCTGCTGGTTGTATAATTGTTCAAGTTTCCCTTGGACTTTTCATTTTTAACAGTGAGAGCATTTATCTAAAGATCAATCCTCAACAGGAGATATTCATAAATATAGGGACCTTGGCATTAGACTGACCTAGGTTAATATCTGACATTTTCTACTTATAAGCCATGCAATTATTGAAAGTTACCTTGATTTTCTTATCTGTGAAATAGGGATGCTATTACAAATAATGCATATATACTATTGGCTATAAGTGTTATTAATGTCTGTATCAGAGGGTACTTCAGCAACTCATTCATTTATTCATTTGCTGGGTATACAGAGATGGATTAAAGAAACCCTTATTGGGGCACCTGGGTGGCACAGATGGTTAAGCATCTGCCTTTGGCTCAGGTCATGATGCCAAGGTCCTGGGATCGAGCCCCACATGGGGCTCCCTACTCAGCGGTGAGCCTGCTTCTCCCTCTCCTTCTACTGCTCCCCCTGCTTGTGCTCTTTAGCTCTCTCTGTCAAATAAATAAATAAATAAATAAATAAATAAATAAATAAATAAATAAAATCTTAAAAAAAAAGATAGTTCTTACTTTTGAGGACTAAAAGTGCAATCAGGACTATAATCTGATCAGTACTAATGAAGGTATGTTTGACCCAGACTGATGTAGGAATACAGTGGAAGAAATGATTACTTTTCCATGGAACCATCAAAAAGAGGTATGACAGAAGAAGAGTCATTTGATTTGGGACTTACTTGAGGAGCAAAATTGTTCTAGTAAGTAGAAAGAATGTGATGGAGAAGAAAAGAAGCTTCCAGGTAAGCAATTGATGAACACTAGGTCTTGGCTTTGTAGAACATTTTGCTTAAAAATCTAATGAGAACAGGCAGATGAAGATACTACAAGAGGACTCTATTATAAAATTGGGTAATCTTAGCTTTATGAATTCTAAAGATAGGTCCTTTGCTACACACACATATTAAATATGTACACACATACATACACAATATATACACACACATACATATATACATGGCCAAATATTGCCTTTATCATTCATCTAACATAATGGCATACACATTGAAAATGAAAACTTAGTCCCATTGTCAAAACAGAGCAATATATTGAGATGATTAGAAACTATAGTATTTAATCAAACTATTCCTTTTTTTTTTTAAGATTTTATTTATGTATTTGACAGAGACAGAGAGAGAGGGAACACAAGCAGGGGGAGTGGGAGAGAGAGAAGGAGGCTTCTGGCAGAGCAGAGACCAATACAGGGCTCGTTCCCAGAACCCTGGGATCATGACCTGAGCTGAAGGCAGATACTTAACAACTGAGCCACCCAGGTGCCCCAAATCAAACTATTCCTAAACTCTAAAGTAGGAGTAGTAGTTGGTTTTAATCTAAATTATGATCTAGTTGTCTACTCATATTTAATTGATATTCCATAAATCATCTTAATGACTCATCAATACTTATTTTTTGGTACCTTGATAGGTGAAAATAATGCTATCTATTTCAGAAACAAAAATCAAAGTAAAATAAGTCCCATAGAACTTGGAAGGTTCACAAGAAGCCTATAATTCTGCTTAGAAATGAATATATTTAAGAAAAAGACCACTATGTATATTGTTTAAGAACTCTTACAAAAGTAATACACCACCCTTTTTCTCTTCATGGTTTTGGTGGTATTAACAAATATGAAGTCCTATTGATTAGTTATTGGAATTTGCCAAGGATTTTTCATGGATAGACCTACACTGGCACAAATAGTAACTTGTCCCAGATAAGTTCATTTACAGCAAAGAATACTTTGTAAAGATGACTGTAAGGAAAATAAGACAGCTTTCAGAGGTGCTTATATTTGAAAGTCATAAAAGACTTATTGATAAATTTACATTTAAGAAAAAGTGTTCCTTGGGTGGAAAAAGCGTTTTGCTTTCCTTTTTTTATCAACAACATGAAGTTATAAATACCACTGAAGGTGATATATCATTAAAATAATCCTGATTGTATGTGATTCAGCATAGATATAAGGGCTTCACACATAACATATAAATGTTGATGGTAAGGGAAGGTAGTTACTTCTTAAAAAAAAAAAGACAGAAAACAGATTTTCTTGTAGTAAATCTGACCACAACCAGGTTAAATTTTTCTTTTAAAATATACATAGGTTGGGATGCCTGGGTGGCTCAGTAGGTAAGACTCTGCCTTAGGCTCAGGTCATGATCCCAGGGTCCTGAGATAGAGTCCAGCATCAGGCTCCCTGCTCAGCAGGGAGTCTGTTTGTCTCTCCCCCTCTGCCCTTCCCCCAGCTTGTGCTATCTCACTCACTTTCTCTCTTGCAAATAAATAAATTAAATATTTTTAAAAAATAAATAAAATATGCACAGGTTAATGACTACAAACCTTATACTACAGATTGTAAATGTATATGTAAAAATCAAAGAGCAGCAAATTTCTCCTCACCCAGTTGAGCCAAAAGTGATCAGCAATTTAATCACCATTATGTCTAATAATATTATAGAAAATAATTGCAATTTCTTATTAGTTACAAACATAATGAAATGTCACTTGATATTTAGCAGACATGACATGTGAACTATTTTCAGTTACAGCACTATTAGCCTTACTTAATGAACAAAAAATATTTAGCAAAGTTTTCTAATTTAAAGCATATTTCTTCATTGTTGAAATTGAGGAATAAAAAATTTCAGTTCTGTGGACAACTATCTAGTACTACCTTCCATGTTTGTTATCATAATAGGCTCTATCACAGTTTTTTAGGATTTATTTATTTATTTTAGAGCAAGAGAGTGTGAAAGAGCATGGGGTGGGGGGGAGGGGCTGAGAGGAGAGTGGCAGAGAGGGAGGGAGAGGGACAAGCAAGATTATGTGCTGAGTGTGGAGCCCAATGTGGCGTTTGATCCTATGACCCCAAGATTAGGACCTGAGCCAAAATCAAGGGTCTGACAATCAACCAACTGAATCACCCAGGCACTCTGGCTCTATCATATTTTTGTGATGGTTTTTAAAGCAGTACTTCTAGCCCATTGTCATATTTTAAAGTACAGACTCCGAAATTTGGCAACATACATCAAACATGTTATATTCGTGAATAACTTTGATCTAACAATTGTATTAGGATGTTACTAAATAATGCAAATATGTAGATACACTAATGTTCAGTGCTTGGTTATTTATATTACTGAAACCTGGAAATAACCAAGTATGAACCAATGGGAGACTGAGCATAAAGTATGCAACTCAGCATGCATATAATGACATGCAACATAACCACTAAAATAATGATGCAGTTTAGTATTTATGACATGGGGGGATGCCTATGATGTATTGAGGAAAGAATCAGCATGTCAAATTGTAGTGATTTTATTTATGTATTTACAAATTTATACATATGAAGTCCTCTTCCATTTATGCACTTAGGTTGGTGAAATAAGCAATCAATACTTGAAGTGATCTTTTTCTCTCAATGGTTTAATTTTTGTGATCTCTCTTAATGTTATGAATTGCTAAGGCATTACTTCTACCCCTCAGAAATGGTCATATTTAATGGACAATTGTATTTTTTAAGTACACAATTTATGCTGCCTACACAGTTGATGATACTGCCTAGAAATGTCCCATGTATAACCTCCATAGTCATACACAGTGGTGCGGTCTTCATTATGCCTTTACAAAGTAATAAACAAACTTTTCTATAATAAAAACACTTTGATTCTAAAAAAAAAAAATCTCTAAATAGTGATTGTCTTTTCCTTGTAAAATTTTTATAACAGTTTTATATAGGAGACAAACAAATACTAAGCATGTGAATAATGTTGAAATAACAATAATAAAACTTTAACTATATAATTATCAATCTTTTCTCTCTTCCCTTCTCTTAGGAATAGAAGAAAGGCTCTAAGACTGGGAAGCCATAAAATATATCTGAACATGAGTAGTTAAAATTTGAATTGCTGAAAATGTCATTGTGTGCCTTACCTGTGATACCACCAATTTCAAATGACACAAAAATGTTTTTTCATTCTTTGTTCTGGGCCAAAGATAATTGGAGCTCAGGAATACAACCCACACCCTCTGGCTCAGCAATACACCACTTGGGATTTAATGTTCTTTTTCATATAGGTTTTTGTCATATAATTTTACAGTGAACATTGAACTGGCTAAAATGTGAAAATGATGCTAACCTAAAGAAAACATTCATAAACACAGTCAGTTGTACTATTATTAAAAGTTTCACTTGGTATTGGAGCTAATAGGATTTGACTCTGGCCACCCAGACATCCTAGAACATTCTTGGCACATGTCAGATCTAGGTCTATGAGAAAGAATGAGAAACTAAAAAGAATGTCAAGGACAGCAGTGTTGAAACAAAATAAACAGTGGAGAATGTGAAAAAATAATGAAGGCTTTTGACAATTAAGAGGAAGCACTTAAATCACCTGTTTGGGAATAACATGTGCAAACATTTATTGAGCATGCTCTCGGTGTTTGCCGTGGCACTGACAGCCTTGTATCCTTTGTTTTTATCAGTATTCAAAAGCGCATGAGCTAAATACACTTATAATCTCCCTTTTCCAGGAGAGAAAGTTGAGGCACAAAGCGGTTAAGTAGTTTGTCCCAGGTCACAGAATTAAATTCTCAGTTTTGCATGATTACAGGTTCTTGGTTCTTAACCACTGCACTACTGTGAATAAAGGACTGGGAGATGGCAATCAAAATATGAATTGAACCATTTATATTTCTACCCATGATAGAGTAGCTTATAATAGAAATACTCTACTGTTTAGAACTACTAGAACATCTATATAAAAAATAAGCATACACAGGAAAGCGTCTTTTTAAAAGTACTGAAGAGTTCTGAGTTTGCTAGGACTATAAGGGCTAAGATCTTGGAGAGAAGAGAAGTTCATTGGAGGTAAGAAACACATACCTTAGGACATTTGCTAATTTCTTAAGTAGCTACTGGTTGGAAATAGATACTGCAAACAATAGAAAGTGGCAGAGCTCTCTACAGTGTCAAACAGGGGGGAGACAAAAATTAAGGTTTATAATTCAGGAACCAAGATTTTAAAGTGAAAAAAAAAAAGAGGAATTAATGTAGTCTGAGACAGTTTTTCTTTTGAGGTGTTTTTTTTTTTTAATTTCCAGGTTTTATTTAAATTCTAATGAGTTAACATATATGGCAAAGTTGGATTTAGGTGTAGAATTTAGTGATTCATCACTTACATATCACACCCAGAGCTTATCACAAGTGCTCACAGTAATACCCATTACCCATTTAGCCTATTCCCCAGCAACCTCCCTCCATCAACCCTCAGTTTGTTCTCTATAGCTAAGAGTCTCTTATTGTTTGCTTCTCTCTCTCTCTCTATTTTCCCCTTCCCTATGTTCATCTGTTTGTTTTTTTAGATTCCACATATGAGTGAAATCATATGGGTATTTGTCTTTCTCTGACTGACTTATTTCACTTAACATAATACACTCTGGCTCCATCCACATCATTGCAAATGGCAAGATTACATTCTTTTTGATGGCTGAGTAATATTACATTGTGTGTGTGTGTGTGTGTGTGTCTGACATACACATAGAATAAATGCGATTAAGATATTCAAGATGACAATAAAGAGAATTGCATCAGAGAAATGAAAACTATGAAAAATAATACAATAGAATTCTAAAATATAAAAAATGCAATAACTAAAATTAATAGCTCAACATATAAATTGAATAACAGACTGGACAGGATAGAAGAGGGGACAGGTGACTTCAAAGATAAGTCAGTAAAAAATATCCTGATTTATGTACAAAGGAAAAAATACAGAGGAGAGTGTAAGAGATACATAAGACACAATGAATAGGTCTAGTACACTTGTAATTGGAATCTAGGGTAGTGTCTACTGCTTGCATAACTCAGTTCTCCTCCTCAATACTAATGCAGTCATTCTCCCAGGTGCCGGAAGTGTTGGCAACTCAAACCTCTTAGCTAAATCCTGCTCTAGAAATTTTCCTGGGTTAAAGAGACATATCCTGCCCACAGACACTCCTGCTCTCTGAAGGCTGCCTACATCTAATGGCTGGCTGATGGAAAGGAATAAATGTCTGGCCTGCATGAAAGGACATCACAGCTCTAGAACTCCCCACAGAATTGGCAGAAGCCTTTATGCCACTCATCACAACTCTACTCCTCTCTCTGCCCATTCTTACTTTCTTGATGCCCACACAGATGTTGGTTCAGAGGGTACTCCCCAAATCATCTCAGAGTCTGTTTCCTGGGGAACTTGTTCTAAGACAGTTGGAACAAAGAATGTCCAGGAAAGCAACACCAAAGCAATATTTGGCTGTTTAATTACCTACCAACTGGCTGCAAAGAGAAATCCATTACTGGTGGAAGGTAAAATATAGACTAGCCTGCAGCAAGCTGTAGCAGAGGAATTGTTCACTGGTGAACTGGAACGGAATACTACTAGTACAGTAGCTCAGGCTGTTGAGAATTAGAGGAAGTACTAATTATAAAGACAATAGGATCGGAAGTCTCTTGCTAAGTAGCAATAATGCAATGTAGAAAACTTAAAAAATAAAAAAGAACTGAGGATGATTAATCACCAATTAATCAAAGATGAAAGTCAGAGGCCTTTATATGATTATCTATCTGGTCTAAAGGATCTACTGGTGAAGGATTATAATTAAATAGTAAGTTTATCAAGGTGTTTAGATACAAGGTCAATATAAAAATTTGTATTTCTACATACTTGCAAAAAGAAAACACTTGGGAAACAAAATGTGTGTGTATTTTATTAAATATGCGATGACATATACAGTATGTTTTAATGGTAGATTGCCTGCAAAGATGGCCACCAACAATTTCTTTATCCCTGTATGCACTCTGCCTATAAAAAAATTAGACTGTCTTTCCCCTCCACTTGAATCTGAGCTGGATCTGTGACTTGCTTTGACCAACAGAATACAGCAGAAAGTGTCATTATATGACCTCAAATTTAAGCCTTTCAAGGCGTGCACTGTTGCATTTATTCTTGGATGTAATCTACCAAGTACAGATGGTTGTTCTAAACTGCCTCATGATGACAGATCACATGGAGAGAGTGAGAGGCCGTGGACAGGAGGATCAGTATGCCCCACAGGACAGCCAGCGTCTAGACCTTAGGGAGGTCATCCCGATCCCAGAAGAACCACTGCAGCTAGCATCGGGAGGAGAGAGAAACTAAATATGCTGGTCCAGTGAAACTCCTGAGCAACAAAATGGCTGCTTTATAAGTCACTACATCTGTGTGAGTGTGTGCATGTGAACACAATGGAGTTCAGAAACTCACCCTCACCAATGTAAAAGTGAATAGAGGTAAGAGTCAACTATGGCATAAATTTAAATTACTAAATTTTGTATTTGGAATTATATTTAACAGTAATGCAGATAAAATTTTTAACAAAGAAAAATTCCTGAAGTATTTCTCCATATAAATTCAATTACGTTTGGTTAGAAAAATCGTTATCTTGAACAACAGTAAAACTGGAATTTCTTCACCACTAATTTTAGAAGCACATATAAAAATGTACTGAGTTATTTTTATGTAATACTAGTGGAAACGCAAAACACACAAACACGCCAAAGAAAACTGAAACAGAAAGAGAGATTGAAAAAAAGAAGGAGCAAATGGTATATATCATGTATTGTCTGAACTACTTTAATCATGAAGCTGTGATTATTGAATTAATTTTAAATCAAAAGTAGAGCGTGAATGGGATTGGAAATGTAACAATCTAGCATTAGAGAGAAGGCTTTCAGAGACAGACATTGCCTTACCATTTCTGAGGCAGGTGCATTTCTAATGTATACAGTCAACTGACCACGTGTTTGCCACTTTTCCTTCAAGGTTAAAATGTAGTTCACATTCATAGTTAACATGGTGAGGCAAAGGAGCTAAAAGACAAACTTATGATGTTTTAAAAAATGATTCCCTAAACACTTGGGTGAATGTATTATTATTTGTAGCCCAATATTTCAGTTTGAGAAAGGGAAATATTGATCCTACAAGAAAGGGCATAATTTTGTGATTTACCGAAGAGCTTTTTTATTTACTTTGAAGCTCTCTCCGAGGATCTTTTGTTCTTTTGAATAACGTTGAAAAATAAACCCAACGGTGCAGACCCATGCCTCTGCCTGAGGGGGAAATGCTTTGTTCAAATAAAAATTAGCTAGCATATTTAGGATTTCACAATACTAGGTAATATGTATGGAATTTCTAAAGTATCCTTTAATGAATCATGAAGCCCCTTTAATACCTAAGAAAAGAATAAGCCTTCAAACATTTCAAAGAATCAATTTAATTTGATTTCTTATATTTCCTGTGGCATAACAAAGAAAGGATTACAGCTAACATTGAAGAAAGTAGAGTTTTAGAGGGATCAGGAAATCACTATAATTCCACAGTTTTAGACAATGCTTTGCTTTCAAATATTCACTAAGGGCATCCCTCAGTTTCACAGGCAATTGAAACAGTCACTTGAACATAATCAGAGGAGCATAATGTCTGTTTGTGTGCAAGCAAAGACATGTGCGGGCGTGCGCGCACATGAGGGCGTGCGTGCGTGCGTGCGTGCGTGCGTGTGTGTGTTGGGTAGGACGGCCAAAAGTTCGGACAAGTTAGAAGAGGAGCATGGGGGAAAAAAAAGAGAAAAATGAAGAAACACCAAGAGAACACACAAAACAAACATGCTTTATCCTTAGAGATACATTACATTGCCAGACATCTTACTGACATGTTTTTTGAAGAACTTAAGATGCCTATATGCCTAAAGCAAGTTTGAATCTCAGCAGGCACAAGCTTATTGAAGCTTATTGAATTGTTGATCCTGGATCAGCAGGAAATCAGTTTTCTTTACAGAACTGAACTGACACAAGTGAAGTTGGATCAGAATTGTGTTGAAGATTTTCAAGGGGTAAAACAGAACCACTTTTCAGAAAACTGGTTTGGTTTAGGATGGCTTTACTAAAAAAGGTTACACATATAGGTTGCTCATTCAAAGAAACTCATGAGGGACCCTTACAAAATTCGCTTGTTTTGTTTGGTTTTACTTAGAAAAGAAAATAAAAGAATCCAAAAAAGTAAGAGATTTACATATTATAAGTAAAAATGTGGTTTTGATTTGGAATTTCCCCCAACCCAAGAGAAATTAACAGTGACAAAGTTTCTTTTTTTATTATCAAACACTGCACCTGTCATATCTCCCTTATTATTCATTAATGTTGAAAGAAAGTTAGTAAGAATTGAAAGCATCATATGTGTTCTTCTCTGAGACAAGATTCACAATGATATCATACAAAAAACCCTTCAAACTCATAGATAACTTTCTTCTTGATTACTACTGAATATTTACAATCAGCAAAAGAAAAGTATGCCTTTTTAATTTTAGTAATAAAATCTTCACTGCATTTGAGGCCACAATATCAAGTCCCAAAATGAAAAATTCTTCCTGGAAATTTTAATGTCAAACAGAGCTGAATCTGATGGAGGCCAATTTCCAACATTCTTAACATCTCATTTGGCAAACTATTTGATTATTTTTATCTAATAAGCTCAAAAGAGCAGTTTACATTCTTTTTTTGACATGGTTAGCTAAAGAGATATCATTACAATTATTTGCCTAAACAAAGGAAATTATAATTGCAAAAGTCCTAGAATATTGCTTTACAGAGGGCCTCTGTCAGTCTTTAGTTCTGTGTATACTCAAACATACTCTCCAGAGTACATGGTCAACGGTTGGCTTTGTATATTGAAATATGGGTCCAGAAGTAAGAATAAAATCAACAAGAACAGAGTTTAAGAATTCTAAATTAATTTTTATATACATACTGCCTAGACTTCTGTGAACTTCTTCACTAATAAAGAAAAAAATTAATCCTGGGGCCCCTGCTCTCAAAACAGTTTATTTAAAAACGATGTTAATTATTAACATTTTATTTGGGTTACTCAATTGGCTTTGGTCTAGTAACTATCATTGTTGTAATCCAAAGGCAGATTGTATATTCTTACCGGACAGCTCTGATTGAGGCTAGTCCCTGTTCTCATTAAAATTTAGTAATAATGTGTTTCTTCACAGAATTTCTTGTAACTGAAGAAAGGGAACATTAAAAGACAATTGAAAAATATTTAGTTTATATTATGGAGTAGTTCAAACTCATATTTAGATCCAGAGGACTTTAACTTTCTTAAAATATTTCCTGGAAATCTGTCAAATTTTGGACATTGCTTTATAGGATTGCTTTGTTGATTGATTGATATATTTATTTAGTTAATTAGTAGACTCAAAGGGCTAAAAATTTGGTTCACTACACTTCATCAATTTTGGTCAATGTATAGACCACTTTTTATTAAACTTTTCAAGTGTCTTTTACAATTATTTCCAGTAAGCATATGCGAGAAGAAAATGTACATAATAAATCAGATTTTTTCTTTGAATTATTGGAGAAAAAAATATGTATATAATTAAATAATTGAAAGTTTAATATTAATCAGTTTTCTTTAAACTTGAGATCAGTGATTAGCAACATATGTGTGGTTACCAGCCTGAAAATCATTTCTTCTTCTTAGGTTTATTTTTAAAATTGTGAAATTTCACATAAAATTCAGATTTGAGACTTTACTAACAATCAGGATGTGACAATAAAAGGCATTGTCCTTACCTAGTAAAGATGGACTAGAGGTGAGAAGTGCATATGCATTCTGATTTGCCACAGTTGTCACCAATCCCTATTGTCTTTGTTCTCTATTCTATCGCTGATATAAACCATCTAAACCTAGAAAGTATTTAGGCATGAGAAATATGATGTAAAAATCATGTCTTCACAATCTAGTCACACCTCATCTCACTTCTGTGCAATCTACTCCCTGCAAGTATAAACCTTGACAGCATCTTGCTCAGCCATACTTCTGCCCCTGACTTCCTAATACTCCTAGCACTCTACCAGGTATAATCTAAAACTTCAAGGGAATGAAAAGCCCATGCCGATGGCCTTGGGTTTCTGGGGGGATAGTACTTGGTAAATAAAAGCTTCCTCTCCTATCCTTTGAATCAACAACTTTGAGGTATTTTCATCTTTAAAACATTTCACTATGATAAGGCCCTGTTGTCCTGAGTGTTGACAACCTGGCTAACTCACCCTTCAATGGGTTTTCATTCCATCCTGGTTTCACTCCTTCTAACCCCCCATCTCCTCTTCTCTAGGACCATTTCACAACATAAAGTAACTACTTGCACTTAAGCCTATTCTTAGGCTCTGTTTTTTCAAGACTGAAGCACTGGATATCTTGAACCCTTTAATTACAGTATTTAGCAGACACTGGTTAGATACAGACTCACTGATAAGAATTAAACACTCCCAAATTTCATCCCTGATCTTTGGATGGAGTCATAGAAGCATTCAAAAAAGAATTTCATTTAATTCTCTTGGTAAGATGAGAATATGTTAATAAATTTTATACTTATAAATATATGTGAACAAGGAGAACTCTTATAAATAGCATATATGTATGTTGTCCCCTTGTTCAAAATACAAGGTTTCAGGAATTTTTTAAGAACTCTATGTGATGGAAGCAGATATTGGACTATTTTGTTAACATTTAAATATTTAGTACAGTCATTAATTTTACACAGCACATATGCATACATTTTCAGTCATGCAGATCTATGCAGCAGAATTTTCCAAGCTGGTTCCTATAGGTTTGGGGCTGGTGAATCTGCCCCTGTTGCTTGTTGACCCAATAATGCACAAAGACAGGGAAAGCGTGTCTGTGGCACCTAAATCATGACAATAACATAGAAAAAGAAAATATGCCAGCAAAGCTGCTACCTGCTCTTTTTCTTCATCCTTTTCTCTATTCTTTATATTATACATGGTGTGATGTAGATTTTTGCTTTCATTGGAAAAGATTATCTCACTTTCTTAAAACAATATAATAAACACTAATATTTTTTAGAGAAGCCAGATTCATTGGAGCTCTGCATCCTTGTGCACATTCTGCCTTTATTTGGCAGAGGGCTGTAAGGGAAATGTTAACGGTGGATGACAAACCTGAAAGTATCAGGCAATGAGCTCTTCCACAAAGCAGATTTAGGCAGATAACTAAAGACTACTCTTTGAAATTCCAGGTTTTTATTCTTATCTACTCTTCTTGGAAATCTTTCCAAAATTTATTATTTCTTATTTTACTGATGTCTTTCACAAAATAAGCTGAATACAATTTGCAATTTTTGATGGTAATGTCACCAGAAATTATTGACTGAGTGATTGTAATCACAATGATGTCCTCAGCAACTAATGAAGTATGTCAGATTTTTATCCCTATGTCAAAGGGTCCCAGACTGCTGGGTTTTGCAGTAGTTACATTTTAATTTTCTCTATTCTTTTCTTTATTACCAGGCAAATTTTTATGTTTAGAGTCCTGCTTGAATTTTCTTCCATTTTGGGAATAAGAATGTCACACTTTTTAGAATCTCTTGAACTTCTTTTAAGATATAAATTCTTCACTAACTTATGACTCATATTTTTAATAAAAGTAAATTGTAATAGTCCCTGCAACCCATGATTCATGGCAGTGTGATGTCACAGAGGGCTGAGATTTGCTGTTTAGGTACAAACGTCACAGCTGACCTGAGGTAAGATGCTGGCCTTCCAACTTGGCAAATGTCTATCCATCACCAAAACTTGATAACTGATTTACCCATTTCAAGCATTGCTGCTTTCTCTTACAGAGCTGTATTAGTTTGCTGAAGTTAGCATAACAAAGTACACAAGCTGAAGGGTCTATACAACAGAAATCCATTGTCCCACAGTCCTGTAACCTAGAAGTCCAGAATTAAGGTGTCAGCAGGTACATTCTTTGTGCAGACTATGAGAGAAGGATCTGTTCCAGGACTTGCTTTTTTGGCTTGTAGATGGCTGTCCTCATTTGTACATGGGATTCACCCTGTATGTGTATCTCTATGCCCAAATTTTCTCTTCCTATAAGATCATCAGTCATATTGGAGTAGCACCCACCCTAATGAACTAATTTTAACTTGATTACCTCCGTAGAGACCTTATTTCCAACTAAGGTCACATTCTAAAGACCTAAGAGTTAGAACTTTAACATATGAGTTTTTGAGGCACACAATATAACCCCTAACAAAGTGCCCTCGGCCAAAGGCAACCATTCATTTAATACACACACACACACACACACACACACACATGATTATTTATTTATTTATTTGAGAGATAAAGAGAGAGAAGAGAAGCAGAAGGAGAGGGAGAAGCAGACTCTCTGCTGAGCAGGGAGCCCGAAGATGGGCTCAATCCCAAGACCCTGAGATCATGACCTGAGCGGAAGGCAGACGCTTAACCTACTGAACTACCCAGGTGTCTATATATAGACAAATATATATATATTTAATAATTTATCCTGGTATCATGCTGGAACCAGGGACATACTGTGAGGGAGATATGTTCTGTGCCACTAAGGAACAAACAACTTCATTTAGTTACAGAATATTTACTAAAATAAAATTTATTTGGCTTCCTTTCTAAATTTGCACTATGTAATGGTCATGACAGCATTTGAGGAACTTTCTTATGATGAGAATAATTAATATATGTGTGGAGAGTTCACAGATAAGTCTAAAAAATGGTGTTAACAAATTATATGAATCAATTTGTGGGGTACTTACTCAGCCAAAACATCTCTCTCTCTGAGTCTCTGAAAAGTGATGTGCGGTTTCATCAAAATGATCTTTCATGTTCACTACAGTCAGTACTGGGCATTTTAAATTAGTACTTAAAAAAATTAAACTTCACCCTTGTAAGTCTTCTAAATCGCAATTTAATAAGAAAGTTATATATACTGATATTAACATCAAAATTCTTGTCCTATTATGTAATGAATGTATGTCTGTGATAATTCCTTTCAAATTATAACTGAAATATTCTACATTATGGGTGAATATATATCATATCGTTTTTATAAATTTAAAGTTTGCCATGTGTCAGATATGAAATGGGTGTGCTCTAGAACAGCATTTAAATATCAACCCCATGATTATTAGTCTTCAGTTTTGAACATGGAACTAAGTTAACATGTTATATAAAATGATACGTTCAAATAACATATAAATGATATTTCTTTGAAACATTCCATGATTATTTCTCTTTTTAAAAAATTATTTATTTATTTGAGAGAGAGAGAACACACAGGTAGGGGGAGGGGCAGAGGGAGAGGAAGAGAGAGAATCTTAAGCAGGCTCCACACCTAGCAAAGAGCCGGATGTGGGTCTCTATCTCACAACCCTGAGATCATGACCTGAGCTGAAATCAAGAGTCACTCACTTTGACTGAGCCACCCAGGCACCCCCATGATCGTTTCATAAACCACATTTCATTCTCTTCTTTCCTCCAAAGAGAACTCATTAAGGAATATAAATTAGCACTAAGATATATATGGCTCCAAAACAGAAAATAATGTGATTAATCTAAAAATAAATAAGACTGGTAAAGACATCAGAATTACAAAATCAGTAGAAAAACCAAAAAAAAAAACAAAAAACAAAAAACTGAAGCATAAGAAATATGCTAATGAGTACTATCCCACAAATACAACTTTTCAAGACACGCCACTTACTGGAAAGTTCTAGCAAGGAACAGTGTGCTCTGATGAAGCAACTTTGATGCAGGAGGTGAAGAGCCAAAGAATGAACACTGGGAGTCTTGCTTGCTTTCACTCACTAACAGTTTATCAGGTAGCACTACTGAAAAGGTGAAACAATAAAATAAATTCCTTGATATCAGTTTCTGTTTTGATTTCAATCTGGAACAACCTATTGAAAAGGAGATTGCCGAAAAAAGACCATTTTTAACAAGCTTGCAACAGCATGTTGAGTAAACACAACAGGAAACAATTTAATCAGCACTGTCAGCTTCTCAACTTAAGAACTCTTTCATTCTATTAAAAAACTAGAAAAGCAAAATGCACGGAGATCCTCTGATTCAGTGTCTGATAAGATCAACTTTTGCATAAGACTACTTAAAACATCAGAGGTACTTACTTCCACTACTCAGTGGCTGTAACTATGAAGGTGGGGAGCATTAACTCTGCCACTTCATTTGTAATCTCATTTTACCATCCCAATAAGTTAGGAAGTTGATACAATCATTAGTCCGTTTTATAGATGAGGAAACTAAATCCAAGAGTGGCTAACTAATTTGCTCAAAGTCATGCAGCAAGTCAATGGCAAAGATTTCAAATCAAGTAGTTAGATGCCAAATCCCAGTGTGTTGACCACCGTGCTCATGACGCAGTAAAGTCACTACAAGTCCACAACCCCAAATTCCACAAGTAAAAATTATCTTATGCAGTCCAGGAATCATACAGTCCCTTCAACTTAATCTCATTGAATTATGTACTTTAATACAGCTCAATAATTATATCATTATATGTAAATATTAAATCAAAATCATCAGAGCTCATGGAAAGTAGAAGTAACTTTATCTCTCTAGTTCTTAACTTGTTACCAACTTCAACTTAATTTATAAAGATGTAGCTTGAAATCATTATCCAATTATTGCACATACAAAAATTTTATTTTATTTTTCATTTGGTTTGTTCACCTATTTTTCTTTGTTTCCTTCTCTATAATTCAGGCCTATTTACACATAGTAAGTTGCTGCATGGGGAAGTGGAAAGGTAGAAAGGGGCAATTAATTTGCATGGTAAGGAAAAAGAGTCAATGGCTCAGGTTCAAAGAGGATGTGCAAGAGAATCAATGGAATTTGCAATAAAGCAAGGTCAAGATTTCATACTTATCTCTTAGGCAGTGAGTTTGGTGCAGAGCAGCAATTGTCACTGATAAGATAATTTCAGATAGATTTTTAAAAAGTCACCAGGGAATGATGGAGTCAGCAGCATGTAGTTATCAGTGTTAGAAAATTATTCTTCTTTAAAACAGTATTATCTTAAAAATCTGTTCTTCAAGAGATTCATTTCTACATTAATCCTCCCAAGAATCAATTCAATATTTATTATCTATTATATACATATTTTCTTGAAGTTTACCTTCTTGTGGGAACTAGAGACAAACAAAATCACAGTATTGTGTTTTAATTGCAATAATATGGCAAGAGCAAGGTAAAATAATGAATAAATATATTTTAGCATGTTGGTTTCTGTGAGTCAGAGTTTAAAGTGCAGGATATATATCAGGGAGTGCCCTGGTGATCAGTAGCTGTGGAAGAGAGGAAAAGTAGCAGAATTGGGCAGAGTGTGAAGTCAAGCTATTTTGCAGGCATGACATCAGTTTCAGCAAATGCTACAGGGAGCTCTGAAGCTAAAATATTCTATCAGACTTGACCTCGTTGGAAGAAAAGTTCTGGGCCTCTATAGCTTCACCTCAGTGGCTCATTGCATATGGGTCACCTCACTTTGGGAAGACTGTGACCTTGAGTGAGGTGGCTCTCTGGAGCTAACATGATCCTGAAGGTGTCATCTGAAGGCTGCCTGCTGACAGGGCTCCAGCATCTGGGCACCATGTTCTTCCTTGAAGGGAGTCTGGCTGATAATTATTCTATCTGTCACAGTAGTTTCTAAGAGAGCTAAGTGTAGGAGACTATGAAGGAATAAAGCCTTCTTAGAAGAAATTAAGCTTACACTAGAAAGATGAATGGCAAGAAGTCAAGTAAAAAAGGTGGAAATAAACTTCCTGACAAAAAAAAAAAAGTAAGCTTCAAATTCTCTACAGGAAAGATTATGCTCTATATTAAGGGAACAGAAAGTATTTGAGTTTAGATGGAACAGAGAATGCAAGGGCTTCATAAGGCAGGAGGTGATGTCGGAGAGCAAAACTAAGGTAACAAAGTGAATGACCCATTTCCTGCTGTCCATATATGAGACAATAGTTGCAGGATTACTAAGCTGGTTTTTCCATAACAACATATAAGGGAAAGGGCATCAACATTTTACTTTGAAATCTGAATCTGGTGACTTTGGAATGATTTGGAATTAAAATGGGGGGGGGGTCCTCTTTTCCAGAATGGATGAATTTGTCAATACCATTTTTTAATATCTTTTGTAAAAAATGTCATTATATACAGTACTATTAGGTATCACTCAACTTTGTGAGAATGTTGCATTAAGGAGTACATTGTAAAGTGATTAAATTGCTGCTGCTGAAACAATCACCTATATGTCACGGTAATTTCTCAATGACAGGGGTGTTTTTCTGTGTTTGGGATTCTCTACCTATTATCCAAAATAAGTAGAAGAACACATTTCAAAATATATTTTACTGGAAATGTGCTCACTTCTAGAGCTTCAACACGGAACTCATATATTCTCTCAGAGTTAAGATTCTGCAATGCTACTGGTGTCTCTTAATTTTATTATAGCCACAGTTCCTTTTGCTTCAGCTCATTACAGAGACAAATATCCGTTAGTGACAGGTAACTTTTCATTCTAATGCGCCTGTACTACTGATGTCTGGGCCTCTGTGATATTCTATTTTGCACCTGAAATTAGTTTCTGTGTTACAGCTCTGAATGTGTGATAAGAAAAAAGATACAGTAATTTAGATAAACTCCACTAAATGGCTTGACTGAAATAAAGCCAAAATGAAGGTATAAATGGCTGAAGTGATTAAGACTGTCAAGTTCTCTGGGGTACTGGTAGAAAATAAAATAGCTGATGGATTATTATTTATCCATGAATGTGAGTTTGGGGGATTTAATTAAAGATGTTCTATTATATTTTTCAAAGCCTATTTGAAGCTGTAAATCAAAAGCTGCAATAACAGAGAATGTTGCTACTGATCAAAAAACTGGATCTCTGACTGTATTGGGGAAGCCCTTTTCGGAGGGGCCTTTAATGTTTCTATTTAGTGTTTTCTCCTATACATAAATATAAAGAAATAAATATTATTTATTTTTATTTCTTTAAAGTTTTTTTAGACACTGTATGGGTTATGTGTGTGCATACTTATTTATATCCCCACATGTACATATTTGTGTTTATATATGTATATCCGTACATATGTGTATGCACGTGTATACACACACACACACATACACAAATATAAATTTATTTTTGCTTCATGACAAGTACTCGTTCTTAAAGTGGCTTTAAAGAGAAACTTCCTAAATTGTGCTACCAATAAAATTATGATACAAAATCTGTATCAAAAGACAGAACTGAACTCAATATAACATAGATTTTCATAACAAGACCATTTTATATACTGTAATCTTCACCTCTTTTTAAGAAAACTTGACCCATTATTAAAACATGATGAAAATGTCAACATGGGTTAACAAAAACTGGGCCAAATATATGGCATAAATGAACAAAAAATAGGCATGGACAAGATCCTAAAGAGTCAGTGACTTCTATTATACTCCGTTCTCTACTACTAATTAGGATCACTCCATGTACATTGTTTTTAAATCATTTCAAAGACTACACATGAGCTACTATTTTGTAGAGGAGTAAAGATGGTCACAGTTACTTGATAGCCCTCACAATGAAAGGGTGGGTCTGTTTTCTTTTCCCTTGAATCCAGGCTGCTCTGTGATGGCTTTGACTAATAGAATGTGGCATAACTGATGCTTTGCCAGATCAAGGCCTAGTCTTCCAGATGACTAGCAGCTTTTGCTTTGGTCTTTTCGAGTCCTGGGCTGCCATGTAAGATGTTTGACCACCATGATGGAAAGACTGCATGGAAAGGTCATGAAAAAACATGGAAAGGGAGAGGGGCCCCGGGTGAGCTCAACCTTCTAGCTGACCTCACAAAGATGTCAAACATGTCAATTAAGTCATTCTGTGTCTTCTAGACCAGCCTGGTTCCTAACTGATTCTAGATGGCATCCATGGTGTAAAAGAAGTGCCAAGCTGAGCCTTGACTTTCTGGCCCTCATCATCAGAAGAAAGCTTCTAAGCATGAGAGTATTTTGTTACACAGTAGTAGATAACTGGAACAATTTTGGAAGTAAGACAGAACATGCATAAGTATTAATTAGTGTTCCTGAATTTATAGTAACTTGTTTGGTCTACTGTACATTATGCCAGTTTCTTTAATTATACTGACAAAATAATACCATGTATATTTTATCTTCATTATGGTTTGAATCAAGGAAATAAATTTGACTACTTTTTGACTAAGTAAGCCTGTTTGATCAAACACAGATAATAAATTTGATACTATTCAATTATTATACATATAATTATTATATTAAATTTATTATATATATAAAATATGTATAATATTATCTATATATTTATTTTAATTTATGGTGGTTGCATGTAAATAAGAATTTGATCAACACAAATGTCAGGTTGATCATTTAAGGAGTAACATCTTGTTGGGGATTAAATGCAAATTTATCTTCCTTTCTGAACTTATTGTCTGTTTTCTACATACCTTTTGATAAAACAATTTTAATTTAATTTTCTTGCTTTAATACATGTATCTCTGAGTACCTTTTTAAAAGTATTTCTGGATAAAAGTAAATAATTAATGAGAAAAAAACAAACAAATAAATAAATGAATTGGCTTTTGGCATGACAATTTGGGAAGTTTTTGTACTGGTTAATATTTTATAAGTTTAGTTGATAAATCTTAATTGGCATCAGCTTTTCAATTAGAGAGTGGATGATAAATGAGTAAGTCAAACTGTAGCCCATTCATCTCTGTCACTATGACAATCCTAGAACCATGTGCTAATGCCACTGATCATACTTAGCTTGTCTGTCCCATATTTATCCCTGCATATGAACAATGCTAATTAATGCAATTTGTTAGGTATGTCATTGAAGAATGTTTCCTTGAGATCTGGCGAAAGTGGCCATTCCTTTTCACTTTTTTTCTCCTAGACGGTTAATCCTTGGAGGCAGGATTCTCAGTTAGCTTCTTATGGTTTCTTGAGGACTTAGGCAGCAGAAAGGTATAGTAGAATAATATTACTTTTGGTGTCAGGAACACAGGTGCTTGTAAAAATTCAAATTTGAAATAAATTATTCCTAACGTAGGTGTACAGACCACGGTTTGGACATAAGAAAATGAGAAAAATAAGCTTAATTTAGCAAACTTTACCAAAAGGTCAATTCTACTGAGTTTTAAAAACTATCCTTTAGATACTACAAGAGATATAAACTACAGACCAATATTTCTGATGAAAATAGATGCAAAAAATTCTCAACATTAGCAAACCAAATTTAACAGCACATTAAAAGGATCATACGCTATGATCAAGCAAGATTTAACCTTGAGATGCAAAAATGGTTCAACATATGCAAACCAATAAATGTCGCATGCTACATTAACAAAATGAAAGATAAAAATCATATGATTATTTCAATAGATGCAGAAAAACCTTTGACAAAATACAACATCCTTTCATGATTAAAGACTCTCTGCATTGGGTACATAAGGAAAATATCTCAACACAATAAAAGCCATTTACAAGCCCACAGACAACATCATACTCAATAGTAAAACATTATAAGCTTTTTCTCTAAGAGCAGGAACAAAACAAGAGTCTCCACTCGCCACTCCTATACAGCATAGTACTAGATGTCCTAGCCAGAACAATCAGGCAAGAAAAAAGAAATAAAAAGCATCCAAGATCAGAAAGGAAGAAGTAAAATAGTCTTTGTTTGCAAATGATATGATCTTATATATAGAAAATTCTAAAGACTGCACCAAAAAACTGTTGGAACTGATAAATAAATTCAGTAAAGTTGCAGGATACAAAATCAAAAAAAAAAGTTTTTCTATACAGTAACAACAAACTCTGAAAAAGAAATAAAATCATTTCTTTTTTTTAAGATTTTATTTATTCATTTGAGAGAGACACACACACACAGAGACAGAGAGAACGAGGTGGGGGAGGGAGGAGGGAGAAGGAGGTTCCCTGCTGAGCAGGTAGCCTGAGGCAGGGCTCAATCCTAGGACCCTGGGATCATGACCTGAACCAAAGGCAGATGCTTAACCAACTGAGCCATCCAGGAGCCCCAGAAATAAAATAATTTTGTTCACAGTAGCATCAAAAATAATAAAATACTTAAGAATAAATGTAATCAATCAGGTGAAAACTCTGTACCTCTAAAACTACAAGACTTTAATGGAAGACATTGAGGAAGACATAAACAAATGGAAAAATATTTTGTGTTCGTGAAACAGACTAATATTGTTAAAATGTCCATATGACTTTAAGCCATCCATTACATTGAATGCAATCTCTATCAAGATCCAATAGCGTTTTTCACAGAAATAGAAAAAAGTCCTAAATTTTTTATGGAATCACAAAAGACTGTGAATAGCTGACACAATCTTGAGAAAGAAGAACAAAGCTGGAGGCATAACACTTCCTGATTTCAAATTGTACTACAAAAGTATAGTAATCAGAACAGTGTGGTACTGGCATAAACACAGACTCAAAGACCAGTGGAACAAAACTGAGAGCCCAGAAATAAACCTTTGCATAAATAGCCAACTAATATTTGACAAGGGAGCCAAGAATACTTTATGGGAAAAGGATAAACTTTTCAATGAATGGTGTTGGGTAAACTGGGTAATCACAGGCAGAAAAATAAAATTGGACACCTACTTTTTCCACTCACAAAATTGAACCCCAAATGGATTAGAGACTTAAATATAAGACCTGAGTTCATAAAACTTTAGAAGAAAACATAGGGAAAAATCTCCTTGACATTGACCTGGGTAATGATTTTTTACATATGATACCAAAAGCATAAGTAACAAAAGCAAAAAATAAGTGAGACTGCAATAAATTAAAAAAAATTCTACAAAAGAAACAATTAAGAAAAAGAGAAAGCAACCTATAGGATGGGAGAAAATATTTGCAAGTCATGTATCTTACAAGAGATTAATATCCAAAACATATCAAGAACACATATAACTCAACAGCAAAAAGACAAACAAGTCAATTTAAAAATGGGCAGAGGAACTGAATAGACATTTTTCCAAAGACAACATATAAATAAGCAACAGCTACATGAAAAGATGCTCAAAATCACTTATTGTTAGGGAAATGCAAATCAAGGTCACTTCACATGTGTTGGAATGACTACCATCAAAAAATCAAGAGGCAACAAGTACAGTGTGTATAAGTAATGTATATAAGAATGTATACAAAAGGAACCCATGTGTAGCACTGTTGGTCAGAAAGAAGTTGGTATAGACACTATGGAAAACAGTATGGACATTCCTCAAAAAATATATATTTATATATATATATATATATATATATACATATAATGACCATAGGATCCAACAATCACATTTTTGTACATGTCCAAGGGAAATGAAAATTAGATCTGAAATAAATACCTGCATTTTCCTGTTCATTGTAGCATTATTCACAATAGCCATTATATGTAAAGAATCTATGTGTCCATCAACGGATGGATGGATAAAGAAGACACAGTATATATATACAATGGGATATTATTCAGCCACGACGATGAAGAAAATCCTGTCATTTGCAGTAATATGGATGAAACTTGTGGGTGTTATGTGAAATGAAATAAGTCAGAGAGAGAAAGACAAATACTGTAAGATATCACTTACATGTAGAACTCAAAAAAGCCAAACTCATAAAAACAGAAGTAGAGTGGTAGTTACCAGGGGCTGGAGGATGGAGGGAGTTTGGGAGGGTGGGGGGGATAAGGAGACAAGGAGACATTGGCCAAAGGCTACAAACTTCCAGTTATAAGATGAATAACTTATAGTGCATGGACCAATATAGAACATGATCATTGTAGTTAACAATACTGTATTATACACTTGACACTTGCACTTCCTAAGAGAATAGATCTTACATGTTCTCACCACAAAAAAGAAATGGTAGCTATGTGACCTGATAGTGGTGTTAGCTAATGCAATTGTGGTAATCATTTTTCAATATGTAAGTCTATCAAATCAACACATTTACACCTTAAACTTACACAATGATATATGTCAATTATATCTCACAGAGCTGGAAGGAAAATATACCTCAGAAATAAATAAAAGAAGTATTCTTTACTTTAGATATTATCTTTTCTAATTTTATTTATTTATTTATTTATGGCTTTTAAAACATCTTTTTATGAAAGCAAGTTTATAAAGAATGATAGAGAACTTTTTGTTTGTTTATTTGATATTCGTATGATACCTCTCAGATATTTCTCCAAACAAAACTAAACAGATCACTATGTCAAGAAAGTCAAAGTCTGGGAAAGACAACACTTAAAATTTTCTTAGAGTAACAAAAATGTTAAGTTTCATTCAAATATCTAAAAAACTCTTAAGAATCTGCTTTCTCTGGTTCTAATAGTGTCCTTAAGATATTATTTCTTCCCAGCTAAAATAGAGAAGAGAGTATTTTTCTTCCCAATGCACCTCATCCTTGTGACAAACTTACTTAAAATATCTATGAGGAAAGAAATCCCCCTTTCAAGATACTAAGTCGATCTCCTGTCTCACCTGTTTCATACCCTTTGCAACTATCAGGAGGTTTCAACATTGGCAATCAATGTGCTCTTTGGCAAATTGCTTGACCCACATGAGCCTCTCTTTTTTCATTCATCTATTCCTCTAATCTCTTTATTGAGACCCTATTATTGAGCATCCAGCCAATGCTATTTTTAATGGTGGCATAGAGGGAACAAAATGGGTAAAAATCTCTGTCCTCAAGGGACTTCTACTGGAAAGGAACAGGTTGAAACAGCTCAAGAAATAAAACATGTCATTTGGTGACAATTGCCATGGAGTGCTGGGATGGGGTAGGGAATTCACTCTTAAACATGTTTGTCAAGGAAGGACTCAGTGAAAAGGTAACTTTTAAGCAAAGACCTGAAGATTGTAAGAGAGCTAGGAATCTAGGCGGTAGGTGTTCTAGGGAAAGGAGGAAATGGATCTAAATAAAGGACTGAGTCGAGAATGTGCCTGCCTTGTACAAGAAAAAGGTGGGAGGTCTGTACCTACAGCAAATTAAAGAAAGGGTTTAGTGGTAAGAGGTAAGGTCAAGGAGATGCTCAGGGGCCAGGCACCATAAGTGCTGGCAGGCTTCATTAACTTTGATTTTCATGAAGGGGGCTGCCATTGAGGAGTTTTGAGCAGAAGAGTAACAGGAGCCAGTTTGTGTTTTTAAAACATCACCCTGCTGCTGTGATAGGAGCAGGCTAGAGAGATGAAAAGGAGAAGCTCAGAGGCCAGGTGGGAACGTTTTGTGCTTAAATCAAGGTAGTAGCAAGTGGATACATTCTAAGAAAAATTAAAGGGTTGAACCATATTTATTCATTTAGTTAAAAAGAATTTAATAAATACTCATTAGATGCCAGGCACAGTTCTAAGAGCAAGACATACACTAGGGAAGAAAACAGAGCAGCCCTTACTTACGTCAGTCTGATATCTAATGAAGTTCTTTAAGATGTAAGCCAGCTCTCACATTCTCAATATAGTTCAGAGATGTCCGGAAAATGTACTCTTTTCAATGGGAGAAATAAAAAGAAACAAACACATAGCGCCATAGGTTGTGATTGAAAAAACAGAGTGGCTAGTAGATGATGTTGCTAATAATTGCCTCATCTTCCATCAGCATTTCAATAAGAAGCCAGTGAAAAAGGAGGATGGAGTATCTAAAAAATGTTAATCATCTGCACAGATGTCTGCTCTTTCTGAGGAATTCCTATCCCCACTTTCAGCTTCGCAAAGCATGTCTCTTTATGGACCACGTTATTAATGAAATGGAAAAGAATGTGCAAGAAAGCCTGCTGTTGTCTGAAATTATCTTTACTTCTAGACTGCCACTGGCAATAACTGTCTCTTCTCCAGAATTCCGGAACAGTGAATTCTTTCTTCACCAGATTAAAAGCAAAAACAATAAAAGCAAAACAGAACAACAACCACAGGGGAAAAAATATCTTACCATTATGGAATCATACTTTTGTCATTGTACGTGCAACTCTTTAGCAATTCAATTTGTTTTTAATAATCTGAGATTATTTTTTGAAGATTATCAACAAAGTAGCTGATGATTAAGATAAAGCCCTCTATTGATTATTATCCCAAACAGAATATGTCAATAAGAACTTCAAAAAGCTATAATTTTCTAAGCTATCAGTACTGAATTCTAGCTGCCATATGGATATTTCCTGGTAAACAGCTAGTCATCATGGTTTGGAAAACTGAGAGGATATAAGCGACCTGCCTTGATGGGCTATAGCTTTTGGGAGGGTAGTCATCAAAGTTTCTATGAGGTCTTCCAATACTCTCTTTGTCTAGAACCAGAGCCCTTGCAACCATGTAGGGTAGAATCAGAGGGGTTTCACTTTTTCTAATTTATAATGGTTTAGAAACTTAAGGCTAAAATACTTTGAGTGTGTGTGTATTATGTGTATATATAGATAAATAGATTCAAAACATATATATTATATATGTGTGTATATATATATAGCTTCCCTTTTATCTATATTCAGACATAGCTTCAAGTACATCTTATAGCAGTTGCTCTTAACCAAAAGTACAAGTCAGAATTACTTTGGGGGTTTGATATAAAAAAGACATATGTAAATTCTTATCCTAGACATGAATATTCTGACTGAGTAGATAGGCACGAGACATAAGGATTTACATTACAAAATTGTCCTCCAGAGTTTTGTTGCTCACTGTATGTTAGACTTCATAACTTGAATGATTCTTTTAATGGAATCCATTTATAGAGCTGGCTGAAAACATATATATTTAAATACATATTAAATATATGTATATGTAATATGGATGGATGGGTGTGTGTGTGTGTGTGCATAAACATACACACATATACATACTTATATTTTTAAATACATCACTGAGCTGGCAAGAAATAAAGACTCAGCAGATGTAAAAACTCAAGTGAAAGCAGAAATCCTGGAAGGTTAGCAAATGCCAAAGTCAGCTTTTGACTTCTTTTTATCTCCAAATCTTGATAACTTTGAGCTTCTGTTTTGACAAAGTGCAGTACGCAGGAGATAAAGCCCAAGTTTCACCCCATATGGGGAGGATATTAGAAAACCTTAAATAAAGCTTAGACCCTAAGGAATAACAACTCAGTATAAAGTTTAATGAGAACTAAACAGAATTCTCTAAGAAGAATATTTACCGGTCTTGACGTTGGCAATAAACAGAAAAATTAAAAAACCCAAAACTAAAACAAACAAGAGAAAATTAATAGAATTTTCATAATTACAAACTGGCATGCACGCAATTCTTCAGTTTGTGTCCTAGGTTTTATGCTACCTGTTTGAGCACATAACATCATGAGACAAATTTAAAGTAGATAACAAGTTTGGTGGGGTTCACTGGTAACTATGACAGCAATGCCAATTGTTCATTGAAGAAATGCAATTTCAATAAGATCTCAAATAATTTGCTTAGAAAATATTTCCCAGGAAAATGAGCTTGCAGTGAAAAATCACAAAATAAACAAAGAAGCAAGGCAGCATGAATGAAAACAAGTAGAAATAAAAGAATCAAACTTACAAAAACTTTTGATATCAAAATTAATTAACAAACCAAACTAACTCATTATGCTTCAAGAAAAACTTGAAATAATTAACACAAAATTAGAGAGCAATGAATCAATAAAGTATACTTAAAAATAACCTAATAGATATTTTAGAAATAAAAATAATTGATATTAGAAATTCAGTAGAATGGATTAAATTTCAGTGTAGATACAACTTTTCCTTAACACATTGCCCTATAAAGCTAAATAATATTTTGAGGACACACTTGTTGGTGTGAACAACTACTCAAGTATCTTTACAAGCCATTTATTTCATATCGTTCCATGTTCAACCTCATTTTATAATCATTATACTGGGTTGCATATTCAGAGACTATTATATTTTCATTAATAAGTAAATATTAAAACAGGATTCTTTAGACTGCGAAATGATTTAGGAAGTCCAACGGGCAATATGTTATAATATTATTTTATTGTATTTTGTAATAATATTTTACAAAGATGATTGAAGCCATATATAGTCCCTTCTATGCATTTATAAAAGTGGGACATGTAAAAAGAGATAAAACATGGTCTGATAAGATTAAAATTATAAAACAATAGTAAGAGTGCATTTTCTCAATTCTACTTCTTCATTCTCCCTGCCCCCCCCTTTTTTGGATGAAAGCAAATCTATGCTTGGAGAGCTATTCATGTAGAGTAAATGATTCAAAGAAATATTCTGTGGATGCCAACCTTCCTTATTAGAGTACAGTCTAAGAGGACTCCTATTACCCAAAACAATTGCTAGTTATCAACATGGGAAAAAAAAAAAAAAAAGAAAACTGTACTTAATGTCTAAATCAAGCACAGGGATGTGAATGGTACATGATTGTTTATTTTTCCCTTCAATTAGCTTAAATAGATGTTGATATATCATAACAGGTAAGACTAATATACACTAAAAAGTGAGTTTCTTTGTATTAATCTGAAACCTGAACTCAAAGGAGAAGGAGGTTTCAAGAATTTATTTTAAGCATATCTTTTAGTGATGCTTCTAAGGAGACATAAAGGCTTAAATGGGCTTTTAAAAGAAAGTGAGAAGAGTAAGCTTGTGAGCACCACAGGAGTCTGAAGTCCATCACCGACGAGACTCACTGCTAAAACTGTCTACCTGCTACTTCATTCCTCTGTGTCTCTGTTTGTTCCACGTCACCTCTCTTTTCCTTAAATTTCAGTTACTCATTTTTTATGTTTTTGTTACCTATGTTTTCTGAAAGAAATATGCAACAGAAAGACTAAAATAACAAATACATATAGCAATGTTTATTATGTAAAAGATGAAAATACCAAGTTTTAAAAGCATAGCCAAATTAAGCATCTTTGGATTATTAGATATTTCCATGTGAAGTGGCAAATGTTTGATAGTTGACTTGATGGGGGGGAAAAAGCCCTGATTTGGAACATTTGCACATTTCCATGAGGAAATATTCTCAATGTGGCTATTTTCAAGCTCCCAGTGTGGGGTAACAGAACATGGAATTGATTGGGAAAAAATGTTAGCAACACAACAGTCCAGTACACACTAGCTCCACACACCACCACAATAATTTGTCATAAAATAACTACAGCTCTGAGGACTCCCAGGGCACTATAGTGATATATAAATATTGAATTATTATCTCTTGAATAAAACTTGATAATTAAACTCTTGTACAATTGTACTGAATTCCTCACTGCTAATCAGAAATTCAGGTGTTCCCATTTAGTTCAGTAAGAATGATCAAAAGAAGGTTTTCAGGATTGCAAGGCATTTTAAATGGTCAACTAAAATTTTCCATACACCAAAAACAAAACAAAGAAATACAACATATGTATACATTTATAGTATGTAGATTACATATATAGTTTATCTTTAACTGTGTATACCTATGAACCTATTCTGCATCATAAATGTGCTGTGAAATTCAACATTCCACAAACATTTATTTAACACCTACTATATGTTCCAGTGTGAGATGTTTGGAAAAAACAACTGAATCAGATATAAATAATGTCACATGTGTTATATACATAAATACATACACTTTATATATATAAAATAATGTCTTACACATGCATGCACACACATTTTGCATGCTAACTATTGGCAGTGAAATGCTTGTAGCGCAAATCTTTCATTGTTTAAACAGAATCTATTATATAATCATTGCCTAAGTGAAAACCTTGAAAGAGATCAGTAGGAAACAAATGTATTCCAACAAAAAGATAAAATATTGCATTTTTTCATCTTTTTCTCCACTTGTTAATAAGAGTTTTAATGGGCAATGCTAAAAAATAAGGGTGCTAAGCATCAATGTTTGGTTCCCAAAAGCTTCACTTTCATAAATGCAATAACATCTGGCAGTAGCATAAGTAGTTAATTTAGAGTGGACATTCTGAGCAACCTTTTTTCTGTTTACCAACTACTTTGGGTGACTTTGATTTATATAGATGGGCAAGTGACATAATTAGATCCTTTGCTAGAATTCATGTAAGAAATGTCTCATTATTATTTTTTAAAAACAGTATACAGCATATATAAGAGGTATGCAGTGGGTAAAAATTGCCCACACACATATGATAATAATTGTAACTTCTTATAATTTCATGTTTATTTTTATGTTTAATATTATGCATATGTAACAATATCAACAGTGCTGAACATTAACAATACTTGCAAAACATTAGGTTAAATAACAGATGGGTGACCTTATCTTCCTAGGATTACTTCAAAAATCTGGAGTTTACATTCTCCATGCTCCCCAAGAGGCTTATCAAGATCAACACTCTCACTACCCAGCTGTGTTTATTGGTCTGTAGATCCTGAAAACATAAGTGAAGATTCCAATAACCAAATCAGTAATTTGGAGCTTTCTCATAGGAGAAAAAAAGAGAATCCTGAAGTTTCTAGGTTTTTTTAAAATGTAAAATAGTAAAAGACCATGGCATGGATTTAAAAGAAAAAAATACAATTTTTCTTTTAACCCTCAGTATACTAAATATTATACAATTGATAAGTACCATGAAAAAAATTTTCCATAATGTTCAAACAGAATAAATTAGCATTAAATGGATGCTACTGGAGGGAAAAAAGAGTAATAGTGTAAATAAATTGAGCCAGGCAGGGTTTAAACTGCCGGTCTTCTTAAGGGTGCTCTTTAGCTGATTGATAAAAGGCCAAACTTGACTGACTCACTTAACCCTTTATTATACTTCTTATACTTATTAGGTAAATGTTGCCAAAGTTCAGTCTCCAACAACCAAATATTAAAGAAAATAATAATCAAGTTTAAAATCTTACATATTTCACCTGTTAAAAATGGTATATATTTCCAAATCAAGCACATAGCATATAATGGAAATTTAATTATGGCCAATAGTGCACATGTAGCCACACTTTAAGAACATAATTCAGTTTCAATCATCTCCTTATTTCAAACAATAACAAAATAATAAACTAAAGGATTTGGAGTGGAGTAACCTGATAATAATCTATAAAAACTACTATAAAAAACTACAAACATAGATTCCCAAGAAATTCATTGTATTTTTATTCAGGTCTAATTAACATACAGTGTTCTATTAGTTTTCTGTGTACAATATAATGTTTCAACAATTCTATACACTTACTCAGTCCTCATCAAGATAAGTGTACTCTTTTTTTTTTAAGTAGGCTCCACCCCCAGCATACAGCCCATCACAGGTCTTGAACTCATGACCCTAACATGATCTGAGCTGATACCTGAGCTGAGATCAAGAGTTGGATGTTTAACTGACTGAGCTACCCAGGTGCCCCAAGATAAGAGTACTCTTAATCCCCTGCACCTATTTCACCCATTCCCCCACCTAACTTTCTTCTGGCAACCACCAGTTTGTTCTGTATATTTAAGAGTCTAGTTTTTTGTTTTGTCTCTCTCTCTTTTTAAATTTTGTTTGTGCTTTTTCTTAAATTTCACATATGAGTGAGGTCACTCATAATTTACTTTTGCTTTTCGTTCCCTTGCCTCTGAGACATATCTAGAAAAATGTTGCTACAGCCTCTGTCAAAGATATTGGCACGTGTGCTTTCTCCTAGGATTTTTATGGCTTCAGGTCTCACATTTAGGTCTTTAATCCATTTTGAATTTATTTTTGTGTATAGTGTAAGAAAGTGATCCAGTATTTTTTTTCTTTTTCTCTCTTTCTTTCTTTCTTTCTTTCTTTCTTTCTTTCTTTCTTTCTTTCTTTCTTGAATGTAGCTGTCCAGTTTTCCCAATACTGTTGGTTGAGGAGACTTTTTCCCATTGTATATTCTTGACTGTTTTGTTGTAGATTAATTGACCACTAAAAGCATGCATTTATTTCTGGACTCTGTTCTGTTCCATTGATCTGTATGTCTGTTTTTGTGCCCATAACATACTGCTTTGATTACTACAGCTTTGTAGTATATCTTGAGATCTGGGATTTGATATCTCCACCTTTGTTCTTCTCTTTCAAAATTGTTTTGGCTATTCAGGGTCTTTTGTGGTTACATAAAAATTTTTAGGATTATTTGGTCTAGTTCCGTGAAAAATCTGTTTTTTGTTTTTTGTTTTTTGGTTTTTTTTTTGATAGGGATGGGATTAAGTCTGTGGATTGCTTTTGATAGTAGACATTTTAACAAAATTGGTTCTTCCAAATGTTGTTTTTCAACTGTTTAAAATTTTATTTTTATTGTGAGAAGACATGTTTGTTGTTAATGTTTTTTAAGTCTACATACTTCAAAAGAGTAATTAGGGATAAAAACACAAATTGGGGGAAAAATATAAATTGCTTTAAAATTCAATTCTTCCCAACAAATTTGCCCTTTTATCTACAGCTTCCCTGTTCTCACATATTTTCATTAAAAATAAAATAAAACCAAGCTAAATGAAAGAAAGAACGTAGAATTAGAAATATATTACTCATATGTGTGAATACTTCTCTTAAGTCAAATTAGGTCTCTCTCCTCCACACTTTAATAATGAGTACAGTAGCTAGCATTTATTGTGTGCTTACTGTGTGCGAGCTACACCTGTACTAAGTATCTGTATTATGTCATGTGATCCTGTCTTTTTTTGGTCATATAATCCTCTTAAATCCCTACATGACAGATAAAATAGATATTTACATTTTATAGATGAGGATGAGAAGGAATGGAAGTAACTTGCCCAAAGTCACATATCTGGTAAATTTGGGGGTCAGAATTTGAGCCTCTGAAGTTTTATTCCAGACCTTTAGCTCTTTAGCAACATATAAGATTTTCAAAAAAAGGAAGTAAGAAAAAAGAAGGAAAGAATCAAGAGTCCCTACTTCAGTAAGGAGTACTGAAGAACAAAACATGATATAACACAGAACTACTGTAATACTGGCATGAGAAATTTGGAAAACTGTTCAAAATGACATTGCCATACTTATATTGGGAAAGATGAACTTTAAAACAAAGACTAATAAGAGACTACGATGGACTCTACATAATAATAAAGAGGACAATCCAAGAGGAGGATACAAGGATTATAAATATTTATGCACCCAACATGGAAGCACCAAATACATAAAACAGTTAATAAAAAACATAAAGGAAATAATCGATAGTAATACAAGAATAATAGGGAATTTTAACAGCTCACTTACATAAATGAATAGATCATCCAAACAGAAAATCAACAAGGAAATAGTGGCTTTGAATGACATACTGGACAGATGGATTTAACAGACATATTCAGAACATTTTATCCTAAAACAGCAGACTACACATTCTTTTCAAATGCACATGGAACATTTGCCAAAATAGATCACATATAAGGTCACAAAACAAGTCTCAACAAATTAAAAAAAAAAATCAAAATCATACCATGCATCTTTTCTGACAAGGCTATGAAACTAAAAGTCACCCACAAGAAAAAATTTGGAAAGACCTCAAATACATGGAGGTTAAATAACATGTTACTAAACAATGAATGGGTCAACTGAGAAGTCAAAGAAGAAATAAAAAATTACATGGAAACAAATGAAAATAAAAACACAACTGTCCAAAATCTTTTGAATGCAACAAAAACAGTCTAAGAGGGAAGTGTATAGCAATACAGGACTACCTCAAGAAGCAAGAAAAATCTCAAATAGACAACATAACCTTAAACCTAAAGGAGCTAGAAAAAGAATAATTGACAAAACCCCAATCCAGCAGAAGAAAGGAAATAATAAAGATTAGAGCAGAACTAAATGATATAGAAACAATACAAAACAAACAAGCAAAAAACAATAGAATAGATTGATGCAACCAGGAGCTGGTTCTTTGAAAAGATCAACAAAATTGATAAAAAGAGAGAGAACCCAAATAAACAAAACCATTAATGAAAGAGGAGAAATAACCAACATCACAGAAATACAAACAATTTGAAAACCTATATGCCAACAACTTAGACAAAAGAAATGGATAAATTCCTAGAAACATGTGACCTACCAAAACTAAAGCAGAAAGAAATAGAAAATTTGAACTGACCAAATATCAGCAATGAAACTGAATCAGTAACCACAAAGCTCTCAAAAAACTAAAGTCCAGGACCAGATGACTTCAAAGGTAAAGTCAACCAAACATTTAAAGAATTGATACCGATTCTTCTCAAACTATTCCAAAAAAAAGAGAAGAGGAAGAAAAACTTCCTAATTTATTCTAGAAGGCCAATACCAAAAACAGACAAAGATACCACAAAAGAAGAGAACTATAGGCCAATATCTCTCATGAATTTGGATGCAAAAATTCTATACAAAATATTAGCAAACATAACCTGACAATAAATTTTTAAAAATCACATACTACAATCAAGTGGGATTTATTCCCAGGATGCAAAACAATCAATGTGATACATCACATCAATAAAAGAAAGGATAAACACTATATGATCATTTCAATAGATGCAGAAAAAGTGTTCAATGAAGTACAACATCAGTTTATGATTTAAAAAAAAAACCCTCTGTAAAGTATGTCTAGAGGGAACGTACTGCAACATAATAAAGGCCTTATATGAAAAACACACAACCAACATCATACTCATTGGTGACAAACTGAGAGCTTTTCCCCTAAGATCAGGAACAAGACAAAGATGTCCAATTTTACCACTTGTATTCAACATAATCCTGGAACTTCTAGCCACAGGAATTAGACAACATAAAGAAATAAAAAGCATCCAAATTGGTAAAGAAGAAGTAAAACTCTCACTATTTGCAGATGGCATTATGCTGTAAATAGAAAACCCTAAAGACTCCACCAAAAAACTACTAGAACTGATAAATTAAATCAGTAAAGTTATATACAAAATCAACATACAGAAACCTGTTGCATTCATGTACACTACTAATGAAGCAGGGAAAAGTAAAATTAGGAAAACAACCCCATTTAAAAGTTCACAAAAAGCAATAAAATGTCTAGGAATAAACTTAACCAAAGAGGTGAAAGACCTATACTCTGAAAACTGTAAAACACCGATGAAGTTCAAGACGTCTACAGAAAAGGAAAGGCATTTTATATTCATGGGTTGAAAGAACAAATATTGTTAAAATGTCTATACTAATCAAAGCAATCCCTATCAAAACACCAACAGCATTTTTCACAGAACTACAACAAAAAAATCCTAAAATTTGTATAGATTCACAAAAGACCTCGAGTAGCCAAAGCAATCTTGAAAAAGAAAAACAATACTGGAGGTATCACAATTTCAGATTTAAAGTTATATTACAAAGCAGTAGTAATTAAAACAGCTTACCACTGGCATAAAAATAGATACATAGATCAATGGAATATAATAGAAAACCCAGAAATGAACCCATGATTATATGGTCAATTAATCTTTAACAAAAGAGAAATGAATATATAATGGGAAAAAGTCTCTTCAACAAAAGAATGAAACTGGACCACTTTCTTTCACCATACACAAAAACAAATTCAAAATGGATTAAAGACCTAAATGTGAGACCTGAAGCCATACAAATCCTAGAAGAAAGCACAGGTAATTTCTCTGACAGCAGCTATAGCAACATTTTTCTAGATATGTCTTGAGGCAAAGGAACAAAAAGGAAAAATAAACTATTGGGGCTATGTCAAAATAAAAAGCTCCTGCACAGCAAAGGAAACAATCAACAAAACTGAAAGACAATCTACTGAATGGAGAAGATACTTGCAAATGACAGAGCCAATAGAAGGTTAGTATCCACAATATACAAAGAACTGATTACAACTCAACACCCAAAAAACAAATAATCCAATTTAAAAATGGGCAGAGGACCTAAAGAGACTTTCTTTTTTTCCAAAGAAGACATACAGAAAGCCAATAGATACCTGAAAAGATACTCAACATCACTCATCATCAGAGAAATGCAAATCACAAGTATAATAAGATATCACCTCACACCTGTCAGAATGGTTATAATCAAAGACACAGAAACAACATTGTTGGGGAGCATGGAGAAAGAGAAAGCCTCCTGCGCTGTTGGCGGGAATGCAAACTGGTGCTGCCCTTTTGGAAAACAGTATGCAAGTTCCACAAAAAATTAAAAATAGTACTACCCTAAGATCCAGTAGTGTGATTACCCAAAACACAAAAACCTATTTCAAAGGGATATATGCACCTTTATGTTTATTGCAGGGGTGTAATAGCTAAACTATGCAAGCAGCCCATGTCCATCCATAGATGAATGGATAAAGAAGATATGGTATATATGCATAATGGAAGATTATTCCGCCATAAAAAAGAATGAAATCTTGTCATTTACAACAACATGGGTAGAGATAGAGATAGAATACAGCTAAGTGAAATAAGTCAATCAGGGAAAGGCAAACACTATATAATTTCACTCATGTGGAATTTAAGAAACAAAACAAATAAGCAACAAGAAAAAAAGAGAGAGAGAGAAACCAAGAAACAGATTTTTAACTATAGAGAACAAACTGATGGTTATCGAAGGGGAGATGTGTAGGAGGGATGGGTGAAATAGGTGTTGGGAATTAAAGAGTAGAGTTATGAAAAAAATTTAACTAAAAAAAAAGACATATCTCAGTCTTCATGCTTCAAGGATGGAAAATTAAACATTCTGAACATCAGAACAACCAACGAATCTACACACACATTTCAGACGCAGTCTATTTCCTGCTCTGTGGTAAATTTTGTGGGGTTCCATTTTGTTTTGTTTTATTTTTTATTTTTGGGAAAGATTCCATTATGATGTGAATTTTAGAGATTTGTTTCTATACAAAATGTCTTTCGTACAACATATTATGTATATCTAACTCTATTTAGTAATCATTTAGGCTCTTCCATGTACCAACTGGTTTTCCAAGTATATAGTTTTAACTGCTTTCACTCAAATACAGGGAAAAAAGTTGTGACTAGGACAAATTAAGTCATTCCTAAGATTAAAATTAAAACATTCCCCTCCATCCCATCCCAAGGAAATTTTTTTCCCAGGGAAAACAGAACAGGCCACTGTTACTGTAAATTATATCCTTACTACTATTATTGGTAGTGTTTCCAGAATAATATATATTTAAAACTCATTGTGAATATGAATTTTGAAGGAAGACTATTTCATAGATAAATAAATAAGCAGTGATTCATATTATGATTACACATGTTGCTTAATCTACAAAATGTGGGGGACAATTGTGCTTTTAAAGAATTTGGTGGATTTAGCCAGAATTCATTTAGAATTTTGAAAAACATACATTAGCAAACACTTAATCCTTATCAGGTCTTCAGAATGTTAGTTCTTTTAAGTTACCATCTAGCTATGATTCATAGTAAAAAAGTATGTAATAATATGAGACTTTAGTAAATGGTGAATAATCAAATACATATAAAATTGGAAAAGTTATTTTTCCTGCATTCATTTTAATAAAGAAAATGAAAGTGTTTCTGTATTTTAAGGATCAAACTGTCAACTATAAATCCAGTCTAGTGCCACATAATTGTTTGCTCAAAAAATGTAAATGATTTTGATACTTGATTTTATTTTTAGACTAAGTTTTCACATCAAATGCACATGAGTTTATTTCACACTGATGAAAAACTGGAAAATATTATGTGGCAGGAAGGAAAATTATAAAATTTTCGAAAAAAATCCTAAAATAGTCCAGGTGTAAAGAAGTTGCTTGCATTCTTTATTGCCAAAATATGACTTTTAAATTACTGTAGCAAAATCAACCCCTCTCAAATCAAGTAGTGTATGGAGAAGAATTAATAGAGTCAGAATAAAGAAAAGGAGAAATAAGGAAATGAACAAACTTGTGAGAGGTAAAAACAGAAGGGGAGGGAAATTGGTATGAAAAATGCTCTTAACTATTTCATGGTATTTGAACCATCTGAGAACATGGTGAGAGCCAGAACTATGGTCTACAAAAATACCCATACACATACATTCAAAAGTTCTGCAAAATGCAAGTGTGTATGTTATTTCTAGAGTTGTGCAGCTTCATTAAAGTTAACCCCATATCCCCTAGATCAGGAATTTTTGGCCCAAATCGAAGATCCAGACCTAGCGTGAGGGTTGGATGTCAAAACTAAAAAATGATAAGCTATAAGGTATAGGAGTGTGCAGATATGATCCTCTTACAATAGAGAGCCCAAGGGGACAACCTCTTACCAAACTGCTCCCACGAAATCACAATTACTGAGATTTTATTGGCCCCATCGACAGGCCCAGTAACAAAGGTGAAGGCAAACCCACCAGCTTTGTCTTATCATTCAGGTTATAAATACTTGTTAATTAAACCAAACTCATGAAAATTTGGGGGGGGGGATTAAAATTATAGCTCCAGGATCCACTACTGGAATTGTGTGGATCTCAGAGAAAAGTAAAGAGGCTCAATGCTTAATGGATGTTAGTCATATCAGGAAACGGAAGTTGACAAAGGAATCCTGGAATCCAGAGATCAGTATCAGGGGATGCAGGCCAAGCCTCTTCCCCACCTATAGAAAAGAGATGAAAGACCAATTGTTCCAAGGCAATACCTTTCGTCAATATCTAGATTGCTTACCCCTAGGGAGGTCCGTAATCTAGTAAAATGCAAGTGCTCTCCTTTGCTGTGGCTATTGCTTTTACTGTGTACAGCCTGGATAATAGGGTTGCTAGTAGACCCCTCAGGCCTAACCTGTCCCAGAAGTGCTGAAACAAAATTAGCCAGATGTGCAATTTCACCATAGGATGGGTGAGTGTCCGGTGCCTGGAGGCCCTGTTAGAAGGGCTTCAGCCGCCATCCTCCGGGCATGGATTTGACTCAGAACTCACATCCCTCTACACTTAATGATGCCAGTAGGAGGAATTCATAAAATGAGTTCCTTTCTCTCTTTTTTTTTTTTAAAGATTTTATTTATTTATTTGACAGAGAGAGACAGTCAGTGAGAGAGGAAACACAAGCAGGGGGAGTGGGAGAGGAAGAAGCAGGCTCCCAGGAGAGGAGCCTGACGTGGGGCTCCATCCCAGGACTCCGGGATCATGCCCTGAGCCAAAGGCAGATGCTTAACGACTGCGCCACCCAGGTGCCCGAGTTCCTTTCTCTTAAACCATATCTCAAATTATATCCCAGGCAGAATGGACCTCCCTGAGTAACCAAATCAGGCTCATCTGGATGGGAGGTTTGTGCTATACTGATCCTACCACAGTCTTAATGGCACCAACTCCAGATTATAAAGCTACCATCCACAAAATGTCCCTACCATTAGGCCATCATTGTGCTAAGAATCTATATGCAGTGTGGATGGAGTCCTCATAAAGCTCATAGGTATCTTGGGCTCCTTTGCAAGGTTATCTCTGACAATTTGATGGAGCTGAGATTTCTTCTACTACGAGTAGAACTAATACTTACAATTCAGTCTTGAGCCAGGCCTCTAACATATATGCTTATAATCTAACATCAGCAAGCCACCCTTACCCTTCATGGATCTCTACTTGGGAAGGCCACCCTATCTCTGGCTGAATACAACATTTGGCCTAAATACAGCATCTCCTCAAAGGCTCTCTAGCCCAAGAGCTCACCATTAGAGATGACTGCATCTCAGAGGTAAGGCCACACCAAAGAAAACAAGGAAGTTAACAACATGTCCCAACTTTCCTGTACATTGGGACTCTGCCTCCCACCCCCCATCGCTTCTGAACCAGGAGGGAAATGGCTGTGGTGACTGTCATCCTGGAAGCCAAGATGCAAAAATTCTTGCTTCTGAACCTAGCCTTCATCAGAACACTTGCAGAATCTTGAGTAAGCTCCCTGATGACTGCCTGGCAGAACTAGATATCATTTCAGTCTTATGGAAAGCCAAGCCACGTATTGTAAACCACACTAGCCACAATAAAACACTTCTTCACAATACCCTTAGTTTGACCTACTGAGATTCATGGTTAGGGACCTCTCGGGGCACTCTCAATGTACTAGATTACACATTTTGCTTTCCACCTGATGCAGACTCTCCTCTCTGCATCTTCACCACCTCTGCAAACACCTCTTCCATACCACAAATTGCCACCCCTACTCCTGTCCACACAGGATCCTCTCTGTTGCACACAATGACCCTGCTTTACACTATAACCAAATGGACCAAATTCAACAAATCAAATGTATCCCTATAAAAATTTGAAAGACCCAGGCTTTATGTGTAAAATGATGTTGGATCTATCCCCACAGAGGGCCAGACCTAGTTCCATCTCACTATCTATCCTGAAGCTCTTCCTAGTGATCTGTCCCTCATGCTAATTCCCTCTAAAACACCTTGAGTCTCATTGAATCTCACCAAACCTCCACTCCTTTTGGTCCAAATTGACCAATCTGGCCTTAGCCCCAGAATGCTAAGACATTCCCCACCAGGGACCCTCTTCAAACACGTAGCCCAGGTCCTTCCTCTCCATCTGCCTGCATTCTGCCTTGATTTCCCAGTGTGGCCCTTCAAGGTGTGCTGTATACCACCTCCAGGACCTGTTAATAATAAACTCTATGTCACTTCCCCTTATGATCTTTGGTTGAACATTGGCTCACATCCGACAAACCCATGCTCTACTTAACAAATGTTACTTTAACAAAGTTACAGCAAGGAGCCTGGGCTTTTCTACACGTTGGTCTCCTGGTTTTTCTGCCTGACTTCTTATCCTTCAGTTCTCAGTTTAAATATTATTTCCTCAGCCTCTGACAATCATATATAAATTAGAACCCTCACCTCATTCCTCTTTCCAGAAATAGTTTTTAATCAAATTATCTTATTTTTATCCATCTTTGTATTTATCACAATTTACTAAGTTGTTTACTTCTCTGTAGTCTGTCCCCCTGAACTAAACCATCCACATCTTGTTTATTATCCAATATGTGGCACAGTGATCTGCAAATAGTAGACTCACAATAATTATCTGCTGGACTGAAAAGAACGAGTGGGTAGACTCTATACATCAGAACTATAAAGGATTTCTAAATATCTTCTGTAATTCCACTTTCAGACATCTTTTAGGATTTTGAAGAGGAAAAAAAGAGTTTAGAACTAGAGCACTAGAATTTTAGTAATTTTTGCCAGTGAATTATGCTGCCAAGGAACAAACAAGAAATGTGAAATAATAGTCCTCATTTGTCATAGTCTTGGGTATTTGTATTTATGTATTTGTAACTAAAATATTTTGCAGAAAGGCAATAAATAGTTCACCAGTAGTCATCATTATAAAATGATATATTTAAAGCCACTAGTATGCATTTAAAATTATTTTAGATTGAAGAATACATATAAAGTAAGTCAGGTTTTTTTCCAAAGTTATTAATTTAATCAAAAGTAGATACAAAATAACCCAACAATAAAACAACGCACATCACTCTTTCAGGGCACTTTTCTTTTTTTTTTTTTTTAAAGATTTTATTTATTTATTCGACAGAGATAGAGACAGCCAGCGAGAGAGGGAACACAAGCAGGGGGAGTGGGAGAGAAAGAAGCAGGCTCATAGCAGAAGAGCCTGATGTGGGGCTCGATCCCGGAACACCAGGATCACGCCCTGAGCCGAAGGCAGACGTTTTAACCGCTGTGCCACCCAGGCGCCCCCAGGGCACTTTTCTGCTAGTTAACTGTCTGTTCTACAGATCCATCCTTCCTTTTCCTCTTTCCTTCCCATCTCCCTAAATGAAGTATTTTTTTTTAGCTTCTCAAGAACAAATAGGTTTGTGACTCTAAAAGCCTAATAGGAATGACACCCCACACACATTAGAAGTCTAGCAAGTGACACAGCAGATGACAAACACAGATGGAAATTTCACTGCTTTCCTGGGATCTGTGAATTCCAAACATTTAGAGACATCTTCTCCTTTCTCCACCCCCTCTTCCTGTCAGCTGAGCAAAGAGGCAAGACTGGCTTTATCAATTTTCTTAGTTATCCCCTGTGCTGTTTAAGGGATTTAAATACGATTTTCAGATACTATGCTTTAAGAAACTGATTACTAAAAAATGAATAAGATTGTTTCTGGCATCTAGTTTCCAAGATATTGAATGGGATTGGAAGCCTCTGTGGCCCCTTCAGATTAAACCACGGGTACTGATATTAATTCATCTTCCTGCCTTGGGTATTCCATTTGTGAGGCGATTAGGCTGAAGGATTACAGCAACATTCCTTCAGAAATTTTCTTTGAGAATCAGGTAGCGAGGGACCACAGAATCCTTGAAATTTAAAATTAGAGAGACAAGCAACAGCAATGACCACAACAAAGCAGCAAAGAGGCTACATTTACAAAGTCCAGACTTTCCTCTGTGATATCTTTTTTCTCTTTCCCCTAGGAAAAAAGAGAGAGAGAGAGTGTGTGTTTTTGTGTGCACTTGTGTTGGAGGTGGGCAGGCAGGCAAAAGAGACCAAAAGGCACCTAAAACAACAGAATATGTACTAACCGGGTTTGGAGTCTCTGTCCTGCCATCGACTTCCTTTAATTTCCGAGAGATGATAGAAAATTTATAATCAAAAGAAAATATAGTAAAAAGGAAAAACTGTGGAAAAAATATTGTGATTAATCCTTTTACTACTTATTTTTACCTATTTTTTATGTTTACTTTCATTTCAATTTTAAGCAGTTGAAGTATAGAAACAAAGTTAAGTTTTGCCTAATATTCAGCTCCTTGTGATTGCATATGTATTTCTCAGTGTTTAAAATTGTCTTTTGCATGAGTTAGCTGAAGTATCTATGTTAAAGCAAGAGACACACACACATTAGCATGTTTTAGTACTTGAATTCATGAAAGTTCCCATGTTGTTCCTGGTTTTTTCCACCTCTTAAGTCTAATCACCTTAACTTTGGAGAATCTATCAAATTCCATCCGTTGATTCCCACCCTGGGAATCACATTAACCAGCTAAATATAAAAGCCATCTGTAGCAAACAGAGGTTTTAGCAGCTACTATCTTTCACTATGATTATTCTTCCAGTGTTATATATGTTCTTTCTTACCCAGTTCGTAAGGGTGCAACAAAAGGTACCTACGTTCCTGACTTCCTTGGGCTTGTCTTATGGGATGCCAGTTGATCAAGTCCACTGCAAGCTTCTAGAGCAGTTGTGACTTTAAACATCATGTACTTATTTTACATATTGTAGGGCAGGGACATAAAGTACAGATTAAATTGAAGTTTCTGGTGGGATGATGGCATTGGTGAGTTTTAATGGTATTTTTCATAATGTTTACAAACATCACTGGCTACAGATAGATCTGTCCTTAGAGAGACTCAGCTCTGGCTCTTCTCCATATATGCCTTTCCGAAGTTTGCCCTATACTCTGTAGGATTTACTTATTTATTTTTAAAGATTTTATTTATTTATTTGAGAGAGTGTTAGTGAGAGAGAGAGAGAGAGCACGCGAGCAGGGGCAGAGGCAGAGGGAGAAGCAGGCTCCCCACTGAGCAGAAAGCCCCATGTGGGGCTCAATCCCAGGACCCTGGGATGATGACCTGAGCCAAAGGCAGATGTTTAACCTACTTCGCCACCCAGGCACCCCCTCTTCGTATGATTTAGATGCTAATGTATAACTATATGTTTAACGAGCTGCAAGTGATTATCAGGATGTCAGCTGAAACTTTTTTTGGACACAATCCATCTTTCAATAAAACAACAACTAAATAACTTACAAAAGGTGCAACTCTTAGAATCTCCAAATTTCACACAAGTAAAATTGAGACCGGTGAGACCATTAGT
Source organism: Ursus arctos (assembly GCF_023065955.2). Lineage (NCBI taxonomy): Eukaryota > Metazoa > Chordata > Mammalia > Carnivora > Ursidae > Ursus > Ursus arctos. The sequence continues at coordinate 4,467,275 of NW_026622852.1, forward strand.
CAAGTACACAAAACCATACTTAACCACATAAAAGACAAAGAAGCTTCCTATTCCCTATAGGACAGTTTTGAATACATTTGCAGAGTCCTAATTCCTCAGTATTCTCCCCTCCTCTAATCTTTGCTCCTCTACACCCAAGCCCCAGTGGATTCTGGTTCTGAAAAAAAGCCCAAACATTTGGTTATGTGAGATTTTTCTTGATGAGAGCCTTTACAAGATGTCATTTCTTAATTATAACTATGTCGTAGCATCCATGAGGGAATTTCCTTCTATAGGAATCAAGGCAGAATGTTACTATTAGGGAGTGATGTGTTTGCAGAACACTGGATTTTGGTGACTTTCTTCCAGAGCTCCCATTAGACTGCAACCATTGCAATAAAAACCAGCCACAGTGACTACAAATCACACTCTTTTCCAAAGACTTCACAACATTATTAAATTCTACACCATGTGTATAGGTTATGCTGAGACATAAAACCTAGCAGCTCTTCTTCCCAAGTCAGTGTTCCAAATAAAATTACTGATATTGATCATATCTCACACATTCAATAACATTCATCTGTAGTGAAATTGCAGAGTACAATTTAGTGTAAAGAACAAAATTTGGGGTGCATTAGAAAATTCATATAATTTAATTGAACCAAAGGTTATAATGGATGAGTTATTTTCACTTAATTAAGAAAATGTATTCAAAACAGAAACCTGGATTTCATACTTATTTTTGACACCAGTGACCAAGCCCTGTCCATTTTACCTCTTTAGGAAATGTGTATAGTAAGGGGTAGGAATCTCTGCTATCAGTTGATACACAGTTTATTCAATAGTTTACCCTTTCCCCAACTTGTTTAGAATACTATTTTTGTTTAAAATAGTTTCTAAGTATTTTCTGTTTTTTCCTCTATCAGTATATTTGTGTCAAAAACCTCACCAATTTCAATTGCTAAAACTTATGCTGCATCTTCTCCAGTGCCTCATTCTTTTTATCTTCAAAATGGTCCTTGCTAATCTACAGTTTTTCTTCTTGCATGTAAAGTTTAGGACTTTTTAGCACTGTTAAGTGCTGAAAAAAAAATCCTGTTACAATTCAATATGAACTGCACAGAATCTGTTGATTAGCTTGGTGGAAGAATTAAATTCATACTTTCTTAAGTCTTCTCATCTCTATATTTGATATGTCTTTTCATATCACAGACTTCAACAGCTTAGGAAGTCTTTTATATCATTTAATAACATTTTTATTTTTTCATAATGGTGTCATGTGACTTTGTTAAATATATTTCTCAGTACCCTTTCATTCACTACATTTTCAATTAGTTGTTGCTGATATAAAATAATGCTACTGAATATTGTATGTTGATCTTGTGTCCACCACACTTTCTCGGATTTGTATGTGGGTGATCACTTCAACTACAGACAAGTTTCGTTTTGTTTTATTTTATCTGCAAAACTTAATACTTCGTACTTCTTTTGTCTTTTTGCTTTGGCTGACATTTACATAGATGTTGAACAGAATTGACAATATTACTTAACTTTCATAAAGAAGTATACTGTTTCCTATAAATTTCAGGAGATGATTTCTATTTCATTAAATAATTTATCTTTTATTTTAAATTTCTAATGGTTTAAGTTTTAAAAAATCTTCAAGAAATATTCACTTTTCTGCATTTAGAAAATATACCATTTTTTATTTCATTATTTTGTGTGGTTAGTTACATTAATAGATTTTTTAAGATTAAACTGCTTAAGTTTCTGTAAAGCCACTTGGTAACTATTCATTTTTAAATACATTGATATATTTGGTAGGGCAATTTTTATTTTTATTTATTTATTTTTAAAGATTTTATTTATTTATTTATTTGACAGAGAGAGTGTGCACACATAACCAGGGGGAGTGACAGGCAGAGGGAGAGGGAGAAGTAGGCTCCTGCTGAGCAGAGAGCCCACACTGGGCTCATCCTAGGACCCTGGGATCATGACCTGAGCTGAAGGCAGCTGCTTTACCTACTGAGCCACCCAAGCACCCCAGTAGGGCAACTTTTAAATTAAAACTTTGTATATATATGTTCATGAGAAAGATTGGCTTGTACCTTTTATTTTCTGTAATTGTCCAATTTTACTATCAAATATGGAAAATATTATAACATATATAAATATATAATATAAATATTGCAGTATATATAAAATGATAAATTACCCAAATCATATTCTGCAACAATGTTGACTTTTTTTCTGCAATCACTTTAAAAAATTTATGTGTATTTAGAAATTTCATTTCCTCTAAGATTTCAAATATGTTGGCTAAAAGTGGTTTATAATATTATCTTTCGATTTCAAAAAATAATCTCTACTACAAGTACAGTGTATAGATGTGTGCAGACATGTATCTATACCCATATACACAGACGTATTTATATGTGCATATGTTACCTTTTCTCTTCATCCTCATCTTTAGGTTTTTGCTATTTCTTGCTTTCATCCTTCTTTAGTTTTATGTTATTATTCTTTTTCTAACTTAAATAGGACATATAGATTAATATTCAGTCTTTTTATTTCCTAAACATGAATTTAGCTTATATATTTCCTTCTAATTATTGTTTTAATGGATAGCCCCAGTGTTTTGTTTTTCTTTAGTTCAAAATAACTGTAATTTTTCATTATAATTTATTTTTAATTCATAGAGTTGCTTAATAAATATATATTTTAGTTTCCACGTATATTGAAAGAAGATTTGTCTATATTTCTGAAATTAAATTCTTATTTTATTTTTTTCAGAGACAGGCATGTTGTCAAGCTTATTCTCAAGGCTCATGTTCATGTTTAAATTTGTCATTTTTCTAACTTTTGGATCTCCAATATGCCTGAGAGCTAAAGCATATTGCTATGTGTATCTGGAGTGATGTATTGCCACAAAGGGGTTCTATCAAAATCTCACGGGGAAACATTATCCTTTACTCATCAAATAGTTGCTCATGAATTCATCGTAATAGTGTTACACAATTAAGAGCTGTGTGTGTTGCTATTTACCACTTAAAATATCTGACTCAAATTAAGATGTACTAAAAGTGTGAAATACACAACACACTTAGAAGACTTAGGATGAAAAAAATCTCATTAGTATCTTAAAATATTATGTATAAGTTGAAATCATAATATACTGGATACATTGCAATAAATTAGTCTTGTACATTTTTTTACATGTAGCTACCAGAAAATTATATTATATTCATGACTTGCGTTTTCTACTGGGCAGTGCTATTTAGAAAGAAACTGAAGCTCTATTGTCTTCTTAGGCATCATGATGTAAAGGATAAGGCTGCCAATATTTCTCGGAGGCTCAGAAGTCAGAGTTTTCAAAATGACTAACTGATTATTGCATGACAGGTTTAGTTGGGTACTAGAAAGCCCTCTGTGGATGAAGAAGCTCAAGGGTTTGAGAGAGAAGCTGTCTACCCGGTGGTGGTTTATGACAACAGTATTTCTTATTCCTAATGATAGTATACGGTAGAAAAAAAGTAGTCCATCGATAATAGAGGTAAAGGTGTTTTAATTGCTGGTAACTAGTTTGAACAAAGTTCTATTCCAATAAATATCATAGTTGATGCACAGTTGAGAAAAATATGAAGTTGGTGCTAACTTATTCAGGGTTTTTTTTTAAGATTTTTGCATATTTGGCTCTCAGTCTAAGCTGCTGAAAGGAAGACTATCTCCTCTTGTTATGCTTTGTTATATGTAAGTTGACTTGGGTGGGTGCTTTGGATATAATGAAAAATCAAATTCAGTGGTGGCATATATCCACTTAGATTCATGGCACAAAATGAGTTCTTTGACAGCATTAAATATAATTTAAAGCATTTATTAATTACAGATTCTAGAATAGAATTTGTTTGAGTCAAAAGACAGAGTTGAAAGGGAAGTTTTTTCAAACATTTTTCAGGTAGTGGAAAAGAAGATACTTATTTTGACTGAAGAAAGCTGACCTCTGTCCAGAGATTTGGCTCCATGTTGATTAGAGTGAAACTATATTAACCCAAGTTTTCAATTCAAATAAAAGAAGAATGGAGTATGGCTACATTCTCCACTGCCCTAATAAATTGCCATATAGATTGTGTTGGTATTCAGGAGATAGGAATTGGAAATAGATGCAACAAAAGTCTCATTCATCATTAGTGTCGAGGGACTAGAATCAATGTGAAGGTGCCATGCTGTCTCAAATAGCTAAATAGTTCATGAGGGGAAGTTTACAATTAGGCAAGATCAAACTCTATAGATTTAATGTGAAAAGGTTATTCTTCTGTCATAAATGATTGGTGGGATAGGACTTTAGACTACAGCATCTAGATCTTTTCTGTGTGACCAGAATTCAGATGAGTGCAGTTGTCTATTACCATGTGAAATATCAAGTTGTAATATATAACTCTTGGAGTCTAACAGGAGGATTGATAAATATATAACATTTAAAGCATTAAGTCCTTTGTGCTTCAGTGTCTGTATTTTTATCCTTCCTTGTTTTCGTAGTTGAAAAGTAACATGTTATTGTCATGGACATGTTTTAATTCACAAATTGTCTATACATATCTATACTTTGGCTAACGCAAACATATATATGGACATACCTATGATATTTATATTATAAAGGCTAAATGGAACAATTGGATCTCTCCTTTACCTCAGCTATTCATAGGCTAATAGTGACAATGGCAAAAGGAGAACTTCTCATGGAGCACTCCACAAACCAATCATATTTCAATGATGACAACCAGAATCATAAAACTTAAATTTTTAATAATAAATCAAATTGTTGACATTTACCTAAATCAATACTCCTCTCATTTCAAAGAAAAACATGAATACTCCCTTAAATGAATATTAAATAATATATTGCTTAAATAGAAGAGCCACAACAAAAAAGAAATGTCAAAATTGTTATATTTTACAATTGCCCTTATTATGTCCTTATATTTCTGACCAAGTTTTCTAATCTCATTAGATTCTGATTTTCAAATTTCACTGTAGGAAATGTATTATTTCCATGTACCTATTTGGAAAAACTCAATGCACTTGAACCACTTTTTTTTTTTCTTCAACAAACTTTTAGTCTAATTGGAGAACACTTTATTTTTTATTTTTTATTAATGATTTTTTATTATATTATGTTAGTCACCATACAGTACATCCCCGGTTTCCGATATAAAGTTCGATGATTCGTTAGTTACTTTAGACACTCACAAATTATATTTCACGCAAAAATGGAATTCTGTCAGACAGCATTATAGCAGTCTCATTTTTAGTGTTAAGCATTTAAATTGTCATATTTTATGTTTTAAAGGGACCAGTATGTCTTAAGATTTATATTTTAACGATATTTTTGATCATAGTTTTACATCTAAAATCATGTTTCTTATAAATGATAAGCATATTACAATTACCAGAAAATTCCATTCATAAAATGTAGACCACTGACATATTTATGTATCAAATATTTTATGTACTTATCTGATATACTGACAGACATAGGATGGTAATCTATGCCTATATTTTATTTTAAAATTTCTACCTACTTCATTGCTTTAATTAGAAAAGTATGTGTCTCTTTGTAAGTTAAATAATATATAGGTATATAAAAAAGGTGATATTCTATCCCCACTTCAACCTCTAGCCACTTTCAATCTCACACTTTTGAGAAAACCAATACTGATCACTCAGTGAGCAGCTTTCCACAAGATCCACAGCCTTTTAGGAAAAAAATATATATTTGGTACATTTCATGTTAATTACAATAATGATTCATAAAGCTGAATAATGCTTGCTGTGACCAATTATCACTGCAAAGCAGGTGCTAAACAACATTTAAACACTCCTGCAAAACAACTCCATCTTATTCTATTAGAGTTTTATTTTTTAAGTTCAAAGGCTCTTAATCAGCTTAGAATCTTGGAAGTTTTAAGCTGAAATGGGCTTTTTCAACTCATTTTGTCCATGCTCTCACTTTTAAGAAAACACTTAGACCAGCCAATAGAGATTAAACATGAAGGTTTTTGTTTGTTTGTTTTCAAGACTCTAAAAGATTTCAGAAGTGATTCCATCAACCCAAGTCAGACAATGATTTCCTTAACACGCTTTCCAAATATTACCATTACATAATAAAATATATTTATTATTTTACTTTCTCAATATCCAGAGGAGCTAGCAATAGCTATAATAATATAAAAATTACATTTAACTAGGATTGACACTCGAAATACTTAAACAACATTGTAGAATGGACGGTGATCATCCAAAACAAATACCAGAAGGTCACAGATCAATAAGAGGGAATGACCATAAATAACCTGTATAGACTTGCTCTTTTTGCAAATCTCTCTATAGGCAGAGCAGCTTCTGTGAAAGATGTTGACCAAAAGTATGCAGAGACATTTGCAATTGGCAGAAATCTTATTTAGAACAAGCAAAGGTAGATTTTTGTTGACTTATAACTCTTGGAATAGTGCTAGTTTAATAAATGACTGGATTAAGGGAGCAACTAATGTTTTCAGGACTTTATCTTTATCTCTCCATCTCCCAGTCTTGCCCACCTCTGTGTGAGATTTATGCCCAGAGTGTCACAAAATGGTGGGTATACTACCTCCATTTCTCCATAGATACCCTTAACTTGTTAGGTTCTGGACAAATAATGCCCAAATGTTGGTTTCATTAAAATATTCATTAGAATAATATCATTAGAATATTTCATTGTTTAAAATTATTATTCTAAGGTTCCATGGAGATTTGGGGTCACTGTGTCTTGGGTAAGACTTGGGAATCTGAAATTTCAGCACACATTCCAGGTTCCTCTGATGAAGATGAAGGAAGACATAATGCTCTAGAAACAGACTTTGGCCTACGCTGCACATATAGTGCTACTCTCCACAGCAGTAGTTTCATACTTTTTAAAGCAGAGTAATTTCTTGAAGTTAAATGTTTGTGAAATTCCAGTATATTAATGGTATATTATACCTACCAATACATTATTTTTTAAAAGATTTATTTATTTGAGAGAGAGAGCAAGCAAGAGAGCACAAACAAGGGGAGCAGCAGAAGGGGAGGGAGAAGCAGGCTCCCCATTGATCAGGGAGCCTGATGCAGGGCTGGATCCCAGGACTTCAAGATCATGACCTGAGATGAAGGCAGACACTTAACCAACTGAGCCACCCAGATGCCCCCCTACCAATACATTAAAAAGGGAATTTATGCATATTAGAAGTGTAATTTAGAATAACCAAATAACTTAGAAATATCTAAATCTTTCATCTTTCAATGAAACAATGGGCAGAAGTTTATCCCAAATTTGCTAGCACTCAGAATAGAATTTTCAATGATCTGTTAACTCCTAATGTGTCCATCTCCTCATTCTTCATGATGCATAAATTCACTCCATATATATTTTTTTTTAAATGAATCTTGAGAAAATGGAAGACCATCAAGAAAACATTTTTATTCACTCTGTTCATTTTGTCTTTTCAAATTGTTAATTACATGGTCTGAACTAGTCCAGCCTGGGGCCTGTTCTTAGAGGTAGCAGAGGGGAAGAGTGACAATATACAATGAAGAAAATAAACAAACAGGATAATGGAGGACTATAATCAGTTTTGGGGAGAAATTTAATAAGGTGATGTGTTAAGAGAATAATTGAGAGCAGGCGATAGTTAAATAGACTTCATTGTAGTTTACACATTGGTTCTGTCAGCTTGATAGGAAACTCATTGATAGCAAGGAGCAGAACACATTTATCTTTGCTTTCCTCATCTCCAGTATGTAGCCTCTAGAATATAACACATGTGTATGAATGTTTGTTGGATTTTTTCCCTACACATAACTGTTGTGTTCATATTAATCAGTCTACTGATGAGAATTTGGCATTTTATATAAGAAACAGGTAATAAATAATTATAACTACTGATTTTTTATCATTCCTTATAACATTATTTCTAAGCAGTGCAATGATAATGCAAGAAAGATACTGTTTACCTGCAGTTTTTATGTGAGTGATTTGGTAAATGTTTCAAGAATATAGATTATTGGAAGACATAGTATTTGAACCCAGGACTCTAGTTTTCACTTTATCCACTAAACCAAATTATTCCTCAGTAAAGTGTTAGTCAAATGTAAATAGTCACCACCACTACTTCTGGTTGTGATATGCACTTGCTTCTAACCATGGAGTAGGGACGGGTCTATGTTGAGATTTAAAGCAGTTGTCTGAGGATTCCCATGACCCTCGTGGGCAGAATCAATATATAGTTTATATTCTACACTGGCACTTTTTGAGGGTAAAAGGGAGGAGTTATAATTATGCTATGACAATAAGAGTAAACAGAGTCTAGCTCAGGCAAAAGAGGAGGTATGGGCACTCAGAGGGAGGGCAACAGGGGATTAGGCTTTTTAAATCTCCAAATGTTCATTTTCATACACCATTCCCTTTACTATTTTATCAATGATGTAAGGTGGATGTTTTTATCTTCATTTCAAAGTTGATGGACTGAAACCCAAAACAAGTAGGACAACAATTAGTCAGTGAAAGCACTGACATTGTGTAATGATCTATCAGAAGCTGAAACATATCTTTATTTCTCAGTACAATAATAATAATAGTAAGAATGACAACAACAATAGCAGAATTATTTTGGTCACATATTATGTAGAGCAAAGGCTATGATGAACCCAATGAAGACTGCAGAAGGGATGCTACTAGAACTACACATTTTCATGACAAATGTGTTTCAAAAAATTGCACCAGAAATAAACATTAGAAGAAGTGGACGGATGTCGCCGAGTCTTTGGTGATTCTCAAGTTGAATTTTATAACCTCTTCTATAATGGTTCTAAAAAATTTATGGTGAAGATTGATTTGTGTAATTTCTAAAAGTTTGATAATTGCTAGTCCAAAAAATTAACGATGCAGTAATGGAAACATAACATTTACCTTTGTACCACATTTGTATCATGCGGAAAAAAATTTAGGTTTGTGTTTGCTTCAATTGTCTCAAAAAATTTTGGATTTCATTTTTGGGTTATGTATAAATATTCTTTAGATCTGTGGTGGCTTTAGCAATGAGTAAACTACTTAACTTGGACAATCAAGACCTTTGTGTCCAGGCCTCTCTAATATTGATGAGATTTACTCTATAGATTAACTGCATATGTAGCAAAGAGGGCACCAATGATTAATCACGGTTAAATGACTCCAGGCAATAAGGAAGGAAGGAAAAGAACAGCATCTTCTTAGTTCTGGAAATGCCTTGAAGATCTTGGATTCTGACATTCTGAGAGGTTAATAGTTTAATAACAACAATAATAAAAACCAAAACAATGTCATTTATCATTTATTAAGCCCATGTTACATGTCAAGCATAGCGCTAAGTACTGTGCATGCATTATCTCTAATTCTTACAACAAACTTCCATTTTGAAAATGAGAAACTGAGACATACTGGCTATGTACATTGTCCAAGGTCACGCAGCCAGTGAACAATGGATCTTGCCTTAAATTCAAGTCTGACAGTTAATTTCCTACCCCATCATTATTCTTTCCACCCAAAATAGTCAACCATTTCTTAAGGGTTAATGACAACGCATGTTGTTTATAGAGCACTGAATAATATCTTTTTGAAAATGTTATAATCTGAAATATTCAAAAAGATTTTTAAAAACCAAAATTGTTCACATGTGTTTCTTTTTTTGTTGTTAAATAAAGATGATGCTTGAGTGTAAATCCTCAGGATTTTGCCTCTGCTAGAAGTAAACTTTTCCATACTGTGAGAACGATTATTTTTTAACTCCTGGTCTGTCATAGTAAATACAACCTAAAATTTGAAAGATAATTGCATCATGAGATATAAAGACTCGGGCTAGTTTGATGGGCCTTTTTGGAGTCAGGGAAAATATTCACAAAATGGTTCTTAGGTCTATATTTTTCCTTATGCTTCTTTCTATAGGAATGTGTGCTATGCTCAATGTCTTTAAAATATTTCTACTATTGGGAGGACTATTCATTTTTTATCATCCTAAAATAGTCCTGATAGGAGGGGATAAACAAATAACTGTCACACACACACACACACACACACACACACACACACATACACACACACACACACACACACATCCCTTTCACATTTAGTATCATAAAACATTTCTAGCACATTTCATCTCCATTTTCAGAAGAGCTAATCAAAACATTTCAATCCTTTAATAAAATGTGATAACTGATTTAAAAAATACTCATGTTCTTAATGGATTTTATGAAAACTAACTCAGAATCATTTCCAAATAATAGTTACCAGTTATTGAGCGCTTGACTCTACAAACATTATATTATTTAATTCCCTGACACTGTCAAGAGGTAGGCAGTATTGCTATGCCAACTTTGTAAGTGGTAAAAATGTGCCAATGAATTTAGTTTAATTCACTTTGTGTATACAGAATTCAAACATGAACCAACACTATTATATATAGGTCTCCCAAAGAAGAAAAATTATTTGGTAACAAAAGATGGCAATCACTCTTATTTTATGGATTGAAAGACTTAGTAATTGAATCACTGGCAAAGTTGAAAATAAAACTCCTGAATTCCCTCATTTGTCCTCTTTAGAAAGATACCAAATTACTTGGAAATCTCTGTAGTTTTAAACCCAAGTAAATATAATTTAAATCTTTTCATAAAGACTATTAAAGGATTCAACAAATTGACAATATTGAATAGATATTTGGTATAGATCTATATAAGCAATGATAGTAAATCTGACAGACTCCTCAAAAATACTGTCATAGCATGGGCTGTTACAAACATAATTATTTCACCTTTCCTGAGCAAAAATAATGATAAAGTTTGATGGTGAAAGAACCTGGGATCAATTGTCCTGCCACAGAATTTTGCTATCAAAAATACCATGAAGATATTGCCCACAGAATTTATTTCTGGGCACATTGAGAGAGTAAGGACATTCATATGCTTCACATATTAAATCCATCAGTCCAAGGGTGCATGAATAAATTGTGAATCATTCTGTTGATAGTGAAGGAGATGGTGATTGGTGGTATTCACACCTTTCTTAAATCTTGTGCTGAAAATACAATAAGTGTATTTTCTCTTTTAAGTTTTTCTGCTTGAGATATTGCTCATGAGGGAGAAAAGGTAGAATTGTTCTCTCAAAAGAAAACATGCACTCCATTAAAACGGAAAGTATATCTGAAATATAAGTTCATTTTCAAATTTAAAAGAATTTTCTTTCAGATCTCAGAACATAATAAAAGATTCATTGCATATGAGAAATATGCCAGGCCATGATATTTGCAGTGCTTCCTTTTTTCATAATTTCCTGTCATTGCTCCAGCTGTAGTGACATATTTTATTCAAGAAGAACATTCTATATAATACATGGAAATATATGCCATGTGTTTTTAGTAGCGCTGTGGCATAGAAGATCAACCTGTCTTCAAGATGTTAGTAGTCTCATTGAGGAGACAAGATTAACATCCATCAATAATTAGAGAAAAACAAAAAGCATGTGCCAAAATTCTAAAACACGTGGTACAAAGACTGCATGTGCTATAACACTCGAGAAAGACTGTTAAGTGTTAGAAGATTACGCATGATATCTGCAGGCTTCCTTCATGTGTCATTCTAGTCTACTACTTGTTACCTGAGTCAACTTGGGCAAGTTTCTATATTTCTCTGGGCTTTAGTGTCTTACCTCTCAAAGATGTATAATAATGTCTACATGACAGATTTTATTTTAAAGAGTAAATAAATTGGTATAAATGGAATGTGTACTCAGTACACACTTCCATGATAATGAAGCCGATGATGGCAGGATTTATTTAAATAGTGAAGCATGAAATGTAGAAAGGACAGTGGGAGAAATGGGCAGTAGACAGTAAGGAAGGTAATAAAGATTTTAAATATTTACCACCAAGAAAAAAATTTGGACTTGAAAAAGTAGAAACTAGAAAATATCAAAGTCCAACAAAGGTAGATTTAACTCTTAACTCTCATAATTATCATTACTTGTGTTTTTAAGCAATTTAATTAGTGTAGCTGATCCATAGTTTTCTCATCATGGAACAGATAGAAACACTTCCATCATAGGGATATTTTGAAGATCATGTGAAAAAAACAGCAAAAACTATCTGTTGTGTTCTGCAAAGCTAATTTACATGTTAAGTGCAGCACGTAGGCCCATGTTAGTAGCATAGTGCTTAGGGCCCACAATACATTTAGGAGCACACAAAATGTTCTAATTTCATTTCTTCTAAAATCAGAAGAAATATTGAACATAATAATAAATTATTTCAGATTAAATAATATTAATAAACAATAATTTATTATATATTATATTATACTTATTAACCAACTTGACATTCATTTTTATACCAATTCAGTCATAAACGTAATTTTTAGTGTATATGGAGAAAAGGCTCCATGAAGGCAAAATGAATAGGGCCCACACCAGTCATAATGGGGCCTGGTGTTCAGTTCTACTCTTGCCCCACTTTACACCTAGACTACAGCAGAGGGTGGGCCATGGGAATCACAGAAACACAGATTTTGAGCTCTGATGCAGTCACACCAGAAACACGGCAGCCCCTGTCCTTGCAATTCTATGCAAACATATTTTTTATTGTTTGATCCAATTTTCATTCTGTTTTCTGCAACCCAATGATCCTAATAGATACAACTAATATTCATCAATAAAGTTTGCTTCAATTATCACAAGCATAATTCAACGTCTCATTTTCATCATAACAGAAATGTCTCAGTCAACATTTTCATACAATTAAATATTTAAAGAATAAAGAACAAGAACACAGCTGTGTTTGATCAAAATAATGCTTAGAAAACCATGACCCCAGAAGCCCATGTTCAAAGAGTTTTCATATTTAAAGTTACTTAGTTTTAATCGTCATTTTAAGCTTCAGTCAGTTTTTCCTCAACTATGTAAGTGTGTCCAGGTACATGACACGCAGGAAATCTTAATAAAATTCCATACCTATCGCTATTTGATAACACTTCAATTCTCCCAAGAGGCTCTCACTCTTGTCAACCTTGATCCCTTCCTCACCATTTCTCTTGATGCCACTGTAACCCTTACCCAGAACTTGCAGCATGTCCTTCTTCATTGTCCAAATGCTTGAGTAGAGGGAACGTTGGTATAGGGAAGGGGAAAGTGTAAGAAGCATCACAAGTAAAAAAGCTTTAGTCTGATACAGAAGTACAAATAGGACCAAAGTTCAAGTATTTACTGCCCATTCTTTTCTTCTGAGGGCATTAGCTACAATTATTAAATGGCAATAGCTCCAATCATGGCATATGTTGCCCATCTATAATTCTTAGCATGATTGTTCATAAATAGAAAATGCAAATATCTATGTAAAATCATTAAGACTGTGAAAATAAAATAAGGATAGCATGTAGCTTTTGTCTGTTATTTTCCTGGAGGGATTTAGCTAACAATGTCAGTTATCCTGAAACAATTGTTTCTCTTCTCCTCTGCAAGGAAGTTCAACTGTCAAATGCCTCTGAAATTTAGACCCTACTCTCTTTTTAATCATTTCTTAAGTCAGTAGAATAATTGGCAAACTATATTTACAAGTTGATTTTTTTCTCCACTTAAAAAAATGATTTTACAGCCTGTATTTCTCTGATAAGGAAAAAATCTGCATTCACTCAGTATGACTAAATGCTTCCTAATATATCAATATTAAGTAAGAACTATCCTCTAAAAGCATTGTAGCACAACGAATGCTTCTTTGTCTTAGAATTTAATGCATAGAACATGACAGCAGAGAGAGTCAGCAGAGACAGACCACTTTAATTTTTATTGATAGTATGATCACAGGTGCATTTTTAATTATCTCACCACATTGCTTTCCCCATCAACTGTCACTAGTAATTTCATAGAGCAAACATGTTGCCCTTATGACATTACAGAACACAATTTAGAGTCATTTAGGATGCTTGTAGATTGACAAGTGGCTTCACCTTTTGAGTGAATACAACTAAGGGAGTCAACGGACTTAGAAAATTAGATGCCAATCATCTTTGTAACCTAGAGGTAAAGAGCAGCATGAACAAAGTAATCAAGAATATTGAAGTCTCCTGCATTAGTTTAGCGGCTGTTGCTAAAATCACTGTAGTCTAAAGAAAAAATAGGCAAAAAAAGCATCTTGCTGTAGTTTTGGTTGAAGATGGGGAGAAAAATATGACATTTTGGTCTTTTTCTCAGTTAACAGGTGTTACAGAATCCTCAACAGCTGGTACTTGCAATGATGACACCCAAGAATATAGAAGACCTTGGAAGTTCTGAGCCCAAGGAATCAGTGATTCATTTCCTGGTTTGTGGAATTACAAATAAAGAAGAGAGTGATGTTTATTCTTTTGATCACACTTTAATACAGAAAGATTTGCTTTCTGTTTGCTATGTTTTGGGACCACCCACTTCTCTGAGGTTCAAAAAAACAGCAAAACAACTTGAAAATTCTTCATATTTTATGTTTCTATTGTATTACTTTAGGATGCTATATTTTCTAAAAACCCTAGTTATAGGTCTTCTGTGTTAAAAGAACAAGCAAAAATTATGGTCCTTATTATTTTCCCTGGCTAAGTGATTTTTCTACACCTTTTAAAAAATAATGACCAGCTACATTTTATATTAGGGAGAAAAAAATAATTAAGCACCAGAAATAATAGGTTAAGAAAAGTCTAATTTAAATAACTCACATGTCAATGGGTAGACAGTTGAAGTTTTAAAATGTGGTATAACCATATAATAGAATACTATTCAACAAAAAGAAGAAAGCAAACTTACTAGTACATAAATCGACCTGATGAATCTCATAAACTTCCTGTTGAATTAAAGAAGACAGTTCACAAAAGTGTATGTGCTCTGTGATCCCAGTTATGTCAAATTTAAAAACAGAAAAAGTTAAATCATGGTGATAGGATTAACATAGTAGTTATCTCAGGAAAGCAGGGGAGGGGCAAAGGAAGACAAAGGAACTCTCTTTGCATATGGAAATGTAATAAATTTTAATGTGGGTGTTGGTTACATGCATGTGTACATGTGTTAAAATCTGTCAAGGTGTGCACTTAAGATTCATGTATTTTGCTGAACCCAAATTATACCTCAATTAATAAGAAAACAGAAGAAATAACTTTCTGCTTGGTTAAGGGTCATTCAGCCCTTGCGTACACTACTTCCTATAACCCTCACAACAAAATCCTATAAGAAATACACAGTTATTAGTCCAATTTTTAGGGGTGCCTGGGGGCTCAGTCATTAAGTGTCTGCCTTCGGCTCAGGGCGTGATCCCGGTGTTATGGGATCGAGCCCCACATCAGGCTCCTCTGCTGGAAGACTGCTTCTTCCTCTCCCACTCCCCCTGCTTGTGTTCCCTCTCTCACTGGCTGTCTCTCTCTGTCAAATAAATAAATAAAATCTTTAAAAAAAACTTAGTCCAATTTTTAGAAGAGAAAGGAGGCACAAGAAAGATATAAAACTTTCCAGGGTTACATAGCTAGTGCATTGCAGAACTAAGATCAGAATTTAAACTCTCTGGTTTCAGAGTCTACAGTTTGACCACCAAGCTATCTTGTTTTTTCCTATCAGGTTCCAACAGATCTGGTGTTAATTTGTAGAGGAGCTTCATGTAATAGAAGACAGCAACAGGGTTGTGCAGAGAAAAAGAGTCATTAGAAGTAACGGCAATTGAAAGCAAAAACTATCAATCAGTGGGTTTCTGGGCTCTAAATAATTTTCGGTTTATGAATTATACATATGAATGTGTAATGCTTTTAACTGTAAAGATCACATTGTTCCCCAAAGTGCATTCAAGACAAGCCATTTGTTGCAGGTTTTGAAAGATCAATGGATGTTAAAATGTGTCAAACAGCTGTTGTTTCAGGACTTCTCTCCCCACTTTTGAAATAATCTATACTACATTATCAGAACACTTTTACATGTCCTGAAAACAAATATTATGGGGGGGGAGGGGAAACTGAAGCATAATCCATTATCCTGTACTTAATCTCTCAGCATGATTTAAGAGTAATAAAATATGGCATTATAAGCCCTAAATAGAAATAGATTTTAGGAGCAACTGGGTGGCTTAGTCAGTTGAGCATCTGATTCTTGATTTCCGCTCAAGTCATGATCACAGGGCTGTGAGATCAAGCCCCATGTAGGGCTCCCTGCTGAATGTGGGGCCTGCTTAGGATTTTTTTTCTCGCCCTGCCCCTCCCTCCTCTGTCACATGTGCATGCGTACTCTTTCTCTTCCTCTCTCTCACTCTAAAAAAAAAAGAAAAAGAAAAAAGAAAAAAAAAAAAGAAATAACTTTTATATTTTAAGGTATCAAATTTGTTAAATTCAGAAGAGATGTTCTAGAATGAAGAGTAATAAACAAAAGTGCAGCCAGTTAAATAATAACCATCACTCTATTTTCCCCAACTTCCAATTTCTTTGGTTATTTGACAGATAACGTGATCTCTTACTTAACAATAAAATTAAAATAAGAATTTGCTCAACTTTCTTCCATTAATCCACACGCTCCCTACTTCCTCCCCTACCTACAACCAACATTTTCTTTTTTCTTTCTCTGAAGTAGTGTTATTCAGGTACAAGATTTATTTCCCAACCTTACTGAGGACCTATCTAATCCTGCCTGTCCCTGTCACTCAATGGATTAGTCTCAATTTGCTATTCCAGACATCCCTTTTTCTTCTGCTTCCCTTTTTAACTGCTGTTTCCCACCAGCATTAGACTTCCCAAATCTGTCCCACCTTAGAACTGTTTCTTGGATTCAAATTGCTGTGTGACCTCCCCACTGCCATTTTGCTTTCCTTTTACAGAAAACCTTCTTGAACACATATCTCAACATTTTTTATCTTCACATCCTCAAGCAAATTTCTCTCCTCAGGGGCACCTGGGTGGCACAGCGGTTGGGCGTCTGCCTTTGGCTCAGGGCATGATCCCGGCATTACGGGATCAAGCCCCACATCAGGCTCCTCCGCTATGAGCCTGCTTCTTCCTCTCCCACTCCCCCTGCTTGTGTTCCCTCTCTCACTGGCTGTCTCTATCTCTGTCGAATAAATAAATAAAATCTTTTAAAAAAAATTTCTCTCCTCAGTCTGCTGCAATCTCTTCTTCCACCCCCACCACTTCACTGGAATCACTCAAGGCACCACTGTTTTCCTTATTGCTTTGAATAAATATTTTTCCACTTATCCTTCTGATTTTCAGTATCATTTTCTGCTTGTGAACAGCTTTCTCCTTGATTTTTCCCCCCTTTGGGTTTTTTTTTTTAAGATTTTGTTTATTTATTTGAGAAAGAGAGAGACAGCATGAGGGGGAGGATGGGCACAAGGAGAGGGAGAAACAGACTCCCCACTGAGCAGGGAGCCAGACATGGGTTTGATCCCAGAACCTTGGGATCATGACCCGAGCTGAAGGCAGAGGCTTAACCAAATAAATTCAGTTTATCCAAATAAACTGAGCCACCTAGGTGCCCCTTTCCTTTGGTTTTAGATACAATACACACTCTCTTGGGCTTTCTCTTGCATCTCAAGAGGCACCTTCTTAGGAATTTTTTTGCTACCTATTTCTCAAATATGCACTTCTTAATTGTTTTTAAGCCTCAGAATTATATCTCCATCTGCCAATAGGCTCTCTTGGCACCAGAATCCACCTTCACCTCAATAACTTCCACTTATCCTCAGCTCTCAGAAAAAATAAGTCTTCTTCCAAAAAGACTTCCAAAAAAAGTCTTCTTCCAACATTTCTTCTTTCTGAATCTGGGTTACACATCCTCCATAAGCTCTCTTAAAATGTAATATTTTCCCTATTATGACATTTAACATAATATATTGTAATTGCATGATCTTTTGTCTATGTCTTCCATTTTCCTCTCCAGCTCCATAAAAGTTTAGATCATGCCTGCTTTTTCATTTCTAGACGTATCTCCTTTACTTAGCACAGTGTCTTCCAGATGGCAGGTACTCAAAATGTCAAAAGACATTTGTCTTTTCTGGTGCCAGTACCCTATTATTTTAAGTGTTATTGGTTTAATAAAAAATATAGAAATAAGACCTCATTCATTTTTCTAATTCAAAAATATTTTAGTTTTTCATTTGCATTCTCAGATTTGTTTCGGGATAAAATTTCCAAGTCATTTAACCAAATCCAATGAGATTTTGACCGGGCATCCACTATATCTATAAACTAATTTAGAGAAATTGACACCTTCAGCATTTAGTTTTCTCATTCAAGACTATTTCTTCCTTAATCTCTGACTTTTATGTCACAGTAAGTATGTGAGAATTTTCTTTAGATAGTCCCCATGCATCCCTTGTTAATACTTTTAAAAAGTATGTTATGGGCTTTGCTGTTGTTGTGAAGGGGATTTGCCAGTGAGATATTTTGCTTGTTTTCATGGATATAATAGAGCTTTGGTTTAAGAACACTGACGTGGAACTAAACTTCCCAGACTTAAATCTAAGCTCTTCTACTTACAAACGGTACAGCTTTAAACATATTATTTAACTTCCTATAAAAAGGTATGTAATACAGGATTGTTATGAGAATTAAACTAATCAATATATTAAAAAGGCTTAAATAGTGCCTAATATACAGGGAAGTGTTCAATAATGATAATGATTATGAAACAGCAATTTTGTTCAATTCTCTTACTTAATCCAGGCTTCACAGTATATTCTCTTGGATTGGGTAGTAAAAGTAATCAAATTATGTAGAGCTAATGATTAATTTACATCCTTATCACATAGGGCAACCTTAATTACTGTTAAGAATTATTGCACTGGGCAGAAATAGAAAAAAATAATGTTACATAAAAATATTAGGAGGCATCTTTAATTCAGACTCGATTTTAATTGTGAATTTCTGTAGGGTTTCACTGTTAAATATGTTCGTTGATAGTCTTAGTTTGAGTACCTGAATATACTGAAAGTTAACAGGTGGGCAAGTGGAGTTTAATCTTATTGGATAAAAGCTAGCAGCCAGTGTGAAATATATGCCTCAGAATTATCTCATCAGAGTATGAAGGAGCTCATGTATTTACACACTAATCTATCAATCACTGCACTCAAGGCCGCTGCAGGGCAGATACACACTGAAGTGGTAAGGTCAAGCTGATACTAGCAGGGCATCAATAGGGTCTGCTATGCTTAACTTATTTGAGATATATTGACCTATTCTTTCTCATAAGTGTAATAAGCTAAATAGTATACATTGCAGGTATGCCTAAGAAGTGTTTTTTTTTTAATTTCTAGATTTTATACTTTAAAAAAAAACCCTATCAGCTGAATGTAACCACCTACTGAATGTTTCAACATTTACTGAAATGATTGGATATTTTTCTTATGTGTAATGTTGATGTTATATATTTGATTAATGGTATTCTAACATCTTTTATTTTTTTTTTAAAGATTTTATTTATTTATTTGACAGAGAGAGAGACAGACAGTGAGAGAGGGGAACACAAGGAGGGGGAGTGGGGGAGAAAGAAGCAGCCTCCCAGCGGAGCAGGGAGCCCCACATGGGGCTCGATTCCAGGACCCTGGGATCACTCCCTGAGCCGAAGGCAGACTCTCAACGATAGAGCCACCCAGGCGCCCCCTAACATCTTTTAAAATTCAAACTATCTTTGTCATACAAATAAACTATGACCACGTAAAGTATTTAAAAAATTTATTTATTACAGTTTACATGAACTTTATTCAGGATTTTTCCCTCTAAAGTTCTTAGTAAAGGTGACCTTTTGTTTCTTTTTTTTATTCTTAAAAAGGTCATAGAAACTGTAATAAATTTCAGAAAATATACAACATATTTCCTATTTCTTTATTATAGTATTAGTATACCTTGGAAAAACATTAAATGAACCAAAATATGTATTATATATGTATTATATTTAATATATGTATATATTTTATATTTAATATATATGTGTATTTATAAACATACATACACTATTTATAAATATATTTATTTTATAAATGATGAATATCTTATTAAAATTCACAGTAACGCTATGTAGGGCTAAATAGGATCTGAATAGGCTCTGGTCTTGCTATACTACAAAAGTATGTAACAGAAGGAATCTTCAACTGAATTTATATTTTTATTCAAGATTAAGCAAGTATAAAACTGGTATATTTGACCAATAATCTAAAAATATTTTTCCATTATTGAAACATCGATAAGATTGGTATCTTTTAATTCTCATTATTTCTCAAAGTAATAGCCATTCATTGTATAAACATAGATCAGTAAAAGAATATTGAAAACTGCCCATTCGAGCAAGCATATTTCCTTCCACTCTTAATGATGGAGCCTTGATTCTTTACAATGCATGGTATTACATTTCCAGCTACAATTGTGTAGAGACATGGTCCTTTCCCTTATAAAATGGCTCTCTACTTCAGTTTTAGTTCCGGTTCAAAACTAACTGATATTGCAAACTGTCTCTAATAATGCCTATTATTTGATATCCACAGTTTAGAGTCCGATGGAGCTGATGACAAAGTGTGCATGCACTTTATAAATTGGAGTAGAAAATGAGTCCTTGCCTAAATAATACCTTGCAATTAAGTAACATCTTAGCATTTGTAGACATGCCTTCCCATGACGTATTTATATTATTTACCACCATGAACCTTGAGGTAGATTTTCTTGCATTGCACTATTATCGTTATCGTTATTTTGCAGAACAAATGGAGACACAGAAGGATCATAGCTAGATCCGAACCTGAGTCTTCAGTGTCATGCCCAATGTGTATCCCACTACATTGTAAGATATTTCTCACCACTATACTATGAGGCATTGTTCAACATCCTATCACTCTTAATATAGGTACTGGTGCAGTAACTCTTTGGAAGCAATTCCACAGTTTAATGGATGGTGACAAAACTACTCTGCCACTCACCAAAAGCCCTAATTAGACTCTTCATTTTGATGCCGTACTTTTTAGTATAGACTAAGAGCTATTGCCTTTAGCTTGACTTTCCTACTCAGCAGTACTGGGATGCAAGCGAAGACTTTATTTCTTCTCCACACTCTCAGCTAGCTTCCTGAGCTCACAAGACAGTGAAATCCCCAAACCTAGATGAACTCTCAACCAATTATTACATCTTTAATCAAACAAAAGGAACCAAATGTTTATTTATCTATGGCACAGTTTCACTAGCTACCAAATAGATGGGATAATACTTCTTTGTTTTGGTGATGTTAAAATAGAGAGCATGAATGATTTAGCATAGCACAAATTGAGTAGCCAGTTCTCAATCTATGCCACGGTATTATGCCATGGTAGCAGTAAAGTTGATCCGAAGCGTGGCAGCACGATGGAGGGGGAACACTGGGATGGTCACTGTCTTGGCCCCATCAGATACTAACTCTGACTTTAGCCAGAACCTCCAAATACCTGGGACTCAGTTTTTGCCTCTGTATACCGAGCGGGTTAATTGTGATGATTTCATACGTCCCTTTCAGTACTAATATTCTGGATTTCTACATAATGAATAACACCCTCTGTTTGTCTGAGATTATAGTTCTCTGTTTTGTACATTTGAAGAGAAACTTAAGTGTTCTCACTGAAGTCCATGATGGAGCCAAGAAGCAGTTTACTTACTGAAAGAAATTTAGTCTCGCAGCTCCTTCCTTATAGTAGTGCCTATCTTTGTTCAGTTCTTTCAGTAGTACAGTTCTAGGATTTCAAATTAAAACTAAAAGTAGGCTATTGAAGTGGCATTCTACAAGAAGAGAAGTGATTTTATTGCTCAGGATCCCTCCTGTATTATGCAATCTTGTAAGCCAAATGTGAATGTTGACACAAATGATGTGTGGCATAGATACAGGTGTCACCGATAGAGCTGTGACTTCTAAAGATCCAGAAAGATAAAAAGTAAATCTGTGCTGTAATTTAAATCCAGGTTATAAACTTGGACTCCACCTGGGGTTTAGTTTAGATTTGATAAATTATCATATCTCAGCTCAAGGAACTTTCTCCAGAGACTTTCATTCACACTTCATTGACATTTCAGTAAACAGTATTTAAGAAGTGGATATGAAATTCCCCTTATTTGGCCTTTGTGGCAAGAAGATTTACTGAGGGGAAAAAACTCTTCAAACGATGAATATAGTGTAAGGGAAATTATTTTGAGATTGCAGAGTTTTATATAAATATTTATTTGGACAGATTTAAATATCACATTACAGTTGTTATTCAGGAACATTATGCCACTGATTTGAGCAATAAGATGTTACACAAATAGAATAATGAATATGAGCACACTAAAATGTATTGAGTAATTGTATGATAGGAAATTGTCTTTTAATGATTAGACAATTAGAACATATCTGTGTGCTTAATCTGAAAGCGTCCTTTATAAAAACCAATCCACACCTAATCACAATTAAAATAATACCTTCAGATCTATAAATACTTTGTTTTGAAAGTCCTATGTTTATATTCCAGTTGTCTGTTTCCCTGTCAATTGTTTTCCTGAAAGCTCAAAAGAATAGGTATTATAGCCATCATTTAAGACTATGGGAAACAGAGCTAAATTCTTTCTCAAGGCAACTTAGTAAATCAATATTGAGCACACACTAGAAGAAAAATCCTGTTATTTCTCTTCCATGATAACCATGACACTCAGATACTAAAGTACTTCACATATTTCTCATCATGCTGACAAAACCAGTCTGATGTAATAAAGACATATAATAGTATACGCTTTTAGTAGATGAAGAAACAGGTCTACAAATTGAATAACCTACTCAAATATGTGTTCATTGCACGGAGCAATGGGAGAGCATGAATTCTGACTTCTAGTTCTGTGCACTTTTTACTACAGCACACTTTCTTTTCTTATATATTCTATTAGACAAAAATTTCCAAATATATTAAATTGTATTTCATCCAATGGAATTCTATCTTCACTGTACCACATGGTTTTTAGTTGTGTTTGCATGTATAAAAAAATCATTCATCTTCACACATCTAAAATTCAGATGTTATTTTTGGAGTGAGATTAGGTTATTTTAAATGGTACTGGATCAAGTATCATTTCTTACTGAGTCAGTCTGCTGTATGACCAGACACTGTACACAACAGGCACTCAGAAAACAACCTAGTCTTTTTCAGAGTATAGGACTATTCCCATTCAAGAGTCCTTTAAAAGAATGCATTTAAACAAGACACTGACACATAGTGTTAATACATCCCAGGGTACCGAGCTCTCCCAGTGAAGAACAGTGCATGATTTGCTGCTTTCATTTGACACGATCTCATAAATAAAAGATAAGAGGGTAATGAATTATAGTTTGTAAACACTAGAGCCAAATAATAACTGCTGATTGCTAATAAACTGCTATGAAAACGGATCCATACCAGGCAGAAGTGATACTGCAGCAATAAACATTTAGTAGAGAACTGTGCATTAATAACAATTCTTGGCCTGTCCCTTGATTATTAATTCTAATGTGCATAGTTTTGTTTAAAATTAATTTCCAAAACTCTTTGAGTAGAGCTTCAAAAACCTGTCGGGAACTCACTTTCCCCCCATTTCTCAATTGCTTTCCCATTCCTGATATTTTTCAAACACCTTTGATTCAGAAGCTATTTTAAGAAAAGAAATAAAATGTTAAATACAATCTTCAAATATTAAAGTATAAACTCTTCTTTCAGCCATGATAGAGAAAGTGGTACTGAGCTTGCCCTCCCGGTGTAAACAATAATAAAATTACACAAATCACACAAAGCATATATTTTAAGCATTAGACAATATGCAGTTCAAGTCCGTGAGTTTTGAGGAAGAACAAAAGAGTCATTCTACATTTCCTTGAATTTCTTCCTGAGAGCATTTTCCTAATAGCAATGGAGGGAGGTAGAGCCCCAAACACAATATATTACGGAGCTGAGAAGACAGATACTGGATTTGGTGCTGCTAAGGTCATTGGATTTGATTGATCAGGGTATTGCATCACAGATCTCTGCATATGGTACCACTGAATTTGTGGGAGAGTTCACTATGGGTCTTTGGCCTGTAAGAAAATAAATAGATCTTCACTACAAGAAATGCTAAAGGAAGTTCACCAGGCAGAAGGAAGAGTATTACAGATGGAGATGTGGATCTATAAGATCTGTATTTATATGGGTAAATACAGAAGACTATTTTTTTCTTTTCCTAGTTTCTTTAAAAGAATAATGATTGTTTAAAGCAAAAATAATTAAGTTGTTTTTCAAGGGTTAGAACGGTTGCATAATTAAAACACTTGACCACAGCACAAAGGATGATGGTAAATGGATTGATACTGTTTTATGATACTTATATTTTATGTAAAGTTGTTCAATATGAATCTTAAATATGTATTGGTAAGTTAAGGATATGTCTTGTAATCTCTGCAGCAGTCATTAACAACCTACAAAAGAACTGGCTACAAAGCTAATTGGGAAGCAGAATGCATTATTAAAGGATATTCAACTAATCAAGCCAATGTAAGACAGGAAAAACAGAGAAACAAATAATTGAAGAGACCAAAAATATTAAAAATAGTGAGGTAAAAGGTTTAAGTCTAACCATATGAATAATTACATAAAATGTAAATGAATTTAAAGCATTCCTATTAAAAGCCAACGATTGTCAAATTGGACAAACAAGTATCACTCAAATATGTTCTGTCTTAACAAGAGAGTACCTTAAATGTAGAAACACTAACAGATCAAAAGTAAAAGGATGCAAAAAGGTACACAATACAAATAGCAAGTAGAATCAGAAAAAGTATAATTATTACTAAATATAAAAGTTAAATCTCTTAAATAGTTTAATTCATCAGGAACACATAACTATTATAGATGTATATGCACCCAATAACAAATTTTTATACATGTATATATATAATACATACATATATATGTATGCATTGACTATATATGCATATGTGTTTATATAATATGAGTATAAAATATAGAGAAAACAAAAATAGCCAGATTAAAATGAGAAATAACAATGCCTCAACAATAGAGATTTTAACCTTTTTCAGCATTTACAGAACAATGACTCCTTCAAAAAAATCAGTAAATATATAATTTTGATCTTTCTATCTACCTACCTATATATATTACTGTGTTCCCTGAGTGAACATGATATATTCACCAGGATGGACTGCATACTGGGCAATAAACCTCAGCACCTTACAAAACTTGAATCTTATATAGAGTTTCCTTTCTGATTACAACATAACTAAATCATGAATGAAGACAAGAAATCAGACAAGACTCAAATATTTGGAAATAAAATAACATGTCTAGATATCCTATGGGTCAAAGAAGAACTCATAAAGAAAATTAGAAATATTAAACTGAATAATAGTAAACACACACACATGCAGGAAATTTGGTATGGTGCCTCCAAAGCAATCATTTAGAGGGAGCAACAGGAAATCTTATATATTGCTATTGGGAGTATAAAATTATAAACCACTTTATTTATTTATAAACTGTTTTGAATAACTGCTTGGCACTTTTTTTATGAATCACACATCCAGGCTGATTAAAGCTGCATGCAGTTGTGAAGCTGTTCTATTAGGGCCTCACTTCCTGGGTCACAGAAGGGACAGAGGGTTTGGGGATCTCATAACTTGGTCCAGAGATAACACATGTCATTACTACTCACAGACCATGCACTATAATTAGCTATAAAACCATAACATGACTTTAAGGGACAGAAATGTAGATGGTGATGTGGAAATTTTTTGTATGCTACTATTTCTGCCACAGTTATCATGGTTAATTCAACCTTCATGGTAATTACTGCATAAGAACCAATGGGGCTATAAGAGCACCAAAAGCAGGGATCCTGTGGCAGGAGTGCGGTAGAGTTGAAAACTAAGGCAAAGCATTGTCTAAGGTTTTTTTCTAAAATTTAGAAACACATTTCCAAATGGAAAAGTTTTCTTCTTTTTTTTTGACAAGTTATTTTCTTTTAATATTTGATATCTATATTTTCATTTATTCAGAAGAGGTTTCAAAATGCCTTTACCCAAGGGATGCCTAGGTGGCTCAGAAGGTTAAGCAACTGACTCTTGATTTCAGTTCAGGTCATGATCTCAGGGTCATAAGATGGAACCCTGCATCGAGCTCTGCACTAGGCGTGAAGCCTGCTTGAGATTCTCTCTCTTCCTCTTTTTCTGCCCGCCCTGCCCCTACCCCACTCTGTCTCTGTCTCTCTCTCTCTCAAAATAAATAAACAAACAAACAAACAAATAAATAAATAAATAAATAAATAAAAATGGCTTTACCCAAGATACATTGCTCAAATCTGAATACAAGAAATTTGAATATAAGATTTCTCACTGCTTTGCAGATAATTCATATGTTTTATGATGTCCTACAAGGCACTGAATTGTATAACCCTTGTCTACTTCATTCCAAACTCATTTCTCAACACACATTTGCTGTGTTTCAGCAGTACTTTTTCATATGATGAAAAATTCCTCTCTAAGGCTCCAACTTATTTTTTCTCTCAGCCTGGAAGTTTCTTCACCAATGCCTAGCCCCCCGCTTTCATACTTGTCTCTTCAGCTTTTAATCTATTAATGTAAGGCACATTGTTCTGTCTCTCTCTTAAAAGCATCACCCATGTCCATGAGGACAGAAACCAGGTTGGATCTGTTCTTACTGGCAGAGATAGGCATACATCGCTCTTGAATAAATAGGTGTAGGCAAACAAAAGAAATGTCTATGACATAATAACATACAATCAAATGGTTAACTGAAGAATTTACCTCAATAACAATATCACTCTACAGTTGTACAATAATGATTTAAAATATTTAAAAAATCTCACTAGGGCTACTTAGAGTATCTTTTTGAAGTACGTAGATTAGCATCATCTTTCCCATTTTACATGTCTATAAAGTAAAGCCCTTAGAACTTCTGTGAATTACTCTAGATCAGAGAAGTA
Organism: Ursus arctos; assembly: GCF_023065955.2. Lineage (NCBI taxonomy): Eukaryota > Metazoa > Chordata > Mammalia > Carnivora > Ursidae > Ursus > Ursus arctos. The sequence continues at coordinate 4,494,287 of NW_026622852.1, forward strand.
AACATTTATCAAGTGTGACAAAGACTGTTAGCTAAAAACCAAACCCCTTTCTTTTTTCCCCTTGGCCCACACCTGACTTCTCTTCTCAGCCTCTTTTACATTAGGTTTGGCCCTGTGTCAGATTTCCAGAAAACAGAATGTGTGAGGAAGTGAAGTACTTCCAGGCATAGCCCATTATGTTCTCTCATGCACTATCTACCACCATTTTTTCCTTCAGGCAGCTTTGTACAAACACGTGCAGGGAACTGAAAACCATGGGTTAGCTTTAATAGAGCTACACAAAGAAGAAGATTGGATCTGTAAATTACCACTTGATAGAGAGTTACCTACCAATTAAGAGCATGCATTTCATAATTTATATGGCAAGAAATACATTTCTATTATGTTTAAGACAATCTATATTTTAGAGTTTATTGGTTAGAGTGGCTTGTGTTACCCTAACATATACAGTGGAAATCGTAGCCCATCTTGTGAAGTTCCTTTCAGTAGGTGGTTGCTGCCTTACTCTGCCATCTAAATGCATACCCACACCTAAACGTGTACACATACACCTCATACAAGTCCATGTATTGCAGTTGTGGCAGTTAGAGAATCCACCTTACAGACTCTTAATACAGGGATTGCCTTTGACCAAGAGGTCCAGCAATTGTGCTTTAAAATCCATTGCTTGATTTGCTATGAGAACACAGCATTGAGTCAATGATGGCAGGAGATCCACTAAAACAAAAAACAAAACAAAACAAAACAAAAAATACCACTCCTAGAAAATTCAGAGCTCCTCTCTTGACAGAGTTAGGCTCAATAGGTCTTAGATTAGATGGCAGTCCAGGACACTTGCCTCAGTCTTCTAAGCTTCTTCCCTGCTTCCAGACTCAGACTTGCATCACAGCTTGATGCCTCTTTTTAGTTTTTCTGACTTCCTCCCAATCTCCTTTCATATGGTATTTTCTCTAATAAAATCTTTGCATGTTTAATCCCATCTTGGCCTCTTCTCAGAGGGTCTGAACTAGCAAAAGGGCTTCATCCAAGGCTAGAGCATCTGACCCTCATAGATTATACAACTAGTCAATAGTAGATCCATTTCTTAATCCTATTTTATATCAGCTCACTTTTTATCATTACAAAGTTTTTTCAGTCATCTTAGCCTACTTTGGCATCAGGATTTTTATTTTCCTTTTGTAAAAATGATCCAGATTAATTGTTCAATATAGAGTTTAAGCAATTGGAATCTGGTGGTCAGAAAAATGCTCAGCCTCATAAAATATTCTGAATTCTGAAATAAATCTGATACCAAATAGTTTATCAAACATATTTGCAACTATTCTTCTTATTTGAAGTGATCAAATACTTAACAAGCTTTATTTTAGAAATAGCTCAAGGAACAAGGGATGCATATTTTGTCAGGTCAATGGCCACACTCTGCATTCCAGGATGGGTAGCAAGATTTTATCTAAGTATGCTTCCACAAGAAATCAAAACAAAAATAGAACAATTATCCCAGAGAAATACTGTGTATGGGTGTGTTCATCAAGTTAAAAATGTTTCTGAAAATTCAGTTATAGGGGCACCTGGGTGGTGTTGTCATGTAAGCGTCTGGCTCTTGGTTTCAGCTCAGGTCATGATCTCAGAGTCTAGAGATCAAGTCCCACATCAGGCTCCACACTCAGCATGGAATCTGCTTGAGATTCTCTCTCTCACCCTCCCTCTGCCCACTTGTGTTCCCCCTCTCTAAAATGAATCTTTCAAAAAATCCCAGTTATAACTGTGATTGGCCTTCTAAATTTCCATAGGATCCCAAGAAACAACCATTTTCAGGATAAGAGTAATGATTTTTTCTTTATAATATAGAACTTCAAAACACAAGGAGCTACAGCTAAAGGGATAATTACCAACAAACATCAAACTCTTATCTGCAATATTTCCTCATCTCTAAGTAGGTAGGACAATCCTCTAATTTAAGGGTATAGCTTTAACTTCCCAGATTCAAGACATAAGAGCCTAAATGTTAAAAAAAAAATGAAACAGAACAAACAAACAAAAAACAACAAAAAACAAACAAAAAACCCAAAAAACTACTTTAAACTCATATGGGAAGACTTCTATGAATGAAGGTGAACTGGGCTAAAATTGATCTAGTCTTGCTATGCTTTCAAAACAGGCTTGAATAGTATGGTACTGGCACAAAAACAGTCACATAGATCAATGGCACAGAATAGAGGATCCTGAAGTGGACCCTCAACTCTATGGTCAACTAATCTTCACAAAGCTGGAAAGAATATCCAAAGGAAAAATGACAGTCTCTTCAACAAATGGTGTTGGGAAAGTTGGACAGCCACATGCAGAAGAATGAAACTGGACCACTTTCTTACACCATACACAAAAATAAACTCAAAATGGATGAAAGACCTAAATGTGAGACAGAAATCTATCAAAATACTAGAGGAGAACACAGGCAGCAACCTCTTTGACCTTGACCACAGCAACTTTGTGCTAGACACATCTTCAGAGGCAAGGGAAACAAAAGCAATAAGAAACTATTGGGACTTCATCAATATAAAAAGCTTTTGCACAGCAAAAGAAACAGTCAACAAAACCAAAAGACAACCAACAGAATGGGAGAAGATATTTGCGAATGTCTTTTCAGATAAGGGTTAGTATCCAAAATCTATAAAGAACTTATCAAACTCAACACCACCCCCCCCCCAAAATCCTGTCAAGAAATGGGCAGAAGATATGAACCGACATTTCTCCAAAGAACACATACAAATGGCCAACAGACACATGAAAAAATGCTCAACATCACTGGTCATCAGGGAAATACAATTCAAAACCACAGTGATACACCACCTCACACCAGTCAGAATGGCTAAATTTAACAACTCAGGAAACAACAGGTGTTGGTGAGGATGTGGAGAAAGGGAACTCTCTTACACTGTTGGTGGGAATGCAAGCTGGTACAGACACCCTGGAAGACAGTATGGAAGTTCCTCAAAAAGTGAAAAATAGAGCTACTCTAGCAATTACGCTATTAGGGTATTTATCCAAAGGACACAAACATAGTGATTCAAAGGGGCACATACATCCCAATGTTTATAGCAGCAATGTCCACAATAGCCAAACTATAGAAAGAGTCCAGATGTCCATTGACAGATGAATGGATAAAGAAAATGTGCCATATATATATATATATATATATATATATATATATATATATGTCATTATATGTGTGTGTATATATATATATAATGGAATGTTACTCAGCCATCAAAAAGAATGAAATTTTGCCATTTGCAAAAACATGTATAGACTGGAGAGTATTATGCCAAGTGAAATAAGTCAGTCAGAGAAAAACAACTATCATATGATTTCACTCATATGTGGGATTTCAGAAACAAAACAGACAAACATAGGAGAAGGGAAGGAAAAATAAGACAAAAACAGAAAGGGAGACAAACCATAAGAGAATCCTAACTATAGGAATCAAACTGAGGGTTGCTGGAGGGGAGGTGGGTGGAGGGATGGAGTAACTGGGTGATGGGTATTAAAGAGGGCACTAGATGGAATGAGCACTGTGTGTTATATGTAGCTGATGAATCACTAAATTCAACCTCTGAAACTAATAATACATTATATGTTAATTAAATTGAATTTAAATTTAACAAAAAACAGGCTTGAATAGATTTTTGATATAGTATTTAACCCACAGAGATTTAAAAAAATCACATGACAACCTATATATCAGTCTCCATGTTTATAATAAATTATTTTTATGTAATATGCTTCCAAATTTTTCCATTCATACTGAAAACAAAAGAGAAGATTGTATAAGAAATCAGGAAATTTTTATCTGAAAGGGAGAACTTCAGGGAGAAAGAGCTTATTACATAGTTAAAAAAAACTTTCATAAGAATTGGGATATTTTATTCCTTGAAGATTAGTTCCAGTGATATGGGTCCTATTAATACTTTGAGTTCTGCCGTTATGTCCTTCCAGCTATATGATTCTAAGATTATGCCTCTTCTATGGGCCTCTTGATGTGGAAGAAATGGGAAGGTTTTTATTTAGATGTTATCTAGAAGATAACAGAAATGGCCTGGAGATGAATGTATCAGATTGTCTCCCGATATCCTTTCTCAGCATATTCCTTTTTTTTTTCTTTAATTGTCCTTGGAATGCACAATTTGAAATAGCTTAGACTAACCTATATAGAAGCTGAGGAAATCCATATATTTTAGCAGTAAGACACATTAAGAAGTTATCAGGAGCAATGAAAGTTATATGCCTCTGGCTGTGACCTCATCTACCAGTGTTATTTGGAAGCATTTCTAAGTTGGATCCTGAAGCCCAGAAGAGTCACGGGACCTTGATAAATTGAAACCATGATTGATTAAAAAGAGTAAGAGTTAGAAAATAAATAATAAAGTTTTAATACCATAGTAAGCTGAATAATCAGTAATTCTACTTCTAGAAATTAATTTAAAGGACGTATTCAAAGATTATGCAAAAGGATATTTGTCTTAGTGAATCATATAACAATCCCAAAATATTTAAGCAATATATATGCCCAATAATAGAGGGCATATATATGAACCTGAACAAATATATATGAACATGAATAAATTTTGCTCCATCAAGATGACTGAATTTTAGGAAATTATTAAAAATGAAGTTATAAAAGAACTACAATGACATTAGGAAAATGATTGCAATATACTATTAACTGATAAAAAGTAGGTTTAAGCATTATAACCCACATTTTAAAAAAGAAAAAAAACAAAGATGCATAAGGTATACTCATTTTTCTATCAATACACACAAAAAATACACAGTCATATAAATGCAGAAGCTTGCGTTAAATTTGCCATAAATTTATGGGTGCTAATCAGGTAATTATCTTCTATATACTTACTTGGGTTTTCTGAATTGTATACAATAAAAATGTAAAGGTCCATAAGAACAAACATAATGGTAATAAGAAAAATACTACTCAACTAAAAATTATTTGGAAAAGAAACCAAAATAAGACAAATTATTTTTTTAAGCAGGCTCCATGCCCAGGGCTGACCTCAGGACCCCAAGGTCAAGACCTGAGCTGAGATCAAGAGTCAGATCTTAACCGACTGAGCCACCCACGTGCCGATAAATAAAGCAAATTTGAAAAAGGATTCCATATCCCTGTGGAAAGGGGGATACAGAAAGCACTAGGATGATGAATAAAGAAAAAAATAATGAATTCTTTATATTTCACAGTAGTTCATTAAAACCAGTCTTGTAATTCTACAGAGTTGTAAAAAAAAATTCATCATTAGTAAAGGCAATTGGGTTATTTCTGCTATAACAGTGAACGATGTAACCCTATAAAGTAAACATCTATAATCTTAGTGTGTACACATTCTGATCCAGATGTGTATCAAAAACTGTTTATAGAAATGTATTTTAGATATAGAGTCATTGTTCAGGTTGCTATGGGAACTATAATCCCAATTGTGTCTTCCTAAACCGAAGTCTATTTGATTTTTGTCGTTCTTGTCTAGGAGAATTCCAAACTGAGAAAATGTAAACCTCATTTGAGGAGAGGGAAAAAGCTCCTAAAATCTAGATCCTTTATAATTGTACCTATAACCTAATATTCTACACTATTATACATGCAAAGCCTCAATATATATTTGGTTAAACACTAATGTGTTTTAATTTATATGGTGTTTTAATAATTTGTAAGAAATCTCATCAAACTCACACTTCAGTATTTGTACTGGTGTCATTGGTCTCTAGTTCTTGACCTTTCTTTTTCTCTCCCCTGCCCCACATTCCCTGCCCATCACATACATCCAGCATACACACACATATTTGCAAACTTGCTAATGGTTGTGTTTGTCAAGATAATTTTTATGTTTGTGGTTTGAAACTCCTCTTGTACCTTCCTTCTACTCCCTTCTACTTTCCTGTATGAGCAGTACCCCATCGGCTAATGGCATTGATTACCAATAGGTAGGCAGGAAGGAAAGAGCCAGGAGGTAACATATTTCTTCCCCATGTACCATTTCTTCTACTTCCTGCTAACACCAAAGATCTCTAATTAACAAAAATTAACATTGTTTTGTAGAATTTAAAAAAATGCATTTAAATTCATGTATATTTGAGAGAATAAAAAATGAGACACAACAAATCAGAATGGATTTTCCTCCATATATCCCTCACATTCTATTTGCCAAATTTGTCAATATTTAAACCTAATCATATCATTCCTCTTACATTTTTCATGACTCACCACTGCTTTCCAAATAAAGCCTACATTTTATAAACTATCTCTTGATTCTTTTACCCCCATCATTTTCAATCTTCTCCGAACTCCAAAAAGTACTTTCTTATATATATTTTCAAGTCATTTTACTTCTGGATCCTTCTACTAGGAACAAATTTTAACCGCACCAAGTTCTTTGATCTTACCTCCATCTTTTTGCCTGGCTGTCTTCAGGCCTCTATAAGATTGAAACCTACCATGAATTATCCATCATTGACAAGGCATCAGTGGGTGGTCTTCCTGTGTACTCTCAAAGAATCTGAGAATCATCCTTTGTTGCATTTATCTCAGTGTATTGAAATTAATCCTTTTACATATTTTCCTGTTGTACCCAACAATTTCCCAGATCATTTGGTTTAGATCTATTCTCTGGCCTTGTTCTCTCTGGTCTGTATCATAGGAACTGCATTTTCCTAGGTTCCCTTACTGACAACTTTCTGAGAGGCACTGATAAGAAATTAAAAAGAAAAAAGAGGGGCACCTGGGTGGTTCAGTTGTTGTGTCTGACTCTTAATTTCTGCTCAGGTCACGATCTCAGGGTCATGAGATTGAGCCCTGCGATGAGCCCCATGGTGAGCTGGCATGGAGTCCCACATCTGGCTCTGCACTGGGTATGGAGGCTGCTTAGGATCCTCTCTCCCTCTTCCTCTGTGCCTCCCCACAGCTCCCATGCACAAGTACTCTCTTTCTCTCTCTCTCTTAAAAAAAAATACATAAATAAAAATAATTAAGGAAAGAAAAGAAAAGAAAAAGAAAAAAGAGATTAAAGCCAGAAAAATTTTTGTCTCTTCCTCAATTGACCAGGTGTCATGGCAATTGTTTCATCTCTTTTGTATCTCCATCTCCCTTGAAATCACCTCTACTTCCTGCTGGGAATATCTTCACATTGGTCCCCTAGGGGTGGAGTAGTTTCCTGTTTTCTCTGATCCACTTTCTTCAACCCTGTTTGGCTTCTCAGCTTTTTCTTTTTATGCCATGTTCCTATATTAAAGTCCTTCTGCTGGGAATTCCTTGGATAGTATCTTTTTTTTACTGGCCAGACCCTGAAAGATAAAACTAAAAACTTTTGAAAGCAGAAGATGTCTTATTCTTTCAGTCTTTTCAGCAATGAGCACACTTTTTCGTATATATTAGGCAATCATTAAATGTGTGTTGAATCAAACTGTGCTTTATAAAGCAAAAGCATAAACTTCTGAATGAGAATATAAATATTTAAATTAAGAGGCATATTTAGTTGTTTTGATTTTAAAATGATAATAGTATGTCAAGGTACTTCATTTTCATTTATAAATATTCAGTCTCAAAAAGAATGTCCTGAAATAATAAGCTGTTGGTCCTTTATTTTTTAATATTTTACTACTATTCATTAAGAAAATAAAAAGTTTTTTTCTTTCCTTTTTCTAGAAAGAACAATTTCCCATTTGTTCTTCCCCATTGGCTTTGCCCACCCATTTGAGAAGTGGCATTGTCTCTTAAGGTGCAACTATGCATCATTGAAATAAGCAATAAAAGAGCGGCAAACATTTTTTTTTTTTTTTAGTATCTGAAAAGCAAGCTAAATGGCCTAAAATTTTTACTCATTTTGCTTAATTGATAAAAATGTCCCAGGGCAAGAAAATAAAGTTTAATCACTTTTTGGTTTTAATTTTCTCCATTTTGTTTTTCTAATTAAAGATGGAGGATGAAAGCAGTAAGACCCCTGGGAGACACTACAGATAGCAACATTTCTGCCAGAATTAACAAAGTGGAACAGGATACCAACCCAAACAAGGCTCTTGTATATAATAGACTCTATGAACAAAGGCCATGGCAAATGCTCTTCTAAAGGAATATGTCCCTTTTGGAGATTAAAACTTTTTATTTGGCTTTTTTTAAGGTTGGACATGACTTCATATAACTAAAAAAATCACACTGTACATTCTGAAAAAAATATTTATGACTATGTAAGAGATGGAAAAATTTTCCAAATACCATCATTCTTTATGGTATAGACTGGCTATGTTGACCATTCCATAAGCCTTGACAAATTGGTAACATGAAATGCAAGTTTTTAATACGAAAAGGAATCTGATAGAACTGCAATAGAGCTGTTGCCAGGAAGCACATAGCTGAGGCTAGGTCAAAAAATATAGGTCAAATTTTCAACTATCAAGTGGCAAGATATCCAAGTTGATGGAAATTTTTAATACATATTGTTTGTCTTGCCTAACAACAACAATAAAATAAAAATCAAGTTTGGTATAACTCTTTGTGATCAAGTAAAAATAAAGCTTTTTCTGAAAATTTACAGGTATCAAAATTTAAATAAATGAATAAAATACAGCAACAACAATAATGAATTCCTTGCTTTACTTTTGTTAATTCAGTATGAGGTGAATTATCACAAAGAAAAAATAATAATGAGTTATGTCGTCACATATTAAAAATTTTCCCTTATGTTTACTAAATCTTTAAGTATATATCAGTACTTTCAAATTTGCCATGCTCTATAACTGAGATAGTTACATTTAATACAAGATCTATTTCATTATTTTAGGCATTTCTGTAATGTAGACCAAATGCTCAAAGATGTTTAGCATAAAGCCAAAGTTAGGCCATTTCTAAACAACTTGATGTTTTCCCCCAATGGTCAGTGATCACATTTAACTCAGAGGACCTAAAATTGCATTTCCATTCTTCTTGTTTATCCTCCTCTACCAGACATAAGACACATAATCTAGAATGCAGATCATAAATGTGACCTTCATGAAACTCCCATCCAGTAGAACAGATCGTGACAAATTTTGGAAGCAACTCTCAGTCTAGTTCCTATAGAGATGTGCTTCATCTCATCTCATCTCACTAGAAGTTTAACAAGAGAAACTGCTAAGGACTTATTGAACTCATGCTCTCTCTTATTCAAATAGGCCCAACAGTGTCTAGGAAAGACATAATTACATGATTAGCTATTGAAAACACAAAAGCCATCGCTTTAATTAACATGCAAGCCTTCTTCTGACAGAATAAATGTAGAAATCAAAGATGATTGAGCAGGTGATTATTTCTATTTTTCTGGGTACATAGATGAAGGGGTAAAAGGTTATTTTTAAAAAGCTTCTTTGCTAGAAAAAAAAATCTTTTTAAAGCAATAAACTATTTCCCTAAAAAGGTAGAAGGGTTATCCTCACATAAAATAATAGCCTTTTAATCAGGATACTTATTTTTCAGTAAGCTGCCACTATTTCTTTTAGCTTATAGAGAACATCTAATGCATTTCAGTGATAGAAATGCAATTTCACTTTCCAACCAAAAAAGTTAATAGCTATCTTTTCTCATCTCATTAATCTCTTTTTGGCAAATGTATACAACGACAATAAAAATCACTGCATCTTGTATTCTTAGAAGATTCTTCCTTAAAATTTTAAATTCTAGAAGATGAATTAGCTTCTACTGTTCCTCTACTCCTGGAGATTAGACATACAGACTATATTTGAGGCTGCAGAAATAATTTAATTGATTTGTTTAATAGGGCCCAAATATCTCTCCTAAGGCTAAAAATTGAGGGCTGTTCTCTTTACAGTGCAAGCCCAGATATCTTGTTTTCTATGGTGAAGAAATAAAAGTCAGTAATAATCACTACTGATCATCACTAATGAGAAATATAAGAGATTTTCATCCTATCCTTCAATGGCAATAATGATTCAGGAAAATAATTTTTATCTTTTTTCTTTATGGCAAATATAATTTTCCTTTTGGAACATGGATGTGTTACTGGCCAACACATCTACTGCTGACCTTTAATTAGTGATCTCATAAATCCTAGCAGATGGACTGCCCTTCTAACCCACTAAGATAACAAGATAGTATATGTCTGATTTATTTCCTATTAAACAGTATCAGTAAATGGCCAAGATATATAACTCTACATAAAATCCAACCAGAGCTTCAAACAACTATAAAACAAAGTGATGACATTTACAGATAAAAATATGTAAGTGCTAAAGTATCTACATAGTTTGATAAATTAAATGTTCACAGTTTATGTTAATATCTTAACCTTTCTTTTACTTCTGTGCATTGCTAAATTGATTATTTTCCTATGTATTATGATTTATGTGACTATATTAAGACCACCGAAAGAGAGGATATTATTACTCAAAGTGTTTTTTGAAAAACAGATGATCGTAATATAAATTATGTATTTGCTACATGTGATCTGATATATTAACATTTCACTTTTTCTTAAAAGTGTAAAAATTATTCACATATATTGCATTTAATCTCCAAGTACTCAGTAATAACCTGATAAAGATACATGACAAAAAAGCCAGAACTAAAATAATACCAAATTACTCATGGTTTTATTTCTCAAAGGTTAGAGTTTTTCCTGAAGTTGCTATATCTCTCCCATCAGTCTTTCATGAAACACACAGGGACACGTAGAATTGAAGTAAATAAACATGATTACACTATAGATAATAGCAAAAATCTGTAAGAGGAGATTATCTACAATTAAGTTAAAGAATAACAGGATCTTACTGATAGGGAAAAGCAAACTACACCCTCTTTTTCTTTTCTTTTCTTTTTTTTTCTTAAAGATTTAAACTGCATCCGTTTTCATTAGTGTTTCCTTGTCAAATTAAGATGGAATGTTGAAGGCAGATGAGTGCTGAAGGCAGAAGATTGTACAAACAAAACCTTGCTGATAAAGCATGATGTGATGGGAGTCAAGTTCTTAACAGCTTCAGCCCCTAAAAGAAGCTGTGACCATCTATGTTGTGTAAACAAACTAGCTTACTTGAGAGCTGTTTCTCTTTGTCAAGTCCAAGTCAGTAATAAGGACCCAAAACAACAAGTCCCTTGTATGTGTGTTTTGAACATTATGAAAAGGCCCCAAAACTCCTCTTGGCCTTCTCTAGGTAGGTGACAGAAATAGAGAAAAGCTTTTTGGATTAAGAAAGTACTGTTCTCTTCAGAAATAAAAATTATCTCCTGATAAGAGTGCCACATCAGTCTCATTAACACTTCAGCATGACTGAATATAATACACTTGATTAGGTTGAGGAACAATGACACCCACCTATGAAACCTTTTATGGAATGCAGGAGGCCTGGGTGCACAGGGGTTCTGGACAGTTACAAATGACTGGGGAGGTTGTCTGTTTGGAGATAGTATCTAAAATACTAAACAGGAAGGTGGAGATTAAGACAAAATACAACTACTTACAATCACACACACTGTGATTAACTGCTCTCCAAGTGGACCAAAAGGACCAAAATTCAACACAGGAGAAAAATTTCTGTCATCTGAGAAGTTCTCAAGTGATAAGTGCCCAAGTCAAAATTGCTAAGTCCCATTAACCTTCATACATTGTATCTTTAGCAAAAATTGCCATATCATAGTCTTAAGGAGAAGCAAGATATAATTAGGTACTTCAATTTTCATTTTTCAACTGACATACACAATTTAAAAATTAAGGCTCTCCTCAGTCTATCACTGCTAAGTTTCTCCAAGGATTTTCTTAATCTGGTTCTGCTCCTCACAATCCATGAAAGTCCTAATTCTGAGGTTCTAATGGCCTTCATGGCACCATAAGAAATGAGCCCTCCTCCGAATTAACTCCACTGTGCCCAGTTCTCTCCTACTGGTGGCTTTCCAGTAAATTGCTTTGGTTAACACTTCAACAAATACTTACTTGTGAACTATCCAATCAAGGTCTAGTTTGGAGGCATTTTTATTTCAGCTTAAAACTTCTTCAGTGCAAGTGGTCTTAACCATTTTATCATTTTATCATTTGTTGGCTTCTACTCCAACATTGTCTACATATATTGGGTAATTCTTATCAAAGCCAAAGTCTGGTCTGTTGTATGGAGAGCTACTGAAATCCTCCCACTTCCACAGTCTCACTTAACCAATTTGGTGAGTTGTTGTTACTGTTTGTGGTAGAAGGGCGGGTGCAGGAGTATTTTCTAAACATTTCAATCTTAACTGTACCTGCTGCTCTTATGAGTAGGTACTTTCTCACATTCTACCGTATTAACATTGCTTGCCCCTCTGTGCAATGTCATGGCTTACTTTACATTTGTTTAGAGCCTATGTGGTTGACTGTCTATAGGATTTAAAAAATGCCTAACTCATAAAATTAATAAAACTCTAAAAAGTTCTTCAAAAAAAGAAGAAAGAATGAAAGAAAAAGGGAAAAAAAGAAAAAAGAATAAATGTACAAATTCAATTCAATTTTAATCTTAAGAAGTTACAATGCCTAAGCAAAGCATGAAGATAACTAATTTCTAGTTTCCAGACTTGTCTTCCCTTCAGAAGCAGGCCTTCAAAATGCATTATGGGGGGGGGGGGGCGGGAAGAAATCTGTCCACAGAATTGTTCTGTGTTCTCTCTATATAAGAGAATGGTGGAGATGGAAAAGTGTTCTTCTCTTGAGCAGGCTGCAAAATAAATTATACATACTCTACAACTATAATTAGAAGTTAAAGAACAACAAGAAGAACTACATCAGGTAACAGTAAATATTAAAAACCATAATGCAAAATAAAATTATATCTATACTTAGTTAATAGTTATACAAACAAGCACACACATATTTATCAAGGACTGACAGAAAACAGAAAAGAAAAAGTTTGATATTCTAGAGTGGAGAAATAAGTATTATTTTGCTCCTTACATGACCTCTGTTTTTGTTATAATTTTATTTGTGAGGTAATTAAAAATAAAAGAAAAAAAAAGAATTAGTAAAAACAGAATCATATTACAAGTAAATTAAATATTGCCTTCAGCTAATCGTCATAAGAATGCTTACTATGTTAGACTTTTGGAAGACTAAATTCCAAATAATTAGTTGAATGCTGAAAATGGGGGATTAATTTACTTATACCCAAATGCAGGCACTCAATTGTCATACAACATTTAAGCTTTCTGCTAGGCCTTCATGGTTCCTGGGATAATTTGACAATAGTCCACCTTTAATCTTTTAAAATTAAAATTGATTTTCCCTCTCAGTTTCCTTGCACCACTGCACCTTATCATTTAGTTTATTTCAAAGGAAGAGAAAAAAAAAAAGAGTAGCCAACCATAAACAGAAAAGTTAATTCTATGGCTCATCTAAATATATTCATACTCAATCTATTCTTTTTTAACTTCTACCTATACTTACTTCAGCCAAATGGACATATACTAATTGGGGGTATAACATTGTCCAGGTTTTGTCCTCTTGCAAAAAATGACCCATTATTCTTAACACACAGATAGTTATGATTGTCACTCCCTTGCATAAACCTTATTAAGAACAGATGGAGTCAAACAGCATTCTAATGAAAACACTTTATGTAAAAGATTTTAAAATTCTCTAATGGAAACCAACTATATGACGGATATCATTTATAAGGTTATGAACTTGTTTCAATAAATGTATTCTTTTAGGCCCATGAAAATTGAATTATTTCAGTCCACTTATACTCCCTTAACAAATGAGAATAGTTACAGACTCAGACAAAATCAAAGAGCAAGATTTACAATCACTCCATCAACCAAAATGGCCAAAAAGTAAATAAAAAAACAAAGGATGCAAACAAATAAATGCTCTAACTTGAAATAAGTTGCAATAATATAAAACAACACAATGAATATAATCTAAAAGCATTTAAAGTAGTTCAAAAATATTAACTCAATAATTAGAGATATTAATATGTTGCACATTTAAAAAATACTAATTTATGTTGTTATGATTACCAAATTATGAAATACATAAACATTTATAATTTATTCTCATAATTTGTGAGATATTGTACTAGGTGAGAGGGAAAAATAGATTCCTAAGGAGAGTTGCTACCTAACTGTATAGTTGAGGAAACAGAGACAATAAAATATGCTTACCACATAATTCTGTTTGTATGGAGTAGGACAGTCTCTAGAAACAGTGGTAACTAATTTTAAAATATACTAAAGCAATAAACTTTATAAACTTTATAAAACCTTTATAAAGGAATAAACTTTCTGTGTAGACAGGTGAGAGAATGTGCTGTGAACATTCTAGGCAAAGTGAACAAACTACGCAAAACCACTGAGATGAAGAAAAGTTTGGGTTCACCAAAGGTGACCCTTATCATATAATAGCTCAGTTTTCACACCTCCAACTTTTTTAACCCCCACTTTAATGAATAAACTTCATAAAATTTATTTTAACACCCACAGTAATACTGAAAACACCTGAAATATTAGAAACACTTGTAGTTTGAGATTTCCATTGAAATTTTAGAATACCATTTACAAAGCATAGCAAGGATATACTGAAATCGAAGAGCAAGCAATCAGTGAAAAAAAAATCACCATCTAATCTTTCCCTGGGATTTACTATGCAAATATTTCTGTAAGCATTGGTGCATATTCATTGGTAATGACAGATTTCAGGACATGTGTCCCTATTTTTGAAAGTAACAGAAAGCATTGGAGGTCAGTAGACAATGCTTATGCTTGTTATAGAGAGATTTACCCAAAAAATAAGACTTCAATCCAAATTTCTTTGAATAGTTATACAAATTTTAACCTGTGTTATATACGTATAAAAATACTTGGGGGTGCCTGGGTGGCACAGCGGTTAAGCGTCTGCTTTCGGCTCAGGGCGTGATCCCGGCGTGATGGGATCGAGCCCCACATCAGGCTTTTCTGCTACGAGCCTGCTTCTTCCTCTCCCACTCCCCCTGCTTGTGTTCCCTCTCTCGCTGGCTGTCTCTATCTCTGTCGAATAAATAAATAAAATCTTTAAAAAAAAAAACTTTAAGATCACTTTTACTAAATTTTAATATTAAAAAGTATTCCTTTTTATATTCAATATATTACACACTGTATTTGCTATTTTTTGAGAAAGATTGATACTTTTATAATTATGAATTAGAAATTGTGGAATTAATGACTCTGCTCACAGAATATTAAAATTTTCCTCACGAGAGCTTGATCTGAAATTTTTATCTTACAGCAGCAAATTAGGTGACAAGTTGGCATCTCCTGTCTGTTTCTAATGTTGAATCATAAATATAAATTAGGGACAAAGAAAATCACAAAAGTCTTTTTATGTACTGTTAAAAGGTTTGAACTTTATCCTTAAAATGATGAGAGAAATACTTCTTTTTAACATAGATAACATTTTTTTAAGGTAGAGGAAGATTTTATTCATACTGGTGAAAGTGTAGCAGCATTGTCCAAAATTTTAAGTGAATATAATAATATGGATGTATATGAATAGGAGATAAATGCTTTGTAATTTTAGTTACATAATGAAATGTATAAAAGTTCACAAAGAAACTTTTCAAGGCATGATAGGATTGGTTAATGTGGAAACCGATATTCTGGCAATACAGTCAAGAGTGAAAAATAGTGTATCATTGATTTCCCTGTCTCCAACATGGTGGAATAGCAAAAAATGGAAATTGAAGGGATATTAAATGTTTCCCTCAGACAAGACATAGTTCTCTACTATAAAAAATTAAATAAGGCAGATTTGTATGATAGCTTTTTAACATAATGTGTGTCAGTTTAATAGCATAGACATGGCATAATAGCAGAGTTCTAAAGAAGGAAAGCATAACAAAAATACTACTCAACCAAGTATAGTCAGGTAGGAAAGATGCACCTGGGAGTTAGGGAGTAGCTTCCTAGTGTATCTCCCCCTTTTATGTTACAGCTAAGAAGAACTTTATCGAATATTACCCTCCCTTGCCTAATGTGTTGTCTTCTCTATGCTTGAAATAAACATATGTATATGTATTCTATCATGAACTGTTATTTCTATATGTACCACTAATCATCTCTCAACAAATTTCAAAAGATTGGAATCATACAAACTACAGTTACAGTGTAATTAATCTAGATATAGACAAAAAAAAAGTCCCTGTGTGTGAAAATTAAGAGAGCTCTAAATAGCCATGTTGTAACAAAGAACTCACACTGAAAATTTTAAAATATTTTAATCATATGATAGTGAAATAATACCTACCTAGATATGTGAAATGTAGTTAAATCAGGCTTATTGGGTATTTTGAACCTTAAATCCATACATAAAAAAAGAAGGCAGG
Organism: Ursus arctos; assembly: GCF_023065955.2. Classification (NCBI taxonomy): domain Eukaryota; kingdom Metazoa; phylum Chordata; class Mammalia; order Carnivora; family Ursidae; genus Ursus; species Ursus arctos. Next base: position 4,510,649 of record NW_026622852.1, read on the forward strand.
CTGAAAATAAATTATAGCATGCATCTCAAAAAAAAAAAAAAGAACAAAAACCATCATAGTAAACTTAAAGAAAATAGAAGAAAAACTATGAAGAGCAGAAATAAATTAAATAGAAAAACAAACCAGAGACAGAAAGCAATGACAAAGCTATAGGTTGATTCAGTGAAAACACTTACAAAATTGATAAAAACCCTTCAAAGCCAACCAAAGAAAAGAAAAAAGAAAAAAGGCAGAAATAATCAATATCCAGGATAAAACAGAGACATAGTTATTGAGACTGCAGACATTAAGAAGAGCACAAATCTAAATTATGAGTAAATGTATTCAAAGAAATTAGAAAACTTAGGTGAAATAAATAAATTCCTGGAAAAATCACAGGATACCAGACTAAGAATACCCAGAAAGTATTACAAAAGGAATAAAATACAGGACATATAAGACTATACAACACTGAGAGGAATTTAGTTTGTTTTTTTAAAAGATTTATTTATCTATTTGACAGAGAGAGAGCAAGCACAAGTGGGAAGCCAGCAGAATTTCAAGCAGACTCAATGCTGAGCATGACGCCCAAGGTGGGACTCCATCTCACCACCCTGAGATCACGACCCTGAGATCACAACCTGAGCCAAGAGTCAGACTCTTAACCAACTGCATACCCAGGCACCCCAACACTGAGAAGTTAAAAATATGTAATAGATGGAGTTATACAAGATGCTTCAGGGCTTGAAAGATACAATATTACAAAAATGTTTATTTACCCCAAATTTATCTTTACATTCAATAAAACATAATCAAAATCCTAAGAAATAATTTTATGAAACTAGACAATCGATTCTATAATTTATATGGAAATGGAAAAGAGCTAGAGGAGAATTTGCTCTAGTGATAATAGTATCTTACTATAAAGTTACTATAATTAGAAGTGTGGTATGGGTTCACAAATAGACCAAATAATGAAAAAAACACAGTTTTAAAATAAACCTAAGTGTATATGGACACTTTATTTCAAAGTTGGCCCAGCAGAGCAGTAAGGGGACGAGGGAACAACAGTGTTGAACCAAATGCATATCCACCTTAAAAAATAAAGAAAGAAATGTGATGCCTATGTCATCACACATAAAATTAATTACAGATTGTAGTGGATATAAATATAAAAGGCAAAAAAAGTCTCCTAGGCCATAACATAAAATATCTTCATGACTTTGGTGTAACAATTTCCTAAGCAAGAAGCAAAATAACTAAAGGGGAAAAATGATACACAGGATTACAACAAAATTCAGATACTCTGTGCTTCAAAGAAGACATGACAATGAAAGTGAAAAGGGAAAGCTATTCACACTTATAATCGTAAAAGAATTTGTACCTAGAAAATAATACATAAGAAAAAATAGATATTCCATATAAGAAATGGGAAACATACAAATACTTCATAAAAGAAGATATCCAAATAACCAATAAATAAGTTGAAAAGTGCCTGATCTTACTATAAGTCAGAAAACTGCAAATTAAAATCACATTAAAATAAAACTCTTTGCCCACAGGAATGCTTACATTTTTAAAACAAAACAATTTCCAAGTTAACTCAATGTGCGGAGTCTTAAGAACACTCCTACACGACTGGTTCAACCATTTTGGAAAACCAGTTGACATTATCTATTGAAACAAACATATGCATACCCTATGACTGAGTAATCCTTCCCAAACAGAAATGTGGGCACGCGCTCACAACAAGACAGACGCAAACACATTCAACGCAGAGTTGAAGCAAATCATAATTAGATTTATTAGAAGCACATTGTATCAGTAATATTTAGTCAGAAATACTTGGATTTGGGGCGCCTGGGTGGCTCAGTTGGTTGAACAACCAACTCTTGGTTGGTTGAGGTTGTGGTGTTAGGGCTGTGGTCTTGGGGTCATGAGATCGAGGTCCACATTGGCCTCCTGCTCAGTGCAGAGTCTGCCTGAGATTCCTCCTCCTCTTTCTCCCCCTCTGTTCCTCAACCTCCCCTATGTGCACGTGCATGCACTTTCTCTCTCTCTAAAATAAATAAAGAAAGAAAATCTTAAAAAAAAATACTTGGACTTGAATTTAGTACTGCTACTTTTCAGTCACATGACCGGGTCACTTATGCAAACTTTCTTATTACAGTTTCAATATCTACAAGAGGAAAATTATCCCACTCATTTTATAGTCTCCCTGTAAAGATTAAATGAGATCAAGAATATAAAGTACAGGGGCACCTGGGTGGCACAGCGGTTAAGCGCCTGCCTTCAGCTCAGGGCGTGATCCCGGCGTTATGGGATCGAGTCCCACATCAGGCTCTTCAGGTATGAGCCTGCTTCTTCCTCTCCCGCTCCCCCTGCTTGTGTTCCCTCTCTTGCTGGCTGTCTCTATCTCTGTCAAATAAATAAATAAAATCTTTAGAAAAAAAAAGAATATAAAGTACATACCATGATACTAGGTACTTATGCAAGTTCTCAAATATGTAATTACTCTTATTATTATTGGCAAAAAGCTATGGAGTTTGTGTACCTTTGATTTCCTAAATGCGACTAATTTTTCCTTATTCAAGATAACAGACATCCAACAAACTTTTTTTAAGTATTTATTTTTTGTACCTAACCATACAAGAGAGAAAACTGAAGCAAAGGTGCCTGTTCTCGCCTCAATCTACTTTATAACACAGCTATGGTTTCTGTTGAAAGGTAATGCTTTCACGTTTATTTTTAATATAATGTTCTCTACCCCAGAGCACAGAACTTTTTATACATAAATGTACAAATTTCTAAGAATGATGCATATTACAAAACAAATCATAAACATAAGTTAAATAAGTTTTAAATTAAATACAGGTTATGATTTATAAAATATATTTATAAAATAAATCGTAATCTGTAACAAACACTATTACAGGATTCTCTATATATTTAAATTATATATATATATGTAGGATTTTATATATATTTAAACCTGTTAGAGCACAGTACATGAACAGTTAACAACATATAGAAAACACATTTCCCTTAAGCTGAGGAGGATAGATTTCAGGTTAATTTACATATTCCCACACATCCTGCATCTTTTGTATTTTCCTGACTGAAAGAAATAGTATCTTTTTCAACTCAGCTGTTTAACATTTCATGCTTATCTGCTCCACAGTAACTTTCAAAGACTAATTTTGAAGAAATCTGGCCCACAGTTATCAAGATATAAATTATTTTCTATTTTTTGGTGTAGTCTACTATCTTGAAAGTAATTGGCAGCTGAAAAAACTTTTTACAGGCAAACAATTTTTCTCCTTTTAATTGAACGTCAATAAAACTTCCAATGTCAGCATGTATTACTGAAAAAATGAATTTCATTAAAGCAGTCTACAAGTCACAGAGTCAGGGGTTTAGTACTGTTTGAACAAATATCAGCAGGCAGCAAGCTCTGCCTCTTACCTGAAAAAGAGAATCTCTAAGTCCCTCTGCCAATGTTTCTCAGAGTGTATTTCCAGACCACCTGCATCAGCCTCATCTGGGAGGCTTGGAAGAGTACAGCTCACATGTGGAGTAGGTGGTGAACTGAAATCTTTAAAAAATCACTTTAAAAAGCTTCCTAGCTGATTTTTAGACACACTAATTTTTCAGAAGCCAGTCTCTAACCTTTTGTTTGGAAGTGTTAAATTAACAAAATAAGGGCACCATTAGACTGAGTTGGCTCTAATGCTGTAGCATCCTAGGTAAACAAACCAAAATCTAAGCCTGCAAGGTTATGAAATTCAACTGCTAAGGGCAACCAATCACAAACAGCTGACTAGGTTTTAAGCCAATCAAATAATTTGCTTTCTCTGCTTCTGTACTTTAAGTTGTTCACCTTGTTCCTGTCAGTGGAATGTACCTAAACCATTTCCGGTTTGATCTTCCCAGTTATTTTTTCTCAAATAAATTCCTAAAAAATTTAATATGCCTGTTTATCTTTTAAGAGGAGATTTAGAATTTCTTCGTAACTACTCAAGAATCCAAAAACCAAAACTTGTGCTCTGGCTACCTGAGAGATATTTCTGATTAAAGTGGTTTTGCTGAGCTAGGAAGCCTGCCACGGCAATGGGTGACCAGGTCTGAGCAGTACCTTCCCTCTTAACATTCAAATCACAGTCTAAACTCCAACATGTTCAGTCCCTTCTTGTTACTCCGATGCTCCATCTCTGCTCTTTCTGTGCTTCCTGGTCAACATTTATAGTCCACCTGTCATTCATTTAACCACTTGCTTGTCAACCTCCAAGGTTGATAAGGACTCTGAAAAGGCAAAGGCAAGAGAGACTTTCACATTGTTGCATCAAAATTTCCCAGTTACGCCATCTGTATCTTGAAGCTGGAAGAAACCTCAGTGTTCTTCCCAGGAATGCACTTATTCTAAAAGCAAGGAACTGTGCGTGAAATCACCACTTGCCTGAAAAGAGGAGGTACTATAAGGGGCAAAGGTAAAGCACAGTTCCTTTTAAAAATGAGAGATCTATGCCTGATAAGTGACACAGAAGCATATGGTAGGAGCAATAAACCATTCTACTCAAACAGGAAGTTTTGCGAAGTGAATAGTATGATCTTTTCTACAGCTACAGGGACATAGCTTTTCTTTTTTTAAGATTTTATTTATTTATTTGTCGGAGAGAGAGAGAGCGCAGAAGCAGGGGGAGCGGCAGGCAGAGGGAGAAGCAGGCTCCCTGCTGAGCAAGGACCACAATGTGGGTCTCGATTCCAGGACGCTGGAATCAGATCACGACCTGATCCGAAGGCAGACGCTTAACGGACTGAGCCACCCAGGCGTCCGAACATAGCTATTCTATGGTTTAGTAAAACTATTGCTATTTTGTGGCATTATAACTATCACCAGCTTGTCTTATGTTATTTTGAGACTTACTTTCACTAAAAGCTAAGTCTGTCTATTCCAAATAATGTTGCATACTAGGTACAAAGTCGGTAATCTCTGAGCTAGAGCTTTGTTATTTCATTTCAAAGACTGTTTGAGGTTTGACTAGTATACAAATGAGATAAAGATAAAGTTCGATTTTTAGCAAAAACCCATAATATGTGGGAGGGTGTGCAGTGTGTGTGTGTGTTGGAAGGGAACTCTTAAGAATCATTTCTGAAGGGAAATATCTGGGTGTGATAAAAGCAGAACCCATTTAACCAGACAGAAGGAAAACTGGTAAGTTCAGCTACAGTAAGCGCTTAAAAGGACACTGCTGGTTGTGTTGCCAGGCAACCCAAAAAGCTTCATATTTCACTATCAAATAATAATAGATTCCACAGAATAAGTATCTACGAAAACAAAAGAATCTGAATTCTGTGCTAGTGCTGAGCAACAAGGAAAAAAAAAGCCAAGGGAAACCCATCTTGCCTGTTGGTGTAATTTCTTGCCCTCCTCACTCATAGAAAAGAAAAACAAACAGCTTTCACTGGATAGTGAATGCCTTAAAATAGGGGAACTCAGCTGAGAGTTTTGAATTCTGAAACCTGAGATTCTTCAGATTTTTGAAGCAGTAGAGTGAGCAGCAGCAAAATACTTGTGGAGCAGGGGTTACTCCAGCTGTGCACCTTCCTCTAACAAGCACGTTCCTTGACACTTAGAACCTGAAAACAGCTACTGTGCAAAGGAATGTTTGGTGAGAAAGGACAGGAAATGTGCACAACTTCTGATCAATGGAAGATAAGGTGTATATGGCAGAGAACAACACTCTTACTATTTTTTAAAAAGTAACCTAAATTAACTACAATTTCTTCATGTTGTGAAAAACAGACCTCTCACAAATCTCTTTTCACAACCCCCTAAAATAGGCAAAAATCCAGAAAAACAATAAAGTTTGGGGCTTAAATTTCATGATTTAAAAAAAAAACATGCACACTTTTTTTAGAACAATATATTATCATAAACTAACAAGTGGAAAATTGTTACTTTAGGCAAGAAGTATATTTAATTACTAATATTTTTGTTATCTCCTGCCTGATATCCTCCTATATGTTATTGGGAAAAAAAGCAGTTACCACATGCATATGAAGAATCATAATTGCTAAGTATTGGTGTCTCCTGTGAAATGTAAGGGAGATATTTGATTTAATTCAAGAACAAACATTTGTTTCATGAATTGAATGCAATTTGCTAAGGGCACTTTAGTATCAAACAAATATATATTTACTGTGTTTAAGCTTTCCTTGACACAACATATTTATCTAACTACTGTTCATCTCTTTTGCTTATCTACAATTCTTAGGACTTTTCCCTGTCCTCATAACTGTCTGGCTTCTTCCTTCGCTTGAAACTGCACTTGTTAAAGTACTTGACTTTCCAAAGCAAACTTTGAAGGACTGCTTTCAGTTCAACTCATTTACTTGAGGCACTTGACACCCGTCACTGCCCTCTCCTTAAAATTTTCTTCCTCAACTTTGGAGACAACTTACCTCTTACTTTTCCTTCCATCTGTTCTCTCAACTCTGTATTTTCCTTCTCCTGTTATTTCTCAACAAGGCATGGTCAATGGCCCTTTCTTTAGCAACTGTCTCAACTGAACTCATCTAAAATCCATGTGCTTTAGGTGGGTTGACTTCAGGAGTGAGCAGGTGACCCAGGATGAGCCAGCCAGAGTACTGACTCCTTAGTCACAATCCTCAGTCATTCATGGGTGGATCAATGATCCAGGACAGTGAGTGTGAAACAGGATCAGGATATTTATCTGAACTATTGGTTCCTCTGGACATGAACCAGGAAGGATCTGCTGTATGTCACCAGAAGAAAAGAGCCAGTTTGGAAAGAGCCAGCAAAGGGAAAAGTCTGGCTGGAAGATGACAGGGGGATGGAGGTGGGGTGCAACAGAGAGAGTCAGTTTCTGGAAGTTCATAGAAAAGCCCTCAAATCCAGCTGTGCCTGAAAGCTGTGCCAAGGCTTTCACTTACCAATAGTTCCTTTCCTTCTCTTCCGTCCTTCCTTTCTATGTCTCCCTCTCCCCATTTCTTTTCTCTCAATCTCAAAAATCAAAGTAGTCTAACAAATATGCTTGTGTTTGACCCTTAGCCATTTGCTTCTCAAGTTCTATTTTGTTTATTTAAATATTCCCTGTAATTTCCAGAGATTAATGTTTAACACTGATAACTCAACTTTTCTATCATATCTCCCCTTCAGGTATATCCCTGCCTATCAAATATTTCTAGCTGCATCTCTCACACGTCTCTCAAACATAACTTATCCCAAAGTAAGGCGAGTTTCCCTTCTTCTCCACAATACACTCAACTTCTGGGCTTTATTTTCTTTGATGGTCCTATCTACCTTCTTTCCAGGCCAGAAATATTATCTTAAGCATTTTGAATTCCTAATCAGTGCATTTCTTTTATTTTCTGATTTAGATGAAAGAAATCAAATTAACATTGAAAAATTCTTGATCATCATAGAGATAAGTTAGGAAGCCAATTTCAAGATACTCCAGTAAAAATTATGGTGGAATTAATATTATTAATTATGTCAATATTTATTCTGTTTTACAAAATTGGCAGTCACTGCTTTAGATGCTTTTTGTACGCTACATCATTTAACTGCACAAAAATACTATTGGTTTTGCATCATTTATTAGAAATTATCCAACATCAACTAGTAAGCATAAGTCTTTGCCAGAAACTGCTGGATTATTAGATAGTGTCCCTGGAGATTCTTAGAAAATAATACCAAATTGGTCTCAGATGTGTGAGGATAACTACTATTCATATTTTTGTCTACACTCTTCTTCCTTAATATATCTTTGATACTTTGTTGCTATTTTAATGATTTTAGATTTTATGCCACCTATATTTTAAGCAGGCTACTAAAAGAACTTCAATCCTATCCATCATTTACTGCTTTTTGGATTGATACTTGGAGGATAGGAATTCTTACAGAAGTTACATATGGCACATGATCCTTATGTCACTGTTTCTTTGTCTCTCAGACATTCATCTTCAAGTATCTTATAGGCCTGGACTTCCTGTCCTTTTTCTTTCTGCAGCCTATATTCCTGCCTTTACTCACAAAGGATATATGTATCCCATCCCTGACTCTTATATTTTAATCAAAGAATGATTAGTGATTATCAAATATTGTCAGCAACAATATAATGTGGTCTATTTGCCCCTTTCAAAATGCAAATCTTAATAAATTACAAATAAAGAACACAAAAATACAACTGTCATAAGTCACAGTGATGTTTCACAAATTAAATGGAAGATGTGTCATCAATAAAATTCATGTTTTTCCATATTAATTTGAGAGGGATAAATTATTCATAGTGAAATATGAAAGCAACATATGGGAAAATTGACAGGGCTGCATTCGTTAAATAAATTTTGTTCAAATAAAAAGATTAAATCATAGATTAATCTGCTTAGAAATATGAAGAAGATGCTTAATATTTACATAGCAAATGATAAAATCGATGTAGAGAAAAAGTCAGTTATACAGAAACTTGCAAAGAGCTTGAAAACCTGTTATATTCCAAATATTGCTAGGTCAGTCATTTCTGAAATTTTATATTTTGGAAAAATTTTTGTTATTGTGAAAGACATACATAGAAATAAGTGCATCAAACGCTTCTTTTTTTTTTCTTTTTAAAGATTTTATTTATTTATTCGACAGAGATAGAGACAGCCAGCAAGAGAGGGAACACAAGCAGGGGGTGTGGGAGAGGAAGAAGCAGGCTCACAGCAGAGGAGCCTGATGTGGGGCTCGATCCCATAATGCCAGGATCACACCCTGAGCCGAAGGCAGACGCTTAACCACTGTGCCACCCAGGCGCCCCTGCAACAAACACTTCTTTAACATACACTTGTTTAACAAACAACTAAAATGTATGTGATCATACAAACAACATCTAGGTCAAGAAAAAGAACATTGCCTTACTCTAGAAACCCTCCCTTCGCCCTGCAAGAACCCAATCTTAACTTGGTAATAATTCCCTTACTCTCTTCTTTTTGCTTTACCACATGGGTGTGCATCCCAAACAATGAAGTTTAGATACGCTTATTCTTAAAACTTAATAAAAAATCACATTATATGTATTTCTGTCTTACATCTTCATCACAATCTATATTTGTAAGGTACAGTTATGTTCTTGAGTGTGGTTGTGGTTACACTATTTTTACAGGTCTATAATATAATATTGTAATGATAATACCACAATCTATGCATTCTATTGTGATGAATGTTTGGACATTACCCCCTAATTTCAAACTATTATTAACAATGCTTTTATGAAAATTGGTATACACACATTTGGGTGTATGTAGACATGAGTTCTCTAGGGCATTTAAATAGAGTAAGTCACAGTTTATGTCAATTCCCGTCTCACATAGATTAAGACCAAAGTGCTTTCCAAAGTGTTGGTATCATGACATTATATAATTTAAAGTTAAATGTTTTATTTTTGCTTCATAAAATTACTATAAGTTTAGGGAGAATATTTTCAAATACAGACTACAGTTTCTTTGCAGATATTTTACTACAAGTTAATCTACACTTGAGGAATGATGGATAGTTCTCAGGAATGTGTAAACAAAGTTGGTCTATAACTGGACATGGCTTTAATGCCACAATAAATTAATAAAGACTTGATGGTTTCATCCTTATGTCTTTGAAATGTACTTTCCCCAGAAATTTCCTTCTAAAAGGATGTAATAAATTATTTAGAGCATTTAAAATTTTCTCTGCGGCATTTCCAAATGGGCTTAACTAGGTGATTATTCAACTTTTTCAGAATAATTAACATGATTAGCTCTATATGATTTCTGATCACTTAAAGTTTGGCAATTTAAGTATAATTTATAATGCTCCAGAAATCCACATTTTAAAAAAATTCAGATGTTCATTTATATTTTTATCATAAAATTATTTCATCTTCCAGTGAACTATCAATCAAAGATTGAGTCAAGGATATATTTTAATGTATGTATAAAACTAAATGTTCTCCATTTTGCATCTCTTTAACAATATTTTTACCTAGCTAAGTGAAATAGAATATTCAATAAATTAGTCTATTAAAATTCTTTTTGGACTAACAGATGATTTCATTTAGTATCATATTTCAATCATTTCATATATATACACATGCGTGCATGTATGTATATTCAAAGAATTAAATCACAGTTCAGAGTTTTGATTTCATCCTTATGAGAGAACTATAGATTATTCTCTTGATCATCTAATCTACTTAAATAAACTGACTCCTCTGATTATTTACAGTATGCTACAATATTCCCTCTATGCTCCTTTTGTGTGAAATCTATGCCTAATCACTGTGCATAAAAGAAAGTGTATTTCATGATACAGAACTCAATGACAGTGAAAAATAAGAAGTTCAAAAAGATCCCTCCTGTCTAGACACCATTTGAATCGTAGGCACTTGTTATGGTACCAAGTCACTGTCTTGTCAGCAGGCACAAATTTCTGATACCAACTGTCACTTCATTGGAAAATAATATCCCTTTTAAAGATTTTCATTCGAGCTTGCTGAATTTTTAGTGGAAAACAGGACGAGTTTCTTCCTTAAGTATCAATGAATTTTCAGAATAACTCCAAATTCCTTAAAATTGTATCTGTTTTTATTTAACATATAATTTTCTTTTTATAAATCTTTCTTCTCTTATGTATAACTCCCAAGAATTACATCTTTAGTCTTTTGCTTTTTGGACATAAAATATAGTAATTTCCAATGAATCACTATTTCTCTACTTTCAATTTTATAGTTACAGAAATAATTGGGAAATTTCATATAAAAAATAAGTTCCTCTCTAAGGACCCATGTTTCCCTTTTTTGATTTCTTGCTCTATGTTCCATCAATCCCTTAAACTCAGCATGTTGAATCGAACTAGAACTTTGACCTCTGGCTAGGATGAAATAACAAAAAAACCTTCTGTGTCAAACAACTAGACAGCAGACAAAATAGAGGTAATATTTTTCAAACATTGGACAACAAGCAGCACAGGACTATGACCTCTGGCATAAGCGAACCAAAAAAAGATGAGCCCTTCAATTGTACCAAACAACAAAGGAGGGTTAGCTGTAACAGAATCAAGCCATCTTGCCAAGTTTCAGAGATAGAGATCAAATTTTGGGGAAGTCAGGGAAACTAGATTTGGCAGGTCAGAATAAAAGAGAGGAGTGAAGAGTTCCGGAGACAGACGACTCTGTAAAATCTCAGGGAATCCCCCAATTCTGTCACTGAGTGTTGCTCTGTACATGCCATGAGAGGAACCCACCAGAGGCCATGGAAAGAGCCACAAGAAAGGAGTAGAGAAGTTCATGGAGCTCTCACAAGGATGAGGAAGACTCATGTTTCTACTTGCCAGCATGGAAAGACCGAATGATATACAGAGCATCAGGTAGACTCCTCAGGATATTGCCTTACTTTTAAAGCTAAATTAGCTTAAGTATAAAAATTTCTCAAGACCTTCCTTACTAACGCTTAAAAACAAAGACTTGATATAACAGAGCATACATTTATGTAATTGGATTGCTAGAAAATGGAGGACACAGGGTAAGAAAAAAGTATTTAAATAACTAATAGTCAGAATTTTTCCAAGTTGCTGAAAAATAGATTGAAGAAAACAGATTCAAGAAAAACAAAAGAGCCCCAAACAGTATAAAAGAATAAAGCAGGCTGGGGATCCTGGCTGGCTCAGTCAGTTGAGTGAGCAAAACTGATCCCGGGGTTGTAATTTCAAGCCCCATATTGAGTGTAGAGATTACTTAAAAATAAAATCTTGAAAATAAATAAAGCAGGCCAAGAAATAATATAAAGAGACTACTGAAGTCAGTGATAAGAAAAAAAATATTAAACTAGAATGAGAGAAATGAAACATTGAATACAGATTAAAGGAAGAAAGCAAATAAGAAAAGGACAAAGAGTGGGAAGGAAGCAAGCAGGGGAGGGAGGAAGGAAGGGAAGGAAGGATTCTCATCAGAAAGTATCCAAACCAGAAGACAATGGAAAGACATCTTCATAATTTTAGAAAGAAAAAAGATCTGGGGGTGCCTGGGTAGCACAGCGGTTAAGCGTCTGCCTTCGGCTCAGGACGTGATCCTGGCATTATGGGATCGAGCCCCACATCAGGCTCCTCTGCTATGAGCCTGCTTCTTCCTCTCCCACTCCTCCTGCTTGTGTTCCCTCTCTCGCTGGCTGTCTCTATCTCTGTCGAATAAATAAATAAAATCTTTAAAAAAAAAAAAAAAGAAAAAAAAGATCTGTCACCCAAGGAATTTGACAATCTTTGTGACCATGGATTAGACAATTTCTTAGACTGGACATCAAAAGCTCCAAACATTAAAAAACATCGTAAATTGGACTCATCAAGACTAAAAATATTTAGTCTTCAAAAGACATTAGTAATAAAAGACAAGCCTATGACTGAGTGAAAATATTTGTAACACATTGCTGTGATAAAGGACATGTAAGTTGAATATTTAAATAACCTTACAACTCATTGATATGAAACTTAATTAAAATGGGTTTTTAATTTTATTACACATGTCACCACAGAAGATATAAGAATGGAAAATAAGAAAGGATGCCCAACATCATTAGTCATTAGGAAAATGCAAACGAAATCACAATAAGATAGCCCTACCTGCTCAGTAGAATGGCTGAAATTAATAAGACCAATAATGCTAGGGTTTTTTTGAAGATGAGGAACAACTGGAACTCACGGTTGTTAGATATGAAAAATGCCACTGCCACTTCGGAAAACAGTTTGACAGTTTCTCATAAACTTAAACATAACTGCCCTAATGATCCAGCAATTCCTCTTGTAGGCATTTACCCAACCAAAATGAAAACATATGTTTACACAAACATGTTATATTTATGTCTGGCTTCTTTCACTTATTATAAAGCTTTCAAGCTTCATCCATTGTGTAGCAATTGTTCAGACTGCATTATTTCTATGGCTGAATAATATTCCTTACACATATTATCTGTTCATTAGTTGGTGGACATTTGTGTTGTTTCTGCCTTTTGGCTATTGTGAATTGTGCTATGAACATTTACGTACAAGTTTTTTTGAGTAACGCTTTTCAATTCTTTTGGGCAGATACCTAGGAGTGAAATTGCTGGGTCATATTGTCATTCTATGTTTAATTTACTGATCATAAATCTTTTTATTAAGATGTATTCTTTGCTGTATTGATATTATGGTTACTGAAACTGATTGTATATATATATAGAGAGAGATAAATTCAGGTAAAACTTCACATACGAATGTCTTACTGACAGACATATAGAGAGACATGTATCATATTTATGTATACACATGTGTATATAGATATATATTACATATGATATGTCTGAAAAGAAATCTATGTAAATAGCAAATGTTTTCCCATTAATATGTATTAATAAACTATTAGTGGTATTTATTAATCACTATATGCCAGATTTTGCATTAAGCACTAAGACTTTGAACATAAATAAGGCAGCCTTATATGTGGTTCTTTTTTTTTTTTTTTAGATAATATTTATTTATTTGACAGAGAGAGAGAGACAGCCAGCGAGAGAGGGAACACAAGCAGGGGGAGTGGGAGAGGAAGAAGCAGGCTCCCAGTGGAAGAGCCCGACGTGGGGCTCTATCCCAGAACTCCAGGATCACGCCCTGAGCTGAAGGCAGACGCTTAACGACTGAGCCACCCAGGTGCCCCTATATGTGGTTCTTGCCTTAAAAAACTTAAATCTAAATGAATACAGAAAAAAAATACAGGCGAGCTAGGGAGAAACAAAGATGAGTCTGATCCATAATGGGATGGATAAAAAGCTTTTATGTGTTTAGAATTAAAAGACAAAATCTGTGTGGTCTTCAAATCTGAAGACACTTAAATGAGGAGAAGATCTAGGCAATTAGATCATTCTATTGCTAACTTCCCAAGAAATCAAGACCTGGGGCATGTGACAGTTGGATTGCTTTGAACCCAGAAGTAAACTCACAAATTGTCCTTACTGAACCTCGATCCAAACTGGTGTCCTGTCCCCTCTGAAGCTAAGAACTGGCCTTTCTGTGTCCAGGTTTCCAACATGGAATCATGCTTCGGTTAGGTCCCCACCCAGATGGAAGCACAGATACAGTAGTGGCTGAAAGATTCTTTTGAAACTAATAGGCTGGATTTCCTTGTGATTCAGGAAAGCTACATGAAAAGGTTTTCCAACTCATTGCACCTTTGGTTCTCTGCTGCTGGTCCCTATGAAACTAGGAGAGGTTATTAGAGTAGATCATGTGGTTCAGATCATTTTACAGGCCAGTGGAATTGAAACTCATAGCAGGTGGATTTTAAATAAGCCTTCCATCTCAATACTGCATCCCAATCTTCCAACCCAGAAGTACATATGGGCACTACTGGTGCAATCACTGAAAAAGGTACTTACAGCTGTATGCTCAGCTGCAAAATAACTTGGTACAATTTGTATGACTGGCTTATGAACTAGAAAAATCTCTTTCAAAATGGCCATTGTGTGACTATTTAAATATTTTGGTTTTACTACGTCTTCCCTTCAGTTGTTTAATAACTATCAAATAAGAATGAAGAGCTCGGTGAAAATGGTGAAGAACTTCAAAGAGGTGGCCAGCATCCCTGGCTTGGTTTATGGGTACAAACTTTGACATGGGTCTGTAATGAATAGGTAGCATCTACAAGCATTTTTGTAAACAGATAGATAGCGTTGCTATTATTTGTTTATATTTTTTTCTTTCTCTTGCTAGAATGAAGGCTCCTTAAGGAGAGCTTATGTTTTATTCCTTTTTTTTTATTCCAAACACCACAAAAGTCCAACCTAATGGTGACAGATAAATGATTAATTAAGAATGAGTGGATTAAGATGAAATTTCTAGGTGTCTTAATGTTTCCAGTGATGACTTTCAAGCCATGTATCTAAACTCTTCTTTCCATTTTCAGACAACATGCTATTTATAATGGGCTCATTCATACCACATTGACATTAGTTTTTTATCAGAATGATTAAAGGAATGATTTGATTACCTCTTATTGTGCCATAATTTCCTGTTTTGATTTTCATACTCTGGGTGTTTTGTTTATTATGCCTGTTTAAAATTTTTCCTCTAATTAACGTTGCTTATTTTAAAAATACACTATTCAAGGTTGCTTTTCCTTTGAACGGAATAAATAACATGCAGAATGACCTTCAAATTTAAAAAAAAACCCACAAAACTATGCTTGAAACAATACTTAATTCCATATTATTTGTCATCTTTAATTCAATTTCCTTTTGTTCCTTTGCCCTAAAAAACTACCTTTGTATTAATGATGATGTTTCCATTCAACCACTAACCATATAAATTAATAAATTTCATACCTGAACTCTGACCAAATGACATTAATTTTATCTTAATAATTACATAAAAAATGATTGTGTTTATGTGCATGTTTTTTTGCAGGGAAGGAGAGTAGAATAAAAAGAAGAATGAAAAAAGATCCAGAATAGTTTTTAATTAATGTATCTTGAAAAAATTAAAATGTACCTGTCTATACTCACATTTTTTATTATCTTTATTTAAGATGAAACTTTGTTCATAATAAATAATTCTGCTATAAAATGTCTTAAATTCTTAACTTTTGTCAAATGGTAATAAAATTGCTGAATAAACTTACAACGTAACTGGAAAGAAAACCCAGACTCATGCACACAGACACACATTAAATAAGTAGCCATGAAGGCATAGTGTGAACCAGCAGAGAATTTAAAAATAGAAGCAAAAGGTAGTTCTATTATAAATTGTTGATCTCCTCATTCATCTTGTTGCTCTGTTAGTTGTTTTGCTTAGGAAGGAGGATCACTCTGACAGCTACAACTTGTTAGTGTTTCTCTATAAAATTGGACTAGAAATATTATAAGATATTCTTATGATCTGTTTGACATTTTAAGAGTATTATTTATGCAATACTGAAAGAATGAGGACACAGCAAAATAGTCATATGTTCTTTATTTGCCAAAATTGGGCATCCTCAATTACCTCCACAGTGCCATCAAAGCCATTTTTCATTTGGCTTTGTTTAGAGAGGTAAAACGAACTCATTCCCTCACCTAGTGCCCAAAATCCCAACTGAGAAATAGAAAGTAAGCAAGCCCAATTGAGATGATATTTACTGTCGAAAGGGATAATAGCTTAATAAGATAGTTATGACTTACATAATAAATATGTTTGTATTAAATATGTATCACTTATATAATATATAAATATTATAAACATGCATAATGTATTACTTGCATAATATATAAATATGTACTGAGATCTATTTATATATGTATCAAATGTATACATATAGCATTGCTATTACTTACGTATATACCTATGCATACATTTATGCATATACATATATATGTATATGTGTGTGTGTATATATATAAATGTGTGTGTGTGTGTCTTTGTGTGTGTGTCTGTGTGTGTGTTATCAGTTAGGAACAAGTTAGAAACAAGAGCCCTATTTTAAATGCAGGTCCTAAAGAACATTCTAAGACATTATACTTTATTTACTATCTGAGTTTTGTCTTAGGGCAATACTTCTGAAAGTTTGTTGCTTAAAGGAAGCATTGTGTTATACATTACCACTTTAATGCCAGTTAATAAATAAGTAGAGGAAAGTGTCCATGAAACTCCTTGGAACCTTTGTGCCATACTCATTTAGGATCACCTTTAATTATCTATGCCCTCCTTATCATTTTTATCTTTGCCTTCAGAGATAAGGATCAGTATATATGAAATTATCTTTAAGATCTGAGTACAACTCTGGTCCCCCTTTGCACTCACAGTCCCCTAAAGACAGGCACCTGATTATTCACAGGTAATTGTTGAGTGCCTACTGCTGGTCTGTGGGTACTGAGTTATGGCTGTGAATAGATTGAACAAATTCCCACCCTCACAAACTTAATAGATTAAGGTGGTCAAGGAAATGATCAAATAAAATACGAAGCATAAGTGGCAGCATCTACAAATATGGAAAATAGGTATTTCCTTAACTTTGAACGGTCAGTTTGCATATATGCAGCCCTCTGGACTGAGACACACACAGCTCTGGAATTGGGCCAAGCCCAGAATGGATTTCCTCTGGGAATTTGCTCATAAAGATGGGACTAACATGTGGCCAATTCATTTTTGAAAACTTTTACTGAAGATGTAAGAGACTCTAGACCTTTATTTGCTTTTAGGTAGAAGTCAAATATTTCTGAGGCTGTGGATTATTGCAGAGTTTTAAATTAGTCGTTAAACTAGATCAGATGCTCTGAAAAGATAGCATGACACTAGAAAGTCAATTGAAAGGCTGTGAACCTATTACTGTTTTCAATTTGAATGTTAGTTTGTGATTTGAAATTAGTGTGAAAAAACAAATACCCAGTGATTAAAGCACAGAGCAGCACTGCTGTGTTTCTAAAACATTACTGCAGAGGGGAGGGCTCTGAAAATCCTATACAAATGCATTCAGAAAGATGTTTATTTATTTAAAAAGCAACAAATGTGGCAAAACCTATATTTTCCTTTCACAATGTAGACTCTTTTTAATGTTCTTTAGCTATTTGCTTCTTGTATCTTAACAGAAACTCTAATGAGTTTAATGTGGAGAAACACGCTGAGTAGAAAAGTGAGCCCATATGAAAGATCCTGGAAGTGCAAAGCTTTTTCAAAAAGGACTTCCATTCTATGTAGTCAACAAAAGAAAGGCATGGGACAGTTCAGTGTATAGAGGGTTAAACTGTGTGCGTGTTTGGGGGCGGTGTGGCAAAAATGAGGAGGAATACTAACTCTAAGCCCTCAAAAACCTTTCCACTTTTCCTATAACATATTCTATTTGAATATGCGTGTTCAGCTCTTCCTAAGAGAAATCTTGTTCCTAGCCAAGAAAGGTAATGTCATATCAATATAAATATTCAGCCATACATTGAAATTTGCTGATCTGGTAATTAGGAACAAGGATACTGGTTAGACATGAACTATTTCTGTTACTTGCTTCCTAAGAGATATCAAGATAATTGCTTTTTGTGCTTCAGTAATATTCTATGCATAATATTTCACTTGCTGCATTATTTTATAATTACCTATCTCTATATATGTCTCCCTGCTTGAGGATGGGTACTCTTAAATGTCCTTCTGTTTCTAGCACCTACCTCAGTGCTTGGCAGAAGGTTGTCACACAATGTTTGATTCAAGAAATGACTATGTTTGTTGTCAGGCCAACTTCCTCTGTAACTCACCAAGTACAATTTTTTTTCTTTAAAGAATTTCTAAATAGAATTTACAAGTTAAAGGGCAAGAATTAATTATTCATAATTTGCCTAAGAAATTAAGTCTCTAGATGGCATAAATCACATGCAATCAGTAACATTCATGCTTCTGTTGAAAACCTATCAACCCTTATAAAATTTCAAATTACTCTGAAATGTGAAAATGATCAGTTGGAGATTATCAAACCCACTGCGCTGGACAGAGCAATATGTCAGCACCTTTGCCCACATCCACAGCCTGGAGGTGTTCGAAGGTAAGCAGTGCCTTCATCATTCTGGCATTCTATTTTAGTCTAAGTCTACATCAGAAGCCTGCCAGGGCTCCGTGCTGATAATAAAGCACTATCGCTTTTCAAAGTGACAGAGCATAGTGACATATCAACACTAGGACTTAAATGAAAAGCCCCTTCTAATTTAACTGAGAATCTGCTGAAGCTGTATTCAGCCCAGCACTCTGGTTTTCAATTAAAACTTTTTTGTAGCAAGAGAAAAGTTTGGCATATTCTTTCCTTTTTCGAGACAGTTATGGAATCACGTGGAAAAGACAGTAGTACGATGTAGAGTGGCCCAGGCTCAGCTAAGTACATATCAGCCTTTTTCATCCACTATTTGCGGTTCCTATAGTTCGACAAAAGCCTTACCTAAAACTTACGTTGCTGAAAAGATCCTTTCTTTCAATAGAACTCTTCTTCAATGAATGTTTTTTCTGATACAGGGCGTAAGAAGGCAAAGGGGGGATAACGTATCAATTAACGAGGAGCTGCTCGTGCCAAGTACTGTCAGTGCAGGGCTGGCGATGGGGGACTCTTACCTGTGTTATTTCATGTAAATATTACATGTGCTATTTCATTCCTACTAAGGAATATGATCTAGATATGACTATTTTCATGTTTTGTTTATATAGAAAAAGAAATGCATGAGTAAAGAAATTAAGTAACTTCTATATGGTCACACACTTATTAAGTAGTAGAGTTGGCGGTATAGTATATTAGCTAGTCTAGTATATTAGGTACAATAGTGCTAAAATTTAAAAATGGAGAATTATGGATAACATCAACATACTGACATAATTAAACATTTATTTATTTATTTAATGATGGCAACTTTTACTTCTCTCTTGAACTTTCCTTAAATGAAGTTCTTGAAACGTATATAGCCAATAGCCTTTTATCTTAAAACCAATTCTTTTTTTTTTTTTTTGGTATCTTTTCTTAAAGCTTTTATTTAAATTCCAGTTAGTTAATATGCAATGTAATATTAGTTTCAGGTGTACAATTTAGTCATTCAACACTTACATACAACACGCTGTGCTTAGAGCCAATTCAGAAAACTTCAGCCTACTGCAAATTTCTAACGCAAAATTAAATCACATCTTAAAATTTGTTTTTCAGAATTGCATTGGTGCCTCTTATTGTTTGGCATAGTTCAACAGAATTCCCACTATTGACCTTATAATTGTCGTTAGGGGTATTACGTTCAGTCAAGAACTATGTCTTCCTTATGATGCCATATAACAAATATTTTTTTCTCAAACATCAGTGCAATTAAAAGTTTTAATTTTCTTAAATAATTGGTATTTAAAAACTATGTATCTCATAGATACTGAAAAACCTTTTATCATTTCTACTTTAACCACTAATAATATCAAGGCCAAGTTTATTACCCAGTTTTACAAACTTCCAGAAATTATTTTACAATCTTAATCTTACCCTTAGGTTTATTTTAATGTTTTTTTTTAAATTTCTCTATGCCTTCAACATTTATTCCATGTCATTATGAACACCTTTGGAGTTACCTCTATCATTTTTGAGAATGAGATGAGTTATCAGTAAAAAAAATAAACAGAATTTGGACTGGAGACAGAGGAAGGATGTGGGCCAGACTTCTTGATGCATTTTTTTATACCATTAGATCATAATCAGAGCGTCTTTCAAAGTATTTCCTCATATTTGTTGGTGGAGTTTCAAATCACTAAACTGCAACATTGGGTTTCCAAATTGCTATCAGGGAAAGAATAGACTACCTTACTTCAGGGAATAAAAGCCCTCAGTACTGTCGATAAAGAATAATTTTAGTCACACACATGAACACAGTACCAGTTAGAATTTTGGAAAGAGTATTTCCTTTTAGGGATAAAACAAGTTTTCTGGCAATTTGTCTCTGAGACAGCCATTAAGTACAAAGTATATATTTGTGTGTGTGTGTGTATATATATATATATATATATATATATATATAATCATAGCTTATTCCTCCCCCCAAGTTCGATGCTTAGAACACATTTTTCTTCAAGAAATTTTTTAGTGGACTTCCTCCACATCAAATCCCTATCTTCTTCAAAATGGCATGAGTCAGTCTGCCATCACTTGACTGATCAAAACTTGGACCAAAGAAGGGCAGCCATATGGCACCAAACTCAATGATGTTATGCTGCAAAATAGAAAATCTGGAATCAGCAGATGTCAAGAAGCAGAATGCATAGTGGTATGTGAATTAATGCAGGCAGACATGAATAAAAATATTGATGCACTTTTAAATTGATATTGATACATGTATGTCAATGAAAAGTTATGGAATCATTTTCATTTTCTAAACAAATGTTCAGAGAGATTATGAAGAAAGGTTTGATTTAAAAAGTCAATGGGAATTGAACATACATTTAAATGCATACTCTTGTTCTACTTTTTGCTTTTCTTTCCTTTCGAAACACTGTAACCAGACTGGCATCACAGATATCATATGGCTAAATAATTCAATCACTCAGCAAATATTTATTGAATGCTCTCCAGTACCAGGTACTGTTGTAGGCTCTGATGGTATTGCAGCAAGTAAGACAGCTATGTTACTTTATGGAGTTTAGGTTCAAGGTAGGGAGACAGAATGCAATTAAATCAATGCACAAGATAATTTCACTTAAGTACAATGAAGAAAACAATGTAGGGTGACATAATAAAATAACGAGGGGAGTGGAAGGAGTTACTTGAGGCAGAGGACTCACAGTGACATATCTTGTTGAGGCCTGAATGAAGAGGTATCACTTATGAAAACATATGGGGAAAGAACACCCCTTGCAGAATCACGAACAGGTACAAAGGCCCTTAAATGGGAATAACCTTGGAATATTCAACTGCAGAAAGCAAGCTTTTGTGTCTTGAACTTGGAGAGTGGAAAGGGGGGGTTGCAGTGGAAAAGAAGAAAAACATCCTGACAAGATGAAAGGCTTTTGCTGTAAACTACTTTTGTTTCTTGTACAGGCAAAACTTAACTAATTTGAGCCTTATGTTTCTCATAAATCATGAGCTGATCTTTGGAGTCCCTTCACATCTAAAATATTCTGTTGAAATACTTCCAGAGGGCTATTCTTTGTTAATTCATTCACATTAACCGTTGCTGGCATTTAGAAATACACACTCCTTGCTTAAAAGGGTTAAAGCATCTATTTGTGCTGGTAATGCATTGAATTTTTTTAAAGCACTAGATAAAAATGTATTTGTAAAATTAGTTCTCCCAAAGTGCTCACTGCCATTAACTGGGAGTGTTGTCCATTTTTGGAAACTGCATTAAACTCTTATAGGATGTTAGGATGCTACTTAGTAAATTGTTGCTTTGCTTCAGTGAATAGAAAAAGCATTTCCAGTTAGCTAAACTCTAGGCATATATAGAATATAGAGAATCAATCTACATTTAGGAATCCATTTTTTTAAATCAATGTTTTTCAGCCTTTTCCCAACTGACATGTCATTCTCAGATACATCCCCATTATTAATATTCCTAAAGGTGAAATGGGAATTACCCTATGAAGGCATTTGAATAATTTACTATCCTTTTGGTATAAGGTTCCTCTTTGGGAAATATGACTTCTTTTTGTTCTCCTTCCCCAAGAATCATTCTTCTAAAGTTACTAATTATACTAAATAAAATTCATTAACTTAAAAAAATTACTTACTTCTACTACTCATGTATAGCTTTTGTTTTTAAAACTTTGGCCACTTATTGCTTTATCACTAGGTTAGTATCTCCCAGCCAGGGTTTTGCAACGTGCTAGTGTCACATGATCAGATGGGAGATACATCATTCACACATCCATGTATTTAACACATGTTATTGTGCACGCATTTAGTGTTGGGCACTGTGCTTAGTTGGGTAGACAACCAGGAGGTAGAGATAGGATTTCTACCTCACAAAGGTCATGGTCGGTGATGGTGTGTATTGGAGCCATGCAGGGGGTTGCAGACAAGCCAGTAATCAAGTGCAATATGCAATGATAATATCTGTGTCGGAAGAGGAATTGAGTGAAATAGAAACAGGAAGGAATAGTACCTATACATGTTTAAAAACCAGAGGCAACAAGGCAGCAATAAGGCAATAAAGAAAAGTTAGCAATAAGGCAGATAAAGTGGAACTTGAGAAAAAAAGATTTCCAGGTAGAGTGTAAGAAAAATTCTTGGTGGTAAGAAAATAAGTTCTATTACCTTATTTATATTACATTAGCTGCATTTATAGGCTTGGTGAGAGGAAGATGAAGTAAAACCTTCTCCACTGGCTTCTGTTTCCTCCGTGCCATCAGTAGATAAGATTATCTACTTAGCTTAAGGGGGAAAGCTACGGGGTCCTGAAGTATTAAGGACAGTGAGAAAGTATGAAATACAAACAGTGGGCATTGGTTGCACTCAGAGTTTGGATGTAAAAAGTTGCAGGAAATTTTTCCTTCCAAGTTAACTATAAAAACAAATATATAATCTACAGAATCATAACTCTCATTTTTGTTTAACTCCTCAGATAGCTGAGGATACAAAGGAACTTAAAAAGATTAAATAAGAAAATAAAGATACTTCTCTTTATTCATTGTTTTCATTCCTTGCTGAGTGGTGGGAGGAGCTACTTGCCATAGATCATCAGGAATAAGGAACAAATGGCCATGGTGGTCTAGGATGAGCCAATCTTCCTCAGCTCTACTGTGTGACTTGCTTTGGTCAAGGCAGTTAGAACTGTTAGGCAAGCAACATTGAAAGGTGCTTGCATACTGGGGCTTCTCCTTTTAAAATGCTCCCTATTTGAATCTGTCTGCCATGATATAAGGAAATCCAGGTCATACTGCTGAGAGGTCATGTGGAGAGGCCCAGGAAGATAAAACACCATGTGAATATAGGAGCCGTGCAGAGAACTGAGGCACACTGACTGACAGTTTCTCTTTTACCAAGGCTCCAGAAATAGGAGAGAGGCCATCTTGAAACTTCCAGCCCAGCCTAGCTACCAGGTCACTTAGGCCACATAAGTGATCTCAACCAGCATGCGGAGTAGAACTGCCTCACCAACCAGAATCATAAAAAATGTTGAGGTTTAAGATTTTTTCAAACTTATTTATTTATTTGACAAAGAGAGTACACACAAGCAGGGGGAGTGGCAGGCAAAGGGAGAGGGAGAAGAGGGCTCTCAACTGAGCAGGGACAGATATGGGACTTGATCCCAGGACCCTGAGATCATGACCTGAGCCAAAGGCAGACGCTTAACCGATGGAGCCGCCCAGGCGCCCCAAGAATGTTGAGGTTTAAACTACCATTTTGGAGTAGTTTGTTACACAAGAATAATTAACTGATACATCAGTTAAACTTTCAACAAACTCTCAATTGCCACATGTGGCAGGTTTGCTGAATTACAGTGACAGGGAAGCTTATTACAGAACAAGTCTGAATCCAGCCACACAATGTTTCCCACAAGCATTCATCAAGTGCATAGAAGTGCTAGGCTGATAGCTAAAGGGAGGCAAGAAGAGATGAGGGACTTCCCTGAAGCAAGTGTAGTATTTCTCAAATGCAAGCCGATGCCCGCGGAGGAATGGCAGTAGTACAGGAATGGTGCAATACTCCTTATGATGAATTCAGGGCTTTGAGTGAGTGTAAATCAGTGGCAAGCTAAGATTGGGTGGGGCACAAAAGGGACCTTTAAAAAAAGAAGCATCTAAAATCAATGAGCCAAGCTTGGTTATGCTAACCAAGAAAAAGGAGATATTAAAAGAGAATGAGAAAAGGAGATTAACTATGTTAATTCTTCCAATCCATGAGCATGGAATATCTTTCCATCTTTTTATGTCTTCCTCAATGTCTTTCAAGAGTGATTTATAGTTTCTAGAATATAGGTCCTTTATGTCTCTGGTTAATTCCAAGGTAACATATGGTTTTTGGTGCTATAGTAAATGGAATGGATTCCCTAATTTCTCTTTCTTCTGTCTCGTCATTTGTGTATAGAAATGCAACTGATTTCTGAGCATTGATTTTGTATCCCGCCACGTTACTGAATTGCTCTATAAAGGTTGCCAAAGCAACCTTTTTCATGACACATCCCCAAAGGCAAGAGAAACAAAAGATAAAATGAACTTATGGGACTTCATCAAGATAAAAAGCTTCTGCACAGCCAAGGAAACAGTCAGAAAAACTAAGAGGCAGCCCACGGAACGGGAGAATATATTTGCAAATGACACTACAGATAAAAGACTGGTATCCAAGATCTACAAAGAACTTCTCAAACTCAATACACAAGAAACAAATAAACAAATCAAAAAATGGGCAGAAGATATGAACAGACACTTTTCCAATGAAGACATACAAATGGCTAACAGACACATGAAAAAATGTTCAAAATCATTAGCCATCAGGGAAATTCAAATCAAAACCACACTGAGATACCACCTTAAGCCTGTTAGAATGGCAAAAATAGACAAGGCAAGAGACAACAATTGTTGGAGAGGATGTGGAGAAAGGGGATCCCTCCTATATTGTTGGTGGGAATGCAAGTTGGTACAGCCACTCTGGAAAACAATGTGGAGGTCCCTTCAAAAGTTAAAAATTGAGCTACCCTATGATCCAGCCATTGCACTACTGGGTGTTTACCCCAAAGATACAGACGTAGTGAAGAGAAGGGCCATATGCACCCCAATGTTCATAGCAGCAATGAGCACAATAGCTAAATCATGGAAGGAGCCGAGATGCCCTTCAACAGACGACTGGATTAAGAAGTTGTGGTCCATATATACAATGGAATATTACTCAGCTATCAGAAAGAACGAGTTCTCAACATTTGCTACAACATGGACGGCACTGGAGGAGATAATGCTAAGTGAAATAAGTCAAGCAGAGAAAGACAACTATCATATGATTTCTCTCATCTGTGGAACATAAGAACTAGGATGATCAGTAGGGGAAGAAAGGGATAAAGAAAGGGGGGGGTAATCAGAAGGGGGAATGAAACATGAAAGACTATGGACTATGAGAAACAAACTGAGGGCCTCAGAGGGGAGGGGGGTGGGGGAATGGGATAGACCGGTGATGCGTAGTAAGGAGGGCACGTATTGCATGGTGCACTGGGTGTTATACGCAACTAATGAATTATCGAGCCTTACATCGGAAACCGGGGATGTACTGTATGGTGACTAACATAATATAATAAAAAATCATTAAAAAAAAAGAAAAGGAGATTAATACAATTAACTATTAACAGGTATGAAAGAGTAGACATCACATCAAATCTATAAACATTAAAAGAATGAGAGAATATCATGAACAACTTTATGCCAACAATTGGATAGCTCAAAATGAACAGATTCCTTTAAAAATTGCATGACTCATCTCAACACCAAAAATTAATTTGTGGTATATCATACATAAATGTAAAAGCTAGACGTATATAGAAGAATATTTTCAAAACTTGCATTAGTCAAATATTTCTTATACAAACCACACATTTTTCTTACCCTGCACATAAAAGTACTAACCATAAAAATATATTAGATTAAAATGTTGAACTGAAGTTCATCAACATTAAAAATACCAGCCCATCAAAATATATCATTTAGAAAGTAAATAAGCCAGTGAAACTACAGAGTGGGAGCAAATATTAGTAGTACTTATATCTGACAAAAGATTTATATACAGAATATAGAGAGAGCATTGACAGACCAACAATACAAAGACAAACAACCCAATTAAATATGGACAGAAGACTTGAATAGACACTTCATAAAGAAAATATACAAAAAAGTACTTTATATCATTTGTCATTAGAGAGATATAAGTAAAACCACAATGTGATACCATTTCAGTTTACTAGAATGGCTAAAAATCAGTAATATAGACAATTCCAAATGTTAGCAAGAAAGTGGAATAACTGGAATTCTTTCTTTCTTTCTCTTTCTTTCTTTCTTTCTTTCTTTCTTTCTTTCTTTCTTTCTTTCTTTCTTTTTTAGAGAGAGAGAGGGATTGAGAACATGGGTGGGGGGCGGGTAGGGGCAGAAGGAGAGGGAGAGAATCTTAAACAGGCTCCATGCCCAGTGCAGAGCTCAAGGCAGAACTCCATCTCATGACCCTGAGATCGTGACCCGAGTTAAAATCAAGAGTCGGACACTTAACCGAGTGAGCCACTCAGAAGCCCCAGGAATAAGTGGAATTGTTATAAAATGCTAAGGATTACCTTGGTAGCAGTATAGATTTTTGCAATTATTTTGGAGAACTTCTATGTACTATAAAGCTAAAGCTAAAGCTACCCTAATATCCAGCAATCCCACTAATAGGCTTTTATGCCAAATACATGAAAACATACGTCCAGAAGAAGACTTGTACGACAGTATTCATCACACTGAAAACAACTGTCTCCTTATAGGAAAATAAACTAATTGTGGTATACTCATACAGTGATATATCATCACCCAGGTATAAAAAGGAATGGGCTACTGATAAACACAATACTTGAATGAAATTCAAAAACATTAATTTGAGCAAAAGAAACCATGCACAAAAGGAGCCTATTTAAGATTTCATGTACATAGATTTTAAAACAGGCAATACTAATTATGGCAACAGAAAGCAGAGAAAGTTTGCCAATGGTGGGTGCTAGAGATATAGAATTGACTGGAAATTTGTAAAAAATAACTTTCTGGAGGGTTGCAAATGTTCTATGTTTTGCCTCAGGTAGCAATCCCAGGGGTATATGCAATTACCAAATTAATTGAAATTAATATTATATATATATATATCAATAACACAACAGTTTATATAATTGAATTTTATTTTATACAAATTTTGTTCTAATAAAGATTAGTTAAGTGCCTAAAAATTTAATTGACAAACAATTCCATTATTTTTCCATATTAGAGTATATTTAATGATATACTTCTTTGGTGATGGATAAAATATCTACAAATAACTTGCCAAGAATTTTCCAACTTCCAGAGTTCATTTTAGGTCACAGATAGGGCCTGAATGAGTATTGCAGGGGACAAACAAACAAAAAAAATAAGTTAGATGAGAGAATTTTGGTTTGGGGCTTCTTCTTTGTAATCCAGCCCCTGTTATTATGCTGTACGCTTAACTTTTTTAAAGGGTTATTACCTTAAAACTTGAAAGTAGTTGCTATAATGGAATCAGAAGAATATGTGTTCAACTATTTGGAAATAATTTGCGTTTATTAAATGCATATTATTAGAAGCTACCATTTTTCAGAGCTCTTAACAAAATTTGCTTTGAGTCCACATTTTATCAGGCAACTATCAGATTAGAACCTGTGCCTTCAATTTTGTAAGCTATTCTAAATTTCGTAAAACTGGACTTAATCTGTTCTCTTGTAGGAAATGCATCTAAGCTACTGCCCATATCTCTGTGATGTACTTCAAAATAACCTTGGTTTGAATTAAGCTTTCTGATAAATGGGAAGCATTTAGAAAGTCTATTTAATACGAAACCAATACTACACGGTTTCTTATAAAACAGTACTTCATCTTATTTCATTAAACCCGTAGATTTTATTTTTTCCTTAAAACTTTTTTCCCCTAAAACTTTTATCATGAGAATCAAATACATAAGAAGCAAGTGTTATTAGTTATGTCTAAAATAAATGTTTATGACATTTTAATTGATTGGATTAAATATGTATTTTTAATGCTTGTCCCTGAAAATGCCTTTTATTCTATAAAATTTTCCAAAAGGACTACTCTGTTTATATATTCTAAATCGGATCTCATTTTCATTTGCCACCTACATATGACACAAATTTTTTAATTCTAGTAAGGTTTATATACTCATTAAGAAATATTTCTTTCAAAATATTCTCTTTATATAATATACACTTAATCCAATTATGCCTAGAATGTTTTGAGAACTTATCTTGAAATTATCTTTAGATCTATTTTGAAGCACAAAGAATATCAGTCACCTGACTTTATAATAAATTACTTTAACCAAAAGTATAATTTTAATATCTTGGTGCACCCTTCACATTCATGCAGTTTAGATCTATAATGGCTCTTTCCTATGCTTATTAATAAAACATACTTTGAATCATGCACTTCAAAAAATTTAGATTGTTTGTAGACAAGTCCAATAGGACTTATATTTAGACATTTTGTTACATTTTATTTTAAATTTTTATTTTAGATATTTTATTTTATCATTTTATTATAGCTTAATTATTATAGGAAATTAAAAAGTAGGAACCCTGAAGCAAATTCTAACCCATAGTTCACATTTCTAATTAGGAGAGGCTTCTGACTAACTCTGAGTAAGTTTGGAAGCTCCAGGTAACCTAAATCTCATGCTATTTAAAGCAAAATCAAATCCCAGCTCTTCCATTTGTTGCAGGTTCTCTGTATGTCACTTATTTTATTTTTTTGTTCTGCATTCATGTTTTATATTTTTCTTTTTTTTAAATTTTTTTAAAGATTTTATTTATTTATTTGACAGAGACAGCCAGCGAGCGAGAGAGGGAACACAAGCAGGGGGAGTGGGAGAGGAAGAAGCAGGCTCACAGCGGAGGAGCCTGATGTGGGGCTCGATCCCAGAACTCTGGGATCACGCCCTGAGCCGAAGGCAGAAGCTTAACAACTGCACTCCCTAGGCGCCCCAGTGCTCCCCAGGCGCCCCTTACATTTTTCTAGTTAATGTTCTTTTATAATTTTCCCTTAGACAGTTTTGAAATAATCTCGTTTGTTCATTTAATTTCATTTTTGTTCCCTTTTCTTTGTTTATCCTATATTAACTTTCAGTATTACTTTTTAACTCTTTGGTATTCCCAATTACTGATTATTTTTAAAGATTATTTCCTTTATATTTAAAATGCTGACAACAATGTCCAAATTTAAAAGTGCTCTTCCCTTTACCACTAGATTTTATCTTTATGTCAATAATAATAATTGCTTTTATTGACTACTTATGTCAACTACTCTAAGTGCTTTACATGTATTATCATATATCTGTAATGAAAGATTAAAATCCTTGGGATTCATAGAATATTTAAATCTAAGCTAGTATGATATTTGAGGTATTTGAAAACATTGTTTCTCAATGAAAGAACATTGAAAACACCAGATAAATGTGAGAATCTTATTTAAAATGTAATGAGCTAATGGGTGATAATAGCTCACAATCTAGATTCAGTGAATTTTTCATTTGGACCCTGCACCAGGACTTAATTAGTCCTGAAACTAAGTGAAACTGTCAGAAGCCTCTTCTTTAAAACCTGAATAACAATAGAGTCTACTTTAAACTGTTTTGAGGATTAAACACAGGTAAAATCCTTGTGTTTCAGCATATTTAATCCTTCTGGTGACCCTAAAGAACTGCTCTTAGTTTGAATTTTCTCTTTGGATTTAATGACTAGAATTAGATAGCTACATTATTTTTCATTTCCAATGAAGAATCCCAGAACAACCCAAGAAAGATAACTGTCTTTTTCTCCTAATTGTTACTTTATTTTTTAGTTTGCATATTTGAAATTTCTTTAAGATATGACATCAATAGCTAAGTCGAGTAAAGATATTTATTTTTTGGCTTAGATGAAGTATTTAAACATTCATGGGCCAGTTAAAAATTCCAATTTGGTGCTTAAAAAATACTACAGTTGATAAATAGGTCTTGTTTCCAGTAAACTCACATAGCATTCCATTTATTTACCTGACTTACTTGAAAAATGAATAATCCTTGAAAAGAAAGAAAAATAGGTATAGAAATGAATTATGCACAGTTAGAGAATAGAAAGCCAAGAATAGCTATGGTGGAGTTGTGAGCTGCATGGAGATTCTTTAGGTCACACATTGATGAGAGAAAGTAGAATTTTGATCACTCCGAGTGCAGACACCATTGTGAACAAGACAGCATTTAACAGAGATTCCCAAAAAGACAAGGACTTAGGAGTAAAACTACTCTGCTTTAGAGAAAGAAGTACTGTCTACCCACCCTAATAAATTTTAAACTCTATGCCCACAAAACTCATAGGGAGCCACCAAGAAATTAACTGATGGGATTAAATAATCTTTAAAAAGATAATATAATCTGTATTCTCCAAATCACATAGCTTTCTACAGTACTAGGGACACAAGGAAAAATTGCTGGACATGTGTAGAAGCAGAAGAATATGTCCTGTATCCAGAAAAAAAAAAGTAAATAAAGATACCCATGTTGGAATCATCAGAAAAGGACTTTACACCAGACATTGCAAATGTGATTAATAATTTTAAAGAAAGGTGCATTTAACAAATGAATAGATGGGGATTCTCAACAAAGAAATGACTATAAAGAAAAAAACAAAACAAATGAAAAGTTAGGAATACTATATATAGCTATATATAATATAATATAATATAATAATAATATGATATAATATATAATAATATATACACCCACACATAAGCAAGGCAGTAGAAAATGTCCAAACTTAAGGACTCAGAGAAATAATGGCTGACATACGTCGCATACATATAAGATCATACTATGTGGTGTAAGATACATTCAGATGAAGTGTAAGATAAAAGAAAAGAAAAAGATTAGAACAAAAGACAATATTTGAAGAATACTTTCTAAACTTTTCCCAATTTGATGAAAACTATAAAACCACGAATCCAAGAAAGATCAGGGAACCTTAAGCATAATAAACACAAATGCACATATGTGCATGTATGTGCACACACACCAAGAAAGAGCCCAAGATATATCATAAACAAACTGCTCAAACTGAAAGATAATGAGAAAAATTTCAATATAGCTCAAGAAAAAGGCTTATTACAGTAAAAAAACAGCTATTATAAGATTTTTTTCTGACTTTTTCTCAAAAACAAAGCAAGCCAGAGGACAAGGATACACCTTTAAAATGCCAAGAAAAAAGGAAAACACTGTCATCCAAGATTACTTTATCTAGCGAAATAAAAGTGAAATAAAGGCATCTGCTGAGTAATAAAATATAAGATAATTTGTCATCAGCAGATATGTACTTCAAGGAATAAGAGGAATTCTTCATGATGAATAGAAATGATACTAGATCAAAATTAGAATCTATATGAATGAAGAAATGAAGATAAAGGTTTCAAGTAGTAAATAAGTTTTAGGACAAACTGAAAACAAATAGCAAAAATATAAACTTAAACCCACATTTGTCAATGATTATATTAAATGGAAATAGACTAAAATGTAGGCTACGCTCTCGGTTAAAAGGCATATCAGTTGTGACAGATAAAGATGCAACTATTTGCTGTTTAAACACACACTGTTATACAAAGACTCTGATAGGTTAAAAGCAAACAGTGGTAAAAATTAAACCTTGCAGACACTACTCATAAGAAATCTAGAGTGCTGTATGAGACAAAGTTGACTTCAAAACAAGGAACATTATTAAAGTTAAAGAAGGATGTTTTGCAATAATAAAATGGCCAATTCATCAAGTAGATATCAACAATCCTAAATGTATATGCACTTAAAAAGAGAGCTCCAAAAATAAATGACGCAAGAATTGGCAACACTAGATGGAGAAACAGAAATTTCCACAATCATGAGATTTGATTATTTTTTGCCAATTTTCAGTAATTAACAGAAAAAATAATTGGAATAATGTCAATTTGATCAACACTATGAAACAGTTTGACATAACTGATATTTTTAGAACATTATACTGAATGACTTTAGAATATACCTTCTTTTCAAGAAAAGCATAGGCAACTCTTTTTGGAGTCGACAAAAAAAATTACACAGAAAGTACAAACTTCTAAAAGAAAGAAATCTGAACAAAACGGAGCATCAAATTTTTTAAATTATGCATATATATGTATATATATTATACACACGACAAAGAGCTTACACTCAAAATATATAAACATCTCCCACAAGGTAATCAAAATACAAACAATCCAGTTTTTAAGATGAGCAAAAAGGTGAGCAGGTAATTAAAAAAGCCAACAAACATACACAAAGTGCTCAAGACCATTCATCATCAGGGAAATGCAAGTTGAATCCATAATAAGATACCACTACACGTCCAATGTGAATGAACAAAAACCTCAAGACGGATGTGACTAACTGCTGTGAGAATATGTTAAATACCAATATACCCCATGATCCAGCAGTTCCCTGCCCTGGTATTCACCCAAAAAAGATAAAAACATGTCACAAAAATGCTTTTGGAAAATAAACCCAAATTAATATGCTCCACTGATTTTGGACAAAGGTACAAAATGCATTCAGTGTTGGCATATTCAACAAATGTTGCTGGAGCAATCAAACATGTATAGGTAAAACACATAAACTCAACTTAAGCTTTATATTGTATACAAACCTATCTCAAAGTGCAACACAGACCTAGATATAAAACAAAGTATAAAACTTTCAAGAAAAACAACCCAGAATATCTTGGGGATCTATAACTAGACAAAGATTTCTTAGATATTTCAAAGATTTCTAGACAAAAGTATGATTGATACAAGGAAATAAATGATAAATTGAACATGTGATGGTTAACTTTGTGTGTGAACAAGACTAAACTGTGGTGACCAGTTGTTTGGTCAAACGCTGATCTGAATGTTATAAGGTTGACTTTTAGATGTGATTGACATCTAAATTAGTAAACTTTAAATAAAGCAGATTACCCTCCATAATGTGGTAGACTTCATCCGATCAGTTGATAGCCCTAAGAAGAAAGACTTGTTTTCTAAAGAAAAAGGAAATTGCCCTAGCATGCAACAAAGAAATTCTGCCCCAATTTTCAGCCTTCAGAGTTAAGACTACAAAATCAACTCTTACCCGAAACTCCAGTTTGCCATCTTGCCCTATGGATTTTAGACTTGCCAGTCCACAATCACATAAGCCAATTCCTTAAAGTATCTCATATATATATACATATATATATATGTATATATATACATATTCATAAGTGTATTATGTATATACACATATATTATGAGATATATTTATATATTATACATATGTATACATATGTAAGTATATATACACACATACATAATTAAAGATTTCCTAATGGTTTTACTTCTCTGGAGACTCTTAATTTATACACATCTCATAAATATTGAAAATTTTGCTCTGAATGTTCACATGAAGAGAATGTAAAGGTAAGCTATATCCTGGGGGAAACTGTTCACAAGTCACATTTCTGGCAAAGCACTGGTATCGAATATAATGTAGACACCATTCAAAAATCAACAGTAAAAAAATCCAGTTAGAAATTGAGAAAAGACATAAACATTTCACCTAAGAGGATACAGAGATGGTAAATAAACACATGAAAAGATGTTCAATATAATTTGCTATCAGGGAAATGCAAATTATAACAGTGATGAAATATCATTACACGCTGATCAAAATGGCTAAAATAAAAGTCAATGACAATACCAAATACTGCAAGGAACCTGAAAAACAGAACTGCTCATAAATGTGCTGGTATGAATGTAAAATGCTACAGTCATCTACAAAATAGTTTGGCAGTTTCTTATAAAATGAACCATACAAATATAAAAGACCTAGAAATTGTACTAAATATATAAATCCTTGTATATCCCAGAAAAAATAAAACTTATAAAACCTGCATGTTTCATAGAAGCTTTATCTGAAATAGCCCCAAATCAGAATCTGCCTAGATGTCTCTCAGTGGGTGAATGGTTAAAAACATTGTGGAATATCCATATCACTGCTGAGCGATAAAAAGGAATGAATCCTTGATATGTGCAACCACTTGAGTGGATCTCCGAAAATCGTGTTAAATGAAAAAGGCCACTGTATGTATGGACCACATCTTCTTTATCCATTAGTCTGTTGATGGGCATCTCGGCTCCTTCCACAGTTTGGCTATTGTGGATATTGCTGCTGTGAATATTGGGATGCATATGGCCCTTCTCTTCACTATGTCTGTATCTTTGGGGTAAATACCCAGTAGTGCAATTGCTGGGTCATAGGGTAGCTCTCTTTTTAACTTTTGAGGGACCTCCACACTGTTTCCAAAGTGGCTGTACCAACTTGCATTCCCACCAACAGTGTAAGAGGGTTCCCCTTTCTCTGCAACCTCTCCAACATTTGTTGTTTCTTGCCTTGTCAATTTTTGCCATTCTAACTGGTGTAAGGTGGTACCTCAAGGTGGTTTTGATTTGAATTTTCCTGATGGCTAATGATGTTAAACATCTTTTCATGTGTCTGTTAGCAATTTGTATGTCTTCATTGGAAAAGTGTCTGTTCATATCTTCTGCCCATTTTTTTATTTGATTATTTGTTTCTTAGGTATTGAGCTTGAGAAGTTCTTTATAGATCTTGCATACCAGCCATTTATCTGTAGTGTCATTTGCAAGTATCTTCTCCCATTCCGTGCATTGCCTCTTTGTTTTGTTGATTGTTTCCTTTCCTGTGCAGAAGCTTTTTATCTTGATAAAGTCCCAAATATATACAATGGAATATTATTCAGCCATCAGAAAGAATGATCACCCAACATTTGCATCAACATGAATGGGACTGGAGGAGATTACACTAAGTGAAGTAAGTCAAGCAGAGAAAGACAATTATCATATGGTTTCACTCATTTGTGGAATATAAGGAATATTAGGGAGATTGGTAGGAGAAGGAAGGGAAAAATGAAGTGGGGGTAAACAGAGGGGGAAATGAACCATGAGAGACTATGGACTCCGGGAAACAATCTGAGGGTTTTAGAGGGGAGGGGGTGGGGGGGGGATGGGCTAGCCCAGTGATGGGTATTAAGGAGGGCACATATTGCATGGAGCACTGGGTGTTACATGCAAAAAATGAATCATGGAACACTACAACAAAAACTAATGATGTACTGTACGGTCACTAACATATCATAATAATAATAAAAAAAAAAGTTTAAGAAACTTAACACCAAAAAATAAATAAATAAATTAAAAGGCTAATCCTAAAATGTTATATACTCCATGATTCCATTTATATAACATTTGAAACGACAAAGTTTTATAAATGGAGGACAGGTCAGTGGTTACCAGAAGTTAGTAGTGAAGGGTGGATTAAATAAGTGATAGAGGGTGGATTGAGGAAGGATGTAGTTGTGGTTGTATAAGAGCAACATGAGGCATTGCTTGTGGTCTTGGAAGTGCTGAGTATCTTGAATGTGGTGGTAGATACACTAACCTACACAGGTGATAAAATTGCACATAACTTAATACACACACGTGCATACACCTGTGAGTACAAGTAAAACTGAGAAAATCTGAGAATGGTAGGTAGATTGTATCAAGGTCAATATCCTGGCTGTGATATTATGGTATATTTTTGCAAATATAAGAGGAAACTTGGAGGAAGCTTGGCAAAGTGTACAAGGGATCTTGAATTATTTCTTGCACCTGCATGTAGAATCTACAATTATCTCAACAAAAGTCTGAATTAAAAAAAAAAAAGAAATACAAGAATGACCACAAGAGATTTCTTCATAATATGCAAAAAACTGGAAATAACTGATATACAAATACGTATATTCATACAACGGAAGGAGAATACACTAATAATACATGTAAAACATGTTTAAATCACAAAACCTTTACGTTGAACAACTAAAATCTGTCACAAGAGAGTATCTGTTGTATGATTCAATTTATTTGTAGTTCATTCACAGACGAAACTAATCTTTGATGATAGAAAGCGTAACAGTGGTTGTTTCTTGGCAAAGTAGAGATTGCCTGGGAGGTGAAATGTGGAAATTTTCCAGATTGATGGAAATAGTCTGTGTTTTGACAAGGATGTGAAATAAACAGGTATACACACTTGACAAAACTTATCTGACTGTGTAGTTAAAATATGAAGATTTCACTGTTTAAATTATTTCTAGATTAAAAGCATAAGAAAATTGATATTCATATAATTCATAATAATATGTAAAAACTAAATTTAAAAAATGTATTCCGCAGGAAGACAATAACCAAAAGCTGGGATTCATTTTCTCATTTCAATTGCAATTGTATTTAAAGTTATCTTTGTCTTTCTCCTGAGAAAGGTGGTACAGCTTTAGAGAAAACAAATGATATGGATTGGAATAGAATCTTTTCTTCCAGTTCATGGTAGGTGAAAGATTCTAAAGCTAGTGAATTTCTAGACTTTCTTAAAAATGAATCATTTTAGGATTTCAAATGTAATGGATTTCATGATATTTTTAATAACTTCTTTTTAACCAGCCTATACTCAGCAGCCCCATTTCCCTTTCCCGGCACATAGCAAAATGGACAATAGAGGGTGTAAATAGTAATGTCCCCAGAGAGTATTAGCTGTGGTACAATGTACACAATGTTAGCTCCCTGAATGGCTATAGACACATGCTCAAAACCGTAAACTATCTTTAAGTAGAGCCTCAAGTTAGTATTCTTTATATGTCTAATCTAATGGTATTTCAAATAATTTGGAAGTAAGGTGGAGGAAATCACTTGTAATGATAACCAACCTGACCTTTCATAAACTTTATAAAATTACAATAGAAAAAGCACTAATTCCTAAACCGTAAAATTTCATAAAGCTGACAAATTGAGGTCAAAATCTTATAACCTTTAGAAATACAGTATTTAAAATAAAGATGTGTAATTATTCAATAAGCTAGTACACTTCCAGTTTTCCAAAAGTAGTAATTAGCAGCATTATTTCTCTTTAATCCTCCATCAACACGGTGCTTTCTTCTACACATGATAACATGTAAGTGTACTAATCCGGCATAGATATAGTTACGTATATACGTATAAATATAAAAATGGCTGTTGAATGTTGATGTATTTAAAATTTTACAGGGGCATGTGGGTGGCTGAGTTGGTTAAGGCTCTGATATTCGCTCAGGTCTTGATCTCAGGGTCCTGGGATAGGCACATCATTCTTATTGGGCTCCACTCTGAGCGGCGAGTCTGCTTCTCCCTCTGCCCCTTCCCCCCTTGTGTTCTCTCTCTCTCTCTCAAATAAATAAATAAAATATTTTAATTTTTTTTTTACAAATATATATCAAGTAAGAAAATTCACTCTATATCCACCTACTAGAGTTCTGAGACATGGTTCCATGAAACTAGATATGAACTTAGGGAACAGAGGCTGAAAATATATTCACGTTTGGCCTTTATGCACTTTTCACTATACCTTCTACCCTCCTTTCATTAAGATTTTTTAAAATTCAGTAGTAGCCCCCATTTTAATGGTCAGGGAATCCTTCCATCCTACTGGACAAAGCTGTTGTTAAAAAGCTGACCATGTAACTACACCAACCAAGTCCCACCAGCCTGGACCAGGCTTAGGCACAATGCTTTGAACCTCTCTGCCAGTGCCCTGTAATTTGGGGTGTTGCAAGATGGTAATCAAAAAGGAGCAAGTGACTAAATGGAACATTGGGATCATCCTTCAGGGAGTTTGAATTTAAGACCTGCAGAAATATGGCTACCATCGTTAGCAAAGGTAGGAAGTGGAGAGAGAGAGAGAGAAAGTAAACTGAAACCATGAGGCAGAAGAGGCAGCAAATACACATAAATTATAAAGACGCACGGGTTTAACTGCTCATCACCATTACCTGTAAGGGTTTCTAAGTGTATGGACCTATATGTCCTGCTTCAGAATCTCCTCTAAGTTTGAGAATCATCAATATTTAAAATTTCATTTACTCTTCATATAAAACAAGTATAAGTATCTCAATTCTACAAAGAAACTGAAGCTCAGACAGGTTAATTCATTTGCCCAGTCTGTCTAACTCCAAAACACATGACCTCTCAGTTGCTCCAAGAAACCTCTAAAACAAAACAAAATTGAAGAGAAACAATATATGCGGAACATACAAAAAGGGGGAAATGATTTTAACCTGAAGTCACAGAGTCATTGCTCTTGGACTTGCACTTGGGGATGAACTTCACTGTCAACTGCCATTTTCCAAGTTTAGTTACATCTCAAAACATAACTAAAACCTAGAAATATCTAAAATTGTGTTACTCCAAACAGTGAGAGCCTTTCAGTCAAATCCCCAGTAGCATTGAGGATCAAATAAGCTTACTTAGTTCTACTTTACAATTTTGTTCTGCTTATGAAGTGAATTGTGCCAATTTGTAGTAGGGTTTCCTTAACTAATGTGCAAATACTTGCTTCTCTGTAATGAGCCTATGACAAGCTTGTTCTATCTAATGACCTAAGAACACTCTGAGATTTATCTACTGATTTTTCTGACGTTGCCCAGGCTCAAGGTTAGTGCCTAAGAAGGCTCCAGAGATTCCTGCGTTTTTATGGAGCAAAATCATACTTTGACACGGATTCTTTTCAGAGGTGAATGCTTCATTCGGCCGTTTGCTTCACTTCCTAATACAATTGAAAAGTCATTTGCTGACAGTAAACCAGTGGCAGGTGTGCTTTTGTGTTGACAGCTGCAGTTCTGACATGGATCACAGGCAAGCTCTGCTGGCGGTGCTCAAACATCTGGAGCATTTGGTTGGGTTTCAAAAGCCAATTTGAGAGGACCGTCTTCTCCCATCTCAGGAAATAAAATAAGGTATGGACACTGGGGCCAAATTTGCATTGTGGTAGTACAACAATTTATACAATTTATTAGATTTCTTATTTATTAAGTATGATGGCAAAGACCACAAACTCTACCAACAGTTCTAACATCTGGGAAGAGAGTTTATAAAACAGATTATTGCAACCTGTGCTTTTTTCAGGATCTTCTTCGACAATGTGAAAGCATGGGATTGATAGATAAAACCTAATATCTAGTTCTTAGAAGTCTGTTTCTGGGAAATTCTTTTACTGCTTTGCACATATACAACAATACCTAACAACTTGTTAAGTATTAACCATTTAATACTTACTGAATGGGTGAGTTAATTAAGTTTAGTATTCTTTTCAAATTTCTTATTAAGAATAATAGTCACTGTTAACACACCTTATTAAAGACACCTTATTAAACAACACTTACAAAACATACCATTCTGCAAATATTGGACAAAACAATGTCACTTAATTTACTGAAACATCCTGCCATATAGTAGCAAATGACATCATCCCCATTGAACAGATGAGGCTATTCAGACTCAAAGAATTAAGACTATTGCTGAAGCTCCATAAATAGGAAGGGGAAACTGGTATTTTTTTCCAGGTTGGGATTCCAAAGATCATGCTCTGTCTACTGTGTTGTAAGGCTTCTAAATGACATTATGGATACTTTTAGCTTGCTGAAATTATGAGGTTAGGCAAGAGAGTATACAATTATCTTTTTCTACCAAGTAAATCGAAATATACCAGACAATATTACCAGCAGTAAGAACTTCCTACCAAAATATTCATGGTATCACCTATTAGTACCTGGACTTTTTTAGAAAAATGAGGCAAAGAAGCTTAATACATTTCAAAATTCAATAATTACAGCTACACCAAAAAATTTAAATAATGCTCACAACTTCTCAACATGTATCAATTATTTAATTGATGATTATTGGGCCCTGTGGGAGTGAGGAAGGAAAATTGACAGCTTTAAGCACCTACCTTCAAAAAACAGAGCTTATATATGGGAATTTTTCCTGCTTCTGATTCTATGACTTTTTCAAGGAATAAACTAGAGCCTAGTGGGAACATGACATCTGGGATTCATGTCATTTTTGAATATTCTGTTATAGACTAGGTAATAAAGCTAAATTCAAGCTTCCACTTTTTCATATTATAGGATTTCAAAAGATAAGTGGGCAAAAATCCAAAAATATTAATTGCAAATGCCATTAACTTGCTCATGTGGGTGTGTGAAATACAGGAAACACTACCAAGTCATTTATCTTCAATGCCATGCCAATAAGGATCTGACTTCTTCTAGTCCACATGCCAGGGAATGTCCATTCGAATGATATTTGAGCATTTTATGGATGAGTGTATGACTAATGGATAGAGACTAATATATTCTCTTTCCCCAACATTATTGAGACCAGAATATTTATTTACTAGTACACATGGTGACAAATGATTCTGTTTTAATTTTTTTTCTTTGATCCAAGTCACTCATTTTTTAGATTACACTGGTAGCTATTTAGAAAAAAAAAATCTTGACATGAGTTTTAAGGGGGCATGTCAAGTAAATAGTGTAGGGTTAAATATCTTGAAAGAAATGCATTCTGGCACCACCCAAGAGAAAATGAACAATCATACCCACTCTGGCACCTGAAAATATTGGTCGATGTTTGGCACCTGAAGAAATTACCCATGAAATGAACACTTGGGGCTTGACTCATTGGAATTCAGCTCCACTGTCTTCAAATGAATAAGAATCTCTACACAGATACTGAGAAATAGAGATAAAAAGAATCGCAGAGGAAACGACAACGCTTCTTAACTGCAGGAAACTTAGATTTAATGGAATTTGCTCCATAACACACACAGTATGAAGGTATGATTATAGGCCAAAAGGTCATAAATTTCAAGCCAAAGAAAATGATGTATATTTAATTGTTCAATGAAATAAAACCAATCAGAAAATATGGGTTTTAATTTAACTTCCTTGCTTATAGCTGGTATTTTCTGTATTTTACAAATTTTAGTTTGTACGTATAACCTAGTTAAACATGGGCAGGGATTTTTAGTGTTTATGTAAAAAAGAAATAATTCTATATACTTGTGATATATTTCACAGTTTTGTGTGTGAGTTTTAAAGAGAAAATATATGAAACACTGCCAGCATAAATGCTTCATATATACATTGTGTTCATGCTCTTATACATCTAGAATAATTTCTAGTACGATAAAATATTTCCTAGGGCAGATATATGGCTATGTCTTCTGCATTACTTACCTATGTGAACCTAAATTTTTCCTTTACTCATTGACCCAGTTCACCTTCTGAGCGGTATCACACATTATTGACTGAGCTTAAGGATGAGGGAGAGAGTTGGCAGTCACAGACTGGGACAAATCTAAACAACCCTATGGGCAAAATCCTTAAATTTGACTTCACTGTATTGTAGTACCATCAAATTTGCTAACATACTCATAAACACACACAAACACACACACACACACACTATTACATGTTGTTTCAAATAGTATCTGTATCTATAGCTCAACATCACTGTGGGATGGAAGCATCTTTTATCAACTAATTACT
This sequence comes from Ursus arctos, assembly GCF_023065955.2. Lineage (NCBI taxonomy): Eukaryota > Metazoa > Chordata > Mammalia > Carnivora > Ursidae > Ursus > Ursus arctos. The sequence goes on from NW_026622852.1 coordinate 4,552,292, forward strand.
TCCCTGTTTGCTTTCTATTTTAGGAACAGGCTAAATTCAATATCTTGTGGACCTAGTATATATAAGGAGCTGTGTTTTGCATTTATTATGTAGGTTACAAAATATACCCTAAATCCATGTGTTATCAAGTACACAGATAAAAGGAGAGAAAACATTAGGTGTGAAATGACATTTTTCATTGTATTATATGAGAAAATAATAAACCCAAATCCGATTGCCTTATGACATTTAACATTGATATTATCGAATGATAATATTAAAAAATAAAGAGAAATGCAAAACTAACAAATGCTTTCAAAGTTTACAAATAGAAAAATAAATGAATAGAAGTTCTATCTCCTATTACATTTATTATTTGTATCCTAAACTATTTCTTTATATGGCGTTATATTATGCTTGCTATTGTTCACAATAATTGTGAGTAGATTGTAAACTCCTGGAGGGCTAGAAATTATGTTTCACCCTTTGAATCTAATTTGCCTCCAATTTTCTTGCCCACTGCTTTGCCCCATTGTAAATAATCATTACTTTTTATTTAGTTATTGTTGCTGGGGCCCTGTATCAGATGAATGGATAGTATATAGCTTTGTCTTTATTTTTCTGAGAGCTAACAAAACCTGAGACTACCATAGCTTAGATGGTTAGGCTATCAGATTAAATTCAAGCCTCAGAATATGATTCCTGGCAAGAAATAGAGAATTCTCTTGTTTACTATCTTGATGATGGGGGAGTAAAGCCTTAGAGATGCTTAATACCTTGGACGGTCTCTCAGCTACCAGAAAAAGCTAAAGGACTAGAACTGTATATTCTAACTTCAGATGAAATATTAAATTCTACTGTAAGAAAAGCACAGTCTTGAACTAAGATGTACCTGGTGGTTCCACTGGTTACTTACTATCACTTTGGGTAATATACCTAGCCTCTCTGAGACTCAGTACCTCATCCACAAAATGTTGACTGAATGATTGTTGTGAGTGTAAGATAGAATGTCCACAAGTGAAAAAAAGAGTATCCTTCCAGCACATTGTCTGATCCTCACTGCCATTTAATAAGTGGTCATTAATTTTTCATCATGCTATCTGGGGGAAAATAGCATTTTCACAATCAAATGACATAATACTCAAGTAATGAAAGAGGATACCTTCCTTCTATTTTCACAACAACGGTGGGGAATGTGGAAGGGGAAAGCTACTTAGCCCATGACTTAACTAAAATCGTAACTTCTGTTACTTTCAAAAGAGGGAGGTTAGTAATTTATAGAATATCTGTGTTGATTCCCTTCTATCATTTTTGTTCTGCCTCAGGTGAATTCTTTCACTGTCCATGACACTAGCCTTCACCCAATAGTCACCCCACATTTAGGGACCTTCATCTGTTCCGGAGAGACAACCCATTTAGACACTACACTAACATAACTAAAAGGAGAAATAAAGAGCAGTATGATATTTGGGGACTTAATACTCTACTTTCTCTAATGAATACTAATCATCTAGACAGAATCAAAAAGAAAACAGCAGATTTGAACAACACTATAGAGCAAACGAACCTAACAGATAGATACAAAATATCCCACCCAACAGCACTAGCATACATAGTCTTCTTAATTGTGCATAGAACATGCTCCAGGATAGATCGTACATTAGACCACAACACGAGTCTAAACTAGTTCATGCATTTTGAATTATCAAATACATTTTGTGAATAGAAAAGTTTGAAATTAGAAATCAGTAACAGAAGGAAAGCTGAAAAATTCACAAATATGTGGAACTTAAATAGCACACTCCTGAACAACCAATGGATCAAAAAGAAATCAAAAGGAAACTTTAAAAATATATATATCTTGAGACAAATGAAAATGAAAGCACAACATGCTAAAACTTATGGGACGCAGCAAAAAGAATATTAAGAAGGAAGTTTATAGTGATAAATGCACAAATCAAGAAAAAAGAAATCTCAAAAAACAACTTCATACCTCAAGGAATGAGAAAAGGAACTAACTAAACTCAAAGTGAGGAGGAGGAAGAAAATAACAAAGATTAGAGCAGAAATAAATGAAATAGAGACAGGAAAACAATAGAAAGTATCTGTTTCTTTGAAAAGGTAAAATAGACAAAACTTTAGCTAGACTAACCAAGAGAAAAGAAGACCCAAATCAAGCTATAAATGAAAGAGGAAACATCATAACTGATCCCACAGTAATACAAAGGAGCATACGAGATACCTATGAAAAATTGTATGCCAGAAAATTGGATAATCCAGAAGAAATGCACAAATTCCTAGAAATATACAACTACCAAGACTGAATGACGAAGAAATAGGAAACCTTAACAGACTAATAATGACTAAGTAAATATAAGCAGTAATCTAAAACTTCCCAACAACAGCCGCAAAAGCCCAGTATCAGATGGTTTCACTGGTGAATTCTGCTAAACATTTAAGGAAGAATTAATGCCAATTCTTCTCAAAGTCTTGCAAAAATTGAAAAGGAGGGAACACTGTCAAACTCCCTTAAGACACCAGCATGACCCTCACACCAAAACCAAATAAAAACACCAAGAAAGAAAACTACAGGCCAATATTCTTGATGAATATAGATGCAAATCTCAACAAAATTCTAGCAAACCAAATTTAACAGCACATTCAAAGAATCATACACTGGGATAAAGTGGGATTCACCTCTGGGGTGCATCCCTGCGATGGTTCAATGTATACAAATCAGTAAAGGTGATTGATGTATCACAGTAGTAGAATGAAAAATATTTTAAAATCATATGATTATCCCAATCGATGCTGAAAAAACTTTGACAAAATATAATATAATTTCATGATAAAAACTCCCAATAAGTTGGATATAAAAGGAATGTACCTCACCATAATAAAGGCCATGTATGATAAACCAGATAACAACATACGCAAGAGTGACAGGTTATAGACTTTTTTCCCCCAAGATCACAAACAAGACAAGGGTGCCTATTCTCACTACTCCTATTCATCATAGTACAGAGGTCCTAGCCAGAGCAATCAGGCCAGAAGAAGAAATAAAAGACCTTCAAATTTGAAAAAAAAAAAAAAAAAACGAACAAAAAAATGTAACATTGTCTCTGCTGAAAAATGACTTATAGAAAATCCTAAAGAATTTTCCAAAAACTGTTAAAACTAATAAATGAGTTCAGTAAAGTAACAAAAGATCAACACACAGAAATCAATTGCACTTCTGTACACTAACAAGGAACTACCTGAAAAAAAGAGAAGCAAATCCATTCGCAATAGCATCAAAAATAATAAAGTTACTTAAAAAACAAAATTAACCAAGGAGATAAAAGATCTGTACACTAAAAATTACAAGACATTGATAAAAGAAATAGAAGAAGACACAAAAAAATTGAAAGATAACGTGTGTTCATGGTTAAAAGAATTATTAATACTAAAATGTAATAGAGAAAGCAATTTAAAGAAAGAACAAAGGTGGAGTATCAGACTTCCCGATTTCAAATGATACTATGTAGCTATAGTAATCAAAACAGTTTGATACTTGGAAAAAAACAAAAACAAAAAATAGTTTACAACTGGTATAAAAGACACATAGATCAATGGAAGAAAATCAAGAGCCCAGAAATAAACCCACATGTATATAGTCAACTAATATTTGACAAAAGGAGTGAAGAATACACACTGGGGAAAAGATAGTCTCTTCAATAAATGGTGTTGGAAAACTGGATATTCACACGAAACTGAACCATTATTTTACTTCATTCACAAAATTAACTTGAAATGGATTAATACATACAAGTAAGACCTAAAACCATAACACTTTTAGAAGAAAGCGTAGAGAAACAGGGGAAAATTATCCTTGATATTGGTCTTTGCAATGATACTGTATATATGACACCAAAATTACAAGCAATAAAAGTGGGATAATATCAAATAAAATGTTCCTGCACAAGCAAGTATACATTCAACAAAATGAAAAGCAACCCATGGCAAGGAGAAAATATTTGCAAACAGCAGTTAACATCTAAAAAATATAAGAAACATTAGGGATGCCTGGGTGGCTCACGGTTAAATGTCATTCTTCGGCTCAGGTCTTGATCCCAGAGACCGAGAATAGAGCCCTGCATCAGGCTTCCTGCTCAGTGGGGTGTCTGCTTCTCCCTCTGCCCCTCGCCCTGCTTGTCGGGCTATATATATATATTTTTTTCATATGAAACATTAGAAACATTAAATTCAACAGCAAAAAACAAATAATCTGTTTTAAAATGGGTAAAAGAGCTGAGTAGACTTTTTCCCCCAAAGAAGATATGCAAATGGCCTGAATAGGTACATGAAAATGTCCTTAACATTACTAATCATCAGGAGAATGCAAATCAAAACCACAATGGAATATTACCTCATACTTTATTAGAATGGCTATTATGAAGATAAGTGATAACAAATGCTGGTGGCAAGGATGTGGAGACAAGGGAATCCTTGTGCAGTATTGGTTGGAATGTAATTTGATACAGGTACTATGAAAAACAATATGGCGTCCTCTCAAAAAATTAAAAACAGAGCTACCATATGATCCAGCAACTCCTCTGTGGTTATATATCCAAAATAAAATAAAATCACTATCTGAACAAGATTTCTGCATTTCCATGTTTATTGCAGCATTATTTACAATAGCTAAGACATGGAAACAACGTAGTATCCATGAACGGGTGAATAGATAAAGAAAACATACATATATGAATATCATTCAGTCATGAAAAGGGAAATCTGCTGTTTGTGACAAAATGGATGAACATTGAGGACATTATGCTTAAGTGATATAAGTCAGAAAAGACAGACAAATACCATATGATCCCACTTGTATGTGCAATCTGAGAAAATAAAAATAAAACAAAACACCCCAAGCCAAGCCAAACTTATAGATATGGAGAACAGACTGATGGTTGCCAGAGGCGTAGAGTGAGGGATAGGTAGATCTTAAAAGTTCTCACCACACGCACACCCACAAATTGTAACTCTTTATGGCAATTCATGTTAACCATGCTTACTGTGGTAGATCATTTTGCAACATATACAAATACCAAATCATTACGTTTTACACCTGAAACTAATGTAATGTTATACGTCAATTATGTTTAAATATTTAAAAAGGACATATAGTATTTGTTTAAAAGTGTTAATGAACGACAGCCAGTTTTCAAACTGCCTTTATCTCAAGTTTCTACTGTATTATCTAAGTTGGTAACTGTGAAATAAAAGATATTTTGTTAATTTCCCTCTATCTTTGCCACTCTAACCATACATTTTTAAGCCCACTAAACGATGCCTTGATCTGTTTGGACAGGAATTTTTCTGAACTTTTAGTTCAGAATATGCAGTCTTTCAAATTTACAATTTTGAAGAGTATGTAGAAATGGAGTTATATTTATTATGAGTAAAATATTGAGTTAAATCGGGAAGAAATTCATGTTTTGAATGATGATATCTTCATGTGAATCTGTACAAGGATTGGACAGAAAAGCATTCAATTCTGTTTATCTCAATATTTTAGAATCTGCATCCTAGGATGCCAGATTTAATGGTGAGGATTCTTCTCTTTTGTTTTCATTCTCTTTTTTCTTGAATTTTTTAAACTGGTTCTTAATATTGCAAACTACTTTTGTAAAGATATGAAAACACTTTTAGATGGAAGAAATAAAAGGAATATGCTTCAAACCTATAGAGGTCAAGAACAAACTATGGGTCTTTTGTTTTTTATAATCACTTTTACATTTTTCCTAACATATTCCCAGAATTGTACATATTATTCATATTTTTGTGCAATTGTAAAAACAACCAAATGTCCTTGGTGAACTAAATAGAGGATTAAACTTTGGCCCTTCCTGGGATTTTGAAGGCCTTAGGTGTTAGAGCTGTCAAGCATGGGATGGAGAGAAATGAGATAAATGAAAATGACCAAATAACCCTCCCTAAACCCCTTCATTGATGGTGTCATCTATAGTAGGAAATCTATAATTTCATTTTTAGCCCTCTGATAGGCTAAACATGTCAGATGGATTTATAAATATGCTATGATAGACACAGAATGAATCATTTATTGGCTGTCTCCTCATTTGTGACAACTCAAATGCTGTGCTGTTAGGACCTGCTTTTTTTTTTTCTTTTTTTCCTGCAACTACTGTTCTTCCCCAGTGGCTTCGTTTTAGGATTTTTTTTTCTTTTTCCAATACTTGTCTAAAAGAATCATAATCTACCAATACTTATATTTATAAATAGACAACACAAATCAAACTATTTTTATATTTTAAAGACTACTTATACGAACCCTTGAATTCCAGGAGTTGAACATAATCTGCATATGTTAACCTTTTCAAAAACAGTTTTATATATCAAGGTAAATTATAGTAATACAACCAGAAGGATCTTATTTATTTGCACAGTGAGGTGAAAGTAGTTATCCCTGCCCAGCAATTACCAGTAGTACTGTGGACAAAATGTTGTATCTCTATCGCCTTACATTCATACCTCTTGATTATAGAATTCAACCCCTTGGAGAATATTTAACGGTTTGCCGAGGATATCAAGATAAATAAACAAGTTGATTCTTCCTGGATATTGATTTTACATAATGATATGTAAACATTATTTTATGCTAAACAAATCCTGGGTATTGTATGATCTAGAATACAGATATAACAAGGATTTAAAAGACTAAACACTATGGAATAAAAAATCAGTATGGTTTTAAAAGATTAAATACCCTATTTAAAGAAAGTTTGCACTTACAGTAGGTCATTACTAATTATATTCTACAGATTGTCTCTTGTAGGTCAAGTTTTTGAGTAAGGAAACATTTTGACATTTGTGGAAAATTTTGAGAAACACTTCTCTAGGATGCCTTATTTCCTTATCATGGAAAAAGAAAAAAAATGTCCAACTATTTGCTTGGTTTATGTACACTGACTCTAACACCATCTGTTGCCCAGGCACGCACTCAAGCAAACACACAATAACTTTGCCTTATGCCAGTTATTACAGACTCAAATACAAAAGCAGCAAGGACACCAGCTTTATCCTCAAAAAGTGTAAAGTTCAGTGCAGGCAGAAATCATCAACTGAATGTAAAGTCATAACATAATCAATCTAATAGGAATATGGTCAAAGCTTAATGGGTTAATGAAGGAGCAATAGGTCATCTGAGGATTTGTGAAATATTTCACAGAGGAAGTGAAGTGTATCACTAAAATACGAAGGAATGATGGAAGAACGACTCCTCTTTTGTCAGGCAAATAAATACACATGAGCTGGTCAGGTACAAGAGAGAATTATAGGGAGGATTGGTTGCTGGGGTTGGCTAAGGGTATAATTGTGGTGTTGAGAGAACCGCGTGGGCAAACACAGCAGCTAGAAAGCAAACGGTACAGTTATACATATGGTTGTGGATGGGAACCAAGCTGTGTAATTCAAGAGTAGACCAAATCTTTATGCTGTATATTTAAAAATTATTCTGTTGAAAATGAGGACTCAAAAAAGAATTTGGAGGAAAAATGTGAATGTAAATAATAACAATTGCCTAGTAAGTAGGCACCTATTCAATTTGATTTGTGTATTCCTGGAGACTTTTCATTCTAAAGTGGACCCACAGTTTATCTGTTTTGTCCTCAGGGAAAATTAAAATTTTAATCTAGGAAGAATGCAGTATACCAACAAAGCATAATTAGTATAATAGATACCACTCAGTGCCTTGCTAAGAACCATTCCTTCTTTCCACCTTTCTAAAAGAATTTTTTTTTAAGCTCTTTCCTCTTCTGTGCAGCCATGAGCTTTTTTGGAAGCAAGACATATTTTTGGATGCAGAGGGTAAACATGATTGGTCTAAGCCAACTGTAATTGGTTCTTTTAGAGTGGGGCATATGACACATTTGATCAATGAGATGTGAAGAGATATTTGCTGGCAGGAGGCAGTCAGGTGGGTCTTCTCAAAATAGCTTCCTTAATCTTAAAAGACAAACAAAGAAGGCAAAGTCCCTTTTCCTTTACTGGGTAACTCGTGTCCGGATGTGAAACCTGAAACTATGACCAATGTCTTTCACTCTTGAAGGAAGCTGTTTAAGAACAAGCTTATGACAAGAGACAGAGTACAAAGATGGAAATAACATAGGTTCCTAATGTCAATGAATCACTGAATTAAACATTTGTGGAACTATTACAACTGCTCAATTTCTCATGGTGTATCATAAACCTTTTTTTTGGAGTTTAAACAAGTTAGTTTCCTATTACTTGTAACCAAAAGCACCCCAACTATATAATAAGAATAATTAAATGTAAAGCATGAAAGGTTTAAAAATTCACAGTGCTAGGGCACCTGGGTGGTTTAGTCGTTAAGTGTCTGCCTTTGGCTCAGGTCATGATCCCAGGATCCTGGGATCGAGCCCTGCATCGGGCTCCCTGCTCAGCCGGAAGCCTCCTTCTCCCTCTCCCACTCCCCCTGCATGTGTTCCCTCTCTCGCTCTCTCTGTCAAATAAATAAATAAATAAAATCTTAAAAAAAAATTCACAGTGCTCATCTACCTTGTCTGATATTTGAACAAAGGGAGGACCTAAGACAGTTAATGACTTGTGTGATCTCACTCAATTAATTATAAGCAGAGTCAGGCTTCCTAAATTCCACAAATACTCTGCTAACATATGCTTCAGTTTTATTTCAAAAAATAGTACTCTCTTATTTGTATAAAATCATCCAGCACAGTGCGGTATGTAATAACTAAGCGCTCAGTAAATACTGATGAGTACCCTACTAATTATGAATCTTTATTTTCAGCTTTGTCCAACAGTTTTGACATTAACCATCCAATTATGACAATGAGGATAATATATACTACTTAGATAACTCAGTGGGTCACACCTTCATGTTTTGCTACTTGCTTTGCCCTCTCTATGACCTTATATACACACTTTCTATACTATCATCAAATGCTATGTCCTTCAACCCACTGATTGCAACTTATTTTAAAGTAACTCCTAACTTCTCTCTGATAGATAGCTCATGTTTTGATCAAGTGACAAGGAGTTGTACAGCATAAAGAACTTCCTAAGTGATGACCCCTTTGTATCTAGAGGATGATCTTAGACCCTATAAGCTCTCCTGAACTCTCAATTTCTTAGAGGCTCTGCCCACTGCTTAAGAGTTTTCCAAAATGCCTATTTCATATAAATGTTTAATGTGTTTTGTTGAATTAATGGACAATAGAAAATGTGTATCTATAACAGGGATGGGTGAACAAAGAAGAGAAAAAGGCAAACACACTGGGGAAAGTTAGTTGAGAAAATGAATTTTTCCAATTTTCTCATTTTGTTAGGTACCAAGTTCAAAGTAAATCCTCTTTCCCAATCTTACTCTGCCTTGTCTTCATCTTCATCAAAAAATAAAATAAAATAAAATAAAACCACACGCACACACACACACACAACAAAAAAAAACTTGATCTTTGTGAAGTCATATAATGCCCTAGTGATTTTTAGAATATATTAGTATAATGAAATTGAAACCATTAATTGAATGACATAATAATTTCTACAGAGCAAAGAAAAAAAAACATATTTAAAAGAAGAAACTGGTTCACAAAGTAAGATTACTTTAAAAAATACATTTGAGTTTCAAGTTTAAAAAAGGCCGTCACCAAAGATTGGTATCAAGTGATAACAGTGGCAGTTTATTAATAATCTGTCATGTAAAGCTGACATATTATAAGCCGAATTCTGCTCAGCTTTACAATGAAATCCCATCCATTTTATTACTACCCGAATTAAATATGTTCTGTTGAAAGGCTTTAGGAAGCTTAAATATGATTTAAAGCTCTTTTCTTCAATACCTTTACTGCTTTTCCTACTACCTCATTATCAACAAGTCAAATCGACAAAAGTCTAATCTTGATTTTCCTGGATATCCATGGTATACCAAACAGGGAGCAAGATAAAACGCACATGTTTATAGAGGTTGATAAGTTTGCCTTTAGACAAATGGAAAAGTCTTAGCAACTAAATTACTTGTTTCTGACATGTTGGGAGCAGGCAGAAGGCTAGATTTAGTGTGGAAATAATATAAGGTAAGTATTAAAAGTTAAGCCCAGAGAATTCACAGACGGATAATTTATTTAATCAGAGTTAGGTGTGAACTAGCCGGATAGAAACGATCCATTCAAAGGTGTAAAGAGGTGATAGTCCATATGTATTCAGACTAAAGGATTTAGATGAGGCATTTTATAAGTAAACATCAATGACCCAGATTTTCATAAACAGTAGTTGAAGTTGAACTTCATTTTTTCTATGTATTGTTCAGTTTGGCTATGTAGGATTATGTCACCACCAGTTACCTAACATATTTTATGTGACCTCTGTTAGTCTAGGGTTTCAGAAGTGTGCTATGAGGGTTTGAGGGAAGATGGGCTAAAAGGCATATGAGCTACTTCAGTTAGTAAAACGATTAAGAGTTGGTTCACAATGAAACAAGTGGACAGAGTTCAGAGATTTCGATGTAGGATTTGGCATGGCAATCAGTAAAGAAATAGGTAACACTTTGTACTATAAATATGCTGTTAGAGTACTAGTTTTCATCCATCAGGTAGTTAAAAGTATTCTTATTACTGAATCTCAAGGCCATAATCTCAGATTCACTTCTCATTTTTCCATGATTAAAACCTTTTTGAAATGATATTGAGAATTTTTTTGTCTGTTTTTTAAAATTTCACAATTACAATATAGATGTTCTGAAAGATATCAAACTTAAATCTCTTTCATTGAAAATATTAATCATCTGGTAACAATATTTTAGCACCTACCAGCAGAGATGATTGCATGGGGGGGGGTGGATAAAAGGAAGTAAGTATACTACCCAAGATAAAATTTTGCCATGGATAATAGAAATGCAAGTGTGTGTGTGTGTGTGTGTGTGTGTGTGTGTGTGTGTGTGTTTCTCATTCATTGTAGAAAGAAGTATACAGTAGTACTCATTAGTAAATTTCTAAAGAGAAGAACTTTAGAAGTTCAAAAGAGGAGTAGAAGAGAAGTAGAAGAGTACAAGCCTCAGTTTTCACCCTTCTAAATTCAGGTAATGGGAAGTGACAATTTTTAAAGTTTCACAGTTCAAGAATAGAAAATTTTAATTGAATTTCCGTAAACTGTAATTGACTCATGATAATTGACTAAACAGCTGAAAGTTTACTCACAATGTGAACATAAATGGAAATTTTGATTAAAATAAAAGTGTCTTTCCTATAAAACATTCTGAAGATCAAGGTGAGCACTTCCTAAGGAGCTGGATTTATTGGCAGTATGTGTGCACAAAGTGTTAAAGAAAAAGTACATAACGTTGGATTTAGGAAAAACTGGGAGCACTCATGACATAATGAGGATTGTAAACAAATCTATAGCCATTAGCTTCCAGGTGACGGAGAGTTGTGGTATGTATGCGTACACATATGCCCAATGGGTTACAAGGATAGTTACATTTCTTTCTTTTTTGTCCCTTCTTAGTCCTTAACATATTACTAGCACTTAACTTTTAGGAAGGTAACTAATACATAAACTCATTAGCTTCTCCCTGAGTTGTTGTTTGAATGATTTCTTTTTCTTCTATCTCACACACTCTCTCAGTTTCATTTGGTATAGTGAAAATAGCATGAGCTTTGGGGGCTATCGTGCTGGTAACATATGGAAAAGTCATGGGTATCTTAGAGTCACAGACTTTCATTCTGTGAGGTGGAGGTCATAATGCCTCTCGTAGAGATTTTATGAAGGTTAAACGAAATAGGAACAGGTTCATTTTAACTAAGTACTTCAATATGAGAGTCCCTTTTTCCTCCTCATTATTGCCCCTTCTTCACATTTTTAATTCCTTGCTTTCATATAAAAATATACCCTGCTTTTCATTCCTCTCCAAAACAATTTCCCAAAAGGTATTCTAAAAAGAACCTGTGTCAGAATCACCTTGGGATGCTTGAGTATCCCAGGCTTTACTCCAGATCTTACCAAATCAGACACCCTGGATGGCACGGGTACCTGAAAATGTGTGTTTTAACAAGCTTGCTCTGGGAAGGTGCACACTAAATTTGCATACAATTGATTTAAACCATTATGCTTACACAATGGTTTTAACAGTCTTCTATTATGTTCTAGCACCTCTACTCTGCGAAAATCTTAATCACAGCTGGCAGGCTACCTTCTAAATTTACAATAAGAAAAACTAAAAGTGGGAAATGGAATTAATTGTACTTTGCAACAACTCGGACTGGACAGAGCTGATGGTGAAAGTACTATATTCACTCACGTACTCACCAGCAACCTGTGGTTGACTCTGCCTTTTGGAATTTTTTTGACCTATATTCTAAATTTCTTGTATTCCTTGTCACTAAATACTAATAAATGTATTGTTTATTCACCTTTTCTTTTCTTTTATATCCTAATTTTAGAAGAAAAAATATCTTAATATGGTGCAGAAATTATAAAGGACAGTGTTTTGGGGTAAGAAGACAATTTTGTCACTCTTCTCTGAAAACTTGAGCATTTAAATGACAGTGCCAACACTTTAATAAAGTAAATATTTTTATATTTCTTTGAATTTGTAAAAGATCTTCCTGAATATTTATCATTGCTTATTTTTTACAGATGAGATAAACTGCTTAATATAGTAGAATTATATGATGTAAAATTTGATGTAAAATTTGATGTAAAAGCAACTCATTTCAAACCACAAGTTCAATTATTAGTGGATGAAAACACATGGATATATTGAGTCTAGTTCCATAAGGATAACTTTTTAAGATGGTATCAGAATATTGTCTGGGTCTTCAGTTACATATTATTTTCTCTAGGAAGCTCACAGAACTTAGAATGAATGAGTGGAATGCATTTGGCTAAGCAGTATTTTAAAATAATTTTTGTTTCAGTTAAAGTCACTGATGCCGACTACAAAAAAAAAAGTATTACCATTTAATTTTCTTGATTCCTCTTCTCAGAAAATGTTAGTTTACCTTGATTTTCTTTTTGGTAAGTGGAGAGTAACATGCTTTAATAACAGAATAATTATGTTCTTTACAATGTAGTTCTTGCAAGTAATAATGATTATATTAACTAGACCATTCTTGGATTAAAGATAAAAGTCAAAGGCAAACCATAAAAAAGGTCTCTGAACTCTTTCTCAGAACAATAATTCTGGTATTGCATCTACCAAAATGCACTAGTCATCAGTAGTGATGTGCTTTTTGATTAAAAATGTGGTCTGTCAGCATCAGATAGCGAAACCTACACTATTCCAAGCCTGGACAGGCAATTACTGGTGTCCTCCTTCGCTATGTTCCTACTTTATTTTCTGATGATTTTGTTCCAAATGTAATTTCTCCATTGAACTCTTTCATATTAACTTCTTTTAAAATATATAGCTAAAAATCTTTTCAGTTTTTTTCTGATGAAATTGTATTATTTAAAGCCCAAATTTAAAACTATGTTATCTGTCAGATAACATCAGAATAGGAACATCAAGACTCTTAAAATGAATTCAAGTGTTTTTTTTTTATTGTTTTTACTGCTTCTTCTATTTGCTACAAAAACTTGTAGGTGACATTTTCTTTAAATTCTTTTGGCTCGGTACATAATACTCAAGAAAATATTTATATATGCTATTATTATTATTAGCAGCTAAGATATAGAATACTCATGCAAACGTTCTTTATTACTCAACTACAAAAGTAACCTCATAGTCAGATATATTCACATAGTCAGGAGATCAGTTTGTCAAAACACTCCTTTAAGAAAAGATCTCAAGATGATAAATGAATTGCTGAGATTTCAATGGCTTTCTCTTGGCCAAATGCAATGTCTTTTCCTGCTGTTGCTGTGGTTGTGAGTATTATTTGTGATGCACTTAACTGTCATTTAGGATTATTATAACCCTCTTGGCTGATAAAGAGGGTGAGCTGGGATTTGAACACAGGCCTCTTGGCTTGAGAAACTACTTTTTTCCCTTTTATTTCTCTGATATTGTGCTCTTCTATCTCTCCTCCAATGTGTAAGCTTTATGAAATTTCTTCTCTCTATAATTATTTTAAGGGCACCTAGCTCAGTCAGTAGAACATGTGACTCTTGATCTCAGAGTCGTGAGTTTGAGCCTCATGTTGGATGTAGAGATTACTTAAAAGTAAAATAAAATAAAATAAAATACAAATACAAATAATATAATGATAGTTATTCTTTGACAGGATTTCAAATACCACACTCAAAGTCATGAATTCCACATGCACATCTTCAGTTCTGTACACTGAGGCATACTTGTACATGTCTAAGAATGTCCCTTTGACTCTGGCAATAATTCTCAACAGAAACATTCTCACTTCCTACTGTGCACTTTCACTGCTTTGATGTATGCAATTCTAATTATTTTGGACACTTAACATACATATAAATGCAGATGTATTTATATTAATAGGATCACCCTTCATATATTAGTCTTTCCAGTTACTTAAGTCCTGAAAGCTCTGATTCACTATGTTAACTTCTGTAAGTTTATTCCATTCTCCCTGAAATGAGAACAGAGGTTTTCTAATTGTTTCTTCATCAATAAATTCTACTAACGTATTATAAAAACAGATGATATTGTAAAACCTTTGGTAAACCTTCCTGACAAATTCATCCTGACCTTGTTCACCTACTGTTCCATAAGGAAAATGGTCAAGGTGAAGGGAACATACAATCATAGCCATCTTTATATTTGTTTCCTTTGCTATCTTCCCAACTCCATTGACTTTTCCTGGGAGTCTAAGTGGCTGTCACCACCAGCACCATGCAACACCTCTTTAGGGGTTATAAATACTTTGGTTTTTCTCACCCAACAAAAGGAAATCCTTTGAAGTCTAAAACATGAAGTTTTCCTGAAGTACTTAGAAAAAAAAAAGGTAAGAGAGCCCTAAACCAGAAGTAACTGGGTTTATAGAATACAGAATCCTAAGCTATCAGCTACGACAGACTGGCTAAGCTGTCTCCTTATATGTCACTCTCATACTTTCCCCCATCTCCTTTAAGGGGGAAAAGTTCTAAGTATAACTAGCTATCTTGGAAGAAAACAGATGATCCTTTATCCATGCACAGGATAAAAGAAATCTTTCTTCTTTCTGGAGAATCAGTGATATATTGTCAAAAGTCTCAGATGCTTCAGCATTCACTCAGAAGCCTCTTCTTTTATTTTTATGTAAACAAATATATCATCAAAAAATTCCAGAACTCGAAAAACCTTAGAAATTATGTTGTCCCACTATCACATGTTTAAATGATAAAATGAAGGCTAGAAGTTTATGCTCCTAGAAAATCTTATTAGATGGAAACTCTCTCCTTATCTGCCTTCACTACCTAGCAAACCTCGCATTCTTTCTGTAAGACCTAGCTCAAATTTCTCATCTGTGAGGTAGGATACCTTCACAGACTCCTGTAGGCATTTATTATTATCCTAGCCTCTCCTATAACATTTGTTTCATAACCTTCTAATAGGATCTATCATCTCTGGTGCACCTCTCTTTGGCTGTGATGCCTTGAACAAGTTTTATATCTTCTCTTAATCTCAATTGTACTGGAATAAGCAACAGTCCCTTTTTCTCTTAGGGATATTGTAGCGATTAAAAGAAATAATCATTGTAAGGGATTTAGCACATTTCCTGGCACGTAGTTCATGCTCAACAAATCTTACTGTTGTTGGGCTTATACAATTTATGTTTTCACATGCCCTTCCTTTTCACTAATTGGGGAGTTCCAAAACGATCTCTTATTCAGTCAGTAGCCCTGTGATCAGCACTGGGTTGTGCACACTTTACCTTAAAGCAGTCTGTGTTGAACGTGTTAAGGAATGAATATTCTCATGTGCTTGGTCCCTGGTAAAGTCCCTTCTCCATCATGTATCCTTCAGAATATGCACAATGCTATTTAATCCCTTAATCAAAATTATTTCCAGAAGTTTAAAATGAAACACTGAACAAGCCAGTGCTTTTGTTATGTGTGTCCTTAGCAAAGTCAGGTTTTTTTGTTTTACTTGAGAAATTTCATACCAAGAATAATAAGTGTGTCCTTCTATGATTTCTCAAGAAGAAAATGTAGTCCCACCCAAATATATTGGATTTTATCCTTAATTTATATTCAACCTTTTCCTGATGCTGTGGTTTGACCTGAAAATTCTGAAGTTATATCTCTATTTCATGCGTGGGCAAATGCTCTAGCAATAGTATTCAAAACAATTTTGCATGGTAAGCTTTTTATATAACATTTAACCTGTCATGCTTGAAATTTACATTAGAAGAACAATTGACTTCCTTACTTAATGATACCTTTAAAGAACTATGAAAATTCATGAATAAAATTATATTTTATGAATAATTTGAAGATCCAGTTAATAGATAAATGCATACTTAAATATAATAAATAAATATATGCATGTTATAATTATTTTCAATTTTGAAAAAAAATCTACAAAGTGAAGAAAAAATCAATATTCACAATGATAAACATGTTTACTCTGCTATTGGAAAAAGACTCACTGTTAAATTATGATGCCATAGGAAGTCCATTTCTATCACAGATATATCCAGGTAGTCATACAGTGGGAAACCAGTGTTATTAATAAGAGACATGTTAGAATCTCTTCAGGTTAGAAACAAGCCTCATAAATATTTTTGTTTGAATTAGATATCAGTTGATTATAAATGTTATCACTTCTAATAAGAGAAAAGCAAACTTGAATATCTTACTTCTTGGCTTCAGAGACTTAACAAATTAAAAAGACCGTCTTAGCTAATATTTTTCATATAACACTTTCAGGGAGATATTCTACCTTAGTTGAGTTCATTTTATAGATTTTATAGTGGGGAAAAAACTAATTTTAAAGATCTACTCTTGAAAAAGAAAATTAGCATTGCCCCTAAATTATAGATGTTCAGAGCTTATGATTTCTCCATTAATTCAGATATTATTAAATGGTGTTTTTAAGTTGGAGGAAAGGGTGGTGGGGAGGTGGATCCCATTTATGCTGCTTCAAGATATTTAGAGTATCTGTATTTCATCTCTCTCTCTCTTTCACACACACACACACACACACACACACACACACCATTACCTCCTATAAATATAAATATCCAGCACAGTAGAAGTAGCAACAGAATAATAATTATTGTATCTTTTAAACAGAATAATAATTATTGTATCTTTTAAAAGTTGATATGTATTTTGGAGTAATAGATTTCCTCAACCTCCTCAGCCTTTCTCCACCCTCCATCTATTCCATTCCCCTTTACAATGGTGCAGATTATTGTCCATCTCCAAGCACTTGGCAAGAATGTTAGAAAACTAGCAGAAATCCTATGCCGAGTTCTTACTGATACCATTTTGATTTCTTATGACACTTTACTTATGAGCTAAAATGCTCGTGACCTTATTTTAAGCAGATAATAGAGACATCAATTTAACTTAAAAATATATTTACCTCTTTGAATACAGCAAAATAAATAAAACACTTTATACTTTTAAGTTTATTTTGAGATAAGGTATTCATAATGACATTATCTTTCCCTTAGCCCACCAGATTGGAATAAGACATCATAGTTGAAATGAATGCATTTTCTGGAATGTTTTATATTAAGGATAGTATATTTGTATTTTGTAATAATTATACCTTGAAATAAACTCACTATCCAGTGAATGATTATAACAATAACAACAGATTTCAAATAAGCATACTTAGATTATTTATTTGAACATGAAATTTAAAAAAATTCAATACAGATTTTCTTGATTTATGATGAGGTTATATCCTGATTAATCCATCATAAATTGAACATGTCGTAAATTGAAATGCACTTAGTAATCCTAACCTACTGACCATCATAGCTTAGTTTAGTCCACTTTAAATGTGCTCAGAACACTTACATTAGCCTATAGTTGGACAAAATCCCTTAATAATGTTGAACATCTCATGTAGTTTGTTGAATACTGTACCGAAAGTGAAACAGAATGTTTGTGTGGCTACAGAATTTTTGTGAGTATATTGGTTGTTTCCCCTTATAATGGCATTACTGACCTGGAGCTATAGCTCACTGCTACTGCCTGGCATTGTGGGAGAGGATTGTGCCACATATTACTAGCCTGGGGAAAGATTCAAATTCAAAAATTGAAGTATGGTTTCTACTCAATGTGTATAGCGTTCACATCATTGTAAGTAAGGAATCATTTGTATATATAATTAATATATAAAAGTTCTGAGATAATTAAGGTTTTAATTTTACCATATCATTATTCTTCTTTTGTAGACATAAATTATGCTTATCTTGGGTAAAAAGGAGCTCTTTAAATGAGAAGTCATAGGCTTAAATGCCAACTTTTTCTGTATTTATTAATCGTGGCTAAATATCATATGCTGTTCTCAGGATTATAATTAGGGATATGCTGGACTAAAATGGAGTGGGATGATCTGAAGTAAATGCAAAAAATTTCTGGGTCAAAATTTCAGGTAAACAGGTCAGTTTATGCTAGTGCAGATAGATACAAATCATAATATAATTATGCTACTAAATAAATTAAATGAGGCGTCAGGGACCTCATGCTACAAACACAATTGCAAGACAATCAGCTGTCCCTACCTTCACAGACAAACAGATAAAAGGAATGACAAGACAGTTTTGTTTCCAATGTTTTCAACTTTACCAAAAAGGCAGATACGAATGTATAGAAACCTCTTTGCAAGTTAATGAGGGAAAATGATCTGTTTTCATTTCTCCTCTATCATATTCCCTCAAGTTTAGAGATGTGATTTTCTAGAGAAGATAATAATGATGACAGAAGTTTATAGAGATCTTTCAATTTCCACTTATTCTAGTGAATTTCTCCTTCCATATTGTTCCTACTTGTGCTTATATTCAACTATGAGAGGTCATGTTGAAGTTAGAAATTCTTTGCACTGGGTGTTATATGCAAGTAATGATTCATGGAGCTTTACATCAAAAACTAGGGAGGTACTATATGGTGACTAACATAATATAATTTTAAAAATTATTATTAAAAAAATAAAATAAATAAAATATTACATAATTGAAACTTAACTCTAAAAAAAAAGAAAGAAAAAAAAAGGAAATTCTTTGCTCAATAAACTAATCTTTTCCTATTCTTTACCCACTTATTTCTTTAAAGAATACCAGCCATTGCTACTCCTTTCCATTTATCACTGTCCTGATCACACTGTAGACTCATTTTATAATCCCAAATATTGTTGAAGTCTGTTGTATTAAAAATATATTTAATCTCAACCTTATCCCATAGAATGTTTCAGCCCCAATGGTTACCATATACCTTCTCAGTGTCAATTCATCCATACAACACATATCAACCCAGGACAATTAGCTAGAATAGTCTGGGTTGCTAGATCATTGGTTTGAATGAATCCTTAGAATGTCCAGTATTGAATCCTTATTCCCTACTTCTAATTTGGTTTTCATCTGAAGTAATAATTAAAAATCACACTCTGAGTAGAATAAGGTAGGACAACACATTCTCGATCCCAAATGGAGTTATTGATTCTTTTACTAGAGCCTGTTTCCCAATTTCATTTTGACCAGCTCGGTTGTGAATGGTTTTGCCATATAATCAATTGCTCTAATCTAGGAGTCATGCTTGTTGTCTCTTTTTCTCTTACCCTCTACATCCAATCAATTATTAAGTCCTTTGAGTTCTGCCTCCAATAGACTGCAAATCCACCTCAGTGATCCCATCCTGGTCTAGGACATCACATCTTTCCCTCTTGGAAATCTTCAAGTGTCTCATCCTAAATGATCTTCCCACTTCTAGTCTTACCTCCCACTAATTCATTCTCCACAAAGCACTTATCTTAAAATATAAATGGAATTACCATACACTATTGTTTAAAAGCATTCAATGACTTCCAGTAGCACTTACAATGAAATCCAATATACTTGTCATGGACTGAGAAGCTTACCTCATCTCAAGCCCCTCTCCTCTTTACTTACTGTGCTCCAGCTACACTAACATTCATGTATTTCCTTGAACATTTCAAGTTCCTCTTTAATTCAGAGCCTAGAAATCCCATTATACCTCCTTTCTTTCTCCATTTCTTCATGTGGTGAACTCATAATTCATTTAAAGTTATTAGCTTAAATACCAATTCCTGTCCTCATTATTCTGTATTTGAGAACATTTTTCTTCATGACATTTATCAAAGTTGAAATTTATTTTTCATGTTTAATTCTTTTTCCCCGTTAGACTATGAAATCAATAAGATAAAAACTTTGTCATCTCCACCATTTTGACATGAGTAGCATATTGTAAGTTCTTCATAAGTCAATGGAAAGAAAAAAAGAGAGAGAGAAAAAGGAGGGAGGGAGAAGGGGGGAAGAGGGATGAATGGTTGGAAAACGAATGTGTTGAGAAACAAATGTTTGATTTAGCAAAAGAAACCCAGTAATCTGTCTAGCTCATATACAATTGTTTTTTTCTAGATAGCAAAAATTTACAAAGCATCTGCTACTGCCAGATATTGTGCCAGGAACTAGAAAATATTTCTATTTTTCAGTGGGGAACCCTAACATTTCTTTAACAGTTCAGCAAAATAAATATATCATTGAATATGTCAACAAAAATAAAAGAAAAACATAGAGTATTCTGTGTGTCCAATCATTTTATTCTCAAGGTAATCTTCATTTATGTTACCAAAACTTTAGCTATATATTTTTTCTGATTCTCTTTTTTTAGTCTTTTTAAAAAGTGTTCATGCTCTCAGATTATAATGTTATTGCATTATTCAATCTTTTGATTTTGGGTTCAAGCTATGCATAACAAACCAATTTACATGTTTATAAGTCTTCAGTTTGTACCATTTTCCTTCATGCAGCAAATTAATTACATGTCTTTGAACTTTATTTGTCCCCAAACTCTGTCATCTCTCTGAAAATGAAGTCAAGTATATTTAACTGGCATCATTTACTCGTATCTGCCAGTAATCGATCTCAAGTGCATTTTTTCCCTTTAACTATCATTTACCATCAGGGACACCTTCAGGTATTAAATCCTGAAGTATTTGTGTAAACTATGCTGTATTTCACAGATAAAGTTATTAATAAGCTTGTTATTTAGCTATTTGACATGGCTAGTGGAGGATCAGACCTATTAATGCTACATAACGTCTTTGTACCAATCTTCAAGATACCTTTCTGTGTTTCACCGCTGTTCTTCCTGCTCTTAATTACCCCACAGAGATCAGTAATTTAGTAAAAGTAAAAATCACCTAATTAGCTTTTAATTAGTACATGCTCCATATTTCATCATCTTTGGCTACCTAAAATAGACAAGAAAGTCTAAAAGGAAAAAAAAAAACTCTTTTTTTTTTAAAACAGTTGCGATACAAACTCCATGCTCTCCAAATTTATGAAAATAAATTAAGTGCTATCTTTCTTTAGCTTCAGGATTTTAATCTATGAACCCTACAGTCTTCTCATCAGATTTTTCACTATTATAAAGATTTAATAATAATAAGTAACTATTAAAAACAACCTATTATATGGTTTGCTTTTCTACTTCCATTTTTGAGTTAGGAGTTACTCCAAAGTTAATGAAATAGCTTGTATTATGGACCCAGAGATTAAAAAAGGAATGGCCAAAATTGGATATGTGACTATGAAATTATTGAACTTTCCGCTTTAAATAATTATTTAATTCCATTATGTTTCATTACATCTCTTGAGTATTTCAGCTATTCTGGAGACAACTGAAGGTATTTAAATCAAGATGAATACTTCAAGAGAAAAACACATGCAATTCAAAATCATGCAAAATAGGACAATGCAATCTGTGGCAAACATATACACATTTGCATAATTGACTCAGAATTTTAAGGAAGATATAACAGTGATTTTTATACTATCATTCCTATCCAGCACAAAACAGGTATGGGATGCATTTCTGTGTTTATACATACATATATATATAAAATCTCAAGGCAAATAAAATCTCAATGTAGTACATACAATAATATTCTGTAGTTAATCCTGTAGGCTGTATTTATCATGGCTGTTATGTGTTTATGCAATTTATTAAACATAATATTTTGGAGACAACTAAATATATTTTAATAATTTTATTTTAATACTAAACAGACTAATTTCTGAGGTTTTTAATGATTCTGTAGATTATTTATTTTGCAGACTTTGTTTAACTTAATATATGCTGGAAATAAATTATCATAATACGTTAAGGGTTAAAGTGAAATAATTTTGTTATGCTGCTGAATATTTATTTCAAAATTATAATTGATGGCCGAATAACTGATTGTGGTGTGTGACACAGAGAAGACAATGCATAAATACATATCTAAATTTTATAAAAACCTACAAATTGCTTATAAATAAACTTAAATTTTTAAACAAATATTGGCATCTTCATATTTATTAATGAATTTTACAATGAGTTAAAATATACACAGAGCAATTACTATTCTAATGAAAAGCTATCCAGCAAACCATCTTAAACATACAAGAAACTATCTTAAACATAGCAATATCCTTACAATTTAGTAATAAAACAATATCCTTAAAATCTGGAGATTATTAAGTGTAAAAGTTTAAATAATAAAACTTTTTTAAAAAACATAGGAAAATATCTTAGCAACCATGGCAAAGGCAGATATTTCTCTTTTTAAAAAACATTTATTAAATAGGACACAAAAAGCCCTAATCAGACAAGACATAAACTTAAGACTTTCTATTCATCAAAAGACACCACTAGAAGAGTACCAAGAAAGTCCACCAAATGCTTTAATATACAATATAAATATCCAATGGTATGCCAGAAAATGGTTAGCAACTAACTTTCTTGTTTTTTTAGTGTTTGCCAGTGTGTGTGGTGTAAAAATTTCTACCATGGCAGATTTTCAAGCTACGGGGAAGCTCTCAAAATTCCTGACACTTTAACAGTTGGCTCTTGTGAATTAGTTTGAGCCAGCTACATCACAGAGGACTCTATACCCATTCTATATACATATATATGTATATGTATCTATATAGATATATAGATATATATATATAGAGAGAGAGAGAGAGAAGGGATACATAGCATAGTAGAAGAAGGTCAAGTCTTAACACTGCAAGAAGGAGAATACTCATATGACAAATAATCATCACAAATATGACAAATAATCATAAAAAAATGTTTAATGTCATCAATTCTCAAGATATTCAAATTAAAATATTTCTATAAACACACCAGAATGGCCAAAATAGAGGGATAAAAAATTCTAAATGTTAGTGAGTATAGGGAGCAACTGAACTCTCACATCCTGCCTTCAAAAATCAGTACCACCAGTACCACCACTTTGGCAAACTATCAGTATCCACTAAAGCAAAACGTATGCATATCCTATATATCCAACAAAATGCATGCATGTGTTTCCTAAAAGACATGTTCCAGATGTCCATATAACCACTATGCATAAGAACCAAAGTCTGCAAGCTACCCAATGCTTTTAAATGGGGAAAAGGATCATAATTTGGTATGTTCGCACACTTGAATATTATGCAGCAATGAAAATGAGGATTTATCACTGCATATAATCTTAGAAATGTAATGCTAAGCAAAAGAGACAAAGTAGTAACTACTGTATGACTTCATTTATAGAATGTAAAACAGGAAGTAATCTATCCTTCTAGAAGTCAATATAGTGCTTATTATCCATGGATATAGTTACCAGAAGAGTACTGTGCAATGGGTTTCAAAGTACTCTAGTGTTCTATCTTTTTTATTTTTTTAATGTGAGAGCTGGTTATATGGGTGTGTTCATTTTGTTACAATTTATTGAGACTGTATACTTAAGATATGAGCAAGATATGAGATGATAATTATAAATGCAATTTTTAAAAATATTTGGACATATTTTATAAGTTGAATTAACTTGTGAGAAAAGTTCATTAGGTATATTTATAAAATATAAGTTACAACTTAATAATACTTATTGGGATTAAAATTATTTCTCTGTGCATATCCAAATAATGTATTTCATAAAAAAACTTCTTCCATTACCAACAGAGTCCATTTGGTAGAAAGTGGAATTTCCCCTTGCTTCTATGTGACACTTGTCTTTAATAACCATATGCTGAGTGTCTCAAAAAAATGTAACCAAAGCATATACCTTAGAACACCAAGAGTTGGTTATTGCCTACAGTCACTTAAAACATCTTCTTCCAGATACATTTCAATAATGCTGCATTATCAAATTAACAAGTTTACTTAATCACCTTTGTGTTTCTGAAGATATCATTTACCCAAAAATATAAAAATATGACATAATTGCCCATATTATCTGCATTTTATATTTATCAGTTATAAGCTAAATCATTATTATGTTTACCATTAAAGGAGAGATAAACTGAAAAATCACTTACTAAAACAACACAAATGAAATTGCTTACTTACATTCTGTAGTAATTAATTGTAAGTGGAACCCACATTTTTAACAAGTGTTATTGAATACATTAACCAAATAAATGGACAAATTAATAAGACCCATAAGATCACCTTCAAAGTCATTGATTACTTCTTATCATTTTATTTCCATAGTTACATATTTTATTTTCAACTTTCTAAAGCTCCAATACCAAGCTTTCATAGAGGAATCAATTTTGATAAATCTTGACAGATGAAAAAATTAAGTTTTCCTTTCAATAACTCATTGCCTTTATTCATTGCCATCAAATGGACCTCATTATAAAAAATTTTAATATATACATTTGTCATTCATGTCCAAAGAACTTTTTTCAGTAGTATAAATCTTACCTTTCTGAACAATGCCTTCAAATTCACTTAGAGCCTATCAAAGACTATTTCAAATGACTATATTATTATAATCTACCCAAGAACATAAACATTTAATAGAAAATATCACACAGTTTCTTCAACATTTATGTAAAAGTATGGTAAAGTATCAAGGGAACTGTGCAAATTACCTTTAATATTTACTGGATATTATCAAGCAGGGATTATAAAGGGAAAAAAAACCTCTGAAATTGAATGTATTAATTATAATCTTACCATAAGCTCACGGGTTAGGAATTCAGACAAAAAGTTCACCACCCTGAGACCTAGAAAAGTATAAGCAAAAATATTTTCTATCAGTACTGGCATCATATTTTAATTCAAGCATCACAAAATGTTAAATAGTGATTCAATATTATGAAAATTTTTCATTGTATGAGTAATTAGTATACACATAATTTGACAAACAATTTTGACTACAACATGCTTCTAAAATAGCATTATCATTACTCAGCTCACATCAAACTATTGTGATTTAAGATTAGTTACTCTAAGTTGAGCTCTTTAATGCAGGGATGACAAACAAGTAGATAATTTTTATTGTCTCCTTTGTTTCTCGTGGAACTCTGGGTGACGGGCACATTTGCAAGAGAAATTTATTTTGCATATATTAGAGAACTTTCTCAGTTACACTCATTTAATGGTTTCATATATACGCACACCCATACACAGACACACATGCTATGCATGTGGGCACACACACATGCACATGCAAATGTCGTTATCACACTACAATCTTATATTTATCTTTGTTTTATCTGTTTAAATCAGTGGAGAATATATAACTTTCCATGAATATAAATATTCTCTATCATAATTTTAAAGACTGCATAATACTCCATAATTTGTTATACACCTTAAGTTGTTTAAGATACTTGATTCAACAATAACACTATATAATATTGGTTAATATTATCATCTTTAAATTGAGCCATTTAGTTACCATCATATGTGATCATATTTAATAGTAATGTGCTTTGCAAGAGTTTTAATATTTTGATGCAGTGGTAACCTACCAATTACACATACTTATTAAGCCCTTGAATTTGTTTACTTCTAGGTAGTTTCTGCTCCATATGAACAAAAGAATAAACTGAAGATTTGATCCTTTCCATCACTGAAGAAATTTGTAGCTTTTATAAACACTTTAGAAAACTATGAATGACTGGTATATAGGCAGGTGATCTATTACGTGATGTCTTACAATTTAAATTAATAGAAGAGAGAGGAGTTAAGATGGCGGAGGAGTAGGAGACACCGTTTTCAGCCGGTCCTCCGAGTCGAGCTGGATAGATACCAGACCAGCCTAAACAACCACGGAACCAGCCTGAGACGCAGGAAGACGCATCTGGATCTCTACAAATGAACATCTTCAGCGCTGAGTATTGAGGTACGAAGCGGGGAGCCATGAAACCGCGCACAGATATCGGAAGATAAACGGAAGGGGGAGGGAGCCGCCGTGTTTGGGCGCCGGGAAGCGGTAGCCACTTGCACGGGAGAGTGGGCGGGGCTCGCGGACGGCACCCGCAAAACAGCAGACTGAGACCGTGAGCCGGGTGTGCGGGCCACCAGGCATCTCGCGGAACACCGGAATCCCGGTGCGCTCACTGGATCCAGACTGAGACCGGGAGATCCGGGAGCGCGCGCAGGGCGGCTGGCGGCATTAGAAACACAAAGGACAGAGATGTGCAGGCCCTGGAAGTGAGGGCTGGGACGCCAGGTGTGGGGCGCACATCCCGGGACGTTGCAGGGTTGAGCAGCACCAACAGAAACAGAGTTAAAGTGGCCAGAACATTAGTAGAGAACGGGCCGCAATCCTTCTGTTCTGTGACAGAGGCTGAAATTTGGCCGCTGCTGCTCTGACTCTCAGAAGAGGCACAGCAAACCGCCAGGGAAAGCCGTCAGAGAACAAAAGCCTGGAAATACCGGCTCAGGGAGTGCCCATCCCCATCCCCCCTCGCAGGGGACACCGAGACTCTACCCAAACAGGGCTGCCTGAGTATCGGCGCGGCAGGCCCCTCCCCCAGAAGGCAGGCTGAAAAATCAAGAAGCCCACAACCCGGGCGCCTGGGTGGCGCAGTCATTGAGCGCCTGCCTTTGGCTTAGGGCGTGATCCCGGCATTCCAGAAAGGAGTCCCTCATCGGGCTCCTCCACTGGGAGCCTGCTTCTTCCTCTCCCACTCCCCTGCTTCTGTTCCCTCTCTCGCTGGTTGGCTGCCACATAAATAAATAAATAAAATCTTTAAAGAAGAAGCCCACATCCCTAAGATCCCTATAAAACAAGGGGCACGGCCTGGGACCCAGTCAATAATTTGGGCTCTGGACAACCCTGCAACCTCTCATCAGAATGACAAGAAGGAGAAGCCCCCCCAGCAAAGAAAAGACAGTGAGTCTGTGGCCTCTGCCACAGAAATAATGGATATGGATGTAACCAAAGTATCAGAAATGGAATTCAGAGTAACGATGGTCAAAATGATGAGTAGAATTGAAAAAACTATTAACAAAAAGGTTACTGAGAATATAGAATCCCTAAGGACAGAAATGAGAGCGAATCTGACAGAAATTAAAAATTCTATGAGCCAAATGCGGGCAAAACTAGAGGCTCTGACGGCCAGGGTCGCAGAAGCAGAGGAACGCGTTAGTGAATTGGAGGATGGGTTAATAGAGGAAAAAATGAAAATAGAAGATGGTCTTAAAAAAATCCACGCCCACGAATGTAGGTTACGGGAGATTACTGACTCAATGAAACGATCCAATGTTAGAATCATCGTTATCCCTGAGGGGGTGGAGAAAAACAGAGGTCTAGAAGAGATATTTGAACAAATTGTAGCTGAAAACTTCCCTAATCTAGTGAGGGAAACAAACATTCGTGTCCAAGAGGCAGAGAGGACCCCTCCCAAGCTCAACCACGACAAACCTACGCCACGTCACGTCATAGTGCAGTTCGCAAATATTAGATCCAAGGATACAGTATTGAAAGCGGCCAGGGCAAAGAAATTTCTCACGTACCAAGGCAAAAGCATCAGAATTACGTCAGACCTGTCTACACAGACCTGGAATGAGAGAAAGGGTTGGGGGAGCATATTTAAAGCTCTTTCAGAGAAAAACATGCAGCCAAGGATCCTTTATCCAGCAAGGCTGTCATTCAGAATTGATGGAGAAATAAAGACATTTCAGAATCGCCAGTCACTAACCAATTTCGTAACCACGAAACCAGCCCTACAGGAGATATTACGGGGGGTTCTATAAAAGTAAAAAGGCCCCAAGAGTGATACAGAACAGAAAGTCACAGCCAATACAAACAAAGACTTTACTGGCAACATGGCAACATTAAAATCATATGTCTCAGTAATCAGTCTTAATGTAAATGGTTTGAACCATCCCATAACGCCACAGGGTTGCAGATTGGATAAAAAGAAATGACCCATCCATTTGCTGTCTACAAGAGACTCATTTCAAACCCAAAGATGCATTCAGACTGAGAGTAAGGGGATGGAGTACCATCTTTCACGCAAATGGACCTCAAAAGAAAGCTGGGGTAGCAATTCTCATATCAGATAAATTGGATTTTAAACTACAGACTATAGTTAGAGACTCAGAAGGGCACTATATTATTCTTAAGGGAAGTATTCAACAAGTGGATATGACAATTATAAATATATATGCCCCCAACAGGGGAGCAGCAATATACACAAGCCAACTCTCAACCAGAATAAAGAGACATATAAATAAATATACATTAATAGTAGGGGACCTCAACACTCCACTTTCAGAAATAGACAGAACACCCTGGCAAAAACTAAGCAAAGAATCAAAGGCTTTGAATGACATACTGGACGAGTTGGACCTCATAGATATATATAGAACACTACACCCCAGAACCAAAGAATACTCATTCTATTCTAATGCCCATGGAACATTCTCAAGAATAGACCATGTTCTGGGACACAAAACAGGTCTCAACCGATACCAAAAGATTGAAATTATCCCCTGCATATTCTCAGACCACAACGCTCTGATATTGGAACTCAACCACAAGGAAAAATTTGGAAGAAACTCAAACACTTGGAGACTAAGAACCATCCTGCTCAGGAATGACTCGAAAAACCAGGAAATCAAAAATCAAATTAAACAATTTATGGAGACCAATGAGAATGAAAATACAACAGTCCAAAACCTATGGGATACTGCAAAGGCAGTCCTAAGGGGGAAATACATAGCCATCCAAGCCTCACTCAAAAGAATAGAAAAATCTAAAATGCAGTTTTTATATTCTCACCTCAAGAAGCTGGAACAGCAACAGAGGGACAGGCCTAATCCACGCACAAGGAAGCAGTTGACCAAAATTAGAGCTGAAATCAATCAAGCAGAAACCAGAAGTACAGTAGAGCAGATCAACAGGACTAGAAGCTGGTTCTTGGAGAGAATCAATAAAATTGACAGACCACTGGCAAGACTTATCCAAAAGAAAAGAGAAAGGACCCAGATTATTAAAATTATGAATGAAAAAGGAGAGGTCACGACGAA
Source organism: Ursus arctos (assembly GCF_023065955.2). NCBI lineage: Eukaryota > Metazoa > Chordata > Mammalia > Carnivora > Ursidae > Ursus > Ursus arctos. The sequence goes on from NW_026622852.1 coordinate 4,581,704, forward strand.
CACCATTGACATTGGAAGGATTATTAGAAATTTTTATCAACAGCTATATGCCAATAAACTAAGCAATCTGGAAGAGATGGAATCCTTCCTGGAAACCTATAAACTACCAAGATTGAAACCGGAAGAAATGGATTCCTTAAACAGGCCAATTAATTATGAAGAAACTGAGTCAGTGATAAACAACCTTCCAAATAACAAAACTCCAGGCCCGGACGGTATTCCTGGGGAATTCTACCAAACATTCAAAGAAGAAATAATACCTATTCTCCTAAAGCTATTTCAAAAAATAGAAACAGAAGGAAAGCTACCAAACTCATTCTACGAGGCCAATATTACCTTGATCCCCAAACCAGGCAAAGACCCCATCAAAAAGGAGAATTACAGACCGATTTCCCTAATGAATATGGACGCCAAAATCCTCAAAAGATACTTGCTAATAGAATCCAACAGTACATTAAAAGGATTATCCATCATGATCAAGTGGGATTCATACCTGGGATGCAAGCGTGGTTCAATATTCGCAAATCAATCAGCGTGATACATCATATCAACAAGAAAAGACTCAGGAACCATATGATCCTCTCAATCGATGCCAAAAAAGCATTTGACAAAATACAGCATCCTTTCCTGATTAAAACCCTTCAGAGTGTAGGAATAGAAGGTACATTTCTCAATCTCATAAAAGCCATCTATGAAAAGCCTACTGCAAATATTATTCTCAATGGGGAAAAGCTGGAAGCCTTTCCCTTAAGATCAGGAACTCGACAAGGATGCCCACTCTCGCCACTATTATTCAACATAGTACTAGACGTCCTTGCAACAGCAATCAGATGACAAAAAGGGATCAAAGGTATTCAAATCAGCAAAGAAGAAGTCAAAATGTCTCTCTTTGCAGATGACATGATACTCTATATGGAAAACCCAAAAGAAGCCACTCCCAAACTATTAGAAGTTATAGAGCAATTCAGTAACGTGGCAGGATACAAAATAAATGCTCAGAAATCAGTTGCATTTCTGTACACGAATAACGAGAACGAAGAAAGAGAAATTAGGGAATCCATCCCATTTACAATAGCACCAAAAACCATACGTTACCTTGGAATTAACTTAACCAGAGACATAAAGGACCTATATTCTAGAAACTATAAATCACTATTGAAAGACATTGAGGAAGACATAAAAAGATGGAAAGATATTCCATGCTCATGGATCGGAAGAATTAACATAGTTAAAATGTCCATGCTACCCAGAGCAATCTACACTTTCAATACTATCCCGATCAAAATACCAATGACATTTTTCAAAGAACTGGAACAAACAGTCCTTAAATTTGTATGGAAACAGAAAAGGCCCCGAATCTCCAAGGAACTGTTGAAAAGGAAAAACAAAGCTGGGGGCATCGCAATGCCGGATTTCCAGCTGTACTACAAAGCTGTGATCACAAAGACAGCATGGTACTGGCACAAAAACAGACACATAGACCAATGGAACAGAATAGAGAACCCAGAAATGGATCCTCGGCTCTTTGGGCAACTAATCTTTGATAAAGCAGGAAAAAACATCCGGTGGGAAAAAGACAGTCTCTTCAATAAATGGTGCTGGGAAAATTGGACAGCTACATGCAAGAGAATGAAACTTGACCACTCATTCTCTCACACCATACACAAAAATAAACTCCAAATGGATGAAAGACCTCGATGTGAGACAGGAATCCATCAAAATTCTAGAGGAGAACATAGGCAACAACCTCTACGACATCGGCCAAAGCAACCTTTTTCATGACACATCCCCAAAGGCAAGAGAAACAAAAGATAAAATGAATTTATGGGACTTCATCAAGATTAAAAGTTTCTGCACAGCCAAGGAAACAGTCAAAAAAACTAAGAGGCAGCCCACGGAATGGGAGAATATATTTGCAAATGACACTACAGATAAAGGACTGGTATCCAAGATCTACAAAGAACTTCTCAAACTCAATACACGAGAAACAAATAAACAAATCAAAAAATGGGCAGAAGATATGAACAGACACTTTTCCAATGAAGACATACAAATGGCTAACAGACACATGAAAAAATGTTCAAAATCATTAGCCATCAAGGAAATTCAAATCAAAACCACACTGAGATACCACCTTACGCCAGTTAGAATGGCAAAAATAGACAAGGCAAGAAACAACAATTGTTGGAGAGGATGTGGAGAAAGGGGATCCCTCCTACATTGTTGGTGGGAATGCAAGTTGGTACAGCCACTCTGGAAAACAGTGTGGAGGTCCCTTAAAAAGTTAAAAATTGAGCTACCCTATGATCCAGCCATTGCACTACTGGGTATTTACCCCAAAGATACAGACGTAGTGAAGAGAAGGGCCATATGCACCCCAATGTTCATAGCAGCAATGTCCACAATAGCTAAATTGTGGAAGGAGCCGAGATGCCCTTCAACAGATGACTGGATTAAGAAGTTGTGGTCCATATATACAATGGAATATTACTCAGCTATCAGAAAGAACGAGTTCTCAACATTTGCTACAACATGGACGGCACTGGAGGAGATAATGCTAAGTGAAATAAGTCAAGCAGAGAAAGACAACTATCATATGATTTCTCTCATCTATGGAACATAAGAACTAGGATGATCAGTAGGGGAAGAAAGGGATAAAGAAAGGGGGGTAATCAGAAGGGGGAATGAAACATGAGAGACTATGGACTATGAGAAACAAACTGAGGACTTCAGAGGGGAGGGGGGTGGGGGAATGGGATAGACCGGTGATGGGTAGTAAGGAGGGCACGTATTGCATGGTGCACTGGGTGTTATACACAACTAATGAATCATCAAGCCTTACATCGGAAACCGGGGATGTACTGTATGGTGACTAACATAATATAATAAAAAATCATTAAAAAAATTAATTAATAGAAGAGAGAAACCACAATAGATTGAATCTATTATGTAATGCCTTAATGAGTGGTGTTGTTTTTAAGGATATGTTTTTCTCAAAGGCCTGCAAATTAAACTATTCCAACTATTTTCTACTGTAATTGAAAGAAACATTATATAACATAGTTTTCTGCCAAAGAAATGATATTTAACTCTTAGGAGGAATTATCATATGCAAATATGATTCTGACACTAAAAGAACCATTTGAGGAGTGAAATAAAATGTTTCTAATATCCTTGTGATGAAATGTTAGCAGAAAACAAAATATCACTATCTCTGAGATGTGAATGTTTACATTAAAATTTATTATTCTTATTCTGCCAATTGAAATGCATGTGTGGAGTAAAATTTTCAATGATGAATGCTCAGACCTTCTTGGTCAAAGTCACTGAGCTAACTAGTGGCAAGGACTTGACTGTTTCCTAAGTCTTTGATTCTCAGTCCATTGTATTTCACTCCAGTTATTGGCCATTACTCCAGGTCTTCTTGTTTCTGAGTTGGTAGACAATATTTCTTAGCCTTCCACAGATGTGTCTCCTGTGCATTCCTTTTACAAATTCCACTGCACAGGAATTAACCTTGTGCACCAGCTATTCATTCTCTACTGTGTTCTGCTTTTATTTTCCCTGCCAAAATAAGGAGTGAGAAGATGACTTCAAAAGATCTACTTCCTACTGATATTCACTAAAAAGGAAAACTTTCCCAAGAATCTAGTGTGATCTGAATACTTATACCTCAACAAATCAATCAGGAAATTACATAATGTCCTGCACCCTCCTCCTTTATTATCAAGAGTTTCATCAAGTTAAATTTGGGGTAAATGTTAAAAGGTTAAGTTAGAATCTACCTTTGGCTGAAGCAAAGGATCGCCATTGTAAAATGAACTTCTTGAATACATATATTAACATTTTTAATTATTATTATTTTATTATTAAAGATTTAAAGTCAAACATTTGACATTATAATACAGGAACAATAATTTCTTGTAGCACTATCAGATGCTAGATTACTCTTGCAGGCACTATGTTGCATATTTGCAATATTAAATTGACAGTTTTAACTGAATAATAGAATTTCAACATAAAAAGCACATAAGGGAATTTATGTCCTCCAGTTATATCTAGAATGTTTATTTATATTTGAATGTGAATATTCGGATAATAACAATAAATCCAAAGGACTTCTTTGTTTGTATTATGGGCATTGTTATACTGAGTAGATACATCAGACTCTCAGACTGTATGTCATGACCCATGAGTAAATTCAGGGATATTCAACACTTCAGCTAGTTGGTCTTCAAAGTGAAAGCCGAGAGAGAGAGGTGATTTTAGGCATATAAGAAAGCCAAAGCAGAAATATGACTCACCTCAATTTTAATCTACTTTTTTTTTTAATGATTTACATGGCCTGACTCAGGCAACAATGCTGAGTATTGGGACACAATTAAAGGGGAGAAAATAAATTTTAACATGATGTAGATAAGAGAACTGTTTTTAGGGGAGAGATTTGTAGTGAAGGATCAGTAATTAAACTGTCAGTGACATTGGTACTATGTTAGAGTTTTATCATTGATGCACTTCAGGAAATTTTATTTCATAGATAAGATTCTAGTAAATAGATTTGATCATATATACTCCTTTCATTTGTACTACTCATCCATGTGGGGATAGCCATTCAGAAAGAATTTATGCTGAGCAAAGTAAGGAAACCTCAGCAAAATTACAATTTTGGTAATTCTGAAATTCTAATATCCTAAACCTATCCTCTGTCTACATAGCTGTCAAAGTACTGCAGAAATCTTGAGAAGTTGTACTTGAATTAATATTTCTATAAATTAATTAATGCTAGTAATGAATGCATCTATCAGATATGGGACTCAGCATTTGAAGAAATTCACTGAATCAGCATTTTAGATGGTGATTTTCTCTGATGCTAAAAAGAATTAGACTGTGTTATCTCTTCCTAGCTCACTTTTGCAGGGGAGTTCAATATTTTGGAGGGAGTGAGAGGAAGCAGAATTTTAAAATGATTTGGAAACCTAAAGGTTGTGAAATCATTTTAAGTAATTATAAAAATTATAAATAGTAAATAAATTTAAAGATAGTTTGATGGGTTTAGGAAAATCACAATCAGCAATAGATAAATAGTGCAGTGCTAAGATTTCTACACTCTATGTCATGTATCCTACATTGATATCACAGAAGTCTCTTTGTGTTAGCGATTATTTTCCACATTTTCAGAAAAGACGTTGGAAACTAACAGTTGCCTGAATAAACTCCAAAAGGTCTTAGTGCTAGTACATCGTGGAGGCAAAATTCAATACAAGCTTAATTATATTCAGAATCCCAATTAATTCATATGCCAGGGTAGGATAATATTAATAGATAACATTTACTGAATACATACCATATGTCAGGTATTTTGTATGTATTATCTCATTTAATTCTTACAACTGTATTTCTATAGATGAAGTGAGCTGCTCTTTATTATGCTTTCTTTTATTTATGTTTTAAGCACACAGATTCTGGCTTGGGAAACTATACTATGAAGCATTACATGATAGTCTCTACATGATATTTAATCATTGTGAGTATTCTTGCAAGTGGTATTTCAATGCACACTTTTTTCAGGTTTGGGCATCATGTATATGTAATTATACATTCATTACACATCTAACTATCATCTTGGCTGGTTGGTCGTAGGTAATAATAATAATGATAGTTAGCATTTATTGAATATATACTGTGTCAGGAGTATGTTAAGTGCTGTAAATTCATCTCATTTAATTCCTATGCAGTCCTAACTGGTATTATGGTCACTTTCATCACATAGATATGAAAATTGACTAGAAAGGTAATAGATGTGTCCAAGAACACAGAGTAAGTAAAAGGCACAGCTGAGTTTCAAATATAAACTCTCTCACCCTATTAGTTTGATGCAGCATAAAGATTCTGATTCTTCCAATGGGGAGGAAGCGTGAAAGAAGTTTGAGGCTCTCATTTTAGTTCATTTAGAAAAAAGCTTAAAACTTCAACTTCTTAAAGCAGAGCTCTGACTACACCCTAATTAAAAAAAAAAACACACAAATCTATAAGAATATCAAATGAATTAAAATCTTTCCAGTCTTACAATGCCAATATATTATGATTAATTTTAGGTAGTGACAGCCCCTCAGTGTCTAGCTCATTAAATGTTAAACTGAAACTATGCATTATTTATCAGGCATGCCAATTTCTAGAATTTTCTGCCAATAAATTAGAGAATACATAAGATTTTACAAAATATGTAAATTTCATGTAATATATGCACAATTTGGTATAGGTTATCAGAAACACTTACTTGGAAAACCAGATAGCCTTCTATTCATTTAGGAAAATGCAAATAATGTGTAAAAAAACCAACTTTGAACTCTCACTTCTTTCAAGACTGCCAAGCTTATCATCTCAGAAACATACTCTTGTTATAATTATAGGAAAAATGTTTGGGAAAAAAATAGGCTGTTTCAATGAAACCTGGCATATTTTAAACTCTCAATAAATAACTAATGAAAACCTAAATGCACCAATAAATAAATGATTGCTGGATAGGCCCTTAGGAAGAAAGTTATCCTTTGTTTACGTGCTAGATTTTACCTTAGCTCAGTATCCATACTTTCTCAATATATTTTTCAATACCTAGATCATTTCTTTCAAAGTAGATTTTAAACCCCTGGAAAGTTGGAGTGACAGGAGTGATGGGTTTTGGGACTATCAACTTATCCCATGATTAGATAATCTACGTAAATCTGTTTTGTAACCGTAACTATAGATAACATATATTAGTAATGCACGCATCTATTCAACAGGTATTTACTGAGCAACAATGTGTCAGCCACTATTATACCAGAAGGTGAGGTTAAAGTGATGAACAACACAAATATGGTCTATTCTGATAGATGTTATACCCTGGTTACTGATATTATATTTAATGATACAATATTTTGTTGCCACTATCAAAAGCCACTAGATACAGACGGCCATAAGAGTCTATACACTTTTGTAAGGATTGCTCTTTAGATGTTTCAAATACCAACATAATAAACACTATTAATTCAAGAGGGTTTAACATTATGGCAGAACATTCCAGTTATCCTCTTATCCAAATAATGTTGCTTTCAATAAGAGAACCTCTGATTTTAGCTACCATGGCCATTTGGAACAAGACTAGTATTCTTAAACTTGGTGCCAAGATTAAGTCCTGGCAAAGCATGTGCATGGAAGTAGAATGAGTGACTTCTAGAGTGTCACTGAATGTAGAAAATATGTATAGCGTATCCTTGACCCTTTCTCCCATTAATTTCTCACTAGAATGCAGAATAAATGCCTGGAGCTCCTGCAGACATTTTGTATCATGACAGACTACCCTCACCTCCTAAAATAGGAGGAGACTAGATCCTGAACAGCAGTGAGTGTCACCTCAGGCTTGGAAGGATTATCTCTTGAATGTGAGCAAGAAATAAATTCTATAGAAACAGAAAATAGATTAGAGGCTTTAGGGACCAAGGAGAAAAATGGGAATGATTGCTGATGGGTACAGAATTTCTTTTGGATAATAAAAATATTCTAAAATTAGTTACTGTTTGTACAATGCCAAATATACTAAATCCACTAAAGTGTACACTTTAAAAAGTTACACAAAAAATGAATTTTATGGTATGTGAATTATATCTCAATAAAGCTATTATTAAAAACGTGTGCCTTATTTGCCCTATTAGTTTAATGTGCTCTTAAATAATTTGGATACATTTTACTGTGCTAGAAAATTGTGTAGCATATTCTTTGGGAACTCAAATTTGCTTGAATTTATTAATTTCGTACTATGCACTAACATGTTTGTAGAGATTAGGGGAATTAAAAATTACAACAACAAAAAAACAATCTCTGTCTTCCATAATCTACAGTTTACTTAGGAAAGAGGCTATTCATGAATTAACTAACACCAAGACAAATATTAACCATCCAGGGCTTTTGCGAGGATTTAATATATGATGGGAAGTCGTTTGAAAACTACTAAATAACAAAATTCATGATTAGAAAAACAAAATTTGCCAATAAAGTTGGATCATATGGCATAGGCTGAAATTTGTATTTTAGCCTATTGGTAGTGGTGTCTTTAATAACTTTGTAACTAAATGAATAACTGTTTTGAAATTGTGCTTACAAAAAACCAGAATGTTAGAAACCACTAAATAAAGTTTTATTCTCATGCATATAAAAGCAATGATTGAAAATATTTCTGGTGTCAAATACTTAAAGAAGCAATATTAAACAATCCTTTTTGGCGGTGGGGATTTAAATCTTTTAATCTAAAATATACAGATACTATGTGTGATATTCTGACTCAAACACCACTATTCTGAAAAATGCCTCTATACATTATTCAAAACACTGAAATTTTATGGAAAATGCTTCCTTTTGGGGCACCTGGCTGACTCAGTCAGAGGAGCATGCAACACTTAATCTCAGGGTCTTTAGTTGGAGCCCCATGTGATGTGTAGATATTACTTAGATAAATAAAACTCAAAAAAAAAAGTGTTTCCTGTTGTGTGGCTATGATTGGCAACAGTAACCTCAAATTATAAATGGTTACATAATAAAGAGTCCTCCAAACTTCATGAATGACACCATCATAATCTTCCTAAGCTAACATTCAGCCACACTAATTGATAAAGCTTCAAAAATAATAATGTCATTATAAAAGTTGTCGGGCATTTACTATACGGTACACCTGAAACTAATAGACCAGTGTTGCTAACTATACTGGAATTCAAAATAAAATAAAATTTAAAAGAAGGGGAAAAAATTGTGGCCATGTTATAGAGAACCATACATTTGAAAAGAAATGTAAATTAAATGTAACTCCCAGCATAATATAATGATTCTTTAGTTACTGGAGATGATTATACTGGAAAATCTGCAAGAATGTGTGAAAGTTCACAGGATTGGTTTAACCTTTATGTGAATTAATTGGTTACTATAGCAACATTAATTTTCATCTCACTTCAACTGTTGCAGGAGCTCAAATAAGCTTTGGAGCTTCATTCAGTTCTATATTCATTGGAAATATACCCAGAAGTGGGAATCCTGGATCATATGGTCATTCCATTTTCAGTTTTTTAAGGAACTTTCATATTGTTTTTCATGGTGGCTGTATCAATTTACATTCCCACCAATAGCACACAAGTATTCCCTTTCCTCTGCATTTTTGGCAACACATATTCTCTCTAGTCTTTTTAATATAGCCATTCTGACAAATGTGAGGTGATACCTTAGTGTGGCTGGGTTTCCATCAGTGATGTTGAGCAACTTTGCATGTACCTGTCAGCCATTTACAGATCTTTACAAAAATGTCTATTCAGCTCCTTTGCCTATATTTAAGTCAGATTTTTTTAAGTTATGGTTATAAAGTTTTATGAATTCTTTATATATATGGGATATTAACTTCTTATCAAATAAATGGTTTGCAAATACTTTGCCCATTACGTGGGGTGACTTTTCATTTTGCTAATGGCTTCCTTTGCTGTGCAGAAGCTTTTTAGTTTGATGTAGTCCCATTTATTTATTTTTTGCCTTTATTGCTTTTGCTTTGGGTGTCATCCAAAAAATAGTTACCAAGGCCAAGGTCAAAGAGTTTTGCAGTGGGGGCACCTGGGTGGCTCAGTCAGTTAAGCGTCTGCCTTCAGCTTAGGTCATGATCCCAGGGTCCTGGGATGGAGCCCCGCATCGGGCTCCCAGCTCAGTGGGAGTCTGCTTCTCCCTCTGCCTCTCCCCCTGGCTTGTGCTCTCTCTCTCTCTCACTCTCTCTCTCTCTCAAATAAATAAATAAAATCTAAAAAAAATTTTTTTTGCAGTGAATAAAAGGGAAAGCTTCAAGTATGCTCTGAAGGGACGCTGTTAGCATAGAAAAGCTGGAGTGGGTTAACTACAAGGAGAATATCCTATGTGATTGGTTTAGGGAGCATAGTTTATTATTATTATCTCCAGTTTATTAGGAGTTGGAAGTGTGAAGTGAGGAGTGGGGAGTAAAAATTAAGGAAATTGGCTGTTATTCTCCTGAAAATGCCCTATATTTCCTGGACTTTTCTGACCATTCTGAGCCAATGCTGTATAGGTTGTGGTTTGTCTTCCTAGGCTTGCTGGCCAGAGTTCTATTGTTATATATGGTCTGGCTGTTGTCCATTTGTTCATTCGACTCACATATCTTGTTTTTCATTTTCCCCCTCCAATCACAGCAGCATTCCTCAATTCAGCCGCTAGTTACATTTTATACTGCATTATGTATCCTTGAGGACAGATTGTCTAAGCTTCCCATCACCAAAGAAGAATATAATATTTGAGATATATAGAAGTTCAATGAGTATTTAATACAATAAAAAATCTAATATAATTGGCATAGTGGGGAATTATTTTGTGGTTATGAGTATGTAGTAAAGTTATAATTTTATGGATTGAGTTTTGTGTACCAAAGCATTGCTATTTTAATGTTGAACATATTTTATTAAACCTTTTTTTCTTCTAGTTGTCAATCACCCATATGAAACATAAACAAACTATATTAAAGATAATTAGTCTCGAGATACATTATTTCCCATAATTCTTTAAGATAAAACACCTTTCTTTCAACTACTTAATACCTGGCTTCTTTCTTCTTTCTTTTTAATAGAAAAACCCATGAACATTTGTATATTTATCTATCACTTCTATTAGATAGGTTGAACATTGAAAAATGAAAGAGATTAGTGAGATACCATGTAAGTTTATAAGCTTGTTTACATATGTAGGCTATTCTGATACACACCTATCACAAATGGAGGGAAAACTATTTTTCTTTAATATGGTTCTTTATCTCGGATTTCACTGGCATAGCAGATTTATTCCATTTCACTAGCATCTGAAGAAACATTTAGCCACAGACTTGTTCTTCCTCATCAATTAACAAGTGTTTAAGTATCTATTTATTATATGTCTAAACATGATATCAGATGTTGGGAAATATAAAGCATTAACCCTCTCTAATGATGTTTTGTTACAAAGACCAGTCTACTATATCAATGTTAAACAGTAAAGGAAGAGGAAATGTATGTGTATATAGGACGCAAAATATACAGTACAAATATAACTGTTGTACCCAGTAGGAAAAAAGGAGGAAAAACAGACCTTCTTTTAGAGGAAGACAAACCTAGAGACAGATTCAGGCAGTATCAGACCTCAGATTAACTTTTAGTTGTGTGGAATCTGGCAAGTTATTTAACTTACTGAGGCTGCAATAATAATGATTACAATCGACAGCAATAATAATGATCACAAACACAAAGGAATTACAGGTGTTCTAGAATTTCTCCTACACTAGTCAGTTTAATTAATCCTCCTAACAACCCTAAATAGTAGGGCACTTCTATAATATCTGTTTTATAGATAAATTATCTGGGGAACCGAGCAGCTAAATAACTTCCCCCAAGGGCATAGATCTAGTTAGGAGAGGACTCTGCTAATAATACATTCTTGCATGCTATTAGAATTTATATGAGATAATTTAGTTGAAGTGCCCACTACGGTGACTGATTCTTGGTAGCTCCCCAACAAACGTGTTTGCTTTTTTCCGATTGAATATGAGTTACTACAGTGCCTCTCAAACGTCAGAGCACATAAGGATGATTTGGTTATCCTGATATCTGGGCCCATGCCCCCAGAGCTTCTGATTCATTAGGTGAGGAATGGAGCCCCCAAATTTGCATTTCTAACAAGTTCTTAATGGCTGTTGCTGTTGCTGATCCAGACACCCCACTATAAGAATCACTGAGTCAGTGCTTACCAAAGGGAAACGCCACATATGTAGTCTTGGCATCTCAAGCCACACAATCTCATAAAGACTCTGTTTTGAGAACTTAAGATTTACACAAACAGAATAAAAATAGGGTACATATAGATTGGTTAATAAAACAGAAACATGCGCCTGTAAGTTATTTAATTTTTTAATAATCAAATCTGGTTAAGATTTATAAAATAAAATCCAAATGCAAATTAAACTCAGTTGACTAAATATATTATGCCAATCACTTATTGTGGGGTATTTGCAATATTTCTATTTGTTAAAATACATTTACAAATTAGACTCATACAGCAAATACTGTTCTATAAGGCATTTATGTTATATATATTATATTAATATATATCTATAATAATAAATATAAATCTTATTATATGTATTATATTATATATATATATATTATTCAAGGTGCACTATATCATGATCATTTTCTATATTTTATTAGAATGTGAGTTTCATAAGGGCAAGGATCATGGGGTGTCTGGGTGGCTCAGTGGGTCAAGTGTCTGCCTTTGGTTCAGGTCATGATCCCAAGGTCCTGGGATCAAGTTTTGCATTGGGCTCTCTGCTCAGTGGGGGAGTCTGCTTCTCCCTCTCCCCTCCCCCCTGCTCATGCACTCTCTCTTTCTCATACTCTCTCTCAGATAAATAAAATATTTTTAAAAATAAATAAAAATAAGAGTGGGGATCTTTGTTCCCTCATTTAACATATCCCAAATCCTTAAGACAGAACCTAACATGTAGAAGGTAATCATAAATATCTGCCCCTCACTCACTAATTCTTTCTGTTTAGAGGAATTACAGAGTCAAAAGATATGAATGGTTTCACAGCTCTGGATTGGCATTACCAAAATGACCTCCAGGAAGAATGTCCCAGCTTCTACTCCCACCAGCACTGTGTGCTTGTGCTATTTCCGTTGCTCATAAACACTATTTCATATATCTGCCAATAGTAACAATTACTGCTACATGTGTTTACCATATGTTGTTTTTCGAATTTTAACATCTCTGAAATCAAGATGCATACCCAATGGAATAATTTAGCTTCCCCCCCTTTGTAGAGCTCTATAAAAATAATGATTTGTCTTACAGCTTATGGCATTTTAGATTCAAAAAAGAAAACTCCCGTGACACATAAATCTTAGTACTGTATTTGTGAATACTAGTCATAATTACTTCAAAAGCTATCCAATGCTGTTCAACATTTTGAAATATCACTGGAACACTGTGTGCTGAATGCTGTCTTAGAGCTCTGATTAACTACCTAAGAAATACCCTATTTTCCATGGGCTTACTGACAAATCAGAAATAGACGACATGTCTTAATTGCTACAAATCAGTATTACTTGTCTTATATTTAAAAGAGAAAAGAAAAAAGGAGAACATGTTACTGGGTTTAAATTAACAGAAAACATTTGTAAAAGAAAACATATATTAGGAGATAAGTGAAAAAAGTGGATATATCTGTGATCAAAAACCTCTCATTCTTCTATGGAAGAAATATATAAAATCTTTGAAAAGATTTTATGAGTTTATCTGTCATATGCTGCCACAATGTGCTGTTTTTACTCTCAAATATTAAAAACTAATCATATATCAGGTAAAACTATTGTTGTGTTTTTTCTACTATTACAAAATTTTCAACACTTTAAATCTTTAGGAGTAAATATTACTCGAACGACCTAGAAATAAGAAAGATGAAATGGCATGGATTGCTTCAAATGACCAATAAGCATCATAAAATGGTCAACTTTACTAGTAACACCTAAAAATTAAAATTGATAAATTTTTGCCTCAAGATTGAACATGTCTTTTGCAAAATAATATTAAAATTCTTTTAAGACTCAATTCCTCCAAATGGAGATACAAAGAGTTTATACTTGATTACAAGTCTTAACTGATAAAATGTATGTAAAGTGTGCAAAGCAAGTTCTGGCTCGTAGTAAATATTCACCAAATATCAGCTATGATGCTGATGTTGATAATTGAAATATTTAGGAAAAAGGGACACGTGGGTGGCTCAGTAGGTTGAGCGTCTGCGTTCGGCTCAGGCCATGATCTCTGGGTCTTGGGATTAAGTTTCGTCTCAGGCTCCCTGCTCAGCGGTGAATCTGCTTGTCCCTCTGCCCCTCCCTCCCCCTTGTGCTTTCTCTCTCACTCAAATAAATAAATAAAATTTTAAAATATATATATATACTTATATATATATTTAACATTAAATATATATGTGTGTTTCTCTAGAAAATAAATCTATGAAGCTACTGTAACCAACGTTTTCTCTTTTCATTTTTATTTCTATAATTAACAAGTTGGAGGATGCATAGTAGTAGTGGTATAATCACCCACCTTCATAAATGTGACTACAGAAAAATATTAGCTTCCTTTTCTCTACTGCAGAAAGGGTAAGGAATACAAATATGTACATGTACACATGCATGTATATCTGATTTTATATCTGTATTCACTTCTGCAAAGGTTTGAATATTGAACAATTTTTCTCCTTAAAGAAAGGGAAACGTGGTTTTGTTGTTGTTGCTTGGATATTAATAGTCTATTTAAGACTCCTGTGAGAGAATATGATGAATGAGGTTTGAGGCAAGAGGGAATACCTCTGAAGGAAATGTTGAGAATGTGGGAGGGGATCACTCCAGGTTACAAGAAAGTGGAGAACAAGTACCAAGAGATTGAGGGTGGGGACATTCCCAGAGAGCACCCCCAAGAGTGAAGATAATTTTCTTAAGAAGTGAAACGACCCTCTGTCCTGGATGTAAAACTATGGAAGAGCCAAGATTAAGGTCATTGAGGAAGTTTAGTCATGTTCCATCTGATCATTAGCCTCTGTTGAAGACCTAGACAACTCACCCCTTCCTCAACACAGCACTGCACCCCATTCACTGACTATACAGGAGGAGTAAGATCCTTCATGACTTCAGTACCCTTTTCATTACCCGAAGAAGACATCTACTTCCCAAAGACCTAGGACACCTGCAGCCTGATTAATGGTGTTTGGAGTTTTGACTTTCTATTGGCATGGTAGTGTATGATAGCACTGTAGTATCTGTACATTAATGATGGTTAGTAGCTAATGATGCAGTTATTACAATTCTATAGTATCCTTGTTACACTAAAACTGTCAGTTTAGTACAGATTACTTTAGAACACAAAGGAAGAACATAATAAAATAGAACAAAAAAATAAATGACAAGCATTCAAAGATAAATGAATTAGATACATTTCCTTAGGCACCAGTGTTAAAGTGTTTTGTCCGTTCTCAAGATGGGCTATATAATGGAATTAATGCAAAACATTATTCCATCATCACCCAGGGCAAAGAATTTTTCTCTTCAGAGTGTTCATTATCCCATGAACACACACACTCTTTTGAAAAGTTTGTGTTTAACCAGGAAAAAAATATATATGTAATTAAGAATAACCATAGTACATATATTTATTCATGGGCAAAGGAACATGTGTATACTGTTTATCATGACACTTACGTTAAATAGGTATTAATTTTTATATAGTGTTTATTCTAATGTTTGAGTCATAATGACAAGTTAAAAATAGGAAATATTAAAGTTCTTTTAGTGAATATCTTTTGATCAGAGAGGCCATAAGAAACAAACAGCATTCCAACAGAATAACTCTTGTCTGAGTGTTCTGCACATTACACACGTATTATATGTAAATACCTTTATATAGTCAACAAAGTATTCAGAGGTACCTTTTGTATTTCCTTAATAGTTCTTGGAAGGATGATATCATACTATATTTTTTCCATTGTTCACTTTATTAAAAACCTCATTTTTTTTATTTAGAGAGGTCAACTGTTATTGTTAATACACAGAAATATTTTTAGCACATCACCTCATATATCATTTGTGATGGTAGCCTCATTTTTCTAAGACCAGCAAAATGTAGAAGAAATGATTGATTGCAAGTTTTCCTTCAGATGCTACAGCAACAAATAAAAAGCTGAAATAATGTAGTCTGGTTGTGGTTAAAGATCCAAGACGTTACTGTATGCACCAGTTCGTATTCTTTAACCAGTATCTAAATAGCCTAATAGCATTAGGTATGTGAATTGGACATACATTGAACTATTATTAGCTTAAATTCATTCTAAATGTTTGGGTACAAAGAAATATAAAAGACATCCTGCCTTTAATTTAAAATATATTTCAGAAATATTATATATATATATATATATGTGTGTGTGTGTGTGTGTGTATATATATGATTTATTCATAAATCACACAAGTTAGGATATAGACCTTATCATTAATAAAATTGAGATCCATTGCTTTGGCAACACTATTAACTATGAAGAAACTGGAGGGGTCAGAGAAAGAAGGCTTTGGGACTGAGAAAGAAGACATTAGCAAGAATGAAGATGCATTGACTTATGTCAAAGAAACTGTAGGTGAGAAGTTCCCAGTGCCTTAGAAACTAAGGGAAATAATGAGAGAGAGGGAATAGGCCCTTAAACATCTGCAGAGCTCTAACATGGAGAGGAGAGGAGAGGAGAGGAGAGGAGAGGAGAGGAGAGGAGAGAAGAGGAGAGCAAGGAGGAGGCTCAAAATCATAGTTAAAAGCAAAAAATGGACAAAGACTAACACATGTCACCACCCCCTTGCAGGCTATCAGCCCATTCAAGTAGGAATGCCATAACTTTAAAAAAAGTTAAAAATGCTTATCACTATAGTTGACAATGTCATATTAATTGTACTAATTAACAATATTTTATACTTGGAAGTTATTAAAAAGTCATGGAAACTGTCTTAAATTCCATTTAGAAATAAAGAAGTGGTCCTATAGATTAATCATAAAGGGAAGGGAAAAACCTGCTAAAATTGCTTTAGGATGATACCCCTTGAGTATTGATTGTTTGACCTGATGATTACAGAAATATGCATCCTTAAAGAACTATTCAAAAACAAAAACAAAAAAAAATACTGTGAAGTTGCAAAATCCAAAGTGGGAAAGAATTTTACAAAACTAGAGGAAGTCAACAGTGCCTGATGGGGTGCCTGGGTGGCTCTGTCCTTAACTGTCTGCCTTTGGCTCAGGTCATGATTCCAGCATCCTGGGATTGAGCCCTGCATTGGGCTCCCTGCTCAGTGGGAGGCCTGCTTCTCCCTCTCTCACTCCCCCTGCTCGTGATCCCTCTCTCCCTGTTTCTCTCTCTGTCAAATAAATAAATAAATAAATAAATAAATAAATAAATAAAATCTTTAAAACAAAACAAAAAACAAAACAAAACAAAAACAGTGTCAGAAAGTCAACAAATAGGAACAGTAAGAAGATCAATGGTTTGTGAAAAATAAAAAACAGAAAGATGTGTCATGAATGACGGTGGAGAAAGTAGTTTCAGTTCAGTAGTACAAATGGACAGGAAGAGGCAAGTGGATAAGAAACGGATGGAAAGATATAGAGATATTTGAAAAACAAAACTGGCAGTAAAATAGGGAAATAGCAGAATGTTAAATAGAATATAGTATGCCAAATACTAAATTAGCAGTGTTGATAAAAGAACACAATCCTGTCCTAATTTTCCTTGATACCATAACTAATATTTTTTGTTAGCTTCTTATGTTTTTTTAAAAGATTTATTTCTTTGAGAGAGAAAGAGAGAGTGAGCACATGAGCGGGGGGGGGGGGGGGGCAGAGGGGGAGAGAGAGAGAGACTCTCCAGCAGATGCCCCACTGAGCACAGAGCCCAACACAAGGCTTGATCAAGGCCCTGAGACTATGACCCAAGCTGAAATCAAGAGCAGGTCATTTAACCCACTGAGCCACCCAGGCGCCCCTGTCAGCATCTTATATTTTCAATCATTATACTATTCATATAAAGTTTATGAACAAAAACCATATCTCATGATTAAAGATGTTTTTCCCAAAAATGATTATATACTCAGAACTTCAGGATTTTAGTGGCTGTAAGAAATTCTCAATTAGCTTTCTTAGAAATCAGATTTTACAGAAGTGTATTTTGTTGCTTTGTAATATAATTTATTTTTGCCTCAAATCCACTCCAAATTTTTTATATTTGCTTGCCAGGTTAGAAACTATTTAAATATATAATATGGTTTGCTACAATAGTAATTTTACCAGAACATAGTCTGGGATGTATTTGTTCATACAGATTTGTTCACAGTCTATAGCAATCTGGTATTCCACAGGGCTCTGAGTACAGAAACATTTTTGAGTTAAATATTCAATGTAGCATAGCAATATTTAATCTAAATTATAAATTGGAAAAATTTGGTTAAGATATTCTAAATTGAGAAGTTGTTTCAAAATTAGTGTATATACACTTTTCTGTGGTAACCAGTACAAATTAATAGTGTTGCTCTCCTGTATTCAAAAACTAAAGTGTAGGATTATTCCTTAAATTATCACTCAATACATAACACTCTAATTCTCATTGCATTTATATGCAAACAATATAAAGACAGTGGTCACTTTAAAATATGTCCAAAAATTCTTTGATCATTCTCCTTTCAAAGGTGGAGCTTAGGGGCTCAGTTGGTTTAGTGTCTGCTTTCAGCTCAGGTCATGATCCCAGGGTCCTGGGATGGAGCCCTGTACTGGGCTCCCTGCTCAGCGGGGAGTCTGCTTCTCCCTCTCCCTCTTTGCTTCCTCTCCACCCTCTGCTCATGCTCATGACCACTCTCTCAAATAAATAAAATCTTAAAAAAAAAAAAAAGGTGGAGCTTATTATCCCCCACCTTGAGTGTTTTGTCCAATTGCTCATTCAGTTCCTGAATAGTCCATGGTATGATAAGCAATAGAGAAAAGGAGAAAGATAGAATGGTATTCTGCCACATAAGCAGGACTTAGGTGGCCACTTGGCTTGGGCAAATGACTGACTGCTAGGGCTTATACTCCCACTGTCCCCACTACACCCTCAATACCAAGAGCCTCACAACTAAGGCCCTTGCTTCCACTATAGTATAGACATGCAAAAATATGAGTGGAAAGGTTACCAAATAAGAAATGACTCTCTCTTTTCCTGGTGGATGCAGCGCCATTTTAGCACTGGATTAAAGTCCCCCTTCATCCTCTTGGACTGGATCCCTTGTGCAGAACACACCCTGCACTACCACACTTGTAGGAAGAATCAAAGGGAAAATGGGTGAGTGGAGTATGAGAGGGAGGAGAGGAAGGAAAGGAAGTGGAAGCCTGTCCTTCACTATTTCTTTATATTCTGAATTCATTATAATTAGAACTATCGCTTCCCTTCAAAATCCTAGCTCCAAATGTAGTTTCTTGCCCTTCTGAACCTTGACTACTATATTTTGTTTAAAAAGTCATTTTTTATGAAATTATTAAAAAGTAATAAAATTTGCATGGTAGAAAAGTTTGGGAAGTTATAAAACATTTTTTAGAGGCGACTAATAGAGATCTTTTGATTAACTCTTTCCCAGACCTTTAAAAACAGCTATTTTAAAAAAAAAGGCTCGATTTTTTCTTTGTTATAAGCTACAAACAAATTCTTATCCCATTTAAAATTCATTCATAGTATATTTTTCCTTTTTTCTTTCCTACCTATCTTTCTTCCTTCTTTCTTTCCTTGTTTGCCCATCCGTACGTCTTTCCTTCCTTCTTTTTTACATTATTGGTAGACATACTTTTTAATGTTTCCCCCATCACTTATTCTGTATTTCAGTGACTCAGTTCCTCCTCTCATAGTGGCTTATTAGAAAGAAATTTGTACAGAAGTGGACATGGGTTTGAATCTTGGCTTCATCACTTTTCAGCTGTGTCATTTTTACAAATGATCTAAGCTTCAGTATTTTTTTTTTATCTGAAGTGCCTGCTGCCCGACGTTTAGCTCCTCAGAATTCTTGTTCCTAAACTCCCCAAAGTGGAGCCTTTGAACTGACAAATGAGAATAAGATTATACTATTACCAGGATGATAGCAGTGCTAGATAAGCATGATAAATGTTCTCATCTCCAAAGAACATTGTATTTAACCACATGATAGTTAAATTTTAAAAGTATCATTTAGCACCTCTATACCTCCATACAATTAATATTAATATAATTATATCAATATATAATATGAATCATTGCATTACGAATACATTAATAATATATAATTATATATAATATATTGATTATTACATTAATTTACTATATATATTAGTGTAGTATACTAATATAAGTAACACTACACTTCTAGAATCCTATAATAGGTGACATTCTCTGAGTACTTATATGCCAGGCAGAATACTGAACAATGCCCTTGTATTATCTTCCTGAGTCCCATGGCAATATCATAAATTAGGAGCTCACACAATGCCCATTAGGATGATGAGGAGACTGAGCTTTAAAGAAAACACATATTTTATACAAGGCCACTCACCCTTTTAGTAAATGTCTGAGTTGCAACTTTAACTGATATTAATTCAAACCCAAAGTCCATGCCATTAATCATGATGTTTCATGTCCTCGTGGGCTTGTCCAAGGTCCGCCAGAGCAGCTCTGGGCTTTCCTGGATCCAGTTTTTTGTTTTGTTTTGTTTTTTGTTTTTTTAAAGATTTTATTTACTTATTTGACAGAGAGAGACAGCCAGCGAGAGAGGGAACACAAGCAGGGGGAGTGGGAGAGGAAGAAACGGGCTCCCAGCAAAGCATGGAGCCCGACGTGGGGCTCGATCCCAGGACTCTGAGATCACGCCCTGAGCCGAAGGCAGACGCTTACGACTGAGCCACCCAAGCGCCCCTGGACCCAGTTTTGGTACAGCTCTTCCTCCAGTATCTGGTCTGCCCTTCTAGAACTTTTTACTGTAGACTGGTTCTCCTCACTCTCTCCTCCAGTTATCTCAATCTCTTCTTACATTCTTATCGTTATTTCTCTGCACTTCATTTGGAGTAATTTCATCAGATTTACTGTGTAATTCACTATTTTTCTCTTTGTTTTTATCTATGCTTTGACCTACATTTCTAAAATTCCAATTGTTATAATCAGCATTTCTAGACCTTCTGTAAACTTAAACACACCAGCACGTTTCTCTACATAGCAAAAACAAGTTAGAAAACATAGTAAAATATATCTACCATTCACAATGAAGAAATGCTATAAAACATCTAGCTGTTATTTGAGTGCAGAATATTTGCAGAATTTATGTAGCAAATTGTAAAACTATGAAAGGATATTAAAGAAGACCTGAATCAATGGAGATATATAGCCTATTAATGAAAATAATTATTTAACATTGTTAATATCTCAATTGCTGTGTTCTTATGTGTGTGGGATACACAGACTGATCAAACAAACAAAAAATGGTATCACAGTGGTATGAGAAAACACAGGAACAAGGGGACTTTCTGGCTGAGTATTTATAGCAAATTATTTAAGAAGATAATTATGAAATTTAAGTTGAAACTGAATAATAGTAAGAAGGAGTATAATTGACAAATGGTTTAGGTAAACAAAAACTTACATCCCAGTATGTTCCTTATCTAGACAAACATAATAAACTCTCATTCTCTGCACACTCCACTTGTAGATCTCATAGGTCTCATAGGTCTCATTCATTCATCCATTCATTCACTCATTGTTAGCCAGCTGGCCCTGATTTTAAGGATTAGTCATATCATGGAGAATAAATGTTGTAGTCTAGCACACTGGCATATGATACAGAGTCATTTATTTCAGTGTGAGAAGTGCCTAGCAGGATCTATGTCATTATAGAGGAAGGAGCTATGAACATAGTTTTGACATCTGCCTGCTTCCTCCTATCTGACAACCAAGAGGCCCTCCCCAACAAAGAATATCAACTGTTTGATGAGCTGCTTTTAACTGTTCTTTCTTTCCCACTTATCCTCAGGCTGAATCTCACAAGACTTGGCTAGTATTCTACAACAATTATAGCAGAACTGTTCATCCTTCTGTTTTCATTCACTGGCTGATAACTCAGCTATATAAAAAATTCCTTTGTACTAAAATTTAATGAATAGTCCCTAAGTGTAAGAACATTTTTTCCTTCCTCACAAAATCTGAATTATCTTCCCACATTTTATCAGTCTGTCTTCTCAATAGTAGCTGTGATAAAGATAGATTGGCTAGAGATGCTACAGACTTTTTTTTCCTACTTGTACATTTCATGATACATTTGGTTATTAAGGTGTCTTTTAAGTCCATGGTTCCATCTTATCATTAGTAATGAAACCAGAATATTCTATTTGAGGAATGGCCCAGAAATATGAAAGAAAGGACACAATGCTAGAAAAGAAAATAAAACAGTGAAAACCAATCAATAAATCAAAGAAAAATCATGGGTATCACCCAGGGTAATAAACTGGGGACAAAGATCTAATTGTGTGTGTGTGTGTGTGTGTGTGTGTGTGAGAGAGAGAGAGAGAGAGAAAGAGAGAGATTCAGAATTTAATAATTTACTTGCTATAATAATATTTGAGTTATGATTATTTTGATAAAATTTGTCTTGTCATTATGAGGCTGTAAAAAATCAATTTACCCTTAAAGAAACTTGTAATCCAAACTGACACTCAACAGTGACATATGATAATTCTCTGAGAAGCCGTGGCTTTGGCCTCCACACTCTATAGCTAAATCAGGCAACAGTCTGTGGAACCATATAAGTAATATATGGTTATTATAGGATTATGTGTTTGCTATTTCATCCTAAAAACATTACAAAGCATGCATGATCTATTATTTTTGAAAAGATGAAGTTAGGGATATACAGATCAACAATTCAATAAAGGTTCTTAAATTCAAATTTCAAACTCTTACTCTTAATAGAAGATATTCAGTCACCATAAATCCATTTATTAGTTCAGGAAATGGTGAGGGACTGATTTGTGTCAGAAACTGCTCTAGGTGCACAGTTGACTATAACACACAAAGACCCTTGCTCTGGTGGAAGCTGCATTATAGGAAGCAGAACAGACAATGAACACTGAATACATGAGTAAGTTAAAAAGTATGTTGGATGGTGAAAGTGCTAGGGAAAACAAACAGGGGAGAGTAAGGGGAGTTTGGAGTCCTTGGGGGTAAGCATGAAGATTACAGGGAATAAATAATTATAGGATATTAGGTCATCATAAATCTGTGGATTCTGTATTTCATGCTACTGCATACATAAAAGTGATTTTAACTGATTGAGGATTGGAGGATTAGTGTGTACGCACATGTGGATCTTCTGAGAAGATGATCTACTACTTTCATCATATTCTTAGAGATCACGTTCCCAAACAAAAAGTCTGACATTTTCAATATTTTGTGTTTTCACAAAATTAAATAACATTGCTTCTTTCCTATTACTTTTGCTTTTATTAAAAATAATTGTGGGAGCCAGACTTTTTGGAAAAGACTACGCTATCATTACACATGTTAATATTAACTTTTAATATGAAAAAAATGTAAATAATAAAATTAATGATACAAATAATCCTTGTTTTTTCTTCTTTAATTACAGCTCTTTTGCATTTAAAGAGAAAATGTGTTTATAAATACTGAATGTGATCACAATTACTTATCCCACCAATATATTGAATTTTTACATTTACACTAATTTCCTTAAAAACAACATCATCTAGAAAGTGTTAAATACACGGTGAAACAATAATCATCAATTCTTTCTAAACAATTGTAATTTTATTCTATATAATATAGTATTGCACTGGTAATTTACATCTAAAATGAGTATTGTAATTCCTACCTTAAAAGACTGTTAGAGGAATTAAATGATGTAATATACAACTAAACTCATCCTATATCATATTCCTTCTTTTTCTTTATAGGTAATGTGTAACTGTGATTTTTTTTTATTATTATAAAAAACATACATAGAAGGATTCTTTGCTACGACGGAGTCTTCCTTGACATATGGTTTCTCCAACGTTACCATATCTTAATCTTCTCTAGATAATCTTTGAAAAGTTCTTTCATTAAGGGAAAACTATTTCCCCATGTTCTTTCTCTACCTTTTAATTATGAAGACCAATAATGCCAATCAATTGCTACTGGTTTATTTTCTTTCCCTAATCTATCTCTATGTGAATGGTTCAGCTGTCTCATGTTATAAAGTTCTAAATAATGAGAATGATAACTTGTGGTATCCTAGAGAAAATATTACTTTTCTAAAGGTTCCCAGATTGGCTTCTATGTGTTTTGAAAGATTAGGTTGTATTACAAAATACATGAGAATAAGAGTAGGAGGAAGAAAAGAAGAATCCCTTTCTTAAATAATCAATGATCGAGTATAATCTATAAAAACAATTAGGTTAAAATGCTGCAAATATTTGATTAAAGGGAGATTAGAAGAGGCAATGCATAAATGAGATACACTGCCAGATACGATGCCTCTAAAAGAGAAGACAGTATGACTGAACATATGCTGCAGGCTCGATCTATCTCAGTACCTTTGCATTGTCCGTGTTAGGCAGGGATGGACAATGAAATGAATCCCTCCACCTACTGCATGGACATGAGTAGTTGACACTTGGCCAGATAAAACCAAATACAAACAGGGTCAAAACAAGCTGAAGAGCTCTAGGATGTTTAAGTACCAGCTTTTATACCCAGCTCTGGTGCCCCAAGTTTCAAAACTATGAGAAATAGCAAATAAAGTTTATATAAACCATGTTAGGCTATAAAGTACATGGAGATCTCAAAACCAGTAGGAAGAGTAAAACTTTGTTAACTACTTTTCTTTATCATAAATTGCAACTGATACCAAACAGGATATACAAGTGATTAAAAAGTTATTTTATTTAATTCTTGTTGTAAATTATTTCTTTTAACTGCAAATAATATAGCATTGGTTTGGGTTTACATAATTTTGCTTTGACTTCTAAAATCTCATTTTTTTTTTAACTGGGAAACATAAACATGTATTATTTGAGAGTTGGCTCCCAGTTTTACTCAGGCATTAGCACTAAAAGTGAAAAAGCTATACTACTTCACAAACACAAATATATAGCACCATCTCAGTGACGAATCCTCAGCTATAGGTAGAAAGCCATGATTAAACAATCAAAATGCATCCAGTCAATTCAGTACTGTTTCAGTGACAACACATACCATAGAAATACAGAACAAATTTAAATGTGTTTCTTATAATTCAGTAAGACATGATAGGAACAACCTTGAAAATCAAATTACATTTATCAAGTTCAATTAAGATTCAAGTTAAGCAAGGATATATTCAGATTTTGTGAAGGAAATGTTTGTTCTTTGTAATTTAAATGACTTCTATATAAGAGAGATCAGTGAAATTTTAGTTCTGACTATAACAAATTAATGTATTTGAATGTCTTAGAATGAATCCTGTTAAAGAAAGACGTTCTAACATTTAGTATAAGAAATCTTTTTAACTCTAAAAACAACTATGAAAATTCATTAAGTTCCATAAAGTGTTCTTGAACTGGCAATTTTGCTCTGGTCCTTCCCATAACAATCATTACTACACTCATTTCCTCAAACCATAGCTCCTTTTTCACGGCTTATTATATTTAGAAATTTAAGTCATGTCTGTACATATGAGTGGCAAATTTTCAAGAGCGCATGTTTGAAAAAGTAAAAAATGATCTATTTCCAGGCCAAAAACATTTACATTCCTGGTCTTTAATCACATTTCTGCAGTTCTTCAGTGTACTACCAAATGAATGTAGGCTAAGAGAACATTTGGTTGACCAGGAAATACTCATAATTCACAGAAAAATGCTGATTTGAAAAGAAACCAGAACAAAAATGTAAATCTATATGGAAAAGTAGGTTTTACTACTTTCTTATAAACTTTACAATCTTATTTTATCAAGATGTTGTCTCTGATATTATGTACGTAAAAATCTAATGGGCCAGAGCTTACTTTCAACTGCAAAATATACACTTGTAAACTCAGATTTAAAAAAAAAAATCTCTTTGAATAGAAATTTGCAGCATTCTATTATCGTCTGGCAAAACATTTCCTTTCCTTTTGCCCAGTATTTTCACATAATTTATACCCTGGAACCTTATCATAACAACATCCCGAGTCTTTGTGGAAATTCTACATTAGATGTGTTACACTCAGTACTTGCCACATTGAAATAAAGTTTAGAAAATTAGTGTCGAGTGGCTATTATGTATTAAGTACTATGCTATGATTGTAATAAAATGTTTAATATATATGAGCCATTTAAAAATTTGTCTTAATCTATCTGGTCCCTGACCTGTATTATCTATGCCACTGGAAGCTGTGAACTCTTCACATAGGAAACAAAGCTAGCAAAGATCTACAGCATCTCCTCCCTATAATATTATCATTACCTTTTTAATACGTTTTGGTATATTTGTGTGTGTGCATCATGGAAAATCTGATTCCCCACAAGCAATATTTTCTACACTGTATGGTTTGCTAACGACTTAGACGTTACCATGTAGGCAATAAGGAAACACTGAAAATGTATAATCAGGAAAATAGTGTGATGAAATTTGTGTTTTAGGCTGTCATTCAGAATTGATGGAGAAATAAAGACATTTCAGAATCGCCAGTCATTAATCAATTTCGTAACCATGAAACCAGCCCTACAGGAGATATTACGGGGCGTTCTATAAAGGTAAAAAGGCCCCAAGAGTGATACAGAACAGAAAGTCACAGCCAATACAAACAAAGACTTTACTGGCAACATGGCATCATTAAAATCATATCTCTCAGTACTCAGTCTTAATGTGAATGGTTTGAACCTTCCCATAAATGCCACAGGGTTGCAGATTGGATAAAAAGAAATGACCCATCCATTGGCTGTCTACAAGAGACTCATTTCGAACACAAAGATGCATTCAGACTGAGAGTAAGGGGATGGAGTACCATCTTTCATGCAAATGGACCTGAAAAGAAAGCTGGGGTAGCAAATCTCATATCAGATAAATTGGATTTTAAACTACAGACTATAGTTAGAGACTCAGAAGGGCACTATATTATTCTTAAGGGAAGTATTCAACAAGTGGATATGACAATTATAAATATATATGCCCCCAACAGGGGAGCAGCAAGATACACAAGCCAACTCTCAACCAGAATAAAGAGACATATAAATAAATATACATTAATAGTAGGGGACCTCAACACTCCACTATCAGAAATAGACAAAAACTAAGCAAAGATTCAAAGGCTTTGAATGCCATACTCGATGAGTTGGACCTCATAGATATATATAGAACACTACACCCCAAAACCAAAGAATACTCATTCTATTCTAATGCCCATGGAACATTCTCAAGAATAGACCATGTTCTGGGACACAAAACAGGTCTCAACTGATACCAAAAGATTGAAATTATCCCCTGCATATTCTCAGACCACAATGCTCTGAAATTGGAATTCAACCACAAGGAACAATTTGGAAGAAACTCAAACACTTGGAGACTAAGAACCATCCTGCTCAGGAATGACTCGATAAACCAGGAAATCAAAAATCAAATTAAACAATTTATGGAGACCAATGAGAATGAAAATACAACAGTCCAAAACCTATGGGATACTGCAAAGGCAGTCCTAAGGGGGAAATACATCGCCACCCAAGCCTCACTCAAAAGAATAGAAAAATCTAAAATGCAGTTTTTATATTCTCACCTCAAGAAGCTGGAACAGCAACAGAGGGACAGGCCTAATCCATGCACGAGGAAGCATTTGACCAAAATTAGAGCTGAAATCAATCAAGCAGAAACCAGAAGTACAGTAGAGCACATCAACAGGACTAGAAGCTGGTTCTTGGAGAGAATCAATAAAATTGACAGACCACTGGCAACACTTATCCAAAAGAAGAGAAAGGACCCAGATTATTAAAATTATGAATGAAAAAGGAGAGGTCACGACGAACACCATTGAAATTGGAAGGATTATTAGAAATTTTTATCAACAGCTATATGCCAATAAACTAAGCAATCTGGAAGAGATGGAATCCTTCCTGGAAACCTATAAACTACCAAGATTGAAACAGGAAGAAATTGATTTCTTAAACAGAACAATTAATTATGAAGAAATTGAGTCAGTGATAAACAACCTTCCAAATAACAAAACTCCAGGCCCGGACGGTTTTCCTGGGGAATTCTACCAAACATTCAAAGAAGAAATAATACCTATTCTCCTAAAGCTATTTCAAAAAATAGAAACAGAAGGAAAGCTACCAAACTCATTCTATTAGGCCAATATTACCTTGATCCCCAAACCAGGCAAAGACCCCATCAAAAAGGAGAATTACACACCGATTTCCCTAATGAACATGGACACCAAAATCCTCAACAAGATCCTGGCTAATAGAATCCAACAGAACACTGAAAAGATTGTCCATCACGATCAAGTGGGATTCATCCCTGGGATGCAAGCATGGTTCAATATTCGCAAATCAATCAGCGTGATACATCATATCAACAAGAAAAGACTCAGGAACCATATGATCCTCTCAATCAATGCAGAAAAAGCATTTGGCAAAATACAGCATCCTTTCCTGATTAAAACCCTTCAGAGTGTAGGAATAGAGGGTACATTTCTCAATCTCATAAAAGCCATCTATGAAAAGCCTACTGCAAATATTATTCTCAATGGGGAAAAGCTGGAAGCCTTACCCTTAAGATCAGGAACTCGACAAGGATGCCCACTCTCACCACTATTATTCAACATAGTACTAGAAGTCCTTGCAACAGCAATCAGACGACAAAAAGGGATCAAAGGTATTCAAATCGGCAAAGAAGAAGTCAAAATGTCTCTCTTCACAGATGACATGATACTCTATATGGAAAACCCAAAAGAAGCCACTCCCAAACTATTAGAAGTTATAGAGCAATTCAGTAACGTGGCGGGATACAAAATCGATGCTCAGAAATCAGTTGCATTTCTATACACGAATAACGAGACCGAAGAAAGAGAAATTAGGGAATCCATCCCATTTACAACAGCACCAAAAACCATACGTTACCTTGGCATTAACTTAACCAGAGACATAGAGGACCTTTATTCTAGAAACTATAAATCGCTCTTGAAAGACATTGAGGAAGACATAAAAAGATGGAAAGATATTCCATGCTCATGGATTGGAAGAATTAACATAGTTAAAATGTCCATGCTACCCAGAGCAATCTACGCTTTCAATGCTATCCGGATCAAAATACCAAGGACATTTTTCAAAGAACTGGAACAAATAGTCCTTAAATTTGTATGGAAACAGAAAAGGCCCCGAATCTCCAAGGAACTGTTGAAAAGGAAAAACAAAGCTGGGGGCATCACAATGCCGGATTTCGAGCTATACTACAAAGCTGTGATCACCAAGACAGCATGGTACTGGCACAAAAATAGACACATAGACCAATGGAACAGAATAGAGAGCCCAGAAATGGACCCTCGGCTCTTTGGTCAACTAATATTTGATAAAGCAGGAAAAAACATCCGGTGGGAAAAAGACAGTCTCTTCAATAAATGGTGCTGGGAAAATTGGACAGCTACATGCAAAAGAATGAAACTTGACCACTCTCTCACACCATACACAAAAATAAACTCCAAATGGATGAAAGACCTCGATGTGAGACAGGAATCCATCAAAATTCTAGAGGAGAACATAGGCAACAACCTCTACGACATCGGCCAAAGCAACCTTTTTCATGACACATCCCCAAAGGCAAGAGAAACAAAAGATAAAATGAATTTATGGGACTTCATCAAGATTAAAAGTTTCTGCACAGCCAAGGAAACAGAAAAACTAAGAGGCAGCCCACAGAATGGGAGAATATATTTGCAAATGACACTACAGATAAAGGACTGGTATCCAAGATCTACAAAGAACTTCTCAAACTCAATACACGAGAAACAAATAAACAAATCAAAAAATGGGCAGAAGATATGAACAGACACTTTTCCAATGAAGACATACAAATGGCTAACAGACACATGAAAAAATGTTCAAAATCATTAGCCATCAAGGAAATTCAAATCAAAACCACACTGAGATACGACCTTACGCCAGTTAGAATGGCAAAAATTGACAAGGCAAGAAACAACAATTGTTGGAGAGGATGTGGAGAAAGGGGATCCCTCCTACATTGTTGGTGGGAATGCAAGTTGGTACAGCCACTCTGGAAAACAGTGTGGAGGTCCCTTAAAAAGTTAAAAATTGAGCTACCCTATAACCCAGCCATTGCACTACTGGGTGTTTACCCCAAAGATACAGACATAGTAAAGAGAAGGGCCATATGCACCCCAATGTTCATAGCAGCAATGTCCACAATAGCTAAATCGTGGAAGGAGCCGAGATGCCCTTCAACAGATGACTGGATTAAGAAGTTGTGGTCCATATATACAATGGAATATTACTCAGCTATCAGAAAGAATGAGTTCTCAACATTTGCTACAACATGGACGGCACTGGAGGAGATAATGCTAAGTGAAATAAGTCAAGCAGAGAAAGACAACTATCATATGATTTCTCTCATCTATGGAACATAAGTACTAGGAAGATCGGTAGGAGAAGAAAGGGATAAAGAAAGGGGGGGTAATCAGAAGGGGGAATGAAACATGAGAGACTATGGACTATGAGAAACAAACTGAGGGCCTTAGAGGGGAGGGGGGTGGGGGAATGGGATAGACTGGTGATGGGTAGTAAGGAGGGCACGTATTGCATGGTGCACTGGGTGTTATATGCAATTAATGAATCATCGAGCCTTACATCGGAAACCGGGGATGTACTGTATGGTGACTAACATAATATAATAAAAAATCATTAAAAAAAAAGAAATTTGTGTTTTTGACTATCAATACTAAGAATGAACGGGAAGGAGTTGAGACAGGTGTCAGAGAAAACAGTTAGAAAGTAAGGGCAATGATACAAGGGCAGGAACTATATGGGAAAATTCTTTGTAAACTTCAAAGTCCTTACGAATGTTACTTATTATTATTAGTGAGATTAAGTCTTCTGGTAATTAAACCTCCTTGGATTAAGAGCAAGAATGAGCTGCATTGGACAGATTTCTTGCTTTAATGGGGCTTGTCATAATGAGACTCCTTTATGTTATAAGTAAAGGCCAAAGTGCAAAACTAAGTTGCTGCCTGTTTTGCACTACAATGCCCAGCTGTCTACTTAAATAACTCTTCTGCTAAAAAAGAATCTCTTATTATATTAACGCCTCTTGGTACTACAGGAAACCATCTAAAACTGTTCCACTAGACTGTTTTAAGAGCAGTCTTTCCACGATGACCCAGAATGAATTTTCCTAGATGTAACCTAATTTAAATGGCATATAAATCTCCAATTTGCCATTTGCTATGTAGATAACCATAAGCACTCTAATAAGAAAATGTAGGTGTCATTACACTTGGTCAAATTTACTATTAAACGACTAGCTAATAGACTTGGAAAATTTTACATCCTTTATCAATGGAGCTGTCATTAAAAACAGACCCTGGAGCTATTTCTTGAATTTCATTCTAAAATCAAAGCACATTATCATTATCTGGTCCTGTCTCATTTTAATTAGTTTGGTCTCAATACAACAAGCAATTTCTTTAAAGCTTATTGTATGATAGAATGAAATCTGGGATTTTTTTTTTTAACTACAAATAGTTTTCAGTTATTTCCTCCCCCTATCCCTGCCTGTTCCTATATCCTCCGTTACTAAATTGGTATATCACGCGTCTAGGATGAAGTTCCTCCAATATTTGGGAAGATATGCTCCTGATAATGTCTGGCAATCTCAGAAAAAAACTATGAACTTTTATGTTAAGCTAAAGAGTTTCTGATCAGGGTGCCTGGGTGGCTCAGTTGGTTAAGCGACTGACTCTTGGTTTCAGCTCAGGTCGTGATCTCAGAATCCTGAGATTGAGCCCTGGGTTGGGCTCTGTGCTCAGCTCAGAGTCTGCTTAAGATTTGCTCTCTCCCTCTCCCTCTGCCTCTGCCCCTCCCCTCACTCACATGCTCTCAGTCTCTCTCAAATAAATAAATAAAATCTTTAAAAAAAATAAGAGTTACTGATCATAAAAAATTTTAGGAAAAAAGTCCTAATACTCCTGAATTTTATCCTGAAGAAAGGAACATCTGTTATGTATTTACAATATCTACTATCTGGAGGTAACATATGCCTCTAAAAAGAAAGTTCTCTGACATCAGAAAAACTACTGGAGTCCTTATTAAAATAGTAGATTGAAGTGGACGAAGAAATTTCTTAAAGTCCAAGACAATAAGTGATAGTCAAACACACATAGATTATGTCTAAGTATTCTCTGCAGGCTATACTTCTGAGCATTGTTCTTCAATGTTTAAGGCACACAGAACTATCTGGAAAGCTCATTTTGGTGGAGAAATTTGGCTCCTTGGCGCTGCTATAAAAGATGTGTTTCTGCCATATCATAGGGAGCATAGTACAGCCTTAGTGGTGTAGCGGTGAGCATAGCTGTCTTTCATAGGGCAGCATAATTCAGAAGAATTTACCCTCAAATGAAAACTCCCCAATGCAAAGCAGATGACTGATAACACCTTTATACAGACTGAATGTAATGGTTTATTCACTTATGCATATTAAAGCCCTTTGAAAGGAAAGGGAAGCAGAGTTGGCTTCCACAAAATGCGTCACTTTGGCATATGGACTGTTTTGAGCTGAAGGAAATCAAGACCCAGCTGATCCAAAAACTTTTACCTTGCCCTTATTTGTCTCTGAGAATTTAGAGGGCCTTGTCCAGGAAGAGAGGTACCACCAGAAATATATAAGACGAGTATAGTGTAGGTGGGCCAAACTAAGAGGAACTAAGCAAGACATGTTTGTTCAAATTCCTCTCTGTGTCCCATTGTCTCTGCAGGTCATGACAAACATTTGTTTTCCAAACATTTGTTCTTACCATCTTTCTGTTAATTGTCTTCCTTCTTTTTGAAGCCCCAGATCCCTATGCCCTAACTCCTTACCTCAGGATGGCATATAAGCAAGCCTCAACTGCCTGTCTTGAAGCTTTTCATGTCTTTGTGGGGCTCCCATAAGTACAAAATGGAATGTTAATCAATCTAATTAGTACGGCAGACAAAAGAATCCAGAATGTTAAGAAAAAAATTTCCTCCCCTACAAAAGCAGACATTAGAAGAGTAGCTAGCAATTGGGGCACCTGGGTGGTGCAGTTGGTTAAGAGTCCAACTCAGTTTTGGCTCAGGTTGTGACCGCAGAGCCGTGAGATCAAGCTTCTTGTTGGGCCCTCTCTCCATCTCCCTTTGCCCCTCTCTTCCATTTTCTCTCTCTCTTAAATAAATAAATAAATAATAAATAAATAAAATCTTTAGTAAAAAAGAAGAGTACCAATATGATTTTAGACTTATGACATAAATTGAACAAATCACAAGTAAGTCAATCACATTTGAAGCTGGCTTCCATCTTGTCAATTCAAATGAAAGAATGAACAATAGAGGTCATATCGTCCTCAGGCACAGCTGAACTGGCCAAGAAACCTGTAGGAATGCAACCCCACTAGCTTACAAATAGTTACAATCACCAGATATACCTAGTGAAATTTCTAACATAAGGAATAAAGATGTTTTTCAGATTCCAAATCTCTTGAGAAGGAGAAGACCTCTGGGGGACTTGATGAAGTGGTACCAGAGCATCTGCTAGTATGACCTCATGGGCCTCCAATCAATGGTGTCCACCTTCTCAGGAGACCCCTGCTCCAAACTATGGCCTTAAACATCCTCACTTGCCAACCATTAGGGAGTACAGGGCTTTTGAGCACTAGCTTCCTGTTCTCATGGGTGGCACCACGCCATTAACAGCCCATCTTACTTCACTGCAAAAGCTCAGTGTCAGTTTTTATTGGTTTGCTGTGCATTGAGTGGACAAACTCTCATTTGCTTCTGTTATAATTTGATTACAGCAAGGTAAATAAACCCTCCCAGTCTTGAAGTGAATGAGCGAGTTCTCAGGGTTTTCAGTGATCAGCTGCATCCCGCAGATTCCTCATTTGAATAAAAGGTGGGTTGGCAAAATGAATAGACCTTCCATTTTGAAGACTTAGATTAAATATGGGTTGGAACCAGACTTAACTGCCTACCAGGCAAACATCTAACCATAATGACATTCAAAGAGGTTACGTTTACTACTCCTGAATCAAACTGATCAGGTTCAAATCCCAGCTCTGCCACTTACTGTATTTCCATATCTGAAAAAAGATGTAACAATAGTAGCTACCTCACAGAGTGACCTAAGGATAAATTAATCAAGACATGTGAGATACACAGTATATTTCCTGGCATGTTGCTTACCAACAATTAGTTACTACTATTGTTGTTACATTAAAATAATAATTTATATAAATTTTAATAAATTAGGTAATGTATGCAATTTTATTGCATCTAGAGCATGGAATTTGACCTTTGTAATACTTCCTCTTCCTTAAACCTTTATCTAAAACATCATACTAATGTTTTTGAAGTAAGATTGTCCAGTAGGGGGCATTATCCTTTCTTAAACCTAGGTGGATCCCCGAGACAAACATCTCTAAATACCTCCTTTCCCCATAAAGTAACCAGTAACAGTAACCTGTCAGAGGACTGATAGGGACACCACTTGAATCACATGGGAATTCCATGAATAGAATGTAGATGTGCAGAAAAACAAAACATCATCATTGAGGCTGTTGAGCTGAGCAAACACTGCTTCATAGTGTTAAGGACATGAAATTTCCCTCTAGTTTCTGTGTTTTTGCCTTTGCATCTAGTCAGAATTTCACCCCTGTCCTCTGGTGACAGCTGTGCACACGAACTGGTCGTACTGAGCTTGCTCTATGATTTCCTGCCAAGCACTCTAGTAAAAGTTGTAGATTTATTAGATTCCATAGAACTTGCTTGATGCCTTGGTAGATTATTCCGTACCTTACTTTATAAAAACTACCCTCTTCCATGACTCTATGCCTTGAGTTTATAGTCACTAAGACTTGGTTTATTGTTTATTCTTGGTTTGGAAAAAAAATAGCTTCCCTTTGTTCTGTTTTTTTTTTTTTTTAATTTTCCCTGCCTACTTTTGAGATGCTAGAACATCGTGATTATACGTAGTATTCCAAGCTCAAGATTTATTATACATTGCATTTTATTTAAAAATTAGTTTATAGATCTAAGGTATACAATCCTTAAGAAGCAAGAGACTGGATGTGTGATTTGTACACATATACTTAATTTCCCTATATTCCCATCATGATTATCCATGGCATTTATGAACCTACATTGATTTATTATCAAATGAAAGTTTAAAAGCCTAACAATTTAAAAAGCAAGCACACACTTAAAATAATAAACTTAAAATAGAATCATCTGATTGAACATCAATAAACCTAACAACATTTCAGGGTGAGGGTGTTTCTATATACATACAAAGAAATTCTAAGGCTTTCTTTAAAATTTTTCCCTATGCTATATTTAAAAAACAAAAGCAGAAATAAAAAAGCCTGTCTCAAGAAGGTTATAACAAGTGACAATGTGGAAGTTTCATAAGTTCGAACTCTCCTTATTGGGAAACCAAATCCAGTTGGCTAGTATGTTGTGTTTGGTTGATTTGCAAATTATATAACTGGGAAATTTTACATTTAAATGTAGTTTTCTGGGGAGCCTGGGTGGCTCAGTCCTTAAGTGTGTGCCTTTGACTCAGGTCATGATCCCAGGCCCTGCATCCGGCTCCCTGCTCAGCGGGAAGCCTGCATCTCCCTCTCCCACTCCCCTGTTTGTATTCCCTCTCTTGCTGCCTCTGTCTCTGTCAAATAAGTAAATAAAATCTCTTTAAAAATGTAGTTTTCTAATTTATTTTAAAAAATCAGAAAATTTAGGCTAATACTCTTGATTGGCAAAATTGGCTGAAGCTGAATACTTGCTGTCCCTCGTACTCATGGCACATGTTCTCCAAATACCTCTTAGTCCCCTGTCTCTGTGCATAATTGTGCTTGGGGCCACTGGCATAGAGATGTCAAGGGATGAAGTGTTAAAATCTGACACTCAGCAGTGTGTAACCCAGTAGAGGTAGGTTTGGAATCCATCAGCAGGTTTATACTGTAGTTTATTTCAATATAATAATAGTCATGATGCAAATGAGAATAATTACCTACTTAGTACTTGATCAACTATAACATTATGCAGCCATTAAACATGATATTTTCAGAAATATCAGATGCAAATGTAAAAATGATTTGGTTAAATGACAAAATCACAGATCATACAGTCTCAGGTAAATTAGTATTGAGTTACTTTACAAAGAGAATTCAAACTAGATGTGTACTATCAAGGCACTACTCTAAATGGATGGATAATCACTTAGAATTACAGAGCTAAATTGGGCCAGGCAAACCAATTCCAGACCCAAAGATTCATATTTACATATTAATTGCAACTAATTATATCTTCATTGAATTTTTTTTAGAACAAATTAGTAAGACCAGTATGCTTCTTTGGAATAGAGGAGAAAAAGTAAATAAATAAATATATATTTATATATGTGTATGTGTATATGTATATATAGAGAGAGAGAGGGAGAGAGAGAGAGAGAGGCTGAAGTTTAAGGTCCAGAGGGAATGGCTGAATACTCAAAAAGGACTAAGGATTAGTTAGCACTAGTACTGACTAGTGCTACTGTACTAGTTTAGTAACATTTTAAGTAGTATAATTATTTTTCTGCTAGCTTTTTGTATTTTTAAATATTTGTATTTCTGTTACAGTAGAAGTAACCCATTCTCCATGTAGATGATTAGAAGAGACAGAGAAGTAGAAATAAAGTATAGCTCATCCATAATTTTACTATCAACATTTTACTATTAAAAGTTTTAATCTTCTTGGGGCACCTGGGTGGCACAGCGGTTAAGCGTCTGCCTTTGGCTCAGGGCATGACCCTAGCATTATGGGATCGAGCCCCACATCAGGCTCCTCCGCTAGGAGCCTGCTTCTTCATCTCCCACTCCCCCTGACTGTGTTCCCTCTCTCACTGGCTGTCTCTATCTCTGTCAAATAAATAAATAAAATCTTTAAAAAAAAAAAGTTTCAATCTTCTTGGTTTTTTTGTCTTTTTACTGCTAAACCATAAGATATATATGGACCAGGAGTCTCCATTTTGCTCTCTAATATCTCCAATACCTACACAGTGCTTATCAAAAACAAAAAAGTATGCACTTGATGAATATTGATTGAACACGTGTTTTCAAAATTAGAGTTCTTTTAATTTTCTTTTAATTTTGTGCCTTCTTTTCATTTAACTTCATATTGTGAGCATTTTTTTCTGTCTGTAAGTGCTCTAACAAAGTACTTTTTAAAATGGCTACATGTTGTGCCATAATATCTATTGTTGAATATTTAGGTTGTTTTCAAATTATCATCAATACCAAAATGCGTCAGTAAACATCTTTGCACATAAAGCTGGTTAGTATAAATATCTGGCATGCCACATGAATGCCAGCAGTGAACTGAGTCTTTATATTGATCATTATAATTTTTTTAAAGATTTTTTAAAATTTATTTGACAGAGAGAGAGGCAGCGAGAGAGGGAACACAAGCAGGGGGACTGGGAGAGGGAGAAGTGGGCTTCCCGTTGAGCAGGGAGCCCGATGTGGGGCTGGATCGCAGAACTCTGGGATCATGACTTGAGTTGAAGGCAGACGTTTAACGACTGAGCCACCAAGGTGCCCTGATCATTATAATTTTTGAAAATTTTATAGGAAAAATAAATGGTATCTAATTGCTTGATTTGTAGTTACTTGATTACTACTAATGTATATTTTTGTGCTTGTCAATAACACTATCTTTAACTGGAAATATTATTGTTTTAAAAATTCAACAGAAATCCAATATAT
Source organism: Ursus arctos (assembly GCF_023065955.2). Lineage (NCBI taxonomy): Eukaryota > Metazoa > Chordata > Mammalia > Carnivora > Ursidae > Ursus > Ursus arctos. The sequence continues at coordinate 4,619,306 of NW_026622852.1, forward strand.
AAAATATTTGATCCCATTAATCTGTATATAGCTATAAAAACATGGACATATGTAGTCTTTTGCTATATAGTTATATTATTCATTTTAGGTAATCGTGATTTAAAAATGCAGGCACACATGCACATACATGTGTATTAATTATACATTCGCTGACACATACATATATTTCTTATGTGATAACAGATGGATATTCATTGACTGATGCAGAATTATGTAAGGATAAAAATACTAACATTGAAGTAGAGAATATTAAATTCTGGTCTATTTTACACACCAAAATACATTCATGTCTCAAGGATAAAAATACTAACATTTGAAGTAGATAATATTAAATTCTGGTCTATTTTACACACCAAAATACATTCATGTCTCAAAACTATACCCATCCTCTCTTTATTTCTCATGCGCGCGCGCACACACACACACACACACACATTTTGAACTGACAGACAATATCTATCTTAGCAATTCCACATATATAAGACTTGACAAACACCCAATTGCTTCACAAAAAACTTAAATACATTATGTGTTTCTGAGCACAAAATTGAAAAAAAAAGAACTAAGACGTTTATTGCAATATACTTTAAACTTTCAATTTGGGGGGGCATATTTTATGCTATTTTGGTGAACTATATATATAATATTGTTATATGGTGTAGATATATAATAATAATATATAATATTGTGGTATATATATAATATTGGTAAATAGGTGAGTAAACATAAACTGAATATATGTTTATGTAAGGTACCTTTTTCCTTTTTTTTTTTTTAACTTGAAGAAAAATGTTTAATTATACCTCCCTGCAGGAGGGGGGAAATCGGTATTTAAGCTTCTGAAATAAAGTTGGAACGGTGGACTTGATTGAGTGCTCAGATAAAAATAGCACAGCCTATAAGTATCCTCACTGTTCAAGGAAGCCCTCTGCCCTGCCACCCCAGGACACAAATCTGGTTGCTGCTGGCCATCTTTCAAATTGAGACTCATGTAACCAGTGGCAGATGTGTCTGTCTGCCACTGCGATGGATCCCTCTGCAGTTTGCACCTGTTGTTTTGCTGAGGCCAGAGTGGAGGTGTCAATACAAAATTCAAAGGGCAAGTCAACAGCAAAATTAAGGAAGTGTTTTTTCCTCATGATCTGTTTCTGTTTTTCTTTTTTCTTCCACCTCAAGGGCCAAGGTGCTGATGGGATAATAACACATGGTCAGCATCAGCCAATTATCCTAAGTCAGTAATTGTCGTAATTTTTCACTACAACATCTTAAAAAAATTAGAAGATGATAAAATCAAATTTGAAAGCCAAAAAAAGAAAAAAAGAAAAAAAAAGAAAGTGATAAAATGTTCTTCAAAGGCAGCCTCTGCTTGGACAATTTTGATTCATGCTGATATAGGAAACACTTTGCTGTCAACATAAACACTGCTACTGTGTGATTACATATTCACCATTTCATTTTTTTTTAACCAAATGTATTTGGTTTACACATACTTCTAAAGAACACCACTGAGGGATGTTTTTCTTGGGTCTCTCAAATCAGAGTTTCTGGAGAGCGGTCCTTTTCAAACCTTACTATGCACGTGAAACCATGTGTTGGTATTGTTAAAAGGAGATTGTGATTCAAAAGGTTTGGGTTTGAGCCTGAGATGTGTCTTTCTTTCTTTCTTTCTTTCTTTCTTTCTTTCTTCTTTCTTTCTTTCTTTCTTTCTTTCTTGTCTTTCTGTCTTTCTTTCGTTTTATTTATTTATTTCAGAGAGAGAGAGAGCAAGAGCACAAGCAGGAGCAGCAGCAGCAGCAGAAGGAGAAGCAGACTCCCTGCTGAGCAGGGAGCCTGATGCAGGACTCGATCTTAGGACTCCGGGATCATGACCTGAGCCAAAGGCAGCCGCCTAATGACTGAGCCACCCAGGTGATGTGCCCTGAGACGTGCCTCTCCAACAGATTCTCAGATGGTGCAGGTGCATGCACTACACTCTGAATAACAAAGCAGCAGATTTTTTGTATGTGATTTCTTAACATGTGAAATGATTTTGAAAACTGTAACCAGAAATCTTCCAACAAATATAAACTAGTACTAAAATGTTTCTAAGTAGGGGCTTCTGGGTGGCTCAGTTGATTAAAGATCAGATTTTTGATTTCAGCTCAGGTCGTGATTTCAGGATTGTCAGATCAAGCTGCTGCGACCAGCTCCACACTGTGTGGAGCCTGCTTAAGATTTTCAACCCCCCCCCCACTTCTCTCTTTAAAATAAATAAATAAATAAAATAAAAAGTTTATAAGTAGATTTACAGAGACAACAGATGTAACTAATTAAATTAATGATAACCCAAATCTAACAAAATATATTTTTTAGTTATTAAATTGTAATGTTAAAACTTTAAGCATTCTCTCACCTAAGAAAAAGAATTGGCTCGAGTGCGAATGATAATTGCCTTCATGATTATTAATCCTAGGTACGGTAGATAGATAAGCGTCCTTTCCTTTGTCAACATTTTTCTGTTTGATTTTTATACTTTGCTTTAGAGCAGTCTTAGGCTCACAGCAAAATTGAGAAAGAAGTATAGAGATCTTCATGTGCACCATGCCCTACTACAGGCATAGCCCCTCTCCCATCATCAAAGTGATTCACCAGAAGGGAATTTTTTAAATTTATTATTATTATTATTACTATTATTTACCAAGGATAAACCTACAGTGACACACCATAATCACCCAAGGCCCATAGATGATATTATGGTCCACTCTCAATATTTACACTATATGGGTTTGGACAAATTTACAATAACATATATTCATTATTATAACATCATAGCATCTTTTCAATTTCCTAACAAAGCAAACACAGACAAACAAACATGAAAACAATTCACCTCCTCCCTAACTCCCTTCAATTATTCATCTTTTTATTGTGTCCACAGGTTTGTCTTTTCTAGAACATCATATAGTCGAAATTGTATAGTATGTGACCTTCTCACATCGACTTATTTCACTTAGTAATTTGCAATGAACTTTCCTTCATGTCTTCTCATGGCTTGATAGCTCGTTCTTATTTTGGTGCTGAATAATACTTCTTTGTTTGTATGTATCATGGTTTATCCATAATTTATTGAAAGACTTCTCGGTTCCTTCCAAGTTTTGGCAACTATAAATAAACCCATTATAAACATCCATGTGCAGTTTTTTATGTGAACATAAGTTTTCAACTCCTTCAGATAAATGCCAAAGAGCTGAAGTCTTCACGTTATTTGGATGTCACTAAAATCTTGGTTTGTTCCAACCCTATTGTTGCTTACCTTTTCTATGCCAAGTATGGTTTATGGACTAGTAATTATAGGCACCAAATGAGAGCTTTTTGGAATCTGAGGTCTCACTCCAAGCTGTTGTATTAGAACCTGTATTTGATGAAGGTCCTCAGGTGATTCCTGTGTGCATGAGAGTTTGAGAAGCAGTGCCATCAACTTTAACGTCTCTGATTATGAAATATAAATCTCCACTTTGACCTAGAGTCAGAAACATGCCTAAAATCAATAGGAGCTTCAGAGACAAACAAAAACTCTTCAAATCCCAGCCCTTCTGCTTCTGAGGTGATTCTCCTGAATAGGTAATGCAACATTTCTCCTCACTTTCCCCATCAGTGCAATGATGACAATAAGACTTTGCTGCTGTATTAAGAAATGTGATAAAAATAAAAAGAACTCAGCACAGTCTGACGTGCAATAAATGGTCAATTGTTGGTAAAAATTATTATTAGAGATAAAGAAATTAGAAGAATAAAGGGTATGATTCCTGAGGTTACAAAGTGGTTAATTGTACATTCTCTGGGAATCAACACTAAACTGATGACCGGTGGGAGTTATTCTAGTGCCACGTCACTTTGCTATAACACAGTAATTTTTAGCAGTTCAACTAAGTTTATATTTTCAAGGATTTTTAGTTTTCTCCTGGCATCATGCTCAGCATAGTAATTTTTCATATTATTTTCTCTGAGAAACATTTTTAGGTAATAGGGGGAAAAAAGAGCCCTCTCTTAGAATATATCAAAGAAATATAAAAGACTGTTTAAAATATACTTCTTTGGAAAACATATCAAATGGGTCATTATTTACATGAGATTTTAAAAAATCATTATGGCCTATTGTGCACATTTTAAACTGATATTCGATAGGTAAATTATGTTTAGGCAGTTTTCAAAAACTGGGTTTTTGGTTCAATAGACCATAGCATCTCTTTGATGTGCTATTTTGTAATTCATTAAATTATTTTCTAGCACATGCATAGTTATCATGATGCTAATGGGTATTCCTATTTAAATTATGAACTAAATTTACCTTATACATATATAAGCCAATTTTATCATATCAAAAAACCTGGAACTGAAAGAACTATAGAGCAAAACACAGTATTTGAACACAATTTTATGGTGTTGTGATTTCTAGATTATCTCTGTTTTTGTTAAGCCTATCTGCTGTGTCAGTTATCAATTTGTTGCCTTTCAGTTCCAAATGCACCTTCAGTGTGGTAAACAACAGAATCTGTTTCAGCATTTCTCCTTTAAAATGTACAATGTGAAGTTTTCTCAGTAGAGGGCAGCAGGAGAGATTTTGCAGGAGATAGAGACTTCCTGCATTTTGCAGCACTATCCAGGGGGTCAGCAGTGTGGGTATGAGGACATCTGGTGAGGAACTATTCAGCGGCCACAAGCCCAGAATGTGGTCCTTCGATCTTTTAGCCTCATCCTGGCGATAACATTGCTACAGACAGCCCAGACTCCTCTGACAAGCCCAGCACAGCCTGCATGTCGCCACCTGTGTCCAGAAGGTCACACACCAAGTAGTCAGTCCTTGAAAAAGCAAGCTGTGACAACCTTTCACCCCTACTGGCACTGGGATTCCCACTGCAGACCCAGCCACCATTTGCTTATCACCTGTTGTTCGTTTATACTGCGGAAGGTGGCCTGGTGTTTGCACAGAAGCTCCAAACCAGTTCTGGCCAAACCAGTGGTCAGCTCTGCTCTCCAGGGGCCAAACTACATTTTCTCCAGGGGGTCTGAACCCTGCTCCAGCTTATCTTTCTTTAGGTACTCTCTCTCAGCCTTAGGTTACCATACAGAAATCTTCATATCTTATAGTTATTTTATCAGAGTCAATAACTCTTTGTCTTAAACTATCCTGCTTTAACCTACTGCATGGTTTCTGTCTCCTGATTGGGCTCAGAGTGCTATGCTAGCTTTCTACAATTAGAAGTGAAACTTGTTCAAGAGATCATTTTATTACAGTAAGGGTTACAACTTATTGTGAACTATCTATGTGCCAGGCTCTTCACCATTATGATCTCACTTCATCTTCATGGAAATCTTATGAAGTGGGAACTTCACTTTACAAACTAAGGTTTATAATTAAAGCAGTTTACTCAGGGTCAAGTGACTGACTCAAGATTTAAAACAAGCCCTTGCTCAATACTATGATTGTGCTCGTAACTACTATCTTAACTCATAAACATCATAAAACTTAACTAAACTGTCCACAAATAATTAACTTTTTTTGAATGATTGAGGAACATAACATCTGATATAGGTTTATTATCCAGATAGAACTTAAAATATATATTTGGAAATCAGAACTTTGTAGGTTATGTTTGAAGCCATGAATATAAAGGAAATCACCCAAGGAGAATGTATAGAAGAAAAAGGGAACATGGTTGGAGAACACCCAGGGAGACACTGCTATTTAAGGAACAGAGAAAAAGGAACCTCTACAGGGAATTTACAATATATAAATACCTCTTTCTACCAAAGAGTACAAAAAAGCAAGAGAGTGTCGTATACTGGAAGCAAACAGACTTCCAGAAATGAAATGGCACAGAGAAAACAAGAGGGAGAATGGAAAATAGGTGTTTTGGCTTTAGCAACATAGAGGTCAATGTTTAGAAGAATGAAACTGGTGGGGCTAAATTTCATATTATACTGGGATGAATGTACAAAAAGTGAGGAGGTATAAACTTTGAGCAAAACAACTCTTTCAAGATACTTGACAATGGAAGAAGAGGACTGCTGTAAAGATACGTCAGGCCAGGGGCGCCTGGGTGGCACAGCGGTTGGGCGTCTGCCTTCGGCTCAGGGCGTGATCCCGGAGATCTGGGATCGAGCCCCACATCGGGCTCTTCTGCAATGAGCCTGCTTCTTCCTCTCCCACTCCCCCTGCTTGTGTTCCCTCTCTCGCTGGCTGTCTCTATCTCTGTCGAATAAATAAATAAAATATTTAAAAAAAAAAGATACGTCAAGCCAAGGTGGTATTTTAGGTTGTTTGCCATAAGATGAGAAAGATTTGAAAATGTGGAAGTTGAAACATTCTGAGAACTTAATGTTTAAAATACAGGAGAAGGGAAATAAATGATAAAATAAAATCCGCAAGGAGATAAGAAGTATAAACAGCATATAAGGTGGGAAAATTAAAATAATTCTTAGTCTTAAAGATTTTTACATCAACTTTGACATTCACTGATTTTGACACTGATCCTGCCCGAATCATACATACATGGAAAAGGGGGATGGAGAGGTGGAGAGATAGTTTGTTTTCAACACGTACAGTTAGCACCATCAACCTTGCACGGGCTTCCTCAGTTTTAAAGTCCTTCTAATATAAAGTTCCATTTATCTGTGAGGTACAAAGTCATCTTTTGGAATTTCTGATGCCTACTGTGTGTGATATTCTCCCATCCTCTAGGGAGAAGAAGCTTCTGTATTCAGAAACATATTTAGACTAGCACAGCCCTACTGGAGAGAAAAAGGGATATACGTATTTCAGAACATAAAAAGATGTAAATAACTATATTCAAGTAGACTACAAGCCCCTTAAATGGAAGAACTATGTCAAATCATTCTGTTATCCATTAACTATCCTAATCTTTCACCCGGGCAAGTACATAATTAGGATGGTTTGATAACCATATTCATCCTTACCTGGTGTATTGGGAGGTTTGGCTTACGTAACATGCTTTACGGAAAAGCGGTGCCGACCTGAACTGATTTCTTCCAATTTTAAACTAAGCGAAATAAAATATTAAGCCCTCTCTCACTGTGGAGTATTCCAAGTGTCCTTATATTTCTCATTGTCTTTTAATGGTCTTTATTCCCATTCAATCAACTCCTTCCCACCCCCTGTAGTTTTCCAATTTGACCTTTCCACATAAATTTAAATGCTATGACCTAGCCCACATTGGGATAACTCTTCTTCACAATTTTGACAAAATTAAAGTAGGCTCTGGCTTTAGAAAAAAAAAGTAATATATGTTAGCTCTTTATTTTCTTCTAATTTTTGAGATTCAAGTGATGCCATAGTGCTTTATCGTTAGCTACATCAGCAGTTAGCTTTGCCAAGTGAGGTTGCTAGCTCTTCTAAATGCAAATTAAAAGAGAAAAGAAAAAAAAGGGGGCAAAGCATTAGCAGGCAGCAAAGTGATATGGTACAGGGCCAACAAGGTAATAGCCTGTATTGCAAGCCAGAGTTCCAGAAATGGAGGGTTATCTTGTCAACGGTATTAAACTTAAGACCTGGTTTCACTTGCATTGATGTCTGTGGAGGGCAGGTACGGGTGTGCTGGAGGAGATAAAGAACTTCTCACTAACACGGTAATCAGTACCCTTCTGGCAACCACCGAAGGGGTCTTAATATCTGTGAGAGTAGTCACTGGCCAGGCTGTGAGGATACAAAGGAAGAGGTGTGTAACGCTCCTTTCCTCTAACTGTGAACACTTAACACTTCTGGCAACCAGGAAGGATCTGCAGTGCCCTCTTTATTCACAAAGGACACTATGACTATATATTATTGAACAGTGGATATTAGAAGAACATCTCATCATTTTTAGAGTTTTATTTCATGTTCATAAAAACATTTCCATTTTTCTCTTCCTGAAGAGCGCCTCTTGAACTGAAACTGCCAGTGACTTTCCACATCCCTCATCCTATTTCATTACAGAAACACTCATAAAGACACAATTTCCTCCTATCAATAAATATGTTTGATGTTCCATAGAAGTTCTATGTAATACATGCAGAACAATGGAGTCAGACTTTAGGATAAATTATTATCAAAACAACTTGGAGCGACGAGCCTGCCTCTGGATGCTTGCTGGTAGATGTGATGCGGGTGTTCGGTGGGAAAGCAGAATGAGCAATAAAGCCCATGAGTAATAATCATAAATCCCAAACAGGCATCACCCTCTCTTACGACATTTTTAAACTCCTTGAAAAAGAAGACTATAAGGTGCAATCTGCTTTTAGAGGCATTCGATTTTTCTAATACATTTAGTTTAAGTTTGAAGTGGAGCATGCCTGGACTGGGGGGTTTTTTCATGCAGTGGGCTCAGCTGCTGGCTCCCTGTGGCCTGCCGTGCTGCTGATGGCATTCTGAGCAGACCCTCAACATTTCCCTAACTTGAATTTGTTTTAATTTTACATCCTATTCCTGTAAAAGGCTCCTAAAATCTCCTAGGCAAAAAGTGTCTCAAAATACAGAATCAAGATAGAAAGTATTTGGGAACACAGAATAACTTAGTGTGCCTTATGTATAGGCTAGGGGACAAAAAGGACTGATGTTGATCCAAACAGACCATTAGGTCTGCTGTATTCAACTCTGATTTGTACAATTAGCTCTCATTAAATTCAAAGTTCAGTGTGCTGACTGCCAAGATGAACAGGTTTGTTTTCTGCTCTTCATATTTTCTCATATGAAGACACATATTCACCATGAAATCAAGTAGCAATTTAAGAACTAGACACACTGTGTGGAAAATGTCATGTTGGATATATAGTCTAGATGAGCCCTTGATTAATACGTAGAAGATTCGCGTTTCTTCCTTTTACTTCTCATTGTTTTGTATCACATATTGCACAAACAGAACAAAACTACATCTCAAAGGGGAAAATATATACAAAAGTCTCCGTCAACCAAAACTCCTAGTAATTTACACAGAATTTTCAATATGCTACTTTCCATGAACCTCATGCAAGTTCAATGTGTATTATTGAAGTCTGCCCTCATATCAAGTTTAGATAATGCAGGGACCCTAGAAAGAAAAGATCATACTGTCCATTCTGAGTATTGGTAACATATATTTACAGTGTTCAAAACAAGCATACAGTGAAGTCATTTTTTAAGGATTATCCTACCACAGTATTATTTTACAAGCTTGGTAAAGAGAGAAACTCTGTTCAGGTACCTTAGGACACAGGTTTTTATTACTTACGGAAGTTCAACTAAGTATTTAATAGCTACTATAGCTTGAAAAACATTTTAAAGTTCAGGGAGCATGGCATTAGAATAGAGCTCCGGTCCTTCAGATTTCATGCCACAGAGATGGGCAATATATACTTCCTTCCATGGAAATTCAGATAGCGATAACTAATTCACTACCTTGTTGGGTAAGGAGGGTGAGCTGAGGCATCCAATCGACACACTGAATGGAGCTGGGGAGGCCTAGCTAGCTCTATAAAGGGGGGGGGGAGATTAATGAATATTATTATTCGCATATCTATTCCCTTTCACAATTTATCATCTTATTTTCACATAACTCATCTAATATAATAATTATATAAGAGGCAAGACATTATTTTTTGTTTGTATTGTTATCACTCCTCTGTACAATTACCACCTTAATAACACCTCAATATTACCTTGAAATGGCATGTTTAGTTTCTCAAAACCCTCACTAGAGGATTTTTGCATGCTCTTTGGAAGCACAGGGTATGTATAAAGTGCCTTTTCTAGTTGTAATGTCCATACATGTGCATGTGTATATATATGTATATGTGTATATGTATATATATATATATACACACATATAAGACTATAATGTCCAATACATGAAAGCCACTCATTAAGTGCTGAAACAATGAATCACTGAGTGAATAAATGAATATCTCACATTGTCTTATTTCTATTTAACACTTTTAATTATCCATTCAACTCATTTATTACTAAATACCTAGCATTGTGCCACACTGTAGGATATAAATGATACAGTAATCAATTAAAGTTTACTCCACAGTGTGGTCCAATGATCCACCTGCTGCCATCTGGATGCTTGTTAAAAACTCAAATTTCCTGGGCCCAATCCCAGATTTACAGAATTGGAATCTCATGGATACTGAAGTTAGAAAAGCATTGCACAATAACTTGACAATCTTATGAAAACAGGTCAACAGGTTTTTTAAAAAATGATATTCAATCAGCGGTGTTTTATACAATCATTCTACAATACTTTCCCTATGCAATCTCTTAGTTATAGATTGGGTAAAAGTAAAATTCGGAACGAATGGAAACCTTAGAATAACATGTAAGTGAAAGTTCAAAACCAAGGTAAATGGTGAAGGAGGTTAGTTGGTCTGGGTCTTCATAAAAAACACATTTTCTGGGAACCCATCATCATAAGAAGCATTGATCATTACAGAAAATCAGACAGGAATCAACCAACAACCTGGAGTCATAAATCAAGGAGCAGGGACACCTGGGTGGCTCAGTTGGTTACACGCCTGCCTTCACCTCAGGTCATGATTCCAGGGTCCTGGGATCGAGTCCCACATTGGTCTCCTTGCTCAGCAGGGAGTCTGCTTCTCCCTCTGCCTGTCACTCCCCCTGCTGTGCTCTCTGTCTCTCTTTGACAAATAAATAAAATCCTAAAAAAAAAAAAATAAGTTAAAGAGCAGTTTTTGTCCTTATTTAACCATGGTTGTGTAGAAAATGAAAATACTTATTCCCAGCAGCGGAAAAAGCAAGTCCTAGTCAATTAAATTATAGGTTGCCATTGGCTGACATTTATGCTTAAGAATTATGTATTTATTATTTTCCTTTCCCATTTCTATTACTTGATATTCTAGCAACTCCTGTTTTTAACTATTGTAACTGTTCCGTAACAGAGTTCAGTTTACAAAGATCTAATCCAGAATTAAAGAGCCCAGTTTGCTTGCTCTGTCACCACTGTTTCCATGGGACTGAGTCAGTGCTACACTTGGGGACCTTCCTGCAGTCTCAGATCTCAGAACTCTAATCATGTTGCTTTAGGGCCGGTTGCTAGAGATAAACTGGGTAGATTCGTGGGGGAAAGTAGGGATTTTATTTTATTTTTTTTAAAGATTTTATTTATTTGACAGAGATAGAGACAGCCAGCGAGACAGGGAACACAAGCAGGGGGAGTGGGAGAGGAAGAAGCAGGCTCATAGCAGAAGAGCCTGATGTGGGGCTCGATCCCAGATCGCCGGGATCACGCCCTGAGCCAAAGGCAGACGCTTAACCGCTGTGCCACCCAGGCGCCCCGAAAGTAGGGATTTTAAAGCCAGGAGGAGTTGATATTTATCCTAGCTCTGTTGGTAACCAGCAATGTGGTCTTGGTTTACTTATTCTTTGCTTTTCTCTAAAATTTAGTCATGCAATATTAAAGAATCATTGCAGGGAAGAAAGACAAATACTTGCCAATTTTCTACTGATTCATAGGGCCAAAAAATAACCACTATCGTTAAATGACTATTAAATCCACAGTGGTGACGTTTAGGCCTAGAAAAGTAACTCGAAGTATTTGAAGTCACCCAGCTAATAGGGTGCAGTATGTTCGGACTTGCCTTTACCCAACTCTTGGCAGTATACTTTCCACTCAACCTCTCCTAAGTTCATAGACCGGTTACAGTGGGGTTACTAATAAGGACACAGGTGACTGCGGGGAATGTGGAAGCAGACAGAGAAGCAGCCGCACATGCTGTAGTTAATAGAGCTCAGGCAGAACAAGAGAAAGCTGCTGGCCCGCGTCGGAGGCTCTGCTAAAATGGGAACGCCCAGGACTATCTGCAGCCTGGAGGAGGCTGTTGGAGTGGCCAGAAGTGGACCGTGGCTCTGCAGCACGGGGGGGGGGGGGGGGGGGGCTGTCAGAGAACTTCTGCCAGTTTTTAACCCTCGCAGCTCTGGCTTCCTGCTTAGACTCCACCACATTGTCAATACCTCTGAATTAGTAAAGAGATTTTCTGACCAAATACTCCTTTGAAAGAAAAAACTGTTTTTGTACCAAGAGAAATGTTAAAACTTTAAGAAATCAGAGTCTGAGGTGGTCACCATTCCGCATGACCACAGGACATCTCTTAGTTTTGTATGCATGGTGCGGGCCATAGTAACTAAGGGAGACGAGAACTCACAAGGCCATTTGGGGAAGTATCTTCAAAGACAATGTCAGGGTAGGTTCTATTTGAAGGAACAGCAGAACAAAGAACAGTTAACTGTAGAGAGAACAGAGTCAATTATATCATGTTGCTGGCTTGCTTGGAAAGCCAGGACTATGATGGACTGCGATGAAGAGATTTTTCTCTAAAGCAGGGATCAACAGCCTTTTTATGTGAAGGGCTGGACAGTAAATATTTTCAGCTTTGAGGAACATAGGGTTTTGTCACAAGTACTGGGTTTGCCACTATTGCACAAAAGCAGCCCTTGATGATAGGTAAATGAACAGGGAAGGCCGGGTTCCAATAGGATTTTGTTTGCCAAACCTACAGAACACCAGATTAGATCTACCAGCTATAGTTTATCCACCTCTGCTCTGGAATAAAAAAGTTTAAAATGAGAAAACATTCATGTTGTTCTTAGTGTCCCTGCCCCACAGCCAGTGGGGTTACCTGCATTTTTCATGAAGCAAACCCTCTTCCATATAACACAGAAAATACTTTCATAAGTTAGTGCAGCGTGGGTAGGATGCTGATAGTAATGGCTACTCTCATAAAGAAGCTTGAAAAGCAGACTAAAACCTAAGGCTCTGCCTGATTTTATACCCTGCTGTTTCTCGGCACCTAGCATAGTGCTTAACAATTGGGAAAGGGTTTATAATTTTCTAATAAAGGAAGTCATTCACATACATGCAAATTCATACTTCAAAACTACTGGGAAAGAATTTATCTTAAATGGCTTCAAAATTGAAACCCATATTTGTACTTATTGATGGACTATTTGATTAAAAAGTAAACAAAAACTGGATAGAGAGAGGCGGGAAGGAAGAAAAGAAGGAAAGAAGGAAGGAGGGAAGGAAGGAAGGAAGGAAGGAAGGAAGGAAGGAAGGAAGGAAGGAAAAAAGGAGAATTTCCTCAAAGTTTTCACATAAAGTTATGTGAGCTTAAAACTCATTGATGAGAACCAAGTTTTTATAATTCTTAAACACTCTCCATATGATATTTAATTTGAAACTGAATCAAGCTCTGTGAGATAGGGAACCCAATTTCTATTGTAACAGATTTCGAGGGGGTAAAATGAAATGACTTGTTCAAAATTAATTATCTAGTAAGTGCCCATATGGACACAAATTCAGACATTCTGACTATAAAACCATTTGTCTCTCCATGAAATTATAACTATATTGATGTTGAGTAGAAGGAGATGGAGGAATCAGTGGGAGAGACAATTTGAATGACAAACTTGTCAACATCAAATATTAATTTAGTATGCATTTTAGAATAATTTGGGAGTCAATAAGACAGACTCAGAACTTTCTAGAATTCATGGAAAATTAAATTCTTTTTTAGAGAAGCAATGCCAAAACTTGTTGTAGACTTTTAGGCAATTTTTCTGCCTGATTTGTTTGTATTCAATTTATTTGCTATTTATGTTAATAATTTATTATTTGCTACTGAGATGAGAGAGCTGGAGATAAATGAAATCAATTTGAATCAATTTGATAGGGTTTTCCTCTAAAAAAGTAAGCATCGTTTTGCAATGCTAGTGTTTCACAGCTTATTCACTCTTCTCAGTAAGATGGGGCTAGAAGGTGACATACCTGCTAATAAAGTGAAAGACAAATCTATTTTCACAAATAAGACCTAAATTGCTCTGTATAGTTGTTAAATAACTGAAGCCCTTCTGTTTCCTCCAATAGAAACTACTGGAGACAGCCGGAGAAGGAAAGGTTTCCAAGACCGGTTGCAGAGGGAATGGGTACATTGAAGAGAGGGCAATAATCACAGATTACCTTTTAAAACAGGTGATAAAAAAGAGCACATGAATTTATTCAAAAAAATAAAGACAAATTTAATAAGATATAATAGGAAAATGGAACCCTAAATGATTACATTACCCAAAAAGGTAAGGGTACAGACTGCCAGTTTTCAGAAGTAGGTAGCTGAGAGGAAAATGCTTTTGGGGAAAGAATGGGTTGATTTGCTCCCAAATTCAAAGTCTTAGAAGGAGGCTGTTTTGAGAGAATCACTCAAAACGGTTCGGGGGTGGGGGTGGGGGTTACAGGAGGAAAGCATTCTATGTCTGATCTGGGATCTTGTCTCTTCATGTAGCAAACAACAGGGAAAATGGGAACCAGTGAGATCTGACAAAGTGAACCATGTTCAGGAAGAAGACAGTGAAGGTTGCTGCCTGAAGCTCCTGGGAATTGAGGAAGGTTACTGGCATGTGTGCTCCTGGATCTGACAGTTATTCTAGGAGGCGGCTGGGATTGGGGCTGCAGTCTTTCTGGGAGACAGGAGCATCAGGGGAGATGCACCATCAGAAGGTCAGCCAGACACGGTAGGCTGCTGTCTTCCAGGACTTACAGATTCTGAAGAGAACAGAATTGAGGTGAGCTCCTCTTCTTGGGGACAGGTTGGGGTTGCCACTCATTTTCATGTAGGTCATAGACAACTTGCTGGGCATTCATTTTACAGTGAAGAAGAAGTCATCCTTCCCAGTTACCTAAGAAGATACTTGCATTTTTCCTGATCTTTCTCCTTCTGACACAGAAGAGAAGACAATAGACAAATGGTCTCCGAGACCCAGCCCAAGCCCCACTTTCCCCACACCTTCCCTTTAAGTCATTGAAACTAGAGCACTAGGTTGCATTGAGGAAAGGGAAAGTGAGGGAACAGAACTTGACATTTTAAAATGCACTGAGAGTAGGTTCAAATACTCAAATAAGAAACTTTTATTAACCCAAAGTTGCTAACAATTTATGAAATCTGAGCAAAATATGCCATTAAAAGAGCTGTTGAAAATGAGGGAGTCAGTATATAAAACCTGGGAGGAAATTAGTGACTGGAAAAAAAGCATTTCACTGTCATACCCCAAATAGTGGAGACTTTTCAATAAACTGATTTTAAGTTATTCACATATTGCATTTTATTAGGCTTATTTGCATATATGCTATTTGCATATATCTAATATCTCCAGTAAGACTGTAAACTTTGTAAGGTCAGGAATTAGGCTTTTCACAATTTTCCCCCATAAAGCCTAAACAATACTTGCATATAAAACTGATCAATAAATATTTATTGATTAAAAAGGAATTAAATCTGATTAGAAAATAAATTATTAAAGAGAGTAAAATACAAAAGTAGAAATAGATGCGGAGTATAGAAATCCTTTTCATTTTCTATGCCTTTAATGAAAGGGCAGGTGTCTATAAAGAAGCATATATGATTCTGCCATCATTTTGAAGCAATAAAAGCCTGTTACAGAAGATTAAGAATGGAGCATTTGTAATCACATGGGCAAAGGGTTAATTTCCAGTACCACTGCTTCTTAGCTGTGTGGTCTTATATAAATCATCTCCTTTATTTAAAAAAAAAAAAGAATAAAATCTAGTTAGACTATAATCTTTAAATATTCTCCCAGGTATAAAATTCTACAAATCCAAGAAAATTAAGATGCCACAAGATGCAGCAGAAAGAATGAGTACAGTCCTAGCCCGTATAACCTCTGCAACATTTCCACCTGGCATGTACCTAATGCATATAGAAAAGTGACAAGAATTATTGTTTCAAATGTTAAGTTTGAGTTAAAAACAAGGTGCAACAGTTTTCCTTGGTTCACTGAGTTCTCTATGCAGCATTCCTTATTTTAAATAATGTCTTCTTCTTTTTCTAAACACAGCCTATAAAAATCAGCAGGTTTCAGGCTTGTGTTATGGAATTAGATACAGACCAAGTATATTCAGCCTCATCTCTAACCCAGCACAGACATAAGCAATGCCAGGTAACACAGACAAAGGAGCAAGTTGTCATCTGTGTATTCTGAGTGCATCTTCTGTCTGTGTTGATGACACTAGACACAGCAAAGCATAAAAACAATCATCTAAAATTAGCAGGCATCATCACCCTACAATAGAAAAATAATCAGAGCCTCATTTACCGCACAAAAACAAACAGCCGGATTCTGCCATTTGCTGGGCAGTTAAAACAAACTTTTAATTATTGGAAAATATAAGTAATTGGGAAAGATAAGTCATTACACCTCAATAACAGTATAATACTGACACTAATTCTCTGCAAGAAGTTCATCAAAATCATATAAAAACTAAAGTTGACAAAGAAAATAGGGCTTAACGGTAACATGAATTCCTCAGAACATGGCAAACTCAATCATTCCAATACAAAATGTATTAGGAACAAAATAAAATGGCAAAAAGGAGTTAATAAAAAGTTGGCTTGCTTCATTTTTTTGCTTTGACATACCTCTTATTAATGGAGCTCTCCAACCTCTATCTAGGATGTAAAACTTGACCTCAAAACCAGGGGGCTCAAAAGAATGCCTGATAAACTATGCCAAAAATGAGACAGTTATACAGGCATACATACAATTAAAGATTAAATGTGTAAAGATGTAAATGTGCCGCTCTGGGAGACCAGAAGTTTGTAGAAGGCTTTTCAGAAGATGTGCTTTTGGGCCAGGCACTGATAAATGAGAAGGGATTCTTGGTTTAAAGGATGGGAAAAAGTTCATGGAACTGGAAGAAGAACGAAGAAACAGAGGGAGTCCTTGGGAAACATGGCAAGCTGATCAGCTAAAACGGGATGGGAGAAGGAAAGGAAATTAGAAAGAAATGTTCTAGTCAGTGGGTAAGAAAAATTAACAACACATTTGCTGAGGAGTTTGAGCTTTATTCTATAGATCATAAGGAGTTACCAAAGATCTCATCAAAATGTAGTTTCATGAGAGGAAAATTTCCATTCCACCTTCCTAGCTTCTGTGGTTGGACCTAAGAATTAAACTGAACTAAAACAGATTAATAGGAGAAAAGTGTACGAATTTTATTCAGTATTTTTATGTACACATGGGCATCTTCAAAAAGAAAATAAAGACCCAAAGAAGTTAGGCCAAAAAGACTATATTCTTTTTTAGACAAAGGATGACAAATTGTCATAATATGATAAGACAGCTGGGGTTGGGGTAGGGACAGCTAAATGTGGGACAGTGACTAAGAAATATATGGGGAGAACTAATAGAAGATAAGGGTTATTTTAGTAGGTTTATTTGTACAGGTTCATTTGGTGCCAACTCCCAGTCTACAGTGATAAGAATCTTCTCTTTCTGGTACAGGGAGAACATCTTTCTCATGGGAAATTCTATGAACCTTCTTTTCATTAAAAAGGGAAAGGTAACAGAGACCTTCCTTTATCTACAATTTCTCAAATGCCTTTAGCTCAAAATAATCAATATGCCAAAGCAGCATATTTTGAGGTAGCATGTTCTGAACCCCTCATAATTCAAATACTCCCAAATATGCACTGTTTCAAAATAACACGTATGTTAATTCCTTGCACTGCCATTGCATATAGAATGTGGAAGTTTCAAATATATTAAGGTATATATTAGTTATTTACAGCTATCAAAAGTGAATAATACCTGCTTTTTTTTAGGTTTATTTATTTATTTGAGGGAGAGTAAGAGAGCAAGCGAGCAGGGAGAGGGGCAGAGGGAGAGAGAGAATCCTGAAGCAAAATCCTCACTGAGTGTGGAGCCCAACTTGGGGCTTGATCCCAGGATCCTAAGATTAGACCTGAGCAGAAATCAAGAGAAGGCAGCTTAACCAACTGAGCCACCCAGGACCCAGGTACTTGATTCTTTCTTAGTGAGAGATTTCTTCCCTGCCCCCTGAGAGGCAAATCTGGTTGATGTGATCTCATAATCCCTGTACTAAAAAGTAATAATAATTAAAAACACATCCTGAAGGTTGTAGGTCATCTCATATATAGTGAAAGGGTAAGGCTTTCAGAGCAGGAGGAAATCTCTTACACAGACAAATTTTTAGGTAAGACCATTTGTTTGAAATTTAGGAAGTTCATTTCCCCTAAGAATTTTCTCATAATAATTTGTGTTGTCTTCTCCAGTGCAAATCATTTGCATAAATAGACTTTATCTACACTCATTTGTCACCCAAACAAACATGCACACACATAGCGCTGAGTCAAAATCGAGAGTTTATATAGTTAACTTTTCCCCTTGACCTGTCTCTGAAGAAAACATGTTATCCAAATATGAACCTTTATGAGAGTCTAATCACATATAAATCTTTTATTTTATTTTTACTTATTTTAAGATTGCTAGGTATTATCAGCCAGTAATATGTTCACCTTAATAAAGCAGCTTCTATTACATGGCAGAAATGTCTAGACCACAAAAGTAGGATGATGCTCCTTATGAAATCATCATGTGTCAAAACTCTGTTCACATACGGATGGATGGATCAGAAACTTCGGCTAATTATACTGAAATTTCTGTGGATGCTGTAGTACTTAAAAATACCTAATATGTTGTCTGATAGATAACAGCTAATCAAAAGATTTTAGTTTCTTTTGTTCATTTTCTTGATATTGTTAATATAATTTATTATTTAATTAAAATGACTTTCTTCTACTTTCACGTATCAGAGATTCCATTTTATTGACATCGCTCATTTCCTTTTACTCTGCATGTGTGTACACATGTGCATGTGTGTGCTAGAATGGGAAGTTAGTTTCCCATAAACTCCACTAATGTAGAGATTGTTTCCCCCTGCTTTGTTCATTGCTGTACCCTCAGCACCTAGAATCTTAATAGGTATGTAGTTGCTCAGTAAATACATGTTGAGCAAATGAAACAATGGCCCCAGGTACAAAAGTTTCTTGTTATTTTTAGAGTTCAATACTGCTTATAAATGGGACCTCTTAGAGCATTACTTTTAACAGTTTGAAGAGATAAGAAAAGAAAATGAGAACAAAGCTGTGTAGAATTCAATATGGTTCCAGCATGGCGGAAAGATACTATTTAATTTTGAAATGTTCCCAAACTCATTAAGCACAATTATCCTTGTTTTGATGCCTTAACATACCTTTGATCTTCTTACAAAGAATGAAGGAGGAGGGGGGTCATTAATTTCAATGATAGAAATATCTATGTGACTCCAGGGCTTAAACAATAGATGTGAACAATGGTAATAAAAAATGGTAATTGTGATCACATAATACATCAAATGAGGGCGTGTGTGTGAGTGTGTGTTTCTGCAATGACTCTTTGATCAAACTGTTAAATACTTAAATTCACACAATCATATGTACCATAGGAAGAAGGAAGGAAGTGTTTGATCACATCTCTGTCAGGTAAAATTCATGTTTCATTATACAACCACCAAAATGTGAATACATAATAAAATAATATCTTTCACAGCAGTAGTTTCTATCTAGTCAGAAGATATAATCTAAAAAGCAGTCAATTCCAAAAGCTCAAAAATCAAGATATTCAATTTCAGAGTGGATTTCTGTAATGCTGACTGCACATACACCTCATTTGAATGGGTGTGGAGTAAGGTGTATAACTTCCCACTGTGTTAATGGTAACTGAGTACCAGCTTCCACAAAGTGGGGATTACAGGTTACTTTTATGTTGAGTACTTGTGCTGTTTTGAATGTTAGCCACATTGTGAGATAACTAGTTAGAGAGGTAAGATTGTATAAAGCTGTAGGATGAAAAGAGGAGATTTAGAATGAAATGAAGAAATGTTAAACACAGATGAATGGATGGATTAGACGCCATTTGATGTTTACTAGTATATTAAGTGAATGACATTTAGTATCTCAACAGGAGAACACATCCTTACTATTTATTTAAAGGATGGATTAGACCAACTAAAAGGTATCCATCTATTTTTGGGCTCAGAATGACATCTATAGCCATGAAAACTGAAATACATTGTTGTTGTTTTTTCCCTTGAAGATATATTAAGATCACCAACAGAATATAAGTGGAAAAAATTCTTAGGATATATTTGAGAGGGTTATGATTTCAAATTATATTGAGGGCTTACTATTTGCTATTTATGTGCCTTTTAGCAATTTGGTAATGTAAGATTTTGCCCGATGATGAAATGCTACCTTTTGGGTTGTTTTTTGGCTACTAGGAAGCTTTTTTTTTTTTTTTTTTTTTTTTTTGCTAAGGGTGCCTTGGGGAGCCCATTCTTCTCCTACTGAATACTCTCATATTTATCAATAAAGTCTTGTACTTTCCATGAAAATTGCTCCTCTCTGGGAGCTTAATGATTTCATTTGGACCAAGAGTCATTATTCACCCAAAGTCATTGAATTCTGGGGACTGTGATGAGCTGCTTGATTACGTTTTCACAGTGAAGGGCCAACGTTCTCTAAGCTTTGGAGCCACTGACAGATTTAAGGAGCATTGGTGCAATCCCTCTGTAACTTCTTATCCTTGTTGCCACTCCTTTTCTGATACTCTACTATACGTCTTGCTGTACAGACTCAACATGAACCACTTCCTTTGACCACCAGTACTTCAGCAAGCCAGGAAACCCAGAAGTCACTTTTGGCAGCATACATTTCCTTACTCCCGGAAACACCCCACCCAATACATACCTGATTCATCTCAAGTCTGGTCAAGTTCTCCCTCTAAATAGACAAATCCAGTTCTCTACATTTTCACCACAAATGCTCAAGTCGAAGAAAGTATCATCATCTCAAAATTCTCATTTTTCTCACTTTATTCATTTTGACTCTCATTTATGCAGGAGTAGTAATATTCCTATGATTCCCCCTTGTTCTATGACTCTTCGTTGTCCTGCCTCGGGACATTTTTCACATGCTTTTCTTTCTGCTCAAAACACTTCCCTGTCTGCTCCTTACTCATTCAAATGTTACTCATTTTCTTGCTCTCTGCTTAAGCTTCCTCAAGAAAACCTTTCTAGATATCACACTTTCCTAGTAGAGGCTTTCAAACATTCATAATTTTTTGTTTCTGAAATGTATTAATGTCTGTGGCAGCCATTTTGGTTCACTCTCAACATCCACATAATCTAGATACAGTTTAGGCCAGTCATAATAATTTCACTCCTCCCCGGTGACGGGTGCAAGGATTTCAATGTATCCTCAATGTGGCCAATGAGATGTAAGAAAAAAAATTGATGGGGCCTTCTGGGACTCTTGTTTTCATTTATGTGATGGTAATAAAAACAAAGTCTTCTTTTTCCTCTAGTTATTTTGTATTTGGATCTAGTCTCTGATCCAAAGTCTCTGATATAATAGGTTTGAGCATGAAGTCAACACCAACGCTGGAAGAGTAAAGAGAAAGATTCTGGGTATTTACCGATGTCACTGAGCCATTTATTTATTTAACTTCGACTTCTTTCCTACGTGTACACAAACAATGTGAAGTTAATAATTTTCTAATTATTAAACCACTTTGGTTTAGGGTCTGCAGGCAAAAACAGTTTAACCATGTAATATCTGTCCCAGTCTTGGACTGTAAGCTCCTTTTGAGAAGACCCCATGACTGTTTTTACTCATCATTTTAATACTAGTGTCTAGCTCAGTGCCTGGTATATAATTTGAACTCATTAAATATTTCTTGAATAAATGGATAGATAAATTCTAATGATTTTCTGAAATAACTCCTGAGATACTGTTTTGTCTTTCTCTCTCTCTCTCTCTCTCTCTCTCTCTCTCTAACTACTGGCTACTCTTATTATCCATGAGGTCAGTTACTACTGTTTTTCAAAAGGCATAGTTTCACTCTGGTCATTTCCCTATGTATAAGTTATACTTATCTCTGTCCCTCTGAAATATGACAGTTAGTACAAGGTAAAATTCTTTTGTTGTTGTTTGGCCAGATAGAGAAGAATAGATTTATATTTTCCCTCAGTCTATAAAGATCAGGGGTTTATAAATAAAATAGTGCATGAGAATTGCTGTGAAGCTTTTAAAAAGTACATATATCTATGCAACATCCTCCCAAAGGCTGAGGTGGTAGATCTGGTGTGGTTTATACACAGGCATATTTACTTTTTCAGTATTCTATGAAGTAATTCTGATATGCCTCCAGGGATTAGATTCCTTGATCTATATACTAAACTTCTATTAACTTAAATTTGCATTAAAACTTAGGTGATCCTGTTGCATTAACTAGCCATCCAAAATATATTGTAGGCTGAAGAAAGAACATTGTTGTTGCTCCAAGAATTGGCAGATTGCAGAGAAAAGAGACATAGCTTCTGTTATTTAGAATACAAGGAATCAAAAACAGATTAATGAGAGAAACCTCTATGAAGGTAAATATTAACTCTAAGGACAAGATCTTTTCATCATTGTTTTCACTATTCTTGGTAACTAAACTTAGATTTTCTTCTTAGAGACCTGTTTCAACTCTCAACTCTCAGCTCATATGGTAGGAGTGGGGATAATCAAACCTGATCCAAAGGCAGATATATGGTGTTTTCAAGATAAATGAGAACACCCCATTCCTTTCACCAGAATGATGGGCTTAGTGACATGCATGTGGTGTAAATAAAGCCAGTGAAGTACAATATAAACTTTGCCAGGAACGCTCAAATGGTGGCTGCCACTCCTTCCCGCAGTTTTTGAAGTTGAGCCAATGTGAGATCCCAGGGCATGTGCAGCTATTTCACAAACTTGGGGGGGAAACCTGTCTGTAAGCAATGAAGCAGAACTGAGAGACCATGAGAAAGGAACAAGAGCCCAATGACATTGTTTTTGATCTCTATATCCTGCCATGCCTACAGCCTTTGCATTTTTCATTTAGTTGGGATAATAAATCACCATTTCACTTAAGACACTTTAGATCAGGTTTTCTGTTATTTGGAGCAGAGTCATAACTGGTCATAATTAATACAATGAAGAAGAACTTTTTAATTATTAAACATCCACACAAAAGGTAAAGCCACAGGAAATTTCAAGTTTCTAACCATTAAAAGATTCATATTCTGACATTAGGCAATTACTTGAAAGGAATGATTTAAAATGGACCAAACGTCAGAATGGTGATTGGTCTTGATGACATTTATGGGGCTGGGAAGCCAAGGGGTGATCCTAGGCAGCAGTAAGTCAAAAGGGAGGAAGGAGAGAATAATAAGGGGGTGTCCTTTGGCCCTGACCCATCTGTCTGATTCTGCTATTGCTAGGAGGATGTTGCAAATAATGGATACTTAAGGCAAGCAAATTATTTGCCAGGCACTGCTGGCACTAAGTGATTTAACTTGACTGATCTTATCTGAGTCAACTTAAGACCAGATTCAACTGGCTTACTGCCAAAATTGCTCTATGTACCTAACAGGTTGTGATGTTTCACAGAGATCATGCTGGATCAGCAGAAATTATTAATGATTTTGGCAGCCAACAGTTCTGTGAGGTATTAATGAAAACTATAGCTTTAAATAGCTTGGTGGAAAAATGCAATGGGGCAGAAGGGAATTGCAACGGGCTCCCTGAACGGTTCTGTTGATGTTACTGAGCAAATATAGCTCCTTGAGTTGTTTTTGTTTCATCAAAATCATGATACTCTTGAGTGTTGGCAAGGAAATATCAGGTAATGAGAATGCAGTGAACATGCCTTTCATCAGCTGAAAATCTTTAATTGTAATTGCAGCATGTAATGGTGTAATTAGTTGTCTAAGTGACAGGATAGGCTCAAATCTTTCCTAGTGTTTTGCAAAAAAAGGCCATTAAGTTTCCATAAACCTTTCTTCAAATGAGATGATGGGCAGGCAAAGATGGGAAAGGGTTTCATTTTTAACCCCATGAACTGAGCAGTCTCACAATTGGAAACGAGAAGAGGGTTTATGAAAGTAAAGAGAATAAATTATATGACTACTCAGATAACCATGGGTTCTTTAAAAAAAAAAAAAAAACAGAGGTTAAATAATAAGCACCATGTTTTAAACAACTCCCCCACACACACATGCACTTGTGCGCATGCTCTCTCTCTTTCTCTCTCTCTATATATGCATATGCAGCTATCTATCTACATATCTTTCTACTGCTCAGAGAAATCAAGGGATGTACTTAGGGTCGCATAGCTACTATGCTGTAGGAGCACATTGTAATTTCCTCCTAGGACAAAATCTTAGCCTTTGAGACTTCAAAGTCCATTATCTTGTCCTTAGAATGAGCTGCCTTCAACTCTCTTTAAACCTTTAAAATGCTGGTTCTCAAATTTCTATATGTATAGGAATTACAGAGAAGCTTGCTAAAATGTGAATTCCCATCAGAGAGAGATTTGAGTTGGTAGGGTATGGACGCACCTAGGAAATTTGCAAAGTAAACCAATTATTCAGGGAATTTTGAGGCAGGCATTCTTCAGGACACATAGCCTAGAATGTCTTTTACAGAACCCTGGTATGACAAAAGTCTGGGGATTTTTTATACAGGGAAACCATGCAATGAGGATTCTAGTGGTATCTTGATGACAAAGGACAACACATAAAATTACAGATTTATACTTAATCAAAACCAGTCACATAAAAAGCTCTAGGCTTTGCGGAGTTACATTAAAAAAAGAACATGGGGTCTCAATCACTAAACTCAAATTGCATTTGTAACTCCAGGACTGCTAGGAAAACAGCTTTTTCATCTGTACCTGTTACAGTGGAGAGGATTCTAGAATGAGCAGTTTGAATACAAGAACGTATTTTTCTTCATGAAGGAAGCAAATAATGCTCAGGGCAACTGTGCTTGATGGATGTGATAGTGAATCTTTTCTTTGTGTCTTCGCCTTATAAAATTAATCCTATCCTGTCTTTTAAACATATTATAGAAAATAGAAAGAAGAATAAAACAGAATCTGTTTTTCTAAATTAAAAAGCTTGAAAAGCCTCGCTTCTTTGTCTATCATAATGATATCATTGGATCACTGCCAAATCAGAAGCTATATAAATGATTGTTCTTAGATAATAGTCCCTTTTAGTAAAATATAAAGCCGCTTTTCCCAAAACTCATATCATGAGTTTCCAAACACAATAAATCCTAGTTTTCTAAAATAGATGTTTTATTTTAGAACCAATTTTACCTTAATTTTAACCATTGTCTGCTAAAGAATTATATCAATGAAACTCATATGCATTTCAATATTCTACAGCTATTACGATTGTGTAAAATCTACCATTTACTTAGAATTTTTCTAAAGTCATTAAGTTTAACGGGAAGGTTTATGAATCGCAAGCCTATGTTTTTGAAAATGCTGGTCCCTCAAAGATGTTTTTTTTTTCCTAAAAACATGTAAGTTTTCCATTTTATTCAAGAAACACAAAAGTGTTGCTGATAATTACTTTTATTCATAAAAATGCTTATGTAGAAATCTGTCTAGTACAGCAGAAAGTGTGCATTGTTGTAGCCTTATTTGGCCCTCATGACATTTTGGGTTTACCTTGCATAGAAAACGGAGAGATTTCAAGTGGTGAAGGATGGCTGCAGCTGGGAAGACAGAGAAGGGAATCTGGGAACAGCAAAACTTGACGCTTGTCCGGGCTTCTCAGTTAGTTGATTTAACACAGTAAAAATCTAGTACGCTCACTGATGACTGATGATACTAGTCCAATCTCTGCCTCTGTGTTTAGGCGGTTCTACTCTCAGAATGAGCATTTTCAAATTATTTGGTGTAAATAAAGATTTACAAGGCCATTAAAATGATTATGTTTCATTTCAGCTGTGCCATATTCACATAATGAATACAAGCTTTCTGTAGGGCTGGGTTTGAAACTTGACCATTCCACTGTGGGACTGTGGGCAAGTTACTTAACTTCCCTGAGCTTCAGTTTTCTCAGAGTAAAATGGGAATAACAATATTTATTTCTAAGACTTGTTCTAGAGATAAAATGACATAAAATTTGAGAACACCCGGTTAATATTAAACTTTTTTTTTTTTTTAATTTTGGAAGGCTAAAATAGGCGTTGATTTGCTGTTGGTGATATTTTGTTGTTGTTTTTGTTTTTCTGTGTGTTTTCATGAGGGTTTTTTTTGGGCATCATAGAAATTTTCATGTTTTTCCACATTTTTAAAAAGGTTTTATTTATTTGAGAGAGAAAGAGTGCAGGGGAAGGAGCAGAGGGAAAGGGACAAGCAGACTCCATGCTGAGCCCAGGGCTTGACACAGGGCTCCCTCTCAGGACCCCGAGATCATGACCTGAGCCAAAATCAAGAGTTGGACGCTCAACCATCTAAGCCACCCAGGAACCCCTCCACATATCTTTTTTACTTGCTTAAATGAAGTATCAAATGATCAAGACATTTTTTATTAATTTTTCAGTATTCTAATTTAAGAATCTAAGCTGTAATATAATCTAGGGTTTTGGGTATCTTCAAAGGGTGCTACAAACTCCACACATTTTAGAATCAGACCCACCTGGATTTCGCCCTTTTCTTTCCTTCTTTCGATTGATATTCACTCTCCTTTTTTCTTATTCCATTCCCTCCTCTACTTCTTTGAAAATTATGTTCTCTGTGTCTAATATTTTAATATTAATCCTTAATATTTTAACATTCATATCTTTACTTTTCTCTTGAACAATATAAAGAAAATAGTTAAGTGGATTTTAATGGCTACTCTCCACCAAAATTACAAGCAAAGTTTGTACAGCATTTGCATCTATTCTGCCCCCCCCCCCACCGGTAAATGGGACATTGGTTTTGCTGCTGCTGCTTTCCTTGTTGTTTTGTGCTAGTTTAGAATACGTTTCATGTTTATTTATATTTAGACACATATTTACAATTATCTTTACTTACCAGGATGCTTTCCATCTTAGATCTTCCATCTGGAACTATATTCATTCTTGCCTAAGTTACATATTTAAAATTTCATTTACTGAGGATCTGTTGATGTTAACTTTAATTTTTGTTTGTCTTTCAGTGTCTTTCCTTTGTCTGCTCTTGAAATAAATTTTTACTAGATACAGTTAGAATAGGCAGTTAGCTTCCAACAGGATACTTGGAGGTCAGGAATGAGGAGGTCATGGCCAGCTATGCGGAAGCTCAGAGGCCTGTCCTG
This sequence comes from Ursus arctos, assembly GCF_023065955.2. NCBI lineage: Eukaryota > Metazoa > Chordata > Mammalia > Carnivora > Ursidae > Ursus > Ursus arctos. The sequence continues at coordinate 4,646,350 of NW_026622852.1, forward strand.
ACAGCACTCCACAAGAAGCCAGATCAAACCAGACAGGCCCAAGATGGTGGATGCCATGACAGGAAACCCCTGACCAAATTAGTGGAAAATAGCACAAAACCCTGCTTCCCACCCCAAGTAATAAATATCCCGCCCCCTAGTTAACAATTGTCAATAAAATATGGAAACCCAATCCCCAGGGCATGCAGGTCTCTCTCTCTTCCCCCGCTCTCGAGGGCATTTCCTATTAGTCTTCACAACTTATTCATGACCTAGATTTTAAATCCTCTCTCTCACTCCCTGAGGAAGATCTAACTTATATTTAAACTGCAAAGCTCAAATTAAAGGCTCCCAAAACTCTAACCTCAAAAGGTTTCTGTACAGTCACTTTAGCTCTCAAACTTCCTACATTCATTCATATCCTCTACATATCCCTTCCTTTGTTTTAGCACAAAATATATTTTGCAATGCTTTTTTAAATTATTTTTTAATCATGGTGATCTCTTAACTTCCGCAAGTTCTTTTCCTGTCTTCTTTGCCCTCCTAGCAATGAGAATTTTATTTTTTTTCTTAATTGTCATTATGTTGGTTTTGACAAAAGAATTTTGGGTTATTTACATATTTGAAAATGTTTTATATTTGTATTCACAAATACTTTGCTTGACTTATGGGAGTCTATATACAAGTCTCTTATGGAAACTAATTGTCATGTGAAACACAGAGGTGCAGATATTTAGAGGCAGAAAAAATTTAGAGAGCACCCAGACCTAACAATCTGTGGGCGATGCAAAGGTTTGCCAATCCTGCATAATACCAGCTGGGACTTGAATCCAATATTGCTTGAATGTATTAATAAGGTCAATTTTATGTTTCTTTTCTATGTAAACCAAATGCTAAATATAAGGTAAGTTTGCTATATTTTATTTTGCCCTTATCTCTATTTCTAAACTTTTTTTTACAAAAATTCAAACCAGCTAAACAAATAGCCCAAACCCTCAAATAAGCTGGAGGTGGGAAATAGAAACATGAAATCCCTCAGGGAGGTATTAGCTAAGATAGCTACCGAGTAAGCAAAATTTAAGTCACAATAGTAAAGACTAGCAGCAGGGAAAGAACAGGTTCACAAATTAAACAAATATCATAGGGAGCGTCTGCATTTCTGACCAGCCAAGCAGAGGGGCCTGGTTGATAAGGTATGAGTTTCCCAAAGTCCCCAGCATGAGCCAGAGGAATTGGGCAAGATCGAGAGGTAGTAAAAGACCCCAGACTGAAGTATTACTCAAGACTTATAAATAATGACATTGCAACACACACCATGAATTTTCTAGAATACTCCTCATTTCATATATTCAGATCCATTTTATGTGTTAGAAGGATACACTGGAAATTCCAATATTGTATATATCTACTATATTGCCAAAACTGCTTCTAGAACATGGATATTCCTTCTCGCACTACATATTTCATTTTGAGGTTAAAAAAATGTGCTCAGTATCTGTAAAATAGCAAAATTTAGAGAAGAGCCGTTATGGCAGCAGCGATTATAAACTTCTTAAGTTCAATGCTACTCACTTACCTAAAAACGCATGGGAAGGAAAGTTAGGTGATTAATTATATACTCTAAGAGTGGGAGCATTTTTTAAAGCAAAAACCATAAAAAAAAATGAAAGATCACTCTATATTTATAAAAAGAAAGAAAAAACAAAATATATATTCACCCTAGTTTTAGTGACATTGAGTCTTATCACAACCTGAGAGAACTAAAATATTTCTTACATTTTCATTATATCTGAAATTCTCATAATTAGAGTCACTCATTTTGTACTCACTAATGTGGTACCACCTTGGAGTAGGATAATTTATTACTTTCCCATATTACATGTATTTACCTGATTATTCTATCAGCATTACTGTTAAAGTATAACATTCCAGTTTTAAGATGAAGGTGTTAGCTTTATAAGTTAATAAAATACTTAGCATTCTCTTCTATGACTTATGTCTCTTTATATTTTCCTATTTTTTAATATTTTCCTATTTTTTAAGTAAAATTAATGTGTTCAAGTATATGTAACCAGGTTTTAGAAACATGGTATCATGTTGTGCTACCTATAGAAAAAAGACCAAATGAGAAGTGGGGGAATTGAAAATCAAAGCATGCCTATTTACCTTTTTTGGCTCAGCACTGTGTAAAGTAGTATAGTCACATGGCTCTAAGAAACAAACTCCTACACCTGGTACTTTATTTGCTAAACCATTCGTATGTCACCATGTTGTCCTGAAGAAGTTCTGGAAGTTAGTGTTAAAACACTTGTTAGCTAGATTCTACTCCGTTTAAGATTATACAATATTGCACTATTTTTCTTTTAAGAAAAATATTATTTTAATCATAAATATTCACTATTTCTGTCAAAATGATTTTAAATGCCATATAGTGAATGCAATATGTTGCAACCAAAAACATCAAAGTAATGCAAATTAAAATGAGATGTAATTTTTTAGTAATTTTTTAAAATAACGACAGAATGGCAAAGATGCTCATAAGCAGTCTTCTAAGTGTAATCTTCCTGAGGGGTATATTCCGGGCTATCTCTTCTTCATAAATTCTCTATAGAAACCTGATCTCATACATTCCTATATTAGTTTTATATCTTTTATCCAGGATTTGCTTCTAAAATCTAAACTCACCTTTGCGGTTGTGACAGGTAACTGGACAACACAGCCCTTCTGGTGTGTCGCTAGCATATCTTGACATTCACTTGCCCTCAACAGAACTTTTGCTTTACCCATTAATTCTTCGTTTCTCCCTTTCCGTCAAACTCCACATCAAATGCTAAATCCTGCCATTTGAATCTTCTTCCTAACGACCAACTTTGTGTAGGTCAGCTTCTTGGTTTTAATCTCCAGTTCTCTTTCTTCTGTCTCATCTGTTTTCACCTAACAATAGGAGTGATCAAAATACCAACGAAGTATATAGTATATACTTCCATCTAAATCAAGTTGCTTCCCTGTTAAAAGATCATTCCTCATCCTCTGCACGAACAATGTTATCCAAACTCTCTTCAGTAGCTTATTTCCACAACTTTATTCTTTCTCCCTCTATTCCAGCTATACGATCTTCTTTCTTTGGGTCCTGATTTAAGACTTTTTTCATACTTCTTCTGACTGAAAACTCTTTCCTTCTCTTTCCATGACCAGATAGATCTTTCTTAGACTGAAGTCTCAGATTAAATTGTCACCTCATCAGAGAGGCCCTTCCTTCCTACGTCTTATTTGTTTCCTTGTGATCTAATAACACATCACAATCATCATATATGTGTGTTGATTCCCATGTTTTAGTCTCTCTTTCTTACTAGGCAATGCAAAGAGCCATGTCTACCTTGTTTATCAGTGAATTCTCAGAATTAAACATAATTAGGATCTCAATAAATATTTGTTGAAATAAATACCTGAATTATAACAGTAAACACAATTCAATATAACCCTCCTATAAAGCCCATTAGCAAACTGTTAAAAAATATTTCAAAATAGAAACAGAAATCAAGTCCTGGGGAGGGGGTGTGGCAGGAGCTAATTCTACCTATAGGTGAGTTTGTTGTTGATGCCTGTGTCACCAGCTACACCCCAAGACCTGACCTTTACTGCCTACCTGCTTGTAATCACAGACCTTTGTCCCATTTTTCCTTAAGTTCTTTCCAGCTTATCTTTTAACTCAGGCAGATGAAACCCAATACCACTGCCTGAGTGATGGAAACTGCCCTGACAAGACCTGCAGGCATCCCAGACCACCTAGACCAGTCTGAGCTTAACTTCTGACTCACGCCTGAGCAGATGGACCATGGAGTGACCAACAACTACCTTTGCCTTATTATAATACTAAAATCTCTGCCAAGGAGGAGCATAAGTCTCATTTACACAACATACAATGTATATACAGGTATGTTTCCTTAAGGCTCATGCACAACCTTATGACCACTTCTACATACAATGACAGGGATCCCCTTTTAAAATATTCATCCTAACTGTGAATAAAAGAAAACCATCCACCCTCGCTCAGGGAGTCACAGCTTTGCAAGTTATTCCTGGTGATTCTTATTTGCTGCAAATAAATTTTACTTTGTGTGACAACTCCACCTGATATAGTTTCTATTTGCAACTCGCCAAGAGGGAACCCATGCTAGTTTGGTTACACTTGTTTGTTTGTATTAGAATATTAATACTAGGAGGAGTTAAGATGGCAAAGGAGTAGGGGACCCCTTTTTCAGCCGGTCCCCTGAGTCAAGCTGGATAAGTACCAGACCAGCCTGAACATCCACGGAATCAGCCTGAGACACAGGAAGATACATCTGGATCTCTACAAATGAACATCTCCAGCGCTGAGTATTGAGGTACGAAGCGGGGAGCCGTGAAACCGTGCACAGATATCGGAAGATAAACGGAAGGGGGAGAGAGCCGCTGCGTTCAGGCGCCGGGAAGCAGTAGCCACATGCACGGGGGAGCGGGCAGACTCGTGGACCGGCACCACAAGAGGGCAGACTGATACTGTGAGCCAGGGAATGTGCGCGACCAGACTGAAAACCGGAGCTCCGGTGTGCTCAATGGAACCAGACTGAGACAGGGAGTTCCGGGAGCGCACAGGGGTGGCTGACAGCTGGCGGTGTTAGAAACACAAAGGACAGAGACGCGCCGGCCCTGGAAGTGAGAGCTGGGACGCCGGCTGTGGGGCGCACATCCCGGGACGCTGCAGGGTTGAGCAGAACCAACAGTAACAGAGTTAAAGTGGCCAGAACATCAGTGGAGAATGGTCTGCGATCCCTCTGTCCTGTGACAGAGGCTGAGATTAGGCCACTGCTGCTCTGACTCTCAGAAGAGGTACAGCAAACTGCCAGGGAAAGCCGCCAGAGAACAAAAGCCTGGAAATACTGGCTCACAGTGTGCCCATCCCCATCCCCCCTCGCAGGGGACTTGGAGACTCTACCCAAACAGGGTTGCCTGAGTATCGGTGTGGTAGGCCCCTCCCCCAGAAGGCAGGCTGAAAAATCAAGAAGCCCACATCCCTAAGATCCCTATAAATCAAGGGCGCACGGCCTGGGTCACGGTCAATAATTTGGGCTCTGGACAACCCTGCAACCTCTCCTCATCAGAATGACAAGAAGGAGAAATCCCCCCCAGCAAAGAAAAGACAATGAGTCTGTGGCCTCTGCCACAGAACTAATGGATATGGATATAACCAAATTATCAGAAATGGAGTTCAGAGTAACAATGGTCAAGATGATGTGTAGACTTGAAAAAAGTATTAACGAAAATGTTAATGAGAATATAGAATCTCTAAGGGCAGAAATGAGAGCGAATCTGGCAGAAATTAAAAATTCTATGAGCCAAATGCAGTCAAAACCAGAGGCTCTGACAGCCAGGGTGAATGAGGGAGAAGAACGTATTAGCGAATCGGAGGATGGGTTAGTAGAAGAGAAAGCTAAAATAGAATCTGAGCTCAAAAAAATCCCATCCAAAGAATGTAGGTTACAGGAGATTACTGACTCAATGAAACGTTCCAAAGTCAGAATCATCGGCATCCCTGAGGGGATGGAGAAAAACAGAGGTCTAGAAGAGATATTTGAACAAATTGTAGCTGAAAACTTCCCTAATCTAGCAAAGGAAACAAGCATTTGTGTCCAAGAGGCAGAGAGAACCCCTCCCAAGCTCAACCACGACAAATCTACGCCACGTCACATCATAGCACAATTCGTAAATATTAGATCCAAGGATACATACAGTATTGAAAGTGGCCAGGGCAAAGAAATTTCTCACGTACCAAGGCAAAGGTATCAGAATTACATCAGACCTGTCTACACAGACCTGGAATGAGAGAAAGGGTTGGCGGGGGGCATTTTTAAAACTCTTTCAGAGAAAAACATGCAGCCAAGGATCCTTTATCCAGCAAGGCTGTCATTCAGAATTGATGGAGAAATAAAGACCTTCCAGAATCACCAGTCATTGACCAATTTCGTAACCATGAAACCAGCCCTACAGGAGATATTAAGGGGGGTTCTATAAAAGTAAAAGGCTCCAAGAGTGATACAGAACAGAAAGTCACAGCCAATACAAACAAAGACTTTACTGGCAACATGGCATCGTTAAAATCATATTTCTCAATAATCAGTCTCAATGTAAATGGCCTAAATGCTCCCATAAATTACACAGGTTTGCAGATTGGATAAAAAGACATGACCCATCCATTTGCAGTCTACAAGAGACTCATTTTGAATCACCAGTCTGGAAGTGAGGGCTGGGACCGTCTTTCATGCCAGTGGACCTCAAAAGAAAGCTGGGGTAGCAATTCTCATATCAGATAGATTGGATTTTGAACTAAAGACTATGGTTAGAGACGAAGAAGGGCACTATATTATTCTTAAAGGATGTATCCAACAAGTGGATATGACAATTATAAATATATATGCCCCCAACAGGGGAGCAGCAAGATACACAAGCCAACCATTAACCAGAATAAAGAGACATATAGATAAAAATACATTAGTAGTAGGGGACCTCAACACTCCACTATCAGCAATAGAGCACCGGAACAGAAAACCAACATAGAAACAAGAGCTTTGAATGCCACACTCGATGAGTTGGACCTCATAGATATATATAGAACACTACACCCCAGAACCAAAGAATACTCATTCTATTCTAATGCCCACGGAACATTCTCAAGAATAGACCATGTTCTGGGACACAAAACAGGTCTCAACTGATACCAAAAGACTGAAATTATTCCCTGCATATTCTCAGACCACAATGCTTTGAAATTGGAACTCAACCACAAGTAAAAATTTGGAAGAAACTCAAACACTTGGAGACTAAGAACCATCCTGCTCAAGAATGATTTGATAAACCAGGAAATCAAAAATCAATTTAAACAATTTGTGGAGACCAACGAGAATGAAAACACAATGGTCCAAAACCTATGGGATACTGCAAAGGCAGTCCTCAGGGGAAAATACATAGCCATCCAAGCCTCACTCAAAAGAATAGAAAAATCTAAAACGCAGTTTTAATATTCTCACCTCAAGAAGCTGGAACGGCAATAGAGGGACATACACAATCCATGCGCGAGGAAGCAGTTGACCAAGATTAGAGCAGAAATCAATGAATTAGAAACCAGGAGTACAGTAGAGCAGATCAACAGAACTAGAAGCTAGTTCTTTGAAAGAATTAATAAAATTGACAGACCACTGGCAAGACTTATCCAAAAGAATAGAGAAAGGGCCCAAATTAATAAAATTATGAATGAAAACGGAAAGGTCACAACCAACACCAATGAAATTGGGAGGATTATTAGAAAATTTTATCAACAGCTTTATGCCAATAAATTAAGCAATCTGGAAGAGATGGAGGCCTTCCTGGAAACCTATAAACTACCAAGACTGAAACAGGAGAAATTGATTTTTAAACGGCCAATTAATTATGAAGAGATTGAAACAGTGATAAACAACCTTCCAAAAAACCAAACTCCAGGACCAGACAGTTTTCCTGGGGAATTCTACCACACATTCAAAGAAGAAATAATACCTATTCTCCTAAAGCTATTTCAAAAAATAGAAACAGAAGGAAAGCTACCAAACTCATTCTATGAGGCCAATATTACCTTGATCCCCAAACCAGGCAAAGACCACATCAAAAAGGAGAATTACAGACCGATTTCCCTCATGAACATGGATGCCAAAATTCTCAACAAGATCCTGGCTAATAGAATCCAACAGTATATTAAAAGAATTATCCATCATGACCAAGTGGGATTCATCCCTGGGATGCAAGGGTGGTTCAACATTCGCAAATAGATCAGTGTCTTAGATTTTATCCAGAAGGAAAAAGCCAAAAATCATATGATTCTTCCAATAGGTGCAGAAAAAGCATTTGACAAAATACAGCATCCTTTCCTGATTAAAACCCTTCAGAGTGTAGGGATAGAGGGTACAGTCCTCAATCTCATAAAAACCATCTATGAAAAGCCTATAGCGAATATCATTCTCAATGGGGAAAAGCTGGAAGCCTTTCCCTTAAGATCAGGAACACGACAAGGATGCCCACTCTCGCCACTATTATTCAACATAGTACTAGAAGTCCTTGCAACAGCAATCAGACAACAAAAAGGGATAAAATTATCCAAATTGGCAAAGAAGAAGTCAAAATGTCTCTCTTCACAGATGACATGATACTCTATAAGGAAAACCCAAAAGAATCCACGCCCAAACTATTAGAAGTTATAGAGCAATTCAGTAATGTGGCGGTTACAAAATCAATGCTCAGAAATCAGTTGCATTTCTATACACAAATAACGAGACTGAAGAAAGAGAAATTAGGGAATCCATTCCATTTACAATAACACCAAAAACCATACATTACCTTGGAATTAACCAGAGATGTAAAGGATCTATATTCTAGAAACTATAAATCACTGTTGAAAGACATTGAAGAAGACACAAAAAGATGGAAAAATATTCCATGTTCATGGATCGGAAGAATTAACATAGTTAAAATGTCTATGCTACCCAGAGCAATCTACACTTTCAATGCTATCCCGATCAAAATAACAATGACATTTTTCAAAGAACTGGAACAAATAGTCCTTAAATTTGTGTGGAACCAGAAAAGGCCCCGAACTGTTGAAAAGGAAAAACAAAGCTGGGGGCATCACAATGCCAGATTTCGAGCTGTACTACAAAGCTGTGATCACAAAGACAACATGGTACTGTCACAAAAATAGACACATAGACCAATGGAACAGAATAGAGAACCCAGAAATGGAACCTCGGCTCTTAAGGCAACTGATCTTTGATAAAGCAGGAAAAAATATCCGGTGGAAAAAAGACAGTCTCTTCAATAAATGATTCTGCAAAAATTGGACAGCTACACGCAAAAGAATGAAACTTGACCACTCTCTCACACCATACACAAAGATAAACTCCAAATGGATGAAAGACCTCGATGTGAGACAGGAATCCATCAAAATCCTAGAGGAGAACATAGGCAGCAACCTCTACGACATCGGCCAAAGCAACATTTTTCATGACACATCCCCAAAGGCAAGAGAAACAAAAGATAAAATGACTTATGGGACTTCATCAAGATAAAAAGCTTCTGCACAGCCAAGGAAACAGTCAAAAAAACTAAGAGACAGCCCACAGAATGGGAGAACATATTTGCAAATGATACTACAGGTAAAAGACTGGTATCCAAGATCTACAAAGAACTTCTCAAACTCAATACACAAGAAACAAACAAATCAAAAAATGGGCAGAAGATATGAACAGATACTTTTCCAATGATGACATACAAATGGCTAACAGACACATGAAAAAATGTTCAAAATCATTAGCCATCAGGGAAATTCAAATCAAAACCACACTAAGATACCACCTTACGCCAGTTAGAATGGGAAAAATTGACAAGGCAAGAAAGAACAATTGCTGGAGAGGATGTGGAGAAAGGGGATCCCTCCTACATTGTTGGTGGGAATGCAAGTTGGTACAGCCACTAGCCACTCTGGAAAACAGTGTGGAGGTCCCTTAAAAAGTTAAAAATTGAGCTACCCTATGACCCAGCCATTTCACTACTGGGTATTTACCCCAAAGATACAGACGTAGTGAAGAGAAGGGCCATATGCACCCCAATGTTCATAGCAGCTTTGTCCACAATAGCTAACTCGTGGAAGGAACCGAGATGCCCTTCAACAGATGACTGGATTAAGAAGTTGTGGTCCATATATACAATGGAATACTACTCAGCTATCAGAAAGAACAAATTCTCAACATTTGCTGCACCATGGACGGCACTGGAGGAGATAATGCTAAGTGAAATAAGTCAAGCAGAGGAAGACAATTATCATATGGTTTGTCTCATCTATGGAACATAAGAACTAGGAAGATTGGTAGGGGAAGAAAGGGATAAAGAAAGGGGGTAATCAGAAGGGGGCATGAAGCATGAGAGATTATGGACTCTGAGAAACAAACTGAGGGCTTCAGAGGGGAGGGGGTCGGGGAAGGGGATAGGCTGGTGATGGGTAGTAAGGAGGGCACGTATTGCATGGTGCACTGGGTGTTGTACGCAACTAATGAATCATCGAACTTTACATCAAAAACCAGGGATGTACTGTATGGTGACTAACATAATATAATAAAAGAAAACATTAAAAAGAAAGAATATTAACACTAGGATTTTTTTCTTCCAAAGTGTTGAATTTAATTAACTCTTTAAAGGAGGATGTATGTACCCCACTTGAACACCAGCCACACCACTTCTTATCTTCAATTCTCTGTTGCTGTCACTTTACACTTTTATATTACTTGTCCGGAAGACTTTTCCACTATTGAATAAAGTTAATCCATTTAATCTAGCTATTCTAAGAATCAAATCTAAAAATAATACCAACTGCCAGAAAAGATCTAACATAAAAATGTTTATCAAAGCACTATTTATGTTAATAAAAATTTTTCAAAATCTAAATTTCCAAAAGGTATGTTTGAAAACTTCATTATTATATTGAAAATGATTAAAGGAATTAAAGAAGCAAGATAAAAATCAATATAATCACAACTAGTTTTCCAAAATACTTCTTAAAGAAAACCATTTGAGGAAAAGTTTGGAATAAAAAAATGCCAGGAAGAGTGGTTTATTTTTGTGTGGTAGCTCTATAAGTTATTTTTCCCATTTCTTTCCAATATATATGTACATGATATAAATAATGTAAATTTATATATGTATATAAATAAATAATGGAAAAGTTGACTTAAATACGTGTTGATGGATAACATCTATCTGTTTAATCTGGGGGTTTTAATTATTTAATTATATTGCCTTATCTTTCAGATGGTGAAACAGAATTTTGTTAACATAATATGATCTTGGTCTTGAAGGATAAATAGTCATTTTTCAGGCACATAATGAGGAAAGACTTTGCCAAAACTGGGTATTGCTCCTACAGAAATACATCAGACTTAAGTATAAAAGGTGTATTCTCACATATTGTTAGAAGATGTAAAATATGTGGAAGCAGTGATTTCCTAACATGGCAGAGCTATTTCCAACCTGCTACCTCTACCTGGGACTGGAATTAGAATACCTAGACATGAGTCCTGGCTCTGCTGTATATCCACTGAATCAGAATGTAAATGCTATTTAGAATCTCTAAAAATATTTTCAGCTTCATTTGTAAATAAACTATGGATAGTAATGGGAGATCTGTGTCAAAAGAATCCAATAAGTATAATAATGTAACAATATTACAAATTTCTCTAGCATATCACATTTTTCAAAATGCAGTCGTATACATGTATATTTTGACAGGAATTTATTAGAATGAATTAATGGAAATTACATATAATTGACTAAAACATAAATAATATCTATGTTTACATTTACAATGGATTGTATACAATAGATAGTAATCCAATTTAAAAATGTAGTTATAATATCAATAAAATTATATATTTTCTATATAAGGGAAATATATGTATACATTTACACATAAATGTGTGATATAGAGCTATAAATATGTTTCACTTATAAATTATTATTAAATATTTGTAAACATGAGTAAATTTTCTGTGTATAAATTATGCAGATGATTTAGTTGAAATTATGCAAATAATTCTTCTTCACAAAAATACTGTAAGGATTACTACTTCCATTGTAAAGAAACTTAGTAAGGAAACGGAGGCTGAAGGAAAGTTAAATAAGATCCCCATGGTCAACTGGGATAGTTGAGTCTTACACTTTTTCCATCACCAAACCATCAACTCATATGTAAAAGATACATTGGTACCAAATGAGAATAAGCTTTGAAAATTATTATTGCAATATAGATTTCACATTATTTATAACAGCAATAATATATTGTTTTTCTACTTTTTAATTATATCTGCTTAAAGATTGTCTGCTTTATTACCAGTATTTCCTTGTTATACTATATGTTAACTTGGTTTGAAGCCTTTTATTCTCTCCCCACACTTCATGTCTCTGAATTTTTTTTTAACTTCCCTGCTCTCACACCAACATTCCAACCAATAATCTGAGATAAAATATGTGAAAATGATCATTGTCATGATTATATGTAATGGTGGTTTCCTTTTAGATTTTAGAGACTGCTCTCAGACTGTGTAATAAACCCTTGCGTCTCCTCTTTAAAGGAAGTAAGAAAGTTTGTAGTTTATTGACATCGAAATCTGGGGAAGCTGACCACTATAATCTCACTAGGCTCCCTCCAACTCCTTTATCGCCTAGCTGGAATGAGACAAATTCTGAACTATTTGAAGGTAAATTCAAGGTCTTCTACTTTCTGTCTTAGCTCAGGCTGCTGTAACGAAATACCATAAACTGGACAATTTATAGACAACAACAGTTTCTTTCTCACTGTTCTGGAGGCTGGAAGTCCAAGATCAGAATGCCAGCACGGTGGGTTCTGGTGAGAGCCCTTTTCTTAGCTGCAGATGGCCAACATTGTATTCTCATTTGGTGGAGAGCAGAGCAAGCAAAGTCTCTCATGACTCATGTAAGGATACTAACCTCATTCATGATAGCTCCAACCCCTATAAAGTCATCTAACCCTACTTACTTCCAGAAGGCTCCTCTACTAATACCATCACATTGAGGCATAGTGTTTCAACATAGGCATTTCAACATTTAGTGCATAACACTTTCTGTCTCTGACCAGAGGGGGGAAAAATGGCACTTTTAAGGTGCTCAATATGTTTTTTTGTTTTGTTTTGTTTTGTTTTTGCTTAAATGTACTCCTAGCCACAGTTTCTCCTTTATGAGGAAATAAATGTTCAATATGGACTCTATCCAAGCTCCGGCCTTCACTTAGAAATTTCCCCATCCTCAGTTTCTACTTAAACACAAAATAATGATTTGTAGTTAGTAAATATGCAATTCCTTTAGCAAATTTAGAATTTTTTTTTCAAAATGCAAAAGAAGATTCTGTACCTTTAATTTAGAGAAACATTAACAAAACAATCAACAGCTTGAGATTTCATCATTAATGGGTTTGCTAGTATGCTGCTTACCTGTTTTTATAGTTTGAAACTATACGTAATAGCATGAGAAAATGTTTACTCAGATACCATGTTATAAATTAGTGGAAGGAATTAGCAATCCAAATAAAAGCTTTGACTCTCTTTCTCTCTCCAAAATAAACAAATACATCTTTTAAAAAAGTGGGGTGCCTGGGTGGGGCAATCAGTTTTACTGTCCCACTCTTGATTTTGGCTCAGGTCGTGATCTCAGGGTCATGAAACTGATCCCTGCTTTAAGCTCTGCACTCAGTGTGGTCTGCTGAAGACTCTTTCTCCTTCTCCCGCTGCCCCGCCCCCCCACTCTCTCTCTCAAATAAATAAATAATTCTTTAAAAGCTTTGAAATGGTTTGCTTACAGAAACCAAGACCAGTGCTGGAACTTAGTGTTTTGGACATTACCAACATTTTACTCTTTGATACACTTACAGGGTTCCCCCCTGCCTTAAGGGATTGGTTTTGAAGGACTATTAACTAAGGACACATGGTATTTGAAATGATAAAGACAAATTAGACTTCTCCTCTTGCTTCTTTATAAAAACCTTAAAATCTATTATTTTCATAGAAGACTTATTTAAATGGTGTTTTTGGTAATTTTTATTATATATGAACTTTTTTATTTTTGCTTTGATGTAGCTAGGATATTATAAACCTCACTTAGAACATGATGAAAGGAAGGTTAGGGTTACAAAATTGAAATCTTACAAGGCCACAGTCTTAGATCAAAGACTTCAGCTGAAAATAATGGGCTGGTTCTGATAATTCATTCTTATAAAGGAATACACTTTTTATCCAACCCCAGGCTACATTATATTGCTTCTTTGCAATATCACATAAGTAGGCTGGTAATAGCACTGGAAGATTTTTAATAACCCTATTGTCCCCTAATCTTAATATTTGCAGTAAGAGTGAGATTTTATAAGAATACTAAAATGTGGCGTGTATAATTTCATGATGGGGAGTAGCATGCTTAATACTCTTCAAAAAATGTTAATGCTTGAAATAAGTAATGATTTCAATATGAGCAATGTGTTAATTATATTTACACACATATGTCTAAGTATATACTTGCAAATAAATTATACACACAGACACACAAAGCATAAGAAATTCATAATAACACCATATTTAACTGGTAATTACTTATCCATTATAAACAATATTAAGAACACAGAAATAAACAAAAAACAACACCTGAGCATTCCAAATAAATTGTGCAAAACTCTTTTGTTAATGATAGCAAATATTCATAGCAAAGTTCTCCATCCCCAAGTTTGGTTATCTACCTTTTTAGTCCTCAGCAGGTTAAGATAATCTGTATGGGGCTGGCTAGAGGCAGGTGCGATATCAAAAGCAAGATATTGTCAATTGAGATCTGCACACACTCAATTATGTAGCATGCATATACACATCAGGCTTGGTGCTGAGTATAGAATAAATGACTTACTCCCATCACAGATTGTAAAAACATCCCTATAATAAAACCTAAGATAAAAATGATCATACCACTGACCAAGAAATCCTTAAATGGTTTCATAAAGTTTTCTTTAAAATGAGGATATGTACATATTTAAGAATAATGTTTTTGCACAAATAGTTTATTTTTTTTTTTAATACAGCTTGTGTATATATCTGAAAAGTTTGCTTAGTCCCTCTGAGGTAGGGATATTTACTCTCTGAAAAAAATTTTTATCTTTAGAATGGGGATCATAACACCCATTTTACAGCATTGCTATAAAAACTAAATGATCAAGAGACTGAGAAGACAAGCAACAAACAAGGAGGAAATATTTGCAAAAGACATATCTGATAATAGTTGCTATCCAAAATATACAAAGAAGTCTTAAAACTCAACAATAAGAAAATGAACAACCCTATTAAAAATAGAGAAAAGATCTGAACACACACTTTATTGAAGAAGGTATACAGGTAGAAAATAGGTATATGAAAAGACATTCAAAAAATCATGTATCATTAGGGATTTGCAAATTAAAACAATTAGCTACCTCTACAAACCTATTAGATTGGTGAAAATGCAAAACAGTAACAATAACAGTAACAATGCTGATGAGGATGTGGGGCAATGGGAATCTCTATTCACTGCTGGTGCTAATTCACAATGGTACTGCCACTTTGAAAGATAATTTGGCCATCATTTACACAAATAAACATATCCTTAACACAAATTCCAGCATCTGCACTCCTAAGTATTTGTTCAAATGAGTTGAAAACTGTATCCATATATAAACCTGCACAGAACTTTTTAAAGCAACTTTGTTAACAATTGCTGAAATTTGGAAGCAACCGAGATGCCATTCAGTAGGTGAATGGAGGAATAAACTGTACATCCAGACAATGGAATACTATTCATTACTAAAAATAAGTAAACTATCAAGCTATGAAAAGACCTGGAGGAATCTTAAATATAGATTACTAAGTGAACAAAGACAATATGCTTACTGTATTATTCCAATGACATGACATTCATGGGTGAATAATGTCTATGGGAACCGTACTTTCCCCTCAAGTTTCTGGTGAAACTAAATATTCTCTAAAAATATAAAGCTTATGATCTAAAAAAATCAGAACAGTATGCCAAAAATTTAGCCCTATGTTTGGTGTCTAGTGTGCACTGAATAAATGACTATTGTGTTGGTTAATCATGCTGAATCCTAGAAACCTAGCAGAGAGCCTGAAATGTAATAGAGACTTGGAAAATAATTTGACTGACCAAATGACCAAATCTAACCTTCCAGCTATTCCATGACAATAGAAAAAAATAATAATAAAATGAGATAAATACTATCAACAATACAATAAAAATTGACATGAATTAATGATTTCAAAGTTTTGCACTTCAGAAAATCACTAACCAAAGTCACAGTTTGCTGAGAACTTAATGCTTGGTTTTTTTTTTTTTTGGCTATTTTTTAAAAAGCATACTACACAGAAGATATTTAGAACATACATGACATAAGACCATAAGGCTTGTCACACAGCTACAAACCAATGGACCATAATCTTCCCTTTGATAGTGATTGACACAGTATGCCTTAAAGTAAGACAAATCCACAAACCCTCTCTAAAGCACTTAATTGGGCAGTGAACTATAATATGGTGGGACAGTTTTCTCCATGACCTAAAGAGAAGATGGGACCTGATTTTTGTTACATATTTAATCCAGGCAAGTGGAATGCATTTGACATTCATGCTTAATTTCCTTTTGAATCTTGCCAAATTATTGGCTTCCAAAAGACTTCCAACATTATTTTTGCAAGATCACAACAATTCTCTTACATGTTACAGGTGTTGTTATCTTTTCATTTAATGACAGTTACTTCAACATTATTTAAAGGAAACAACCTATCCAACCAGATTAGAATGTCTGAGGCAATGGAAAAACCTGACCTCAACTGTTTATTTTTTTAAAATATATAGCATTTTAAATTAACATAGATGGGTATTTGCCTTTCATTTGTTTGGCCTGTTAAATGCTAACAACATGCTTGTACTTCAAAAAATTCTGTATTCATAACCAGACAAAGGGAGATAGCAGATAGATTAGAGAAGTACCTGAGCCTAAGATCATAAAGGTTTGGGGACGTATTTTAAGTGAGATTGGAAGCCATTGGAGGGTTCAGAGTAGAGGACTGACATGGTCTGATTTAACAAGATCATCTGTTTTTTGTGGAGAATAGACTGCAGGGAGTCAGGATATAAGGAAAGGTGCAAGGAAGAAAACAGGTTAAAATGTTATTTCAGTGTCCGAGCATGGAATGCCAGTGCCCTGGGTTGATGAGTGTAGAAATGGTGTGAATGGTGGGATCTAGAAAATTATTTGACAGTATCTCTAGTGTGAAACGTGAGTTGTACTTGAATGTGGGATCTAGGCAAAAGAGAAGCCAAGATGAAGATGTAACCCCAGTATGTATTATGTTTCTGAAACTGATAGTTACACTAATATGAACATATACATAAGCATTCCAAGAAATTGTAATTTCTTAGTTCATCTGGGAGATGACAAATAACATTTTATCAGGATCTTAAAAATATTTACAGGTTCTTCAGCTTCAGATATTTGAGTATAAAATGCAGTGATTTCTAGTGTTTCACTTGCTCCTATTCCAACATACACACAGATTATGCATAGAAAACTAACAATCTTAGCACAATTCAAATAACCACCAACTACAAGCTTTTCCCTCCTTTCCATTATAATAGTCAGAGCCTGGATTAGAAAATTCTACTTTTGTCAATGCCAGAATCCATTATCTTCTGATCATTGTGTCATGTTTACACAGTGACTTTCCATAACTAAGACTTAAAAAATAACTTCATGAACAGCTTCATAGGGAAATCATGTTTTATTCAGGTAATTATCTACTGTTCAGTTTTGTTGCTAAAGCATCATCATATAACTTTCCCCAAAGAAATACAGTTTCTTATTTTCAAAAGAAAAATCCAAACACTAATATATTAAGCAATTTTCCTGTATGTGGAAGTCAAAATTAAATATTATATGTATGCTATATATTTTCAGTGGGAAGCTGTCCAGATTTTCCTTTTTTTTTTTTTTTTTTTTGAGAGAGAGAGAGAGAATGAGCACATGAACGGGGTGGGGGGTTGGGCAGAGGATGAGGGAGAGAATCCCAACCCAGATGTTTTAACACATCAAGATGAGCCAGTTCTTTTCTCACTTCTACATACACCATTTTCTAATTAAGACTCCATGTTACATAAATAATAATTAAAACTAATTATGTAAAACTACTGTCCAGTAACCAAAAAAGTAGTATTTTATTTATTTAAATTCTTTTAAAGTTTTTCATTTATTTATTTGTCAGAGAGAGAGAGAGAGACAAAGTGCAAGAGCATGAGTGGGGTGGGGGAGGTGTGAGGGGGAGAGGAGAAGCAGGCTCCCTACTGAACAAGGAGACCAATGCAGGACTAGCTTCCAGGACCCTGGGATCATGACCAGAGCTGAAGGTGGATGCTTAACCGACTGAGCCACCCAGGAGCCCCCTCCCCCCAGTAGTATTTTAAAAACCAGTGCTTCAAATGAATTAAACTAACTCTATGTTTTAAAACTGATACACTATATTCAGTCTTATCTCACTCTTTTTCAAATGTTTTTCAAATCATATCTTTTTAATGCTTCAATGTAGAAGCAATCTTATTTTCTATGGACAAATAATGGCAACCCTTTAACAATTCTACTAAGCCATGGTATCATTAGATATGTGGAATGTTTATGGCTTACTCTATCAACACAGAATAGTATATATGGGTTTATTTGTTTATATTTGTCTTTTCAGCCCTGCAAGCTCCATGATAAGAAAAACATGGCTAACTTGTTTAGCACTATTCAATCTAGGTTCTTGCCCATAGTACTAGCCATACACTAAAGTTTGAAGGAGAGGAGTGATATGATCCGATTTATATTTTAATCATCTAAGGAAAAATGAAATGAAGAAAGGGAAGAAAAGAAGGAGAGGAAGACAGAAGGAGGGAAAGATGGAGATGAAAGGAAAGGAGAAAGACCCTCTGAGAATCAGGAGATCTGAATGTTTGTGTCACCCCAGGTATTAAACAGCTAATTTATTTTGAACTATGGTTATGCCAGTGCAATGGTGAATCTATCTGAACTCTCAAGTTCTTATAGATTTTAGGAGTTTTTAATACTACCTAGCAATACACAAACACATGAACACAAAACACACAGAAAAACATATAATATATACATAATATATAATTCCTGATTTAATCTAAAGTATATCAATGCCTGATTTTACAAAAGTTGTCAAATACTGCCCTTCTACATAATAAATTATAAAGTAGTATTCGTCTATGTGAGAGTAAAGAACTGTAGCATTCTTAATACCTCATACAATTATAAAATATCTTCAAAGCCTGGGAAGGTAAGGTCTCTGTTCCAGTATTTACATATATTATTCCTGAACCCTCTTACAGAGGATCAAAACAAACCTATTACCTAATTATTATGAAAGTGACATTCAACTCTTTGTGTGGTAGAAAAAGAAAACTATTCAAATATATACCTTAGATAGTTAAATTGGAAAACTGCAGCTGCGTTTCCCGAAGGAATGTAATCATGATTTTATTTGCACCACATTACTGCTACAACAGCAATAGGCTTCTCTTTAAGAGAAAACATTCTGTGCTATAAATAAGCAATAACGTATGGAGAAAACCATCAACAAGGATATGAGAGCTGAGTTTTGCGATGGTATTCCTTATTATTTTGCACCATATGAAGCAATAGTGTTTTCTTCCTCTGTTAAAATATCTGCATAATATCAGTGTGAAAAGGCTGGAAAAATATTTTCAATCACCACTTCAATCATCACTTCTTTGTGTAAAGAAAATACGCTCCATACAAAGTAAGATTCTAAAAAGACAAAGCAAAATGTCCAAGATGACTAGACCACACATGTCTACTGAAGACTTGTTCTTTTTCAGAATTCATAAATTAATCCATACATGAGACTGCACCAAAGCATTAAAACCACTTGGGTCTTGGTATCCTCAGGTGATGCTCATTGTAGTCTACCTCGTTCCATAGTTTGCTGTATGCATGTTTTGTCTCTCACTTGACTGTGCGGTGCTTGAGTGCAAAGACTTTTAGTTGTGTTCATTTCTATTGAAGTCATTATCATTAGGATCAATAGATCTCATTCACTTTAATCAAGGCAACAATCAAATTTACTTTTCCCCTTTATTTGTGAGTTTGATCATTTCGTAAAAAGTTCACATCCCATAATTCCTATCTAATTTGGAGATACATAAACAGCAAAATTTGATATTAAAAAACAAAAGCTAACACATTTGTTTATAAATGTAGGTATTGGAACTAGCAAAGGTATCATAATCGAAAGCTCAGAATTGAAATTAAATGTTGGAGTGGGTTGATATCATTAATCCACTTCTCTCTTTCCATCTCTGCTGTACTCAACAATATCGTGTGAGGGAAATACTTATTTTGAAACAGGATTAGAAAATTATGATGAATAATATACAAAAGTATAATACAACCATTATAATATTATAAATATTTATGAATGAACTTACTAGGTATATTAATAAACTTGATTTCATAGCAATACTTAGTAAGGACAGATAGTTCAACATAAGCAAAAAAAAAAAGTGACAACATCATCTCAGTAAGATATGTTTTAAAATACAAATTCAGCCCACACTGGTAGAAACGATCATCCATTTAACTTATCTGTCTTGTCATAGATATTTCAAACGTAAGCTAAACAGAATTATACTTCTACTCCTAAGAAATCCCCACACCAATCTTACTATATTAATAAATGTCACCATTCAATCTGTTTGTTGAAGTAAAAGCCATGGGCATTATAACTGGACTGTCTCTCTCTTCTTAGTTTCATGTCCAAATTATCACTAAGACCTGACTTTGCTTTTTAATTTATTCACTGATAAAGTAACATAATAATGAACATTTCACAGAACTGTATATATAACTCTATCTATCTATCTATCTATCTATCTATCTATCTATCTATCATCTATCTATCATCTATCTATCTATCTATCTATCTATCATCTATCTATCATCTATCTATCTATCTATCTATCTATCTATCTATCTATCATCTATCATCTATCTATCTATCTATCTATCATCTATCTATCTATCTATCTATCTATCTATCTATCTATCATCTATCTATATATACTATTTACCATTCTCTTCTAATGGTTTTGATTAATAGTTGTTGTAACAGCCAATTGAATTCATACTTCAGATGTCAAAAGCAATATTTGATACACAAAATTAAATTAATTTTGTTACAAGTGTAGTAGTTGGTTTGGGTAATTTTAAAGATAAAGTTTTATAAATTTTCTCATGGATACTCATCCTTCACAGATACTATATCATGCATTTCAGTGAAAGAGCTTTTATTTACATTACTTCTGATTACATTAATTGATAATTGATAAATAGACTATATTTATGTATATGCATAACAACATTTACTCACACAGGTAATAAAAGGCAAACCATGCATCTAAGAAAAAAATAAGTTGTGAATTGTTTGTAGAGTCCCCTACACAATCTGTGTTTAAAATTAAAAAATTTTTAAAAATTGGAAAAGATGTGAGTCTTAACAGCATATGCAGAAATTATTGTTGGTAGTGGTAACCATCTATGAACTTAATAATTGCTATTAAAGCAAAATTATTGATACTGACATATAAGAATCCTTTCCTAAAGAATAAAGTGGGGGGAGAATCTACTTCTAATATTTCTTTAGCTTTTAAGAATCACTTCTCTTCTCATATATTAACTGTATTTATGAACTAAGCTAGAATTTAATGCTCCTAGGAAACGAGATTTGACATATCTGCTCGGACATGCAATTAGATCAGCTCTTTTCCCATTTTAATCCTAATACAAGGGCTTCTAATTTAAGCATTCAAACCAAACTGAACCTATAAGGTCTGTCAATTTCATCCACAAAGCTCTTTTGTTAGACAGTTCCATCAAAAGTTAGACAATTCATTTTACTAGGAAAAGAACTGATCAGTAGAAAAATAAATTGTATCCGTAATGCATGGACAGATCACTGGATTACTGCTAATGTATTACTAGTCAAGCAGAATCTCCTTTTGAAGGAGCCTTGCAGTCCATGTCATAAACTGATTAAAAATCAGTGAACAAGTACTTTCTACCTTTGTTGTATATTAATGAGAAACCTTCTATCTCAGAAAGTTTTCTAAACTAGTAACCTTTGGCTTCCTGAAAATAGAGCATATTAGAGCTGTGTAAGCACACACACACAAAGTTTTCCCCATCAGTTTTAAGCATAGAAAATTATATTTTTAAATTGAATTTATTTCAATTACTTGTTAAAAACTTGTTATATACTCGAATTCTTATACATAAGCAAGTAATCAAACAGTATCACTCTTCTCTTTGTGTGTGCATATTTGTTTATATTAAGCAGATTATACAAAAGAATGGGCATGTAGGAAAGAAGGAAAGAGTGTGTCTAGGAGGGAAAAAGCAATGGAGGCAGGGAGGGAGTGAGAGAGAGAGAAACAAAATTATTCAGAGTGCTAACTCCAGAAAATATTGTTGGACTCAAAAAGATGAATAGCCAACTTTCCAGTTATGGACAAAAACCCTAGAATGGGTTATTTGAAATCCATAAATAATTGATGGACATACAAATAAGATATAAATATACAGTTTTCATTAATATTTTTGTACAGTCTGTCGTTTGAGCTGCATACACTTGCAAAATAGTTGCTAACAAGATCATATTGGAGTAGAGCATTTTAGTGAATAGACGAAGCAGATTTTTTTCATTTAATATCAAAAATATATAAATTGTCACTGTGAGAGGTGCCTGGGTGGCTCAGTCGGTTGAGTATCTGACTCTTGGCTTTGGCTCAGGTCATTATCCCAGGGTTATGATCTCAGGATTGTGAGCTCAAGCCCCAGGTCAAATGGACTCCACACTCAGTGGGGAGTCTGACTAAGGATTCTCTCTCTCTCAAATAAATAAATAAATCTTTAAAAAAAATAAACTGTCACTGTGATAGAACATGGAAAAAGGAGGAGAGCCTGGCTGGCTCAGTTGGTGGGGTATGTGACTCTTGATCTCAGGGTTGTAGATTCAAGCTCCAGGTTGGGAGTAGAGATTACTTAAAAATAAAATCTTTAAAAAAATGGAAGAAGGAAAACTAACATTGATTGAATTCCTACCATGTTCTGGTATTCTGATTTCCTGACATTTAGGAGATCCTAAATATCCAGCTGGAGATACTGAGATTCCATGAAGTAAAATACTTTACACAGAGCCCCTCAGACAGTAGATGGCACAAGGATTCAAACCTAGGTCTGAGGGGTGTCAAGGCCCATTCTCTTTCAGCCACATCCCCACATCCCATATGTAACACACCCAAAATAGTACCCTTTGAATTTATTGCTACCCTTCTTTTCCTAGGTTACATTAAAGATATTAATATAAAAGTCTTCAAATGACTGATTTTTTAAAGCAAATATTTCTTTCACAGTGCTGAGATAAACTAGGAACTTCGCCTGCCAAAATTCTAGGGAGCAGATTACAGAGAATTTGGTAATTTGATTGAAGTGATATGCCATATTTCAAATGTTTATTTTGAAATAATAAGCCAAAGGATAGATATTAACTCCAAAAACAGGGAATATATAAAGTATGAAGAGCTCAAAATCATTCTTCTTCTCAAGTTTTAAAGATTTTTATTTAATTAATTAATTTCTTTATTTGAGAGAGCTGAGAGAAGAAGCAGAAGGAGAAGCAGACTTCCTGCTGAGCAGGAAGCCCAAGAGGGGGTCGATCCTGGGAATCCAGGATCATGTTCTGAGCCGAAGGTGGACACTTAACCAACTGAACCACCAGGTGCCCCATCTTCTCAAGCTTTATTTATTTATTTTTAAGATTTTATTTATTTATTTATTTATTTGACAGAGAGAGAGAGACAGCCAGTGAGAGAGGGAACACAAGCAGGGGGAGTGGGAGAGGAAGAAGCAGGCTCTCAGCAGAGGAGCCCGAAGTGGGGCTCAATCCCAGGACCATGGGATCACACCCTGAGCCGAAGGCAGATGCTAAATGACTGAGCCACCCAGGTGCCCCATCTTCTCAAGTTTTAAAGCAAGTGCTGTATATATAAAAAATAAAATGTTGTCAGTTACTTGGTATAATTTTTGTGGAGTGAAGTTCTTCAGTAGAGATACACATGTCAAATGTGTATACCCTTTGGCACAAAAATTCTACATATAAGCATTTCTACCAAAGAAATAAATATGTATGAGGATGATGACTGAAGCTCTATTCATAATATCAAAAAGAGAGGAAGAAATAAAGTGTTCGTTGCTAATGGATTGGCTAATTAAAGTATTGTACCTGTGTAAAATAGTATATTGTACCATTATTCAAAAGGATGATATTAATACATTTTGATTGACACATGAATATGTTTATGACACAATGCAGAGTAATAAAAACTGTATCAAAAAATACATACAGTATGATTCTATTTCTGTAATTTGTGTCATTTTTGCTATCTTCCATTGAGGGAGTTCAACTTCTAGGATATTGTCTTTCTTTGGGGGAAGTATGTGCGGCTTTTGCTTTTTCTTTTAAAAAGTTACAATTTTAGAGCACCTGGGTGGTTCAGTCAGTTAAGTGTCTACCTTTGGCGCAGATCATGATCCCAGGACCCTAGGGTGGATCTCTGCATTGGGCTTCCCGCTCAGTGGGGAGCCTGCTTCTCCCTCTAGTTCTGCCCCTGCTTGTGCTCTCAGTTTCTGTCAAATAAATAAATAAAATCTTTTTTTTAAGTTACTATTTTAAAGTTATGCACAGCTCAATCTTATAAAAATAATAACAGTTAAAAACATTAACAAAATATTACTCCTACTACTACCAAAGGGATGTGCATCTTAAGCCATTGACTTTGTATTTAACCAGTTTGCAAATTTTGTTAGGTTGGCCTCCATAAGTCTTATTTTCTGGTTTCTACTATTCTAGCTAAGGCCTTTATTTTATTTCAACTATACTGCTGCAATAGTTCCTCATCTGTGTATCTAGTTTCTTTCCTCTTCAATGAATTCCATACATTATCATTCTAAAAGCAAGAGTTGGTTGAGTTCATCTATCATATTATCTATCAGGATGATCTAAGAATGTTAAGACCAATATCAGATTCTTCTTCCACTCCTTTTTTCCTTAATTCTTTCCCTCTCTTTCCATGGATACATTGTTGCATACAAGCCATCAGCAAAAAGGTATAGGTCATTTGAATGACTGATATTTTTATTAGTATTATTAAAAAACAAACAGTACCCATTACTTCTTTTGAAACATATTCCATGTTTACCCAAAATTGCAAACACAAAGGGACACAAATTTGTTAGCCTGGCCTTTAGGATTACTTTATAATCCAATTCCTCTATAGCTTGATTTCTTTACTCCCTTTTCTCCATGCAGTTCATTGACAACTAATTATTCAAGGTGGTAAACACCAACTCACTTTTTCTAACTTCCATAATTATTTTTATGCCAATTTTTTCTTCTTGCACCACTGCCTTCTTTAACCATTTCCATCTCTACTAAAGCTCCAAATATTTCTATACCCTGTTCAAATTCTACTATTTCCCTATATGTTCTGAGATTATCACAATCATTGTTAACCTCTCATCCTCACTTTCCAATTAGGCATTTTACTTTTCTTACAGTGCTTAATATTATCTCAATGAAGTACTGAATGGGTCTGTGGTACTGGGACCAGAACCACTAAAACTGTTTCTCCTTCACTTACTTGTTTCCATAAATGCCATTAGATAAGTGTATATTAATTAATGTGTTTTGTAATTTCAAATATGTAAGGAATTATTATTTTAATTATATGTAGTGGTAGTATTGTCTACTCTTTTAAGCTAGTTCTATCCTTAAAAATGAATTCTTTCAATAGTCCAGAGATTTTTAGAAGGGATACAAGTGCTGGCAGTGAAGACCAAATCACCTAGAAGCAACAGCTGGACAATCAGCCAGTTTGGAGTAGTCGGCAAATGCTGGCAGATGCCCAGAGAGCTGGTTGTCAAATATTAGCATGCCTCTGAATCATTTGTGGTGCTTATCAAAATGTAGATTTCCAGCATGTCAACCCGAAATATTTATTCAGAGGTCTGTGGGGGTGGGGGTGGGGTGGAAGTCTGCATTATGCCAATAATCCCTTCTGACTTTGCTGCAGGTAATCCGTAGGCCCACTTTACAAAACATCCCCTTAGAAATGGAATTTGCAAATAAGAATTTATGACCTACATATATTATTAGAACAACCTGTGGTGAAACAAAATTCTTGTGAAAATGCACAAATTATTGTCCATTTTCCAGTTCAAAATATAAGCTAGAATCCTAGATCCTCAAACTCAAATAATAGTTTACTTTGTCAAAGCTACATGCCTTTGAATAATAAGCCCTCAGGTCTCACTCGTGGAAAATGGAAGAAGCTCTTAAAACAAGAACTGATTATAAGCACGACTGATAAAGGAAATGAATTCCAGTGTCATTTTTTTTCCTTATGCAACACTTTTGAATAACCATCTGGACCCGACAATTTATTTCCTGAATGGTCTTCAGCAAGACTTCACATTTCCTCTCTAGAAGTAAAAAAAGAAATTTCAAAGGATTTTGCTTATTAGTAGAATTTTTTGCTAATTGCAGTCTTCAAAGTCTAAATTAGGTCTGATTTGGTTACCCTGAGACATACAATATTAGAGTATATTGTATTAATCCTTAAATGCCTTCTTAATTACTACTGCCTTTTTAGTACATTGTTTATCTTTTTTCTTCTAAATGGATCCAATTAAGTTTTGATTGGCTTTTTTTTCCTCTTGAAATTATAAACTAACTCTTATCTTCTTTCCTCTTAATAGATTTGTTCATTAAGCATAAAGAGAAATTCAGTTGTACTAATCATTTAAACTGTAAAATTGCCCCTGGCGTTTGTTAACTTTCTAAAGGTATTTGTACCTATTTACTTATTATTATTATTATTATTACTATTATTATTTTAAACTCTTAATCAGTTCAGCTAATTGATTTTATTTTCCTCTTAGATTGATATGATTTTATAAATTCAGGACACCAAAGTCAATAATGGCTCCCATAAACTGTCTTCACTTTCTCCTGCATCTCCTGCCTCACAAGAATCCACTCTTGGGGGGGAGGGGACGGTATCTCTTCAGGGACCAATCCTAAACTTAAGTTTTGGATGATATTTTGATTCACATATTTCTTTTAAATTAACTTTTTATCATCTGCTCTAGTGCAAAATGATAGTGAAATGGTAAATTAATACCAGATTTGTTCTCTTTCCTTAATTTCTACAATAACAACGGGGGGTAATTTTAACTTCCACAGTTTCTGAGGTGGACAAGGAACACAATACATAGAGTTTCTACAGGTACAACTGATAGAAACTGGTATAAAACTGATCCTGGCTGGAATAGAACTAGTTCTGGCCCAAGCACAAGTAACCTACTTTCTATCAGTAAGGAATTGACATCATAAAAAAGAAGAGCTGAAAGATCAAAGTGCTGCATCTAGTGGAGTTCTTAAAACCATATGTGAGTGCTAGAAAAGGAAGGAACACCACTTCTAAGGCGCCATTTTAAACAAATTTTGAACATAGACTGCAATTCTAATGTGTGTTTAAACTATTGAAAACTGAAGAGTTTTTAAACTTGTTAAAATATGTTTATTGAACTATCTGAAAATAAACAGCTTTAGCTAGATATTTAAAATCAATAAACTACATTTTTATTACATGTTTATGAATTAAAACTTAAACTTTCACAGAAATTTGGCCAATTTCAATTTACTTCAGTATTTTTTCCATATCATTTTTATAATTCAAAATCAGCCATCTAAAACGTTAAAACAGAAATAACCTTTATGACAAGAATTCTGAATACCATGTATATGTATATTAAAGTCATTATTGACAATTTACTGAATATATATATTGATGATTACAACCATGTGTCCATTAAAATATGCTTGTAATCCAATGATATCATCAACTGCAATATTATTAATTCATCCATCACCACCCTTCATAAATATTCTATTGGTCCATTCATTTTGTTCTAGCTTATTTTCAACATTTATTCAGATAGAAGGGACTAAAAATTTTAATCATCTGACAGTAAGGTACATTAATATTTGACAGAGAATTAGGAGTAATTTCTGTTGAACTAAAAATAAATATAAGACACTATAAAAAGTGTGTTTAATGTGGAAGAAAATTAACAAGACCAGAGTAGCTGACAGAAGAAAGACTCACAGTTGCCACAAATATGCCTGCGTGAAACCTCCAAACCAAAGGAGACTATGATTAGGGAGTTTTTATGAGATTTGATGGGAAGAATAAAAATTGCCACAGTACATTAAACCATCAGGACTTGTCAGGGATACATTTGAGAGGGTGAGCCAACCTTTACAGCCTATGTACCTGCTGTGAAAAATGAATCACACTGAACAGATCACTATGGGGGAGGACATTCAATTATTAAGAAGGTTACAGGATAAAGCAAGAAGAATTTACTCATTTCAATATGTAAATAAAAGAAAACAGATATCATTCTACATGATTCTGTCATAAAACTACAGTGTAATTTTCCCAGTATAGTTGTAACAAATCCAAGCAAGTATGATTATTAATTAATCTATATTAAAGACTATCTTAATAAATTGAAAAATATTGGTGGATAATTTACAAACAGCAAAATATAAAAATAAAAAAGAATTACTCATATAGGTGAACTGATATATATATATTTAGATAATGTTTTACTTGTGTCTGCAGCTATTTTAGGTTTATTAAAGGTTAACTCATTCAAAACAATCCTATGGAGAGTATACTATTACTATTCTTACTTTATATGAGGAATGGAATCATAGAGAAGTTATATAACTTGCCTGGTATCACACAGCTAATAAATAAATGGCAGAGATGGAATTCCTAACCAAGTTAATCCTAGAGTTCGTGATGAGAGGAACCATTATAAACAGCTATCTCACAGAGAGAATGGGATTAGAAATGCATTTTGAGGGGCGCCTGGGTGGCACAGTGGTTAAGCGTTTGCCTTCAGCTCAGGGCGTGATCCCGGAGTTCTGGGATCGAGCCCCACGTCAGGCTCTTCCGCTATGAGCCTGCTTCTTCCTCTCCCACTCCCCCTGCTTGTGTTCCCTCTCTCGCTGGCTGTCTCTCTCTCTGTCGAATAAATAAATAAAATCTTTAAAAAAAAAAAAGAAATGCATTTTGAATTCTATCTATCCCTTCAATTCAGTCTTTATAGAAATTCTGAGTGAAAGTTATTATTTGTCTAATTTCACTGTTGAGAAATTAACGGCTACAAAAGATTTAGCAATGTAAGATGAAAGCTCTCGTAAGTATGGTCTAGACATACAACCTGAGTCTGAATAACCCCGATGTCTGAAGATGAAACAAGATTCTGAAAGTGCTAAGAACACATATATAGATAGTAACATATATGCATTTACACAATCTCAATATTTTCTGAAGTCGGTTCTAGACTTAGTCTAAACAGGTAATACGATCCCTGTTAACCAAGGAAAGGCAGGCATGTATAGGGTAATAACAATATAAAAACTAGAATGATAATATGACGCTATGTACAAATTCTCAATACTGAGGAAGTTTGTTAAAAATAATGACTCAAATGCCACTTCACAGGACTGAGAAACAGATATAAATTTCAGATCTCATCTTAGAGAGCTGTCCATTATTATCCTTTTCACCATACATTTTAATGTCCTGTTCATATCCTTTAAGCATATAAAACACTCTTGATAAACCACTTATTTATTTATTTGTTTCCTTGTTAATTTTTTAAAGATTTATTTATTTATTGGGGAAAGGGCAGAGGAAGACAGAGAATCCCAAGCAGACTTCCCACCAAGGGCAGAGCCCGACATGAGGCTTGATCCCAGGACCCTGAGATCATGACCTGAGCTGAAACCAAGAGGTGGACACTCAGCTGACTGAGCCACTCTGGTGTGCTGCTAGGTTTTTTTATTCTACCTTCAGACTGTAAGCTCCAGGGGAAAAAAATCATGTCTGTTTCTCTAACCAAGATATACTTACAGCCCTATTAAGTTGCTTAGTTCAGAAAAATTGATCAAAAGTAGTTAATGAATGTTGATGTGCTTGAAATTATTACCAAATAGAACTTCTACTTTGAAGAGAATGGCATACTAAAACTCTGAGGATTCCTTCCACTGCGAATGACTGGAAACTACATTATACATATATGTTGTTGCATTGCTGGGCTTACATGATGTTAAAAAAATTGCCAATGCTATAAAAACAAACAGATCTCCATAGTAATGAAAAAAATTAGGTCTGTAAACAGTGATTATAAATACAAAAAGGAAGATTATTTTGAGGGTGAGATTCAGTATTAGTATGACTAGGAGTATGTGGAAGGAAATTTAAGGCGTATTTGAAGGGAGGTCTAAGATGCCCGGATTAAGCTCAATGCTCTTAATAAACTAAGGGGATCTAGGTCTGTAGTGCCCTCTGGCTCCCAGAAGAAACAAACCCAAATTATTTCTGGAGGGAAGAATCCTACTAGAAAAAAGCAAGAACTCAGGTTGTTCACAAAGATGAATCGAATGTGAACCCCTAGACAAAATGATATGCTTTTTGAGAGACATACAAATATCATAAGCACAGAGAAAGATTGAAACTAAGGGATATAAAAACAAGCCACTCAAATGTATACCTTAAAATGCTAAGTTAACTACATTACTCTTAGACAAAATAAATTTTAATATTAAACGAATTTTCCATACAGAAAGTATCACTAAGATAAAAGATTCAATTTACTAAGAATATGTGATTCCAAATATGTTTTACATGCATCAAATGAAAAGGCTTTGATACCTATAGAGGAAAAAATATGCTTCATATCACTGGTGGTAGGGGGCTGTGAGGGGAGTGGATTGGCAAATTAACCATAACAGTGAAAAATATGAACCCCTTATCTCTCAACTATTAGTTGGTCAAACAGACAATAAAAATAGTTAAGCTATAGAAGGTTTGAAAAATACAGTAAGTTTTATTTGGGGACATACGGCCTATGTAGAATCCTACATACAAAATTAGAGGAAAAAATTTTTTTCATGTCAAAATCATATTCAACATTCATAAAAATAGACCTTATTCAATCCATAAAATAAGTCTAAAAAATTAAGAGATTTTTGACAACCACACTGTGACAATTAGAAGTCAATTATGAAAGATAAGAAAACAGAAAATCTGTGGGTTTTTTTTAAAGATTTTATTTATTTATTTGACAGAGAGAGAGACAGCCAGCGAGAGAGGGAACACAAGCAGGGGGAGTGGGAGAGGAAGAAGCAGGCTCTTAGCAGAGGAGCCTGATGTGGGGCTCGATCCCATCACGCCGGGATCACACCCTGAGCAGAAGGCAGACGCTTAATGACTGTGCCACCCAGGCGCCCCGAAAATCTATGTTTTTAAACTAAGCATTTAAGGTAGCTCACGAGTCCTTTTTTTTCCTCCAAGTTTTTATTTACATTCCAGTTAGTAACATATAGTGTAATATTAGTTTCAGGTGTAGGATTTAGTGATTCATCACTTACATACAACACCCAGCACTCATCACTGCGGAAGAGCATGAAAGAATGCACTATGTAAGGAGGTACTCTTCAAAACTTACTAGACAGTCAGAGTTGAAAAAGGGAAAGGTGCCTTTCAGCAATTAAGTGATATAGGGGGAAGAAAAAAAACAAAGGGGAAAATTGATTGATTAAAAAAAACTCAAAGGTAACACAAACATGGCTCATCCTCTCTCTCTCTTCCTCCATCCTTTCACTCCTTCTCCCCTCCTACGCACACACATAAACACAAACACTTTACTATACACAAAAGAAGGCACCATTGATCTAGGAATCTTGGATACAGATAAATATATAAAAGACAAAAGATAAGCAAAGATGCCAAATATATAATCAATAAGTCAAAACTACCTTGATAAGAAAAAAAGTTTCTACAGCTCTAGCTCTGAAACATAGCTATAAAATCTCTGTAAAAATAGAGACCATGTGCCACCTGAGGGAAGTATACAAGATCTCGAATTAATCTGGCTGAAAAATTGTAATCAAATGGATCAGTCTCTTTGATTAAGTAATAGTTTACAGAGAAATGTTTAACGTCACAGGATGGCAACAGCAAATTCCATCTGTGAGAACTTTTACGAAGCAGCACTCAACAAACATAGGCCAGACCAAGCTAGTCAGGTATCATGGATTCTCCGACCTTGTAAAGATTGACAGATTACCATAAAAAATAAACAAATGATAAAAAAGAATAAATGAATGAGTGAATGAATGAATGAGGCAAGGAAAATAACCAAAATCAGGAAGGCTTGGTCTGCCAGTTCAATTGTACTTCAGTGACTCAAAGATGTTTTGATTAAAAACAAAATGAAAGTGTAGAAATATTTATTTCTGCAAATCTTTCTTGAAATCCAGAGAGTCTGTCAATAATTTTCAGAATAAATAATAGCACACGGGAGTGAAATAGTGCTTACTCAAATAGCAAAATTGATATAAGATATGCGAAACTGTCACAAGCTTATCTGAATATGTCTCTCTCTTTTGAATATAAAATAATCTATGTTTATTCCTGTTGAGAACAATATTTTTAAAATAATATTTCCCTTTCAAATTCTCCCAAGATAAATAGGGATATCAGGAAAACAATGAATACTGCTAAGATTCACTTACATTTGACAGTTATATGACTCATAATAGCTTCTCAATCTTACAAAGATATTTTATTTCAAGCAATCCTGTCAAGGTAATTTTTCATCCCAACTATTTTTCTACTTAAAATGATAAGAAGCCTTTATCTTCTATAATCTGCAAAAGGATAAATAAATTTTCTGATTTGCAGTATTGGACTGTTTCAAAACTGGGGCTCCAAAGTATCTAATTTAAATATATTGCTTTGAAAAATTAGAAGATAAACAGAAATGTTATTTTGGTATCATTTGCCCATCAAGCCCAAAAATTATAGGGTAGCAATTTATTTTCACAAATTGCTAGAATTATTGCTAATACTTCTAGATTAAAAAGTTTATAACATAAATTGTTTGAATACAATCATTTGGTGAGCCTCCATTAATGAGAAATAGTCTTATATTTAACCCCAAGTGTAATCAATTCAGTAATAATTAGAAAAATATTTTATCACAAGATGTATACTAATTTTTTTCTTATAAGGCTCTAGAGTTTCTAAATTTACTTACTGATTTTTATGTCATCTTTTATTCATAATCTTTGCAACAAATTTATCATACGTATTTCTTACTATTGGCTAAATATTTTTAATCTGACAAGTTGAGAGTCTCTGATTGAAAAAGCTGTCATTCACTGTAGGAATCACTATAAAGGTGGCTTTTAACCTATTAAAACTTCATCCATCACAACATGGCCAATTAAGTTGTTAAAATATAGTGTTAAAATAATCAGTAAACATCATTCAAAGCTAAAATATCTGGATAAAATGAAATTTGCCCTTTTAATTTTTGTCATTTGTAAAGCTGATTTCCATTCGATTGGAGTTTACCAAAGCAAATAAATCAAGAGCAATTAATTTACATCTATAAAAAATTATGCTGTTAAATAAACTCAATTTAAATACATAAAGGCAAAGGTAATGTGAGTTATTGGAAGAGGTTATTGGGGAGACGTGACTGGTCATTACTTACTACTAAAATATTCCTTGGGGCCTGGATGCCTAAGTATCTTGATTGACTTCCACTACATTCCCTTTTGGGATAAAGAGGAGGAAGGGATGCAACTTCTGAACTGTTTGGGAATTAACTGATAAAAGAAGAGAAAATAAAGCCTGGTTCAATAAAAGCATTTTGCTGCTTGAGCTGATCCCCTGCCAGACCACTCAGAGCAGCCACCTCTTCCTATGCGTGAGCCGAAGGAGTGCAGGTCTTTTTCCATCTAACTTCTGTGAGTGTTAATAATATGGTACTCTTGCTTCTTACAGCCTTAATGTCCCACGCAATGTCAGAGGAAAGGGTATAGGATTTCCCACGAATGGAGAGATACTTTCTGATTCCCTTGCTCGGATTTGGGAATCCTTCAGTCCTCCAGCTTAAGTTCTAGCAGCTACTGTGGTCAGTTCTACTGGCTGGGTTTGCAGAGGTGGGAGGTTATGACTGTGAAGGTAACAGCAAAAGTCAGGTCCCCTAGTAAGAGATCCCTAAGCTCTTTCCTAGTCCTCAAATGCTGCAATTCCATCTCTCAGATGTCTGCTAATATTATGTGAAGGCTGAAAAAATTCAAATGCTTTAAGATAATATCAATATAATCAACAAACCAGAACCTAATAGATATTAAAAATAAAACAGGATACTGTAGCCTCCAGCATGCTATACTAGAAAGAGAATCAGGAAAAGTTACCTGAAAGCACTGTGTTAGTCTGTGGTCTCCCCTACATAACAGCTGCATTGCTTTAGGTAATTCTTTAACTTTGAGCCTCAGTTTTGCCATCTCTAAAATAGGAACACTAATATGTCTTCAGTAAGTTCTTTTGTGTGGAAAAAAAGTGAACACTAGCACAAAGTCTAGCCCCTAACAGCTGTGTGTGTGCATATCCTTGGGTAACTGAACCCTTTACAATTACATATTACTGTATTCTGATGGGAACATGCTAAATTGATGTTTTCCCAGTTATCTATTAAGATTGGTGGCTTTAAGATACTATTCTTTCAATACTTTATTACAATCAATGTGACACAATGATACAAAAACATTTATGTAGCCTGTGCTTCCATGTGATCCGATGTTTGTGTTCTCCATGGTGCAAGTCAAAAACGTCAGTCACGGAGTACTACATGAACGCTTGCACCTCCCTTCGCCTCCAGCCGCGTCTCTCTTTCTCTATCATCTCAACAAAAGGAGTCACAACATAAAGGCAATTTTGCTCTGGGCTTAGGGAAATTGGTCCTAAAGTTTTGATTTCACGAAGTTTAAAAAAGTGAGAAACAATATAGTGTGACATCATGTTACCACAATTATCAAAAATATGTTTTAAAGAGAAATTATATATATATATGTATGATATTTTGTATTTTCAAATGTAAAATAGTTTAGAAAAGAACATTTACCACAACTGAAAAAAGTTACTAGGACATTCTGTCAGAGAAGAATCATCTTTCAATTAACTAAATAAATCTTCATAAAGGTCTATGCTGTTCTCCTTTAGCTCTTTTACGGGGGACTAGTGAAAATTTTGCCACAAAGCAGCAATTGGGAACTCCTGCTTAATTGTACTTCCCAAATTTATAATAGATATTTCAAAATAAGCATATTTTTTAAAACTGTAAATACTGATCAAAGCTTATCTTTTGGTTTACTTCAATCAGGAATATATTTCTTAAATTAATGTAATGAAAACACTTATTTTAAAGTGTCTTAAACTGAAACACAATTTCTTTCTATAGTGTGGCTTTAGGATATAGAGGCTTGTTTCCTTGATTAACAGATTGTTTGCTTCATCAACTCTATATTCTTACATTGGACTGAACCGTTATCACAAAGTTTAAGACATCAAAATATCTGAATGGATATTATTTTATTTAGTTTTTTCCTCTCTCATTATCTGTGTTCTGGTCTCCTGGCAGCCTAGGTAAATACTACCCCCATGCAATATTTGAGTAGTTTCAAAACAAATGGTATATAAAGATATGATCTCAACACATAATCCTAGTGAAAATAATATTGTCTAAACCCAGCATGCTACCACATGTGGTCCCCTACTGCCTCCCCGTGTGACCTTTTTTCACTTTGATATCTCTTTTAATCAGAACATCTGAAAAGAAGCAAACACCATATGAGGCTGGGAGAGATTACTTCCCCTCTCCTTGTATCTTTTATCTCCTTGAGGAAAATTAATCTGTTCCATGTTATCCCTATACAGCAAGCAAGTCATTTTAATAATAGAAAAGTGAATGTTGAGTTTAGCCGTTGTTTTAATTAAAAGGTGATCACCAAAGGGTTCGTTTCCTAGCTGGTTGTTGACTTACAACAGAAAATAACTGTCACATAAAAACCAGCTAGAGAAACACCACTCAGGATGTAGGAGCTGTTGA
The DNA here is from genome assembly GCF_023065955.2 of Ursus arctos. Lineage (NCBI taxonomy): Eukaryota > Metazoa > Chordata > Mammalia > Carnivora > Ursidae > Ursus > Ursus arctos. The sequence continues at coordinate 4,682,158 of NW_026622852.1, forward strand.
CAATAAGAAAGTAATAATGCAGTAAAATCATTTATGTTTATATAGGGGTTGCTGTATTTATGTCTATTTCCAGTTATTAGCATTCCAGAGCTTAGCAAAGACATCACCTTGAACTTTCTTCCTTGTCATTACCCATTCTCTTTCTCTGACAATTGATGGGCTTGACAACCTCATTAAACTGCCAAATACATAGTTTGCAGAGGCTCTAAATCGCCAGCCTCTGGATAACAGCAAAGTGATGGTTTAACACAAACCTGGCACTGATATTAATGAAAAATTTGTTTTATAAGCCAGGTTGCTAGTGTGTCATCCTCCTTGAAGTCTGCACTGGCTCGAGGCAAAATTGCAAGAGGTCAGGAATTAGGATTAGTGATCTTTTAAGGCTCTTCTAACCTGGGTTTCTCTAGTCCTATAGTTGTATTGGATCCTTTCCCCCATACTCCTAAGGGTACACTCTTTTTTTCTAATGACTTTCTCGGGTATTTCCTTTATATATTGACAATGCTCATATTTTCTATCAACTGACATCAGCTAATAATTAAGGGTCTTTGGGAGATTTAGAAGGTTTATTTCTAAAAAGAAAGAATATAAGAGTGTGTTTGTTTTTGTTTTTGTTTGTTTATTTGTTTGTTTTTTATGGTTGCTGTTGTTTCTTTTGTTTTGTTTCTGATGGAGAAGATTAATACAAGTGTGTGTGGGATGAATGTGAATGGGAGCCCTACAGAGGACTGGGGCAAGAGAAGAAAGCAGGAAAAGAGGTTATCAGCTTGGAAAATGATCCTTGGAAGTATCTGGGGAAGGGAAAGCCCATTGCCCAGGCTCAGTAGCAAAGACATTTTCTGGAAGCCACCTAGCCTTCCTTCCAGCAAAAACTTCATTTCCAACACCCAATATCTTTTTTAGAAATTGTTCTACAAGCCCATACCCCTGGGAGTTTTGTATGAACACTGCCTATCGGTCTCATCACATTTTGCTTAATCCCGTGAGAGCTCCAGGACCTCGCAATCTCTTTCCAGGACCTGGGGAGAGATTGGTCTGGATCGCTAATCAGGTGGTGGTGGGGATGATCACTGGAAAGAACTTTAACTGATGAGCAAGATAGGACAGTCATCAGTGATAGCCTTATTACCATTTATACCCAAATCAACATAGATACATTAAGGATAGAATACCAAAATCACACATTTTTAAGACCAGGAACCTGAAAGAAATACAATGTTCTGAATAGCAAGCTCTGCCAGCTAAGATCCTGGATTCTCTTTTTATAATACTTACTCTTCTCTGCCATTTCGTGGACAGATCTGAAGCACTAATTAGCTAGTCACCGAAATTATAAGAGTTATATTCAAAAAGTTAAATGAACTGTTGTTAATTAAGAAGTTGAACATGCGGTATAAGTGCTTCCCAATTGAAGGGGGACAAGGAAAAATTACCAGGCTTTTAGAAGTAAATTGATTTTTTTTTTTGAAGTCTAAATAAGCAGGCTACTTGCAACATAGAACTCTGTCAAGTAAATAGCAGGGTTTCTGGCAAAACGGTGAGATCTGACAACAGATACCAGACCCTGGTGAAATGGGGCTACTGAGGACAGATAATAATCCAGGAAAAACAAACAACCAAAACTCAAAACCAAAGTAACAAGATACATGCTATTTTCCTTCTTATCAGAGTAATTCAAGAAGCAACAATGCACGTAAAAGACAACAGCCCCAGTTTACCTTTGGAAAAAAATAAGAGAGCTAATAACAGTTTCAATGAAAAATATTTTCACTGATAAGAAAATCTTGACAATGATATAAAAATACTGATATATTGTTCTTCCACATGTTTTTCTGCCTGTAAGTTAAAGAGCAAACATTCAGAAAAATAAAAACACTGATTATGAGCTCCAAGGTAGTAAGATTTATTTGCCTGTTGCATTTTAGCATTAGATTTTAATAATCATATAACAGGAATTTATCATGAAAGATAAACACAAGATAAGCATGCACCTAATGTTTTTTTAAGATGGTAGTGTAAGATATAATTATATAATGTATCATCTCATATGCATAAAAATCACAACAGAAATGATAGAAAATTCAAAGATGATTAGTCATTTTAACACATTAATATTTATAATCACAAGGGCATCTTTCTTAAGAATCTAGATTACCTTAGATTCTAAGATAAAGACTATTCTAATTTTAATGGCAATTATATGATTCCAGCAATCTATGGTGGCAGAAGCAAGCATGATGAACATTAAAGTTCTTAAATATAAAAAACATGCTCCGAAAATGACAAGAACAGCTTCTTATTTGTAGCTTAAAGTGTATTTTCAGACCTCTAGGAACTGTTTTCTCAATTCCACCATCAAAAAAGGTCAGATTCCCTACTCATAATTGAAGATACCACTTACCCCTTGTTCAACAAGAGGACAGCTTGAACATTTAACAGACGTGCAGGGTTAACCTTGAAAGACCACCTAACATCTTATATTACTCAAGGACTGGAGTCTTCTTTCAAATAGCAAGAATAATTCAAAACGTTGCCTCCAGGTTATCTAAGATGACACAATAATAGGTGAAATGTTATCACTTTCCAGTCCCCAGATGCTGCCAGTATGGGGCACATTTTCACTCAGAAGGTACTTGATGAAAGGCATTTTGAACGTCAGATGCTAACTTCCTGGATCAGTTCAGTCCTAAAAACATCAAGACACCTTGTTCTCTGTGGTCCTGGCTACACTCTCCTTTGCCATTCAATTTAACTCAAAGAAAGATTTTCCTTCTACCTTGGGGATAGTTGCTTATCTCTCACCGAGCAATAGAGTAAAAATGCTTGGGGTGAGGCAGAGTAGGTATGCAAGAAATTATTTAAATATTCAGTAAATGTATATCAAGACCTTTTCTTTAACAATAGATAAATGTTCTAGCAATTATTTCTATGTGTATTGAAATTTTAGGCCAGTATTTGTGGATTTCTTCCCCCCCCCCCCCAGGTTGAGTTATTTGTTCTACTTCAGGCATTTCAGAAGTGATTGTAGTCTTTAGAGCTGAACAAAAGGAGTGATTATGATCATAGAATTTAAAGTCACACTACTTAGACTCCAATCCTTTCTCTGTCATTTATTAGCTATTGATCCTAGACATGTTATTTAAACTCTATGTATCAGTTTCTTCCTCTCTAAAATAAGAACAGACTATACTTCATGGTGTTAAGAACCTTACTTGAGTTGCTAACTTGAAGCATACGTCCTTGGAATATGGTGAGCACTTAGGGACTGTTATCTATTACTGTTCAACAAAAACCATTTACTTTTAATTTTTACAAATGGATTTTTTTCTTTTTACAAATGGATTTTTTAAGGAAAATATGAAAGCGTACTTCAGGTATGTAACTCCATCTGCATTTGGTTTTCAAGTATGCTGATCATAGTTCTTACCAACTTACAAGAAAAAAATGTGAAAATAAAACCAATTTCCAGTTCATAAGCACATGAAATCCTTAAATGTGTGGCTATTTTTATATGGTATATATATATAGTTTCTAGTATATGTAGTTTCTAGATCTCACTTTTTTAGAAGAATGCAAATGTAATCCACACAAATACATAAATCATAAATATACACTTAAAACAAGAGTCTACTTCCCAAATGCAAGTTCAGTATAAGTTTACTGGATTTAAAAGTGAGAACAAATTTATTTTATTTTAGGAAAACTATTACTTTCACATTCCATGATTTATATGTCTTGAAGTGTATAACTCCTCTGTTATTTTATATATATATATATATATATATATATATATATATATATATATATATATATATATATATATATATATATATATAACTTAATTTCCTCCTGGTTATGTTTCAAAACATACAATAATATCCAAATCAAAATATGCAAGCACCTTCATTGAATTAAAGGAATAAGGAAAAGTGTGTTGCATATCTACTGATAGCTTAGTTTCAGATTGGAATGCTGCCTTTTAAATTAAGTAATTTTTCAAATTTGCCTCAGAAAAAAATATTAGTAAAATAGATCAGTAAAGTAGATTAGTAAAGTAGATCAAAATACTTAAGCAAAAACTTTTATAGGTAATTGTGGGAGGATGACTGATACTATTTTCTAATTATACTATTTTTAAGTTCTACTATCCAGTTCTTATCATCTGTGAATAACATCCTTTTCTCTTTCTTGAAAAGAGTAAGGTTTACATTTGCTTTATCTGATCGATCAAAAAATATTTACATCTCAATTACAAGTAAAAATCCAACTTATTTTGAAAGCATTGAAATGTTTTTAAAAACGCTGTTGACTAATACTACACTATATGTGAACTAACTTGAATTTAAATAAAATCTTGAAAGAAAGAAATGCTGTTGGAAATCTGGAATTCTTAGAATATTTAGAGGAGAGCATGAAGGAATTTAAAGCAGAAATATATATCAAAAATTTCAGGCAACTTTTACTTAATTTTCAAGCAAAACATTCTCCAAAGTTTTGCGTTTAAAAAGCTAGATTCTCCACTTGTAATGGATTTTTTCTCTTCCTTTTGTTTTCATTGTTGAAATGACTAATTTTTGTTTGTTTGTTTTTAAACAATGTATTTTACTATTTTGTCCTACTTAAAATTTTTCTCTTGAACGTTGTAACACTGTATGCTACCAATTTTACTCCAACCTCAGTCAATCCTCTATCACATCATCTTTTGAGCTGTGTATATTTGTATGAGTTATTTTCTACATTTGAACTTATCTACCAACATTTCAATGGTTCAATTCACCTGCTATTTACTGACTAGATTTACATTTTTCAAGGTCACTCTGATTCTATTAGTCAGATCTATGGTGAAAGAATAGATCACCTATTATACATTTATTAAATAATCTATAGATTATATTAGATACATTATCTCTATCTATATATAACCCATATATATTATTTATGTAATTATATATATCTATAGATATATTATCTATCTAGAATAGGCAGTATTATTATGAACTTATTATTATGAACAGATATCTATCTAGAAGAGTTAATAATCCATGCTGGTAGAAGCCCAAACAGTGGTGGTTACATTTGGAGTAAGGCAGCGAGAGAAAGAGGCTTCTGGAGTGCTATGAATTTTGTTATCTTGAAACCATGTTGAGAGATTCGCCAATCTATACATTTAAGATTTGTTTACTTTACAATACTTTATGTATAGTACACCAATAAATGTTTAGGATAAGACATATGCACATAAGATGTATTTATAGAGGTTAAATAACCGGAATACACACAACTATAAACAAAAAATGATACTCTTCGAAGTCCTCATATTTAAAAAAGCTAAGAATACAATGTAACTTTGAAAGAAATGTTTCTGTTCTTTTTTCTTTTTCTTTTCTTTTCTTTTTTTTTTTTTTTTGAGAGAAATGTTTCCAAATCAACAAATATATCCGATTTTTTCCAATGTGTCTGGCCTTCTGTTCGGTGTTACAGGAAACAGAGAAAATAAAACATGGTCCTTGTCTTCCAAGAGCTTCTATTTTGATATTAGGTCATGAACTGAGTTCAGGTTGTGTTATTAACCTCTGTATCCTAACACTTAACAGTGCAGTGTTCAAGACAGGCGTTAATAAATATGTAATAAATGAACCCAGTGGAAAGAAAGGGAGGGTGGGCCAAATACATAAACATGCACACAGATCTGCACAGCACAGCATTAACAATATAGTCAGACTTACAAGTTCCCAGGAAATAGAGAGAAGCTATGTTTAAAAACTTGAGACCCTTGTCTACATAAATATCCCAAAAATATAGAACTTGCTAAAATGAGGAAATACAATTTACTAAAATAAACCTTACACAGGTGGAAGAAATAACCCCTTTCGATGACAGGATAAGTGGAACCCCTTTGTGGGAGCCGCATAGGAAAGCTTTATCCTCTGGAGACATGTTTCACAGGGCTTCCTGAAGGGTAAAATGCCTCAGGCTGTCTACAGGAAATGGTAGTTCCCAAATGTCAGACACTGGCTTTGTGCTCTCTGGTCCTCAGTGAATTTCAAAAATGTGGGCAACATAGGGAAATTTTCATAAAGTTTAATGTACTTCGCTGAAAGAACAATTCTTTTAAAGATTATGAAGCTTAGGTGATATAAAAGAAAAAAAGAAACTTCTCCCACTGGTTTGGCACACAGGTTTTAAACTTTCCAAGTTCCAGAGACATTTTATCCAAGAGGTCCTTTAAAAAATAGGGCTAAGGGGCTATGTTTTAAACTGATGTTATGTTAGTCTGATGCTATATCCTAAATATTGATAGAGTGATGGGTGGACAGTTAGCTAGATTATCTTCCTTAATAGGAAGATAAGTTGGCATATTAGATATAAATAGATACATACATACATACTCTGTAAAAATAAAACAGCAAAGTTGAAAATAATGAATATTAAATGTAGATAAACATATAAACTAGTCAGGTGCAACTTAACTCAATCTTGTGTGGTTAACTATATCTTATATTTAAAGTATATGTGTGTTTCTATCCTTTTCTGTTTGAGGCTCTTGAATATTAGTTGTATAGTGACAGACAGCATGGCTTTGAATCTCCGTTTCCTTACCAACCACAATGTTTCTTTCTCTTTCCCTTCCTTATCTCATCTGTAAAACTATCAAGTACCACCACATAAAACCATTTAAGTGAAATATAGTATTTTCTTTAAAAATCTTGTGTTTTGTTAGTCATTTTTTTTTAAAGATTTTACTTATTTGACAGAGAGAGAGCACAAGCAGGAGGCGTGGCAGGCAGAGGGAGAGGGAGAAGCAGGGTCCCCGCTGAGCAGAGAGCCCAACGTGGAGCTTGATCCCAGGGTCTTGGGATCATGATCTGAGCCAAAGGCAGACACTTAACCACCTGAGCCACCCAGGTGCCCCTGTATTAGTCATTTTAATGACAGATGTCTGGAATGTGGAGTTAATGTCAATTAAATGCATTTGCTTTTAAGAAGACTAAAGAGTGATGGATTGGAAAGAGAAATTTGAACAATCATGAGGCCAAAAGAGCAGGATAAAACACTTAAGGCAAGCTTCAAATTATGAATCATTATTCGAAATCTAACTTTATTCTATTTATTGACTGTTTTGCTTTACAGATTTATGAAAAAGTATTAATCAAACAAGTGATTAAAATTTGATTCTTCACTGTTAGGTGAGTCTGCCTTTTTATTTAAAAACTTATTTTTAGGATGACTTTCTCTTTGCTACTGTGAAATTTTCTAATAGCTCCTACTTGTCATTATTAGCTGAGAAAAGGGCTACAAGATAATTCTTTCTGTTAAAAAAAGTCCAGCTTGTATTTTGAGAAAGAACCATAATTGGGTATCTTGGCTGTTGTTATAGTGCTACCAATAATGTTTAGTTCTGAAATTTGCGTTCTAGTCAAACTGCTTTTCTGGAATACAACCAATTGTAACATTTTTGTTCTACATTCATGGATTCTATGGAGTCCTGTGTTTTTCAGCACAACAGACTGTTAAGAATTTGCTAATAATAAAGCTGTAAATAATTATCTTCATTTTGTTTCTGAATTACTAATTGTCATTAACTTATCTTTCAATAAAATACTTTTAAAATCTTGTTGATTCTGGGTACCTCAGTCAGTTGAGTGTCTGTCTTTGGCTCGGGTCATGATTCCAGGGTCCTGGGATCGAGCCCCATATTGGGTTCCCTGCTCAGTGGGGAGCCTGTTTCTCCCTCTCCCTGCTGCTCGTGTTCTCTCTTGCTACTCCCTCTCTCTAATAAATAAACAAAATCTTTGAAAAATATTCAGTATTATAATTGTCTACATCTTTAACTCTGTTAGACTGTGAGTTATTTGATGGCAGAAACCATATCTTATTCATCTGAGCATTCTGACAGCTTTAGGACACTGACTAAAATCTGCTGGAAGTTTTAATAGATAAAAATACGAGATAAGCTCTAAAACTTCAGGTCAGAAAATTACATATTTTAATGATGATGGTAGTCGTACCATATACAATAAGTAATTGTTATATATTATGTATACAATAAGAAATTACTGTTTATAGCTTTAATTCAATATGTATATTGAATTACTAAAATTTTCTAATCTCTCACTTGCTGTTTTATTGTCTCTTTAATGGTACCAATCACTTTTAGCCTTATATTATTGTTGTTTATGTAAACATCTCATTTTCCTACAAACACAATTTTTAAATGAATTTATTTATTTATTTATTTATTTATTTATTTATTTATTTATATTTCTTTGAGAGAGAGAGTGAGCAAGGACAGGGGCAGAGGGAGAGGGAGAACAAGCTTCCCTGCTGAGCAGGGAGCCCAACGCAGGGCTCAATCCCAGGACCCTGGGATCATGACCTGAGCCAAAATCAAGAGGCAGATGCTTAACTGACTAAGCCACCCAGGCGCCCCTACAAAATAATGTTTTTGAGAACAAGAGATAGGTTATGTACGCTTCCAAAGTTCTATAGAGTGCCTTGTACATCTAAATTCTAGAAATAATAGGTAAATTTTAGAGAAATATTAAAATTATTTTCATTATAAAATAATTCCATTTATATGTAGGAGTTTAATATATTCCTCAAAGCCAGTATTACAATAAAATGACAATGCATGCATAATAAATGAGCGTCAATCAATACCAATCTCAAGAAATAAATATACAGTTCAGTATCTTTTTCAATTTAAGTGTTATATTTATCTTAGATTACAATGTGACATTATTAGGGAATTTCACATTTTGCATTTCAAATGTCCCTTTTTTTCACTTCAAATTCAAAAGTTTCTTTAAAAATAATAAACAACTCCTTGAAATAATGACTCATTCTGAAGGATGTGTACATGTCAGATCTAAGCTCTTTCTGCAGGGTTATCTCACAAGGAATAGAAAAACATTGCCACCCCAGATTAAATGAGCAGCTGGTATAGTGACTCTGATTTGATCATGTTGATTTTCTAGACAGACTAATTGCTCTGATATATGGTTATCACCTGTACTTCATGACTTCTTGCTTCTACTTCTAATTAATGGATAATTTTCCCCTGCTGAAACTTTAATTGTCCCTCTGATTTCAATAAATATAAGAAACAAGACTGTTAGCAAATAGAAACCCCGCTGTTGTGACCTTTCCTTGGTACTTAGTTGGTCAAAAGAAAACTCAGATTGCTCTAAGTGAGCATTTTCCAAAATGGGATATTTTAGGTTGCTGACATATTAGGAAAAAACATTTTAACAGAAGATTTCTTTAAAAGTTCTAATTTATTTTAAGTATTAGTTAAACCATCATAAGCATATAATCCTCTATGTACTGAGGATAGACAATGGAGACCCCAAGTTTATAGTTCATTCATCCCATTCTAAGAATGAAAAAGAATTATAGATTATGCATGAATCAACAAGATTTTATTTTTTAATATTTTTAAGATTTTATTTTCTTATTTGAAAGAGAGAGCACAAGTGGGTGGGGGAGAGGAGCAGAGGGAATTGAGAAGAAGGGGTACTTGATTCGCCTAAGAAAAGTTAGAAAAGCTTTCTAAACACTATGTATTGAATTTTGAAAAAATTAGTATTTCCAAGGTGGAGCAGCTTGGAGGACTAAGAAATATACAAGAGCTCATATACAGATATTGAAAGACTTGTTTTACCCATTCTGAGAGGAGTAGGAGTTTGATATATCCAAAGCATATATAGGCAGTGAAGAAATTAACAGATGAACCCCCAAACATAGAATTTTTAAAAAGAACATTTTATAATATGATGGTAGTTATACCTCATATACAATAAGAAACCATTTCAAAATCTAAAATAATTGAGTGTGAAAATAGAATTACATTATAGAAAAATTACCCTAACAATTCCTGGAATGGATGGGAAGCAAGAAGCTGGAGATGGAGACCAATTAGGTTGGAAACGTAAGAGAACAATCTAGATACAATGGAGAAATCTGAGTTGTATTAAATGCAAGTTACCAGGTTTTAAATGCTGCAGAAGTCAGACTTATTACACTAGAGATCATGTTGTATTGGGTATTTCCGAAGACTTTGAGGACCGATTTGAATTTAGCCAGTCACTGGTCTTCTGAATGGTGAAAATAGGGATGGAGAAAAAGAGACAAAGGAGAGAACTTGGAGAGGAAGAGTGGACGAGATTTAGAAATAAATTAGGTATGAGAGATAGTATGTTAAGGCTAAAATCACCCAGATAATTCCTTTTCAGATGAGTAGAATAATTATGCTTTTAAAATAATTTCAGAGTTCACAAGAGTTTTAGAAGAGAAGAAAATAGGTTCTGTTTTATACACACACTGATCAAAAATTAGTTGAAAACTTAAGTCTTTTCCTAACAAAAAAAAAGAGGCTGAGTGTATTTTTGGCAGTCATTGAATGAAGAGATAGCTGAACCATGATTAAGAATGAATTGGCGGGGCACATGGGTAGCTGAGTCATGATCTCGGAGTCCTAGGATAGAGCCCCACATCAGGCTCACTGCTCAGTGGGTAATCTGCTTCTCCCTCTCCCTCTGCATTCCCCCAACTTGTGTGCGTGTGCATGCTCTCTCTCTCTCTCTCTCTCAAATAAATAAATAAAATCTTTAAAAAAATTAATGAATTGGTGGTCAAAAAGTACAAACTTCCATTTATAGAATAAATTAGCTTTGGGGATGTGATGTACAGCATGGTTATTATAGTTAATTATACTGTTTTATAAATTTGAAAGTTGCTAAGAAATTATAACTTAAAAGTTCTCATCGCAAGAAAAAATCATAACTATGTATGGTGACAAATGTTAAATAGAATTGTGGTGATCATTTCACAATATAAATATTGAATCATTATTTTGTAACACCTGAAACTAATATAATGTTACATAACAATTATATCTCAGTAAACAAAGCACAAAAAGAACAAATTCACTTTGGGAAACAGTGTATAAATGAGAGGGTATTCTAAAAAGAGGTCTCCTGTCATGTCTATATTTACTGAGTATTTAAAGAGGAGCATATAAAGAGCAGGACAAGATGGAGAAAGCTCACCAAAATACAGTATCATGGACCCAAAGAAGCACAGAATTTCACATGGGCTTCTTCTGGATCAGATGTTCCAAAAATGCCAATGAGATTAAGAAAACTCTCACCTTTAAAAAAAAAAAGATTTTTTTGTTTATTTTAAAGAAAGAGAGAACATGAGTGGGAGTGGGCAGAGGAAGAGGGAGAGAGAATCATAAAGCAGTCTCTGTGTTGACCATGGAGCCCAACATGGAGCTTCATCTCCCGACTCTGAGATCATGACCTCAGCCAAAACCAAAAGTCGGATGCTCAACCAACTGTGCCACCCAGGCGCCCCCAGGAAAACTCTCACCTTTGATGGCTGGAAGTTATTATTAGCCATCCTCCGAGAAAGTAATTTCATTACACAGGCTGGAGTGGGGCTCCGGGGAGCAGATTCAAGGTGAAGACTTAATGGAGAGAAGAACATAGAAAATTCAAGCCATTTTTGGAGAAAACTAATGAAAAATGGAAGAGAATAAGATATTTCAGAGAAATGTGGTCTTGAAGTAGAATGCTCATCATATAGAGGGGAAGTAGAAAAAGCAGCTTACTTGGAAGTAGTAGTAACTGATTATAGGAGCGGAGCAATGAAGAAGGGAAGAATCTACGTGACATTAATTAGTACACTTAGCGGCTAGCTTCTAGTAAGATTTACAAGAAGAAAGTGAGAGGGGCAAGGAGATTGAAGAATGGCAGGAACTCAGTCGCCAACTCAATTTTGGTATACACTGTAAAGCCAACCTAGTACTATCCTCTTTTTAAACACAATGCATTACATCATCTAAACTCAAATTTTACGATATCCTACACCTTATTGTCACAATATCATTTTACCACTTAAAACCTTGGTATTCTAAGTGTGGTTCATATACCAGAAGGATTAAAATCATTCAACAGCTTGTTAGAAATGGAGAAACGTAGATTCCACCCCAGATGTACTGAGATATCATCTGCATTTAAAACGAATCTTCGGGCAATTAGTTTGCATGTTAAATTATGAGAAATATTAACTTCAATATTAAGGTAAATGTTACTATTTGTATGTATGTGACTGTTGATTATATAAAGTATAATCTGCCTGTTTGAAAAAAATATGTTGATTAGTAAGTGATCTTTTGTGCCTAAACCAACACATATTTAATTTGTTTTTCGAAATCAGGAAGATTAAAAACACAGTAAAATAGTTTTAAGAGTTAAAGTAACTTGCAACAAAAATATCTGATATCACATTTTAAAGCAATATTACAAACAACTATAGAATGCAGGACTTTGAATTGTAAAATAATTACTTGATTAATTTTAGTTTTTATTAAATGGTTCTGCAAGATTACTAAAACCAGATAATTTTTTTAAGTTTTTTAAGATTTATTTATTTATTTTAGAGAGAGAGAGAAAGATGGTGAGAGACAGCTCATGAACAGGAGGGGCAGAGGGAGAATCTCAAGCAGACTCCAGGCTGAGCGTGGTGCCCTAGGCAGGGCTCAGTCTTAACAACCTGGAGATCACAACCTGAGGAGAAACCCAGTCAGACACTTAACCAACTGCACCATCCAGATGCCCCAAAACAGGAAAGTTTTTAAAAATTTGGTTTCAATTACCTGGACCTTATATTGCAACCCTGCCTTTGCTGAATCCCTTCAAATTCAAGTGTAGGGCATCCCCATACATTCTAGCAGATAGGAGCTGTGATTCAGATCATCAAATAGCATTCTGGTTTATTGCAGTTAGCAAAAAAAAAAAAAATCCTACTCCTTTGTCTTTGTTTAAGCATAGATAAAAAAGGACATTTAAATCCACCTGATATATTATGTTAAATAATTATCCAGTGTGCTTTGAATCTATAGCTAAAGCAAATTGAAAGGGAAAATGAAAACAGTGGGAGAGAATCTGGTTTGTGATGCCCCATGGATGATGCAAGAAAGGTGGTCACAAATTTTTTGATGATTTTCCAGTTGAAAGGTTGAGTATAATTCCTCTCACATTGAATGTGGACTAGAGTCAATGACTTTTCTGAACAAAATAAGGAAGTCAAAATTACATTCTGGGATTTCCAAGGCTAACATGTAAGAACTTTTACAGCTTCTGCTTGGATTGCTTGGATTACTTTCTTTGGAAGCCTTGAAGGTTTACATGAAGGTGTTCTTGTCGGCAGTACCTGCGGAGTCCAGCTGACCAGTCATACCCATGAAAGCACCAGATATAAGTGAAACCATCTTGTCCACTCCAGCTCAGTCGTTGTCTACCTAATATCACTGAGTGGCATCTGTTGATGCCACATGAAACAGAAGAATCTCCCAAGCAAACCCTGTCCAGATTCTTGACCCCCAAATTCATAAGATAAAGTAAAATGGTTGTTGTTTTCAGACACTACATTTCAGGGTAGTTTGTTAAACAGCAATAGATAAATGAATGATTCCTCAAGCTACATGTTTAATATATGCCATCTCTCTCACTCTTTCTTTTTTTCTTTATTTAATGGAATAAATGTGAGCAATTTTTAATGCTACACAGAGCACTTCATGTGGAGCTAGAAATTCATCTTACATACTTGGTTGCATTTTAGGTCAAGTACTATTCAGTAAACATTCACAGAATTGCATATGACAGGTAATATTTCATAATGGTTTCTCCATTCTCATGCTGGTGGTTTTGTGCTGAATTACTGTAAATGAATTAGGATTTGAGAAGAATTTTTAAATGTAGACCTACATTTTCCATTATGATTAGTTTAATTAGATGTAGATTTAATCTAAGAAAGTGTCCATAGTCTGAAATCCAATATTTTGAAATATGATTATACAGAGATAAAAAATTAAATTTTCTTTTTTATATTAAAACACTCTCAAGTGGTATTAATATAACGAAGTGTTTTTATATTTTATTTTACCTTTGCCAAGAATGAGATAACTCCTACTATCTAAAATAGAAACTGTTCCCTCAAACACTTGAGGTCTTTGCTCTCCCTGGTCTCAGAAGCTCATAGTAAAATATTAATGATAGTGTATGAGGATTAAACTATCAATTTTCTCAGCTAATAAAAGTATATTTATATTAAAACATTTTGAGAGAAATATATCTACTTATAATATTAAAAGTTAGCTACTTTAGTTTTGTAGTGCTGACTAATGTATTAAAAGATCAAAAAAATTATATCTTTGTAAAATGATTTCTCAATTAGATATTTTTTATCAGCTTGTTCCATCCTTGAAAAAATCTGACTCTAACAAAAGAACCTCATATTTGATCAATAATTTTAAAATGTATTCGGCTTTCTGCCAGTGATGTCAGATGAGAGAGAGGGAAACTCACTTACTGGAGAGTGCACTAGGCTTCAAAGCGCAGTAGACCATGGTTTGCCCAGCTCTTGGGGCAATTACTTAATCTCTTTGAACAGTAGTTTCCTCAATTACAAAATGAGTATAATAATGTCTGCTCGTGAAGTCCATGTGAGGACTAAGTGCAATAACCGAAGTAAAACACAGCACAATTAGCGGCACATGGAGATTGCATAGTTGACAGCTCTTATTATTATGAAACTCCCACTTCTATTACAGCTACTCTGATTACCACGCAGTATGTTTTGGATTACTCACTAATCTGGGGAAATGTGTAGTCCCAGCATGAAAAAACAACAAATTGTTCCATTTGAGATCTCTTTTTTATTAATATTCATGTTTATGTTTTGGATAAAAACTTTCCAAATGATTTTGATTATTCCAAAATATTTCACTGACAATTGATCAAGCCTCTTGTATACACTGACTTATTTCTTATAAAGTTTTCCTTCTATGGATTATCAAATACTAAAATAGATGAAGGTTATATTAAATTGTTACTTACAATATCCTTTCACATCACCAAAGATTTGCTAATTTTTAAAAATTATCTAAATATTCTGTCAGAGAGAAATCTAACATAAAAAAGGCTTTTGGGGCACCTGGGTGGCTCAGTCAGTTAAGCATTGGACTCTTAATTTTGGCTCCGGTCATGATCTCAGGGTCGTGAGATTGAGCCCCGCAACAGGCTCTGTATTAGGCATGGAGCCTGCTTAAGATTCCTTCCTTCTCCTTCTCCCTTTGCCCTCTCCCCCAAACTCTCTCTCAGAAAAACAACCAACCAACCAAACAAAAACAAAAAACAAAAAGACAAACGAACAGAAAGCCTTTCTTAGCTGGGAGTGAGGGGAAGAGACATGTATTATATGGAGAGAAGTCATGTTTTATATAGAATGAAACAAACAGAAACAGACATTTAAAAATCTGAACATCATGCATCCATTCAAAAGACTATTTAGACATACTCCCCGAAATGATTAGTTATCAGCAAAAATAAAATGATAGAACTAGTTAAAAGAACTAAAAGAGATACTACTCAACAGTGATAATCTGTGATTACAGATAAATTAACATCTAAGTTTTAAATACAATTACCAGCTGTGAAAGTAATAATGACCTGAGTAATATTTTTGAAACACCTTAAAGGAATTGTATAAATCAGAAATTTTTTCTTATTTTTAGCATATAAATGATACAGTATTTTGAAGGCAATATCAAATGGCATTTATGTATATAAAGTATATTCTGGAAATTATGATGTTATTATTAATTAAAACTATTGTATTTTATTAATTCCATCCTGGAATCTTTAGAGATCCCACACTTGTGAAAAGAAATCTCATTACTCATTATTCAACCTACATCAGATGCAAATCATTATGTCATGGTTAAGACATATCTACTTTATATTCAATCCATTTCTAATAGAAGCCAATTTAGAAAAAATTGTTGAGAGTGCTTGTTTTGGTAGAAAATAGAATTTGATGTGCGATAGGATTGGTATAAGTTATTTCTAAATAATGCTGCCATACTAATTAGAATAGCACTATTATTGTTCAAATTATCCATTATGCCATTTTTTAAATAATTAAACAACCCACATTTTTCTGAAATCAACCTGGAAAAAAAGTTTCACATATGAATTATCAAAAAAGTAAGTTTTTCCCTTAAAATAAAATTTTCATAAGATATGCTAAGTGCTTAAGTTCTCTCTTTTACAGGCACATGGTACAAGTTCATCTTATTTTTGATGATGTGCTAGCAGTTCCACTATTCCACTGGGGTGCAATCTTCTATGGAAAGAACTATTGAAATCTAGAGTTTATGTCCACACAATCCAAGCTTCCCCATAGCTGTGCTTTGAAATTCCTTATGCTCATGAGATTCTCTCTCATTTTCATCTCATTGACAGTTTTTACCTCTCAGGGACACATGCTTACCTGTAGAATTCTCTTGCTCACCCTTTCATGTGTTTTATTTAGTGATATGAGAGAAAAACCATATGACTAAGCATATAAAAATTTGTTCAAAAAACAAAGAGAATCTAAATGGCACCCAGAGAGCTTTCTCTCTAAAAACTGGTACATTAATGAGAGGAACTATAGTGTTTGCTTAAGCTATAATTTCTGCCTGCCTAAAGGTTATTGACTGGGTTTGTGATAGTCAAAATAATATATTGGATTTCTGGAGAAACCTGTATCCAGAAAGTTCTATAATTATTGGGGCCAATTTTATTAATTTTAGGACATCTCTGACTGATCCATTCAAATATGTACTTACTCTTTCTCTCTACCTGTGCAGTCTCCTCCCAGTCACGATTCTCTTCTCTTCTACTTTTGCTGGTAGAAGTCATCCAGGGTAAGGGAAGGGAAAATCTGCTTTCGAATAACCATTAATTGTGTAAATTCACTTAACAATTTCATGGAAATTTGCATAATACTTGGATTTGTAAAAAACTAATTCAGGATACTACTGAAAAGACAACATGACGCACTTCCTGTACTCCTATTTAGTAGAAATTTCATTGTAAATTAATGAAAAATATAACTCTTAAAATTATGATTTCATTAAAATGAATTTTTTCCTCCATTTTGCCAATCCCAGAAGATCTTCTTTGCACTCCCCTTGTTGAACAGCACCAGTTACACCATGAGCATCTTTAGGGCAGTAATTATATTTTTTAACATCTGTCATCTTATTAATTTCATGAGTGAATAAACGTAAAAACTTTTAAGCCTTATAAATATTTTTTATTCTGAATAAGTTGGCATAAGAGTTGTAAGGCAAGAACACGTGGTTTTACAGAGTTTCAAATATTAAAATAGAACAGTATTAAGAAAAGATGTTTTTTCGGAAGTACATTATATTCTCTTACAACTTTCTGGATTCCTGTTGTATTTCTACTTATATTTTAGGTGGTATTGTCTATTTTGAAGCATTTTTCCTCACTACTTATGAAATATCAAAATTTGATTAAATGTCACTGGTAAGAGGTCGTTAATTAGTATGACTTTCTCCAACTTTCTCAATAATTTCTGTCACTCATCTGCAACAGCAAGATACTATTTCTGCCCTCTTTTGTTGTGGTAAAGGCACACACGTAACCAAATTTTGCAAGGAGGCCTTCACTCAGCGAGGAACCATAGACCTGAACAATAAAAAAAAACTAAAAATAAAACTGATAAATTACTATAAAACAAGAAACGTATAATGAGCTATCTTGATTTATGGTATCCACTTCCATTTCACATGAGCAATCTGTCTTAATACATACTACAAAGCCTTGCATCTGCTTTATTAAGTAGTACATTTCACGTTTGCCTGTTCTAAAAGGGAAAGGCAGTATCTGGGTAATGTAGCAGATCCTTTCTGTTTAGCAGAAGGCAAACTTTAAACAAACTTTAAAGGGTCAAAAGAAAAAGTACTGTTTGCTTTGTATTACTGCCCTAAGTAGTAATCACAATTTATATAGCAGCAGTCATGTAATCAGACTTTGGAGATTTAGAAAAATGTGGTCTACATTGGTTGTTTATGTATATATTAATATTCTTTCCCCAGAAATCTAATTACTAAATACAATTAATAGAATATTATTTTTCTGTATTTTATATAGATTTATGTAAATGTTTATGAAATTATCTGCTAATCTAGAGACACTATTATTCAGTAGAAAACAATTGTATTGATCACATCCAACAAACATGAGCTTTTTCCAGCTAGATTTTGTTACCTCTTTTGTCAAAGAGTTTAGAACGGGTCTCTAGTGTCCTTACTATGAATGCCACTTGCCTATGTAGCACATCTATCAGAATGAGCTGAAATTATCTGTATAGCAAATATACTTCAGTGCTTACAGTTTAATGTCTTATCTGATCTTTGATACAAAGGTGTAAAATAAGTAGGAGGTCGTATTACTTGATTTTTTTTTTTCCATATGAAAGCTAAAGGTCAAATAAGGTTAAGTACCTCAACTCATTTAAAGAGTTAATTAGTAGCAGAAGGAGGGCAAGAACCCAGAACTCTAAAATTTAAGTCTTTATCTGTTTCCAGACTCCAAGGAATAATAAGAATGGGAAGGATAATTAAGAAAGTTACCAAAGATTTAGGCCTACAATAATCTAATTTGATTCTTAGTAAATAAAGAAAGACAGA
Source organism: Ursus arctos (assembly GCF_023065955.2). Classification (NCBI taxonomy): domain Eukaryota; kingdom Metazoa; phylum Chordata; class Mammalia; order Carnivora; family Ursidae; genus Ursus; species Ursus arctos. The sequence goes on from NW_026622852.1 coordinate 4,700,711, forward strand.
AACTTCAGCAGCTTTATTCCAAGTATTTGATTTTTAATTATGAGTTGGGAAGCAACTCACAGTGAATTTAAAGGATTGCTTCATTTCAGGTCATTCTGACTTCATTCAAAGATTTTGTATTGTCAATTCTAATAAGGTTGTTTGTATTGTTTTGATGGTTAATTTAAAAAATCTTAAGAGAACCGAAAAGTTTTATTTACCAAGAAGAAAATTTAACTGAATCTTATTTATTATGAAATCCTTCTTTTAGATTAAGCAACATTACACCATTTTAACCTAAGAACACTCAGAAAGTTGTCAATAAGTTATTATCATTGCTTGATACCAAGCAGAATATATATCGATAGGCAGATGTAGATATAGATTAGTTGATACATACAGATTGCCTGATATCTATAAAGAGATACTAACTGATATATGTGTATCAGTTGAAAATGCAAGTGCTTTGTTTCTATCTACTTTGTAACTCTCATTAGGTAAACCTATAAGCTAGCAAAAACAAAATAGCTGAAAATAAAACAATATGCTTAATAATATCTTACAGGTCTTTTCTTGTTTTGACGGTTAATTCTCAGAAAGGGAGCACATATTGAGAAACAAGGATTTCTCTCAGTGTTCCATCTATTTTATTCCAGTGGTTCTCAACAAAGGGATTTTTAGCATCCCTGTGACAGTGGCAATGTCTAGACACTTTTGGTTGTCATTACTGGTGGGTTAGTACTGCACGTAGTAGGTAGAAATCAGGGATGCTGCTAAATATCCCACAATGCATTCAACAGCCTTAAATGTCAATAGTGTGGAGAAAAGGAACCCTGATCTATTCAAACAGGTTTCTTATTGTGGGTTACAAGTGAGATGGATTCACATAACCTAAATAATTAGACAGGTCTGCTTCACAGCCATGTCATGATTTCTAAGTTAAACAGCTGTACCCAACTATATACAAAGTTGTTCAATGGGAAAATAAACCAGTAACAGTTCCCTTGGCACAAATACTGTCATTTTGATGGTTGAATGTACATGATTTTTCTTTTAGGATTCAATCCAACATTAGTGATTTGAGATCTTGCACCAGCTTAGCAAAACAAAAGCCAAACAAGTTTTTCACTGATTTTAACCTGCAGAACTTAATTTTGAGTTTCTCTGTCATTTGAAACCAAATATAAAATAATAGTAATAATAAAATACCCATTGAAATAATTTCCCTCACTTACTTCTGATTTCTTTTATTAGTGAACATGAAAATAGTAGCCATCTGGACTGAAAAAGCAAATAACAGCATTTCCTATTTCTAAAAGAAATAAGCAATAACCATAAGCCTGAAGAAATAAAATTCATCAGATTTTCTCCCCTATTGCTTGAGCCTAGGGAAACAGTGACAGGCTGACAAGTCTGAGATATGAACATAAACTTTGGTTGTGATTTAATAATAATAAAAAAATTTTATTTTACTTTTTACTTCAGTTCATTAATATTTTTAATTTGCACACTGCCAAAAGCATGATGCTCTCTTTCAGTCAAAAACAAATTAAACCCGCAGGGAAGGAGAAATACTAACCCATGAGAAAAGGTTCCTTCCTCAGCTTGTCAAAAAAGGCATTCCAAACTACTGGAATGGTTGACAGCAAATCTCTCCCAGATAACACACCTATTCTGTGATGTATCACCATTTTTTTTAACATATATGTATCAGACACTACAATAGCTTATTATATGAATTAGGATGACTTTTTTTTTTAGTTTCGTTTATCTAGTTGGTGCCAAACAAAGCAAATGTTCTGCTACATCTGAGCACTTGAAAGCCAGTAACATAACAAAAGAAGCTTAAAAATGCATTAAAAATAATCTACTACCTAACTTAACTTTAAAAATCTATAAAACATTGTTTTATGGTGTTTATTGTTTTTCATACAAGGTTATATGATTGCTGTAGTGACACAAAGAACTGGAAAGATGAAGTCTATGATGGATGAGGAATACACGATACACTAATGAAACATTCATTTGCTAAATTAACCACTAATCTTCTTGTTCAATTTGACTTGCTCAGGTCCCTGAAAAATAATCCTAATGGTCATCACTCATTAAGCCATGAACAAACTTTTAAATAAAATATTTGTAAATGGGCAAGCTTTTTTTACTTGGTAAATGATCCATTACACTGATGTCCACATTTGGTACTTAAGAAATGCAGCTTGTTTCTGCCTGATAATATCAGACATTATTCTTTTTATTTATTTTGTTATTCTTTGTCTAAGAACAAAGCATCAAAGACATAAATTCTTCTTGTATGTTATTGAAATGAGATAGAATCTAACACCAAAGAAATTTTAGGTGGGGAAAGGAGATCATAGTTCTGATCCTTCAGGAATAACGAGATAAGATGGATCAAAATATCACTAGTCATTTTAGATCTCTAGACCTCATGCTACACATTAGGAAAGACAGAAAGAAATGTGAGTCAAACTGCTGTCCTTGGTTACCTACAGAGTAGAAGTATCATAAGCAACCAGGCAAAAATTATTAACAATAGATTACGCCATGTGCAAAATGCAGCATCCAAACCATATACTAATGGTAATTAAAGTCCAGGAGAGATTAATTTCTGACATTTTAAGGCATAACAGGAGAACTAAAATTGAGCTGGCCCATGAACAGATGGGTCACTTTAGAAAAATAAGTGCAGAGCTTCCTGAAACACAGTTTCGAGAGAGATGAGAGGATTACATAGGCTGTTCCATTCATGCTGCTTTCTTCTTCATTTTTAAACTATTTTTTAATGGCAGGTTTCCCATAACAAAGAATAAATTTATCTTACATTCTACACAGTCTTCAGGAATTCTGCTATGCAGACCATTGATAAGACACTTTATCCCATCAAGTGGGATTGTGGTGTTTTCTGCTGCCCTGGGAGCTACTGCAAAAGTTCATGCTGGACCTGGGTCCTTTATTGACAGAGCCAGCAGCTGTGAATGTTCTAAATTGAAGGACAGCAGAACAAGTAACAGAACTGTGAGAGGAGAAGCAGCACATGGCAGAGGCAACGGGAGGTGCTTGCCACAGCCACCATCTTACCAAGGCACATTCATGCTCTTTTCATCACCAGAACAGAGAGAAACACAAGAAAAGAATATTAGAACACATCTTCAGTAAGATGTTGTAAGATTTCACTAAAATTAGGGCTACTTGTCTCCATTTTTGTAAGTTGGAGCTTTTGTGAAGCTTAGTTTCATAGACTTCCTCATTAATCAGGGGATTTCTTCTCTGAAATTGTGTCTCTACATTATAAGTGCTGGTACACTCAAAAGAATTTCCTAGAAGGTAGATTACCCTCCCTACTTCTAGCCACCAGGCAAGCTGAACTTTTACTTGTCTAAGTTTCACATTCAAAATAGAATGTCTTGTGCCTGAAGTCATGTTTGCAGATACATAATGGCGTAATAGGACAAATATATCTTTTAAAACAGGGGCTCCATTTGAGAAAAAAAAATACTGAATACAAATTGCTAAATATAAAAAATAAGGGTTACAGATTTGCCTCACTGGAGCTTCCTTTCAAACGTTAAGATGAAGTTTCATTTTTTACCCCTAATTGGTAAGATTGCTACTCTTACTAGAGGGCTACTGTATATTTTGTCTCATAACAACTTTTTCAAAGGAAGATTATTGAGTTAATATATTGTTGCACAGTAATATGAAAAAGTGCTCTGCTAAATCATTGCAATACTAAATGCTATTGAAAAATCAAGCTAAATGTTGCAAGGGTTGACTTGGGTTCTGTCCAGAGTCATAAAATTCTGGGGAAATGTGAGATAACTTTAAGAGCTCTTATTATAGGCATGAAACATATTTTGGCATATGAATATTTTTAAAATGGAAATTCTAATGACCATAAGAATACTATTTCATTAGTTTAAATCAGTGAGTGAAATATTGATAACACAGTAATGGAATTGAGACCATTAGCTAATTTTTTGCCAAAAAATTAAAGCTATATTTTTGGCATGCGTTGCAACAAAACTAATTCAGATTAATCTAAAATAAAATTGAAATAAATAAACACTCTAAAAATACCAAAAGAGAATATAGTGAGTTATAGAATAGTGAGTGAGTATAGAATTTTGAAACGAGGAAAAGTCTTTTAAACATGATATGAAAACTAAAAACCATAAAGGAAACAGCTGGTAAATTTAACTACATAAAAATTCTGAGTGGCAAAACACATTATAAATGCAGTTGAAAAATAAGACATAAATCTCCAAGTATTTTAAAGAATTTTTATAAAATTCTATTGGAAAATGGGCAAGAAATGTGAACAATTCACACACACACACACACACACACACACAGATTATACCTTTCAAAGTCTAAAATTGTACTTGACCTCTTTCCAGCAATCCCACTTTTTAAGATTCATTCCTGTAAAAATATTTTTTGCAGGAGCAACTAAACATATAAAGCAAATATTAACAAACCTAAAGGGAGAAATAGTAATATAATAATAATAGGGGACTTTAATGTCTTGTTTTCATCAATGGAGAGATCATTCATACAGACAATCAATAAGGAAACATGAGCCTTAAATGACACATCAGACCAGAAGAAATAAACACACACACATATGCACAAACACACACACATATACATACATAACTACACATACATGTATATATATTCAACAGAATATACATTGTTCTCAAGTACATATGGAACTTCTCCAAAATACACCATATGTTAGGCCACAAAGAAGTCTTATTAAATTTATGATGAAAATTGTATCAAGTATTTTTTCCAACCACAATGGTATGAAACTAGAAATCAATTACCAGGCGAAAACTAGAAAATTCATGAATATGTGGAGGTTAAACAACAGACTAGTAACCAAGGAGTTAAAGAACAAATCAAAAGAGAAATCCAAAAATATCTGGAGACAAATAAAAATGAGAATGCAACATAACAAATCTATGGGATACAGCAAAAGCAGTTCTAAGTTCAGAACAATAAGTGCCTACCTCAAGAAACAAGATAGCTCAAATAAAAAACCTAACTTTACATCTCAAGGAAATAGGTAAAGAAAAACAAACAGAGCCTAAAGTTAGTAGAAGAAAGGAAATAACAAAGAGTAGAAAATAAATGAAATAGCAACTAAAACGTCAGTGGAAAATATCAATGAAACTAAGTGTTGGTTCTTTGAAAAGATAAACAAAATCGGCAAACATTTAGCTAGACTTAGAAAGAAAAAGAGGGGATTCAAATAAATAAAATCAGAAATGAAAGAGGAGGCATTACAACTGATACCTTAGAAATACAAAGGTTCATAAAAGACTACTAAGAGCAAATTGAATGTCAAGAAGTTGGACAACCTGGAAGAAATGAATAAATTCCCAAAAACCTTCAACCTACTAAAATTGAGTCATGAAGAAACAGAAAATGTGACTGGACCAATTACCAATAAGGGGATTGAATCAGTAATCAAAAACCTCCCAACAAATGGAAGTCCAAAACCAGAACACTCCACTGGTGAATTCTACCAAATATTCAAAAGAGATTTAATACTAAACCTACTTAAAATGTTCCAAAATCAGAAGAAAAGGGAGCACATCCAAACTCATTTTATGAGATCAGCATTAACCTGATACCAAAACCAGACAAGGATGCCACAAGAAAAGGAAATTATGGGCCAGTATCCCTAATGAACATAAATGCAAAATCCTCTACAAAATATTAATAAACTGAATTCAACAATACATCAAAAGGATCATATATCCTGATCAAGAGGGTATGCAAGGATGGTTCAACATTGGCAAATCAATCAACATGACACACCACATTAACAAAATGAAGGATAAAAATCATATAATCATCTCAATAGATGCAGAAAAAGCATTTTATAAAATTCAACACCCATTTACAATAAAATCTCTCAACAAAGTAGGTATAGAGGGAATGTACCTCTACATATTAACAACAATTATGACAAGCCTGCAGTTAACCTCATACCCATGGGTGAAATGCTGAAATCTTTTCCTCTAAGATCAGAAAAAAGACAAGGATGCCCACTCTTGACACTGTTATTCAACATAGTATTGGAAGTCCTAGCCAGAGAAATTAGTCAAGAAAAGAAATAAAAAACATCCAAAGCAGAAAAGAAGTATAATTGTCACTATTTGCAGATGACTTCTATATACAGAAAACCCTAAAGACCACCAAAAAACTTCAAATAATCAGTGAATTTAGTGAAGTTGCATGATACAATATCAATATACAAAATCTGTTGCATTTCTATACACTGATAATGAACTATCAGAAAGAGATTAAGAAAACAATATCATTTACAATGTCATTAAAAGAGTAAAATACTTAGAAATAAATTTAACAGAGGAGAATGACTTGTAAACTAAAACCTATAAGACACTGGTGAAAGAAATAGAAGACAACACAAATACCTGGAAAAATATTTTGTGTTTATTGATTGGAAGAAGTAATATTTTTATTTTTGTTTTAAAGATTTTATTTATTTATTCAACAGAGATAGAGACAGGCAGCGAGAGAGGGAACACAAGCAGGAGGAGTGGGAGAGGAAGAAGCAGGCTCATAGTGGAAGAGCCTGATGTGGGACTCAATCCCATAACGCCGGGATCACACCCTGAGCCGAAGGCAGACGCTTAACCGCTGTGCCACCCAGGCGCCCCGGAAGAAGTAATATTTTTAGAATGTCCACACCACCCAGGGCAATCTACAGATTCAATGCAAATCCTTATCAAAATTCTAATGACATTTTCCACAGAAATAGAACAAACAATTCTAAAATTTGTATGGTACCACAAAAAAACCCAAAATAGTCAAGCAATCTTAAGTCAAAGAGCAAAGCTGGAGACATCACACTCTCTGATTTCAAACTATTACAAATCTTTAGTAATTGAAACAACATGGTATTCACATAAAAACAGACACATAGATCAATGAAACAGTATAAAGAATCATAAATAAGCTCGTGTATATACGGTCAATTAACTTACGACAAAGGAGCCAAGTATATACTATGGGGGAATGGTGTCTCTTAAAAACCATTAAATGATGTTGGGAAAACTGGGCAGCCACAATGTAAAAGAATAAAACTGTACTACTACCTTACATTATACATTCAAAATGGATTAAAGACTCAACTGTAGAACCTGAAACCATAAAATCCCTGGAAAAAAACATAGATGGTAAGCTCTTTGATATCAGTCTTGGTGATGACTTTTGAATTTGACACCAAAAGCAAAAGTACATACATGACATTCTATGAAACCAAAAAGCTTTTGCACGGTAAAGGCAACCACAATCCACCAAATGAGAGAAAATAACTGCAAATCATATATCTGATAAGGGCTAATATCTAAATTACATAAAGAACTCATACAACTCAATAGCAAAACAAACAACCCAATTTAAAAATGGGCCAAGAACCAGAATTGACAATTTTCCAAAGACGGCATCCAGATGTCCAACAGGTAAATGAAAAAGTACTCAACCTGACTAATCATCAGGGAAGTGCAAATCAAAACCACAACGAGATACCCCTTCATACCTGTTAGAATGGCCATTATAAAAAAGATAAGAAATACCGGGTGTTGGGAAGAATGTGGAGAAAAGGGAACCTTTGTGCACTGCTGGTGGGAATGTAAATTGGCACAGCCATTAGGGAGTTTCCTCAAAAATTTAAAAAACAGAGCTACCATACGAACTACCATATAATCCAGCTATTCCAATCCTGGTTATTTATCTAAAAACAATGAAAACACTATGTTGAAGAAATATCTGCACCTTTAGTTGATAATAGCATTATTTACAATAGCCAAGGTATGTAAACAACCTACGCGTCCATCAATGAACAAATAGATGAAAACATGGTGTGTATATATAATGGAATATTATTCAGCCAAAAAGGAGGCAGTCCTGGGATTTGCAACACAATGGAGACACCTTGAGGGAACTACGCTAAGTAAAATAAGTCAACAAAGAAAGAAATACCATACGACCTCATTCATAAATGTAATCTTAAAAAAAAAATTTGAGTTCATAGATACAGAGAATAGACTGGTGGTCGCTAGAGGTGGGGCAGAGATAGTTGAATGGGTGAAGGAGGTCAAAAGATTCAAACTTCCAATTATAAATAAATCATAGGAATGTTATATATAGCATGGTGACTATAGTTAATACTGTATTGCATATTGTAAAATCGCTGAGAATAAATCATAAAAGTTCTCAATAAAAGAAAAAATCTAACTATGTGTGGTGACCGATGTTAATTAGACTTATTGTGATGATCACTTTGTAATGTATATAAATGCCAAATTATTGTGTTGTACACCTGAAACTAACATAATATTATGTCAATTATGCCTCAATTAAACTTTTTTCAAGGGCATGTAGATCATGTAAAATTATTTTCGGTAAATATTATTAATAATAGCAAAACTTGGAAGCATACTATGATAGACTGTAATATTATTTATTATGGGCTTTGGTATCAGGGAGGAAGCACGTAGTTAAAGAGACATTTGAGAAATCTGAGATGAAAGACTGAAGAATGAGTGAAGCTAATATTTGTAAAGTCTTCCAGGTCTTCCAGGTGAGGGTGATGGGGGTGGAGAGCAAGATCTAAAGGTAAACACTTTCAGAAAACAATGTGACTGTTGAGTTTAACAGATGTCATCTAACAGGGTAGATGCTTCAGGACATGGTATCAAGGTATTGAGATTGAGTCCTTCGTCAGCCTCCAAACTCTGCAGGGAGTCTGCCTCATAGTCTTTCACTCTCCCTCATCCCCTCCCCCTACTCTCTCTCTCTCTCTCTCTCTCTCATAAATAAATAAATAAATAAATAAATAAATCTTTTTTTTTTAAATGACGATGAGGTGGTAATGAGGGACGGATTGAACATAAGGCAGGATTAGGAGTATTTAGTACATTGTAATTTATATTTTTGGCATGTATATGTTACTGCTGTGACTTTTGTGTGTGCGTGTGCCACTTCTAAGAGAAAGAAGAAAGTATAGGCAATGCTAATTCACTTTCTACAATACTTAGAGATCTATCGAGAAGAAATAAGAACACCTTGAGTTTACTTTGAATCTTCATCCTGATACCTGGGTGTCTTTGGGCAAATTACTTTGTCTCTGGATTTTAGCTTCTTCATAGTTAAAATGTGATGTTTTGATTACATTCTTCTATGGGTGTGCACACATTTTACTGTACTATAATTTATAGGTTGTTTTCCATACTATACTGTGGGCAGTTTGAAGGAAGGCAGTATATGTTTCAACTGTAAATCCTTTGAGTTTGACACTGTTTGGCACAAAGTAAAAACTCTTTATATGTCTGTTAAGTTGACTTATGCTGATTATCTGACTTCTAAGTCCTTGCACAGATGACATATTATTAGTGATGTCTCTATAATTCCATAGCATCAATGATAAAAAGTTATATCAATGCCTTGGTTGGAGCTGTAAAATAACACATGAGAAATATATTCTAGACAAAGAAAAGAATGAATGGACACTCTGGTTCATTTGTAGAATCAAAGTACAAACACCTGTTTCTGATAAAGCTAAAAAGGTAGAATATACCATAATTAAATCCATGTAAATCCTCAACTTCAGAAAGAATCTAGATACAAATTCTGGCTGTATAGATGGAGAAAAGAAGACATCGCAATATTAAGAGAATGTTTTCATTTATAAAAATGAGCTCTTTCACCTCAAATTGAAAAGAAAATTTTAAAACCCTATTCCAAACAGATGTGAAACAGAGAATTGAAGGGCTGAAGACTGTTGTGAAAAGTAATTTTCACAAAATTTGTAATTCTATATAAAATCAAGTACTTTAATAGCCGAATGAGTCGTAATAAACTTTTTAATGAGCTCACCTTTTAAAATAAAAATGTATAAAACTCACTCATTTTGTTTACATTATTTTTGTGGCCATTTCAACCAAGATCTTATAAGTTTAGTTTTGAAAACAACAAAAATGGAAGGAGTGATTTAGAACTAAGGTGCCTTGTGATCCCAGGGGAAAGTTTTACCATGAATATAAGCAGCACTTATTCCTTAACTGCAGTCCTGGAAGCCTTTGACAATTTAGAGGGAAGAGGTGACAAGCCAGTTTTCTGTACGATAGATGGAAGCAATTAATCTTGGCATGATAAACCCTTCCTTTTGGATTATCAGGCACTCTATAAAAAAAGAATATGGGAACATATGAACTACATGATACTTCCATCTGTAATACTCTCACAATAAAAAGTATATATTGTTGGATTCAAACTAAACTAGTAATGGAAAGATGTGAAACAAAAAATCCAATTTTTTTCCTAAGTAAATTTTGAGAATAAATTATAATCATCTCTAACTTCCCAGAAAATACCTTTTTCATAAGATTCCTTTAGGAATTAAGCATTGGTGTCAAACCATGTCCAGTTCAACGAACTTTGACCTTTGCTTTATGAAAAAAATGGAAGAAAATAGTATACATTTTATAGAAAAAATGCTACTTGAGTCTGTCAAAGAGTAAGTATAAATACAAGATAAATACTTGAGTTATTCACTGGCATTCTTTAAAGAACGCATGCCAACATATTTTATTTTCTAAGAGAAAATAACTGCAAAGCTGAGTATAAAACAAGATCAACATTCAAGACAAAATGACATCATGCTGTTGAGATTTTCATGTTCAATTCTACATGAACTTTGTCGAAAATTTAAGAAGTCATCTTGTAACTGTTTACCTAGATGCAAAGATGGAGAAGAGGTGAGGCTTTTCATCCAAAATAGATTTCCAGAGTTGGAAATAGATTGGAAATAATTTATACACAGACTCATTTCACAGATGAGAAAACTAAGATCTGGAGATTTAAATTGTTTGTCATTAAGTCACACACAAGAAGTCAGTAGAACTGGTCTACAACTCAATCTCAAGGAGCACGAAGATGTTCCTGGAGCACAAGATTGTTTCCATAGGCATATTTTTTTCAAACTAATAATAAATCATCTGCTCTTTTAAATTTGAGTTTCCTTAAGGATACAAAGTTAAAAATCTTAAATCAGGACACACAGAGGACATTTGGGCAGTGTACTAAACATATATAGAATGGCGGTGCATTGCTTTGAATTAAAAGTTATTAGAATAATCCTCAAAGAAGATATTTAAAGTTTGCTTAATACATTTAAAAATTATAAAGTATATGCTAAAGTCCTGCTGTGTGGTCAAAATAAATATTGTAAAATAATAATAGCCTAAGTAAAGTCCCTAAAAATGATGCTGCTAAATGTGACAACTGGAAAAGACAGGATAAGACTACACTACGTTTAATGAGAAAAAAGTTAATCTTACTTCCTAATAGAAATTAGAACAAAACCATGCCACAATGAGACTGAATTATGTGTCTTTATTCTGCATGGAATACATGTTTGACCATGAGAAAGGTGATCTCTCTTCTATCAGAACAGAAATTTTATCTTGATATCCTAGACTTGGCAATAGAAAAAGACTATTTTGCTAAAAGGAGTGATATTACTAAGGAAGTTAGATATACAACTTCACCAATGTCTTTAAAGTCTGACTTTAGGATTCTGGAATGATGATGCCATGCACTTTTTTTTAATTGAAGTATAGTTGATGTATCAATATCAATGATGTCACACATTTCAAAGAGAATTTCAATTCTCCCCAGTGGAATTTTTAAAGAGATGGACACAGGCGGTACAATTTCTTACCTAAACCTCAGTTGTTTGCCACTAAATCATTTCTGTGTTCACTGGAAGAGTACATTAATTGAAATAGTACCAGAATTATAGTACAGAACCATTTTAACGCACTGGAATGCAGACTGAACAGTCAGGAGCAAAGACACAGAAAACAACTAAAATCTGAGCTCCTTTATAAAAATTTCAGCTGTGAATACCAATCAAGACTTTTATACATACAATTTGAAAAACAGTTTTGCTCATTCCTAAAAGAAGATTTGCAGGAGTATTAGTGAGGGAGGCTTATCAGACATTTTTTCCTTCAGTTTTAATATAGTCCCTTGACTCAGGTTTCTTGATTTTCTTTTCAGTAGAAAGTATTTATAATTATTCAGATATAAGTTGATAGAACAAAATGTCCAAATTTTCTTTTTTGGGGGGAATGAAATGTTTGCGTTTTTGACACAAATATTTTTGTGAAAATTAATGACACACTTCAGTACTTCAGGAAGTTACAGGGAAGTCTTTTAAGAGAATTATTCTTTCAAAATTTAAACACTCAAAACATAACTTGACCATACATGTAATAATTGGAAGTACTATTCTAAGTTTTTCTTAACAGGAGATTTCTTTTTAAAAGGCAGATGACTTCAGGAGAACCATACAAAATTAGAGCTAGAACCCAAGCAATCCAGTGTTTTGAGTAATACAGCAACTACATAGCTACCTAAGTATGAAACATGATTTATTTGACTTGGTAGAGTTTTAGGTTAGAAGAAGAAAACCTGCACTATGGTTTATGGACCACTTGTATATCTATTTAACAGAGCATTGCCGTGTCATATAATACCAAGAAAACATTATTCCAGAATTAATCTTCTATTATGATCCTTCTCAGAAATCTCCTTAGTTTTATCAATTTAATCTTAACCAAAAACATCCTCACTCTCAGAGATCCATATGAGAACACTGCCATTTTCACACATTTGTACCAAGCCTCTGCATTCTGTAGGTAGGAACCAGTACACATGTCCAGGTTATAATGGATATCTCGGAAGCCAGGATAGAGGTTGAAGTGGGACTCTCGTTCTAGAGTAGGTAGCCTTTGGCAGGACACTGTAAAATCCTCCATATTCATGCTGATTAGCATAGCCCATTCGCCTAAAGCCCACCCACCTTGCCACGTACTAATGCTCAGTATCTTCAGCAAAATGCTATGATATTCTTTAAGCATTTTTAAAAATTCATTGTAATTGTCTATAAGGCTTATTGTAAAATTTTACTTAATAAAAAGCATATTAGAAAAGATCAAATGCAAATTCAAAGCAATTTTGGTGGTTGTGGCAAAAAGCAAACTAATATACATTTCAAAAACACAAATGCATATGTATGACATCGTACATGGCTGAAAAGTAGCGGTCATTTGGCGATGCTGTTTTCTTTTCTTTTTTTAAAGATTTTATTTGTTTATTTGACAGAGACAGAGATAGCACAAGCAGGGGGAAGAGGCAGACGGAGAAGCAGGCCCCCCGCTGACCAGGGAGCCCAAGGTAGGGCTCAATCTCAGTACCCTGGGATCATGACCTAAACCAAACTCAGATACTTAACCTACTGAGCCACCCAGGCACCTGGAGATACTGCTTTCAATGTGTTATTAACAGAGCTACATTATTTGGTAGAAAGAATATTTAAATGAATAAGTAAAATATACATATTTGAGGACTAATCATCTAATTTGAAATATAAGATATAGACAAAGTAGTACATTCTATGTCAATGAAACAATAAAATAGGGAAAAGGTATTTATTTGACAGTGAATCGATACTTACAGGACAAACAAAAGCATATAAGGTCAGTATCAAAACTCTACGCTTACATCTTTTTCAGGAAAATTAAGCACATTGTAAATATTGCCTTTCTTTTATCTCATTTTTATTATCTTTTCATGTTTCCCTGTTCCTCTTCTATTTCTGAAATTGTGAAAGACATCTCCTACCATATATCTCCCACTAACAATAAAACCAATCCAACAGCTAGAAAATAGTAATGACATATGCAAAGACCCTTTCGTATGCTTCAATATGTTTATGGGAAACTTTTCAAAGTATCTTTTTCTAATACTACAGTTTGTATTGCAGGAGTGGTTTTCAGGCTGGGACAAAGTGGAAATGATTGTCTTAGCATCTCTCTCACAAACAAAAGGAGGGGATGAGAAGTTGACAGTGCATCAGCTGCAAATCATAGAGCTTCCCTGTTATCACATGATATTTATTGGACAATGAGTCCAGTGTTCTGAGTACTCCAAATAGAGGAAGTAACATGCCAGCACAGAGAATAATAAACATGGAGTGTATATAAATATATATATATTTAATATATATAAATGTATAATATATATAAAATTTATAATAATATAAATATATATATATTTTAAAAAATTTTAGGGTAGTATTTCTGTTTTGGTGAATGCCTGGAGCAGTACTGCTTGATTTAGTACAGCAGGCAAAAAAATCAAGCAGGGGACACATATGCTTGTGCACACGTGTGCTTAATTAACCACAAAATATTCTTTCAATGTATTAGTACTAAGATAGAGAAGATAATGCCAGTAGATTTATTAGAATCTTTATTTAAATTGTTTTCACAAAAGCATTTATTAATATTCTATGTCAGGTGAGAGTGCCTGGAAAGTAGGTAAGCTAACTTTCCACTAAAAGGACACTTATCCATGTGGTCTGATTATTGACTCCAGGAGAGTCCAACTAAGGGTTGTGTCTTGCAAGTATGTGAGTCCTATGCCACTCTGAGGAGCTAACTACTAATATGAAATAAATTTACTCAGTGTTAAGGAAATATGTTTAAAAACTAATAGTCTCCCAAAAATGGAATGTGCTGCCTTACAAAGGTCTCCTGAACTCAGACACAAGGTTAATAGAAATTGTTGAAAGCATGTAACACCAAAGTTAGACTGAAGTCCAGATGTAATAACTCTGATTCTTAAGAGTTGAATAAATATTATAGAGGTAAATTTTAATGTCCCACAACTATTTTAGAGGCTATTAATGATTGGCATGAAATACTTCAAGAGGCATACTTTGTTGTGCTCCGTTCCATAGTACTACATCTAAATTCTTTCAGTTCCGGCTAATTATATACAATTATTTTTGATCTCCAGTCCTGCGTGTGAAGAAAAGGGGTTATATTTAATTAATTTGCTGTTGTAAAAATGTTGCTGGAGGGCATGTTGGTGGCATTTAAATGAGTACATATCTTAAAAAGTAAAAATGAGAAAGCATATGGAGACTTCCACTATAAAAGGTAAAAAAAAAAAAGAATAAGACATTAGACGGGGTGTTGTTTTAGGTCATTCCAAAAAAATAAATAAATAAAGGCTGAATGTAGATTACTCTGATCACCACACCTTAATAAAATCATCTAAGACATGGAGAGTCTTTTTAACTTAAGAAAAAGGAAAGCATTGTTATATGGTCTTTCTATCCCTAAAGCCAGATAAGATTAAAGAACTAAAAGCATTATTACAAGGAAGTTGATCATCTTTCAACTGAAAGCAAACCATTTCAAAGTGAGATATATGTCTTGTATTTTTCCCTACTTTGTGTTTTTTGGTTCATCTAAAGATATTTGTTAAAAAAAAAATAGCTGAATTTTATTAAATATTTTATTTATTTTTTATTTTTTAAAGATTTTATTTATTTATTTGACAGAGAGACAGCCAGCGAGAGAGGGAACACAAGCAGGGGGGTGGGAGAGGAAGAAGCAGGCTCCCAGCTGAGGAGCCTGATGTGGGGCTCGATCCTAGAACGCCAGGATCACGCCCTGAGCCGAAGGCAGGCGCTTAACGACTGAGCCACCCAGGCACCCCTTATTAAATATTTTAGTACACATTTTCCTAAGACTATTATTTGGGGGCCTGTGTTACCTACTTTGCCAAGCAAAGATTACTTGGTGACCGGAGAGAACTATTTTAAAGTAAAAAATAATTGCCAAAATATACCTTTAGAAACAGTCTCCAGATTTTAGAATCACCCAAAAATTATAATTCGCATTTTCCCAGAACTATTAGATTAGTTTGGGTAGATTTTTTGTTGCTATAATGAAACCAAATAAAAAAAAAAAAACACGTCAAAACACCCTCAGTGGCTTAAGACAAAATAACACTTCCTAGTCTCAGTTGGCTGTGGGACTGAAGGACTTGCCACAGCAGCTGTCTTTCATCGGTGAGTCCAAGATTCAGGATGAGCTCTTCTTATGGCCCCATTATTGCAAGCTGGTACCTCTTGTGCAGAAGCAGAGAGGCTAGAAAAGCACGTTCCCACTTTTCCTTAGCTAGAAGTAACCCCATGGCCCCACCAAACTGCGAGGTGGAAATATCATCTCCTTCATGCTCAAGAGTGAAAGGAAACCCAGAGAGATGAGCACCAGGAACATGTCTCACACTATCCTTGCGGTTCCAATAACCTGTGTCCCAGCAAGGTAAAGGGAAACAATGCAAGGCCTAAAACAAAAGCTCAGAATTTTAAATAATACCAGTTTTTGAAAAGAAAAAAAAAATGAGTAAAAGCAGCACAATTTTTCAGAACACATAAAATGATGATCCCTGAAGTCAGGGTCATGTCCTATTGTTTTTCTATCACCCAACCTCTATCAGACTGTTTGCATAGATAAATGACTCAAACTGTGAGGGGATGCATGGAGAAATGAATTGGCAGGAGTATGAATCTCTCCTTTGGTCTCTGGCCATATGATTTATGTATACTTCATGACAATTCACATCAGGAGAGAACACTAACAGTAAACAATTTTAGTAACAGTATATTGCTTTAAAATTTACAGGGTATCTTGATATACTTATTCAAACCTATGAGGTAGACATATGTGTGTGGTTTGTTCCCTTCAGTTTTCACATACAACCTAAGAAACTCACAAGACATACAATATTTTAACGCCAAACATTTAATTTTCAAGGGGGGGGTACTTTACAACATCAAGATATTTTGGCATATGTTGAAGAAATATTTTTAAACCCTCTATATTGAAGACAGCACTCAATTCCTGGAAGATGCAGTACTCCAGTTGAATAATTTATATTACTTCAAAGAAATTCCATGACTAATGCTAAGCACATGAGTGTAATTTGCAGGTTGCCTGTAATACTGTTAAAAAAAAAATTCAGGATGGCCAAATTTACATAAAATTTGCACTAAAACCTGAGAACATGAATGAGAGATAAAGTATTCATTAATCATTCATTAATCACCATTGTTCAAATACAGAAAGATTATGTGGGTTTCCATAGATTCCGCTTTTGTTATTAATGACACAGGTATATTTCTATCATATATATGTACATATATGTGTACATATGTACATACATATATCATATATGTACATAGATATAGCTAGACATATATACATAAAAGATATATGAGATATATTTGATATAAAAGATACACACACACAATTTGGGCAGTCTGTAACAATTTTTCCCCTTTGGATTTAAAATAAGCAAGATTTTCATCTTCTCAAATAACTGTGCAAGTACAAAAATTAAATCTCTTTTTAACCACTTATGTATCAACTTTCTAAAGACTACACATCAGGGTTATTATTCCAATACATGTAGAATTAAGTTTTATTAAAAGCTTACTGGGATAAGTTTTCTTTGAGAAGGCATATCAGTGGAGTCTTTGGAGTCCTAGGAATAGATTGAAATCTCAGTATCTTAATTTACTAAGTGATTACAGATGAAATAATTAACCTCTCTAACCCTTAGTATTCTTAGCTCTAAAATGGTGGCCAAAACGTATGACTCAAAGTATGATTGGAAGGTTGAAATAAGACTATGTAGAAAAAAACACCTAACCTAACATCTGAAAAAAATGAATGCTTAAAAATATGAATTTCCTTCAACCGTACATAATTGTGCATATGTTATTATTCTGACCTCTTAAAAGGTCCAAACTCCAGGTGCAGAAAATAAAAGTTATGAATTGGAACAGATTGCTGCAATTGCACACACAGATAAAAAATTCAGTGAATTGTAAGAATTAAACACATTATCTTACATAAGTGAAAAAATGCTGCAATACGATTTTCTGTAAATATTTTCAACTTCAATGTAGGCAATGTTAGCTCTTCTATATTGAAGTGAATTTTTATTGCTGGCCTTTAGTTCCAGAGTAAATATTTTTTTTAGCTTGAGAGTTATCATAATTGAATAGAGTATATTTTAATCTATTTACTTTATAATAGATTGTGTATTATCACTTACAGTTCAGTACTATTCTGATTTGAATTTTACATTTATTTTCTTTTCTTTGAATTATACTCTAAAAAGAATTTTCTAGAATGAATCATATAATGCAGAATTTGTTTCAGGTAATACTATTTATCATCGTCCTTGTTCATATCACTTTCCTTTGAAAAGCATAATTGGACAGAAGAAAACAATTATAGAAATTAAATTTTAGGTTTGATCTTTATAAGTGTAGGTGAGACTAAATGAGTTAGTCAACCGAAAATATTTCCTGGAAAATATGAGACATAGAGAAACATGTTAGGTAAGCCATTGTAAACAACACAAAATGGCATTGTTCCCTCATTTACAAGCTTACAAAATTGCTGAGTAGAAAATACATAACAAAAGAACCTTATAGCATATGACAATATAAGGTAAAGAGCTGAAATTTGTGATCCCGAAAATAAAGAGTTTGGGGAGGGAAGATCAAGCTACAATATTTTTAAAAATGAAGACTCCCAGGAGAAAGTGAGAGTTGAACTACGCATTGAGGGATGAATAGAAAGCAGGTGTATGGGCAGATAGGGAAGATCACTCTGTTCACAGAAGCAGAAATGGTGACAGTGGGGGATGAGAAAGGAAAGAACTGAGTAATGTGACCGGCTTTGAGTTTCCTGGTTTGTACTCAAGGAAGACTGCTTTTGAATAAGTGTGGCGGGACTCCATTATATTTTACACAGCAGACGGGGGTGGGGGGAAGAACTTATAGGAAACACGGTGAGATACGTAAGTCTGGGAGTGCTGTTTTAGAATGAAACATCTATTTTATGAGACAGGGATTAGAAATGAGATGAATTACAAGACGGAAGAAAACCCAGAAGATAATGAATTGTGATGATCAGAATTGGGAAGAATACACTGCCAATTTAAATGAGGAAAGAAAGTGGAATTAAGGTAAAGGATAATTACAGGGGAAAGTCCAATTCCACTAATATAAATAAGAAAAAAAAGTTTAGGTTTGGAAAAAATCCAGGAACTCTGGGATTTGTAATGCTGAACATGGGGACATGAAATTTCTGCTGCCTGTGAGACCCACCAAGTGTCTCCTCCTTCCCAACAAATGCTTAAGCAAAGCTTCCCATTTGCGTAAAGTACTGAAGGGATGGGAGGCTAATCTTCATTCTCGTCCTGAGAATAACTAGTGGCTAAGAATGTGATCAGGACTTGTACAAATTCCTAAGGAAAAAATACAAACTTCAAGATACTGTTGCTCCTGCTTATGGCTAAATACGGAACCCTGAGTTCGTTTGGGAGCAATATCCAAAGGTAATGCAATATCCTACTCATGCCTAGGAAAAGTCTGCACGATAAAGAAAAATTGGTCTTCTTTGTAGGCTGGGTAAAATGCTGGCAGACTATTATAATATTAATCTTTTCTTCACTTAAATGGCTAGACTCAAATATAAGGAACACCATAGTGGATTCTGCTGGAAGGGATGTGGGCCTGCATAATACATTGGAGTGTTGGTGCTGAAGAAAGAACTGAGAATGCCATACCTTTTGGGAATGCATATCCAGTGGTTTCAGGAGCAGTAAGACCTGAGAGAAGTTTAAGTTTCTCTTTTCATGCTGTAATTCTGTTAGCTTAACCTCAAGTCTTCAGTAGTAGTTTTTAAATACGACAGTTTACTCTGTTACTATTTGGTAGGAAGTGTAGACTGGGATAGCTTGAAGTTGCACAGAAAAATCATGAGAAGATGGCCAGAAGGTACTAGTTGAGAAACCATGAAGAACATTTGGGAGCAAGAGGTAATGCACAACAGAAAGACGTGCTGAACTCTCACCACCCTCCCATTCTAACCAAGCAATAAGCAGTTATTAGTATAGAATTAGTATAACCAGTTAGTAGTGTAAGACTATTCCTGCAATCTGTCAAGATGGAATTTCATATGACTCTAAGCTGGATATTATAGAAAAGGTGACTCTAGAAATTAAAAAAAAAAAAATGGGACTCCCAGGCTACACAAGAATAAAAATCCAAGAAAGAGTATTCTTTAGAAAATTAAATAAGAGAATAGGAGATAAAATATTTTGTAAATCTTGCAGAGATTCAGAACAGAGTAGGATCCCAACATATGAATTTGAATGTTATGAAACTTTCAATAATATTTGGAGAAAAATAAAAGGACTGGGTAGATTCTAAGATGAATAAAAAGCTGTTATTTGTAAAAGTACAATTTAATAGAAAAACTTCTACCTTAACATCTCATCTTTTTAATTATACAATATATCTTTCCCATGTCTATAATGTATGTACCAGGCAAATGCCATAAGACATTTAAGAGTTTCCATGTGAAAAGAGCAGTTCCTTCAGTGTGTTTCTAGTTTCATATTATGTAAACTATAATACCAACATTATAGCAATGAAAAAAATTATAATCCAGTCATCATACTCAGCCCTCATGGTTTTTATCCAAAATGCATCTACTGCATTTGATATTAAAAGAAAAATTTTCCAATTGATACTTTCTACATTTTATCTGAATAATCTTCTTTTCTATATCAGATTCTTTCCATGGTAAGTTTTGTTTCCTTAAGGACCAAATGCTACCACTCTTTGTAATAATTTCCTGACTCATGAAGTTGAATCTGGAAATAGTGTCTGGGCTATGTGCTAAAATGTAACTGACCTTCTATTGGCCTTCTGAGATTCAACCACAGATGATGGAAATGAGGGGAGAATTAAGAAAATGATTGAAGCCTGAGAGCGGAAAAAAGCAAAAACATCCTCCAAATATTCGTGGTAAATAAAACAAAAATACTGATAATACTTCATAAAAAAAAGTCTTACCAGATACTTGAAGTCACCAGATGATCTAGGAGTCCAAGCCTAATAAAAATAAGAAGAAGAGTGGGGGGAGATGTTTTAGTTTTCTTTTTTTAAAAAAATACATACAATAAAATTTTATAATTCTATAAAATCCTCACAAGTATTACAGACTGATGAGAATACTTTAGGAAACCATTTTCATAGGTGAAAACATCTTTTTCACTTAAATTAATATGTTTATTTGATTTCCTATTATGCCATTAAAACAAAGAAAGGGAATATAGTCTTGCTCCTAAAACCATATTTCCAATATTTAGGTTATTCAGTTATTCAGTTTTATTCTTTACGTTCTCAATGGAAGGGGAGAATATCATTATTAAACGTACTTGAAATTCTGTATTTATTACTCGCATTCAATTTTCCTGTGGGTGAGGCAAACCGAAGCTTCATTTTTAAAAGCTTTTCCAATTTTTCTGCCTTTGCTAGCTATCAGACAGCAATTAGTTTGGGCTTTGATTCATTTTTGAAAAGTAAATCCTTGGAAGATATTATAATGATAAAAATAAAAGAGTTTTAATTTCCAAATTATATTGAAATGCAGCTTCTATTTTTTAACGGTTTTTGAAGTTCAAATGAAAGACAGTATCTGAACAGCAGAAATCCCCAAGAGAAGACCTAGCACCTGCCACGGGTTACAGAGGTTTTATAAATGTTGTCTCGTGTAAAGGCAACGGCAAACATTGTGAGGCCTTTTGTAAATATGCCTGCCTTTCTCTGTGTTTGAGCAGAAATATTGAACTTCTAACCATTATTATTATAAAATAAGGGTTTTTTTTTTTTAAACATTTGACGATCACCTTTTCTTTTTGCCTTGGGAATCAAGTTTGAAATTACATATCGTACGAGTGTTGAAACACATATCTTCCTTTGAAAGAGAATGGAAAATACAATAAACGAAGAAAAAGAATTGACACTGTGTCTAGGGTTTTGTGTGCGTATGTGTATGTGACTTTCCCCTTATTCTCAGAGCATTTAAATTAGGGTCTCTGGTCAGAATTATACCTATAATGCTGGATCACTAACTGGTAACAAATCGCCCAGAGTGAATCTATTAAAATTCCATCTCTAGGACCTAGAATCAGTTGAGAAGACCAGCTCCTCACGTGAGAGGAGCAAGTAATGGATTTTGTCGTATTACGAGAGAGTTTCTTTGAATTCCTTAGTCTGCCTTCAGGGCTGTAAAGTGGGTACTGTCTCGCGGAAACCTCTGTTCTAGGATCTTTTTTTTTTTAAGATTTTATTTATTTATTTGATAGAGAGAGACAGCCAGCAAGAGAGGGAACACAAGCAGGGGGAGTGGAAGAGGAAGAGGCAGGCTTCCAGCAGAGGAGCCCGATATGGGGCTCGATCCCAGAATGCCGGGATCACGCCCTGAGACGAAGGCAGACGCCTAACGACTGCGCTACCCAGGCGCCCCTCTGTTCTAGGATCTTAGCCCCAAGCCTAAGAGCCAGTTTTCATTCCTTTTCATATTTTAAGTTATTTATTTGTTGTCAGTTGAGAACCACACAAGAAACTTGCAAAAGTACAAGTGTATAAAGCTCAATAAATTATCACAAAGTAAACACTCATGTAATCACCACACAGAGCAAGAACAAGGACATGGCTGACACTAGAAGCCCACAGCTTTTGGTCACAGAGTGCATATGTACACACACACATATACACACACATACACACAACATATATGCATCATACATATTCACATGCTGTACACACAACACACACACAAATACATACACATAGTATACACGCATATATGTACACAGCACACACACACACACACAGTGTGGAACCCACTTCATTATTTCTTGTGGGTTATGCTGAAGCACAGGCTCAAATGAAAATACAAACCATTGAGGAAACACAGATGCATAAGCGGGGATTTGTGGAGGTGCAGCATGGACACCACATATTCGTCATAAATTTGCAGGATATATGAATTCTGCATTGCCAGTGAGGGCCGACCGTTTGCACACATCATGTAATGTCACTGAATGCATTGTGTATTGTCATTTCAATAAACTATGTATGATATATGTCTATTTATGTTTCCAGAGTTTTGGGTCATCCTATAGTTTTATTTTACCTTAGTTTTGAACTTTATATAATTGGAATCAAACACTATATTTTCTTCTATGTCTAGCTTCTTTCCCTTAGCACCACACTTGTGAAATTCACCTGTCTTGTGGCTTGTAGCTGTCATTAGTTTGCATTACTCTGTAATATTCCGTTGGACAAATATTACATAATCTATATATTTGATCCTCTTTTTGCAGATATATAGATTGTTTCTACTTTTTAGTTATTATGAATAATTCTATGAGCATCCTTTTAAAACATGTATTTATGTTGGATATTTCCTAGGAGTAAATTACTATGTCAGAAAATGTGCATATGTTCTACTTTAAAAGATCTTGCCAAATACTGAATGAGAGTTGGTATTGTTTCACAAATGCACCTGAAAATGTTTATTCTGCTTGATTTTAGTCATTAGTTTACTGTGTAGTAGAATATAATTTTACATTTCCTTGATTATTAATGACTTTTAGTGCATTTTCGTGTATTAGTCATGTATATATGTGTTTGTTTATATATACTAACCAGGAATTTTCAATTTTCTTTCCATTTTCCGTGGGTTGTTTTCTCCATATTAATATGTAGAAGTGTGTTATGTCTTCTAGTTATGAGCTTTTTGTTGGTTATACATGCTGAAAATACATTTCCCACTCATGGCTTACCCTTCTGCTCACTTATTGTGACTTTTATTGAACATTAATTCTTAATATTACTACGGTCAAATTAACTATTTTTACTTATTTTTGTATCCTGTTTATTATATAAAATGATCATATATATTCTCTATTTTCTCCTAAAAGTTTTGTTATGTTATGATTCTTTTGTGTCTCACATATAATCAAAAAACCTATCTGAAATTAATGTTTGCTCAATGTGAGTTGGGGAACAATTTCATTATTTTACAAATTGATCCAACAGAATTTATTGAAAATATCTTTTCTTACTGCTCTACAATGCTAGTTTTGTCATAAGTTAAGTGCCCATAGATGCTTGGCTTTGGTCTAGATTTCAATGTACTGCATTTAACAATTTGTCTACATTACACCATCTCACATAATATAACCTTATAATATACCTTGGTATCTGGTAGAGCAGGCCCTTCTACCATTCCTTAAGAGTTTGTTAACATTTTTAAAATATAATTCACATTACATAAAATTCACAATTTTAAATTGTACAATTTAGTGGTTTGTGGTAATGTTCACAGTATTATACAAGCATCACCACTAACTCCAGAACATTTCCAACACCTCAAAAGGAAACCCTATCAACAACCAATCCCGGTTCTCCCTTATTCTTCTTCCTGGGCAGTTTCTAATCTATCTCTATGCATTTGACTATTCTGAATATTTCATACAAATGGAATCATGTTAAATGGACATTTTTGTCTAGCTTATTTCTTAGCATAATGTTTTCAAAGTCCAGCTATGTTGTAGCACATAGAAGCATTCCCTACCTTTTTATTGCTTAACAATATTCCCTTGAATGGCTATGGCATATTTTATTATTCATTCATTAACAGAAGGATAGTTTTGCTATTTTCACTTTCTGGCTACTATGAATAATGCTATTATAAACGTTTGTGTATAAGGTATTGTTTAAAAATATTTTTTCAGTCCTCTTGGGTATATATTTAGGAGTGGAATTCCTGGGCCATACAATAATTTTATGATTAACTGTTTGAGAAACTGCCAAATTGTTTTCCACAGTGAGTACACCATTTTATATTCCTACTGGCAATGTATGAGGGTTACAATTTCTCCACATACTATCCAACACATACTACTTTCCACTAAAAAAAAAAAATTAGAGTCATTATAGACAGTGAGGGTGATACTATCTCACTGTGGTTTTTATTTGCATTTCCCTAATGACTAATGATGTTGAGTACATTTTTATGTGGGTACTGGCCATCTGTAGAACATTGGAGAAATGACTTCATATCCTTTGTCCACTTTTTAATTGGACTGTTTATCTTTTTATTGTTGCATTCTCACTACTCTTCTTACATTCTGGACATTAATTCTTTTTTTTTAAGATTTTATTTATTTATTTTAGAGAGAGAGGGGGAGAGAGCATACAAGCAGGGGCAGAGGGAGAGGGAGAAGCAGACTCCCTGCTGAGCAGAGAGCCTGATGTGCTCAGTCCCAGGGCTCTGAAATCATGACCTGAGCTGAAGGCAGACACTTTACCAACTGAGCCACCCAGGCACTCCATGGACATTAATTCTTTATCAGATACGTGATTTGAGAACATTTTCTCCCATTCTATGGATTCCCTTTTCATTCTGTTGTTTTAGTTAATTTATCTAATTCTATGTAGAATTTTTATACCTTACAACAGATGCATTTCTATTTGATTTTTTTAAGTTTTTATTTAAATTCCACTTAGTCAGTGTGCAGTGTAATATTAGTTTCATGAGTACAATATAGTGATTCAACACTTCCATACAACACAAACACACGCACTCCTTAATCCCCATTCCCCCTTTCCCGCATCACCTCACTCTTTCTCCTCTCTGGTAACCATCAGTTTTGTCTCTATAATTAAGAGTTTGTTTTTTGAATTGCCTCTCTCTTCTCCCCACCCTTTTGCTTGTTTGTTTTGTTTTTTTTGAATTCCACATATGAGTGAAATCATACGATATTTGTCTTTCTCTGATTTAATTTGCTTAGCATAATACTGTCTTCCTCCAACCACATCATTGCAAATGGCAAGATTCCATTCCTTTTATGGCTGAGTAACATTCTAGTATGTGTGTGTGTGTACACATATATCACATCTTCTTTATCCATTCATCAGTCGATGGACACTTGGGCTATTTCTATAATTTGGCTATTGTAGATAATGCTGCCAAAACACCAGGGTGCATATATCCCTTTGAATTAGTCTTTTGTATTCTTTGTGTAAATACCTAGTACTGCAATTGCCAGATTATAGGGTAGTTCTATTTTTAACTTTTTAAGGAAACTCTATACTGTTTTCAGGAGTGGCTTTACCAGTTTGCATTACCACCAACCAAGTGTCTTTATTTTGTTTTACTTTCATTAATTTTTAGTGGTTAATATTTCCTATAACATGAAAGTAATTGAAAAATATTTAAAATAAAGAGATATTAAAGCACTTTAAGTTTCAATACTTTAAATATTTCAAAATCAGAATTTATTACAAGTTTACTTTATTGGCTTTATCTATTTGATATTTTTATTTTATTAGATGTAGTATTTTTATTTGCTATTTATCATTTGTATATAGAAATGCAATTGATTTTTAATTATCCTTACATTGAGTAACCTTGGTTGAATCATACATTAAAATTGACAGTTTATCTGTATGTTCTTTTCAATTTACTAGTTGCACTCACATCATGCACAAATAATGTGTTTCATATATTCCATTTAAATCTTTGAACTTTAAAAAAATGTGTGTTTATATGTATGCATGAATGTCTGCGTGTATGCACACAGGTATGTATATATGCATGCCTGTGCGTATTTTGCATTTTCACACTTCCTAGCACTACCAGGACAATAGTGAATAGAAGGGGTGATACTGGGCATCCATCTCTTGATCTCAAGGGGAAATTTTTACCATTGGGTCCAGTATTTGTCATAGGCGTTAGGTAGATATACTTTATCATAATGAGGAAGATTCCTTCTGTATCTGTCTACTAAGAGTTTTAGTTATACAGGTTTTGGATTATTCATTACATTTCTTTAGTAAGTACAAGATTATTTAGATTGTCTTGTTCTCTCTCTTGTCAGTTTTAAATCGTATTTTAGTAGAAATTTACTGCATTCAAAAATCTCAATTTTTAAAAAAAAAGGTAATTTTGAACAGTTTCTCAATGGCTTTTTAATATCTTCAGGATTTATAGAGATTTGACTTTTTATTCCAATTATAAGTTATTTTTGACCCCTCTCATTTTTTTTAACTTTGTCAGTCACATCAATATCTCTCACTTTCATCAGTTTATTCAAAGAACCAATTTTGGTTTGTTGAGCCTCTCTATTGTATGTTTGGTACAATGTACATAGTAATATTTTTCATTATAATACCTCTTGATTTTCATTATTTCTCCTCTTCATCTGTATTTGGGTTAAATGTATTATTTTCTCCCAACTTCTGGAGATGGATACTTATAACTGATTCTCTGCCTCATTATTTTCTTATATGTGTATTTAAAATACACTTTCATCTAACAATGGCTTTAGTTTTGTTACATAGCATTTTAACTTTTATTTATTTGTAAATGACTTCAAGTTGATTTTTTTTCTCAAGAGGTATTCCAAAAATATGTATTTTGATTTTCCTAATATCTGGAGATTTTCTAGTTCATTAATTTGTACATGAAACACTTAAGCTATATGATATAAATCCTGCAAAGTATTGTAACTTGCTTTATATTTCAGCATCTGGTCAACTTTTACAAATGTTCTGTGTACATATGAAAGTACTATATATTCTGCAATTGTGTGCATGACTCTATAGATATAAATTATATTAAATGTGTTAATCTTGCTGGAAGATGAATGCTATAATCTCCCACCATAATTTTGAATTTGTCTTTTTTCTTTCCTTTTGGATCTAGTTATTTTTTCTTGTCTTTGTTAGGTTAACTTAAGAAATACATACAAATTTAGAAAGTTTATATCCTTCTGTCCAATAGAAACTTATTAAGTGGTTCCATTTTATCTCTAGTACTACTTCTGTTTCTAAATTGATTTTATTGGAAATTAATAGAGATCCAACAGCATTTACGTTGACTTCTCTCAAACTTTAGTAGAGAGAAATGAATGTTAAGGTAAAAACATAGGGGGTCACCTCAGTAGTGTAAGTTGCCAGCTCTTCCAGGGAAAGTCGAAGAAGGTTTTAACTGGGTAAATACATATTCTAAATAGGAAATATTGTATGTATAACAACATAGGTGGCAATAAATTCTAAGTAGCCAGGCTCTGAGGTATGTGATGGAAAGAGATATGACCAATTTTCAATTTAAGACCAAAATCAAAGGGTTCAATAACAGCAAGACTTTGGTAGTTAGCTGAAACTTTGAAGACAAGGCAGTGGAGATTTTGTAGTAGGGTGATGATGCCCTTAACTAAAATGAAGCAATCTGAAGAGGTAGTAAAAGTAAATGGAAAGTAAATTTTTAATGTATTGAGTTTTGGACCCTGTAGCTTCTCTAAGTGGTAGTTTTAGTAACCAACTAGATAAATAGATATGGAGTTCAAAAGGAAGTTATAAACTGAAGATGCAGATTTGGAATTTATCAGTGTTTTAGTGATAGATGAAGCATGGGAGAAAAGGAGGACACAAAAGTATGACCAATCATGGATACTTAGAAGAACATCAACACTTCTGTAAGAGGCACCAAAAATGCAATAAGAAAAATTGGCTGAGAAACTTAAGAGGTGTAGGAGCAAGGAGCCAAGAACAAAGGGTCAGAAATGCAAAATGTTCTTCAGAGTGGTCCAAGATGATGAAACAGAAATTTGGCCTTCATTATTGCTTTAGTAAGAGTCATTTAAGCAGAGTGTTGAGATTGGAAGCTTAACAGTTTGGGTGATTAATGGTAACTTAAACATATATAATTAATTGAATATATAATTTTCTTCTTTGATTTTTGATAAAGAAGGAAAGAAAAAGGCAGAAACAAGGTTTGTATGCAGTGATGGAGTTAAAGAAATGTAGCTTTTATTTATGTACAAGTTTTCTTAAAAATTTTAGATCAAAGAGCTTCACCCATAATCTTAATCAACCTTAAAAAATATGGCAGACATACAAGGACATTGTACTTGTTCCTCCTTTTCTTCTCACATAAATATGTACCATGAAGGTTTTACGTTTAGACTCTCAAGTTTCCACTTGGATATGTCCCTTAAGAGTGTCAACTCTTTTCTCTCCTTCTACTAGCTTCTTTTGATCAAAGAATGTACTTTAAATGATGTTCCCTGGTGCCTGTGGGATTATATTCAACTACATTTGCTAGAATTTCAAGTTTCTTTTTTATATTACACATAATCATTATACTGGTATACAGAGACATGAAATCAATTCTATTGTTACTTTTTCTTTAGTTTCTTCCTGATAATTACTGAACATAATTGTACCTCTGTCTACATCATCCAATTATTCCAAATGATGTCCATTTTTATCTTTTTATTTAAATAATTTATCTTTTCCTTTCAGTTAAGTCCTTCAGGATACTGTTCCTACTACTGATGTCTCTCTCTCCATTCTCTGTATAGTCTCATGCTTAGAGAACCTCAGAGGGTGTTCACTAAATGAATAAATAAATATGAGTAAAAAAAGTGAATGCATGAATGAATAAAACCACTTTATGTAAGTGGAAAGTCATCTGCCAGATGCATACTTCAGATCCTTCAGAGGAAAGCAGCTATGTTAACAGGCCAGAGTTTGTTTCCTGACCTCACTGCTCTTTAGTTTTATTAATTTAGATAATTTGTCTTAACTTCAGTTACCTTATCAATAAACAGGGTATCTTAAGACACTTTTTTTTACAGGATTGTTAAGAGAATTAAATGTTATTCTTATAAAGATACCTAGGACAGTGTTTGTGCCTTAGTGAGGGGTCATAAATTTGGATAAACCTTGATCTGAGATGTGATATGACCTTCCTAAGAGTGTCTTTCTTTGGTACCATAAACAATAATCTATTCCTTGATATCATCTGTGTAGTCAGCTGCTCATAGTCCACATCCTCTTCCCTTTCCAAAATCATGACCTTGAAATGAAAGAAGAGATTAAAACATCACACATGCTATTCCACACCTCAAGTCTATGGCTTATCACCCAAAACTTCATTCATGTAGATTTCTCTGACTCAGGAAATTGCCCTCACAAAAATTGAGTAAGTTTCATGAGCTCCCTTTAGGTTTTAATTATGCCTTGACTTTTTTCTGAGAAGATAAAACACAGGCTAATTGATTATAGAAGTCTATATAATGCAACTACTCTCTTTCTCACATTAATAGTCACATTAACAATCAACATCCTCCAATTTTGTAATGTCTATGTGTTCCATGTAATCTATCTGATTTGGCAGTATGTCAATAAGGTCATGCTATTTAAACTCTTATTACATTTCTTTGATTTAATAGATTTTTTTTAAGCTTAAGAATCTCTTGCACAAATACTGACTTCTACCATTTTCAATTTGAATTTTAATTCAGTTGGGGTAAATTATTTAATTCAACCTTCCAAATTACTGTGCTCATCAAATGAGTAATAATTTATGATTAATTGTAAAGGCGACTCATGCAAATACCTACATGACACCTGATTGGAAGAACATTTTTACATTTTGTTTGTTTTGCTTTGGTTTGTTTTGTTTTAGGGAAACGAAATTTGTTCTTAGAAGTACAAAGCAGAGCAGCAGGATTGGTGGCAAAAGATTCAAGTAAAAATAAGTATATTCAATAGATCTTTAATGTAGATATTGAGGAATATATATATGTGTGTGTGTTTAGTCTATATATGTATTCTATAGATATATAGATAATCAACTTTATTATTTAAAACTCTGCATAACTGAATTTGAAGAATTGCTGGTGATTAACATATTTTCTACAATATTATCTCAGTTTACTTTAAATAGCTTTAATTCACTAAATATATGTTGGCTATTGGTATACACAAAATCTTTGCTATTATAACAATGACTTCAACATATAAGTTGGCACGTCCTAAATTTTTCTTTGAAACAAGTAATGCTTTCACAGATATTTTGTGGGAAAAAATTTATTACTGCATCCCCTTCTTACTATCCAATATGCACATTAGCAAATAATGAACTATTAGATGGTACATAACAGAGACGTAATTTACATTAAGATGTTTTAAACCAAATTTCATCAAATTTATTTAAATCACAGAAAGACTTTCACATAAGTCTTACATGTACAACCCTGTGAATGAAAGCCGCTCATGTTCAATGTGAATGTGATTCTGGGAAACAAACTGAGGGCTTCAGAGGGGAGGGGGGTGGGGGAATGGGATAGGCTTGTGATGGGTAGTAAGGAGGACACGTATTGCATGGAGCACTGGGTATTATATGCAACTAAGGAATCATGGAACTTAACATCAAAAACCAGGGATGTACTGTATGGTGACTAACATAATACAATAAAAAATATTATTATTAAAAAAAACAAAGTGAATGTGATTGCCTATACTAGTAAATGTAGTTTGATATAGGAATAATTGGCTACAACATATTTCAATATGTCTTCCAGTTTTTTTCCTGTCTTATCTCATGTTACACTAATATCTGTATATTCATTCATCCATTCAGCAAGAAATTATTAATCAGAAACAAATATGACTAAGACTCAATTTTGCTTTTAAAAGGTTCATGTTAACTAGTGAAAACTGAAGCAAATAAATAATTACCAGGCATGGCAGTGTACATAGAGCCATGAACTGATTACATGAACTAATTATATGAACATGCTCTGAGATGCTAGTGCTATAGATACAATTTTCTAAGTTGTCAACATCAATATCTTTTTCTGGGTTCAGATGGCTCCTGTTTCCCTACTCCTTTTGCTTGGTGGGATCAATGATAACAGCATCCTAATCCACCCCTCTCCCTGACTTTGGACAATCCTAAAGACTAAGTAACTGGGAGAAAAAAGTAAAGGGGTTTTCCATGGGCATATTTCACAAGGATACTGTGTACTTTTTCTAAGTGTCAGTTTCTGTTTACCACTAGAAAGTCAACTGCATTTATTTTGTCTGTCATATTACTACCTCTAATTCTAGAGTCTAGAACTCAGTACTTTGAAGATACTAAATAAATATTTCTTGAATCAGTCACTTTGGCATGCTTAGTTTTTAGTGTTCATGGTACCAGTGATGTCTACACATTAACCCATCACCTTTACACTTCAGGCACTCTATTTCACAAAATTCCAGCTTTATCCACAGCACCATGGAAGAAAGTTAAACTTTCCAAACATGTCTCCTAGAGTTAACAACTATAAAAACCAGATCACTTTTTTTCTAACCTAGAAAGGTAGGTAGAACCCGTTAGAAATGTCTCACAAGATCCTTCTCCATTGCACTCAGAAAAGTAAGTCTCTAAGTTCAATAGTCTTGCAAAAAAAAAAAAAAAAAACCTGATTTTTGATTGTTTAAGCTCTCCCAAAGCACTAAGCCCAAAATACCATTTTCTAGGACCTAAATTTGATTCTGACACTTTTAGTTAAATAGACCACATCCCCATCTTCCCAGGTTTTTTTTTTTTTCCTTGTTACCAAGTAGTTGTGATTTATCCTGCCTGACCACCCCACCCTGCATTTAATTCCATTTGGTAAAGATGCCATGGTAAATCCCTCAAAAATTTAACGGTATGCCAAGTTTCACTAAGTGATTCCACCTTCTGCTAATTCACGCTCTCCCATGTCTAACATTGCACCTTGAGATGTGTTCAAATGTCATATTTGGATGTCTAGAGTGAATTTTCACTGTGATTGAGTCTCATTATCAGAAACCATACTAAATGAAAACCATACTATTTGAAACCATACTATATGCTTGAAACCATACCATATGAAAAATAATATGGGGGAAAAATGTGTGATCATTTGTTTTATATATTTGAGAATACATTTGGGGGGATGAATATCCATTTTTACCATTCCATGGAGTAGTTTCTTGAAAATAAAATGCCTTTTATTTCAACAAAATAGAGTGCAAAGGCAGGTGTTTGGAAAAACTAGGTACATGGAGAAAAATCACTGAAGCTCTTGGTGCTCACAGCTAGTCTAGTAGACAGTGTTATACAAACTGATTTATAAATACCTAAATGAGATACAAACAATTTTCAGTTAGTTGGTGTTCATGGTGTCTCAGATAGCAAGTGATGAAGCATGGAAATTGCTTCAAAGAACACTGTACATTTGCAACATTAACCTACTGTTTTCTTGAGTGATTTCTGAGGAGATGATTTTTCTAGTTCCTGTTTTTAACAAGGGGATAGCATGGTAAACAGAACCAGTTCTATTTGTTGTGTGTTTTCCTTATTCATGATAGATTAAAAAAAATAATGTAAAAAGATTTCAGATCCATTTTGGGGGAAAAAAAGCATTTTGTTGTGTTAATGTACTTGCTTTCCCTATGCCTAAGTCTGGGAATCAAGTTGTTTTGGAGAATAATAAGGTAAAGGAAGGAAATGTAATTCTGATTCTCAGGCTTCAAATGGCTATCACTAGTTTTTTTGAAAAGTGGCTTAAGGAACTAGATTTGACAATAATTGCATCCACAAAGGGAACTTTCATCAGATTGGGGTACATATTTGTTCATTACTTGTCACTTGCATTAAGCTCACTGTGGGCCAGGCTCTATTATATACACCAATTCATTTGAGATTTATAACAGCCTTAGGAGGTACATGTGATTATCATCATCTCCATTTTATAGAAAGGACACTAAAGCATAGAATTGTTAAACACTCTTCTGGTCACACAGCTAAGTAAATGACAGAGCCAAGGTTGCACTCCACCAATCTAGCTCCACAGTTTATGCCCTTAACCATTATATGTTACTTTTCCTCATGTAGCCTAATGAAAGGTAACAAATGAAATATTTCACTATATGACAAATATGGATATAAGTCACAAAGAAAAAGAGCTTCAGCAACCTGACCCCAATGAAGCTTGCACAGGCACCTCCTTGTGAAATAACCAGTATTCCCCTTATCAAAGATTAGTATGTTGATTTGCACTGTGACTGACAACTAGTTACCCAGAGAACAGATCTTCCCTACAAAGTCTATCTCTCTCAACCAGTTGGCAAAAACCATGCAGTGATTAAAACTTGCATTCTGATGTCAGCCAAAGCGGGTTTGGTTTTAATTTGTTTAATACTCACAAGAACCAAATAAGAAGGTACTACACTTTCTTTACTTACAAATGACAAAACTGATGACAGAAAGTTTTTTAACCTGCCCAAGTTCAAACAGCAATGGGGGCATAGCCAGGTTTCCTAAACAGGTAGTCAATCTGACCCAGAGTGTAGGCTCATTGAGTCATTCTAAGAATTAAATGAGGAATGCCTTTTCTGATACCCCTCCTTAGTTTTGTTTTAGAAATGTCTATAGCCATTCCTCTGAGCACTTACAACATTTACATGTTTGGTTTGGTTTAAAGAGATGTGATAAAACTTTTGACATTCCACCGTGATCTAAAATGCTCAAACAGGGACACCTCTGTAGCTCAGTCAGTTGAGCAAGTGACTCTTGGTTTCAGCTCTAGTCATGGACTCAGGGTCGTGGGATGGCCCTATGTCAGGCTTTAGTTTCTCTCACTCTGCCCATGCTACCCTCTCTTTTTCTCTCTCTCTCAAATAAATAAATAATAAATAAGTAAATAAGCAAAATCTTTAAAAAATTTTTTTAAAAAAAAGAATAAAATACTAAAACAGAGACATTATTATTTTGACTTATCCAATGACTGGAAATAATGCCTAACAAATAGTTGGTCATCCAGCATGTTGAATAAAAGAGTAAAGAAATTAATGAATGAAAGCTTGATGTGCTTGACAATTAGTAAATGCTCAATAAATGGGAGTTAATATTGTAAACTACAATATAATGTAATTCATCATGTAACTTTTATGTGAGAACTTCAGCGAATTTAATAATCTGAAAAATTTAGCAATTATAAAAACATGCATGAAAATTTCATTTGCATGCAGTTATATTGTAACACTGAAATACAGTTATATTGTAAAACTGAAATACTATCTATTGATATCAGAAATAAAAACAAATTTCCTTGGAGCTGATTTCCATAACAACAAACCAACAAATAGCTATGTAGAACAAAGAAATTTTTTGATTAAACATTTTTTAATGTTCAAAGTAAAGTGGATTGGTAAAGTACATTTTAAAATGGAAAATACTTATTTAATTTGCTTATTTTATAATTTTTTAAGTGAGCTTTACGCCCAATGTATGGCTTGAACTCAGGATCCCAAGACCAAGAGCCACTTGTCCTCCCTACTGAGCCAGCTAGTTTCCCCCAAATATACTTAATTCTTAAAACATATAATACAGAAATAACTTAATCAAAATAGCATAGACTCAAACTAAAATTCAGACATTTTGAAAGCAGCAAAGCTTATCACATCTTTTCTCTTTCTTGAACAATTATTTTAACTGGGAATAGATTGTATAGCTATGCCTTAGATTCATTGTGGGGGAGAAAACAGCTTTACATCTTGTTCTATGCTAAATATGAACTTATTTTTGAGGACAAATTCAGTAATTTTGATTACTTTTATTGATAAGCTATTTCCTGATATTAAAATGAAGGTGTCAGTCCCACCTGGAAAGACAACTAGAACAAAAAAGATCTTTCTTTTTTTTTTTTTAAGATTTTATTTATTTATTTATTTATTTGACAGCGAGAGACAGCCAGCGAGAGAGGGAACACAAGCAGGGGGAGTGGGAGAGGAAGAAGCAGGCTCTTAGGGGAGGAGCCTGATGTGGGGCTCGATCCCAGAACGCCAGGATCACGCACTGAGCCGAAGGCAGACGCTTAACGACTGAGCCACCCAGGCACCCCAAAAAAGATCTTTCTTCCACCAAAATGACCCACAAAATGAAATCAGAATTTGCAAAATATTATCTTATTCAATTTCCCTTTCTTCATTCACTATCACTATTCAAATCATATTGACTGGATCTTGCTTCTTGAACAATGTCTGGATAAAAGGCTATATAGTCCTGGAGAATGAACACAGACACTAAGATGAAGCAACATTGTCCAATGAAAATAGGTATCCATTAGCAAGAGTTCATTCCTTCAATTTCCCCATCATGACAGGACAAATCCGTGTTTCTTTCAGCAGCATTTCCCTGATTTTTATTCACTTACATATTATGATTCTTCTCCTAAGATTTTAGCTGTTTCATTCTCCTTTACAAACTTTCTGAAGATTCTAAACTCTAAGCAGAGTGTCCCCTATTGCTCACGAACCTTACCACAGTCTTTATGAGCTGGTGTGATTCAGCCCTTTGTCTACTTTTCTGGACTCAATTTCTTCTCCATCTTTGTGCTCTAGCCACAATGGACTTTCAGTTCCTAAAATTCACTATGTTCCATCCTTTTCACAGTGTCTTTGCATTTGGTGTGGTGAGGTAGCTGAATGTTAGAACAGTTCTCCAGGTTTTGCTCCTCCAAAATACATTCAGGGAAAGGAACTGTAGAAAGGCAAACTTTTTTTTTTTTAATTCATATCAATTATATGTAAACTCAGATTGTTCCCTACCACTTATTTATAGCCATAAAATGACTTTAGATTTGCTAACTAGAGACTGAGAAGTAACTTCAAGCATAATATAATTGGCTTTAAAAGCAAACAAATAAAAAAAATGGAGGACATTTATTATAAAGAAAATATGCCATTGCTTTTGGTTGGGATAGAAAAAAAAGGAGCACCTGGGTGGCTAAGTTGGTTAAGCATCCAACTCTTGATTTCAGCTCAGGTCATGATCTCAGGGTCCTGAGATCGAGCCTAGAGCCTGCTTAAGATTCTCTGTCTCCCCCTCCTTCTGCCCCTCCCCACCCCCAATCTCCCACTCACACTCAAGAAAGAAAGAAAGAAAGAAAGAAAGAAAGAAAGAAAGAAAAAAAGAAAAGAAAAAAAGAAAAAAAGAAAAGAAAACAAACTCAATGTACTTTGGAAATCTTTTTTTTAAAAAAAAACTTTTGTAAGAATACTCTAAAGAAACTGTTTACTCAGAAAAATCTAAGAGAAACTCTGCAATACTTTTAAAAATGTGCTTCAGTCTGACTATAAATATGAAATTATGAAAGAAAAATAAAAAGAAACATAGCCTGACCTAGAAGGAAAAGATTGTTCTTAAGGGATAGGTTGTGATCTTAATGGGTAAGCTAAATATATATAAGTGAAAGAGAAGGAATGCCCATGTCAAACTTTTCTTTAAAAGGGTTTTGGAAAAGAAAAAGTTTTAATTGTTATTAAACCAGAAAGTTACTTATACCCAAATATATTTAACA
The DNA here is from genome assembly GCF_023065955.2 of Ursus arctos. NCBI lineage: Eukaryota > Metazoa > Chordata > Mammalia > Carnivora > Ursidae > Ursus > Ursus arctos. The sequence goes on from NW_026622852.1 coordinate 4,737,719, forward strand.
GAAGAAGAAAGCAAGGTTGCATAAAGAGACTAAACTATCTTCTTGGGAGAAAATACATATGCATCTCCATGGAGAGAGGGAGGAGATCCAAAGGTAGAGTAGCACTATTGGAAAACTACCTCTTGAAAACTTAGTTTATTAGACCAATTTACATGTGGAAATCTGGACAGGATTGAGAGGAAAACACCAGGAAGATTGGCACAGAATTCTTAAAACATCATAAAGTTAGTTTCATAAATTGGTATTCACTAAGTTGACATGATTTGTAATGTAATTTGGATTGAGATATGTTTTGCTTAGTCATTAGGGGTTCTGTTTGAGAAGTTAAATGGGAAGTGGAATAAAAGAAGGCACAGAAAAGATGAAGCAGAATGCCCAGCACGCAATAATATATTGAGTCCCTGCCTCCATTACACTCTTCAGGAGTGTACATCTTGGACAGGGTTATTCAACTTCAGAAGTAAAGTTGGACAAGATATGTTTGAAAAGCACTTCCTTCTGACAGATACAGTACTCATTTAAATTTTAACTGTCATAAGACAAACACACAAACAAACAAAAATCTAGAGAAGTATACTGTCAAAGCAAATTCTTGGACCACAAAATAAAGTGGCGGAAAAAGGAAACAGAACATTCTGAACCTGCAACCAGTACTAGTTCTGTAAGTGTTACAAAGGTTTTAACAGGGGCGCCTGGGTGGCTCAGTCGCTAAGTGTCTGCCTTCGGCTCAGGGTGTGATCCTGGGGTTCTGGGATCAAGCCCCATGTCGGGCTCTTCCACTGGGAGCCTGCTTCTTCCTCTCCCACTCCCCCTGCTTGTGTTCCCTCCCTCGCTGGCTCTCTCTCTCTCTGTCAAATAAATAAAATCTTTTAAAAAAAGAAAGAAAGGTTTTAACAACTTGAACAGTTAAACACTCAGCTGAGTCTCCCTCCCAAAAATGTGTTAGAGAACAACAGCAGAAAATAGAACACTAGCAACATCTCCATTGCTACTGAGAAAGGTATTATAAAAATAAAGAAGTTTCTAATGTCTATAAAAGAATAGAAGTTTTTCAAGGTCTGGAAAAGATAGAGCATTCTAGGGAGTAGCTCATGGTAGTGGTAGTGGGTTTGGCCAGACCACTAGGTCACATGCTTCAGGACTACCAACAGCTTCAGATCAAGTTGATTTTCCAGATGGAACACGTGTGAAATTAGAGGATGAACCCTTCCTAGAAGGCATGTTTCATAGACTTAAGCATTTCAACATCTAGAGTTCAGGGTAGCATTTGGTGCAGCTCAGAACTTTATATGTGTGCACACATAAGAGAGTGTATGAGCCATGTCACAAGACAGAATCCACATTCATTACAGCGTTGGGACTCCAGAGATACAGGACTGAAATGCAAAATGCAAATTAAAAGGTTTTGAATATGGCACTGGGAAAGAAGTCACCTCGGTTTTTACCTGGCAACTGACTAAACTAAAGTTTCTAAATTTAACAAAATGGCTAGAAAGTTTCAAATGACACTCTCTGAGAAAAGAAAGTATGCACAGAGAGAGTTCCTCCAAAATGTGGTTAGTATCATGATTCAGTTTACAAAAGAAAATATATTGTATGAGTTCATAGGTCTTGGAATATACATAACTAGCATTGACCAACTGGCATCACAGCAAGCTGATCCCATCAAGATGTTCCTAGAATACCACCCCTCCTCCGTGAGTTACCAGTCAATCTCAAATTCACTGCTATAGGATATGGGGTTGCTGTGTTTTCTAAATTTAGTATATGTAACGTATGTGCTGTAATAATATTGTGTGTCCTATTAATTCAGTGTACTTTTTAAAAAGTAAGATCCCATACTAAAGGAATTCTTGAATACTTGCATGAATACTTACATCAGCATTATTGTGAATAACAAGAACAATAAAAAGAAGCAATGATCCAAGGAAGTGATAAATAAATTGTGGCATATGCTGTCAATGAACTACAGCTACGCACATTTAAAAATATATAGAACCAAGACTAGCAAAAAAAGGAAGACAGAAGACTATGTTGAGCATTTTTCAATTTCCTTAATGTTCAAAAACCGATCAAACTAAGTAATTAATTATAAGAGATATATACTTAATAAAAACTACAGGGAAAATCAAGAGTGCTTCTGAAATGATGAAAGAACTACACCCAATTTTATTGAATGACAGCCACTGAAGTCACTCACTACTCAGGTATCACAAGAGTTACCACTGGCTGGCTGAGCAAAAATTTTGATTTTGGACTTTAATTCTCTGGACTTAACTAAGCAATTTTGGCTTTTTGTTTGGATTTTCACATATCAGGGTGATTTAATTATGGGAATTTTAATCGATATCTAGGAATTCAATAATGGAAAAATTATACTCTCCATATTTGGTGTTTTTTTAGATCAGAGACATTCTATTATTGTCTGTATACTGATATTCATTTTTCACATAATATTTTAATCTGTAATTGACAACATACACAATAATAATTTGTGATGGAAGAAATGAGTAGTGTGGGAAAGCTCAACAGGTTAAGAGAACCACTAGATAGAGGATGATGAGTAGACTCTTCCCTCTCCCCTTTGCCTCTTGTTTTCATGAAGGTCTCCATTAAAGCAACCCACCCTCCCAGCTCCACTGTTTCCAAAGTTTGGAAGAGGGCACTGAGCATATCTAACTCAGCACCCTCTGATATCTTGCCTCTTTCAGTGCTTCTTGATCATCATTTCTCAGTCAATTTCTCTGATGTCATGCAATAAACTTAAAGGGGCCAACTTGGCCCTGTTGAGGAGGCATTTGGTTGTTCTGACATGCTGATGACTATATTGGAAAGTCTGCTTAACTCAGTGGTGGAGTATTGAGCCATTTTGCCTAAACATTTAAAAACATATTTTCTAATCGTGTTTATAAGAAAACTGGCTACTTGACCTTGTCTGTCTCCTGGGCCTTAATTCTGAATTGATTTTAAACTCAGGAGGGGAATAACAGGGTATTATTTATTGATCCCCTAAACCCTAACAGCAGTGAATATAATAAAACACTGGATGACATTACCAAATATTTATTACTATCAGATCAATCATTGTTTAACAGTCTTAATTCCATTCAAGACTCCATAACAAGACAATATTCTATATAGAATCTACAGAGTGTATACACCTCAGGGTCAGTGGAGGAGGTATTATTTTTTTAATAATAAATCATTTGTGTGTTCTAATTTTTTTTTGAGGAAGAAAGGCCTCAGGAATGGATTTATATTAAGAGTCTGACAGCTCATTTGGAAAACTCATAAGACAAAAGTTAGGAGTATAGTTATTAGAACTGCTCTCAGATTAATAATTCTTCCTTCTTCTATTTCTCTTCCATTGAGAGGAGGAGAGGAGGAGGAAGAGGAGGAGGAGGAGAAGGAAGAAGAGCGGGAGAAAGAGGAGGTGGTGGTGGAGGAGGATTCGGTTAAAGTTAGATTCAGCTAAAGTCACTTCAGATGACCAGCAACAATTTTTATTACCTATATAAAATAATAAAGAGTGCTGATATGTTGACTACTGTGTATGAAAATACATGTACAGCACTTCAAAAGAAGCAGCTATGGGATTTTGGAACTTGTTATTTCAATTGATAACAACTGTGAAAATCACCCTTTGTATGATTAATGTAAATCTGTTTTACTTAACATTACCCCTGGTTTACCAACCATTACTAAAACAAATTGCAAAGATTTTGCCATTATGTCAACGCCTTCATTCACCCTCCCAGTGCATATTCTAAGTGCAATCAAAGGTGATAATTATTTAGACATTTAAATTTATTCTAACAATTACATATTCCATGTATCTATTATTGAAATTTCATAAATAAAATAATGTTAATGGCTCTCACAAAAAAAATATTTTTGCTTTTCTTCAATTATAAAACAAATCAAAAATAGATTATAAGTCTAGTTTATGGCATCAATGCAAAAAGAGATAGCCATACACAAACCAAAATGCCTCCACCATAAAGTCTCTTCATTCAGTAAACACATTCCCAACCTACTTATCCCTTCCTTTTCCCCACTCATGCAACAAGACTTCAACTTATTTCACTGTAACTAATCTCAATGAGTGTTCTTTAAAGCAAAGGCTGAACATAATAATTCATATTAAATTGTGAATAGCTAATTTCCCTTTAACCTCCCACAGTTTTTCACTTAAAAAAAATAACATAAGTAATTCCCCATAAAGCAAAATATCAGTTATGTTATCCAAACACTGTCAAGATATCTTAAGGTAGGGGGTTATTTTGGTAAACTATTAAAAAATAAGGGTTATTTGTTGGAGGAACCTGAGGACTGCAGAGATTCAAGGACCTAATGGAAACTCTCCTATTCACCCTAATCATTACATTTGTGGATTCCCTCCATTAGTTTCTGAAGCCTTTCTGCTCCCTCCAAATTCCCAAGGTTCTATCTCAACCACTTATGTACAGGATAGTAAATAAATGTACTCAGGGCAGAGCCAAGTTTCACAAGCACCAAGTTTAATGGGCAGCCAGCCAGTTTCACAAGGACCAACCCCTTAAGGGCCATAAAGCAAAACATGGGGAAAAGATCAGAAATGTGATGATAGTTAACTTTGATCTAGCAATGCAACTTCTTATATAACTGCAGAATGTTAATTGTCCTTTCCTGCCACAGGAGAGTGACTCTTAAATGGAATACACACACAAGCATGCACACACACACACACACAATGAAACAAAATAAAATAATGCTGCTAGGTGCTATCTATCAATTACCTACTAAGTAAATACTGGATGTTTAAAAATGTTTAAAAATCTTTTTCCCACTCTCACCAGTTTTATTCAACACAGAATTGGAAGTCCCAACCAGAACAATTAGGAAAGAAAAAGAAGCAAATGATATCTAAACTGGAAAGGCAAATGTAATACTATCAGTAGCTGCAGATGACATAATTTTATATATAGAAAACCCTAAAGACTAGATCAGAAAACTGTTAAAATAAGCAAATTCAGTAAATTTGCAGAGTACAAAATGAACATACAAGAATCTAATGCATTTTTATACACTAACAACAAATTATCAAAAAAAATTAGAAAACAGTCTCCTTTATAATTGTTCAAAAAGAATAAAATACTTAGGAGTAAATTTAACCAAGGAGGTAAAAACTTGTAACTAAAAACCATAAGGCATTGATGAAAGAAATTCAATAACAACAAAAACAATCCAATTAAAAAGTGGGAACAGGATTTAAAAGATATTTTTCCAAAGAAGACATACAGATGGCCAAAAGACACATGAAAAGATGTTCAACATCACTAATCATCAGGAATTGCAAATCAAAACAATAGATACCGTGTCACACCTGTCAGAATGGCTATTATCAAAAGGACAAGAAATAACAAGTGTTGGTGAGGATGTGGAGTATAGGGAATCCTTGTGCATTATTGTTGAGAATATAAATTAGTGCAGCCACTAGGGAAAACAATGTGGAGGTTCCTCAAAAAATTAAAAATAGAACTACCATATGAGCCAGCAATTCCACTTCTGGATGTTTGTCCAAAGAAAACAAAGCACTGAATCAAAAAGATATATGCATCTTTATGTTCATTGCAGCATTATTTACAATACCACGATACAGAAACAACCTAAATGTCCACTGATCCATGAACGTATAAAGATGATGTGAGATATATATATATATATATATTATTCAATCAAAAAAAGAATGAAGTCTTTCCACTTTCAGCAACGTGGGATCTTTAAGGTATTATGCTAAATGAGATAAGTCAGACAGAAAAATAAATGCTGTATAATTTTACTTACATGTGGAATCTAAAAAAACAAAACAAATGAACAAACAAAGCAAAATTCACATAGAAACAGAGAATACATTCATAGCTCCCAAGGGGGAGGAAGTAAAGAAGTGGGCAGAATGGGTTAAGGTGAATAAGAGGTACAAATTTTGAGTTATAATAAAAGAGGTCTCAAGAATGTAACTTATAGTATGGTGACTACAGTCAGTAACATTATATTGCAAATTTGAAAGTTGCTAAGAAAATAAATCTTAAAAATTTTTGTCACACACATGCACACAAATATATATATAATATACATATATATAGTATATATAATATACATATATATAATATACATATATATAGTATGGAGACATGATAACTAGGCTTATTGTGGTGATCATTTTGCAATGTATACAAATGTCAATTATGTTGTACATCTCAAATGTTGTACATCAATTATACTTCATTAGAAAATCTTTTTTACAAGGACACTCCATTATTAGATTTCTCAGGGTTATTTTACATATGGGTCCCCTTCAAGATGACTTGGGGTCCAACCTTTATTCTTTCTTTCTTTCTTTCTTTCTTTCTTTCTTTCTTTCTTTCTTTCTCTCTTTCTTCTTTCTTTCTTTCTTTCTTTCTTTCTTTCTTTCTTTCTTTCTTTCTTTCTTTCTTTTCTTTTATCCATGCCAGGTTTGGAGACCTTTCTTAAGAATCAATTCTGACAAGTGCAGAGTGAGCTTTGGTGCCATCAATGAATTTTGGATGTTGGTCACTCTTGCTGAATCCTCTACAATACTGAAATTATCCAAAAGATTATATTCAATATTCTTAAACCTGGGAGAATGACAAAGCTTTTTTTTTCAATAGTGGGATAATTTTCTAAACAATAAATGAAACCATCAAACGTGGATGTGAATCCCAGCTCCCCCACTGACTGGTTTTGTGGACTTGGAAAAATTAATTCAACACTGTAACCTTAGCCACCTTATCTACAAAGTAAGGATAATACTTACCTGTTATGGATTGAGTTGTGTCCCACCATAAGAGGACATATTACATCCAATGTAACCTTATTTGGAAATAGGGTCTTCTACACAGACAATCCAGTTAAAAAAAAAAAAAAGGCACATTGGAGTAGGATGGGCCCCTCATCCAAAATGAATGGTGTCCTTATGAAAATAACACCATGTCAAGAAAGGATAGTATACTTTGTCACATGCTTTTTCTGTATCTATTGAGAGTATCCTATGGTTCTTGTCCTTTCTTTTATTAACGTAGTGTATCAAATTGATTGATTTGCAGATGTTGAACCAACCTTGCAGCCCAGGAATAAATCCCACTTGGTAGTGGCAAATAATCCTTTTAATGTACTATTGGATCCTATCAGCTAGTATATTAGTGAGAATTTTTGCATCTGTGTTCTTCAGAGATATTGGTCTGCAATTCTTCTCTTTGGTGGGGTCTTTGTCTGGTTTTGGGATCAAGAAAATGCTGGCCTCATAAAATGAGTTTGGAAGTCTTCCTTCCATTTCTTTTTTTTTTTTTTTGGAATAGTTTCAGAAGAATAGGTATTAGTTAATAGGTGTTAATTAATAGGTATTAACTCCTCTTTAAATGTTTGGTAGAATTCTCCTGGGAAGCCATCCAGCCCTTTGCTCTTGTTGTTTAGGAGATTTTTGATTACTGCTTCAATTTCCTTGCTGGTTATGAGTCTGTTCAGGTTCTCTATTTCTTCCTCATTCAGTTTGGTAGTTTCTACATCTCTAGGAATGCATCCATTTCTTCCAGATTGTCTAATTTGTTGGCATACAGTTGCTCATAATATGTTCTTATGATTGTTTGTATTTCTTCAGTGTTGGTTGTGATCTCTTCTCTTTCATTCTTGATTTTATTTATTTGAGTCCTTTCTCTTTTCTTTTTGATAAATCTGGCCGGGTTTATCGATCTTATTAATTCTTTCAAAGTACCAGCTCCTAGTTTCATTGAATTGTTCTACTGTATTTTGGTTTCTATTTCATTGATTTTTGCTCTGATCTTTCTTATTTCTCTTCTCCTGCTGAGTTTAGGCTTTATTTGCTGTTCTTTCTCCAGCTCCTTTAGGCGTAGGGTTAGGTTGTGTAATTGAGGCCTTTCTTGTTTCTTGAGAAAGGATAGTATTGCCATATACGTCCCTCTTAGGACCGCCTTTGCTGCATCCCAAAGATTTTGAACAGTTGTGTTTTCATTTTCCTTTGCTTCCATGAATTTTTGTTTAATTCTTCTTTAATTTCCTGGTTGAATTCTTTAGTAGGATGCTCTTTAGTCTCCATGTATTTGAGTTCTTTCCAACTTTCCTCTTGTGAGTGAGTTCAAGTTTCAAACCATTGTGGTCTGAAAATATGCAGGGAATTATTCCATCTTTTGGTACTGGTTAAGACCTGATTTGTGACCCAGTATGTGATCTATTCTGGAGAATGTTCCATGTGAACTTGAGGAGAATGTTTATTCTGTTGCTTTAGGATGGGATGTTCTGAATATATCTGTGAAGTCCATCTGGTCTAGTGTGTCATTTAAAGTCCTTATTTCCTTGTTGATCTTTTGCTTAGATGATCTGTCCATTTCAGTGAGGGGGGTGTTAAAGTCCCCTACTAATATTGTATTATTGTCGATGTGTTTCATTGATTTTGTTATTATTTGGCTTATATAATTAGCTGTCCCCATGTTAGGGACATAAATATTTACAATTGTTAAATCTTCTTGTTGGATAGACCCTTTAAGTATGATATAGTGTTCTTCCTCATCTCTTATTAGTCTTTCGCTTAAAATCTAATTTTTCTGATATAAGGATTGCTACCCCAGCTTTCTTTTGATGTCAATTAGCATGATAAATGTTTTTCCACCCCCTCATTTTAAATCTGGAGGTGTCTTTGGGTCTAAAATGAGTGTCTTGCAGACCACATATCAATGGGTGCTGTTTTATCCAATCTGTTACCCTGTGTCTTTTGATTGGAGCATTTAGCCCATTTACATTCAGGGTAATTACTGAAAGATATGAATTTAGTGCCATTGTATTGCCTATAAGGTGACTGTTACTATATATTGTCTCTGTTCCTTTCTGGTCTGTTACTTTTGTAGGGATAGAGTTTATATGCCTCAATAACAAAAAATCTACCTATGAAAAACCCACAGTGAATATCATTCTCAATAGGGAAAAACTGAGAGCTTTTCCCCCTAAGGCCAGGAACACGGCAGGGAGGTCCACTATCACCACTGTTGTTCAACATATTACTAGAAGTCCCAGCCTCAGCAATCAGACAAAAATTAAAAAAAAAATAAAATAAAGAAAGAAATAAAAGGCATCTGAATCAGCAAAGAAGAAGTCAAACTCTCACTCTTTGCAGATGATATGATACTTTATGAGGAGAACCCAAAAGACTCCACCCCAAAATTGCTAGAACTCATACAGGAAACCAGTAAAGTGGCAGGATATAAAATCAATGCACAGAAAACAGTTGCAACTCTATACACCAACAGTGAGACAGAAGAAAGAGAAATTAAGGAGTTGATCCCATTTACAATTGCACCCAAAACCATAGGATACCTAGGAATAAATCTAACCAAAGAGGCAAAGAATCTGTACTCAGAAAACTATAGAATACTCATGAAAGAAATTGAGGAAGACACAAAGAAATGGAAAAATATTCCATGCTCATGGATTGGAAGAACAAATATTGTTAAAATGTCTATGCTACCTAGAGCAATCTACACATTTAATGCAATGCCTATCAAAATACCATCAACTTTTTTCACAGAGATGGAACAAATAATCCTAAAATTTGTATAGAATGAGAAAAAATCCCAAATAGGCAGAGGAATGTTGAAAAAGAAAACCAACGCTGGTGGCATCACAATTCCAGACTTCAAGCTCTTTTATAAAGCTGTAGTCATCAAGACAGTATGGTACTGGCATAAAAATGGACACATAGAACAATGGAACAGAATAGAGAACTCAGAAATGGACCCTCAATTCTATGGTCAACTAATCTTCGGCAGAGCAGGAAAGAATATCCATTGGAAAAAAGAGAGTCTCTTCAACAAATGGTGTTGGGAAAATTGGATCACCACATGCAGAAGAATAAAATTAAACTATTTTGTTACACCATACACAAAAATAGACTCAAAATGGATGAAAGACCTAAATGTGAGCTAGGAATCCATCAAAATCATTGAGAACACAGACAGCAACCTCTTCTACCTCAGCCGCAGCAACTTCCTCCTAAACACATCACCAAAGGCAAGGGAAGCAAGGGCAAAAATGAACTATTGGGACTTCATCAAGATAAAAAGCTTCTGCACAGCAAAGGAAACAGTCAACAAAACCAAAAGACAACTGACAGAATGGGAGAAGATACTTGCAAATGACAAATCAGATAAAGGGCTAGTATCCGAAATCTGTAAGAACTTATCAAACTCAATACCCAAGGAACAAATAATCCAATCAAGAAATGAGCAGAAGACATGAACAGACATTTCTCCAAAGAAGACACATACATGGTCAACAGACACATGAAAAAGTGCTCGACATCACTCGGCATCAGGGAAACACAAATCAAAATCACAATGAGATACCACCTCAAGCCAGTCAGAATGGCTAAAATTAACAAGTCAGGGAATGACAGATGTTGGCAAGGATGCAGAGGAAGGGGAACCCTCCTACACTGTTGGGTAGAAATGCAAGCTAGTACAGCCACTCTGGAAAACAGTATGGAGGTACCTCAAAAAGTTGAAAATAGAGCTACCCTATGACCCAATAATTGCACTACTGGGTATATTACCAGTATATTACCCAGAGATACAAATGTAATAATCTGAAGGGGCACCTGAACCCCAATATTTATAGCAACAGTGTCCACAATAGCCAAACTATGGAAAGAGCTCAGATGTCCATCGACAGATGAATGGATAAAGAAGATGTAAATATATAAAATGGAATATTATGCAACCATCAAAAATGAAATCTTGCTATTTGCAATGACATGGATGGAACTAGAGGGTATTATGCTAAGCGGAATAAGTCAGAGAAAGACAATTATCATATGATCTAACTGATATGTGGAATTTCAGAAACAAGGCAGAGGATTATGGGGGAAGAGAGGAAAAAAATGAAACAAGATGAAACCAGAGAGGGAGACAAACCATAAGAGACTCTTAATCTCAGGAAACAAACTGAGGTTGCTGGAGTGGAGGGGGGTAGGAGGGATAGGGTGGCTGGGTGATGGACACTGGGGAGGGTATGTGTTGTGGTGAGTGCTGTATATTGTGTAAGACTGATGAATCACAGACCTCTACCCCTGAAACAAATAATACATTATATGTTAATAATTTTAAAAAAAAGATAAATGAGTCCAGCATAAGGACCAGTATAAAAAGAAAAAAAAAAGAAAGAAAGAAAAAGAAAATAACACCATGGGAGAGACAGATACACAAAGAAACCTCTATGTGAAGATGAAAGCAGAGACCAGAGGGACACATCTGCAAGTCAAAAAGTGCCAAAATTTTGCAAAAAACAAAAAACACAAAACAACAACAACAACAACAACAAAACATCAGAAGCTAGGAAAGAGGTCTGACTGATTCTCCATCACAGGCCTCAGAAGAGACCAGTCCTGCTGACACCTTAATTTCAGACTTCTAGCCTCCAGAACTGTGAGACAATAAATTTCTTGTTGTTTAAACCGCTCAGCTTGTGGCACCTGGAAATGGCAGCCCTAGGAAAGTAACAGACTACCAAACAAGATGGTTGTGGGTTTAAATAAAATGATTTGTAATACACCTGACAAAGGATAAATCCCTTATAAATTATCATTAATAGTAAAAGTAATAGTTAATATTCCAACTGTGTTGGAATATTTTGAACCATAACTGATAGTCATGCAACAAGCTATACTTGATTTACCCCTCATTTCTATTTTTGGAAATTTAGATATGGAAACTTCCTGGTGGTAAGGTAATAGGGAAGGCAGGAATTATAAAGGAAATAAATCTCATGCCAGTGTGTGTTAATTCTTTGAATCCCCTGTAAATGGTTTGGCAGGAGAGGAGGTTGGAACACTTAGCTAAATTGAAGTTTGGGGATTATCTGTGAATTTAAAGTATCCATGCCATTTTGGCCCCTATTAGCACAAGTAATTGAGAGGAAAATCTTGCCAGTTATGCTTTTCCATAATGCTTAATGTGGACTTCAAAATTTAAGTAATTCATTAGCAGGCTTAAATGGTGTTATGGAACAACGTTAAAGGATGCAAAGAGGTAGTCTGTAATCTTCATTTTAGAGATGAGCAAATTGAGGCCCATCAAGGTTACAATGAACTCAAGGTTATATAGTTCACATTGGAAAAGCTGACACTAGAATCCTTGTCTCCTAATTTCCTGATGAAAATTGAGTCTGTCTCTCAGGATTCTGTGTTATGTTCTGAATTCTGTGGAGCTTTTCTAATTGTCAGAACCCTAACTCTGCATATGGAATCATAAGACCAAGATTGGGAGGATTCAGATTGAGAGAGAAGAAAGTGACATCATAACATTTTCAATAAAAAGCCTCAAAAATTGCATTTGGGAAGGGAGCAATAGTGGGGACAGTGGGAAATTATTTTTACACTAAAATTATAAGCTATATAACACATTTAGAGAAATCTTTTTACATTGTTTAGAAGACCCATTAAATATGGCCTGGCAGGACCTTTCTAGGACAAGTCATTAAAGCCCTAAATGGTATTTGGAAATGTGGCTACCTCAGATTGAAGTCATTTGCATTATATTATAAAACACATAGGACACTTTGGCCATCAAGATCACGGGGATGGCTGAACTTTGGCCCACCACATGATTTCACAAATACAGAGTGTACTCCCAACCTGCTTAATGACTAACCCCACTTAAAGCAAGCTACCCTTTTTCACCTCTGGTGTGCTCAGCTTTTAAGTAGACCTTGTGGGAAGAAATATTAGACTTTAATACAACAAACTTTGTTTCATTGTTTGTTTTCACTTTGGTTTATTATTTTATATTTGCAGTCTTTGTAGGACATTTCCATGTTGCCTGCCCTAAGGATAACACTACTGTAATTGAGGGGCCCCGTTCAGAAACTATTTCAGAGAGAATCATTCAGTTTCATTTTACGGCTTCATAGCCCAGAACCAGAACTTTTCAAAAAGACACTCAATAACACCAATGCAGGGACCCCTCTGGACAACATATCAATTTGTATTATGAAGTGAATTATGGCTGTACCCACCAGAGCTGGTATAGTTAAGTGTCTGTCAGTGTTTCCATTATATTTTGAGGGCTTCTTACTTGGTTGCAAATATACCCTTCAGGCTGAAGCATACAAGGCCAGCCTAGGAAGTGAGTGCTCCCTGTGCTTAGTTTTACCATTTAAAAACACTAGCTCTCTTTTGTGTTTGCTTGTATATGTTGTATAATGAAGAGAAATCTAGTTTTCTAAATCAATATGGCTGCCAGAGAGATAATGGTTTTAATGGGGAAAGCTCGCGGTGTTAAAGGTCATTTCTGTGAGTATGATCCACATCGTTCTCCTTGGAAGCTGCTAGAGTCCAAAAATGAGGATTCCAATGTGGTGCAAATGTCCTCCAAAAATTACAAATATATTTGCCCTCTGAATTTCGAATCCAGAAATCTGCACTTACATCGTAGATGGGATATGACTACATTATATTTAAAGTTTTCCTCTATTTTCCCACTGACCATGTGCCTATTCTTACATTGAATCCATGTAAATTCTTGTCCTTCCTTTAAATCCTAGCTCAAATTTCCTAATTTCTGAGAAGAAAAGGACTCGGACTCTTCCCCTATGCCACTTTGTACATAATATCTAGCTCCAATAGAACAACTGTTAGATTATACCATTTGTATGTGTGTCTATTTATTTATCGACCACACAAACTCAGGACAAGGATAATGTCCTGTTTATTAGCAGAGTGTTAGATATATTACATATGGTCAGTAAATATCAGTTCCTTGACTGAATAAGTGAATGAATGAATGAATGAATGAATGAAGTACTCTGTGAAATAGGAATAGTGACAAGGACACTCAAGGAATTTTTTAAAATTTACATTTGAAAGGTAAGGACTTGTCTAATATGATTTTCCACTTCCAGGTTTCAACTTTCTAGAGGGTACAAATTCTCATACGTCCATAATGAAGAATCTCTCAGGAAATTGAATGACTTGTAAACTCTTACAGGTAGAAATATATGCAACAGGATTTGTTGAGAAAATTACTGATCAAGTAGGAGATGAGTGTTTGTTCTTAGTCACTGACTCTGTGACCCTCCTCAAGTTACTTAATAACTCAGTGATTCAGTCTCTCTCCAGTTGGTGATAAAAAATAGCAGTTCTTATCTGCTTCTCAGAGATGTTTAGGGGAAAATGCGTTAGCACATCTGAGACAGTTTAAAGAAAAATCCCAAACTATAGATATTATATAAATTAAATATTATATTGCTATTGCATACTAGGTACTAAATAATTCATTGCAAACAAGACTATTTTGGTGAAATCACATCAATCTAATAACAAAATATAATTGAAGATTTGATTCTTTCGCTTGTAAGCGATTGGATTATATTTATACTATAAAAAATGAAATGAAAAAGTAGATTGTTCGATCATTTCTGCATTTGGCATTTGGGGATGGTCCATGTGATTATTATGACAGATAAGTTGTCATGTTCTACCTGAACCAAACACATTTTCAAGGAGAGGTGCTAAAAAGAATTACCGATGCTTTTAGAAGAAAAATGACTGGAAGAAATTATTTTTTTTAAATCACAGTTTTGCAAGTAGGTTAGCCATTGAGGGCTTTATTATAAAGCTTCTAATGTTTCTCCAAGTGTAATCCATGAATTGTATGCCTCAGTATCAGCTTGACTATTGTAACCTGCAGATTCCCGGACCTCATTCTCAGGAATAAGCAACTCTGGGGTGGGGTCCAAGAATCTGCATTTTAAACGAGGTTTCAGATGATTCCTATGAAGACACTCAGGTTTGAGAACCACTACAGGAGTTTACATTCTTTGATTCAGGAGGCAAATGAAGAAAGTACAGACTGAAGATTAAGAACAGAAAATAAAACTTGCCTGTGTAGTGAAGAGTGATAAACTTTTCTCATCCTTTAAAATCACTGAGTGTATTACATTTTGTAAAATTTGTAAATGAGTTATAAATCAATGGTATAATCATGTTTTGGGGGGAAAGAATTTTTTTTTTTTTAGTTTGGACAGATTGAACTAGAAAGAGTAAGAAGAAATTGACAGCTCCAGTTTACTGTATATTACCAGGGTTCAAGAGTAATTGTATTGATGGGGGAAAGGAGGGCTCCACAAACTCCTTTATTCTTTCTTCTGTCTCCACCTGGAACCGAGAGAACCTGCTTCAGGCTGAGAATCATTTTGACACTTAAGGGTTTGTCTTCCAGCAATTATCAAGACAAGTCAAGTAAAAATATCAAACAAAGCTTGGTTGTAATGTGTCTCTGTTATTAAACGGATATAGCATTTTTGCTTTGTTTCTGTTAGTAAGATAGCAGATAGTCATGTAGAAAATTTCAAATTATGGAAAAGATTACAGAGGCAAATGAAAAACACCTGAATTCCTGATACAGCATGGCAATTACAGCTCTCATTTGAGTGAAAATTCTTTTAGAGCTATACACCCATTGTAGAATATGATTCCATTTATATAAAATTATACCTATAATTAAATTTGCATATGTTTACATAAATATAAACATATGCTTATACAAAATTTTATATTTTTACATGTTGCTTTTCCATCTCAATGGCACTTTTAAAAAAATCTCATAATCATGAAAACCTATGGAGTCAACTGGAAAATAATTAGACTTAGGTTATTGCTGGTGTCAGCTGTTTCATCTCCTTCATTCATGTCTTAATTCCTGGGGACTTCTGGCCCTCCCTCAACACCTCTCTGCTCTAACTTCTACCTCTAAACCACTTTAGCCATAAACATTATATGGAAAGACAGAGATAAATGTGGGTGCTAATTCTCAGTTTTCTGGAGCACCTGAGTATCATATGAGATTCATTAGCGCCTAAGGAATCCTTGGTCTAACGCTTAGAGGTCTTTTCCTGTTCTATAGACTTCAATCAGCACTTTTTTAAAAAAGTACTTTCTCAAACAATATACTCCGTGGATGCTAAATAGGACCGAATAAGTTAAACATTTTATCAAACATGTATCTAATACAGTATTCTAAGTGCACTGCATGGATTATTTTACTGAATCCTTACACCTACCATGTAAGTTGAAAGCCATTCCTGTCTTTATAGGAATACTGAGAAAAACTGAGTCTCAATGAGTGTAAGTAGATGTTCACACTATGTGTCAGAGTGGAGCAGGTAGGGGATGGAGGAATGGAGAGCAACTATTTAATGAGTACAGGGTTCCTTTTGGAGTGAAAAAATGTTTTGGAACTGGGTAGAAGTTGTGAATGTATTGCTAATGTACTAAATAACACTGAATGAGTCACCTTACATGGTTAGTTTTATATTATGTAAATTTTACTTCAATTAAAAAAAATGGAGCATGGAATCAAACCCGGTTTGACCCCAGAGACCACATGCTCAACTACTACTAAAATACTGCTTCCCACGTGACTATATTGCCTATAGATTCAAGTTTTGCTAGATCAAACAAAAGTAATGGCTTTTGCTGCACAAATATTCAGTGTCTTGTGCTGATAAACATGTTAAATCTCCCATAGGATTATTTCGTATATAGGGGTGTGGTAAGTAGTGTTTCTCAAATTACTTTTTTCCTGGAACCCATTTTACCTAGAGTGTTTCTACAAGGATGTGTTTCATAAAACGCATTTATGGAATAACTGTTTTTTTCAAAGCTCTGAAAATAATGTTTATTACAGAATTATTTTCACTTGGATGGTCTACTTAGTGTATCAGCAAAACTTCAGAGGGATTCAGGCAATATAATAAAGACAGAACAGTTTCTTGAAATTCCCCTTGTGATCATTACCTTAGCACTCGTTCATAATAGTAAGAGTAAAAGTGCAAAGGAACTAAGCAATTACACCTTTTATATTCTATTTGAAACATTTAGTATTTACTTTTTAGTTAAGTTTCATGCAAATGATAGCTCTGCTATGTGCACATATAACTATTTAAATTTTATGATAAAACACAAAATGTATAGAGGAGTGTAGATTTGACATTTCACAATTTTTAGCACAGCAGCTTCTGGGCTAAATAAGTTTCAAAAACAACTGAGAACACTAAAACTTTCTGAATTTGAAAAACGAAAGTTGTTTTTCTATAAATTTTGTGAGGTTTTCTTTGTTCAGTTATCTTTCTGAATAGAGACAAAACAATTTCTAAAGCAGTTAGAAATTGAGAACAAGGATTTATTATAGAATAATTATTTCCTCTTTAATCAAACCCAGCTTATCACCCAATTCTTCTATTCCAATTTTCTATATTAGCTATTATAACTTCATATAAAGAATGTGGGATTTGAAATTAATGCAAATGAATTTTGCTTATCACAAATTTACTTATGTGCTTTATGACTCAGTTTCCCCAAATAAACATGGATCTTTCTACCTTGCAGAATTTTCATAAGGAGAATATAAGATATAGATGTTAACCTATCCTTCCAAATATGCATATGTTCCTGACTATCCTGCTCATCATAGCCAAGAATTCTGACTCTCCTGTTTTCTGCAAGCCTGTCATCATTATTTCAGCTTCACTTCTCTTCTTACGCAGTCTGGAGCACATGTAAAACCACTTCCCGGATGTTCTTAATAGCACCCTAGAATCGCTGATCTCTTTGAGTTATAAAGATTATCATCTTAGTAAGGTTTACATTGGCTAATCCCCATTGCCATTTCTGCTGGTGAACCTCTAGCACTGCTGGGGAGAAGTTCCCAAATAACACTGGTTGGGTGCATTGCAAATACAGCCTAATGCATTTAGGTTGTATTTGCACTACTCAGTTCTCATCTCAAGAGCAAAGTGGACAATATTAAAAAAAAATAATTTTTTACACACCACACATACACACTCACACACACACGTTTATGTCTATTTCACAGTCTCCCACACCAGGCTTAATTTTTCCTACTTAAAATACCACCATTCCTTTCCCTATTACAAAAAAAGAGAGACATCATTCAATGTAGGATCTCTTCAATTGACTTCTGTGTGTTTTAATTTATGTTTACTTTTAGCTTAAGGCAATTCTTATGTCATTCAAAACAACAGGGAACCACCTATCTTTCCGTATGTGAAGTCTGTGATATGGCCACATATGGAACCTGACGGAAGGTGAAGAGAGGTAGAAAGAGGCTGAATTTCAGCCAGGCCTGGCACACTAGACAACTACATAGGAGTGGTCCTTACAGGGTGTTCTGAAATACACCAAAAGATATTTGTGGAGGAAGTGGGCCCCGGATTAGTAGAAAGCACTAAAGGCCAAAGATAAAGCAGCAGTGACAACCAATGAAGAGTAGATAGCCACTTGCCTGAGGGCAGTTACATGTGAGAATTTTGTGTTCCTTCTACTCCCCTATTCCAACCCAAACAAATAACAGAAAAGGAGGAAGAGATGTGAGGAATCAGGGCATTTGGTACCCTCGTCTTATTCCTTCACTCCCACTCTTCCCCACCACCTACTACCCCAAACATATTCAGAAAAACTAGATCAAGTCTAGGTTGCATTCAGGCAAGGCAAGAATCTATGAATTAAATACTAAGCTGAAACATTAAAATAATCAGAATTCTTAACAAGAAATATAAGACATTTTCACAGCAAAAAGTGGCTGATAAGCTATGGGATCTCCAAATGTGATGAGGGTAGCAAACACAATACCCAGTAGGAAAAAGGTTTACCAGAGTATGGCAGATAGTGTTTTATGGGAAAAAAAATCATGTCTTATACCTTCGATATTTCAGACTCTTCCATCAAGTCAATTTTGATGATCTCCATAGTAAAATAATTTTCAAAAGTAATCCTTCTATCAGTGTTTATCTTTGAGCAAACAGCCTCCTTATTCCTTTTCTTTACTCATTTTATTCTCAACCTGCTCCACTGAGACCCTCTACTAATAGGCATATAGTCAAGGCTGTATTTGGCCAGTCTGTTCTGGTATTGGCTGAACTGGTTATTAAAATATTAAAGAACTTAGACACAACTGGTAAAGAGTCACTAATTCAAACCCCCTCTTTCCCACTGCCTTTCAGTCTTGGCTCTCTTCCAGAAGCCCCCACAACTCAACAACTAAAGGGTTAATGCTCATACAGTTGGGGAGCCTCTTGGTCCCTGTTCAGTTGAGAGGACTTATGTTTGGTTTATACAGCACCATATTAATTTTCAGTTTTGAGTATAAACCCAGTCTACTACATATATCAGCAAATGAGGCAAATATCTTCAGATAGTTAATGTCTTTCTTGAATAATGAATGGTTACTTTGCCACCGGATGCCTTCAATTGACCAACATGCTCTAGTCTTTCTAGACTTTCAGATACTGCTTCCTTTTCTTCTTCTCCCACCTGGTGTTGTACATTTGCTCATGATAAACTCCCAACCCATCCTGCTTTACTGGACTGCCATGGATGTATCACCCTCAGAGAGCGATTTGCCTTCTGAACTGAACTTTCTTACAGTACCTAGAGAAAAACCTCTACAAAATATCTACCTTATTTCTGTAGATAATCTGAATTCCAGATCTTAGCTTGACCAAATCAAGCCTTTCTTCTCTCCCTGTGTCTTTGCCACACACCAAAACTTAAATTAAGTTTTTCCACTGGAAAATTTTATATCTTATTGTAACTACTCAAATACTGGTAGTATAAAAGGTCTATGATAAATGAGAAGACCTATAAAATTTCAAATCCAGGGAATGGAAGAACATTTATTTATTAACATACAATAAAATTTTTGAGGGTAAGGAACCATTCTGTGCTTCAGGGAAATATAAGGGTTTGAAGTTATTGTCCTCCAAGATGTGCTCCTACATCATCTTGACTATCACAACCTTATAATCTTCATTTCTTTCACCCTCGCCTTCAGACTAATATGACAACTGCCTCCTGACTGCTTACTTTCTGGACTTCCAGCCAATATCTCTTCACCTTCTCCATCAGCCAGTATGTATATACATGCAATATATTATTCGTAAGAGCTCTCAAAACTCAAAAGTTTAAAAACAATCCAGTTATAAAATAGACAAACTATATGAACAGACATTTCATCACTGAAAACATACAGATGCCACATAGGCACATGAAAATATGTTCAAAATAATTAGTCATTAGAAAAATGAAAATTAAAACTACAATGAGATATCATTACACACCTATCAGAATTGTACACACCTGTCAGTGTAACATAATCAAAGGACTGAGATGCTATCATCTTCTTCACATGCTGTTGGTTAGAAACAGGTCAAAGGTTCTGTCCACACTCAAGGTCTGAACATCAGGAGGCAGGACTCATGAGAGCCACATTACAGTGTGTTCATCATATTTGTCATGTAATGTAAGGCACATTTCAAAGTTCAAAAAAAAAAAGGAAAAATCACACATATGGCTAGGTATACTACGTAGGGATAATCACTATTAATGATACTGAATGGGTTTCTTCACAGTCATCTACATGTTCTTCTTGAAACCTGTGCCCTAACAAAAGGACATCATATATATAATTATTTGAACATTCTATCTTTTTATATAAATATATGTATAAAAACATATGTATAAAAGAGGTATGGTACCATAACATGATTTTACAATTTGTCTTACTTTTTAAGAACACATCCTCCTTAAATAATCTTCAAAACTGTAAAATATCTTCTCCTAAATATTATTTATTTCAGTTTCCGTACTATTTAATAATTTGTTTCCTATTGCCATGTTATAAATATCACTATGATAAATCTCAGTCCTATAAAAACAACCTCCTAAATGTATCTTAAATATACCTTCAATATCTAAGTGGGAGGATTTCACTTCCCAATTTAAGTTGAAACCTTTATTATTACCATCACTGTTTTAGTCCTATTCCTGATCTCTTTCCACCCTCCTACCTCTGTATTTGACTTATATCTGACCAGTTCATCAGCACTTTTCAAGATACTTGAATTATCTACCCCTCCAGGAAGCCAGATTGATTGAAGTGACTTTTCTAAATGTCCCCTCATTGGCATCTCTGCTTTGTACTGTTACTACATCATTTTTTATTATGTTCAATTAACCAACATATAGTACATCATTAGTTTTTGATGTAGGATTCAATGATTCACTAGTTGCTTATAACACCCAGTACTCATCACATCATGTGCCCTCCTTAATGCCCATCACCCAGTTACCCATCCCCCCCCACCTCCCTTTCCACAATTCTCAGTTTGTTTCCTGGAGTCAAGAGTCTCTCATGGTTTGTCTCCCTCTCTGATTTCTTCCCATTCAGTTTTCCCTCCCTTCCCCCTATGATCCTCTGTGCTATTTCTTATATTCTACATATGAGTGAAACCAAATGATAATTGTCTTCCTCTGATTGACTTATTTCACTTAGCATAATACCCTTCAGTTCCATCCATGTCGATGTAAATGGTAGGTATTCAGCCTTTCTGATGGGTGAGTAATATTCCATTGTATAGATGAATCACATCTTCTTTATCCATTCATCTGTTGAAGGACATCTTGGCTCCTTCCACAGCTCAGCTATTGTGGACATTGCTGCTATAAACATTGGGGTGCATGTGCCCCTTTTTTTCACTACATCTGTATCTTTGGGGTAAATACCTAGTAGTGCAATTGCTGGGTCATAGTGTAGCTCTTTTTTTAACATCTTGAGGAACCTCTATACTGTTTTCCAGAGTAGATGTACCAGCTGGCATTTCCACCAACAGTGTAAGAGGGTTCCCTTTCAATGATGTGGGGGTGTCTGGGTGGCGCAGTCTGTTAAGTGTCTGCCTTCAACTCAGTTCATGATCTCAGGGTCCTGGGATGGAGCCCTGTGTCAGTAGTCTTCATGCTCCGTGGGGAGTCTACTTCTCCCTCTCCATCTGCCCCTCCCCTTGGCTCATGCTCTCTCTCTCAAATAAGTTTTAAAAATATTTTTAAAAATTAATTAATTAGTTAACTAATTAATTGATTAAATGATGTGTTTGAGTGTCTTCTCACTTCTAGGGTTGTAATGCCCTTATCAGGGAGAGAACACATCTCTTCCTCCTTTTCATCTTTAGCACCTAGTGCAGTGCATATAACACATAATAATTTCTCACGACTGAAGTTGAACTGAGCTACTGAACTGAACTAAGATAGTGTGGATATGCTATGGAGGTATAGTTTTGCTAAGCCATCTACATTTTACAATGATGTGTTTTGCTATCCTTGAGCACACAGCAAAGCCTAAAATTAAATGAAGGAGATTCAAAACACTCTTATGCAACATAAAGACCCTTTGTATCATATGCAACTTTTAAAAAAAGGAAGCAAATATTAAAAAAAAAAGATCAAGAAATTTGTAACAACTCTTCCTTCACCAGAAAGAGTGTCTACCCAAAGATGAAGACAAATATTATTGCACATGCTGACAAACCCTAAAACTTAAAAATGTGTATTAGTCATTCCTATTGCATTCACAATATGATTGAGATGATTATTAAAAAGTCTAACACAAAACCCAACCCATTATAAAAATAGGAAGTAAAATAGCATTTAATTATGTAAGAAGCAGAAGAGGTGATTTAGGACAATTGTATCATTTTAATGCCCATGAAATCCTTGTGGTAAGTATAGTAAATTCATTTTATATCTGAAATAGCCTGCCCAGGATTTCACAACTAGTAAGTGACAGAGCCACACTTCAAAGACAGGAAGGTCCAGTTTCAAAGCCACAATCTTTACATTTCTTTGCGCTATGAGAGCACCAGGAAATACCATAGTTTTCAGTTTATTACCAGAAATGTTCCCTAGAATATCAGGGGAAATAGTAGTAATGACTAACAGCAGGCTTGAAGTTGAGGCTGCATATCTATGGGAAACCATGATTATTTGCATTGTGCTGTGTTTGATTTAGTTCCCTGCCAAATGTCATGCCAAAGCCTTGACACAACAGAGATTTGTGCCTAGAGCCATTCATTCTCTGTCTGGCAGAGGACATTGGCTGGCATATTTTACATGGATATTCTGAAGTCACACCAGTCTCTGAATAGAGACTGAAAGTGACTAAGACAAAAAAAAATATATGAAAAATGGAGGCGCGTCATACTCCAAAAACAAACAAACAAAACAAAACAAAAAAAACCTAGAAGTATGTTTCAAGTTTTAAATCTCAATTATTCATATATGTATATGCTTATAGAAGTTTATTTTTTCATAGAGAAGTTACATGGCAGAACACATATAGTATTTTTTGAGCCAAATTTAAAATAAAAGATGATTATATAAGTGTATTTCCCCAAGTATCATGTTTGCATAAAATAGGTTATCAATTATTATTAATGATATCATATCTATATGTGTGTATATATATGCATATATATGTATTATGTTTGCATAAAATAGGTTATCAATTATTATTAATGATATATATGTGTGTGTATATATATGTGTGTGTATATTATATATATATACACATTTTTTATAACCACAAACTTTCAACTTTCCTCTAAATATGAAATTATCACACAGAAAAATAAAAGAACTGCTTCACTCATTTCATTATGGGGTGGAAAGACTCGAAATAGGGTAAATGATCTAGAGAAGTTTTAGAGAGACTATAAGCAAACATTTGTGAACCATTCATTATCTAAATACCTCCAAAGAAATGACAAACCTTCTTTCAATACTTTATCTCAGAACTCACATTCCTTATGTGGTACTTTAAGCAATTTTTTCTTGCTACTTCCTCCATAGAGAAGGACTGGTTTTCATAGCTTCTGTGTATGGGATCTGTTTCCAGTTCCTTCCTTCATCTTTCTCCCTTATAGTCCCTAAGAATCTTAGTTCCTTTTGTCTTTACTCCTGGAGTTCCCACTATGTACTTTTTATTCAATGTATTCCTTTTCAGCTCCCTCTCAGGATTCAAGGTTATTAAGATTCATGATATTTATAATGTTCTTTGTCCACATTTTTTTTTTTTACAACAGCATTCCATTTTGAAATCAAAGGCATCTTGTACTGGCCTTGTGCTCTCACCCTTATCTTTCCCGTAGTACATTTATATACTTCTTACTGAGCTCTATTTAATTTGCTGTTTGCATCTTCTCATGAAATCAACTTGCAATTTTAAACTAATTTCACTATCTGGTCCCCCAAAACCTAGATATTCCTAGGTAGTTCTTAACTGATAGTTAACTTGCATATATCCTACCTTCAATAATTTAATCATCAGAGTCATTAAAGACTGTGTTAAACAACTTCCATCAAGCATAGAATAGTTTCATTGTTTTACTGTCAAAGGCATTAGTGATAACCATTCTTTGAATATATGTTGTATGAATTAAGGGTTTCTGTGATCAGGAAATGATATGTATTTAATGATCAGATTTTTTATTCTAATGTTTTCTCATTAGTATCATGTTTTATCAGATGAAAGAGTGTTTATCATATACATGAACATGTACTATACTTCCATATATATAAGCACATTACACTAATATAATTTTTATAACATTTTTTATTATTATAACATTTGTATTTATATGCTTTATTTTTGGAGAATATTGAAAATACATTTTAAGTGTGCATACCTTTGTCCAAGGCACATCCTGCTGTGGTCTCAGGACAGGAACCTATTGTAAAAAATATATATATATTCTCATTAATATACTTAGTATAACAAACAGGTTGAGAAATACCAATAAATAAAATTTTTTAAAAAATACATAAAATACCTTAAAAAATACATAAAATAAAAAAATGGTTTAAACCTCAACCATTGCTCAATATTAGTGTATGCCCATTAACTTCAAAAATGTTGTTTTTATCTTTATTTTTTTTTGCTTTTAGATCATTAAGAAAAAGAAAGGTGTAAATATTCTGATTTACTTCTCTATCTGAATCTCTAAAAGAATTTTGTTTTTTTAATGTCTGAAAATAAACATTTTTTCCTAGAAAGAAACATAAAGGCAGATTAAATTCTTGATACACAAAAGTCAATTTCAGACAAAACTCAGACAACACTTTTCAAAAATGCTAAATGAATGAATACGTTTCAAATAAGAAGATGAGGAAGCAGGTTAAACAGGTTTTATGATAATAAAAGTCCTATAATATTTGCTCATCAAAATGTGGCAATGGAACATCAGTTAAAATTAAGAGAATCATTTCACAGTTACAATGTTTCAAATTTTCAAGCAGTGAAACTAGAATGTATGTGCAGATAATAGATTTAAATATGTTCAAATGAACTTGAGCACTTTAAAAATCAAAAGAGGAAACACAATCACATCTTGCTGCATTAAGACCAATATTTCCATCATCTCCTCCTATTTTATTATTCTATTAGACACAGTGTCATATTTCCAAAAATGTGGACACCCAATCCACATAAAAGCACAGATCTAAATCTAAGAATTCTCATTGCAAATGTGACAGTGCTGATTATGAGAACTTCAATAAAATGTAAAATCAAAGAACCACTCATTTTGTTCATAATTTTTGGCGTTCTATCTGCTTGGAATTTCCAGATGTGGGAGGAAAAATCAGAAGAATTAAACTTCCTTTGTGATTTCTACCAGCATGTTGGAATAAAAGTTTTACCATGAATAAATTTTTAAAAATAAATAGATAACATTCATAAGGTAATAATAAAAGTATGTTTTTCTTCCATATTTAAAGTTTACAGAGCCAAAGAATTTTAGCTCTAGAAAGCACCTGCGTGGATAACCAAGTAAACTGAATCCAAACTGTCAATTAAGGGATTCTCATTGTTATATGGAAATGCCTTAGGGGTCCCTGGATAATGTAAGGGAACCGATCCTTTGGGTAACCCATAATGTTCCCTCAGCCAATAGTCAAGCACAGCAGACATGTGAATAAATTCAGGCACACACATGCATGATGCATGTATGTGCATACACACACAAACACATGCATGCACACACACACACACACACACACACAAATTCAGGCCGTCTTCTTTATTCTATGGCCAAACCTAGAGTCTCACAGTTTTTGGATTTGAAACTTGGCCCCTGGATTACTAGCTACACTGGACTTTAGACAATTTACATAACCCTCTCTGAGCCTCAATTTTTTTACTTACAGTGAAGTTGTTATGAAGATTAAATGAGTTAAATCAAATAAATTGCTTAGAAACCCTTCCTAGGGCATAGTAAGTAGCCAATAAATGTTCACTATTAAAAACTACAAAACATTTGAAAGTAAAAATTCTTCAAAAACTCTTCAAAAATATTAAATAATTTGGATATTTAAAAAATATGTCAATTGTTATTTCTAGTCTACTAATCATCTCTCAAGTGTGAAAATCTCCATTTGTATTTTTTTGCTTTTTAATATAATTATATTTATATTTGCACAATTATAATTGCAAGAAATAATTGAGAAACATGGATGGCAAACTTTATTCATGAAAGAATCATAAAAGAAACCAAAGTAAAAGTGGCATTTTTCATCAATGAGGCATTTTAAATGGTTAGTTAACAGCTGTAATCCTATGTTCTGTGTTTTACTTGTGGTCTGGCATGACTAGAGGAACAGAAAATCTTCTTAAATGACAGGGAGGTACTTAAAGTTTTCCACAGGTCAAGCAAGAATCCAATTATCTAATATCCATGGGAGCAGAAGTATGTGGCAAAGAGAAAGTACAAAGCTGGAGACCCAGCGTTACTGCCAGGCTATAATAAATTTATCACAGAAAGACATGATATCAACAAAGTAAGAGCTGGATTCACAAAGCGGACAATCTTCAGCTACTAAAATTTCCATGTCTCTGGCCATTAGGAATAGTTAGGGCTTTAAAAAATAGGATTAAGTTTCTGTGCTATGATTTTTCTGATCAGAACATGCACTCCTACAAATAGGAATAAGTTGCAGGAGGAAAGGGAGGGAACATGATTTTTAAAGTTTGGTTTAACAGAGTATAGGGTAGGATTAGAAGGCGGGGGAAAGACTTGATAAGAGAAAATGAACATAATAACAAAGGGAAGAAGAAAAGGCCAACTATAGCCTCAATAAAGAAAGTACTAAATGCCAAACCTGAAAGATAGACAATATATTTGGTGTAGTATGTTTTGATCAGAAGCTATTCTTGTAGATCTGGTGGTGGAACCGAAGGAGAGGTGGTGACCTATTCACATCATTTTACTGTTTTATCTCGGGATTTTTCTACCAGGGCTGATTTCCTCCTCCCATCCCCGTGACCAGGGACATATAACAATTTCTGGACATTTTTGGTTGTCACAGCTGGGGTGGGACGCTACTGGATGCTACTAGCATCTAGTGGGTAGAGGCCATGGATGCTAAACATCCAATAATTCACAGGACAGCCCCCCACAAAAAAGATTTATGCAGCCCAAAATATCAATCTTGTGCGGAGGTTCAGAAACCCTGTCTTAGGAGAGGAGGTGAAGCTTCCTTATACCTTAGTACTTCACAAACCCTACCTACCAAATCACGAGATCATAGAGTGAATCTTCCAGGAAAAAGAGAACTAACCTTGGTCAAGTTTCTTGACAGAGATATTTTGGTTGCAAGTAATCTATTTAAACATTGCTGATCTAGCACTTACGTAGCCATGTATAAAACCCAGATTGATCAGATACTTGTCATCAAGTTTTTTACACTACAACAATCTGAACCCTATATATAATGGTATTCCCACTTCTATTCTCAAGTGTTATTCAACATCAGAAAATATCTTTGTGAATTATTTGATTTTATTCTTTTACAAAAACACCAATTTCAAACATTCAGACATTATGCCATTTGAAATAATTTAGTTTGAGAGAGAGGTTATTTACCTTATCATTATTAGAAATTTGATAATTCATCATAATTCAATAGTTAACCAAAATCATTCTTAAGGAAAATAAGGTGGTTTAATATTTTTTATTTTATTTTTGCTTTACACCAAAATAACAACTACTTTAAGCAAAACTAAGATACATTTCTATTGATTACTAATATAAAGATACACTATACATGGCAACATGAACTAAAACTAATGTTTGAAACAGGATAATTATCACTATTTAATATAAACTAATGTGTAAATTCTCACTGCTCTCATTTTGCTCATTTGAGAATACTTCATTACTATCATGCTGCTCAGAGTATTTAAGCTGTAAAGTATAATGTTTCTTTGATATTAATTTAGTGGGATTCACAACCTAAAAAACATGTCATGTTTCAGTTTGTTGATTTCTTTCAAGGATCTCTGCAAAGTCCAAAAATCTGGGGAGGGAGGGATCCTTAAAACCTTTCATAAATTACAAATGAATTTTTACAGCTAAAAGCAACATATTGAAGAAGTAAGGAAGGGAAGGATAGGGGAGTTCTATGTTGCTATTACTGTGATTCAAAAGAAAGCTCCATTCAGATGGATTTAACAGACATATTCAGAACATTACATCTTAAAACAGCAGGGTACACATTTTTTTTTCAAGTGCACATGGAACATGCTCCAGAGCAGATCAGATATTGGGCCCCCAAAAGAGTCTCAACAAGTTCAAAAAGATCAAAGCCACACTATGCATCTTTTCTGACCAAATGCTATGAAACTAGAAATCAACCACTAGGAAAAAAATCTGTAAAGACCACAAATACATGGAGGTTACATAACATGCTCCTAAACTATTAATGAGTCACAAGAAGTCAAAGAAGAGATCAAAAATTACATGGAAAAAAAATGAAGATGAAAACACAATCATCAAAAACCTTTTGGATGCAACAAAAGCAGTTCTACAAGTGAAGATTATAGTAATACAGACCTATCTCAAGAAGCAAGACAAATCCTAAATACATGACCTAACTTTACACCTAAAGGACCTAGAAAAAGAAGAGCAAACAAAATCCAACCCAGCAAAAGAAAGGAAATAATACAGATTTGAGCAGAAATAAATAATACAGGGATTAAACAACAAAAACAAAATGAATAGAACAGATCAATGATACCAGGAGCTGGTTCTTTGAAAAGATTAACAAAATTGATAAACCTCTAGCCAGAATCACCAAGGAAAGAAAAAAAAAAAAAAGCACCCAAATAAACAATGCACTAATGAAAGATGAGAAATAACAACCAACACTATAGAAATACAAACAATTATAATAGAATATTATGCAAAACAATATGTCAACAAATTGGACAAGTTAGAAGAAATGGATAAGTTTCTGGAAACATATAACCTCCCAAAACTAAAGCAAGAAGAAATAGAAAATTTGAACCAACCAATTATCAGCAATGGAATTGAATCAGTAAACAAAAACTCCGAAAAAACAAAAGTCCAGGACCAGACAACTTCACAGGCAATTCTACCAAACATTTAAAGAAAAGTTAATGCTTATTTTCAAACTATTCCAAAAAATAGAACAGGAAGGAAACTCAAATTCATTCTATGAGACCAGTATCACCCCAATACCAAAACCAGATAAAGATACCACCAAAAAAGAGGACTACAGGCTAGTATCTGTCATGAATATAATTGCAAAAATCCTCAGCAAAATATTAGCAAACTGAATCCAACAATACATTAAAAATATCATACACCGTAATCAAGTGGGATTTATTCCATGGTACCAGAACAGTCAATATTTGCAAAACAATCAAGTAATACATCACATCAAGAAAAGAAAGGATAAAAACCATATGGTCATTTCAATAGTTGCAGAAAATGCATTTGGCAAAGGACAATATCCATTCATGATTTAAAAAAAAAAAAAAAAAAACTCTGCAAAGTAGGTCTAGATGGAATTTACCTCAACATAATAAATGCTTTATGTGAAAAACCCATAGCCAACAGCATAGTCAATGGTGAAAAACTGAGAGCTTTTTCCCCAAGGCCAGGAACAGACAAGGACGTCCACTCTCACCACTTTTATTCAACATAGTCCTGGAAGTCCTACCCACAGCATCAGAAAAGAGAAAGGATTAAAAGGCAACCAAACTGGTAAAGAAGTAAAACTTTCATGATTTGCAAATGACATGATAGTATATATAGAAAACCCTAAGGACTCCACAAAAAAAAAAAAACTAAACAAAACAAAAAACAAGAAATCAGTTCTAGAACTGATAAATGAATTCAGTAAAATTGCAGGATATGAAATCAATGTACAGAAATCTGTTGAACTTCTGTACACTAATGAAGCAGCAGAAAGAGAAATTAAGAAGGCAATCCCATTTGCATCCAGCATAATAACATACCTGGGAACAAACTTAACCAAAGAGAGGAAGGACATTTACTCTCACAACTATAAAACACTAATGAAACAATAGAAGATGACACAAAGAAATGGAAAGACATTCCATACTCAAGGATTGGAAGAACAAATGTTGTTAAAATGCCTATTCTACCCAAAACAATCTACAGATTTAATGCAATTCCTCTCAAAATACCAACAGCATTTTTCACAGAACTAAAAGAAACAATCCTAAAATTTCTATGGAACCACAAAAGGCCTTGAATAGCCAAAACAATCTTGAAAAAGAAAAACAAAACTGAAGGTATCACAATTCCAGACCTCAAGTTATATTACAAAGCATTAGTAATGAAAACAGTATGGTATTGGCATAAAAACAGATACATAGATTAATAGAATAGAAAACCCAGAAATAAACCCACAATTATATGGTCAATTAATCCTCAGTAAAGGAGGAATGAATATACAATAGGACAAAAACAGTCTTTTCAGCAAATGACGTTGGGAAAATTGGACAGCTACATGTAAAAGAATGAAACTGCACCACTTTCCTACACCATACACAAAAATAAATTCAAAATGGATGAAAGACCTAAATGTTAGACCTGAGGCTGTGAACATTCTTGAAGTGAGCACAGGCAATAATTTCTCTGACACAAGCTGTAGCAACATTTTTCTAGATATGTCTCCTAAGGCAAGGGAAGTGAAAGGAAAAATAAACCATTGGTACTACATCAAAATAAGAAGTTTCTGCACAGCAAAGAAAACAACCAAAAAACTCAAAAGCAATCTACTGAAGGGGAGAATATATTTGCAAATGACATATCTGATAAGGGGTTAATATCCAAAATATATAAAAAACTGATACAACTCAACACCCCGAAAACAAATAATCTTTTT
This sequence comes from Ursus arctos, assembly GCF_023065955.2. Taxonomy (NCBI): domain Eukaryota; kingdom Metazoa; phylum Chordata; class Mammalia; order Carnivora; family Ursidae; genus Ursus; species Ursus arctos. The sequence goes on from NW_026622852.1 coordinate 4,768,845, forward strand.
AAAATAGGCAGAAGACATGAACAGACATTTCTCCAAAGAAGACATGCAGATGACCAACGGACACATGAAAAGATTCTCAACATCACCCATCATCAAGGAAACGCAAATCAAAACTACAATGAGCTGTCACCTCACACTGTCTGAATGGCTAAAATTAGCAACACAAGAAACAACAGGTGTTGGAGAGAATGTGGAGAAAATGGAACCCTCTTGCACTGTTAGTGGGAATGCAACCTAGTGAAGCCACTCTGGAAAACAGTATGAAGGTTCCACAAAAAATAAAAAATAGAACTACTCTACCACCCAGTAACCTCACTACTTGTTATTTACCAAAAGAATATAAAATATAAAAATACTAATTTAAGGGATTTATTTACAGCATTATTTACAATAGCCAAACTATGGAAGGAGCCCAAGTGTCCATCAATAGATAAATGGATAAAGAAGAAGTGGTGTGTATATATGTAAAGAAGTGGAATGATTTTATTCAGCCATAAAAAAATGAAATCTTGCCATTTGCAACAACATGGATAGAGCTAGAGAGTATAATGCTAAGCAAAATAAGTCAGTCAGAAAAGACAAATACCATATGATCTGACTCATATGTGGAATTTAAGAAACTAAACAAATGAGCAAAGGAAAAAAGAGAGAGATAAACCAAGAAACAGACTCAACTATAGAGGACAAACTTATGGGAGGTGGGAGGTGAATGGGGGGGCGGGGGGGGGCGGGGGGGATGGGTGAAATAGATGCTGGAGATTAAGGGTACACTTATCATAATGAAAATAAATAAAATTTTTAAAGTGTCAAAAACAAACAAAAAAAAAGAGGTCCATATTTAGAGGAAACTTAGAAATGGTCATATGCACATAGTAATGTAATGCCACAGATCTACACATTCTTCCTGTTTTAAGCATGGTAGAGGTGTTCTTGCAAAAGGAGATTTAAGTCAACAACCACTTTACTAAAGCAGAATCACTATTTAACTCCAAAGTAAATCATCAGCACGATGATTAATGCCCCTTATGCCCAATATGAATGCTTTAGAATTGGTTGAGTTTCTGTTATTTCTCCCATTATTAACTATTAACTATCAATTTGTTTATACAGTTTATATAATTTCCAGATATATAGGAAGTCATTCAAATGACTTACCTTTTCAACCTATCTTGAAATTTTTATGACCTTACTGATGTATGATCCCAGGAACAATTTCAATAGATATGTGATATTTCAGTGAAAGATGCTATATATGGTATGCAAACTGAACTTAAGAGATCAAATACAGTTATTACTAAATCTAATTTCTTTGTATCTACTTGTAAGCAAACCAGGTGTGCTTGTGGACATAATTCAAATTCAGAATGATCCCAGTGTGTAACATATTCTTCTCTCATAAAAGATGGTAACACTGCCATAATTAGTGAATAAGGGGATTACCATCAAGAATGGTGTACTGTGCATAATATTTTATAAAGGCAAACCAGAAATTTTAATATACTGGTAATATGGGCTGAATTGTTTGCCCTCAAAATTCTTATGCTGAAATCTTAGGGACGCCTGGATGGTTCAGTCCATTAAGCATCTGACTCTTGGTTTCGGCTCAGGTCATGATCTCATGGGTCATGAGATCGAGCCCTGGATCAGGCTCCATGCTCAGTGGGGAGTCTATTTGAGATTTCTCCCTGTACTGCTCCCACACTGACGCTCGCATTCTCTCTCCCTCTCCCTCTCTCTCTCTTTCAAATAAATGAATAAATCTTAGAAAGAAAGAGAGAGAAAGAAAGAAAGAAAGAAAGAGAGAGAGAGAGAGAGGGAGGGAGGGAGGGAGGGAGGGAGGGAGGGAGGAAGAAAGAAAGAAAAACACTAGCTTTCATTCACTCTGAATGTGACAATATTTGGAAAGTATGTCTTTAAAAAGGTAATTAGATTAAAATGAGTCCATTAGGGTGGACCCTAATCCATTGTGTCTGGTGTCTTTATAAGAATAGATTAGGGCACAGAGACCCTCAGAGGAAAGACCATGTGCAGATTCAGAGAAAAGATGGCCATCTACAAGCTGAGAAAAAACTCCCTCAGAGGAAAGTAACCCTGCAGACACCTTGATCTTGGACATCTAGCCTCCAGAATCATGAGGAAACAAAAAAAGTCTGTTGTATAAACCCAGTCTGTGGTTCTCTGTTATGACAGCCCTAAAAAACTGATAGAATTTGTACTTTCTGGAGTTAGATTATACCTCTACTCCAACATGTGACAAGAGGTAAATTTTATCCTCAGTGTCCTCCCATTTCCCATGCAATATTTGTCTTTCTCTTTCACCGGCTTCTTGCAGAATTATTACTCTTTTGATGTTCCCAGGATACAAGGGGTTGTCTATCCATGGACACAGCTTCTCTTCCTTGCTCTTTATTTATTTTTTTAAAGATTTTTTATTTATTTGAGAGAGAGAGCAGAGTGAGAGAGTACGAGCTGGGAGTGGGGGGGGGGTTGTGGAAGGGGCAGAAGGAAGGGAGAAGTGGACTCCCCGCTGAGCAGGGAACCCGACATGGGGCTCCATCCCAGGAGATCAGCATCATGATCTGAGCTGAAGGCACACTCTTAACCAACTGAGCCACCCAGGTAGGTGCCCCTGTTTCTTGCGTTTTAAATGTATTCTCAAAGTGATCCTAAAGAAACAGACTGACCTAAAGAAACAGTCTATCACAAAGACTCTAATTACTGAGAACAGCTTGGCCTATATCTGTATTTGAGGGTATTTGTCTGCAAAAAGTAAATAATACCTTTTTTTAATAAAGCAAGCCTTTTGTGTTATTTTGTTTTGTTAGTAATGAGCAGGTATGATGAAATTGCCATCTTCATTCATTGCTGATGGTAGTATGAATTGGAAAGCAATTTGCCAGCAGGTATCAAAGTCTTAAAAATACTCTCCCTTTCACCCAGTTATTTTTCTCCTCGGAATCTCTCAAAAGGACATATCAACAGATGCTGGCAAGCATTTATGAACTGATAATCCACTTCACCACTATTTATACTAACTCTTCTCCTTCATAAAAGGAAACAAGCTATATATCTTCTAACAGATTAAAGAAACTGAGTTTCTCCCCCAGATAAGGAACTATTGTGCTTTTATTTGTAACCATGTTTTCAAAGGCAATTTAGTGGCATGAGAATATAAAGTAAATTTTATAGTTTTAGATAACCAGATGAGGATCCAATAGGATTCCATCATGTGAAACTAAATTAACCCTCCCCAGAAATAGGAATTCTCTTTACTCTGCCACATTTGTTTCTCTCCCCCTCCCTACATATGAAGAGTCGCCTTTATAAATTAATAAAACACCCAGAATTCCATGAAGCAGACATGACTCATGGGAGTATCTCTGCAGAGTCCTCCATCATCTCAGGAGGAGCAAGGAGAAAGAGGTTTCCACAGTCACAGTCTGTTAGTACAACCTGGTAACTGCTTCAGTATTCAAGTGACTGGCCTCCTCTTTTATATCCAAAATAATTGAAACTGATGACATCCTATTGAAACTTCCCTTCTCATTTGGAGGATCAAGAGGTAGTCTTTTTTGTTCCCTAACAGAGGTATCACAAAGTATCTCATGACATAAGACATAAATTTTTTTAGAGTACATCCCTGGTTTTTAATGTAAAGTTCGATGATTCATTAGTTGTGTATAACACCCAGTGCACCATGCAATACGTGCCCTCCCCACTACGCATCACCAGTCTATCCCATTCCTCCACCCCCTCCCCTCTGAAGCCCTCAGTTTGTTTCCCAGAGTCCATAGTCTCTCATGCTTCATTCCCCCTTCTGATTACCCCCCTTTCTTTATCCCTTTCTTCCCCTACCGATCTTCCTAGTTCTTATGTTCCATAGATGAGAGAAACCATATGATAATTGTCTTTCTCTGCTTGACTTATTTCACTTAGCATTATCTCCTCCAGTGCCATCCATGTTGCAACAAATGTTGAGAAACCGTTCTTTTTGATAGCAGAGTAATATTTCACTGTATATAAGACATAAATATTTTTTTAATTCTATATTTATTCTATCCCCTTGTTATAACATACCTATGTTATTTTATTTGAACAGTCTAAACCTTGTCATACCATTATTACCAAATGAGAATTTAGTAAAGTCATATTTTCAGATACGAAGAAAGCATTGTAAATGGCACTTGGTTACAAATGTCAAGTCATCCTATTGAGGTGAGGTTGTCACCAGGGCGCCTGAACATTCCACCTCTCAATTATTTCTGTGAACTGTGAATAGACATGCGTAGGGTCTTTTTGGTATAGTACGTACACAGAAAAACATGGGAAATATATATGAAAATACTCTTGGTGGTTATCTCTAAGTGGTGATTTTCTTCTATATATTTTTCTGTATTTTCTAATTTTTTTTCTGCCATGGCCATGTATCTCCTTAACAAACAAAATCAATGTTTTATTCCAGAGATGCACTGTGTTAATCTCCTATCCTACTTACTCTGCAAACATGAGAAATGGGCTGAACCCACCTGGGTAAGCTGGCAACATCTGCCCATTTGCATTTAGGCCTGCTTTCCCTGGGCCATGGTGCTCTGAGTGTCACATGTTGCCAATACTTAGGGGCATCCCCTAATTAGGTACCCCATGGTACCTATGTACCATGTGCTCCTTAGTTCTCAGTGGTCACTGAAACACTTGAAGGTTGATTTTCATTTCACCTTCCCAGAGAAGTTTTTTATAAAATTCTATTTCCAAAGTTTAGAATCTTCGGAGCTTGGACAATATTGATACCTCTATGCATTTCAGGAAATTAGACCCCTTTAAGAATTATTTCACTGCTTAAACAATAGTATCTTGGCCACAGCACCAGTTCCTTTTCACACAGTGGATATGGGATATCTTGGGGTAAGGGTTGTAGGATTCAGGCACTAGTTCTGTCATTTATCAATCTGTGTTCTTGGGCAAATAACATCCACACTGTGGTTGATGATTGTCTGAATAACCTCAGTGGATACTATCAAGTTTAACAGCCAACTAAGGCTACCCACCTGAATGAAAATATAGACCTGTAAGGTGTTCTATCTGTATATGCATAACTAGTTGTTTGAGCACTGAAATATTTAGTTGGAAGCAACCAGTAACAAGTTGTGTGCCAAATTACACTTTTAAATGTGATTTAGGCACTCTAATAGAGGTCTTGAGGGGGATTATTTTTAAATAAATAAAAAGATTCTAAAAAAATAAATAAAAACCCTTAACATACTTTGAGTTGTATGAACATGTTGTGAATCTGGCAACCCTTAAGAGGGGTTAATCGTAATATTCTTTCCCTGTCCTATTCATGATAGCACTTCATAAATGCCCAATTTTCAAAAATTCAGACCCTATAGCAACAGAAAACAAATAGTGGAATTAATGTGAAGCAAGAGCAGCACTGCCATTACACTAGCTTGGCACATCATTATTCGGAACATAGCGTTAGCACCTTGCAAGGAGGCAGGAGAGAGCAAGCAGGTCCCTCATTATTTCCGAGAGCAGAACTTGAGCACCAGTTTGGAGATTTGAATGCTCCATTATCATCAGTCTATAGCTGGCATTTATGGATCTGTCACCCCACTGGATCATCAACTAATTACATTAATAATCAGATCTCATTTTCCTTTGTCTTTTTAATTTTAACCACAGAGTTTTGTCCATGAAGGTCACTTGTTTTATGGTACTGCTAACAGAGACACATCATCATTAATACTTGAGCTAAAATATTTCTATGAAGCTGAAGGCTGGTTCCTTGTGAATTTTAATCCATGTTTTTTGAGAAAGAGGAGATCAGGGTCCTAAATTCCAGTTTTGTCAGAAACTCTCTGGCTTTGCGCAAGTCATTTAACCTGTTTGACCTCACTTTCTTCATTGAAGAAAGCAATAATTAGAATTGCAATCTGAGGATTCTATCATTTTTCAGTATTTATAGTTCTATACCTAAACTTTCTTTTAGGAAGAAGAGTGGTAAATGGAAATTTTATGTAGCATCTAGAAGCTACAATTTATTTATTAATCTCCCTGTCTAAAAGGTTTTATCCTCACCCAATTCATCTTCCATTCGATTGCCAGTTATTATCAAAAGAGAAAAGTCTGTTTAGGTCCTTTTCCCACTAACATCCTAAAAGAGATTTCGCATCACTCCAGATAATATGTAAACTTCTTGGTTTGCCATTTCAGGAAGTAAGTAGTTCCAGTCTTGCTGGGCAGTCTCTTCTCCCTCCACTAACCCATTATCACCCATCCGCTCCCAGAAAACAAACAAACAAACAAACAACAACAATAACAAACTCTTGCTGCTCCCCGAATATACCAAGTCCTGTTTCACTTCTGTGTTTTTCATATTCTGTTCCTTGTTCTTCGAATACTTTTTTATTTCTCCTCCTGACTAAGCCCGTAACTCAGGAAGTTCTTCAGAACTCAGCTTATCCTATAGCCCTTTCCATCCTTCTCCTGGGCTTAGTTATATGCTCCTAAAAGGTGTATATGTCATATGTTTTGCATTCCTATATCATAATCCCCGGACTGTAATTGTTGTTTTTAAGGCATATCTGTTTAAAACACTGATCAGTTCCCCAACAGAAGGGACTTTTTTTTTTTCTCTTTTCTAGCACTTAGCACAATGCCTGACACATAATTGTCACTCAGCAAACATTTATTGAATGAATGGATAGAAAATTTGTACATGCAAAAAGATACCCAAAATACAGTCTACTCCCTGCAGACTCACAACAGAAAACTGAACATGTTAGTTTAATAACCTAATCAGCCATAACATGTTAGAGATGGTGACTTTCACTAAACTTTTCCTTATCTTTAAAATTACTTCTTTTCAAAACCTTAATTTGAAAACAAAAAAAAGATCAATATAGCCTCGTAAAGCACCATTTATATCCTCTTTCCAGCAACCACTCACTTCCACTTCATAGCACACCAGACAGCAGAGTTTATTTCTTAACTAGATAATAGCCAGCTAATTTTACGCAGACATTTTCCAAATAGTCCATACACATTTTCTCCTCTCCTTTGGGTTGAAAGGCATAAATTCAGAGAATCCATTTTCCCGTCATCCTCTAAAAATACTTTTTAAATTGAGCATCCATGTGAGTATAGCCTGGCACCACTGAGTAGTTTTACAAATACACACCTTGCCATATGCAAGCTCACACTGTGAAACAGGCTTGCTCTCAGGGCTGTCCAGTATTATACTAAGAGTCCTGGGACTGAAAGTAGGAAAACTAGATACATTCTTATCTCTGAGTTTCAGATTATCTATAAAACTGAGATGATCAAAACTGATTTTTTTAATTTTAAGTTTAGAATTCTTTTTTGGGAGGAGAAAAAAACCACGAACTTCTGGTACCACTTTTGTCTAATATATCCCCAACACACATAAAAACACACACATTTGTGTTTTCGCACACACAGCTAGTGGCATAGTTGTCAAAAAATAAACATATCTCCCAAAGATAAATATATAATTTTAGAAACATGTTAAAATTTTACAGTAACTTTAAAGTTTTACTATTCTTTGTAAAATGTATTGTAATAAATGAAATGCATAAATTGTACCTATCTACAAAGAGAATTAGAGCACTATTGGGGGACAAAAAAAACCCCAAAATACTGTTCAATACAATGAGCCAGAAGGGTAAGTTTATAGAGGAGACATTGTCTAAAATGCCATCTACATAATAGAAGGAAGATGCTAGAAAAGCTTGGATAAGGAAGATATTCCATGCACAGAAGCACAGGCTAGATGTGATTCATCAGTAAAAGGCAATGGTGAGATTGAAGAAGATTAAATCGATTAGATCAAAACTAACCATTATCAAGTAGTTGCGTAGTTGGAGTATTACCTGAGGCTCCCCTGGCTATACAGAGGCAAATAGCATCCCCGGTTAGCCCAAGTCTAGAGCACCAAACATCCCGCCTAAAGCAGAGCATGTGTTTAACAAGTGTTAGCTTCCTTTCGCTGAAGTAGGTTAACATTTACAAAGTTGAAGTTCAACCTTACTGAACTTTTAGATTTCTCAAAAGGAGTATTCCCTCTGACCAATAAATTTTTACCATTCCCCTTTACTAAGACACCACTTCCCCTTATTATCTCTTGGCTAACTTCTATTCTTTGTCAGATCTCAACTCAGATATCTTTCTGCAGAAGTATTCCCTGTCCCCAGTGGTTGCTTGGATTCTTTCTCTAGAAATTTTCACAATATCCTGCACTTCCCCATCACAGTGCCTGTGTGTGTGTGAACAGTAAACAGTAAACACATGTTGGATGTCATAAGATGTACTGTCATACATAGATCTTGAAGCCACCACTGAAGATATAATTGAAAAGGCAGATAGCATCTTCTAAAAATTCCTAACCCCTTCAAGCCACTGCTGTGATTGTTCAGATTAATAGCGCATTGACTGAAGGAGCACATTTGCATCTTTCAAAGATTATTAAAAAACACGGACCTTTCAAAATTGAGGTAAGTTACAAATTTATTAATTGAAGGAAATGGAAACATTTTTTCTAAACCTTTCATTTAAGAAATGATAGAACCTGGGCTGAGAGAAGTTGAGGAATTGCTCAGGCTCACACAGATAGTTAGTAGCAAAACTAAAACTGGACCCCTCGTTCAGAACTACTTGCCCAGTACATCCTGTCTTTAAGGAAAACTGCAATAAGCATAAATAGCTCTGAGTTATTCATGTGTACGATGAAAAAAGGACAGGAAAGATTGCTTCATGAGTCTTACTTCCTTAATTGCACTAGTCTATCAGGGCTTCTGAGCTATTATCATAAGACTGCATTGTTTAACAAATAATTCTCAATTTGAAATCAAAATGCTATACTGAGTATTCAGAAATCTTCAAAATTAAAGGTCATTTTATTCTTTTGTGGTTAGTGCATCTGCTTCCTCTGAACTTGCCTGGTTTAATGCTATTCTTCTGGTAAGTAATTTATAAATATCTGTTGACAGACTTAAATTGTATTTGGTTCAGGATATCTGAGTAGACAAGCACAAAATATGACATCATGTAATTTAAATACATGAAGATAAATAACCAATATGCCATGAAATTTATTATTACAACTTTAAATTTACATTTAACCATTTTGTTTCAGTTCTTCCTAGGTTATCAGAGATGATTATCATTATTTTTAAATAAAAGGATCAGTACTGAAAGCATTCTTCCATGCAATAGCAATTCTTAAAAGTTGTTTCTAGTAGCAAGATTGTTTGTTTCCAATCCTGTTGACATGTTATATTATCAAATGCTATTTTTTTGCCCATTACAGGACATATACATTTTATACATATTTTGGTTTCTTAAGTAAGCATATTGTAAATGCAATTAGAAATTGCCAATTCTCTCTTGCATAATACCTGAGCTAATAATTTGACCTAGGAGAGTGGAATCTTTTCATTAAACTTCTCCTTTCAACAAAAGCTTTGTTAGTCTACTGAGTTATGACAAGTAATGCTTTATATGCTAGGGTACACTGTTCTTCCTGGTGCACTAACAATTTAAAATGTAATGTGAAATGATGACTCTGGGAATATTGAGGAATAGCCACTCATGTAGGAAGGCATCCATAATTAAACCATGATGGACCTTTTAGTTATAATTTTATCAAACTGATAACATAGAATAAAAGAGAGTTTGAAGGAGTCCAAGGCAACTGTAATTGATTGCACAAGAAAGCCATGTCCTACCCTTTGTTTTCCCCCCTACTTTTTGCTCTAGGGCCCTCCTCTCACCTTACACCCCTCCAAAGTCTCATTTCATTATATCTTGCCAAGAATTAGGAAGCAATTAAGTTATTTTTCACCACCTTCATCTCAAGCTAAGATAATTATTCATCTATTTTTTTTTTTTGGTCCCTGCTTCCTTTTTTTTTTTAAACTTGGTTTGCTCAAGAGTAAAATGAGCTGCAGTACTTATCAGCTCAATGCATACACAATTGATACCAAAGGCAACTGACAGCAACTGAAGCCAGAGGTTAGCTGCAAATCCATTAGTGATTTTAAGCAGAGTGGGGGGAAATTCTTGGTGAGTTTGTGATAAAGCTGAATAACTACAGAAGTCACAAAAGAAGACAATGTAATTTGAATTAATATGTCATCAGACAGATTCAGAGAAAGCTTTAAAGAGTGAAAAGTTTTCCTATAAGGTAATCAAAGCCATATTTGCTGTTCATATGTCTCAAAGTAAAATGTCTTATTCTTTGACACATAATGCATTTAGTTTAAGGGTCATATTCTAAAAATAGCTGTGCAGAGCAAGAAACTAACATATCTAAAAAATATTCTTGCCGACTCTGAAGCACTCATATCAAAAAGATACTTATAAATTAAAAATATATTGTAGAAAAAATTTTAAGTATATGCGGGGGAAAAATTTAGGGACATAATTTTCATGTAAACTCATACACTTCTTGTGATTTTTTGTGGTGTTAATAAATTTTTAACCATAGTATTCACAATTTATATTTAAGGAAAAACAAATTTTTAACATCTAATCTCACATTCTAGAATTACAAATCATTGTATTGTTTGCTTTGTTCCTCTTTTACAAATTTCCTTCTGAACCTATAGTGAACTTTCATAAAGGAGCTCTCAAGTCAAACACTTTATCATCATTAAAGCATCATGACACTTCTCTTGTTTCTGTGATCTTACTTGAGATTTTTTTTAAATTCCAGTATAGTAACATACAGTGTTACATTAGTTTTGGGAGTATATATAGTGATTCAACAATTCTATACATTATTCAGTGCTCATCAAGATAAGTGTACACTTAGCCCCCATCACCTATTTCACCCATCCCCCCACGCACCTCCCCTCTGGTTACCATCAGTCTATTCTCTATTGTTAAGAATCCATTTCTTGGTTTGTCTCTTTTTTCTTTGTTATTTGTTTTGTTTGTTAAATTCCACATATGAGTGAAATCAAATGGCATTTGTCTTTCTCTGACTTATTTCACTTAGCATTATACTCTCTAGATCCATCATGTTGCAAATGACAAAATTTCACTTTTTTTATGGTTAACAGTCCATTATATATATTATGTGTGTGTGTGTGTATATATATATATATATATATATATATATATATATATATATATATGAAATGTCACCAGGGAAAGATGCTCATATATTATATATATGTATATATACATATATATAATGGAATATTATTATGCATATTATATATATATAATTTCTACTTTATGTAATTTTATATATAATCTCCATTTTGTGTGTGTGTGTGTGTGTGTGTGTATGGAAGAGAAATATATATATATATTTTTTTTTTCACCTATTATGGGCATTAGGATTGCTTCTATAATTTGTCTATAAACATAGGGTGCATATTTGTCTTTGAAGTAGCATTTTCATATTCTTTGAGGAAATACCGTGTTGGAATTACTGGATCATATGGTGGTTCTATTTTTAAGTTTCTGAGGATCCTGCATACTGCTTTCCATGGTGGCTGCACCAGTTTGCGTTCCCACCAACAGTACAGGAGGGCTCCTTTTTCTCTGTATCTTTGCCAACATTTGTTGTTTCTTTTGTTTTTATTTTAGTCATTCTGATGTGTGAGGGGATGATTCTCATGGTGGTTTTGATTTGCATTTCCCTGGTATTGATGTTGGGCAACTTTTCATGATAACATTTCTTATTTTACAATTTTTTTTTCTTTTTAGAGAGCACGAGAAAGAGCAGAGGGGAGGGGCAGAGGGCGAGGGAGTGAGAGAATCTTAAGCAGGATCCACACCCGATGCAGGGCTCAATCTCACGACCCAAGATCATGACCTGAGCCAAAATCAAGACTCAGAGGCTTAACTGACTGAGCCATCCAGATGACCCTTATTTTAAGAAGTTTTAATTAGCAGATCAATGATAAAACAGAAACCACACTGACTTATTCAAAGCAATTACAAAGCACTGGTTCTCTAATGGAGTTGTGCTAGCTTAAAATCCGAAGAAAATTTCACTGTCACTCTGTATGCCCACATGCATTACTAGCATTATATATACACATGCACACACACACATTTATGTATATATACACACATATACATACATATATGTGTGTGTATATATATATGTGTATATATATATAATGTGTTTGTCTATATTATATGTATTATATCTATATCTATCTATCTATATATATATATATGTAATGGTATGGGCAGAGTTTGGGCGAATATAACTCTTTGTGCCAGCAAAATTTAGCTAAAAACATATTTTGGAGAAGGAACTCTAATCTAGTTAGGGTCTTTGGCAGTAATGCAAAAAATTCAAATTAATAAATCAGAACAAAAATAAGAAAGAGCATATTGTTGTTGTCTATGCTTACTACTAACAACAAGCAATAATTAAGTAACAAAAAGCTTATTATATAAAATAGAGAAATAATAAGACAAATATAAAATTACCATTAGGCAAACACCACACTAATAATTGTTTCAGACAAAATTCACCAAAGGATGTTTAAAATAATTGGGTGTGGGGCACCTGGGTGGCACAGCAGTTAAGCGTCTGCCTTCGGCTCAGGGCATGATCCCGGCGTTATGGGATCGAGCCCCACATCAGGCTCTTCCACTATGAGCCTGCTTCTTCCTCTCCCACTCCCCCTGCTTGTGTTCCCTCTCTCGCTGGCTGTCTCTATCTCTGTTGAATAAATAAATAAAATCTTTAAAAAAATAAAAAAATAATAAAATAAAATAATTGGGTGAAGCAGGATATTCATGTAATCTCAGAGTATCTCTCCAAATCTAGTTACTAGTTACAAAGGGAAGAATAGTAAATTTACAGTGGAAAGATCCAACACACATTTCCTTAATCAAATATATCCTGATAGATAAAATATATCATGTACCCCCAATACAAGAACTGACAAGAACACAATATCACTTCTGTGATATTGCCAAAAATGCATAACTTCAATCTAATTATGCAAAAAAGATCACATAAACCCAGAACGAGAGGCATTCTTCAGAGCAACTGACCAGTACTCATTAAATGTTTCAAGGTCATGAAAGAAAAGGAAAGACTTAAACAACTGTCATAGATTAGCAGAAACTAAGAAAACAGCAACTAATTGCAATTTGGGATCCCAGGCTGGAATCTGGAACGGGAAGAATGTATTTGGAAAAACCGGTGAAATTTCAGTAAGGGCTATAGATTACTCGATATTATTGTACTAGTGTTAATCATACAATTGTACAAAAAAAAAAAACTTATGACTATGTCATAAAAATGACTATGACTATGACTATTTTTAAGACTATTAACATAAGGGGAAGCTGGATGATGGGTATGTATAAACTCTTTGACCATTTTTTGCAACTTTTCTATTGGTATAAAATTATTTCAAAAATTATTAAAGCTGTTTTAACAGAGCTTTGGGTAGGTAATGACATAAATGAAGCCAACACACTCCGAAACACTCTTTATAGCTGCCAAATTATTCCAATGTCACCATTTTACTGAGTTATACAATTACTCACTGTCCTAGTTCTTTTTCTCTCCAAATAAATACATTGAGCACATATTACTCCTCCTTATTTCATTATCAATAATATGAATGAAACCAATTGCTTAAGCCTATGTTTTCTAGAATCATTACATCTATCTATCCCCCAAATTATCTTTTCCATTGTATTATTTCATCAAAATCAAGACAAGTATTTATTGATTGCTACAGTGTGCCATGTACTCAAGAAGATAGAAGATGATTACAATGTATCTACCTCATAGTTTAACAAATCTAGAAAAACAGCTCATGTAATTTATATTTTACATACCTACTATAATCTATTATCATGTAAATTAAAATTACTGTAAAATTTATTCATACATTTGCATGCATTTAATAATTACATTCTTGGTTTAAAAAGGATTACCATCATTGATAAAAGATCAAGAACCTCAGGAATTTAAAAAGAGAGAGAGAGAGACAAACCAGAAAACAGACTTATAACTATTAAAGAACGAACAGATGATGACCAGTGGGGAGATGGGGGAGGGGAGGGGTAAAATAGATGAAGGATATTAAGAGCATACTAATCTCGATGAGCACTGAGTAATAAATGGAATTGTTGAATCACTATATTGTACACCTGAAATGAATATAACATTGTATATTAACCACACTGCAATTAAAATAAAAAAAAAAGAACCTCAGGAGTTTGGCCATTATTAGATTTGTATGTAATGGTGTGCAGTTATACAGGCAGCAGGGATTAAAAAAGAAAAAAATTCTCTGGAAGAGAATGTTGGAAGCACAAAAGTGCAGGGAAATCCTTGGCTGGGAGTAGTAAAGGAGAGGTATTTTAAAACCACTAGCATTTGAGCAATAAGTCTCATTCCTATCTTAATAGTAATTTTATTAACTTTAAATTTTAATCATAAATTTTCTATTTTCTCCATATTTTACTAAAATAAATGTTATAAAATATTTCATTTGAAAAACAAGCACAAACATTACTGTATAATGATGACACTCTCAGTAGTAAATGATTGGGTGGTAGAGAGTACCACTTCCCAAGCTTAAAAAGTTTATTTGTTAGGTGCCATGTTCAAGTCCAAACTTGCTTATGAAATTTGGAATTATGCTGTTGATGTATAACGACTGACATATTAGGCTGCTCTCGAGTTGAACCTAGTGCATTGTGTCTTTTCTGTATCATGGGTAAATAGCTAAAGATGTTGGCCAGTAAGCATTTACAAATAAATACACATTTCTAGGAATTATTTTAACTCAGTTAGAGTCAAAACCTTTACTGTCCAAAATTTAATTGATACATTTACCTTACTCTGTCAATTTACCTTATATTTTCTCTCCTAAACACATAAATTTTGTAAAGAAAGGAGAGAGTTAAATAAGATTCCAGAAAAAAAAATATTAGGAAAAAGAGACTGAAACAATAAGGTGACCAAGAGAAAAGAAGATAAAATAATTGTATCGCAAAAGGTGAAAGACCTGGGAAAGATCAAAGTTCCAAAGGAGATCAAATAAAGCAGCAAATATTAAATATGAGCGATGTATATACCTTATAATTAGCAGAAATTCATAACAGCAAGCACAAATAAATCATTTTTTAAAATTTTTTTCCTTTTATTCTTTTAAGAATGTCTCAATTACAGAAGAATAATACCTGGCAATATTTTCTCTTATGAAAAGTCATGTCATAAAAAATAATAATGTGAAAAATAGTTGTTTCATTAAGGGGCAGTAACAGAGTTTATTTTAACTCCATGGACACAAAATACAATATTAATTGTGTACAATAGGAAAAACAATTAAAGGGGGAGAGGGAAAAAGAAAAGACCAAATAGCTACTGGGTAGGTTCCATGTGGTTTATAACATTTTATTTTACTTTTTTAAAAGATTTTATTTATGTGTTTGAGAGAGAAAGAGCACAAGCAAGGAGGAGAGACAGAGGGAGAAGCAGACTCCTGGCTGAGCAGGGAGCCTGACACAGGGCTCAATTCCAGGACCTCAAGACCTGAGCTGAAGGCAGATGTTTAACCGACTGAGACACCCAGGCACCCCAGTTTATAACGTTTTAAAATATTTATAAAACTTTAATATTTGGTCAAATTTTAATGAAGTGTTATTTCGTCCACCTGAGGTTGACATACAATAAACATGGGGAGACTCTTAACTCTAGGAAACAAACTGAGGGTTGCTGGAGGGGAAGGGGATAGGGGAATGGGATAATTTGGTGATGGACGTTAAGGAGGGCAGGTGATGTAATGAGCACTGGTTGTTGTATGCAAAGGATGAAAAACTGAACTCTATATCTGAAACTAATGATACACTATATGTTAACTATCGAATTTAAACAAAATAAGTTAAAACAAAGAAAAGAAAAGAAGAAAAGGAAAAAAGGAAAGGAAAGGAAGGGAAGGGAAGGGAAGGGAAGGGAAGGGAAGGGAAGGGAAGGGAAGGGAAGGAAAAGGAAAAAATAAACCTGGGGAGTGTACTGGACATCCTGTGAGGTGAAGTTCATAGGATGTAAATAGACTCAAATAATAAATTGTGTGCTCCAGAATATTTCAGCCTGCATTGTTATCTCTGTCCACAAGGCCACCACCCAGTGAGAGTGGGAAAAAATCAACACCTTATCCATGGGACTGAAGCCTTTTAGTTCAAATTGGAATTTACCAAGACAAGTGGTAATCACATTTAAGGTGAACAAACCATTGTGACGACTGAAATCTGTCTTTCAGTATTAATTCCCTGAATGAACTTCAGTGCTATTTTTGCCTTCAAACATGGAGTTTAAGCATTTGAGTAGATATTTTATTTATATTCGTGGAATAACTAAAAGAACACAGTTTTGCAATTCCAAAGGACCAAAGATGGTCTTCTCAGGCTGGATATCTGATCTATTCCCAATTTTACTCTAATTCTAATGTAGAGCAGGGATGTCTAGTTGGAATCCTGACTCTGCTGATCATTTGCTCTCTGTCCTTAGATTTAACTTAACTGAGTCTCAAGTTGCTCAACTGTAGAAAGCGACTGATTTCATGGTTTCACTGTATTAAACACTTTTTTTAGAATGAGGAAAAAATATAAAGCATTTTATCAAATGCTCATCATAATCATCATTATCATCCTCTAATTTGTTTTCTTGCCCCCCAAACCTCTTTCCTATAAGCCCTGAGGACGACATCTGTCTGTTCCAGCAATTGTTTTTTGCTCTGTTGTTCATTGTTTCCTTTTCTTTGAAATCTTAAAATCTGACTAAGGCTTTGCTGCCCACTGCAGGAGGAAATGAGGATAAATCTCCCTTCTGCCTGGATTCTTCAGTGACTTTACCTCTAGTGTTCTGTTCGTAGTTCTGTAATTTGTTACCTGAAGAACACTGCTTATAAATATTTTCATTCTGTGAACATAATACTAGTTTAATACCTATAAAGATAAGTTTGACTAACTATTATATCCATAACACCAAACTAAGGAAAACTACAAGGGTTTAAACATTGCATAGTAACAATTATTTTTGTTGTTAATTACAATTACTATATAGAAATCCACTCAGAATGTTTGGCCTTCTAATTCAGTTATCGTATTTTCTGCTATTTTCCTGCTATATTCGTTTCCTAGATCTGTTCAAAATTTGTAATACATCTCAGTCACTGCCTAGAATAGTACCAAGTATTATAATACACAATAAATAAATTTTGAATAAATAAATGAATGGATCTACACTACTACGTGTGAAAATGCAAATTTGTTAAGTTTCTTAACAAGCGCAGTAATTAGTTCAGTTTGAGCAGATCTTAGTGTATTTTGGAGGAAGAGTGAGACTTAGCACCTACAATAAACTTGTAAGGTGGACAGGGAAATGTAATGCATGAATGTGCTGAGCTCTATTTTAACAGTTCATAGTAGAAGGTATTGGGAAGCTTTCCTCAAATTTTGTGCTATAGTAAAATCTTATTAAAATGTTTTCAGGGATGATAGAAAATGTTTTCTTGAACTGTCATTTTATTATATTCCAAATTATTATAAATATGTGGATTCTCCGATGAGGTTTAAAAGTTTTGCTGCTGTTGTTATACTAAAGTCTTCAGTTAATTGCGTTAATTACAATGGGATAGCACCTTAAAAAATAAGAAAGTATACTGGAGTTTTTTGTAAAGTGTAAACCTATTTGGTCTATAAAAGATTCGTAAGATCATAGAATCATAGGTGTATTTTTTTAAAGCTAAAATGGACTTTAAAGATGATAAGTTTATGGATTTTGTTTTGAACTTCTGCAATTATAATAATGAACTTTAATTCCTTCCTAATGGCCTAGATGGAATTAATTGGTTATTTCAATATCAGGCCTAATCTTGTTTAGAATTTTAAGAGTCTCTTCTTTCCCATAATGAGCTCTCTCAAGCTAATTTATAATGTTCTGAAAGCATATTTTTAAGAGCCTTGACATTCACCCTGTACCGTCTTTCATCTTTCTTCTGCATTATTTGCCGTGAAGAAGAACCCATTTTTGCTCTTTTGTAATACCACTTTGGTCAAGTTATCATTTAGATCTTCCTAACAATCTTTTTTTAAAAAAAACTATGTTTCCTATGTTAAATTTTGTGATCGTAGATCAGATACAATTTTTCAAAAATCTGGAAACTGTTTCTCACTAGATAGAAGTTAAAAAGCTATCAAATTTCTAAATAACTGCTATACTGCCATCTTCTGGTTACTCCGTAAGAATTTTATTTTATGCTTGCTTATAAATTTTATTTTTAAAAGAATATTTCTTGTTGTACTTTGAAATATTATCAAAAATATCTGTATTGAATCAAAGAAAATGGCTTGAATGATTAAATCCAACAAAATAATGATAGCATCTCATGCATTTAAGTATAAAATTTGAATGAGTCACCAAAGATGGGAAAATTTTATGCTATGATTATTTACCTGGGAGACTGAAAATGATTCTTGACATTTTTCGATTATATCACTTTTTATATAATTTTTCTCACAATTTTTCAGTGTGGCAGCAAGATGACCACCATTCTTTCAATGATTGTGAAATTTTCCCAAATATACAATTCTTGTTATTATTATTTAGTGATGCTATTTGAATAGTGCTGAAGGGAGCGCTGAACCATTTTGCCAATTTAACTGCCTTATTTTAACTTTAAAAATCTGCCAGCACCTACAAGAGTAGCACCGGCCGAATGCCCACAAAGGAACGTGAGGCAGAAGACAGAATTTCACATTTTTAAGGGCTTTTGTGTTTTAAGGGATCACTGAAACCTATAGCACCCTCTTTCTTGTGTGTTAATCTAATCATTTTCAAAGTTTTGGGTTGTGTGTGTGTGTGTGTGTGTGTGTATGAAATTCACTCCACTGGCATTCTCATCTTAGTAGCCTTTGAGACAAACGCAGAATCACTTATTTGTGAGATAAATTGATGTCTCATACTGAACGATAATTTTAAAATGCAAGATAGTACTTGCATACCTTCTAATTCAAATAAGAAACAGTATCTTCAAGTCTTGTGCTTTTTCAGCTGAGTATATGAGAGTATAAATCATAATAGCTCACTGAAAATCAGAATGCAAATGGCCCCAATAAATGTTTAGCAACAGAGAATTTTTTTCAACTGTTTATTAAGTGCAATCCAAAATCCAAAGCAGCTGAGACAGCTGCTAATTTCATTCCTGTTATTAGTAATTAGTGATGAAATTTAATGGTGTTTGTAAGTAGCTCTCAAACGTTTGCCATATTAAACAGGGTTTAAATATAAGGGACCATTAAAATGTAGTTTTTAAGCTTAATAGACTTGGGCAAACAGGTATTTTGAATAATCAACACCTCTGAGAGCATATGCCAAGTTTAAATGGCAAAATTGGCCCATTTATTCGCAATAGTGGGCACAGAGATGACCTTGTCACTGCTGGATACGGTGTGCATGTATGTGCATTGTGCCATTCCCAGATGGTTGGTAACTACTCTGTTTACTAAATCGTAAAGATCTGAAATCCCTATTATTACTTTGGCACAACAAAATTACTTTTTAGTCTCTTATATTCATAAAAGTTTCTTTTATCATACATTAATAGACAGGTATCAATCGAATGGATGTTTTATCACTCCATAGCTTTACTATAAATGGCACAGGCATCTCTATTTATAGAATGTGCTGTTTGATCCAGCTGAGGCTTTTATATAGTTTTTCTTTTTCCCTGATGGTAAAAATAGAGTCTGTCTTAATACCCACAAACAAAAACTAACACACTTACCTGGGTCAAGCCCGTGGCTTTGTATTTATTAGCAGCAATCTAGCGGAACTAAATATATTAAAACACCTGCAATATGTGTACAGTATAAATATAATCAAATAGATAGATATGATTGTCAATATGCCTCTACTCAATCTCTTTTATGCTGTTAAGATTATCCTTATTAGAAAAATAAAATAAAGTATTATACTCAAAAATTCATTCCTCTGACACACACTCTAAAGCTACATCTAGAGGGGAGAAACTAACATTTCTTTTTTTTTTTTATTCAGTGTTTAAGTTTCAAATTTTACTCTGGACAAATCATTTTAAAATAACACTATGTAACAGTAAAAATACCTCATTTCTCCTTGTGAGTAGTGCCTGCTGGATTCCCATTAAATTAAGTCCCAAATTCCAGTTAATTCCATATTCAGAAAATGAATATGAAGGATAAAATAAATATTAAGCTAAAAACTTTAATCACGGGGGGCGCCTGGGTGGCACAGCGGTTAAGCGTCTGCCTTCGGCTCAGGGCATCCGTGATCCCTGCATTGTGGGATCGAGCCCCACATCAGGCTCCTCCGCTAGGAGCCTGCTTCTTCCTCTCCCACTCCCCTTGCTTGTGTTCCCTCTCTCGCCGGCTGTCTCTCTCTCTGTTGAATAAATAAATAAAATCTTTAAAAAAAAAAAAAAAACTTTAATCACGGGGCGCCTGGGTGGCACAGCGGTTAAGCGTCTGCCTTTGGCTCAGGGCGTGATCCCAGTGTTATGGGATCGAGCCCCACATCAGGCTCCTCTGCGATGAGCCTGCTTCTTCCTCTCCCACTCCCCCTGCTTGTGTTCCTTCTCTCGCTGGCTGTCTCTATCTCTGTCAAATAAATAAATAAAATCTTTAAAAAAAAATAAAAAATAAAATAAATAAATAAAATAAAAACTTTAATCACTATAAAATTTGAGAATAAAATTGACTTAGTTGTATGATACTGGAAATATTTTATGAAATACAACCTACCACTTTTTAAAGAAGAAGAATAATCAAGAGAGCTAGAGGATAATCAAAAGGGGTAAGAAATACAGCAATTTATTTTATTTATTTATTTTTTTTAGAAATACAGGAGTTTAGGTTCACTCCACCAACGTGTATGGATCTCCAGTTCTATGCCACACAACTATTCTAGGTTCAAAGACACACTGTGTCTGGCACATTTCCTGCGCTGGAGGTGTTCTGAGTTCATCAAGGGAGTTAGGGAAACATTGAACTATTAAAACAATGTGATAAGCATTTGGATGCAGTGGTCTGAAAAGCACAGATTAAGGACCATTAACTATGCCTGTGATGACCAAGAAATGACCTATGGACTGGGCTTTAAAGGATACCTAGATATTTGCTAGACAAAGGAGTGGATATTTGAAAAAACAAAGAGTCTTTAGAGTGGATGTACCTGGTGAGCAGGTGATAGGGACAGTGAGCTTGACGAGGAGGTTACTGCAGTGAAGACAAGTGGGACAACATAGGAAACAGAAACAGAGAGGGTGGTGAAGGACCTTGGATGCTAAGCTAATCAGACAACACAGAAAATTAAAACTTTAAGAAGAGGATGTGTCTTAACGATAATAAATAACATCACTCATTGGCTATTTTACATGTGAAATCTAATCCGAGCTTCACAGCAGTCCTAAGAAATAAAAAGTACTATGTTCTTCCTTTTACAGAGAATAAAGCCAAGGCTTACAGAAGATAAATATTTTGTCTGAAATCCAATGATTAGTAAGTGACTTAACCTGGCTCTCTCTAGAGGTCATACTCACATACTCTGCTAATCACCCAACTTGACCAGACTGGTGTTTTAAGAGAGAACTTTACTGGCATTCTAAGTGACAATAAATTAGACAGAAGAGACCCTTAAAGCCAAAGAGAACAGTTGAGAAGATACTACAATAATCTAAACCAGAAATATCACATGTCTGAACAAAGGCAGGGAGTGACTACAGGGGAGGCAGCTTTACCTTGAAGCCAAAATGCTTGAACTTCAGGGCTTTCACCAGCACGGACTGTTGCCAAGACCCTGGGAAAAGCCACAACAGGGCTTCTCATGGTCTTATACCTTTGTAATATTTGAAATGCATTAACCACAAATGGTAAGGCTGCTGTGCGTCTGAGTTCTGCCTTTCAGTCTGTCACATTTTTGCTCCTCCTATAGTGTTGGAAAGCCCATATGTATACAGCAATTTGGCTTCAAAAATATGTTTAGCATATATTTAGCATGAAAATAATGGGATCTAGTTAAGCAGTTTGCAATAACGTCCTTTTATAAGCAAGTTATGGAAAACTCTCCCATTGTAGGAAAAGTTATCAGGAATATATAAAGTTGTAGGGCCAGTGGTCTGATCACAATATGAAGATCCATTGTCACTCAGCACAGGAAGTATGTGGGTGGGTAGTGGAGAAGAAACAAGTGGAGCCAGAAACAAATCTGAGGAAAATTCTGAATCACACAAGAGAACTATAAACAGAGTATCACATTCTCATTAGTGCTTAAAAGAGGATATCAAAGAGAGAATATACTGTACTAGGTAATGGATCATATACAATTATAAACATACGATCACCTCTTTAAAAAAAACACTTTTGGTGGCAGACGCCTGGGTGGCACAGTCAGTTGACCACTGGAATCTTGGTTCCAGCTCAGGTCATGATCTCAGGGTCCTGGGATCAAGCCCCGGGTCGGGCTCCCTGTGTGGAGTCTGCTTGAGATTCTCTGTCTCTCTGCACCCCCCACTCTCTCTCTTTCTCTCTCTCTAAAATAAATAAATAAATCTTTAATTTTGGGGGGGTGAGAATCAAATAAAATTGGTTGATCAGTATTTCTGTGTTGTAAGACATAAACCTACAGCAATACTTCAAATAACAAATCTGCCTGTGGGTAAAGTTGCATGTTTTATGTTTCTCATTATATTAGATGTCCTAGTACAACTGATACATCTTCTGACAATGTCTGATGATTCCAGCCTAAACAGCAAGTAAAACTGCCACTGACACAGCAAAATGATCAAACCATATTAAAGATGATTATGTTTCCATTTTCTTAAAAAGAAGATATTACATGATTGTTGTCATAAAGAGGTATTGATGAGTATGCAACAGCAAAAAATAAACAAAAATGCTTTTTAGATCCACATCATTGGAATTCACATAGCGTAAGAGCATAATAAAGACTATAGGAATTACTACAGAACTGAAACTTATGTATCTCACCTATAATTTTTCAAAGCCATTGACACAAACTTCCTTTCACTGTATGTATCTTTATAAAAAACAATTGATACCATTTAAAAAAAAAAACATGAGGAAGGATTGTGGTCAGGCTGAAGCATCTGTCAAAAACTTAGAGATTATATTGAGGGAGTAAGTTTTGGACAGAAGGCTAAACTTAGAAATTAAATATTTTACATAGAAAGCCATTAGAGAATGCAGCTCTCTATGTGAATTAATTAATAGACTTGATATGAAGACCACTGAAATTTGAAAGTCTTGAACACAGAATATCATACAGAGGATACTAAAGTTGCCCACAATCTTCTGAAGGCATAAGGGTAGAAAGATGCAGTGAAAGACCAGTATCAAAGACCTCCAAAAATAAAAACAACCACATGAAAATTAGTAAGTTTTGAAAAAATAAACACTAGATTCTGTAGGCTGCAAAAGAGAAAGAATCATATGGTAAACATTGTCAGTCAATATTCTATAAACACTAATGAGGATCAAGAAAAAGACAGCTATTGCTCAGGTCACATTCATAAGAAAACAAAAAGTTTTATTCAAAAAAAAAGAAAACAAGAGAAAGGGGAGGTGTTAGAGGACAGGTAGGCTCAGGTAAAATAACAAATTTAAGTAATTAAGGAGAAAATGAGATTTCAATACGCATAAAAGAGTTAAACATAAGAAGAAAGTTTGGGGCTTTAACAAAAGGATAAAGCAAGAAAGAATGAGGGACTATTATAAAGGGAGTTGAACCCATGAAAGAGATTGTTTGGATGGAAGCCTTTCATTTTGAACTGCCATATTCACAAAAACAAAAGAAAAACAGACTTAGAAACACAAAGAGAAAGGACATGGATTAAACCTGCTTTCCAGCACAAATAGAAACCTCTTACAGTCTGCAAATTCCCTTTCTTAAGTGGTCCTAAAAGTTACCAGACATTTGATATTCACCAATTATACACATCAAGAAAAAAAACAATTCCAGATATTTAGGTAAAAAAAAAAAAAACAGAATAAAAATTTTGAAGTAAAATAGATCTGGGAAATCGAACATACTATATCCCTTTTAGGTTATCTCAATGCCCATTTGCGTTATAAAATATCTGAGATACCCTCCAGCTTAAGAAGAAAAGAGAATTAACTTGTTAGTTTTATTTAACATTTCTGAAACTTATGTGAACTCAGAGCCATTTGGAAAAAAAGAAACTAGAGTGACCCTGAATTGTAGAGTCCTTGAGTGATAGCAAAAGCAAAGGGTCACTTGAATAAATGATTTTCAAGCACCTTGAAATGCTTTATAACTATGAAATACAGACCAGTAAAGAAACAATGCATGATCTGAAACTAGATGGCTGAATGAAGGAAGGACCACTGTCTATACACCATAAGTTTCTGGAATACAGAAACCACTTTAATCTTTGTAGCTCAGTCCAGCACACAGCAGATAATAAATGTATTTTGGCTGACTGAGTGGTACTCCACTGGTATTAAGTGTTTAATTATGCTTTGCCCAGTTTATGTAAAGTCAAAGGGCCATGGATATATCCTTACATACGTAAAGTCAAAGACCATGATCAGCGATTGTCAATAAATACGCTCATCCACATTTCTAGCTGATGCTGATACATAGACCAATCAATTTAAAGCTTGCAAAGTGATAGTCACTCAAAAATTTAATGAATATTTCTTAAGAAATGTGCAACATAGCATTTATATCTCTAATGCAAGAAGATAAATGATAAGTAGAGCTTTTTGACAACTGCTCAGGCATAATCTCTTGGTTCTACACTAAGAGTTTAGAATGCATTTAAATAAGGAAGACTTACAAATGAAAGAACCACTTGACTGATTTTTTTTTTTTTTTTACATTTGAGAAGGAATAAAGAATCAGACACTTCTTTAAAAGTCCTTTTCTATCAAGAGTAAATACTAGGCACTTCCATCATGTAACAATTTTGAATTTTAGAGGTCTTTTAGTGACAAATATAAATGGGAATTTTTTTTAAGTGATGAGTTCCCAGAATACATTCATAGAAAGGAAAATGCTTTCATATATAGTAAGTCCTCTCTGATGAAGTAAAGCTACCAGCTTTAAACCAGCTCTCTTTTCTCTATGCTGCATCAAGTCTAAGCAAGCCAAAGATGAAAGGATGAGAAAAAGTCTCTTCAAATACAAAAGAAGAGTGAAAATGTACTGTACCTAAACTCCAAAGGGATTTTCTTTTGTCAAAGCCTGCCCTTGTATAAACTATGGTGTTTAAAAATCATGCTAATCTCACTGAAGCTCTTACTGCATTCCTTTGGTTGTTAATTTTAGATAATTTGTAGAAAGGAGAGTTTCTCTAAGTAAATAAAGGGAGCATCTCTGTGGCCTTTGGAGAGTAAGTCAAGTCAACAAAACTTGTTGGATTAAGAAAAGTAGTTTCATCTGGGATTCTGAAAATTCAGTTCCATTTTATTGACTGATTTGTCAAAAAATCACTTTAAGTTTATAATGTTTAAAGGTTAAACTCACAAAACAGAGAAAAACTAACTGCCTTTCACGAAATTAGCCAGGTCATTGTATGACTTGTCATAGAATTTCCTATAAATTAGAAGGAAGTTTTTTATGCAATTTCATCAGAATACCTTTTGGTACAAAATTCAAGCACATAGCACCCACATCAAAAGTGCATGATGATAAGGGTTAGAGATTATTGTTCTGTTTAAATAAAAATCAAGTAAGCCTGGGTAATTTTCAAAATATAAAGACACAGAACAGTAAGTTGGTTATTGAGGGGAAAAACAATCTGTTTCCACTCTAGAATCTGAAGACTAACTCTTCTAAGGCAGCAATCTGCTCCTCAGTTTGTCACATAATCTAAATTAAATGTCTGGGTTCCAGCAGCAAATAGCTTGTTGTTCTAATATTTGGGCCAGCTCTGCTTATTTAGACCTCTGTTCTAAAGCCTGGAGATCATTTACATGTGTATGTTTAGGGATTATTTTTGTGGATAAGCCTAGCCATATATTAACTCACCTTACTGGAAGATACAGCCCTGGAGATTAGGAATCGATTCCTTTTTTCAACTGTGCATCCCTAACATCTAGAACAGGGTCTGGCTTATAATGGGTACTCAATCAAAATCTATTTTGTATCATTTTATATAATTTAGGCTGCTTTTAAGAGTACATCAAATATTACACTGATTGTGTTAATCATTATAAACATAGTTAAATGATCAAATATACTATTAGTATACCACATGGATTTACTTAGAAAACCTAGCTCCATACAGCATTTTAATACAATCATGCAAAACATTTCTAACACATAATTTGCTTCATATCCATTTGTTTGATTATTATAAATTCCAGAATCTATCACTAAGTAAATATGTTGCCAGACATCTACGGATTATGCAAGTGGAAATGATATGCCAAATTACTTGAAATGTCAGAGAGAATATTAAAGAAATGATTTTGGGGAAAATACTAATGTTACTATAGTTCTCATTTAAATGAGTTCTATGATAAACAAGGTAAGTCAGTAAAATGTTCAGTGATAATCCTCGCTGGTTGTAAAAAAAAATGTCAAGCTCATATAAGAAAGATGAAATTTTTCATCACTCTCTATAATTGCAAACAGAAGAAACTATTTTTTCTTTAATGGGACATTACCTCCAACAAGAGCTAGTGATCTTTTTCCAAGATCTTTTCATTTCAGATACAGTAGTGAAATTTTCACTCATTGTAATGACTTTCCAGAATAGGTGAAAACGCTTAACCAGCAAGATTTAACACTGTTATAATTAGGTACGTTGCAATTGAACATAACTGGTGCCTTCATAATTTCTAGGTATACCAATGGTGACTCCAGGTGAGGTGCAGGTTGGGGCGTGAGTAGGAAGAGAATTTTTAACTCCCAAATGCAGTTTTGTTGTTGTGGTGGTGGTGGTGGTTGTTCAGCTATCAGGGAACAGGAAGGGAATGTTTTCCCCTTTTATTAATACTTGTTATTATTAAAGGTGAAATCACATAGCAAGTCAGAAAAAAAGGAAATTATTATTTAAATGGAAGCTCATGAATGTCCTGATAGCAGGCTTGAAGTATTCTAATGTGATACGAGAAACAGCCTGACGTTGTAATTTTACAATAAACTAAGGAATACAGGAGATTTAGATTTTATTTAGCTTTACACCATCTCAGAAGAGATTTTCAGGCACCTATCTTAACAGAGTTCTTTTATCTAAGCAATGGGCAGGACATCTACAAATTCCTGACACACTCCAATGCTAAAATTTAAGTCATCAGAAACACGTTGATGAGTTATTTTTTTTAATGTGTAAAAGTTATCTTATCTGACAATTGTTTCTAATCAGCTTTTGAGTCCAGTGAGAACTATTTTCCCTTAGAATTAAGTACCACACTCTATGTTCAGTCCCACCCGTCTGCATTCTTCTCTCTTACTCTCATAAAGCCATTTCTGCTGAAAGACACTTCATCTCTGGGACACAGTAAGATAGCTATACAATTGTGCAATATTTCGTAATATGGAAATGCACTGCATTGCATTACCTGGCTCTAAAGCCCACCTGTGGGTACAAGGATCAAAATCCCAAAAGCTATTAGTATATCTGCAACAGAGGTATTTGATTTTAAAAAATGTTTTTAAAAGGGTAAATTGGATGTAAACTGATACTGTGATTTCACGAAGATTCTAAAATTAGTATAATACTTATATGGTTTTTATTTTATTTTTTTAAGATTTGTTTATTTATTTGAGAGAGAGAGAGCACGAGTGGGAAGGGCAGAGGGAGAGGGAGAGAGAAGCTGAAGCAGACTCTACGCTGAGTGCAGAGCCAGACTCAGGGATCAACCTCATGACCCTGAGATCAAGACCTTTAGCTGAAACCAAGTCAGACTCAACCAACTGCATCACCCAGGCGCCCCTCTGTGGCTTCCTAATGACATCACAAAATGGTACACCTGACACTAATATTACACTGTATGTTAACTCATTGGAATTTAAATAAAAACTTTTAAAAAATTTAAAAATAGATAAATAAATAAATGACATCACAAACTTTCAATTAGAAAAGTACAATCACCCTGCCTCGACTCTATTTTAAGGAAGAGTCTCTCAATTTTTATTCCAATCAGTGCTTGGCACAATACAGGTATTCAATAAATATTTGATAAATACATAAAATTTTAAGTGATTTGGGAAGATTACATCAAGAAATTCATGAATAAAATGACACATAATCTAAACAAAATTTAAGTTAACAAGAAGCTTTCTTCTAAAAAAAAAGAAGCTTTCTTATTTAGTATATCATGCACTTGAAAGAGGTAAGTGGGGTATATTTCTATGTGAATTTTTTGTAACAATTTGGTGACCCAAAATACAATTTTAATCTTATATTTAATTTTACCCACATTTTACATATACACATGAAATGTTTACCACATAGAAGAAATTCTGTGATAATTATAATTTTATATAGCTGTCCTAAAGGTTAAATGATTATGCAGAAATTTCTAAATTAGTAATGGTAATACGTTGCATTTGTAATGTATTGTGTAGTTTATATAGTGTCATCATGTAATATCAAATTGACCCCAAAAAGATTTTACAGTTGAGTATGAATACCCCCATTTGAATGAAAAACAATAAATACCATGGTATTAAGAGCACAGGTTTGGGGGCCAACCTTACCTGGGTTAGCATCCTAATTCTGCCATTTACTCTGTGACCTTGAGCAAATGTCTCAACATCTCCAAGCTCCAGGTGAATGATGTCAACAACCCTACAATTTCCATTTAAAATTGGAAGGGATAATGCAGAAAGTGCTTAGCCCATGCTCTTCATTCAGCAAGTGCACAATGATTTAATTAATAGCAGTAGTCTTAGAGTGGGACTGTTAGTTAAGTGACTGATTAGGAAATAATAGTGGTGAAGAGTTTGAACTCAAGACAGTCTGACTTCACAGATTGTGTTCTTAAACCAATATTCTACCAACACATGTAAGTGAAAAATGAAAAGTAAAATTTGCTACCTGAAGGAACACTTTTAGATTAACTTTCATGAAGTAAAAACATGTACTTTGAATATTTAAAATCCTTTTCATCTATTATAACTCAGAATTTATACATATTGAGATTTCTTAAAGTACACTCATGCATTATTTATGCTAGAAAAGCTATTCATCAGTGAAAGCAAGATACTAACTTTTTCAGCTTAAAAGGGTATTTGGTTAAAATGGTACCTAATTACTCTATTCACAAAGTAAGAATGGCCTTTCATATTTGTGTTTATCACAAATGTTGCTTCTGAACATTAATGTTTCTTTTGAACTAAAAAAAAATACTCTTTTATTCAATGGAAAATAGAGTTTAGGAGCACCATCATAAATGGACTTCTGTAGAGGAAAGTAGGAAGAAGGAAAGCCAAAATGGGGGAGGAAGTGCAAAAACCAAACCTTAAGGTGAGCCAAAATAATACGTTCACTCAGCAAATAGTAGAGTAACTTGAACAGAAGTAGCTCATACGGGGGACTGTGATCCTTACCCTAAAAAAGTTCATAACACCACAGCCATTAGATTAAAAAAAAATCACTGGGGAACAGATTGAAAGTAGATGGGAATAAATTCATAAAGGCACAGGAATGATAATTTGAAAGGTTATTGTAGTTAGTAAAGGTTTTGGGCAAGTAGGTAACACAATTCAGTGGTATTGTGCCAAACATCCTACACATATCCCTACAAAATATGCAATCCCTGTTCCCTATCCTCTTCTTACTAACACATCCCCACTTTTGTTCAGATAAGGACTGAAAATTCTCTGATTGCAAAGAACGGGTGGACAAGAATCACATATGGTTAAGCAAACACAGTGAGAAGTCTGCTGAGAAACTTTTGTGAAGATCTGAGAGAAAAACCAAGAGTAGCGTGAGGAGAGAGATTCCTTGCTCTGACCTCTGCCCCCACTTCACCCCCAGCTAAACCAACACTGGCAAACACCGAGCTTTATTTTTTGTGAGAACATATAGATTCCTGTTTAAGCTACTCTGAATCAGATTCCTCATTTTTTATGTTTGAAATTGCTTACAACTATTGCATACTCCATAACTATTATGGACTAGAGATTATAGAGATTAAAGTTTGACTGAAGAAGTGGATATGAAGCTAACTCTGATTTGTCTGATCAAGAAATCTGCCATTCCATCATCAGGAACAGAAAATCAACAGGCAATATGGTGATTCTGACGTAGAATACACATTTGAGGTTGTAATGGGATCTTCAGAAAGTTGGAAATGATAAAATATATAACTAGAGGCTGACAAATAATGAGGTTATTTATATAGAATTCAGCAGCAGATTTGAAATATCAACTGTGGAAGTGGATAGAATATGAGGCAGAAGAAGATGGAGGGAAGAATTCACCATTTGAGCCTGAATGGAGAAATGAGCTACACAACCAGAAAAATAGATTTGACAATGGACTGTGGATGCCAAATTAGCAAGTGCAGTCATATTTATGGAGAGCAAATCACCAGGAGTCATTTGCAACAGATGCACCATTCAGTCTTCAAGAAACCAGTAAGAAAAAGTAATGATGCTAATGATTGCTATCAAAAGCATTTCTGGAGTCCTAGGAAGGTCATGCTGTCCACATCTAAAACATCCTCCATTCCACTTACAACCCCAACTACTAATGTCTCCACTTGTTCTTCAGATATTAGCTTAGAAAATTTACTCTTAATTTATCCCTTTGCAATACATGATTATACTTAACAGTATTTATAGTACATTAGTATAATTTTACTTATCTGTTTATCCAATGGATATATGAACTCCTTAATGAAACAGGTGAGTCTTTGCTCACTATTATTGTATTCCTGGAAGGAATGGTTTGAATGAAATAGTTCTGCTTAAGGGTGCACATAACTTTGAAATTACCACCACCACCCTCCCCAACTTGTGTGTCCTCTTTGGGCTGGAGTAGTTTACAACACTGATGTGGGAGACAGCATGGGATTGTACAGAAAGACCAGACTTTAAAACAAAATAAATCATTTTATGACCCTGGCATTCCATTCATTAGCTTTTAACCTGAGGAAGGCTATACACATATTTTAATCCCCTGGCTACTCTTCTATTAAAATAGAGATACTAATTCCCCTCCTTTATTCTCCAGAATTATAATAGAAAAAATATAGAATTTATATATATGAATGATAACTGGCCAAAAGGGATAAGTAGGAGCTGTGGTGGTGTATAGTGATGTTGATCTTAACTTATGCATCTTTATGTTGTCTATGTAATTTCTACCTCTTGAGATAAGACTTCCATGACTAAGATAGTTTATTTCAAGAATCATCTTTGTTGTAGAAGCATCATTATAGTGCTTATAAAAAGAATTATGATATATGTTTCCTCAGCTACTATGAAAGAAGCTAACAAATTTCATGTCTAATAATCAAACATGTTTTATACTAAACAAATTTTCCATTAAAAAATCTAAACCAATACATTTAAATTTAGGAAATTGGTTTTCATAAAGACTTGTTAATGGATATTGCAGCATTAAAACAAACAAAATTCATCTTTTATTGGAAACATCTTTATCCAAATCAACCACTTTACATATTTAATAAATAGCCTTATGTTTTACCGCAAATGAGCTACCTAATGCATCATAATTGCTAAAGTGCTTTCATACATTTATATAAATCTCACTATTTGGACAATATAATGTATCCCTGTGAACATATTTAAGAGACTACTTCCCCAAAAAATGCCTTATTAACTGAAAAAAAAAAAGGAAGAGAAAGAAAACAACTTTTGCATATTCTGAAGCAGCTAAATATGTTGCCTCAAGTTTCCTAGGATGTCCCATCCCAAGATATCACTATTGGCCAAACCACCATCATTGTTGTAATAATGGCTAAGGTGCATACCTGTAGTACAAGCTAACGAACTGGAAAAGAATCTGCAACAAGAGGTGGCTCTCTATTGTCCTATGCATAAAATAATAATCACGGTTACATTGAGATGAGAAAAGTCACAAGATATTAATGATAGTAATGAAGAAAAAAAGCTTAAGTTTCTTTTCTTAGTGGGACAATTAATGGGAAATAAGGATTCTTTAACTGCAGATCATTAGTTTATATGAGTAACTGCAGCATTCGAAGACCTAATCAGGAAGCTGTAAATAAGCAAATTACTAGCTGTCAAAAAACTTATCACTATCAAATTAAATGAGTTTCCCCCAGGCAAGCTAACATTGCTTTTGCCTGAAGGCCAGCCCAAAAATGAATCATGACGAAGACAAGTCATATAAATAAAATAGATTTTAAATTAATTCCCTGTGTAGGCCTAACTTGAAAAATAAACCTTAAAACTAATTTCTAAAGTTTTCAACAACATAGTAACTACAGTCATGGCTGACTACTGTAGGCCAGATTAAGTATTCCCTAAGGACCTCTCCTTTCTTATTTTACATTAACATAAATATGATTACATAATCAAATCAGTTAATAAACATAGTGATCCCATAGGTCAGACCAAAAAGTGATTTTTAAACATGAAAAGTGATAGATAAAAGCAACATAGGATTTATAGTATTCACTGAAGCATAAGTCAACTCTTTAATGCTACCTATTTAGTGCTGACTATTAAAAAAAATTCATTCAAGATCATTCAAGACTATCTTTAAAAGCTAGGTATAAAAGGTATATGTATTTTCTCATTCTGTCAAGTTATTTGGGCTGCTATTTACACAGACACATCCCTAACAAAATTGAAAATAAAATGTTGGAAATCACTTATTTTGCTTACTTTCATCTAATTACTACAATATTTTAGGCCACCCATTATCCATAGAAAGTAAAACAAATGGGCTGGGGAGTGAAGGGAACTTCTGCAAAGATTATGAAAAGAAAAAAAAAAAGAAAAGAAAAAGTGTCTATACAGAAGGGTTTCTTGAAAGCACATAATTTACTGTGTCAGTTAAAAAGTCAAGAGTCCTACGTGAAGGTTAAACAAATTTAAAGTTAGTCATCTGTGTCTCAGGGAAACCAGGAAATCTGTCTCTGCCATTGTGGAGCTAGTTAACATAATCAATATGAAGGGTAAACTACCATCTTCAGGAATCCTATGGGCACTTTGGGTGTGGAGTTAAAATTTTGATCTTCTATGGGATCTTCTTTGGTGTAATTATAGGGGCTGATCTTGGGGATAAAAGTTAATATTTACATTTAACTCTGGTCCTCTCACAACGTGCTACTGACTTGTCTTGGAACTCTGCTTGTCTAATTTCCCCCTTAGTTGTTAATTTCATCAAGATGCCCTCTAAGTCTCATGGAAGTAGTGAATGACAAACATTTAAGAATAAATGTTTTTAATGGAGACCCACACCAACATTTAGTGTCATGTAGACCTAAAAATGGATCTTTAAATGGTGGGATGCCCAGTATTGTGGCAGATAGTTTACACTGTTCTATATCCCTCGGGAAATGCGGCCATGCTGCCAAGTGAAGCAGCCCTCTCTAAAGCTTGGTAAAAGAGCTCAGCCCTCTTGTCAGGTGAGTTTTTAAGCCACGTGTTTCACCTCTTTATTAATCAAGCCAATGCACCAGGTCAGAAAACACAGGTCCTAAATGGTCTATTGTCCCCCTTAAATACTGAGATTTAAAGAACATTATTTTTTCAAATATCAAATTATCCAGAAAAAAAAAAAAAAAATATATATATATATATATGTAGACTTGCAGATAAAGAGGGAGTAAGGGAAGGAGAAAGACCATTTTGGGAGATGGCATTATAATTGTGATGGTCTTACTAACAGTGAGGCAGAAGAAAGAGAAATCAAAGAATCCATCCCATTTACAATTGCAACAAAAGCCATGAGATACCTAGGAATAAATCTAACCAAAGAGGTAAAGGATCTGTAGTCTGAAAACTATAGAACGCTTATGAAAGAAATTGAAGAAGACACAAAGAAATGGAAAAAAACATTCCATGCTCATGAATTGGAAGAACAAATATTGTTAAAATGTCTATGCTACTCAGAGCAATCTACACATTCAATGCAATCCTTATCAAAATACCATCAACATTTTTCACAGGGCTGGAACAAACAATCCTAAAATTTGTATGGAACCAGAAAAGACCCCAAATAGCCAAAGGAATGTTGAAAAAGAAAACCAAAGCTAGAGGCATCACAATTCCAGACTTCAAGCTGAATCACAAAGCTGTAATCAGCAAGACAATATGATATTGGCACAAAAACAGACACAAAGATCAATGGAACAGAATAGAGAACCCAGAAATGGACCCTCAACTCTATGGCCAATGAATCTTTGACAAAGCAGGAAAGAATATCCAATGCGAAAAACAAAAAACAAAACAAAACAAACAGAAAAAAAGTTTCTTCAACAAATGGTGTTGGAAAAATTGGACAGCCACATGTAGAAGAATGAAACTGAACCACTTTCTTATACTGTACACTATAACAAATTCAAAATGGATTAAAGACCTAAATATGAGACAAGAATCCATTAAAATCTTTGAGGACAACATGGGCAGCAACCTCTTTGACCTCATCCATAGCAACTTCTTACTGGACACATCTTTAAAGGCAATGGAAACAGAAGCAAAAATGAACTATTGGGACCTCATCAAGAAAAAAAGCTTTTGCACAGCAAAGGAAACAGTCAGCAAAACCAAAAGACAACCTACATCTGGGAGAAGATATTTGCAAATATCTTATCAGATAAGGGGCTAGTATCCAAAATCTATAAAGAGCATATCAAACTCAATGCTCAAAAAACAAAAAACAAAATCCAGTCAAGAAATGGGCAGAAGACATGAACAGACATTTCTCCAAAGACAACCACGTGGCCAATAAACACATGAAAAAGAATGTTCAATATCACTTGGCATCAGGGATATAGATCAAAACCACAATGAGATACCGCTTCATACTGGTCAGAATGGCTAAAATTAACAACTCAGGAAAAAACAGATGTTGGCAAGGATGTGGAGAAAGAGGAACTTTCTTAAACTGTTGGTGGGAATGCAAACTGGTGCAGCCCCTTTGGAAAACAGTATGAAGTTTCCTCAAAAAGTTAAAAATAGAGCTACTGGGTGGCCTGGGTGGCTTAGTTGGTTAAGCATCTGCCTTCAGCTCAGGTCATGATCCTGGGGTCCTGGGATGTAGCCCCATGTCAGACTCCCTGCTCAGCAGGAAACCTGCTTCTCCTTCTCCCTCTGCCACTCTGTCTTGGGATCACTCTCTCTCTCTCTCTCTCTCTCAAATAAATAAATAAAATCTTTGAAATTTTTTTTATATAAATAAAATAAAAATAGAACTACTTTATGACCCAGCAATTGCACTGTTAGGTATTTAACCAAAGGAAACAAACCTAGTGATTTGAAGGGAGACCAGCACTCCAATGTTCGTAGCAGCAATGTCCACAGTAGCCAAACTATGGAAAGAGCCCAGATGTCCATCAACAGACAAATGGATAAAGAAGATGTGAGATACATACATATATAGATGATGGACTATCACTCAGCCATCAAAAAGAATGGAATCTTGCCATTTGCAACGATGTGGTTGGAACTAGAGGGGACTATACTAACCAA
Source organism: Ursus arctos (assembly GCF_023065955.2). NCBI lineage: Eukaryota > Metazoa > Chordata > Mammalia > Carnivora > Ursidae > Ursus > Ursus arctos. Next base: position 4,804,528 of record NW_026622852.1, read on the forward strand.
AAATAAGTCAGTCAGAGAAAGACAAATATATGATTTCACTCATATGTGGAATTTAAGAAATAGAAAAGATGAACATGGGGGAAGGGAAGGAAAAAAAAGATGAAAACAGAGAGGGAAACAAACCATAAAAGACTCTTAACTATAGGAAACAAACTGAGGGTTGCTGGAGGGGAGGTGGGTGAGAAGATAGGGTGGCTGGGTGATAGGCATTAGGGAGATCACTTGAAGTAATGAGCACTTGGTGTTGTAAGCAACTGATGAATCACTAAACTCTACCCCTGAAACTAATAATATACTATATGTTAATTAAATTGAATTTAAATTAAAAGAAAAAAATAATTGTGATGGTCTCTAAGACAATATTACAAATATTACTATTCCAGAAATGAAGATACAAATAGCTAGTAGGTATGTCTATTGTGTATTTGCTTGTAATAACTAACAAAGATTATTGTGTATTCATTTGACTGCAAAGCTCTTCACCATCACTTATTACCTAATTTTCTAATCACAATCCTAAAATAATGCCAGGATGTTCCTGGACACGTAATCTACATTTGGATAATGCAACTCCCCACGACAATCAAAGGGCTTTCTGAGGCTTTGGGAGGCTGAAGGCAGAGTATTAATAAGGGACACTGGGACACTGGTTCTCCCTCTCCCTACCCTTTAGGTGTTCTCTACAATATGAGAAATATGTTTACTGAGGCTGATTTTGGCTGGAGGATCAGCAGGAATCAGATCTCTGTAACTATTTCTTTTTAAAGGCTTACATAGTGTAAATTCCTCCAGAGGAGGGAGGAAATGCTATGTGAACTTAGACTGAAGTTCAACAAGAATTGCATTTTGCAGAGTCTATATGATTCTACCCTTGGGTAAAGGACTTAGGGCTAACAAACACCAACTGATGCTGTATGTATATACCACTCTTATAAATGTTGTGTCTTAAACTTCTGTCAAGTCTTTTCATTTTTTTTAACCAATTAAATTCCAAATGTAATCTGATTTTATTGTGTGAGTGCTATACGTTGAGGTGGCACCAGGGATGGGTTGGGTAGGGAACTGTTCACACATGTGTGAATTTCCTTCTAGTCAATTCATAGAGCCTACCTGAACCAGCATAACCATCGCATTTGGGAGGCTTTGGAACTTCTCTGAATATTTCTTAGAGATACAGCTATATAGAAATCAGCATGTATGATATTTAGAATCATAGTAGTTGAAGAAAATATTACCCAAACTATAATAGTTGTAGAGAGGCTCCACTTGTAATATGTTTTATTTTTATGCATAAAAATTACTGATACTAGTAAATGTATGCATTTTTAAGCATTTTACCTCTATTAATAAATATTGTCTTACCAAAATTCTTTGAAATAGATTTCCATTATTGTCACTGTAATGACTGTGAGAGGTTATTACATAGCCTGACCACATAGCTAGGAAGCAGTGAGGCAGGGATTTGAATTTAAGTACAACCATGTTTTCATTCATCACTTCCAAAAATAAAGAGTACACATATGCATGCATGTGTATGTATGCATGTTTTGAAATAAGACGAAGTGATGAAAGTGGGCTCTGGGACCCAACAATCTGCATTTGAACCCTTACTCTGGTACTTACTAGCTTTGAGATCTTCTATGATTTAATTAAACCTTCTGCAATTCAATTTCCTTATTTGTTAGCAATCATGGATGCTAATTTTTTAAATCCATTAGTTAATTAGTAGTTGCAAAATGTAATCATCTAATCCTGTCCTTTGTATTATATTTATTTGCTGGGACACTTTTATAACAAGACTTGCCCCCTATTCTGCTATTTTGTAAACTAGTGGTGGGCAGAGCCCATATGGGAAATGCAAGATAAATGGTTGATTCTTTTATTTCACTTACTAGTTTTCAAGGTGATTTGTTTCTCATCCTCTGAAGATCAATTTTTAAAATATCACTTGAACTCACGGATTTATACATGTTTGGTAAATTTCAATTAACTGCAATGACTTTATTTATTAATTACAAATTAACCCAGTAGAGGACTCTTCAAGTTCTTTTCTGAATTATTTTGATATACATCTCTAGAGTATTTAATAGCTTGCCTGCTACCTAGTTTGAAAAGATATTCTAGGTTCATCCAGTCCTAGACCTGCCATTTCTCCAAGAAGCCTGGTTTCAAAAAGCTATTTCAAAACTACAATCTGGGTGATTATAGATATTCATTGCTACTGGGTTGGTCATTGCTTCTCAGTCTTTATAGTGGCAGAGCTAGGATACACACACACACACAAGCTTGTACACCTATATTCATACATATAAAAACATATTGTCAAGAAAACAAATCCTCATAATACTGATGCTTCCAATGCAAATTCAAGACTACAGAGTTTTTACTAAATCTCTTTTGTATTGCATCATTCTCCTGTCCATATCAAAATCCTGATTTTTGAGGATACAGAAGACAATAGAATTAAAATATTCAATCACTATCTCTGATTTTCTTTATTCACTTCACAGAAAGTCTCAGAATATCAGTACTAACACTGCCACCATAAATATGCCTAATACGTTTTTTTAATTTGAATGTGCTTTCCCATAATTTATTTCTATAGTTGTACTACCCAAACACACATATGTATACATACTCGTGTGTATCTACACCATCCACATCATTTACATCAGTCACCTGTATCAATGTCTATATCATCTCTTCATCTATAGTAAAGGCATAGAGCCACTACACACTATATGCTTTCACTTTTAATGTTCATTTAACTTCAGTCCTATGAGTAACTATATATATATTTTTTTAATTTTTTTTATTATTTTATGTTAGTCACCATAAAGTACATCCCTGCTTTCTGATGTAAAGTTCGATGATTCATTAGTTACATATAGTGGTGCACCCAGTGCACCATGCAATACGTGCCCTCCTTACTACCCATCACCAGTCTATCCCATTCCCCCATCCCCCTCCCCTCTGAAGCCCTCAGTTTGTTTCTCAGAGTCCATAGTCTCTCATGCTTCATTCCCCCTTCTGATTACCCCCCTTTCTTTATCCCTTTCTTCCCCTACCGATCTTCTTAGTTCTTATGTTCCATAGATGAGAGAAACCATATGATAATTGTCTTTCTCTGCTTGACTTATTTCACTTAGCATTATCTCCTCCAGTGCCATCCATGTTGCAGCAAATGTTGAGAAATCGTTCTTTCTGATAGCTGAGTAATATTCCATTGTATATATGGACCACAACTTCTTAATCCAGTCATCTGTTAAAGGGCATCTCAGTTCCTTCCATGATTTAGCTATTGTGGGCAACACTGTTATGAACATTGGGGTGCATATGGCCCTTCTCTTCACTACGTCTGTATCTTTGAAGTAAATACCCAGTAGTGCAATGGCTGGGTCATAGGGTAACTCAATTTTTAACTTTTTAAGGGACCTCCGCACTGTTTTCCAGAGTGGCTGTACCAACTTGCATTCCCACCAACAATGTAGGAGGGATCCCCTTTCTCCACATCCTCTCCAGCAATTGTTGTTTCTTGCCTTGTCAATTTTTGCATGAGTAACTATATTTTAAATGCTCACACCAATCTTTCTATGCACCTCTACTCACGTAGCTATCAGAAGCTGATTCTGTAGAAGATTGTCAAGGAAACAATGGAGTTCCTAAATTACAATAACAAGCTTTCTACGCTCTTTATAAATCAAAGTTAGTTTTTCTTAAGATACTATCTTTAGCTCACATGGCTCTCATTTCCTTCCTTGTGTATCACTTTCCTCTAGAATTAGGTTCCTGTTGTCTGATAACTTATTTTCTTTGTCTTACTAGTCATTCTTTTTAGAGTCCAGAATTTTACTAGAACATTTCTTGCTATTGGTAATTCCATGTTGATATCCTTAGGTATTGAGATTATCTTTCACAATGCAGCTTCAAGTATCAGTAGGAGTATTTTCTTGATTATAGTTTTTTTATCTTTAATTTTAATTCAATTAATTAACATATAATATATTATTGGTTTCAGGGGTACAGGTCTGTGATTCATTAGTTTTCTATAATAACCAGTGCTCATTACATCACATACCCTCCTTAATGTCTATCACCCAGTTACCCCATAACTTCACCTCCCTCTCCTCCAGCAATCCTCATTTTGTTTCCTATGATTAAGAGTCTCTTATGGCTTGCCTCCCTCTCTGATTTCATCTTGTTTTATTTTTTCCTTTCTTCCCCTATGATCCTCTGTTTTGTGTCTTAAATTCCACATATCAGTGAGATCATATGAAAATTGTCTTTCTCTGATTGACTAATTTTGCTTAGCATAATACCCTCTAGTTCCATCCACATTGCTGCAAATGAAAAGATTTCATTTTTTGATGGTTGCATAATATTCCATTGTGATATCTATATCACATTTTCTTTACCCATTCATCTGTCAATGTTCATCTGGGCTCTTTCCATAGTTTGGCTATTGTAGACATTGCTGCTATAAACATTGGGTTGTAGGTGCCCCTTTGGATCCACATTTGTATCTTTGGCGTAAATACCCAGTAGTGCAATTGCTGGGTTATAGGGTAGCTCTACTTTCAACTTTTTGAGGAACCTCCATACTGTTTTCCAAAGTGGCTGTACCTGCTTGCATTCCCACCAGCAGTGTAAGAGGGTTCCCCTTTCTCCTCATCCTTGCCAATGTCTGTCATTTCATGGCTTGTTAATTTTAGGCACTCTGACTGGTGTGAAGTGCTATCTCATTGTGACTTTGATTTGTATTTCCCTGATGCCAAGTGATGTTGAGCATTTTTTCATGTGTCTATTGGTCACGTGGTTGTTTTCTTTGGAGAAATATCTGTTCATGTCTTCTGCCCATTTCTTGATTGATTATAGTTTTGAGTATTTGTTCTTTTCCTTTGGTTTTCTTCGGGAACTCCTGTTATTTTTATGTAGGAACTTCTTCATGTATCCTCAACATTTAGTAATTTGTCTCAAATCGTTTTTACTTTTTTTAAATTTTCTAAAATAAGCCTTCCATTAACTTTTTTTTTCTGTAATGCTTAACCTGTTAAGTATATTTGCTTTCATGTTCTTTCTGGTTCAGTCGTCATATCTGAAGTGATTATTTCTTTTATTTTTAATACTTTCCTGAACTTTGTTACTTCATTTTTGAGATTTTATGTTGTTCTTTTACTGTCTTTTATAATGTTCCAGATTTCTTGTAGATTATTTTGAAATAGTGTAGCATAGTTTTGAACCACTTTGTGGGCATGTTTTTCTGTCATAATTTTAATTTTTGTCTTAGAGTTATTTGATTATCCAATTAGCTAATCCAGGGACAATGTAAGTCACAAAGCAATTTCTTAAAATTAATGGATAGAAATGTTTAGTCAATATTCAATAATCAATTATTGATTTGTCAACTGACCAATTATTGAGTATTGGTCTATTGACCAATAGACCAATTGTTTAGTTTATTGACCAATAGTCAATTACTGATTATAAAATGATACAAAAGTATAGCTATATGTATCCTACTACTTAGTTTCCAGGATCCATTGTGTTCTTAGTAGTGATACTCTACTGTAAACCTGTAGATAAAATGTGTAATTTACAAACCCTTTTAAACGATATTTTGCTACTTGACCTACTAATCAAAGTCTTAAAAAATTAGGCAAGAGCTTGTGGGGTTTTTTTGAAACCTTTCTTTTACTTACCCTATTTCTCAGCAATCAATATAACAGCTATTCAAAGTAGTGGTTATAACATCATCTAATTATTGATAACTAAAAATATTTAGCTTCTAAAAAGCAGATAACATTAAATTTTTGGTTGATGCTCACTTCCATATATTTTAACTGTTTTCAGAAACAATATGATGGAATCGATAGTTTTGCTGTAAAATATAATGTGTTTGCATAATAATAAAGTCATGAAAAATATATTGCCTAATTATTATGTCTACTATTTGTAATATATTTTAAATAAGTCAATAAAACTTACTGGAGTATTTTACTACCGATACATTCTGTAGTTTAAAGGTGGGAAATAAAGTTTTAAAAATAGTTGCATTCATCTAGGACATTGCTCTTCATGTTTAGAAAGCACAAAAAGAATATCATATGGAGTATTTTATTAAAAATTAGAGAAGTTCAACTCAAATCAGAGTTGACATTTTCTACACTGTATATATAAACTGGTGGCATTTATTTCCACAAAAATATCCATAGTGATGTCCAATTTCAGAATATTTATAGCTAATCCAAAAAAAATCAATCCTTTTGATTGATTAATAATCAATCAAACTACAAGTAATAACTGACCTATGCTAAATACAAGAAATAAAGAAAACAAGCCTATGTTTACTCAGTGGATATTAAGCATTTACAATAAAGTCTGTAATAAATATACGAAACCACAGGTGCTGTGGAATTCATCTTGCTCTGCCTTTAAAATATTATTTCCTCCTGTTTGATGTGGCCAAGTGAGGTTTCCAGAGAAAATCTCAGATGATTTATAAACTATACCTCAAACATATGATTTTTAATATTGAGAGGGCTATGAAGTGGTATGCTAGCTAATTTTGAGAGTAAATCAGCCATCACATTTATGTAACATGTTTCTCCACATACACAATAACATTAAGCAAACCCACTACATTAAATGAGGCACTAAGATTTAGCGACTAAGTATAAGCCTGATACAATTTTAATTTTTTTTAACTTATGCCCAGCACACCACAGGCTTAGAAATTAATTTTAACTCTAGAAATCTACATTTTCATCATTATAATTATTACTATTATCATTATTACCACCTTGAAGAAATTCATTGCTTTATTTTTTAATTTTTTTTAAAGATTTTATTTATTTATTTGACAGAGAGAGACAGTCAGCGAGAGAGGAAACACAAGCAGGGGGAGTGGGAGAGGAAGAAGCAGGCTCCCAGTGGAGGAGCCTGATGTGGGGCTCGATCCCAGAACACCAGGCTCATACCCTGAGCCGAAAGCAGACACTTAAAGACCGAGCCATCCAGGTGCCCCAGAAATTCATTGCTTTAAAAAACTATTCTATTATCAGATACTTATTACTATTTCCATTACATCTATACAAATTAAGAGTACTTAAAAGTAATAATTAATAAAACTCATAATCATTCAACAAATATTTATTAAGCACATGTCATAAAGCAAATTTATTTAGTTTATATAATTATATATTAAAAAACGGTGTTTGGTTAATGGTCCCATACAGCATGACCCAGGAACCTCCAACATGTTTTTCTAAACTTTATAGCTCTTGGCATTGTACATTAAAAATAAAATTCAGTTTTACATTTTCATTTTAAAAACCCACATACACCTCTTTACTTCACAGCTTTGGAAGTATTTCTGTGACTTTTGTGAATTCACAGTAAAAAATAAGAATCAAAGTTTAAAATATGAGTTTAATTACTTCTGATAAGGACTATCTCCTATATGTAAATTTGAATCTATTGTTTTTTATTTGTCATGTTATTTGAGCATTTGACTTTTTTTCCATTTCTTAGTTTATTTCTTATTTTGAAAATGATGATACAGATCACTATTTATCAGTATAGAAAATGTGACTAATATTTGTTAAGTGTGGAGGAGAGGGAAAGCAGTTTATAAAATATAACAAAGTATTACCTTGTCATTTTTTGAGTTTTTATTTAAATTCCAACTGGTTAACATACAGTGTGATATTAGCTTCAGGTGCACAACACAATGATTCAACACTTCCATACACTACCCAGTGCGCATCTCAAGTGCACTCCTTAATCCCCATCACCTATTCACCCTCCATTACCCACCTCCTCTCTGGTAACCATCACTTTTTTCTCTAGAGTTAAGTCTATTTCCTGTTTCATCTCTCTATTTTTTTTCCCTTTGTTCATTTGTTTTGTTACTTAAATTCCACAAATGAGTGAAATCATATGGTATTTGTCTTCCTCTAAAATATAATATTCCTCTAAAATATTGATAAACATATCTACATTCATCTTATTTTTATAGCTGCTAGCATTCTAACACCTTTATGTTCCTTAATTTTCTTAATCTATTGAGAAGTAGAGTCAGTTTCCATCTTTAGAAGCCAAAAGTTGCAGAGCTTCCTCCAGTGTACTGGCAGGTAGAACATGAACACATTCAGGTTTTCCTTCACAAACTTTGAAACTGATGACAGACTAACATGAATAAACCCGGACAATATGAAAATATAATTTTGAAAGTCCGGCAGCGGAAATTATGTGAGGTCCAATGGTGTGGTATCAGGAGGGCAGCCGTAATGAGACTTTTGAGGTATGGCTTTAGCTGTGTTTTTATTACTGACTCTCAGTCGTACCCTTGCTGTGAAAATCTGTACAATACATCCTTTTCTTTTAAACTTTGCTTTTAAATGTTTTCTTTTGTACTGTTTCTGGCAACCAAAACAGCAGAACAGAAAATGGATTGTATCAAGGTGTCAGTCCCTCAAGAAAAAATAAGAACTCTGAGGTTGTTTAGCTCATTGCATTAGGGCTGATGACAGGAAAATTTTATTAGCATTTTGTGAAGGAATCCTAAATGGCATGCATTTTAGCACGGAGTCTAAATGTCTTATTCATCATTGTCTGTGGTCACCCATTGGAGGCAAAGCTTCAGGGGGTAGTCCAGTTGCAGTCATTAAGTACTAACTATGAAGGTTAAGAGGAATTCAATGACTGCACAGTTAGGTACCTGCTTTAAAATTCATTGGATAGCATAAAGAAAGTGAATGACATACCCATATTTCTCAATTATCAGCTAAAGGAATACAGTAGTCCCCTCTTATCTATGGGGGATAAGTTCTAAGATCCCTATGGATGCCTAAAAATGTGGATAGTACCAAACTAAATTATATATATATATATATATATATATCCCTATGATAAAGTCTAACTTTTAAATTAGGCACAGTAAGAGATGAACAGCAATAAATAATGAAATAGAACAATTATAATGATGAACTACAATAAAAGTTACATGAATGTGGTCTCTCTCTCAAAATATCTTACTACACTGCAAGCACCCTTCTTGTAATGATTTGAGATGATAAAGTGCCTACGTGAGAGATGAAGTGAGGTGAGTGACGCAGGCATTGTGATGTAGCATTAGGCTACAACTGACCTTCTGGCACTATATCAGAAGGAGGATCATCTGCTTCCAGACTGTGGTTAACCACAGGTAACTAAAACCATAGAAAGCAAAACTTCAGGTAACAAGGAACCACTGTAAACTGAAACCCAGTGTCCCCTATCTCCTATAGCCTCAGGGTGACATAGCCAAAACTACAAAAGCAAAATAACTCTATGACTGATTATTTCCAATATCAGTTCAACTCACAGGATTACATCTATAAGATGAATTAGAGTATTGATCTGGAAAGAGTTATACCCAGAAATTGGAATGGGAATACCCCAAACATCTACAGCTGCTGATCTTCCTTGCCTGGCAAGTAACTTCTCATAACTTGCCTGATAGGATTGTTCATTCCTAGATTGAAGATGCTATTACTCTTTTTCCTAAAGGAGTTAACTTTCAATAAAAAGACCATTATCCACACACTTTCCACCCAGCCACCCCTCATTGTGTTCTCTATGTACGGTGAGATTCCATCATGACTTGAAGAGCTGATTGCAGAATGAAACATTTTATTCCTGGAAAAACTTCAGAGATTTTCTTATTAATAAGTAGTTGGAAATTAGTAAATAGGTAGCTATTAATGTTGTTTCACCAAGATGAGGGTGAACAAATTTTTAGATCAGGCTGAAATTACAAATATGTATAAATGTGTCAGAGTTTCTATATTCATTATGCTAACCTGGACCTCTAGGCAATTGCAATAGTTGTCTTGGCTGGTTTAGAAAAACGTGGACCCAACCATCACCCTCATCAAATGCCATTGCAATGCCAGGAATTACTTGGTATATTACAGAGTAAGGAATCTAGAACATTGAATAAATGGAACTATTAGAGGTGATTTTTTTAATTGTGAAACTTATCTTATTACTCCTTACAAAAACTCTCCTTTGTGTGAAGATAATCAGGTGACCAAAAATCTTGAGAAATGCACAGGTGAGTAGTGTCAATATCATAGCATGTGTTTTTTTTTTCTTTAAGATTTATTTATTTATTTTAGAGAGAGAGAGAGAGAGAGCTCACGCATGCACAAATGGGGGGCAGGGAAGAGGGAGAGAGACTTCAAGCAGACTCCCCACTGAACACAGAGACTGCCTTGGGCTTGATCTCAGGACCCATGGGATCACGACCTGAGCCCAAAACGAGTCAGATGCTTAACCAACTGAGCCACACAAGCACCCTGATATGTGCTGTTCTGTAGACTACCATGTGTTGTTTTGTAGACTAACATGCCAGTGAAAAGCTCTGGTTGAAAAAAGACCCCTGAGGGCGCCTGGGTGGCTCAGTCAGTTGGGCGTCTGCCTTTGGCTCAGGTCATGATCCTGGAGTCCGTGAGTGAGCTCCACGTCTGGCTCCTCACTTAGCAGGGAGTCTGCTTCTCCCTCTGCCTCTTCCCCTGCTCATGCTCTCCCTCTCTTTCTCAAATAAATAAATAAAATCTTAAAAAAAAAAAGAGAGACCTGATTTCAATATGACTGGATTGATCTTGGGGTAGTAGAGAAAAGAAACTACAATGAACCACCAGAAAAAAGGAGGTATGTTATCATGACAGGAGACAGGGTCTACTAAGATATGACTACTTCTGCAGGATATATATGATGCTATTTGTGTCTTCTCCAGAATGAAAATAAATATACAATGAATTAAAGTCTTAAAACGTAGATAGTATAAGTAGATATGATACTAGGTGACTTATATAATAGTCATTCATTGTATGCTCCCTGTTAATAAAACCTAATTTGTTCAGGTACACAACACTCATGAAACTTGATTCTTATGTCCATACATTCTGATATCTAAGGAAATTATGATTATTTCATCTATATCGCTGTTTGATTTAAGCCTGGGGGACTGTAATAAAACTATGAAACATGAGGGGAAGAATTCAAAGAGCTGCCTGGAAAGGCGTCTGCTTTTTTTTTTTTTTTTAAGATTTTATTTATTTATTTGTCGGAGAGAGAGAGAAAGCACAAGCAGGGGGAGCAGCAGGCAGAGAGAGAAGCAGGCTCCCCACTGAGCAAGGAGCCCCATGCAGGACTTGATCCCAGGACCCTGGGATCATGTCCTGAGCCAAAGGCAGACATTTAACCGACTGCGCCACCCAGGTGTCCCAAGGAACCTGCTTTTAAAAAGAAACACAAGAAGAGATAGGCACTCTTCTATCACTGCACTATAACTTGTCTAGATGGTGCCTTGAATTATAACAACTATACTGAGATGACTATACAATTAGCCTGTGGACCAAGCTGCCATGATGAAAATAGCAGAGCAAAAAAATGTAAAGAATCATTAGTAGGTTTTGGGGGAGTCGATCATCTTTGAATTCCTTCTTATACGAGGCGGGGGGAAGTTATTATTTTAGATAGTTTAATTGATATTGCTTTTTACTTTTGGAAAAAATAATTCCAGGTCTGGGAACAAAGGCATGTTTTATTGGTGTCAGGAGGATAGTCTTGGTTCTTCACACAATCCCTGACAAAACAGAACCTCTCCAAAGAAGAGAAGGCAAAGCCATGCAGTAGCAATAGCGATAGGTAAGGTAAATCATTCTTTTAGGCTTCCATTAAAGGACCTACAGGGATTCATCATAGTCTCTGTGCGGTGAGAAGACCCAGAGCTACCTACCTACCTACCTACCATGAGTTATTAGACAGTGGCTCTGATTGGCCAAACAATAATTGTGGAGGACTCAAAAGACCACAGGTTCACCAATCAATGTGAAGGAAGATAACTCAACAAGTAGCAGAAAACTTTCACTACCCCAGTGGTTTAGGAAATAAGCACTATTTTGGCAGAAAGCCAACTAAAAACCTCTGAGGCCATTTCTTCCTACCCAAACAATTAATAAAAATCAGTATCATTTCTCTGGGTAAAGCACACAATTTGTATAGCCATTTAAGACTACAAACATATAGGGTGGTAATTACTACTGTATCCTCATTTAATTTTCTGGGAATCCATTAATATTGGGCCAGGTAGGGTAATACTTTCCTAAGAAGAAGACAGTTATATTTTCTGCCATTAGCCAAGAAGCATAATGCTTGAACTTCTTTATATGTCAGAAGTAATAAACAGCACATTTAGTTACAGTGCTGTGGCCCATTACTGTTATCTGAAATGATGCCACTTTTAAATAAAACTCAGAGCAAAAGAAGGCTTTCTAATTTGTGACAGTGACAGCATAAGAATCTCTGCTACTAAGCAGATGCAATAGTGTATATCGTGTTTTTAATACATTGGGGTAGAGCATGCAGAAAGGAACAGGCCCTGAATGAGAGTCACACTGGTGACCACTGAAGTTTTGAAACAAATCCATGCTTTCTCCAGGAACTAAGTCTCCTTTGATAAACAGGTCTTGGCCTGTACTATAATTTGATTAATTCCAACTATCTAAGCATAGGACAGCAGATGACACTGTAACCTTACTGAACTGGGTATTATCTACTTCGATAAAAAATTCAGAGTAACCAGCACAGGACTCCATTATCATGCAGAAGTGGAATCAACTGAACCAATTGTATAAGCAATCCATGCACACTCTCCCTGCCACCCTCTTGCCATGTTGTAATCCTTTCTTCAATATTCAACTCTGATGTCATAGAAAGTAGGCAGCTACTACCACATGAGAGTAGTCAGTTAATGAGGAGGGAAATGCTGGCATCAGTTTTAGAAGAAGAAGAAGAGGAAGACGACGGAGGAGGGGGAGGAGGAGGGGGGAAGAGGAAGAGGGAGAGGAGAAAGAAGAAAGAAAGAAAAGAAGAAAGAAAAGAAGAAAGAAAGAAAGAAAGAAAGAAAGAAAGAAAGAAAGAAAGAGAAAGAAAAGAGAAAGAAGCTGTTTTAAATTTTAATACTAGCTAGAAATAACTGCTAGAGAATTATTCTCATTCCAGTTGCTCTTGAAAGACTGGACAGGAGGCTAATCCTTCTAGTATGGGGAACGTTTAGCTGTGTATCTTATTGGGCACATTTTCTGGAAGGGGCATTAGACTGAAGTAAAACTTCTAAAGTAATTCATGGACAATTGGTTTGGACAGATGTCTGGGGAAATGCGGAAAACAAGACTCAAGACTCAGGACTCAAAGCAATTTGGGGAAGAAGGAATGTGGAAAGGACCTCCTGGAGTAGCCCCCAGAATTTGAAGGTATCTATGTTACATCTGAATGCAGATTTTAAGGGGCATTTGAATACTAACTGAATGGAAGAAAACTCTTAATAATCTGTTTGACAAGATGCTCTTCTTTGTGAATGTCAGTCACCTTCATTCTTTAGTCTGCATTGGGCTCATTGACCATGTGACAATGGAAGGGGTTATAGAAGCTATGCAGATCCTCAATATGAACTTTCTCTCACCAGTGCTCACATGGCTACTGGCACTGATGAATGCCAAACTGACCAACTAAAGTTACCAACATTAAGATCATATTCCAGGGGCATAAACTAGTTACCAACAGTAGTGCTCCAGCTCTTTTTGCCCTTTGATATAAAGGAAAGGGTGTAGTTTTGGGAGTGATTTAACCTGTTAAAAGGAAATCTTGGTCCTCTTCAAGAGTACAGAAATTAATACGGATAAAGCACAGATGATTCCATGGGCTGCCTAGGTTAACATCCCTGTTTTGATACCTACTAGTTGTGTGAATTTGGGCAACTCATGTCAACTTTGTGTAAGCCTAATTTCTTCAACTATGAAATAAGGGGGAAATTGTATCTATGTTTCAGGGTTGTTATGAAAATTAAATGACTTAATATATGTAAGACACAGGATAGTAACTGACATATAAGTACCATATAAGAAATGGTGAAATAGAAGAGAAAACTTAGCTATCTAGAGGTAGAAAAACTAATGGAAGACTATGATAAATGATTATGAAACCTATTTCAGGATTGGGTATTTGGACCATTCTAGTTGCTAAAAAGCCTCAAATGTGTGATGTTAGCTGAAGATAAAATATAAATAGCTAGTGGGTGGAAGAATTAATAAGCACCAGCTATATCCCCCTAATCAGTTGCAGAAATGAAGTCTATAATACCTTTACCATGTTCTTTTTTAAACTACATTTCGTGTGTAAGATTAAACGCTAACTTATTTTTTTTTACTCTCCCATGTTTATCTCATTTTTTTTATATTACATGGGTGAAGTTTAACTTTTCACAATTTACAATATAATGAGATGGATCAATACAAAAAGAAATAAACACCACCCAGCAATATTATACTTGATACCAGGTGAGTATGATGAAAATCTGGGCTATTTGTTTCTGGGGGAAATGGTTTAACAAGAGATAGTTTTAAATATCTAAACTCAGGAGCAGTGTTAAGAACAGTGGATGTAGCTGTTGTACGACCAAAGTACTAGAACATAGTAGATATTAGTCAATATCCATCTTCTGAGACTCCCTTTCCCTTTTAGAATTATCTCCCTATAGTGTGAATCCTGGTGAGAAGTAGGTCCAATGTTCCATAAATTCCCAAGGCAAAGGGACAATACAGCTAAGGGTATAGGCTCACCTGTTAGGTTTTGGTAATCAGTCTCCAACTCAAGTTTTTGAATTTTGATGAGGTTAAGCAAAGATCCAGTTTCATTGAAAAATCAGTCAAGGCAGCTGTGAAAATGTCAAAGATCCTGCAGTGTCAGTGACACAAGGAGAGGGACCGGGATATCAGTGCAGCATCCTAACCAGACTGGTGTGGTTTGGCTGTGTTTTCTGTTCCCCACCATTACTGCCTTTTTTCTAACTCCTGGATCTCCAGTTCATTCAGTACACTTCCTTCTGTTGCTGACAATGAAGACACCTATTATGTGTTTAGATACACATACACATAAAACAACATAAAGAGAATATTTGTATAAAATTTCTAGAAAATTGTGAAAATCTATAAATCCAAATACTAATAGTGGTTAACTTAGGGATATAGAATTTTGTGGTTGACTTTTATTAATTTATAATTTTAATTTTTTTGTATATTCATACTTTTCCAGTGAATACTTTTAAATTTGGGGGGGGCACAAAATATGTTAAACTTAAAAAATAAATCTTGTTTTTTCCTAATTGTAATTTTATCCTTCAATCCTCAAGCTTAATTTTCTCAAAGGATATAAAACAACAAAGAAGAAAAAAAGTAAATATGATACACCTGATAAGGGTGTGCCTGAATTTATTTCAGCATTATAAGTTAGCTCAATTCATTGGAGTGGGAAGCCAAAAAGACAAAATTGTGAGATTACGGGTATTAGAGAAAATATCGTGAGTTGGAAAGGCAGATGAAGGGACCTACACACAGTGAAAGGTAAAAAGAGTTTTTACTTAATTTCTTCCAGTTTGGTTTTGTGAGAAATAAAAGATAAATTTAAATCCAACAGAAACTGGCAACTGTACTGTTCTTAGAGACTGACAATTAGCTATGAGTAACAGTGAATGAAGGACCACAGAACTAGATCCAAATGTCATGCTCTGCAGGAACTTTTGGAAAAGAGGAGCTCAATCTACAACTTTAGAGAAGGTATCTCAGTACAACAGAAAGTACTTTTGTCTATTTTTGTTTGTTTTTCCTGTTAAATTTCAACTACATGTATTTTAAAGGATTGCCTAGTGCTTACTAGCAAAAACATCTAAATTATTTTGCATCTCAGGACTCATACTTGGTACCTCCTCCTACTTACCTAGTAGGAACGGTAGCGATGGAGTTTACAGCAATGATTATGATGCAATGTGTGTGTGTGTGTGCACGTGCGTGTTGAGTGTTCTGAGACAAGCTGAAATACAGTAAACTTATGAATCACAAGGTCTGGGGTTTAATTATTAGTTATTTCTCTTACTAGCTACAAAACTTGTGCTAGTGACTTTTTTTTTTATCTCTGTATCTACAATTCCTGATGTTAAAATGAGCAAAAATAGCTACATAACTCTAAATTAAAATAAGTAATAAATAATCCATGAAGAGTATGTATCCCAGTTCCTGGCAAAAAGTATGTGCTCAATCAATTTTAGCTAATATTATTTTTGTATAATACTGCCACTATTAGAATATATGTTTTATCATGGACTCAGTGACAGAATGGCCTTCAGAGAACATTTGTTTCATGCTCCCAACACCATAAGTCATAGGGGGCCAAGGGCAGGCTGCCCTAAAATGTGCCACTTTGGCATATTGATCATTTTAAATAAAAGTTACAAGAAACATCCTATCTAAGGAAGATACTCAGACCCTCTTTTCCTGAAGGCAGGAAATGAATCTCTAATGGGAAAGGCACCCACCCTGTACCAGGAGGTAGAGACTTTCTTTTTTTTTAATTTTTTTATTAATAATTTTAATTTTGTTATATTAGTCACCATACAGTACATCCCCAGTTTTTGATGCAATGTTCCATGATTCATTATTTGTGTATAACACCAGTGCACCATGCAATATGTGCCCTCCTCAATACCCATCACTGGCCTATCCCAATCCCCCACTCTCCTCCCCTCTGAAGCCCTCAGTTTGTTTCCCAAAGTCCACAGCCTCTGACGGTTCATTCCTCCTTCTGTTTACCCCCCCTTCATTCTTCCCTTCCTTCTCCTATTGATCTTCCTATTTCTTATGTTCCATAAATGAGTGAAACCATATGATAAGTGTCTTTCTCTGCTTGACTTATTTCACTTAGCATAATCTCATCCAGTCCCGTCCATGTTGCTGCAAATGTTGGGTAATCGTTCTTTCTGATGGCTGAGTAATATTCCATTGTATATATGGACCACATCTTAATCCAGTCATCTGTTGAAGGGCATCTCTGCTCCTTCCACAATTTAGCTATTGTGGACAATGCTGCTATGAACATCAGGGTGCATATGGCCCTTCTCTTCACTACGTCTGTATCTTTGGGGTAAATACCCAGTAGTGAAATTCCAAGCCCAAATTCTGTTTAGAATTCCTTACTAATTGAAGCTCCCACAGTTAGGTTTTCTTTGTCCTGTCTATTTCTCACAAATTTATTTTTCTTCATTTAAAAAGCATAAAAACTGCTGCTTTGGTCATTTCTTTGGGTCTCAATTTCGTTATTGGGTCTCTGTGCTTACATTATAAGACATTGTTTTGTTTTGTTTTGTTTTGTTTTTTTCCTCCTGTTAATATGTCTCATTTAAATTTAATTTTTAGTCCAGCTGGAAGACCTTCAGGGTAGAGAATTTTTCCTTCCCTTCAACATGAAGAAGGTGGCACTGGCAGAGAGTAAATATTTACTTAAGGTCACATACAATCTTGGTGGAAAAAATTAAAAATAGAACTTAATTTTCATGAACCTTAACTGAATCTTTTCTCTATCTGGTATACCTCACAACTTCTCAGATCTACACACAAATACATACTCAAAACACATTTGCCGAAAGGACATGCATATATCTTAGGTTAGGTGCTAGTAAGTATTTAGACTATATTCACAAAATCTAAACAGAGATATGTTGCACTTTGCTTTTGACAGTTTAGTTTCTTAAGTATGTTGGAAAATACATGTAAGTACTCATGTAAAAAAATCATTTTTTGTATTTGCTTGGACAAGGAATTGAAATAAATATTTAATATGAAAGACTATAAATTTTTAATATTAGAAAAATTCTGCTTGTTTTTCTTTTAAAATAGCTAAAGGAAGATATTATTTTTAGATGCATATATACATATTTATGTACTCATGTATATTTTAAATCATGAATGAAAATAAAGCAGAATATTGAGAGAATTTATGCTTACAAGAATTTTGAGTTGGAAGGCTTTTATATAATCTGCTATTTCTTTTGAACCAACACACCTATGGTTTTCTGCTTGGAGTAATTTTAAATAGCAGTAACTCAAAACACAAAAACTTGAAGCATAAACTCAACGAAGTAGAGTACTTTTGTTTTTGTACGGAAACAAAATAGTAAAAATCTAGTATAGTGTTCTGTAGAAACACCTGAAGATTATTCATTTCCCAAGTGAAAAGGGAAATTGAATCTTACCATGCTAAGACTGACAGCTATTAACAAAAGCTGATAACTCAGGTGGCTTTAAAGGAAGGAAGGAGACAAAGAAGGGTGAAATGGAGGAGGAAGGGAGGGAGGAGGAGAGCAAAGAAAGAGGATTTAAGAGCAAAAACAAGAGAGGAATCAGTTTAATTCTAAAAGAAGTATGGTTGTTATAATCTGACATTCCTGTTGTGAAGGAAAATGTATGTTTAAGTAAAATACCAACTAAACCTAACCAACTATAAATCTATATACCTAATATATATGTGTATATAGATCTGTGTGTGTATACATGTATGAGATATATGTATATGTCTCATTGTTTTATTGGCTGCATCTATGGCAGGGTTCTTCATGTTGTGCTCCACACACCAGGTGGTGAGTAGGACATTCCAATGTTGTGAAATAAAATTGACTTTCTACATACATATTTTACTTAATCTTTATTCTATGTTTTCATGCATGTTTCACACTGAACAAACTATATTAGAACAATAGTTCTTGCGAATCCCTTTACATTAGTAAAGTCATCTATAGGTGTATGTGCATGAAACTGTTTCGATAATGGTATATGTGGTTAAAGTTATTCAGTGATCACCGGTCTAAAATGCAAGCAAGTTGGGGGTGGGCCGCTTGGGTGACTCAGTCGGTGAAGCCTCCCATTCTTGATTTAGCTCAGGTCATGATCTCATGGGTCATGGGATAAGGCCCACTGTGGCGCTCCACTCTCAGTGGGGAGTCTGCTTGAAGATTCTCTCCCTCTGCCCCTCTCCCCACTCATTCACATGTGCGCTCTTGCTCTCTCTCTAAATAAATAAGTCTTTAAAAAAATAAAACCAAATGCAAGCAAGGGTTAGCAAACTAGCTCATGGGCCAAATGTTGCCTAACACCTGTATTTTTAAGTCAACTTTTATTGGAACACAGCCATAGTTACATAACTGTCTATAAATGCTTTCGTTATAACAGAAGATTTAAGTTGTTGGAACAGAAACCTTATTATGGTTTCCAAACCTATTTTTTTCCTCTGACCATTTACAGAAAATGTTTACCATTGTCTTTGCTGGAGAAAACTGACAAGAATTCAGGTCACAATAATCTGTGGACAAGAAGAGAAACCTAAGATGTCTTAGGGACATCTTTTCAGAGCTTATAAATAGTTGTTACACTTCGGAATTTTCTCAGTTGATAGAAAAAGGTGCCAGTGTATCACTTTTTTTTTTTAAACCATAAATGCTAAAGTACACTTTATATCTGTTTCCTCAAATTAGGCCTTTTTTCCGTTGCTAAAGAAGGTGAATGACCTTGGCAAAGTTACTTACACTCTTAGACTTGGCTTACTTATAAAAATAATTAAAATAAAGACTATAATATCTTATATAGTTCTGTGTTATGCCTGCATGTGTTCCATATTTGGGAAATGACCCCTCAGTAAATGATAATTGCATTTGTTCCCACATATTTTGACAGGATATATCTTGCATAGGTTTGACTCTATAAAGTAACACCAATACACAGTATTTATTGGTCTTTGCAGATATATATATGAATACATATACGTAAGCATTTGTATGTGTATGCTTATACAAACTATATATCTAAAAAACCCCAATAAAATAAATATAGATATAAGGAAGATATAAACAATTTCTGATTTAGTAACATTAAATGAGAGAAGAAATATAAATAAAAGTATAGGCTAACTGTGGCTGATGCGTAAGTGGTGCTAAGTGATTGATGGAATTTAGCCAAGATTGTGGCCAGTGATCTCATTGTTAGACCATGGCAGCTAGGCTCAAGAGTGTGGGCTTAAGATCCAAGTGGGGAAGAGTTTTACTGTATTTCATGATTCAAGAAACATAAACCTGGGGGCACCTGGGTGGCTCATGGGGCTCCTGGGTGGCTCAGTCATTAAGCATCTGCCTTTGGCTCAGGGCCTGATTCCAGGGTCCTGGGATTGAGCCCCGCATCAGGCTCCTCCACTGGGAGCCTGCTTCTTCCTCTCCCACTCCCCCTGCTTGTGTTCCCTCTCTCGCTGGCTGTCTCTCTTTATTTAAAGATATATAAATAAAATCTTTAAAAAAAAACATAAACCTGTTTGGATGTCTTTAAATATGAATGTTCTAGTCCTGTATGCTTCATTTTAACCATGTTCTTTTGATCCTTTAAAGACTTTTGAATTTTGTCCATAAAAAGCTATGTTCTTCATGGGAAGATCACGGGTTTTTATTTTTATTTTCCTAATACTTAGCCAAGTACCTAGCAAATATTAACTTCATATTTATAGGATAAATGAAAAATAAGAAGAATTGAAATTATATGGTAATGGGAAAGAATAGGTGAGAATGAACAAAATGGATCCCTTGTAATTACTATAAATTACTGGAATCGTTATGCTGTATTGTTAGCTTTATCTAATATTTATCATTTAGTATTGAATGTTATACAAATAAATATTATACAAATAAATCCCAGTAACTAGAATTTACTCAAAATACAAGTTCCTGGTAGGGAAAAAAAATTATTATTTTTAGACTACTCAAGATTTGTTCTTGATGTGAGTAAGCATCTACAACAGTCAATATTTTTTTTAAATCAGAATTTGTGAGATTTTAATCTATAAATTTAAGAGGGGGGGAAGAAAACAACTTAAAGGGAACCAGGCTTCTTAGCATAGAAAATCTATAGTGCAGGTATTATGCTTTGGCTGAAAAAAAAATTAGTTTAATATAGTTACATGTTATTAACTTTAAGTATAGTTTTTACTAAACCATTAAAATATTCTCTTTTCCCATCATAGACATAAATGGTAACCCTGACTGTTCTATTTACCATATTTCATTATTTTCAAAGTAAAAAGAAAGAGATATTTTATAAAATCGAAAACACTTATCTGTCATTACTTGAACAATTTTGTCCACAAGAAAGTTCAGTGGTGGACCCAGGCCAAAGATGTGGAGGCAGGAACCAGAAATGAGGTAGACTTTCTGACCTACAGACTGTGCCCCTCAAAGCAAATTACAGAATTTCATGAGGGTGTGAGGTAAAAGAGTAAATTTAAGTTAAAATTGGGCTATTTTCAAAACCAAAAAATTCTCATACGGCTGAAGGGTCCTTCAGTCAGTGGTGATATTCAGAGTCATACCCTGTTTTCTATGTCATGTTGGATTCATTCAGGCCCCAAAATGAACTTTGAGGTAAAAAGACAGAAGCCATAAATGCTTGGTAGAAAGTTCTCAGCAAGAGGACATGAAGTCAACTATATGAAAGAAATCTAGAATCTTCACAAAGACAAGGCAAGTCATAAAGTCAATCTTAAGGCCTGGGCTGGCTATTCCAACCTGGCAATGATCAGCAGACAGCTGTAAGTAAGTAATTAACCAGACTGCTGACTGTAGGAATACTTTCAGCTCCACCTCTGTGGGGGTAGGACATCTCATTTAGGGTAGGGCAGGGGAAGGTGAGGCAGAAGCTGCAGTCTGCAAATGGGACGAAAGAGAATTAGCAAAATATTAATCTATTTGTGTCTTGAGGAAGACCAGTTCCCAGTGTTGTAGAAATTACGTAGCTAGGCATGGAAATTAACTTCCTATTTTTAATATTTGCTATTTGGAAATTACCTTAGCGTTACAGAGATTATAATGCACCCCTCAGGCAAGATACTTAGTTTCTCAATTTAACAATGCTTTTTTCTTACCCAAATCATCGCCAAATTTCCAATCTTTACAGTTATACACAAAGCACAGCAAAAAGGGGTATATTACAGCATTCTCATCCAGAGCCATTTATAACCAAAACTGCTCTCAATGTCCTCTCCAACACTAAATTTTCACAAAATGGATCCAGAGTTTAAGGTAAGGAATCAGACGGTAGATAAGCATTCTAGTCACTTTAGTAAATGATGTATAGAAGATAGACTATGTTCTGTTGAAACTTCATTACAGACATTAAGCCCTTAAAACTACACTACATAATTTGTTAACATTTCAATGGAGTTTTTATAAAATAAACTCATTTTAGGTAATTTGGCTCTTGAGAGCAGTAATACTTGAACATATAGGATGTATCAGTCTCAAAACACAGTGTACTTGTGTTACCAGGGGGTTTACAGATTTCTGGACTCCATGTCAAACGGTTCTGATTTGCAGTTTGAAGATAGAGCTTGGAAACTTTCTTTAAACAAGCCCCCTCAATCATTACTCTGCTGAACACCAAACAAACCAGAGATGAAAGAAAAATGCCACTGAAAGTGCTTAAGGCTGACACAGCTTGGACAGCAGACACAGAATATGGAGGGTCAGAGGGAGGAGGAGTTCCTTTTGATTGAGTAAAGCCTGCCAAAATCATGTTTGAAGGAAGCCACATGTTGCACCCACAGGAAAATTAAAGAGAGTAGGAGATTATGATAAAGCTTTTATCTTGGGCAAAACTGATGACGTGACAGAGCAGTGATGAGTGAAACTAGCAGAGAGAATATCGTGCCATAAAACAGAAAATTCCCCAAGTATGCCAGAAAAAAAATAACATATTCAGACATTCAACTAATTAGATTATTCTTCTAGAGACTTTTGGTTTAAAAATGTTATCAAATTGCCCCAGAAAATTATCTTTAACTTGGCTCTTAAGTAGAAAGAATATACTCTAAACGCAATCCTAAATGTCCTCCCAAGTAAGCCCTATTGGGGCACCTGGGTGGCTCAGTCAGTTAAGCATCTGCCCTTGGCTCAGGTCGTGATCTCAGGATCCTGGGATGGAGCCCCACATCAGGCTCCTCCCTTGCCGGGTGAGTCTGCTTGTCCTTCTTCCTGGCCCTCCCCCACAACATATGCTTTCTCTCTCTCTCTCTCTCTCTCTCTCTCTCAAATAAAACCTTTAAAAAAAGTAAGCTCTATTTTTCTGTCCCCATGCATGATTAAAAATAATAAATAAATGAAACAACCAAACCCCATTTGACTCCACACCCCAAAACTGATTACTTTATCATTTTCCCTGCAATGGGACACATATGCCATCCACAACAAATTACTAATGTGCTTTATGTTATTTGCGAATAAATACAATGTATTTTTACTTGTGAGTACCATCTGCAGGATTTCAAGCATGCAAAATATTTTGATGCTTCAGGGAATTTTATATAATTGATGCTCTATTTTTCTGAGAATGGTTCAAATGACTGATTCTGAAATGTCTGCCCAGTTTCCCTTACATTAACTCTTGAAAGTAATATCCCCACTCTTTGACCCCAGTTTGGGCAGTCAACCCATTTCTTTACCAGTGCCCTCTGACTTCCCCAAATCCCTATCATTTCATAGAAAAAGAGAACCCCCTAGGTTTTCTAGGTAAAGGAATAGGATTTCCTTCCAGAAGTATATGGTTATTTTTCATTAACCATAAAAACAGAGAGATATGAGGCTTCCTTCACACAGAAGCTAGTATCTATCATCACCACCATTCCCTTCTTTCTGTTGTCATGAGAACTCTCTAGGCAAAGCCAGATCCTCCTGCCAGGCTGCTGCTCTTGAACAGGAAGCCTCCTAATCATCCCGGACTTACCAGTACCATCTGGTGCTTGTGAAGTTATCTTGGAGCATTAAAAGGGAAGCTTGTAGTGCTCTCTGTGGAGCTGAGGCCTCAGGCCGGGAAATGAAACTGCTTTGCTTTTTCACTGAACCAGCTGAGATACCTGCCCGTAGGTGATGCACATCACACTTTTTAAAAGAGGCAGCTCCACGTGATGAAGCTACATCCTGCCACAGCAGCCCCCAGCAAGAAGTGCCAGAAAACGAAATCACACAAGGTAGCAGCAGCCCACGTGATTCACAATCAGCATTGAGGACTTTTCTCATATGGAAGAACTTGTGAACAAGTCAGATGAGCTGGGTTGCCAAATTGAGAGCAGTGGAATGAGGGAAATTTTTAAAGGGCCTCTGATAAGCTACACCCCACTTCAGAGTCTTATCTCTATTTTCAGTTTGATCTCTATACTAACCTCAGAAGTTAACTTGTACAGTAACTTTTCAGATTGTACAGTATACTTTTCAGAACCAATAACTGCAGAGCCAGAAATTCTTCAACCCCTTTTCTCCTATGCTCATCAATACCAACACGTTTAGGAGCCAGATCCCATTAATTCCATATCTTGGCTTGGGTTGTCAATGAAGACAGAGACATATGACCACTAGACCATATGCTTCCTAAGGGCAAGAAACACATTTCAAAATTAGAATCTAAATTATGTGAGATGTGATGGTAAATGCTCAGATGTATACAGAACAAATAGAGATGCCGTTCGTTACATTTATGAGCATTTATGTAATTTATCTCATTTAATCATTTTGACTACTCAGGAGATAAGTCATGAGAAGACAGAGGTTTAGAAAAGTAAATCTCTTATCCAGTATGACATGGCCTCTAGTGGTAGATCCAAGCCTTGAAATTTGACAATCGATCCCAGGAGCTATGACCTCAACCGATTATTTGTGTCTGTTCAGTAATATCCATTAAAGATATTAAGAAGAAAATCAATCACACAAAACAGATAACCAAGTATATCTTTATATCTTCATTTATTTCAGAACTATCTTTTTCAAAATGGTGTTCGTGCAAACAGAACTGATATATGTGTGTGCTTACTTCTTTTTTCTTGTAAGAAAAGCCATGTTATAGCTGGTTGTTCTTCAAGGTTCCCAAGTACTGAAAATAAATTAATTGCCTTGATAACCTACTGAATAGGTCTCTGAAAATCAATAAACAATACATGCTTTGGTAATTTCTAATCAATAATCTGTTTATCAGAGAATCC
Organism: Ursus arctos; assembly: GCF_023065955.2. NCBI lineage: Eukaryota > Metazoa > Chordata > Mammalia > Carnivora > Ursidae > Ursus > Ursus arctos. The sequence goes on from NW_026622852.1 coordinate 4,829,461, forward strand.
AAGATATTTTCTAAGTTGAGACAAATATATGTCTGTGCATGTCCAAAAACAGATATGTTTGTGTATTTGGAGGGTGGTCACTTACAGAGGGGATTTTCTGGGAAAATCTGCAAGGGAGGAATTAGCTGTGTTTATGGGGGAAAGTGGGCCTCTGAACTATTCACAGTGACTTCCACCTGATCCCAAAGGATCAGCTTGTACAGGTGCAATCTACCACAGCTATTTTCATAAGGAGGGATTCCAGAAAAAACAAACAAATAAACATATACATGGATTATAATAAAAACAGGTAGTGAGAAAAGAGATGAAACAATGAATCCAGGCACCAAATTAGAAAGAAAGAATCAAATAGGGAAGATTATGATCAACAGTGTTCCCTTTTAAAGTTTTTGCATAAAAACCATTGATTGACTTTACATGCACTGGTTTGGTTAAACTAGAACAAAAAGTCAAAATACAATTATCTTCTTCAACATATATATGCAAGTCAAGCTGTACTGCTATTGTTTATTCTGATGAAGAGGAAGAAGAAGAAGAAGAAGAAAAAGAAAAAGAAGAAGAAGGAGAAAAAGAAGAAGAAGGAAGAAGGGGGGGAGGAGATCGAAGAGGAGGAGGGAGTTAGGGAGGGAGAGAGAAGGAGGAGAAGAAGAAGGAGGAGAAAAAAAAGATGATGAGGCAAGAAGGGAATTAACATAATCATTTGCTGTGTATTATTCCAGATTTCAAGGAGAAGCACATTTAACTCAGGTGTGATTGCTAAGTTCTTGATGGGCATTTTGATATTTCAGTTCATGGTCTTCAGGTATCAGACTCACGGTGAAAGAAATACCAGCTGTATGCTAATTTAAGAGCTGCCTCTTGTATCCAGTTGATGCTCCACCCAAAATTAACAAGCTTCTTACAATCAAATAAAAATCTTCAGATACTTGTTCTGAACACAGTAATACATTAAAAGTGCAAGTAGTTATGTTTTAAAGCTTAATGCAGTAAAGTCAGAGAAGAGCATGGTTTCCCCAAGGAATAAAATCTGTCCAGCACCCAACTCAGATTCTAATCAAGATAAGCCATCAATATAATGTGAAAATAAATGCACAAACAGATGGCATAGATAAAAAAGCCCTAGAGCCAGAGCATGGTATGCTGTCAACTCTAACACATTGTTACCCAGATAATACAAACCAACAAATACCAGCCTGTCATACCCCATCTCTACCCACCAAATGACTTAAATTTAACTCTGGAACATAAAGATATCATTGAGATATATTTAATTCTTCAAGGATATTAAAACTTGGTTCTTAATCTTTCTCGTAGATACCCAAATTTGAATCTTACTAGTGATTCTATATAGAAATCAGATGCAACATAAGTCTTGAGACTTAGAAGACCAAGGGTCTTCTAAGCAGGAAAGAATCCTGGCTCATAGTTCAGATAAAGAAGTAAAGCTAGCATGCAATTGAAAACTGATGTTGTTCTAATTGTTAATATTATTATTCCTGGTATTGCTTTTACCTTAGCTTGCCAGTCAGCTTACTGACTAAATAATGACTGAAACATCAAACATACAAGGGCTTAACAATGTTTTCTAGAGTCATATGATAAATCTAAGAAAATTCACAACTAAAATAATAATTAAATGAATGAGGGAAAGGAAGATTTAATTTAAGCAAAACACTTTGGAGAAAATTTACATATACAAAGGCACAATATTTGAAAGATGTATCTTTGGAATCAAAGAGACCTTACATGCTAGCTATATGATTTTAGGCAAAATTAGTTAACATGCCTAATTTCAAGAACTTCATCTGTAAATTGATGCTCACAATATCTACCTCATAAGCTTATTTTAGGATAAAATAAAATGGTGCAATTACACAATTCAGCATATACTAATCACTGCAGTATTGGTCTCTATTATTTTACTAGAAATAACATGAACAAAATTGGAGTCAGTGTAACAGATCACTCTTGGGTATCTTTGAGCAAAACCCATCTTGCTTGCATTATTGCAGAATCATACTGCTGACTAGGAGATAAAAAGGTCAAAATGAAATGCTCTTACCAGACAAGCCCTAGCATGGCTGCTCCTGCTTCGAAACACAGCTAGATCTGTTCCATAGAGTCAATAGGGATCAAACATATACTTAAGAATGTATACAATAAAGAATTAAACATTGTCCCTTTTTTGGTTCAGTTGAAGTTAAAGCATTTACTGCGGAGCCTAAGGATTCATATTCTTCAAGCAATTACCATTGTGATGTTATTTTATGAGTTTAATTAGATTCTTTATAAAAGATGTAAGGATAAAGTGCAAATATTTTTCTGATGTATCAATAATATATATATTTATATTTATAATTTTAATGGGCCTGTACATTTGTGTTGCTTATTGTAAATCACTGTCATAAGAAGAGACATAGCTCATTACTGTCAATTTTGGCTATACCATTGTCATAAAACAGTTAAATCATCAAGTCTATGAGCTACCTATATCTAGTTAAAATGTTAATAAATAGGCAAATTAAGTTCCATAACATTCTTAAATTTCATATTCATTCTGAGAATTTCTGTTACTGATATAGAATAGGTTACCAACTCTTCTCCACAGAGCAATGACCAGAGATCAGAAATACACAATGAGGGTAGATGGATGCATCTTCAAATTCTCAGAAAGCTCTAACGTCAAAACAAATTGAATAAAATTTTTTTTGAATAAAAAACACTCCTGTATAAGTTAAATTTATAGATGAAAGTAGAAAAATCTTCCTGAGGAAAGAGTTGACAAGGACTATGTATCTAAAATTGGAATTTTGAATAACTATAGGCCAAGACGCTGAAAGAGAATTTTTGGTAGCTAATATTCTCATCAATGAGGAAACCACACAAGCATAAAAGTGTTTAGAACTAGGATAAATGGCAGTAGCAGGCAAAGATTTATTAGATAATAAGAAAAAGAAAATGAAAACTAGACCAAATTAATTTTTTTCCCTTTGTAACAGATCCTCAGTGAAAATCATTAAAAGTTAAAATCAGAAATTTGGTATGATGTACAAAGTTATATACAAATATACTTTAACTATGTAAAAACTACGCATAATTAACACTCCTTCATATGGATTTGAAAACTTTTGTGTAATCCTTTTTTCATCTTCATAAATTTGTAAGCTAAAGATCTTTATATGTGCTTATAGTTGTCTATAATTTTCTTTAAAAAATACAATTACCAAATATTTGAGCATTTACTATTAATCATAGTACAAAATAAAAATAAGATTTTGTTTGTTCCTTTAAAAAAAAAGATTTATTTATCCATGGGCGGGGGGAAAGGGCAGAGGGAAAGGGAGAAAGAGTGCTGTGCTGAGCATGGAGCCCAACATGGGGCTCGATCTCATGACCTTGAGATCATGACCTGAGCTAAAACCCAGAGTTGGACACTTAACTGAGTGCACCACCCAGGCTCCCTAAGATTGTGTTTATTCTTAATGATAATCCTAGGAGATAAATACTACTATTTTCATTTTCCTCAGATGATATAACAAAAGCTTCGAAGGTTAGTGATTTTTCCTATCACATAGATAATGCCTGAATCCTACTTAAATATAACAGGTGGATATCTTGGAGTCTTACAGACAATGTTTTAATGCCAAGAAGTGAGCACACTAAATAAGCATCATCCTTAGAGCATTAAGTAATCACTTTATTTATATGGACTAATTATATAGTATAGGTGTACCACACATTACCCAAGTCATGTATAATTTCGATGTAGTCTTTAATAAAGAAGACCTCTAGTGTTTATAACACAAATTGGCAAATTTTATTGTGAAGGGCCAGGCAGTAAATATCCTGGGCTTTGCAGGCCAGAAGGCTGCACTGTAACTCAACTCCATTGTTACAGCACAGAAGAGTCACAGACAAGACAGAAGTGAATGAGCTGGCTGTGCTCCAATAAAATTTTATTTATGGACATTTAAATTTGAATTTCATATAATATTCAGGTTTCATAAAATATTCTTCTTGTAATTTTGTTTCAACCATTTAAAAATAAAAAAAAAAAATTCTAAGCCCTGGGAATATACAAAAACAGATGGTAGATCCAATTTAGTACCCAAGCTAGTTTACTGGCCTTCTGCCCTACAATGTCTAAAGTTCTTAGCAGTAGGGGTTTAGGCACCAGAGTATTCGTAAAATCTGGTATAACTCTATCCTGCTCTTTACGTTCAAGATAAGTCTTAATTTACCATTTTTAATGCATGATATGGCTTTGAAGTGATATAATTAGTTATACCTATAAAACGCAAGTTATAGAATCCCTAGTCATATCATAAAAACAAGGTATAAAGCTTATCTGATCTTTGAAACTAAGTAGTATTTTCCAGATTAGAAATTAAATATAACATCTGGGATTGAGGAGAAAGGTCTTGGGAAGTTCTTATACATTTGGCAGAGTGAGAGTTTGGAAATTTTTATTTTAGTAAATCTTGGAAAGCTTATCAAAGACATAGTTTCCAAGACTCCTAAGAAATAAAATATTAAATATCTTTTCTCAGAGGATTCCACTGGTACTTACAACCTTAGCTATCAGATAACTTTTATTTGTATATTTTTATTATACTTTTGTTTGTTTGTTTTAGAAATGATAATCCCAAAATATTTTTACTTGGTTTTGGTCGCTTTTCTTAAAAAAAAAAAAATTGAGCTATAATCCAGTTTCAAAATTCCTTTTTAACCTCATTATTTCTGCAAAGTCAATACGCCTCGAAAAAAACCAATGAAAATTAAGACAGTATCTTCTTACCTGTTGCCCATTTTTACAGATAAGGCCCAAAAGCAAGCGTTCTTGCATGTAATTGTACCTCTCGACATATCTAGGGATGATATTCAAAAAGTCCCAGAAGCTACCAATGTTATCTTTTATTCTAACAATTGTACTATCAAATTGAGGGTGTTAGGGTACTTTTGCACTAAACTTTAAAATTAATGAAAGAAACAAAAGTATATTTCTTCCTTTTGTGTCAAATAACTACACATCAAGCAAAATGAAAAAAAAATCTAATAATAGCATAATATTTGCCAGATTTTCCCATTGCTAATAGTTTCTTTACAGGCACTTCAAGGTTGGAGTGGTCTTGATCATAATGCCATCATCTTGGTCTTGATCCATGCCCTGATGACCTTGAGGTCAAGTCAAAGCAGCTCTTTTTTTTTCTTTTACAGAAACAAAGGCTATCCAATATTTCATTATAAACATTAAAACAGCTACAATGAAGTACATTATAGGAAAGCTGTTTTTGTTTTTGTTTTTAAAGTCAGGCAAACTATGACTTTCATTTTTACGAAGTTTTCTAGCAGTCATTATTTCTCACATACGTTGATTGTCCCAGCAATGCCCTGTCAAATAAAAGGGAGATCACTATCCTTTGCCACATCATGCCTGATCATGGAAAACAAAAAGGAGAAGCTAGAATTGCATATAACAAATACTACTTAAAATATCAGGAGACAACACCTCCTTAAGAAGTCCAGTAACGAAATGCATCCTATGTATAATGCAAAGCAATGGTATCTTCTTCATTCACAGAGACTAACAAGATAGATGTCAGGGGATGTAAGATGGTAAGACAGAAGATTCTCAAGGGATGAAATAGAATCAGCGGCAATCCCAGCAATCACAGGGGAAATGCATTGTAAGAATAGGAAAATTTAAAGAAAAAGAGAAGTTTATTTTCAAAACTCAGTGGGGAAATGGTTATAGAATCTGTTAGGCTGTTCCGGTTTTCTGATGGTCCCTGCTGCCATAGTAATACCCAACTCAGCAGAGCTTCACTCTCCTCTTCATTCAATTTGTTCCATATTTCCCATCCCTTCTTCAACAGATACTCACTATGGAAAGTAGCATTTGCTCAGTAGACTGAGAGAGCTCTGTTGATCAGTGAACTGTGAGGAAGAAAAGAGTGATCCAGGGCTGAAAAGCAGAAGGAAAGAGCAATGCAGGGAAATAATCTATAATAAAATGTGAAATGGGTCCAGAAGAATGGGAGATGGAAATAGTGGTAATTGTGAAAAGACCCATATATTCTTCCTCTTCTTTATCCCTCAACACGGTTATAAGCCTTGGAAGCAGGAACTCTGGTTGCAGCCTTTAAACCATCAGCATGTTAATTATCAGGTTTTTGGACGCTGGACTCAGCTCCAAGCCATCTGGGCTGTGGCTACTGCAATTGGTTATGACACAATTTCAAACCCTTTGCCCTCAGTGTCCGACACCAGATATGGAATGAGGGACATCATCATGGTTTTGTCTTTTCCCTAATGGCAGTTTTCTCAAGTCCTCAGATTTCTGACACCTTATTGCTAGAGTGTGAAACATCATTCTGTTTCTTCCCATTTGACTTGCATTATATTAGGGAGACAGAAAAGGGAACAACCGTCATTGGAATGGAGCCCTGAGTAAGTTAAATGCCTCCTGAATAAATGTGCAGTATCTCCTTCCCAGGCCTAGGTAATTGCTTTTTTATTTATCTCAAGCCATTTTCATCCTCTTCCACAGCCTAATAGAGTCACTCAGCACACACAGTGGATTTCCATCACAGCAGCTCGTAAGGATGCAGGCTTTGCTGATAAAATAAATAAATAAATGCAATCATGGAGTCCATATTACAGCAAGTGGAAGCCGAAGTTTTACATTTATATATTAAATTAAAATTGCTTTCTGCCCATATTATACAAAATGTAAATTGTAGTTCAGTCATGCAGGAGACAGGTTGGTTGCTTTCTGAGCAGAGATGTCTGAAGTTCTATTTCAGGGCAAACACCCCTCATGGGCCATGGAGACATTTATTAATAAGTGAATATGGCAGTGTTCATTCTAATCACATTTAGTATCTGTCTTTTGTGAGAATAAAAGTATGGGTGAAGGAAGAGAACATTAATATCTTTTAAATGAGCATGGCTGATGAATACTCTCCTTAAAGTAAATGAAAAAATTCAAATGGAAAGAAATTTTAAGTGAACAAAAAGAAAGCGAAGATATGAAGAATGCATTATCACTCTACACTGAACCATTGTCTCTGTCAAAAGATTCACTCCTTAACACCAGTCAGAGCTTCATATTTTTCCCCTCAACCAGACACGCAGGGAACTATGATCTATAGTCTGTGCAATTGTTTTAGAGAATAGAGAACCACAGGCCCTGAATTATAAAAAGAACACATTTTGGTAATGAGATATCTTTTCATCATTAAAAGATGTACTATTTCATGATACTCTGGAGGCTCTAAAACTAAAAGACATTTGCTAGTAATAGACACATAGGGACAATAAATATGAGAACAAAACATACTTTGTCTGTATTTGGTAAGTATAATGGAAATATCCCTGATTTTACAGAGAAAAATACTTATCCAGAAACCAGTACATGTGACTTCCAACTTGCTTCAGTTTTCTCTGCTCTCAGACTTGACAGATAATTTCTGAAGCAATAATCTATAGAGCAAGAATGGCAAACACCCGGCAAGTGTGCCAACACTCCCGCATTCTGCTCTCAGGACAGACTAATTCACTGTGGCACTCCTTCGATAACTCAATATTTGGATGCAGCTGACTCAGAAAAGCATACAAGGCAGTGACTAGCAATTGATCTCTATCTCAGTTTCCTGATTATTAGCATAGATAGACAAAAGCTCTGACTTACATGGTTTCAGATAAAATTAAGAATTATATAATTACAAGTCTTTTTTTTTTAATATTCAGTATAACCTTTTCATTCTAAAGATGCAGGAATTAAGGAAGTGATTTGCTCAAACCAGCAGAGTTATTTGCAGAACAGAAAAGGACCTAGGAGGAAAAGAAATTTAGTCCAACCCATCAATTTCACGGATAAGGAAACTGAGCATAGAACAGAAAGATTTGCCCAAGACCAGGTGTTAAATCTTGTGCCAACCCCAATCAATTGGGGTGGCTTCCTGGATCAATGTGTTGAAAAGGATGCCAAAGCTGAGTCTGAGCCTAATGGATCACTTGACTAATTAGCAACGATCAATTAGCAATGTCTCTGAGGTTTGAGGGTAAGGAAGGGCAGAAAGAAAAAAAAATGCTGTTTGTTGGAGCAGCTAATTGAGATGACATGACCACCAGCTGCCCTGAGAACTGGACCTGGGCAAACGGAGGCTCCCCACTCCATCCCCTGTGCTTGGAGCATATGCTTTCCCATGTTCCGTACTGGGAGCCATTTTCAAGTAAATAGCCTTTGGAGAGTAAGGTACTGTTGAGACTCTCTGGACTGAATATGTGAATGAACCCAGTTAAGGCCTCTATGTCAATTTGTGAGATCCAACAGAGGGTGCAAGGATCTAAGCACCTTGCACCTGCCCAGGACAAGCTCATCTACAATTACTCTGCTTTTTAAACCTGCCAGCTCCCTATCTGGAGTGGTCGGCCTCTTTCTTTGGTCACTCCCTGGCCCCCCAGGACCAGTTTCAGATTACACCTAGGAAGCACCCGAGATTGTGAACTAACAGTATATAAAAATCCTTATTTAACCTCCATATTCTGAGCCCGATCACACCAAAATAACTTCAAGGAATGATTTGGATTCCCAAATAGCGCCCTCCACCTTCAAGGAAAGAATGCTTTTGTCATGTTTGCCTAACTTTTTGAGTTCATATGAAAGCAATATTTTTCAATAGCTATAATTAAGTTGGTATCCTGATTTAATAAAACAGTTCTGTTAACTTAGTTAACGCTCCTGAGATCTAGCCTTATAGTGCTGACAAATTCAAATTTCTCAGCCTGCAAGCTTCAAGGTCAGGCTCCGGAATATGGTAGCATCACAAAAATAATGTGAAGCCATTTGGGGAGAAGCCAGCTGGCTCTTTACTTTTAACAAGCTTCTGCTTCTTCATGTGCCACACACCGTTTCCTTCAAAGTTTCATCCAGTATATTTGCACCTAATTTTAGATAACGGTATAGAAAAAAATCACAACTTAGAAAATAAATTAGAATATTTCACTTTAAAGAAGTGTTTATCATAAGGTTCCTAATAATAACAAACTCCCTTGGTACATTTAAAATAAGATTTGATTCACCCAAATTATTTAAAAATAACTATTCAGTAACATATATCTACTGCATAAAATAAAATTCACATGCCCATGAATAATATCTACTGGAGAAAAAAAGCCAAATAATTGATAATAAATGCATATAGCACTTCATAAGATCAGCTTTGAAAAGAGTCATGATTATTATTCCATTGTGGAATCACTTAAGGCAAAACAGATGCAGGAAAGGGATTACGAAGTCATGTGGGAAAGACATCACTTGTAACTGATTTTTGAAAATTCAATTCAAGAACAGCTTGAGCCATGTTTGAAAGAATGTTATTTGTTTCCTGGACAAGTATTTAATTATCTGTATTTAAGGGGGTATAGATGTCTTATTTGGGTTAAGGAAAGACACAATATAGTACTTCATTATTTCTTCTTGTTCATACATGTTTATAAGAATATAGGGATATTAAACAAAGTTTATTGGTCTTTCTAAATTGTTGCTATTTCCTATCAACACCTACTACTTTCTGTTTCTTCCTTACACCTAGGTTGAAAGAATACCTGTTTAGGATTATGACAAGTAACATTCACATTTCACAACCTGAAGGGACATAGTCAAAAGCAGAGATTAAAATGTGAAACAGAATATTTCAATGGCACTTAGACTATTCCATTTTGGAAATACATTTGTGAAGCTTCTCTAGTGCCACTCGCAATTATAGTATATTGTTTATCCATACCAAAATGGCTTTGTCTCCAGTGATATTCCTCAGTCAAACTTTCTTTGTGGCTTTTATCACCATATAGCAGAAAATAGAATTGTTAGTTTTGTTGCAGTTTTCTTTTTTCTTTTTCTTTTTTTTTTATAGTTTTCTTTAGCTAACGTAATAAAATTGGTGCATTTGTAGCATGGATATGAAATGTGACATCTCTTCTTCAAGAAAAATGCAGTGTTGGGAAAAAAACTAAAATTATGTATTGCATTATCAAGATAGAACTGTAGACGAAATAGATATTACAATTAAAATTCTTATTTTATAATCAATTTTTAAAATATTTATCATATTTCTTTCAACAGTAAAAGGAATCTCAGTTGGCTTTTTGCTCTCCTTTGCTAACATACATAATGAATTAATGTTATCCTTACAACCACTTTTAAATCACATAAATGCAAATGTATGCAGTTGAAGAAGGGAGAGGGAGAGGAAAAAAGAAAGAGGAAGGAAAGGAGGGAAAGATAGAGAGAAATAGGAGGAATTTTTGCTAGGGAATTCTATCTAATTGTGAATGTACGGGGAGAAATACATTTTCTATTTTCCCAGTAAGATTCTAAGATTCACTCCAATTAGACTCCCATGGTGTGAAAGGAATTAATTTTCAAAATAACCCTTTTTTTTTTTTTTTTTTTTTTTTTTTTTAGAGAGGGAGATAGAGCGAGATTGGGGGGGCAGAAAGAGAGGGAGAGAAAATACTAAGCAGACTCTACACCCAGCATCGAGTCCAGATCAAGCTCATGTTGGCTGGCTCTGAGATCATAACCCGAGCCAAAACCAAGGGTTGGAGGCTTAACCAACTACACCAGCCAGGCGCCTCTGCCATCTCTTATTCTTATAACTCATGGAAAAATTTAGATTGTTTTTGAATTACCGATCTACATGATAAGGTTTTGTTCATAGTGATGATATTATTCACATATTTGTAGAAAAATTAAGAGACATATAGAAGTTATAAACAGAAACCCTAGTTAAAATAGAGTAAAAGAATTCATAAACTTACTTGCAAAAGACTAAGTTGATGATGACAATATCTAATAATCAGTGAGTTGGAATCTTCATAAATAACTATATATACATGTATGTGTTCCCTTGATCCCCACCTTGTGTTATATCAATTTGCCAAAATGCCTCACAGAATTCAAGTAAATTGTTTACTCACTAGATTATCAGTTTATTATAAAAGGATATAACTCAGGAACAGAAGGAAAAGACTCCTTGGGAGAGGTATGGGGGAAGGTGTCGACCTTCCTTGCCTTCTCCAGGCACGCCATTTTCTCAGCACTCTCTCATGTTCATGAGCCCAGAAGCTCCTCCAAACCTGTACTTTTTTGGGTTTTTTTAGGAGGCTTCGTTATGTAGGCATGATTGATTAAATCACTAACTACTGGCAATTGAATTAGCCTTCAGCCCTTGCCCACTCCCAGAAGGTGGGTGGGGAGGTGGGAGACTAAAAATTCCAACCTTCTCCTCACACTGTTGGTTCTCCTGGAAAGGAGCACCCCTGCCTTAGGTGGACCCAAAAGTCACCTCATTAAAATAACAAAAGACACCATTATCACCTTTATCGCTTTCATCACTTATGAAGTTCCAAGGATTTGAGAAGCACTGGGATGAAGATCAAATGTATAATTATTACAAATCACAATGTCGTACCATCTTTGTCTTGATATTTTAAAAATAAATTCACTAAATCTTGGGGTGCCTGGATGGCTCACCAGATTATGCATCTGACTCTTGATTTTGACTCAGGTCATAATCTCAGGGTTGTGAGATTGAGCCCCACATCCAGCTCCATGCTAGGCCTAGAGCCTGCTTAAGAGTCTCTCTCTTGGGGTGCCTGGGTGGCTCAGTCGTTAAGCATCTGCCTTAGGCTCCTGTCATGATTCCAACATTCTGGGTTCGAGCCCCACATTGGGCTCCCTGCTCAGCAGGAAGCCTGCTTTTTCCTCTCTCACTCCCCCTGCTTATGTTCCCTCTCTCTCTGTCAAATAAATAAAATCTTTTTAAAAAAAGTCTCTCTCTCTCTCTCTCTCTCTCTCCCTTTCCCTCTGCCCCTCCCCCATGCTCACATGTGCTCTCTCCCTCTTAAAAAAATAATAAAATTAAATAAAAAACAAATAAATAAAATAAAAATATATAAATCTTTTTAAAAAATCATTAATTCTTGCTTAAGAATAGATTCCTAAAGATAAGATTATAAGCCAAATGCTACATACAATTGTAAACTCTTCATATCCATTATAAAATTGTTTTCCCCAAAACTATTTTCCAATCAATTTAACTTTGATAGCAGTGTTTGAAGGAATCTCTTGGCAAACCTGTTCCTACTGAAAAGAAGTTAAACCTGCCATTTCCAAAAGCAAAAGACACATTTAGATAAAATAAATTGCTATAAGTCCATTTAAATAAAAGTTTTATTGCATTCTCTAAAAGGGGGATGAAATAAATTAAGTTAGTGCCAACTCCAACCCTGTCTATGCAGACATGAGGATTACCTCTAATTGCCACACAGTGCCACATACCCAAATCTGTCCGCTTGGTGTTGCTAGCTCTTCAAAACATGAAGTAAAAACAAAAACAAAAACAAACAAAAAAAACCCACTCTCTGGCCTCAGTAAGAGATCTCTCAAAGGCCTTGACTATGCCTTCTTGTGCCTGTTTTAATTCTCTCACATGGGAGGGGCTGCAGGAACTGGGAATCAATACCTTCTTGGGATGGAAAGTCAAAGGTAAGAAATCCCCACCACAGGTGTAATCATTTGTGTTTGGAATTATTTTTTGTGGTCTGTTGAGCTGAGTTCTTCGAGTTCTCTGAAGGCATGCTGCACATGCTGTGTTAAGAATAATACAAAGCAGCTACCACTAAAACTAGTTTGATTCTACAAATACCAGCCCTAACCCTTACCCAATATCTGTTTTTTTTATTTTTGGAAAAGTGTATATTTTTTTGATGCCACAACCTAAGTCTTCTTACATATATTACAGGTGTCCTGGTGCCTTTTCAATTATTTTTCAGTAGAAACCCAAATATTTTAGGATATTAAAATTTACCTGATTTTCTTACAGTATTACTCCATAAAATAATTTGTAAACTTTTCAACAGCAATTATTTCTTCACTGATGTGAGAAACTTAAGAGCAGTTGACACTAGTAGAAAATTTTATTTTATAGTAATTTTATAAAATGATTTTTGTATTTTAGGGGCACCTGGATATCTCAGTCACTTAAGCATCTGCCTTCAACTTAGGTCATGATCCCAGGGTCCTGGGATCAAGCCCAATGTCAGGGTCCCTGCTCAGCAGGGAGTCCGCTTCTTCTTCTTCTCCCTCTGCCCCACCTGCTCGTTCTCTCTCTCTCTCTCTCTCAAATAAATAAATAAATAAAATCTTTTAAAAATGATTTTTGGATTTTATTCATTTAACAAAAACATTCATAAGGGACTGAACTCAAATATTTGAGTGCATGAAATGCTGGTGAATTTGGGGGGATAGAAAGATAGATTAGGCAAAGTCTCTCCCATTAAAAAGTTCACAACAGCCCAAAGAAGAGATGAGATAGGATGTCACTGGTAAAGTCTAAAACAGACTAATGGTGCACAGACCAAGACAAAGACAGAAGGCATGGAGACCAGGGTGGGGGGAGATTGGATTAATAACTGTTTCTGAGATATATTCTAGAGAATCTGGTTGCTGGCTTAGGTAAAGGCAATTGTCAAAGATGAATCCAAGTTTTCTAGTTTGATATGCTTACCAGTCAGTCACATTATTCCATATAAAATCAGGATATAAGAACCATGTTTAGAGACAAGGGGGATGTAGTGAGCTTTAAGTTTGCCTGACCGAGTTCTACCTCATCTCTCCTCCACTGTGTAGCAACTGATCAACTTAGGGTGTTGATTCCATGTCCAGAGGTAGCCCTGATTAATCTAAACTAATCTGGGTTATCCATCCCTCTTGCCATAGTAGAGGCTTCGGAAGAGGTGAGCATAAGCCCCTTGAGCAGGGCATTCTTTCCCTTTACCTCAGGGATTTATTTAGGATGGGCATACAACCCTCTTCAAGTCAATGAAACGTTCATGAGAGGTTTGCCAGAGGTGAAGAGATAAAATAGAAGCTTCCTAGATACCACTTTAAAAACCTGAAAAAAATAATGTCTTCTTTTGGCTATGATTATGGTAGCAAGAATTGATATCCCAGCAACTATTCCACATTCAAGAGGGCAACAAGATAAAGTACGGGAAGAAAAACAGACCCAATGATCGAATTTAACTATACCTGAGTCCCATCCTTAATTTTGAGTTTTATGTCATTTTGAGTTGTCTTAGTTGCCAAAAACGTCCTGATTAATTTAAAGATCTATTCTCTGTGGGGCCTGGTACGTTTGAAGGGCTTGTGGGATATCCAGATACAGCTATGAAACAAGCAGTTGGGAATAGATGTCAGAACTGAAGGAAATATCTGGAGTGTGTGAAACAGATTGCATGCTCTGCATTGTATAAGTAGAAATACAAATAGCATTAATACGCAGTCTCTGTGGATTTCAAAGTACAAGAGGTATTTTTCAAATTAGAATTTATTGATTATTTTATACTCCCATAAGGTTTAGCTTTACAAAAGTTAGGGTATTTTAAGGAAGTTTATAAAATCCTTTTATGTATTTTTAATATTAAAGGTACATGACGGATACATTAGATTCTACTAGATATATAAGATTATCTCTGACACATAAAAATATACACTAAAATTCTTGTTCATTTTTTTTGAAGCAGGTGGTGTTTTATTAATTATGTTCTAATTTTTGGATCTCCCTTACCTTTAACTTTAAAAAGTTAAAATGTGTATCAGGCAGAATGACCAAAAAGTATTTATATTTCAAGGCTGTATGTTACATACAATAAATCTATCTACATTTGAAAACTCAGGTTAGTTATATAATTTAAGAAAGGAGCAAGTTTTTTTTAATTACCAGTGATACATTAGCTGGTTATTTTGGTCAATATTCTGTTAACTTTTTTGCTAAAAGAATATTTTCTTTACTATAAAATCTAAACTACTTAGAATATTTATTCTAAGAGTATTTATTCTAAGTAGGTGACAGAATATTTATTTTAAGTAGGTGATAATAAAAGTATATTTTAATAATAAAAAAATATTTATTATAATAAATAGATAATAAAGATAAATAGATAATAAAGATAAATAAATAAATTTTAAAAAGATAAATAAAATAGATAATAAAAGAATATTTATCCTAAGTAGGTGACAATAAAGGTAACATTTCCTATTAGCAGATTTAGGGAATTTAGCTCTTTTCCCAGCAGGCCTCATATGGATTCTACTATGTTGTTTTCCTGTGGAAGAACCCATACCAGCTTCCAGCTGCCTACAGACTAAAGACGACATCCCTCAGCATGTCCCTCACACCTGCACTATCTGGTAATAGTCCCAATACTCCTCTCTGCTGGTCTTATCTTTGATCCCTCCTCATGTCATTCTCACACATCCTTCTACTGTACATATGTATGCATATATATCCACATGATTCTGTGTCTTTGAAAACTCCTTCCCTTTCATTTAATATTTGCCCATCATTTAACATATAGTTCATGTCTTATCCATTTTCTAGACTGTGTCTAAATTGATTGTTATTCTTCATACTTATAAAGTTAACATTATAAGTTGCTTATAATGTTACTTATAATGTTAACAATTTGTGCCATATACTTATAATGTTACTTATAATGTTAACAATTTGTGCTATATACTTATAATGTTACTTATAATGTTAACAATTTGTGCTATATACTTATAATGTTACTTATAATGTTAACAATTTGTGCTGTATACTTTAGAATCTGTATATATATTCTAGTACTAATCGGCCCAGGTTTCTTCATTGTATTTTCTTGAAATGCATCATATACTTGGAACAAATAATGTTCTATAGCACTTACTACAGTATTCTATTTATGGGAATAATTTAATAAAATTAAAATAATTTTTCATTTTAATTAAACTGGCACAGGTAATCAAGACATATAATCTGGTAGCATAAATATGCCTTCCAATGTTGTGACTAAAATTTTTGGTCTCTCAAGCAAATGGTCTAGATAAAGTTCTTGATCTGTCCTATAAATTTTAGGGCCTATTTTGGTAGTGTTCACACACAAGGAGAAAACAAAAATAAATTGATATTAAGAGTGCTTGTAAGAATAATTATCCCCTCAAAAGTGTAAGGGGAGAATAATAGTGAAAAAAGGAGAAAAAATTAAAGATAGGAAGAGGGGAGGTTTTAGAGGATTCTTATTTGTTGTAAGTTTTCTTTGTTATATTAGCAAAGCCCTCTATGTGATTTCTGGATTGATTTCTAGGGTTCTTAGATATTTGTGACTATATTCTCTTGGAAAACATCTTTTATCTTATCATCACAAGTGTCCAGTATCACTATAAAGTAGAGTAAGTATTTCAGTATCTTCTAAGTTTAATGCCTAAGCAGAACATTAGCATAGGTGCTCGGCATAACTGGAAAATAATGTTTTACATTTATGTAAAACAACACAGTTCCTATTCCATAGCAAAGGTTTTTGCTTTTGTTGTGTTGGGGGGGGGGCTAAGTACAGCTTATACTATAAGATAGTTATTTTGTATTATATTAAGTACAGTTATTCTAATTCTTTTATCTTCATAATTTTCAACCTTAGCACTCAGAGTCAGAAGTATGTTTATAGAGTCTCGGAAAACTTAGAAACAAAAAAGGTCTAAGTTTTCATCTATCGTATTGTTCCATTTAATAAGTGAGAAACTGATTGTTCCCCCAAGATCGCACAGATAACTGCTAACATCATCACGATCAGAACCCAAATCTCCTAATAAATCAAGCTATTTATTTTCCTGATCGTATATTTGGCTTACAAAACCTTTTTAATTCTACTATTTTTGAAATGGGAATATTTTGAGGCAGATATGAATGATCAAATTCTTTATATAATCTTAAATTATCTTCCCATTCAGTTGGGATTAAAATTTCCCTTATTTATTTATGATATCTACTTCCAAAAGGATTGAAGATATTCTGAATAATTAAATATGATACATAATAAGCATATTTCTTTAACATATTGCTTCTATAAATAAGGTGATAAAAATAAAGAAGGAATCTCAGAAGATTTGAGATTCAAAATAATTTTTCATTTAAATGTGATTCCTATTTCACAGGAAAATGAAAAATAAGCTTTCAGCTTACATGAAGAAGAAAGCTAACTGATACCTCAAGAAATATAATCTTCCAAAGTCTAGGTAGAGAAAAGTACACATATTGCCTTCAATTCTCAACGCAAAGTCATTCTCTTCTCCTAGGCCAAAAAATTACTGGGTCTGGAAGATAAGTGTGTTTAAAGTGAAGTTAACAGGATCTTCACCTTTCTGGTCCATATGAAAGTGTGGGAACCAATGAAGGAGATTCAGAATATGACAGATTGTGAGGAGATCCTGGCATTGGGGGATCCTCTGACGGTACCCTCTCCCCAAGAATTCTGGTACCAGACAGACTGAGTGGGAATGGTTTTCTTGCTCTGCCAATATATCAACTAAATATATAAAGCCAAAACTATTAAAAATGTAAGAAATTCATCATTGCAGGTAACATGAGGACAATTAGCTATTATTCTACACATTCTATGTATATTATCTCATTTAATTATCATGACAAACTCATGAGAAAGTACCATTATCCTCTAAATTTACAGTGGTCCCACAGACTGGAGAGTGGTGGGATCAAGTTTGTTCCCCTTACTACTATTAACAGCATAATTACTATTCACTTTCATCTTGCCTTAACCCATCAGAGCTCGCAGTCACCATGCCTCCATAAATGAAATGTCTACTTTAGCATAATGCTTCAACAAGTGTAAAAAATAAATTCAAAATTACTAGAGACCTAAATCTGAGATCTGAAACCATGAAAACTCTAGAAGAGAACATAGGCAGTAACCTCTTTGACAATGGCTGTAGCACCTTTTTTCTAGATATGTACCTGAGGCAAGGGAAACAAAATAAAAATAAACTACTGGGACTACATCAAAATAAAAAGTTTCTGCACAATGAAGGAAATAATCAGGAAAACTAAAAGGCAACCTATGGAATGGGAGAATGTATTTGCAAATGACATATCTGATAAAGGGTTACTATCCAAAATATATAAAGAATTTATAAAACTCTATACCTCCAAAACAAATAATCCAAATAAAAATGATCAGAAGACATAAATAGACATTTTTCCAAAGAAGACATACAGATGGCCAACAGATACATGAAAAGATGCTCAACATCACTTATCATCAGGGAAATACAAATCAAAACTCCAATGAGATATCATTTCATGCCTGTCAGAATGGTTAAAATCAACAACACAAGAAACAGCAGGTGTTGGTGAGGATGTGGACAAAAGGGAACCCTCTTACACTGTTGGTGGGAAACTGGTGCAGCCACTCTGGAATACAGTATGAAGTTTCCTCAAAAAGTTAAAAATAGAACTACTCTATGATCCAGCAACTGTACTACTAGGTATTTACCCAAAGAACACAAAAATACTGATTAAAGGGATATGTGCACCCTGATGTTTATAGCAGCATTAACTACATTAGCCAAGTTATGGAAACAGCCCAAGCATCCATTGACTGATGAATGGATGAAGAAGAGGTGGACTGTTACTCAGCCATAAAAAAGAATGAAATCTTACTGTTTGCAATGACATGATGGAGCTAGAGAGTATTATGCTAAGCAAAATAAGTCAGTCAGAGAAAGACAAATACCATATGATTTCACTCATATGTGGAGTTTAAGAAACAAAACAAATGAGCAAAGAGAAAAAAGAGAGAGACACACACACACACAAACCAAGAAAACTCTTAACTACAGAGAAACAGTTAACTCTTAACTACAGAGAACAAAAGGATGGTTATCACAGGGGAAGTGAGAGGGGGTTGGAGGGTGTTTATGAAATGGTGGAAATAGGTGATGGGGATGAAGGAGGGCACTTGTCGTGATGAGCATTGGATGTTGTATGGAAGTGCGGAATCACTATATTATACACCTGAAACTAATATTACACTGTATGTTAACTAACTGGAATTTAAATAAAACTTAAAAAAAAAAGAATGTAGACTCTGAGACAGTCAACCTGCAAATTAAATTCTTGTTCCAATACTTCCTAGTCTTGGTCAAGTGATTTGCTCTCACTGTTCTTCATTTTCCTCAACAATAAAATGTAGGTGGCACAGGTTCACAAGTCGAGAAAATTATGTGAGGTAGGTGCATTTAAAGAACATAGTACAGGGCCTGGTACATAGAAAGGGCAGTAATCACCCCTTATCTGCGGGGGATATGTTCCGAGACCCCCAGTGTTTTACCTGATGCTTCAGGCAGTGCCAAACCCTATATATACTCTTTTTTCCTACACATACATACCTATGATAATTTAATTTATACATTAGGCACAGTAAGAGATTAACAAATAATAAAATAGAAAAATTATAACAACGTACTGTAATAAAGGTTATGTGAATATGGTCTCTCTCTTTTTCAAATTATCTGCTTGTGATCACGTGAGATGATAAAATGCCTACAGATGAGATGAAATGGGTGAATGACATAGGCTGGCGACATAGAGTTAGGCTACTACGGACCTTCTGATGAGTTATCAGGAAGGAGGATCATCTGATTCTGAACTGCAGTTGATAGCAGGGAACTGAACCAGGGACATGCGGGACTACTACATCCAGTAAATGTTAGTTATCATTACAGTGGAGGACATTCTTTACGCCAGCAGCTTCAGAGTATTTTGAAAAAAGCAACAATGTTCCAAAATAAAAAGCTTGAAGCACAAATAGGGGACAGGGGTGATACTGAAATTTGCAATATTTATTAATTAAGTAGCAGACAGACTGAATTCAATTACATCCCCAAGCAAAGTGCCTGTTTGGTTATTAAGTATAAGCTTATTAAATTCAGTTATTTGACAGATATTTAACAATGAACACCTAAGTGCTTTACAATAAAGATTTAGATCGATATTTTACTCATTTAAAAAATAGCAGTAAAGTAAGCGCATAGTATTTAAACTTAAACTTGAATTCACTAATTAAAAAAAAAAATTCCAAGATCATTGCATGAACTGAGCACATTGTACCAAATCTCCTACCACAGCAAAAGATCAGCGAGGGAAATATTGTCAAAGAAAAGTTCATCATGGCTGTGTTGGCAGCATTCATCACTGCATTTAACATGGAAAGATAAACTGTTCTAACCTGTCATGTAAAGAAAAACACCAGTTCTCTTGAGAGATTTCTTCCATCTATGCTGCCAGCATCAGCTTTGGGTGACCTATCTGCACCTTTCCTTCCTATTTTATCAAAAGAATAATTAAGAAATGAAATAATCCTTAAAGCACAAAGTATGGTCAATATATTTCCCATCCACTTACAAAAAAAGTAATTATCCAGAAAGTCATAAGCCCTAGCTAAAACCTGGGTCTCACTATCTTTTTTTTTTTTTTTTCAAAAGGAAAGTTAATAAGAAGTAAAGTAACAAAGGCTTTCCGAGTAATTTACCACAGATTCTAAAGAAGAGGGCACAGAATTGAAGCTAACAGAAATACTGTTCACCTCCGGCATTCTACATCTGCCATGCCCAAGGTTATCTAAGAATCCAAAAATATAAAGACACATTAAAATATAGTTTTGCTGTAAAGAAAAAAAAGACAATGTAAATACCAAAAAGTGGGTGAATAAACAATCATTCTTAATTCTTTTTAACTACAATATTCCTTCTGCTGCCTTAGGCTCATATTTCTTAGTACCCCCTTGGTAAAATAATTTATAGAACCAGAACTTATGAGTCCATGGGGAAATAGAGTTATGAGAACAAAACCATGTTTGAACATAGTATTTTAATAGGTTTATTATTCACCAAAATAAAACAATATCTAGCATGTATTAAAGATGTAATGACATATTATTACACATAAGAGGAAAATATGAGCAAAATATAGACTTTTTAGGTAAGATGACTTTTTAAATAGGGAAAAATGTCTTAAAAGACCTTGCCCTTATGGAATTCTAAGGAGTAGTCTGGTTAAACAAGTGTAAAACAGAAAGAGAGATAAATTACTGTGCATAATGAATGAATAGGAATCAACCAAGTGGGACTACCGGTGGGCTGTGAGGGTGAGAAAGGAAGCTGCAGATGAGGGAGGGGGCTGGAGTTAATACGGAAGAAAGGATCAGTTGAGTATTTTATCTGGGAGGGGGCATGACTGAGGCTTTATTAGGACAGCTGCTCATCATCCATTTTAAAATCCCTTACTCATCAATTTTCTAATCCCAAGCCAAGACATCCAAATCTTCACTAAAACTCTCTTTAAAACAGCCAACCACCTTGTCTGAGGGGTGTATTTTGAGATATCAATATTAGATAAATTTGGATCAGAAATAAAGAACAATTGGAACAGATGAAATGCAAAATTGTTAGGAGCAGAAATTACTACCAGGAGTGAAATGTGAGCATCTCTTTCACCAAATCCATAGGGTATTGAACAGAGTGCTGGACTTAAGCCAAATTTATTTGAATTCTCAAGGAAGGATGAACAGCCTTGACACCTCCCATCTCCTCAAATTCTCCATTCCCTATAATTTAAAGAATAAACTTCCAACTATGTTTTGCTTTCTTTCAGTTAGTATTCAAAAGCATCTTACACCACATACACAAATCAACTCAAAATGGATTAAAGAAGAAAACACAGGGGGAAAGGTCTTAGCAATGATTTCTTAGATTTGACACCAAAAGCCAAGACTAAAAAAGCAAAATAAACAAATGGGACTACATCTTCCTAAAAAGCTTCTATATAGCAAAGGAAACCATCAACAAAATAAAAATGGAACGTATAGAATAGGATAAAATATTTGCCAATCAAAGATATGACAGGAGTTAATATCCAAAATATATAAAGAACTCAAAACTATACAACAAATATATATGTATAATTTAAAAAATGGGCAGAGAAACTGAAGAAACATTTCTTCAAAGAAGACATATAAATGGCCAACAGGTACATGAAAAGTTGCTCAACGTCACTAATCATCAGGGAAATGTAAAGTAAAATCATGAGATATCAGTTCACATATGTTAGAACAGCCACATTAAAAAGACAAGAGAAAACAAATGTTGGTGAGGTGTTGAGAAAAGGGAACCCTTGTGTACTGTTTGATGGGGATGTAAATTAGTTCAGCCACTGTGGAAACAGTATGAAGGTTTCTCAAAAAATTCGAAAAAGAATTGCTGTATTATCCAGGATTTCCACTTCTGGATATAGATTCAAAGGAAATAAATAAAAACAGGGTATCAAAGAGGTATCTCTATTCTCATGTTCATTGCCTCATTATTCACAATAGCCAAGATATGGAATTAACCTAAGTGTCCATCAGTGGATGAGTGGATAAAGAAGAGGACACACACACACACACACACACACACACACACACACACACACATATTCAGCTATAAGAAAGAAACAAATCTTGCCCCCTCTGACAGATGGACCTCAAAGGCACTATCCTAAGTGAAGCCAGAGAAAAACAAATATTGCATAGTATCACTTTCATGTGGAATCTTAAAAAAAAAAAAAAAAAAAAGTCAAATTCACAGAAACAGAGAAAAGTAGTTGCCAGTTGCCAGACATTGGGGGGAAGGGAAATAGGGAGAGTTTGGCAAAAGGTACAGACTTTCAACTATAAAGTGAATATGATCTAAAGTGGTAACATAAAAAATGGTGACTACAGTTGATGACAGAACTGAAATTTGCTAAAGGCGTAAAACTTAAGTGTTCTCACCAAACAACAACAACAACTAAAAGGAAAAAGGAAAAGATAAATATGTGTGGTGATGGATGTGTTAATTACATGGGGGAATCTTTTCACAATCTATACATACATCAAATCTCCATGATGTACACTTTCAGTATCTAATAATTTTACTTGTCAATGATACATCGATACAGCTGAAAAAAGGGGGAGGGAGTATGTTCACAGCCTCTCAGCCAAACACTAAATGAGTTTTTTTAAATTACTAAGAGCAAAATCAACAGTTTCCCTAAGCCATACAGAATTGATGCTCAAGTCACATATATTTGTGAAATTCTTGTAAATTTGTAAAGATATGCAAGAGAAATCTTAATCTTAATATCTGTGTCTAACAAATGTGTAATTAGTGAGATATTATCCTGTAGTGCACTTCATAGCCTAGAAATCTAAAATATTCAGGTATAAAATTTTATGATTCTAAGTTTTATAATACACTGATGACCTTAAACTTTCTGAGTTTCTGTGAAATCATTTGAATAAAGAACATGATCATTTGTTTTCTGCTACCAAAGGTTCTGAAAATCATTACATAAGTTAAGGGAACAAAGCTGGTAAAATATCAACCAATAAACCAAGAAGGTTTCTATAATTGCTATTAAAAATCCTGCATTCTCTGGTCTTTTTTCCCATATTCTCTAAAATTTTGCCTCAAATACTATTAACTTGGGGCCCTAAGAAATTTCTTAGAATTCTATAGCTTTTGAGATTTCATTACTTTATTTTATATAGAGGATAAATCAAGAGCCACTAATAAGATAGAATAGTAATATCTTAAATTGCTGAGGAAAAAAATGAGTTTTTAAAAAGGCTGCATAATTTCATCAAGGTTGAATATTTGTTAATAATCTAAGTAGGATTCAACCCTAAGAGTATCTGACTAATCTTTATCACCTCTTGTTGTACTTGCACATGGTCTACACCCAGAACCCTGAAATCAGGTAACCATTATTAGTATTAGTAAACACAACTTGAAATCTAGTGATGAGTAATAACATAGGTTCTATGGATCCATGCTGTAGACTGCTGATTTAGAGACAGGATTCTGTAATATCAGTCATTTATAAACAGAAAACTTCCAAGTTTAAGACAATAACAATCCATAATATCGGCTACTCTTACACCTTTTAGTCAAATGTAACAGATACCAATTAATTGATAAAAGTAGAATACCAATAAAATTATAAAAAAAATGAAATCCAGGAAATGATGAATATAGGACCCAAGATAATGGCTTTCTCTAGTGGAGGGAGTCAGGAAAATGGGGCAAGAAGGACAGATGATTAAATGTAGGATAATCTGGAGATCCTGGCTTTGTTTTGTGTGGTGACTTTGCTGGTGCTCATTCCATTATTAAAAGAAAAAGGGGGGGGAGGAAGGAAAGAAGGAAGGAAGGAAGGAAGGAAGGAAGGAAGGAAGGAAGGAAGGAAGGAAGGAAAGGAGGAAGGGAGGGAGGGAGATAGGGAGGAAAATTAGCCATGCGTAAAGCAGTAATGATTGTGTTTTGAACCAAAGATTATGATTAATATAATTCTGAGCACTTGAGATCCAAAGGTAGGTGGAAGAGCTTTTAGAATTCACCTTTGCTGTAAACATTTAGGAAATACAGTCTTAATTAATCAGATTTTTTTTGCTTTATTAAAATGAATGAATGTTTTTCTTCTTTCTAATGAAGAAATCTATTAAATGAAACAGAATCATTGTAAAGGTCTTGGAAGAATACTTTGAAAATCTCTTTTTAAATAGGACTTCAGAAGCAAGTATACATTTAGAAATTTTGGCTAACATCTGTGAAATTTCACTTATATTTAAACAGAACTGTGAATGTCTCCCCAGGGCACCTACCATTCTATTTTAATTATGCCACTTAAAAAAAAAAACTGTTTTAGCATCTAACAAAGCACACATGATGTGAAAACACTTGTTAAACCACCTCCGCAGTTTTAACAATAAGACAAATATGAGATCATTGCATTTCTTAAGTCTCATTAGATGAGAATTAGTGCAGTGGCACTATTTTTGGAAAACATTTGCCCTTGATGATATCTTCTTTTCATACATATTTGCTGTTTGGGGGGCCATTTTTCAAATTTTCTTTCCACAAATTCTATATTAGACTTGCAAGATATCATAAAATAGAGACGTGTTCTAATGGTAGCACAAAACTACTCAAGTCAAGAAATTCAAAATAAATGACATGCCAACTATTGAGAATGACTTTGAGTCATGTTTTTTTTATCAAACTGTCAGCCTAAAAAATAAATTATAGGTTTTTTTACTCATTTGTTTCATATAAAAGACATTTAAATATGCTAACTCTTAGACACCAGAAAATATAGGTCACAAGTATGAATAAGTTGAATTACTTACTCCTTGGAAGTAATTCTCTTGGGGAGAAGTTTAAATTTAAAGTTACATCCTTCAAGCCACTTATTTAAGCTTTATTCTACTTTTACAAATAGGAAACTACAGAATTCAAGCAGTTTTAGGTACCCAAAAAGTCTAACTATAGTACAGAGACAGTCTGACTTTTATTTGCAATTTATTATTGCAATTCTCAGGATATAGTGGTGCACTTCAGTAAGAACTTGGTTAACGAGTAAGTTATGCGTCTCCTAAGGGACAGGGAATTCAGGTGATTTCATATTTTTTTTTTGCAAAACAGACACAGATCCAAGGACAACTCCCTTGGGGAAAATATAAGCTTTTTAAATACACTGCTCTTCCACCATCTCACCTCTTTTTTTTTTTTTTAAACATTATATTTATTTATTTGACAGAGATAGAGACAGCCAGAGAGAGAGGGAACACAAGCAGGGGGAGTGGGAGAGGAAGAAGCAGGCTCATAGCAGAAGAGCCTGATGTGGGGCTCGATCCCAGAACGCCGGGATCATGCCCTGAGCCGAAGGCAGACGCTCAACCGCTGTGCCACCCAGGCGCCCCCACCATCTTACCTCTTAGATAATATGCTGTGACCACTGTACCAAGGTGGAGATTTTTTTCTTCCTCTATATGGCTTGCTTACATGGTCAAAGTGAGAGTGAAGCCCAAAGCAAAGGAGGAATGAGAATATTCTGGCTGTAAGCTTTATAGTAGAAGCTAAAGAGTTATTGAATGTTCTATTAGGTACCTTCCAGATCACCAAGAAGGGAAAACAGATCTAGACTAACAACAAAACTTTTGAAGGAATGGGTGGTTGCCTTTCTTTCATTCCCATCCAATACTCTCCAGAATTCAAGCATAACGTCATTGGTGGTTAGATAATATAAAGTATCCTATCAATCATGGTAGAGATGGAAGACCTCAATCCCTTTTTAGGACATCTAGATAAAGAAGAGCAATGGCTTAATGAGCAGGATTGTTTTGTGTTGTTTTGTTTTTTCCTGTATGTACAACCTTGTAGAATACTTTGGTGTACTCTTCAAAATACCTGGGAAGATCTCATACATTTAGTCACACAATAGTATATATTATATGCCAGGTACTATGCTAATTATTGAGAGTTTGAGTGAGAAGGAGAGCTGAGAAGCTTATATCCTAGAAGACTGAGTGGACACAGGTCACTCGGGACACTGAGATATTTGCCATGGTTAGAGAAGTTTCATGACACTGAAAAAGTGCTTTATTCAGACTTGCAGGGAAAACTTATTGGACAGAGCCATGTAAATGAAGACATGAAGAAAGAATAGCATTATCCAAGTAACTGAGGGTGAGGTGGGTGGAAATATAACTGCAGACAAAAAACCTGAATATAAGAGAGACCTGCATAGTTTGAGACTAGAGGAAAGGCCTAGACCCTTGAGACCAATGTCTATCAACCTAAGCCCTGGCTACCTCTCTGGATGAATTGCAGAGCTTCTCTTGCCTTATTTCCTCATTTTCAAATAGCGTTGTTAGGAAAATGAAATGGCATTACATGTAACCTACCAAATACAGCACAGTAGTTTTCTCATAATGGTTAAATTTTTCCTGCCTTTACTTTTCCCCTCCACATTCCCCTATTTTCATGGCTTTTATCACATTTATTTATTATTAACATTGGCACAACTCAAAAAACAAGGAAAGGAAGAGGTGCTTTATTTTTTCTGTCTCTTCTATCAACCAAATGCTGTTGACATTGGATTGGTAGGCACTGTGCCTAGCTGATTCTCTTTGTGTCCATTCCACCCATCCCCATTACTTTGAACCCTATTATGTGCTCCCTATACATGGTAGGTAGTAAATAAATGAATAGATATGTTACTCTATCTTCCCTCTATCTTATGGATTATTTTGCCTGCCCCAACATTTTCCATTCAGTATTTTCTATGCCCTTCTGTAGTTCCATGACATTATCAATCCTTTTTTCTAAATGTATAATTTAGTTTTCAGGTCCATTCTACCTAGGGATAGAGGGCAAAGGATTTGAGAAATTGAGGTTAGCAGTATTTTTCTTTTGTTTATATCAGAGTTTCTCAGCCTAGGCACAATTAACAATTTTAACAGATAATTCTGTGTCGTGAGGGGCTGTCCAGTGCCTTATAGGTTGCTTAGCAACATCCCTGGCCTCTATCCCCTGCATGCCTGTGTTACTTCATTCCCAGTCACGTTAAGGAAAAACGCCTCCAGATACAGCAAAGTGTGTTTGTGTGTGCCCTAGGAGGCAAACCCTTTATCTATTGAGAAATGAACCTATACTATAGACAGATTCAATTCAAAAGAACTTTTATCATGGAAGAAACTGTCTTCTTTTTTAATTAACACGGATTAGGTAAATTTTGAAGTTTGAAGAGAACAAAAATTAAGCTGAAGGTATTTAATGTTACAACAATTACAACATTCTGCCAACATAACCAATTCCCTACCCACATCTGTCAAAACAGGAGCATATTGACTGAATTGGTGGGTCACCTAAGTAAAAAAGTTAGGTTTTCTGATTTAGAGTACTGAAATCTCAAGATCAAGAGATAAGGTATCTTTGAGATAAGATCATCTCAGGAGATAAGGAGCGTGAAGGGATAGAAAATTCCTTGCCTCTTAGTTTGCTATGATCAGGTTAATATTGAAGAATAGCTTGAGTTTTCAGTTCATCTTGCCTCAGACAGCCTGAAGATCAGGAATAATCACTGACAGCTGGGTCGATATTGACAAGAAAATTATACTGGAAGCTTGAAGCCGTCTATATATTTTACCCTCGAACTCAGAAAATACTTAATTTCTTTCCTCGGATGCCTGGAAAGATGACTATAGGGCAAATTGCCAGCACTGAAGTGAAAATGTTGTGTGCTCTTCAGATGTTAATTGGTTTACTTCTCAGAATTTCACAAATCAAATTTACCATTGAATGTATTCACTACTAAATATAATTCTAAACAGTTCTAGAGTGGGTATTCAAATTGAAGTTAGCATATATATGATCCCTCTGTTAGTAACCTGTTTCTTCTAATAGATGTTGAGTCCCAGGTACACTGTACTTTGTTTCAATGTCGTAGAGGATTTAACTCATCTCTTTGGAACTCTGTGTGTGGGTGCGTGTACAGCCGTGTGCTTGAGTGTGATAAGCAGTGTTTTATATACAGTGACACAGTGATTTTTATTCCTTTTTTGTTTTTTTGTCTTTTAATAACTACAGAAGACCTCTTTAGGCAACTGCCGTTTAGTGCTGAGACTGTTAAGGCCAGCCACACATGTATTTCTGTCTCTTAACTCTACAGAGTTCCTTAAACTAATACTGCTTTAACCTTTCCTGGTTTTTGTTTTGTTGTTGTTGTGTTGTGTTGTGTTGTTTGTTTTCCTTTTTTTTTTTTTGCTGCCCCAAATGGACCTTCAAGTAGTTTTATTTTAGAAAATAATCAGGTTTCTATGTACTCTAAATATTTTAAACGAGCAATTCTTCCTTTCCACTAGTATCTTTGTGCAGTCTAAAACTGTTTTCTACATTTGAAGACTCTGCACTGAAAGATTTTTCTAGTTAAAGTAGAAGAATGTTCAGCAAAATTCTCTTTAGCCATTTTTGAAGGTTGCATGGAAACCCTTGAGCAGTGAAGTGAAACTTTATTCAACAATATTTTCTTTTACAGTGCCTGGGTGGCTCAGTCCATTAAGCATCTGCCTTCAGCTCAGGTCATGATCCCTAGGGTCCTGGGATGGAGTCCCACATCGGGCTCCCTACTCAGCAAGAAGTCTGATTCTCCCTCTCCCTCTGCCCTTCCCCCCCAATCTCTCTCTCTCCCAAATAAATAAGATCTTTAAAAAAAACAAAAAAACAAAAAAACAACCCACAATGTTTTCTTTTTAATTCATTCTATATTGGAAAGAATAAAGTATTAGGTATCTTACTGCAGAATTTAGACATTCAAAGAAAAATCAAACAAGAACAGTTACTTTGGGATATTCAATCATCTTTTCGATTGACCAAAACAACCAGCACTTGCTGGTCAGCTATTCCAACACTAGCCTATATTATCAACCTGACTCCCTAACTATTGATTTTTCTATATTTACTATTGTGCCTATCTCCAACTAGAAGTAATCCCTACTTCCCTAGTTCTCTGCTCTTGTTTGTTGGACTTGGGTTTGAGTCCAAGCTCACTGAGCTCAGTTGTATTATCTCTGCCTCAGCACTGTCATCCTTTGTGAACAGAATATATCTACCTAAAGGGTTGTTGTGAAAATAAATGGGATGGTTATATTAAGACCCTTGATGATACCTGAAACTTTTGGATCTCATCATCAAGCTTTGGGACCAGAGAGACTGGCTGGAGGGCTTTATACAACACGTAGATGGGTTGTAGTGAAGGCTTTTCTTTCACTGTTGCTCCTGTATCTCATTCTGTAAGAATACAGAGCACCGACACTGGACTCTCACAGGGGCCACGCAGCCTATTCTAGCCAATGAGATGTTGGCAAAAGTACAAAAGTAGAAACTTGAAATATGCCTGAATGATTGGGTTTGCATGCTCTTACACCTCTGTATTCACCATATGAACATGTCTGGACTAACCTGCCAGAGAAACGGAAAATCATGAGAGCAGAGTCAAGTCACCCCAAACACTCCCTGGACTTGTGAGCCCCATCCAACAACCATTGGCCCACCACCCACTCCACGGACTTCACAGTGTCCTTTAACAAAGATCATTTGCAAGTCCTTCAACATGTCTGGAGTTGAGAGTGTAGACAAATTAATATAAAGTAAATAATGCCGAATAGCTCTATATTTGACATTCTATACATATGGGTTTAATATCCACTTGTATTGCATATATATTCACATATATTGGAAACTTACTTAGATCCTGCTCCTCCAGTTTGCCCCTCCACCACCTGCATTTCTCCTCACTTCTCTTCCCATTTTGATCCAATCTCTCATTTCTCTCAGTAGTCTGCAAAAGGGCCTAAATTGGGATGCTTTCCAAAAGCTTGGTAAGCACTGACTGACCTGACCCTGAAGAAATTGTTTTAGAGGTTTTCCCCTACCATTTTTGCTTGTATCTATTTGCTTTATTCACAGTTTATATTTGGCCAATGCTTGGTTATAGCAGTGATCCAAATGGCGAAATTGGTTTCTTCTGTTGAGAAATTAATATTCCCACCTTTCTAGGATTTAGGGAGGAAAGTTCCAACACATAATTTTCCCTTCCACAGAGGACTTTAATTCAGAAGTTCTGGGTATAGAATTGATATATGACCTAAATTAAGTAACTTTTTTTTTAAGATTTTATTTATTTATGTGACAGAGAGACAGCCAGCGAGAGAGGGAACACAGCAGGGGAGTGGGAGAGGAAGAAGCAGGCTCCCAGTGGAGTAGCCCGATGTGGGACTCGATCCCGGAACGCCAGGATCACGCCCTGAGCCGAAGGCAGATGCTTAAGGACTGAGCTACCCAGGCGCCCCTAAATTAAGTAACTTTCATGAAGAAAAAAATGAGGCTTTTGTTGGTGGCATTTCAGATTTTGAGTATCACCGTTGAGCCCCTTATAGTATATCTCTGCTTAAATCGTGCACTAAATGTCTTTATGTTCCTGCTGTTGAGCAGGGAGCTTTGCACCCATGTGTGTAAATGCCCCCTCCCCCCCCACACACACACCCCAAGAGTCAAAGTCTTGTCCTTCAAAGTGCTTATACAGTACACAGGAGAAAAAGGCCCATAGGTTTATTTTTGAAGCTTCCCTTTTGCTGATAAGCATCTACACACAAATTCAATTATTTTCTACTGTTTGATAGACACATTTCCTTATTCTAAGGGAACAATTAGAAATTATTATTTTTTAACATAAGTAGAATAGGCTTTAAGGAAAAAAAATTCTAGTATTTGACACTCAAAAAATAGAGGAAAGGATCTGAAGAGGAGGTTAACCAGAAGAACAAGAAGTATAGAAGATGTCTGGCAATCAGAGGACACTAAATGTGCCACAGTGTTACAGATACTTTCTGGTTTTTACTCTCAAAGCTACCTAGTTAAATTACTGAAATGTAAAGCAAGGACTCAGACCTGTCTGAAAAAGCCAGCAAAATGTTCTCTAAGTAAGAAACGGCCAAGGTGAGATTATAAATACCTTTGTTAACACCTAGGAAAGATCTAAGGTGGTTGTTAGAAGATGGGGGAGCAAGGGTGAAGTATCCTCCCGACTGAGAAGCACTTTGAGATGGAAAAACAAAGCAAGCTTCTCCATACATTCTACAGAGTTTTATTCAGAGTAACTTACTGACGGAGCAGGGTGGGTGGAGGAAATCAGAAACACAAAACAATCCAGGCAGTTCGCAGCTATTTTCCACAAAGTCTGGACCTTAACCCACAGCTTTTTTTTTTTTTTCTAAGATTTTATTTATCTATTTGAGAGAGAGAAAGAGAGAGAGAACGAGCCAGGAGAGGGGCAGAGAAGCAGACTCTCCACTGAGCAGGGAGACAGATGCGGGACTCCATCCCAGACTCTGGGATCATGACCTGAGCCGAAGGCAGACACTTAACCGACTGAGCTGCCTAGGCACCCAACCCACAGCTTTTATAAAGGGATCATTGTGGTGAGGTCAGAGGGTAGTTATCTAAAGTGGAGGCTTCTGCGCACTAGTCACCTCTCCTAGTTCCCTAAAATAGTGCCACCTGTGCACCAGTTGTATCTATTAGTTACCTGACGTGGTTATATCTACTAGTTTATCTAAACTCGCACCTTCTGTGCACCAGTTTAGGGACGATCAGAACAAACCATCCCGAATTCTGTTCAGGGCATATATCAGCCTCCTAGGGGCTGGAACAGGTAGCCTCAAGGGAGGTCTTTGTGTGGGCATGAACAAGGGGGAGGGCCAAAGATGGAGTCAGTGCTGTTAGCACTCCTAATAGTGGTACGTCATGGAACCCTTCATACAGACAAAAAACCTGAAGACTTTTTTCACCTAAATTTGTTACATTTTTAGAAAAAGTTGCCACATTACTTAAAAACAAACAAACAAAAAACCCAACAACGTTACACTTTTAGAGAAGTTTCAGAATGGCAGCAAAATTGAGGAGAGGGCACAGCGATTTCCCATATACCCACTGACCCCACGTATGCACAGCCTCCTCCATTATCAACCTCCCCCACCAGGGTGGCATATTTGTTCTATTGATGAAACAACATTGACAGGTCATAATCACCCAAAGTCCAACCTCAGAGAATTTTAAAAGCATTTGGCACAGATCCCCTCCGTTACATGGTAGGGCTTCTAAGGGAATTTTTCCCTCAACAGCCTCACAAGGAGCTTATGGCTATGTTACCTACACAACAAAGGGATTTTGTAGGTTTGATTAAGTTATAGATCTTGAGATGGGGAGATCATCCTGTATTATTTGGGTGAGCCCAATGAAATCATAAGAGTTCTTATAAGGGAAAAAGAAGGCAGGGGAGTCAGAGAGAGATAGCAAAGGAAGCAAAGGTTGCCTGGATCTGGGGCTAAAAGCAAAAGACCGTAGGCAGCCTCTAGAAAAGGCAAAGC
Organism: Ursus arctos; assembly: GCF_023065955.2. Taxonomy (NCBI): domain Eukaryota; kingdom Metazoa; phylum Chordata; class Mammalia; order Carnivora; family Ursidae; genus Ursus; species Ursus arctos. The sequence goes on from NW_026622852.1 coordinate 4,862,146, forward strand.
AGTGGATGGTCCCCTAGAGCCTCCAGAAGGAGCACAGCTCTGCCAAACCATTTTATATCGCTGACCTTCCCAGTTACAAGATAATATCTTTGTATTGTTTTAAGCCACTACGTTTGCAGCTAATTTGTTTTAGCTGCAACAGGAAATAACTTGCACTGCACAAGAGAAAAGCCTACCTCAGATATCTATGGATTTGATTTTTGTCTAATGGAGTGGATTACAATGATTTCAAGTTGAAATTAAAAGGACATATTGCAAAATGAAAAGAGGCCTTTGGACTTCTAATCTACCATAGGCAGGAAACAGGCTGAAAAATTTCCTCACTTATACACACCAGCCACTTCTTATGGAAAAATAATGATGCCCAAGGGATGTAGGCAAGAGATGCCAGAGGACAACTCCAGAGATCAAGATTGAGCACTAATCAAGGAATTGACAAAATGCACCCAGCTGGATGTCAGAAATGCTATGCAGCAGTGACTGCTGTGAGTATCCAGTTTGCTCTGAATCAGAATGTCTGTATAGATTTTCTTAGGTCTCCTTAATTCACAGGTGTTCCATGGAGCTGTATCTTAGGAATTGCATGCAAATAGCTTTATCCACACATGGACATGATTTAAATAAAAGATCTTAGTGCTCGAGACTGAGACTCTTACCATAAAAAATGGGATGGGGGAAAAGAGTCCTGGAGAAGGCCATGTACTTTGCCCATGGGAGGGATATAAATTGTGACCAGAGGGTGTATTTTCCAAAATGGTTGCAACAGTGTCTCCTGTCACAGAAACGATTTTCCAATGTGACCTTGACAGCTTTCCCATTGAAAAGAGGGGTCTATCTTCCCTGCCTTCTGGGCAGGCTTGTGGCTATCTTTTACCAGTTGAATGAGGAAGAAGTGACAGCATGATTTTGATGCTTGTTTAAAAAATGGGATGCAGCCTCCACTTTGTTTGCTGGAACATTTGCTGGAACCTGAGTCACTATATACGTTGTCCAGTGGTCCTGAGGCTGCATGCTCTGAGGATGCCCAGATTAGCCCATGTGGGTTCCCACCTGGAAACTCCTGTAGACTACATCAACAAAGGCAGGCCTGCCTACGACCCAGCTGCCCCTGCTCATGCTTTCCGACTTGCATTCCTACCGCTATCCCCAAACACATCCCGAATTCCTGACCCACAAAAACCATGAGACATAATAAAATTATGGAGAGATATACTATGCTACAATAGATAACCAAAGAAGCCCCTTCTCCTTCACACTCAAAACAAGAAAACACAAGTTTTAGTTACTTCAATTGCACACATTGGTGGTGACTTACTTCTTCTCATAGTGTCACCTGTACTAGAAAGCCATCCCTGAACATCACAGCAGAGCTGATTGTTCACTCACCTCTTTTCCCCACCAAACCATGACATGTGCTAACCATATAGGGTATTATTGACATACCTCTCAGTTTTTCCCACTGAGACACAAAATCCTCAAGGGAAAAGGCCCTAAGTCATTCAAGTTTATGTCTCCTAAAATGAAAAGCACAAGGGATACGCGTAATTGGTGTCAAATGTAAGTTGATTGAATGAATGAATGAATGAATGAATGAATGACATTTGTTAGAAAAGTCTTTTTGCTGCTGTTGTTGTGGGGGGAAAAAGGCTTTGTTACCTTTAAGGGGATCCCACACCCTTACAACACAAATAGAAGAAGAGGATTTGTTTGTTTTAGCACTACTGGACCTTTAGGATGACCCTTAGTTCTGCAGAATGGAGAATGTGGCTCCTTGACAATTGATCAAGTCATTCCTGAGAGGGTGAAATACATATGAGAAAGCAAAATATCATTTGTTAATACTTGTGTATGACCACACACTTAAAAGGAGCAAGAAGCTGATCTAATGGTAAACCCTGTAGTCTAGGGGCAGAAAAAGTTTAAATGTTCACCTTCATGTGGGACCAAGTTTGGGCCTTTGAGTTAGAATATTAATGATCACTAAGTACCCAGGTGTACTCAGCCACACCTGGAAACCCAGCTAGTGGTATGCTGGGTAGTACTAAAATAGTTTCTGGAGAGAAACCCAGCTTCTACCTCCTTAAAATATTTCCTAGGAAGTAGAAAAATGAGAGAAGGACAAATGCTCTTTGCAGGAGTAGTAGGGGTATATAGAGGGGATAATACTTTTGAAATGACCCTAAGTATAGTCATTAAGTCAACAATTTTATGGAACATCTCATTGTCTGAGAAAGTGTGAGTACAGGGGAAAATATGACAGATGTGTCCCAGGATTCATGAGGCTGAATTCTAATGGAGGGAGACAAATTCAGAAGAAACTAACAAAATAGGATAAATTCAGAAAACATATGTGTTGAGAAGGAAAATGACACCTGGCAAAGGGAGAGACAATGGCCAGGGAGGGGAAACCAGTACCTTAGTTAGCATGGTTAGTGGGGGTGGGAGCAAGCACTGGTGTTTGCCACCCAAAGGTCATTCCCTTCCTTCAGTCCTAAGAGAAGAACCCACCTCTCACCTGTCACTTACTTTTCCATCCCCTACATAACAAGAGGTGCAGAGTATGGAACATAATTCTGAGCTGTTATGGAGGAATCCATTAAGGCAGTAGAGGTGAAGATTGATGCCTCCAAGAAAGATCCTCCTCCTTGAGGAAGAGAGCCTCAAAGGACAGTCCCTTCCTCACACTGAACTTCACTCTGACTACTGCCCGGTGACGACAAGTTCTGCAGAGCTACTGCAGTCCTCTTGTGATATGATGAGGAAGGCAATGGAAACTGTAGAAAAGTTGACCTTGATTTCATTGAGCCAGAACCAGACCTTGGATCACCTATTTCAGTACTTCTAATGTATGAGAAAACTAACACGAAAAGTTTAAGCCAAAATAATACTTACAACCCGAAACATGCTAATGTGTAATTTTCCTGGGGCTTCCACGGCAAAGTATCACAAACTGAGTAGTTTCAACAACATAAATGTATTGTCTCACAATTCTGAAGCCTAGAAATTGGAAATCAAGGTGTCCTGAAGATTGGCTCCTTCTGAGGGAAGGATCTACTCCAGGCCTCTCTTGGCTTAAAGATGGCCATTTTCTGTTTCTCACATCTTCCTTCTATGTGTGTCTCTGTGTCTACATCTTCCTTTTTTTATAAGAACACATGGACAAGGGGCCACTCCTAGTGACCTTCTTTTAACTTGATTACCTCATTAAAGTCCCTGTCTCAAAAGGTCACATTCTGAGGTACTAGAAATTAAGACTTCAACATATGAATTTTGAAAAGACACAATTCAACTCATAAAATAAATACATAAGTTCTTAATGAGGAGGTAACTCCTGAATGAGACATGAGGAGTAAAGAAGCGGGTTTTTGACACAGATTTGGGTGAAGAATGTTGTAAGGCTGAGAACTACAAATGCCAAGGCTCTGAATTTGTGATTTATCAGAATTCAGGTGCACGCGTGTGCTGGTGATTGATTTATTGTCTTTCAGCTTCAAATGCACATTTCACTGCCTATTCTGTGGTAACAGCTGTACTCAATATTTCTCCTTTACCAACTGGCCTGATGCTAATTTTGCTTTGTCAGTAGATGGTGCTAGAGGCACGTGGCAGGAGTCAAGGCTTTTCCTCCTGGTTCCAATGGGCTCTTAACAAATTCCTCCATGTACAGAGTCTCTGTAGGGCCAGGTCCCTGAAGTGTGTGCAGCTTCTGCAGTGACCGTAGCCAGCCACACAAGGCACCCACCTGTGAGTAGTTTCCTAAGGAAACCCAGAGAATGCATTACAAGCAAGTCTGGATAGCATGGCTGTTTAATCAATCATCCAGTGAACTATGACCACACCCTTTCAATGAGGCCTGGACCTTTTTTTCTTATTTTTTTCTTTCTTTAATTTAATTTAATTTCTTTTTCATTAATTTCGAGGCCTGGATCTTAATCCTAAGGACATTCTTCTTTCAGACTAATTCTTTTCTTGGGTGTTCTATGCTAGCTCTAAGGGTTGTGACTATACCTTACATATTCCTGAATTCTTTCCATAGCTGTTAACTCTTTATTAGGCAATCACCATTACTACAATACCCTGTTATAATTAGCAATTCTTTTTTAAGATTTTATTTATTTATTTGGCACAGAGAGAGAGAGAGCGCGCGTGTGCATGCAAGCACGAGCAGGGGGAGCAGTAGGCGGGGGGAAACAGACTCCCTGCTGAACAAGGAGCCCAATGTGGGGCTCAATCCCAGGACCCTGGGATCATGACTCGAGCCAAAGGCAGCTGCTTAACCAACTGAGCCACCCAGGTGCCCCAAAATTCTTTATATGAGGGGTGTCTGTGTAGTCTGACCCTTGTTTCAGCTCAGGTCATTATATCAAGGTCCTGAGATTGAGTCCTGCCACACTCAGTGCAGACTCTGTTTAGAGTTTCTCTCTCCCTTTCCCTCTGCCCCTTCCCCCTGTGGCGTGTGCTCTCTCTGTCTCAAATAAATAAATAAATAAATCTTTAAACAAATAATTCTTTATATTAAATTGTTCCTGTTCTAATGACTGTGTGATTTCTGTCCCTTTATGGGGCCCTGACTTATTTATTATGCCAGAAGTCATTCACAATATCATCAGGGAGAGTGGAAAAGCAGGCTCTACGATCGGACTCAAGGAACGACTTTCAGTATAAGGCTGTGAACTAGCCCACAGAATGCTACTATCTCTGCCAAAAATAAGAGAAATCAGGAAGCTACTGATGCCTTTTCCAGGAACACTTCTATTTAGCTTCAATCCAAGGAGGGAGAAGCAGGTAATGAGTTCAAAAATATACTGTGTCTTCTAGGTTACCATACAAAACACCATACCCTTCAAGCACTGCTGGTTCTCTTCTCTCTTGTTCCAGTTAATATCAAATTTCCACTTTACATGAGAGAATCAGAGTAGCTGAATCTAAATTACACTGAAACTGTGGGCATCATTATCTATATTCCAGAAAGTGAAAAGTAGAAAGGAAACAAACAAACAAAAAAAGGTAAAATGGAAACACTAATTGATTTTAGGTTTTCCTAAAAACTCCCATGGCAACCAATGACTTTACTTTTATCTAATCAACTAGATTAGATGGTCATGTGGCCATGTCTTACGCAACTATTGGAAAATGGCTAGGAAAAAGGGAAGTGTGGAAGGGAGTAGAGTCAGTCAACCAACAGTATATGCCCACTTATGTGTGTATGTCTTGCTCTCTTCTCCAAAACAACCCTAACTGACCTTTCCCAGTGGTGTGAAGATACGAATGACAGGAGGTTTGTATAAAATAAGTCATAAACTCTCTGTAATGTTAGATTTTTGGATCTTTAAAAATTAAAGAACAACAAAGAGACAATATTTAGATTTAAAGTAATAAATGCCATCAGGAAAACATTTAACTTTTTAAGCACAGGCTTATTATCCTGTAAAGATGGTGAGCAATTAATATTTGGCATATAGAGAAATCCTTTACACACAGCTTATTGTTTCTTCTTTCATATGAAAGCTGTATATTTATTTTACATGTTTTCACTTATTTGAATATATATTATATATGAACTTATTTTCTTGACAAAACATTCAGATTAACCTATTTTTGAAAGCAGATACAGATCTATCCCATTTAACCAATTAGATATTGTTGATCCTTTAGAGAAAGATGATTTTCTTTTGAGACTTTTAAACCATTTGATCACCGACCAAATATACAATATTTAATATTTGTAACTTAAGAAAATAAATGAGATTTTTCAAGAAACATGACAGGATGTTGTGTCACTGGCACACAAAACTCACACAAAGGGCTAAGCAGGAACTACATAAGACTAGAGTTCAGAGATTTTTATGTCATAATATGTAATTTTTCATCAATGTATGTTATACGTAATTCCAGCTCTTTTTTACCAGATAGAATTTAATGAGCTTGTAAATTTGTTTAAAAATTGAAAGATTTACCTCACAGTTTTATTACTACCGTCTTCCTAAATTGAACATAGAAAACAGAAATGATGTCTCCATTCAGATAAAATAGGTTGAGAGGGGACTAAGCCGAAATTCACTTTTGACTGCTTCTATTGACACATTTATTTATTCATGTAAGAGCATTTACTGAGTGACTACCATGTGCCACACCCTATAAATAACAAGTAAATAAGTAAAATATATTTTAGGTCGCTGATAAGCTCTATGAAGAAAAATGAATCAGCAAAAGGGACATGGAGAAAGGGAAATGAGAGGAATGGTTATTTAAATAGTGATGCAAAGCCTCCTTGAGATGACCTTTGACCTAACAGAGGTAAAGGAGCAGACCATATTGGCATTTGGAAGAAAAACAACCTATGCCTAGTAAGGAAAGGACATTGGCAGCCAGAAAATGTAAAAATCCAAGGGTGTGTGTGCGTGTGTGTGTGTGTGTGTGTGTGTGTGTGTGTGTGTGTGCAGTTGCTCTGCTCAGGAACAGTAAGCAAGCACATGGAGCTGGAGGGTAAGTAGATAGAGGAAGTCAAAATTCTAACTGGAAGTCAAAGCATCCAGAACACTGTGGGCACTTGTAGTGATTTTGGCTTTTACTCTGAGTGACACAGAAAGATCCTGAAACATTCTGAACATAGTTGTGATGATTCCACTGTCTGCTGGTCAGACAGAGACTTGGGTGGGGTAGCAAGAACGAGTGATGAGGTACATTAGTTAGCAGGCCATTATCATAACCAGGCTAAAGATAATAGTGGTTTGTCCATAGAAATAGTAACAGAGGTATTGGAAAATGGTATAATATTGGATATAATTTGAAGGTAATGTTAATAAGATTTCATATGGTATTAATCTGGGTACATAGGAGATAAAAGGAGTCAAGGATAAATCACTCCAAATTTTTCAGTCAGAGCAAATAGAAGGATAGATTCATCATTGCTTATATTGGGATAAATTGGATAAGGGTGTTAAATCAGAAATTCAGTTGTGGACATGATAAATTTAAAGTGCTCATCAAACACCCAAGTAGATGTGTTGAGTAGGCAATTGGAGGTAAGAGCATGAAGTTCAGCAGACAAGTTCAAGATAGGGATAGGCATTTGGGAAATATCAGCATACAGATGATATTTGGAGCTATGTGACTAGATGAGTCCCTGCAGCTAATGTTGATAATGCCTGGGTTGTGTCAGTCATTCTGTGAGGTCTTTCCACATGTAATGCTCACACCAATATTGTAATGAAACAGAGCCTGAGAGAGATTAAATAAATTCCCACAGTCATACAACTGGAAAATGGAAGATACAATATTCAATCCAAGGTGTACCTGAAAGGAAAATCTATTCTTCCGTGAAAGTAGACACATTGCATTCCTTGCTTTAAATGCATTGAATGTTATTTCCTACCTGGCTGTAGAAAGGTCACTAATGTTTAGATCTAAAAATTACCAAGTCATTGTTGATTTCCCTACTGTTAAAGAAACAACAGATCCAAAATGGAGTCACTTGTGCTAAGCCACACAGCAGCAAATCAAAAATTAATAGCAACCTCACTGCCGTTTTAGCCTCGCCCAGGAATGTGACCTTTAACCAGTCAGTCTGGAATTTCCTGCCCAGCATTAGTCTGGTAATCAGCCTAATCAGCCCCTGCTTTCCCTGGAAAGGGAAGGTGGCCTTGTTGGAAACAATCTTTTCTTTTCTTTTTGACTTCTTTGTCTCTCCCCCTACTCCCTTTCTCTCCTTAGAAACCTTCCATTTTATGCAGTTCCTCAGAGCCCATTTTCATTTGCTAGATGGGATGCTGCCCAATTCATGAATAATTGAATAAAGCCATTTAAATCTTCAAATTTACTTGGTTGAATTTTTTTTTTTAACACTATCTTCTGCTATTTCCACTCAGCGAACTTTCCTCACATTTCAGGAAACGTTAGCATCCTATCCTGATTTCCTCCAAATCTAGTATCTTTGTTGAGAGATAATTTGAAATTATTATGTATTACTTCACTAGGGTACTCTAGATATAAATCTCAATGCATAGGCAGCATTTTTGGAAATTTATTATAGTGAATAGCAATTTAAAACAGACCTAAGCTCATTGCAATGCACAATTTCAGTTCTTTTTTAGAGTTTGTGCATAGTATTAAAGATTGGAGGCAACAAAGAGGTTTATTCCTATGTATGTATTACTTGTGTCTGTTGTATATATAAACATAAATGTGGATGTATGTTTTCTTAATAAATGCACTTATGAAATCTATTGCTACTTTGAAATTTTATCACTGCTCTAAGTCTATAAGCTTTCAAGAATCTTACAATTCCTGGTACATGTAATAACAAAATTATCTTGGCAATAAAAAGTCATAAAAAATGATCATAAGCTTGTAGAAATTTAATTTTATAGGAATAAATGGAAATATTATGAAAATGTCGATTGGTAATGAATCTCTGGTTTTAAGTGTGATTTTAAATACAAACTTGCTTCAAAAGTCACATCTAATCATTTTATTCTTCTCTATTTCAATGAAGAAAAGAAATTGTACAGCACTGTAATTAAATCTCCCAAACTGTAGTTGTTTAGTACATGTTAATATTATGTTTTGCCATGGAAATGTGTTCTTAGTCAAAGTTCTCCAATGTCAAACCTTCTAAAGGAAAGTTGAATAAATGAGAAAAAGTTATAGAATAACTAAGGCTTCAAAGTCACCATTAAAGATAATATAAAATAAGCTTGTCTTCATAAAAAGAATCGTAATTTAAGTTCTAATAGTCCATATTTCTATTTTTTACATTGTGGTCATAGAAGCGTTGACAAAGACATAAAATAATTCATTTGTTTGAGATTTTATTTATTTGAGAGAGAGCATGGCAGAAGAAGACGTGGCATGGCAGAAGGAGAGGAAGAAGCACGTGGGGCTTGATCCCAGGAACCTGGGATCATGAACTGAGCTGAAGGCAAGACACTTAAACAACTGAGCCACCCAGGCAGCCCCACCTTTTTTTTTTTTTTTTTAAGATTTTATTTACTTATTTGAGAGTTGGGTTTTTTTTTTCCTCGAACACAAAAATAATTCTTAAAAACTTGGTGATTCAGAAAATAACCCAGTGAAATAACATAATATGAAGCATAGTTGTAAATTAGAGTCGCCTACCTAATATCCTTACCAATCTCCAATTTCGTTAAGGCTAATAGTGTACTTTTCTCAGTATGTTCAGATTCTCACACTTCTTTGCAAATGCAAGATGTGCCACAGTTTTAGCCAGTGAGATGCAAAGAGAAGTTGAGTGGGGGTTCCTTTAAGACGTATTAAAGATAGAAAACATAACTAAAACATGCCTTCAAACATGTTACTTTGTTCATTCCTTTCTCTCTCTGTGGAATGAAGACACAAGCTGAAGGAGAGGCAGTAATCTTGCAACGGTGAGGCAAGGGACATGAGAACAAAAGCCACTGGCTAAGAATACATGAGTTAACAGGGCAAAAACAGCCTGGTCTTTGACGTTGTTATGGATCTGCCATATCAGCCCAAGACTACTTATCTCCAGACTTTCTGACTTGCACACATTTCCATGGCAAAACATAATATTAACCTGTACTAAACAACTATAGTTGGGGAGATTTAATTACAGTGGTGTACAATTTCTTTTCTTCATTGAAATAGTGAAGAATTTACAACTATGCTTCATATTATGTTATTTCACTGGGTCATTTTCTGAATCACCAAGTTTTTAAAAATAAAACCTTTGGGGTTGTTTTGATCATTATCAGTTTGCTTTATTATTAATATTTGTACACTGTTACCTGACACAGTATACATAAGAAAAAAAATTTCCTACAATCCTGCAAGATAATTAAACAAAGGAATTTTAACATGATTTATATTCTCTATATCAAACCTCCCTGAGGACACATGTCTTTGCCTAGCCTCAGTATACAGTAGTTCTTTAATTGTTTGGGGACAAAAGTGATAAATGGATAAATTAATGAATAGTTGTTAATGTCAGAACATAAGGTTTCTTAGGAAAACTATTTAAATGTCAGAAAAATTACTCTGAAATTTTTCTAATATATAGAATTATTTTTGCTCTTAGTAATGAGATATGTCAAGTTCCTAAAATATCTATAAGAAAAAATTAAATTTATATATAACCAATTCACTGCTTAGCTATTTCTCTTAATGTAAGCTGTTATGTAATTACTCAAGACAGTTGAAAAATGTATGACTGCATTACATTGTAGAGAACTTTTAATGATTACCTATAAATAAAACAAAACAATCAAAAGTAAACTGCCATGAGTTGTTTTAGCAGATGATTTGGCAATAGGTTAATAATAATTAAAACAGCAGAAGGGAAATAACATCATTCTGAGCCTTTTCTTCTATCCTCAAGGATGCCTGAGGATTTGGAATTTGGTGAATCCTACTGCAACATTATCTTAAGGAATTGAAAGGAGTTTACGTTTTCCAGATCCCAAGTAAGTGAAAATCTGGCCAAGGCAGATACCAAGCAGCTAAAATCAAGTCATGGGTTAATGATGTTGATGAGATGCCGCTGCCCCAGAGGAGTGCAGTCATGTTGCCTAAGGAGGCCACCTGGCTAACTGGTCACATACACTTGAGAGGTCCTCTGAACTTACCTGCACACATTCAGCTTAGCTCTTGTGACAACACACATCATAAGTGCAAAATGGCTAAGGCATTGGAAGCTGTTGCTGGAAGGTGTAAGACTTGTGCTATGCTGCTACTGTGTGTGTGATGTTGTTTTTTGTTCTATATCCCGTATGAAAGCTAAGTATACTTGGTGTTAGGTAAAACCTATTGTTCTTTGTGAGTTTGATAGTCTCTCTGAATCCAAGACCACCACTTCTAGTAAAGGAAAGTGGGTGATACAGTTGACTAGTTTCCAATGTGAACTACATAAGTACATATTCCAACATAAAGTACTTAACCCAGGATATTTGCAAAGTATAATAATATACCACCAGTGTAATTAGCTATATAAAACAATGTCTTTCATATGACAATGTATTTTGTACTCTTCCTCAAAAAATACATAGCCTTGCCTCTGGAGCTCTATCTTGCCACCATGACTATTTCAATAATTTCTCCTAAATCCTGGGGTGGAGACCCAATATATGGAGAAAAGTGAAAGAGGGACAGAGTGTCAGGGAACACCATCCTCCCTCAGAATTTACCTCTATCTGCTCCTGCTTTCTCAAGAATCTCACTCCACTGTTTTCTGATATTTTAAACTCCCCTTTCTCCCTTATCTGGATCCTTCTCAATGACTTTTAAATATGTTCAATTCTCTCACATTAAAAACAACCAAACCTGTAAACTACCAAGACTGAAACAGGAAGAAATTGATTTTTTAAACAGGCCAATTAATTATGAAGAGATTGAAACAGTAATAAACAACCTTCCAAAAAAACAAAACACCAGGCCCAGACGGTTTTCCTGGGGAATTCTACTACACATTCAGAGAAGAAATACCTATTCTACTAAAGCTATTTCAAAAAATAGAAACAGAAGGAAAGCTACCAAACTCATTCTATGAGGCCAATATTACCTTGATCCCCAAACCAAACAAAGACCCCATCAAAAAGGAGAATTACAGACCGATTTCCCTAATGAATATGGATGCCAAAATCCTCAACAAGATCCTGGCTAATAGAATCCAACAGTACATTAAAAGAATTATCCATCATGACCAAGTGGTATTCATCCCTGTGATTCAAGGGTGGTTCAACATTCACAAATCAATCAGTGTCATAGATTATATCCAGAAAGAAAAATTCAAAAATCATATGATCCTCTCAACTGATGCAGAAAACGCATTTGACAAAATACAGCATCCTTTCCTGATTGAAACCCTTCAGAGTGTAGGGATAGAGGGCACATTCCTCAATCTCATAAAAACCATCTATGAAAAGCCTACAGCAAATATCATTCTCAATGGGGAAAAGCTGGAAGCCTTTCCCTTAAGATCAGGAACATGACAAGGATGCCTACTCTCACCACTATTATTCAACATAGTACTAGAAGTCCTTGCAACAACAATCAGACAACAAAAAGGGATAAAAGGTATCCAAATCGGCAAAGAAGAAGTCAAAATGTCTCTCTTCGCAGATGACATGATACTCTATATGGAAAAGGATCCACCCCCAAACTACTAGAAGTTATAGAGCAATTCAGTAATGTGGCGGGATACAAAATCGATGCTCAGAAATCAGTTGCATTTCTATACGTGAATAATGAGACTGAAGAAAGAGAAATTAGGGAATCCATCGATTTACAACAGCACCAAAAACCATACATTACCTTAGAATTAACTTAACCAGAGACGTAAAGGATCTATATTCTAGAAACTACAAATCACTCTTGAAAGACATTGAAGAAGACACAAAAAGATGGAAAAATATTCCATGCTCATGGATCAGAAGAATTAACATAGTTAAAATGTCCATGCTACCCAGAGCAATCTACACTTTCAATGCTATCCCGATCAAAATACCAAGACATTTTGCAAAGAACTTGAACAAATAGTCCTTAAATTTGTATGGAACCAGAAAAGGCCCCGAATCTCCAAGGAACTGTTGAAAAGGAAAAACAAAGCTGGGGGCATCACAATGCCGTATTTCAAGCTGTACTACAAAGCTGTGATCACCAAGACAGCATGGTACTGGCACAAAAATAGACACATAGACCAATGGAACAGAATAGAGAACCCAGAAATGGAACCTCGGCTCTTTGGGCAACTGATCTTTGATAAAGCAGGAAAAAACATCCAGTGGAAAAAAGACAGTCTCTTCAATAAATGGTGCTGGGAAAATTGGACAGCTACATGCAAGAGAATGAAACTTGACCACTCTCTCACACTATACACAAAGATAAACTCCAAATGGATGAAAGACCTCGATGTGAGACAGGAATCCATCAAAATTCTAGAGGAGAACATAGGCAGCAACCACTATGACATCGGCCAAGGCAACCTTTTTCATGACACATCTCCAAAGGCAAGAGAAACAAAAGATAAAATGAACTTGTGGGACTTCATCAAGATAAAAAGCTTCTGCACAGCCAAGGAAACAGTCAAAAAAACTAAGAGGCAGTCCACAGAATGGGAGAATATATTTGCAAATGATACTACAGATAAAAGACTGGTATCCAAGATCTACAAAGAACTTCTCAAACTCAATACACGAGAAACAAATAAACAAATCATAAAATGGGCAGAAGATATGAACAGACACTTTTCCAATGATGACATACAAATGGCTAACAGACACATGAAAAAATGTTCAAAATCATTAGCCATCAGGGAAATTCAAATCAAAACCACACTGAGATATGACCTTACGCCAGTTAGAATGGCAAAAATTGACAAGGCAAGAAACAATTGCTGGAGAGGATGTGGAGAAAGGGGATCCCTCCTACATTGTTGGTGGGAATGCAAGTTGGTACAGCCACTCTGGAAAACAGTGTGGAGGTCCCTTAAAAAGTTAAAAATTGAGCTACCCTATAACCCAGCCATTGCACTACTGGGTGTTTACCCCAAAGATACAGACGTAGTGAAGAGAAGGGCCATATGCACCCCAATGTTCATAGCAGCAATGTCCACAATAGCTAAATCATGGAAGGAACCGAGATGCCCTTCAACAGATGACTGGATTAAGAAGTTGTGGTCCGGGGCACCTGGGTGGCACAGTCGTTAAGCGTCTGCCTTCGGCTCAGAGCGTGATCCCAGCGTTCTGGGATCAAGCCCCACATCAGGATCTTCCACTGGGAGCCTGCTTCTTCCTCTCCCACTCCCCCTGCTTGTGTTCCCTCTCTCGCTGGCTGTCTCTGTCAAATAAATAAATAAAATCTTAAAAAAAAAAAAAGTTGTGGTCCATATATACAATGGAATATTACTCAGCTATCAGAAAGAACGAATTCTCAACATTTGCTGCAACATGGACGGCACTGGAGGAGATAATGCTAAGTGAAATAAGTCAAGCAGAGAAAGACAATTATCATATGATTCCTCTCATCTATGGAACATAAGAACTGGGAAGATCGGTAGGGGAAGAAAGGTATAAAGAAGGGGATAATCAGAAGGGGGAAGGAAGCATGAGAGACTATGGACTCTGAGAAACAAACTGAGGGCTTCAGAGGGGAGTGGGGTGGGGGAATGGGATAGGCTGGTGATGGGTAGTAAGGAGGGCACATATTGCATGGTGCACTGGGTGTTATACACAACTAATGAATCATCGAACTTTACATCAAAAACCAGGATGTACTGTATGGTGACTAACATAATATAATAAAAAAAACATTAAAAAAATTAAAAAATAAAAATAAAAAATAAAAACAACCAAACCAGCTGGATTAGGCAATAGAGCTTCCTTTTCCAGCTACCATCCTGCCTTCTTTTAACATGTTCCCTTTACCTTTTTATTACTTAACATAACCCATCACATCTCTCCACCTCCCAGGTAACACCTATCATCTCTCTCCTCAACTCCTGTAACAGCCTCCTGGCTAGCTTCTCTGCCTCTCCTGTGATTTCCCTCAAATCTATTCTCTACTCTGCCCCAAACACATCTTTTGGGAAAGTAATTCAGATTATGTTAACTGCTAACACTAAAAACCTTTCCATGGCTCCTTTTCCATTTGTGCATTTAGACCAACATTCTTTAAATGCTCCTCGAGGCCCTATGTGATCCTCTCTTGCTCTCTCTCTCCAGCCTTATATCCCTGACTGCCCTTAGCAATTTGAGTTTCAATCAGACACACTTTTTATTTCTACTTTCTTTTACTTATAGTCAATGTATTTCTTCCTGCCACAGTTCTCCTTTTCCTGTTATACTTTCCCTTTTCCTATATTTGTTTAACCAATTTCCACTTGTTCTTTACATCGCAACCCAGCACGATTTTTCCCCATGAGATCCTTCACAGAACCCATTAAATTTCCTCTGTACTCCAATATCACACTGCATACTTTTCTTCCTAAGAGCACTCAATAGTTTTCATTTCATAGATATTTTGGGAATGAATTAAAGAATATCTACCTCTTCTATTAGGCTATAAATACTCTATGAGTTCTTAGACTTAATTTTTGTTCAGTCTTGTAACTTCACTGCCGGTGCCTGGTATGTACATAATAATAAATATTTGTTGACTAAAGATGTCTCTATGCTTTTCTCCAATTTTGCAGTTTCTTTTTGAGGTGTTTTTGTGTTTTCAATTCAAAGGGGGGGGGAAGTGTCAAAGGTGCTGCAATTTTCTCTCAATCATTAATCCCCTTTTTACTTATTTTTCTCTTTAAAACCCTGCAAAGTTGAGTCTCCAGATATGTGATTTTTTGAAAACAAAATATATATTTCTACATTTAAGTCAGATGAAGGAGATGGCCTAAGATGCAATTTATGAGTATTTGTTTCTGTCCCAAAAGATGCATTTGGTCTAAAATTCCAGGTGAAAAAAAAAAAAGATACCAATAAACAGTTGGGATTCCAGATGGTGTGAAAAGTATGTATGGAAAAGGAAGGAGGAATAGGGAAAAAAAGCTTTCCAGTAACAGCCAGTGAGAAGGGGGAAGAATTCCACCAGGACTCCTAAAATGGGAGGGATGGGTGAAGGCATAGCAGACACACCTCAGCCCAGGACCTAATATTTATTTGAACCTATCAGTTGAATGAATGAAATTTTTCATTTTCGCAAATTATAAAATGAAGGACTGGTAGCAGCTAAATTTCAATTTAGCACTCATGACATGTAGTTCCTTAAAATCTCATTGATTTATACACTTGCTCTTCTTTTTTTTACGGTTATGATAAATAACTTAAAAATTGAGTCTATCACAATGGTGATAAATAAGGTCATTTTTCATTTATAATGGAAAGCTTGTCTTTCTTGAGGTTATATGGTGCATAGGTGGAAGCTGAAACTTACTCATAACATGAATGATGGGTAGCTAAAGGATCCGTTTGTCACAGTTTGTCTGGTGCAAACGAGATGGCTGCAAAGCTTAGAGCCCATCCATTTATTTACAGAGACAGATTAATTTTTTCTTCATTTATTTTCTCTTTGGAACCTTAGTTTACAATGAAAGGTCTTAGAGTCTTCCTTAAAACACACATGCACACAGAATGTGACAATTTTCATGATCTCCTGGTCTCAAATATTTCATTAATGAAAAAGATTCAGGGAAGTTTTAAAGACAAAGAACAGAATTGAGGGGGGGGGAAAGATTAAGATTCAGACAGAATGTAAAACTTTGGAAATTATTTTTTTTCAGCTTACAATAATATTTTCAGGTGAGGAAGTCTCCACTGGTGCTATGTTTTAAGCAGCTGAAATAGGAACAGGCCTCTCCTGGTCACTCTTAGATAAAGCTTTGAATTGTATTACTGTTACTACAGGGAAATAGTCTAATGCATTTAGTTTGCTAAACATTTTTTTTAAAAGAAGGAATATCTACAATGATTGGCAACAGGACAACATAATAATTATCAGAACATTTATATTTCTTATATAAAAGAACATCCATTAAAGAATTAGGTCTAAGGAATTCATTTTGCAGAGGACCAGCCTAAGGAGCTAATTGATTTATGGATTACAAAAGAATATCTTAAATGACACATCAGAAAATGTAGTTGCTTTGGGCATGAATTGAAATATTAGCAATTATTATAATTGAATACATTTTCAAATATAAATATAATGCAAATCTGACATCAGTTGCTATTTATTTGGATTATAATGGTAAATACTTTTAATAACACATTAGAAAAATCATTAACTGGGTATCCATTTACTAATTGACAATAATAAAAATTGATGAGTCAACGTGAGCAGATTTATATTTGCAATCTCAAATCTGCCTGTAACTTCTCATAAAATAAGGACTTACAGTGTTTTTCAGTGGGGGCATTTATGGTACTTTACAAAGAAAAAATTTTCCCTCTTTGAGACTGGCTATAATACTGCAAGACTTTTGACATCTTCCTATCTGGGTACTGAAATCTCCCCAGTCATTAAAACAGCAAAAATTTATCTTATACACAAACACACACACACACACACACACACACACACACACACACACACACACACAACTTTCAAATGTCACCAGAGATTGGTGATGGTAAACCTATCTCCTTCAGAATTATTGCTAAAATCTAGATGTAGAGAAATGATCTTCCCAGCAAACAGTCCACAGTCATCTCTAAATTACCAATTTGCTATGTCCAAATGATGGAATTTAAACCAGAGAATATATGGACTAGAGACTCAGTATTATAAACATAAACACAATAAGAGTTTTTAGAAGGGAAATAAGACATTCATTAGTATATTTTAAAAGTAAAAGAGATATTAAGATATTTAAGGGAAAGTTGAACTCTACAATGAATCTTTAAGAAAGCCAAAAAATCTATTTGGAAATTGGAAATTATTTTATACTTGTCATTTTTGGTAATTATTTTATATTTGCCATTTTTATATTTGTCATTATTTTCTATTTGTCATTTTGAGAGATACATATAACTTATTTCAAAATATCAAAGTGGTGTTTTCTGCTTATGTTAAGAATATATATAGTATTTCTAGCAGAAATAAGCACAATTGAAATTATAGGTGTTGATTTACTTATTTATTAAAATTGTCAACCTGAAAAACATCAATATAATGTTATATACGATATTTATTCTGTTATAAATCAGCATATTAAAATAATCAAATATTTAATATTTTATTTTAAATATGGTTTTGTAATGTAAGTAGCATATATTGGACTATTGTTCTAAATCTTAACTGTCTCAATTAAGCATCAGTAAAAGTCTCTTTTCTCTAAAGAGCCTAATAGTATATATTCTAGGCTTTGCAGGTCAAATGGTCTCTGTTGCCACTATTCAGTTCTGCCATGATAGTATAAAAACAACCATTGAGAAAAAATGAACAAGTGGGCACGGCTATGTTTCAATAAAACTTTATTTACAATAACGGGTGGCTTTAGTACACAGGTGTACTTTGCCAAACCCTGGAGTTAATCATAAATAATAAGAATGTTTTCAATAACATTTATCTATGTTATCTAATTATACTATTCTTATCTGAATGGTCAAGAATGCATCTTTTCCATTGTTTTGTGTTTTTTTAAGAAAATGTGTAAAATTTCTACAGTCTCAAATGTCTTTTAAAGATAAGTTAAGTTATATTAATAATAGAGAATGGCACACAAATACACAAGTGTACACCAACATATTTTTTTAAATCAGTAAATGAAAAAAATAAGCATTTCCATTTGGGGCTGATGGCAGTGAATTCCTAATCCAACAGTATCGTTGTATTGGTATTGTATTACAATTGTAATACTGTATTGTTTTACCAATTGTACTGGTATTCTATTACAGCATAGTTAATGAAAAGAACATATTTTTTAACAGTTTTTACATATTTATTTCACAGAGAGAGAGAGAGCATAAGCAGGGGGAGCAGCAGAGAGAGAGGGAGAAGCAGACTCCCAGCTGAGCAAGGAGCCTGATGATGAGGGGCTCAGTCTCAGGACCCTGGAATCATGACCTGAGCTGAAGGCAAATGCTTAACAGACTGAACCATCCAGTTGCTGGAAAGGAACATAGTTTAATGAACTGCTTAGATATATGGTGACGGTGAGGTCTTAATTTAATATTAATTGAATACCAATAAAAGCAGTACTCACATTCCCCCATTTTCAAAAAAAAAAAAAAAAACAGACCCTTGAGGGTATTATATTGGTGTTTTATTTAACAGGGAAAGAACACACAAGGACTACTTTTTGTGACTTCATGTGAATCTCTAGATCATCTGGATTTGAGTTCCATTTCAATTTGAGGAATTCCTAGATCCTAGAGAAGGAAAATCATATCAAGGTTCTTGTGTGTGGTTAGTGCACTGAAGTTCTGGTGGTTTCAAGTGTCATATACTCTATAAGAACTCCAAAATTGGATTGAGATATTTGGCATTGATATACTTAAATTCAAATTCTTAAACCTAGGTTAGAAAACCATGTACTTGAGCGCATTCCACTAGACCAGTTTTCTCAAAGTGTGCCCCTCTGATCTGCTTTACTACAAAGTTAAAGAGACATATCAGCCCCCATTCTAACTTCCTTGGGTTAAAATCTCTATAGATAGTGATGAATTTATATATTCATGGATATATATTCAGGATTTCCTGACATAATCATCCTAAACACATTTCTCTGACTAGCTTCTGGAGGTCAATGTTTTGGGGAAACTTACGATATTGTTAAAGTGTGGACATTACAAAACAATTTCAGGATCTTTCATTGATGTTTTCTGTAGTTATTGGACTGTCAGTGTTCATCCTCCTGGAGTGGTGCTTAAAGCCTAGAGGTCAAGTCACAGAACGAATCATCCTCATTATGGATGAGGTCAAATCTTGACAAATGTATTGCAAAGATGATTCTTCCATTATTGTTTTATTAAAAGATGATGTCACATTGAATAGGATAATGATTTATGATGAATGAAATATATTAAATATTTGAGAATTAAATATTTGAAAATATATTCAATACTTTTTATATTGATAACCACAGCTTCAAGTGCCTCAGACTACTCAAATGAACTCTTAATAAAAGAGACAAGGGATGGGGCACCTGGGTGGCTCAGTGAGTTAAGCATCTGCCTTTGGCTCAGGTCATGATCTGAGGGTCCTGGGATCTAACCCCATGTTAGATTCTCTGCTCAGTGGGGAGTCTGCTTCTCCCTCTCCCTCTGACCCTCCCCTCCACTCGTGTTCTCTCTCTCATAAATTTTTTAAAAATTATGTTTTTAAAAAAAGAAAAAAAGAGAGACAAGGGAAATTTGACTTCTTTCTCAGAAACTCTAATGGTAAGTTCATGAAGTATTTACATGTGAATGCTGTAAGCATTCCAGACCACCATCTTAATCAGATTTAGACTCATTGAGCCTATAATATTTACAGGCACATATTTGTTAAACAATTCAAGACAGATGAACTGAAAGTAGGATATGAAAACTTGTCTTAAAGAGTATAAAGTCTACGATGGTTTAATGATAAAGCACATTAATTGGATTTAATAACCATAATATCTTCACTATTTAAACACCATTTAATACTAGTCAGCCTTACAAAATTTAGGACAATTTAGAGCTTGGGAATGTGCTGACAGTGTCTAGCAAACAAGTGTAGCAATTTTTATGAGAGTAGTAATGTCTTACCATGACATCTAAAGAACTTAAAAATAGGCAAATTTATTATCATGTAAAATACTGGGCAAAAGAACAAATATAAACCACTAGATAGGAAAAAACTATTAGAAAACATGCAGATTTAAATTGCAAGGGAGCATACAGTGAATCATATGCATTCATTCATATGCATGCAATCTGTGCTATGTAAGATATGTAATCAGCGGGAAAAAAATGATTTGATTCAACAAATTGGGTTGCTTCTTTCTCATTTGATGACTTATTTTATGTCACAAAAGGTTAAATAGGTATATACATTTTTAAGTCAAATACATATGTGCATATGTAAAAACCTTTTTTACTGGAAAGTTATATGCTCTACACTCCATCAAAACTCCCTTAAACTATATTGTTTATGGGCAAATTGAGGGCATGATAAATTTTCCTTAGGGAAGAAAACCAGCATAAGACATTCCTAATTCTGGAAAAAAACCCATAGGACATTTTGTCAAAATTAGAGAGAGCTACAGTTTTATTTTCACTGGCAGCCAGTTACAATTCAGATACAAACACATGCTAAGGGATTTTGAAAATATTGCCCTGTGTGTTGTGAAATCCCTATTACGTAAGACATCTGAAAGTATTTCACACTCACTGCAGTGTGATTGGGAAGAAGTTTGTAAATAAAAAAATGGCCATAATTCATGTTTGTATTCCCAAGTACACCTGAATTCATCAAGTTACCTCACTATTCTGAATATATTATCAAAAATAACTTCAAAAGCCAGCATACAAACAAGTAGACAAATGCCTCTAGTCAGGTGACTGAAATTGAATGGTATCTTCCAAATATACCAGTTTATTTCTTTATTTACATATAAAATTATTTCAATACTGTGGTCTCCTTAAGATGAAATTTCTACACTGTGTTGTCTAAGCAACAAGATACTAATATGCAAAACCCCTTTTAGTAAGTGACCTATGAATTGAGTCAAAATTAAATCACTCATAGAAAAAGCAGGTCGCTTAGGAAATGAAAACAATTCCATTTGCTGTATGGGAAATCAAAATCTCTAATTGTTTATACCCCACCTTTTTCTAAAATGATTTAAGAAGTTTACCAAGATACATAAATTAGAATATAATAAGATAACTGTAAATTAAAATTAGATGAGAAAGAGAGGGTTAACAGATACACACACACACATACACACACACACACACACACACACACACAAGCTTAGGGCTATAAAATGGAACCAAGAGTAAGGCTGATGGAAAATAAATATCATAGTACTGTGAAAATTAATAAAAGAAAACTTCACTAAAGTGGACACAGGAGGCTAGAAGGGGAGGCAGGAAGAGGGGGCCAAGTACCACTTAGTGACAATTACAGGAAGAGTTGCTAATTACGAACTCCAACAGAAGAATCCTTAACAGGAAAGAATCATCAGTTACAGACCCCAACAAGGAAAGATATGCACTGCATCTCCTACAAGAAATCAACTACCGCTGCAACTCAGCCAATGAAAAACCATCTTCACCCTGAACTCTTGCTTTTCTCCAATAGCCTTTTACTCAAAACACTCCAATTTCTTCTTCCTTCTCCCTGAATAATGTTCCTCTCCTTCGTTTGTAGGACTTGCTTATGGTTTTGTCATAGCTTGAATGTCCTGCATTGCAATTCTCTATTATCCCCTAATAAACCCGTTTTGCTGGTAAAATAACGGACAGTTTTATTTTTAAGTTTAACAGGATCTTAGGGAACCTTAGGAGAACGAACCTATTGGGTAGCTTTGCAAGAAACAACCAATGGATGTTCACCAAACTTATAGCTAAACTTTAAGAAAGCTGATTTCAAAACAATTCTTATGATATAATGTGGGGGTTAGAGAATTTAATATGAAAATTACTAACCACACAACCCTAATAGCTTCATTTATGTAAAAAGAGGAAGCACATTAATAAGGGAATGAACAAAATGGAGGGGAAAGCACACCAGATTTGGGGTTTAAATCCAGTCTCCTTCAAATTTAACACAAGTTTATCATGAAGTCAATGTAGCAATAAAAATAATAGCCACTAATTACTGAGGACCTATTCTATACAACAACATCGTCCGTCCTTTATCATTTCTCACAACGACGCAAGGCGCATATTACACCTTCATTATCAAAATAAGAAATTTGAGTCTGGGGGCGCCTGGGTGGCACAGTCATTAAGCGTCTGCCTTCGGCTCAGGGCGTGATCCCAGCGTTCTGGGATCGAGCCCCACATCAGGCTCCTCCTCTAAGAGCCTGCTTCTTCCTCTCCCACTCCCCCTGCTTATGTTCCCTCTCTCGCTGGCTGTCTCTCTCTCTGTCAAATAAATAAATAAATAAATAAATAAATAAATAAATAAAATCTTAAAAAAAAAAAAAGAAAAGAAATTTGAGTCTGGGGGAGTTTCTGTAACTTGCTCAAGTCATATAGCTAGTAAAATCAAGGCACTCTGATTCCGTCTATTCATGCTCTGTACTACTAGGAACTTCAAAAACAGAGCCCTCAATCCAACACCTTAATTTGCCAAATTAAACATTTTAAATTAAGCATTATTATTTTGTTGTGATTTATTTAATGCCTGTAATGTGCCAGGCAGTTTTCTAGACTCTTCCACCACAATGTCTGGATTTAAATTTCACCTCAAAACTCTGCCTCTGCTGCCACATCAGTAAAATTGCGATAATCATAAAAGCGGTTTTATAAGTTTATGAGAAAATATTTTTAAAGCACTTAGCACTCCACTGGGCACAGATCATGTACTCAATAAATGATAGCTCCTTCTATTACTCACTGACCAAGTTTGTGTCCTTTACTTTACATGTCTAGCATAGAAACCGTGTTTGAGACAAAAAAGAAGCTAGGTATTTGTTAAAAGAATGGATTAAAATTGAACACAAGAGAATAAAATATAAAGTATGATTAACCACAGCTGATCTTTTTGGAAGTCTAGATTTTATGAAACATTCTTCTTCCTCCCCGTCTTACCCTGGGCTCAAGGATGCCAGGAAATTTTAAAGTATTTGAACCTTTTCATGGGATTTTCCCACCTCTCTAACCTTTTCTAATTCCCATGCAGTGGCATTATGACTCTCCATCTCAAAACTAAGTGTCAGAACACTTGTCCTCTACATTTTATTTGATCACGGCAATAAACTCAATTTTCAAAATTTGCTAATCAACTAATAGGATCCCTGACTCACAACCCATAGTCGTTAGCGAGGACATTAGGCTTTATGACAGGTCAAAGCCCCTGATTTCACTTTTGGGATCATCAACAAACCACGGGGTCACTCCTGGCAAAGTTCAGTCTTCCAGGTGCACTGCCTGTACTGTAAGCCCATCTCCCAAAGCACAGTCTGACCTGTGTCATCATCCCACTCTCTATGCTCGGTAAGAACAGCTCCGTGTCAGACAGAGACAGGTAAAGCAGTGTGTCTGGGTCTCAAGTTTGAAATTTGCTTCTTTTCTGAATCTTGAATATGTGTTCGGCCTAAACCTTTGATAAGCTACAGGAGATGAGATCACTTCTCAGAAGTTAAATGCTCATTGAGATGAGGCAGGTCACCTCTGTAAAGTTATCATTCACTGGCTACTTAAAATATGACAGTGATTATTTTGAGAAGTGGGAAAAGACACTCAGAATTAGAAGGCTGGGACAAAAAATACCTTTTCTACACTTGTTTTACAACTTAAATATTTGTACTACTATTTTAGTAAATGAATCCACTTTTTATTTATTGTTCTGAATCTTCAATCAGAATGTAATAACCTCAAAGGCAAAAATCACAATCTAAGGGCTGTGCTCTCATCTGTACCACGATGTGTAGCCATAAATAAGTAATTTAATTTTTGCTGAGTCTCAGTTTCTGTATCTACAAAATGAATATAATCTCTTTCCTTAATTATCTCAAAGGGATTAAATTCAATAATGTGTATAAAAATGCTCTGAAGAAGGCAAACTACTAAATAAACACAAGACATAATATATGTAAAAAAGACAAAAATAATAAAGTCCATCCATTTTTTTTCATTGAGAAAATTTAATGATACATCCAAATTTATTTGGAAAATAGATAAAGCAAAAGAGGTTCAAAGTTTCCTTCACCTAAGATCAAACTCGGAGGAATGATAGGTGGGAAATGATATACCTGGGTGAAATCAAGTGGAGCTTTTAAGTTCTCATGCTGAAAGTGCCTTTAATCTGTCACATATTCTTATTCAGTTCATTAAAGAACATGCATAAACATGGATTTTTAGTGTGTTTAAATTACCATCCTAAAGATTCAAATCAGTGAGGCATACATTATCAGTGTTCTCTTTAATATTCATTGTGATCTACTCAGTGGATTTCCTTTCTAATGAGAGCATATCATCTGAATAACTCACCTTCTTATGCCCGAACTTAGCAAATTCAGTCTGTACTTGAACAGCACATTTTTTTTTTAAAAAAAAGCACTTTGCTAAACTATTGTGTGTGTTTATTGCTATATATCCTCAATATCCCCTCATCTACTCTGTACACATCTATTCACCCTGAATTCAGGGTGAATTTCTATATTTTAATTTAAATTCATGTCTATTTGGTTTTTTTTAATTAGAATTGTATTTTAGGTAGAGTATTAAATTATCAGCTCCAGTGATATTAATGACTAACAAATGAATACTACATTATCAAAAATATATTCTAACTCTTCAAACAACTATACTCTCAAATGTCATCATTACATACAATAGCAAAGTTTACAGTTACATGTAAAAAATACAGCACCACGTACTCCTATTCTAGTTATTATCAAATCAGTCAAATGTTTCTTTTAAAATGTTTATTTGTTCAATAATCCAAAAAATGGTATGTTTATAAAAATAAAAGACTGATCCCTCTTCTTGGAGGTCTTACAAATGACATAACATAATGGGGACAAAAGATAAGATGTAATTTAATTTTCAACTGCATAATTCTTATGATATATATAATAGAAGGCCAATATAGGCTAGAAAAATTCAAGATGTTAAGGTGTAGAAGTGAACCAAAACTAGAAAAATGCATAAAGAGGGAAAAAAAAGAAGAACACAGATGTTACTAAAGTCAAGGGAAAGAATATAAAGAAGGACAAATTTGAAAACTAAACAAAACACACAGATCTGGGGAAGAAGTGCAAATTCCTGATGAGCCTCACCTGACTGGAACAGATAGTGTGTTGGGAATTAATGGGCTATATACATAAAGTAAAACTAGATTAGGACAGGTTTGATTGCCAGAAAATTCTAAACCAGATGGCATAGGCAAGAGACGTCCTCATAAGTCCAAGTACAGGAGGCAAACATGATGTAAAGGCATTAGAAAGGCACAGGATAGAAAAACGCAGGATGGGCAGGAAAAGAAATTATAAATGTAATCCAGTCATGGCGGAGGAGGAGAGTGCTGGGGAAGGAAAAGAAAGGATTATAATCTTTTCAAAGTACAATCAATCTCACGACAGACTTACAAAATATGAAGGCAGGAGAAGGATTCATTCGAAGCTTTCATCCATGGAGATGATGAAAAGGTGTGTTTATGAGCTTGTGAGATACAGCTCTAGGTTCCTCTAAAAGTACTAACTTCACTTTGTACCTGTTATCATTTGCTTTATATAGATTATGCTACACAAATCATCATTGCTTTTATCTTACCTTTTAGCAATTAATCTGAACTTGTGCCTAGGTAGTCAGTATATTAATGGTCAAAGCTTTTCATTTCTCTTATTTTCTCTTACATAATAATGGTGGTTACATTGCTTATGCTAACCCAAAGCTTAGTGAAGGAATTAAGCTGCAGGCAGACATTTCTGTGAGACGTCTAGGTCAAATCTTACACTTAAATCATTCCACAGAGAATTCGTGTATGATGTTCCAACTCACATTTCATGTAGTCAGCACTTCTCAAAGGGCTGAGGTACATCTTATATAGACAACTTGGAGGCAGGGAAAACCAGTACTTTTACTTAAACTGGAATCCATTTTTCAAAAGAACATGTGAACAATTTCCTTTGTTATAGACCACTACCAGTGTTCAGCTGAAAAAGAGATTCATCAAAATTCTTCTCTTTCAAGTATCTAGGAGAAAATCTTGTATCTTAAAAGAGACATTCTTTCTGGATCAAAAATTTGCTTGCTAGGTTAGTACAAGGTCTGGCTTATGGAACTTATTCTGTTCTTCCCTGCGTTTGTGGCCCTCCAAGATTTCAACCATGTTGACTCAAGTTAAAAAGTACCAATGTCAGTAGTAAAATGAACATAGAAGCTATTTAGGAAAAATTACTTAAATTTGAATTCAGTATGATGAATTTTCATGCAAGGATATCTTCCTGTTTTTAGGTCTCCCATTTCCTCCCCGCCACACACACACACCAAGTCCTTATGTAGTCAGTTTGTAATAAAGGAAAGAGTTCAGCTAGCATTTTCCAGGCAGGAGTTCTGTGTTCTAACTTGTCTACCCCCAAAGCTCTGGGATTGTCTTTTTTTCGCAGTGGCAAATGCAGTCTAATTAGGTCAAGTACAATCATCCCAGAGGTGATTATTACTAGGAGGTTTTGGAGTCTTGTATTTCTCGTTATGGGTTCTTATATAATCATAATTGCAGAAATATCCTATAATGATTATATTAGCCTTCCAGAGCTGTCATAACAAAGTACCACAGATTGAATGGCTTAAACAACAGAAATTTATTTCTCACCATTCTAGAAGCTGGTGTCTCTTTCTCTTCTTATGAGAACACCAGTCATATTGGATGAGCCCCCAACATTAGGACCCCCATTTAACCTTAACTACCTCCTTAAAGGCCTTATCTACAAATGCATTTGCATTGGGTAATAGAACTTCAACAAATACATTTTAGGGGGTGCAATTCAGTCTATATCAATGATAAATCACCAATTTTATAAACTTTTGTCATCCCTACTAATACAGCTTATTGCTTCTACAAATTACCATGAAATCCTGTTAACCATAAGTGTTCTTTATAATCCAAACCCTCTGATTTGGTAATGAAAACCAGAAATCATGTAACAGCACACATTTTCTTCCCCCATACCAGTTGCATTTAACATCTATCATAGAAATATAAACATACTATAAAGCTTAATGGACAATAGTCATAACCACCCCTGTAACTTTTCCAATTGTGATTATTAAAGTTTAATTTGTTAATGCATCATGTTTTTAACATATTACAAATCATACTTTTTTCAGGACCCTATAGCATGCAATAAGATTATATCATAAGCATATAGACCTAGAGTTTAGGGTAAGAGGAACATCTCTGGGGATGAGGGAGACTTTCAGAAAACAGATGGCATAGAAATGAAAAATTAAATTATATTAGAAAAAATTAAAAATCAGCTGTGTCCAGTTGAGATAAGGAAAAGTCAACGGAGGGGGAGAGAAAGAAAATGGACAATACCAAGAGAAAAAGTTAAATTCGGTATATTTCTGTCATTTAACACATAGAGCACTCCCGTGATACGTGCTTAAGAGCAGCAGCACGTCCCCTGTGCCGGGAATCCGTGCTATCCACAGGGGTGTTAGTCTATAGGACTTCTCAGATGACAGTCCAGGGAGGAAGTGAAGTGTGGAAGTCGTGCCTGGGGAAAATGGGTTTCAAAGGTGTAGTTGTTCAGGCAGTGTCTAAAACTGTATACTTTGTGTCCATTTGCTGTTTCGTATGTGTTTTCTGTTAATTATATACTTGTGCTCCTCTGTGTTGACTTCGTAATTGATACATCAGATATATCTCAGAGCAATGGGCAAAGAAAATATGCCAATTTATGTTAATCTAGGACATTTACCTTTGGGAAATTTATGTGAATATGCACTGATACAAGTGTTAGGTCTAAGAGAATAAAACTCTTGATATAATAATCACTGGTGTCAAAGTCAAATATTAACATACAGAGTTAGAATATTATCATATAAAGAGAAGATAAAAGATGCCACCCTCGATTTAATGAAAAATATTGTATAATTAGTTTTAAGATTGACATGACTATATCTCAACTTTATATTCTACTAGTATCTGTAAGGCGAATAAAATTTTTTTCCACATATTTCCTAGGATTAAAAAGCAAATCCAAACTATAGAGTTGAAGTTCTCCTCTTTAATCTGGAGTCAGGGGTAGTGGAATTATTTTTTTATTGCTGATATATACATTTTGTTCATCAAAAAATAAATGAAGCAGCACACTTCTACGTGAAATAGCATATTTGTCAATTGTGTGCTTAGTATGTATTTTTTCCCTCTCATATACTGTTGCTATGGATGAATAACATACTGATGAATAAGATTTTAGATTGTTTTTAATTTGAAAGATTTGTAAAGCTTTTCCTACTAATTTAACTACAAAAATTGCTGGGGGCTGGGAAGAAATAGTGAGAGGGTTTTTAAAATGCTTACATATCTGAATAAATGCCCATTTATTAAAAATGACAATTAGAAAAAACAGCATAGTATTGAGTTAAATATAGGTCATAACCTCTCCAGTCCAAATGCATTATTGTTTAATATACTAAGTATAAGGATTTAACATTAAGCACTACCTTAGACAAGACTGTAAATGTTTTATAAAATGCAAAGTGGTTTAATTGGAATAGACATGTCCAAATGTAAAATTACTTGTATAATTTCTCGATTTGATATTTGCAGCCTTGTCTTTATAGTCCATTTATACCTTAATGAGCTAATTAAGAAATTGACAAAGTTGACTTGAACATACAGAAATGTAAGCCTTTGGGACATTATTATTTACCAGTTCTACGTTGTTTGTCATGGGCATTCACTATTCACTAGACCTGCCGCAACATCTGTCCTTTCCCTGTAAATGCCATTAATGTTTCCCCTAACATGTGGTTAGCTTCATAATGTTGTTCTTAATAGAAAAGTAATACATCTGTAGAATACATTTAGAGAACATAGAAAGTATGCCTAAAAATGACAAAACCATCCTATTAACCAGAGAGAAGTTCTAATACCTTTGCATATATATTTTTAGGTAAAGATTATGGTCCCTGGAGTCAGCGTGCCTGGGTTCACATCCTGGCTCTGTTGTGTACTACTCTTAGCATCTTCACAAGTGACTAATCTGTTTCCACATCCGTAAATGTAGATAGTGATAATACTTTTCTTCTGGAATGATCAGGATTGAAGGAGTTATACATAAAGTACTTAGAAGGAGGGGTTCCTGGTACAGAATAAGTATAAAACTGATGAGAAGCATACCATTTTATGGTTTCCTATGAACCCACACATTTTTACAAAAAACAAAACAACACAATATACGAACATTTTTTTTTCACTTAATGTATTGGTATTTTTTTAATCCCTCATCTCTCTCTCTCTCTCATTATATAGATATATATATTTATGGATGTAATCTTTTAAAAGAAATCTGCACAATGATTTAAAATGAATATCTGTATACATGTAGTTCTGAACATCTATTTAATTCCTAGAAGTTAAGATACTAAGTTGAAAGATATGTATTTTTTTTGAAGGATATCCTCCTCCCAACAGTGCAGAAATATGACCATTTCCCTTCACCTGTACCAACACAAAATACTGCCACTAACTCTTTTTTTCAATTTTATTATTTTTATTTTTTTCAGATTTATTTATTTATTTATTTTAGAGAGAGTGAGATGGGGGAGGGGCAGAAGGAGAGGGATAAGAAAGACTCTCAAACAGACTCCCTGCTGAGTTCAGAGCCCCACACAAGGCCTGATCTCAGGAGCCTGAGATCATGACCTGACCCGAAACCAAGAGTCAGATGCTCAACCAACTGAGTCACCCAGGTGCCCCTCTGCTTTTCAATTTTAATAAATATGTTTTGCTTCAGTTATACATTTATTTTGTTGTTGTTGTTGTTTAAGATTTATTTATTTACTTACTTATTTACTTATTTATGAGAGAGAGAGAGAACAGAAATGGGAGAGCAGGCAGAAGGAGAGGGAGAAAGAGAATCTCAAGCAAACTCCCTGTTGAGTGGGAACCCAATTCAGGGCTTGATCTCACAACACTGACATCATGACCTGAGCAGAAATCAAGAGTCAGACAGTCAACCAACTGAATCATCCAGGTGCCCCCAGTTTACATTTCTTTAACAACCTGTGCAATTAGGCATCATTTTATGTTTATTTTTGGTTTTTGTATATCCTATTTAGATGTTTATCTTTTCCTCACTGATTTCCATGAGATCATTTTATAGAAAACTATTTCTTTAAAATTATCAAACTGATAACTATGTTCCAAGCACTAGGGTCTGTCATGAGACTCTTAATGGTTTGAATAAAACTTGAAAAGCTGAATAAGTCTAATAAGTTTAATAACTCCAAAGAGGTTTCAATGCATTTTAATGCAACGAAGACTACATAATGGGTTGAATATAAGTGGTTCTCATTCCTGTAGGAATCCTTCTTTTTGGGACACACTTGCTTTGGTTTGGGGTCTCCGATTTCCATTTCATTGTGTGAAACTGAATAAAAGAAACTTCATTTAAAATGCAGTCAGGAAGGGCACCTGGTGGCTCAGTCAGTTAAGCGTCTGCCTTCGGTTCAGGTCATGATCCCAGGGTCCTGCTCAGTGGTGAGCATGCTTCTCCCTCTCCCTTCCCCTCCCCCCGCTCAAGTGCTCACTCACTCTCTCTCTTAAATAAATAAATAAATAAATAAAATCTTAAAAAGAAATAAAAATAAATTAAATGCAGGCAAGAGGCCGGGGGCGGGAAAGCTGTCATGCCCTACCACTCATAACCTGCAGACTCCAAGAGGAGGAGAGGTACCTTACATTGCCACCTGGGAGATCCTACTTTAGTACCCCAGTAGAAGGAAGAAGGATCTCCTAGAACAGCAACAGTTCAGCCGCTGAAAGACTGTCACAGGTCAGCCAATGAAAAGCCACTACTCTTCCAACTCCCAGTTTACTCCAGGGGACTTTTTATCATAGCGCCTTCCAGCTCCCCCCCTTTACTCTATCAGTGTGTGTTCCTCTCCTTTGTGCTCCAAACTTGCCTATGGCTTTTGCTATAGCTAGCTTGTCCCAAAGTGCAATTCTTCTGATAGTTCCAAATAAAGCCATTTTGCAGGTAAAATAACTGGCTGCTGTACGTTCAAGGTCAACAACAATTTCATCCCTAGATTTGCCTAGTGGCAACTCCTTTTTGTTGACATTTTGTTCTTCTCTTTCCTGTCTGCTTGACTGTTAATCCTGTCTTTGTTCCTGATTATTCTTGGCTTCATTGTGTGGATCACGCAGATCAACGCCATCCGCTCCTCTAACCAGGCCCCCAGTTTCTCAACTTAGTTCGTATGGGAAGGTAATTAGATAGCTCTAACAACTATTGTTATCCTGGTCAGGAAAAGAATCTCAAGGCTGGGTGAATCGCTGGTCTGATCAATACAGCACTGAGACATTTCTTAGAGTTGAACGCAAGATCTCTTCCTCATTAGAACATTCGATATCTCACTAAAAAGAACTTTTCCTAACTTGCTTGGATAAAAATGTGTATGAAAATGAACAGGGGCACCTGGGTGGCTCAGCCATTAAGCGTCTGCCTTGGGCTCAGGTCATGCCCCACATCGGGCCCCCTGCTTGGCGGGAAGCCTACTTCTCCCTCTCCCACTCCCCCTGCTTGTGTTCCCTCTCTCAATGTCTCTCTCTGTCAAATAAATAAATAAAATCTTTATCCACACAGTAAATGATGACATTTATTTTTTTAAGATGTATTTACTTATTTATTTATTTGAGAGAGTGAGAGTAGGGAAGGGAGGAGCAGAGGGAAAGGAAGAGAGTGAAACCTGAAGCAGACTCCGTGCTGAGCGTAGAGCCTGATGCAGGGCTAGATCCCAGGACCCTGAGATCACGACCTGAGCCAAAATCAACAGCCACCCAGGAGCCCCACAACGATATTTAGAAACACACATGCACGTACACCCAAACCTCAAGTCAGAGTTTACTCCCACACCCCACCACACCCAGGCAAACCAAGTAGTTACACTATTAAAAAAAAAAAAAAAGTACGATAATTCTGATGAAGCTAACATTCTGGGGGGTGGAACACTTTGTTTTCATAATAATTCATATTTCACCAGGCTTCAAGAAATATTGCTTTTATATTTCTATTTAGTTAACAACTTTCATGTTCTCTGGATCACCGAGTAACTGAGTTAAATAACAGTGGGATACAGGGGGAAAATGATTGAATTTTACATTTCTCCTTTTAAGCAAAATTTCTGTGATAATAAATAAGACAATGTTAATAAGCTAACCCATGTTTAAGATTTTCCCATGACATTGTTTAATAAAAGCACCTTCAGGAAGCTATTCTTCAAAAACAACGAGGCCACTTTACCTGACGTACAACAGATCATCAGTTTCTACCTGACAATTTTATGGAGCCAGCACATACTGCCATAATTTACTAGACTTTAAGATAAAAGTTTTTAATGCTCTTGTATGAATTCAAGAATGTCAAGCAAGAGGAATAAGAAAAATGATGTTAATAATCTACAGACTTGCTGATACTTCTGTAATATATAACATAGTTGGGGGGAAACTTAAAAAAAAACCACCACCCTCAAATTCAGTAAGTTTCTATCAACTATATCTATAAGTAAAAAGATAAGTAATTCTTCTCATCTTTCAATTTATTTTTATCTTTTAGTTTAAATTTGAGCTGGTCAGCCACTCTGGAAAACCTGCCACTTAAACTAAAAAAACAAGGCACTTGTGGTTGTTTGCTGAGTTAAAATATGCAAACTACAACATTCAAATAAAACATTTTTCCAAGATTGAGAGAGTCAACACACTTATTATGAGGTAGAGGCCCCCTTTGCCAAGCATCAGCTTTGATTATGCCATAAATTCAACTATTTCTCTGGGGTTATCATGGACTCTATTGAATAAAATAATGGTCTTTTTGTCAAATGAATTGAAGCTTGAAATCACAACACACAGTGAGAGCAACATACTTTGCCTTATCATTGCCAGAAACAATTTGATAATGAAGGTCCCTGAAGACAGCTGAATAATACTGTGTTTTCATTGGCAATCAATGCTGGGTCCCCACGTGTGAATTTCCATCTCCCTCTGGTGGCAAAGAGAAAAAGGGAGCCAACAGGTACGATACTTCACACCAATGTACAAAATAAAGGACACAAAAAGCCAATAATACCAGTTTGAGAATAAATTCACACTCCCATAGACTTTCCTGACTTAAAGATTTGTTTCTTTTTATAAATTAACATGAAGCAACAACACTCAAAATGTGGTAAGAATATTTAAATCTCGCTAGTATTCTAACTTCTTCACAGCAGAGAGTATAAAATACGGTACAACTAATGTGCTTACGTGTTGTGATGAGCACTGGGTGTTATACGCAACTAATGAATCATTGAACACATCAGAAACTAAGGATGTACTATACAGTGGCTAACTGAACAAAAAAAAAAAGAAGAAGAAAAAAACAGCTAATGTGCTTTATAATTGCTTAATTATTGACATCTCCTTTCCTCCCTCCTCCTTTTCCTTTCTCCCTCTTTTCCTCCTTTCCTTCATAAATGTGAGTCAAGATAAGCACATCAGATCACATTCATGCTTGATGTAGAAATAAAACTTATAATTTTATATTCTTAATAGAGTATGTTTCCTGCCTCATCTTGCAAAATCACACAAATACGTGATCGGTTACAAATTTTCTGGATCATCAACAGAAGAGGTGACAATATAGCTCCAGGGAAGAGTAACTCCAAATTAAGTTCTGATTGTGATACAAACTCCTTGGTAAAAAAGAAAAGTTTGATGTGGATAGTATTTGATCGTTAATGTGGTTAGTCATAGAGCAAAACTGAACACAAGTTTCCTTAAACAATCATTCATGAAGAGTCTTGGTTTTACTCCAGAGCAATGATGAATCTTATTCAGCATCATATTCCCCTAAATAAAATAATGCTGATAAATTAATGTTATATGCATTGCAGGGCTGGCGGGGGAGTATTTTAAAGTCAAAAAGGTTGGACAATGATAAATTAAACAATTCCAACAAATTTGCCACCATGAAACCCTTGGAGCATTAACCAGAAATGTGCACTGTGAAACTCTATAGGGGGTACAAGGTACCCAGGAAATTCCCCAAATCAAGTTACAAACAGGAATCAAAATGCAAACAGCCATTTTGCCACAGAGCACTTAATAACACTTGCCAGCATTCTGTGGCACAGATTTGAGAAATACTATTACAATCGTTCTTTCATAGAATAAGTTGTTTTTAAAATTTGAGGTTTAGAGTTCAATACCAGAATATCACATTTCTCTTAATTTATCAGACTCACACATATGGAAAGACAGTTATATAAGAAAAGCAGCAGCTTTGTTCCTAAATTCAGGACATATTTTCAAATATTGCTTAGCTATTCACAGCATATTCTCTCATTGTTAATGTCAGCCGGCCCCTTTAATTTGAAAGCAGTTATATTTATCCGCTTTAGCTTTTCTTCATTAATATCATTTGCCGACCTGAGTAATACTTGTATTACCAGGTACACTTGAACATATACTTCAACCATCCATCCCTAGAACCTCGCTAAACTGTAGTTTCAGCCTGAAATGTGGTAGAAATAACAGGGACTTTACGTAACCTTACACAGGGTTGCCTACTTCTTTGAGCCTAAGTATTTTCATTTATAAAATAGGGATATTGCTACACATATCAGAGACCTTCTGCAGAGATCAAAGGAGATAAGATATGC
The DNA here is from genome assembly GCF_023065955.2 of Ursus arctos. Lineage (NCBI taxonomy): Eukaryota > Metazoa > Chordata > Mammalia > Carnivora > Ursidae > Ursus > Ursus arctos. Next base: position 4,897,131 of record NW_026622852.1, read on the forward strand.
AAAACTGTTTATTAACGATACTAGCAATTAAATGTTATTTTCTTTTTATTTTGTCTCTCTCATCAGCTCTCAAAATGTGGCCATGCCTGGGACTGAATTACTAAGAAATTCTCTTCCAAAATGTTGAATCTTCCAAATTCTCCTTGGAAAGGCTCTGTTAACCCTGCTGTCTTCCTCATGCCTGTGAGCCCTCATCTTCAATGTCATAACAGTCTGTCGGTGGACAGCAGTCCATTCTGGTTTCACTAAGTTCTTGGCCCTATTAAACTCCATGTCCAATCCTGCCAAAAAGGTATTTTCTGGGATTCTGGAGTCCCTCACTCATGATTGCTTTCACACACACCAAACGTGAATAGGGTGCTGCTTCACCTTGGGCCAGTTCTCCTGTTTATAAGCCACAGAGCATGGTCTAGATATTTCTGTTTATAAATAAGTTCCTATATACTTTCATTACTTCTATTTCAAATTCATGTTACATATTTCACACTAGGATATTAAAAGTTAAACAAAAGATGATGCTATTCATGCTCCCAAGGCACTGGAAAAACAATACACAACCTGGCTTTGCTCAATTTGACTCTCCTTTTCCCCCATAATCTTTGTGCTCTTAAAAGGCAAAAACATTTGCCTTTTAAGAAAAGTATCCAGAGCAACTCATTCCTCTTAAAACCTGGAATTCAAATAGGTCATGGGTACCATCAGCCATCGGTGGAATATTGGCAAATCCCGCAGTCAGTAATCTCCACCTGCACTGCCCTCCCTATTTGCCGCCTTTGTCATTGTTTTGAAAATCACATCCTATTACAAAGATTATTTGGGGAAGGTTTATGCCTGAAATTACAATAGATGCCACCAGATGGCACCATGGGACTGGCTGCTTAGGTCAAAAGGTTAGCATTCCCCAGTAGTGACTCCCAAGGCAGAGAAACCTGTTTTGTGTTCTATCTATAAAAATTTTGGCTAGGAGGGGGGAAGATGGCGGAAGAGTAGGCAACTCTCATTTCATCTGGTCCCTTGAATTCAGCTAGATAGCTACCAAATCATTCTGAACACCTGTGAATTCAACCTGAGATCTAAGAAAAGAATTGCTGCAATTCTACAAATAGAAAATCGACCACTTTTTGCAAGGTAGGAGATGCAGACAAGTGAATCTGAGGGGATATATGGGAATATAAACCGTGGGGGGAGGGAGCCTCCATAAGCCAGCTACCGGAAAGTGATACAGCAGGGGAGCACAAAATCAGAACTACAAGTAGAAGTCCGCTCCAGTGAGGGACGGCCCTGCCAGAAAGGTGCTCAGGTGCTGAGAGGGGTGGAATCCTAGGTGAGACAGTGTGGTCTCAGGATCCCTGGGGTCACAGAAAGAACAGGGGTGTCTGAACGTGGCAGAGTTCCCAAGCATTGGAGCAGGGAAGCCAGCTTCAATCAGCAAGTCCAAGAGGGGGCTTTCAGCTTGGTGTGGTCATAGACGGTGAACCGGGGCACAATTGGGCGACTGCTCTCTGAGCAGGGGCCCAGCAAGAGGTAGAACCACAGCGAGACCCTTCTCCTTCCCCCAGGAGGAGCAGAGCGGGTGCACAACTCAGGAGTCTGCAGAGTTTTGGGACTCAAAAGGAGGCCACGTGCCTCAGATAAAAATGCTTGGTCACAGGTTGGGTGAACACAGAGTGTGGAGGGAAAACAGGGAGACAAAAGTGATTGACTGCTTGCTTTTCCCTGAGGGCACACTGAGGAGTGAGGGCCCTGATCTTTCAGCAGCAGATCTGGAAATTGGGGCAGTGCCATTTTTATTTTCATCTTCTAAAGTCGCTCGGAAAGCCTTCAGGCAACAAAAGCCACATACAACAACCCAAAGCAGTTTACACTGGGCCGGGCCCTCTGGCAAGGGCTGTGCAATTCCACCAGGGCAAAGACACCTTGGAATCAGTGCAACAGGCCCCTCCCCGAGAAGATCAGCAGGAACACCTGGATAAGACCAAGTTTACCAATCACACAGAACTGCAAAACTCCAGAGCTAGAGGAAAGTAGTATATAGAATTCAAGGGGTTTTTTTCATGATTCTTAGTCTTTCAGTTTAAAATTTCCTTTTTCTTTTTTCCTTTTCAACCAGTTTCTTATTTTATCAACTTTTTAAAAGACTTTCTTTAAATTTTCATTTTACATTACTATATATAGTAATGTAAAATGAAAAAATATATATATTCATTCATTTTTGGCTTCCCTTCGTGGTATTCAATTATATATATATACATATATATGTATATATATGTATATATATATAAATTTTTCTTTACAATTTTGGGATCTGGTGTCTTTTATAAATATATAAGATTTTATTTATTTATTGGAGAGAGAGAGAGCAAAGTAGGCAGGGAGGCAAGAAGAGGGAGAGGAAGAAGCACACTCCCCACTGAGCAGAAAGCCCGACACAGGGCTTGATCCCAGGATCCTGGGATCATGACCTGAGCTCAAAGCAGGCACTTAACTGACTGAGCCACCCAGGTATCCGGGATCTAGAGTCTTCTAACAAACAGACCAATATACACCCAGGACCTGGTGTATCACTCTGTTTTGTTATATTCTCCTTTTTTTCCCCCCTTTTTTTGGTTTCTTTTTGGTTTCTGATCTCCAAAGCAAGACCCATCCAAATGCTGTCTGCAAGACACTCATTTTAGACCCAAAGACACCTCCAGTTTTAAAGTGAGGGGTGGAAAACAATTTATCATGCTAATGGACATCAAAAGAAAGCTGGGTAGCAATCCTTATATCAGACAAACTAGATTTTATTTTATTTTTTTTAAAAGATTTTATTTATTTATTCGACAGAGATAGAGACAGCCAGCGAGAGAGGGAACACAAGTAGGGGGAGTGGGAGAGGAAGAAGCAGGCTCATAGCGGAGGAGCCTGATGTGGGGCTCGATCCCATAACGCCAGGATCACGCCCTGAGCCGAAGGCAGACGCTTAACCGCTGTGCCACTCAGGCACCCCCAGACAAACTAGATTTTAAACCAAAGACTTAATAAGAGATGAGGAAGGACACTATATCATACTTAAAGGATCTATTCAACAAGAAGATCTAACAGTTGTAAATATTTATGCCCCTAACATGGGAGCAGCCAATTACATAAACCAATTAATAACAAAATTAAAGAAACATATTGATAATAATACAATAATAGTAGGGGACTTTCACACTCCACTCACAGTAATGGAAGATTATCTAAGCAGAAGATCGAGGAAATCAGGGCTTTGAATGACACACTGGACAAGACAAACTTCACAGATATACACAGAGCATTCCATCCTAAAGCAACAGAATACACATTCTTCTGGAGTGCACATGGAACGTTCTCCAGAATTGATCACATACTGGATCACAAATCATGTCTCAACCAGTACCAAAAGACTGGGATCATTCCCTGCATATTTTCAGACCACAATGCTTTGAAACGTGAACTCAATCACAAGAGGAAATTTGGAAGGAACTCAAGTACTTGGAGGTTAAAGAACATCTTACTAAAGAATGAATGGGTCAACCAGGAAATTAAAGAAGAATTAAAAAATTCATGAAAACAAATGAAAATGATGCAAGAAACAGGAAAAGTTTCAAATACACAGGCTAACCTTACACCTAAAGGAGCTGCAGAAAGAACAGCAAATAAAGCCTCCTAAACCAAGCAGGAGATGAGAATTAATAAAGATTAGAGCAAAAATCAGTGAAATAGAAACCAAAAGAACAGCAGAATAGATCAACGAAACTAGGAGCTGGTTCTTTGTATTAATGAAAGAGGAGAGATCACAACCAACACCAGGGAAATACAAACAATTACAAGAACATATTATGAACATCTATATGCCAAAAAATTAGGCAATCTGCAAGAAATGGATGCATTCCTAGAAACATATAAACTACCAGACCTGAACCAGGAAGAAATAGAAAACCTGAACAGACCCATAGCCAGTAAGGAAATCGAAGCCTTAATCAAAAATCCCAACAAACAAGAGTCCAGGGCTGGATGGCTTCCCAGGATAATTCTACCAAACATTTAAAGAAGAATTAATACCTATTCTTCTGAAGCTGCAAAAAAAAAAAAAAAAAAAAAAAAAAAAAAAAAAAAACCCAAAACAAAACAACAACAACAACAAAAAAACAACCAGAAATGGAAGCAAAACTTCCAAACTCATTCTATGAGGCCAGCATTACCTTGATCCCAAAACCAAAGACCCGACCAAAAAGGAGAATTACAGACCAATATCCCTGATGAACATGACTGCCAAAATTCTCACCAAGATAATAGCCAACAGGATTCAACAGTACATTAAAAGGATTATTCACCATGACCAAGTGGGATTTATTCCTGGACTGCAAGGGTGGTTCAACATCTGCAAATCAACCAATGTGATACATCACATTAATAAAAGAAAGGACAAGAATCATATGATCCTCTCAATGGATGCAGAAAAAGCATTTGACAAAATACAGCATCCTTTCTTTCTTTTCTTTTCTTTTTTTTTTAAGATTTTATCTATTTATTTGAGAGAGAGAGCATGAGCAGGGCAAAGAGGAACAGAGGGAGAGGGAGAAGCAGGCTCCTCCCTGAGCAGGAAGCCTGATGTGGGGCATGATCCCAGGATCTGGGATCATGACCCGAGCTGAAGGGAGACATTTAACCAACTGAGCCACCCAGGTACCCCTACAGCATGCTTTCTTGATTAAAACTCTCCACAGTGTAAGGAAAGAGGGGACAAACCTCAATATCCTAAAACCCATATACGAGAAGCCCACAGTGAATATCACTCTCAATGGGGAAAAACAGAGCTTTTCCCCTAATGTGAGGAACATGACAGGGATGTCCACACTCACCACTGTTGTTCAACATAGTACTAGAAGTCCTAGCCTCACCAATCAGACAACAAAATAAATAAATAAATAAATACATACATACATACATACATACATACATACATAAATACATAAATAAATAGATAAATAAATTAAAAAATGGCATTCAAATTGGCAAAGAAGAAGTCAAACTCTCATTCTTCACAGATGACATGATACTTTAAGTGGAAAACCCAAAAAACTCCACCCCAAAATTGCTAGAACTCATACAGGAATTCAGCAACGTGGCAAGATATAAAGTAAACACATAGAAATCAGTTGCATTTCTACACACTATTAATGAGACAGAGGAAATAAAATTAAAGAATTGATCCCATTTACAACTGCACCCAAAACCCTAAGATACCTAGGAATAAATCTAACCAGAGAGCTTAAGAATCTGTACTCTAAACACTACAGAACTCTTTTGAAGAAGACACAAAGAAATGGAAAAACATTCCATGCTCACGGATTGGAAGAACAAATATTGTTAAATGTCTATGCTACCCAGAGCAAGCTACACATTCAGTGCATTCCCTATCAAAATACCATCCAGATTTTTCACAGAGCTAGAACAAATAATCCTAAAATTTGTATGGAACCAGAAGAGACCCCAAATAGTCAGAGGATTGTAGAAAAAGAAAACCAAAGCTGGTGGCATCACAATTCCGGACTTCAAGCTCTATTGCTGTGATCACCAGGACAGCATGGCGCTGGCACAAAAACAGAAACATAGATCAATGGAACAGAATAGAGAACTCAGAAATGGACCCTCAGCTCTATGGCAAATGGACCCTCAAATCTTTGATAAATTAGGAAAGAGTAACCAATGGAGAAAAGACAGTCTCTTCAACAAATGGTGTTGGGAAAATTGGACAACCACATGTAGAAGAATGAAACTGAACCATTCTCCTACACTATACACAAAAATAGACTCAAAATGGATGAAAGACAGAAATGTGAGACAGGAAGCCATCAAAATCCTAGAGTAGAACACAGGCAACAACCTCTTCAACCTTGGATGCAGCAACTTCTTGCTAAACACATCTCCAAAGGCAAGAGAAACAAAGGCAAAAATGAACTTTTGGGGCTTCATCAAATTAAAAAGCTTTTGCACAGCAAAGGAAACAGTCAACAAAACTAAAAGGCAACATACAGAATGGGAGAAGATAATTGCAAATGACATATCAGATAAAGGGCTAGTATCCAAGATCTATAAAGAGCTTATCAAACTCAACACCCAAAAAACAAAAAAACCCAGTCAAGAAATGGGCAGAAGACATGAACAGACATTTCTCCAAAGGAGACATACAAATGGCCAACAGACACAGGAAAAAAATGCTCCACATCACTTGGCATCAGGGAAATACAAATCAAAACCACAGTGAGATACCACCTCACACCAGTTAGAATGGCTAAAATTAACAAGTCAGGAAACAACAAATGTTGGTGAGGATGTGGAGAAAGGGGAACCCTCTTACACTGTTGGTGGGAATACAAGCTGGTACAGCCACTCTGGAAATCAGCATGGAAGTTCCTCAAGAACCCTACAACCCAGCAATTGTACTACTAGGTATTTACCCCAAAGATACAAAGGTAGTGATCAGAAGGGGACCTGCACCCCAATGTTTTTAGAAGCCATGTCCACAATAGCCAAACTATGGAAAGAGCTGAGAAGATGTGATATATATAAAATATTGGAATGGAATTTACTCAGCCATCAGAAAGGATGAAATCTTATCATTTACAATGACGTGGATGGAACTGGAAGGTATTATTCTGAGTGAAGTAAGTCAGTCAGAGAAAGACAATTGTCATATGGTCGCACTCATGTGTGGAATATAAGAAATAGCACAGATGATCATAGGCAAGGGAGAAAAAACAGAATGGGGAGAAATCAGAGAAAGAGACAAACCATGGGAGACTCTTACTATAAGAAAACAAACCGAGGGTTGCTGGAGGTGAGGTGGGTAGGGGGATGGGGTAATTGGGTGATGGGCATTAAGAAGGGCATGTGATGTGATGAGTACTAGATGTTATATGCAACTGATGAATTACTGAACTCTGCATCTGAAACTAATGATGTAATATATTTTGGCTAATTAAATTTAAATTAAAAAGATAATTTTAAGAACTTGATATAGCAAAGATTTTTAAATCTCTGCTTCTAAGATATTAAACAATTTGAAGAGAGAAAACAGAAAGCTGGATTCTTGATTTTCTATACTTGGGCAATTTACACTCGGTAGTTAACTTTTGTCTTTTCTTCTGCACTGTATTTTCTCTTCCCTGAACTGATTCTCTGCTTTGTAGCATGCAGGACCTTGCAACTGAATATCATGTGGGCCTGCTTCTTCCATGGATCCCCACTCTACAAAAGCTGTTCACCATTAAGAGCAAGTTAATGAGCTTTCTTAGAACTCTGAATTAACTCTACAGTCCTTTTTATATCTTTCCACTTGGTGCCCATCCTCTTTGGTGAGTGAGAATGTATTTTCGCTCTCATCACTGTCTCAGCCTCCTGCTGCTCCAACTTATTCCAGTTATGATATCACCATCAAAAAAGCTAAAATATAATATAAAACAACAATTCAAAAAAATGAAGTGTTCCAGATCTGCGTCAAAGCCCTTATGAAGCCCTTTTCAGGCAAAAATATTCAGTTCATTTATAGGTATCCCTTCTTTGAAAGTTCTCTATTTGCTATAAGTCCATTTATACAGTTATTACTGAAGATTAGCTAATTCAACAACTTCTCACTGCTTCGCCCTCCCAGCCTGCCCAGGCCAGGGTCCTGTAATCCTGGGGAATGATGGACACCAGAGGGGGTTCTGGAATCCAAGTGTATGGCTTGGCTACATACCAGTGGGGTGAGCTTCCACAGCATGTTTCATTTCTTCAGGCTCTGTCTGCTCATTTATGAGAAGGAGGTAATAATGGTACTTTTTTAGAAGAGTTATGAGAATTAAGTAATATACAGGACTGAACCAGTGCCTGGCCCAAAGTCACAAACAATTTTCAAATGTTAACTGCAGCTATTCTATTATTCTAAAACTACATTAAGTGTCAATACATACTTTTTTTTCTCTAACACATGATTATAGATGCAAAACAATGTGCACCAAAGGCAGCAGTTATAACTTGTAAAAAGGGTGCCTTCATACACACGTGCTTTCTATGCACGGATACCTTAAAAAGATGTGTAGGAACCTGGAAAACATGTTTACCTCAGAAAGTAGAATTGAGGGGATGAGAGGAAAGTGGGAAGAAACTAATTTTTCCTTCTATAGCTTTCTTTCCTCTTGGGATTTTTTCAAAATATGTGCCAAGCTACTCAAATATTTAAAGAAAATAATGAATAGGATGACATTTAAAAAAAAGTTATATAATTTTTTTTTCTTCACAACTTCCTTTCAATTTTCAACAATATATAGACTTAAATGTGCTTGGCTATCAGGCCTGGCAGTGAAACCATGTTGGTCTGGATCCGTATTAAGGAACCCTTGGAGATGGCCTTTACCTATTTGCTGCTTCAAGTTCTGTCCCTGTCAACAGTGTCAGACTCTTCCTTTTCTGATGTACAATAAGGAACTCCTTGAGGAGTTTAGTGTTTCACTGTTAAATTGAAAGAGATGGTGGGAATGAGGAAAATACTGCAAAACAGGGAGTAGGAGATAAAGATTGGATTTTAGGAGAAGAGTTGAAAAAAATGAAAATCTAACTACTGTGGACCACAGTTGAAGATGGGAAAGTAGATGAAAATGCTGAATGAGAGCACAGGAGAGAAACTTGGGGAGGATGGCGGGGTAAGTTGAATGAGGAAGACAAAGAAGGAGATGTTAAAGAGAGAAGGAAAACCAATTACAGAGGCAGGGGTTGGTCAATTTTCAACCTTTACAGAGTAGACAAAAAAGGTTGTTACATGTGTGTTCTAAGAAATTATACTGTGAAAGCATTAGCTCTGTTTACTCTTAGAATGTGGTTCACTGAATCAGTAGTTCCAAATGACATTCTTAGCTTACACCAGGGAATTTGTTAAGCCTTGGGAATCTGTCCTAATAATACATTCCCCTAAATTTCTAAGTGAATGTGTTATCCATGTAATTCCCTTTGGGGAGTACTACGACTATGGGATTGTAGGCTTTTCTTCCTAAATGCAATGCTTTCTTAAAGAAAAGCCAATTAGGAAATCTGGTAAGCTGGGGCACCTGCGTGGCTCAGTCAGTTAACTGTCCAACTCTTGATTTCAGCTCAGGTCATGATCTCAGGGTTGTGAGATCCAGTGTCCTGTGGGTCTCTGGTGCTCTGGGTGTGAAGCCTGCTTAGGATTCTCTCTTTCTCCCTCTGCCCCTCCACCCACCCCGTGCATGCACTCTCAAATCTGGTAGAGTTGGAAATTATGAACTGGAGTTAGAAGAAATTAAGGTGTTCTTTGTTTTTTTAAGGGCACTCTGTTAGGGATTGTGCTCGATGCTTCCCAAATGTTGCATTTATGCCCTTCTATAGAATGGGGAAAGTGATGTTAAAAGAGGTTAAGTGAAAATGTTCAAAAAGGAGTAATAATCACCATAAAAAAAAAAGCAGTTTGACCACATGCTTCCACTGGCAAGCTTAGAATATAGCCTGAATAATTCCCCTGTTCCATCTCTTACTCTATTTTTAAGCTTCAGCAGTTGAAGGCGTATTCAGTTGGTTGCATCATGCCATGTCATTTTACAAGATGGAACCAGGAGTCTACATATCTCTTGCCTCTACAAATGCCCCTGTTCTAAAATGGATTGGGAGTAGCTCCAGAAGCACAAAGAGATAAAAAACAATCATAACCATTAGGTTATGATTTAGGGAAGATTTAGGGAAGATGGTTTTCACTCCACCAGCCTGTCTAATCTGTCCTGGAACAGGCATTCTAAGTAGCTAATATATTTTACTATAAGCCTACTAATTACAACATTAAATTCTGTTCCCCACCTTATTGTGTGTGTGTGTGTGTGTGTGTGTGTGTGCGTGTGTGTCACTTGTCCCTGTTTCCAACCCTACAGGTCCAAATGGACAAACAATGCCTAGAGGCTTTTTAAGTGACATGTGTTGGCAATCAAGAGCATTGCTTCAGGAAACAAGATCTGGAATAATCTAGTCAACAGACATTCTCTCCTGATTGGGTTTTCTCAGAGCCTGGCCACTAGAATTCCCTAGTCTTTTCATTTCAGTTGTAACTCTTGCTTTCTACTTTTAAAAACAATCAAGTTTCCTTCACCTTCTATTCTACCCCTCCCCTTTTGGGACCACATATATGCCTCAAGCTATAAATCTGATTTTTATTTGCTTTTGTTTTCAATTTCCATGTCCTCTTTTTTTTTGCATGGTTACTGTTTTTATATTACTGTCTAAATATATATCCTTACTTTTCCTCACCTTTTTTCTAGCTAGCAAACTATTCAGTAATCAAAATGTTCATATGCTCAATATTCAAATAAGATAATTATTTAATTTGTTTTAAAACCACTCATATCCCAATAATTTTCAATGGGAGTTGACGCTGCCTAGAAAGAAATGCAAGCTAGGCCTAAAAATAACCAAAGGAAAGAGTAGGAGAGAAAAAATACAACTTGCGGTTAATACTACCCACCCATATCATAAGGTCTTAGATGCTTTTCTGAACCATTGTTAAGTTTGGGCATCCTGGCAGCCTACTCAAAAACAGGATTAATTATGTGACATACGGCACCCATAACTTAGAAACATGTGTCTCACAGGAAACACAGCGCCATCTGGCATTGAGGCTTGAGAGAAATTAATCCCATTGGGTTTCACAAAAAGTACAGTTTTGTTATGTAGAAAATAATCAAGTACACTTCTGCAGTTTAAAATAAAGACAAATGTGGTAAGGGTGTCAATAGGATAGTTGTAATATTAAATGTCTGTATACGTCATGATCCCAAATATAGTTCAGGCTTTATTAAACATGCAATATATGATAACCAGAGAAATTGATGAGATATAATTTCTCACAGCATTTCCTCATTTATATTTTCCTTCACAACAGAAATTTGAGAAAGACTTAAGAGACTATATATTTCTGGGATAGTCTGATTCTTGGCTCAAATTGTTGTCAGTCTATATTCTGTATATCTCTCCGCCTAAAAGGGAATGGAATTAAAGATAATTGCACTCTTCATGCCCAGCGTATCAATCATATAGTCCAAATAATAAAAGCAACATTTGACTAACATTACAAATTAGATGAAAGAGAACAGATTTTCCCAATAATGGCAAGTAGCAACATTAAGATTACCAAGACTATGCAAACATGAGAAGCACTACATTCCGGATTCTCCCTCTTGGAAATACATGTTCATTGGCGGCCAAGTTTGATCCAGCCCTGTTTCATTCAGCAATCCTATCTATTTCATTAATTCTCTGTTTGCAGATTCAGAATATTACTAGAACAGTTCGATTTATTTTAGAATCTAAGTAAATCCTAAATGCCGTTACTACTCCCTTCTATATTCTGGCATTGAAAAGACATCATTTAAGTGAAAAATAAAAGGACAAATTTAATGGAATGATAAATTATAGGCAACGATTGATGTTTTTTAATTGAATCAATCTAACTTTGTTTAAATTAAGAGAGTGGACATTCATTTAGTAAGTCAGAGTCATGCAGTGTTGTTGGTGTGAGCTACAAACAAGTGGAAATAAAAATTATTTATTCTGAAATGCTTGGATTTATTGCCATGCTGGTGAAAAATCAATCTCTAAAAAATGGTTAAGGCTCATTCTGAAATGGTACTTCCAGGAATTCTTCCCTCAGCCTATATAATTTTTCTGAAAGCACTTGAAATTTTAGAGTTACACAGCTTAAAATGTTTTAAAGGCACTTGTATATAATTGATGGAGATTTAAAAGAAACCGATGGCCAGAGCTGGCCAGGGTGTGGGGAGAGGGACCCTTCTATGGAGTTTTAGTTGTACTCTAAACCAGCATGGTTGCCTGAAGGGCAATTTTACAGGGTAAAAGGTACATAGACTTTCATCTAGTAATTCCACTTCTACTTCTTGGGATTTATTCTGAGTAAATAAGGGCACAAGTTAACAAAGGCACTTGCGCATATTTATTAGAACATTGTTTCTAATAAAAAAAATAGAAACAACTGAAATACTAATAATGGGGACTTCTTAAAAATTTAAGGAATACACTTGGGATGAATACCAGGTGTATGTATGGAGGCACTGAATCACTATACTGTACACCTGAAAGAATATTACACTGTATTTTAAGTATACTAGAATTTAAATTTAAAAAAAAGAAGAAGAAAAAATTCAGTGAACTGATACAATGGATTTTTATAAAATCATTAAGAACAGTGGATTTTATAAACTGTAGAAGACAGAAATATGTTCACAATATACTATCATTGAAAAGAATAGCTTGCAATACAGTATGGCAGCATATATTGTGTTAAGATAATGGGTTTCAGGTAGCTTGAGGTTTAAATCTAGGCTATGCCACGGTGATAGTCACAGGGCCTTAAATTATCTAGCCTTTCTAAGCCTAATTTTTATCATCGATAAAGTGGGGATGACTAAACAATTAAATGAAGTAATGCTGAGTAAGCTTCCCAAACATATTAATGCAAGGATGATGGATGATATGAAAACATATACATATTTACATACATACACATAAAGAAAACATCCATATGTAATCTGTTATTCAGTTATCTAAGTATTAACAGAAATATTTTTATATGTTATCACCTATTTGTACCTTCCATTTTTTCCAAAATGATATATTTAAAAAGAGAGTTAATAAAAGTAGTAATACAATATATTCCTTTTAAATAAATTATTGTGAAATAAAGCCAGTAGGTTTGATTTATAGATATACATGTTAAGGTAAAATACACTATAATGAATTGCGAAGAATAGACTCTACAAGGAGGAAAACAATCTTAGCAGCTCACATGGTTTCCTAAGTAATTTTCATATAGCTCAATGCTTTTCCCCCATTTCAGTACAATCCGCAAAATTCATCAGCTTTTTATAATCACAGAGCATTTACAAATAATACGGAAGATGCACAAGCATTTTCACTGTTCTCAAGTTTTAAGAGAGCATACAATAAGCCATCACAAAGGCGTTAACTTTCTGAACATACACTTTCATTTACAGGCTTTTTAACTCACTTATGAGCTTCGGAGCTATGAAAAGACATTTCCTTTTATTTCCAGGAAAGTTCCAATAGCCTTTTATTTGTATTGTCTTAGGCCTATAGGCTAATGTGTAATGTGATACAATGGTTTGTATAATTTCTTTCATCTCGCATGAGATCATAGTCTCACAAGGGTATGCAATGTGTTTAATTCACCTTTGCTATGTTTCCAGTTCCAAGCAACGTTTTGTGTAGTAGGGTGTCCAATAAGTAACACATCTGCAAATGACTTTGCCCATCTTTTAGTTTTGAAAATTAAAAATCAGTAAATCTAACCACCTGTAGGTTTTCTCCTCTCAAAGTTTTGTTTGTTTTCTATATCATTTCCTATCCCTTCCTTCGTTTTCCTCTCTCCCCTTCTGTCTTCAGAAAAAAGCCTTCTTCCTTTCTGGGGCCAACATCTATACACACACCTTGGATTTTATTCACTCTCATTTCTTCTGGGTCTTATCTAACAATTACTTTCCCTCCTTCCCCCCCTCCTTTCTTCTTAATATCAGAATGTTGATCATACATCAAGAAGTTAGTTTTGTGAGAAATGGCTCTCTTTTGACCCATTCACAGTTCTTGCTGGACAGATATCAGGATTATTATATAATTTAAGTGGAAATATTTTGAAGATGACACTATCATTTTAAGTGATAGATATTATATTCTTCCAGCAAGTAAATTTACAAGAGATTCCATAGAGTAAATAGAGTCAGGCTTTGACTTGATGACAGAAATAATTTGGAAAAATAATTTGGAAAGATATACAGATTGGGAAGGATTGCAATGAGATGTTCTGTTTTGGCCAGGATTATTCATAGGAGTTAGGTTTTATGAAGTCACAGGGAGTAATCAATTGGTGAGCACTGAAGCATTCCTCCTAGGGCAAATACAGGATCCGGTTCCTGCCGGCTTCAGTCACAATATTTTCAACCATTCAAGACATAACCTTACTTTGTGTTTCTGTTTCAGGATACCTTATTTCATATACATTGTTAACGCACTAACGTTGAATTTGTAGCTGGCAGCACTCTGATTCATACCTGAATGAAGCTTATTTTTCATGTGTAGCTTCTCCATAAAGCCAATCGCAGCTATCTTGGAACTTAAGAAAGGACAGAACTTCAGTACTACATTTGGGGGCTATTTTTAAACAGGGAAGACACTGTAAAATCCAACAAAAAGGAAACATAGCAGTAGGTAGAGTGTGAAATGGACACTTGTTTATAAAAATAAGCAAAACTGCAGAGCATTACCTTCTCCACTTTAGCTGGGAAAGTGTGCAGGGAAACTCAGATTTTCACTGCTCTTTTGCATGTCTGTGCATGACCATGGAAGTTCCATGAGCATTGACTTTAGGGTCACCAATAAATTTTAGCACTGGTAGTAGGCAAATTCACAAATATGGAACATAGATCACCTGTACGTATGCAAACACATAGCTGACATATATGAAGTTCTCAGTAATAGGATAGTTTATAACCAATAGGTGGTTGCAGCTGAAGTCTATGCTTAACATGTACAATAAAGCCTTTTGTACTATATCTCTGTACATCATGGCAACAATTCTTATATAAGGTCACAGAGTGCTGTTGGATACATCTTGCATTTCATATGGAAATAATCATAATATAAAAATGTAAATTTTGTTTTCTTCACATTATCTCAAAGAGCAAAATGGGCTTTGTCCCAAAATATTCTGGGCATATTCAATTAATATCATTCTAGTTGGAAATTCAAATAAATTTGTGAGGTTGCCAAACATTATTTTTAAAATTCAAATGAATAAAACTGTCCAAATAAGGAGATTCATTATTATTTCCTTTAAGGGAATGGCTTCAAAAGTGGTAAGGGCTATAGAGCTAAAAGTTCTTGACTTTGCCACTTAATAGCTTTGCAGTTTTTTTTAAGTAGGCTCCACACCCAGTGTGAAACCCAACACAGGGCTTGAACTCACGACCCTGAGATTGAGACCCAAGCTGAGATCAAGAGTCAGACCTTCAACTGATTGAGCCACCCAGGCACCCCTAGTTTCACAGTTTTTAATTAGGTAAGCTAAACTTGCTGTATACTATTGTCTTGATATTTATTTATTTTAAAGATTTATTTTTTTTATTTGAGAGTGAGGAGGGGCAGAGGGAGACACCTCTTCAAGCCAACTCCCTGTTGAGTGTGGAGCCCTGAGAAGGCCTTGAACTTATGACCCAAGAGATCAAAACCGGAGCAAGAGTCAGAAGCTTAACCGACTGAGCCACCCAGGCACCACTTGATATTTAAAATAGGAGTAAAAATTAATATACTTATACTGTTTACAATATAATACATGTAGAACTCTTAGAAAAGTATCTGGCACATAGTCACAACTCAATGAATGCCACTTTTATTATCATACTTATTGATCCTAATCAATATCGAGGACGTAAACTATTATCTGGCTGTCTTTTATCAACTCCAGTGATACAACTAAAACCACCTTTTAAGAAAGCTCAAATACGCAAGTCAATAGCAACATTTGATTTATAAAAATATAAAATATGGACAAGTATTTGAATTCTATTTTTTCCTAATTTCTCAGTACTTTGCTCCTCACACTGATACTATAGCACCTTTTTCTTACTTCTCCAATCTCCTTATTTCCACTTCTTTCGTTTTCTCAGGATCCCAATCTTAAAAGTTCATTTCTCTTCCTTCTAAATAGCTTCAAGACTTTATCTTCTTGACCCTCAATCTCTCTAAATCAATCTCATTGACCAGGGTGATTGAGGGTCTTGCCCAAGCCCCACCCCGATCTCCCTTCAGTCAGGAAAGTCCCTGTCCAGGAATAAATGTGGCTTTCAACTCACGTGCCCTTTTCTGAAGAAGGGTCTCTGCCCCATTACTAGCCATCTCAGATTCCCCCACTGTAGACTGCTGTGAAGTCCTGCATGTGCTGCAGGACAGTTATTCAGATAAAGTACACTGAGCACTTCCATTCTCTCCAGGCCTATTGATCCATGAGACTCCCATATCAGCACAAATGAGAAGTTCCTGCCTGAATGCAGCAGATGGAAATGGAAATTATATACTCTGGTAACACTGATTTTATTACAGCTAAATGATTTGCATTTTCAAAGTTGAGGGTTCTTGCAAAAATTAAAAGGAGAGAGTACTGGTCCATCACTTAGGTGCTGGTGCCAGCCAGAGGTAAGGTAGGTGCCATGACCTGGCGCTAATCTTTTAACCTGTCTGAGCCTCGGGCTTCCTTACTGCTGCCGTTCTAAGGTATCAATGCCTGTTTGAGCTTATAAGGATCCCTGCCAGGATTGATTGGCACAATGAATATAGATACACTTCACAAATTACAAGAATATTTCCTAAATGCAAAGATCTTTGCATTTATAAGATCTATACACTTTTCTGTTTCCATCCTCATCTGGACATCTAAGTTCCCACTGTAATCAAACATCCTTTCTTCAGAACAAAATGAGTAAGATTTAACCTGTAAACAGTGATGTTATCAATTTTCTGAAGGATTCTTAAATATATTTCAAAATTTTACATTTAATTGGTGACAAATTCTACTTTCAGTTTCTGTTTGCTTCTTCTGCGATGTAATCTTGAGTGCTTG
Organism: Ursus arctos; assembly: GCF_023065955.2. Classification (NCBI taxonomy): domain Eukaryota; kingdom Metazoa; phylum Chordata; class Mammalia; order Carnivora; family Ursidae; genus Ursus; species Ursus arctos. The sequence goes on from NW_026622852.1 coordinate 4,913,818, forward strand.
GTCTTTAAAGGGTGTTGTAATCAGGTTGAAAGGTAGTAGAAAATAACGGTTTGCCTATCTCAGCATTTGGTGATCTGTATAATTTGCTTTTCAATAAGCTGGTTTGTCTTCTTGTCTACAGAGGCTGTGCTATAGCCATTTCAAGTTCAAAATTACTGCAAAAAAGTAATTGATCCTCTATTTCAATATCCCTGCTGTTTCATGAGCTCTCTTACAATTCACAGGAATCTATTTCTCACTGATGTTGAAAAACATAATAAGGTCACAGCAGGAAGGCTTTAGCTTCATTAAAGAACATTATTATAAAAATAAAATGATCGAGGGCAAATTGTTTTTGTCCTTGTGGTACTGTTTCTGCAGATTCACATTAATCTGAGCGTTTAAAGCAACAATAAATTTGTAATCTTCTCTTTATCATTCACTTCACTATGGTAGCCCCTAGTGGTAGAAAGAGATGTCAATCGCTCACATTCCAGGGGATTTCTAGCTCTGTTGAATAAAAAGGAATTAAGCCTCTTTGGAAATGAAGGCTGCAGCCTGTCATTCACTAAATTTATTTCTGCTTTTAAAGATCACAGAGAATGCTGGTGTCCAGCAAATGTAGATGCCAGCATTATTTAAAAAATGATTGAGCAGAGAAATGAATGGAAATTTTGACCCACTCAGGCTTCCATCTATCATGGGAGCCTATAATGGCGGGATGACGAAGAAGGATTTAAGATAGAGAATCAGTGATTGCCCTATTAATCTAGTTTAACTGAAACTAAAATCTGACAGAGTGCATTACAAGTTGCAGGCAGTAAGGCTTATCAATTCATTACTACTTTCAAGGCTCTCCCTTGCTTTCTTTCTGCCTTCAGCTCCTGGCAAAGGACAGCTTTTTACAGTTCAATTTCTCAGTTTATTTTCGACTGCTTTTAATTAAATTTGATGGCCTGCTTCTGCACCACTGAAGTTATTGGAGTTGCAAAGCACTTTGCTGTTATAATGATAGCTCCCTTGATGTCTGTTCATTATTAACTGCTTTTCAAAAGTGCTGCTCTCAACTCTCATTTTATAAATATTTAAATAACTGAATTTCTATAACATAAATATTGGTGCACAGAAGATAAGGACTCTATTGCCTGTTTAATAGGTTATACATGGTAAAATAAGAATGCCTTTTTGTAAAGTTTTATATTATAATATTAATTGGGAATGTGTCCTTAGATCATCCTGTATATAAGTTCTCATACCGATAGTATCAATGTCTCAAAATCATGGTAATCAATGACATAAGATTTTAGGACACTTCACACATATAATTCTAAAATAAATGAGAATATACATTTTAAAATAAAAGAAAATGGGTAATTTTCATATAGATAAATGAAATCCTAAAATTAACCTGGGTGTTTTTTAAAAGCTCTCGTTCTAATTCTTAAGATAAAATAAAAGTGTGCTAGGAGAGCTTAGTCATCACACAAAAAAGGTTATTCCAGAGTAAAAATAATAATGATAATAATAATAAGTCAGAGCATTATTAAGATAAAACCAAAAACTGATGAATTAACCCCAGTTATTAATCTCTTTTCCTCCCTCAAACCTCGAAAGACACCAAAAATCATTAAAAAACAACAACAACAACAAAAAAGTGAACTAAGGGCTGATCAAAAAATAGGAGCTTGGAAGAAAAATGGAGATACTAGTGGAAGAGAGAGGACAGTGATAGTGTCAGCTGCTATCAACCTTGCTGTGTGCAGGCACTGTTCTCATTTTCTACCTGTAACATCCCTACCACCAGCTCCTGTTTACAAGTGAGAAAATAGAGGTGCAGAAACATTAGGCAAATTGCTGATCAAGTATTCAGCAAGCAGCAAGCCCAGGCAGTCTGGTTTCAGAGTCTGGTTTCAGAGTCATACCCTTCATCACTGTACTGTATACTTCAATACATTGTGAAAGGTATAAAGCAGAGGAATGATGATTGACGTAGCAGCGCTTAGAAGGTGCTGCCCAGGCGCTCACAATGCGGAGTACCGCGAGAAGTCAGCTAAGCACCCACGGAACCTGCTAGCGGCCCAGCTCTCAGAATAACGGTGCTTTAGAAGGCAGGGGTGAGATGCAATTCTAAAAGGGGGAAAATTGGTAAAATTTTAATGTGGTTGTTCTCTCATCCCCCACAGCTGCAATTACTTCTCCGTTTCCTGTCATCCCCTACCCTCAAATCCCCAATTCTAAGTCTATTCTCTGGAGAAATTAAACCTGGTACACTTGATTTTGGACAGAGCTCTTATTTGAAGTGGACATACTTAATCAAGGAACCTGTAACCCACTTCCCTTGCTTGGTTTCCAGAACGCGAGCAGCCAAATTATATTACCTCAACTCCTACTCAAAGACCGCACTTTATACAAATGGAGAACAAAAGGTCGGTCATTTGAGGAAAACTGCCACTTTACTGAGACCTACAGCTGAGATGGTAACACCCCAAAAGGACTGATAATAAACAGACAATATAGGGAGTTAAAAAACGGGGGAGGGGGGAGTCACTGTAATCAGTGATATAGAATAAGAAAGTGTGCTATAATCAAAAAAGTTATCAAAACTTAAAAGTATGATAAATAAAACTTAGAAACCAACAAAACATCAGATACAATGGGCTGTCAATAGGCTTTCAGCTATAGCCAATCAAAAATTTCCCTATTTTGCTTTTCTCTGCAAATGTCTATTCTTGAGCTCCTGTTGGTACAGTGTTCCTAACCACTTCGTGTTTGGTGCTGCCCAATTTGAACAGATTTTTCTTCAAATAAACTCCAAATTTTTAATATGCCTCCATTTGTTGTTTAACACGAGGAAATGCAATACATTATTCTAGACTATATCCCATACTCGAATAAAAACATACTATGAATTAGCAGCTCAGTTGATAAAATTGGAATATCAAAGTATTAAATAAATGTTACATTTACTGAAGCTAATTACCCTACTGTAATTATGTAAAAGAATATCCTTGTTCTAAGGAAGCACAGACTAAAGTATTCAGAGGGTGAAGGGTAATGAAACATGCTAGCTACTGTCAAGTGATTAAGGGGAAAAAACAACATAGATTGATACAGCATGGGTGTGTAAGTATACAGAGATAGAAAGCTAAGACACAAATGTTAACTATAGATAGTCTAGGTAAAAGGCTCAGAGTAGTCCTTGAACTTTTCCCCACTGCCAACAACCTTTTTCTGTGTTTCAATTTTTGTTTTCTGAATAAAAGGATTTTTTTTAATCCAAGGAAAGTATAAGATAAAGTCAAGGAAATTTCCCAAAGAGCAAATCTAAGAAAAAAAAATGATGATTTTTTTAAAGATAAGAAAAGAGTAATCCAGAAGGTCCAATAGCTACCTAATAAAAAGAGAAACCCATGACAGCTAAGATGAAACTAAAGAAATTAAATTTTTAGCACAAAAAAATATTGTCTCCAAAACGAAATTAGCCCCACACGAAGGCACATTGCCATAAATTTCAAAAATCCTGAGGGCTTATTGTTTAAAAAAAAAAAAAAGGGAAACAAAGCAGCACAGAGAAGTAAAAAAGAGGGATATCAGGCTGGCATTGGAGTGATGTTTTCATAATCATCAAGAAGGAGGAAGGAATCTACAAGAAATCCACAAGAGAAAAGCAGAGGCAGGGAGGCTCAGAGAGCCAGCACCGAGATGGGAGTAAAGGATGGAAGGGTGGAGGGGTGTAATCACAACATAAATAATGGAGGTCTCAAGTATTCTCATCGTTTTGTGCATTTGAAATTTGAAAAAGTCATTAATAATCTTAGAAACTATGAAAATTAAAGCATCTTAGGCTAAAAAGTTGGAAACCTAGAAAGCAACATTTGTATAATCATGATTTAAACATTGAATGTTGATTTCCCTAAAATAATTTGATTCAGTACATTGAGTAGATAGTGGAAAAGAAGTTTTGTGACTGGGGTGCCTGTCTTCATCCTGCGTAAGTATCACAACAGGAAGTTAATAGGTAATGTTTAAAATTAATCAAGATAATGTAAACATGTTAAATTAAAAATAAGGTAACTACCAATAGAGGAGAGTTTAACTTTGTTCTCTATTCGCTGTGACTATAGCAGAAACAGATATGGAGCAAGATGTGATTCTGTTGCTCTTGCAAGTCTTTTAATACTATTTGATTGCTAGATCATGAGTTTCTATCTTTAAGAATCAAAGCAATTTTAAGAAGTAGAACACTTTGTAGTGCTCTAAAATTGCTTAAACTATTTTATTTTTTTTTTAATTTTATTTATTTATTTGACAGAGAGAGGGACAGCCAGCGAGAGAGGGAACATAAGCAGAGGGAGTGGGAGAGGAAGAAGCAGGCTCCCAGCAGAGAAGCCCGATGTGGGGCTCGATCCCATAACGCCAGGATCACGCCCTGAGCCTAAGGCAGATGCTTAACAACTGAGCCACCCAGGCGCTCCCTTAAACTATTTTAAAGATTTTTATTTATTTATTTATTTATTTATTTATTTATTTATTTATTTATTTATTTGACAGAGATAGAGACAGCCAGCGAGAGAGGGAACACAAGCAGGGGGAGTGGGAGAGGAAGAAGCAGGCTCCCAGCAGAGGAGCCTGATGTGGGGCTCGATCCCATAACGCCAGGATCATGCCCTGAACCGAAGGCAGACGCTTAACCGCTGTGCCACCCAGGCGCCCCGAAGCTATTTTAAAAATAGAGTACACTGATCATTATACAGCGAGGTCCACTGCTCGAATTTTTTTTGTAATTTTTTTGGAAAAGAAATATTTGTCCAGTGTTACATATGACATACTTTTGAAAGGAAAACCATCTCCCATCAAAATAAATTTCAAAGAAGCCAGAAGATGCTTTTGTTGTTTTTGTGTCTCTTAAAACAATTGCTTTAAAAAGTTAGGATTCACTGAGAGAAATTTGACAGCTATAGAGTTCTGCAGCTTTCAGTGCAAGGATAGGAACACCACAAATTCCTCTAACCTTTGAAAAATCAGTTATTTCTAATATGAAAAATATATTTGAAAATGAAGCACATCCTGTCCCTGCTTTCAATTCCTACCCAGAGTATATGATAATGATCTCTACTGCTGGTGATAAATGTCAGTTTCCATAGGTCTAATATGCTCATTCTAATTTCTAAGTTGCCAGAATTGAGTAGCAATACCTTTGACTTCAGGAACTGGTATATACTGGTCTGTACTACAGATGGTGGTATTTAACTGTTAACAGCATATTGCAACGACAACCAAAAAAGTACTTTATCACATATCTAAGATATAATAAAAAAATTTAATGGTAAAGATCACTTATTCTTTCACATAAAGGAATAACTGCTCAAGCGATACCTAAAAACATAAGGAAATTCTTCTCATTAGGATAAAAAAAAATTGCCTTAAGAGTAATTTTTGTATATTTACCGTCTACTATTATTAAGGTCTGAGTTTAATATAAACATCTATAGCATCTGTCATAGATCTAGGGGAACTGCTGATTTTTTTGTATTTAAAGTCTTATATTCTGTAAAGAACACTGAAGGACGTTCTATATGATATAAAGGATCCTCAAAGGAGATTGATTTACGTTTTTTTTTTTATATTTTATTTATTTATTTGACAGAGAGAGAGAGGGAACACAGGCAGGGGGAGTGGGAGAGGAAGAAGCAGGCTCCCAGCGGATGAGCCTGATGTGGGGATCGATCCCATAACGCCGGGATCACGCCCCGAGCCAAAGGCAGACGCTCAACGACTGCGCCACCCAGGTGCCCCTGATTTACCTTTTTGAATAACCAGAAAGTTAGCTGCTTCACCTCACGTTAACTTTTTTAAGAAGCATTGTTTTCATTACATAGAAATACTGTGTTTTCTTTTATCAGTTCTCATTTCCCCACCTCCAAACATTCAGCAGATGACAACATGAACCACATTCTTAAGAACACTCTTTTGAAACACCTGGGTGGCTCAGTCAATGGTTAAGCATCTGGCTCTTGATTTCAGCTCAGGTCATGAGATCAGGGTCATGAGATCGAGCCCTGTCTGGCTCTGCCCTCAGCACCGAGTCTGCTTGAGACTCTCCCTCTCCCACTGTCCCTCCCCCTCTCTAAAAGGAATAAATAAAACTTAAAAAAAAAAAAAAGATAATGATTACTGAGTATCTGTGTGGTATCATAAAATTTGCATTTTAATCTACACCTTTTCAGCATTATGTCATCATGAATTTGAGTTTCTGTTTATTACAAATGGTAAAAAGTTGTTGTAATGTACCAAGATTAGTTTTGGTAGTTCCAAGTGCTGTTGATTTTGAAACCTTGAGACCAATAATCTTTGCTGTGGAAATTAAAGGTATTTAAAGGTTGTAAGAAAACGTTGTAAGTTTTCTATTTTATATGCTTTCAGAGGTAAGTTTTGCTTATTGACTCGCACTGCTCTGAATTTAACAGATTGGTAACAACTATTACATATTCCACTAGTATAAGATCTCAAGTATTTCCACTTTAAGTTAGAACAAGATTTTGCAAGCATCTGTACTTGCAATGGTATTGGGTCCATTACAATGTAAAGTTCAAAGATCACTGGAAGGGGACCACAAAATTAAGAGCATACTCCTTGGCCTAACATTAAAGACCACCAAAATTAATCTCTATCCTTTTCTTTCCAGTACTGTCACCCTTTATTACAACAAAAATTGCTAGCTGTCCTTTTCTTTGTCTTCTCTATATTCAAAGTCATTGTTTACATATAAATTGCCCCCTCCCTCTACAATGCCATTCCCAGCCTGCACATCATTCATTTAACTTATCAAATTCAACTTCCTTCAAGAAATCTTCTCAGTTGATGAAACACAAATCAAATATTGGTTTGTAGAAAGCTATTGGCCCTTGATCTCTCCTCATCTTTTGGCATCTGACACTAATAGTTGTCTAAATATGTATGATATGTACTTACATAACGACATACTCTTTAGTGGTGTCTATGTATAGCTTATTTCCTCTCACAGAGAATCATTACTTGAAGGTAGAAACACTTTAATGTCTGTATCTCCCTAGACCTGTGGGGAATATAATGGATGTGTAGATGCTTAACATTTTTGACTGATCACAACTTTTAATTATTGACAATCATCATTTTTGAGAGTCTTTTCTTTCTTTCTTTCTTTCTTTCTTTCTTTCTTTCTTTCTTTCTTTCTTCTTTCTTTCTTTCTTAGCTGTGGTCGATTTTCAGGTCATTGCATCTTCTTGAGATATGTGAATAAAGGACACACATGCAAAATCCAGTTGAGAGTTTTGGTCTGTGGTGAGCTAATTCTCCCACATTTTACTATACATTATTTGGAACTCCGAGTGGTTTCAGTGCAACCAACATGAAATGTATTTTGATTTACTCTAGGCGTATATTATTTAATGTCTAATGAATACTGACTCATCTGACCAAATTCTCATCTCCTGACAATTTCTTATGTTATAGTTTGCAAAATATTCTCAGTACTTCAGCAAATGTAATTTCAACTGTTAACGTTCAACATTACTACAGTTGTTGGCAATATTAAATAATTTTTGTTGCTGTGTGATGTTCACTGCAGCCTAAATTTCACGTCATGGCATGTTATTAATATTATATGGTTGGAAATTATTTCCAGATCAATGAATCAATGCTATCCTAATATTCTGTATCTTTAATTTTCATACCACATTTATTTTGTGAGTGGATTTCATAAGAGGAAGTTGCTTTGTGTTGCCCAGCTCATTATCTTGGGATTTTATCCCTAACTGAATTCCCTTTGTGATCAAAGGGCAGAGAGAACACCTCCTGAATTACTGAACTGTGCTGATTTGATGGGCAGGCCACACACATTAAAGTAAAAAGGAAGAAACTTTCTCTTAAAATGCCTACTTGAAGATATTTTACCAAAAAGCTGAGATTTCATGGCAGAAACAACTAATCCTACTACTTCAATGGAAGTAGTCTGTTTTTCTATGTGCATACACAAATATACATATACACACGCGTGAGTATTTTGGTAATTTGTATCTATTCTTGATGATTGGTAACAATCCATGCTCACACCAACAAAGTACTTAAACATTTATAGACTGTTTTCCACAAACACTGTATTAGTCGACTTTATAATTGGAACAATTTAGAATGAATAATTTATGACTCAAAGGCTTAAAGAGAATGGTAGACTCTGGACTGCATAACTCGCTCATGGCAGAGTAGAGATTTGAGTCACGGTCAACCAGTACAAATCTGTCCCCTCGCACCCATGTTGGTAACTACCATTTTACACATTGTTCTCATTTCAACTTAATGTCAGGTCATGCATTTATAATGTGCATATTGTGGGGAGAAGCACTGATATGAGAATGATGAGGAGTTACCAAGAATAAGTTCACAGGTAATAGGGAAAAAAAAGGGAGAAAATTTTAAATTATTATTGTTATTAATATGTTAATGACATTAACAAACTTCTCCTTTCTCCTGCCCATTAAGGATAATTCAGGCCTACTCAGTCAATTTGGGCACCTCCTTCTACATCCTTCCCTATAAGCAGGATTTTACGTTTCAGATTTGACACTGGGCAAGGTAGAAAGAGGAGACCACATTAAAGAGGAATCTAAAGGAAAAAGTCATAGCCTAGGTGAGAATGATACCTCTGGTTCATTTGGTATATTGCTCTAGTGGACAATCAGAGTGTGGGTTTAGAGTACTAAATTTGGGAATATTAAAGCCATGGGCATATGTGATCATCGAAGCAGAATATACAGGGAAAATAAAAAGAGCAAAGGACGGACTTGGAAACCATAGTCTCTGTGAAAGACAGGCACAGAGAAGTCTGTGAAAGGGGACACCACTTCTAATCTTCACAAAATTTAGTTTTAAAATGAAATGTTCACATAAGAAATTAGAGTTGTTTCTTTTCTTTTCTTTTCTTTTTTTTTTTGAGATAAATATACACCTATTTATGCATCACTGAAGTCAGATAAAGAAGAATTGCAGAAGACTATGGAATGAAATATAACTAACTTTCAAAGATTTGGTCAATATTTTCATATTATAATTAATCACACACTAATGTAATTTTTGTTAAAAATGTAGTAGTATTTACAAAGTGTCAGTGTGTAATAAAAGATAGCATTTAGTTCATCAAATTGATTATTCTAAGCTTGAAACAAATATTAATATTCAAATTCATTCAATGTGTATCACTTATACTATAATTTTCTACAAAATGAAAAGTAGTGCAATACAAGTAAGCATAATATATACTCTTAGCCATTTCAACAGGTCGAATTTTGTTATTAATACTAATGAAAGAATGTTTCTGTATATTTAACCTTCAAGGCCCTACTCAAATTTCAATCTTTCTTTGGGGACTTTACACATTTATTAAATAGGAATTATCTTGACTCTCCTAAACTCTTTTATTTAAACAAAAAAAAGTTGTATATTTTTATAAATACATAACATGTACATATGTTCTTTTAAAAAAATATACATATATGTTCTTTTAAAAAAATACAAATGCGGGATTTTACCCAAATTCTGTTTTGTTATCTATATAGATGTACATTGTACTCAAATATAGGATTTTACTCCAATTCTGTTTCATAACCTGATTTTTAATCTCTAAAAAGATATGCTACTTTTTCAGGACCTTATTCTTCTACAATCGTATTTTCTTGTGAAAAAATTTCAATGTTAAGTTGTATTTTTTTCTGATTTTAGGAAAAACATCCAGTACGAGAACATCAGAAAAAAAAGTTAAAGAACAAAAATGAAAAAATCATATAGGTGTCTTTCCTTCTGCCTCTTCTATATAAGCACACAAATGTTATCTTAAAGACATTTTAACCTGCTTTTATAAATTTAAAAATATGCCTATTCCTTCTTTCACAAGTATTCTAAATCATTTTAATAGTTCTATAGAATTTCACAATTTGAACAAAAATCTATTTTATAAGTATTTTGGTTGTTTATCATTTTCATTGCTATTAAGACAGACTATGAGAAACAACCTTTGCTCATATCTTTTCAGATATTCCTTATTTTTTCCTTTACATTGTCACTAGATACAGAATTGCCGTGACAAAAGGAGAATTATTACATATTTGGTAAGTAGACTAAGTACTTACTGCATATTCTTTATATATTTTTGATAGTGCTTGTCCTTGTAGACTTAATTAGCTTACCTTCTTTATTAATATTTAAATCTGTGGAAGGCAGAAATTAAATGTGAATTAAAATAACATGTGTCTTGGCCTAGTATGTAAGTCTTGCAAACTTAAAAAATTAAGTTGTGTAATTTTGTCTCCCATTCCTTAAATCTATAGCCTATTCTACTCAGCCCACATAAGCTTCATATTGAGGTCCCTATGTGATGCATACCTTCTGGCTTATGAATTCATGAATATACATACTTGGAGAATCATAATTAAAATACAGGTATGTCTGACCCCTACTTCTGATCTCTTGTCATTTAGAAACCAGAAGTCAAGGAGTCTTTGGAGTTACTGGATTATCTGCCTGCTCTAATTGCATGACTTTGGAAGCAACAAAATCTGGAGTCCTCAAGGCTAACTCAGCCCTCCTGTGCCTGTCATTAAGAAGGCTACAGAACAATGTGTCAATTTGCAATTTTTAATGATAACTTTGTTCCCACTTGGGTCACTTCTGGAAATAGGCTTCCCTCCTTAACCCCCAAAGACTATGAAATTTCATCTTGCATTCTACTTGTAGTTCAGGCATTTTGACACCCAGTTCAGAAAGAAACCCCATTCATAGTTACCTGTTTGACCACTTAAAGAGGAAAAAAATATATCCTCTGACTTTAAAGTACGATACGATTTTACAACTATAATATTTTGAAGAAATGCAGTAGCCCAGTATTTTGAGAGGGTAAGAATCTTGCTGGAGTTATCTTCTGAGTTCCGTAGGTAAGAGTCAGAAAGATGCACCCATTATGACTTGGAGAACTGTACTCACCTAGAACCGAAGCCCATCACTTCCTTCAATGCTGGTGCCAAGATGCTGTCAGTCAGACACCCTTAACTGGAGTATCACCGGCCAGGAACTGCTTGTTTTTTATTCCTACCTGGAACAAAATACAGTGTCAGTCATTTTTTTTTAATGTTCATTCAAGCGCAGTAAGATATTCATTATGTTATCTTTCCTTGTCACATTAGACACCCATGTATCAGAATGTTCAACACAAAGAAAAGAAGTGTAAACTCTTCACCTCTATCATTTATGCCACAATGATTAATAGAGCAGCTGTTTAAGTCAAAGGGACCGTCTATATTTTATCTTCTATAAAATGTTTTTTATAAAAGATTATTATTTCAGTGCCATCATTCTTATCCATTTGGTTTAAGTAATTGTGTTAATTTATGGAGTCATTTTCTATATATTGTCCTTGGAGACTGTAAATCAAAATACCTTAAACCCCACAGAATATGTTGAAAATATTGTTTCCTGAATTTTTTTAACACCATCAAAAGAAATCTCAGTAGGAACCAATTTAGTAAGGCAATAGTTTTATGCCTGTACTACTTTATATTCTTCAACTGGTGAGGTACTGATGAGGAACACAGATGCTTCCTCAAATGCACCAGTGTTGCTACTATGAAACATTAGACGAAAATAGAGCTTTTGACCAGATGATGGAATCACAGACTTAAAAACAAAACAAAACAAAACCTCAGAGCTGGGCTGTATGAAAGGGGTGTTATGGTCCTTTACTTCTCACAGTTGGAGCCACTTGACCTTCAGCGCTCCCAGCCTTGCTCCAGTCTGGTGCACAATGGGGTGGTTTAAGGAAACATAAGGAATCCAACAATATGACCTTCTTGTTGCAGTTCTGTCCAGGCAGCTCATGTGTTGCCTTTGCCTTTGTCCCCTCTCTGGCCCTTGGAGTTTGACTCTGAACTGAATCTCACAGTAGGGATCCTGTTATTTACTGACCTTCCTCCAGAGGCTTACCGTGTACCTTCATCCTCAGGACCAGTTGATACGCCCTACTGTTTGATCCACTTGCCAGGGGAACCTCTTACCTCTTGTTGTGCCCACTTCGCATTAATCACTTGTTTGAATCACCCCTTGACATCTGGTACCACCCTCTCTGAATGAACAATGCGGCTCCATGGACTTCAACACAAGCAGTGAAATCTATTCCCCTAAATCCTAACCTTTCTGGTGCCAAGCTCTGAACCACTTCTTTTGTCTGATGTTGCTATTAAATTTAAGAGTTTTTCTATACGGTATAATATAAAAGGTACCAGAGAGACCCATTTCAGTTCTGTAATAGAAGTCAAATCTTATGAGTGAATATTGTTCTTTCCTTGTAGCCTTCTTAAAACTCAGATTTTTCTCATCTCACTCTGGAATCCATTTCATCCCCTTTATTTCTTCTGCTACTTCCACAATAAGCTCTCATTAGCTCTCATTCAGATAATAACAATAACTTCCTAAATGTCGGTCTAGTGCCAACTGAAAACAGATGGCACTTTCAAATTAGAATAATTGAGGAGAGTCTAATAAAGAACCCATTACAAAACTGTGGGCTGCATGTAGGGAAACCACAAGGGAAGGTGCCACCTTGAGCCTGGCAGAGACGAGGACAGGGAGCAGTTACCACCATCTAGGAGTCAGACGTATACAGAGGGTCCCCTGGGCAAAAACAGTGATCTTCAGTTGGAAGTCCCAGGTAGCACAAGATTCCAGGATGTGAGGGAGCCCTAGGATAAAGCATGCTCATCTTCTCCTTTCTCTCTGGTTTCCTACCTATCCTACCCATGGGACAAACCACCCTGGACTCCCAAGGTGACGGAGTCTCCTGATGAACTCCATTCAAACTAGTTTCCAGGGTTAGAGAGTAGGGTGGAGAAAAGTAAAGAGCGAATCTGAAAGGAGATTAGAAGAAGTTCAGCAAACACTTATTCATACTTCAGAGCATGGGATTTGGAATCAAATTTAGGTTTGACTCCTGGCTTTACCTATGTGTGTAACTAGATAAATTTTTATAATTCTTGGTATCATTATCTGTATGATTCAGATAACATACTTCAGAGTTTTGTTGTTAGAATTAAACGGCATCACATACCTAGTACATACATATGTACTAAATAGTTAGTATTAGCCACAGTGGTAGTAATTCCTCTCAAAATGATAGAAATCCAACTTAAACACACTCTAGCCACACTCTTCAGCACTTGTAATGGACAGTGTATTTTCAGATCTTTCACAAGTGCTCTTCCTTCTGTTTAAGAATTTTGTTTTCTTCCCCTTCCCCAGCCAAAGAATCCCTACTCATATTTTAAAATTCATGAAATGATCTAAAGGTTCTCTTCAATTTCAGTAAAAGAAGATCTTTTGGGGGGGGGGGGTCTTTCCATTGCACATATCATTCTGCAAAGTAATCAGACTACGCCATCTTCCTATTTGACTATGATTTCCTTACAGGAAAGGTCATTTCTCACAGATTTGTATCCTCAGAAGGTGGTTCCTTGCCAGGTTCTTAGTAGATATTCAGTAAACATTAAGTCAATAAATGTGTATTACTAGAGTAAATCTGTTACAATGTAAGGAAAAGATCTGTCAACTTCTTTCCTCTTTGCCCAAAGGGCAAATCAATCTGTAACATGGTAGGTGGTGGGAAGTGAGATTATCATGGAAAGTCAAGACAACAACAACAAAAAAAGATCCCAAGGGAAACTCCAAACAGCTTTGCAATTTCTCCCTGGGACAGCCCTGCTGGAAACGTCACCTCATTCATTTCAAGACTGCCAGACATATTAGTACTGGTTGATTTCAAGCAGATAATTAGTAACTTATAAACTAACTAGGTAACTGAATACAAATACCTTGAAGTATCTGATGCATTTAAGTGATGCAACAAGTTGAATTGTCAACATTTCCTCAATGACTAGCCCAACATTTCCCCCTGCAATTTAAAATACATATATTTATTGTTTTGTGAATAGGTAACACATTTGCATGAATCTAGGCCTCACAAAATGGTATATTTTTCTGTCACCCTTTATGTCACCATTGCCTCCATCCTCTCCTTATGCCACCTTCAACAAGACCAACTTTACTGGCATCTGAGAATTCTTGCAAAATTTCCTTCTACAAATACACAGGAGTATGTATATTATTCCCCACCCCATCCTCATTTAAACAAAGAAAAAAGATTGCATTCTTTTTCCACTATTATGGGCCTTGCCTTTCTCCCGTCCCAAGGAAACTAACTAGAGGTCCTTTTATATTAGTAAATAAACAACATCTTCCTTGTAGTCAGCTTCATGTCTTCCTATTGTTCTGATATACATGAAATTATTTAGTTATACCCCACGATTTTTATTTTTCAAAACTTTTATTATTCTTGAGATTTAAAAAAAGTTTGTTAATTTGTATCTAAGAGGTAGATCTCTAGGGTAAATTCCTATGGGTGTGGAGAGGTCAAAGGTAAGTGCATTTGTAACTTTCAAGTATGTTGCCAAGGTTCCCTCCTTGAAAACGGAGCCAATTAATGCTACCAACACCAACTTCTGCTTGGGTGGGCAGACTTCTAGATTCTTGGAAATCTAATAGGTGAAAAATTTTAACTCTGTCATTTTAATGAGCATTTTAAAAATTATGATGTAGGTTAAATATGCCCTTATGTCAGTTAAGGGATATTACGTATCTTTCTGTGTGAAACTTCTATTAATATCCTTTGCAATTTTTAAATTTCAAGTACAATTTAATGCATTCTTTCTCATTCTATGTACTTTCAAAATGAAGCAAAGTCATTAACGGCATCCTCAAAATTCCTCTATGTTAATGTTTTTAAAAGCTTGTGTTCCCAAGCTCCTCGCAATCTTACACTAGCAGCTAAACCTCACAACGAGGTCCCACAGCGCTCTCTAGTGGCAGCCTGCTCCATCGCATCTTCCCTGCATTAACTCTTGGGGCAAAAACGATAGGTAGATAAAGCTTGTTATCAAACTCTTCCTTAACCTCTAAGCCTCGCCTTAGTCTCCTCGCCCCAGAGACAATACGGAACTGCACCCAGCCTGAAAATGAGGAGATATTAGAGCTACTTCGGCCCTCAAGTAACCAAGTTTGTGCCTGCAAATTAGTGGGTATCCTAATAGGCAGGATTCATTTCTTTTTTAGTAATCTTGCCGCCCACCCCGTTGCTGTAAAAATGGCTCTGGAGTATTTTGTCTCGTCTTGGGCTGCAGTACAAGCCTTATTCCAGGAAGTCAGGCTCTGCTTCACCCTGCCCTGTACATCAATGAAATCAAAAAAGCTATTATCATCACTCTTCAGAATTCCAAGTAGTATCACAAAGTCAGTTCAGTCAGAAGCCTGAAATTCCTTCATTCCACAAGTATTTCAAATATTATAAACACTGCTCTAGGCACTTGTGATTACTTCCAGTGAACAAAATATACAAAAAAAAAAAAAACCAAAAACAAAAACAAAAAACAAACCACTCTGTCTTCTTGGAGCATATCTTCGAGTTGGAGGATGTAATCAGGAAGAGTGTAATGAAACAAATAACATGTTTCTATTGAAAGGTATGGGTCTGTGAAACCATGTGGGGCAGGACGTGGAGTACATGTTTCTCTTTAAACTAGAAAAAAAAATAATGGGTAGGCCTCTTTGGATGAAGATTTGAAGGTGTGGACACCATGTGGTTCACAGGAGGAGAAATCTTCTAGAACACAATAGTCTTAAGGCCTTGGTCCTGCAGCGGACACCTGAAAGATGCCTTTTCAGGATTAATAGATATTTTCACCCCTCTGCTGGGAGTGCTGCCAACTGCCAGCTCTAATCGCACCTGGAACTGCCTGAAGCTGGCCGTGCTGCCTCAGCAAGTCCTCACTCAAATGTAGCCTGCACCCAGTTACAGACGTTGAGCATGAAGGTGTGGCCTAGAGCTGCTGAGCAGGACAGCTTCCTATGCTGTCGAAAGAAACCTTTGTTGAGGCTACATTGCAGCCCGTCTTCTGTTTGCTCATCCTGCTTTCTCCCCTTCTCTTTCGCACCAGTTGATCCCAAAACACTCCCTATAAACTTCCTGCATGCTAATTTCTGCCTCCACCTGCTTTTATCTAGAGCAGCAAGGTAACCACGGCACAGCTCATAACTCGATACAGCTACTCATTCTTTTCACAAACTTCTGTTGACTACCTACTATATGTTAGCACTGATTTTGATGTTTAGAATACAGTAATGAAAAAAATGCAATTTGTTCATATGTAGATTATAGCAGAGAAGACAAAAATTATACACACACACACACTTTATATATCATTAACAATAACAGCTAAGGAGAAAAAGCAGTCAAAGTGTAGAAGAAATGTGTGGGAAAGGTTGCAGTTTTAGACATGGGACTGACGTAAGTCCTTACTAAAGCCATATTTGAATAAAGGGAATTGAATAAAGGGAATAAGGGGGTCAGCCCTGTGGGTACATGGGAGGAAAATGTTCCAGGTGTAGGCAACATGAACAACAAAGTCTGAGTATATTTGTTGTTGTTATTGTTTTAGAAAAAGAGCAAGACACTAAGTTAATTTGGAGTGGGTTGAGAGAGAAAAATAAGAAGAGCTCAGAAAATAACGAATCTGGGGCGCCTGGGTGGCTCAGTTGTTAGGCATCTGTCTTCGGCTCAGGGCGTGATCCCAGCATTCTGGGATCGAGCCCCATATCGGACTCCTCCACTAGGAGCCTGCTTCTTCCTCTCCCACTCCTCCTGCTTGTGTTCCCTCTCTCACTGTCTGTCTCTCTGTGTCAAATAAATAAATAAAATCTTAAAAAAAAAAGAAAAAAGGAAAAGAAAATAACAAATCTGAGAGTAATCATCTAAAGATTACTATAGAAATTAGACACAAGTTTTTATTCCTAATGAGATGGAAAGCCAATGAGGGATTCAGGGCAGATAACAGACAGAACCACCTTGCTGAATGTTGAGAAGAAACTGAAGTGTGTTCAAGTCAGAAGCAGAAAAATAAGACTATTGCCTCAATCTAGGAAAGACATGATTAGGGCAGAAACAGTGGAGGTGGAAAGAAATGGTTAGAATATGGCTATGTTTGAAGATAGAAAACACAGGATTTGTAAACAGATTCCATGTGGGGTGTTATTGAGAGAGCTAAAGCTTAGCTCCATGGTTTTAGATCTGAGTGAAAGGAAAAGTAGAGTTGGCCTTAACTCAGAGAAGGAGGACCACCAAAGCTTAGGGGGGATTATCAAGAGATCCATTGTGGAAATGTTAGTTTGACAGTGTTAGTTTCATTAGGCAATCAAATGAAGATATCAAAAAGGGAGCTGGGTATTGGAGATCCAGGGGGAAAAGTGTGGCTGGAAATGTCAATTTGGAAGTCATTAGAACATAGGTGGTATTAAAAAGCCCTGGGATCCAGTGACATCACTGAAGGAGTGAGTCTGTTTGGAAAGTTAAGAGGTCCAAGGACTGAATGCTTGGGTAGCTCAACTATGAAATACCAGCAGATGAAGAGGAGACAGCAAAAGAGAATGAAAAGGAATAGCTACTGAAGTATGCAGGGAAATTAGAGAGGGGTTCCAGATGTCAAGAGAAAACAGTGGTTTGAAGAGGAGAGAACATTTAATTGTATCAAGTGCTGCCGATGAGTCAAGCAAGATGAAGACCAAGAGCTGTGCAGTGTATTCGCAGCATAGAAATCATCGATGACCAAGACAAGATTCGTTTCAGTGAAATGGTAGGGGAGGATGCTAGAATGGAGAAGCCAGGACCTATGTGGAGGGGGGACACTGGAGAACATATGATATTTTCATGTGCACATTTATTAAAACTGACTAGATTTATGTCAAAAAGCCAACCTTAATTTTCAAAAGATCATAGTGAGAGAACACGGTCTATAGGACTTCAAAGAAAATAAGTTGAAAATCAATACCAAAAAGATACAAAATTCACCTATATATCTGGAAACTTAAAACCACATTTAATAACCCAAGAAATATTAGTTTAAATTTAAAATAATAAAATCTGAATGTAACAGAATTACTTCACATTAAAACTTGAGAAGCCCTTCAGAGCCCTTATTCTTTCTGTCATGCTCCACTTCCACAGGCTGAGTACTGCTTCTAGCAAAGTATGTAAAATAATTGGTCATGCAAACAAAATCACTATCTTATACACCATTTCTAAGATAATTTGACTATTTGCTCATCTTCCCCACTGGACTGTGGAAAGTTTAAGTGCAAGCATTTATCTTGGAAATCTTCAACACTTGCCAAAATACTTAATAAGTGTGTGGTACTCAATGAATGCTTACTTAATCAAAGGATGAGGTGAATTTGTGGACAATTAATGGTCTTACACATTGATAAGCATAACTGGGGGATGTCCGAAGGTGTTTGTCCAAAGCTGGATTAGTAAGTGTCATGTCAGACTCAGTTAAACTGTGTGGAATTCTTTTTTATTTGCTCTTTAAACTATCTGCAAAAATAAATATGCAGAAACAGCTCAGGGTTGAAGAGCTGCTTATCAGTCCCCAAAACGGATCCACTCCTGAGGCTTGCCATGACCTTCTTCCTGGCTCTTACTGAAGCACTCATCTCTTGACACACTTTTTCCTTATTGTAGGTCTCCAAGCTGCTCATCCCAAAACCTCCCACACAAATACTGGCTTCCTGGAGTGTAGCTGGAGCAACGCAAAGGCTGGGAAGGTTTACAAATTTCATAAATCCACTAACACAGTAATAGACACCTAAGCTGTAAAGTCACAAGTATTGTTTTTTCTTCAACCATGCCTGAAATATCATAAAAAGGTTTTCACAATAAAATCAGAAGTAAAAAGTCATACGAATTTCTCTGCAACATAAAACATATTTTAATTGAAGCAAAATATTCTGTGAAGCAGAACTGTGAATATGTGCTGACTCATTATCATTTTTATAATGCAAATGACAGACTGAATAATGATTATATATATTAAACTCCTGATTTTGTTAAGTCACGCATATAATTCTATTTGCTTGTGAAAACCAAAATTAAAGATTTTTTTTAGCCCAAGAACCAAGAAATACAAAATAAATTTTTTCTAAAAAATAACTTGGACGAGCTGAAATTTGACACTTTTCTTTATCATGTATTTCTACATATAGAAAAGGACTGTTCAGTATGGTGAGCAGTTCAATGATAACAATATGTCGTTAAGCTTTCAACAAGGTACCTTGGGATATAATGGTAAAATTTAGGTGTCCAAATCCTTTGGTAGTTATATTTGACATGTGCTCTCTAGATAACAATAACAATAGGTAACAAGTTAGATTTTCATTCTGACTCTTGGTTCTAAAGATTAAAATCCCTAAAGTTAGCAGTATTGAGAATATGTCATCTTCCAAGAGATCTTTTCTTCCCTTAACATTTGTGAAACTAGATAAATTAACATCGCAGATAATTTGTGTGATGTGACTATCAGGCTATTTTATTAAATTGGCTATATCTGAGAGTAAATCTCTCTCTACAGAGAACACATCAAAAAAGATGACAATAAGGGAGAGGATCATTAAGGAGCCTCATTACTCTAGAAGGAATCTATGAGTTTCTTTGTTGGAAGAATAACCTGCTTGCAGAAGATCACTATTTTTTCTTCTTCTTGACTTTATCAAGAAACAGGACAGAAGGAGAAAACAGGCAAAATGAAAAGAAAATCTAGAGCACAAAGTTACCTAGATGTTTACTGATGATCCTAAAATGTGCTATTATTTGTTTGAATGGTGTCGACTTCAGCATTTAAGACTCTATTGAAAGTCATCTTCTTTGTAAAGATGAGGCTATCACCCTCAAAGTTCAGTTAGTTGTTCCATTTACTTCTAAATTGTTCTGTCATTCTCTATCAATTCTACTCCCTCACTATACTTTAACTTTAAAAAAATAGTCATGCAGGGGCGCCTGGTGACTCATTCGGTTAAATATCGGACTTCTGGTCAGGTAGTGATCTCAGGGTCCTGGGATTGAGCCCCACATTGGGCTCCATGATCAGCAGAGAGTCTGCTTCACTCTCTCCCTCTGCTCCCCTCTCTGTCTCAAATAAATAAATAAAATCTTTAAAAATATATAGCCATGGGGCACCTGGGTGGGCAGTTGGTTGGGTGTCTGACTCTTAGTATGGGCTCAGGTCATGACCGCAGGGTCATGAGACCAAGCCCTGCATCAGGCTCCACGCTCAATGTGGAGTCCGCTTGAGACTCTTTCTCCCTCTCCCTCTGCCACTATCCCCATGCTTTTTCTCTCTCTAATAAATAAATAAATCTTAAGAAACAACAAAAAAGCCACTATCTTCCCGAATTCAATCAAGGTACTCCAAGAAGGATATGCATCTCTTATCGCTGCCACTCTTTTCTCCTCAAATCTGCCCTCATCCCAGTCCATCTCCAGTGCTTAATATCATGCCCAGAAAACAGTAAGTTCATTTGAGTGTTCAGTGAAAAAAAATGATCCAAGAAAGCACAAAACAATGTAAAAGATATAGGCAACTAAGTAAAAATTTAAAATAGGTTAGGTCAAATATCCTCGCACTGTTAGCTTCTCCTTTTCTGTGACGGGTTTACCCAATACTCTCCTATAATCATTTATCTTACAAAGGTAAAATTTTAAAGGTTAATGTGCAATATTTAAAAAAATGTTTCAAGAAGTCTATCCAAGCAATTTATGTGATGCAATGGCAATAACTTCAGGAATATTGTTGTAAGAGAAAACCAAGTGTTATCAGCCTAACAACAACAATATTAAAAAATTGGCAGTATCCTAAGACATGATCACAGCAGTAAGTACAAAGGAAAAGATTGAAAAGAGACATTACAATAAGAGGATAATTACATAAAACAAGAAGACAGTCATAAATTATTTGGGTTTTGGGTTTTTTGTTTTTGTTTTTGTCTTAAGGTTATTTGAGATGAAAATAATACATTCAGTAGTGCAGTTACATGAGTAAAATAATACTTAAGTGCAGCAAAGAACACTGAGTTCATGCAATGGCAGGATGATGGATCTAAGACTTCTCTTGTGGAGCGAAGGGTCACCAATGTGAGAAAGCAAGATGTTTAAAAAGGGAAATTTTAAGTTCAACCAGGAGGGGAAAATAATCGATGATTCTCATATGTTTAATTTTCTCCTCCTAGATATGAGCAAAACTTTTCATGTTTGATTCACCTTTATGAGTTTCCTATTCTTCGTAGGTTTAACAAGGTGGTAGTTACTTCTAAACATTTCTAAGAGATTTTTAACATTGATAATATATTTAGAGTTAAAAAATTGACCCAGTAGGGCCTTTTAAAAAATTATTTATTGATGAAATCTATAGTTTATAAGATATTTAAGTTGATTTTACTAAGCAGTAACAATTTAGTGATTTGCCCAATCACCCCATTACTTCACTTCATTGTCCATGTGCACATTTCTCCTTTCTAACATCTCTAGTAGGATGTTGAAGATAGCTTTTTACCCTCATGTCTAAGGGAAGAGTCACATGACTTAGGTGAAGCCAATTACCACATCTAGCCCCCTAGCCACATTCAGGGGTGGGAATGTTCCAAGTCTACACTTCTGCTGGAAACTCTGAGAAAAAGATGCTTTGTCATCCTTCATGAATGAGAACAGAAAGTATGCAGCCCTAAGTCATGTCTCATCTTGAGCCAAGTTATATAACCAATTTTATATTAATGACAATGCTCTGAAGAGCAGCTAAACACAAAAAAAGGGGATACTTGGTTACCCCATTTAATTACTGTACCATGGCTATTCTAAACAATCATCACAAAATATTTTAGCTTAAGCTAATACATTTTACTTTTCTGTATAAGCCAGTATGTACTCAGTTTTTTGGTTCCTCGCAATCATTTCCCTAATTTTGTCTCTTCACATAAATACGGTCTCCCTCAGTTGTAACTTCCAGCCCAACTTATGTGTATCAGTCACACCTTATGTATCATTTTAGGTTTCCTTGGCCTTAACTTGTCTTCTGTCCCAGCTGCCACTGTGGGAGTTCTGTGAGCTGTGACTGACTTCCTGCTGAGCTGGCCTAACAATGATGTATCTTGGACTCATACCACACCTCTCATTCTCTGCCTGTGACTTCCATGTTGCCATCTACACGGGGGAGGCTGTGAAGTCCTTTACAGCAACCACACATGTTCAAGCCAGAATTGTGGGGATTTAATTTCCCAAGAGGCAAAGCTTTGACAAGGGGCTATGGCATCTGGCAGAGAAATTACTTCCCCTTTCCTTCCTTGGAAAAATTTCCCTCAAATGCATTTTATTTGGCATCTCAGGAAAAACAAAACAAAACAAACAAAACAAACAAAAACACTGGGTATCAAACAATCTGTTGAAGTTCTGGCTCAGTAATGCATCTTTTTATTGTATTCCCCTTTTTCCTTATTCTGTGTGTCCTTCATTTCTATTCCACAGGAATGTCTTTCGTAACACTAGCAGCACATAATCTTTTGTTCTGATTTCTGGGCAAACAGGCTTAATGCAGTTGGAACTATGCATGACACTAGAAAGTAGAATGAGGAAAGGATTTGGGTGCAGAATTACTCACTGGTCTGATATAAGAGATTCCATTTCTGCTGGTAATAGGGTGGTGATAATTCATGGAATGCAAACATATCCCAACTACTAGGGCTTTTACCTGTGGTTAGTTAGAATCAAACTGAGGAAGAAGGTGAAATACTAGCTATTTATGGTCCTTAACGGTACAGACACAATGATAATTGTGGAGGGATCTAGCTTTTGTTAGATGAATTAGAAGCCTTGAGAGAGAGAGAGAAAAAAAAAAAAAAAAAGAATGATAGGCTCAGGGCATACAGCCCCAACCCAAAGTAAGCTGTAAAAGCCTGAGTGTGGGTCGCTATAGCAGTTTTGAAGATATTCCTGTCCCCTAGAATTAAAAGGCAAACTTCACTGAAAATCAGACCTGGGACTTAATTGCAGACTTAGAGCTGCAAAGGACACTATAGGCTTGGTAGATCTCTAATGAAGGTCTGGTGCTTACACAAAGCAGTATGGGAAACTTGAGGGACATTTTAGTGAATGAGCTTGTGAATTTAAACTCTTAAGTTCCTCTGAATCCCCTTAGTCAGAAAAAACAAACACACAAACAAACAATACTCTTAAACTCTTAGAGAAAAGTTATACCTCCATTTGCCTTGGGATGTACAAGGACCTTCCTTGGAATAGGTTCCTCAGAAGATAATGTTATTCTCCTCAAGATCCCACTTTACAGCCTCTTTTTGCCCTCAAAGGCTAATAAGCAGAGTGAGGTCTCAGCACAGCCTGACCGGAGAAGGACAGTCTCTGCTTCAGAGGGAGATAGCTTATATACTCAAGATTAAACATGTTTACATCTGCTGTGTTTAGTAGATCGAGAGAGGGGTCAATGTAAGCCTGGACATGAGGAGAATTTGACATAGAACTTACTCGTGTTTTGAATTCAGTGTTTTGGCAGGAACACTTGGCCCTAGACCAAATGTGTGTGTTGGAATAATTCTCTGAAGCTTACACATAATCATGGCCTGTGGTAAATGAACTAGAGATGTTAGGACTCTCTTTCTTTCTTTCTTTCTTTCTTTCTTTCTTTCTTTCTTTCTTTCTTTCAGCAATGTTTTAAGGAAATCTAGAGGTTTAGAATGGTAGGAAAATCTCAATGAATCTATGAGGTAAGATTTAAAAACTCACCACCTGACATTTATGTCCCTAGGAGAGCCTAGAAGAACCAATATGATTTAAGCAGTGAAAGGTACATTGGTGAAAAGGGGAAAGGGTAACATTGAAAAACTCAATGGTAACTATATTCTACAGTACAGGTTGAAGATGGGAGATTATCAGGCTCTGCAGTATCAGGGAGGATAATGATAAGACTTCAGAATGGAATCCAGGAAACTATCTGGAATGGCTGCAATGGAAGCAAGGTCGATATATATAAAGATATAAACACTACAATGTGTAGTAATGCTCGATTGACTATCATGGCACCTTCATCCACAGGTACTTTTAGCAATGACTGATAGATCAGTGTTTCTAGTGACAAGGCTTATAGGTAACTGACTATTGTTCAGTTATAAAGTGGGAGAGGGGAGACTGAGCAGAAAGCTGATATCAGTCTGTAATGGAAAATTGTTGGTCTCTCACCCATTTTCTACAACCAAGTCACATCACAGACTTCAGAGTCCATTGATTAAATGACAGGCTGGCTCCTATTGAGAAAGTATCCTTCAATATCACTACCGATATGTAACAAACATTTCTCCTTCCTCCAATAGTTCTAGGGCCATTTGCCAGGGTAACTGTTCACTGGCAAGAGGCAGATAGAGAGTTTTCTGACTTTTTAAAACAGGATCTAACAATGAAAATAAAGCACTTGAAATAATCTCATGGACCTGTGGTTAGAGTGAAGACTTATGGAGACCAGGGGATAAATTAAGTTTGTTCCAAGTTCTTTGCACAGTCTTCCTAATATGTTTGTAGATCTGACCATTATTTCGCTGAGAATCACACCTGAAAATTTCATAAATGAATATACAGCAGTGATATACTTAGCAACTAGAAGAGTTCTCACATTGGTTCCCAAATCTGTGGGGTA
The DNA here is from genome assembly GCF_023065955.2 of Ursus arctos. Classification (NCBI taxonomy): domain Eukaryota; kingdom Metazoa; phylum Chordata; class Mammalia; order Carnivora; family Ursidae; genus Ursus; species Ursus arctos. The sequence continues at coordinate 4,938,441 of NW_026622852.1, forward strand.
AGGGATATCATGGTGGAAAGAAAAACTGGAAGCCCCTTAGAAGATCCCCTACCTTTATTTTAGCCAAGAGAGTGAATCATATGCAACAATGAACCTTATAATTACAGAAATTAGTGCTACCAAAGACCCGAAGAATATAAAAATGGTGATCTACATCATATTCCCAATTTACCTGATGCGTTCTTATTTAAAAAAAAAAGTGTCATGATTGAGATTGGCTAAATGTGTGTCAACTTTGCTGGATATGGTACCCAAACAGGTAGTCAGAGATTCTGCATGCTTCTGGGAGGGTGTATTAATAGGATCGACATTTAAATCAATGGACGTTGAGTAAAACAGATTGCTCTCCATAAAGTAGGGGGGCCTCACACTGACTGGTGAGGGTGTGGATAGAACAAAAGACTGACTTCCTACAGCAAGACGGAATTCTGGCAGCAAACAGCCTTTGGACTTGAACTGCAACAGCAGCTCTTTGCTAAGTCTCCAGCCTGATGGCCTTCACATTTGAACTGTAACTTTTGGGCAGCATAATTGTGTAAGCCAGTTTCTAAACTGAATCACATGCTTTCTCCTGACACAAACACACACGTGCACACACACACACACACACACACACACACACACACATCTGGTTCTATTTCTCTCAAGAGTCCTAATACAATGATAAACTACCATATACTTCAACAAGTTACCCTGCAGGATGTGGTATTTTAACTGCAAAAACTAACACCATCTCTGACTTACACTCAATGAAATCACCCCTTTTCTCTTATTGCAACTGTTTCTGAAGCAAACAGTCTTGCATACACTTGAACTAGTTTTTGTAGGTGTGACCTGTCGTTGCCATTTCTCATGCCCATGCTACAAAACTCTTATTTCCTTTCCAAGGGTTTTGACATGTGGCATATGATACACAAATTATTTGGGATATATATGGGAGATAGATGATAGATAGATAGATAGATAGATAGATAGATAGATAGAGACACATACACTCAACATTGCAAATAACCTTTGAGCTGCTATGTGTACACAAGTAGGATTTCTTAGTAATAGTTTTTAAATCATATTTTTCATCCATTTATTACCTCAAAGGACTCTAATTATTTAAGACCCTAGATTGCAAACCTTTGCATTATAAAAAGTCCTATTAATAAACTCTGCTACTTAGAGGGTCATATAATTGCATCATCTCTTTTCCTATTACATTGGTAATTATTAATTTTAAAAATATTAACTTTAACAATGTTCTGACAGTAAGTGCCACCACTGGTCGAGGGTGGTAATTAAAAATGTTCTGACATTTTGAGCATGTCTCTTACATCAATACTGGTCAGAGGAACAGGGTTCCTAAAATGTATAAGTGGCAAAAATCAATTTTGTCCCTGGTTTAAAACAAGAATATCAAACAGGCAAAAATAGAATATCTATCATTTATGAGGCCATTGAATAAGAAATCTATGAATATTAACTAGTTTTCTTTTTAGTAAAGTAAAACAATGTACATATAACATTCAACGCATATGAAATAATAATCCTTCGACATGGTACAGATCATTTCCCCCACAGTAGTTTCCATCTATCTTTCAGAATATCTGTGTACTAGGATTAGAGTAATAGATACAAGTAACTATGTAATGTTATAAGTAGAATTCTCCTTCACAGGGCTATTTTGCTTAGCTGGAAAAGATTACTAAGAAGTGAGATCAATTTACATTTATCTGGAATTAGATTCTAGGATGAAGAAAAATCTGTTTCAATATTAAACGTCTTTTAAGGGTAAACTACCCATTTCAGTTCATCTTGTGAAAGAAAAAATTAAAGGCCTCTTATTAATATATTATATATAAAATGGGATCAAACTAAATACAGAAAACCTTGCATTTTAGGTAAGCAATCTAATAGAGGACAGAGACACAACTTCCTCCCATGATGAAGTAGAAAGTCCTATAGAAAAGTATTCAGGTCTTCTTAAGTAAACTCTCCATCAAGGGATGGAGGGAATTATCCAGAGTTTAAGACTGAAAGGATAGTATCCAATAGAAAAAGAACAAACGAATTAATAAATGAATGGGTACAAGGTAGAAGAATTCTAAGTGGATTATCATCCCGGAAGTACCCCAAAGAACATAAAGCAGTGAAGGATGTATGTATATTTAAGACAGATTCTGTAAGGATTAAAATTTTACTTTATATAGTTTTCATTTTATGACTCAAAAACAAACTTTGTCCTCTTATTGTTGTTATTTATCAATTGGTAAACCCAGATTTTGCTTCTGCTCTTTACCAGCAACCTTAGCCACAAGACTTAATATTTGGGACCATCAATATTATTCTCAAAGGACAAAGATTTCCCAGGACCGAATGCAACTACGTGTTCATGAAACAATACCAGAAGCACTCATCAACAAAGGAAAGCTAAGACATTTTGAATTTCAACAACACTGTTGGTTGGGTTGAGGAGTATGGAGAAAAAACAGCCTTTAGATAATTTGATTTTTATTTGACTTTGTACTATTACATTTGTTTGCTTTTAATCAGTCATATTAAATGCAATCATTTAAAAAATATTTCCAGCCTTTGCTTGTGTTCTAGAAGTACCTTTTGTTTATTATAAATCTAACATCCATTCTTATGGAGATGTATTTCTCTTCCCATCAACTTATTTGTAATATTGTTCTTTGTCTTCTCTGGGGGAAGGAGAGGATGCAAGGGAGCTCAGAGGAAGCTTACCTCAATACTGACTAAAGTCAAACTTAAATAAGACAAATTTCTGAAAATACCTGAGACAGAAATATTGCAGGGATTGAGTATTGAGAATTTGGGTCAGATGATCAGAATTTCTACATGAATGTGAAAACATAAAACACTCAAATAAGTACTACATGGGTTCAGAAATAGGATTTTTTTTAAATCTATGCTTGGGATTTTTCAAACCAGTTGATTGTGTTTCATGTAGGAATAAATGAGTAATATTAAAAAGGAAAAAAATTTAAAAAGGTAAGTTTTATAACAGAATTTAGAATTTTGCCATACATTTAATCTTGTATTCTTGAAGTACATATTTTTCACAAATAATTATTTTAGGTATTTAAAGTGGGAATAAGAGAGGTAAATCAGACATGAAAATTACCCAAGTAGCTAGTTACAGAGTAACAAAGACATATCAATATGTTAGTATGTCAAAAGTCAGAAAGCAAAGAGAGATTTTACTTTCTGGCAATGAAGAAACTAAACAACCAAACTTCTTCCACACAACTACAAGAGAAAACACAAATTTATAAGTTAGAATATCAACTTAAAATGCATGTTAGATGAAAATGTAAAGAAAAGTGAGTGTAACTACCCACAGATGATGAAAAGTCCATGTCTCCAACCAGTTAAGAGTCGAAACAGAACAAGAGATAAAGGCTAGGCTCAGATTAGGTAGAAAGCTGGATTTGAGAACTTGATATAAGGATGAAGTTCATGAGCAGCTATACATTTAGTTAAAAAATAGATGTTTAAGGATTACTCTCATCAACTAGAGGGAAGAAGGACAAAACGTGTTTGTATTAGCCTTCTTTACAGAAGGACCTTACAAGTAGAAAATAACAAACAAAATGATACAGAGCTGTTAATACCCATGTGAATTTTAGCAGAGACAAAGAATACTCTTCTCTTTAAGATGTCTAATAAGTCCAAACCATAAAATATTTCCACAAATAAATCTCTACCAAACATTAGTGCATAATTCAAGATTACACAATACATGTTGATATAAACTTTCACAAGAGTTTATAGAAAGACTATGAATACTCAAGGATTAAAAGTTGTAAAATAACTGGATAAAAAGTACAGCATGAAGAATATAGTCTATAATGTTCTAATAATGTTCTATGGTGACAGATAGCAACTACACTTATCATGGTGAGTTTTTAGTAATTATAGGATTGCCAAATCACTGTGTTGTACACCTGAAACTAACATATCAACTATATTTCAGTAATAAAAAATAATAAAAATGAGGTTGTAAAATAATAATAACAAATAAGAGGGACGCCTGGGTGGTTCAGTATGTTAAGCGTCTGACTCTCGATTTCAGCTCAGGTCTTGAGCTCAGGGTTGTGAGTTCAAGCCCCACATTAGGTTCCATACTGGGCATGGAGACTACTTAAAAAATTGAGAGAAAGAAAAAGAAAGAAAGAAGGAACAAATAAGAAAGAGAAATCAACAAGCAGGTAAGTTTGCAAAAAACAAATAGAACATGTCAGAATAAAATATATTATTGAAATTAAAACCGAGTGAAGAAACAAAAAAACAGTACTTCCTATCTCATTCTATGAGGCCGTAGAATACCTCAATCAGATGACAACATGATGAGAAAGGAAAACTATAGCCAATATCTTTTATAAACAAAATGCTGAAAGCAACCAGTATAAAAACATGTCATGATGTAGGATTCTAATGTTATTCTGGAAAAGGCAAAACTATTCAGAATAAAATAATCAGTGGTTTCCAGGGGTTTGAGGTAGGGCAAGGAGATGAAGAGGCAAAGTACAGAGATCTTTAGAACAGTAAAATATTTCTGTCTGCTACTGTAATGGTAGATACAGAACAGTGCACATGCATCAAAATGCAGAAACAATGCTAAGTACTTTCAGAGAATCTAACTATGTGGGGCACCTGGGTGGCTCAGTCATTTAAGTGTCGGATTCTTGGTTTCTGCTCAGGTCCTCATCTCGGTGTCATGAGATCAAGCCCCACATCAGGCTCTCCATCCCCCTCTGCCCCTTGCACATAACAAATAAATAAATAAAATCTTAAAGAAAGAAAGAGAGAATCTAACTACAAAATGTAGGAAATGACCACACTGAAGGGGAGGAGGAAGATAGGTGATCTAAGTAGCTTAGTAAATGAGTCTGTAATAGTAGAGACAAAAGGAACCACACCAAAGCACAGTAGTTGAAATTGTAACTCCACAGAAGTAGGAGTTAAGAATTCTGTTCTTATACATGTATAACTGGAATAGAATTAACTAAATGGTTGCAAGATAGGAGCTGATTTGCTCACTGTTCTAGTGGGATTTTACAGATAACTAGTGAAAGGAAGCTATGTGATAAGGACTTCAAGCTGGAGATATTTTGAAGTCACGTTCAACTTGATACATAAATACACCTGTTGATATATAAATTATAGATGTGCTTATACTAACTCATGTATATACACATATGTTCTTGCTCTGTCAGCCAAGTGGATCTGAAAGAAAGAGCAACCAGTAAAAAAAATTAGAGCTCCTTGAAGTAATGTTTGATTCTTGATTGGGGGCAGGATATAGCAAAGTGAGCCCAGAGCATCTGGGTGTGACAGAATGTTTTTTAAAAAAAGAAACAAACACTTAAAACAATATGAAATATGCAGACATCTTCATTGGTGCCAATATGTCAAAGAAACCCAGGAACAACTGAAAATGCTCCCTATTACCAAAACAAACAATTTGAGCAATAAAATTAGTAGTATTGGATTATAATCCAAAGTATAAAACAAGTAAATAGACTGATATAAATAACTAAATTAGAAATGGGGAGAAGAGATAAACACCCGCTGAAGAAAAAACAACAAATCTATGTAAATACTCTTCCCCCCAAGGAGGTGGAATATAATCCCCTACTCCTGAGGTATGGGCTATACAGAGTGACTTGCTTCCTGGAAATGAGAAAGGTGTGGCGGAGACTGACTTTACAGTGGAAACACTAGACAAAATACACAAAATGCATGAGGTGACAAAGAACAGCATCAGCAGCAAAAATTCATGTTGATAGTATATGTTTGATAGGTGATGAACACGGCATTTGATGTCTCGGGTCTTCTTTCCACTAACTGATTACTCAAGGGTTATCTTGAGAAAAACAGACAAATGCCAGTAGATGGGCATCTTACAAAATATCTGACCAGTACTCAGGACGAGTAAGACAAGGGAAGTCTCCCAACAGCCACAACCATGAGGACCCTGAAGAGACATGATGACTAAATGTAAAGTGGTATTCTGGATGAGAGCCTGGGACAGAAATTGGGTGAAAACCAAGAAATTTGAAATAAAATATGGACTTTAGGAACACCTGGGTAGCTCACTGGGTTGGGTGTCCTACTCTTGATTTTGGCTCTGGTCATGATCTCAGGGTCATGGGATCGGGCCCTGTGTCAGGCTCTACACTCGGTGGAGGCAGGTGGACAAGGTGAGGGGGGATCTGATTGAGGTTTTTTCCCCTCTGTCCCTACCCCCACTTGTTCTCTCTCTCTCTCTCTCTAAAATAAATAAATATTTTTTAAAAAAATATGGACTTCAGTTAACGTGTCAATATTGGTTTATTAACATATCAACGTGTCATACTAATGTAAGATGTTCATAGGGGAACTCAGTGTGGGGTGTATGGGAATTCTCTGTACAATCTTCATGAATTTTCTGTAAATAAAAAACTTAAAAATTTTTTTTTAAAAAACAGTGAAAAGCTTACTTAGATAATTCTCAAGTCATAGTGAACTAGATGGTAAACCTTATTTTAAGTAGTTCAGAAAGAGATAAAATATGAAAGTAAAGGGATATTAACAGCTGGATAAAAAAGGCACAGCAATGTTTCATATGAGTTTTAGTAGGACAAAAGTGAAAGAAATTTTAGGAATATAATGGCCCCAATGCTTTCCAGAATGGCCAAAAGACATGGCTCTTCAAATTTAGGAAGGACAAGGAGAATAAAGCAGAATGATGTCTATATGGAGGTGCATTGTAACGTCAACTTAGACTACTATGATGAAGACATTAGTTATAAATATTTGAAAATCCCCATGACATACAAAGATATAACAAAACCAATGATTTTTCAACTATGTGAAGAATATAGGAACAGAAATGTTTTTAATGTGCCTGAGAAAAGATGGTGCAATCTCAAATTTTGTACCTCAGTATCTGTTGTACAAGAGTGAAATAAAAGATGATTTACAAAAAACAAACAAACAAACAAACAAAAAACAACCAACAAAAAACTGATAATTTACTACTATGGAAATCTCACTGGAGAAAGTTAGAGGATGCAATGTAGGAAGAAGGACATTAAACATCCAGAGAAGGGCTGCAATGCAAGGAAGGATGGGTAGCAAATACTGTCAGATACGGGAACATTAAAACAAGTATTAACTATAGAATAATTGAGGAACAAACCAAACTTGAGGAATAAAACCTTAAATAATGACTAGTAACACAAGGAAAAATGAGAGCAACAGAAGTCTACAATGTCTAATTGTAACTCCAAAATGTATGATTATTTCTCCAAAAGTGTTTTTTAAGTTTATTCAGAATAGTGTTAGTACTTTGTCTACACCCTTTGTACACAAAACCTTAATTAAATAAAAGACTTCTACATCTACATACATATTAATATATTTTTTGAAGAGCAGCTAAGAGCTACATATTAGGAACACATCAAAGCCCTAAGGGAATTAAAATAATGAAAAGTAAAAGGATGGAAATTATGTATTAGATAAATACTAACCCAAACTAAACTGCTACGGCAAAACTAATATCAGAAAAAGGCAGGCCTAAGAGAAAAAATATTATATTTTTTTGTTAATGTTCAACGATATAAATTTCAAGAATTGCAGGCACCAATTTTTGAAGAATTGTGTTTGGACAAGAAAAAAATTTACTAAATATCATTCGGAAATAGGATTAGGCAAAGAAAGGCATATTAAGCTGGGAAAAATCCTGGCAAAGATGTATGATACATAAAGACATAAAAGGGAAGAATTTGCACAGAGACCAGTAAACCGCACAATTTAACCAAAGTATAAAGTATAGGGATATGAATACTGGGAGAGGAGATTATAAAGATGTACCAAGAAATAAAATTAGATGGTCTTGAATACAAAGTTCATAGAGTAGAGGAGTAACAATAATGAAGTGCAGTTTTCTGGATTATGTGAAACGAAGTACATTGAGTTAAAGAAGTCAGAGAGGGTCGTTTGGAAGAAAGCAAGAGAGGGAATCCAATGACAACAGGGGTGAGGGAGGACGGCACTGATGGTCACGTAGATATGGAGAGAGAGGAGTAGGGAAGACAGGTCAAATCAAAGACATTTGAGACTGGTGACTAGAGATTGGTGGTATTAAAGAAATTAGGAAGACAGCAGGAAGAGCAGACTTGGAAGTTAATGAGCTCAGTTTGGGTATGGAGTTAGAAATGCAAATTATCCAGGCTGAATGGTTATCAGGTAGCTGGATGTAAGCACTAGAGTTGAGCAGATGGATCAAAAACAAGAGAAAAATAAAAGCAGATGATTGTATATCTTTAGTAGGTCTCCCTAAAAGAGAAACCCATACATTCCTTAGAGCACATTGTGTTGTGTGGTTTTTCTGCAGATGTCATTCTTTTAGTCCAGCATGCTTATCTGCCAGAAGACTCTGGTAGTGTAAACACAGCTTATTTTTCTCCAGTTGATCCTTCAGTATTTGTGGTCTGTAAAGGGCAATCAAATCCCCTCTTTATAAGAATAATTTCTTCCCGACTCCACCTTTAGCAAAAATGTCCAATATTTTGAATATTAAGGAAAAGTATTGCCTATTTGGTTTGTTTCCACAATTCAGTTAGGGAGCTACAAAAATGTGAACAAATGGCAGGTCATTACATAAAAATGCAGAATTTGCAAAAAAGATTGGAAGTGAAATGTAAAAATCAAAGAGCTTAGCAGCATAAAAGACTCATCAGAAGCCCCACGTGAACTTGGATCAATTTATGTTTTGAGATGAAAACAATCACCATGGAGGGCACTCTGGGAAGAGCAGTTTATATAAAATGTATTGGTTATTTTGATGAGCAAGTATTTTATTCACGTTTTAAACTCTAATTTACATTTAGTTGCAAGGAAAAACGGGTCTTATGTGAAAAGTTAAAAATCCAGGCTTACATGCTTGAAACTAATTTTCCTAAATTCAGCCTATAATTACTATGCTATTTCTATATGGAAATTATGTATTTTATCGATTAACAGAAGCTCTGGGTTGGGGAAATGAATAGTAAGCTCGTCTAGCCCTATACTTATTTCCCTCTTACAAAATATCATTTCGCCACACTTTCTTAATTTGTATTGAAATTGTGACCCTGTGTTTTCCCATTCCTTTCAAACTTTAAGATCTGATCTATATTAAAAAGATTTTTTTTTCTACAGAAGTGAGTTTATCTTGCCATGTGGGAAAGGAAGCAGATTGGTCAATTATGGCCATGATGCACTCGGGTATAACATTACTCTTCTCCTCTTGTCTGATAAGGACTTTGTCCTTTTATCTTTACAGCCCATCTAAAATACTAAAACAAAAACAAAAAAAAATGGAGTACAATTAACAAAACGTTGAATAAATGTCAAGAGATGATTTTGAAAATCCCATTGGATACAGATATATACTTGAATCCAAAAGTATGTCCATACTATCATTTTTCTGCAGACACTAAAATAGGAAAATACAAGATGATTTAGAGTGTCAATGATTTACTGCTTCAGTTGTGTGTCCGCTTATATACCTTATTCTACCATATTATTAGAGTCATAATAATCCAAATTTTTTATAAAATCCTGATGTATTCCTGCAACTACCATTGAGCCTCAGTTGCCTAACATGAATGGTCAAGATAAGTCCCAGTGTTCCCTCTACAGTGAGAATTCCGCTGCGATAAAGATGGAGGCATTTTTAAATCTATCCTTTCATTTATTTCTTCATTTGTTTTTCACTCCGTGTTTACTGAATTACACGTATAGGACGTTAAGATGAGTAAGGTATGATCGTTTCTCTTAAAACTCACGTGAAGTAGAAAAGTTATAGCATAATGTGAGAAGGGCAATGTGGAGATATGTAGGATAGTATAATGTGCTAAGAGAGACATGTACACCAGGTAATACAGAACATGTGGTACCCTAACCAGCTGGGAATTTTTAACATACTAAGCAAGCAGATGGTAAATGCAGAGAGGACATTATGGGTAGAAAAGACAGCATGCTCAATAGTAGGAAGATTAGAAGCATTATGGTGTGTTCTAGGAACAGCAAACACTTAGGTGTTAATGGAGCATATATCTTAATGCAGAGATGGGAGTAAAGATGTCACAATAAAAAGTGTTATGTTAATGATTTTGACATTAACATATATGATTGTTATGGATTAAAATATGCATACATTTACATGCTATTGCCTAACATTAATATTCTTGAGGACTTAACATGTATTTTTATCTAAAAACCCCCATTAGTAGTATAATACCAGTATTGCCTTTTACTAATGTAGTCAAAACTTAGGTTAACTGAGTGTCTGGTATCATTCATATATATGCATATATATATTTACAATTTGTATATGTAAACATCTCACAGACAGTAACAATCTTTCTTCCCAACAATAATTATTACTGTATTTATCTTCTATTCCAAACCAAAACCTAGAATCAGAAATTTCAAAACCAAAGAAGTCTGAGACACAGAAAACATGCCTTCATATATTCCTTCATTGAGAAACAGGAGACAATATACTTGCTGAAACTGTGATCTTAAATAACTGAACTTGGGAGTAAATATGATTTCTAATGTACTTTTTACAAAAAGATATTGGCTCAGGGAAAATATGATAAACTTAACCCACTTCCACAAAAGGTTTAAAATTTCTAAAAGCATTAGTAAGGATTCGTTTAACAAACATTAAATGAAACCTACCATGTAATAGGCACTGTGCTCCATGTCATAGGTTAAAGCCTGAATAAAATATTGTTTTTGCCCCAATGATGATTGCTTAATTCACTAGTGTGATAAATGCTATGACAAAGAGAGCAGCAAGAAGCAGGCATGCAAACCTGAGCACAAATGCATGTTTTGTTAATATGAAAATCGAGGTGATAAAGTAAACTGTGCAATATAGTGCTTGGCAAATCTGATGGCCAGTTATCTAAACATAATCATGATGAAATTTAGAGTCAAAGTTTGTACAAAATCCAAAAACAATTCCTAGTGGAAGATATATATAATAGTAGTAACTGGCAGTGCTTCTATCAGTACTTTTAAAGAATTCCATAGAAAATGTTTTGACAACAACAAAACTAAAAGACACCCTATGGAATGGGAGAAGAGACTTACAAATGACATATCTGATAAAGGGCTAGTATTCAAAGTATATAAAGAACTTATCAAACTCAACACCCAAAAAACCCCAAATAACCCAGTTCAGAAATAGGCAGAAGACATCCAGATGGCTAACAGGGATATGAAAAGATGCTCAACATCACTCATCATCAGGGAAATATGAATCAAAACCACGATGAGATACCACCTCACCCTGTCAGAATGGCTAAAAGCAACAGCACAAGAAACAACAGGTGTTGGTGAGGATTTGGAGAAAGGGGAATGCGGAGATATGTAGGATGGTATATGTACATATGTACAACAAGTACTGTTGGTGGGAATGCACACTGGAGCAGCCACACTGGAGAACAGTATGGAGGTTCCTCAAGAAACTAAAAATATAACTACCCTACAATCCAGCAATTGCACTATTAGGTATTTACCCAAATTACACAAAAATACAGATTCAAAAGGGTACATGCACCCCGATGTTTATAACAGCATTATCAACAATAGCCGAACTATGGGAGAGCTGAAATATCCATTGACTAATGAATAGATATACACACACACACACACACACACACATATACACACACATACACACACAAACACACATACACACACACAAGCATGCGCACACACACACACACACAATGGAATATCACTCAGCCATCAAAAAGAATGAAATCTTATCATTTGCAATGACATGGATGGAGCTAGAATGTATTATGCTAAAAAAAAAAAGACAAAGACAAATACCATATAATTTCACTCATATGTGGAATTTAAGAAGCAAAACAGAGGAACATATGGGAAGTGGGGGAAAAAAGGAGAGAAGGAAGCAAACCACAAGAGACTCTTAATGATAGAAAACAACCTGAGGCTTGATGGAGGAAGGGGTGGGGCATGCGGGATGGGTTGGACAGGTGATGGGTATTAAAGAGAGCACTTGTTATGATGATCACTGGGTGTTGTATACAAGTGATGAATCACTGAATTCTGCAGAAACCAATATTGCACTGGATGTTAATTAACTAAAATTTACATAAAAATTTAAAAAAGAAAATGTTTTAGAATTAAGAACAGTATCTTAGGAGTAGGTATAAGTAAACTTCAGCCCACCTCACTTGCAGAGCATCTTCCATTCTGCTCCTGGTAGCATAGTAGCTTTTTAAAAAAGTGGATGATTAAAAGGACCATTTAGCTTTCTTTTTTTTTTTTTTTTTAATTTATTTATTCAACAGAGAGAGAGAGAGACAGCCAGCGAGAGAGGGAACATAAGCAGGGGGAGTGGGAGAGGAAGAAGCAGGCTCATAGCGGAGGAGCCTGATGTGGGGCTCGATCCCATAACACCGGGATCACGCCCTGAGCCGAAGGCAGACGCTTAACCGCTGTGCCACCCAGGCGCCCCACCATTTAGCTTTCTAAAACCATAAACAAAGCAATGAGGGACTGGGCATGTAAAATATGTCTCAAATTTGTAATTGGTCAATTAATCCCATGGAAGAAAATAACTCTATTACTAAGGTTCATTTTAAGACACCCAAAAAATGTAGGTAAGTTGATTAAAAGATAAAATAATTGAGAATAAGTGAGAGGCTAAAGGAAGTAATATTTCTAAAGTATTACCAATAAACATTTTTTTCTATCTATCCAGCTTAATTTATGATACCATATTAAATAAGTACTCTATTATAAAAGTGGAAATAGGTGAAGCATATTGGATCTTGCACACATTGCTCTCTTCTAGTGCTCCAGTTCGTTCTTGGAGCGCAATCCTTTCAAATATTGGGCAACAATTTTTAGAAAATTGCCTTTACAAACTATTGCCTGTATTTCTACACTTTTCAGTTTCATCTAAAAGTTATCATTCAAATGCACATGTACATATACAGATGGATGCAGAACCTTCGCCCTTTTTATCCTGCCTGGGTCTTCTAGACTCCTCATTGTAAGCCTGCTTTCACAGAGATTATGGTTGGCACCAATGTTCTTCTTTCAACGTTTCTGACTCAACCTCCTGGGCTCACAGTAAACTGTACCTTCTTGCCCCAGAGTTGGGTGGAAGAAATAGCTGGTATTTGGCAGTAAGAAGTGGAACTGATATACCCCCTGAAATTCTAATATGCCCACCTCCTGAGATGCCAGTCTTGATATTAATTTATGTAATGATATGTACTCTCTTCACATGTGTGTATGGTATGACATAATGTAATACACTATTCTTCACAGGCATATTATATGGAGCCAGGAAAAGAAATGTGTAAGAACCACTAATCTAAGTCCTTCATCTTCTCTCAGCCTCAAGTGTCCAGCAAGAGGCCCTGGGCTGAATATATTTCACCTCCTCCCAAATATATATATATATATATAATTATTATTATTTAAGTAGTCTCCACACCCAGGGTGGAGCCCAATGCAGGGCTTGAACTCACAAGGCTGAGACCAAGACCCGAGCTGGATCAAGAGTCAGATGTTTAACTGACTGAGCCACCCAGGAGCCCCTACAGTCTGATACTTTTAACCAAAACACACTTTCCAGAATTAACTAGCTCTTATGAGCTTGTGGTCATGCCCACTGCTCCTCTTGCCACCAGGGGTCAGCCTAACAAATGTGTTGTTGGTCACTCTAATTGAAGACGAAGATAATTAGGTTGTATAATTTTGAGCCATTCAAGTTTAGTTTCATGTGTTACATCATACAGAGGTATCAAATATGATGACTAAAAAGTGAATAGATGTGAAGCAGGCAGTTAATGCATCTGATCTTGGTCAGCTTGCTGACAACTGTTATCAGAATAGAAAAACACTAATATATTTCTGATTAAATGCTAAATCTTAAAGAAATCTCAGCTGCTCTAGCTTCTATTCTTAATCATCCATTTCTTCCCCTCCCCTCATCTTTTCTCCTTTCCCCCACCCAGGATTATATGTCCCTTTACTCTGCATGCCTTGGGTAGCCTAAGCTCTGGGTGTTATACATAGACCCATTTAATTCCACGAAGTTGAATCTCTCACTGGGTAAAATTATACATGCAACAGGTTTCTGATTTCCACTTAATTTTTTTTATGAAAATCATGGTTGAAACCTAGGAAGTTAATAAAAATTGTTCACAATAAGAGAAAAAAAGTCAAAGTAATTTTTCAAAATATAATAACATGTAACTTGAGTAAACCAACTGAATGAGGATATATAAACTTACGTGTCAAACCAGAAAGATAAGAATCTATCAGGGCAATAAAATAGTGTGCAATATTTAAATGGTACTTCAAAATTCTAGAGAACAGAAGATTTCTTATTCTCTATTGCAACCAGAGAAATCAAATTTAGAAGTTAGCAAAAAAACAAATCAGACATATTTTATGTCTTTTTTAATATTTTTGTAAACATTTGATGCTAAGAATTAAACATTCCTTGTCAAATTCAGACAAATTTAAAAAGAACTTGCTTTACTCCATTAACCTGAATTGTATGCACCTAATTTTCCATTACTGCTGATTACTAAGATTTAATATTCTAAGTCTATTTGCCACTCAGTGGGTCCCTGTAAGTTCCATTAACAGTAATGGGGATACTATGGGCACTGAGAAAAAAAGAAATACTTATATGTTTACATAGTTGTCTCTTTTATAATTAACCTCTGCCTTCTACCCAATTTCTTATGCTTGACATTTTAATTTCTTCAATGAAAATGATTAGATTGTGATAAAAACTAGACGGTAGTATCATTAAATAAATCAGGGTAATAGAGTAACTGCATCACAGAGATTGGCGTATTTGCCAGTATAGAGCTCATTGCCATGCAAAAAGGCAGCGCAAAATATGCAATCAAGAAATTGAGTTTTGATTAAATCGAGCTGGTTGATGTTTAAACATTTTCAGGAGAAAGTAAGGAAAGAACTTCTCTTTTGGTAATGAAAACCTGAAGTCCAGATCAAGACAGACAAAGCTGTTGTTTAAAAAATTTAGAGTTTATATGTAAAAAAATAACCTTGTGGTTTCAATTAGTTCTTGGAGGGTACTCTACACAATTTTATCAATGTTAATTAGAAGGCTGCCAAGGCATTCATCAACATTAAAGACTGAACATGTGGGTTCATAAACATTTTAGGTTAGAGTAAAATTCTTTTTTTTAAAAAAAGATTTTATTTATTTATTTGACAGAGATAGAGACATCCAGCGAGAGAGGGAACACAAGCAGGGGGAGTGGGAGAGGAAGAAGCAGGCTCTTAGAGGAGGAGCCTGATGTGGGGCTCTATCCCATAACGCCGGGATCACGCCCTGAGCCAAAGGCAGACTCTTAACCGCTGTGCCACCCAGGCGGCCCAGTTAGAGTAAAATTCTTAATCTCAAAAGGATTCTGCTTATCTTGAGGACAAACAAGTGGTGTTCCTATATTTCCATTTATATGGGCATTTATTTCATATATTATTACATAAATGGCTTATCAGAGCTTATTTGAACTACATTTGTTCAAGTGTGTGTGAAACTCTGCCCCATAAGGTTAATGAGGTTACGACTAACAAATTTAAAGCTTGTTTTTCAGAGACTTGTTTCTCCCCAATCAGCTATTGTTTCTTTTCAGACCTCACTCACAAATGGACCAAGCTGTCTCCACAGTGGCCAGACTGACACAAATGAAGGTCACTGATGCGGTTTCAGACTATGAGCAAGGAACGCCCTGCATTCCTTCCTGAGATAAGGAGCCCAAAACCCCAGCCAGTTCATATTTGCTCCAGAGCCCATAGCACCTCTCCTTGACCTCCTGATGTAAGAGGCTGAATTTTGCCTCATTTAAAGTTGTCTCTGCCCCAGACTGAATGTGGAATGTGTTGCATTCTTGCTGGGTGCATATGCTCCATATTTTCTCATGAATGGTCATGGGTTTTCCCACCCTTTTCATCAATATGTATACAACCTCAACCCTTGGGATTATAAAAACTTGCTCTAATCTCAGTTGGGTGAGGAGGAATTGAGGCTTGCCCTCCCATCTCCTTGTCCGGCTGCCTGTGAAACCCTTTCCTTACTGAATGCTCAAGGTCTCAGTGATTGGCTTTGCTTCACATGGGACATACAAACTTAGTTTCGGTTCCATGTGTATCATGTGCCTGTATGGCTTTGGAAATAAAATCTGAGAGATATCTAGTCTCTTCAACTGGGGACTCAAATTTAGTTTCTCAAACTGGGGACTAAAGCAGTAGCCAAGTTAACATTGAATTTAATTTGGAAGTGAAGGAATCCAGCTATCCCATATTTAATCACTACCAAGACAGCAAGTAAAGGATAGGGCAGGTTGTTGGAAACATTACTGTCTCTACTTTAAAACATGTGATATATTTGAGAGAGATATGGGTCATAGGGTCAATGTTTCTCATGATTTAGAAATAGAAGCTCAAATGGAAAGAAATGAGAAAGTCTTTTTCTGGGTAATTCCACATACTATTTAAGATGCAGAGTAAAATTTAGAAGAGCTCGGAAAGGAAATAGGAAAAAAGGAGAAAATTATGCCTTAATCACAACTCATAATGGACATGAATAAATCCTCCTGATGAAGGTTAGGAATGGAGTAAAACTTGTTTACTGATAGAACCTTGAACAGTTTTATTTTAGTTTTAAAATTTATAGTTTTAGTTCTTCAATCAAATTGCATAGCAAGCTAGATTATATTTACATTTCTTCAGGGGAAAGTCAGTTTTCATCTCTTGCTTGTAACTGAATATGATCAAAGTGATACATTTAAGAACATAATGAAGGACAAGAAAAGCTTAGTTTGTGCAGCAAAACTATGGAATTCGTATGATTCTTATTTAAGCCAGAAGGTATAATGGAAAGGTATACTCCAAGATCTGAGTTAACTACACCTACCTTTCATCTGAAATGTAAGCAAGTAAATAGTAAACTTTTATTTTGGTTTTCTCCCCTTTTATTTGGTTATTTAAGTAAAAATATGTCAATGAATAATTGCAACATTACCAAAAATCCATGTCTTATTTTGATTTTGGAACCTCTGAGTCAGTAATGGTCTTAATGACTTATTTCAACATTGTGTACATTTAGAAGAATTTTGTGATTTGCCAAAGATCTTCAAATACACACACATATGTATATGCAAACACACAAAACACAGATGGAGTCTAAATTAGCAAATTCTTTCAGATCTGGGTAGACCCTGGGAAACTGCCCTTAAAAATAGAAATAATTCTTTTAGAAATACTAGAGCCAAACAGTTAAGAATTTAAGTGCTGTGAAATCTCAGCTGAAGAATGAGAGGTGTCAATTCTGTTTTAAGATGGTTGGAACAGGTAGATTTAAGAAGGGGAATAGGAAAGTCTTCTAAGAAGAAATAGTATTTCATTGGAGACTACGTGAGACTAGAGGAAGAAGCTGAAAGGCAGGAATAAAAATAAAATAGGTAGTCCTAGATTAGCAGAAAAGGGAGCAGCTCAGTATGAGTTTAGAATGCAGGAAATGTTAGTGGATGCCATCAAATTTGTAGATCAACAAGTTGAGAAGGACCTCATATGCTATGCTAAGGAGATTCAGAAACCCTTTGTGATTCTACTGGCATAAAGAGAGGCAACACTATATCGTTCCATTGTGTGCTCTACTTTTTCACTGACCTAACACTAGTTTCCCATGGGGGTTTAGGATAAGTCCAGTACCCGAATAATGGTCTATTTTGGTTGCAGGCTTCTTCAGTTAGCATTAATTGTTCCTGAGGATGACAGAGGAGAGAAAAAGATTCACATACACACACAACCATGAATGCTTTAGAGAGAATTTAGAAGCAGAAAGGACTATAGGTGCTTCTAACCATTAACAGAATTAGCTAACTTACTCCTCATTTACACTATACCAAGTATTGAGCAAAGCACTTAAGTATATTGCCTCAACAAATTCTTATAACTGTTACTCTCGTTTTACAGATTATGGAGTCCTAGAGAAGCTTAGAGACTCAAGATCAATGATAAAGAGATAGCACTCTCAGGATTTGACCCCACGCAGCATGACTCCAAAGGTGGAAATCTTCCCTGTGTGGTACTGTGCAGAGAGTATAGTATGGAGAGCCAGGGTAGTTTAATCTAGGAGTCATTTTCCATAATCGGACTCCCTGGGGCCTGTGGACTATCTGGGCACTCTTGGACAAATGTCTCAACTACCCTTTGCCTTGGTTTTATCACTTCTAAGTTGTAGATATTAACAGTGCCTCTGACTTACTTTTGAGAATTGCATGTACTACACTAAATGCTAGTCACTCTCATCACTGTTACAGCATTACAGCAACAAATTAATACAGAAACTCTTCAACATTACGGTATATACCACATTTAAGTCATTGAGAGGAAAATAAAGTAGGGCATTCTCTAGATCTGTAAGCCTCTTCCCACCCTGTACGCCCACTAAATATAAACAACCACTGTACTAAGATATTAAAGATAGTGGTGCAGGGGGCAGAGGTTGAGAGAGGGAAAGGTAACATGTGAGACACAATTATGCATTAGAAAGTATGCCTGGTAAGTCTACATGTTACCTCATTGAATCTACAGTGCTCATAAAAGGTGATTATTATTCAGATAAGGAACTTGAGTTTCACAGAGCTTAAAAGACTTTCCTAAAATCACACAGAATTAAAAGTTATATCAGGTTTGGGACAAGTAGTGAGGGGTCTGTCTTAACGAGGTGAGTAGGTTTGGTTTACAATGGGCTTTCATTTTTGTTATCTCAAAGTCACTAAGAAGGATGACTCAAAGAACGCAATAAGTTGAAATGTAACTGAGTATTGTTTAGTAAAAATTATTTTAAGCACACCGTGACTGAGAAGTTTGAGAGATGGAAACTATGCTCTAATTATACTGTTTAGATGTATAAATATATATGATATATATACCCTTATATATGACATAGCAGTAAATTAAAAAAATTCAAAAATTCAGAATTTTTGGGCACCTGGGTGGCTCAGTCGTTTAATCATCTGCCTTCGGATCCCTCCTACATTGTTGGTGGGAATGCAAGTTGGTACAGCCACTCTGGAAAACAGTGTGGAGGTCCCTTCAAAAGTTAAAAATTGAGCTACCCTATGATCCAGCCATTGCACTACTGGGTGTTTACCCCAAAGATACAGACATAGTGAAGAGAAGGGCCATATGCACCCCAATGTTCATAGCAGCAATGTCCACAATAGCTAAATCGTGGAAGGAGCCGAGATGCCCTTCAACAGATGACTGGATTAAGAAGTTGTGGTCCATATATACAATGGAATATTACTCAGCTATCAGAAAGAACGAGTTCTCAACATTTGCTACAACATGGACGGCACTGGAGGAGATAATGCTAAGTGAAATAAGTCAAGCAGAGAAAGACAACTATCATATGATTTCTCTCATCTATGGAACATAAGAACTAGGATGATGGGTAGGGGAAGAAAGGGATAAAGAAAGGGGGGGTAATCAGAAGGGGGAATGAAACATGAGAGACTATGGACTATGAGAAACAAACTGAGGACTTCAGAGGGGAGGGGGGTGGGGGAATGGGATAGACCGGTGATGGGTAGTAAGGAGGGCACGTATTGCATGGTGCACTGGGAGTTATACACAACTAATGAATCATCGAGCCTTACATCGGAAACCGGGGATGTACTGTATGGTGACTAACATAATATAATAAAAAATCATTAAAAAAAAAAAAAATCATCTGCCTTCGGCTCGGGTCACGATCCCAGGCTCCTGGGATGGAGTCTTGTATCGGGCTTTCTGCTCAGCTGGAAGTCTGCTTCTCCTTCTGCCCCTCCCCCTGCTTGTGATGTCTCTCTCTCTCCCCCTCCCCCAAATAAATAAATAAATAAAATATTTTTTTAAAAATTCAGAATGTCATATTCATATTAGAGAAGCTTTTGTGAAACATTCTGATAAGACGAAATGGTGAGAAAAATGTCCTCCAATGCTTATGTTAGAGTATACATATACAGGTCTAGTGCGTTTAATATTTTTCATTAGGTAGAAGAATTCTATTTCAGAATATCACAATAATTCAAAGGAAATCTGCTATTTGTCAATTAAATCATGAAGCCACAATTGTGGGAATTTACTATATGCACATGGGACACTCTAGGACATTGGGGAGCCATGCACTTGTTAACTGACAGTGAGGCTGAATAGTGAAGCAGCTGATTTGATTAGTGTTAATGGTATTTCTAGAAGCTTCATTCAGAAGCACAATCCTTAAAACTTCATTTTGTACTGTCTAATTAAGCAACAAATATTGTATAAGAAACTTTGAGTAAATTATAGTAAGAAGTTAAAAAATACATCGGATGAAGAAAAGAAGTATTGCACATATAATTTATAAGCCATCCAAATCTCCAATAGAGAGATAAAGGCAAAAAACAAACAGCAACTAGTCAAGGAACTTGAAGAAATGGGCCAGAAAATACTACAGTCCGCAAAGAAGCAGAGAGACCGAAGAAAAGGTGTTTTATTTTGGTACTGTGTTTTGAGAATGGAAGGGCTGGGCAGTCTTCTTAGAGCAGATAATCAGACCTTTCCTTTCTAAATGGTAAGGATTCACCGGGGGGGGGGGGGGGGGGGGGGAGGCTGTGGCTCTTCCTCTCCTGCAGGAAAGCGAGGTTACAGAAACAAAATGTAAGCACAGGGCCCATGACTTCACTCTTAATTCAGTGTGGAATTACAGGGAGAGAAGGGAGGAAGGAAAACCTTGTCTCCCCAATCCAGCAGTTCTATTGCTTGCAGAAAGCTGTAGTAGGGAAGGAGGAACAGATGTACTTTTCCCTCACTGCGCCTAGCCTTTCTACGCTTAAGAAGCTAGTAAATTAAATATACACCATTTATGGTTTTATATTTTAATTTTACATTCATCAACCTTGTTATTGGTTATTCTAATGAAACTAGTTGTTTCTAATAAAATCTCTTTCCACAGAGGAGGTTAATTCAAGAACCTCAGCAGGTACTATTTAGCGAAGGAGCTAACACTCAAAAAGCACCTATCTACAAAGACAGGGAGTTTCTAATAGATTCTGTCATCCTGCCTGAAAGATTTTTACAGATTCAATATTCAAAAGGAAAAATTAAAGAATATAGAGAAAAGTCATGTGGTTAACAAAATGATTGAGAAGTTAAGCATAAAGAGAAAACTTCAATATTTCTCTAAGAATTCTGAACACTGGGGTGCCTGGCTGGCTCAGTCCATGGAGTGAGCAACTCTTGATCTCAGGATTGTGAGTCCAAGCCCCACGTTGGGTGTGGAGCCTACTTAAAAAAAAAAAAAAAAAAAAAGAATTCTGAAAACTGATTTTCAGCATGAGCTGAAGATCTTTGAAGTCATCAGACTGATAAAGTTCTAAAGGTCTAGAGTGGAAACCAGGGATCCAGTGGTCTTCATATTTGTAAGGGCAGGTGGGGGAAAGTAAAAGATGAAACAAGAGAGGCCAGGAGTTGATGAATGTTCAAACTTGAACACAGTATTATAGTATTTTCTACTTTTGTGTTTTGGATTTTCCATAACAAGAAGTTTCTAAAAAAAGCAACAGACCAAATCTTCACAATTATGAGGATTTAAGGTTTAGAAACTAAGATGTTACATTGTGATATAAGCCTTAATTAATTTGAACTGGATCCTGTGAAAAGAGAAATTGCTTTTTAGTGTGTATACTCATACACACACACACTCACTACCCCCTCTCTATATATAGAAAAAGCACTCAATATGCTTTGACAAAAATCCCTGTATTGATTTGGTGGTGGCTGGGCAAATAGCATCACCAAACTGTTATCATGATTCATTTAAAATGGTAATTTATGATTCACATAACAAAACAAGCTAATTCATTGAAAATGTAACTTCTCCCAAATTCTCTTGTGTACTTACATTTTTTAAATTTTTTAAAATTGTAATTCCAGTATAATTTATATGCAGTTATATTAGTCTCAGGTATACGATATATTGATTCAACAATTCTATGCATTACCCAGTGCTCATCACTGTGAGTGTGCTCTTAATCCATATCACCTATTTTACCCATCCCCCTACCCTCTTCCCCTCCGGTGACCATCTATTTGTTCTCCGTAGTTAAGAATGTTTCTTGGTTTGTTGATTTTTTTCCCCTTTGTTCATTTGTTTTCTTAAATTCCACATGTGAATGAAACCATATGATATTGGTCTTTTTCTGACTTATTTTGTTTAGCATTATACCCTCTAGATCCATTCACACTTTTGCAAATGGCAAGACTGCATTCTTTTTTATGGCTGAGTAGTATGCTAATGTGTATATATATCACCTCTTCTTTATCTACTCATCTATTGATGGACACTTGGGTTGCTTCCATAATTTGGCTGTTGTTAATAATGCTGCAATAAACATAATGGTACATACATCTTTTCAAATTAGTGTTTTCATATTCTTTGAGCAAACACCCAACAGTGAAATTATTGGATTATATGGTAATTCTCTCTTTAATTTTCTGAGGAACCTCCACACTATTTTCAAAGTAGCTGCACCAATTTGCATTGTCACCAACAGTACACAAAGGTTCCTTTTTCTTCACATCTTCACCAACACTTGTTATTTCTTATGTTTTTTATTTTAGCCATTCTGACAGGCGTAAGGTGATATTTCACTGTGGTTTTGACTTGAATTTCCCTGATAACTAGTGACACTGAGAATCTTTTCATGTGTCTATTGGTCATCTGGATATCCTCTATGGAGAAAGGTCTGTTCATGTCTTTTGCCCATTTTTAACTGGTTTATTTGTTTTTTGGGTGTTTAGTTGAACAAGTTCTTCATATATTTTGGAAACTAACCCTTTATCGAATATGTCATTTGCAAATATCTTCTCTCATTGAGTAGGTTCCCCCTCCCCTTTTTAAAAGATTTTATTTATTTATTTGCCAGAGAGAGCACAAGCAGGAGGAGCAACAGGCAGAGGGAGAGCAAGGATCCCAATGCAGGACTCGCTCCTAGGTCCCTGGGATCATGACCTGAGCCAAAGGCAGACACTTAACCAACTGAGCCACCCAGGCAACCCGAGTAGGTTCCCTTTTAGTCTTATTGGTTATTTCCTTTGCTGTGCAGAAGCTTTTTATTTTGATGTAGTCCCAAAGGTTAATTTTTGCTTTTGTTTCCTTTCCCTCAGGAGACATATCTAGAAAAATGTTACTATTGCCAATGTCAAAGCGATTACTGCCTGTGCTCTCTTCCAGGTTCTTAAGGGTTTTAGGTCTCACATTTAGGTCCTTAATCCATTTTGTGTTTATCCTTATATATGGTATAAGAAAGTAGCCCAGTTTCATTCTTTTGTATGTCCCAACACCCTTTGTTGAAGAGACTTTTTTGCATTGCATGTTCTTGCCTCCTTTGTGAAAGATTAACTGACCATATAATTATGGGTTTATTTTCGGGCTCTCTATTCTGTTCCACTGATCTATGTGTTTATTTTTGGGCCTGTACCATAATGTTTTGATTACTACAGCTTTGTAGTATAACTTGAAATATGGGATTATGATATCTCCACCTTTGTTCTTCTTTTTCAAGATTGTTTTGGTTATTCGGAGTCTTTTGGGGTTCCATAAACTTTTTAAATTTTCTGAGAAAAATGCTGTTGATATTTTGATAGGGATTGCATTAAATGTGTAGATTGCTTTGGGTAGTATGGACATTTTAACAATATTTGTTCTTCCAACCCATGAGCATGGAATATCTTTCCATTTGTTCGTATCATTTTCAATTTCTTTGATCAAAGTTTTATTCTCTTCAGAGTACAGATCTTTCATATCCTTGCTCAAGTTTATTTCTAGGCATTTTATTATCTTTGGTGCAATTGCAAATGAGATTGTTTTCTTAATTTTTCTTCCTGGTACTTCACTATTAGTGTATAGAAATGCACTAGTAGACAGAAATGGATATAGAATTCTGTATATTGATTTTGTATCCTGCAACGTTATCAAATTTGTTTATCAGTTCTAATAGTTATTTTTTTGGTGGAGTCTATATATAACATCATGTCACCTACAAATAGTGAGAGTTTTACTTCTTTCTTACCAATTTAGATGTCTTTTATTTCTTTTTCTCATCTGTTGCTGTGGGTAGGACTTCCAATATTAGGTTGCATAAAAGTGGATAGAGTAGACATCCTTGTCTTGTAACTGATCTTAGAGGAAAAGCTGCCAGTTTCCACCATTGAATATGAAGTTAGCTATGAGGTTTTTCATATACGGCCTTTCTTATGTTAAGGTATGTTCTCTCTAAAACTACTTTGTTGAGGTTGGTTTTTGTTTTTTTGTTTTTGTTTTGTTTTGTTTTTTATCATGAATGGATGTTGTACTTTGTCAAATGCTTTTTCTGCATCTATTGAAATGATTTGTAAATATTGAACCACCATGCAACCCAAGAATAAATCTCACTTGATTGTGGTAAATGATTTTTTAAAATGTATTGTTGGATTTATTTTGCTAATATTTCGTTGAGGATTTTTGCATCTATATTCATCAGAGATATTGGCCCTTAGTTCTCGTTTTGTGGTGTCTTTATCTGGTTTTGTTATCGGGGTAATACTGGCTTTACAGAATTAATTTGGAAGCTTTTCTTCCTCTTCAGTGTTGTGGAATGGTTTGAGAAAAATAGGTACTAATTCTTTAAAAGTTTGGTAAAGTTCACCTGTGAAGCCTTCTGGTCTTGGACTTCTGTTTGTTGGGAATTTTTGATTACTGATTCAATTTCATTGCTTGTAATTGGTCTGTTCAAATTTCCTATTTCTCTCTGTTGCAGTTTCGGTAGGTTTTTTGTTTCTAGAAATTAATCCATTTCTTCTAGGTTGTCCAATTTGTTGGCATATAATTTTTCATAATATTCTCCTATAATCCTTTGTATTTCTATGGTGTTGGTGTTAGTTCTCCTCTTTCATTTCTGATTTTGTTTATTTGAGTCCTCTGAGGATTTTTGCTTTTTGTTTTGTTTATTTGTTTTTGATGAATCTGTCTGAGGGTTCAACAATTCTGTTGATTCTTTCAAAGAACTGTCTCCTGGTTTCATTGATCTGCTCTATTTTTTTTTTTTTCATGGAGAACATTGATATCTTTATTCCAACAATCAGGGTAACAAACAAGAGTGGGTATGAAATATGTTGGAGAATTTCTTAAAATATTCAAATTCTTACCTGTAGAGAAGTAATTGATAATATATACATGTATATAATTGTGTTTTGATCTGCTCTATTTGTTTGTTTGTTTGCTTCCATTTCATTTATTTCTGCTCTAATCTTATTAATTTCTTCCTTCTGTTGGTTTTGGATTTTGTTTGTTCTTCTTTTTCTAGTTCCTTTAGATATAAGGTTGGGTTGCACAAGGTTTTTCTTGCTTCTTGAAGTAGGTCTGTATTGCTATAAACTTCCCTGTTAGAAGGGAACTTTAGCTGAATCCCAAAAGCTTTGGACTGTTGTGTTTTCATTTTCATTTGTCTCCATGTATTTTTTTATTTCCTCTTTCATTTCTTGGTTGGCCCATCCATTTTTAGTAGCATGTTGTTTAACCTCTGTGTATTTATACTCTTTCCAGATTTTTTTTTCTTGTGGTTGATTTCGAGTTTCATAGCACTGTGGTCAGAAACGATGCATGGTGTAACTTCAATCTTTTTGAATTTGTTAAGGTTTGTATTGTGGCCTAATGGTGATCTATCCTGGAGAATGTTCCACATGCCCTTGAAAAAGGTGTGCATGCCACTGTTTCAGGATGGAATTTTCTAATATATCTATTATATCCATCTGTCCAATGTGTCATTCAAAGTCACTATTTCCTCGTTGGTATTCTGTTTGAATGATCTATTCATTGGTGTAAGTAGGGTGTTAAAGTCCCTGACTATTACTGTATTACTATCTATTACTTCCTTTATGCTTGCTTTTTAGCAGCTCTCTGTATTTCTGTGCTCCCATGTTGGGTGCATAAATATTTATAATTGTGATATCTTCTTGTCAGATTGTTCCCTCTATGATATGTAGTGTCCTTCTTTGTCTATTATTACTATCTTTATTTTAAAGTTTATTTTGTCTGATACAAGTATTGATACCCAGGCTTTCTTTTCACTTCCATTTGCATGATAAATGCTTTTCCGTCCCTTTACTTTCAATCTGCATATGACTTTGGGTCTGAAATGTATCTCTTATAGGCAGATTATAAATGAGTCTTGCTTTCTTATCCATTCTTTCACCCTATGTCTTTTGATTGGAGTGTTTAGTCCATTACATTCAAAGTAAGTATTGATAGATATGTATTTATTGCCATTTTGTTATTTGTTTTATGGTTGTTTTATAGTTCTTTATTCCTTTCCTCTCTAATCCTCTTCTCTCATGGGGTGCTGGTTTTCTTTAGTAATATACTTAGATTCTCTTCTCTTTATTTTTTCGTATATATTATCAGTTTTTCATTTGTGGTTGCCATTAGGTTTATATATAACATCTCATGCAGATAGCAGTCTATATTAAGTTGATTGTTGCTTTAGTTTGAACCCATTCCAAAAGACTGCATTTTTACTCCTCTTCCACCTACATTTTAGGTATATGGTGTCTACCTTACATCCTTTTATTTTGTGAATCCCTTGATTGGTTTTTAAACCTATACTTAATTTTACTGTTTTTGTGTTTCCTACTTTTAATACTCCTACTTATGATTTTTCCTTTCCACTCAAAGAACACCCTTTAACATTTCTTGTCAGGCTAGTTTAGTTGTGATGAAGTTGATTCTGTTGAAAGCTTTCTGTGCCTTATGGATCTGGATTTCTGTTTTCTTCCCCAGATTCAGGAATTTTTCAGCTATTATTTATTCAAATAAATTTTCTGTCATCTCTTCTCTCTCTTCTCCTTCTGGGATCTCTATAATGCAAATGTTATTACACTTGATGATATCACTGAGTTCCCTAAATCTATTTTCATTTCTTTTATTATTCTTTTTTCTCTCCCCTGTTCAGCTTGGTTGCTTTCTATTACTCTGTCCTCGAGGTCACTGATCTGTTCTTCTGCCTCCTCTGGCCTATTATTTATTCCATCTAGTGTATTTTTAATTTTATGTATTGAGTTCTTCATCTCTGATCATTTCTTTTTTATGCTTTCTGTCTTTGTTGAAGATCTTGTTGAGGTCCTCCACTCTTTTCTCAACTCCAGTGTTTTTATGACCATTACTTTAAATTCTCTATCAGGTATATGACTTATCTCTGTTTCATTTAGCTAGCTCTCTTGCTGGGATTTTGCCCTGTTCTTTCATTTGGGACATATTCTTCTGTCTCCTCATTTTGTCTAACTCTCTGTGTCTGTTTCTGTGTGTTAAGAAAGTCAGCTGTCTCCTGCTCTTGAAAGTAGTGGCCTTACGAAGAGATCCTGTGATGCCCTGCAATGCAATGTCCCTTGTTCATCAGAACCTGGCATTTCAGGGGCATCTCCTATGTGTGTTGTGTGCACCTTGCTATTGTGGCTGAGCCATGTTTGCCTTCAGTCCAGTCATCTGCAATGGCTCTCTTTGCCTGTTGTGGACAGCCTTTGTCCCCTGTGCTGTTAGTGAGCCAGTCTGGGGCTCCCTTGGGCTTGAGTTGAGTCAGACCAGGGTGTGCAGCTGTCTTCTCTCAGCCCATTGATAGGGCCACAGTTGGACTGCTGTATGTGGTTATCTTCCCCTCTCCCTGGAGCAGGATTCATTTTGGAGTGGTGTCTCTTTAAAGGTGAGGATTCAGTTTCTTGCCCTTCTGGCTCTCCCAGAGCATAGGCCACTGATTTTTAAAGATCCAGATCTTTAACTCCACAGACTGTTAAGAACTCATAAAATTAGGTCCCTCAGGTTTTCAAAGCCAAATGTTATGGGGATTTGTCTTCTCTAGGTGGGTCCCCTGTGCCTGGGGTGCTTGGTGTGAGGGTCTGTATCTTTCCCTTCTCCACTCCTGTGGCATCCCTCTCTCCTACAGACAGTCCTATAAGTTCATTTAACTCTGGACAGTGTCTCTGCCCTTCCTACATTCTTTGATGTGACCTCTTCTCTATATTTAGCTGAGAAGACTCTGTTCAGTCAGTCTTCAGTCATTTTCTGGGTTATTTATACGGATGTAGGTGTTATCTAGTTGTATTGGTGGGAAAAAGTAAGCTTAGAATCTTTCTACTCCAACTTCCCCAGAAGTCTCCTTCCTTGGGTATTTACATTTTAAACAGCATAAACAGTGTTTTTAGAGCAAATTTGGGAAAGGTCACATGTTCACAACCACTGATTTATATTAACAACAATAACAACAACAAAAAGAATTACAAGAGTAAAATCATCTTTATTAATGTTGCTAAGGTAATAAATTGTACTAGAACTTCAACTTCAATTACAAAGTTTATTCTAAATAGATTTTTTTAAAATATTGAATTCTTCACATTAAAACTTTGTTTCATCTGAATGAGCTGCATTTCTTCAAGTAATATAAATCAAATTTGCAGCATTCGACAATAAGCGGATTCATGCTTATGCTATTTGATTATGTAGAATTTGTCAGTCAAAAAACATGACTTAAAGTTCTGACCTGATCCACAGAGAAAATGAACAAATATACATGGCCATTTCTAATAGTTTTCCCAATTTCTTTGTGCCATACTAATCATTAAAAAAATAAGCATTCAGCATTTAGTGTATGCATTTCTTCTTTACCTTTTGTGCAAAGAATGAAAGCTTGATGCCCATTTTACTCCACTTGAGAAGAATCAACTTAAAAAATTAATGAGAGGTTTGGTGGGTTCCTTGGGACGTTTCTGTTTTCTGCTTCAGTAATTGTCCTAATTTTATAGTTATGCTATAATGAAATTTCTTGCTACTCTTTTAGGGTAACAATTTGATTTTATTTATTTATTTTTATTGTAATAATATTTTTTATTATATTATGTTAGTCACCATACAGTACATCCCTGGTTTTTGATGTAAAGTTCGATGATTCATTAGTTGCGTATAACACCCAGTGCACCATGCAATATGTGCCCTCCTTACTACCCATCACCAGCCTATCCCATTCCCCCACCCCTCTCCCCTCTGAAGACCTCAGTTTGTTTCTCAGAGTCCATAGTCTGTCATGCTTCATTCCCCCTTCTGATTACCCCCCCTTTCTTTATCCCTTTCTTCTCCTACCGATCTTCCTAGTTCTTATGTTCCATAGATGAGAGAAACCATATGATAATTGTCTTTCTCTGCTTGACTTATTTCACTTAGCATTATCTCCTCCAGTGCCGTCCATGTTGCAGCAAATGTTGAGAAATCGTTCTTTTTGATAGCTGAGCAATATTCCATTGTATATATGGACCACAACTTCTTAATCCAGTCATCTGTTGAAGGGCATCTCAGTTCCTTCCACGATTTAGCTATTGTGGACAATGCTGCTATGAACATGGGGTGCATATGGCCCTTCTCTTCACTACGTCTGTATCTTTGGGGTAAATACCCAGTAGTGCAATGGCTGGGTCATAGGGTAGCCCAATTTTTAACTTTTTAAGGGACTTCCACACTGTTTTCCAGAGTGGCTGGACCAACTTGCATTCCCACCAACAATGTAGGAGGGATCCCTTTCTCCACATCCTCTCCAACAATTGTTTCTTGCCTTGTCAATTTTTGCCATTCTAACTGGCATAAGGTGGTATCTCAGTGTGGTTTTGATTTGAATTTCCCTGATGGCTAATGATTTTGAACATTTTTTTCATGTGTCTGTTAGCCATTTGTATGTCTTCATTGGAAAAGTGTCTATTCATATCTTCTGCCCATTTTATGATTTGTTTATTTGTTTCTCGCGTATTGAGTTTGAGAAGTTCTTTGTAGATCTTGGATACCAGTCTTTTATCTGTAGCATCATTTGCAAATATATTCTCCCATTCCATGGGCTGCCTTTTAGTTTTTCTGACTGTTTCCTTGGCTGTGCAGAAGCTTTTTATCTTGACAAAGTCCCAGAAGTGCATTTTCTCTTTTGTTTCTCTTGCCTTTGGAGATGTATCATGAAAGAGGTTGCTGTGGCTGATGTCGTAGAGGTTGCTGCCTATGTTCTCCTCTAGGATTTTGATGGATTCCTGTCTCACATTGAGGTCTTTCATCAATTTGGAGTTTATCTTTGTGTATGGTGTGAGAGAGTGGTCAAGTTTCATTCTTTTGCATGTAGCTGTCCAATTTTCCCAGCACCATTTATTGAAGAGACTGTCTTTTTTCCACTGGATGTTTTTCCCTGCTTTATCAAAGATTAGTTGCCCAAAGAACCGAGGTTCCATTTCTGGGCTCTCTATTCTGTTCCATTGGTCTGTGTGTCTGTTTTTGTGCCAGTACCGTGCTGTCTTTGTGGTCACAGCTTTGTAGTATAGCTCGAAATATGGCATTGTGATGCCCCAGCTTTGTTTTTCCTTTTCAACAGTTCCTTGGAGATTCGGGGCCTTTTCTGGTTCCATACAAATTTAAGGACTATTTGTTCCAGTTCTTTGAAAAATGTCCTCGGTATTTTGATCGGGATAGCACTGAAAGTGTAGATTGCTCTGGGTAGCATAGACATTTTAACTATGTTAATTCTTCCGATCCATGAGCATGGAATATTTTTCCATCTTTTTGTGTCTTCTTCAATGTCTTTCAAGAGTGATTTGTAGTTTCTAGAATCTATTAGATCCTTTACATCTCTGGTTAAGTTAATTCCAAGGTAACGTATGATTTTTGGTGCTATTGTAAATGGAATGGATTCCCTAATTTCTCCTTCTTCAGCCTCATTGTTCATGTATAGAAATGCAACTGATTTCTGAGCATTGATTTTGTATCCTGCCACATTACTGGATTGCTCTATAACTTCTAGTAGTTTGGGGGTGGATTCTTTTGGGTTTTCCATAAAGAGTATCATGTCATCTGTGAAGAGAGACAGTTTGACTTCTTCTTTGCTGATTTGGATACCTTTTATCCCTTTTTGTTGCCTGATTCCTGTTGCAAGGACTTCTAGTACCATGTTGAATAATAATGGCGAGAGTGGGCATCCTTGTCGTGTTCCTGATCTTAAGGGAAAGGCTTCCAGCTTTTCCCCATTGAGAATGATATTTGCTGTAGGCTTCTCATAGATGGTTTTTATGAGATTGAGGAATGTACCCTCTATCCCTACACTCTGAAGGGTTTTAATCAGGAAAGGATGCTGTATTTTGTCAAATGCTTTTTCTGCATCCATTGAGAGGATCATATGATTCTTGGCTTTTTTCTTGTTGATATAATCTATCACACTGATAGATTTGCGAATGTTGAACCACCCTTGCATCCCAGGGATGAATCCTACCTGGTCAGGATGGATAATCCTTTTAATGTACTGTTGGATCCTATTAGCTAGGATCTTGTTGAGAAGTTTGGCATCCATATTCATCAGGGATATCGGTCTGTAATTCTCCTTTCTTGGGGTCTTTGTCTGGTTTGGGGATCAAGGTAATATTGGCCTCATAGAATGAGTTTGGTAGTTTTCCTTCTGTTTCTATTTTTTGAAATAGCTTTAGGAGAATAGGTATTATTTCTTCTTTGAATGTTTGAATGCCATACTAGACTAGTTGGGCCTCATAGATATATATAGAACACTACACCCCAGAACAAAAGAATACTCATTGTATTCTAATGCACATGGAACATTCTCAAGAATAGATCATGCTCTGGTTCACAAAACAGGTCTCAACTGATACCAAAAGACTGAAATTATTCCCTGCATATTCTCAGACCACAATGCTTTGAAATTGGAACTCAATCACAAGGAAAAAATTGGAAGAAACTCAAACATTTGGAGACTAAGAACCATCCTGCTCAAGAATTATTTGATAAACCAGGAAATCAAAATCAATTTAAACAATTTATGGAGACCAACGAGAATGAAAACACAACGGTCCAAAACCTATGGGACACTGCAAAGGCAGTCCTAAGGTGAAAATACATAGCCATCCAAGCCTCACTCAAAAGAATAGAAAAATCTAAAATGCAGTTTTTATATTCTCACCTCAAGAAGCTAGAACGCAACAGAGGAACAGGCCTAATCCATGCACGAGAAAGCACTTGATCAAGATTAGAGCAGAGATCAATGAATTAGAAACCAGAAGTACAGTAGAGCAGATCAACAGAACTAGAAGCTGGTTCTTTGAAAGAATAAATAAAATTGACAAGCCACTGGCAAGACTTATCCAAAGAATAGAGAAAGGATCCAAATTAATAAAATTATGAATGAAAAGGGAGAGGTCACAACCAACACCAATGAAATAGGAAGGATTGTTAGAAACTTTTATCAACAGCTTTATGCCAATAAATTAAGCAACCTGGAAGAGATGGAGGCCTTCCTGGAAACCTATAAACTACCAAGACTGAAACAGGAAGAAATTGATTTTTTAAACAGACCAATTAATTATGAAGAGATTGAAACAGTGATTAAAAACCTTCCAAAAAACAAAACTCTAGGGCCTGACGGATTCCCCAGGGAATTCTACCAAACATTCAAACAATTTGATTTTAAAGTCATTCCTTCACTTCCCTTAATATGCATTGCTTGAGTAATTGTGCAATGTTCAGGTGTATTAGTTTACAGTTACTGGTAAAAGAAGTTATCACAAACTTAGTAAATGAAAAGAACAGTATTTTAGTAATTGGAGTTAAGAAATCCAAATCAGTCTTGCTGTGTCAAGGTGTCAGGCTCTGTCAAGGCTCTGAGGAAACAGTTCGTTGCCTTACCTTTCCCAGCTTCTAGAACCTGCAGGTATTCTTTTTCTTATGGCTGCTTGCTCACATTACTCCTACTTTTTGCTTCTTTCCCCACATCTCCTAGTTACCCTGACCCTTCAGCCTCCCTCTTATAAGGATCCTAGTGATTACATTGGACCCACCTGGATAGCCAGGGTAATTGCCTCATCATTAGATCCTTAATTAACCACATCTGCAAGGTTCCTTTTGCGATGTAACATATCCATAGCTTCCAGAATTGAGTCGTGGACATGTTGTGGGGGCCATAATGCCACCTAGCTCAAAGAGTAAAAGGGAACGCCCTCAAAACTAAATTTGGAGAGTAACTTAGAAAGTCCCAAAGAGCCTAGTATATAATTACATTTACCAGAAGGAAAGAAGATACACACTAACATGGTTTAATTTTTGCAACAGTGATTAAGTTACAGCTTGGCAGATATTCTGATGACGACTGGAGAGATTTACTTGATCCGAAGTACTCAGAAAATTGCCATAACTCCTCACTCACTCTTATTATTCTAAACCCAACTTTTCTGACTCAGAAAGGAAGAAACTGCATTCTTTATACTGCATTCTTTATATGCCCATAGAAATCAAGTGCCTGGGGGACTCAAAGATGAGTCCAAGGTTTGGTGCAGTTTTGCAGCTCAGGTGCAAGCTTTTCACCTAGAGTTAGGAAAAGATGTTGATGTGAAAATTTATACCTTGGTACAAACAAAGGGACTATTATTTTTATTTTTATGGTCTTTCGTTGTTGTTGTTAGTTTTCTAGTTAACCAGTCAGTGCAAATGTGCTCTAATATAATTCATACTTAAGGGAAGCCACAAAAAATTGAGAGGTAATCACAGATTTTCCATACCTCTGAAATTGCTTTGATATTTGTAAAAAGGAAGCACACATACTCAGTTTGCTCTATAAATATATTTGTCCACCTCATAGGAATTTAGACATAATGACCCCTGGGATGATTTGCTTCCAATTATATTATAAAGTAGCTTTCACAACGGGCATCTAGAAATAGTAGGTTTGCCTGGCATCTTCAACTTGGAGAAAAAATGGATATTGTTTTCATTATCTCTGATCTATATATCAGAGATTTTGTTGATCTTGTTTTATTTTTAGTTTTGAACCTAATTTAGGCTTCCAGAGGTGTCTAAATATAAAAACATTCCATTTTCCCGCAGAAATATGCATAGATGGCCTATATTAAATGATGCCAAAATGTTTACAAAAAATATTTCTCTTACCATTAAAGAAGCTGCCTACAGTTTCATGTGGACAATGGATAAAATTCACCTTGCAAGTAGTGTTTAACTGTGCATGCCTTTCCATAAAGGGATTTTGACATCTCTTGAGCCAAGAAGGTCATGGGCT
Source organism: Ursus arctos (assembly GCF_023065955.2). Lineage (NCBI taxonomy): Eukaryota > Metazoa > Chordata > Mammalia > Carnivora > Ursidae > Ursus > Ursus arctos. The sequence goes on from NW_026622852.1 coordinate 4,972,673, forward strand.
TAGAAAATTTGATTTTTTTAATAGTTTCTTCAGGATGACCTATGTTAATGAAACTACACTTGGTCTACTTACCTGCACCTACTTAACTCCATTAATTTCAGGATAAATTTCCTAGGCTAAGTGTTTCTCTCAGGGGTCTCTGACATCCTTTCAAAACCTTTTTGAATACTTCTATATATATTTCCCTCTCTACCCTAACTAGACTGTGAGCTCTTTGAGGATAAGAACTGTGTCTGACACCTTTAATTTTCTATCATATTGCTCGACATGTGAAACATTTGTTGGTACATCTGTTGCATGAATATATTCATAAATATAGCACACAATGAATGAGACTTTCCTGAATTCTTTCACTTGGTAGGAAGACAAAAGATTTCACAAGTTTTATTACTGATGTTTATAGTTTAGGGGTAGAGAGAAGCAAAACTGGAGAAAAATCTCAAGACACTATGTTCATCTGAAATGCAATCATAACACATGCTCTAAAGCTGTGATTCTCTAGGCATAGAGAGGTTATATCAGAATCACTTGGGCAGATTTCAAATTGCACATGCTCCCTTCTTCACTCACTCTTGCATTAACAACTCCTTTTTGTTTCACCCCACTGCAATACACACTCCCAGTGACAGAGTACATCATTCTTATGTCTATAACTGAGAGAGTTGCACCACATGGCACAGTCATAATGTGCTTTGGCAAGGTGGGATTTAGGCTTGCCATCTCCACCAACTCCCCTACAGTTTTTCTAGCTCCCTAAATGTTTTAAGACAAATCTTCTAGTTTCCTCCCTCTTAATAACCTCTCATATTCAAAATTCTGGAGCTTCCACAGACTTTAGGGATAAAATAGAATAAAGTAAAGTAGGTTCAGCCAACAATTCAACCGTGGTTCCTCCTTTGGCTGTTATTCAGAATAACCTGTGAGGCTTTTACAAAATGCAGTTGCTTGTGCTCCATCCCCAAATTTCAGAAGTGGACAAAACATCAAGTAATTCTGCTGTGCATTCAGGACTGAGAAATACTGAGCTACTCAGAGTGGGCATCTAGGACCAGCAGCACTAAATCAGCTGGACTTGGCAGACATGCAGAACTTCTGACCTTGCCAAAAACCTCCTAAAACAGAATCTGTGTTTTAACAAAATTTCTTATGTGATTCACACATGCAGTAAAATTTGAAATTCACTGTTCTACTCTATGTCAACCCACTAAAACACAAAGCAAGGGAGAGAACACTCTTGAGCTAATCAGGAAAGGCTTTTGAGGGAGGTATTAGGTATTATAGTCCATGGGAACCTGGGTTCTGGAATCAAACTACTTGGATTCCAGCACATATTAAATGTATTACGTTGATTAGGTTACTTATTATGCCTAACCTTCAGTTTACTATAAGAAAATGGAGATGATGATAATACCCAATATATAAGGTTGCTTTGTGTCCTCTATTATTGTTTGGCACAGAGTAAGCACACAGTAAAGTTTGTTATCACCACTAGTATTAAGTAAACTTTGATTTGAACACAGGGTGAAGATATTCTCTTCAGGCATTATCAGCCTTGCAGCAAACTAAAACAGAAGTCTGCAAGTGGGGTGCAAAAGCTCTGAAAGTTAATAAAAGACATGCCAGATGGAACAGAGGTACCATTAGGTTTAAGTAGAACATTTGCCAGGTCATCAATATCCCTATGCATCTATTTATAACTTATCTAAAATTAAAATTTGTTGGGGCACCTGGGTGGCTCAGTCGGTTAACAGTCTGTCTTCAGCTCAGGTCATGATCTCAGGGTCCTAGGATCGAGCCCTCTTGCCAGGCTCCCTGCTCAGCAGGGAGTCTGCTGCTCTCTTTCCCTTTGCCCCTCCCCCATTCATGCTCTCTCTCTTCTCTCTCTCTGAAATAAATAAATAAATAAAATCTTTTTTAAAAAGATAATATTTGTTGTGTCTGCTGTAGTGTCCGAGCCTTGCCTTTCTTTTCCCAAACTGCCTGGTCACTAAGGTCCTCCTCACAATTTACCTCACTCTCAGCCATTTTAAGTTTTACTCTGGTACACTGTCCTGAGTGTAAATGCACACACAGGCATACACACGCACATGCACACACACACACACACACACAACTTTGTGGCAGCAAAGGCACTTTTCATGTATCACCTAGGGGATAAACTTTTTCTTCCTTAGTTGAGAATAGCTGACACACAATGTTACATTAATTTCGTGTGTACAACACAGGGAGGAGATAAACAATTAATAGCAAAATTGGGTGCCCTGTTCTCTAGCTGGCCATCCAGCTACCTATTTTAGAAGAGTTTACACTAGAACACACAGATGTCTGCACATGTGATGAGTATTAACAAGTTTACTTAAGTTAAAGCATGAAGTCAGTCTTTTCTGGTAGTAAATTTGATATGATGATTGGTTTGGCCATGAGGATTAACTTTGTCATTTAATTAGAACAGACATTTCTCCATAAATTGAATGACCTATAACTGAAGGTAAAAGGTTTCAACAAATGTATTTTAAGCACACAGAATACATACAATACTCTTATATCATATATTTTATGATTATTTAAAATAGTAAATATGATACAGACATCAACTTAAACATTTACAAGCATTACTTAGTTTTTCAAAGTCTTTGAAGTTTGCAGATTACACTTTTAAGAGATCCCAGTTCAGGGCCCTGATAGATAGACTTATCTCCCAGCCTTGTAATATTTATACATTTCTGTAAGGTAGTGAGAGCTCAGAGTAGAAAGCACCAAATAGAAACCCCAAATGCATATCTGCGTTAGTAAAAGAAGAACGTAAAAATGGTATGCAATGTATGCTCTTATCTCAAGACTCTTACTGGTATCCCAATATATTTATTATATCAGATTCCAGCAAGAAAATTGTATTTCAAGAAAAATAACTTAGATGCATGCAGAAACTACAGAGTTGTATACTCATAGATCTATGTTTAAGTTTTTAATGTTGAAAATTTAAAAATCCACAAATACAATGATATCATAAATAGCATGTTAATCATAGACACGAACAGTATGAAATAAAGTGACTTGTGATTTGGGGGGTATTTTTAAGGCTTTGTGCAGAAATATTAAAGTATAATGACATGATTCAAAAATGGCAAATGAGAGAATGGATACAATGAAAATTGCCAGGACTATAGCTGGAGGGGATATATCAATTACTTTTAATGATTCCCTTTGAATTTAATAAATCTCCCAGAATGTATATAGTTCATTATAATTTACCTTTGAGTTATTTAAAGGTAAAACTGATAAAGAAGAGAATTTAAGTTTGTGATTATGATTCAACATAAGATTGTTTGAAGAGATAATTAAAAAAAAGACATTAGAAGGTTTATTTAAATCTGGAGCAAATATTTCTTCTTACACAATGAGGTATTTTAAAAGAGCATTTGTAAAATACCCTTTCAGGAAAAATATGTAATGAATTTTCTGCTTTCATCTAGGATGTAGAAAGTGGGAAATAGTATTCCTCCCCCCCCCCCCAAAAAAAGGAAAAGCAATCAATCAATCAATACAACAACAACAAAAATGATAAAAGTATAACTTTTCTCAATTCCATCAGATCACTGATGTTATAGAGAACCAACTAGCCAGAATTCCAAAAAAAAAAAAAAAAAGACAAGCATGGACTGAAGGTGTTGCTGACATACATGAGAGTAAGAAAAATAATTTAAAATAATGATTGAAGGTCAACAATAGGATGGCATGCTAGCCTTCCTTCTGTCTACCTTATCTCAACCCTCATACAATGGTCTATCAGCATAATAGGCCATTATCAGGCATAAATGCTATTTGCTTTGGTCTCTGCTCTTCTACAAACTCATGTCTGGCATTCAATGAAAAATGAAGAAACAAGCAAAAAAGAAAAACCTCATTGTCAAGAGACAAAATATTCAATAAGACAAAACTCATACATGACTTGATTTATTGGGTGGGGACTTTAAACCAATTATGAAATTTGTTAAAGATCTAGTAGAAAAGGTGGAGAATATATGTCCATGGATGGCGGATATTAAGAGAGAGATGAAAACTGGAAGTGAAATGCTAAAAATAAAACCATAATGTAAGAATTGAAGATTTCCTTAATGGACACATAAGGACACTTGACCCAGCAGGGAAAGAAAGATACATCAGTAGAATATACCCAAACTGAAACACAGAGAAAATTAAAATGAAGAAGGTGACATTAAAAAACAACAAAAAAGAACAGAGCATCAAGAGTCATGACAATTTCAAATGGTTTCTCATGAGTGTCTTTCAGTTCCAAAAAGAGAACCAATAGAAAACGGGGAAATAAATAAATAAATATATATTTCATATTTATGTTTTACATAATAAATATTTATATAAATATTTCGTATTTATGTTTTACACATTTTAATATATAAATGAGATAATGGATGAAAAGTCTTCAAAATTAATGAGAGCACTCCATAGAACAATGGAGTTCAGAGGACGCTAAGCTGAATAAATAACAAAACAAAGCCGAGAAACACATGTACACACCAAGATACATCTTAGTCACACAAATGTAAATTAAAAAAAGAAAAAAAGTTTTAAGGGATCCAGAAAAGAAAGATATATTGCATACACAGGAACAAAAACAAAAGCAAAATAAAACAAAACCAGCTCCTGCCCCCCCAAAAATTACAGCAAAACTCTTAGAAACCATGCAAACTAGAAGAACAAGAACACACAACGACATCCTTAAATTTCTGAAAGAAAATAAAATTTTCAACCCCTAATTCTACTTTCAGTAAAAATATATTTTGAAAATTAAAATGAAATACTTTTCAGAAAAGCTAAAACTTCCATTGTCAACATACTTGTGCTATAAGAAATGTCAAAGGACATCCTTTAGGCAGAAGGACTGTGATATGAGACGTGAACTTATATTTACACAAAGAAATGCACAGTGTCAGAAGTGCTAAAAAATGAAGGTAAATATAAAAGCCTTTTGACTATTGTTACTCATTCTACAGATTAGTAATGAGTATGACAATCTTTTTAAAGAAAATTTTATGTATGTTGCTTTTCTAAATGAATGTTTTTCAAAATATATTCAATAGAGCTCTTATGGTTCCATACGAGTAATCTGTCGCCTCCTCCCTCAGGATCTAGAACTCTGAGATTCATACACCATTTCTTCAAAACAATTAAATTAGCTCTACCATTTTTAAAATGTTAAATAAACATCTGTGGGGCAACTATTCTGTCAGGTGGTGAAAATGCAATAATAATGTAGATATGGTATCTATTGTCATGAAGCTTACATTTTACTAAAGGATACAGCAGACAAGTATAATAATTATGTAAATGTATAGAGATGATGAACAATGCTAATCAGCTGACCTACATATAGAGTGGGGAAAGAATATATAGAATGTTTGAAAAGACTAGACATCCATGATTCACACACTTGGATGTATGATTGGGTTTGAAGCTCAGAAATGGTCTTCACTAATACATAACACGTGGGAGTCAAAGCCAGAGATAAAATTTAAAGACATGAGAACGGATTACATTAAGACAATGTGTAGATAGAAGTAAGTTTTACAAAGTGTGTCTGTCATAGGTGAGGGTAGTTAAAGGGTTATGCTTAAAATATTTGAAGTTTATGATTCTCAATACTTTTATATTAAATTATGTATTTCTCTCAATAAGCAAATAAAATTTACTGAGTAAAATATATTAATTAAACATTTAACAGAAAGTCAAATATATTTTACTATGTAGGTGATATGTTACATGGTTATGATTTATTGTTTAATCTAAATTCCATATAAGCATATACATAGATGGTTACAAAATCCAAATAAATATACATAATCAAAAATACAATCTTACTTGTTTTTTTTTGAATTTGCCATATATTTTTTCTTCTCCAATAAAATACTTCAGAATTACTTTTTTTTTTCTTTAGGTTATCACTAAAATTGGTATTTTAGAACACATAGCTAGTTAGTGGTAATGTTTTAGGAATGAGCAAGAGGATACGGTGTACAAAATTATAAAAGACTAAAAATTTTCCAAGACATTAGCCCCTAGCTGTTCTTCTCCACCCCTCTTGCTAAAACAAAATTTTTCAAACAGCTTCAGGCTTACGACCCTGGGATTGCTGCCCCTACCTTAATGCACCTACATTTTTTAAGTTCCTTGCTCCCATAGAACACTCATTGAAAGCTGTTCTTATATGCAGCATTTGAATAAAGACCTGAACCACCAGCTTTGATGGGTTTTTCTCTTCCACATGGGGCAGTAAATGGAGAAAAATCACAGCAGAAAAATCACAATTATAACGTATATAATTGTCTCTAGCGTTGATGTTGTATAATAGTGGTACTTTATAATTTTTTCCATTATATCATATTTCAAATAGTGCTAAGTATTTTAGAAAGATATTTATAAGTGAGCATTTTATTTTCATGTTATTAGATATGTCTTCCAGACTTTTCCCGTATATTGGGAACTGTGTCCTGAGATGGTCAGAGACATCAATGTCAGCATAACTTGGGCTTTTAGAAGTAGTTTAGTCTTTGGGGCACTCTAAGAAAGCTTTCCTTTTTTTTTTTTTTCCCATAGTTGCAATGCATTTCTAATATTTTATTTTATTTTGGTCTTATAAATTATATTTATGTTTATTTTTGTTTGTTTTTAATATTTATTTTGTTATGTTAGTCACCATACAGTACATCCCCAGTTCTTGATCTAAGAAAGCTTTCCTAAACATTAAAATAAACAAGCATACAAATAATAATACTTTCAACACTATTCTGACTATCACCTCTACTATTTCATGTACAATTCCAAGTTCTGGATAGCTATAAAGAATAATAAAAAGGAACATGAGGTAAGCATTGACTGTAAAATGGTAAAACTGCCATTTCTTGCGGTTGATATGATGAGCAGCATAAGGAACTGAAACTGACTGAACTCCTCCAATTGTTAAAATCATTAACATAAGACTGAATACAAGATAAACAGATACAACATACTAGCTTTGCTCTGTATCAGCACGGCCAGAGTGAACTATAGAACAGACAGTATTCTCTGAAGATTTTAAAATATGCCTGCAAATTCTCTGACGTTGCCCACTTCAGAAGCCTGATTTCCTTCCCCTTCCTTGAATGTGAGCCAAAATTAGTAACTCCTCTGTAGTGAATAGACGATGGTGGAAAAGATGTTACTGATTTGCAAGGCTAGGCTAAGTTATTAAAAATTACTTCCACTGAATTTTCTCTTATATTACCCAGTTCGGAGGAAGCCAGTTGCCATGTTCTGACACCAGAAATCCTGTGAAGAGCTCCACGTAGGAGAGAAATTACCCTCCTTCTGAGAGTCCTCACGACTTGCCAGCCACGAGAGTAAGCTACCCCGAAAGTGCATCCTCCAGCCCCAGCCAATAATTGTTTTGTTTTGTTTTTGCATTAGTTTTCTGAAGTGAGCAGTGATATTTTTTATTGGTTAATAGTTTCATCTTTCCTGGGCAAAGATTTCTTGGGAACAAGCAACTAAGTCATATTAACTATATGTAGTCTCAGTTCTGAGTCCTAATAGCTATGTTTTAGGCAGCTGGTTGCAGTTCTCATCCCAAAATACTGAAAAGAGTTAAACAACTATGATTTTTTAAAATATTATGCTCACATGGTATAATTTAATAATCTGAGAAAAATTAGCAATATATAATTTAACAATTTTTGATTATAAGAAATACATACATAAATATTTTGTATATTTGTCAATTACATATCATATTTGGAAAATGCAATAATATTGTATAATCATACTTTTTTTTCCATCTCCTAAAACTTGGAGTGGGGGCATATAGTGAGAAATAATGTGTAAGTAGAGTGTAAAACTAAACACTGAAAATTCTGATGTAACTATAGAAATTTCATTTTACTCCTTGGAAGATTAATTTGGCTTGGGAAATGGGGAGAACCCTATAGGAACCTAGGAATTTTGTAATTCAAAATATACCTTGCAGAATTTTTACTAATTAAGATTTTATTCATTAGTCAAAAATTACAAAGAATGAAACTAGCCCGGATAGAAAAAAAACAGCCTTTCCCTTACATTGATGAGAAATACAAATTTTGTAGAACAATTTCATAGAATGTCAAAAGCTTTAAAATTAAATATATCTTCTGAACCAAAAACTCCACATCTAGAAAATAATTGAACAATTATGAAAAGATGTAAACATCACCTTTTACTTTGCAGTATTATTACAATTATGATAAATCAGTTTAGACTAAATGTTTATCAATGGAAAGTTCAATGCATTTTAAGTCATTGATATAATGGCATACTATATGTTCACTAAACTGATATTGTAGCACAATATTTTTGGTCTTGATAGTATGTGAAAATAAAAACTAGAATTAGAATGTAATAATACTGCTACAAACAGAATAATCTTTAAACAATTCACAACAGTTATCTCCTACTTGAGGGACAGGCACTATGACAGTCTTTTATTATTTTCTTAATGTGCGTTTATTTTATCTAAATTATTGGATTGAGCACTGTTGCAACAAACAAAAAACAAACTTTTTATAAAGTTTTATAGTATACACATTTTTATTTTAAAATTTAAATTATTTTATTAATATTCTCATTCAGACTTTACATCTATACTCATAGATTAAATTGACCTACAGTTTTATTGTGGGTGCTATCTTTTTTATCTTTAGTGTCAATGTTAAACTTCATTTATTCTTTTAGTAGACTTACATTGAACTTCAAAAAAATGTTTAAATTATTTTAAACTTTTATTTTTTTATTATATTAAACTTGTATAATAAACTGTTATAATACACAAAAGACAAATTTTATGAAAAGGAAGAAAACATTTGCATGGGTTAACACATTTACTTTTTAAAATTTATCAATTAGAAAGGCACCATTTCTGTTTTGTGATTAAAATACTACTTAGACTTGTGATGTAATGGGTATAGTTTCATCATGCGAGATGAAAACATTCTAGATATCTATTGTACAACAATAAACATATAGTTAACAATACTTCACTTGTGCACTTAAAATTTTGTTAATAAGATGGATTTCATATTATGGGTTTTTTAATCATAATAAAAAAATACTCCCTATAATTCTGGAGTTAACTTGCCCCTATCACTTTAACAGAAATGACATCTAACTGAAATTGGTTTTAGAGAATTTAATCCAGAAGACTAGCTGGGAAAGAGAGAGAGGGAAAAAAAAAAAACACATAAGGAAAAATATATAGTGTATATATGGTGTGACTGGGGAGGAAGTTATGTAGCAATAATCAAGCAGAGATTAGACCATAACTCAAGAGATTTCTGTACTCTAACTCCAACAAACAACGTTTTCTCCGGGTAGGCTAAATGTTAATCAAAATCACAAGCACGGGGAGGAAACCTCCAACCCAACCTTTAAAAATAAGATTAGTACTTGGATATTAACATCAAATGAGTAATTTTATAGATTAGATTTTATAATGTTAAACTAACGTTACTTATCATTTCCTAACAGAGATTCGTTCCCCAAAGCCACTACCACAGTTTCTTTAAGGTTTAGTATGCCATATATTTCATGAAATAATATTTACTTTTTCATACTCAGCTTGCCTAGCGGTATAGTAACGTATGGAATAAATCTTACCTCTCATATAGGATTGTTTTTTTCGGTACACTGATTTCACACTGGAAAAAGATAACTAGTATACTGAAACTAATTTTTCACATTTTCACAAGAGAAATGTTATTTACTATAATTGCTAATGAAATCCTACAAGACAGCTCTGGAGTCACATTAAACTGACAGATCTGCAGTTGCAGCAGTTTTATTATAACCATGTCAACACTTCTTTCTTCTAAGAGATGTCAATAGCAAGGCACCTAGACAACCATCTGCTTTTAAAACAGGTGTCTGAATATAAAAGAATATTTATTCTGGGATTTTTATAGCTAAATATATCACTAACCTTATTTCAAAAGTAAATGGTCTTTATTGATTGCACAAACATGATGATTAAAATCTGCCACCAAAAATAAATAGATAGATATTAAATTAAATCTGCCAGCAAATAGAAAATTGTCTACTGAGCACCAATGAAAAAACAAAACTGCTTTAGAATATACTGTACATATTCATCCATTATTTCTGCAAAATTATTTTATAAAATTATATTAATTGTTGTTATATTTCTCCTTGTCTATTATTTAATCTTTTATTTTCTCTCCAGAAGTTAAGACCTGCCTGAATGTATTACGAATTCCAACTTTCCAGGCTTTATGTAATTGATTAGTTCAGGGGTTCCCTGACCTTCTAGTTTGCAGATCAAACTGATTTCCTTAAGGTAATGAACAACATTTTTTTTTCAATTATATTAGATATAGTATCTGATTTTTCAGATTAGATTTTAAGGACACACAGAACAAAAATCTTAAAGGTAAAAGTGCCTGGTCTGAGTCTATCACAAATACACTTACATTTGTGCCTATTTCTTAAAACATTTAATTTTGTTTCTCAGTCTGGTAATGTACTATAACCCTAGTGTTACCCTTTTTTTTTTTTTCTTTTTTCTTATTAAAAAATTCCAGGGTGTTATTTCTCCTTTGAATGTTTGGTAGAATTCCCCGGGAAATCCATTAGGCCCTGGAGTTTTGTTTTTTGGAAGGTTTTTAATCACTGTTTCAATCTCTTCATAATTAATTGGTCTGTTTAAAAAATCAATTTCTTCCTGTTTCAGTCTTGGTTTATAGGTTTCCAGGAATGCTTCCATCTCTCCCAGGTTGCTTAATTTATTGGCATAAAGCTGTTGATAAAAGTTTCTAATAATCCTTCCTATTTCATTGGTGTTGGTTGTGACCTCTCCCTTTTCATTCATAATTTTATTAATTTGGGTCCTTTCTCTATTCTTTGGATAAGTCTTGCCAGTGGTTTGTCAATTTTATTTATTCTTTCAAAGAACCAGCTTCTAGTTCTGTTGATTTGCTCTACTGTGCTCCTGGTTTCTAATTCATTGATCTCTGCTCTAATCTTGATCAACTGCTTTTTCGTGCGTGGATTAGGCCTGTCCCTCTGTTGCTGTTCCAGCTTCTTGAGGTGAGAATATAAAAACTGCATTTTAGATTTTTCTATTCTTTTGAGTGAGGCTTGGATGGCTATGTATTTTCCCCTTAGGACTGCCTTTGCAGTGTCCCATAGGTTTTGGACCGTTGTGTTTTCATTCTCGTTGGTCTCCATAAATTGTTTAAATTGATTTTTGATTTCCTGGTTTATCAAATAATTCTTGAGCAGGATGGTTCTTAGTCTCCAAATGTTTAAGTTTCTTCCAAATTTTCCCTTGTGATTGAGTTCCAATTTCAAAACATTGTGGTCTGTTGGGTAGTAAGGAGGGCACATATTGCATGGTGCACTGGGTGTTATACGTAACTAATGAATCATGGAACTTTACATCAAAACCAGGGATGTACTGTACGGTGACTAACATAACATAATAAAAAAATATTATTATTATTTAAAAAAAAAGACTGGTATCCAAGATCTACAAAGAACTTCTCAAACTCAATACACAAGAAATAAATAAACAAATCATAAAATGGGCAAAAGATATGAACAGACACTTTTCCAATGAAGACATACAAATGGCTAACAGACACATGAAAAAATGTTCAAAATCATTTGCCATCAGGGAAATTCAAATCAAAACCACACTGAGATACCACCTTACGCCAGTTAGAATGGCAAAAATTGACAAGGCAAGAAACAACAATTGTTGGAGAGGATGTGGAGAAAGGGGATCCCTCTTACATTGTTAGTGGGAACGCAATTTGCTACAGCCACTCTGGAAAACAGTGTGGAAGTCCCTTAAAAAGTTAAAAATTGAGTTACCCTATGATCCAGCAATTACACTACCAGGTATTTACCCCAAAGATACAGACGTAGTGAAGAGAAGGGCCATATGCACCCCAATGTTCATAGCAGCATTGTCCACAATAGCTAAATCGTGGAAGGAGCTGAGATGCCCTTCAACAGATGACTGGAATAAGAAGTTGTGGTCCATATATACAATGGAATATTGCTCAGCTATCAAAAAGAACGATTTCTCAACATTTGCTGCAACATGGACGGCACTGGAGGAGATAATGCTAAGTGAAATAAGTCAAGCACAGAAAGAATTATCATATGGTTTCTGTCATCTATGGAACATGAAGAACTAGGATGATGGGTAGGAGAGGAAAGGGATAAAGAAAGGGGGGGGGTAATCAGAAGGGGAATGAAGCATGAGAGACTATGGACTCTGAGAAACAAACTGAGGGCTTCAGAGGGGAGGGGGTGGGGGAAGGGGATAGGCTGGTGATGGGTAGTAAGGAGGGCATGTATTGCATGGTGCACTGGGTGTTATGTACAACTAATGAATCATGGAACTTTACATCAAAAACCAGGGATGTACTGTATGGTGACTAATATAATATAATAAAAAATGTTATTATTAAAAAAAAAGAAAAAAAGAAAAGCAACCCCCCCAAAAAAAATTCCAGGGTGATTATTTCACATATCTAGAAGTAGTAAAGCTGAGTTTATCAAAACTCTAAAAAGCATGTTTAAAATACTTTTAAATCTGAAACTAACGATGTACTATATGTTGGCTAATTGGATTTAAATGTAAAAAAAAATAAAATAAAGTACTTTTAAGATACAATGATTTTTTCCCAGATCTAAAGGGAGGATTTAATTTCCTTACTTATAGTAAGGAATTATATAAGGGACAATTTTCCTACATAAAGAGAACAGAAAATCTTAATTTACTTTCAAATAGAAGAAAAGGAACAATTGACCTGGGGGAACACAGAGAAACCAACATAAGACCAATTGCTTTCTGCACTAATACCTATACATAAAGGTGCCATCTGTGCTCTTCCTCCCATACATCAGGACAGTCTCTTTTAAGTAAATGTCACACTAAATCCACTTACAGGGCCTCAGCTGTTACCCACTTGGTTTCACCAGCAATAAATAACTCCATGAAGCTCTAACTGAAGAGTTGTTGTATCTAGTAGCCAAAATTAAGCAGTACAATATGCAGATTCTACATTTTTACTCACGTTTCTTTCACATTGCAGTGTATGGAAATATAACTAATATAGAATAAATTAAAGGGAAGATCCTTCTGAATTGAATTATAAACAAAGGTCATATTTATTTCTATAACTGAAGCAATTTACTTCAGTGAGAAACAATATTATTTTAAACTGCATTACCGAGGATATATATGACATAGATAGATTGATGTTTGATAGATAGGTAGATAGATGATAGAAAATATACAGCAAAGCACTTTATAGTGCATTGGAAAAACATTACTTTTGGAGTCAGTTAAATCAGAGACTGATCACAGACTGACCAGTCCTACAAACCAGATGACTGTAGATTGCTTACTTAATCTCACAAAGCTTGGTTTCTCTACCTGTTAAAATGGGGAAACAGTTGCACAGGTTGCAGCAATATGTGAGATAATGACCAAGCAGACAAGTGAAATAATATGTGAAACCTGGTCACAAAGTTTATGCATCTTATTTCCTTCTATGATGACAAAAAAAGAAAAGAAGCTACATATGATTCAAGTAGTGGAAACCATTGGCTAACATATATATATATAAATATAAACATGTATTGTATTGAGTCCACAATAGCCAAAATATGGAAAGTGACCAGATGTCCATCGACAGATGAATGGATAAAGAAGACGTGGTATATATGGTATAATGTATATAAGGGTCACGTATTCAGAATATATAAAGAACTGCAAATCATTGCCAGAAGCCTGACAACCCAGATGAAAATGTTCAAGGGACTTCACACACACAAATTCCAAATGACCATTGGCATTAACAAAATGTGGTATGTCAATACAGTAAAATAATAATCAGCAATAAAAAGGAGTGTAATACTGATATATTCTACAGCACGATACATCTCGGAAACATAATGCAAAGTGGAAGAAGTCAGTCACAAAAGACCATATATTGTATATTCTCATTAATATGAAACATCCTGTATAGGCAGATCTGTGAATCAGAAAGTAAATTAGTGATTTCCTAGGGCTGGGAGTATAGGGAGAATGATGGTTATGAATTATAGTGGGTAAAATTTTTATTTTAGGGGCGATGAAATATTTGGAATTAGTTATAATGCTTGTGTGACTTGTGCATATACTGAAATCTTTTGATTTGTATGTTTTAAATGGGTGCATTTTATATGATATAAATATATCTTTATATGATATAAATATATCTCAATAAAGCTACTGAAAATTATATAGGAGGAAAATAAAAAGTTGTAATAAAATAGATGGAATGGAAAAATAATCCAGCACATCACTCCTCATAAACTAAATAAGATACCATTGTGAAATGTTATATACAGATAATGATTAACAAAACTTGACAATATCAGCTAGAGTAGAATAGACAGATATCTTCTTATCACTCTTAAGAGTTGGCAAAGATATGAAGTTACTGGAATTGAAAAGTGGGTCAGTGCTTGTTTGTTAGTTTTTTAGGGATATACTTTATTTTATTTATTTATTTATTTATTTATTTATTTATTTATTTATTAAGATTTTATTTATTTATTCAACAGAGAGACAGCCAGCGAGAGAGGGAACACAAGCAGGGGGAGTGGGAGAGGAAGAAGCAGGCCCACAGCGGAGGAGCCCTGTGTGGGACTCGATCCCGGAACGCTGGGATCACACCCTGAGCTGAAGGCAGACGCTTAACGACTGCGTTACCCAGGCGCCTTTAGGGATATACTTTATTAACTTGAATATAAGTCAAATGTAATGCTAGGTTCCCACACTTCATACCAGTGGAAAAACTACTTTTCTCAGCTTGATCATTGCCCTCTCAAAGAAATGAAATATAAATAGGAATAAAATATGGAAAACATTTCTTACAGAATTTTTTTTGTCTTAATTTTCAGCCCATATAAAGTTCATTGTATAACTCTTGTGTGATTGTACCTGTTACTGTCCTGGGGCAACAAATGGAAAATACACTGGCATTTCCAAAGGACCTAACCACTAGCTTTTAAAGGTAAATGGGGGGAAAAAAGGTAAACGAGACACTAGAACTTTTCATTATTTGATAAATTATTATACTAGACTTTACTCTTGTATTACAATGGCAGTTCAGTTTTAGAAGAATAAGATCCCCCTCAGAAAGCAGTTACAGGTCCTACTTGTGCTCACTTCTTAGGGACTGCTGCCTGGCTAAGTCCCAGTTTCCTTCCTTCATCTTGTCAGGAAGTTCGGCCAAGCAGCAAAAGGTTGTCACAATTTTTTTTTCATTGTTTTCCATATAACTCTAAAATGCATATCAGGCTGTGGTGAATTTTAAATTGTGTCCCATCTCCTCCTTTTCATTTTTTACTTAAAAAGTAGTAGAATTGTCTGTGGCAGAAACACATAAGCAGATGGTATAAGCCTTTCATTACTCAAAAGGAGGTTTCCCTTTCATGCAATCTTTCTGGCATGACACAATAAAACTTTCTGGAAAGCTATCTGGTAGTATATATCAAAAAAATTAAAATAACCAGAGTCTTTGACTCAGTTATTATCCTTAGAGATTTTATCCCCCTCTAAGAATCTGAGATGCACACAAATGAACAAAAAGAGATTCATCAAAAGTATTATTTATAAAAGGATGAAATTATATTAAAATCTAAATGATTATGGTAAATGCATAATTATATAACAAAGGAGAAACCATTGTAAGGTCAATAACATTAAGATTCCAAGAATTTTTAATAATATAAAAAATTCTTATGATATAAAGAAAAATACATGGCATGAAATAAGATATATACAACCATATATATGTATATACAAGTGTATATATACACACACATATACATATGTAAATGTTGTATATAATGATAAAACTATATTAAAAATGAAGAAAGTGATAACCATTGTACTTATTTAGGGATATAATTTAGTTATTAATTATTGATAATTTATGAACCATATGATCTCATGAATAGTTTCCCGTAATATGGTTCCATTCCGGTGGTGTTCATCTCTTCTACGTCTAAATTGTTCTGTCAGGAGAACTATGGCACAGCCAACGCTTTTCTTAGTAAGCCACTTACTGCCATGCACACAAGGGAGGCTTTGGCTAAAATACTAAATAAATTTATGGATACTTTTAGTGTAGTTTTGGATATTTCATATCTCAGCTCTCTGTCCAGAGTCAAAACTGGTTAGAAATAAATTTTGGGTACATTCTACACAAAACCATCAAGCCTTATTTATCAGCCCCATATGGACTTTACCAAAATTTGGTTGATATTTTAAGGTTAATGTCACATTGAGGAAAAAATACATTTATAATGGTTTCATACTACTTCTAGCCCCACATGAGATTCACAAATTCTAGTAAGTATATAGAGAATGTAGTAAACTAGTTACGTCATGAAAAACACCCTTATTGTATTATACAAATCTGCGGATGGTTGGCATTTCCAATTTGATTCAAGATTAATTTCTAGTTAATCGGTAATTCTGTATGACAGATTCGAGAAAGACCAAAATGAAGAAATGGCTCATGCCCCTAGTGAAAAATCTTGCGGTTGAAAACAAAGGTGTGGATAAACAAATACCAGTAATATAAATGAATATATTATAATGAATGGTTTGATTTTATTTTTCTGCTTTTTTCCTCCAGTTACTGATTGACAAATCAAACCTACTCTCTAAAAATAAAGCATAAATAAGGGCTTTAAACTTATTTAGTGAAAAGCTGCTTTGAAAAAGTCAATTATCTAATACCATAGAAAATTAAATTAATGTGGTTTCATTAACATTGAGAAAACTCTGGGTCTTAAAACTTTTGCCTGGTACTTGAAATATTCTATGTATTTAATCTTTGCAACAACCTAATGGGTCAGTATTATTCTGTTCATTTTAAGCTGAGAAATCAAACTTAGGAAATAAACTTACTTGCCCACATTCATCCAACTAGAAATTGGAAAAGACAGCATTTGAACTGTGATCATGTGTCTCCAAATACCATGAAAAAGGTGGCGGCGGCAGGGGGGGGAGGGAGATCTATCTATTTCATATTCAGAGAAAAGAGGCTAAATATGAATTTTGAATTATTTTAAAATGCAGCATATTTACATAATGATTTTCTTAAATATATACAAAAATAAGATGTGTACAATTACTCTATCATGTTTGTATAATGTCACCTTACTTACCCTCTCAAATAGTCAATAATGGTTGCTTGCGGCTTGTGTGCATGTTTCGGGAGTTGTTTGGTTAGTTTGGTTTGGGATTTTTTTGGTGGAAAATGAGGGAGGGGAGGAGTTTCACACCTGGTTCAGTGCAGTGTACCACCAAGGGGGCATGCACAAGCCTCAGGGAATTCATAAACTAAACTTGGTAGTGACTGAATTTCCAGGGGTGACCATTAAGTCCCAACTGCTGCTCTCTTATACAAAGACACATAATACAGAAATTTTGTGAAAGTAATAAAACAAAAAGTTGAGATTTTAGACAATCTCATCCAGATCATTTTGGTTATGGAAAGACCACAAAGAACTCTATGAAACTTCTGCATTAAAACTAATAGAACACTAATAATATTTTTTAACATTTGAGAATTATCACTTTTGTCATTGCATTCAAACCAATGCAATAACTGTTTTAATAAAAAGAAAATGCTATCTAATCTAGGTAGCATTTTAAACACTCTGGATTTATCAGAGAAATCATATCCTAAAGTAATTATAGATAAGAAACCAGTAGCAAAGTATTTCATCTCATTAACACATAGAATACACTGCAAATTCTACTGTTGTTTATTTAAAATATAATAAATGAATGATTAAATAAACCCTTGCTGTGAGAAAAAAATCATTCCCCATCATCCTTCCAAGTCCTTATCACTATAAAAGGAAATTATTTTTAGAAGAAAGAAATCACAGATTGGGTTATTTTTCTTGGATCGGAAGAAGATTTAGCAGACCCTTATTGATGTTCCAAGCTGTTAACTTTGATTTCATGTACTAAAAGCTGAAACTCCTACCATTAAAAAGCATTAAATTGTAAAATATTGGTTCATTAGAATGAATTTAGTCAACTTCTATTCAATTTTCTTTTCTTTGGTAGTGAAGTCAGTAATCTATTGTCTGAGGAGGTATTTTAAAGATTTTTATTTGTTTGTTTATGTATTTGAGAAAGAGCAGAGTGAGAGAGAGAGCTCGGGCAGGGGGAGGGTGAAGGGTGAAGGCCAGAGGGAGAGGTTCAAACAGACTCCCCACTGAGCAGGGAGCAGGATACAGGACTCCATCCCAGGACCCTGGGATCATGACCTGAGCCAAAGGCAGATGCTTAACCCACTGAGCCACCTAGGCACCCTGTCTGAGGAGGTGTGAAAAAGCTGGCATTTCCTGACATTTTGGAACTTGGAATTTACAAAACAAACAAAAAAGCATACTCTAATTTATTTTTCTTTAATAGGTTTCTAATGCATTGATTTCTGAAATTAATTTTCATTGATTCCTCCACTTCATTTAGCAAGTCAAATCACAATAATGAATAGGCTAGGGGCGACTGGGTGGCTCAGTCGTTAAGTGTCTGCCTTCGGCTCAGGGCGTGATCCCGGATTCCTGGGATCGGGCCCCACATCAGGCTTCTCCCCTGGAAGCCTGCTTCTTCCTCTCCCACTCCCCCTGCCTGTGTTGCCTCTCTCGCTGGCTGTCTCTCTCTCTGTCAAATAAATAAATAAAATCTTAAAAAAAAAAAAACACAAACGATAATGAATAGGCTAGCTAGCATCAATCCATAATGCTTGACCACTGACAAAAACCCAGCATGAGGCTGGTTCAGGTAATATGTGCATTTTTTTGTTCTTTGAGGGGGAGGGATGAGCTTATCTCTCAAAGAGATATACCACTGTAGCGTATCAAACTCTGGGGACTCAGTGTTTACAGTAGTAATTTATGATAAATATGAAAAGAGTTTCAGAGATTTTCATTGCTCTTTACCTACTAGGTTTCCATTAAAACATTAAATTGGATTTGTACATGCATTCCTTATATCTTCAAATCACCTTCTAAAATCTAATATTTAATCAGTGATCAGTATTCCAAATTGTAGGTAAGGACAGAAAGAGAGTGTGGACAAGCACTCGTGGATCTCTTCTATTATGTTCAGCCCATGGCAAGTGTTTTGGCCCATTTATATGCCCGAAGTGTACTTGTTTTTAGCCAATTAACTTTTTATTCCATTAAATCCTTCCTTTTAAATGATAAATATTGATACTGACAGGTAACCTGTAGATAATAACTATTTTAAAAGAAGCAAATACAGGCCTAATCATTCCCTTAATCAAATAATTAATGAATATTTACTTATCAAATCAGGGTTTTTAAACATTGTAAAAGGTATAAACATGGAACCTTATGTAAGATTTTTGAAGAACTTTAAAAAATATCTAAGGAATGGCCAAACTAAAATGAGGCTGTAATTGCAAGATAAACAGAGAGATGATGAAAGGGGGAAAATTCAGACAAGAACAAAAAATAGTATGGGAAAAATCATCATGTTTTCCACTACTCCTCTGAGCAAAATCACAGTTAAAATTTTATGTTTATGTATGAGTTCACTTTTTAAAATTCATCTAATTAATTTTAATTAATATGTCCATCTTCTCTACCAGGCTGTAAGTTTCATTAATGCAGGGACAATGTCAGCTTTTACTCACTATTTCATCTCTCAAGACTAGTCCTATTATCTGCGCAGGATGACTCCTCAATGCAAGGTTTTTAGACCCATCATAAAAGGACCACAATGCTCAATATTTGGGGCAAGTGATAAATACAAGTAAAAAAGGAAACACTAATATTTCCAAGGACCCAATCGCCTGGATAAGTATTGTTATTGTATATATTAGGACAGGTGCTTACAGGCTAAACTCCAATGCAAGAAGCAAGAGAACATACAACCCATCAAAAGAATCAAAATCAATGAGCTGCAAGATTAGATTATTACCCAGACATGGTCCATATAACATTCAAGATTATGACTAAATAAATAAGATATATTACTACTTTATTGGTAACTTCTATGATATTCCAGAGGAGTATACCCACTCCAGAATAGATTTCTTTAATTCTCCACAATCCTGTGCCATTATTACTATCACCATGCTATCAGTGTTATTAAAGTTTACTGATCTAAAGGTATGTATCCAAACATAGGAAACAACATGTGGCAAAAACATGATTTGAACTTCAGTTAAATGAATTCAGTCAGTATTATTTCTACCATATCACACTCTAACTATAGCTAAAAGAAGTCTGTATTGCTACCGTTTGATAAAAGAGTAAATAGATATGTGATTTTTCGTGGATTTCTACAAGGTTGAAGTTAGAGCCTGGAAGAGGTATCCACCCTCCAAACTCTAGTTAAGAGCACTTCATTCTACTGATGCTGGCAAAAGACAATTTTCGCAGACACTAAAGAACAAAATAAATTCATATTAAGAATGTAAAAAAGTAGTTATGGATATTCCACATATAAGCATGATAATCAGTCCTGATTCATGTTACCTAATTTTTAAATATTGTTTAGGATCATACAGATAAGCCCTTTTTCCTCTGACATAAATACACAAGAGCCAGGAAAAAAGAATTCACCCTTAGAAATTCCTAGACAATTAGCCTCAAAAAGAAAGTCTGTATAGATAGCAGAAGATTCTCCATCTTTTAGAGGTAAAACAGAATTGTTGACAAATATTTCACCATAGATGAAAGTATTTGATGGCAATTACTACCACAGTGTAATAATGTCTACTAAAATGACACTGAACACGGTTGAAATACTTTGCATTCTTAATTTAAAAAAAAAAAGATGTAATAATGTTGAAAGCTTAATTTCAGAATTGTTTTTCAAGGTGTTATACCTATGGAAGATAAATGCAAATTTTTATATTTTATGTTTCTGCTAGCCATTTTACATTTTAGTTCATATTGCAATACTTTAAAATTTGATACTTTTGGCCAACTTGCAGTCATCTCTTAGGTTCTTTAGTTTATTTTTTTCCATTGAGTACAGCTTTCAAAAGTAAGATTTTGTATCTTTCTGCTTAATAGCATAGAGAAAAAGAAAGGACATATGTATAATTCTAACCATGTATTATTTATTTTATTATCTAGTTTAAAATTATCTACAAGGTATTCAGAGTTTCTGAATGCATAAATCATCTCTTCTATCATCCTTTTTAAGCTGCCAACCAGAAAAAATGATACCTAAAAGATTGGAGTCAAAGTTACATAGTGATTCAGGCACAAATAAAAGAATGCAAGCCAATTCACTGGCATTGATCAATGAACACACAATTATTGAATGTGTACCTTCCAGTGAAACACTTTGCTATGCATTACTGGAGGTACAAAGCCAAAGATACATAAAATAAAACTTTTGCTCATCTATCTAATCTCATTTTTCAACACTCTCTGTTGCATACTCTGAAGTTCTACAATACTTTGATACTGACGCAGGAACTCTTTTCTGAGGAAATATGCATTTCTTTAGCACCTTGTTTGCCCTTTATAGTACTCTAGTAGTTGCATTTTTTTTTTTTTTTTTTTTTTTTTATTAATAATGATTTTTTATTATATTATGTTAGTCACCATACAGTACATCCCCGGTTTTCGATGTAAGGCTCGATGATTCATTAGTTGTGTATAACACCCAGTGCACCATGCAATATGTGCCCTCCTTACTACCCATCACCGGTCTATCCCATTCCCCCACCCCCCTCCCCTCTGTAGCCCTCAGTTTGTTTCTCATAGTCCATAGTCTCTCATGTTTCATTCCCCCTTCTGATTACCCCCCCTTTCTTTATCCCTTTCTTCCCCTACTGATCATTCTAGTTCTTATGTTCCATAGATGAGAGAAATCATATGATAGTTGTCTTTCTCTGCTTGACTTATTTCACTAAGCATTATCTCCTCCAGTGCCGTCCATGTTGTAGCAAATGTTGAGAACTCATTCTTTCTGATTGCTGAGTAATATTCCATTGTATATATGGACCACAACTTCTTAATCCAGTCATCTGTTGAAGGGCATCTCGGCTCCTTCCACGATTTAGCTATTGTGGACATTGCTGCTATGAACATTGGGGTGCATATGGCCCTTCTCTTCACTACGTCTGTATCTTTGGGGTAAACACCCAGTAGTGCAATGGCTGGATCATAGGGTAGCTCAATTTTTAACTTTTTAAGGGACCTCCACACGGTTTTCCAGAGTGGCTGTACCAACTTGCATTCCCACCAACAATGTAGGAGGGATCCCCTTTCTCCACATCCTCTCCAACAATTGTTGTTTCTTGCCTTGTCTATTTTTGCCATTCTAACTGGCGTAAGGTGGTATCTCAGTGTGGTTTTGATTTGAATTTCCTTGATGGCTAATGATTTTGAACATTTTTTCATGTGTCTGTTAGCCATTTGTATGTCTTCATTGGAAAAGTGTCTGTTCATATCTTCTGCCCATTTTTTGATTTGTTTATTTGTTTCTCGTGTATTGAGTTTGAGAAGTTCTTTGTAGATCTTGGATACCAGTCCTTTATCTGTAGTGTCATTTGCAAATATATTCTCCCATTCCGTGGGCTGCCTCTTAGTTTTTCTGACTGTTTCCTTGGATGTGCAGAAACTTTTAATCTTGATGAAGTCCCATAAATTCATTTTATCTTTTGTTTCTTTTGCCTTTGGGGATGTGTCATGAAAAAGGTTGCTTAGGCTGATGTCGTAGAGGTTGCTGCCTATGTTCTCCTCTAGAATTTTGATGGATTCCTGTCTCACATCGAGGTCTTTCATCCATTTGGAGTTTATTTTTGTGTATGGTGTGAGATAGTGGTCAAGTTTCATTCTTTTGCACGTAGCTGTCCAATTTTCCCAGCACCATTTATTGAAGAGACTGTCTTTTTCCCACCGGATGTTTTTTCCTGCTTTATCAAATATTAGTTGCCCAAAGAGCTGAGGGTCCATTTCTGGGCTCTCTATTCTGTTCCATTGGTCTATGTGTCTGTTTTTGTGCCAGTACCATGCTGTCTTTGTGATCACAGCTTTGTAGTACAGCTCGAAATCCGGCATTGTGATGCCCCCAGCTTTGTTTTTCCTTTTCAACAGTTCCTTGGAGATTCGGGGTCTTTTCTGGTTCCATACAAATTTAAGGACTATTTGTTCCAGTTCTTTGAAAAACGTTCTCGGTATTTTGATCGGGATAGCATTGAAAGTGTAGATTGCTCTGGGTAGCATGGACATTTTAACTATGTTAATTCTTCCGATCCATGAGCATGGAATATCTTTCCATCTTTTTATGTCTTCCTCAATGTCTTTTAAGAGTGATTTATAGTTTCTAGAATAAAGGTCCTTTACATCTCTGGTTAAGTTAATTCCAAGGTAACGTATGGTTTTTGGTGCTATTGTAAATGGGATGGATTCCCTGATTTCTCTTTCTTCGTTCTCGTTATTCGTGTACAGAAATGCAACTGATTTCTGAGCATTGATTTTGTATCCCGCCACGTTACTGAATTGCTCTATAACTTCTAATAGTTTGGGAGTGGCTTCTTTTGGGTTTTCCATATAGAGTATCATGTCGTCTGCGAAGAGAGACATTTTGACTTCTTCTTTGCCGATTTGAATACCTTTGATCCCTTTTTGTTGTCTGATTGCTGTTGCCAGGACTTCTAGTACTATGTTGAATAATAGTGGCGAGAGTGGGCATCCTTGTCGTGTTCCTGATCTTAAGGGAAAGGCTTCCAGCTTTTCCCCATTGAGAATAATATTTGCAGTAGGCTTTTCATAGATGGCTTTTATGAGATTGAGAAATGTACCTTCTATTCCTACACTCTGAAGGGTTTTAATCAGGAAAGGATGCTGTATTTTGTCAAATGCTTTTTCGGCATCGATTGAGAGGATCATATGGTTCTTGAGTCTTTTCTTGTTGATATGATGTATCACGCTGATTGATTTGCGAATATTGAACCACGCTTGCATCCCAGGTATGAATCCCACTTGATCGTGGTGGATAATCCTTTTAATGAACTGTTGGATTCTATTAGCAAGTATCTTGTTGAGGATTTTGGCGTCCATATTCATTAGGGAAATCGGTCTGTAATTCTCCTTTTTGAGGGGGTCTTTGCCTGGTTTGGGGATCAATGTAATATTGGCCTCATAGAATGAGTTTGGTAGCTTTCCTTCTGTTTCTATTTTTTGAAAAAGCTTTAGGAGAATAGGTATTATTTCTTCTTTGAATGTTTGGTAGAATTCCCCAGGAAAACCGTCCGGGCCTGGAGTTTTGTTATTTGGAAGGTTGTTTATCACTGACTCAATTTCTTCATAATTAATTGGCCTGTTTAAGAAATCAATTTCTTCCGGTTTCAATCTTGGTAGTTTATAGGTTTCCAGGAAGGATTCCATCTCTTCCAGATTGCTTAGTTTATTGGCATATAGCTGTTGATAAAAATTTCTAATAATCCTTCCAATTTCAATGGTGTTCGTCGTGACCTCTCCTTTTTCATTCATAATTTTAATAATCTGGGTCCTTTCTCTTTTCTTTTGGATAAGTCTTGCCAGTGGTCTGTCAATTTTATTGATTCTCTCCAAGAACCAGCTTCTAGTCCTGTTGATCTGCTCTACTGTACTTCTGGTTTCTGCTTGATTGATTTCAGCTTTAATTTTGGTCAACTGCTTCCTTGTGCGTGGATTAGGCCTGTCCCTCTGTTGCTGTTCCAGCTTCTTGAGGTGAGAATATAAAAACTGCATTTTAGATTTTTCTATTCTTTTGAGTGAGGCTTGGATGGCTATGTATTTCCCCCTTAGGACTGCCTTTGCAGTATCCCATAGGTTTTGGACTGTTGTATTTTCATTCTCATTGGTCTCCATAAATTGTTTAATTTGTTTTTTGATTTCCTGGTTTATCGAGTCATTCCTGAGCAGGATGGTTCTTAGTCTCCAAGTGTTTGAGTTTCTTCCAAATTTTTCCTTGTGGTTGAGTTCCAATTTCAGAGCGTTGTGGTCTGAGAATATGCAGGGGATAATTTCAATCTTTTGGTATCGGCTGAGACCTGTTTTGTGTCCCAGAACATGGTCTATTCTTGAAAATGTTCCATGGGCATTAGAATAGAATGAGTATTCTTTGGTTCTGGGGTGTAGTGTTCTATATATATCTAAGAGGTCCAACTCGTCGAGTATGGCATTCAAAGCCTTTGATTCTTTGCTTAGTTTTTGCCAGGGTGTTCTGTCTATTTCTGAGAGTGGAGTGTTGAGGTCCCCTACTATTAATGTATTTTTATCTATATGTCTCTTTATTCTGGTTAAGAGTTGCCTTGTGTATCTTGCTGCTCCCCTGTTGGGGGCATATATATTTATAATTGTCATATCCACTTGTTGAATACTTCCTTTAAGAATAATATAGTGCCCTTCTGCATCTCTAACTATAGTCTGTAGTTTAAAATCCAATTTATCTGATATGAGAATTGCTACCCCAGCTTTCTTTTGAGGTCCATTTGCGTGAAAGATGGTACTCCATCCCCTTACTCTCAGTCTGAATGCATCTTTGGGTTCGAAATGAGTCTCTTGTAGACAGCAAATGGATGGGTCATTTCTTTTTATCCAATCTGCAACCCTGTGGCGTTTGAAACCAGAATTTAAACCATTAATGTTCAGGCTGAGTACTGAGAGATATGCTTTTAATTCTGCCATGTTGTCAGTAAAGTCTTTGTTTGTATTGGCTGTGACTTTCTGTTTTGTATCACTCTTGGGGCCTTTTTACTTTTATAGAACCCCCCGTAATACCTCCTGTAGGGCTGGTTTCGTGGTTACGAAATTGGCTAGTGACTGTCGATTCTGAAATGTCTTTATTTCTCCATCAATTCTGAATGACAGCCTTGCTGGATAAAGGATCCTTGGCTGCATGTTTTTCTCTGAAAGAGCTTTAAAAATGCTCCCCCAACCCTTTCTCTCATTCCAGGTCTGTGTAGACAGGTCTGATGTAATTCTGATGCCTTTGCCTTGGTACGTGAGAAATTTCTTTGCCCTGGCCGCTTTCAATACTGTATCCTTGGATCTCATATTTGCGAGTTGCACTATGACGTGACGTGGTGTAGGTCTGTCATGGTTGAGCTTGGGAGGGGTCCTCTCTGCCTCTTGGACACGAATTTTTGTTTCCCTTGCTAGATTAGGGAAGTTTTCAGCTACAATTTGTTCAAATATCTCTTCTAGACCTCTGTTTTTCTCCACCCCCTCGGGGATGCCGATGATTCTAACATTGGATCGTTTCGTTGAGTCAGTAATCTCCCGTAGCCAACATTCGTGGGCGTGGATTTTTTTAAGACCATCTTCTATTTTTAATTTTTCCTCTATTAACCCATCCTCCAATTCACTAACCCTTTCCTCCGCTTCCGTGACCCTGGCCGTCAGAGCCTCTAGTTTTGCCTGCATTTGGCTCATAGAATTTTTAATTTCTGTCAAATTCGCTCTCATTTCCTCCCTTAGGGATTGTATATTCTCAGTAATATTTTCCTGAATACTTTTTTCAAGTCTACTCATTATCTTGACCATTGTTACTCTGAATTCCATTTCTGATAATTTGGTTACATCCATATCCGTTACTTCTGTGGCAGAGGCCCCTGACTCACTGTCCTTTCTTTGCTGGGGGGGGCTTCTCCTTCTTGTCATTCTGATGAAGAGAGGTTGCGGGGTTTCCAGAGCCCAAAATTATTGACTGGGTCCCAGGCCGTGCCCCTTGTTTTATAGGGATCTTAGAGATGTGGGCTTCTTCTTTAAAGATTTTATTTATTTACTTATCTGAGAGAGGGAGACAGACAGCAAGAACGAAACAGAAGCAGGGGAGTGAGAGAGGAAGAAGCAGGCTCCCAGCGGAGGAGCCCGATGAGGGACTCCTTTCCGGAACGCTGGGATCACGCCCTAAGCTGAAGGCAGGCGCTCAATGACTGCGCCACCCAGGCGCCTGGGTTGTGGGCTTCTTGATTTTTCAGCCTGCCTTCTGTGTTCTGGGGGAGGGGCCTGCCGCGCCGATACTCAGGCAACCCTGTTTGGGTAGAGTCTCCGTGCCCCTGCGAGGGAGGATGGGGATGGGCACTCTCTGAGCCGGTATTTCCAGGCTTTTGTTCTCTGGCGGCTTTCCCTGGCGGCCGGCTATGCCTCTTCTGAGGGTCAGAGCAGCAGCGGCTGCATTGTCGCAGAACAGAGGGATTGCAGCCCGTTCTCCACTGATGTTCTGGCCACTTTAACTCTGTTACTGTTGGTGCTGCTCAACCCTGCGGCGTCCCGGGATGTGCGCACCAACTCGGCGACCCTGCCCTCACTTCCAGGGCCGGCGCGTCTCTGTCCTTTGTGTTTCTAATGCCGCCAGCCACCGGCCGCCCCGTCTCTGTCCTTTGTGTTTCTAATGCCGCCAGCCACCGGCCGCCCCGCGCGTTCCCGGGTCTCCCGGTCTCAGTCTATGCCCGGTGAGCACACCGGAGTTTCGTGAGAAGCCTGGTGGCGCGCGCACCCGGTTCAGGGTCTCAGTCTGCTGTTTCGCGGGTGCCGACCGCGAGTCCGCCCGCTCCCCCGTGCAGGTGGCCCGCCAGCCGCCAGCCGCCAGCCGCCCCGCGCGCGCTCCGGGAGTTCCCGGTCTCAGTCTGGATCCCGTGAGCACACCGGGATTCCGGTGTTCCGGGAGATGCCTGGTGGCGCGCGCATTCACGGTTCACCGGTCTCAGTCCGCTCTCTCGCGGGTACCCTCTGTGTGTCTTCCCGCTCCCCCGTGCAGGTGGCTGCCGCTTCCCGGCGCCCAAACACGGCGGCTCCCTCCCCCTTCCGTTTATCTTCCGATATCCGTGCACGGTTTACAGCTCCCCTCTTGGTACCTCAATACTCAGCGCTGGAGATGTTCATTTGTAGAGATCCAGATGCATCATCCTGCGTCTCAGGCTGATTCCGTGGTTATTTAGGCTGGTCTGGTACCTATCCAGCTCGACTCAGGGGACCGGCTGAAAAAGGGGTCCCCTACTCCTCCGCCATCTTAACTCCTAGTAGTTGCATTTTTAAATCATTTTTTGTCACTAACCACTAGATTTTGAGCTCTCAAAGGATAAGTTCTGGGTTCTTATATCTTATCTTATATCTGAGTATCTCCTGTATTCTATTTTTTTATTTACCTTACATAAAAAATATAGCTCATTAGCTGTATTAGGGACATTGAAGAGATGCTTAATAAATTGTATGCACAATAGGTGTTATAGAAGTTTCTGATGTAAATGGAGGAGCAGAAAACTGCAGACCAGTGTTCCCAAATACGTGTTGTACAGGATGCATTGACTTTTGTTTTGGTTTGTTTTTGTTTTTGCCAAACAGAGGGATACAGAAGGACAGCATGCCATTTTATTTATTTATTTTAATTGAAGTATAATTCATGCAACAGTGTTTTAGATTCAGGTGTACAACATAATGAATGATTCCACGTTTATGTTTATTACAAAATGATCATCATGACAAGTCTACTTATCATCTGTCACCAGAAAGTTATTACAATATACTATTGGCCATATTCCTCATGCTATACTTTGCATCCCTGTGACTTGTTTTATAACTGGAAGTGTGGTTTTCTCTATCTTCTAACTCTACCAGAGGGAAGACAGTAAGACTGCATAATTACATAGGCTTGCACATTAAATTTTATTTCTCCATTCTTTTATGGTCCTATCAGTAGGAGATCACATATTAGGGTTTCGTTAACCTTTCAAGGCATCCTTCTCTCAGTTTCACATAAATTAGTTACCTACAAGATAATAGTAAAGGTGGATCACTGGCATCTTATTCTGACCTTTCAAAAATTCAATTATATTTCTCATTGCAATTAAACATTGAAATGAAACATCACGTAACTGCTACATTGCTCTCACCATATTAAATCACAATATTACATTAAAGAGAGTGTGAGGTTCATATTGTGGTCCTAGCAAGATTCCTTTTTTCTTTTTCCCTTTTAAACACATCTCTGATTTGTTTGTTAAACACTGTTTATGATTTTCATTGTTTCAATGGTAATAAAAGAGATAGTAAAATTTTCAAGAAGACTAAATTTTGGTCGGCAGTGTTGCTGGGAATTTTAGAGAATTATATTTTAACTTGTTTAGTAATGCAGCTAGCTTCTTGACTATACAAATTTAACTTACAAACATGCAGTGGGTCATTCAAAAAGTAAAGATGTTCAGGGAGAGTTTATGGTATAATTTGTGGTAAAATAGAATACATACCTCAATTTAAAAATGTATGCTTGATGTAGAGAAAAGGTAAGTGAGGCCTGAGAGAATAGGAGATTCACTCACATATAATTTACAATGGACTACTATGTGCCAACAAAATGCTAGAGATTTTAAATAAAATATCTCATTTTAACTTCCTCAATTTTTCTGCTAGGGACACTAACTGTACTAATTCATATTTCACAGTTGATGAGAAGACAGTTTCAGCCAATTAAGTAAATTCATTCACGTAACTATATGCATTCATTGATCTATTCCCCAAAACTATGATTTAAAAAAACTACCAAAAACATGAAATACATGTAAAATTGTACATGAAATCTTATCCTGCAACACTTGGAAAGAAAGGAAGAAAAATTAGTTCATACAGGTTCAATAATTATTTTCTCCAATTATGATCTCCAATGTTAATATAATTTCCTATATTTTAAAAAAAGGAAAAAATATATCTACTGTGAAAGTTATGCACTTTTGGGGGCACCTGGGTGGCGCAGTCATTAGGCGTCTGCCTTTGGCTCAGGGCGTGATCCTGGCGTTATGGGATCGAGTCCCACATCAGGCTTCTCAGATAGGAGCCTGCTTCTTCCTCTCCCACTCCCCCTGCTTGTGTTCCCTCTCTCGCTGGCTGTCTCTCTCTGTCAAAATAAATAAATAAAATCTTTAAAAAAAAGTTATGCACTTTTGAAGCCACATGTGACTTCAGTGACTATGATTTCCAATTTCATGTTCTTATAAGTGAGGAAATCAGTTCTTAAGGAAAAGATATATAAGAACTCATTCAAGGTCAGAGAGCAGGCTAGCACCAGCAGAGCCCAGGTCATGAATCAGGTCTCTTGTTTGCCAATTCTATGCTCTCTCCATTGTACTTCCAGAATTCATTTCATTGCCATCCAAATCCTATTCTGTTTCTGAGAATTGCTTTCACCATCACCTACTCCTTTCTTGAAATGATGACTAAATCTCTTTGTTAAATGCACATTTTATCTATTCTCTTTTCTTCCATGAGGACAGGAAGATTTTCATCTTGGTATGCTCACAACATATATCCAACTGCTTTATACATAATAGATCTCAATTAATATTTTTGGAATTAATGACTTGCTAAATGGAAGCTTTATGGATATGTGAAAGGAATCAAGTCCACATTGCCATTTTCTCAACCCAACAGAACATGCATTATTCTCTTAACTTTTTGGCTTTATTTAAAGATTTTCTGTATCATTTTTGAATTATGAATTTGAATTTTAAACATCCTCATAATGCCTTGGAAAATATATGGAATCTTTTTAAGCAGTTAAAAAAGCAAAAAAATGAGACAGTCTATTGTGTAAGTGTAAAAACAACTTACATATCAAACAATATTTAAATAATGAATGAACTAGTTAAGGGATACTATAAAGTCATGAAAAATTTGCTGTAGAAATATATTTAATGGCAGAGAAATTGTCAACCATATGTTTTAAGGATGAATTGACTTTCAAACTATGCATGATAGAATCTAAATTTTTTAAAGAAAGAGTATGGTTAAATTATCTAGAAAAGTATGCTTTAAAAACACATCAATAGATTTTAAACTCTAGCTTATGTGTGATGTCTATTTTCTTTGAGCCATTCCATTTCTTTAAAATTTTATACAGTGATCAAAGGCACTTATGGTAATTAAAAAACACTAATTGTTATTTGAAATCTAATTGGTTTCCATTTCATTTTAAAAACACCTTCTCACACATGGGACACAAACCAATACCTGGAGACTGACCTTTCTATTTAAGTGATTCATTCTTATACAAAGGAAATATCACAGTCCCTCTCCTGCCGTTATTGAATGTACTTTTCTGTGGTAATTGCTAGTCTAGTTGGATTCTTTTATTCTTATTGCTAGTCTAGTTGAGTCTTTTATATCCTTGTTGATGTTCTTCCTAGTTGTATTATTAGTTATTAAAATTATGGTATTGACATCTTGAATTATCCATATTTAATGGTTTAAATTCCCTTCAATTGTGTCAGTTTTACTTAATGTAATTTGGAGTTCTGTTGTTAGGTATACTAACTGTATTAGTTAGTATATTATTACTAACTGTAATAACATACTGTATAGTTGCTATATTTTCTTAATGAAGCAACACTGTCACCATTATGAAAGCACTTCACAGATGAGGAAACTAAGACTCATCAAAACTACGTAATTTCCAAAACTGCAATTCCAATTCACGTGTTTAGATTGCAAAGTCTGTGTTCTTTCCACATTTCCACTGACTCCCAAGAAGAAATTCTACGTTTACTTTTTCACATTTCATTATGCAAACTGCTAATCATATATACCAAATCCAATGGTCATAAATCATCCTATGTGAGTTTAGACTGGGAGAACTACTGATGTAGTTAGACCTCTTTTTTCTAAAGACTTGGGAGCATAATAAGAAAATATTATTTATTTTAGAAACAATACACTAAATCACGACATTAAAATTTGTTCTATGCCATTTACACCATCTCAGTATAATTCACTTTAAAAAAGGGGGAACGGCCTCAACAAGTCTTAAATGACAAAAGGAATCTGACTTCACATGAGAAATGAGACATGGAGCAAGTTAGTAAAGAATGGAACAAAAGAAGAGACAAACTGATTTGGAATATATATATATTCATATATGAATATGTATTGGAATATATATAGGAAATATATATTTATATATATGATATATATCATACATATGTATGATAATCCATTTATATTAGAGGATATATATGATATATATATATATGTCATAGATATATATGATATATATTTTTTATTTTAAGTAATCTCTACACCCAGTGTGGAGCTTGAACTCAAAACTCAGAAATCAAGAGTTGCATGTTCTACTGACTAGGTATTCCAGGGGTGCCTGGAATAAATACATTTTTAATCTTCATTAAAATTATACAATATAGACTTATTTCTTGAAAATTTTTGCATAAATCTCTATTGTAAGCAAAGACAGCTAATGTGATTAATGTCCAGGTTATCTCTATATTTAATTGTGCTTACCCCCCCTTTTTTTCCACTTATAATTCAAGAGACTTGTTACTCCATTTTATGGGTGTATTTAAAAACCGCTTCAGTTAGCACTTTACCTCATTGGATTGTTTGGGGTTGATTAATTAAAATGTCTTTGAGAGATGGGGTCTGTAAATGGTAATGACCACATAAAGTTCACTAGAGCAATCCTATTGTGGATAATACAGTCAAAGTAATTTCGGTAGACAAGAGTCTTGCTCACATGTATGGAACTCTCACTACCTACTTAGGCAGCTTTTCTACAATTTACTTTTATGACTTTCCGTTTCAATTGGATTTTATAGACTTAATGGCTTGGGAAATGATTATGGGTAACAATAATTCAGAATTGACCTTTCAGAGTTACCTGCTTTTTTATTGGTTTAGCTAGAAATGTCTCTAATTGAATTTGTCAGCAACAAAAATATGTGCACTAACAGCTGCTGACTTACATTTTATAATTATTATTATGTTAGATAAATATTTAAGTAGTTAAGAAAACTGTGACAGCAGAACAAAGTTGCCCACAGTAACACAAAGTCAGTGTGTGTGTGTGAAAATATTTCACACTCAGATTAGTTGTGCTTCTTTGTGAAGGACACCCTTTGGGAGCTGGTAAAAAAAATTGCAGTGAACTGACAATTGAATGCTGAGGTTGCACAGGAAATACTAGGAATATAAAGGTAATTAGATTTTTTATATGTATATTAAGAAGTAGAAGTCCATCCCAGCCACAACTCTAAAGTGAGAATCACTGTGAGATTTAATTTCTGTACATGCGAAACAGTTTATACAATGTGAGTTACTTTACATATAGTAAATCTTTTAAAACACAAAATTCTATAAGGTATGCACTATTATTATATAGATTAGTCTATTTTGTTGATGTGAAAGTGATGCAGAGAAAGGTTAAGTTTTTGCTCAAGTCCACACTGCCAGGAAGTAATAAAGGACAGAGAAAAAGTCTGTTTTTCCTCAGGAATTTGATTCTGGAGGCAGATATCTTAATCATACATCACATAAAGTTCACTAGAGCAATCCTATTGTGGATAATACAGTCAAAGTAATTTCGGTAGACAAGAGTCTACCGAACACAACAGATACTCCGTAATGGTAAGCTTTTTGCCTCTCTTCTATTTTCTACCACTATTAAGTAACTTATGTTTTCAGAAGAGGGAACTTTCTAAAAGGAAAAGGAAGTCTTCATAGGGGACGTGCTAAAAAGCTTGATCTAAAGGGAAGATTGATTTGGATAGGCAAATGAGAAAATGAAGAGCATTCTAGGTAAGATAGAGTATACGGTGAAGCAAAGTTTGGGGGGAGAACTAAGCTTATCATGCTTGTGAAAGATTGAGGACCCTGAAATTAGAAAAGTTTATAGAAGTTGTCGGAGATAAAGCTGAAGAGATAAGGCAAGCTCAGTGGATAAAATGCCTGAAAAAGTTAGACAGAATATATTAGCTTTGACTTGAGAGCAGACAGATGTCTAAGAACACTGACGTGTAGTTAGTACTAATGGAATAAATTAATAAAAGGTAAACATTGTATTCAGATTTCAATAGAGGTATTAACCTTTTTTACATTTTAATTTCCTTCATTTGTAAAATGATGAAATAATATGTATTATCTCAAAGAACGACTGTAAGCATTAGTGACTATATAAAAACCACACAGTCAAGTGTTTGAGGCACTAACTGAGGCATCTACTAAAATTATTATTTTAATAGAAGTTATAGAAGAAAAAGAGGAGGAGGAAGAGGAAGAGGAGGAGTGGAGAAAAAGAAGGGGGAAGCACAACAGAGGCCAGCAGCAGCTGCCATTATGGTAGAATCTTATAAAATGTATGTCCTTTGATGGGATTCAGGAACTGAGCAGGTTTTATGGTAAAAGATATCACAAAGTTCTTTTGAAATATTTCATCTTTGGGTTACTGTTAGGCAAAATTTAGATGTCCTATTACGCTATTCTCAAGAGTCCATGCAGTGTGTCTCGTATACATCTCTCTAATTGCCTGTTGACTGGTATTGCCCCTGATACATGGCAGTCACTTGAATATGCTTCTCCTGTGTGAGGCACCAGGCTACAGTTACATCCATCCACCTGTGTTGGTCCTTGTTCCTCAGAACTTTGCTACATACTTTCAGTCTGAAGTAAGACATGTGTAGTTGATAAGGCTTAATGTAGTCTGCCAAAATGTGATACAGTTTTGAATGGTTTACAGGTAAGTATAGTAAATATTTTCTCCATTTTAACAAGTATTAGAAAAAATGTTAAGGGTGGCTGGGTGGTTCAGTCAGTTCAGTATTCAAGTCTTGATTTCAGCTCAGGGCATGATCTCAGCAGGGAGTCTGCTTGGGCTACCCTCTCCCTCCACCTCCTCCCACCCCCAACCCCATGCTCTCTAAATAAGTAAATAAATAAATCTTTTTAAAAAATGCTTATTTTTTTCATTAGTGATATTAACATTTCTTTTAAAACACATTTATTTATAGTAATCCATTTATATTAGAGGGTTATAACCATTCGAATAAAATAGAAATACATTATCTAAATAGACATAGATAAATAATAGACAAATATAGGCAGGTAGGTAGGTAGGTAGGTAGATAGATAGGTTCTTCTTTAGTAGAATGCCAAGTAATAAATGCAGAGGAAATAATGAAGTTTTAAAATAATCAGTGGAGGCTACAAGCAGCGGGTGGAAGTTTGAGAAAGAACAGATTTTTTTCTTAATTCCTCTACCAATTTTATTTCATTTATTTATTTAGTAAGCTTTACATGGGGATCAAGTTCACATACCGATGAGCCAGCCAGGTGCCCCAAGAAAGAACAGAATATTTACACAGTCTCAAAGAATCTCTCCATAAGGCAGTTATTAATTTTGAAAGGAAAAGTGTAATTGAAAAGAGGAAAACCCTATAGACTGTTTCTAGGTTTGTTGGTTTATTGGTTTATTTCTTGTGCAAATATCATTGCTAGGGACATAATGAAAATGCCTCCTTCTGGGGGCACCTGGGTGGCTCAGTCGGTTAAGTAACAATTCCTGATTTTGGCTCAGGTCATGATCTCAGGGTCATGATCTCAGGGTCCTGAGATGGAGTGCCATGTCAGGCTCTGCTCAGTGTGGTGTTTGCTTGTCCCTCTCCCTCTGCTCCTCCCCCCTTCTCTTTTTCTTAAATAAATAAATAAATAAATAAATAAATAAATAAATAAAATCTAGAAAGAAAGAAAGAAAGAAAGAAAGGGAGAAAGGGAGAAAGGGAGAAAGAAAAGAAAATGCCTCCTCCTTCTCATTTATAAGCATTTCTTCCAGGAATGGAAATTGCGTGTCATCGGTTACACACATCTTCAGCCCAATGAGAAAATACCACATGGTTTCCTGAATTGATTGCTCCAATCTATATTCCCACCAGCAATGTGTACAAAATTCCCATTGTTACACATCTTCACTAACAATTAGTAATGATGACAGATTTTCTATTTTGTCAATCTGGTGAGCACAGAAATATTTCTCTTTATGTTTTGATCTGTATTATCTTATTGCTAGCATTTTTTCATTGTAGGTTATGAGGCATCCATTTATGAAACTGCTGCTCATGACTTTGTCTATTTTTTTGTTGGTTTGTCCTTTTGTCTCTCAATTCTCAGAAGTCTTTTTATTATTTTGAATTCAGCTTCACATGTTGAAGACTGAAATTACAGTCATCTTAATTTTGTCATTTGAAGAAGTTATTGATTTATTATTAACAAGAAAATAATACTTCCTATATTACAAAAGGAACCATTTTATTATCAAATATTAAAAAGAATGCTTCTACTATATTTGGGCAACTTTTTCTCTGCTTAAACCAACAGTCTTGGTCCAACAGAACAGCACCCCCCTAGTTTAGAAACACATCTGTATTGTTTGTTTTCACATTTATTACGCCGTAAGAATATTCTCAGAAATAGATGTTCCAACACTCAATATGAATACATCTGGAGAATCCTGTTTTTCATTACCCTTGCCCACTTGTAAATCCCTTCTTTTATCTGAACATTCTTAATCAGCCTATCGCAAGTATTATCCTCTCTATGAAGTTTGACTAGACTTACGCACGTCAGTATGGTTCTTCTAAACTCTGTAAACCACAGCAGTTTGCTTGTTTCTTGTATCAGGTTTGCTGCTTCCTTATGGAACAGCAACTACACTTGCATACACACATACCCTGATAGACCCATCTCCCATTACACATTAGGAAAATGTGACATACTTAATCTTGTTATGCTGCTTTCCAAATGTGTCATTGGCACTTGAGAGTGTTGGCCAGGCAGCTTCTAAAGTAAGTATGAGGAGATGCCTGGGTAGCGCAGTCAGTTAAGCATCTGACTCTTGATTTTGGCTCAGGTCATGATCTCAGGGTTCTGGGATTGAGGCCCATGTCAGGCTCCTCACTCAGCGGGGAGTCTGCTTGTCCCTCTCCCTCTCCCTCTGCCCCTCCCACTGCTCATGCTCTCTCTCTCTCAAATAAATAAAATCTTAAAAAAAAAAAGTGTGAGGCACTAGAAAGTCAGACACTCACAGATAAGTCCTCTTATGACCTTGAGGAAAACTAACTTGAAGATGAAAGAAGCCGATGGACTGAGGAAGGCAGAGCTACAAGAGGGAATTTCCTTGGGTCTTCTATAACATGTGTCACAGAATTAACTAAACCTGGACGTTCTTCCTTATTGGTGTGTCTGTTGATAAACCCCTATTGTTTAAGGGAATTGTGGTCTCATGTCTCTTACCTGTTTCCGATATGCTGCTCTCATACATAACATTCTAATTTATTGGCATGTACAAATGACAATGAATAAATTTGTTGCATAAAAGCTATCTGAATCACTCTGCCTCTCAAACCTGAATGCTACTAATTTCTGCCAATATGACAAAAATATTGCTACCTGCCTCAGAAAATAACTGGAAGAGAAGTTAGGCCACAGGCACTTGTATTGCATACATTAAAACCACCCTACGTAAGTTTTACACACTGGGTATTTAATTTAAACTACATTTAGAATCATTAAACGAATTTATTACAGTTTATGTAGATTAGGCAGCAGTTAAGATTTATATTGACTAAGTCTTATTTTAGCCACTAGAATGAATAAAATGCAATAAACTGGAGCCAAAAGCCGAATCCCATTTTAGAAATTATTTTTTTCCATTAATTGTTTTCTAGTTTTCAATAATTCACTATTATGGAGCAGCAAGCCCATTGAATTATATGGCTGTAATGAGTTGTTCCTTTAACATGTTTTATGCCTCAATATTTAATGCCTCAAAACCCCCTGATATTGGCTTTATATAAAGCTGCCTTTGAATGGAATTGTGTTTTGCCTCAGAAAATAATATTGTACTGAAAGTATATACTCTTTCTCCAAATTTTAAAAGTTAAAGTAAAATGAAAATGATGTATTTTACATATATATTTATACAAGAAAGTCCTACAAACTT
The DNA here is from genome assembly GCF_023065955.2 of Ursus arctos. NCBI lineage: Eukaryota > Metazoa > Chordata > Mammalia > Carnivora > Ursidae > Ursus > Ursus arctos. The sequence continues at coordinate 5,010,558 of NW_026622852.1, forward strand.
TTTTGTAGATTAACTATTTTGTAAAGATTAATCAACAACAAATAAACTCTAGTCAGGTTTCCATAAATCACTAAATGTATATAAATATATCACTGTTACGACTCTTCATTTTAAATGTAAAGCAGATAATATATGTAGTTCCAAGGTTTCCTTCAGAGATCAGAAATCCCAATATTTCAAAAGTTCTTCTTGCTTTAAGAATGTTAAATATCACTATAGAAGTCAATAATTATCCCCTGGTCCTGTTAAAAAGAGTATTCTCCAAGATCCCATCTCATGATTCCCATTTAGAACCAAAGCCACACCTTAGCTACATTCCAGTCTTCCTTCATACTTGTTCAGTAAAGGAGACATTAAAGCTCCATTGGGAAGTGAGCCTGGGCCTGTCCAGCCATGCCACAGATGCATGTGCCTGTGTGTCATGGATATTATACATTTTAAAGCAAAGACTTTTGTTTTTCCTCAGTGAAAACAAAACCAGTTCTTATATGCACTTGAAGAAATGAAAGCCCTACCTACCTCTTTTCTCTAAATAAATCTAATATCTATGTTTTTACCTTCAGATATTTCACAAACCTTCATACTTATTGCTCTGTCCAGTGTTCCCTCACATATTTTATTGTTAGACCTCAAGCTGCACACATTTCTTTTCTGATCAAGTATGAGAGTTGCTACGGAATTATATAAAATCTATATTCTTCATTTTATAAAGTTCTAAGTTCGCTTTTTTATCAGCTACTAACACTTATATACTATATTGCATTGCAACCTAGGGCCTAAGTAAAAATGCTTAAGTACTTACATCCTAAAAATAAAACAAAACAAAAACAGGCTTGACAAAAAAAGAAAGTCCAGTTAAGAAAGGTAAGATGTTTGGGTGCCTGGGTGGCTCAGTTGGTTAAGTGTCTGCCTTCAGCTCAGGTCATGATCTTGGGGTCCTGGGATCGAGCCCTGTGGCAGGCTCCCTACTCAGTGGGGAGTCTGCTTCTCCTTCTGCTCCTTCCCCTATGTGTGCTCACTTTCTCTCTCTCTCTCTCTCAACTAAATATATACAATCTTAAAAAAAAAAAAAAAGGTAAGACATTCTGTACATCTGTGGTGGAAATACCCATGCTCATTCTTCAGCAAAATATTGCTCTAGTTTTATGCTTCAAAATAATATTTTAAAAAAATGTCCAGGAATTGTTTTAAATACATTTTTTTTTACCAAAATGAGAACTATAATTTGTAGTTTAATTATTTTGGTTTTAAGCATATTATTTATTTTTGTCATGTGTACTTCTTACGTTTTATTATTGTTAACAGTTGATGTATGTTTAATCATTTCAAAATGTATTTTCAAATGTTTTATGAAAATAGCATTTGCATTATCACTGTCATGAAATGTGCTTGATGAAAGATAACAAATATTTTAATAATATGTAATTAAATTGTGATAAGGATTTATTATGATTTTTTAAAGCATTGTTCAAGCCCACATTGGGCGTGGAGCCTACTTTAAAAGAAGGAAAGATGATAGATAGATAGATAGATAGATAGATAGATAGATAGATAGATAATAGATAGATGATAGCTTTTAGGGGTGCTCTGCTGGCTTATTCAGTGGAGCATGTGACTCTTGATATCAGGGTAGTGAGTTCAAGCCCCACACTGGTTATGAAATTACCAAAAAAATAAGTGATCTTCAAAAAATAAAGTATTAATATTTGTGTTTCCATAGTGCTTTTAAAATTAATTCCAGAGTAAGTATGCACAAGATTTTATAAATAGAATTGTGTACAGTCTAACTGCTTCTGAAGGCAGGTTTTCCCCAGAAAAGGAGTTCTGTCATTTATTACATTTTATTACTCCACATGACTGGTGCCTTGAGAAAATACCATCCTTTAGAAAATAAAACTTGTATGACTACAAATTCACAATCCCTTTGTAGTAATTACACAATTAACTGTCATAATGTCATACTTAAAAAAAAATGGTAATGCTGTATTATATTCTGCACTATAACCAGATGTCCCAATTCACTACTTCCAAATGTTTCATCTCTTATCCACTCACTCATTTCCACTTTCTCCAACTCCTTATAGAAATTCTGACATTTTATGATTATTAAACAATTTCACCTGAGAACGATAAATACCAAAATATGTATATTTGAACATAATTATAACACAAACCATTTGACAGTCAGATTTGAACTGGCTTACTAGATTTTCTCAAGAGTCAACATTGATCATGGGAGAATTCACACTTCTTTCAGAATTACTTTATGCATCTAAGAGGGAATTAGAATGGATATTTGGCTGCACACATTTCAAATAGATGCAAATTTTAGACAAATTTTAGGTAACTTAACATTTAGGTAACTTTTCAATTGCACACCCACATCAAGAAAATGAGAAATTGGGGCGCCTGGGTGGCACAGCGGTTAAGCGTCTGCCTTCGGCTCAGGGCGTGATCCCCGCGTTATGGGATCGAGCCCCACATCAGGCTCCTCTGCTATGAGCCTGCTTCTTCCTCTCCCACTCCCCCTGCTTGTGTTTCTTCTCTCGCTGGCTGTCTCTCTCTCTGTCAAATAAATAAATAAAATCTTTTAAAAAATATTTAAAAAAAAAAGAAAATGAGAAATTGAATGATATTTGAAAAGTATCTCCTTGAGAAAAGCCGTGTAATGAGCTTCCCCACTGACTTTTCAGGACTTTGGGGTATAACCTACTAATACCACAACAACAGAGAGTGACTCTAAGGTAATAGTTAGGGCTTTAAAGACCTGCCAGGGGATTGAATACCTGTGTTACAGTTTTGGGGACATGTTAACATTCCCACTTGAGAAATATAAAGGGTGAGATAAAGATCCTAACAGAAGGGAGACCAGGAGGACATGAGCAGATCTCAAGGAAGAAAAACTAGAGGTAACACCTGATGCTTAAGTGTGAGGAAGGTCTAAATAATAAATGCCAGAAAAGTTTGCTATTTGCCTAACAGATTCGGCTTTACAATATCTGTAGAGATTGGTGTGGTCTTTGAAGAAACCACAGATATAGTGACAAGAAAAAATCAGCTTTAAATACCTGCCAGTTCAGGCCAGAGTCATTTAACCAAGAACTTTACTAATCCCCTTACCTCTTCTTGCTTATCATGCCCCAAAACTAAGCATTTGAAACTGTGTTTGGCAAGCTGGGATAGGAGGAATCAATCTCACAAGGTTTGAACAGAGAAAGGAAAATAAGTTGATCACCCTTTCTTTTCTGAACCACTGGCCTGCAATTGGCTTAAACTGGCAAGGAAGAAAGGTCTTCACATTAATCCAGAACATGGAACATGAATTGACACTGTGTTTTAAAGTTCTGAAGTGATTGTGGACATTTTTTACATCATAAAGTTACCAGAAAAGTCAAAGACTTGTCTGAGTTTCTCAAGGGGCAGGGAAATAACTATCCTGGTAAAAATACACAAGAGTAGACAAAAATAAAGTTGTTTTGTTCATTTTATTTCCCAATCTGTGCTTAAGAATTGGAAAAGTATTCATAAGAATAAGGCTGCTTTCACAAGGGGGCACTGTTTCTTCAATATAGCAGCACTGTTAATTGCAAACACACAGGTCTTACCTCCTCACACTTTCAATTTACTTCCACCATGTGTAATACTATCTGTCATGGCTTTGATACAACCACTGTGGTGGGTCTGCCCGGATTCCAGGTATGTTACACATTTACAAGAACTGTTTCCTTAGAAAAAGGAAGTTGTGGTCTCATAAGCAAGGAAGACACTTGGTTTAATGATGTAAAAATTTTTTAAAGACATGAGAAGGGTATGTAATTGCAACACACCACAAAACCTACAGTGCTTCTCAGGTGACAGAGAAATTGCTCCAATCGATTTTAACATCCCATTAAGGCCAGCCAGTGAACCAGGAATGTATTGTCTGCAACAATGAAGCATTCCCCTGGAGACGCAGCTTAGTAGAATAAATAAAAGAGGTAATTCCTCCTATTAATTCAGTTCACTCTGGCCATTGATAGGAATATAGAGTCGGATTCCTGAAAACTAACCCAGGGAAGGGGTGAGGGTAGGAGGGAGGGTGGAGGGTCTACCATCACTAAATAGAAGTTAGACCATGAAATGAATTACCAATTTTATTATGTCATACAGTAATCCCCTTATCCATGGGGGATATATTTCAAGACCCTCAGTGGATGCCTTGAAACCATGGATAGTACCAAATCCTATATATACTATGTTTTTTTTCCTATGCACACATATAGTAGTCACAGTGAGAGATTAATAACTAATAACAAAATAGAACAATTATAATAAAAGTGTATAATAAAAGTTATGTGAATATGGTTTCCCTCTCTCATATTGTACTGCATTCAACCTTCTTCTTGTGATATGAGATGAAAAAATGCCTAAATGATGAAGTAAACTGAAATGAATGATGCAGGCACTGTGACATAGTGTTAGGTGACTATTGACCTTCTGACAATACTTCAGAAGAAGGTTCACCTACTCCTGTTCAAGAGTTGTTTGCCAGTAACTGAAACTGTGAATAATGGAAAATGTGGAAAGCAAAACCACAGATAAAGAGGGACTGCTATATATCCTAAAGGCAACCAAAATTTCCTCTTCCAATAATAAAAAAAGAAATATTAAGCAAATGTATAAAAACTTTCATTTTTATGTTCAAAACAGTTGACATAAATACATAAGCATTATATTTGGGGGGGAGGGGAGTAGAAAGAAATGGATGCAATATGACCATCTCCAACTTGTCAGGACAATAATGATTCCCTAGTTCACAAATAGTCCCAGTAACATGGAGAAATGTCCATATGCATCTTTCAAAGAATAATTTTGGTCATGTTAAGTCTATGTCCAAAAGTACTAAAACGAGATCAAAGATGGCAATAGAATAGGAAGACCCTAGACTCCTCTTATCCCATGAACAAAACTAGGTAATGATCAAATCATTCTAAATACCCCAGAAATCAACCTGAAGACTAAGTGAACAAACTCCACTGCTAATGGGAGAGAAGAGTCCACACCAAAGGAGGTAGGAAGTGTGGAGACATGGTTCAGGGGATAAATGGATCACAGGTGCTATGGAGCAGAGAAAGGTGAGAGAGAGGAGCACACAGGGAATGCACAAAGAGAATGATTCCCCAAAGCTTGGGAAAGGAGAGAGATTGAATTTTGTGAGTTCTTACAACCAGCAAGGCTAAAAGCCTGTAGTTTTAAAGGTCAGCAGGCTTGGCTGGGATAGAGCCCAGAAGGCATTGCACTACTCCTAGAGAGAAGGCAGGCAAACAATCAGCAGGCAGATGGCATGGAAAGAGCCACCTGAAGAATGCCTGGGGCACACAGTGGGGAGAGTATTCACTTAGCTCAGAGAGCATCTCTGAGAGGCAATTCTCATAGAGATGTTTCTCCAGTAACAGGGATGCTGGCCAGCGCCATTACCTTTCCCTGCCCTTCAACATAAAGACAGAGCCACTGGCAGGATAGAGTGCAGCATAGACACTGGCTGACTAACTTGCTTACAACAAGACCCACCCCCTTGCATTTCGGCGGGACTGTCCTTTTCAGTCAAGCTTGCCTCAGTCCTAGCATGGTAGGCCCCTTACCCAGAAGACGAGCACAAATACCAACACATACCATATCTCCTGACCAGAGAGTTCTTCAAGGCCTCAGGTCTGGTGGAGGTGGTGTCAGGTCTCATTTCACAAGCAGTTAAAACCTGCCACATTCAGGCCAGGGACTGATCACTGCCCATAGCAGGCAAGGAGAGCCTCTGCAGATGACTGAGTTAAAGGATAAAGCAGACAAAACACAAAAGAGCACACACCAGAGACAGTCCCTGAAGTACCAGGCCCTGGGTACTACATGACCTCTTCTTCATAAGGCCATTACTTTCAGGTGCAGGAGATATAACAGTTTTTTCAAACACACAGAAGAAGGCAGAGACTTAGACAAAATGCCAAGATGGAAGAATTTTTCCCAAATGAAAGAAGAAGATATGGCCATGGTCAGAGATCTAAGTGAAACAGATAGAAGAAACATGCCTGATGGAGAATTTAAAGCAATAATCATAAGGATACTTGCTGCACTTGAAAAAAGAATAGAAGACATCGGGGACACCCTTACAACAGAGATAAAAGAGTTAAAAAAATATCAATCAGAGATGAAAAATGCAATAAACAAGACTGGAAACAGACTTAAAATAAAAAGCAGGCTGGAAGAAGCAGAGGAACAAATTAGTGACATAGAAGATAAAATAATGGAAAATAATAAAACTGAACAAAAGAGAGAAAGAAGAATTATGCAACACAAGAATAGACTTAGGGAACACAGTGACTACATTAAATATAATAACATTCATATTATAGGAGTACCAGAAAAAGAAGAGAGAGAAAAGAAGGCAGAAAATTTATTTCAAGAAATAGTAGCAGAAAAGTTGCTTAATCTGGGGGAGGAAACACATATCCAGATCCAGGAGGTACAGAGAACTCTCATCAAAATCAACAAAAGCAAGCCAACACCAAGACATATTGTAATTAAATTGGCAAATGTAGTGATAAAGAAAAAATCTAAAAAGTAGCAAGACCAAAAAAAGCCAGTAAATGCCAAGGGAAGAGTCATAAGGCTAGCAGGGGATTTTTCAACAGAAACTTTGGGAGTCAGAAGAAAGTGGCATGATATATTCAAAATGCTGAATGGGAAAAATCTGCAGCCAAGAATACTATCCAGCAAAGCTGTCATTCAGAATAGAAGGAGAGATAAAGAGTTTCCCAGACAAACAAAAACTAAGGGAGTTCACGACCACTAAACCAGATCTGCAAGAAATATTAAAGAGGACTCTTTGAGTGCAAAGGAGAGACTGAATGCAAAGGAGTGACAAAGGCAAGAAAGCATCAGAGAAAATCTCCAGAAACAATGACAAAACAAGTAATAAAATAGCAATAAACACATGTCTATCAATGATTACTTTGAATGTAAATTGACTAAACACTCTAATCAAAAGACATAGGGTGGGGGCACCTGGGTGGCTCAGATGGTTAAGCGGCTGCTTTTGGCTCAGGTTATGATCCTGGGGTCCTGGGATCGAGCTCCGAGTCAGGTTCCCTGCTCAGCAGGGAATCTGTTTCTCCCTCTCCCTCTGCCTCTCTCCCCTGCTCATGCTCTCTCTCTCTCTCTTTCTCTCACTCTCTCTCTCTCTGTTTCTCTCTGTGTCTCAAATGAATAAACAAAAAGTCTTAAAAAGAAGACATAGGGTGTCAGAATGGATAAAACAAAACAAAACAAACAAACAAAAATAAGACCCATCTTAGTGCTGTCTAGAAGAGACTGATTTTAGACCTAAAGACACCAGCAGATTGATAGTGAGGGGGGTAGAGAAACATTTATCATCCAAATGGATGTCAAAAGAAAGTCAGAGAAGCAATACTTTATATTGGACAAACTAGATTCTTTTTGGTCTACTATTGTTTTTATCCTGCTTTGATATCAGGGTAGTATTGGTCTCATGGAATAATTTTTAGTATGTTCCCTCTATTTCATTATTTCTAAGATTTTGATAAAGATTGTCATTAATTTTTTTTTAATGTTTGGTACAATTCACCAATGAAACCATGTGGTCTTGCGCTTTTCTGTGCTGGGAGATTTTTCTGTGCTGGGAGGTTTTTGATTCCTAACTCAACTTTCAATCTTGTTATTATTGGTCTAAGAAGATTTCCTATTTCTTGGATTCAAGATTCATGATTCAAATGTGATAACTTGTGCATTTTTAATTATTATCTGTTTTTTTCTGAGTTATCTGATTTGTTAGAATATGTTACAGTAATCTATTATCACACTATGTATTTCTGTGCTTATCTGTTGAATTGCTTCCTCTCCCATTTCTCATTCTATTTTCCCTCGCTCTTTCTCTCTCTCTCTCTCTCAGTGAATGCAGTTAAAGCATTGTCAACTTAATTTTTTTGGAAACAATAACTTTCAATGTTATGTTATTGTTATTCTGGTCTCTATTTTATTTGTTTCTGATTCTTCTTTGTTATTTCCTTCCTCTACTAAATTTCAGTGAAATTTCTTCTTTTCTTTTTTTTTTAAGATTTTATTTATTTATTTGACAGAGAGAGACAGTGAGAGAGGGAACAAAAGCAAGGGGAGTGTGAGAGGGAGAAGCAGACTTCCCGCCCAGCAGGGAGCCCGATGCGGGGCTCCATGTGGGGCTCCATGCGGGGCTCCATGCAGGGCTTGATCCCAGGACTCTGGGATCATGACCTGAGCTGAAGGCAGATGCTTAATGGTTGAGCCACCCAGGTGCCCCTCAGCTAAGTTTCTTCTTTTCCTAGTTCCTTGTGGTGTAATATTGTTTATTTAAACTTCTTTTTCTTAATACAAGCATTTACAGCATAAATTTCACTCTAAAATCTGCTTTTGCTGCATTCTATAGTTTTTGGACAATTTGTGTTTTCTTTTACTTTTGTTTTGAGACATATTTTGATTTACTGTTTGATTTCTTATTTTTCCCATTGCTTGTGCAGTAGTGTAAATATTTAGTATTTACATTGTAGATTTTCCAGCTTTGTTTTAATGTTGACCTTTAGTTTTGTATTATTGTGGTTGGAAAATATACTTGGTATGATTTCAGTTTTCTTAAATTTGTAATATTTGTTATGTCTCTTTTTATGTGATTTAACCAGGGGATTCAAGTGTGTACTTGAAGAAAATGTGTATTCTATTTTTCTTGGATAGAATTTTTTATATACATCTTTTAGAACCATGTATGTTGAAGTATGTTTCAAGTAAAGAAAAATGTTGTTAAAAAACAAAACAATAACTTTAACTGAGAGTACTGTTAAAATAAAGTATAACAGAAGAGAGGAGAGAAGGGGGATGGGTGAAATAGGTGAAAGGGATTAAGAGTACAGTTATCACCATGAGCACTAAGTAACAATGTATAAAATTGTTGAATAGCTATATTGCACACCTGAAATTAATATAACACTATTAACTATACTGTAATTAAAATAAAAAACTTATTTTTAAAAAAGGAAGTTGCTAAGAAGAAAAAAGTTACTAAAACATGATTAACACAAATGTATGTCATATGTTCTATTCAATTTAAAAGCATTAGAGAGAAATATATTTTTTAAATCAACACGTGGAAGCAGTTATGGTTATTCTTTTCTCACTGATTTTTACCACATAATGGAAATTTTTGAACATTAAACTAGATATGGTTATTGGGAAATGATATATAATGGCTCTACAAAGATGCATGCATATATATATATATATATATATATGGGCAAGAAATGCTAAAGTATTAAAGAAATAAGATTAAAGAGACTGGAATTTATAGTAAAAGTACAATGAACTTAATGATAAAACACTATGTATTAACTTTTACTTAGGGATGAATTATATTTTTGTCTTTGTTTTAGACTACGATTATCATTTTGTTTTTCTTAATGAATTTAGTTTCCACTGAAGTGTTTCGAAGTGGTTTAAAAATACATATTACACTTTTTCTTATTTCCTGTGACATTCCTCATCTGTCCAGAGGTAGAATTAACAAGATTTATGGGTGATATAATAAGAGAGTTGAGAGAGGAATCCAAGATACTTTCCAGGTTTCTTTTAGGAAACTGGGTAGATGGCACTTCTTTTCATAGAAATGGGAAAGAAAAAAGTAAGTTTGTGGAAAAATATTGTGAGTTCAGTTTTAATACATTGTAAATTGAGAAGCTAATGTGCTATCAAATAGATATGCTGATATGATTCTCAAGAATGAGATCTTAAGAGGATTGATTTGCATGTCACCAAATATAATTTCCGAAGCTACAATAGTAGATGGGTTCAAGCATGAAAGCTATGGACTGAAAAGAGAGGAAATAAAAGAAGTTATTGAGTTAATATTTACTCTTGAAAGGCATATCTGGGAAAAGGGAAGACTTACAGCAAAGAAAAAGGTTAATGAGCGCCTGGTGATGGATAAGGAAAAAGGGGAGTGGCCATGGGAAGTCTACCTAATTAGAAAAATTCCAATTAAGAAAATCTTGAAAGTTTGAGAAATGGGTCCTTATGTCATAAACACTGCACATGGTTTAGGCAGAGACAAACCAACCACCTTGTTAGACCCATACCCGACCTCATCTTTACACTTGGAGTCTATGATTTGTGATTTTTTTTTACCAGCAATTTTGAGTACAAAGTTGCTTAAAACTTCACCTGTGTTCTGGAAAAGTAGCAAATTAACTTTCCTTTTTTCCCCATTTTTCTCTCAACATCTAACAATTCAGACACCTTTATGAAGTGGTCGACTGCTCAGAACACAGAAGAGGAAAAATTCTACAAAATGAAACAGCAAAACTGATTGCTGTGCTTGCTTTATTTTTCTCTAGATCAAGTCATAAAGAAATACTAGAGCCCAAGTGTAGAGAGGCTAATGCCAGGTAATAGTGAGTTATTTGTTTTTGTTTTTTAGACAAGCTAGATTACATATACTATGACTTGGTGAGGTAGAACTTGATCCCTAATATATCCTTGAATTTAAAGAAATTAACTATCAGATGGGAGTCCTATGAAGAAAGCCGTAATTAATAAGTAATTAGGGATTTACTGAGTTGTGTCAGATAAACCTCATTTTGTTTCTTATTTTTTATTTTATTTTTTTATTTATAATGATTTTTATTTTATTATGTTAGTCACCATACAGTACATCCCCTGTTTCTTATTTTTTATTTTTTATGAGAGTTTATTAAACCAGTACATTAAAGGAATGATGTAGACACAATACATCTGTATGTCAGTAAGGTGTTTGACATGAGATTTTCAAAGATAAGAGGTAGAGAATTGGTTCCTGGAAAACAGAGAATTTAAATGGATTCCTTAACCAGTTCAGCAGTGTTGGGCTCTTAAATCCGAGGAGGGCTCAAATAAATGGAATCAGCAATTACAAAGGCTTTTATGTTAAAGATTTAATGAAAGCTACCTAGTCTGGTAAATCCTGAGTCTGTTATTGAATACCTCACCACTTCCCAGCCCGGCTTCAGATTTGAATGGAAGCTTGACTCCAGTTGAATACGAGCTCCCATGGCAAGGGATAGGGGTGGGAAGCTCTTGATTTATACTCAACACTCAAAGGAAGTTATCTGGTACATTATGAAAAACCACTTCTATGGGGCTTTTGGTTCATACATGCAGAAGCAATATGGGTTAAATGATTTTCATTCTAATCATTTAATCTTCCCCTCATATCTTTATAGTATAATATCTGGTGGCTCACCCCGAGGTCCCTATTGAGGGAAAAAAATGGTAAACATACGCATGACTAAGGAATTCTATCATACAGTGACCATAAATAGTGTGAATCTATTTTTGCCGAGATGTCAACTTGACAAGATATCTTTGAAGATATTCCATATGACACTAGGTATCCTTCCTTCCTATTTATTTGGCTCTTTGATTCTCTATAAGAGGCTCTCTGAATTATTTCATTCCCTAAAGCTTTCCAGAAGAGGAATATTCAGGTAAGATCATTGGATGTGACTCTAAGCCACTTCAAACTCTTCATCCAGCCAATTCATTATCTACACATCCCCATGCACATACACATTTGTGTGTATAAACGTGTAAACATACTCACCAAAACTTGCAGTATACCACATACTATCCAATCTAATGCTTAAAATGAGGTTTATTAGAATCTTTGAGTACCCATCAAAAACATTTGAATATCATAGCTCCAAAGCATGTGAGGGTATGAGAAATACCTCAAAAACTGTAGGTTAGAAAAATTGGAAAAGTTCAAATTAATTAATTGTGACCTAAATATAACACATAAATTCAAACTTAAGTATAACATATAATATACAATATGATATTTTAAGGAGTGAGTGCGTGTGTATGTGTGTGTGTGTGTGTATAAGATAGAGAAAGAAAGGAAAAATTTAATTGGATAGTTGAGGGGCTGTTCACAAACATGAAACCAGGATACATTAATGCCACTTATAGATAGGAAAAAAAATAATAAATTGAAGCAAAAAAAGCATGTATTTGGTTTTATGGCATAAACTACGTAAGAATTATTTAACTTTAAAATTGAATTGCAACATGGAAAATAACTATTATTTATTATCAAAATTTACAGAATTTATTAGCTTTTTTTTTTTAAGCATTTATTACCCTTTATTTGACTGCAGCCTCAGACTTATTCATGATGCTCATTCAACTATTGCTTGTGGGTCGTGGTGTCAATTAATAAAATACCTTTAAAAATTATCTGTAGGGGCACCTGGGTGGCTCAGGCAGTTAAGCACCTGTCTTTGGCTCAGGTCATCATCTCAGGTCCTGGAATCAAGCCCTGTGTTGGGTTCCTTGCTCAGTGGGGCGTCCACTTCTCCCTCTCCCTCTGGCCCTCTCCCCCCATACCACTTGTGTGCTCTCTCTCTCTCAAATAAATAAATATAATATTTTAAAAAATTAAAATACAAAATAAATAAAAATTATATGTAAGTAATACCACGACCATTTTAGACTTTTTTAAAAATTACTAGTTTCCATTCTCCACATAATTTTAATTTTATAATTATAGTTTTTAATAGTACTCCTATTAGTAGATTAATTAAAAACAAAACAAAATCCTGATGTTACAAATTTTGTTTGAAAAACAGTCTTTCCCTATTTAGCCAAGCAATGATGTTAACATGTCTTTAATTCTCCTTGTTCTGTATTACAAACAGGTCTTGTACAAAGAGCAATTAGAATGAGTGAGACTTACCAACGTATATCCTTTCCCTACAAGATGATTAATGGCTGGAGGATGAAAAGTGTCAAACCCCTCAGGATTTCCCTAAAAGGAAAAAAAGAGGGGGGAAACACATTTTGAATTCACATTTCTTTAGTAGCTATTTGATGCTGATGAGATCAATCTAAGTCACCTGACGAGATTTAAAAAAGGAGCACAATAAAAGACACCTTATAGATTAATGAAACTGACTAGTTAATGCTAAGAAATAATACCATAAAAAGGGTTTCCTTGGCATAAAGTATTGCAACCCATTACATTTAAAGAATGAATACCATTCTTAAATTTTTCTCTGATATAAAAAGTCATGCTATAGGATAATAATTTGATTAACAACAAATCCATTTTAATGGCAATCCAACTTATTAAAACATATTTTTTTATTTTTATATATGATCTTTAAATCTGTTTTTCTCTTTTGTGTTGCATAAGAAAATGAGCCACTCACAACTTCTTTCTGTTATATTACTCATTATTCAGATATATTTTCTCATAGAGTCAGAAAACATTATCTATCAAATTATGCTTAGTAGCTATAGAACTCTTGTCCTACATCCAAGTAACTGTTGTACTCTAGACCAGTTAACAACTTTCAAATTAACAGCACAGCACTGAACATAAAATATTTGAGCCATAACTATAATAAGCAATGTACATCAATAACCTTTAATACATCAGAATGGAAAATATGCAAGTCCATAGCTGAATATTGACCAGATAAGTAAGGCTCAAAGTAAGTCATATGTAATTAAATATTTCAGTTAAAATCACACATTTAGCAACATAAAATTGAATTGGGTAACAAAGATCAGGTGGTTCCATCAACCGTTTAATGATTACTGGGTCATTTTCTCCCGAGGTCTAAAGAGAAATCTGCAAAATTTCTGCCATTTATGGACCACAAAGAAGTGGGCATTTAGGGCTCACCCATGATTTCTCACATCTGATCCAAATGCCCTTCCTACACACACCCAAGATTTTTACATTTCCCTCTTCCTAGAATGTCCTCTTGCTTCCTATTCAAACATTATTCATTCTTTCTAAACCAAACTCTAAACTCACCTAATCTATGGAGCCATCATTTGTTTTGCATTCAGAGGCTTGTTCCAATACTAACACATACTCCATCATATATTTTTCACATATGTGCCTTCTTTCCTAGAACAGAAATTATGCTCTATACTTCTGTGTGTATTCAGAAAGTCAGAATCTGGTAGAATTCCAACGACTTAGCAGGGAAAATATATGTTTTGATTACTTAGTTACCTGGTGAGTCTTGCTACTATACACTATATCTGAAATAATTAATGTCAAAAACTCCTTTGAGTGACCAAGAAATGACTTTTGGTTTGGAAGGAAGGAACTGCTAGTCTGTCTTATTTGGCAAACAGTTCTGCTCGGGACTAAAGGAAACCATATTAGAACCATTTTATTTTCTACATGCCTTTAATGGATAAGTTAAAATCTTACAAGGTATTGCTATAACCTTCTGCTAAACTTGCGAAGAACTTAGGATCTACAAAACCTAAGCAAAATAACATTGAGTAGTTACTATGTGCCATATATGCACACACACAAACTAATGAGGAAGAAGCTCCTGTTAATTTCCCTTCTTTTCAGATGAGGAAGCTGAAACAGAGAAATCTGGAGTTATTTCCCCAAAGTCTGCTAATCAGTAAATGGTAAAGATGGGATTTAAATACAGGCAGTCTGACTCAGAGCCTTTCATCCTAACTCCAGTAATATGCTACCTGTGTCTGCAAATCCCATATGCTAGATAAAGGGGAAGAGAATGACAGAAGGAAGGAATGAGAAAGATAGCTTACATATTGTCAAAATGTAAAGCTGACATTTTTAAAAAGCCAGTAGCAATTCCTAAAGAATTCTACTCTTCACACTCCTTCCCCAATGTACCCCAGGTAGTCTTAGAATCGATGTTTTCATTTAAATGACTCAAAAAGTTATAAAACTTTTATCTAGGTGTAGGAATATATTTAGAAGTTTAGAAAAAATAAACTTTCTCAGATATTTCATGGGTACTCAGCATTATCAAACATCTTTTATATTAGAATTTAAATTGTGCAATTTAATTTTAAGATTTAAAATAGCTTTTAAATTTGATCTGTATTTTTAATGCTCTGTTTTTGAACATCTTAAGCATTTTTATATTGCCATTAACAAATACAGCATGTGTAAATACTGAGCATAATTTTGAGCTTTTAGTGCTACAAACTTCACATTTTCCTAAAGGAGCCCTTTTCCCTAAAGTATGCACATTTCATAGAATAAAGCAGTATTTAATAATGGTGGTATTCAAAATTATGCATGAGGATACTCTTACCCTTTCTTTCTAGAAGCTGATTCACAAGTTGTTATGTCTTATAAAATACATTTTTTCTGAGATTTATAGTACGCACTTAACTTTGAGGTAGATAACTTTGACTGAATCCTCCCTGTTTAATGGTTAGGAAAAATGTGTCCCAAGCACGTTGAATCACTGCGCAGTGTTACTCAAGTTGTGCTTAGAAGAGCTTGGTTTTTTCCTCTGTTCTTTGAAATTGGGCTTCATGTTGTTTCTTTTTGTTGCACTTCTTTTGTGTTGTATTGTTATCATTTTCTTACACTTCATATTTTGCTTTTAGTTTTCACAGAAAAAGTGAATAACAGACTCTCATACACACACACACACACACACACACACACACACACACACACAAGACCAAGTATGTTATTTAAAAATATTCTATTTGTGTTTAAGACATGATTTACATAAGATCTGCCATTATAAATTTAGAAGCTCATTAACCATTCCTTGCACGTATTAATCATTTAAAAAAATTCCATGAGCATTAATGTTACAAATTAAATCCTATCCCATGGTCACTAACTTTAAATCTTAGAACACTAAAGCTGACTTTAAAATACAGTATAAACAGGGGGGCCTGGGTGGCTCAGCCGGTTAAGCGGCCCAACTCTTGGTTTTGGCTCAGGTCATGATCTCAAGGGTGGTGAGACTGAGCCCCATCTAGGGCTTCCACACTCAGTGGGGCGTCTGCTTGGGATTCTCTTCCTTCTCCCTCCTTCTGCCTCTGTCTCAAATAAAAATAAAAAATCTTTTTAAAAAAGGTGTAAACACCAATAGTTTAGGAGAACCATGATATGGTGAAAGGGGAAAATTTATAAAGTATGCCTTCTCTATCATGAAATAAATTATAGAAAAGAGGGAATTTCTGAGGGTTATAAAGGTATACAATAATAGGGAAAAAGAGAAAATATAAAAAAGTATGTGCACTTCTTTTGAAAGTTCTTTAGTCTCTAGTAATAATTCTGTGGACAGATACTAAAGATACATTACCTAATAAAATATATGTGTAATGAAAAGATAAATATAATGTTTCTATAACAGATTATAAAATATAGTCATGAAAGCAATCGGCCTCAATCCACAGATAAAACTAAAATTAACTCTATACCTCACCGAAATTCTTTCTTATAATTATTTCATATTATTCAACCTCTACTCCTTCCTCTAAATCATTTCTTCAGCATAACTGTAAGTTCCTGCCTCTGACACTTCCCCAAGTCTAGTTCAGTCTTCCTACTTCCTTTTCTGAATTGGCCTTAGGTCAACATCTTCATACACCCTCTAACCAAAACCCTTATTACCTCAGACTTCTGCATTCTATCTTTCTAACTGAAAACTCTAGACCAACCCAACAGTCTTTTCCCTCCATTCTAGGCCTTCTTTTTCCCAGCCCTGACAATCTGAGTTCCTTATTAATGAAATTACTAACTAATGGCTTCTTTATTTATAATAAAAATAATCTACTTTGTCCAAAAAATTGGGTTGGAAAAGGATTAGTGAGTGTATAGCAGCAAGATGACATGCTTCTGACGAATAACTGTAGAGCATTACCCAAGAATCAGAAAGCCTGGACCTCATTTGTCTGCATTTAAAAGGTGGAGGAGGGACACCTATGTTGCTCGGTTGGTTAAGCATCTGCCTTCAGCTCAGGTCATTAGCCTAGGGTCCTGGGATTGAGCCCTGCATGGGGCTCTCTGTTCAGTGAGAAGCCTGCTTCTCCCTCTCCCCCTGCCACTACCCCAGCTGTGCTCTCTCTCTCTCCCTCTCTGTCAAATAAATAAGTAAAATCTTTTTTAAAAAATTTAATAAATAAAAGGTAGGAGGAGATGTATTCCCATCTAAGTTGCAGGATGGAATATGCTCTACGAATGATCATTTCAGATTCTTTTTTTTTTTTAGATTTATTTATTTATTTGAGAGAGAGCAAGCACAGTGGAGAGGGGTAGAGGGAGAGAGAAACACAAGCAGACTCCCTGCTGAGCACAGAGCCCAATGCAGGGCTTGATCTCAAGACCCTTAGATCACTACCTGAGCTGAAACCAAGACTGCCACCGACTGTGCCACCCAGTTACCCCCACTTTTTTTTAAGATTTATTTATTTGAGAGAAAAAGAGAGTGATCATTTCAGATTCTTGCTAGCATGTAGGTCTAAAATAAGCTACAATGTTAGATATTCATGACTGAACAGCTGACAGCATACCCACTGCTACTCACATTGCATATCTTCTAAATAATATCCAGAAATAGATATTTCAAAAACATACTAATTTACTAATTCTTTTGATAAGAACCAGGGCAGGTTAGGGCCAACAGTGTGTACACATTAGTGACATCTCTGTTTTTGAAGACAAATTTGCATCCCTTTCCTTGACATGTGAGACTCACAAATGGTAGCTTTTTGACAGCTAGGCAGTGACCACGGTGTTACCACCATGCTTAACTCACTGATGTTTCTGATTGACAGGGGTGGCTAACAGTTCTAAGGTTCATTTCCTGCTGAACACCAATGTTATCACCACTTAAGCATCACAGCAGATGATACCCCACCATAAAATGTGAGTTAACCGTATAGATATTGAATAGCAGCAGAAGATACTTATGTATGTTTAAGAAATGTGACCAGGATTCCATTAACTGCACAAATATTTTTTTGAAATAGGAAAGTGATACATTCACTTTACACTTAGTGGATAGTTTGATTAAGACAAGTCTCCCATGATGGGGCGCCTGGGTGGCACAGTGGTTGGGCGTCTGCCTTCGGCTCAGGGCGTGATCCCAGCGTTATGGGATCGAGCCCCACATCAGGCTCTTCCGCTATGAGCCTGCTTCTTCCTCTCCCACTCCCCCTGCTTGTGTTCCCTCTCTCGCTGGCTGTCTCTATCTCTGTCAAATGAATAAATAAAATTAAAAAAAAAAAAAAAAAAGACAAGTCTCCCATGGGAACAGACTACTAACATTTGAAAGAGCAACAATCTTTGTTGTGTTAGAAAGTATGCCAATTATCTTACATACAAAAAGATATTTTGTTAAAAAAAAGATATTTTGTTTTGTTAAACTGTAACTGTAGTATCTACAAAATAATTACACTGAAAAGAACTCTAAAGATAGCTCCAGTACCTTAAAAGAAAAAGAAAGCAAACAAATGAAACACTTGTAAGCTTCATATTCTATATAGCTATAACTTTTCCCCATTCTTCTCTTCTCAGTCACACCCTCTCAAAAAAATTGGTTTACCTTTACTAACTTTACTTTCAGTAATTCTTTTCATACGTTAAACATTTCCTTAGAGATTCCTGGCACGACTGCTATATCTGGAGTTGACAATTCTAATACAGATTTAACTTTCAGTCATTTTACCTGCCTCATTTAACATTTGGCTCTGCAGACTACTGTTAGCATTACCATCTTAATACTTCTCTCCTGACTTCTATGACATTGTTTTCCTCTAGCTGTCTTCCTACCACTCTGATTATTCCTTCTTAATTATGTGTTATATCAGCTATTTCCTCAGTACTTCGTCTTTGACACTTTGCCTTTCTTATTTTATACCATCTCTTACAATGACTTCATACAAAGCCACGTTTCAAAAATAACCTATTACTGATAAATCCAAACGTATAGCCCCCAAACATGTGTATCAAACTTACTATCAGAAATTTATACACAGATGTGCCAAAGACATTCCCAATTCAATGTGTGAAATTTTCAATCACCTTTCTTCCATTCTTCTGCTCCTGCATTCTCTGTCTCAGTGAACAGTAACAATAGATAACATTTATTCTATGCCTGACACTTGTAATACCTTATATAAGTATTCTACAAACACAATAGAAAGATATTAATATCACCACTTTGAAAATGCAACTGATACACAAAGAAGTTACTTACATCAATTCATGCAACTGATAAATACTGGAGCTGGAATCTGAACAGACCGTCTACACATTTAACCATTACACCTTGAAAGATATATGCCCATTTGCAAAAGTCAGACCGGAAACAACTGAAATTTTACTTTTATTCACCACAGAGAACAGTCTTCTCTCAGTTTACTGATTATGGGTAAAAAATATTTATTGTATCTGTTTCTTCCTCTCTATTCCTATGGCTCTGATTTTAGTTTAGATCTTCACTTCTCATGTGGATTATTTTAATAATTATGGCTCTTTATACCAGCCCTTACACTAACAATAAACTTTAATCTCTGGTCTTGATTCTCAACACTTTGCTCTGCTGTTGTTTAAGATCAGTCTAGTAACTAGAAAAAAAAAAAGAAAAAGAAAGAAAGAAAAGAAAAGAAAAAAACTATGACTATGAAAAAAGATGACCTAAATACCACTGTGGTTTTCAATAGTCAAAAGACATGTGAGTAGATTTGATGGGCACAAAACCTTTCCCATCTCCATAGCTTGGTGTCCTAAGATAAGGGATACAATTTCTAATCATCAGAAATAGGATTAATTATTTTAAAAAAGATAACCTATAAAAATTATGAATAAAAATGACCCGTCTACTGGTACTTTGACAATTTAAAGCTCTCATTTGCATCAACATACAATAAATGCAAAGACTGTGATTTTTCTCACATGTTAAGTGCAACATGTGCAAATTGTCCATGTCCCCATGGCTAATTATTTTCATGGTATGGCAAAATAAACCTATGAGAAAGAAGGGTCCATATGAATTTTGGCTACCAAAATGTAAAATTTACCATTCTTTAGCATCTGTATATGTTTATACAGAAATGAAATAGAAAAATCAGGAATTCAGGAACACTTTATTTCAATCTCCACCTAAAAGAACTTTTCCTCAATAAAAAAAAAATACATAAACTAAAACTCCTTGATTAAAATGTCATTTCTATCTGTATCCAAAGAAATTCACTAAATTTCTATGGCTCTCAGTTTTCTTATGTGGGGAAACAATAAAGTGGGGGTGGGCAGCATTTTACTATATGAATTTTAAGATCTTTTTTCTGCTCAGCATTCCAATTTGGGCCGATTTCTCAAACTGGATAAAATTGCTTTTTTATCATCATGGGAATTAATGCAGAGAACAAAATCTGAACAATTAACAAAACAATATTTTGTCTGTTTGGAGAACAAAATATTTAAAATTTGAACTTCACAATTTGAATTATTTTAATTTTGAAGGAAAAAAAATCCAGAAGCTTTAATGCTATTCTCCTGAATTACCTTTAGTTAAAATGGATGAATTCAGAATCACAAAAGTATACACATTGTTTTCAGGAATGAATGGTTTTGTTTCAAAGTGAAGATATATTTGAAATAGAAAAAGTGAAAGAAGCAACCTCAGTATCTGGTGAAACTCTATCTGGAAAAATAAGTTCAAAATAGAAAAAGAAGTGAGATGAACAAGGATTTTTGGTTCAAAAGATCAATAATAATGAATGTACTGATGGAAAGTTTCTGACCAGAGAGCTCAAAAGTATTCCTATTTTGTTGCAAGTCTAAAGCCATTGAATTAAGAGCACTCACACAGTTTTTTGCATGCTGCATGTAGCTTTGAATAACTAGCCATCCAGTACTTCAACAGCTGGTCAAAACACATTAGATACATCTAAGAGGGAGTCCTAAGAGCAGATGTGCTTCTACCAAACCACACACTGAGAATTCCAATCAAACAGGCAGCCAAATCACTACAACCTAATTGCCACCACCCTGAATGTGGAATGCAATTACTGCTGACCCACCCTTGTTTTTCCCAAATAAAAATTACTGATCCTCTCAATTCAGCAGACTGCCTAGGCTGTTGGGAGATCCAGCAGCAGGGTCTTTAGCAGCCAGAGGCTGCAAATTGGTTTCTGCAGGCTTATTTATGAGGCTGACACAGTTAACTTCTTGGCAAAGATGACTTAAACATTTTCTTCCCTAGCAAAGAAAGGTTCTTTCAAAAATGAGATTTAAAGAAAAAAAAATGAGATCATAAAAAAAAATGAGAGAAAGAATTTAGCAAAAGGTATTAAATGCAAATTAAATTGAGCACTGAAAAACCTCACTGTTAAAGGCATTTAAACAAATTGAAATGTATTCTTCCATCTCGGTTTCACACAAAGTGCAATATGCACTATTTTAAAATTAGATAATCAGCTTAAAAGCTATTACTGTAAAACTCCACCTTCTTGCTAACCAAATTTACTGTAATGTGGGTGAGATTGTTTTTCTTTCACAATTTCTATTTGTTGTTTTGAAGAGAGTGATAAATTTAAAAATGTTTTTCATTTCTGTAAAGTAAATGCATTTTTGTTTTTGAAAAATAAGAATGCAAAATATGTGGTATTTCCATAAAAAATTCATGCTTTCTTTAATATATATATTTAAACAAATTGCAAAAATGCATTATGCTACTAGTGGAAGTAGCTTTAAAAGTAACTGTTGTAAACAATATTTTATTTTTTCATGCCCACACACCAAAAATTGTGGCTTGAGAAATATATATCTATCTTGAGACAGTTTGACATTATGTGAAAAAAGGAGACTATCATTGAATAGTTTAAATTTTAACTTTGTACTACAAATAGAATAGAAATGTGAAAATCAATGGAACTGAATTGCAGGAAAGTCAGTCTTCATTTTTTTAAAGTTTTTATTTTAATTCCAGTTAGTTAACATGCAGTGTTATATTAGTTTCAAGTATGCAATATAGTGATTCAACAATTCCATGCATCACTTGGCGCTCATCATAAGTGCCCTCCTTAATCCCACCACATATTTAACCCATCCCTCCCTCACCTCGCCTCTGGTAACCCTTAGTTTGTTTTCTATAATTAAGAGTCTGTTTCTTGGTTTTTCTCTCTCTCTCTCTCTCTCTTTCTTCCTCTTTGTTTTGTTCCTCAAATTCCACATATGAGCGAAATCATATAGTATGTGTTTTTCTCTAATTTATTTTGCTTAGCATTATACTTGCTAGCTCCATATATGTTGTTGCAAATGGCAATATTTCAAGCTTTCTAATGGTTGAATAATATTCCATATATATTTATTCATATGAAATATATATATGATTATATATATAATATAAATATAATATATATAAACATATATATAATAAAATCACATCTTTATCCATTCATTAGCCAATGGACACTCATGCTGCTTCCATATCTTAGCTATTGTAAATAATGTGGCTATAAGCATAAGGGTACATGTAACACTTTGAATTGGTGTTTTTGTATTCCTTTGTATTCCTTAGCTAAAACCCCAGTAATGTGAATGCTGAATCATAGGGTAGTTCTATTTTTAATTTTTTGAGGAAACTCCATACTGTTTTCCACCAGTTTGCATTCTCACCAACAGTGCAAGAGGGTTCCCTTTTCTCCACATCCTCACCAATGCCAGTCATTTCTTGTGTTGTTGATTTTAGCCATTCTGGTAAGTGTGAGGTGATAACTAAGTGTAGTTCTGATTTGCCTTTCCTTCATGTAATGATAATGTACACCCTTTCATGGGTCTGTTGGGCATCCACCCGGATGTTTTCTTTGGAGAAATATCTGTTTATTTTGGACCATTATGTTTTCATTTTCATTTTCATTTGTTTCCATGTACCTTTTTAATTTCTATGTACCTTTTTAATTTGGTAGTTTCTGCCTGGGTTTAATCAGTTTATTTGGGTTTTGGGGAGAGGTGTTGAGTTGTATCATTTATATATATATATATATATATATATATATATATATATCCTTAATCAGATATGTCATTTACAAATATCTTTTCCCATTCAATAGGTTTCATTTGAGTTTTGTTGGTTGTTTCCTTTGCAGTGAAGAAGCTTTTAATTTTGATGTAGTCCCAGTAGTCCATTTTTGCTTTTGCTTCCCTTGCCTTGGGAGATATATCTAGAAAAAAGTTGCTATGGCTGATGTCAAAGAGGTTACTGCCTGTGCTCTCTTCTAAGATTTTTACGGTTTCACATTTAGGTCTTTAATCCATTTTGAATTTATTTTTGTGCATGGTGTAAGAAATAGTAAGTGGCCCAGTTTCATTCTTTTGCATGTTGCTGTCCAGTTTTCTGAACAGAATTTGTTGAAGAGACTGTCCTTTCCCATCGGATATTCTTTCCTGCTTGGTTGAAGATGAGCTGGCCATATAGTCGTGGGTTTATTTCTGGTTTTTCTATTGTGTTCTATTGATCTATGTGCCTAATTTTGTGCCAGTACCATACTGTTTTGATTATTATAGCTATGTAATATAACTTGAAATCCAGAATTGTGATGCCTCCAGTTTTGCTTCTCTTTTTCAAGATTGCTTTGGCTATCCAAGGTCTTTTGTGGTTCCATAGAAATTTTAGTATTGTTTGTTCTAACTCTGTGAAAAATGATATTGGTATTTTGATGCAGATTGCATTAAGTGTGTAGACTGCTTTGGATATAGACATTTTAACAACACTTGTTCTTCCAATCCATGAGCATGGGATGTCTTTCCATTTCTTTGGTCATCTTCAATTTTTTCATCAGTGTTTTATAGTTTTCAGAATACAGGTCTTTTATCTCTTTAGTCAGGTTTATTCCTAGGTATCTTATTATTTTTTTGTTGCAATTATAATTGGGATTGTTTTCTTAATTTCTCCTTCTGCTGTTTCATTATTGGTGTAGAGAAACGCAACAGATTTCTGTACATTGATTTTGTGTCCTGCAAATTTATTGAATTTATTCTTCAGTTTTAGCAGGGTTTACATGGAGTCTTTTGGGTTTTTTATATATAGTACCGTGTCATTCGCAAAATAGTGAAAGTTTTACTGCTTTTTTACTGATATGGATGTCTTTATTTCTTTTTGTTGTCTGATTGTTGTGGCTAGGACTTCCAGTACTATGTTGAATAAAAGTGGTGGGAGCGGACATCCTTGTCTTCTTGTTCCTGACCTTAGGTGAAAAGCTCTTAGTATTTCACCATTGAAGATGATGTTAGCTGTGGATTTTTCATATATGGCCTTTATTATGTTGAGATGTGTTCCCTCTAATCCTACTTTGTTAAGGGTTTTTATCATGAATGGATATTGTACTTTGTCAGATGCTTTTTCTGCATCTATTGAAATGATTGTATGATTCTTATCCTTTCTCTCTTATTGATGTGATATATCACATTGATTGCTTTATGAGTATAGAATCAATCTTGCCACTGAGGAATAAATCTTACTTGATTGTGGTGAATGATTTTTTTTAATGTATTGTTGAATTCAGTTTGCCAGTATTGAGGATTCATCAGGGATATTGCCCTGTATTTCTCTTATTTAGTGGTATCTTTATCCAGTTTTGGTATCAGGATAATGTTGGCCTCATAGAATGAATTTGAAAGTTTCTCTTCCTTTTTGGAATAGTTTGAGAAGAATTGGTGTTAACTCTTCTTTAAATGTTTGGTAGAGTTCACCTGTGAAGCCATCTGGTCCTGGACTTTTGTTTGTTGGACTTTTTTTTTTTTAATTACTGATTCAATTTCTTTACTGGTTATCGGTATGTTCAAATTTCCTATTTCTTCCTGTTTCAGTTTTTGTACTTTATATGTTTCTAGGAATTAATCCATTTCTTCTAGGTTGTTTGATTTGTTGGCATACAATTTCTCACAATATCCTTTTTTCCCCCTTTCTTGATAACTTTGGCTAGACATTTATCAATTTAATTGATTTTTTAAAAAAAAAAAAACCATCTCCTGGCTTCATTAATGTGATCTGTCAGGGTTTTTTAGTTTCTATATTATTTATTTCTGTTCCAATCTTTATTATTTTCTTCCTTCTGCTGGTTTTAGGTTTTGTTTGTTGTACTTTTTCTGATACCTTAGTTGTTAGGTTAAGTTATGTTTTTTTTTTTCTTCTTGAGGTAGGCCTGTACTGTTATACAGTTCCCTCTTAGAACTGTTTTTGCTGCATCCAAAAGATTTTGGACCATTATGTTTTAATTTTCATTTGTTTCCATGTACCTTTTTAATTTCTTGTTTTAGTTCCTGGTTGACCCATCCATTGTTTAGTAGCATGTTATTTAACCTCCATGTATTTGTGTTCTTCCAGATTTTTTTCTTGTGGTTAACTTCTAGTTTCATAGTGTTGTGGTCAGAAAAGATGCATGGTATGGCTTCAATCTTCTTGAATTTGTTGATGCTTGTTTTATTGGCTAATACATGATTTATTCTGGGCAATGTTTCATGTGCACTTGAAAAAGTGTGTATTCTGCTGTTATAGGAGGGAATGTTCTGAATATGTCTGTTAAATCCATCTGTTTCAGTGTGCCAGTCAAAGTCGTTGTTTCCTTGTTGATGTTCTGTTTAGATGATCTGTCCACTGAAGTGGGTATTAAAGTCCCCTACTATTATTGTGGTATTATCAATTAGTACTCTTAAGTTTGTTAGGAACTGTTTTATGTATTTGGGTGCTCCTATTTTGGGTCCATAAACATTTACAATTGCTATATCTTCTTGTTGGATTGTCCCCTTTATTATTGTATGGTGGCCTCCTTTGTCTCTTGATACAGTCTTTGTTTTAAAGTCTATTTTGTCCAATATATGTATTTCTACTCTGGCTTTTTTTGACACCCATTTGCATGATAGATGTTTCTCCATCCACACGCTTTCATTTTGTAGGTGTATTTAGGTCTAAAATGAGTCTCTTACAGGCAGCATATAGATGGGTCTTATTTTCTTATCCATTCTGTCACCCTATGGATTTTGATTGAATCATTTAGGCCATTTACATTCAAAGTAGTTATTGCTATTTTATTATTTGTTTTATAGTTGTTTCTGAAGATTTTCTCTGATCCTTTATTGTCTTTTTTCATGGTTTGCTAATTTTCTTTGGTGATATATTTGGATTTCTTTTTCTTTATTTTTTTCATATCTATTACTGGTTTTTGATATACGCTTACCATTAAGTTTGTATATAAACTCTCCTACATATAGCAGTTTATATTAAGTTGATGGTCATTTAATTTTGAACCCATTCTTTTCTCCTCTCTTCCCCATGTTTTAGGTATACGTTATTATATTGTATATCCATTTTTGTGTGAATTTCTTGACTAATTTTTACTGAAATACTTATTTTTATTGCTTTTTTGTTTCCTACCTTTATACTGTGACTTTTGGTTTCTCCTTTGCACTCAAAGTGTCTCCTTTAATATTTCTTGCAGGGCTGGATTAGTGGTCATGAATTCCTTTAGTTTTTGTTTGTCTGGAAAACTCTTTATCTCTCCTTCTATTCTGAATGACAGCCTTGCTGGATAGAGTATTCTTGGCTACACGTCTTTCCCATGCAGTACTTTGAATATATCATGCCACTCTCTTCGGGCTTACACAGTTTCTGTTGAAAAATCCCCTGCTGGCCTTATGAGTTTTCTCTTGGCATTTACTGACTTCTTTCATCTTTATCATTATATTTTGCCAATTTAATTATAATATGTCTTGGTGTTGGCCTGCTTTTGTTGATTTTGATGGGAGTTCTCTGTGCCTCCTGGATCTGGATATGTCTTTCCTTCCCCAGATTAGGGAAGTTTTCAGCTATTCTTTCTTTAGATAAATTTGCTACCCCTTTTCTCTCTTATCTTCTTCGGGGACTCCTATAATACAAAGGCTATCATGTTTGATGTTTATGTTATTATGTTTGAGTTCCCTAAGTCTATTCTCATTTTGCATAATTCTTTTTTCTCTCTTTTGCTCAGCTTGATTACTTTCCATTATTCTGTCTTTGAGTTCACTAATTCATTCCTCTGCTTCTTCAAGCCTGCTGTTCATTCCATCAAGCGTATTTCTCATTTCATTTATTGAGCCCTTTATTTCTGCTATGGTATTCCTTATCTCTGTGTTAAGGATCTCACTTATGTCTTCCACTCTTTTCTCAAGTCCAGTGAGTATCTTTATGATCATTGCTTTAAATTCTCTATCAGATTTTGTTTAGATCTCTGGTTGTGGACTTGGCCTGTTCTTTCATTTGGGATAAATTCCTCTGTTTCTTCATTTTGTCTGCCTCTTTCTGTCTGTTTCTCTGTGTTAAGAAAGTCAGCTATGTCTTCTGTTCTTGAAAGAAGTGACATCCTGAAGAGGAGGTCCTCGAGTTCCCTACAGTGCAGTTGTTCCCTGTTCACCAGAATTTGGCACTTCAGGAGAGTATCCTACATGTGTTGCTTACTGCCTGCTGTCATGTCATGTCACGTTTCCTTGCAATCCAGTCATCTGCACTGACTCTCTGCCTATTGCAGGCTATGCTTGCTCGCTGTGGGCACTTAGTGGGACCTAGGCAGGCCAGCTCTGAGGAGGCAGGCTCACCAGGGAGCTTGGGAGTGGGGTGGTGGTGTTATCAAAGTTTGCACTTGATTACCAGTCTTATGCCAGATCCCCTGAAGTGCTACAGTAGCTGGGGGCTGGGGGCTGGGGCAGCTGAAGGCAAGGCTTGGCATGGCTGGATCCAGTATGCTGTGATTACTGGGGGTGCATGGCTGGATGCTGCATGGCAGCTGGGCACCCAGCTGCTAGGTGCTGTATAAGGTGGTGGCTGGGCACAGTACAGTAGCTGGGTACGATGTGTACACAAACAAAATTAGCCCTGAGCACATGGCCAAGCCTAGTAGGCTTGGACTGGGGAGTCCTCAGGAGAACTTGTGGGCATGGCACACAACTACCAGGTTAAGTAGCAGTGTCTGTGGAGTGCTGCCTCCCAACAGGTAGCACTGTGTTTATGCTGGGGGCCGAAGGGAGGAAAATGGCACCTGCCAGCTCCCTTGTTTTCAAAGTCCCCCAACATGCTTTGAAATCAGTATTAAAAGATCTGTCTCCTGTTTGCCCCCAGTGTTGTGTAAGCTGCTGCTGTTGTTGTTGTTGTTGTTGTTGTTTTTCTTTTACATTGCCTCCGGCACAGGCTGTTATGTCTTTAAGGACTGTGACCCAGCTACACTTGCCCTCGGGGCTTGTGCGGTGCGGAGTCTGCAGACTTAAAGCTCCAGGCTCCAAGTCCCACTAGTTTAAAAAACTCACAGAATTCAGCCTCTCTGGTTTTTAAAGCCAAGTGTTTTGAGATTAGTCTTTCCTGATTGAAATCCCTGGAACGATGGCCTCTTTCTCTGCCCTCTCCACGAACACAGCTCTCTCCCTCCTGCAGGCAGCCTCCCTCTGCCTTTCTGACCTTCCTAACCTTTCAGATGCACCTTCTTCTCTATACGCAGCTGTGGAGTTCTGCAGTCTCCAGACTGCTCTCTGGTTCATTGGATGAAATCTATTTGTAAACATGGGACGGGGAGGGCTCAGAGTCTTCCTCAGAGCCATCTTTCCAAGCTCCCTAGGAAAGTCAGTCTTAAAAGAAACAGATTTCTAGGTACTCCCAGCTGGCTCAGGCTGTAGAGCATGTGACTCTTGATCTTGGGGTCATGAGTTCAAGCCCCACAATGGGCACAGAGCTTACTTAAGAAAAGTAAATAACATAACCCATTCACTTGCAGTCAGTCTTTGGGAGGTTGGGGGGAAGGACCATTAAAAAAAAAAGATTTCTAGATCTTACCTATTAAAAAATAATTTTCTCAATAGGCAATACCCTGCTTTTTTAGGAACTTAAAGCAGACTGTGAAAATAAGCATATTCTATTTTGGAGCAATTATCTCAAGCAGATTATCTAATGCTATCTAAAACTGAGGGCTAGAGAAAGAACAAAATCATTCCCAATTTTCTTGTTACATTTGAGGCTTTACAGGATTCACTAAAGGATTTAATATGAAGAAGAAGCATAGCTTTAAAAAAAATCTTAGCAACCTGGTATCACTGATATAAAAATACTACTAACTGATCTAATTTTATAAAACATTATACTTTCTTTGCATGATCAAATGCATGAAATGATTAAGCACTTTTAAAAAATATATCATCTAGGGGAAAACATGTTTCTTAAAGCTAATGCAACTTAAATAAAATATAAAGTTTAGATGTAGACTGTAACCCATTAGCATTTCCTTCCCTATGAATCCTAAATATAATGTATGATCTCATCCACTCATGGCAAAATAACATCCTTCTTAGAAGCACATCTTCAGTGACAGCATTTCTGGAATGTCATCCTAGCTCAAGTAAAGCAGCATCCGCAGTACTACACAATCATCCTCAGAAGTATTGCTATTTAGAAGCCAAACGACGATGACTAATGGTAAGAAATAGGGCACTGCCCCCGTGGGAACACAGCAGCAGAGGTAGCAAAATACTTAAACTTCCAACTGCTTTTTCCCAGAGATTTAAACACCAGCAAATAAGGCCCTGTAGGCATATAAAAGATAAGAGCAAACTTAACCCCCTTTTTACCTGTTCAGCTGCCACTGGGGTCATTTCTCCATGTGTACTTTAAGGTTTATTCCATCTCTCCCCTACTACAATGTATTTTGAGGAGTCAGCATAAAGAGGATGGAGAGATTAAAGACTCAGAGATTAATCCTGAAAGTAGATTAATCTATTAAATGTAATATATTAGAACACCACAGATTGCCAATTTAGTTAAAAGTAGCCCAGTAGAGTCGTAGAGGAGGAACCTATTTATCTAGACCATTTCCTGAGAATCCGAATGCTCCTATTCTTGCTCTGGGGTAGAACTCCACCCCAGCACTTTTACCTGCCACCTTATGCTGGCAACCTTATCAAAGATGCAGTTACCTTAGGAAATATAACAGGAAGGGTTCCTGGCAGAACTACTAATACATTAGTATTGATGAAGAAATTGACATGTTTGGGCTGTTTGTGGAAGGTAAAATACAGAGAACTGAGAACAAGTGAGGAACAACCTCACTGAGGAAGAATTTGAGAATAGGAAGACTGGGGGCTGCCTGGATATACTTAATTTGGCACCAACCTCAAAGGATTCAAATAAATCTAAATGACAGTTACTACCCAGCACTTTTTAAATCATGACAACATTTTATTCAGACAGAAAGCATAAAAATGCCTAGAGTTCCCTGTTTACCCAATCTGAATGCATTCCTGAAAAAACTTGTTTTATTCCCCTACATATGAACAGGTGAAAAGTTTAAGAGTTCAGAAAGAATGAACACTGAATTTGAACTGAGAATACTTGAATTCTAATCTCAGTTTGGGCACATACCAAGTGTGGGCATTTAGAGACTATGCCTGGGTTTCAGTTAGTTTCTCATCTATAAAAGAGGGCAGGAGAGGCAGATCATCTCTAAGAGCTCACAAACTCCTAAAAACACAAGTCTATACAAAATAAAATATTTTCTGGTTGTGGTTTAAAGAATAGGAAGTGCTATGGCTTTTGTGCTAGGGTTGTACATCAGATTACTTCCACGTAATAACCTGCAATTTTTTTTAAAGATTTTATTTATTTATTTGACAGAGAGAGACAGCCAGCAAGAGAGGGAACACAAGCAGGGGGAGTGGGAGAGGAAGAAGCAGGCTCCCAGAGTAGGAGCTTGATGTGGAGCTCGATCCCAGAACGCCGGGACCACACCCTGAGCCGAAAGCAGACGCTTAAGACTGAGCCACCCAGGCGCCCCATAACCTGCAATTTTTATGTAAAACTAGTGTATACTAGTCACACAACCAAAATGATTCAAACCACTAGCGTTCGAAAGGAAGCACTTTTGTTGCTTTACTTAGAGATCAGGATCATGTTTGGGGAAGAAGGCAATTCTGATATTCCACATAGAATCTTCTCTTTCAAAGTGCTCATTTATTCATGGGAAGTACTGCTGAAAACAGGTTGGCAATCACCAACTGGGACTGGGATTTTAACTCCTCTCAATGAAGTTCTATGGTATGCAAGACTTAACCTTGGGGTTCCTATAAGCCTTCTAAAAAAGTCTGTGAAATTTAAATGAACTGCATGTATACATTTTGTTTCTGAAATGTTTCATAACTTTGACCTGCAATTCAAAGTGGTTTATGATGCAAAAAATGTAAGGACATATTCCTCACTTGGAGATCAACAACACAAAAAGAGACAAAATGTAATGTTTCTGAGGAAACAGTCTAGGTAAGTAATGTAGGATCTGCCCACCCACATCTACAAGATTCCAACGGTTGATTTATCTTTTATAGGGTAAATATCCAAATGCCTGACTGTGCATAATGAATTGCAGTTCCAAAACAAGTATTTCGATCATAAACTGTGACAATTGTGATTTAAATTAACTCTCAATTTTGATTACTGATGATTTCTTATGCTTTGTAATACAGGGACAGAAATCTAGAATTTGCAACAAATATTTAAACCCCCATTTTCCTTGGTCAGTCTCAGAAAAGTCATAAAAGGTAGAGAACCTTTAATCTTGTTCTACATTCTGCCATCTACTGTGGAAGATACTCAATAATGAATCAGAATTGTGCCACTATAGACTAGATATTCTCCCTATAATTTTGTTTGTGAGTATATTTTAACAGGAATAAGAGAATAGTGTGTAAGAGTTTTTCCTTAAATCTTTGCGATTGAGTAATAAAGAAGGCATAATAGATTGTCCTCAAACATTAGAAGATATAAATTTTGCTACTAACCTTTTCCTTCATAATTAAAACCAAAAAAGTATAACAATGAAGTCTTTGATCTAATTTATTCTGTTGGCTCTCTATCCCAGGGGAAAATGTTTTCAGATATAAAAATGGAATCAGACTTGATTGATACTTACAATCTTTCCACATAAAAAGAGATTAAAGAGCAATGTTAAAATCACCACATTATGAATACATAAACAAAATATTCACAAATACAGATTGAGAATCTTCCTACTGGAATGACTAAATGGTTTGTTCCCATTTTGCATTTCTCAGTGTTCACAAACATCATATGGCCATCACCCTGTTAAGTCATTAATATTATACTCAATTTATAGATTAGGAAATTGAAGCTCAGGGAAGAGTGGCAAATTTTTTCAAGTTTGCAGAGTTAGTAGGTAATAAAGCTAAGATTAGAATCCAAATAATTACTGTAAATCACAGACCAATGTAAACCTTTCAGAAGGTATAGGACAGATTTTGTGCCTTCGTGGGAATAGACACAATCTAGAGTAATCACAGGCTTATTATCCACTATACTGATTATTTGGGGCCAGTCAGTATTCTACCTTTTGCTACCAGTCTATGTATCATTTTATTAATAATTATGTTCCCCAAATCTCCTGCATATCACAATGTGAAGGCCTCTCTCTCCCTCCCTCCCCCATTCCAGATGGTGAATATAGTCAATGCAGGAAGGTCTGATTACGTATTTTGGGAAAGAAAATGTATTCAAGATTTAGAGACCAAAATGACATCTTCAAGCTAATTTGCTCATCTTTTTTCTTCTATTTGCATTATTAGGAGACAGTTCAGAAAATACCCATAATTTTCCATTAGCCCAAGTAGCACTGCATTATTTCCCCACAGACAAATTTAAGAATTTTTTAATAAAAAAGTATAATTTCAGAAGACATTTTAAGAATTGGCAAAACACTTTAAGTGGGGGAAATAATGTTTAAATATTAGAAAAACATCTTGTAAAGTGAATTCTTATAAATTGAGAGTCTTGGGACAAGTGAGCTGACATCTATAAGAAGTGACTACGGTCTGTCACTATTCTAAATGAAAAAAACTAGTCTTGCTTATAGATGACTAGCTATATTGTAAGCTTAAAAATACACACAGAGAAATGTCCATTTTAATTACTACATATTCTTTAAATTCACTCTCTGCGATAGCAGTTATGTGTATCTTTTTCACCTATCATTTTCAAACAATTTCTTGGCAATTTGGAGTGAATGCAAAATAGAATGAATAAAGCAGATTTGGATAATGGACTCTTAAGCTCCATAAAATTATATTGTGTTATAATAATTACTATTTAAATATGTCATCTGTTTAATAAAAGTTCATAATATATACACATGACTACTTCAGATAACGTGTCCCAGAGTAAGGCAAACATTTGCTTTAAAGGCATGGCCACTAGTCTGTGCTGTTGTACAAGAAATATTCATTTCATCAACTTTTTCAAAAATGACCTAGTTCCATTTATTCTGTGTTAAGAATCATAACTGTATGGTATCTCAGGTTTCTATTTGCAATTTTCTGTAACATATTATATTACAAGTCAATACTGGGGAAAGGGTTAAATTAAAACAATATAAATCTATCAACAGTCCCTTTGTTTTTTTTCTAAATTGAAGGAAATGGTATTTTAATAGTAATATTGGTAATTTATGAAATATGAAATATATTAAGCTACAAATAATACCTTCTTTAATTCGATATGTTATACAAAAATGTTCTAGCAGCTGGATTTAGCTAATGACTAAATAGATTGCCTGTGCACATTATAAATCATCATAAATAGCTTTTCTAAATGCCTTCACTAGTGATTTTAGATAAATATACTAAAAGCACATACATTAGTGATAATTTTTATGTTATATTCTGTTTTATGCAATTGTTTTCCCAGTTTTTAGGTTGAGAGTCAAAACATAACTATATCTTTGGATTTTTAACCTTTCATCTTCAACAAATTTCTTAAACTTCACTAAAAACTGGAAGAACTTTTAAATTGCAGCTTCAACATTCAAAATTGTTTCAAGATTTGGAAAAATGGACATTTTAAACTAAAAGCAATATTGTAAACTCCTTTCACTTTTACAAAAATCTGTTTCAAAATGCCCTAAATTGATTTTACTAAGTACAGACTAAAAATCAGAATGAGAAATGTACAAGTGTATCAGGGGTTGTCTCAGGATGCATCCATGTTTCTTAGCAAACAAGGTATATCTAAATATTATTCACTTGTGACTGAGCAATAGTTTATTTCAGAGAAAAATACATCCAGTCAAACAGGCACCCTTTATCTGAAAAGATATGATGGATGATTCCATTCAGAGAACAATTAATATTCCCCGCTCAATTAATGAAGAGGAACAAGTATGTGCTGTTCTTCTGGATAATATTTCTTTCATGAAAGCAAGATAGTTTAACCAGACGCCCACCTTGTTTAAAAATGGAAATACCACAAAAACTGTGCTGGTCTCAAAACACCACTACACCTGCCAAAGAAAAATCTGTTTTCCACACTCAATGAAAAACAACTACAGATATCCAAACGAGAGTATTTTATAGGTAATAAGCAGATCAAATGTACATGAAATTTGGTTATTCTATTTTAAATGACACAAGTATTTTGTTTTACTACTATGGATGTTTTGCTACCCAAACATCTTCTACTATGTTGAATAACAAAGAATATTTAGTCTTTAGGAAGAATATTTTCATGGCAGCTCACCTATCGTTTGAAAATTGCCACCTACAACATACATAAGTTAAATATATTATCTTGTGAGCCTGAAATTACAATGTCTGGAGACTGTAAGTAGGAAGGAAACCCGTGTATGAATCCTTGCGCCAAACCTTATAAGTATATGGCCCCAGCTTGTGTGCTAAACTCTGTGTGTCTCAATCTCATCTATAAAATGAGGATAATAATAGTTATTACCTCACAGGTTCCTTTTTTTTTTTTAAAGATTTTATTTATTTATTTGTCTGAGAGAGCACAAGCAAGGGGGACAGCAGAGGGAGAGGGAGAAGAAGGCTCCCTGCTATGCAAGGAGACAAATGAGGCACTTGATCCCAGGATCCTGGGATCATAACCTGAGCCAAAGGCAGACCTTAACCAACTGTGCCACCCAGGCATCCCCCTTATAAGGTTCTTATGATAATTATATAAATGATTTTGCCTGCAAAGACTTTAGCATACCTGGCATTTACTACACGTGCAGTGATTGTTAAATATGTATTACTACTATTTATTTTATTTTATTTTATTAATTTGAGGAAATAAAACTCCTCAGAGTAAATGAGTTTCCATAAAATGCAGCCAAAAAAAAAATACCCTCCTTATATTTTCAATTTAGCATCTCTGGACTTTTGTTTCAACACTGCCCACATAAAAAATTTTTTTTTCCGCTATTGTGGCTCCCACATTTACACCCCTGCCAAAATCTTGTTTGACTCCATAAGTATGAAAACATTGAAATTTCATTTTTGATATGGCACACCACTGTAAGTAAAATAGAATACAACTGGAAAATCGGGTTTTCTTCCTGCACTATCAACTTGTGTATTTGGACCTGAGTTCTTGATCAATCATTTGGTTGGCCATAGGCAATTCATTTAGCTTCACTCAGACATGTTTATTTCATTTACCAAAGATTACTATCAATTTCTCAAAATTGTTGCAAGATGGTTAAATGGGCTGACACAAGTAAAAAGTCTAGCACAGAAATATGAGCTCCTTCTTACTACCTACTTTATCCTATTTATTTTTGTGTCCTCCCAGCAGGATTGCCAATTAATCCTCATCTTTGATAGTGCCCATTACCTCCACGTGAGCTTCCTAGTTTCCTAACATAAGCATTAGCTACTTCCAGGTTGTACGTTAGCTCTGCTCTTGAATCTAGCTGTCTATTTCTTGCTGCAAGTAGAAAACATATTAAAGTCTTCCTAAGTGAGATGGATATTTGCCACATTTTCATTGCATGTTCTCTAACGGCTAGTGTCTACTACTTTCTTGACCGTCTGCTTTTTTGTACTGCTTTCTTAACCTGAGCCCCCATCTCCTTTGTGCTCCTTGTCCTGATTTGCTGCCCTTGGCTCCTAAATTATCACAGTCTGTTTCACCTCTGATCAACAGCCCTGAAGATTTTCTAGTCCTCAGGACCCCAAGTCCACTTACAGATTCCATATCTCGTTTATACCTATGGTCTGATGGTGGCCTTTGACTTTTGCAAAAACTCTGGTTTCTGGCTTCTTTTACAATCTTTGTCCTGTGCTTCTGCTCTGACCCCTGCCATTTGGACTTATTCCAGCTGTCTTATCTTTACATCCACTGCTATATTTTAGCTTCCAGTTTCATTGCATATCTTGAATTCCAAC
This sequence comes from Ursus arctos, assembly GCF_023065955.2. NCBI lineage: Eukaryota > Metazoa > Chordata > Mammalia > Carnivora > Ursidae > Ursus > Ursus arctos. Next base: position 5,046,598 of record NW_026622852.1, read on the forward strand.
TTCATCAATGATTGGTTTTAACCTTTCATGCTCCTAATTTCATCAAGACTCTTATAATGACTCTGGAAACTGGTGAGGGGAAATTCTATAGAAAGGTAGGATCTAGGACCGTTAGCTTTCATAAACGCAAGTAAAGGAGTTCCCCATAACTTTGTATTCTTATATTTAACCATTTTAGCTGCAATAGTTTCTTGGTACCCAGAGAATAAATAGGTGACCATCAATTCCTAACCCTTCTCCCCAACAATCCTATTTCAGGAGTTTCACTAAAATACCAATGACTTATATTAACTTAAATGGTAAGCCTCCAAAATATATCTAATTTTTAAAAGTCAAGTCAGTAAGTGGAAGAGCAAAAAAGTGGTCATAGGATTCTTACTTAGGATAAGGATGCCTTGAATTCTACTAGGATTGGACGCCATTTGAGTCATGATAGAGAAGTTCTAACACTAGGTTAGTTTGAGAGTAGGAGAGAGGTGTAGCCCTTGAATGAGATATCAATGAGGTTCGAGAAGCAGTTTCAAATTTATAATATGTAAGTGGCAAAAGAGAAATAAAAAAAGCAAAACATCAGAGACGAAAAGAGTGATGTCACTTGGGAGCAGTCATAGGTTCTGGTACACCACCTCCATGTGGTCTTCGCAGAAGACAGACAGGCACAGGGTATTAGAGCTGGAAGGGATCTTTGCAAACCATCTACAGCAGCCTCCTCGTTTTTCCAGGATGTTTAACATGCATCATTTCCTTCCTGCTTCTTGTGGGTCCATACTTAGAATCTTTGGCCTTGCATGTTCAATGCTTTCAGAAATAGTAGCTGCCTTAGAACATACTGAACTGGATTAAAAGAAGCAGCAGCTTCCCTGGCAAAAAACCTCTATGTGTGTGTAGAACACACTTTGCCATCTGTTTCTTTTTCCACTTTAAGCCGGGTTCCCTTTTTTATATCCAGTGATGCAATCCTGCCAATGCTTTTGGGTCAATGTTAACAGTCAGAATTCTAAGAGAAATTTTTTGAAGGGAAAAGTCAAGTTACTACATAGTCTATAAGTGACTCTCAAGAGTTTTCCAACAATAATTTCCTACAGAGATACATATGGATCCCCAAACACCCTTAACTGGGGAGAACACTATAGATCAAGTAGGGCAGGTTTTCTTTAAAATATATTTTTATGAAGTGTTTACAACAGCGGGACTTGTAAATACCTTGCTGCCAGTTTCCTTATAGAAAAGTACAAAGGCTTGTAGGCCAAATCTATTTACATATAGTAGCATAAAAGTTATACCTAATAAGGACTTTTGAGTGAACCAGTTAGTCAAGATTCATCTTATGGTAGAATGATCTATCTCAGAATCCAGTACATTCATTTGGCATTTGTCCCAATTTGATGGTAGCACTTAATATAAATTCTTTTTATACGTATTTACTTTTTCATCAGGATGTAGGTTCTGTGATCTTATCTGTCAAGTGCATTTTTTATGCCAAATATCTGGAATAATAGGTTCTGAATAAATATCTGCTGAATTAGAGGATCAAGGAGAATCGAGAAGATTATAGTGTGAGGCCTGAGGAAGGCCTCCAAGAATGAGGGTGAACCGTAGAAAAAGAAGCAAACAGGGCAGGCTCTATTTCAGGGGTGGTGGTGGGGATGTTCTTGACCACATTTGTGGATTATTGCAATGACAATAAAGAAACTATGACTACGTCAATATAAAAATTGACTTGGCTTGCTACAATATACCTGGCAAAACCTTGTAGGAATCTTCTGAATAAGTCAAATTATGGTTTTAATAAATAGTTATTTCATAAACCAACAATAGAAAATCTCCATAGAACCCTCTCAAATATATATCCTTGCCTTATTTTAATTTTATTGTGTCTCTCGGTTTAACCCTAAACTCCTTATCCAATATTTTGGTAGCTGTGGTTCTTCATATATAAGACCGAAAAATGTTCTATCTAAACATTTATTAGAAAATTATATGAAGTCAAATTGATTCACTTTGCTATTTCAAGTTTATGAAAAGGGTAAGCATATGAAATGCTTAGTTTTCATAAATATTAAAACTCCCTAAGTCAATATAAATTATATTTCCCCCTGCTATGCTAAATGTACCTTAAGCATAATAAAAGTTGTTATAGTCTCATAGCAGATTTGACACCCACATAAAAAGCAAAAAAATGCAGAAGCCACTGAATACTTTGTACCTAGTATATTATTCTCTACAAGCATAGAATGAAGTCATTTTTACTTCTAAGGGAAGAGAAGAATATCCTTAATTTTGAAGAAAAGAGTTCTGTTTTAGGAAAACATGTCTTAGTTATAATTTGGTAATTACTGTTGTGTATTATTCCCCTTAAGCTATTAGAAATATTAACCAGTGCTCATTCATCTCCCACTATGGGCCTTCTCCCAGCTAGTACATTCTAATTCATCTTCTCCTGTTTTTAGTCATAATGTGATTTTTTTCCTCCATAATGTCAGTGACATTACAATCTTTTTTTCCCCCCTATGTCAAGCCACACTTGTTTGCCTCTTCTGTGCCAGGCATCCTACACTCCTTTTCCCTAATCAAAGGAGAGTACACTTTTCTGCTTTAATAGACACATTTAATTTTTCTTCCCTTTCAAATACAATTATATCTTAACTAGCTTTGCTTTCAGACAAGGAATGCTAAAATATGTTAATTTTCAAATTCACATAAAACTTAAAGATAAGCCGCAATAACCATGTATTTTACTTGGTTAATTATTTAGGCTCCTTTCTGTGATTATTTACATTGCAGTGCAATCTTCAGAGAGCATGGTCATATGCCTCCAGGGCTGCTCCACCTGGCCTTACAAATCAATAGTTTCTATTGATGGAATAAAGTGGAGTACAAGAAGGAAACTTTCTCTAAAGATGAGCTCACTCAAACAGAGTGAGGTTAAAAAAGGCGCCTGCTTAGTGGCAAACTCCCAAAAGAAAAAGCACAGGAGGGAGATGTGCGAAGAGTTGGAACTGTGTCATTCCCCACCTTCAAATCATCTGTTCAACTGTAACTTGAAAATATTGAAAAACCTGCCTTTAAGGTAAAATCAGGCCAAGCTATGCAAAAGAGGAGAAACTGACATTTATGGAGCAGCTATTATATTTAAGGTATTGTGAAAGTGGGCATTTTCCCCACGCTATTGATTTAATTCTCAAAACACATGAAGTGATTATTATCATCCCCCACTTTTTTTTTCTTTTTTACAGGTGTGAAAACTAAGGCTAAAGTTAAAGTCACACAGCTAAAAAGATCCAGGTTAAACGCAAACATTTCTCATTCTGTTTTTCCCACTCAAATATCACAAACTTCCTTCTTCCCTTCAATTCCATCCTTTCGTCCTAGTCCATCCATCCAACCGTCCATCCCCTCATTCTTCCTGTCTCCTTCCTTCCCTCCTTTCCTGTAACAAACATTCAGCACTTACGATACACCAATTATTATGTGGGATATCCAAAAACAAAAACAAAAACAAAAACAATTACTAACCATGAAGGGTACAATATACTTTGTTTTTTCATATTACATTTTAATATTTTACAGATAATTTCTTCATAACTAAATTTTACACTAATGTAAAATGTGTATAATGTGCTTAATGAGTGAAAGTAGATGGTATATTAACAAATTTTATCATGAGGAAAATAGATAAAGCAAACATTGTTTGACTCTTAAGATGATTATGTAAGCAAAACATAGGGAAACAAACTACATGAAAGTCAAAAATAATTGACTCATGTATGTGTCCTTAAAATGAATGATTGTTGTTAACAAACAGAGCTGAAATAACTTTCAAATATACAATTACCCTTAAAAGTTGTTTGGTATTTAATGTTGCAGCTGCACAAATGAGGAAGCAAAGCAGCCCAGTATCTTTCTTCAGCCATCATCTTCCCTTTCGCCCTTCCTTATATTCTTCCTTCTCGTGGTATGGCTGTGGCTTTCAGGAGTGAAGGGAAATACCTGACGCTTTTGGTCATGTGTTTGAATATTTCATGGTGTATGACTGTGGATGTTCTCAATGGGTGAATATAAGAAAAATATGCTTTTGACCCTGTATAGATTACTTATTCTATCCAGAAATAATGACCCTTTTAATGAACAGCAATTGAGTTTTTTGTTAATAGCTCATTGAGGTTTTTAGGTAGTATTTCATATATTTTAGTCACCATAGAATACCTTATACATTTTGCCATTCTAATTTATGAACTTAGTAGAGGACCCAGAAAATATAATGAAATGCTGTTATTATTTCTGCATTCATAATAATTGCAGGACAAATTTCAAATAGCTAAAAATAATTTAGATGTGAATAGCTCCTTGGTTTATTGAACTCAAAAATATAAGCCTTTCCCCAGCCTACTCCATTTGAAACAATTTAGATGTGAATAGCTCCTTGGCTTATTAAATTCAAAAATATAAGCCTTTCCCCAGCCTATTCCCATTTAAAGCTCGTCAGGAGAACTATTACAGAAAACTCCCAATAGCCATCAGGGAGAGGAAATATTTGATGGATACATATAGTAATTGTCGGGGAGCAAGAACTTCTGTTCCCTCAAAGGTTCTTCTAGCTGGACCAAGAATTAAATTGACATAAGACAGAGTAACAGAAGAAAATAAAATTTAATAGGCAGAGGAATCCACATAGACATGGAAATTCCAAAGACAGGCAAAATGAGGTATATATGTCATTCTGAACTAAGAAGAAGGAGATAGAGGTCTGGGATTTCAGAGGAAAGAAATGCATTTGGCAGGGCATATAAGAAGAGCAGATATTTGGTAATTAGATGTTTGCCCTACTAGACGGATGGGTCACTCAGATAAAATGTATCTCTGCTAATAACCCTTATTCTGGGAAAGACCAGCACTTTAGATTGTTTTATGTAGTTAACGGAGGGAAAAACTTACTCTTGAGGGCATAGGGTCTCAGGTGCCTTCAGCTCAAAATAATCCACATGCTAAATTGGCACGTTCTGGAGAGGGGGGACTGTCCTGAACCCCTTCATAATCACACAAGTAATGTTGTGCTTAATAATCTGTAGATAATATATGTAATTACAGTTTGTAGAGATAGCCAACAGATGCTGGCAGAGATATTTTTATGTGTCTCTGCCCATGTAGATTTTGTAATCTATAAAGATATGCAAAATTTGCCTTTAATGTGGATATGGTAGGGGTGCCTGGCTGGCTCAGTCAGCAGAGCATATGACTCTTAATCTCAGGATTGTGAGTTCAATCCACAAATTGGTCATGGAGCCTACTTAAAATAATAAATAAATAAATAAATAAATAAATAAATAAATAAATAAAGTATTTAATGGGATTATAATAATATTTGTCAACTACACTAATAAAGTTCTTCTTGCATATTTAAAAATAATGGAGATGTTTACAGATATCCATGTGATAATTACAGCCAATATGCATTTATATGATACTTACTAATATTAGACTTTTCACATATATATTCTTTCATTTAATTTAGTCCTGTCATCTATGTTCTAATGAGGATGATAGTGTTTTTGCCCCAGTAAACAGATGAGGAAACAGAGTAGGAGACTTGAAGTAACATGCGTGGGGTCACAAATCCAGTCAGTGTTGACACCAGGATTTAAATGCGGGAGACTGGTTCTAATCACCTCACTATTTTATATGGGAAAAGCATCATAATTTTTAAGGTCTCATCCAATTGTCTGACAATGTGTAGACACTGATTTACTGCCTTATCATATGAATTAGGTGTTGAAGTATATATAGGACTTGGGGAAAGAATCACCTGGTAAAGCAAGCTTGTTCTTAATGCTTCAGTTTCTGACCTCTGAGAAATACTTCTTATGTCATGAAGTACAATGTTTCCAATAGAGAATCTGGCTAGCTGAAGTTTGCAGGTGCAAACAGTGTCAACCAAACAAAACACCTACAAAAGGGTAACCTCTTTTATTAGCTGCTAGAAAGAAAACAAACAAACAAATGAATAAAGGTTACCTAATTCTTAGTTTTTAAAAAAAAAAAAACAGAATTATGAATAACCATAGCTACAACATCCATCTTTGAAAAGAGTTCCACACCCAGAAGGAAAAGCTAACCTCCTCCCAAGAGTAATTGTGATTCCGTTAAGTCCACAGGAACATAATATTGATCCAAAAACACACTTCTCTATCGGGAGTCTTTGAAAGGGATTTAATGAGCCATATTCTCCCTGTGTACGACTATGCCTTGGGAATAAATTAAGCTCTTTTGCAAGCTGAATTAACTCTTTCAAGCCACTTGAGTATTATTTAGTGCACTGAGGCAGTGCCTTACAGACAATCTGTCTTAAAATTTATAAGTTGTTGAACCTTGAAAATTTTACGTAGGTATTCACTGTGGGATTATTATTTCTGGTTATAAAAATAAGTGAATTTGTATTAGATGGAGAATTATAAGCATAAGCAGAAAAGATATAAAGAGATAAAAAGACACTCAATTGGAAGGAGAGCTGGTTCCTGGCTCCTTCTCTATCCCCAGATATATTACTTTGGTGAAACTCAAGTTTCTTAAATGTCTGCGATGCTGTGGTTAGAGTCAGAAAGATCTAGAAGGCTTTACAGTAATTATAAGTGTTAGGAGTTAGTTGGACAGTTAGGTAGTCAGGGCCAGCGTCCCCAGCAAGAAAATATGGAGTCAGACCAGCTGAAATAAAACAGCACTGACTTATACTCTTGTTCGATAAACTTTATTTTGTTGCCCACACTCTTCGTTTGGTCTATCTCTTCTTCATTCCTATTCTTCAAAGGGGTGTGACCAAGAACCGGGGCACTAAGGGGACACAAAATCCTGTAACATAAGGAATCTGCCACACACATTTACACCAACATCAAGTATTAGCCACAGATGTGATAAATAACTGGGTGCTACTAGATCAGTCTGGGTCCAGTTAAGAACATATAGAGGCAGCTTTAAGGCAACAGGCTTGAGCAAAGGAAAGTACAGTGAGGCAATGGAGCTGAATACAAGGCGACTCACCTCAAAATATCCATAAGCCCTAGCTGACCGATGAGTTACATCTGGACAGTAACCAAAAAAGGGAAAATTCTGTATGTTCCCATACCCCCTCACTCTGCCCTTTAACCACAGCAACCCCGTCCCAACCCTTACCTCATTCCAGACAGTCTCTCCCTCTCTGTCCTGCCCGCAGTTCCCCTGCGGTGTATTCCATAAACTTTCACTTCCTTTGTTCTACTTCAGGTGAGTTTTTTCTCTGCGGGCGCCACCAGCCACCACCCAATTGGATGGACCCACATTTGGGGGCCCCATCCCATTGGAGAGAGCCCACAAAACATAGAGGGCATTATAAAATGTTCAACAGGGGACATTTAATGTAGAAATAGTTACAAAGAAGTTGAAGAGATGAAAAGCCAACCAAGGAATGGAAAACAAGCAAGACTTAAGTGGTAGCATTAGGTGCTTTATACCAGCATCATCTGAAGTGAATTTCCACATAATCACACTCCCTCTTGTGTGGTCCTAAAAACAGGAAAGAAGAGAAACAGTACTCCAAAGGGACAGCATTTAAAGCAATACATCTTATGTTCTATTTTGCTTGGAAAGATATGGTTTGAGGTTAGACACTATACTGACTACTAGGTGAAGACGATTCGGCACATGACCAGGGACTTTTAAAGGATTAGACTGGAAGATTGAAAAAAATAAAAATAAAAGATTTATAACAGTCTATTGACAGAACTTCTTAAAAGAAATTCTGGAACCCTCAAACATTTATATATAATTGAACGGCCACTAGAAGGCCTCCACTATAGAAGAAGCCTTTAATCATAGTTGCCAGCTATTCCAATGCTTCCCATGGTGAAAAGGACAAAGGATCCAGTGGGTACCATGGAATCATCCTCTACGTTCCTACCTAAAAGAACACTGGGCTTTTCAGGTAGATTTTACGCCCCATAAAAACCCATGTAATTCAGGATGCTAATTCCAAATAAATTCCAGTGACTCAAAACTAAAGGTATACAATCTTATTAAGAGGTTAGGCATTGTTGGAGGTGGAGGGGAGAATGTGCTATACCAAACTATGCATAAGGATTATTTTGGCATAAGGATTAGTTTTAAATAATCTGGTTATTTTTAAAGCTGGTTATTTTTAAAGACAGCAGACACCAGAAAAATTCTGAAAACCAAGTAGAAGCTACCCTTTTATGAGACATTTATATTTATAAGGGAAATTTCTGTAAGAGTGTCTACCTCTGTAACAGGAAGAGGAAGATGACTAATCTCTAGAAGCTCTTATCAGTGGAGAAGGCTCTGACCTACATCTCCATAACATCCTTACCCGTGGTAGCCTTCTGATAGCCTTCTCTGCCTGGCTTCTCTGCCCCCCAATATCTTGTATCTTTAGTGGGTGATGATATTCAAGGTGCTGCCTTGAGCCATTTTACAGAATTACTCAGTTTTCTGGGTATCTCCCATGTATACAGAAGGGCTATTTTAAAAGCCAAAAATAAAATAAGTTCATTTATTTTGAATAGATATGTATATACATGCTCAGTTGAATTTAACAAAAATTCTTTTAAGTGAATCAGAGAGAATGAGTAGAAGCAACTCCTTCCATCTCATTTATCTTGCTAATGGCATTGTGTTTGTCCTGAAACAGTTAAGTTCTAATTTAAGATTATGTTAGGGCCAGGTGAGTCTCACAAGTGAGACTGAACTGGAATAAAGGATTAGACAGAAATATTCTTCACACACTCATGTGCCGTAGCTTGCCAATATTCATAACTTTCCTGTTGAGGAATACTCCTGGGCTTTCTCTTCAAGGACTTGCATGCCAAACATGGGGTGAGTTTAAGAGAATCATGATTATGACTACATTTACTTCTGGAAGGCAGAGTTGCAATTGCCGGCAGCTGTTGGGCCATCCCATCATAACAAGGCAGTTGTACTATCTGATGTGGAGAACAAAGCAAAAGAAACGTAGATAAAATTAAATTTCCTTATAACCTGCAGCCCATTTGGCAAATACTTGAGGCAGGCCGATTATGACCTTCCTCCAGGAACTTCCAGTCTTAAAGTTAATGTCTTGCTAGAGGCAAAAACAACTTGGGTTGACAGTAGCCAGACCTCCAGGATCCTCTCTGTCTTCTTTAACATATAAAAGTCCTTTTGGAAACTCCCTGTCTTTACCTCTCCCAACTCCAAAGTATATAATCAATTGTTCCTCACAACCCCAGTGCAGCCTTCCTGCCCTGTTCTCTTATCACAAAACACCTGTTTACACCAAAAATGTCTCAAGAATTCTTTCTTGGCCATTGGCTCTGAACCCCAACATTTTCACAACACTAACCATACCCTCAATAATATGCAAAGTAACCCATGGTATAGTTTGTTTTTTAAGCAGCTCTTTTTAATTGATAACCGATTATTTGATAGATATTCAAGAGAAAAATGTTTTATTCATAAAAGTATGATCTCACTTTGAACTAGAGATTTTGGGTGTTTAGTATTTGAACAGATTGTAACCTTTTCTTTTTGCTGTATTTTTTTCCTAATATTTTAGTCATGGATACATTAGATATGAGGATAAACAAATTACTCTTTTCCCAATTATGTATAATCTGTAAGTATCATAAACATAAAAAAAACACCTTATCTGTTAAAGGCTCTAAGTTAATACTATAGAAATGTAGGGGTGCCTGGATGACTCATTCGGTGAAGCATCCGACTCTTGATTTTGGCTCAGGTCATGATCTCAGGGTCATGAGATCAAGCCCCGTATTGGGCTCCATGCTCAGCTAGGAGTCTGCTTACGATTTTCTCTTCTTCTCACTCTGCTTCCCCTGCACTGCCCCACCCCCCAACTCTCTCGGGCGCACTCTCTCTCTTTCTCTGAAATAAATGTTTAAAAAAAAAGAAATTAAAAAAAAAAACCTAAAATAAAACTTAACCTGTGGATATTTTTAAAGAATGTAGGTAATATGAAAATTACTTTAGAGGATTCAAATTACTCATTTTTAGGATAATTAAGAATAACACAGGCAAAAATCTTAGTTTCAAAATACTACTGCATTCAGAAAAACGCTTAAAATTAAGGTATTACTAAGATATTTTTAGTCTTTTTAATATTAGTGTTGAGTATCAACCAGTTAAAAATCTTCATGAATTTCTATGTTAGATGCTTCTGGTATTCTGTTTGACAACCCATATGCAATGAATATGAAGAGTACCACTGCATAATGGTTTTGCTAAAATAGCCTCCTCCACCAAACTGAAAACCTCCTAAAATGACCCTGAAATTTATAATAACATATTTCATTTATGTCCTCAGCTTTCAAGTCCCAACTTTATATTTGCTTTAAAACGCTGAATTGAGAATTTATTAGTTAAAAGAAAATGAAAATGGAAAGAAAATAAAAGGAAGGGAGGAAAAAAAACTGTTTTCTATTTTTTTTAGAAGATTTTATTTATTTATCTGAGAGAAAGACAGCCCATGCATCCACGCCAGCGGGGGGAGGGATGGAGGGAGAGGGAGAAGCATACTCCCCGCTGAGCAGGGAGCCCCAGGCAGGACTCATTCCCAAGACCCTGAGATCCTGACCTGAGCATAAGACAGACACCTAACCGACAAAAGCCACCCAGGCACCCCAGAAAACTGCTTTCTAAATCCAAATTGACTCAGACATTGTCCCATCCACAAACTCTCGCCCCCTAAAATAATGCATTGTCTTCTATTTACTCCAAGTGCCATTACTGAGTTTCTGTCTGAATTAAATAAGGTCAACTTACGTGTGTAAAATTATCAAACCCTTACAAATATTTAGTGTATAAATTCAAGTGTTGAGTTTGTCCACTAGAGTGCACCATTGTAGTCTCATGAATATAACAGAAATGTGTTGATGTATTTTTTAATGTGCATAAAAGAGAAATACAGTATTAAAAAACAAATTGCATTTCTTAATTGCCACCAACCTCTAAATACATGACAAATTGCATGCAAATTAGATTTAATTTACCTTATGTTTTATAGGTTCACAAAAGGCTTTTTAAAAAAGCCAACTTCAAGTATTTGAAACTTTTGTCTATATTTTTCCCATTATCAGAATAGCAATGACAGGATTGCTTTTACTTTTTCTTTTTCTTTTTCTAGGGAATGTGAGAATACAAAAGGAAAACAATGGTCACATCTTTACGTAGGGTATATGCTGTTGATCTAGGGATATCAGGATTTCCTTTCGATTTAAATAAGAAAAAGATGTTTCCTCATATAAACTTCTCCACTGCTTCCTTCCTGTCTGACAATGAGTGCATATTGAATTCTATGGTCACAATAGGAAGAATAATGCACATCCTGCAACAGTAAAGGGGAAGGAAGAAAAATATATAACTTGTCCCAATGAGCAAATGAATCATAGAAATTAGAATGGAAAGGACTTACTATGCAATGAAGACTACAGCTCAGGGAAAACACAGTTCCATTTATGTTTATTTCGGATTACACTGCTCAGCATTTATACTGTTCTTCCAACAACAGCTCTGTCTTCCCCTTTCTAACATCACACACATCCCATAATTGTCTGTAGTAGCTTTTTCCTCAGCCCGAATGAGATTGCTTTGAAGGCTGAGTTCACACACTAGAATAATTAACTACATAATTGGTCTAGAGTGAATCTTATATTGTCTTCTATGATACCTTCCTATTCCCCATCACATTACTTAATAGAAGCTGCCACTATTTCTAATGCCCAAATCAGGAGATTTAAGAGGCTGATTTACCCAGCCATAGGGGGAAAAATGAAAGGGCTAGAAACATTCTTTTCACATAGGGACCTGAAAATAGTTTAGGGCTGCAGATTAGGTTTTAGAATGAATATCTTTCTGCTTAGGTAAAGCAGAAGTTTCTTGGGATTGTAATCATCAGCCTTGGTCCCTACGATTTGATTTATACCTGTGTTTCTTTTTTTTTTTTTTTAAAGATTTTATTTATTCATTTGACAGAGATAGAGACAGCCAGCGAGAGAGGGAACACAAGCAGGGGGAGTGGGAGAGGAAGAAGCAGGTTCCCAACGGAGGAGCCCGATGTGGGACTCGATTCCAGGACGCCGGGATCACGCCCTGAGCCGAAGGCAGACGCTCAACGACTGCGCTACCCAGGAGCCCCAATATACCAGTGTTTCTGACAATATAGTCCCTGGACCAGCAGCAGCAGCATCACCTGGCACTTGCTGCTTTCCCCTCCTGGGGCCCCGCCCAGGAATACTGAATCAGAAACTCTGGAAATGGGGCCCAATGACCCCTGTCTTAACAAGCCCTCCCGAAGATTGTAATGCCCATGAGAATTTGGAACCACTGACTTATACTGTTAAAAGGATTTTTGAAAAAAATGGTAAAATCATGATGCTCATACAATTTTAAATAATCATGTGATTTATTTAACTCATTAATGAGAGGAATGGTAAGATTTTATAACTAGTCCAAAAGCGAATTCAAATAACTATATATATGTAGTCAATAACAAATGCTGAAATGAGTTTACGAAAGATTTAAGGCTACTCTATCCACTGGACGATAATCAATTGCATTCCATCAAGCACAATCCATGTGCTTTTCTATGGATCATCTGTATTAGTACGAGTTTTCTACCACCAGTCTTCTTATCAGGGTTATAAAATAGCCATAGACACTTCGGGAATGGTACCCAAGGCAAGACACTTAGTATTTTTTTTTCCTGATTTTGAAGTCTTTTATATATATATATATATTTTTTTTCCTGACAGTTTAGTCCACTTATGCTCACCTAAAGCTAAGTAAAACTAAACACCTTTCATCTTGGAATTTCAACTCAAAATTTCCATTTTTTTTTTTACCTCAGTTAATCAGTTAATACTGAGGAAATATGAATTAGAAAGCTAAAATATCTTTTTTTTTTGTAGGCACCATTTGAGTGTTTTATTGTCCTGAGAATGAACGTGAGGAACACGTGTGGAAATGGAATCCCATGCAGTATGCTGAAATTTTAATATAGTAACTAAGTTAGTATCATTTGCAGATTATCTACAGGGAAGAGAAATTCTGCTAAATGGGCAATAGAAATCTACCATGTAAAGGCAGTAAGTTGTAGCCAATAAAACAAATACCTTAATACATTATTGTATGTAATAAGGTCAATGTCTGAAAAAAATTTAGTAAATTCAGCAGAATTCAAGTGTTCCACTTCTGTCATAGTTTTAACCAATTCATACTGACAGAGGTACTCAAGTTATAAAACTGAACCTGTCAACAGCAGAGGAAAAAAATGTATTTCTTATCTTTTCTGTTAAGAAATGTGTTCCACTTAATAATAGTTGCCAGTACCAAATTAAGTTTAACTATGTCTTTAAAACATCTATCGATCAGAAGGGATCAGTACAATATAGCAGTGAAAGGGAGCAGAATTTGCCACCCTAACATATGACTCTTTGCCATAAGGATTATTTTAGACTGGTTATTTTTAGGAAAGAGCAGATACTGGAGAAACTCTGGAAACCAAGTATAAGTTCCCCTTTTGTAAGGGACATTTACATTTATAAGAGGAATTTCCACCTTAAGAATGTATCCATCTCTGTAATAGGAGGATTATGACTAAATCTCTAGAAACTCTTATCATTGGAGAAGGCAAAGATCTGATGACAAACCGTTGCTTACTACGCTATTCCTGAAAACCTCCTATTACTGGCTCCCCCCAGACTTCTTTGGTCTTTAGCTGGTGATGGTATTTAAGGTGGTGGCTTGGACCCTATCAGGGAGTTACTCAGTTTTCCTGGCTATCTCCCATAGATACAAGAGGTATACATGTTACTAAGTTTGTATTTGTTTTTCTCTTATTAATCTGTTAATTTTATTATAGAGGGAGTCTCAGTCGAGAACTTAGAAGGTAGAGAGAAAATCGTTGTTTTTTTTTCCCCTGCAGTAGAAAAAAAAAAAAAGAGTTATGAAAAACAAAACAGGAATTGGCGGGGGGGTTAGATCCAGATCTATTAATAACTAGTTTGGTAAAAGTTGACAGATCTTTTAATATCCTTCAGTCTTGATTTTCATATCTTTGAACTGAAGAAACTTAGTAGAGGTAAGTGTAGCAGAAAATTGCATACTTAATAAAATAATTAAGTTTTGACACAAGGCAAGTGAACATCATATGCATGTAGGGGAAAAAAATAGTTTTCCTACCACCCTTTTATATTTTCCAGCTAAGGCCCTGTAAATTAGACTTTAAAAAGACAGATTAACAAGGGAAAAACATAAAACATTAATTTAACTTTTTATGACATAAAGAAATGAAGACTCAAAAAACCAGTTAATCCTGAGTTTTTTTTTTTAATTTAGGCTTAATGAATTATGGAAAGTTGTAGAAAAACATGATAGGACAAGAGTATGAGCAAACGGTAGTAAACCGTCAGAAATTTAGCAAGGCCCGTTCACATTTGGATACCAACTGGTGTTTTTGTCTTTGGAAATAAGGATGTTCCTTTCCTCCAGGTATGGGGAGGGCACCTCTCACAAGAAATTCTTATGGCCCTCTTCAGGGGCGAAGGGAGAGGTCAGAGTCCTTTCTGCACCTGCATTTCTCAAATTCCTTCAGTTTAAAATAACTAATATGCCAAAATGCCATATTTGGGGTAGCATTCTTTGAACCTTATCACACTTGATTATAAATATATGAAATTTGGAAAGTTATGGTCTGAAAATGACATAACGTTCAAATATTAGATATGGGGTTTGAAGGTGGCTGAAAAGTATTCCATATTTCTTGCAATCTAGCAATCCATCCAGTTGAGAGAAAGCATGAGTAGCAATACCACACACACACACGCATACTCAGAATCTCCAGCTTACAGTCCTCAACCTACAAAACTCAGAGAGATCTACTATTAGCCAATCTTAGGACTAAAACATCCCTTGACAGCTGTCCATAGGGATAATATAAAAACACATTAAATTTTTTCCTTCAACCTTCTTTAGTTTTCTAGATGTTTTACAGGGTATTTCTCTCAGCTTGTAGTGAATGTACCTCCCCTACTTTTCACTTAGATAGGTCTTTAAGTCTTTAACATATAATTTAAAAGACATTTTTAAAAATTTTCTTTGTCTACTGTTCATCTTCGACAGAATTAGTCCTTTCTTTTTGTTTCTGTTAAAAATTCTTTATACTTCAAGTGGTTTTTATTTAATTCTGCCTTTTAGAACCATGAGCTGTCTAAATATTTATCACTGACTCTATTGTGAGTTTTTTAAGAGGAAGGACTGTACTGTATTAACTTAGCACCTTTGTGCCCAACAGAGTACTTTAACCTTGATTAGTTGTATAATAAAAGTTTGCTGAATTTGAATGATAGGTATTCCAAAACCCAGCTGACCTCAAAAGTGACAAAAGCTATGATAAGACTAGCCTTCCTGTTCTCTCATGTCTCTGAAGAAGGGAAAATGTATTTATCTATGATACCTGGTGTTTTTTTTTTTTTTTCAATGAATTCAAACTAATTTCAGTTAGAGAATTGTGGTCAATGATACTTTCTTTTTCCTTCCTTCTTTCCTTCTTTCCTTCCTTCCTTCCTTCCTTCCTTCCTTCCTTCCTTCCTTCCCTTCTTTTTTATTTTTACTAAAACCCTCATCAGAAATTCCACAAGGCTAACTGTCTCCAAGAAGCTCAGAATAAGTTTGGTCTTACTATTCCCAAATCATCTTCTCTCTTTTAAAAGAGGAAATGAGCTTCAAAGACATTAAGCAGTTAGTCCACAAAACCATGAGACAAAAAGCTTGATCTGCTATTTCATGGTCTAGGTCAGTGTCCTACATATTAAAGCAGAGTGCTAAACTGAAATTATAGCTCCACAATTACTTCCTCCAAACTTAGAGTTCATGCAGCCAATAGCTGACTTGAATTGTAACAATTAAGAACCAGAGAAATCCAATTAGGTATAAAAAGATGTTTCCAAATATACACAATAATACGCCTTCCCTAGAATGCTGCACGGTCTCTCTAAATTTTCAAATGAATTCCTCTGCCTAATATTCTGCTGTGGTTTGAATTTTAAAAGGTGGGGGATGGTGAGCAGAGGGTGCTTTGCAGGGATCCAGAAACTCATCATTTCCAGTTTGCACATATTTATTGCCTGAGAACACAACTCTAATCCAAGGTAACTGGTGCAGAGTTGCATAGTCAATGGATCCATGGTTGTTTTCTGTCATTGGCCACCAGCCCTATAAAAGTTAGAATTTTCGACAAAAAACAAAATACCATGCAGCTTTGTCATGGTCAGATGGCTTTACTTTTCATGCTTGAAGCAAGAACTCCATTAGGCTTTTTTTTTTCCTGGGAGAAGGCCTATTTTATTTGCTTGCACCACTAGACCATTTGATTTTTGTTATAGTGCTCTACCATTTTCATTACAAATAAAATCAAATTTTTGGTCTGATACATTTGATCCCCAGGGCTTGAGAGGAAATATCCATTTAAAGAATTTACAGATTGCTGTAGTTATGAAGGCAGACCTCAAATATCTACCACTATGTGGAAGAGCTCAAAGATACAGGTAGAAGGATTGTGAAATCTAACCAAGATGCAAACAATGAAGTAAGCTTGTGATTTTTTTTTTTCTTGAATGTTTTCCTTGGAACACTGAGAAAGAAAGCACTTGTCACTGGTTAAGAGAGTAAGGGAATTTTATCATGACCAATTCCATTTGGGGGACTGGGAAGACTGGTCTCTATTTCAGACTAATTTCTTACTTACTAGCCGTCTTCTCATGTTACTGGTATCATAAAGCAAATGAAACAAATGCAAATTTCCAGAAGGCACTATTTCAGAGGTTGCATGTAAATAGCTACTCTTGCAAAAATATTCAAGTTTCCTGATGCTAATATCTCCTAGCAAAATGTCATTTCTCCTGGAACATAAAGTGAAATAGTTGTTTCCAGTAATGCAAGTGGTCTATTCAGTGAACTCTTGGTCCTTTTCCAATTCTGGAGGATATTCTTCCTTCTCAAAATCAGCCAATGATTTGGGCACAGCTCTTTAAAAAGGAGACAATAAAGTTTTGTTACCAATATAACCTCACATTTCAGAACCTGAACCTTTGTCCTGTAGATAGGCTTATCCATTTGCATCCAAAGAAGCAATAGCAAATTTAACACCTATTTCAATGGTTTCCTGATCCACAGCCAAGGTTCTATAGTTCATTTTCTTTTGAGGAGAGACCCTTTCACCATTTCATTGAACAAAACCATTAATTATACTTTTATTACAAGTGTTCAAAACAACAAATAAATAATTATCTATATGACTCACTTTGACCTGCTTTATACTTTTCTTACAATAAGCTGAAAGTGGGGGGTACCTCAAAAACTGTCATTTTCAATATGAAGTCATGTCCCAGTGGGAGGACTTCCTCCTGAGTGTCTTCTATATGGTATTAGCACTCATTGAAGTTTCTTTTAAATTTCTTCAAAGCAATGTGCCTGAAGGACCAAAAAGGGCACTTTCCCTTAGTCTGAGATACCCAGAACAGTTAAGACCCCTGGCATTTCTACTAAACAAAAGCTAGTTTTCGATGTTTTGTCATTATGTGCTTGTTTTGCTTCTGTGTCACCATTGGTTTCACCACTGCTAATTTTACTGCCTTGTATATTCTTGAAGATTTCATATTTGTACTGTGTCGTGTTCCTCGAATCCCTGACTGTTGGAATAAGATGGGTTTCTATGGAAATCTCACCCCTAATCTAAACTTTCACTTTGATACAAGAGTTGGGTTGTCATCAGCAAAAAAAAAAAAAAAAAAGAAGTAGCTTAGGCTTCATAGATGCTCTTTAGAGTGTATTTCTCTCCAAACAAGAAAAAGAAACTTGGATATTTGGCAGTGCTTATGAGGACTCGGCTGGTGGCACTATTCTCTCCAAGCAAGTATTGAATGGATGCCCCAGGATAAAATTAGGACTGCGGTGCTTGGCGCTGCGAATCATATGAAACAAAACAACCAAAACCCTATGCTTCCTACCAATTTATAAATCCACAGATCCTTTGGAGGAGAGCAGTACCATTTACCTCCTGTTACTTCAATTTGGCAAAAGTAGCTCTCTCTTAGCTGGATTTTACATTCTGTTGTATTGTGTAGTAACAATAAATAGCTAGAATTATAATGGTACCTGTTTCTAAACAGCCTAATGGATTTTATCATTTTTTCCCATTAAAAAAAATCTTTTCTCCAATGTCATACATCTTCCACAGAGCACCTACATGATTTTAGTTCACACACGCGGAAACTTGTCACAAAAGGAAAAACCAGTGAAGTTTCTAATAATCCTAATAATAGCACCTAAAATTGACTGCTTTTTATATATCAGCACTTACATACATGATCATTAATCCTAAAGCTTTGCAAGGAGGTTATTAGCTGTCTATACTTTGTAGGGAATGGAGACTCAGAGAGAATAAGTAATTTGCCTAGTCACTCTATTTTCTAATGGCAGAGACAAAACACAAACCAAAGACCTTTTAATCCAAAGATCATAATTTTCTATCAGTCATTACTCACACCCAATGTGCTAATAAATATTACTTAACTATCTTTCTAGATTAAAAAAAAAAAAAGCCCTGATTAGACATAGTTTTTGCTTATTTCTCTGATATGTCCAAAATGGCCAGTTGGAAGTTATCAATTTCAAGTTACTGAACGTGGAGTTGGAAATAGATGTTAGTCAACTGGCTCTTGGGCTCTTTGGTGATAAGTGACTCCAGCACAAACTGGATCATAATTCGAACTTTTTCCTTCCATATTTATGATGTCATCTTGTGTTTCTTTGCTCTAGATCTTCCAGCTCTGGTAACCAGGAATGGATTCAACCGATCCATTGAAATTAATAATTTCCAGAAACATTCTCAATTTATAGAGCTGTTTCTGCTTCATGAGAAAGGCAACCAGATTTAAAAAAAAAAACATACCAGGGGCGCCTGGGTGGCACAGCGGTTAAGCGTCTGCCTTTGGCTCAGGGCGTGATCCTGGCCTTCTGGGATCGAGCCCCACATCAGGCTCCTCCGCTATGAGCCTGCTTCTTCCTCTCCCACTCCCCCTGCTTGTGTTCCCTCTCTCACTGGCTGTCTCTATCTCTGTTGAATAAATAAATAAAATCTTTAAAAAAAAAAAAAACATACCAGACAAAGAATGAGAAGAATCGATACTCAGTTTAAGTTCCAAATCTGCCACTTGCAGATTGGAAGAAGGAAAGGCACTGGAAAACATTTACTTTCCAAACCTTGGCTTTCTCATCATGCAAAGAGAAATAGTAAACCCTATCTTGACTGCCTTCAAGGTGACTCACATGAAAGATAATCCATCCTGAAATACTTTATAAAAAATAACATGATAAACAAAACTATAGAACAAAACTGATATTTATGATATTCTCTGATGAGGGCACAGAAGGCAAGCTGAGGACAAAGCAGAAACTGACACCCCGCACCCCCCCTCCCACTACGGGATGTATGTGACATTCCTCAGGCACTCCTGGCTGCCCTAAAGGACAAAGAAATAGTTAACCTATAGATACCACAATCCTGCAAGACTTAAAGTCTCCCTCAGTTTTACAAATGTCTTTAGCAGTTTACAAGAACGAAGCATTTCTATCAATAACCTATCTTCTGAAAGGGAATGTAGATACAATTAAATGTCCTTATAATCTGCAGCCTCCAGGAAGTGCCCAACCATCTTAATGTTAATGCCTTGCTAGAGGGCAAAACCACCTTAACTTGACAATGGCAAGGCCTCTGATATCTTGTGAATCTTCTTTAACATATGAAAGTATTTTCTTAACCTCCCTTCTTCCTTACCTCCCCCAACCCCATGGTTTATAATCAGCTACCCCTCACAACCCCGGTGCGGCTGCTCTTTCTGCCCACGGGTCCTGTCCCCGTGCTTTAATAAACCACCAATTTTGCACCAAAGACACCTCAAGAATTCTTTCTTGGTCGTCGGCTCCGGACTCCACCCCACTGAACCTCACCTCTATTCCGTAACCTCATCATTCTCCAGTCCTTTGGGTTAATCTGTCACATACGCCATATCCTTTTACATAACAACTATTTAATTTCATCTACATAATATTGAGAGTATATCTCACATGATACAGATGCTACATACTGAAAGAATAAAATAGACGTGAATATTTTTAACCACCCAAGCCACCCTCCTTTACTTTTTTGAATTCCTCTAGGTCAATTCTTGCAAAGTAATGTAACTACAAGTGCTATTAATACACCTTCTAACATTGTGCCTATTAATTCCACCAGGATTGAACAAGCATTTTTATTACCAAGTTGGAGCAGAAGGGAAGAGCATTAACACTGCAAGCAGCATGAAATGCCAAAAAGAATGAGCACAGAAAACATGCTCTCTCTTTTTTGCATTTTTGTTTAACATACATGGTGGTTTTATATTTTTGGCCCCTTTAAACACACTCAGCATATCTATAAAGAAGAAGAGGTAACTGAAATAAAAACTATCTTGTGTATTTGTGGTCTGCCTTCACTGTCAGGTTCAGATTATTGGTACTATATTAACTAGTTTATTTATCAGTGTAATCTTTGCTCATCAGAAAGTGTGTGTGTGTGTGTGTGTGTGTGTGTGTGTGTGTGTGTTGTTTTGGCTGCCAGTTCCCATTTAGCATTTAGATTGGGCAGCTTAATTTTGTTCTAGCATACCAAGTTTAGACCCTTCATCTCTTTACAAAATGGCTTTTGTTGTTCTGCTTAACCCTGTGAACATTGTATGACTTCCACCTATCTGACAGAGAGAGGAGATAAGACATCTGTCCTTAACTGGGTACATCCAGGCTTGAGATGGTAACCCAATGCGATGAACACCAGACTGTGAGAAAGTAACAAGATCGGTGAGGCTCGTCTCCAACGGAGTATAAGCAAAAAGACACTCCCTTTGTGATACTCAATTGTAATTCTAAGAGTGTGAGCACCTGCAAAATGTCATGCTGTGAACATTAGCCCCTTCCTGGTTTGTGATGCTATATTATGCCAGCCTCCCTATTGGAATTGGATTTTCTCCTCCACATACCAATTCCAAGCTCCCTGACCATTTGTCAGTTATGAATATTTCTAGTGGGGTTGCTCCCAAGATTTCTCTTGAGAATGATCTTTTCCCTTCTTTCACTAATTCACATGCAGATATTCAGATTTATAGTATGCAAATCTGGCAAGTGAGTAGGTGACTGGATTAGCACTCAAACTAATCATCTGCTGAAACTCGGCCTTTGATCCCAATAAAAGAAGATCTTGATTTCCTAATTAAATTTATTTTAAAAATAGTGGTATTTCCAATAGATAATGACTCTACTCTTACTCTCTGTTTCAGAGAGGCAAAGAAGAAAACAAAAACAAAAACAGTGATAATCAAGAATCAGAAGCCATACTCTTTGATATTATGGCATCTCTTGAGAAATGAACAAGCGGAGATGTTTAGGTATCTTGGTTTCAATTTTTTCCTATTGTCCACAAAATTATGTGTTTTATAAAGGAAGAGATCCTACATAGTTAGTGTTCAGCATACTTACATTAAAATTAGTTAGCATATAATAGACACATAGTATGATGGTGCTCTAGGATTCTGTATTAGTTTGCTAGGGCTGCCATGACAAATACAATGGGCTTGGTGACTTAAACAGCAGAAGTTTATTTTCACACAGGCCTGGAGATTAGAAGGTATTGGCAGGTTTGGTTTCTCCTAAGGCTCCTAAAGTTTCTTTTTGGTTTGCCGATGGCCACTTTCTTGCTGTGTCCTCACATCATCTTTTCTTTGTGCACATGCACCCTAGTGTCTCTTCCTCTTCTAATAAGGACACCAGCCCTATCAAATTATGTTCCCACCCTTGTGACCAAATGTAACCTTAATTACTTTTTTAAAAGCCCTCACTCCAATAATAGGGTTAACCAGTGAATTTGGGGGGAAACACAATTCAGTCCTTAACAGGTACTTTCTCAAAATATGTCCCTCAGACACCCTGATTATTATTCATATTTGGAATCTCAGATTCGAATCAAGACATACTGAATCAAAATGTTTGGTGTGATGCTTGGAAATACTGATAGCAATAAAATGCCATGATTTTGCTCAGTAAAAGTGGAAATTGCTGTTATAGGAGTGATATATGGGCCAATTGGATTTAGAGAGTGGTTTATACATTAGCTCTTCTGGCTCACACACCACTTCATCTCTTCTTTCAACATTTCTCTCTATTGCATCATTTTTGTCCCTCTAAGGTTTTTTCAAGCCCTTCTATCCCCTCACTATTGACTACTTTAATTGTTTAAATTGCAATTCAGAGCAATGAAAAGAGTAAAAGGAAGTATAATTTTTTCTAACCTCTATTTGTACTTCTTGCTCAATAAAATTAATTAAAGTTTATAATTACTTTGATTTGGATTCAGCATCTTTGTAGTATCAGAAAGTCTAACGCAATAGCATACAGTAATATGAAAGATTTTCAATTTTTTTACATAAGAAATTCCTTGACAGAAAGGAACACCAAGAACAATTAAAAACAGACATGTATTGACAGTATTATCTTTGTCTCAGACTAAAGAGAAAAATAAAGGAAAAATTAGTTCAGAGAACTTAGAATCACATTACTACAAACTTCTTAAATTACTTTTTAATTAATAACAAAAGTAGTAAAGAAAACAATATATTTCCTTAGTATTTTTCAAACAAATAAGGAAAGCAATCTCTACATCAAAGTTTCTTGTTGCAAATAAAATTTTTGTTACTATTTAGTAAACTCTTACTTATGTATGAGTTTCTGTTTTAGCCATTACCATATATAATATTGTAGCAATTTTTTCAGTTAAACTATCAGGCAGGAATTATTATTACTCAAGATTTGTAGGTTTAAAAGAAAACACATAGTCATGAATTTACAAAAAAACAAAAACAAAAACAAAACCCTCCTGGAAGCAGAAGAGAGAGAAATCAAGGAATCAGTCCTATTTAAAATTGTACCAAAAACCATAGATACCTAGGAATAAACCTAACCAAAGAAGTAAAAGATCTGTATTCTGAGAACTATAAATCACTGATGAAATAAATTGAAGATAACACCAAAAATTGGAAAAACACTCCATGGAAGAACTAATATTGTTAAAATGTCTAAACTACTCAAAGCATTCTACACATTTAATGCAATCCACATCAAAATACCAGCAGCACTTTTCACAAAGCTAGAACAAACAATCCTAAACTTTTTGTGGAACCACAAAAGATCCTAAGTAGCCAAAGCAACCTTGAAAAAGCAAAGCAAAGCTGGAGGCATCACAATTCCAGACTTCACAAGTTATATTACAAAATTGTAGTGATCAAGACAGTATGGTATTGGCACAAAAACAGACACATAGGTCAATGGAACAGAATAGAAAACCCAGAAATGGACCCACAACTATATCAACTAATCTTTGACAAAGCAGGAAAGAATATCTAGTGGGAAAAAGACAGTCTCTTCAACAAATGGTGTTGGGAAAACTAGACAGCAACATGCAAAAGAATGAAACTGAACTGTTTTCTTACACCATACACAAAAATAAATTCAAAATGGATAAAAGACTTTGTTACAGAGGAAACCATCAAAATCCTAGAGAAGAACACAGGTCATAACCACTTTGACATCATAACAACTTCTTACTAGATATGTCTCCTGAGGCAAGGAAAACAAAAATAAAAACAAACTATTGGGACTTCATCAAAATAAAAAGCTTCTGCACAGTGAAGGAAACCATCAACAAAACTAAAAGGCAACCTATGGAATGGGAGAAGATACTTGCAAATGACATATCTGATAAAGGGTTAGTATCCAAAATAAATAAAGAACTTATAAAACCTAACATCAAAACCCCCCAAATAATCCAATTAAAAATGGGCAGAAGATATGAATAGACATTTTTTCCAAAATAGACATCCAGATGGCTAACAGACACATGAAAAGGTGGTCAACATCACTCATTATCAGGAAAATACAAATCAAAACTATAATGAGATATCAATTCACACCTGTCAGAATGGCTAAAATTAACAACATGGGAAACAACAGATGTTGGCAAGGTTACAGAGAAAGGGGAACCCTCTTATGCTGTTGGTAGGAATGCAAACTGGTGCAGCCATTCTGGAAAACAGTGTGGAGGATCCTCAAAAAGTTAAAAATAGAACTACCCTGTGATCCAGCATTTGCATTATTTGGTATCTACCCAAAGAGTACAAAAATACTGATTCGAAGGGATACATGTATCCTGATGATTATGGTAGCATAGCCAAATTACGGAAAGAGCTCAAATGTCCATCACCTGAGAAGTGGATAAACAAGATGTGGTACACACACACACACACACACACACACACACACAATGGACTATTACTCACCATAAAAAAGAATGAAATCCTGCATTTGCAATGGTGTGGTTGGAGCTAGATTATATTATGCTAAGCGAAATAAGTCAGTCAGAGAAAGACAAATATATGATTTCACTCATATGTGGAATTGAAGAAACAAAACAAATGAACGTAGGAGGAAAGAAAGAGAGGCCAACCAGGAAACAGACTCTTAACTATAGAGAACAAACTGAGGGTTGATGGAAGGCATTTGTTGTGATTAGCACTGGGTATTGTAAGTAAGTGATGAAGCACTAAATTCTACAACTAAAACTAATGTTACACTGTATGTTAACTAACTGGAATTTAAATGATAATTTGGAGGGGAAAAAAAAAAAAACAACCTCCTGGAACTAAGGAGTGAGTAAGGAAGTCAGAGGATACATGGTCAATATGCAAAAATCATCTGCTCACCTATACACCAGCAATAAATAATTGGAACTTCAATTGTAAAAAAGATGCCATTTACAATAGCACAAAAAATGAAATATATAGTCACAGATTAAATGAAAGATGTACAGAATCTGTATGTGGAAAATTACAAAGCTCTGATTAAATAAATCAAAGAAAAGCTAAATAAATGTAGAGATGTTCCACGATTATGAATCAGAAGACTTAATATTACCAAGATGTCAATTATTCTTAACATGATCTATAGAATTCATGCAATTCCAATAAAAATCTTAGCAAGAAAAAAAATGTTCAAAAAATTTTAGCATGGTATTTTTTATTTATCAACAACTTGATTCTAAAATTTACACAAAAAGACAAAAGATACAGAATAGCCAACAAAGTACTAAAGAAGATCACAACTGGATGACTTGCCCTACCTTATTTCAAGATGTACTGTAATACTACAATAATTTAGAAAGCAGGGTATTGATTTTAAAAAAAAAAGGAACATTATTGGGATAGACAAAGCAGCAAGGCACTTCAA
Source organism: Ursus arctos (assembly GCF_023065955.2). Classification (NCBI taxonomy): domain Eukaryota; kingdom Metazoa; phylum Chordata; class Mammalia; order Carnivora; family Ursidae; genus Ursus; species Ursus arctos. Next base: position 5,072,002 of record NW_026622852.1, read on the forward strand.
TGGAAAAAAAGGTAATGTGTTCAACAAATGATTCTGGAACAGTTGCATGTATATGCAAAAAGAGAAAGAGAGAGAGAGAGAATCTAGACATAGACATCATAAGTTTCAAAAAATTAAGTCAAAAAGGATTGTATGCCTAAATATAAGTATAAAACATCTAGAAGAAAACATTGGAAAAAATTGATGTGGCTTTCAATTTGGTGATGAATTTTTAGATATAAGACCAAAAGCTAAACCCATGAAAAACAAAACCAACAATTTGGACTTTATTGAAAATAAATTATTACTGTGAAAGATGCTGTTGAGAGAATGAAAAGATTAGGGCACCTGGGGGGCTCAGTTGGTCAAGGGTCTGCCTTCAGCTCAGGTCATGATCCCCAGGTCCTGGAATAGAGTCCTGCATCAGGCTCCCTGCTCAGTGGGGAGTCCACTTCTCCCTCTACCCTTCCTCCCTTCTCGTGATCTCTCTCTCTCTCTCTCAAATAAATAGATAAAATAATGAAAAGATTAGCCACAGACTGGGAGAAAATATTTATAAAACACGTATCTGATCAAGGACCTGCATCCAAAATTTTAAAAAGTCTTAAAATTCAACAGTAATAAAAAAAAGTCGTTCAAAACACAAGCAAAGGTCTGAACCGATAACTCACTAAGGAAGACATATAGATGTCAAGTCAGCATATGAAAATATTCTTGGTATTTTCCATTAGAGAAAGGCAAATTAACACAACAATTAGGTATCCTATATACCTATCAAAATGACAAGAATCCAAAAAAGTGACAATCACTAATTGCTAGTGAGGATGCAGAACAACAAGAACTCTCACTCACTGATGGTGGGAATTTAAAATAATCCATCCACTTGGAAAGACCATTTGGCAGTTTTTCACAAAGCTAAACTAAATCTTACCATACAATCTAGCTGTCGCTTTCTTAGAACTGATTTGAAAACCTATTTCCATATATACGCTTTAAAAAATGTTTGTAGCATTTTTATTCATAACTGCTTAAAACTGAAGCAAACAAGGTATCCTTCAGTAGATAAATTGATAAGCAAACTGTGGTATATCCATGCAATGGAAAGGAATGACATATCAAGCCATGCAAAACCATGCATGAATGCATATTGCCAAGGGAAAGAAGCCAGTATGAAAGATGCAGAGCAACAGAGATGGTGAACAGGTTAGTGGTTATAGTGGTTATCAGGAGTTCTGTTGAGGGGGAGGGGTGTTGAGTAGGTGAACATATGGATTTTAGGACAGTGAAACTTTTCCTTATCCTGCTGTAATGGTAGATAGGACAATATGCATGGAATTGTCAATATTTACAGAACTTTACAGCACAAAGAGTGAAACTTAACTTAAATTTCCAAAATTTAAAAAAAATTAAAATTTAGGAAGTTATGGAACACTGGGATAAAGTGTAGACTGTGACAAAAGAAGTTAATTGCATACAAATATAGGAAACAGCCTTGTTGAAGGGAGTGGGGGGTGGAGGTGCTGACCTAAGTAACACGGAAATGAGTGTAGTCTCCAAGATTGGAGGTGAAAGGAACTGCATATAAACACTATTCTGTAGTTGATAATTAAGTGGATGGAGAACAGGAGCAGGCAGATACCTCACTGCTGGGGTGGATATTTATAGATAAGCAGCAGCAAGAGGCCAGAATAATCCATGTGGTAATATATTAGAAATGGAGACATCAGTATAAACTCATGTTTAGCTTAATATAAGTACAGATGAATAGATACAAATATTTAGCAACAAGTTGAGCACCCAAATCTTGGTTTCAAATGCTATCTTCCAATAAAAAGAACCAAAGCTCATTGGAAAAGTTGCTGATCGTAATACCAAGTCTGGAAATTAAAAAAAAAAAAAGGTGAGCTAAGAACATCTATTAGTGCCTAAAAGGAAGAAAGTTTTTTTAAAAAACAAAATTTAATGATAATGGGGATATGACAAATAGGCACAAAAGCCAAATGGGAAAGAATTCCCAGTGGCAAAGCTCACACAATTTGAGGAACAAAATAAATATGCATGAGCCTATGTTGAAATTAATAAATCATTAAATATTTTAACTAACTAAATAAATAAGGGAAATGAAAAAATTTCTCATCTAGAAGAATTGTAAATAATTTATTTAGATATTCCATTTTCAAGAAGATAGAGCATAACTTCCTACTCCTTAAGTATAGATGGTACATCTTTGCAAAGCCCACAGTATGGAAATTGGGGAAAATGAATAACTTCACCATAGAGAAACCTGACAAATTGTTTGTCATCATGGTGATCAGATTAACATCGCCAGTTACAGTTCATGTTGATATGTACCCTTGATATGATATGATGAAAATGGCACTTCATTTCTGTGCTCTTCTTTCCCAAAACCATGACCCTAGTGTAACCATGAGGAAAACATTAGACAAATACTGAGGGACATTTTACAAAACATGTGACTAGTAATCCTTAAAACTGTAACGGTCGTCAAAAACAAAGGCTAAAGAACTATCACAACAAACAAGATCTTAGGCCACGGGAACCAAATAAGGTATCCTGGAGGAAACTGTGGGACAGAGAAAGGGCATGAAAGAAAAATTAAAGAAATCCAAATAAGTATGCACTTCAATTAATTAAAAAAAATCAAGTCACAAAATATTTATGTGATTTGCTAAAAATCCCAGAGCTGGAAAGTAGTGGCATACTTGTTGGACACCGTTCCTCTGACCCTCCTCCGGAGCTCTTTCCAGTATGAGAGAAAAGACCTCTTCAGGCTGCGTTCCACAGCCTCAGATTTCATCACTGACAGTTGCCAATAGTCCAGAAACTAAAAGGCTTCCTGTCAACAAGAGCCAGATTTTTCATCCAGATACTTCCATTCCTTTTTGTGATGAGTTTATGGAGTAAGGTAGGAGTGAAACACTACATTATGTTCAGATGCTTTTAAAAAAATTTTTTTAAGATTTTTAAAAATTAAAGACTTTTTTAAAGATTTTTTCAAGTGACTGATATAAAATGTACATTAATGCTTTTGTAATTTTAACTAACAACTTTTTATAAAAGCATAGTTAGAGCATGGAATAAAAGAGAACTTTTAATTATTCTTTTTTTAAATAAAGATTTTATTTTTAAGTCCTATCTCCTCCCAATGTGAGGCTTGAACTCACAATCCCGATATCAAGAGTCAGATGCTCCACTGACTGAGCCAGCCAGGCACTCCAGCCCCATCAATTATTATTCTCTTATTCTTTTTATTTATTTATTTATTTTTTTTAAGATTTTATTTATTTATTTGACAGAGATAGAGACAGCCAGCGAGAGAGGGAACACAAGCAGGGGGAGTGTGAGAGGAAGAAGCAGGCTCATAGCAGAGGAGCCTGACGTGGGGCTCGATCCCACAACGCCGGGATCACGCCCTGAGCCGAAGGCAGACGCTTAACCGCTGTGCCACCCAGGCGCTCCTATTCTTTTTATTTTTTGAGTAGGCTCCTGCCCAGTGTGGAGCCCAGTGCAGGGCTTGACCTCATGACCCTGATATCAAGACCTGAGCTGAGATTGAGAGTCGGATGCTTAACCTAATGAGCCATCCACCCAGGCACCCCCCATCAATTTTATTTTATTTTATTTTATTTTATTTTATTTTATTTTATTTTATTATTTATTTTATTTTAAGAATGAGAGAGAGCATGAGCACGAGCAGGGGGAGGAGCAGAGAGAGAGGGACAAATAGACTCTGTGCGCTGAGCACAGAGCCTGACTAGGGGCTGGATCCCATGACTCTGAGATCATGACCTGAGCTGAAATCAAGAATAGGACACTTAGGGGCACCTGGGTCACTCAGTCAGTTAGGCTTCTGCCTTCTGCTCAGGTCATGATCCCAGGATCCTGGGATTGAGCTCCACATCAGGCTCCCCTCTCAGCAGAAAGGGTAACTCAGCGGAAACTCCCTCTCCCTCTGCCTGCTGCTCCCCCCTGCTGTGCTCTCTCTCTCTCTGTGACAAATAAATAAATAAATACAATCTTAAAAAAAAAAAGAATAGGACACTTAACCAACTGAACCACCCAGGTGCCCCCAATTATTCTTAATAAAGGATAAAACATACATAAAATACTGTGATACCTATAATCTATTTTATAGTCATCAAATAAGTATCTTACAGACCTAAACAAATTGTGTGGGTTGTTTCAGGATTTGTGAGCTCTTGTGTTTAGGAGGGTAGGTATTTCAAATGTCCACCACAATTACAGGTATTCCAGTGGCCTACTCAGTTCTGCCCTGTTTGCTGGACTGACTGAATCGTGGTATCCGAGAGTATTTGGTTTCTCTAGTCTGCTTGTACACCATTTAATACCATGGGCCACTCGGATTCTTGCTCATCTCTGCAGGTTCCTATAGTGGCCTGATAATGTTTAAATTATGATACCCACAGCAATGCAATTTTTGCAGCTTTTAAGTCGAAGCCCAAAGACAATGCCACATCCATAAACAAACAAACAAACAAACAAACATCAAAGAATGTGATTCAATTCCAGACCCCCTATGTACCTATCTATTCAGGGTGCTTTTGGCTCAATTTGTATCTCTAGGGGCGCCTGGGTGGTGCAGTCCTTAAGCGTCTGCCTTCGGTTCAGGGTGTGATCCCAGCGTTCTGGGATTGAGCCCCACATCAGGCTTCTCCGCTAGGAGCCTGCTTCTCCCTCTCCCACTCCCCCTGCTGTGTTCCCTCTCTCGCTGGCTATCTCTCTCTGTCAAATAAATAAATTTAAAAAAATCTTTAAAAAAAATATTGGATCTCTAGAACTTCTAGAACTGACAGAGGAGTGGTATTTTTAACCCTCTTGAAGGTATGGGACCTTTTGAGAATCTGATGAATGCTTTGGAGGCTCTTTATCGGGGGAAAAAAAAAGAAGGATGCAATGAGACACTACATTTTCACTGAATTTCATGATGTTTTCTCTGATCCTAACGCTGTGGATGGCAAGTTAGGATCACCAGCGTTTGAGGTTATTCAGAGCTCCTTCTGTACCAGATCTGGTTCGAGAAAAGAGCTCCTGTGAGTTCCCTGCATACCATGTGCGTTCAGCACAGGTGCGTCTCTGAACCTGAGTAGTGGAAGGGATTTGATAAGCCATGCTAAAGCACACATAGGATATAAAGCACCAATCTGAGACCATCTGCAATGTTAAATGGATAGATCCACCCACCATTTAAGACCTTCAATAATGGTGGGAATATTGTTTCCTTAAACCACTGGCGGAATACTTTTATTTTCCCCAAGAGTTTTGGAGAAATTTTACATAGTGAGTTAATTTGTTTCACTTCCACTCCTTTCCATAAATAGATGTATGAAGAAAGAGAGAGACAAAAGTATGAATAAATTACAAATCTGTAAATTCATTCTCTGGATACATACTAAATGAATTGAATGAAGTATATAAGCCATTGGTGCAAATATTGGTATGGAAATAACAGTAAGACTTCTACTGGATTCTAATACATACTAATTTTTAAGGGAAAAAAATACAGCAAAACAAGGTTTGCTTTTTTTTTTAATGCTTGCAATCACTTAACATTTATTTTTATTACTGAAAATGTATTTGTTAAAGAAGTGGGCCCCTGAAGTTACATGATGATTTTTCACATAAATCAAAAAATTTGGTAAATTATTTGATACATGCATTTTCCTCATTTTTCAGATTTCTAGAATAAGAGTATTTCTGTTTAATAGTTTTATTGTTAAGTAATCTCTACACCCAATGTGGGACTAGAACTCACAACCCTGATATCAAAGTCAAAGTCTCCACCGACTGAGCCAGGCAAGTGCCCCAAGAGTATTTTTTTTTTAAAAAAAGATTTAAAACAAATATAAGGCCAAGATAAAAATAGCATACTAAAGATTTTGTATTTTATTATATACTCATTCATTTATTTTCCACAGCATTTACCACCTTATATAAATTTTCTATTAATTATTAGGATTATGGGAGATTTTCATCAGTTTTGTTTGCTGATATTCACAAGTGCCTAGACAGTGCTTGGTGCATAGAAGACATTCAGTAAATATTTGCTGAATCAATAAATTATTTCTTTCATCTTACTTATTTGGGGGGAGTTGTATGGTGACTGTGCTTAGGATAAAGGTGCAATATTAGACATAATGATTCCAGGGTCTCTGTAAAAATTAAGTTTTGAAGCCTATACTAAACTTTAACTATATTCATTTAACAAAACGGGAGATGACCAAAAGCTCAGGGTCCTGTCATTTCTAGAATCATCTATGTATGATATCATCTTTCATAAACTATATTTTGCTAATTTATTTTCTTCTGCGTAAGTGCTTTAAAATCCTCACATTCATGTCTTTCTTTCTGTGGAACAGAAGAAATATTTTCCTTGACTGTCTACTCACTGGAGTCAGATTAACTGATAATCTATTACAGATTTCTGACAAAAGGTTTCAATTCTGGCCTCAGTACTTCCATGATAGTTACTTGATCTTTTCCTTCTTCCCATTTTCACTGCCAACGTCTTCATTGTTATCCTCATTATTTTTCATTTAAACTACTGTTAAGTGGCTCTCTAGTTTCTTGAGTGCACATTTCAATGTCTATTGTATGTCATGCACTGCTTGCCACCTCTGTCTCCCCCACCTCCAGTTTCACTGCCAATATTTTCTCATGCATCTGCCAGAAGCTAATCTTCTTGAACTACAGTACTCATCATAACCCTCTTCTGCTCACAGACCATCTGGGAAGAAAGGATTAACAACAGGGTATACCTTTCTCTGTGGGAAGTTCTCAGATTTCAGGTTTGTTTCTTTGAAAATGCATAAACAGGGAACTGGGTTATGAGACTTCATTGTTTATTAACTCTGATTGGTGAATTACATTGGTACTGGGAGGACCTTGAATGAATATATAGACCCTGAAGGTCTACATAACAAAAAAAATATACAACAATCTATAGAAATTACAACCTTTGACCTCTTTGTGTGATGTTTCTTATAAAAAGCATCGCTCTTGAGTAGGTTGTCAGCCATTCTCACAGGCTGTCATGTATGAGGCTTGCCTATGCTGAGATGGCTTACACCCACCCATAGGGTCTCAACCATTAAAAGTGAGTTGCCCCTTGTGGGGTTTGGAAAACTGTGGCTGGACTCTTATGGGAACTCTTGAGGAAAATTTACTTGATGAAGCCATGCTGACATGCTCTCTTTCCCATTCCATCCCCAAAGTTAAAAAAACCTGGCACAAGTCATAGACAGTGGTGTCCTATAGGTATAAATAAGTTTGAAATCAAGTTTGCTGCTGTATTTATAGGATAGGCGTTGCAACACCAATGGTTCTCTCATCGCCTAGCCATATAGCCTGGCACACACTACATCCAACTAGACTTCAACTTTCTTTCCTTTTCCCCTACAAAACCAATTTTGATGCCCAGAGCTGAAGGCAAAATGCATCACAATCTGAGAATCACTACAGACTCCAAGCAAGTTGTGAACAGAATAAAAATCTCATTCATTTTGTATCTCCTCCACTTTACACACAGTACTTGACATATTGCTAGTTCCCAGTTTTTCTGGGAATGAATTATCCATAGAGAAAAATCTGGGAATGGAATAATTCAAAGGACCCAAGAGATATTAATAAATTCCTTAGTAAATGACTCCAGAGTATTAAAGAAAAAAAAAAACACTAAACATAAAGAATAAAGTAAAATATAACCAAATATTTTCTGTTAATAATTACATAAATTCATAGAATCTTAGAGTTAGAAAGAACTTTTTCACATCATCCTAACGAGCCTCCTACTTATTACTGGCATCATTTAAAATCCCAACCAGGTAATTGGTCATCTAGTCTCTACTTTTCAGACGATAAGTTAATCATTAACCACTTCATGAAATAGCCTTTGTACAGCTCTAATTTCTATCATTCTCTTCTACTTACCTTAACAACATTTGTCCCCTAGGAATTTATGTGCATCGTTTCTTAGCTTTTTTCTTCTGTAAAATAACTGTTTCCTCTTCCAGCTGATAATTCTTGAAATATCCTAGAGAAGGTTTTAGTATTTTCCCCTATTCTTCTCCTCCTAAAAGCATTACATATGAGACTTTATTTCCAGACTCTTCACCATCTGGCTGTGTGTGTGTGGTGGGGTTTTTTTTTTTTTTCTGGATTTCCTCTGATTGATCAATATCCAGCTTACATCTACTTCCAATCACCAATATGAGTGGGGGGAGGGGTCTGTTCTTGTTTTTGTTGAAATTTAAATATATGCAGACAGCTTTTAGATCTTTGTCCTTTGCACCTGTTTTACCAGTGTTTTAAATCTTAAAAAGTTCCCTTAAGAGACTATTCTATTTTACTGCTACCCTTCCCTCCAAGCTAATTCCAAATGCCAGTTCTAGAAAGGAAAAATGGCACTGGAAAGCTTCTGAACTCTAGCCTCCAGCTTAAGGTTGTGTCTGATCATCTGATATAGATTGATCTGACTTAGGTAGAAATGTCATTGCAACTATTCCGGTGGCTTTACTCTTCCAGATGGCAAATGCACTCTTGGCCAAGTACACAGGGATTGCACTAAAAGAAACGGTAATGCATGGTAACACTGCTCTCATATCCAAATGTTCATTGGCAGGAATGAAATCCTGAGGCTACCCTGTAGCTATTTTTTTTTTTCAGAGCATCCAAGGCAGGAGGCCCTCCAGAATTAAGACCCTTTGTTTTCCTCATCACTCTTTTCCGCCATGCCAAAGCATTGCCACATGTTTCACTGCATACATCAAGGCTGGAGATTTGCATTTTAATTCTGGCCTTGCTGCTAATTATGTAATCTTGGATTAAATATAGCACCCTGCCACCAACCTCACTCTTGTTTGCTTCAATTCTCTATAAAACTCCAAGGTCTTGTCCAGCTGTAAATCTTTATGCCTAATCATCTTGGGAACTGGCCTTGATTAAGGTAAGTTTGGTCTCCCTCACTTTTGCGGATGTGTACTCAGCAAATGCAAAGTCATTCTGAAACCAACTGCTAAATGGGTATATTTGCACTGACTCTCAAAGGACAAGGAGTGCACACAGTGCATTTACTAGAAATAACTCTCAGGGAGCATATGAATAAATTTCAGAGCATGCAAGGTAATTCTATCCTCAATTTTTTCTTCTGCTTGGTGTGCACAATCCCATTCTGACAGATGACAGCACCAAATGCGTGGGCAGAACAAACAAGGAACTGTGTGACAGAAGAGAGAGGTACTTAGGAGACAGCAAACATAAATTGAGAATAAGGAGGAGAAAATGATACTAATGGTCTAAGAAAACCTAAATGCAAAGGGAACAGCATACATTTAAATGATAAGCTAAGGAAGCTTTCTGTAATGCCTGACAGCATATCCTCTAAAGGAAGCTAGTTATAAATCATCATCATTATAACTGGTAGCACAGACTAGCAAAACAGTTCACAGTAAAGGAAAATCTGGCAGAAGCAGGAAAACCAAAAATAGAAATAGAAATAATGACAATTTTACCAGAGGACAAAATGCTGTATCTCCTTTATTAGACTAAACCTGAAAGTTAACAGTGTGTATGCAGAGTAGATGCAACAGGAAGGCATTGGTATTCAGAACACTTGTCATAGTCACATTTTAATCCAATCATGACACAAGGGAGAGAGAGAGAGAAATTAGGAATGTATTAGAAGAAACAGGAAGAATTGGGCTTGTGAAAGGTGACAAGCTTAAACTGCTTATACTCCTAGCCCTTCCCTCATAGAAGCCTCACATTTATCTGTCTGAAACCATTGAGGACACTTGCTTTACATACAAATAACAGACCAGCCACAATAACGGGCTTTGCCCTACTCAATATATAATGATAGATGAAATCTGTTATAATACACATAATAGTTTTAAAAAGTGATAATAATACCATTTCTTTTCTTTATAGGAGTTCTTATTCCTTAACTAAGAAGGAAAAGAGAAAAGATAAAATTACCATTTTATGCTCTGGAGAATTATAAAACTATCATCTTGAAAATTAATTTCCTGGTGAGTTAGACATACTGTTATTAGTGTGAATATTCTAAAAACATTACAAAAATAGTGGAACAAATGGATACACTAGTAATTGAAAGAAATGATGACAATATATCAAGGTTTTTTTTCTTTTTTTAGGTAGGAACCATTATCTTGTATTTTAAAACATCATAGTTATATCTTTCAAGTAAATTACAGTATTTCTTAAGCTGGAGCTTCTAAATAACATAAAGTATCCACTAAAAAAATCCTTTTTTACCTTTTAAAGATACCTGCTATTCTTATTATCCAGTTAAGGTTAAGAGTATGAGGGTAAATAAGCATGCTTTTCAGTATTCTTTTGAAAGAAATATTAATTCCTAAATTTCTAGAAAAAGTTTTAAGTATTTCAAGATTCTAACAGACATCAATAAATTATTCTCTAGGTAAGTACTGATGATTTTCCTTAAAGGTTTAACTCAGTTATAAAACAAAGGGAAATGGGAGTCGCAGTATTTTTGCTATAAGGAAGCATCATCGGCCATGACTTGTATTTTTACGTGTTAAATATTTTCCTATAATCCTATGTGATTACTAGTTTTGCTTTTAAAATGTTTTGTATGGAGTTTCCAAATCAGCAAGTCATGAAAGCAGCTGAGTACTTATTAATTAATCAAACCTCTCATCTGACCATTTAGGGTATAGTACCATCAAAACGAGTGTTTTATAATAATATGAAAAATTTGGATTTAGGTCACAGAGATTTAGAGAAAGGCTAAGAATAACATTTAACCTTAACTGGGCCAAATAAAAAGATTATACCTCCTTGAAATACCAAGGATAAATCCATGTGACTGGTTTGGTTGGGCAGCTGCAAATGTGTTGGCTTCCTACAAATGCCTTTATTATTATCCATAATTTCACAACAGCATTCATCTAAGAAATTTTCACAAATCTACCTTCCTGAATTAATTATTTAATTAAGTCAGAATAATGCCTTAAGGCTGCAAACATTGCATTTAACTGATCATTGGTACAGGTTTAGAAATGCTCATCATCTTCACACTTAGGATGGATTGGCATGTTAACCTGTGACTGGAGGACAGCACAAATTAGTCTGATGCAAATCTTATAATATGAACAAAGATCCTATGCAGGAGTTACTGCTTTCAAGTTGACAAGGTGCAGGCACCAATTATGTTGCAAAATGTGGGTGTGATTTTTGTGGCTATGGGGACTTGGCAGCAAGTAATTCCATCAAGCCGAAATTTACTGTCAGGTTTTCTAGCAAGTATTATGGATTCCAAATGAGAGGGAGAGAGAGAGAGAAGGAGGGAGAGAGCGAGAAAGTTATATATGCTTTATATGCATTTTGAGTTTCACCATTTGAGAGTATATAGGGACAAAAAGTACTCCAAAGATGACTCCTGAGCCCTGGCAGTGTTAAATGTTTAAAAGTACAGTTCACAAAACTGATATGCTAATTGGTAGAACACATTTATTTAACCGTGACAGGGTTTGTTAAAGTCTATACTAGGAAGAAGACCCTACCTCTTCCTCCTCCAAATACATACACACACCACATTCTTTTGATTGTGGTAATATTTCAATATTTGGTCACATTAGTGATCATTCAAAGTAAACTAAATAATGACAGTCCCTTTTTAGGAAAAAAAAATAACATACAAAGACACTTGGATTTAGACATTAAAAATTATTTTTACCTCCCAAATTTTTCTTTCTTTCTTTCTTTGTTTTTTTAAGATTTATTTACTTACTTTAGAGAGAATGTGAGAGCAGGGGTGAGGGGGGTGCAGAGGGAGAGGGAGAGGGAAAGAAGCAGACTCTGCTGAGCGTGGAGCCTAACGCAGGGCTGGATCTCAGGACCAAGACACTACGACCTGAGCCAAAATCAAGACTCAGAAGCTTAACTGACTAAGCCACCAAGGTGCCCCTAGAATTTTTCTTTCTTAATGAAATTTTAGACCTATATAAATAAATTCCATTTGAAGTATATTTTCCTCTCTTCTTTCTACCTCTTTACCTATGGTAATATTCTGCACCTTATACATTCTTTGCTATCTTTAAAGTCTTCAGTGACCCTCTTAGTCCCTGGAAATTTTTGTCTTCTGTTTACTTATAATAACCTTCTAACCTGCTCACTTGTGTCACCTTTCTTTCTTTTTTTTTTTTTTTAAAGATTTTATTTATTTATTTGACAGAGATAGAGACAGCCAGCGAGAGAGGGAACACAGCAAGGGAAGTGGGAGAGGAAGAAGCAGGCTCATAGCGGAGGAGCCTGATGTGGGGCTCGATCCCATAACGCCGGGATCATGCCCTGAGCTGAAGGCAGACGCTTAACCGCTGTGCCACCCAGGCGCCCCCTTGTGTCACCTTTCAATTCGACTTTTTACTTCAGATGAAATTTGGTTTCCAATTGGATTAGAAGTCCCTTACAAGCAGATGTCTCAAATGATCAATTAGTTTCTTAGCTGCCCTCAATGCACGTGTGGATTGTCACATACACAAATTTGATTTTCAACTTGTGGCTATTTGAAAAACACATTGTATGTTATATAAGACCTGTGTAAGAAGGAATAGATGGCGTTTCTGAACCATTTGCTTCTCAAAGCCTGACCCAACTGCTTAGGGAGCTAATTCTTGTCAACAAATTGATGTTTATACAGCACATACTAGTAAAAGCATAGAGTTTTAATGGGAACTTAAAATATAAATACAAATGCAAATTATTTAACACTGGCAGATAATGCTATTAAGAAGACCTTGCAAATGGGTCAACACTAGAGTAATACTAAGATATGGTCATATAGAGAACTGGGCTCAAGGTCATGCTTGATCTCTTAATGGCCATGTGACTTTGGATGAAACAAATTTCCTAAGCTTCTATTCTCCAATCTGCAAAACACAGATAGTAAGAGGTGTACTGCCTATCTCCTAGGGTTTTAAGTACCAAGTGATATAATGTATGTAAAAATACTTGTAAATCATAATATATTATTGTTCCGTTAGGTATTATTTGGTGATATTTAGGGGAAAAATGTTCAGTGATTAAATCAGCAGTGCTTTTTCTATGTCTTGTTACCCTTTCTAAAGTATGGAAAAAACATTTTCCTCTTTGTTTCTCCAGTGCCTAATGGAATGCCAGATGCTCTACGGGAAACTGTGTAAGTACACTTTCAATAAAATAATAAGCTAAACCAAACTGTATCTCTGTTACATTGTGAGAGGACTTGAAAAAAAAAAAGGAAAATCTAATGTAAATAGAACTATGTCAGGGTGAAATTTAAATTCATGAGTAAACCTATTTTTGTTTATCATATGTTCATCTATCACTAAATCAGGGTTATAATCCACTACTTATTATTTTACATTAATAGACACGGCAATATGTGCTGCTTCTCTTAAATATTGATACTAATCTCTTTGTATCACTAGCTAAATACAATATTTGATCAATTAGTTTGGGAGCCAGCAAACACTTTCTAAAAAGGACTAGATAATAAATATTTCATGTTTTGTAAGCCATATAGTCTCTCACAACTACTCAGTTCTGCCCTGTAGTGTGAAAACAGCCATAGACACTATGTAACAAATGGGTATGGCTGTGTTAGAATAAAACTCTATTTACAAAATTCAGGGGTAAACTAAGTTTGCTCCATGGGATCGAGTTTGCTAGCCCTTGTCTAGTTCAACATATCATATTTAAAACATAATAGATAAAACTCACAGAAATTTTAGCCTACAGTATAGAAAATATCAGTAACAGCCTTAGCTCTCCTAGATAAAAACACATAGGACAATAGCATGAAGATGCACAGATTTAAACCATAGTTGTAATTTGGAATAGTCTGGAAATTAATTTCAGTGTCTTTCAAAGTAAGGGATGAATTCTCTGGGTGTGAGGTGGAGTGGGTTGGTACATGATCGTTCATTAAGTTTAGTTATAAAATATTTTATAACAATTTCTCTTTCATTCATTTGTGTATGTAACATAACGTATCAAATATATTAGTACGGTTTTATATGCATTATATTACATAATATACAAATAAATATATACTCATTTTGAGGCATAGAACCAGCATTTTTCAACCAATGTGGTAAGAGGTTAAACAAAATTTGGAGTCAATGGAAACTAGATAACCAATTAATTTCATGTTTCTCATTTACATGAATGAGTAATAGGAAAATTACAAGGAATACTGATGTTGTAGTGAACCTGGCCAACATCATTTTGAATGGTGAAATACCCTTTATGTGAGAGATAATGGAATTTATTTATAAGTGTTGGAGATATTTTTAAGCACTCTAAAATAGGAGTAGCATTCAGGAGCCTAAGCCTGAGACTAAAAGATCAAGTTCTGCATCGAAAGCCAGTGTTTCTGCTGGTCATCCAATTTTTTCTTGCTGAGAAATGAAAGACTTCCTGCAGTGCAGTATGTCATGACAGACCCAAGCAGGAGTGGGGGAAAGATGCTGACCATGGCTGAAGCCCATGAAGTAAGGTAGAGGGTGGAAAGTAGGAAATACTGATAATGAATAACTGTGCATGCATACACACACACGTGCGTGCGCACACACACACACACACACACACACACACCTCCTCCACCATCAATACACACACACACACACACACACCTCCTCCACCATCAATACACACACACACACACACACACACACACACCTCCTCCACCATCAATACACACACACACACACACACACACACACACACCTCCTCCACCATCAATACACACACACACACACCTCCTCCACCATCAATACACACACACACACACACACACACACCTCCTCCACCATCAATACACACACACACACACACACACACACACACACACACACACACAGAGTCCTGCTGTTTGCTGAGCAGCAGCAACTCCTCGGGTGGGAAAGGATTTGGTGAAGCCATCACCTTACCCTGTAATTTTTGGGTAAGTAAGTTCTGCCTTATCAGTTTCTTTAGAGGCCATCATTAATGTTTTTGAATGTTCTCCAAGTATATTTCAGAACCTGATGAACTGCCAACTTCTAGTCTATGAAAGGCTCTGCTTCATGAAATCTAATATGACATGTGGCTAAATAGGCCCCAGCTCTCCTTCTTACCATTCACCCATCAGCTTACAACAAACACAATGTTTCTAGGATAGAGGATTAAAACCAGTAAAATCCTGGCAGCATATTATTATTATTATTATTATTATTATTATTTTAAAGATTTTATTTATTTATTTGACAGAGCGAGAGACAGCCAGCGAGAGAGGGAACACAAGCAGGCGGAGTGGGAGAGGAGGAAGCAGGTCCCAGCCCAGGAGCCTGACGTGGGGCTTGATCCCGGAATGCCGGGATCACGCCCTGAGCCAAAGGCAGACGCTTAACCGCTTAACCGCTAAGCCACCCAGGCGCCTCCCTGGCAGCATATTAAACAACCAATTGTGATCCTATTCGATGCCTATATGGTCAACTCAATGTATAGAAATCAGTTGCTAGGTTCTCAGAAAAACAATTTGAAAACGTATCTGATTCCAAATGTATAAGAACTTGTAAAGGGTTGGAGACATTGGCTGTGATGTGGGAAACAAAAGCAAAAGAAAAAAATTAAATTTCCTTACTAGTACAGCCCATTGACAAGTCCTTGAAACAGGCAGGGTGCCCTTCCACTGGGAGCTCAGCTGCTTCAATGCTGATATTTTGCTAAAGGCAAAAGGTAATCTTAGCCCTACCCCCCAGGATCCTGCAAGTCTAATTTAATCATATAGAAATTTCTTTGGAAGTTCCCTTTATCTCTACCCACCACCCCCTCCAAGCATGTGGCCCACTGATAAACATCTGAAGGGTCTCAAGACTGAAGGTTTACTAAACAATAATAAATGACCTTTCCCTACAATTGCTAGCCCCCTCAAGGTCCTGGAAAACTTGTTTCCAGAATACCTTGGAGGTTTGTTTTCACAATTTGAAAGTATATAATTGCATCCCTCACAACCCAATGCACCTCTTTCTGCCTGCCCCCTACCCCGGCCTGTCCTGTCTTTTGTTTTTCATATCAAAGACGGTTCAAGAATTCTTTCTTGGCCATCAGCTCTAGACTCCAACAACACTCCAAAACCACATCATTGGCACTTAATAAGGGCTGGCAAATGGATGAATTTCATAGTGATAAATGAGAAGTCTAATACTAAAAGGCCTAATTATATCATTTGTATAAAGAAATGCTGTAGACTTATTTGCAATTTTAGGTCCACGTGACGACTCGGTCTCAAATCAGTACAGACTCATCTTCTCACCTTCTAGGAGTGTGTTTCTCACAGTATCTTAGAATTTGTGAGCAGTAGAGAAATCCAACCATCCTCTCCTTTTCAGTCACTCTGATGACCACTGAAAGAAACTCCACATTTTGGAGCTGAGTCCTTTAAGCAGTAGTTTAAATTATTGCCTGCCTCAGTGGTATGGAAATGAATCCATTCTCAGATCAGAAACAGATGTGCTTGGCTCCACATCTCTGTCCCTTTCTAAATACTTCCGATGCTATGACCCTCATTTTAGGCAAATGAAGAGCTTCTTGCTGGCTATGAGACTGAGGTTAAGTTTATTAAGCATGTATGTCCTATGTCTACCTATTGAAGGGGTGCAAGGATGAGACGCCTCAAAATATGTCACTTTGGCATAAAGATCATTTCAAGTTAAAAGTAATAAAAACCCAGCAGATGCAAGAAAAGCTTTCTGCCTCCCCCATAACTGTCTAAATAAAATTGGAAAGGAGAGCCTGCAACAGGAAGACAGCTATTAACAGAGACTCCCTTTTACCAAAGGAAATTACCTGCATAATAGAGCAACCTTGTTTTCCCCCAACATCCCTTTTAACCTTCTTGCTCAATAGTTTTCTCCCCTTTGTATCCTCACCCCTCTCCTTAATTCAGATAAGTTTCTTGTTGCCTAATTATCTTTGGAATTTCATGTCTATGTGGATTCCCCCTAAGTACACATATTAAATTTGATTATCTCCTGTTAATCTGTCTCACCTCAATATGATCTTAAGTCCCTCTAGAAGGACCATAGGATAGAGGAATTCGTCCTCCCCAACACTATAGGCACTCTGTTGAACAAATCACCTGCAGACCTTCAAACATCTCTCTAGCCTATTCTTTATTGTATCTTGTTTAGGATAAATAAAAAATAAAAACACAATTTGTTGCAATTGTTGCTTTGAAAATGTTGTTTCAATCTAGGAGGTTTTTTGGGTTTAAAGCTAGAATCTACTCTTCATAATTTAAGTGGTCTTTCTAAGTTTATAACAGTTCTCATTTTTAGGGGACAGTAAACTGTGGTCTTTGACCTCTAAAATGACTCAAACTTAACTGAGGCCTCAGCAGTACTCTTTGCTGACCATTGAACTAATCTGTTGTGAGCCTTTTTAAAGTTAGTAGAAGACCAGCAAAATACGAACAAAACTCTCTTTTTTCTTTAAGAATGTGTAAAAAGTTATTTCTTTTTAGAAACTAAAAAATAATGTAATACAGGATGTGCGAAACAAAGGCAGAAGAAAAATTATTAAATTTCCTTACTACCTGCAGCCCATTGACTTGTCCTGAGATACGCATAGCAACATTCTTCTAGGGACTCAACTGCCTCAATGTTGATACTTTGTTAAGGGCAAAGGGCAATCTTAGCCCAACCTCCCAGGACCTTGTAAGTCTACTTTAACGTACAAAATCTGTTTGGAAACTTCCTTTATCTCTACTTCCCAAAATACACTTTGGCAATAATCCCCCAAGCATATGGCCCACCAATATACATCTGAAGGGTCTCATGACTCAGGTTTAATTAGACAGTAATAAATTACCTTTCCCAACAATAGCTAGCCCCCATCAAGGTCCTGGAAACCTTGCTTCCAAAATTCCTTGAGGACTTTATGCTAACCCTAACCCCTTCCTGACTTGAAAGTATATAATGGGCCACTTCTCAGGACCCCAGTGCATCACTTTCTGCCCTTGAGTCGTGTCCCTGTGCTTTAATATAACCACCTTTTTGCACCAAAGATGTCTCAAGAGTTATTTCTTGGCTGTTGGCTTTGAACCCTAATGTCTTTTCTTACATCAATATATATAATAAAGACTTAGCAAAAAGTTATACTTTTTTAAACTAAACTTTGTACACACAGATGTATTTGTATTACACTCATTTTATGTTTACATTCTTCTCCCAAATGGAAGTGTTCATCTTCACCATGTCTCCAAGATAGCATTAGGACTAAATTTTAGTCTCTAAAATTCTGAATTTACATAAAAGTAATACCTGCAAATATTATTACTAGATGCTCCAATTATGCTAAGAAGTTTTTTTTTTTACAGCATCTATTAAAGATGTGGGCAAACTTAGTTCTTCATGTTGATCCTTTAGAGTGTACTTTATTCACTATATCACTATAAATAGAGCTTCCCATCAAAACCAAGCAGAGAGTTGTTAGGGAAGGAAGGGACTGAAAAGAAATCTAGTAATACTAAGAGACTAATATTATAATAACTAATCATCTGGAGTGCCATGAGAACTTTCCAAAATATCTCTTCACTGAACACCCAGAGGAAATTAAGTTCTCATCTTGCTTTGTAGGTAGAAACGAGTGATTCAATGTTTTATAACTGAATGTGCTCATAGAAAATGACTGCTTAGCATAGCAACAATTATTATGAGATAAGCACTTGGAACCAGTGCAAAAACAAACAAGCATTTACTGTGAAGGAAAATAGTAAGTATCATGGTAGGTTTACCTAAAGTGTGTAACTTCATGGAAAAGTTTATAAATTTGGGATTGCAATGTAATAAATTCTCAAGTAAGTGTAAAGCTTTCAGACTACAAATACAGCCTACCTGTTTTGGAAAGTATAAGTTCTTTCCAAGGTACAATCAAATGTACTTCAATATGTCAAAATATGCTTGCAAGACTTTAGGATGAATTTCTTTAAGGCAGTACAGGGAATTCCAAAATTATGGTTTGTATATTAATCCATTTATGACTTTACTTATTCAACCTATATTTATTAAGTAACTGGTAAGTAGTACAGAAAAAGACTACTTAAAAATTTGCTGTTTGGAATAGTCATCTTTTTCTAGGAAACAGTACTATGCAAGGTTACATCCCTATGACTGTTCACAAAGTGAACTTTATACCCATCAAAGTGCATTGTACCAGTAGGACAATTTCATCTCTACCTGAGCATCATAGATCTCCACAGGAAAATGTAATGGGAATTTCCAGCTGTTACGTAAGAACTGAATATACTTCCAACAGAAGAAATTCTAAAATATGTAAGATTTTCATATATAGAGACTTAAAGTATACATTTTCTGATTTATAATCAGATGACAGAAAGAAAATATTGGAAATCAAGACCCTCCTAGAAAGTTCAAGCTATTCACCCCATATCGTATTTGTCTATGTGAAAGAAGGTAACTCCTTAGGTCAATTTCATCTTCAGGAAGGGAAAAGAACTGGAGTGTTACTACTGAACACAAGAAGTCTGCAAGGTGGAGAGGGTAGTCAAGAAAGTCTGATATTTACTAAAGCTAATAAACTTCTCTTAATTTTAGTTTTCTCATAAAATACATAAGAAAATCTTACCTATCTACTTGTTTGAACTGCTCCCAGTATTAAATAATACATTATACATAAAGTGCTCAGCATAGTGGTTAATCACATGATATACTCATTAAAGTTTAGCTATGAATGTGTACTGCATTTCTTTTTTGGTTTATGGTAATGTTCTGGAATTGCATGATGGTGATGCACAACCTTGTGAATAAACTGAGAACCACTGAATTATACACCTTAAAATGGCAAATTTCATTTTATGTGAAATGTTATTGTGGATTACATGTCAATGAAAAACAAAACAAAAAACAAAATAAGATTAGCTATGATTGTATTTATTATAATACACATTAATAAATATGAAATATTTTGTACATGGAATAGAGATTTTATTTTCTGTATTGAAATACTATGGCACAAAAGTCTATAAAAAATATTTTAACATAGCTAATTGCTAGCATAAGCTTGAATTCTTTTCATTATACCATAATGTCTAATAATGGTGAGTAGGGAAAGCAACAGAAAGGGTTAGATAAATGGAGTGATAAAAGATGATGAAGTTGATAAGCTTTTTTTTTTTTTAACTGCTGAAATTTTATGATTTAGGTGAATAAATACACATACATTGGGCTAAAAAATAGGCAATACTGAAGAGTACAAAATAGGATATGGCATAGCATCCAATCCAATTGAGCCATTATTAGAGGAGTAGGCTTTGGAAAGTTGGTAATTCAATCATTCCAATTATTTGGAATTCAGATTTTACCAGAGTTAAATTATAACTTCTCCATAGTAAAGGAATGACCTTGGATAAAGTAGATTGGTTCAGTATACTTCCTTTTTCTGATTAGTCATGTGGAAATTATGACTTGCATGCTTCTTGAGATGCATTCTGTAAACTTTAATTCTCTTCCCTTCCCTCTTCTGCAATGTCTTCAGTGATAACTGTATCCACATTTCCAATTCACATCCAGTCACTTTGTACTGTAACAGTCTACTTCCCCAAACACACTACGAGGAACGCGAGGTTCGTATATTCATTGCTATTTAAGTTATTTATTAATCTATGCAGTATATGGATATTTACTGAGTACTCTTTGTGTGCCAGACATCCACAATCCAATAGTAAAACTAAGTTTTCTGATTTCTGGTCAGGGTTGATTCTACCTCCCCGCAGTGCCTCTTGAGAGATACAGAGGTTACTCTTTATTAGGACAGCTTTAATTGGGGCTGAAGCATTACAAGAAAAGAATCTCGTAGACATATTATTATACCTGGACATTTGATAAAGGAGGCTATATTCTTTAATATCTTTCAAACTTTGAAGGAAAATAAAAGGACCTCTTTTTCAGTCTACATATAAAGTGTGAACTAGGCTGGAGGAAATATAATTCAGTAAAGTCTAATACTTCAAGAGCAGAACCATCATACTTTTGACTGCGTGAGCTATTGACCTTCTACTTTAAAAATAAAATGCAATCTAAAAGATGTTGAAAAAATATTTCAAATTAAAAGTGATTGATGAAATACTCCATTATTTAGATCTCTTTTTTCTCTCTCTCTCTTTTTAAACATGACAGGGTATGCCAGCACATGAAGAAAGTGAAGGAAAATAGTTACAAGTTAAAGAAATTGTACAGTTGTCTTAGCTGGGAATTCAAGGACAGTTCAAAACCTCGCCTCTGACTAAAACTGAGTGCATGTACCTAATACAGTACAGACGCCAAGCTCAGTATCTGTAACTTCACTCTTTCAAATCTGCTTTTCATTTTTCAGATTTGGAGAAATTTAGGGTTGTTCTATAAAGCTGTGTTGAAATCTAAACTCATTTGACAAAAAATTTAGTCCTTATTCACTCTAGCAGAAATTTAAGAACATTTGGAGTTAACTAGAATAGCATATTCACCAAGTACCATAGTCATTCAGGGCAAAATCTGCAATGGTAAATCTCTTAAATCTCTGAGAAAATGAAGCCATGAAATAAGATATTAAAAACCTTACTTTGATTGCTTTTAGTCAGCTCTTTGCATTTGCTAGTAAACAAGCAAACAAACAAACAAAAACAGTTTCAGCATATGTGAAGTAACAAACTATTCACAAGCAGTTCAAAGCCCATCCACCAAGAATTAGACTATATTAAATAAATGACAAAAGTTTTAGAAAGCAGGCTTTGTAAATATTGCATTTAATTGATTCCAGGATGCAGAGTTTTTTCACATGTTAACTCTGCAATAAAGTGGCATTTTTACAATCAATTGTACTCTTTTAAAAGATTGATTGATTGATGAGAGAGAGAGAGAGCATGAGCAGGGAGAGGGGCAGAATTAGAGGGAGAAAGATAATCCACAGATTCCCCACTGAGTGCAGAACCCAACATGGGGCTTCATCCCAGGACCCTGAGATCATGACCTGAGCTGAAACCAGGAGTCGTCCACTTAACTGAGCCACCAGGCACCCCTCAGTGGTATCTTTTGATGGTATTTTTCTTTCTTAGTGGGATATAAAATATTGTTGCATCATACAACCACCATGTTCTATCATATACAATAATTTGTGTTGTACACAAATCTACACAAAAGTAAAACAAAGAAAAAAAAAATATATATATATATGACTTTTTTCCCTAAAATTATCCAGAGAAAAATGTTACCCATTCTCATTTCTGACATTAGTCAACTTTGTCATATACGGCTTCTATAAGCATGTTAGGTTTATACAGAACAAGAGACTGCAGCAGAGTTTGATTTCTTAGTGAGGGAAAACTCAATGATCTGCAATAAAAATGCATAGAGTATAAAAAATTATGTAAGAACTGATCTGGAATTCAGGATTTACAGGAGGTATTTAGATACTTTTATTAATTACTGCATACTTAGAAAGAATCTTTTAACTTCTTTCTTCCGTAAAATTCAAGTAATTATTTTTGTCTCTCTGGCAAGACTGGGATGTCCCAATAGTAAACGGAAAAGTATTTGAAAGTGTTTCATTGAGAAGAGTTAATTATTGTAGGTACTATATTTAAAATGTATCCCTCTATTGACCGATTCAGTAGTGAAGTGTTCAGTACCAGAAATTGATTTTGAAATTGTTTTGAAGATAGTGGCAAATAATGTTATAAATGAAAATGGAAAGTAGACCTTCCAAATTCAATGGAGAACATTTCTTCCTAAAATAGAAACTTGAAATATTTGTTCATTTTGATTGATATCATAAAGTTTTATAGCCCAAACATTTTCCAGCTCATTTAAAATAATTGAGGTTTGTAATTGTCAAATATATGTCAATTAGAAGATAGATGCTTACCAAAATAATTATTTTTAGAGTAATTGATTTGTAGACTTTGTAGGAATAATCAGAAAGCAGAGCCATTTATTATTAAGACTGCTACAGATTATGATCATATATCCATATTTTCTTCATAAAAGAGAATACTTATCTCTCATTTTCCTAGAGAAGCAGGGAAGGCATCCAACTTTTTCAGAAGTAGAGTCATCATTAAGGAACAAGTTCAAAAGAAGTTGGTTAGCAGAGCCTATCCTTTTTATCCCCACTGGAAATTATTAACTGATCCTTTAAAAGATCACTCCTAATGACCTTGGCTTCAGAGTAACATTCCATTATAAGGTTTGTGTGAGTCTACATCTCCTACGGTCTATAATGAGATGATGAATTTTAGCCCACACTTGATTCCTAACCACAGGGTCAGAGACCAAGGAAATGCTGTTAAAGGCACAAACATCTAATCCATATTCTGCCAGAGTTCCCTACAAAGTGGTAAAGATGACATAGAGCTTAAGGGAATAGCATGTCTGCCACCCACCTATGCCTCATGTAAAATACTGACATAGGAAGCACTGGCATGTTGTATATCAAGCAAAAAAATCAGGATATATGTCTGAATAAAGGTCCATTTGCATATTAAATTGCTTTCTGTTTTAATTATTATTGGGTGAATTTTAGGCATTGCACATGCAATCTTTTGAGTTGAGAAATAAGTGAGGACCTATATTTGACAAGGAATTGTAGACCAATCTATTAATTACAAAACCACCCCCAACCACTTCTCAGAAAGCATCACTGAAGTAATTTTCTGGTAAGCAAATATTGCAACTGGTTTAAGTCACACAGTATTATTGTCAAAGATATTTATAATTAGAGATTTAGAAAGCATTGCTATTTGTCAAAAGTTGTCCTATAAAAAATGCAAATTTTAAAGATTATTTAAAATGTATTTCTCTAGGGGTGCCGGAATCGCTCAGTCAGTTAACCATCTGTCTTCAGCTCTGGTCACGATCCCAGGGTCCTGGGATGGAACCCCGAGTCAGGTTCCCTGCTCAGGGGAGAGTCTGCTTCTCTCTCCCTCGGCCTCTTCCCCTGCTTATGCTCTCTTGCTCTCTCACTGTCTCTTTCAAATAATTAAATAAAATCTTAAAAAAATAAAATTAAATGTATTTCTCTAAATCTTCGAGACTTGTGAGATTGGCTGACTTTTTTTTTTTAAGATTTATTTATTTATTATTTTAGAGTGTGGGGGGGAAATGGCAGACAGAGAGAGCAGGGAGGGGCAGAAGGAAAGGGAGAGAGAGAGAATCTCATGCTGACTCCCTGCTGAGCAGAGCCCAACATGGGGCTCAAGCCCATGATCCTGAGATCATGACCTGAGCTGAAATCAAGAGTCAGACACCCAACCGACTAAGCCACCTAGAAGTTCCTAGGATTGGCAGATTTGGTTTTAATATTTTACTCCTTCCATCTTTGTATTTATCTTAATTTTATAAGTTTTCCTTCTTATATATTAATATTCTTAGTAAATTTCAACCCTTATGGGACCTATTAGGATGATTTTAATAGAAAATTACTCACAAAACAGAGTCATCGGATGTTGAATGAGAACAATGGAAGGTCCTTAACATAAATTTGATGGATTTTCCCAATTCTTAGAGATGCTTTGAGATGAGGCATTGAAAATCAATCTCATGCCTTTTCTTTCTTAAACAATCATTTATGTCTTAGACTAATCCATGTAAAAGACCATAGCAAAAATAAAATCACTAAAAAAAATGATAGTTTATTTTTTCTGAAATAGGGCAGGATAATTGTCTGAGAAACATATTATCTTATTTTCTATTTCTGACATTAGTCACTGCTGTCACATGGAGACATATCATATCTATAATCATGTGTGGTTTATGTAAAACATGAGGCTGCAGAGCTTGACTTCTCAATAGGAATTGCAGTAAGAAATTAAAATAATGGCTCTCATGGCAAAAGACTGCTGTGATGACAGTAAGCTAATTTTCCAGGCCTGAGAATTTCAAAAAATGTTTTGACAACCAACAGTGAAAAGCTTTCATCCTTATTTCACTCTTACACTAAGTGCCAGGTTTTTATGCATTTGTAATCATGGACCTCTTCAAATGCAAGAATATTAGCATTACTGATTTGTTTTCCATTATCACATAAAGGCTCCTTACACTTTAGAGTGTCCTATAGACTGATTTAAGATAAATTACAATAGCAATAAACCTCAGGGCAGAGTATTGTAAGCCTTAAGGTGTCAGCATAGAAATTTGAGGAAAACAGAAAACTAAGCACAATCTACAAAGAGGAAAGAGGCGTAGGTGAGATATTCTGTCATTTCACTGGTTCTAAACAAAATCATGTATGAAGTCTCATACTGACACTTCAAATAGTAGAGGAATGCTTTCACTTTAATGGATTTAACTTGATATATTCTCTTTTTGCACTGCTAAATCTGCAAAACACAGTAAAATATAAGGTAAAAGTGTGCAATACCCCACAGATGGAGCATAATAGAGTATTTCAGTATTTTATCCTAGAGTCTGGAAATGTCTGTTAGGAACCATTAATTGTTCCATATTTTACTTCAGAACCCATGAATGTGTATAATCCACATCATACTTGGATGTCACCTCTGGTGATACTTGCAGTGCAAAATTGGAAAAAGAACTAGATTAGCCATACTGAGATGAATACAGTCTTACCCTTCTCATTACTCATGATCAACCACTGCATTTCAATACACAAAAATAGCCAGTGATTTCCTCTTTACGTAAAAGAGTTCATGAACAACATGACATCTGGACAAGAATGAAAACTAAGTTTACATGCATAGACTTTATTATTCAAATGCATAAAACACAACAGTGTTAATCTGGAACATTTTTAAATCAAATGTACAGTGAGTATGTGTTGCATGGTAATTGGCCATAATTAGTCAGCAGTTCCTACGAGTTACCATAAAAACATTATTTTTACACAACAAAAATGTGTTCTCTCATATTAAGTAATAAATGTATTAATGTATGCACGATAGTAGATAGGATTTCTATTTTTTAAAGATTGATTGATTTATTTTAGAGAGAGAAAGAGAGTTCACGGGGGGTGGGGGAAAGGGAGGAATTTCAAGCAGACTCCCTGCTGAGTGTGAAGCCCAACGTCTGGCCCAATCCAAAAACCCTGAGAGCATGGCCTGAGCTGAAACCAAGAGTCAGATGCTTAACTAACTGAGCCACTTAGGTGCCCTGATAGTAGGTAGGGTTTTAATAGGCATTGTCCTCACCTACATGTACCTCTGACATTTGAGCATATTAAAGCACAAAAGTCATGCATGCCTCTTCTTACCCAGTAAACAGTGATTCTTTTCCTAACCTGCCCAGTCTATCATGTTTACTGTTACCATGCCTGAAGTCATTTTATCTATCCTATCTTGTACGGCTTCTGTACCTCTCTCTCCCTTACATTTACACCAAGGGGAACTTGAACTGCAATGGACATTCAAGAAGCTGATAGCAGTAGAATTGAAGACTGACCATTCTCATCACTTAACAGCATAAACACCTTGAACAATGGGGGAACTCTCATACCGGCAATAACGTTTCTCTTCTAGGTTACATTACTACAATTGTGTACTGGTCAAACATATAGGACAATAGGAAAAGTTATTAAGACGTAGGCTGATGTACAGGTTATCTGACAATTCTCTTTTAGCTCTATTACTGAATGCAAAAAGCAATTGAAGCGGTGAAAAGTATTCCCCATACATCACCCTTTTCTCTAACTGACTGAAAACAGCTGTGCATGAAAGGTACCTCTTGTTCTGCCTGGACATGTGCTGTAACATTTGAGTAGCAACAGGTGGCAGTGTCTTCCTGGGTCACACCTTTCTCAGCCTTGCCAAGCTAAGGAAAGGACAGAATAGAGTTTTGTTCTAGGAGAAAGACTCTGGTCACTGTAAGAAGCTTTCCTTCTTTAGCCAGTATATATATTCTAAATTTACACCCTTAGAATGTCTGAGAGCTGAGCTATTCTTCCAACTTTATGGATGGAAAAACTGCACATTTAAAAAGTAAATAACTTGGGGCACCTGGGTGGCACAGCGGTTAAGCGTCTGCCTTCGGCTCAGGGCGTGATCCCGGCGTTATGGGATCGAGCCCCACATCAGGCTCTTCCACTGGGAGCCTGCTTCTTCCTCTCCCACTCCCCCTGCTTGTGTTCCCTCTCTCGCTGGCTGTCTCTATCTCTGTTGAATAAATAAATAAAATCTTTAAAAAAAAAAAGTAAATAACTTATGCAAAGGTACGCAGACAGTAAGCTGCAGTACCGGGATTTAAAATCTGAACTATGATTATATAGTTAAAGATCAGTGACTTTCCACTTCACTATTTCAGCACCCACTACAGTATCTTACTCATTCTTTTTCAGATTAAAAAATGGAGTAAGCAAATCCACTGAGCTAGAATGATGGGTGTACTCTCTTTCAATGTGACCATCTACTGGAACATTTAAAACTGTGTTCAGGTATATAAACGTATAGTAGCAGTGTCATAATTTCTTTAATAAACGCTTTTACTCTTGATTTCCATAGATAGTTCTTTGAGGCTAGTAGCTTTCATTATGATTTTAATGTCAAGATTATATTTTGAAAGGCAGCATAAGTATACTCATTCAGAACATGGGATTCAAAATCAGACTTATTTCCTGAGTTCAAATTCCAGAGCAGCTACATAAAAGTAGTGCAAATTTCAACAACTTTATCTGTGCCTCAGTTTTCTCATCTGTAAAATAGGAATAAAAATTGTATCCTCCAATACGATTGGTAGAAATTAAATAGCTTAATATATGTTAATCCTTTCATTTACAGAAAATACTATTTTTTTTGAAAGAGAGAA
Source organism: Ursus arctos (assembly GCF_023065955.2). NCBI lineage: Eukaryota > Metazoa > Chordata > Mammalia > Carnivora > Ursidae > Ursus > Ursus arctos. The sequence continues at coordinate 5,099,832 of NW_026622852.1, forward strand.
GAGAGAGTGTGCATGGGGTTTGGGGGAAAGTGGGGCAGAGGGAGGGAGAGAATCTTAAGCAGGATCCACTCCCAGCATGGAGCCTTATGCATGGCTTGATCTCATAAGTCTGAGATCATGACTTGATCCTAACTGACTGAGCCACCCAGGCAACCCAGTGGGTATTATTTCAATATTTGCTATTACTATTTTTAAATTTTATAAAATTTGCAGTTAAATGGTGAAATTTTTTGAGGTTTCTGGCCATGCTCTCTAGAAATAAATAATACTTTGGAGGATTTATTTCACATAATTTGTAATGCCCACTTGACAAGTCTGCCCTAAGCAAATTAGGTAGTAACCGCGAAGGACAGATTACAATGGGCTCACAGTCCTTAGAGTTCTGTGGTTATCTTACTATGCTGAGTCTTCTCTTTTTAGTAATAAAAGATCGTGGAGTTGGGATAATTTGTCATGCAATGTCTTAAAAGATGCCAAGTTTACCAATTTCTGACTGTTATAAGAAGGGTGGGTAGAATTACGATTAAAAAGAGATTTCGAAGACTCTTCCCTAGAAGTAATTCATAAGACTCAACAGGGTATTGTGGGTAGATTAGTATAGTACGTACTGCGTGCTCCATGATCTACTGATGCTCACTAGCATATTGAAGGGCCTGAGAATTAAATCTGGGATGTAAACATGTGCAACTTTTTCTTAAAGCCAGCTTTTCCCAAATGTATGTGTGTTGTGTGTGGGTTTATGTGTGTGCAAACTTTAACCAGCAATATTTATTAACTACTCTTCAGAAGGACACATTTTGGGAAATGTTCCTCAGTTTAGATTTAATTCTACCATCGGACAGATGGATTTTCCTGAGGAATGAAGTAGAAAATGGTAAACAACAACAAACTGAGAATTTGCTTAGTGCACAACATTTCACTAAGCACCTTTCATGTAATCATCTCACTATATATTCATAACAACCCAAAGTTTAGGTACGAGCATTATTCTCAATTCATAGATGAGCAAATTGAGAATAGAATATTTAAATATCCATCTTAAGGTCAGATGGCTGAACTTAAGAAGTAGAACTTGAACTTATGCAGTCTAGCTGTAAAGCCTACACTCTTGGACTCTGAGCTCTATTATTTCCCCAGGTAGGGAAGACAAGTGGTAGAAGAAGAAGTGGTCTGATGGACTGGGCATTCAGGAATACATTCAAGAGAAGAAGGATGATCTCAGAACTGGCTATCTGCAAAGAAGTCAGGAAGCATCAGGCATGGGATCATAATGAAAATGTCATAGATTTTTGAAACTCTGAGACTCCCTTTGTTATTATTTGTCGTTTTAATACTAGTGAGAAACATATTTTTAAAAAAATTAAAAAGATGTACAGGCTTGAGTAGTAGCACATAGGGAAGGGAAAAAAGGGAATGGATACATAGTGAGTGCCTAAGTGCATCCTAAGTGCCGTGCATCTGTTCGTCACTGGCATGAATTATTCCTTGTTTTCCCCATAAACGTACAAACGTACAAAATAGGGATAATTTTGCTTATTTTATAGAAGAGGAAATTGAGGCTGAAAATTATTAGACCACTTGCCGTTGAATAAAATAATAAGGAAGAGACAGAGGTGGCTTTGAAATTCAGAGACACTGATTGAAAAATTTCCCCTGTAACAGTCTGAGAGTGTGTAGGAGACCATGTTTGACTCATGAGTGAGAGGAACCCCAAGAAGTGGACTAAGTGTTAGCAGACTACAAAGGAAGTAAAAGTGGATTTCCTACGTGATCGCCTGAAAGCAAAGAACAGGGATGTGTAAAACACTTACGTGAAGAAGAAAAAAAGACTCCCTTTTGGCAGATAAAATGCAGAAAGGCACCCAAATCTGTAGAAATAAATTGCAGCATGATAGTCTTTTCCTACAGCTGGGGCAGCATCAGGCCAGGTTACACTACCTGGAATGTAGAGCATAGCTGGTATCTCAGCTGTCCTCCTTTCCTAGATGCCTTTGAACAGGGCACAATCTGAGCAACCATAAGAAGTATCCCTGGACATGGGGAACCACACTTAATATTGACATGTGAACCCGACACTTAACCATAGGAAAACCAGTTTCCACGATCTACCTCTTCTTGCCCTTATTTCATATCATACAGCTAGCTTTACATTTACTGTAGATGCTTTTCACAGCTCCTACTGCTTTCTCCTATATGGCATATTTTAAGGTTGAGAGCAACCACAGGAAAATAAAAGCTGATCTTATATTGGAAAACTTATTGTGCAATGGAAAAATGACCTCAAGTGCGCTCAGTAAAAGTTATATAAAATCATAAATCCTAGCCACAGCTGCAGTGTATTAGAGACTACACATTACATCCGTAAATAATTGCAAATCCATTCTGGGTATGATTTTAGATGCTATAAGAGACAGCTTTGGAAGCACATATTTAAAGAAGCGCTGCCAATGCCCTACCTGCGAGGAAGGAGGTCACATATCACTTACCTGGTCATACCTACTACATTTTATAGATGTGCTAGAAAGAAGCACCTTTGTAATTTACATCTCAGTATTATTTTATATTTAATATATATTATATTTAACACATAATTTATTGAATTTTTATCCATTCTATTTAATAAATACAAGTGCATGTAACAATATATTTTAGTTATTTTAAATTCATTGTTTCCTGTTGTTTAATTGCATGACAAGTTTCCTTTTTATGTCTTGTAAAATCTTCACTCAGACTTTCTCATTGTCTCATTTTTACAATACTCATTATTTTCTGAAACTCACACTGGATCAAGTTATTTCATCTAAAATTTGCCATAGATCCTTCAATATATTCTGTTGCCTGGGGTATTAAATTTGATGAAACATTCCTCGTGAGTAGAAAACAAAAACAATTGTAAACAAAGATCAGAAATAGAAAGCTTCAGATTATTGCTAGAAGGGTGTCAATATTAAAAGAATACTAAGTTTAGTATTAATAAAGGAACCCTAAAACTAATCTCAATATTATTATAATGCTTATTAAATCAGATACACAAAACAGGTCATAATAGCTACCCTTCTTTGATGGTTTATTATCACAATTATTTATACTAAAAAAAGTTAATAATATATGAATAAAATCCATAACCTATGTACATTTTTTAAAGTAAGCTCCATGGCCAGTTTGGAGCCCAATGCAGGGCTTGAACTCAAAACCCCAGGATCAAGATAAGAATTGAGATTAAGAGTCTGATGCTTAACCGACTGAGTCACTCAGGTGCCCCAACTGATGTATAATCTTATCCTCAAGACTTTAGCTGTCCGCATAGATATTTTCTGTAACGTATATAAGTGGTATTTGTCGTAGTAGTATCCATCAATAGCTAACACTTTGCTTTGAAAAGTGTCCTGTTTATTCCATAAGCATTTCAAAATGAGTATAAAGGAAAAATTTCTATTTTGTAAAAAAAAAACCAAACAAGTTTTCAAAACTATACTTGTGAGGTAGCAGAGAGAAAATACAATAGTTATATTCTAGTCAAATTCTTGTAAAAGAGAAACAACTCACAAAGTTAATCATCATTTTTTCCTGATAATTTACTCCAAACATTTCATATCTTTTTAAATAATAATTACACATTCATTTCCTCATGCATTCCTTCAACAGTCTTTCTTCTTTTTCTTTTTCTTTTTTTTTTTTCTTTCATAGGCTCCACAACCAGCATGGAGCCCAATGTGGGGCTTGAACTCACAATGCTGAGATCAAGACCTGAGCCGAAATCAAGAGCTGGATACTTAACCAACTGAGCCACCTAGAGGTCCCCTTCAACAGTCTTTTTTAAACACCCATTCTGTATCAGATGTTAAGAATAAGAAAAGGACCTGACTTTCTGAACCCAATTAGACAAAAAAAATTAGAATTCAATAATGTAACTAACATGATAAAGGGATTACAAAGTGTTGGGGAATATACAGAACTATTGTAGCTGAGGGAGAAGAGAAAGGCTGAACAAAAAGCACACATCTTAGACTGGTTTTCAGAGAATTTTCACTTACCTAGCACTAATGTCTGCACATGCTTTTAGTTACTTTTTATAGCTTGTTCTTTTTATTTTAAGTAAGGCTAGAATTACTTCTTCATAAATATCCATACATTTCCTGATTGTTAGTTTTCTTCCCTAAAACCAGGACATGGGATACACATTGTTAAGATTATTGCCATTGGATTATAATGCTTACTTTATGCCAAACTGTAATATGTATAAATACATTAACAGCATTGTAGCAAGATGAGCTTAAAGGTAAATAAGTGAACAAAAACACCATTGTACCATAGTTTAATTAGCAAGGAATAGTAGCAAAAGTTTACCCCAAATATCTGGATCGAAATGGAAACAACCCAAATGCCTCGTTAGACAGAGAGAATTATTGTTACATGCTTGTGTTTTTGTCTTATGCATCATTCTGAGACACTCAAGGGGAAGGTTTAAGGGTCCATTGTCCCTCCGTTTCTTCCCCCACACTGAACCTAATGAAACTTTTCTTCCTCCTCCTTCTAAATGGAACTCTAGAGTCTAAAGGAAACTAATTTTTACTTGAAGCAGAATCAGGATTGGTCCATTCCTCTTCTACATGGCAATTTATCACATTTTTTTGCTTGTGTTCTTAAGAATTTAGATAAATTAAAAGTGGAATTATAGAAACTAATATAACACTGTATATTAACTAACTGGAATCAAAATAAAAACTTTAAAAAAAGTGGAATTATAGAATTTAATGGCTAGATACTTTAAAAATATCTACTTCAGCTCTCTCTACACACACACACACACACACACACACACACACACAATGGAGATCTATAATAATAAATACCATGAATTGTATCTGGTATGTGACCATTATAAACTCCAGGCAATGCCATTGAAGCAACTCATTACAGCCAAAAGTATTAAAATAACTACAAAATTATTAAAATAAAATTATTTAACAACTAATTATTAAAATAACTACAGTTTGCCATAGTAGTTGTATATATGTCATTTTATAAATGCAATTTTAGCTAATATTTTCTTGTTTCAGGTATGTCATTTATCTATTTTTTTAAGTAAACATTTAGGTATACAACGAGATTTTTTAAGGTGTATAATGTGATAATTTAATATCCATATACATGATGAAATGCTCACCATAATCAAGTTAATTGACACATCCATCACCTTGCATAGTTACTATTTTTTGTATGTGGTGAGAACACTTAAGATCTACTGCCTTTTACATGTGCCATTTAAAAGTTATTTTATAACAAAATTTTTGATCTTTAACTTCCAGTCTATTTATCCAAAACTCATCATTTTGATCTCAAAGTCAATACAAGAAAATGTTGAAAATTTTTGTTCAAAATATTTTTAAATACAACATGTAGGTGGAATCATTCAAAGTCTTTTTTTTTATTATTCGAAGTCTTTAAGAAACAAAAGAATTATACTCTGCACAGACTATGATTTGTCCCTGCTTGTCTCATTTCTTGCAACATGTTCCAGCCATAATTATTTCTTGGCTCCTGCATCATGCATTCCAACTATTTAATGTCTTTGCGTACTCTGGGCCTCTGAACACATTTTCTTCCCCTTATATATCTGGAAAACTCCCCTTAATCATGTTTCAAATATCAGTTCAATTGGTGCCTGCTTTGAAATATCTTTCCTGAGCCCAAGCCTCCCTTCTGTATTCCCAAGTGCCTGGAGTATCAGTCTAAAATAGCACTACATAATTTACTTCATTATGGAGGTTTCTTCTAGTCTCCATTGGACTGAGGAGTCCTTGAGGACAGTTTGTTTTGTTAGTTTTTTGTTTGTTTTGTTTTAATTTTTTTTCCTAATGCTTAGCAAAGTACTCTATCCATTAGGCACTCAGATAGCCTTGATAGAGTAATATTAGTTATGGCCCATATTTTGAAAACCACATTACATTTAATCATAAAGTGAACATTAATACCCATTATCAAAGCATGCTGTTAACTACCCAGTCCATTTTACTCTACAGTTCTGATGATGGTTGTAACACATTTTCAAATTAAATTAGCTAGATGGCTAGACAAAAGCCAAATGGAGGGAAGAATGTCAGTCCTTCAGCAGAAGTATATATGGGAAGAAGTACATGAGATCAGAAGGCAAGAAAACAAGAGTCTTGTCTCTCCCCTTTTACCCACCCTTTATATGACTTTCTGTTTCTTCATCTTTAGATGAAAGAGTTAACCTACATGGGTCCTTGGTGTTTGCAGCTCTGTGGTCTTGACAATGAATAATTTGCTCATCCTTTACTCTCTCTGCCAACCTGTGTTCCACCAGTTTGCTAATTTCTAATCCTTAAGGCTGTCAATATAAAAAAATACATGAACATGTTAATTAGTAACATGTTAGATGCATAGTTATTATCTCACAGGAGAAGCTCCTAAATTACTTGCCAATATTTTTGTAACAAAAACTGTACAACAGAAAACAAATTGTGGTTACATGGGGCCCTAATCGGATGGATGCACCACTATTTTAGGATGTCACCATGAAAACACAAGTCTTTAGGACTCCTGGCGGAAGGAGAAAGGAACAAAGAAACTTTTACATTCCACTTTAAATGCCATTACCTAGAAGTGGTACACATCACCTCCACTCACATTTTATTGGCCCAAACAAATCTCATAGCCACAAATAACTACAACTAACTACAAGGGGGTGAGTGCTCAGAAAAAGAAGGGAATCTTAGTTTACCACATAGTCTTAAAAAAAAAGAGTACATTTTTTGGTAACCTGCTCACTCTTCTCCTAACTTTATTTGTGCACAATATTCCATGGCATTCAATAAAATTCTACATTGTTTCCAATATATTTTTGAGTTTGAACTTATGAATAGACCACGAATGTTCTAATAAGAGTTCTCCTCTACCACAACTTCATGCAGAAAATCAGGTTGGTTCCTATTTTTCAATAACATAACACAATGTTCTAAGTCCCCCTTAAGTGAAATTTTGATGTCAAGTATAATCCACATCCATTTTAATTTTTTTAAAGATTTTTTTTTTAAGTAATCTCTATACCTAACATGGGGCTTGAACTCATAATCCTGAGATCAGGAGTCACATGCTCTACCTACAGTCAACCAAGAGCCTCAAAGATAAGCCAAATTTGAATTTTTTTCATTAAGACTGTTTAGTTTGCCTCCAGAAAGTTACCAATTTAATAATTTATTGACCACACTGATGTTTGTAGTCCACCTACTATATGAGAAGCCAATCTATTAGGACAAAAGTTGTGGATTCCGGGCAGAACATGGTAATCTCACTGATTAGTGCATGGAGTGAGAACTATAGTAACACAAAGAAAAGAAAAATTTACTGAGCTGTGAATGTGATTCAGAATGTATAAAAACAAACAAACAACAAACAAACAAACAAACAAAAAACAATGACTTTTATCTGAGCCTAACATAATAGGTGGAGTTTCAATAGGTATTTGGAGTATGAAGGACAATTCAAATGATAACATGATCAAAGGGACAGTGGTAAGAAAGTTTTAGAAAAGTGTACTTAGAAAAGTATTTGGCCATTTGGAGTAAAATGAAAGATTTTTTTTTTCTTTCTTTCTTTTTTGTTTTATGACATTTTTTTAAGATTTTTATTTTTGGTTAATCTCTACACCCAATGTGGGGCTTGAACTTAAAACCCCAAGATCAGGTGTCACATGCTTTACCAACTGAGCCAACCAGGAGCCCCTATTTTGTTTTGTGTTATACATAGTGAAATATAAACGGGAAGAAGAGCATTAGGCCAGAATACAGAGGAATTTGAATGCCAGCTATTAGATATCAAATGTCTGTATATTCAACTGAAACTTTAGGCAATGACACACAGAAAGGGAAAAGAGAATAGAAACTACAGCAAAGGTTTACAATTGATGTCATGAGGGACAGAATTTTAGTAGTGAGGTTGACAGAAAAGGATAAATAGCAGGAGCCATCGTAAGGGATAAGCTCTTAACTGACTGAATGTGGGGGTGAGAAAGAAATAAAAAATGATACTAAGGGGTGGAGCTTGAAAATATTCTGAAATTAACTAAAATATATATTAGGGAAATATGACTTTTAGTGAAGAATGTATAAGTTTGCCTTTTTCATTAGACAATGGAACTAAAACAAACTTGGCACATGGGAATGGAAAAGGGAATACTGGTACATATTCTGGATGTGAGACCTAATTTGTACAAATGGATGACACTCCCTAAGAAAAAAGAAAGAAAAATATAGTACTATAACAAAAGAAGTCTGATAAAGGCCCGCAATTGAGGGATGTGAAAAAGAGAAGACAACAAAAGTGAGAAACTGTCAAACTGGAGTGTGAACTATATTAGTCATAAAGATTCTTCTGCATGAGTAGGCAACTGTTTTGTTTTGGTTTTTATTTTTATATGGGCCATTTGTTGTCATCATGTGTGTGCTAGAAGGAGCACAGCTTGCCATTACCAGGACCAAGATGTTTAGATTAACTCTGCCATTAAATTTAGACAAGTTTATGCTCCTTTCTTAACCAATGTCCTCATCTGTCCAACAAGAATAATAACACCAACTTTGTTGTGAGGATACATGCAACAATATGCATAATAGTACCTGTCATCATTCTTGGTAAAATAAATCTTCAATAAACATAAGTTGAATGCAGATTCATATTTTTTAACCTATTGAACCACACAGTATCTGGTAAATTACATATATGTAGTATGTGATCAATAAACATTTGTTGCATTCAGGGCTGGGAAAAGATAGACTTTGGAACTGGAAGGTAAACTGCAATATGATTAAACTCGTTCTCCATTCTGGATTATCCCTACAGACATTTCCTCAATTGGCTAAATGTATTTTCAACTTCCTTAGTTCAACCTACTCACAAATGTTACTTTTTATATCTGGCACTATTAATAATTTCTTTAGTATGGTAGTGACTGATCTGATCATTCAGTGATGGATGGTTCTCCCAACCCTTTGGCAAATGATAGGATAATACTTTTTGGCTCTCTTGTGGTTGAGAAAGTGTGTATGACTAGTCCAAGACAGTAAATTGTAAGAAAAAGTGACATCTGTGGATGTTCAGTCAGTCTAGCTCTTAGGGTGAAACTAACCTGACATGGACATGTCCCTTGAGCAAGAAATAAACCTTGTTGTGCAAACCAGTAAGAGTTTGGGGTTTTTGAAAATGCAACATAACTTAGTCAATCCTGACTAGTATATTTCTTCCAGATTTGCTAATTTAAAAATCTCAGCACCTCTAGTGCTACTACGATTAGCATAAAATTAGCATTTTCATGATTTAAAGATGAGCAAGGCACTACAATAGACTGATGTATCAGAAGTAACTACTATAAAAATAAACAAAGGGAGAACATAAATATGTTGTCATATTCTTTTTTTTTTTTTAAGTAGGCTCCACCTTGGGTGTGGAGCCCAACATGGGTCTCAAACACACAACCCTGAGATCAAGACCTGAGCCAAGATCAATAGTCAGATGTTCAACCGACTGAGCCATGCAAGCACCCCTGTTGTCACATTCTTTAAGGAATCAACAGAGCTGTTCCCTTAAGAAATTAGAGGAGGCTACAAGGAGATTTTCTATAAGCAACTTCTTTCTGTTATTGCATTCTTGCTTCTGGAAAGTTATGTTACTAAGATGAAGCTGTTGTAGTCTCATTGGGATGGAGAAAGATGGCTGGTAAGAAGATTGATGCTCTGATTGTATAATTAAGGGTACAGTTGATGTTAAGCTGGCTAGTTAATGGATATTTTGGGGGACAAAATGAAGCTTCCTAGTGAAATTTGTCAAGTTTTTTGATGTAACACGTAAAATAAAGTCACATGTGTTACTGTAAGTAACAAATCCTGTAGCATTCAATAAATATCCTCTCAGGTGAATTCCTTCTGAAGCCTTCTTGATCAAGTCTGAGAAACATAAACCAGGGCAAAACAAATAATCCCCTTTTACTTAAGCAACTTTAGTTTTGTTTTTCTACTGAGGTACTGACTACCCAACTATTATTATGAGGGTCATCTTTGACCCACATCATATTTAAGTGGATGTGTTTGCTATTATTATTGGTACCTGATGAAGGGCTCAGTGACAGGGTGCCTAATAGTATTTCCATGGCAAATGCTACTAGTGGTTGATAATACCAGGCCTCTAGGGGCCAATTTTCTAAAACTCATGGAGAAAAATAGGAGCTAGAAAATGAACTACCTGGTTATATATTTTTTTCATTGTTTCAAGGAGACTATTTTCAAGAATGATTGTGACAGGAATAAAAAGACAAGGACAAGCAGCCCCAAACTGTCAAAATTCCAGTATTCTTGCAGCTTCTTTCCTGATATATGCCAATGACTTATGTCAAAGAGAGGGGGGTAAAGAAAGGAAGAAAAGTTCTTTTCTCAAAGATGATGTCGACATATCTGATGCACTGGCTAAGGAATAGTGTAGGTGTTATTATTTACTCTTTGTCTTTAAAGACAAATTAAATTTCCCCATAAAAGTGTAAGAACACCCTCTCACAAACCTTCTACGAAGTACTTAGGACCCCAATGTTGAAAAGAGCATAAACAACTCTCTTTCACTTATAGCATTAAGTCCAATAATTAAATACCTCCTCTATTCTCGGCTCTGTGCTCTAGCTGCACTGAATTTGGAATTTTACTTCTCACAACCACCTTGTGAAGTTAATATTATTCCATTCTGTAGGATGAGAAAGGTATCTCAGAGAAGTTCAGTCTTTTGTTCAACATTGAAAGACAGTGAAGTCGCATCACAGTCCTCTCTATCATAATGCAGCTGCTACCCCTCTACTCACTAAACAAAACTAACAAATGGTAGAGTAAATCCAAGAGAAAGAAAAGAATCTTAAAAGCAAGTCAGGGGAGAAAGTAAGAAAAAAAAAGCACATGAGAAAGATTGCTTGTTTGAGATTTTCTTTTTTAAAGGGGGTAGGGAAGATAAGCAATTTTGTTTAATTTCCCACGTCAATCAAGGTCAATTAGAGACTATATCTTGCCCAAAGGAAGTCTACGAATGTGTTATTGGCCAGTACAATCAGGAAAATATTGGTAATAATTGAGGTGGGAACATAACTTACTATGGAAATAATCCCTGGCTAATTTCAAGAAAAAAGTGGTTCGAAAGTACCAACTACCTCCTCTTTTCAAATATTAAGTAGATTTTTATTATGAAACATAATTATTTAATGTCCCATATAGCTCACTTTTAAGCCAGCCAAAGCTTAACCAGAATCTTAGTGAAATCTTTTAAACAGATGCTCATGAATGAGACTGCTATTGATTTTGTTTTTGACATGTGAGGATTTTCGATTCGGGCATGAGGTGTCATTTGGCCTCAACATATGGGAAAGTTCTGGATTCTAGTGCTATTTAATTCCCATATGGCCCTACACACACTCTTTTAGTTCCTGTATCTCCTTTACCTTATATGCAAAATGGAGAAAACCAATGTTTTGAGGTTTTTGTGAGGGTGAAATGAGATAATAAATGCCATGGCATTTTGTGAACAATTCTGTGCAAATGATAATGGTGATTATAATCTGTGAACTTCCATTTCAGTTTCTTATACCAGTAGGAGGTTCAACTTTATTACTGTAGCTATTATTATACACTTCAGTGATTCTTCTGAGTTTTTGTCCTCCTCAATTATTTCTTCCTCATGTGTAATTTGCCAATTGAATGAGTAGCAGTTTGTTGGTTTCTACTTTTCATTCTAAATTTGTTGTAATAGAAAGATCAATTCATTCTGCTAATGGATTGATTCTAGGTTTTAGAATCAAAAAGACCCATAGTTAAATCTCTACCTCTGCTACTTCCCAGCTCTGTGATTGTGGACAAGTTATTTAGGCTCTCTGAGCTCATTTCTTCATTCATAAAATGGAAGGATGAGAGTTCAGAAAGATCATGTATGTACAGGCAATGGCATACGCTGGCTAGATGAAATATATTTTCCTTTATCTCTACTGGTTTTGTATTTCGGCTCTAAATCCAGCAGATATGCTGTCTCCTATGTAACTTTGATATACAGGCCTGATTCACTGTAGAGGTTTAAGGCAATTGTGAGTAAATAACAAGACAGATGGGGTCATGAATACACAGGTCCCCCTGAAGGGGAAGATATCCTAGATTTCCCCTTTTGTCACAGTGCTATTGGTGTTTATGAAATCGACCAGCCACTTCCTTTTTCAGAATGACCAGCTGTGAGGGCTTAGCTTGCTTCATGCGGCCAGAAGCAGAATAGCCAGGAAAACAAATCACAGCTGAGCTCCCCGGTTGATCTGGAGCATGTACTTGGCACAGCAGCCTAATTTCTTATTATTTTATGCATGGAGTTAATATGAGCCTCATTAGTGACAGATATTGTGTGATTACCTTGCCAAAAACAATGGGCATATTATTTTTATAGATTTATTCAATGATAAGTCTGTTCAACCGAGAATTATCTATCACTTTTATGTTAAACCCTATACTTGACACTGGAAACTTAAAAAAAAAAAAGAGAGAGCGAGAGTAAATCAAGGTCACTGCTTTCCAGGAATATGAAATTTAGAAAGAAAGAAGAATACATAACAATTGACTGTTTTACAACCATGATAAATCCTAGATGCATAACAGGGTATGATTAACCCTACCCACGTTGTGGAGGAGGCAGACTTCTCAGATAAAGTTAATTTTCTTGGATCCAATTTCTAAAAGTCACAGTAAGGGAACAGGAAAGCTAAAATTAAGCAAAATGCAAACAGGCTGGGTTTCAATATTCTCATGAGTTGGAAGATAATTCAGTTACTAGGAAGAACCAGAAAAATGATTCTCAAATATTGCCCCCCCCCCCTTGTTTCTTCCTGGATTCCCAAGGATGGCCAATGTGCATGCCTTCGCTTAAAAAAAAAAAAATAGTAATTCCCCACCATTGTGTGACCAGGATAGAGCAGTTCTCTGATATCTTAGAGCTAGTCTCCTTCTAAGCCACATGGCTTATTTTATTTTATTTTTATTTTTATTTTTTTAAAGATTTTATTTATTTATTTAACAGAGACAGAGACAGCCAGTGAGAGAGGGAACACAAGCAGGGGAGTGGGAGAGGAAGAAGCAGGCTCATAGCAGAGGAGCCTGATGTGGGGCTCGAACCCAGAACGCTGGGATCACGCCCTGAGCCGAAGGCAGACGCTTAACCGCTGTGCCACCCAGGCGCCCCCACATGGCTTATTTTAAAAGCTGGAAAGAAGGTGTAAGGGTTGTTTGCCAAAAGTGGCAATTCATCCTGCCCAAACACTGGGAGGGCCGACTCTGCCCTTGCCAACAGTCATTTGGAGTTGTAGAGAGACTCTTTCTGTGATACTCTCAAAGATCCTTTAGTCTCAACTCCCACTCTCTTCAAACTAAACCTGCAGAAATTAAAATCTTCTACAATGCCTCAATATTAGAAATCGAATTCCCTAAATTATGTTTGCCCATGAGTGTCAGTAAGATAGCTGTACACCAATACTCCTTCCTAAGACTTCGGAGGTCTAATTGAGATGAGTGCTAGTGGTATAGGAAGCAGAATTGAATCAGGAAATGGAAATGGTCATAACACATAAAAAGTCCTTACTTAAACTGAACCCTAGGAAAAATATTTTTGCAGATGAATTGATACATCTACTCTTGGCAAAAAAAAAAAAAAAAAAAAAATCACAGGTTGAATTTCTAATGGCCTCCTTTGTGCCCCCAGCTGCCTGAATGATTGGAGATAGACACACTTGGAAGCTCAGCTTTTGGGAGGCTGTAACACAGTGGTTAAGAGTGCCGACTTGGACTTGGGCTCCCTACTTTCCAATGCCAGCTCCAGCCTTTATTGTGCCCTTGGACTATTTATTTAATATCCCTGGTCCTGAATTTCTTCATCTGTAGAATGAGGGCTACAATAATAATGACTATTACTTCAAAGACTGGATTGATTAATGCATGTAAAACTCACACAGCCTGATCTGTTGTAAGCATTCAAAATTGTGAGCTATTATATTAACTTCTTTAGCGCCATTCTCCTTTTTCCTTAAGTGTTTTATCTTGAACTGTACTGCATTCTCTGCATTTCCTCAACTCCTTTCTGAAATATGGAGACTATATAACTTTAACGGAAAAAGTTCTAGCTACAGACACCATGAGACCGGGATTTGAAATCAGGATCCCTTACTCTGTGTGGCCTTAGCAAACATACATAATCTATCAGTTAAACTATCTCTAAAATATCTCTGCAGGGCTTTGATGCAAATAAAATCATTTATATCAAGTGTTTCTCAATATTTGACTGTTCTTTCCACTGCCTCTTTGCATACTTCAGTTTTTTTAAGGTTTCTTTTAGTCACAAGGTGGAGATGGTAACACCCACCTGGCTTGAAATAGAGCTGGAATAGCTGCAGTTGAAATTGGGGTGCTGACTAGCAGGTGGTCCTAAGGAGTCATGTCCAAATTTTAACCACAGACTTTTGCCTACATAGGAGGGGAGGAGGAAGAGAGGAAAATGAATTCAGAGTATAGGAATCTAAATTCCAAAATCTAATTTTACTCTTAAGAAAGAGAGCTGGCAAAGAGACACTGCAGTGTTTAGAGAAATACAAACAAAAAGTCAAAGCCCCAATTATAAAGGGGTTTTGTAGGGAAGCTACATATTAGTAATATCAAGTAAGCAGGAACTATTTTTAGGGCTTTTCATAAAAATTAATTTATTCTTCACAACAACTCTATGAAGTATATAGGATTATTGTCCTCATTTTACAAATGAGGAAACTGGGGGGCAGAGAATTTAAATAGCTTTGGCACACACTTGTATCCATGAGCTCATCATCCCTACACCATGCTGCCTCTGCACAGATTCAGATAATTTGCTCCAACTGTCTGTTGATCAATGACTCAAATACCAATCCTAAACTCCAACAACCAACAGGCATACACACAAGAGTTTGTATAAAGATAAGAGAAAGGATGTTTTACGATCTTATCCGATGACAATGTTCACCTGAGTTACTTTCTGAACATACATATTCGGGACACCTCCTCAGACACAGAGAAACAATCTTGGGAAAAGTCTAGGGACAGCTGTGGTTGACAATGCTCCTTGATAATTACTAGTATAAAAGAGTTTGGGAAATACCAAATGGGGTGAATAATGAAAAACTCTGAAGGCGGGACCTCTCACACGCTAATATGCAGACAAATCACCTGGCGATCACATGTGCTAAACTTCACTGTGGGCCTATGTTCCTGCATTTCTAACAAGCTTCCAGCTATGCCAGTGCTGCTGGTGCACAGACCCCATTTTGTGAAGCAAGGCTCTAGGCAATGACTCAGCATTCTGGGATCTGGGGCTCATTTACTGTTAGTTATAACCTTGGCCTTTTAATAAACAAAATAACCACTTTGGTTGTTGGTACCAAATGCAAATTCCAGTGTCTCCTCTTTTAGATTCTGCTTTGACAGGGTGCAGGCACTTATCAAAAATATACTTTTTTTTTTTTTTAACAAGAAACTCCTGTGATTTGATTCTGATGCAGGTAGTCCTAAATCCCACTCTCCGCTGATAAACACTGAAAATGCTGTGGAAATCAAAGCACTTTAAAGGTGGAAAGAACAGCAGTGTGCCATTATAGAAGTCATTCAATCCCTTGGTTTTATCACCCATAACCTGGAGAGAATAATATGTGCCTTTATAGAGTTGTTAGGATAAAATGAGATAAGACAAGAAAGCAAAGAACAGCTGAGCCACCCTATTCAAGGGGTCAACGGAAATAGGATACGGATCCAGCAAAGAACCACTTTCGGCCAAAGCAGCAGAAAAGCTTTCCTATATTTTCTTGATTCTTAGGCTATAAAGGCAATTCACAAAATCACTACATTCACTCCATCTACTTACTAGCTAGGCAGGGCTGATCCCTATCTGTTATTATAAAATGACAGTCTATCTCTCTGTATATATGCTTCTCATGCCCACAAGTAAATATTTATTATCTATCTACCCATAGAGGTAAATATATTTGTGTGTGTGCACATATGCATGTATATGCTTGACTATGTAAAATATATATGCAGATATGAAATATGAGATTCTAAAGACACATGTAATATAGCTAACCTTTAAAACAATGCTAGTGTAGCTCCTACAATATGACATTTTAACAACACCTTTTTAATAATGCATGTTCTTAAATGTTAAGCTGATTCATATGTTATATTCCCAACTTTTAAATCTCAAGTTCTACTTAGAATAGCAATAGAAATATGGAATGATACAAAATTTTATTACAGAATTTTCTAAGGAATTATACTGGTCTGCTATTATTACTGTGTCTTAACCTTGCTTGAAAGTTTATTACTTTTTTTAAAGAGAGAGGGTCTTCAGCTTCTTTCTCAGAACATGCCTTATTGGATTACCAAAAAAAAAAAAAAAAAAAAGGAAAGAAAGAAAGCCCTTCAAAGTACTGTCTTTCATAGCCTGTGGCAAGGACAAAGCTTAGGTTGACACCTATTTCAGAAGCAGCAAAAATATGTCGATGAAAAAGAAAAGCTACACACTATACTCTACTTGGTGTATCCAGATGTTTTAAAATGGGGATTAGGCACAAACAAACAATGGAAGTATGAAAATCACAATCAATTGAATATACTTTCCATATGTTTAATGTCATACATTTAACACAGAGTCGATTTGTGAACTTGCTTGGATGTAATGTATGTTTACTGAATTGTGATAATGTGAAGTAAAAGAGATAGTGCATTTTAGCATATTCTGAAAGAATGAAACATTTAATGAGGTCTATAAAATTATACTGCTGATAGATAATCAAGTGACTAAAACGACTTTTGGATTATTAGTTACATGATGAAATTTCCAAAATAGATCCCTTTTTTTTCTTCGTGATTTGGCCAAGACATTGAAAATTAACACACAACTTTCTTTGTTTTAAGGTCCAGAATTACATTCATTTTCAACTTTGATGTGCTTTGAGACCTACATGAGAGTAAGGCATTTAAAGTTAAATGATATTTGTTAAAATTTTATGAGCTTTTTCTTTTCCACCTAAGGAGAGAGATTTGGTGTAAATTTGTGTAGGTGTATTTCCTTTTGAAAACTAAACTATTTTAGGCTTGGATTATAACTCAAATAATGTAACACAAGTAGGGTATTGGTGATATTTAAGTTGAGTTATTTTTTTCTATCTAGGTTCCTTTTAAATATAGTAGAACAAATGTATATCATAAATTGGGAAATGGAGTGTGTGTGTGTATCTCTCAAACAAAGATCTATATCTATATCATCTATCTCCCAAAGAAATATGCTTCCGGGGAAAAACAGTCATCTTTAAGGGAGTAAACTCTCACTTTCTCCATATTTATACCTGTAACTGTATCAGACTTAACATGATAAACTAAATATAAACTAAAATGTAATTTCTTTTCTTCTTTCCTACATTTAAACATTAAGACCACAGGAGGCTCCCAGTTACATATTGAAATAGCCACATCATCATAAAAATCTATTTCTAAGGGCCAAAATGCCAGTCTAAGTTAAATCATATGATACATAGATTATTAGTGTTTCTGCTTCTACTCTTGATTTCATTACAACATACATACAAACCAATGGTTATTAATATGGATAGAATTCAGGGAGTCATTTCATTGATTATGAATATAGACAACAAGCCATGGTAGTCTTAACAGTATTCCCATTTTGGTCACCGAAACAATTTACAGGTGTTTTCATATCACATTTATTTTGCCACAGATAATTTGAAATATTTACATCCATCACTATTTCAAAATTACAGTATTTAGTATACGCACTGCTAGATTTTTAATGAATCACACATTTTACTCTATCACAAATTTGTGATATGGTTTACTTTGTATTATCTACATATTTGACAGTATTAACATCAAAACATTCTTCTAATCGTCCATATTAGAAATGGACCTCAAATAAAAATGATTCCAATTGGGAACATCCAAAATGAATTTATGGCACAAAAATAATAAAGAACATTTGTTTTGAACGTGAGTCAGGTCATGTCTCTCATCTCTTAAAAACCCTACAACAGCTATGCACCTCACGAGTAAAGTCCTTGTGGTCCCTTGATTTCTACTGCCATTAGCTCTGGCCTCATTATTCTGTTTCTCAAATATATCAAGCATACCCCCAAATGAGAGCCTTTGCATTGGTGCTTTCCTCTAACTAAAATTCTTTCCCCTTAGATATAATCATGTTCTACTCACTTACCTCCTTCTATACTTTTTTTCAAATGTCACCTCTTTCAAGTCTGTGCTGACTTTTAAATTTATAATCAGATCCCTCCATACAATCCTGTTTTCCTTATTCTACTAACGACACTACATAATTTACTATTTATTTTCTACCTACCTTCCCCTAAAATATAAGCTCTACTGGAGCAGGGATTTGTGTGTGTGTGTGTGTGTGTGTGTGTGTGTGTGTGTGTGTGTGTGTGTAAGTGTGTGTGTATGTGTGTTTTCTGTTTTGTTCACCACAGTGTCATAATGTATTTGAAGGTACTCAGTAAAATCTTGTGAAATGAAAGAATAATATGTAAAAGTAAATGATACTTTAAATAAGGCTGGAAAACAGAGTTAATTGCCTCCACAACAGATTAGCCCATTTTTATAACTGCTAAATGTAGAACCAGAGAAGTTAGACAGAAAGTTGATGCTGTTTCTTTATCACACTGGTTAACTAAGAGTGACTATGGAAGATGTACGAGTTTCCTGGAGCTACTGTAACAAATTACCACAAATCTGGTGGCTTAAAACAACAATTTATTCTTTCACAGTTCCAGAGACTAGAATTCCCAAATGGGGTGTTGGCAGGGCTACAGTCACTCTGAAGCCTCTAGGGGAGAATTCTTCCTTGCCTCTTTCAGCATCTGGTTGCTCTTGGAGTTCCTTGGTTGGTAACAGTAGAACTCCAGTCTGCCACCATATTCCCATGGCTTTCTTTCCTGTGTGATCAAATATCACTTTTCTTTTTCGTATAAAGACACCAGTCATACGGTATTTGTCTTTCTTTGACTGACTTATTCACTTAGCATGTGATTTCACTCATATGTGGAATTTAAGAAACAAAACAAATGAATAAGGGGGGAAAAAGAGAGGAGAACCAAGAAACAGACTTTTAACATTTAAATACTTTTAACTTTTAAATAGAGAATAACTGATGGTTACCAGAGGGGAGGTGGGTAGGGGATGAGGGAAATAGGTGATGGGGATTAAGGAGGTCACTTGTGATGAGCACCAGGTATTTTATGGAAGTGTTCAATCACTGAATTCTACACTTGAAACTAATATTACACTGTATGTTAACTAACTGGAATTTAAATAAAAACTTTAAAAAAAAATAAAGACACCAGTCATTGGACTTAGGGCCCACTCTGAATCCAGGATGAGTTCATTTGTGATCTTTAATTTAGTTATATCTGAAAAGACCTTATTTCCAAATGAGGTCACCTTCATAGGTACTAAAGATTAAGACTTGGGCAAATCTTTTTGAAAGACACAATTCACTGTGGAAGATAATAAATGATCAGAAATTTCTGCCTAAACAAACTAGAGGTTTTCATTTACCTTGTTCTCAGAGGACATTTATGCCTTCTCAATATTTTTCTAGAATTGCATGCCTCATTCTGGAAGATCTTCTAATTGATTTTGAAGACAAGAAAAAGGGTTTATTATTACTAAAATTTCTTTTAAAAATTTAAATGGAAGAAATAGTGGCACTGTGAAGTAGGACTCTAAAACATAGTTTAAGTGACTAAATGTAAATTGATTTTTAGCATCTAAACTAAAGTTAACTATAGACTGAGAACTCTCACTTGATACTTTTCCCACTGGGAAAAAAGTGGTAAGAAATATCTGATGAATGAATGCCACTTTCTTTCCATACGGGCAATAGGTCAACTGTGGCTAGCCTGATGGAGATTAGCCTGCAGCTCAGGTCACCTACCCATGAGATTCCCTGAGCAATGATTAGGGGAAGCAATAAATTAAAGGTTAAGTGCTGAATGACTAGAAGAAACTGGTAACATTTATTGACTACCTCATACTTGCCCAAAAGAAATAATATGTGCTTCATATACTTGATCTAAATCCATAAGAGTAATTACTTCCAAGGGTTGTTTTGTGCATTAAATGTGTTACTTAATATGATTGACTATCACTATTATAAAAAAATGATACATGTAAAGTTCTAACTTTTGATTCAAAATGACAAATGTGCAAGAAAAAAAAAGAGAGAGTGAAGATAGGAAAAAAGACTTGTGGCTATAGCAAAATCAGAATGAGCCAAAAATGTATCAGAATTAATAAATGTAACATATTCTTGTGCTAAATTCCCAGAAATATATGCCTTGATCAATGGCGATTCAGCACTACATTTTAGTTCAGATCACAAGGAAGATTTGGTGTTAAGTTCTAGGCACAGTAATTTGAGGAAAACCTTTACAAACTACAGGATAATCAGGTAGGTAAAGAATCTGAGAAATATGCAATACTAAAAACAGATAAAGGAAGAAGGGATATTTAACTTGAAAGAGATATTCAGAATAGAAATAACATTTGTACTAAAAAATTTGACCTATGGTCATGTGGGAAGGAGTAAAATGACATAAAACCAAACCAAATAGACAAGCAAACTAGAAAACGAAAGTGACAAGAGACAAGATTAGAGCTCCTTGTAAGAAACACCTGCTAAGTATGAGAACTATTAAGCAGTGAAATGGACTGCCTGGTTAGACGCTGAATTTCCATAATAGCAATCACTACTGTTCATTGAAGTGCTTGGTACCGAGCTAACTGCATGTCTCCACTATCGCAATCAATCTCAACAACAATCCTATGAGGCAGACATTATTGTCTCCATTTCTTGGAAGAGGAAATATAAGTGATCTGCCCATGGCTGAACAACTAGAGATTCTAAACTTATTATTTCAACCATATTTACAGCCGTGGCCTTCTATGGTACACTAGATTGAGCACATCTGTTATGAGTCTTTTAAAAGGATGCCATGCATCCAGGTGTAGTATTTCTGACTTCTAAGGTTAATACATGAAAGAATATTTAGAATAGTTCTGGTAGTAAGAGTAGCTAAAATGTATTGAGAATGTAAAAGTATAATTTTTAGAAGAGAATATAACCATATAATCATAACTCTCATACAGACATAAAATGAATATGTGTCAAAGATTTTATATAACTCATCAGTTAATGAGGAAACCAGTAAGATATTACAACTCGTTCAAGGAGAACTAAAACATAGACACACACACACACACACACACACACACACACTAAGTAACAATAAAATCTATTTACAAATAATGCAAAACATATGTATTCCACAGAGTGGGAGGGAAATTCAGTCATATTTTGTTAGAACAAAATTTATTTTCATGTGTATGGAAAATAATCACATGCATTGCTAACAGTTATCTACAATGCACAAAGTTGTAAAATAGCTCCAAGATAATGAGAGGTGCAGAGATGCATGAGAATCAGACAATCTAAGAGGACATGCTTAGAAAACACCCAGTTTTCCATTGAAGGCACCCGACTGGGCCCATTTCAAAGTCTTTCACAAGGTTTTGTTCAGGTGTTCATTATCATAATTGCATAAGTCACATAGATTGGAAGTAGCAAAGGAGTGACAGAAATGTAAGTCTGTTTAGCATGAAAGACAATGACACTGCACCAAACCACACAGGCTCCCCAGGGACATGTGTATGTTGCGTAGGAAAACAAGAGGAAACTGATAGTTGATGAATATCTACCACATTCGGTGCTAAGCATTTTACACTTTATGACAACAATAGTAACAAATAATTATTGAGTGCTTTCAGTATGGCAGGCTTTGTGCTAATTGATTTATGTGCATTATTAAGTATAATTTTCCTGCTAGTCATAATAACATGACTCAGTTTAGTTGAATGGTTATGAATGTCAAGTACTTGTCCTAAGTATTTACATTTTTATTTTTATTTTTTTTATGAGAGACAGAGGAAGGATCAGAGGGAGAGGGAGAGAAAAAATCTTTAGCAGGCTCCATACCCAGCATGGATCCTGACATGGGGCTCAATCTCACAACCCTGAGATCATGGCCTGGCCCAAAATCAAGAGTTGGACACTTAACCAACTGAGCCACCCAGGCACCCCAGTATTAACTATTATTAATCTTAACAACAGCTGTGATTTATTATCCCCATTTTATTTTTGAAGAAATTGAGGATTAAGGAAGTCAATAAATTAGCAAAATCATACAACTAATAATATTCCAATCTAGGTCTCTGAATACAAAGCCTGTGGTTAAAATTATTATGCTACTAAACTAAACTGTCATGGATCATATGTCTATGCACTTTGAAGTGTAACTATTATAATACATAATTGTTTCTTTGTGATATTCCTTGACATAATAAAAACAAATATTAATCATATTGGGTTTTTAAAAAAAGTTCCTGTAGTTTTAAATAACCATCAATCAATTAATTATATATATTTCACAAATAGTTTGCTTAAAAACATACTTAAAAATTCATAACCAAATTTGAAGTTTCTTTTTTAAGAAATCCATTCAAAGAGCCAATGATTAAACCACAAGTGGACAGTTTCCTCTGGATGCCACTTTCCTCATGTCCCCTTCCAAACTAACACTTTCTGTAGGTTCTAAGAGAAAAGAAAAAAATAAATGAATAGATCTCAGAAATAGAAGATAGAAGCAAACTACATTATCAGCAGTATGTATTTATTTGCATTTGATAAAATATATTGGTTATATTTTATTGCTATATAGGGTTGTAGAATTGTGCTATGATTTATAGCAAAATAAATCATTTTAATAGGTCAATATGTTTTAAAAGATGCCTTTAGTATTTGCAATATTCTTGATCAACCTTATTAAATTTGTAGCTTGCCCAGTAATACGTATAAAGGTTTTGATTATCAATGGCAATTCAACCCCACCCTAATGATTAAATATGCCAAATTCATAGGGATTGTGTTTCAAATTACCTTTGTTTCGCCATGTAATTGGAAGGAAGTAGTGGTGTAGATAATCCTAAACACTGAACCTTTCCAAAATCATTTAGAGTTGGCTTTGGGATGTTTTTCAATTTGGAAGCAGATTTATTCCCTAATTGCACTTTGCTTAGGCTAAAATTAAAGTAGGCAAATATTATTCAATAAGAAGGTGGCATGGCCCAAAGTGTTGTGGTGTATCAGGGCACTCCAGACGGGACTGTTGGCTGTAGTGCAAACAACAACAACAAATAGCAACAATAACCTAACATTGATAACGAAACAGGCTTAAGAAGGAACTTTAGAGACAATTCTAGTATATCCAATTTGTGATATCAGTTAGTGTTAGCTCTAAGTTTATCATTAATTCTTGCTCTGTTTCTATTGTTTCTGCCTGTAATAATCTTCTATTTTTATGTACCCATATTTACATAACAGTTCAAAGTACACCTCAAGTCCCACATCCTTCTTTAAGCAATAACACTGTAACCTGAGTATCGAATCTTCCTCAATACTTAAGTAGACCCAACCTAGGTATCCTACTGACTGCAGAGGGAACTCCAAGATTTCTTTTTTCTCCAACCACAAAGACGGAGGGTGAAGTATGACATTCTCTACTACATTCTCCCAAAACCGGCCACCAGCCCCATTCAGACTTCGACGCATATGCCATCACCTTCCTGAAACACTAACTCATATAACGAAATTTCAAGATAAATCTCAGACTGGGTGTATTTCTAAAGTGCCTATGCTTGTTACTTCAGTCTTCTGTGTACCTGAACACACAGGCTTTGTACTAATCAGGGCTAAAATAATGAAAAATAAATGGAGTTTACAAAAGTTCATATTATTTCCTGTTTCCCCATTACTGACAACAATAAAAACTTCAAAAGAGTAGATATAGCTATGGTCTGGAATAGAGGCATAGGGAAAAAATAAAATTATGTTCTATTCTGTAAATATAATGTTAATTATCACTATTAATATTAAGTAATAACTACTAGAACTGCTGTTTCAACAACTACTAACAGCAAAGTGATCACCAGAATCAGTTGTTTATCATGTATATACTATATGCCAGTCACTGCTAGTGAGTTCACATTATTTTTTAAATGTCATTTAATAAAGAATAAGTACATCTATATTTTATGACTTAATTATGGGAATGGAGATGGGGAAGTACCTTATAAGTAAATGGAGCTTTGTTTTTGGAAAACTCTTTGTCTTATGAAAGGGTAGGACTAGTTTCATTGGGAGAGTTTGAGACAAGGGTGTCAAAAGGAAATCTTAGCTACCCCTTCACAGTTGGTTCTAAAGGGGTGATAGGGACTCCTGGAATTGAGAGATAAAGGCAAAGATGAGGAGAGAGGAGAGAGAAGTTAGTCAAACAAACATCAGTGTTTTCCATCTACAAAATTTCTCCAAGACACTGGGGTCAAATTTGCATTCATAATTTTGTATGCTTTTTCTTTTTTTCTTTTTAAAAATTTTTTTTATTTATTTGAGAGGGAGAGGGAGAGACAGTGTGCGTGCAAGTGGAGATTGGGGCAGAAGGAGAGGGAGAGAAAACCTCAAGCAAACGCCTGCTGAGCATGGAGCCTGATGTGGGGCTCCTATCTCGGGACCCTAAGATCATGACCTGGGCTGAATCCAAGTTGGATGTTTAACGAACTGAGCCACCCAGGCATCCACTGTGTGCTTTTTCTTATGGAAGTACACAACTTTTATAAGCTTCAGGCCCAGAAAACCTGGGCTTATCTCTGGCAGGGAGATGTTTCCATTCCCAAGAAAAGCATACTAATTTTTTAATATTCTATTTTAATTTGGTGCTAGATCTGCTCATTTTAGTCTTCCTCCACAGTCCTTAAGCTTCAGTAAAATCAGGTGTTCACAGTAGCCCCAGGCTATTATGTGCTTAGGCTTAAGGTCTCACAATTACTCATTTATAGTATATAGTATTTTTGGACCACGTTAAGTGAGTCAAAATAATATATCCAACAAAAATGATTTTATTTCAAATAAATCTAGTAATTACCAGATATCAAAAGGTGACCAGGGAAAGTATGGATTTATTTAAGTTTGGCTGAGGATAAAATTTGGGATGCTTGAGAAAGACTGGAGGGTTATGAAGAACAACCAAAAATACCTTTTTGCTGGACGTCATGCTCAAGTGGAAATTGTTTGCTTAATGAACATCAGATATCAGTTAAGACCTGGTTAACAAAGTGGACCCTTTGGGTTCAGTTAGACATTGGTGTGGATCTTCAGTTCCTAGATCATCCTTAACATTTCTGCATCCAAACCATAGGTACAGTTTGTAACTAGAAAGTAAGATGGTCTGTAGTCAGGGGTTTTCCCTATAACAAGGGATCAGAGAAATAGCCTTAGGTTTCACTAACCATACTCAAGACCTAAATCACACTGACACTCCTCCATCACTCACCTACCTATCACGGGACAGAGGGTTAACCTCAGGGACTGCAGAGCAGTGGTAAAGTGGTACTTGGTGGAGAGAACATTCCTTGCTGGAAGCAACCCGAAAACAGCATTTTATGGAAAACTGTGGCAGGGATCAGGCTGGCACCTTTTAGTAGCTCTTTCATTAACAAATATGCTTGCTTAAGGTAGACATTTGCTGATGTGGTTGTCTGTGTATTACCTGAATCCTAGGAGCAGAACCAAATGCACATACCTGGTCTAGGCAAAGCTTAAAAAAAGCTGGACGTTTAAGGCAACAGCAGAGGCATATCCCATAGGACATTATCGTTAAGAGTAGAAGTTCCCCAGATCAAAGAGATGCTGAGAAAGGGTACCCAGTGAACTGAAGCTAAACAAGTGCTCCTTCTACTCTAAGTAATTTGCCTTGAGGGCATGTCCACTTTTAGACTAAATAGACTCTAATTATAAAATTTACTTAGTGATTAATGAGTAGTGTACTAACATGTGTGTTTGTGAGGTGAAGAAGTATCTCAAATTTTCTAAAGTGTCATATTTGTTCTTTTGTGTTTTGCCCTGCAATCATCTCTGTGAAGTCTCAAATAACAAAGATAGCATTTGATTTTATTTGCCTTTCCTTTTGATACAGGAAAACCAGAGACGGGTTGTCTTGGAATCTTGGAAGTTGATCCTGTATGGAGTCTCCAAAACTTCACTCCCAATTATTCTCTGTGACTTCCATCCTTGCCACTCATGCACTATCTTGTTATTTGACCACTGTCATAAGTGACTTTCCAAAAAGAATCTACCACCAACTCATCTTTAAGAAGATGAGGACAAAATGAGGGCAGATCAAGAAAAGGACATCATTATTTTGGAGAATAGGGATGGAGAAAAATGACCGCATGTCACTGTAAGTTGGAATAGTTAGTGTGTCTTCCTCCAAAAACTGATATTCATGGTATTAGTTTCTTCATGACTGCCTGTGTTGTGTTTTAGTTACAATATGGTTTAAGTAGTTGGGTGAACTGGCTGGAAAATAACCTAGCATGTATACAGTGTTGCATCTGTAGTGCCAAGGCCATAGCAGGTACATGGTGAAGGTTTGTGGACTTGAATGATATCCAAGTTACTAGAAAACACATCTTCTTAATAATTTGCCAAGCAACATTGGTGTGGAGTTATCTAATTTTGAATGTGGGGTGGAAATCCTAGAATGCAGATCTGTGTTATGTTAACTAGCATAAATTCACATGCACCCAGGCTGCATTTGGAGGGCTGATCAAACTTACTTGAAACTAATTACTTGTTTGAGGAACCAAGCAGCCTCTTTTTGTTGGAAGAGAGGGTTGAGTTGTAAAATTTGGTCAAGGAAGAACTGATTGCTGAAAGGAAGTCTATTTTGAAGACAACCCCTGGTTAGGCTTCTTGCTCAACCTTTGTCACTTGTGCTTTCGTCTTAAAATAGGAGAACTCTAAAAAAATATCAAAGTATAACAGAGCCAGAGCACAAAATCAGCCATGATTTGTTATATTATTTGTTATAAAGATTTTATTTATTTATTTGACAGAGAGAGGGAGAGAGAGAGCGAGCACAAGCAGGGGGAGTGGCAGGCAGAGGGAGAGGGAGAAGCAGGCTCTCTGATGAGCAGAAAGCCCAATTCGGGGCTCAATTCCAGGGCTCTGGGATCATGACCTGAGCCTTAACTGACTAAGCCACCCCGGAACTCCTAAACATAATTTTTAAAATAATGCATAATACAAGTTAGGAGAAGCTACTCTTTCAATGCATACTTCTATAATAAAAAATAGTGCATATATTTTTAGTAAACAAGAATTATTATATAATTTTACCAACACATTAATATTGTTTGCCATCAACTATTGCTTCTAAAAGCAAAGTACACTACATAGCTAAATGCAGCAAATTGTGGAAGAATGTGGTATAGCACACCATGCTTATTCACCCCATATTTTTTTTCTTTAGGCACAAATTGGCCACATACTGAATTGCTGCTTCTTGTGCAGTTTTCTGAAATTTTGGACATTTATTCATTGATTCCTCAGTTTAGAGACCTTAGTCCTTCCTTAGAATTCTTTCTTATCAAACTATGTACATCCTTCTTTTGCATTTTAGAAAAAAAATATTTTTGTACACTGTAATTTTGGTTTACTAGGAAGTTTGCATGCCTTTTAAACTATGGTACTATTTTTCCTAGAATTGTTATTGTTTTTATTAATATTGTAATAACAAAGTTGCATGGATTTTGAGTGCTCTGCTCTCAACCATATTTTTCTAATAAATCTTATTATTTGAGCACATTTTTTCAGAGTACAAGGCTTTTATGGAATTTATGTTTGGCATGATAGCACAAATAAATATATCTGTGGGAGTATTAAATGAAAGAAGAACAATCTGAAGGGTATCAACAGAGCACACTCATCTTGCAAAGATCATGTTCAGAAATGGTAGCGAAATCTAGCCAAAGGCTGTTAACCCAATAGCTCAGGAGAGAAAAGAAAGGATACACGAAAGCAGCAACCCAGTAGTCATTGCTGAGAGAGAAGGTGGTTGTATGCTAACCTATCTTCAGTACTGTATTTTGGGTCCCATTTGATACATAATCTGAAGATTTTTCAAGGCTGAATTGATTGGAAGGATACTAAGGTTCCTGAGATTCCATAGGTGGAATTTGTCAAAGGCAATATAATCAATTACCTTCATAGGGACACTGTTATACTATTGCCGTATTGCTTAGTTATTCTCTTTTTTTAAAATAAAGATTTTATTTATTTATTTGACAGAGAGAGAGACAGTCAGTGAGAGAGGGAACACAAGCAGGGGGAGTGGGAGAGGAAGAAGCAGGCTCCCAGTGGAGGAGCCTGATGTGAGGCTCGATCCCAGAATGCTGGGATCATGCCCTGAGCCAAAGGCAGATGCCCAATGACTGTGCCACCCAGGCACCCCGCTTAGTTATTCTCTTAATGAACATTATTGCCTTGTATATATATATGTTGTATCATTAAAACTGCTGTGAGGAGAAATATTGTGGGATCAAAGGAAACAAGTTAATTCTTTTTTTTTTAATCTCTAACAAAACTATCAGCAACATGAAAATCTGATGTGGGTATGGATAAAGATATAAATATGGATACTGATATAGAAACTGATGCTAGCATGCAAATTCTTAAAATGTGTGATAAAATACTGTGACCAAAAACAATAAAAATGCACAAATAATGTTATTATAATAGCAAATTGTTAAGTTATGCTATTACTTTCATACCTGTAAAACAGGATTTGTGAAGACATTATATTGAATTTTTAAATTTAGTTTTTAAGGCAATATAAAGAAGTCTTTGGTATGCATTCAAAAGTAGGGTTCATATATCAATCTGATAATTCAAGAATTAAACTGGGAAGCAAAAGTCACATGTATATTCATCGTGTTGTAAAAGTTGAGGGAAATTGAATGCAATTTCCTGATCTGTTTCTCTACTTGTTTTACAAAGATGTGCTATTCGCATATTCTGCTTGTTACAATTTGATATCCCATATCGTCAGACTCATTCTTAAATTTTTATACTTTACAATCTTTCCTTCATTTTCACAGGTTGATAGTTGACAAATTTCATTCCTTGAATCATACAACTTTATATAGCTTAACTCTCCTTATCACTTCAAACTTTACAATCAATTTATTACCAATTTTTATAGATGGCTGAACTCATAAATATGGCCATAACCCAATAGTTAATTCTTGCTCTTCTACTTTTCTCATTTTATATCTTACATGTCACTTAGCTTTCATGAGTAACACCAGATTCCTTTTTAAACAATGTGCAAGAAAGAGTTAGCATGGCAGTCCAGGGTGTTTCAGGGGGATCTGCTGACAGAGATGGGTGTTGGCTGGCCTCTGGGAACTTGGCTTTTAAACTGATCCTTCTATCAGTAACTGATAAGGTTGCTTGATCATACCAGCCTAATTAGACTATACAAACAATGTGATTGATGATGAACATCTGCTTTCTTTCTGGGATTCTAGAATTTCGATAGTTGTGGGTAGGCAGAGATTGCCTATGTAATCATCCCTGCCCCCCTACCCCCAAATTCCTTAAACTCTAAGCCTTACATGGACTTTCTTGGGAAGAAACACTGCATGAGTGTTGCATTTCACGTTTAGGGGACTGCATACTTGGCGTGATATCTTTAGGGAGAGCATAGCAAGAATGCACTTGGAACTCTCCAGAAACAATCTGATACATCTTGCTCCCTCACTCACTCAGCTCCATATCCTTACTGTGTTGCTGCAATAGTTATCAGGCATGAGTACAGCTATATGCTGAGCCCTGTGAATCCTTCCAGCAAATCAATGAACTTTGGGTGGTGGTGGAAGAGCTGACACAAGTGGTGTCACACAGGGCTTCTGTCTTGAACATAATTCCCATGTCTGTAATGGCCCCAAGACCTTTCTTCTTAGTGGTTTTACTATTATCTCAAATTAAGGTGGCAAAAGAGAATCACCATTTCTTTAAACACAAACATGTCACAATTCTATAAACGGTATTAAAATTCTTTAGTCTGGTCAACTACATTCAAAATATTGGTGTGATCTTTGACAGCATTCAAGATCTGTAATAAAGAAAAGAGGCTTTGAAATCAAGAAGATTCTCATACCAGCTTTTTTTTCAAATCCCAATGTATTAGCTTAATGAACTTGAGCAAGTAGGACACAGCTTGACATGGAGTGGAAATTAATATATTGTAATCATTTATTAATTAAAAATATTAATCATGTTATTCTTATTCCCTCTTACAATCACCATCATACTATCATTCAAACATTGTACAAACTGTACCACTTGCATTAGTAGAGTCATTAACTTCCCCATTCTCACTGGTGCCACCCCAATCTGGCCTCATTTTCTCATTTCTACCTGAGTGTAGTAATCTATTTAGGTCTCCTCTTCTGCTGTGTCTAACCTGTTTTTCTAGATTAATCCTCTGAAGCAGAAGGTTTCAAATTCTGCTCCAGGGAGCCCTAAAATTCCCTGTCACTGTCACAGAGGTGAGGGGGACAGGAGTGTGGAGAGCCATAGATCTCACTTTGGACTACAACCAGAGAAGCTCCACTTTCTGTCCAGTTTATGTACTGTGCTTCTGTTTGACATTGTGTTTGAAGAAAGGCTTTGGGGGCTACAATAAGTTTGCAAAAGCAGTAGTATTAACTGTCTTCAGGATCAAGTCTGATCATTTTAAACTCCAGATTCCCCTCTTTCTGGTCCCAGCTTTTCCTCTGATGTTCTCTACAACTTCTCCTCTGCATGAGCCCTTTGCCTCAGTCAAAATGATTTGTTCAATCAGTTCTGATATAAGCTGAATTGCAACCCTTCAAAATTTATATGTTGAAGTCCTAACCTCCAATATACCAGAAAGTGCCCTTATTTGGAAATAAGGTGGTTGCAGATGTAACTAGTTAATATTAGGTCTTACTGGAGTGGGCCTGCAATCCAACATGATTGGTGTCTGTATAAAAAGGAGAAATTTCCACACAAACATGCATGCACAGAGAGAATACCATGTGAGGATAAAGGCAGAAATCAGAATGACACAACAGAAGCCAAGGAATACCAAAAATTCCAGCAAACCACCAGAAACTAGGAGAGAAGTATGAGACAAATTGCTCCCCTCCAAGTCCTTAGAAAGATTCAATTTTTCTATCACCTTGATCTCAGACTTCTAAACACCTGAACTATGAAACAATAAATTTCTTTTGTTTAAGATACCTAGTCTGTGGTACTTCGTTATGGCAGTTCTAGCAAACTAATACAGTCTCTGAACATACTAAGCATATCTTCTCTGTGTCTTTGTTCTACCTGCAATGCCTTCATTACATTCCTTCCTCCTTTCAGAACTAGTCCAAGTTTTGCAGCCTTCTCAAACTGTTTTTGAGCTGCCTTAGCTTTTGGCAAACTTCAATTTTTTTGCAACAGTTAATAGTACTTAATTCACTTAGAAAATATCATATGCTACCTTACTGATTACTTGAAAATAAAAGCCACACTCCTTTGTAATGTTTTATATATAAACATAAAGCTAAATTAGAGTGTCTCTGTGGCCACTATCATCAACATAGGACACCTGTAGTAGTTTAAAGTGCATGAATTGACTTCGGATACACACAAAAATAAAGGATACATGAAGATAAAATAATAGCTAATATCAAGAAGGGCAGCAAAAATACTTTTTTTTTTTGAAGATTATATTTATTTATTCAACAGAGATAGAGACAGCCAGCGAGAGAGGGAACACAAGCAGGGGGAGTAGGAGAGGAAGAAGCAGGCTCATAGCGGAGGAGCCTGACGTGGGGCTCGATCCCATAACGCCGGGATCACGCCCTGAGCCAAAGGCAGATGCTTAACCGCTGTGCCACCCAGGCGCCCCCAAAAATACTTTCTAATATAGTAAAGAATCTATTTCAACTCTCTTGATACGAATTCAGACAATGATTGAACCTTTCTATTTCTTGTTTGTGCATGAATTTAAAAGCCTACTTCTGTGGTGATACTCATCTTGCTTTATTTATGGATTACTTTTGTTGCACTAGCACCTAATTATGATTGACAGACGTCACAAAGTCCATGCATACTAATGGAATGTACAGATTATTCAAACATACTCAAGAATCCTTTCTTTAATCATTAAAATATGTTTAGTGTCCTTCTTAAGGTCTCCAATGACCTCTTATTTTCCAATATTCTACTTTCATTGCTGTTCCTACTATATCTGTAAAACAGTCAACATTGCTGACTACTTTCTATACTTGAAATTATTCTCTTCGACTTTTGTTCTCTCTTTTCTTTCCTAGTTTTTGTCTTACTTATCTAATCCTTTTATTTGTCTTTTGTGGGTTTCTCCTCCATTGTCTGCTCTCTCACCCATTCCTAGGGATTCAATTATCGAAAGAATGCTAAGACTCAAGTTTGCATCTTTGGTTCCAAAGTTGCCCCAGAAACACATTTCAAAGAATTTCCTGGGCTACGCAGAAGTTGGTACATAGTATTAGTCTTTTCTTTTCCTTGTTTTGTTTTCCTTTTTTTTTTTTTTTTTTTTTGAGAAAGAGAGAGGTGGGTGTAGGGGCAGAGAGAGAAAGAGAGTCTTAAGCAGGCTCCACACCCAGCACAAAGCTCAACGTGGAGCTCAATCTCACAATCCTGATATCATGAACTAAGCCAAAATCAAGAGTTGGATGCTTAACCGACTGATCCACCCAGGCTCCCAGGTACATCATATTAGTCTCAACAATAGTCTTTTCAGCAGCAAAGTTATCTATTGTGCATGTGTGATATCACTTGTGCACACCTCCAAATCTAGTCTCCTGATTTGAATCAGCTAAATTGACTGGATTTTTGGTACTATTAATAATAATTATCAATAATCATTTCTTGCTAGGTCAAAAGGTCATCACCAAAGAAAAAACATAACTAAATCAAAACATTATTTGATAGTAAAAATCATGATTATGGTCATGTTTAGTGAAAATACCCTTAAAATTTTAGAAAAATATCTACTATCCTTTCGCAGTATGACTTTTCTGCTGTATTTACTTACAAATAATGTCACTGAAAATTAATTTAAGCTTGTCCCATTTACATGTATTTTGATTTAGTTTTGGATTTTGATAAGGATATTTATAGACTTCTAACATTTTTAATGGTTCTCCATTCCTTTTGTATAAACTTTAACCTTCTTAGACTAGGACTTATAGCCTTATACTAACTGACCCAAATCTACTTTTTCAGCTCTTTCTTTTCCGCTATCCCATACAACTTATATTAAAATTGAGCCAGCTACTTGAAAACCATTCAAATACTTGAGAGTCCTACTTCAGTGTTAGAGTTATTATCAAAGATGTTTCTTCCATATAAAACAACATCCCTTTCTTCTGTTTGTACAATCAAAAACTGGGCCCATCCTTAGCACAAAGCCTACTTCTTTATCAACATTTCCCTATCAGCATAGGTCAGATCTACCTTCTCTTTATAGCAATGATAACAGCATGTTTTGTTTATAGTTCATTTGAAATATATGTTTCCTACTAAACTGTGGGTTTCTTAAGGTCAGGTGTCAATGTCTACCTGGCATTTCTAAACATGATGAACAACACATAGGCATCACTCAAATGTTTCCAGAACTGTACTGCAGTGATTGCGAAGATTTGTTTACTGTGTGGACATGGTTGCAAAATACAAAATAGGAGAAAATATTAACTGATTATAAATAAAATCCCATCCAGTAAATCTGTTCTGAATTGACCGAAATAGTAAAAGTAACGATACATCTAAACAATAAGAAGTATTACATTGAAGTTAAAACTGTAAGAAAAAAATAAAAATCAACTGGAACTATAGAGAACAGATATATCATCTTGTTGGAGCCAAATCAGACTTTAAGGTAGGCAGAGGAGCTGGAAATGGAAATTGAAGCAGTCTGGGAAACAAGACTCCCAGACCTTTCTTTATAAAGAATTGTACAAAGTAGGTCAGCACTTCTTAGAAAAGTGGAGACTGAGAGCAGAGAACAGTCAGAAAAGAAAGGAAAGAATAGATCCCTTAAAGCTCTATAAGCTAGCATCAAATTCAAGAAAAGGAAGTAAGAGGTGATAGCAATGTCAAGCAGCACAAAACAAGAATTGCATTTGTTGGAGGCTGGACTACAGGGGAAGTCATAGAAGACTTGTTGTACTGTTTAAGAGGGGAAGAGAGAGGGGAAATAAGGCAAATCTCAAGAAAAAACAATTTCTGTGTTTTCATTTTGTTCATCTGGTGTTAGTATCTAACAGTGTTTAAAGCATCAAAACTCTGAGGTAAAAGATGAACAGTCTCACCTCCCAGTTCTGTTCCTTAAGAGCTCAATGGCCTAGCATGACTTATGCATCAGATTCCTTCTCTGGAGAAAAGGAACAATAGTACTAAGTCAAAGCATTTTTAAAAGATAAAATAAGAACATTAAACATTTAGCATAAAGCCTATACTGTTAAATGCTCAATAAATATTAGCTATTATTTTCAATCTTTAAAACATTCTATATTTTAGGGGCACATGGGTGACTCAGCCAGTTAAGCATACAACTCTTGACTTAGGCTCAGGTCCTGAAGTCAGTGATGTGAGATCAAGTCCCACGGAAAGCTCTGCACTGGGCATGGAATCTGCTTTAGACTCTCTCTCTCCCTCCTCTGTTCCTCCCTTACCCCCTTTCATGCATGCACTCTCTCTCTCAAAAAACAATTTTTTCCCCTATATTTTAGAGAATCTTCAAAGGCTTTCCAGCTCTCAAATTCAGGACTGACTTCCACCTACTTAGGTGCCATTATATATTAAACACTCCCATTCTTGTATAACTATATAGAGAAGGATGTGATTTATTACACATTCTCTTCATATCTAAATATCTTTCATAATTGGATATCCGATATATATAACTGAATAGAAATGTTTATGTAGGGGGTCTGTCAGGTGAGGAACGTTCAAGAAGAGCACAAAAAGGGTGTGAATATGGGGTGCCTGGGTGGCTCAGTTGGTTAAGTGTCTGCCTTCGGCTCAGGGCATGATCCTTGGGTCCTGGAATGGAGCCCCATTTCAGGCTCTCTGCTCAGCGGGGAGCCTACTTCTCCCTCACCCTCTGCCTGCAGCTCTGCCTCTTTGCGTGCTCTCTTTCTGTCAAATAAATAAATAAATAAATAAATAAATAAATAAATAAATAAAATCTGAAAAAAGGGTGGGCATGTGTAGAAGATCTACTACATAATTTTGCTAAAGCTAACTTAAGTATGCAGTACGTTGTAGCTGATCACAACCTTCTCATTCACATGGTTTGGAGGATACTTGCATAATTCATGTAACATGGAAATACAGGTAATTATAATCTAAAAATCAAAACTACACTGGAATAATAGAGACCATATTTAAAAGTAAGAAATGCTAAGGGAAAGATTCTGTTGTATGCTGGGCTGACATCTCATCAACTACACATTATTTGTTGTGCATTTAAAATAACTACAGTGAAAAAAGACTGTATAAAATAGAGTAAAAAAAATATTGAGGCAACATTCATCATTGAAAACATTTATATTAGTGATCAGCAGTTAAAATTGGGAATGCTTACTCTTTTTATTTTTATTTATTTTTGTTTTTTTTAATTTAAATTCAGTTAATTAACATATAATGTATTATTTGTTTCAGGGGTACAGGTTTATGATTCATCAGTCTTATATAATACACAGTGTTCATTACAACACATACCCTCCTCAATGTCCATCACTCAGTTACCCCATCCCTCTACTCCCCTCCCCTCCAGCAACTGTCAGTTTGTTTCCTATGATTAATAGTCTTTTATGGTTGTGTCCCTCTCTGGTTTTGTCTTGCTTCATTTTTTCCTTTCTTCCCCTATGATCTTCTGTTTTGTTTCTTAAATTCCACATATAAGTGAGATCATGTAATAATTGTCTTTCTCTGATTGACTTATTTCACTTAGCATGTCTTAGCAAAAGGCAAGATTTCATTTTTCGATGGCTGTGTAATATTCCTGTGTGTGTGTGTGTGTATGTGTCTGTATATATATATATACATATACATATATGTATGTATATGTATATATACACACATCATATATATATATGTGTATATATATATATATATATATATATATATATACACACACATCTTCTTTATCCATTCATCTGTTGATGGACATCTAGACTCTTTCTATAGTTTAGGTATTGTGGACATTGATGCTATAAACATTGGGGTGCAGGTGTTCCTTTGGATCACAATGTTTGTATCCTTGTGTAAATACCCAGTAGTGCAATTGCTGGGTCATAGGGTAGCTCTATTTTCAACTTTTTGAGGAAACTCCACACTGTTTTCCAGAGTGGCTGCACCAGCTTGCATTCCCACCAACAGTGTAGGAGGGTTACCTTTCTTCACATCCTCGCCAACATCTGCTGTTTCCTGACTTGTTAATTTTAGCCATTCTGACTGGTATGAGGTGGTATCTCATTGTGGTTTTGATTTGAATTTCCCTGATGCCGAGTAATGTTGAATACTTTTTCATGTGTTTGTTAGCCATTTGGATGTCTTTGGAGAAATGTCTGTTCATGTCTTCTGCCCATTTCTTGATTGGATTCTTTGTTCTTTGAGTGTTGAGTTTCATAAGTTCTCTATAGATTTCAGATATTAGCCCTTTATCTGATATGTCATTTGCAAATATCTTCTCCCATTCTGTTGGTTGTCTTTTGGTTTTGTTGACTGTTTCCTTTGCTGTGCAAAAGCGTTTTATCTTGATGAGGTCCCGGTAGTTCATTTTTGCTTTGTTTCCCTTGCCTTTGGAGACCTGTCTAGCAAGAGATTGCTGTGGCTCAGGTTGAAGAGTTTGCTGCCTGTATTCTCCTCTAAGATTTTGATGGATTCCTGTCTCACATTTAGGTCTTTCATCCATTTTGAGTCTATTTTTGTGTACGGTGTAAGGAAATGGTCCAGTTTCATTCTTCTGCATGTGGTTGTTCAATTTTCCGAACACTATTTGTTGAGGAGATGGGGATTGCTTACTCTTAAGACACTTGGTAACTTAGTGCCTATTTTATATATTAAAACTAATTATTCATCTATAGAGTATTGAAAATAAAACGAAAATTCTGTATATAGAAGAATGGACATTCCATAAGATTTTTCAGAAATTATGGATCCCTGTGACAAAATGTTTATAGCCACTCCATTCTAATGTATCACTGACCTATTACAGTTAAGCGTTTTCCTAGCTTTTCATCATTTTTTACGTTGACTCAGTCTGCCTGGATTGTTGAAGATGATGTAATAAACATCTTTAGAAAATATATACACTTAAGTATATATTACTATCTTGGAAATAATTATTTGTTTCAATTTAGCAAACCCTTACCTACCATATGCAAGCAGTATGTTAAATATGGGAATGAAAGAGTCAAATAAAGTAAGATGGAATCAAACTACTTTCATAGCTAGAATTCCTCTTAAGAAGAAAGCTACCTATGGTGAGTCTACTTAGAGTAGAAATCAAGACCTTAGCTGGTCTGTAACACACATAGCTCTGTTTACTCAAATGAAGAGAGCAATTTGCTGGTTGATTTTGAGAGAAAGTGTGTGTACAAATGTACGAGGGTGGGAGGGGGGTGGAAATGAATAAGAAATGGGATAAGTAGAAGCCCACTCCATGACAGGAGATTTCTAGCAGATCATGCTTCTTCTGCCTCTTGTAACTTTGAGAGGAGGTAGGTATATCGAGCATATTCTGTACGTGTGAGCCACATCCCTGGGGGACAGAGGCCAGATTGTGGCAGACAACCTCTAAGATGGCCCCCAGTGATACCTTGCTCCTGATGTTCATGCTTTTGTCTATGCCCCTCCCACATTGGTCTATGTGACCAATAGAGTACAATAGAAGTGATAATATTGTCACTTACAAGATTAGGTAATAAAAGCCTATGGCTTCTGCCTTTGACATTGTGTGTGTGTGTGTGTGTGTGTGTGTGTGTTTCTCTCTCTCTCTCTCTCTGTCTTTGCCTCTCTCTCATTAATTACTCTAGAGGCAGCCAGCTACCATGGCCTAGGGACACTCAGGCAGCCCAGGAAGTCCATGTGGCAAAGAATTTGAAGTCTCTAGCACACAGCCAGGGCTGGTAAAGTTGATAAACTAGAACATACATGATACAGGAAGATTTGGGTAAGAGAAGAGTGGATCACTAAAGGGTGAAGGTATATATCCAGATGACACAGGGGAACTGAAACAGCACTCAAAGGTGTCAGAGAGACTAAGGAAATGTGAAGAAACTCACTGGGTAATTAAAGAAAGTACAGTGAACATGGAGTCTCTAGACTCCTATAGCTGAAAAACTGGAATTGTGTCCAATGTTTACTCTGAGGATCAGAGTGTCCCCGCTCACATCTCATTTCAGACACATAATGACTACAACATGAGAATAAAATACAAAAGTATATACATGCGCTCTTAATATAAGTACTTAATATGTAGTGAATAAATAACATAGATCACTTAAAAATAACATGAACAAAGTACATTACAGAGTGACTAATATGCACGTATTATGTGAAAAATAACTGTCATAAACCTACCATAATAAAATTATGTGTGAAGTAGAAAAACAAGTAATATATTAACCATAATAAATGGTAACTAATGTACAACTACTTTTAAATTTTTACACAGAGAATGTTTAAATTTCAGAAATGACTATGATAAATGCTAAACTAGTTTTTAGTTGAATAATAGGTTATAGAAAGATTAGCATTTGCAAAATCACTATACTCAGTTCTTATAATGTGATTATTTTTGTTGGTAAAGTATGTCAATTTTTTTTACAATTTCCTGTACATCCCAGAAAAGTATGAAAGAGAGCTGTTGCTACTATATATATATATATATATATATATATATACACATATGTATATATGTATGTATATGTGTGTGTATATATATATATATATATTCATATGTGTTCATCTAGGTAATGTTTTGTCAAAACTTGTACAGAGTGTGGCAATACATAAAAGTGTTGCATTGCTAAATTCTAAGACTGTTTAAAACATCAGGGCATTATTTATTCTATCTTCCCTGTATAACTAATGTATATTCTTTTCAAAATTTCCAATATTTTCATAAATTCTCTTTTTAACAAACCTTTTTAAAGAATCTCTTTGCAATATTTAACACAATTAGGTCAGTGTGGTCATTTTAAATTTTTTTTTCATTTTAAGTTTTATCCACAATTTCATTGGTACTTCTCCCTTCAAAAGGTGATTTACTGCCTGTGAATGTAGGTTGAATTTAGTCTCTTCATTCTAATGAATATAATGGGTCAGAAGTGTTACTACATGACGTGTGTGTGCATGTGTATAAAATGTATATAATGTACATACACATACACATACATATACATATATATAATGTATATACAGATATGTGTATATATAAAAATAGATATATATGTGTGTGTGTGTGTGTATATACCGGATCTCTTTTGGACCACTTACTCTGGGGGAATCCATCAGCCATGTCATAAGCACATGAAAAAAAAAAAAGGTGTGCAGACATGTGAGGAGGAACTGAAGTCTCCCCTCAACAACTAGCATCGACTTCCCAGCTTTGTGAACAGGAATCCTTGGAATAGAACCTTACACTTTCCAAAAAGCCTGCAGATGATATCTGACTGTAAACTCATTAGAGACTCTGAGCCATAACCACCCACTTAAGCCACGCCTGAATCTTGACTCACAGAAACTGTGAGGATACTGTTTATTGCTGTTTTAACCCACTACATTTTGGGGCTTTTTAATACAGCAATTAATATCTAAGACAATCACCTCATTATTTTGTATTCCATCTTCAGTAAAGTAGCATTAGAGAAGATAGATCACCTTTTATGTAGGACAGAAAGTACAATTTAAAACACACACAATCAGTATTGCCACATTAGTTATTTTCAAAGATGTGTATGTTAATTTTTGAACCCTTTGTGATGTGACATTTTTCTGAGTATTTGTTGCTCATCAATATATGTAAGTGTTAAAATTTAATTCCAGATTAAGAAAACATATTGGAAATCCAGTTCTCTGTTGAAATCTCACGGTAGAATATCTGTACCTGGAATGTAATAGTTGATTCTTGCTTAAAATATTCACTTATAAACTTTGAATAAAAACATTATGATTACAAAATTATGTCCTTTTTTTGTGGTTATTCTGTTTATCAAAATAATAAAAACAGTAAATTACTGCCAGCTTATTGGAAATAGGAAACTCAATATTACCTGAGAATTACTTTACTAAATTCATAATGCAAATTAATTAATTTAAATACTAAGTGGTACAATAAATTTTATTTTTGAATTAAAAAGTTAGCATTTATATTTTATGATGAGGCAAGCACTGCTTTAAGTGTCTTTCATGTATTAATTTATTATTGTTGCCATTTTGCCAGTTGAGAAAATAAGGCGAAGAGAGGTGAAATCAGCTTGCAAAAGATCACATATTTAGTAGGTGGTAAGCTAGGTTTGAACTCAGGCAATCTTAAACACCTTGATATCCTAATCTGGAATCCAGCTTTCCCACTTACACATAACGAAGCATATGCAATGAAAGCTCATAAAAATGGCACATATATCCACAGATTCAATAATTAACATATGCCCCATTAAAGGCAAGACTGTCAGCATTGATTGTGCACGTTCTAAATTGTTCATACCTTTAAATACAAATTAGTATATGAGCAAGTGGCGGTACAGTTTTTCACAATTCAAAAATCTCCTCAAGACAACATAGCCAGTTCTATCAGAATAGACAGATAAAAAATGTCAAACCAACATATATTCTCTACAAGCTACTTGAAACTCTAGGAAATAATACAAAGTCACAAAACACACCATTTTAATGGGGTACAACTCTGGGGTTGCTGTTACATTAAACAAAAGATAATGGCAGTCTCCGAACTGTAACTGAAAAAAAAGAAAGAAGTGCCTAAGCGAAGGCAAAGAACTGGTGACACTGAGATGGGCTTAGGTGCTGATCAGATTTGAGTGGCTTTCCTTTCTGCTTTTTCTATTTCAGTACTCAGGAACTTTCTGCATTCTCCCTGCTATTAGGCAGGATGAATATAAAAGGCAGCCCACATTGTCTAAAAATAGACCTCAGTCCGTTTTGACAAAGCACTCCATCCAGCGGCTCTCTGGGCCACACACTCATTAAACCAATGGAGATGTCAGCATCGTCTATTTTGTTTCTACTGGAGAGCACAGGGCTTCTTCAATATTTTGACCCGTCTTCACTGGAGAGGAAGAATTTGATTTGAAAAAGACATGGGCCTGACTTCATTATGTATTAATGAATCAGCTAAGGAAGCATCTATACGGCCTAGGAACAGTTTGTCAGTATTTCCATTATCCATCTCTTTCTCTAATAGATTATAATATGTTCACAAAAAAATTCTCTTCAGGAAAAAATTTGGCATGTGGTTTATTTAACTTTGGGATAATCGTGATTTTTTTTTTTGCCTTTTCATTAGCAAAATAAATAAATAAATAATCAATCAGTGTCTTAAACTACAGCTCTGCTAAACTTAAACAACAAGAAAAATACATAATAAGACCAGCTAGTCCATCTCTGAGAAAATAGAAAAATAGAAATATCCTTTTTTATAAAGGGAAAATATCAAAATAGACACATCCATTTTAGCAATATCAATTTTTCTTTCCAGTATACATCCATCTGTCTATAGAGTTTACACCATGACAAGAAATACTTTTTGAATACTATTATATTTGGGCACTGTCACTGATTAACATTTTAGCCTCCAGAGGAATTTATTAAGGACCACTTCAATTTCTTCATGAAACCTCATAAAATTTCAGATAAATTAAATGTGTACATATGTACATATATATTTATAAAATAATATGCATTGCTTTTCTCTGCTATACACAAGATAAAATATGATCATGTTAGAAACTGTGTAAAATAGATATAAACATAATGACAAAATAAAAATTATCCAAAATCCCATCCAGATATAATTATTATAATATTTTGATTATATTCTCCAACATAACTATATAAGGATGTTTATAAATATAAATATATGTAATTGATATTCTAAACTTTAAATATCAAACCTATTGTTACTTTAAATATTAAACCTATTGTTTTTATTTTAATAGCAAAAAAAGTATGCAGCGATTTTATTGTTGTTATATGAAATTTATGCCATTTCATTTTCTTCTTATATCCTGTTTTACTTTCTTCTCAGTCCAAAGCTAAAATATTAATTAATGAATTCATCCATATTTCTACCCACACAGCCATCTACACACATACAGATATACAG
Organism: Ursus arctos; assembly: GCF_023065955.2. Classification (NCBI taxonomy): domain Eukaryota; kingdom Metazoa; phylum Chordata; class Mammalia; order Carnivora; family Ursidae; genus Ursus; species Ursus arctos. The sequence goes on from NW_026622852.1 coordinate 5,142,313, forward strand.
TCATCTGCCCATCTATCCATCCATTTACCCAACCATTCATCTACCAATTCATACATACATACATACATACATGAACTCAGTGAATAGTTTAATGATAGTGTCTACTGAAAAAATCACTGTCCTATACAGTGGGGATGCAATGGTTAATAAGACTAATAAAATGTATGTCCTTATTTAACTTACAGTTTCTAGAGGAAGAGACAACTAATAAATAAGTGAAGAAATATATATTCAGATAATGATATTTACTCTGAAGGTGACTATTTCTGGAGGAGGTTGACAGTATGACCTCAGAGAAGTCAAGTCTTTCCCAGACGTTAATGATCATAGTTATGTTTTGTGCTCCCAGAAAATGGTCTTGAAAGCTAGGTTTTGAGGGGTGAAAGGTAAAGGATTTTCAGAAGCTTTTTAGCTTACGATATCTAGAGCTAGACCTATATGGACCTGATCAGTTGGGTAAAGAAGTCAGGAAGAGAAGTTAAGCATTAAAAATCCTTTTCTCCCAGCTTTGTTGTATTGTGAGCAGAAGAGAGACTTAGGAAGTGTAAAGATTTGAAATTTGAAAGTCCTAGTGATTCCCCAGCCTCATCTTAGAGCAATACCTTGAGAGTGCAGGAAGTCTTTGTAAGCATAAAGTACATTTAGGAAGGTCTTAGAGCATCAGGTTCACAAAGGTGTTGCAGCTGGCAGATCCAGTTGATGAGCAGATACCTGGGGTCCAAAGATGCAGGTGGTGATTTTGAGTCTAAAAACAAATGGATGCGACCAGAGCCAAACGAATATTCCACCCAGTGTCAAAATGAGACTGTAAACATCATCACAGTAACAAACACAGATGCAAACTATACCTACTTACGACAGACATTAGGAAGGATCCCAAGGATTCCAGGTGGATGTGAACCCTTTTCTATCCCTCTGCCATATTGTCCATGCAGTGGAAAACACACTGCCTATGTACTCAGAAACCACTTCAAAGAGGAACACAGAGGAGGAGAAAACCTAACAAATTTTTAATTCTAAGACCCTGAGTTACATAATGAAAAGATTCAGTTTTTAAAATAAGAAAGTTTTGGAAAACAGTGTGAAGGTCCCTTAAAAAGTTAAAAATTGAGCTACCCTATGATCCAGCAATTGCACTTCTGGGTATTTACCCCAAAGATACAGATGTAGTGAAGAGAAGAGCCATGTGCACCCCAATATTCATAGCAGCATTGTCCACAATGGCCAAATTGTGGAAGGAGCCAAGATGCCCTTCAACAGATGACTGGATTAAGAAGATGTGGTCCATATATACAATGGAATATTACTCAGCCATCAAAAAGAACAATTTCACAACATTTGTAGCAACATGGACAGGACTGGAGGAGATAATGCTAAGCGAAATAAGTCAAGCAGAGAAAGACAATTATCTGGTTTCACTCATTTATGGAACATAAGAAGTAGGAAGATCGGTAGGAGAAGAAAGGGAAGAAAGAAGGGGGGGTAAAAAGAAGTGTGAATGAACCATGATAGACTATGGACTCTGGGAAACAAACTGAGGGCTTCAGAGGGGAGGAGGTTGGGGGAATGCGATAGGCTAGTGATGAGTATTAAGGAGGGCACGAATTGCATGGTGCACTGGGTGTTATACACAAGTAATGAATCATGGAACTTTACACCAAAAACTTGGGATGTACTGTATGGTGACTAACATAACATAATAAAAAAATTTTATTAATAAATAAATAAATAAATAAATAAATAAATAAAGTAAAATAAGAAAGTTTTATTCCATTAGCTTAACTTTAATTTTTCTCAGCCGCAAGAAAGGCCTAGGAAGAAAGTGAGTTATAGAGATTTAAAAGCTACATTTACTTTGCATATTTGAGTATAGTAACTCTTGAGCCCATTATAAACACTAAAATGTATGGTCAAAGGCTTTGACCCAGTTTTGTTTTTCAGAGACCTGCAATCAAGAGACAAACAGTAGTTCCTAGAACTACAGTTATTCTGCCTCATCTTCATCACCCTTCTTCATTTTCAACTACAAACAGAAAGGAACGTGCATGAATATGAGACAACTGTGCAACGTGGAAAACAAGTCAAAGAAACAGATGGTGTTGCTTGTATTCCTCCTCCTGTTCTCTTGGTTCCCAGTAGCTTGTAGGGAAAGAATGCCATATTCATGGGTTGTTTCTGTCTGTTCCTGATCTAATTTACTTTTCTGAGTTATGAGAAATGAATGGATCCATTCATTTGTTCAACAAATAGTTTTTAAAGCACATAATGTGTGTATGGAGTGATGCTAAGTATTGGGGACACAGAGCCACAGTTCCTTCCTTCAAGGAGATTACTGTCTAGAAAATGAGTGAAATGATGGAAATAAAAATAACTTTATCTCTTGGATTGGATTAGACAGCTCTCTGATTTTATATAAAATGGAATCACAGTATTCTATGCGCCGCTTTTTGAGAAGGTTGAAGGAAAAAGAATAACACAGAGTATTGATTTTTATATGGAGAGATGAAAATATTCTTGAAAATAATAATTACAAATAATTTATTAAAATGTTATTACTTATCAAAAACTGTGTTGTGAAACATGCATTAGATAAGTGGTCTCACCCAAGGCTGAACATTAGAATCCCCTGGAGAGTTTTTAACAACTCTGATGCACAGGCCCACCCAGGTTAATTCAGTCACAATTTCTGGGGTAGGAACCATCCTCAGTATATTTTAAGTCCTCCCATGTTATTTCCAACATGCAGCCAAATTTGAGCACCAATACGTTAGACACATGTTAAAATATGCATTCCTTATTGAATACATGCTTGTGAAACTCAGGACTATGTTTGGCTCTTCCATACATCATTAAAGCTGAATAGTAACAGAGATTGTGGTATGTGAGGACAGAAATGTGGTTTCACAATAAATTAATGGGATTTTGGTGTGCTTCTTGCAGCTGGCTCAGAAAAACATTTCTTTCATAGCAGAAGGGAATGAGAATATGTGATTCACATTCAAATAAATCAGTAATATGTCTATATTATAACCATGTAGCAAGTACAAGTACAGAGCAATGTTCATATTATTATTTAGAAACACCAAAATGAAATTAGATATTAATATATTACCATGAAGCAATACATTCTAGGACAGTCACAAGTTTCACTTGTCACTTTTTCTTCCAATATTTTTTATTAAAATATAACCTCAAAAATTCAGGATAGCAAACTTTGCCAATGAGTGTATAAATTGTCAAGTGGAACCTGGACCAGATTTACCCAATAGGAGTTTACAGTTATTTATTGTTTGGTGTATACAGCTTTAAAAAGTTATCAACCTTTAAAATAATAGCAAAGTCTAGTTCCCAGCTTTTTATAGACTGGTCTGTGTTCTTACATGACAATAATTGGTGCTAGATGAATAGCAGACAGCATGTTTAGGCAAGGCAATATTCTCCAGTTCACCTGTCCTTTACCTGGTGTGCACCTCTCATATAACCCTTCTGGTCTTGACGGTTGTTTGAGTTCAAGGCTTTTGATATGTTAATATAGACTCAGGTTCTGGGACTAAACTAAATGTATTATAATTCTAGCTCACTATTTACTATCTGCATAATTGTGGACAATTTAAATGAGATCACATGTGTAAATGTTCTGGCACAAGATCTAGTCCATTGTTCTTACAGTTAGAAGATCTTGAAAAAATCCATCTTATAAACTCTGAAACTTCACACTAAATTTTAGAAATATAGCATTTAGAAATTACGAAATTCAGAATATTTATGTTCAAAGATATTCTCAAATAATTACTTATTGAGGAACTAAAAAATAAATAAAACCAGTAAGATATGGTTAAATAAACCCTGATAAATCAGCATGATGGAATTCAAGGAATTATTAGAAAACATAATTTGGGTTCCCGTGGGTGGTGGGATAATTTGTTTAAATGAAAAGTCAGTAAACACATTCACAAAATCCAATAAATATTTTACTGTATCTCTAAATTCTCTTACAAGCTTTAAATTTACTTTTGAACACAGGAAATGATCAGTTTAAAAGCTTAATCTTGCTCTCACTCATCCATCAATACTACATTGTCTAAGGTGTGTTGTGGGTGTAAAATTAATCAATTAATCAAACTTGGCTGCAAAAATGTAATATTTGTGTGTATAATTTCTGCTATTTTTGCTTGACTTTTTTCTATTTCTTTTTTTAAAATTAGGGTTTAATTTACATAGAGTAAACTTCACCACTTTAACTGTGAAGTTCTTCAAGCTTCTGAAAATTCATAACCTGTATAATGACCACGATAATCAAGATACAAGGTGTACCAATACACTCAAAATTTGCCTCTGAAGCTATTTGTAGTCAACACTTCACCTCACCCCTAGGCCCAGGCAACCTGTTTCCTGCCACTATGGCTTTACCTCTTATAGAATCTTAGAATATATAGCCTTCTTTCATTTAGCAAAATGGATTTGAAATCCATCTCTGCTGTTGTGTGTATCAGTACTTTGTAGTATTCCAGTCTATGGGTATACCACAGTTTATTTATCCAGTCACCAGCTGAAGGATTGCCCCAATTCAGGGCAATTATGACTAAAGCTTTTTATAAACATTTGCATACATGTTTTTTTGTGAATATGTTTTTATTTCAATGGAAAAATACTTAGAATGAGATTCCTAGATTGTATGGTAAATTATGTTCAACCTTGCAATAAATTGCCAAACTATTTTCCAAGGTAGTTACAAAATGTTTGTATTTCTGACAGCAAAGTATGAGAATTCCTTTTAGCAGCATTTAGTGATATCAGTTTTTTAAAAAATTTAGTCATTCTAATAATTATGTGTACCTATCTCATTATGGTTTTAATATATGTTTACCTAATGACAAATTATTTTGAGCTTTTTTTTCATATGTTTATATGTCATTTGTATAACTTTAGTATCTGTTCAAGTATTTTGCCCATTTTTAATTGGGTCATTTGTTTTTATTAAGGTTTGGGAGATTTTCATATATTTTGGTTACAAATTATTTATCAGATATGTCATTTCTAAAATTTTCTCCTCATTTTATCCTTTCATTCTCCTAACAGTGTCTTTCAAATACCAAATGTGGTTTATTTTGATGAAGTCCAGTTTATCTTTTTTAAAATTTTATTTTATGGGTCATGTTTTTGGTGGCATAACTAAGAAATATTAGTTTAATCCAAGGACACTGAGATTTTCCCTTATCTTTTCTTCCAGAAGTTTTATAATTTTAGGCTTTACATTTATGTCCATGATCCATTTTGGATTGATTTCTGCATGTTATGAAGTATGAATTGTGTGTGTGTGTGTGTGTGTGTGTTCTATTTTTTGACATACACATATTCAACTGTTTGGTAATATTTGTTTAAAAAAAACTTTATAGAATTACTTTCTCATCTTTGTCAAAATTAATTGACCATATATCTGTGGGTCTATTCTAGATGGCCCATTCTGTTAAATTGTTCTTACACATATTCTCTTGCTAATACCACACTGCTTTGATTTATGTTACTTCATAGTAAGTCTTGGAGACAGGTAGTGTAATTCCTCCAACTTTTACTTTTTGCCCCCAAACTGTTAAGGTTATTTTAATATAATTGCATTTCTATATAAATTTCAGAACTAATTTGTTTTTATTTAAAAAAACTGCTAAAATAATCATTGGGATCGTATTGAATTTATAAAACAATTTGGAGAGAAGTGACATCTAAACTATACTGGCTATTTCAATCCATGAACATAGAATATTTCTCCATTTATTTAGTTGTATTTTGATTTCGAGATAAGATTTTAGCATCTTGATCATGGGCATATTTTATTAGGTTTATATCCAAGGATTTCATGTATTTTAATGTGTTTTAATCACTAATGTAAATGGTATTATTTAAAAATTTTAGGGGCGCCTGGGTGGAGCCGTCGTTAAGCATCTGCCTTCGGCTCAGGGCATGATCCTGGCGTTCTGGGATCTAGCTCCACATCAGGCTTCTCTGCTAGGAGCCTGCTTCTTCCTCTCCCACTCTCCCTGCTTGTGTTCCCTCTCTCGCTGGCTGTCTCTCTTTGTCAAATAAACAAATAAAATCTTTTAAAAAATTTAAAAAATAAAATAAAATAAAAATTTTAATTTCCTTCAGTTAATTGCTAGTATATAGAAACACAATGCATTTTTGTATACTAACCTTGTATCCAATGACATTCCTAAGCTCGGTTATTAGATCTGGTAGCTATTTTTGGTATGTTTTTGGAGAATTTTCTAAATAGAAAATCATTTCATCTTCAAATAGAAGCAATCTTATTTCTCATTTTTCCAATTTGTTTGCTTTTTATTTATTTTCTTACCTTATTGCAATGTCTAAAGATGTCAATTATAATGATGAATAATACTGGTGAAAAAGATTATTTATTTATTTATTTATTTATTTATAAATTTCTTTTATTGAGAGAGAGAGCGCACATACAGGCATGAGGGAGAGGCAGAGAGAGAGGGAGAGAGAGAATTTCAAGCAGGCTCCACACTCAGTATGAAGCCCAACATGGGGCTTAATCCCATGACCCTGAGATTATGACTTGAGCCAAAATCAAGAGTCAGATGCTTAATTGACTGAGCCACTTTTTTTAGGCACCCCTAAAAAAATCTTTTCAAAACAATTTACTATTTAAGTGTAGTTGGCATACAATGTTATATTAGTTTCAGGTGTACAACATAATGATTTGACAATTCTATACATTACACAATGCTCACCATGATAAGTGTTGTCACTGTCTGTCACCATAATGACATCTTTGCTTTGATTCCAATGTTAGGCTAAAAGTATACAATCTTTCACCATTAAGTGTGATGGTAACTGTAAGTTGTTGTAGATGACTTTTATCAGTTTTAGGAAGACCTCTCTTTTTAAGGTGCTAAGTGTTTATCAGAACTAGGTACTGAATTTTGTCAAACATTTTTTCTGTACCTACTGAGATGATTATATAGATTTTGGTTTGTTTGTTGATACAATAATTTATAATGATTGATTTAAAATATTTAACCAGCCTTGCATTTTTGAGATAAACCTCACTTAGGAAAAAAGTATTGCATTACTTATGCACTTTTGGGTTTGCTTTGCCAAAAATCTTCTTGTTGTTGTTATTATTATTATTATTTTGCATTTATGTTGATTAGGCATATTGGGCAATATTTTTTTTTTGAAATTTCTCTCTCTGGTTTTGCTTTTAGGATAAAGTTCATATCATAGCATGAGTTGGAAGAGTTAGTGAAGAATTGGTACTATTTCTTTTCTAAATGTTTGGTTGAATTATTCAGTGAAGCCATTTATGTCCAAAGTTTTCTTTAATAACTCTGGGCTATTCAGGTTGTCAATTTATTCTTAAATAAGCTTTGTGTAGATTTTACCTATCAAAAAATCCGCACAATTCAAATAAGTCAGGGAATTTCTTAGCTTAAAGTACTCATAATAGGTCGACTGGGTGGTTCAGTTGGTTTAGCATCTGCCTTCAGCTCAGGTCATGATCCCAGGGTCTTGGGATCGAGTCCCACATTGGGTTCCCTGCTTCATGGGGAGCCTGCTTCTCCCTCTGCCTCTCTCTCTGTCTCTCATGAATAAACAAATAAAATATTTTTAAAAAATACAGTACTCTTAATATTATTTAATATCCACTTAATGTCTGTAGGGTCTGTAGTGACACCCTTCATTCCTGCTATTGATAATTGAGTTTTGTGTCTTTTATTAATTTATTTTAAAATTATTATTTTTTCATTAACTTTTCCTGACCATTCTGGCTAAAAATTGTGCATTTTACTGATATCTTCCTTGCCTTGATTTTTATTCATCCATTCACTCTTCATCCATCAAATCATTCTAAAAGCATTTACTCCGTATGTCCTATAGGTTAAACACTTTGATAGATACTCTATACAACACAAAAAGTCATAATATATGGGCTAGGAGTAGAAAAACCCAGTGAGGGAAAAAGACAACTGTACATATAATTGACTTACTCACAAAGTGCTCTCCTTTTTGTCCAACATTCAGTTTAAACAAGAATTTAGATTTGCCTGGAATGGGAGTGAAAGCAAGGGTTATCAGCATCAATTGCATAAGGTTTTCTAAAAAGTTGGGGAATGACACTTAACTCCTAGAATTGCTACTGCCTTAATGGCTAAACACATTTCATTTCCTATTAAAAACATGAGTTATTTAGTAAAGGCAAACCTAAATTCATAGGGTCTCCTTGCCCACAAATAAAACCTGAAATGGCAGTCAATTTTTATATGGTTTATCTCTCTGTTTTTATGAAATTATTAATTATAATAAATATAGAGTAACGTGTGTCTTATTCTAAAAATAATTCATTTTTTTAAAAGTTCCAATTCAACACATCATAATTCAAGCCCCAAACTTGGGCAGTGAAATGATTTTGGTATTACTGAATAACTGTATTAAACAGAACTTTACAGTAATCCAAAATACAACCTAAATACTTAATATAAAATCCACATTTATAGGTACCTTGATTTTTAAAATTTTGCATAAATTGAGTAATAAGCATTCACTATTACCTATCTACTTATGCAAATAAGTATGAATCAAAATACTAATTTCTCTTGGTTTACCAATGAAGGGGTAACTCATTGGAAAAAAATGTTCTATTTCACTGCTTATTAATTTGCTTTCCTGCAGCTCCAAAATTTGTGAATGCTTTGACAGTCCTTGTGTGAGCTTCATAAATCTCCAATTTTTATGCTGATTGATATAACTGAAGAGACCATTCCACTGCTAGGTTATTAGATCCATTACTGCTTATATTCTAAAACTAGCATTTCCACTTCAAATTCCAATGTTAACTCTCTTGAGCTCATTTTCTCTGTGTGCTGAAAACCCTACTTTGAATCCTTTTTTATCTATATGTCACTCTTGCATGCATTGTCCTTTGAACTTTTCTCCATCCATTTTTAAGAAGATATCATTCTACCACACACCTTTTCACCTCCTATTCAGTCTTGCTCCTTTATTTTCAAGTTCCAGAAATAGCACTTTCCCTACTGAACCACTTCCAGAAACTGGGCAGTTTCTATATTTTATATTTATAATAATAATGAGAATAACTAAACCAAAAATGATAATGAAGGAGGAGGTGGTAGAAAAAAAGCCAAATTATCTGAATATGTAATATAATCAGCTAATTAAGTATCATTCTTAATTTTTATAACACTCCTGAAATAAGTATTTGTCTCAATTTAAAATAAAGTTATTGAGGTTCAGATGATAAAATTATTTTCTCAAAATTACCTGACATATTCATGAATTAAAAACCACTCATGAATCAGAAACATTTATCGATCACTTTCTGTATATCAGACAAATATGGCATTATCTAATTGAATACCAAAGAGAACCTCTGAAGAAAACACTATAATAATAATCATATAATTGATTCTGTATTAAAGTTTCATAGATGGACAAAATTTGCTCAAAGTCACATATTCAGTAAGTGAGATTGTGGTTATTCAAACCAAGTAGTTTGGCCCTGAAACTTGTGGCCTTAATTTACCTTCAATACTACATATTTTTATTTTATTAAGGTATGCCATATGTATAAATATTATAAATTGGGTGTTTAATTTTGTTATTTTTATATTTTTCTTTTCTTAATTAGCCATTATTTTAAGGAAAAAAAAATATAAGCAAGATGTATTACTAAAGGTTTTTGACAGGTTGATACCATAGTGATTATACAATGCAAATATGTATCTATGTGGACAGAAACAGAGAGAGAAGGAGAGAGAGAATATGAAGGAATAAAGAAATAATTTTTTTAAAGATTTTATTTATTTGAGAGAAAGAGAGTGCACATGAGCAGGGGGGAGGGGCAGAGGGAGAAGGACAAACAGACTCCCTACTGAGCAGGTTGCCAAATGCAGGGCTTGATCCCAGGCAGACGCTTAATGGACTGAGTCGCCCAGGTGCCCCATGAAATAAAATGTAATTTTTATTACTTTTATGTTTTTAAAAATCCACCTATATTATATTGAATGTTAAATTCTGACTTTTCTAATTAAAAATGACTTAAATGTCATCCCTCTCTAATTTACCTAACAATTATGTAAATTTCTCACCCAGGCCAATTTTTACTGTTGCTATCCTCTTCTGAGATTCTAAAACCACGCTTCACTTAGACTTGATTTTAAATACAATATCCCAACATGTATGACATGTTACTTAGAAAGTATTATGCCATTTTTATAGATAAATGTAAATGAAAAACATCCTTTAACTATGATAGAATTTAAACATATTGCATTTAAATGTATTCCTCTGTTAATATATTCACTTTTATAAAGTGAGTTTCTAAGCTGACTAGAATAAATATGGCTCGATCAACTACAATTCCATTAAAGTTGTTGTTATTTTTATACACTGAAACATATTTTTCATTTCATATTCCATTTCCAAATTCAAGGTATATAGATTATTTTTTATCTGTAGAGCTAACAGATTGAAAGTCAACTTAGTATATGACGGGCATGTTAGGACAACAATTTCTACTTAAGCTGACCAAGGTCAACATCTCAAAGCACAATATACTCTTGAAGAATATTCTTCAAGGTATTCCTCTTCAAAAATACATCTAAAACCAAGTATGTCTGGAGATTGTTATTTGGATGGGAGCTATGACAAAATATCGAAGTCATCAGCATGCTCAACCACATGATAGAGAAAATCTATTGATATTCTTCTTTGAAGGGTTATTGATAGTATTATCATTCTTATAACAGGAATAGGCTTATTTTTTTTAATTTCATACTTTCTTGTAGATTCTTTGGATATTATTTATCCAAAGTAAATATTTATCAAAACTGTGATATATGGCAAGGAACTATTTTTAACAGATACACGTCAATGAAGAATTCAAAAAGTTGATTTGGACTGAAGCAGAGGATGGAAGAGTGTTATCATCCTCCTTTCAGGTAGGAATACAGTTTAAAAGTATTCATCAACAGATATCTGGATTTCAGTGCATAAAAATGACTGGATTATCAATGAAACCAAATCACCAATCAAAAAGCTTCCAACAAGCCAAAGTCCAAGACCAGATGGCTTCATAGGTGAATTGTACCAAACATTTATTTATTTATTTTTGTACCAAACATTTAAGAGCATTAATAACTATTCAAACTATTCCAAAAAATATAAAAGGAAGGAAACCTTCCAAATTCATTCTGAGGCCAACCAGATAAAAAATAAAACTACAGGACAGTATCTCTGGTGACCATGGATGTAAAAATCCTCAACAAAATATTAGCAAACCAAATCCAGCAATATATTTAAAAAGTCATTCCTGGGGCGCCCAAGTGGCTCAGTTGGTTAAATGCCAGACTCTTGATTTTGGCTAGGATCATGATCTCGGTGTCATGGGATTGAGGCCCGTGGCAGGCTCTACACTCAGTTCACAGTCTACTTGTCCCTCTCCCTCCTCTCCTACCCCACTTATGCATTCTCTCTCTCTCTCAGGTGGATAGATAAATAAAATCTTAAAAAAAAATCATTCACCACAATTAAGTGGAATTTATTCCAGAGAAGCAAGGGGATTCAATATTCATAAATCAATGTGATGTATCACATTAATGAGAGAAAGGATAAGAACCATATAATCATCTCAATAGATGCAGAAAAAGCATTTGAAAAGTACAACATCCATTCATGACAAAAGCCTTCAACAAAGTAGGTTTAGAGGGAACATACCTCAACACAACAAATGCCATATATGAAAAACCCACAGCTAACATACTCAATGGGGAAAAACTGAGTTTTTCCTCTAAGATCAGAAACAAGACAAAGATACCCATCTCACCACTTTTATTCAACACAACAATACAGCAATCAGACAAGATAAATAAAAGGCATCCAAATCGGTAAGGAAGAAATAAAACTTTCACTACTTGCAGATGACATAATACTATAAATGAAATCCCTTAAAGATTCCACCAAAAACTTCTTAAACTTAATAAATGAATAAAGTAAAGATTCAGTAATTCCACTTCTGGAGGTATTTACTTGTAGAAAACGAAAACACAAATTGGAAAAAAAATGCACTTTTATGTTTATTTCAGCATTATTTACAATAGCCTTGATAGGGTAGAAATTCAAGTGTTTAACCATAGGCTAATGGATAAAGAAGTTGTGAAAAACACCCCCCCACACACACATTTACACACATACAATAGAAAACTACTCAGCCTTAAAAAAAAAAAGCATGAAATCTTGCCATTTGCAACAATATAGATGGACATATTGGATACGATGCTAAGCGAAATAAGTCAGGCAGGGAAAAAGAAATACCATCTGATTTCAACACTCATATGTGGAATTTAAGAAACAAAATAAACAGACAAAAAGAAGAAGAAGAAGAAGAAGAAGAAGAAGAAGAAGAAGAAGAAGAAGAAAGAGACAAACAACAACAAAAATACAGACTCTTAAAAACAACAAACTGGTGTTTATTTACCAGAGGGGAGGTGGGGGTGGGGATGGGTAAAATAAAGGGGATTCAGAACCCACTTCTCTTGATGAGCGCTGAGAAATGTATAGAATTCTTGAATCACTTTAATGGATATCAGAAACAAATGTAACACTGTATGTTAATTATATATCAATAAAGAAAATTGAAATGATTGTATTTGATTTATGAGACTTGAGGGATTATAAACTACAGATCAGAAAATAGTCATATTCACATCTTTCCATTTTCATTTCTACAAAATCTACAAATCTATTTTAACACTTAAATGGTTTCAAGAGTCCCATGAAACTGAATACTATAAAAATTGAAATGACTGCCAATTTATTGAACCAATCAAGTAGCTTGACCATACACTTGTAAGGTTCCTCATTGCTTCTAGTCTTGAGTTTTCCAGATTGGTTGTCCCCCATTGTACTGTTTGCTATCAATTAATCATATTCAATGTCCTTCCACTGAATCCCTGAGGATTATGTAGGACAAGAAAAAAATGCTTAATAACATACATCTGAATTATTAATGTGAACTACTGAGTCTACAGCTTAACTTGAACTGGCCCAGACTGATTAGAGATAAGAAAATAAGGGACAAAATCCCATCATCTTTGAAGATCTGAATTACATGTGCTGCTAGAAGCCATACCAAAGACCACAGATCTAAAAGGAATTCTTAGGGACTGGTACCTACAGAAATAGAAACTCAGTTCAAGAATCTCAATGGAAGAGCTCACAGTCCTGACCTATGGAGGCTTTATTTGCATTGCTCAAAAGATTATCATCCTGTGACTAGGCTATTATGTCTTGCATTTGCTTGAAAGTAGCATTGAGTTAATCCCTTCACACTTAAAGATACTATTTTATTTCCCAAGGGTGATTTTCAAGAATTTTGAATCAATTATTGTCCTCAGTGAGGACTTGCTGTCATGTATTTTAGTAATCACGAAATCACAATTAAAAAAAATCACTAAGATTTCTATGTTAAAACAGAATCAATTGCTGGGAAAATAATTAAAAACTGTCAAATATAGAAAAATACTTTGCTCAGTGTGGAAAGTAAGTAGGTGGTTTTGTTTTATACCCATCTCCTACTCTTATATATAAGTTTGGCTTATAAATGTTTTATTTATTTGCCAAGTCATAAAATATTAATTTTTAAAAGAGTCAGCGCTTTCAAATTAACAATATATCATGCTCAAATTTAGTGTCACAGTAGTAAAGGCTTAGAATAGTTAGAAGTATTAAAGAAATTGAAGATAAATTCAAATGCTTGTTATAAACACAGATTTTCTGCAAGGTTTGAAACACAGAAATATTTTCTCTAAAATAAAGTTAAAACAGCCTAAATAAGTACCCTTATTTAAATATAACATCATGCTTATAAATTTGTAGAAATCTGAAATTTTTAGAAGGATGAGTTATGTAAAATGTAGAGTACATTTAAACATATTTATATTTATACACAGAGAAAGAGAATGTCTGAGTTTTTTCATCTTAATTATTAAAGATATTTGGTAGTTAAGCCACTTAAAAGGTGAAAAGCAAACAAATAAATAACACAGAGAAAAATGTATTTGTAAAGCTTGCATCTGTCACTAACATCATAGCAGTCTGCCTATTAACCGAACAAAACACTTGCTCTTTTTTGATGCCAATGCTTGTTTTTTGTTTGTTTGTTTACTTAAAACAATCATTTTTGTAGATGTTCTAAAAAGGAGCTTTGGTATCTAGTTCATTAATAGTTTTATTAATTCAGCTAGTCATCAGGTGCAATTCATCAACTGTACAGCCCTTTGTGTTCTATTTTTGCTAAATGCTTCTTCTCTGGAATTTAAATTATGAAGAAAAAGTGGCTGACTAATCTGTATTTCTCAATTTATTCAAGTTCAATGGAAAGCTATTCATCAGCGTAAACTCTGCTGTGAGTTCAAATCAAATTTAAGCCACCTGGGAGTAAACAAAACTGCTCTTCTTCCCTAGCACTTGGAAAAAGATAAAAATAACACATTTTCAAGGAACTCAAGATACTAATATGTTTCACTGAAATAAAATAAGAGACTGTAAGGCATCAGACATTTGCACTCTATTAGATGCTTTGTCCCTACACTGCTTTTCCTGAAATCATTTTTCTGTGGTTTTATTTTCACCATATAATGCTGATTTCTTTTGCACCTTACAGGTATAAAATAATAAGCTATGCTTAGTATCCCCCAAATATGCATAAAATCTACACGACTATTATTGTAGCCCTTTTATTTGAAAACATTTCATATATAAATGGAATTATAGTGGTTAAAACAAATTGCTCACTCTCAGATTTTTTATTAAGCATTAAAGTCCACCAGTCCTATAAATCTGAAGTACAATATTTACCTGCTTGGATTTTATAGATGCTTAGTCTTATAAAATTAGACATTTTTTCATAATAAACATCCAGCTAGCGATGGAGTAGGATGGAGGCTCGTGTGAATTTGAATCTCAGAAACAGTCCTTTAGAGATTATTCCACACTAATAATGGAACTAAACTTCGTCTATTTTTGAGTTTCAAGGCAATATAAGGTTACATTTGGAGCTGAAGATTTTGGGGCCCCTGCATACTTGCATAAATAAGTTATCAGTTAAAAACAAAGAAACATTTTGCAATGGTGAAGTGTACATTCCCTTTCACTGATTCTTCTTGAGGACTCAATGATATTTTAATCTAGCTTAAAAAATGCATTTGTCTATTACATATCACAGGTAATCCTCAATTGTTAAAAGCCTGAATCTATAAACATTTCCTTTACAGAGAAAGTAACCAATGGATCCCTGAGCTATTGCATTGCAGTGCTGCCCACAGACAACAGTAATGCATTGGCAGAATTATCATCTTTGTTTAAAAGGTAGAATCTGAAAATTCTGAATATTTTATGGCAATTACATTTTATTTCTTTGCATGGTGGGTCAAAATATTAATTACAAATTATTGTTACTAGTGATCAAAGGGATCACAAAAATAAAAGACTTGAAACAAGGGTGGAAACTGCTGACATGCTAAACGTGGCACATCTTTTACCTGAACTGGATTCACAGGTTGCTTGTGTGTTCATTTGTGAAGGGAAAGAATAGTCAAGGATATAGAAAAACATATTCAAGGATATATAACAATGTTAGAAACATATTATTGGAGATTTTGTCTACAAGGTGGGATTTGGTAAAGATATTTTGTTATCTGTTTAGCTATTAGGGAATGCGATCTCCTTTGTGAATTATAATTTTTAGGAAAGTAGTATGCATATATCATGGGATATCCTATAGTTAAAAGTGGATATACTGAGTTTCTAAAAGATTGGTTTATGAACGTTCTGTTTAGTCCTTCTCTTCAGCCTATCTCCAGAACCTCTGAGGTTATTGTTTTTATTTCAGGGAAATAAAACCCACCTCCTCCCAATGTAACTGTAAGAAATGCTGTAAGTGATGTACAGACCAAAATGTGCATGGGGCTATGACCCTCTAAGGAGCCTGCAGAAGGCACATTGTGACTTGAGCATCAGTCTGAACTTGATGAGCAGACTCCATGGTACCTCACTGGCCATCTTCCCTAGCAGTGATGATGGAGGGGTAATGGAGAAAATTCCATTTTTTCCTTGAAACTATATTTTTAAAAATTTGTGGGTTATCTTAAATTTTAAGAAATATTTGTGTTAGTACGAGATGGTTATCTTTTAAAATATTTTTACAAAATACATGAAAATATTGTATCTGTTAAATTTAAAGTCTTACATAATGTGGTAAAATATGTATTTTACAGTTATGTTTTTACTCAATCATTTAATCTACATTGAGCTATTTACTGGATCATGAAAATTAAAAGATTTTATTACCAATTTGTTGTTTTTAGAAAATCCAATGTTCAATATAATAGGTAGTACTGTTTAAAATGTCTGTGTAATGATCTACACTATTATCTGCAGCAAAAATGATGTTTTCACAGCTGCTCTATGCCTGGAGTCAGCCACGTCCTTTATGATACCTTGCCTCTGCATGGGCTCTTATTCCTAACATTTGCCTTTTAAACTCTATAGAGATCTAACAGAAAAATCACAAGAACAGCATCTTTTGTGTTTCTCTTTCTCTGGAAATACCAAAGCAGCAGTGTATCTTTCCATATTTAAAAAAGAAAGAAAGAAAAATGTTTTAATCTTTCATTTTCTAATATAAAGTTTTTAGCCAAAAGGGTATTTATTAAAAGAAAACAGATCTGTCACTCACTAATTCAATGACTAACTACATAAGTTTAAAACTTACTTTTTCTATGAGTATCAGACAAAAGTAAAACAAACTGGAATTTTCAGCTCTCTTTCAGAAAAAAAGAAAAAAATATATATCCTACAGGCCTACCAATTAAATCTAAAAAATATTTCCTTATCTACACTTACAGGACAGTAGATATGAAAGTAGAGTTGAGTAACTACAGTTACTTGGTTTATTTCCCTCTAAATTTTGCTATTTCTAATAGACTGGAAGAAACCAAACAACCTGTCAGAAGTTTATTGCAGAAGAACAATGGTGACTTCTGGGAACTAATTTATCCAAAACAAACAAACAAACAAAAATAGTGGGGAACAGGCCTGGTTCAAATATACAGATAGCTTTCCAAATGGAGGGAAGATTCTAAAAGAGCAGTTACTAATAGTTGACCCCCATATTCCCACTGCCATCAATGCATTCATGTCTGAATCCTAATAGAGAAAAACCTATGAATACAAATGAAAGAGCTGAAACATTTATTACAATGGCAGATGAGTGAGGTGGTTGTGCCTCCCACACATTACAATTATGAACTCCATAAAAAAAATGTTAAATCAACTCAACTACTTAAAGATACTTTAAAATGTCCTAAGCAGAGAGAATCCAGGAGAAATTCTCATCTGTATTGTGCCTTTCTGGCCCGGGGCACTATCCAACCTTCATGGCTATAGCTGCAGGAAATAACAGCACAAAACTCCACAGCCTTGCCAGGAAAAGGTGCCATTGAGAGGATTCAGACTAGAAATCTCCAGAATGTATTATTTATAATGCCCAACTTTCAGCCCCAAATTAGTAGGCCTGCAAAGAAAATAAGAAAGTATGACCCGTACTCACAATACACAATGGAAAATGGTTCCAAGTATATCCAGATAGTGGATTTAGCTGACAAAGAATTCAGAGCAGCTATCATAAATATATTCAAATAAATAAAGAAAAAATATGTCAAAGGATCAGAAAAAATGTTATCAATATAATATTCTTGAATCACAAAGTGCAAGGAAGATATTTTCAAACTTGGCATTCTAATGTGACATAGAACTCAGATGAAACATTCATGTGCTGAGAATTCCACAGAATGATAGGGAAACCTTGGAGCATCAAAAGTGCTAATGCATTATCTTAAGCAGGCAGAAGTGGTCGCAAGTCCTCACTGCAGTGGCAGTGATGGCTCCCTGACTCGACTCCTCAGCTACTATTGCAAGGGTCACTGAGAATATATATATAATTCACTCCTTTGGCACAACCCCCTTTTGTTAAAGTGGTCATTGAAAGCAAGTGGTGAGATGCCTTCAAGTGGGCATATTTTATTGTGAAAATTATTTAGATCCTTTGAAAGACTCTCACAACTAAATTATTTTCTGAAAGAATTAAAATCAGGCTTTGGAAACTGTGGAAATCATTTTTTAACAACATACCTAGAGTCATACATTTATTATTCCAAATACAAACACTACTACTTTAAGCCCCTTGTTATTTTTAAGTTTCCTTTCTTTACTTCAAAAATAGTAAGATAGAACACTAATTCAAGAACATTTTCCCACACCCTGTACAATTATCAAGTTCACTTTCTAAATATCACTCTAGTACCATTACATCTTAGTGCCTGCTACATAGTAAGCAATTCATACATTGTGTTGAATAAATACAGTGTCAAATGCCACAAAGAGCAACAATGCATAAAGTTTTTCATTATAGAAGTGAATAAGTCTATAGGAAGTTTTAACTATATCTAAGAAATGTACTGCCCTGCTTCTTAAACGTGTAATTTAACCATCAAGATATTTTTCCAACCCAGGAACCAGATAATGGAAAGGGCAGGAGGAGTCATTTATTTAGGTGTGAGAAGACATGGTGTTATATTTTTCTTGGATGATATTTCAAGGGACAAATAATGTCATTCTGGCCTTACATGAGTTTATTTCAAGTTCCAAAGATTGGTTGGTAAATTTTTCCAATAGTGGAGAGATAAGAATATTTTTATCTTGTACACCAAATATATGGTATTCCTCTTAAGGAGTCAAAGTCTACAAAGTTAGAAGTAATGAAAAATTACTTGGTTCTACTGGCAGATTTTTTTTTATGAGTAGTGGTATAAATTATCATTGGTATTGGTACAGTGTCAATACTTAAAATCTAACTTCAAGGGTAAGTCAAAATCTCTTTATATTACCACCTAGTTTACAGAGATGCTCTAAGAATAAGATAATGTTTCAATCTTCTTAAAGACTATTAAGATATCACTATTATGTTATTAATAATATAAATTTATAAATGTACAAATAAGTAATTGAAATCTTACCCATTGGATTACTTGAAAGTGCCATTGTTACTTGAATCATTTGTATTACCATCCATGATTCCGAGTCAATGAATCATGCCTTTGTGGGTCTTGCCATTCTAGTTCTGGTCACTTTTGATTGGACTGGTGAGCCTATTCATAGCTGACTCTCTCCTGTAGCCTCATTTAATTTTGAACTGAGTTGGGGACAGGAATTAAAAAATGGGTGTGGCAGATGTTAGTTAGGTCCTTCTCCAAGGAAGTATATATTACGGAGATGCAACTGCATTCTACCATCTCATGAGTACCTCCAGTGATAGGCCTGTGGTGAAAGCTGGGTCAATCAACATTTAATGTTGAGTTCTAGTGAATATGTGAAAAGAAATAAACTAAAATTTATACAGGATCAAAGACAAACCTCATCATCTGGCAGGGACCTGTTATATCTTAGGGAGAAGATATTGATGCATATTTATAAGTAAAAATGTTATTTAAATGAAACAAATGGGGGAAGGGTCAAGTTTCCACTGTCACATAAATATCACTAGTTTCCTTTTTCCCTTGTAAATGTGAAGCCATTCGTTGATAAGTATTTATTACCTGACAAATAATTTACATTACAGAATGGAGTATGGCCATTTTTCCATGTATGTTTGGAATGTTATATGATAAGCATGATTCCAGATGGCAGTTTTATATTAACATTTTATTATGATTAGATCCATTTGTGTTGGGGGAATTTAATGTGACGTGTGGGATCTGCTCTTTAGCATATTCTGTGTGTGTGTGTGTGTTTAATCTTGTTAGGAACAGGACCTTTGAGATTCTTGGAAAAGAAATTAGAAATAAACTAAAGTATTACAAAAAATTAAAGTCACAAAACTCTTGTAAAGCAGGCAACATTTTTTTTTTTAAATTAAAGTAAAGAACAAGGAATTGAGTTAAGGAAAGTTTAAATGACTTGCCTAGTTTCACTCATGGTTAGTAAGATGCAGGGTCAGACATCCCACACGAGTTATCATATACTTTAAGATCTTATCAAAACTAGCCATTCATTTTCCAAAAGAACAAGCTGTCCGAATTTTCACACTTTTTTTTTTTTCATGCTCATGACCTTAACCTGAACTGAGTTCAAGAGTCAGACACTTAACAGACTGGACCACCCAGGGGCACCCACATGTTGAGTTTACAAATATTGTCATTACTGTAAGAATGTTTCCTAACATTCCCAAATAAAAAAATGGCCTTAATTTTTTCCCCCATGGTGTTCTTTCACACATAAAAAAGATTTTAGTATTTCAAAGAAGGATATCTCACACCTAAGGATACGCAGAAAACAATACTCACAGACCACTTGTGCCATATAGCTTTCTCTCCTCATCCTTTAGGTAAATGCCTGGCTAGTGCCTAACACTCTCACAGAGAACTAGATTGAAAGGTGAGTCTCAAGATAATTACAAATAATAACAACTCCTGAGCTCTGTGGTCTCACATGAGCATTTAAACCATGACTGTTAAATTTAAGATTGTCAATGTTTAGCTTGGTACTTAGAGTTGATAGCACTTACTGTACTCAATTTTGGGAAAAATTCTTTCCAAACAGTAACAAAAATAACTACCATCCATATGTGTATGCATACAAAATTAAATACTCTATTTAGAACTATATGCCTTAGCAGTAATTTGCTTTTGTTTGGCATCATTTACTAAATTAAGACAGTTTTCCTAATGTGTCAGAGGTGAGGTAAAAAATTTGATTTGCAAAATGTTATGAAATTATGGTTATAATACATCAGCAAAAGATAATTGTTTTCCTTCTAGCTTTCTTTTCAAAGACTTGGAATTTAAAGAATTAAGGTGAATTCTTATAGAATTTTTAATTATACTTATTTCCAAAATGAAGTGTAAGCAACTAATAACAAGTGCACATATACATAGATACCCATGATAATTTTAAATAATGTTGACAGAAAAATAAAAAATGAGACATAATTATTAAAAGCCAACAATAAAATAAGTAATGCAATAGTATCTTTACCTCTAAACTTTCACGTTAAACTTATTTTACTCTTTCTTTTGATTCAGGAATTGAAGAGTGTAATAGCTTCTCTAAAATATAGGAATGCTTAGTGATTATCAGTAAAATTATTTAGATCAGCAAAAATGAATGTTTGTAACTAATTACTCGGGAAAATAACTACCTTGAGATTACTTCTCTTTAATATTACTGAGTATGTTTCTTAAAACAACCAGTCAGTGGTGAGGATTAGACTCCTTTAAGTTAGTGATAAAGGTAACTTTTCTTTTCTTGACAATAAATCCTTGATTTTGTCTCTAAGTTTAAGAGAGCTAATGACCACCTGATGGAAGGAGCTGGATCATTCCAACAACTATCAAAATGTCCATGCTTCACCACTACTACTTATTAGCTATGTTAAGCTGATATGGTCAACTAACTTCACCAAAACTTCAGTCCCTTTCTCTGTAGAACTATGTGCAACTATTATCAGAAGGAAAATGTGATTTAGAAATCATGTTGGAAAAAGCATCTGGCCTACCCATGGTTCTCAATCAAGGGTAACATTTATCATATAAGTCTGTATCACATCAGAGAACAAAGGAATGATTTAACTAAATTTAAAAACCTAAGAAAAAATGAAATATGTATAACCTGTTGTCAAATAGTTACCTTAAGATATAACAATTTAGAATACCAAATCATTTTCTATAATAGGTATCTAATTGTAGATAGTGATGACCTAACATTTTTTTAAAACCAGTTTATTGAGGTTAACTTACATACCAAAGCTGTGCATATTTGATGCATACAATTTGATGAGTTTGGAGATAAACAGCTTTTGTGAAACAAATACCACAATGCATGCCATAAACCTGTCCATCACCTGCAAAAGTTTCTTCCCCTCCTCTTTCTTTACGATGATGACAATAATAATTTGTGATAAGAACACAACATAAGATCTACCATGTTAGCTAATTTTCAAGTATTATTAACTATAAGCAGTATGTTGTACAGTAGGTTTTTAACATTGTTTTCTTGTCTTTGAATGTAGTGAAACACCTTATTCCTTACATCCCAGGTCATAGTTTCATTAAGACAGTAATGTCACACAAGGATACAAATCCTATCTATTTTATTTTAATCTACTTTTATTGATTTAATTCAAATGATTGCAAAACTTTCTTTTTAAGTAATCAGTTAAATTAGTTAAAGTATGGGACTATGTTTGATCATATATGGGCTTGATATAAAGTGGTTGTTATCAATAATGCTATATTCAACACATTAACACAACTTCATCTGGAATTAGAAGAAATGAAAAGAACTAAAGATAAAATTTAAAGGGATATCAGGGTGTATAATGTAAAACATAAAAAGGTTATTTTTAATAGCATTTTGCAATGTCTTTTTATTCTTTCGGCTGTAAAATGAGTAACAATATACATTAAACTAAACTGCAAATGGCTTGTTATTGTTCCAACTATTCCTTCAAAATGCAGTGTATTGCAAACAATATTTGCTAGGGACATTTTCTTTTATTTGTTGGAAAATGGCCATAAAAGCAAAATTTTTCCTTTGAGGAGCATGAATTGTATTACTTTAAATGCTTCTTACTTAAGATAGCAAAATATTTGGTATTAATCTTTAAATATGACATGTAAATACAATATTTTATTTAAACACCATTTGTTTCTTTAGTTATTTTTATATAATTTTTTCCATACGAGGTTAAAAGATTTTAATGAGTTTCTTTTTCTATTGTTAATTTGGTAAACATCTAAACTTTATTTTAAGAATGTAACAGCCTAGGTACTTAAGGAATTGAAATGCCTAGTCAACTAAACTTTAAAAACTCAAATCACTCAGATTGCCCATAAAATTGTTCAGAACCAAGAGAAGAAAAAAAGGCAACACTTTGACCTATATATGAAAAATAAAATCAATTCTCAGACCTGTAAATAAACCAAAGGAGGATCCATGAAGGCAGAGAAAGATCCCAAATCTCAAGATACTGTGACAGTTACATAATAAAAGTAATTGGAAAAGGTTATCTTGAGCAAAGGTTCTTTGCAGGCACATAAATCATACAAATAATTATCTCTGTGGGGTGACAGGGGCTTAGAAAGCAAGCTACCTTAGGAATATCCTCAACCATTTATGAGCTGCACCATCATCTCTTCAAAAGACAGACTCTAGTTGAGAAAACCATATAAGTACTGTATTCAAAAAAAGAAATAAGCTGTGAATAGCAAAGCTAATACAATGCACTATTGATATGAAATAAATATTTAATGTCTAGTTTTTACCAAAAATTGCTCGGCATGAAAACTTATAATGAAAACTTTTTTTCTTATTTATTCACTGAAACATATCCTTATAAAGACAAATAGGCAAGCACAGCATGTTTATTGGATGGGAGCCTTTTCTACACAGTTTTCTTGTTTCCTGGTTCTACTCATTCATATAACTTAGCCATGTTGTGGCCACGATGCTAGGCATTTGGAATATATTAAGATTGAGTCCCTACCTTCACAAGTCTTATACTCTAAAAGGGGACAGAGAAAAATAAATGGAAATAGGAAACAGCTCCACACTGTGAGAAATAATATAAAGGGGGCAAGATACTAGGTTTCATCATGAAGTGCTGTTTGCATTCAAACTAGGATTTGAAGGATGAGCAAGAAATCACTAGGGGAGGTGAGTGAGGAGTGAGGTGTGCAAGGAAGAGAATATAAACATGAAAATTCAGGGAAGAAAGAGAGAGAATGACAAATTAAGGAAGCCTAATAAATCTGGAGTGGTAAATGCAGAGAGGGCAAGGAGAGGAAGGAAAGGCAGGAAACTAAGCAGCTATATATACGTGGCATTTCATGCTAGGATAGTAACTTTGTACTTCAGTACAAGGAAGGGCTATTGAATGGTTTTACAAAAGAAAGTGATATGAAGAAACTTGCCAGTTAGAAAGCTCTCACTGATGGCTGTGTGGAAAACAAACACAAAAGTAGACAGGACAGTAAGACCAAAGGGGGAAAAAAAGATAAGTTAGGAGACTCTCTTACGTTTCAGGTAAAATATGATAGTGCCCTAAATTAGGCTGATGTCACTGGGAACGGAAATGTGTGAGTGAACTGGACACATATTTTCAAGGTCAGAATTAACAGGCTTAAGAACTGTTAACTTTTTAAAAATTACTGTGTGACCTTGCTGAGCATGGTTTTTTCCTTCCATTAGCTCCACCTATTGTACGGAGGGTTAAATTTAGATGCTGTCTCAACTATAAATTTCAAGTCAGGAGGTCTCTTTGTTGAACATTTTTAAAGGAGTTCTCATTTACTCTCCAGTTCCTTTCGTGCTTACAAAAATTATTCTCTTATATCTGAGGTACCAGGTATGGCGAATTACAAATCAAAATGGGAAGGGGCCCGTGCTAGGTGGAGAGTATGACATGAGGTGGAGGAGAGAGCTTTCTAATTTCCAGTTTCTACTGATCTTTTTCTTTCCTCTCTTAGTGGATCATTTCTCATCCTGTGGCCATCATGGGGTTATTCAGCTCCTAATGTTCTCTCCTTGTACTTCCCATATTTTTTCCTTGACTCTATTAGTGAGCAATTATAGCAAAGACTGCCTGGTGACCACATGAATGACTGGCATGGATAGATTGTGTTTCCAACATGTAAGAAACACTTGTCTTGGAGTAGGGGTGGGGCGCAAAGAAGGATTATGTCAACAAAGGAAAGCTAGAGAAACCCCAAGTCCCCAAACTCACTTGGAAGGAGGAAAACCAGGGCCTAGATTTTGTCCCTCTCCCCCCTTCCCCACCCACATACTAGTAGGCCAGGCATCTGATATTCTTAAGGGAATAAATAATGGAATCACAGGAAGTAAATATGAAGCATTTGAGGTGTATGAACACTTTGGTTAAATAATAAAAAAAAGAGGGGACACTAGAAGAGCCAAAATTAGCAAGGCATAATGAAAATTTTTAAAGGCACAATGAGGGGCGCCTGGGTGGCACAGCAGTTAGGGCGTCTGCCTTCAGCTCAGGGTGTGATCCTGGCGTTATGGGATCGAGCCCCACATCACGCTCTTCCGCTAGGAGCCTGCTTCTTCCTCTCCCACTCCCCCTGCTTGTGTTCCCTCTCTCACTGGCTGTCTCTACCTCTGTTGAATAAATAAATAAAATCTTTAAAAAAAAAAAAGGCACAATGAATGCCTTCAGGGAGATAAAAGAGAAAACTGGATATGAAAAATGCCATTGATAAAATACACATTTCAAGAGATGGATAGGATAGTAAAATGTACTTAGTATAAAAACAATTACATTGGAAGATCAAATTGTGGAACTCAGAGTGAGATCAAAAGATAGGAATAATTAATGAAGAGGGAAGATACATCAGGATTTCTCAACATCGACAGTACACTTGGAATGGATAATTTTTGTTGTTGTAAGGAGCTTTCTTGTGCATGACAGGATGCTTAGCAACATCCCCGATATCTACCCACTAAGATGCCAGCCGTACTCAATTTGCAACAACCAAAAATCTTCAGATATTTCCAAATGTTCCCTGGAGGGCAAAATGATCCAGTGGGGAACCACTAAGATATATGGATAAGAGAAGTACAAACATAAATAACTGCATCTTATGAGTCTCAAAAAGGGAAATAAGTAAAGGTGAGGAAATACAAAATTAAGGAATAAAAATTTTCTAGAATTACAGAAATGTATAAACATGATGGAAACCATTCATGGACTATCAAATGATAAAAGAGATTTTTTAAAAACCCATCCTTCCGTCAATTATGGTTAAATTTTGAAATATCTAACCAAATTTTAAATTATAATAGTTTTCGACAAGTAAAAGGAGATGATTTTAAAAATGGCAAGTATTAGCCATTATCTATATCATCAACAGCAATGGACACAAGAAGATAGTAAAAGATTTCCAGTGTTTATGGGAAAGAACTTTGAGTAGGAAATGTTATTTTTAGCTGAAAAACAACTAAATTTGAGGCCAAAACATAAAAATCTTAGAAGAAATACACAATAGAGATCCTTTTGATATGACTCTTAGAGGATACTGCCACCATCAAGGACAAGAAATCGGAATGAGATATGGGGAACAGGTGAGTAAAAGTGTTAGGAAGTTTGCTATTGTCCAAATGAGCAAGACTAACATAAAGGATATCCCTAAAATCCAGAACAAAGATCTCAGTATACCAACATGGTTCATGTATATCACATGGGGAAAGGAGAATTTTAGGGAAGACAGTTTGAACAGAGAGATAAGAACATATGAAGATTCTTACTTTGTTTGGGATATGATAGTAATAACACATTTATTGTGGGGTTACTGCATGTGAGACACTTCTCCAAAAGATTTACTTGTATTAATTTACTTAATCCTCACTGAATACAATGAAGTGGTTTCTCTTATTATTATTCTTCGTTTAAAAATGAGAAACCTGAGGAAGCCAAGAGAGGTTGATTAATGCACCCAAAGTCACAGGGTTAGGATTCAACCAGGCAGTCCCAGGAGCCTATGCTCTTCAGGAGTGATCAGAGAGATGACTAGAATATATTAATACTAATCACATTTAGGCAGTGATTGGAAAAATAGGCATACATTTTAGTTCAAGCCAGCAAAAATACATTTGACAGTTTGAGGTACCTACTTAAAAGTAAAATGATAAAAAGAAAAGAAAAAGTATGGTAAATATAGAAAATATAGAGTCCCAGAAACAACATATGATAGTAATTTAAATAAATATTGATAGACTAAATTCACTAATTAGAAGATAAAGACTTTCCAATTAACTTTAAAAACCAGATCATGATTTACCAATACATTGTCTATAATATATACATTTAGGTTAAAAAAGGATATAGAATATTTGAAAATAAAAATAAATAAATACCTTAATCAAATGGATTATATTTGGTATACATTTTACTTCAGCTAAGGAGAAAGTTAAGGCAAAAAACAGACCTAAGGCACAAGGGTAGATGTATGTACTGGATGGGTAATTTTACTAATAAATATCAACAAACTCTTTAAAATAATACTTCAAATTGTTCCAGAAGTTTCAAAGAGAAAAAAAACCCAATTATTTCTTACACGGCAATATTATAAAATCGACACCAAACGTAGATAAAGAGAGAAATAAATCATACACCAATTTCATTTATGAACTGAGATGTTGAAATTCTAAATGAAAGAGGGGCTCACTGAATACAACAATGTATTTTAAGAATTATGTTACAGTGATGTTTGTTTGAACCTAGAAATGCAAGGGTAACTCAACCTTGGGTTATCTATACGTGTAAATATTTGCATTTTTGAGTCAAAGGATACAAATCACATGATCATGTCATTTGTGCAGGAAAGAAAGGATTCTATTAAGTTGAAATATATTCATGATTTAAAAAGAAAATTAGAAAACTGGGTTAGAATTAAATTTCCGTAACTTGATAAAGATTACTACTAAAAAGCTAAGTAAATATCACATTTAATGGATAAGCTTTGACATAGTCTTTTTAAAATCAACAACAACATAAGGATTGCCTCTACCATCATTACTATTTAGCACAGAACTGGAGGTCCTAGATAATTCAGTATAAGTCAAGGGAGAAAAGATCATATAGTTTGGGAACTAAGATAAAACAGTAACATTTATTATTCATATGACTATTTATATAGAAAACTGAAGATATCCATCTAAATGTTATAGGAGGTGTTATAGGAGGACATCCACCTAAATAAAAGAGGTTGCTTACTGTATTATCATTCTTTATATCAGCAATTAACAACCAGAAAACATAAAGTACCATTTATAATACCAGTGAAACTACAGCAAATCTTTTTTAGGGTGTTAGCCTAATAAAGAATATGAACTGCTTACATGGAAGTTTAAAAGTCCATTAAACAACATAAAACTACTCAACAAATAAAGAGAAATTCTGTGTTCATATATGAAATGATTTAACAATACAAAGACCTCAGTTCTCCTTAAATTTATTTATAAATTTCATACACTCTAATGTAAAACTTTAGGAAGATTCACACTCATTATCAATTAAAATTAAAAAAAGATCTTATATAAGTAAAGAGTTAGGAAATAAAAGAGCAAAAACAGAAACACTTATCGTGCCAGATACTAAGGCATATTTAAAGCCATAGTAAGTAATACTCTTGTACTTACTGTTAAATAGAATGGAGTAACATAATTGATGGCCTATAACATACAATCTATACATACAAAAAGGATGAGTTGTTTAATAAATAGTCTCATTACTTGGTTAAAAAAAAATCCCAATCTCAGGCCATATAAAAAATTAACTTCAAAAGGATAAAAAATAAAAATGTGAAAGGAAAACTTAGAATGATAACAAAATAAGACAATATTATTGAAACTGTGGTAGGAAAGCTTACTTAAATAAATATAAAAAAGAAAAATATTTATGGCATCAAAATTATAGATTTCTTAATCAAAAGGTATCATAGAAAAATGTAAATGGATATGTTAAAAATATGGGAGAATGTATCTGGAATGTCTAAAATTAAAGGGGATTGGTAACTCTCAAATCCTCTGGGAAAATATGGGAATTCAAATAGAAGCTATGATAAATTAGCAATGACAATATGACAACAGATGCCAAGACTCTACTATTTATCAATAATGCCTCTAAATGTTTTATATCTATTTACATACTTAATAATATTAATAGTAAATTCACAGAAGGGGAAACCAAAGTGACAAATATGTATTTTGAAGAGATATTCAAACATAGCAGAAAGTACATAAATGCAAATTCAAATTATCGATTTCTACTTTATACACATCAGTTTGGCCAAAAATGCAATGTAGAAAAATATTAAATTCTGGGTATGGATGTAGTGAGGACTCATGCAGTGTAAATAGGACTGTAAATTGGTGCAGCCATCCTAGAAACAAGCTGGCAATGCTTCAGGAAAGTATGTATGTAAATTACCCAGCAACTCCATTCCTGGGGCTATTATGCTGTGAAATATGAAGAAAGCACCTAGATAATACAACATAATTTGTTAAAAACACAGTCTCTCAACCAAACTCCTTGGGTTCATATACTATATTTTCTATATATTAGCTTTTGAGCTTGGTCAAGCTTCTTGATATATTGGTATCTTAATCTCTTGGTGTTCATTCTCAAAAACGAAAAATGGAAATAATAATGGTGATGATAAAAATAATAACAGGGGTTCCTGGGTGGCTCAGTATTTAAGCATCTGCCTTCGGCTCAGGTCATGATCCCAGGGTCCTGGGATCGAGCCCTACATTGGGAGGGAGCCTGCTTCTCCCTCTCCCTCTGCTGCTCCCCCTGCTTGTGCTCTCTCTCTCTGTCAAATAAATAAATAAAGTACTTTTTTTAAAAAAAATAATAACAATAATACTTGCCTGTTAGGGTTGTTACAGGTTTAAACTACGACAACTTCTCAGGTTAGATCCTACTACATAGTAAGTTCAAAGTTTGTGACCATCACTTTATTTTTATTTTTTTAAATATTTTATTTATTTATTAGAGAGAGAGAGAGCACACAAAGGCAGAGGGAAAGGAAGAAGCAGGTTCCCTGCAGAGCAAGGAACCTGATGTGGGGCTGGATCCCAGGACCCTGGGATCATGACCTAAGCTGAAGGCAGACACTTAACTGCCTAAGCCACCCAGGCACCCCCAACACATTATTTTTAAAATGATATACATTTTATCATCCCTCAACAGAGAGGAAATATACCAAATACATTAAAGTGCTACCTATAAGGGCTGGGGTTGAGAATAAGGGAAGAATAAGGGAATGAGGAAAGGGAGAAAACCACCCAAACAACAAGAACAACAAGAATTATCCTGCACGGACAGATGATGACAATGGTTCCTGAACTAGGATAATGATCAATTCATATTTATAATCCTTTGTACACCTGAAATATTTAAGTGAAAACAGAAAAGAGAATTGCATAGCTCTGAATGCTCAAAATGGTGAGTAACCTTGAAAACTCATGTTTTTAAAACTATTTCCTTCTATGAAGTGTTTAAGATAAAATTACTAAATCAGCTTTAGGAATTATTTTTAAAAAGAGAGAGCTAATATGGGCAAAAAAAATGTTGTTGCAGCTTTTTTAGTTTATTCATTTGTTTCTACACCTTTCTTCAAGGACTCAGGGCTAGCCAGTATCTAGGGCTGGTATGAAAAGATAAAAGGAAAAGAGGAAAGATGAAAAATGAGAGTAAGCAGATAAAGAGAGGACACATGAAACATTTGTAAAGTTATTTTTTTTAGGAAAAAAGAAGATGTCAAAGAAAAAACTCCAAGAAAACCAAGGTCTTGTTTTACTATAAATGAACTAGTAAGCAAACAATGAAATGCATGATCATATTAAAAAGTAGCTAAATTGTAAACAGCAAAGAGGAGATAACGATTATAATTGTGCTCCCGCTGAGGGTTTCATAAAGAAATCTAATTATTTTTCACTCACATGAAAAAATTCTGAGTATCTTCGAATATTTTTCATTCACGCTTTAAACAATTTAACGCGCTTTCAGAGACTGTGACGCTGGAAAGTTTCCGGCCAGCTTGAGGACGTCACATCTCCCTGTCCTCGTCCTCCTCCTCCCCTTCAAAACTTTCCCTTTAAGCCCTTCAATAAAATGGTTTGATCCCAAAGCAAAACAAAACAAAAAACAATTTAACGCATCTGGTCACATTCACGTGTACATTACTTTCAAACCTCTCTTAGAACTAAAGATATTGTTTTACTATTTAAGGAATGACTCGTAAGTTAGGATAAAAATGATTCCAAAACCTTCTAATAAGGAGATGATTCACTGGTTTCAATGAAAAAGAAACCTTAGAATCTATTCACCTAGACACTAGAACTCCAAGACAAGAATTCAGATGCATCTGTGTGTGAATCCCCAGCCCCTTGTCAGTGAATAGAACATAGTGTGTGTTTGGTCAGTGTTGGCTAAACTCTGATAGAAACTCGGTATGTAAATAAAGGAATTGGGTTATGTGGTAGAAGTATGCCCATCCTTTCTCTCATTTTCTCTCTCCATTCTCCTTGATGCTTTCGCTTATCTTCTTCTGGTTTATAAAAGGATTAATATATATGGACAAGGCCAGGAATTTCTCTTCAGTCAGTCAAAGTGATAAATGGGAGGTTTTCTGGGGATCAAATTAAATGGCATCCTAGTCGAGACAGAGTAGATACTTCACAATTTGAGATATCTCTTTTCCTTCCTCTTTATGTATCACACCTGAAGGGCAGAAAAACTTAAGGTGCATATAATAAAGGTCTATAATCACAGCACTCATTGTGAATTGGTTGACTCATTCAAGATTGTATATAAAAACAGAAAGCATATTTCCCAAGACAAGGAGATAGATTTTATAGAAACAGATTGAAAGTGGTTAAATTTTTGTTTTCACTTTTTAGATTTCTGCTAGCTCTTTTGCTACACTATTACCAGAACAGCATTAAAGATGTTCTTACTGTTAATCTTTACGTAATTTGAAAACATTTGCTATGTGAGATCTTACTTGTTTCTGAACTCTGATTTACTACAGTTTACTACGTTTAATGAAAGAATACACAGGAAGGGATGCCTGGGTGGCTCCGTCGGTTGAGTTGGACGACTCTTGATCTCGGCTCAGGTTTTGATCTCATGGTTGTGTGATTAAAAAAAAAAAAGAATACACAGGATGGTTTTCAAGTGTCAGGATACACTTCAGACAAAAAGAAAGAAAAATAGACCAATGAACATGTAAAGCAATAATTTTGATGATATTTTCCAGTTTGGAAAAACTCATGATCTTCCCTTACAATGGGAAATCTACTTTCGGTTTTGAGAAGTCTTACGACTCCTTCTGAAGGAAAAGGGAGAGAGAAAGAGAATTAGCATTCACATCTTCTCTCCTTTGTGGTAAGCTCTATGCTAGGCATTTCATATATAATAATTAATTATCTCAGTTAATCCTCATAGAAACTTTATGGAATGGTTGCTACCCAAGTTTTACAAACACCTCAGGGCAATCTGATAACTTGCCTAACAACAGTTAGAGCACAGACTAATTTGACTAAAACTTGTGCTTTTAAAATGTCAGTTATCATCTTTTCATATCTGCATTGCAGATTGTAATTAATGTTCTAAGAGGAATTCACTGTATAACTGGGAGTTTTCTTTCCTTGTTGTTGCTCCTTGTGTTATCTGCATACGTGGGTTATGATTTAACTCACATCCTGTGAAGTATCATAACGTTCTATCAGAATATGATGCAAGAGTATAAAATAAAACCTGTCATTCTGTTCCCTGTGGGGAGTGCAAGTGTTTAATAAAATGGTGTCAGCACCGAGGGTGAGAATTTCCAAAGGAATTTCTACCAGATCCTTTTATTTGTCAACATTT
Organism: Ursus arctos; assembly: GCF_023065955.2. NCBI lineage: Eukaryota > Metazoa > Chordata > Mammalia > Carnivora > Ursidae > Ursus > Ursus arctos. The sequence continues at coordinate 5,174,864 of NW_026622852.1, forward strand.
AAGCACTACTTCCCAAAACTAATGGCTCAGATTTTTGAGGGAATGATAACCAAACACACACAATGGTAGGAGACAGTTGTCCTGGAAGTAAGAATAACCCTTGTTAGTGATAGGGATATGGGAGTGTGGGATGCAAACCCAAACCACTTTTCAGTACAATCCAAACTATCAGAAAAGTTCAGCATAACTAAATTCAGCCCAAGAGTCAATTATTCTCCTGCAGTTGACCTACAAGCAAGGTAGCATTAGGATTCTCTGCATAATTTGATACTTCAAAGATATATGATCGATCTTTTTACTTTTAATTTATTGGTCTATAGATTAAACATTTTGCAATCTTGTTTACTCGGGTCCAATTTTCTCATTTGATCTCAGTTCTTAACTGACTAAAAGAAAAGTAAGCAGAAAGCATTTTATCACATTAATGCAACACTTGCAATTTGATTTAACAATATGATAGATGAAAGGATGAGGTTATTATATCGTATTGCATTTATCATCTTTTACAAATCCTCGCCTAAACAAAATTTACACTGAACCATTTCCAGTGAGGTTTCTAAAATGACTAGCCTTGCCAAGATAGGTTTTTGGTTCATAAATAACATTGGTAGAAAAAATAAAATCACTAAATGCTATAAAAATGCAGTATCGGGAATCACTGAAGTGTGGAACATTAAATACACCACTCAAAAATTGTATCCTCAAGTGTACAAATCATTTGTCTGTATGACAGTACCCAGCTTATTGTCACAAGATACAGACAATTGACTTTTCAGATTATTTTAATATCCAGGGAATTGCTCAAGAAAATTCTAAGCTACCGGCATCCATGTTAAATAACTCCATAATTATAAAACCCACTGACTTCTTGCTGTATTTAAGAATCTCCATTATTAATGTTCCAAACAGCAATGACAGTCCTAATATTCCCATCCCATACCAGGAGATAAAAGATATTCTGCTTTTCAGTGACCAATATAAGTAACATACTGGTATGTTTGATTCAATTTATATAACTTTCCTCTTGTTAGTAATCCCTAAGAGTTCATTTAAAATTTTTTTGTGATTGTCTGATTTTTAAATTTCTCTTTCACGCCAGAAAATGGTGTATTTTTCTCTATCATGCTCTCTCCCATAACATTGCAGCCTAGTACCATGTGTGGAATAGCAAATATATATATATATATATATATATATATATATATATATATATATATATATTACACATTTATATAAAATTATATATATGTACACATGTATGTATATATATACTTATTTATTGAATAGATGAGTCAGTTCTATCACCCTTCTTCCAATCCAGCATTATAACACAGCTTTTGATTTCTATATAGTTTATCAAGGATTCAGATTTCACCAATATTACTTAAGTCTCTCATCATCGCTTGGATATCTCTAAGATCTTGATTTTGTATTCTATTGGGAGCTTCTAATACACCATCAATTAGACATCTGCACAAAGACTTTTTGACAAAAAGTAAATTGAGAGTCTTGGGCTTGATCCCTCAAATCCCCTCCGGCTTTACCCTGGAGTGAGCATCAAATTCTGCATGGCCACTAGCATTAGATCTCCAAAAGACTCAGCAAAAGAAGCTGTTACATTCCTGCCAGTACTGAAGCTCCTCTCCTTCCTGTGCTTTGGGGGGGTAGGGCCAGGAATAGAAGAAGTCCTCTGCTTTAGAAAGATGTTCCTCCATTTTCATGGGCCATTCTTCCACATCTCTGTAGATGAACTTGGGACTCTATCATCTTTCAGTTGTTTCACGACATAAGTATAAACTGATCTTTCCTGGCTCTCCTATTTGTGCTTTATAATATGGTAAGAATTATTTTCCTGAAATGTAGTTGCGTAATTTTGGTCTTCTTTAAAAAAGACTAAACAAAGGCTTTGTTTTTTCAGGGAATCAGGATTAAACTCCTTAGTCTGACTTTGAGAGATCTCTATAGTAGAGCTCCAGTGTATCTTCATAGCAACACTTCACCACTCTATTTCTCTTTGTCTTCTATGTTCTTGTTACCCAACATTATTTACCATTATTTCGGAATCCCATGGAATTTTGTACTAAAATTCATTTATGTGGTTTGTCCCAACAAGAAAACTATTTATCCTTCTCTTCATGATTCTACCTATATCCTTTCATTTTATGAATATCTGTTAAGTCAAATACCTTAAATGACATGATTGGGATTGTAGTCAGTTGAAAAATTGGAAATTTTAATTAAAGTAGAACTCATAAAAGCATGACACTAGCATAACTTAAACATTTTGTTTAATTTCAAAGTCTAAACATCTAAATTCACTTCAGAATGTTTTGATATAAGGCTAAGACTTCTTTTTGAGTGAGACTTTTGAGTTGTCTTTGCATAAAAACCACCCATAATGTGTCTTTTTAAGAGTTCCAGTTTAAAGAAGAGTGATAAATTACTTGTAATTTGAATGTAGAATCCTTCAAAATTTGGGGTATTTTCTCCCAATCCTTTATATTTTCATGCCCACACCTAACACAGCATCTTTAAAATACATTTTTTTACATTTCCAAATCATTCAACATAGTTTTCTTAGAAATAACTAGTTATTTCACACAATTTTTCATTTCATATAATATTTAGAAAAAATCATATATTTTCACAAGCAAAACTGTCATTTAGAAGTCTGAGGATAATACATTTAATTTTGAAAAATATTTATCTCCAGGTACAATGCTCTTGGTATTGCAGGGTCTGCTTATTCATAGAGAATGAAGATAGAAATTAATCAGAAGTAAGCAGCAGGTTGATTAATTTTTTTTAAAGATTTTTATTTATTTATTTGACAGAGAGAGAGAGACAGCCAGTGAGAGAAGGAACACAAGCAGGGGGAGTGGGAGAGGAAGAAGCAGGCTCCCAGCAGAGCAGGGAGCCTGATGCAGGGCTTGATCCCAGGACCCTGGGATCACGCCTTGAGCCGAAGGCAGAGGGTTAACAACTGAGCCACCCAGGCGCCCCTAGGTTGATTAATTTTTATGCTCCTATGTGCCAAGAAATTGTGATAGGCATTGCAAATACAGCAACTGTATTGGTTATCTGTATTGCTGTCAAACAAATAACCTAACAAATAAGAGGCATCAAACAGAATAACTGTATTTACTCATTTTGTTATTCAGCAATTTAAAAGGGTCTTGTCTGGGGTCGTTCAGGCTGCTGCAGTTATCTGGTGCTAGACGGTAGCTGAATGGTCTTAGATGATCTCATTCATACATGTGTGGAGTTTGTATGGTGTGTTCCTCTCTTCATGAGTCTTTAATTCTCAAGGAAGTAAGTACTATCAGGCTTTTTTTACATGGGGGTCTTAGGGTAGAAAGAGTCAAGATTGGATGTTGTAACATCTTTTAAGGCTTATGCTCTGTAGAATTTTACAAGTTAAACCAAGTCATAAGTCTAGCCCAGATTCAATGAGGTAGAGAAAAAGAGTTCACATCTTGAAACAAGGTGGTATAATAACTTAAGATAAGTGGTTTCTTGCTAAACATAGACTTTATGAAAAGTATCAAGTAATGATTGCCCTTAGGTTGGTAAGTCAGCTTTTGTTTTTATTTTTGAATAGGCAGATATGTACTCTAAAAAGACTAGGATATTTCTGGACTATCTCATTGAGTAAATACAGCTCATGTTATTGACTGTGAGGTTACAGTGTAAACACCCTGTATCCGTTTCTTATGGCTGTTGTAACAAATTTTCACAACCTGATGGCTTAGTGCAACAGAAATGTATTCTTTATTTCTGTATAGTAGCAAATCACTGGGGTAAGGTCAAGCTGTTGGCAAGGTCATGATTTAGAAAAAATAAAAGTTAAAAAATGTTTGTTGTATAAGCAATACTCCCCATAACGTGATATAAAGCCTTACAGGCATAACCAACAACTTTTGATGGTTTCAAAAGGAAGAAAGTAATACTACTTAGGGCAAAATATCTTCTGTATTATTCAAATGATATGTGCTCTCAAACTCAGTAAGATTTACATAAGATAACCTGAGACATTGAGCCTGGTGTTCTTTATTCATCACCAACTTCCAAATCCTAACCTTACCCTGAGATCATGACAACACATGTTTGAGAAGGAATAGCCCAGCTACAGGGAGAGAACCACTTTCTTTGAATTCCGATAGACAAATAAGCTTAGCCTGAAAGCAATGTTAATAAGGATTTCAGAATTGCAAGAACAAAACGGTACAATGGGGATCTGGAAGTCTACACTTGAGAGTTCAGGAAGGGTAAGAGCCTAAAGCTTCCTAAACAGACAGACATCTACCTTATTTCTCAGGAGCTTCATGGAATTGGATGCCCAAAGCATCATAAAATTCCTTTTCTAGTATGCAAGTACTTTCCCTCCTTATATAAACTCCAAAATCATCTTATTACAATATAAGTCAATCTGTTTCTTAATCAGAAGGTACGTTTAACCAAAAATAGCTTTGACTATTTTCAGAGATACTCTTCAATCCCCTACTTTCTCCTCTGCTGACCTTCCACTGTTAAATGATCACTGTTCTTCAGAGACTGGCTTTTGTTTGCTTGTTTGTTTGTTTTTCTTCTTTTATAAAACTTGAATTGCTTTACACAGTGCTTTTTTTGAAATTTTTACTTCAGTTTATGACTTTGAAAATTTAATCTGGGGAAAAGTCTACTCAAACACCTCACCTAGGTCATATTTAAAATCTAAGGACTATGTGTGTACTAGGCTAGGAAGAAGAAAATTAGCATTTATATACTTGGGGATTACCTGGGAGGGAGGGGCAGAAAATTAAATAAAGTATTCTCAAAAGGACATATTAATTATCATAAGGCAAACAAATATAAAGCAGGAAAAAAACATACTGGCACTTTTAAGCACTGGCAGTATTTCGTTAAAGTATATAGGAATGGGGGTTGTTATCAGCTTTAAAATGTCAAGAAATTGTGTTTGTGAATACATTTGAAAAGAGTCCTTTCAGGAAGCCAATAATTTCATACAGAATTTCTTTTTAAAATTCTATGTGTATTTCTTCTTGTAGCAGAGTCTCTTATTTTGGAAAATATATGGGGTATCTGGAGGAAATTTTAGGAAAATAATTTATGGAATTCTTTTTTATAGAAAAACAAGAAACATGTTTCTACTACTTTAAAAAATATTTTGGCACTATTATGGCAAAAGAAGAAAAGAAAGCTAAATTAAAAAAAACACTAAAAGGTCATAAAATTACATGATTAATCAGCTGTTATAGACCTGTTCCATTTTAATTGTTAAAATAATTCATTATTGCTGTGCTCAAATTTATAACAAAGGCAAATAGCTGAAAATTCTACTTACCTATAGTTAGTTATTTTTGCTTCTTTCTCCAAAATACTTCTTAAACAAAATAACCACACACAATCAGTATAAGCAAGAATTTTGCCAAAATATAATTTTGGAAGGATAGATGCAGTCCCCAGTGTAGTATCTCTAGACTTTTATTGTCATTCTTGCCTTTTTCCCCAGTGCTTCTCCATTTATCCTCTTCATTCTGGATTATCTGTTATCAAAACTTATCCTAGTTAACTATTTTTTTTTTCAACTAACATCTTCTTTAATGAAGTTAGAAGTGTTTTCAAATGTGTATGTGGAAGCATAAGTAAAGTGACATATATTTAATTCAATGTAATGAAAATGTGTAGAATGCATCCCTCAACTAATATCTTTTTTTAAAAAAATTATTTTCAGAGGTAGAATTTAGTATTTCATCAATTGCATGTAACACCCAGTGCTCATTACATCAAATGCCCCCCTTAATGCCTGCCACCCAATTAACCCTCCACTCCCCACATCCCCTCCAACAACCCTTAGTTTGTTTCTTAAGGTTCAGCATCTCTTATAGTTTTCCTCCCTCTCAGTTTTCATCTTATTTTATTTTCCTTCCCTTCACCTATGGTCATCTGGTTTGTTTCTTAAATTCCACATATGAGTGAAATCATATGATATTTGTCTTTCTCTAACTGACTTATTTCACTTAGCATAATACCCTCTAGTTCCATTCATGTCATTGCAAATGGCAAGACTTCATTCTTTTTGATGGCTGAGTAATATTCCATCGAATATATACACACCTTCTTTATCCATTCACCTGTTGATGTACATCCGGCCTCTTTCCATAGCTTAGCTATTGTGGACACTGTTGCTATAAACATTGGGGTGTAGGTGCTCCTTCGAATCACTATTTTTGTATCCTTTGGATAAATACCAAGTAGTGAAATTCCTAGGTCATAGGGTAGCTCTATTTTTAACTTTTTGAGGAACCTCCATGCTGTTTTCCAGAGTGGCCACACCAGTTTGCATTTCCACCAATAGCGTAAGAGGGTTCCCCTTTTTCCACATCCTTGCCAACATCTGTTGTTTCCTGAGTTAATTTTAGCCATTCTAACAGGTGTGTGGTGGTATCTCATTGTGGTTTTGATTAGTATTTCCCTGATGCTGAGTGATGTTGAGCATTTTTTCATGTGTCTGTTGGCCTAACATCAATAGATGTATACAATAAAATTCAACTCAGAAATGAAATGGGACAAACCACTTTTACATGCAATAACATGGATGAATCTTCAAAGTATTATCTTAAATGAAAGTAGCCAGACACAAAAGGCTACCTACTGTATTCTTCCATTTTTATGACACTGTTAAAAATCAAACCAGTGATAGAAATCAAATCAGTGGGGGGCGCCTGGGTGGCACAGTGGTTATGCGTCTGCCTTCAGCTCAGGGCGTGATCCTGGCGTTATGGGATCGAGCCCCACATCAGGCTCTTCTGCTATGAGCCTGCTTCTTCCTCTCCCACTCCCCCTGCTTGTGTTCCCTCTCTCACTGGCTGTCTCTATCTCTGTCGAATAAATAAATAAAATCTTTAAAAAAAAAAAAAGAAATCAAATCAGCGCTTGCCAAAGGTGGGTGCAGAGTAGGGAGATTGACTACAGAAAAGAGGAGAACTCTGTGGGAAGATAAAAAATATTTTTTACCTTCATTGTAGTAGTTTTTCCATGACTCTATACATTCATCAAAAATAACTAACCTGGGTGGCTCAGTCAGTTAAGTGTCTGCCTTCAGCTCAGGTCATGATCTCTGGGTCCTGGGATCAAACCTGCATTTGGCTTCCTGCTCAGCAGGGAGTCGGCTTCTCTCCAAATATCTTCATTTGTCCCTCCCCACTGCTCTCTCTCTCTCTCAAATAAACAAAATCTTTAAAAAAGTTAACTAAAATATATAGCCTAAAAGGGTGAACTTTACTGTATGTAAAGAATACTTCAAAAATCTTGACATACTGATATACAAGTTATAGTGTAGCCTTAGTTAGCTAAAGATCACAAATTGCCTCTGAGTTTTGTAAGCCCAATGTAGAGATTAAAATACTACCAAGGTTACAAGGTCTTCAATGTCTTTGAAGATACTATGAAGAGAAATAATCAGAGTAAGGGTATAATGAGGTGGGGGTAAAGCACTATCTTTTTAATACAGTATAGTCATCATAGGTTGGTGATTCTGCACTTAACTAAATATTTCACAATACCAGTTCTGTGAGTTACAAGCTTGAAGCACAACATTTAAGCAGGAGTAAGTAGTGCTCATTGATATTGAGAGTCTGAAATTATATACTTAGATGTATTCAGAACTCTAGAGAGCTATCTATATCTATATCTGTATCTTTTAAGCACTCAAGACAATGCATATAAACTAACTTATTCAAGGGTCATTTAGAATTCTTCTTGCCAACTAGGTCTTCTCAATGTGAATTTTGTCAGACACCACTTTGTAAGTTCATTCTACAGACCTTTCTTTGTCAAATTGCTTTCACATAAGATCACGCCTTATTAGGTCCTCTGTAGAGTAATTTAGTACATTTAGTAAAAAAGAAATGAAGGATCCACATTTTAGAATCACATTATTTTGTTCAGATTCTAGAAAGCATTCTTTGTAGAAACATTTCTTCACTCTAGCTCCCTCATTTCCTACTTGAAACCTTGGAAAAGGCACTTAGCCCCTGTGTGTCTCAATTTCATCACATGGAAATGGAGCTAATAAGAACACCTCCCTCATAAAGTTCTATTTTGATGATTAAATTAGTCACTGCATACAAAGTGTTTAGAGTGTGCTGGCAAAAAGCTAAGCACTATAAGTGTTAATTGCTGCTACTATGGCTCTTAAATCCGTTCTTAGATGACCAGAACATTTCTCAAAAGACAAAATTTCTAGTACCTCTCTATGTAGATTCCAGGTACCCTTTTAATGTCATATCACCTCCTATTAGAACAGACATAAATGTTAATCTATGGCAATAAGTAGTATTAAACCTGTACCTAATGCAAAGTAAATGCCTTAAAGGAAAATTTCATATTGAGAAATAGGAAAAACTCAATCCAACAATATAACATATTATGGTAAGCATGTAGGCACCTTATGATCAAAATGTAAGAAAACACACACATGTACAGAAACAGAAATAAAACTTGTGGTGTGTTGCCAAAGAGCTAAGAGTGTGAAGTTGAATGGTTGCACTCTTCCCCACCCCACTACTGCTCTAGGCTCTAGCTTGATCTTTTTTTTTAAAGATTTTATTTATTTATTTGACAGAGATAGAGACAGCCAGCGAGAGAGGGAACACAAGCAGGGGGAGTGGGAGAGGAAGAAGCAGGCTCATAGCAGAGGAGCCTGATGTGGGGCCCGATCCCATAACGCCGGGATCACGCCCTGAGCCGAAGGCAGACGCTTAACTGCTGTGCCACCCAGGCCCCCCTAGCTTGACCTTTTCTTTCTTTCTTTCTTTCTTTCTTTCTTTCTTTCTTTCTTTCTTTCTTTCTTTCTTTCTTTCTTTCTTTCTTTCTTTCCTTCCTTCCTTCCTTCCTTCCTTCCTTCCTTCCTTCTTTCTTTCTTTCTTTCTTTCTTTCTTTCTTTCTTTCTTTCTTTCTTTCTTTCTTTCCTTCAATGCATTCCATTTAGGATGACCTATTTTTAGTTTTGATAAAACACAGGATCTAATGACAAATCTAGCCATTAAGAAAACTGGGTGGGAATTAAACCAAGTTTAAGATATGATAGCAGCCATGTAAGTTGAAGATATGAATGGAGTCTCACAGGAGAAACTTTGATAGAACTGCATCCCTTTCTCTCACAGGACATTAAAACTGCCTGAGCAAGCCCTAGGAGGCATTATGCTCTCCATAATTTCATCATAGTTTTTCATTAGACAAATTCATGTTCCAATTCCTATAGGGAAATTCATCTCTGTAAGAAATAAGGAATATGTTATGGCTTTGTTGTTACACTGAGGAAATCGGCCCATTGAAAGAAACTATGATCTTCCCATTTGACATAATTAGACACAGAGAAATACGGGGATATAAGAATGAATTTCACCAGTAGATAGTCTTTATTTTGGGAGAAGTTTCAGGAGGAGTAGACGCCTGAATGCTTACAGGGGAGATCAAGTGGTAACCCTGTAGTTTATGGTAACGAACTTTTCATCAGAAGCCTAGCGGGCCATGGTAGTCATGGGTCTATAAAGAAGGCACAGAGAAGGCAGAGAAACAATAACTAGAAGAGAAGACCAAGATAAGCAAAGAATAAAAAATAACATCCAGAGAAACTTAAGACATCTCAGAATGTCAATAAAATATCACCTAACATTTCTATAAAATATAAGCCCTGTTTCCTAACCTCAAAAAAATGGAATTTATTCCACACTTATGGATAATTCATTCTTTTAAAATTGTTTCTTCTATCTATATATTTTTAATTACTTAATTGAATAGAAGAAATTATCTTGCTTTTAATGAATGTTACATTAAAATTATCACTTACTATCATATTGTATTGGTACATATCATTTTTCTTAAAAATAAAAATATTTGAAGGAATTAACTTTCTGCAGATAAAATCAATAAAAGAACAAATGATGGCAAAAGGCAATCCCAGGAATATATTCCTGTAGAGTTGACAGAAAGAATAGGTACAGTATGATGATTTCAAGCACAATAATGCTGATTGATCAGATTATATGCTGAGCACAAAAGGAATAGTGGTCAGGGATGAATGCTAGTGCCTGAAAGGCAGAGAGAGTCAGGCAGCACCTTACAACTGATGGCCAAGTATGAGCAGCTCTAACAAATGGAGTACAGTAATAGAAGCTGAAAGTTGTAATGATTGCCTGAAGAGGTGGGTCAGAAAAGATTCACAGGACATTTGATGCTTAAAGGCATTAGCATTATGGACATAATTGGAAAAAACGAGAGGCAAGATCCATTACAGGACTGTTGGAGGCAAGGACAAAGGAAACATTGAAAGGATAAAATGAAATTTCATTTTCGCTGATGGTGCTTAATCAAAACTTTGAAAGCAGATAAACAACTGGAGAGGTTTACTTAACAATACATCTATTCTCCAGTAGATTAATATGGCTCTTTAGTTCTCAAAGGTAGAAAAATGGATATTGAAATGGCAAAAGTAAATTATATGAATTCATTATGTCTAATGAATGACAATTTCTTTTCTCCTATGGCAATATGTCTCTTTCCAAAATCAGTTTGAATGTTGTAATTGCAAATGTAATATGCAGTGTGGCATATATGTTCGATTGATCCTTGTTTATAAGATTGCAATAAGAAGATGCATGTTAAAGAAGCTTAAGGGTCACTATTCAAAATTATCCCTTAAAATTGATTGGTTCAAATTTAGCTAAATAAAGTTCACAGAGTTAAGAGAAGATAATCCATTATATTGAAATAAGATACCTACACAGACCTATCCTTTCCCCCATTCTTTCCATCTGCTCTTTCTTCTCTTCCTCCTCCCCTTCCTCCTCCTCCTTTTTCTTTAGCCTTTTTTTTTTAAGATTATTTATTTATTTATTTGACAGAGATAGAGACAGCCAGCGAGAGAGGGAACACAAGCAGGGGGAGTGGGAGAGGAAGAAGTAGGCTCCCAGCAGAGGAGCCCGATGTGGGACTCGATCCCGGAACGCCGGGATCACGCCCTGAGCCGAAGGCAGACGCTTAACCGCTGTGCCACCCAGGTGCCCCTTTCTTTAGCCTTTCAAATCCTCTTTCATTTTATAGCAAACTTCAGGTTCTGGGACTTTTTTTTTTTTTAAGGTTTTATTCATTTATTTGAGAGAGAGAGGGAAAGAGCAGGGGGATAGAAGCAGAGGGAGAGAGAGAGAAGCAGACTCCCCACTGAGTGTGAAGCCTGACACAAGGCATGATCTCAGGACCCTGAGATCATGACCTGAGCCCAAGGCAGACACTTAACCAATTGAGCCACCCAAGTGCCCCTGGAACTTATTTTTAATTTTTAATTAATTAATTAATTATTGAGAGAGGGAGAGAGTGTGGGAGAGGGGAGGGGGCAGAGGGAGAAAGAGAATGAGAGAGAATCCCAAGCAAGCTCCACCCTCAGTGTGGAGCCTGAGGTGGGGCTCGATCTCATGACCCTGAGATCATGACGTGAGCTGAAATCAAGAGTCAGAAACTCAATGGACTGAACCACCCAAGAGCCCCCAGGTTCTAAAACTTCTTAAAATCAATGCATTGCTCACAATATGCTCTATTTGAACTTGTTCTTATTTGCCTTATATTACATAGCTCCTTGTGTATTTGTTAAAACCAATATATGGCCTCAGGAACTCTAATTCTTACCATAAACTACTTGTGCATAATTAGTTGTTTCTAACATGATATTTATCTCCTGTGAATCAAATTTTTCCTATTCCCACCCTCCAAACAATCTATACATAATGATAGCATAAGCTTATAAACAATCAATATTGACAGATGATGTTTACTGAAGGTCTGACATACTCCTGTGATACTGCCCACTTCTGTTCTCTCATCTACTGGGAAAGTTTTAAACATCAGCCACTATTATTTTATTTTCTAATCAAGGACAGAACGTAGGGAATAGAAACAGTGAGAACCTAGTAAGTATGAGGCGGTAGGTAGGGGCTCCCCACAGGCCATCGCTGGATTCTCGCAACCACCCCAGAAGTTAAATGTGGTATTTTCCTTATTTTTCTGATGTGGATAATATAATATTTAATACTTATTCATGGAGATTAAATGGTTGTGCTTTAGTCTTGAAGCCAAGGAGCAATACTGAAATTCAATTTCTGGGCAGGATGTTTCCTAATAGATTTTGATCAAGTGACAAGCACCCAGATGAAAGAAGCCAAGACAGTGAGAAAAGTAGATGTGTTTTCAAATAAAGAAAGGATTTTTAGACTGGGAACGAGAAGACGCACGAGGAAAATGACAACTTTTCTCAAATGTTCAGTCCTTTTATATGCAAATGAATTTAGTGAAATATATGATACTTCTGAAGACAAGACTGTAGCCTCCACAGGCAGAGTTTACAAAAAGACCTTTGGCTCCTTATAAAAAGAATGTTCCCATAATTGAACCATAGCATCCTCAGCTTCCTTAGAAAGTAGAAGCTGTCCTACCACGAGAAGTTTCAAACAGTGGCTGCTGACAATATGCCAGTCAGGCTATTGACCAGATTCCAGCTTTTGGTAGCAGTTGCATCTGGGTGGGCTCTCAGGTCCCCTTTCCACTGCCGGTGTTACAATTTAAATACAGGGCTGGCTTTAGAAATGATGCTAAACAACATGAAGAGAAAATTTAGCGTTTTTAAAATGTTGCTTCCATGATGATTTATATTTCCTTTTACAACGTGTATACTTCTTTAAATTATCCTTTGATTGCCTGATTCAAATAGTCGTTCTGAGAGTTAAATGGGCTATATCGAGGGGTTCTTCAAATTCTACAGCACCTGGCTGTCTACTTAGAAGAATTCATATGGATATATGTACACACCAGTGAAGAGTTAATAGTATTAATTCTATGTTAATATATGTCACATTTTAATCTTTTACAGGCAATCTAACCTGAAAGAGAAATTCTTTTAATCTCTATGAAATCTATCAATTTATCTCTGTGTATATGCATGTATGTAAATTATATATGTATATAAAATTTCATGATATTTTGGATGATGACTTTTAATTTGCCTCCACCAGAGTGGAGGGATACTGTTGATTCAAACCCAAGTGACTTCCTGAGAAATCTGGTTCTTATTTACTATCTTCCATTTTCTATATGTGGATTGTGAGAATTTGGAGGGAAGAGTCTATGTACTGTTGGTTTTTCCAGGACAGCTTGGTGATCCTCACACAAAAAATAATCAATAAATCACTAATGAATAAATTGAAAGCTGCTTAAAATTAGCTAACTTTCTCAGGGTTCAAAGGAAATAAACCTAACATCAGCTAATGCCAGATTTACAGGTATTTTATATTATGGTTGTCAGCTCTGGGCATACAGCAGGACACTTGGTGGAGGTTTTGGTACATTATCAATGATTAAAAGATCACACCCACATTCTGAAACAGAAGCTCCAATACAGAGGTTAAGGAATCTATATTTTAAAATGCTTTATCAGTTATTCTTATAGCCTTGTGATGTGAGCGCACTTTTTTTAGTATTTTTTATTATGCTTATTTTAATTCCAGTATAGTGAATATACAGTGTTATATTAGTTTCAGGTGTACAATATAGTGATTCAATAATTCTATACATCACTCAGTGCTCATCATGATAAGTGTACTCTTTAATTTCCATCACCTATTTCAGATTTGAGAATCACTTTTACTGACAGGCATTTATTCACAGACAAGGGGCTAGCCATGCTCTATGGATAGGGGATTCTAATACTTATTCTAGTATGTTAAGAACTACATATCCCTAACTGGGAACAGATTCTGCCTCTCACTATCAACAATTATCTTTGGTGTATTCACATAACTAAAATGGGAAAAATTGTTTTTATGTATGTCTGTGACAGCACAAAACCATTCCATAATATAAATGTCTCAATCTTATCTGGTAATAACATATAATTAAAATAGATGAGTTCAACTGAAGTTATTAGATCACACTGCTATTTGGCTAACTCATAAATTATAAAGAGTGTAGAAAACAAATTTATAGGGGCTAAGTTGAAGGTAATTCTATCATTTCGATCCCTGGCTCACTCATGTGTAGAATGTGATGGCAAAATCTGCAAACTGATCAGCATCCTTTTCCTCCCCAAACCCCCAATAAAAAAGTGAAAAAAGTAAAACAGTGTCTAGATTGGAGGAGCGTATTTTCAGTTTGTTAGTTTGTGCTATTGTGGCTGAATCTCTGGCTTTCTAGGTCTTTTCCTGGTAAGATCCCCATGCCTTGGTTTGGCAGGATCTGACTTCTATGAGAGTTGAATGTTCTTCCTGCTTTTTGGAATGCCCCTTCTTTTCCAGTACGTATAGCAGTTACATAGAGATTCCATCCTCTACATGAATGACTCTGGCTTTGCTGCTTGTCCCATTGTATATGTTCTATTAAACCAACTCAGTCTTGGTCAACTCAGTTTCAGAGTATCCCTATCATACCACAACACTTTACTAGAAAAAGTCAGATACCTGCAAACTAAGTTGTATCACTCCTATCCAAGAAAGGATCCCACTTGTTGCTGTGTTTTCAGTGCCTCAATTGGATTGCATCTAGTTGGCCAGCATTGACTACTTGTTGAATAAGCAGGTACATTGAGATGATAGATTTGGTATAATAAATATGGAGAACATAGCACTTGTTCTGATTCATAAGTTTAGATTCAATTTTTTTCTAGCCAAGTAATGTTGTGCATGAGTATGACAAAGGCAAGATTGATGATAACCTAAAAAAGATGACTGCTCCAGACTGTCTTACTGGACCAAGAATTGGGTTGCAAAAATTTTCTGCAACCTAAGAAGAACAGAGTGCATATGCAGCAAAGTTAACATTTAATACATTTATTTTATCAGAAAATCTATCATCAAATTTAAAGTAAGTCTATAAATGTCAAATAAACTACTTGCTCTCCCCAAAGCAGAGAATGTATACAGTTATGGAACAAGCCTAGGACTTGTCTTCAAAATTATGTTACTATTGATAAATTCTGTGAGGCACCATCTCTAATATAGTTCTTTTACTGGATGATTTTTTTTTAAAGATTTTATTTATTTATTTGACAGAGATAGAGACAGTCAGTGAGAGAGGCAACACAAGCAGGGGGAGTGGGAGAGGAAGAAGCAGGCTCACAGCGGAGGAGCCTGATGTGGGGCTCGATCCCATAACGCTGGGATCACGCCCTGAGCCGAAGGCAGATGCTTAACCGCTGTGCCACCCAGGAGCCCCTGGATGATTTTTTTTTTAAGATTTATTTATTTCAGAAAGAGAGAGAGAATGTGAGCAGGGGGAAGGACAGAGGGAGTGGGAGAGACCCCTCAAGCCAACTCCCCGCTAAATGAGGAACCCCATGTGGGGCTCAATACTAGGACCCTGAGATCATGACCTGAGCTGAAATCAAGAGTCAGAGTCTCAACTGACTGAGCCACCCAGGTGCCTCTGCGTGATGTTTTTAATAATGAACCGTTAGGTACAAATTATTACTTTGCATGTCACAATAGCATTTTTCTTTCAACAACTCTGCTAAGCTTTGCATTATTTTCAAGAAGCTTTATACTTGTTTTACATAGCCCATTACCCATATGCCATATTTATTTATGTTTTAATTTATTTGTACTTTCTTTGTACCTGTAACTACAAATTTTATCAAGTTAATAACATTTTTATATTAAATTTTGCTTGTCTGTGGCCTAGAGATTATCATTAAAGTTTTTATTTTCAAAAAAGATTCTAACACTGCAAAATATATAATAACTTTAAGCTTAAGTAGTATAATGAACACTGAAAATTTATAGCGGTCAGATATTTTTAAAATAACACAGTTGCCAGCCATTACATTTTGTGGTCACATTTTTGCTCTATTTTTAAAACTGAAGCAAAACTCATGTTTTAGTACAAATTATGATTATATGATCATCGGTATTTAATTTGAAACCACGCATATCTAAAAACAAACAATTTTAAATTAACCAATTTTATAATTGTCTGAAATGACATGTAACTATACAATTTATAAAATAGGGTTAATCATGTTGTTCATGTTTGTTCCATCTTTCATGTACCCAATGGATGTCAATTGAATTACATGTGCCTTTCCTGTCCACTGACTGGGTAAGCAAAGCTGAATCAGATACTGGCATGCTCACAGTGAACTTCTAATCTAGTAGGGAAAGCCTGTGTATATAAATTAATACTTCCACAGAGAGCTTTTTTTTTCTTTTTTTTTTTAGAGAGAACATGAGAATGGGGGGGAGGGGCAGAGAGAAAGGGAGAGAGAGAATCTTTTTTTTTTTTAATGTTTTTTTATTATATTATGTTAGTCACCATATAGTACATCCCTGGTTTCTGAGGTAAAGTTCGATGATTCATTAGTTGCGTATAACATCCAGTGCACCATGCAATACGTGCCCTCCTTACTACCCATCACCAGTCTATCCCATTCCCCCACCCCCCTCCCCTCTGAAGCCCTCAGTTTGTTTCTCGGAGTCCATGGGCTCAGGGAGAGAGAGAATCTTAAGCAGGCTCCACACTCAGAGCAGAGCCCAATGCCGGCTCCATCTCACGAACCTGAGATCATGACCCGAGCCAAAGTCGAGTCCGAGGCTCAACAGACTGAGCGCCCCTGGGCGCCCCCCCACTAATAGCTTTATAAGAAAAAAACAGTGTTAGTGACTCAGAAACACCAGGAAGCGCATCACAGATTTCATGGAGCTTTAATTGTGTCTTAAAGAGAACGTAGGAGTTTGCAAGCAGACAGGTGAGCAGCACTGCTGGGAAAAGAAACGGCATATGTGAAGTCAAAGAGAAATGAAAAATCACAGCATGTTTGGGAAACTAGAAGGGGGTTGGCTTTTCTGAGGTTCAAGTTTCATGGAAATGAACTAGGAGAAAAGAACACAGGAGATATTAATAAATGCCAGACTACAAAAGGCTGGACTCACACTCCAAGGAATATGTGTCTTTTTTTTTTGTTCTTTCTGAAGACACTGGGTAATCACCTGGAATTCTCACGAGCAAAGCCACCTCACAATGGACTTAACTTTTAGAAAACCACACTATTTGTAATACATACAGCAGATGAGAAGGAAGTAGGACCAGAGCTAGGTTTGAGGCTATCGAAGTAGTCCTCATGAAGATGAACAGAACAGTAAGAAAATAATTAAGACGATATGTTTTTGAAGTTAAAATTAATAGAACTAGGAAAACCATTGGATCTACAAAGTATAGCCACAGCTGTCAATTTTCTTGTTCCAGGCAATGGAGAATTATAAATCAATTAACGAAGGCAGAGACAAGGAGCAAATTTTTAAGGCAAAGATAATCTGAGTTTTAGGGATAAAGGTTGAAGTATATGTGTACTATCCAGATAGTATTATCTACTAGGTAGTTTGGTGTGTTTAGGTCTTGATCACAGCAGAGTTCTACTTGGATATACAGACTTAGATGTTTTTAACTTATTATATAGATTTCAAACAAGGTAATAGAGACACAACAAATCGATGAATCGATGGCAATACAGCCTAGAAACTCAGGAAACACCCACAAGTACAGACTGGGACATGCCATTACACTTAAGAATGTAAAGTGTGATCAGATTTCTGAACAATATCATAAATTTCATTTGTAATTAAATAGTGATGGTATTCTAATGAAAATATTAGTGCGATGTAAAGCAGTAATTGACATATAAAATATGTTTACAGTAGTTTCAAAATACCATTTTACAAATTTAGTTCTTGACAGAGAGCCACCAATTTGTCATTTATACCTTGTTCTCTTTTGCTCTGTAATAACAATAATCTTTACTTAATTTAATGTCTATCACTTGAATCCACTGATAACAGTGGATACAAATTAAAAAATATTCTTCAAATAGGAAACATGAACAAAAAGGAGCTTGCAACTTCTTTTTTTTTTTTTTAAGACTTATTTGTGTATTTAAGGGAGAGGAGAGAGCAAGAGAGAGAGCACCAGCAGGGGTGAGGCAGTGGAGAGGGAGAAGCAGGCTCCCCGATGAGCAGGGAGGGGGACATGATCCCAGAACTCCAGTGAGCACTTAACCAACTGAGTCACCCAGGCACCCTATGGAGTTTGCAACTTCTAGTATGGAGGCAAAAACCAAACCAAAACAAAACAACTTGTTTTAAAAAAAGAAAAAAGAGAATTTACCTATGTTCCTACAATCAACAGTATATCAATCTCCACACATTTAGAATTGTTTCCTTGGAGAAGCTTTGTATTATTAACATTTTCCCCACTGGACCTGCATATACACAACATAAATAGAGAATCGGAAGTTGTCAATCATTACCTTAAATATAGCTCCAGGCTGTAAAGTCCTTGGCTCCCAGGAGTAACAACCACAAAAACCTATTTAATGGGAGCTTTTGTTGTTAACATCTCTGGGAAACAATTGTGTTATCTTGTAATTTATCACAAGCTATTTTTTGATCCACTGCATCTGGTAGTGTAATAAAAAACTAAAACCACTTGAACAGGAAGAGAAATTGTGAAGACCTAAAATACAACCCAATTCACTGTTGTTTTATCCACAAGTTATTTCATCTTTTAATTTCTAGGACTACAAATCTCTTTGGCATTGTCTGTTTCCCCCTACTAGTTTAACAAACATGCCCTGAATTTTTGTCAACATAAGCTGTTTGGGAAGGAATAAGAAAGAGAAAATGTTCCTTTATTACCAGAAATAAGTAGAGAATCGAGAATACAAAATTAAGCCACTATCTTGAGTAAATGTAAAAATGAAACAGATGCTTATTAATTAAATGTGGGCAGGTGATGACAAGGCACCATGGCACATTGCACCAGCTGCAAAGAATGTAGACAGCTTTTATCCTACCAGACCATTTATTTATTATGCTACAGACACCTCGTGCACTAGAAAAGGTGTCAAAACAAAATGATACGAAAAGCTAAGATTTCAGGTTTTCAAACTTAGAACACTACTTGGTTTTACCTGCTTTTCTAAGGCACAATCTGACTTTCATGTTTAAAAGTTTTATGGATGCTCCAGTTCATGATATTTTTCTCCTACTAGAAACTGTAGGACTAAAATATTCTTTATAAAGTTCTGTTGCATACAATATGCCAAGAAGATAGACAGCACTGCTTTAAGTATGGAGTTTGCTTTTACAGAGTCCATAATAAAAGCAAGTATTCAGAAGAAAGCAAAAGATCTAGACAGAAAAACCTATGAAAACACAGATCCACTGATCAGCTGTTTATACCCAATTTATATTAAACTGAATTTTTGAAAATGGAGGATAAAATTTACAAGGCTTCTTGTGAGACAATGTGATGGCCACTCCATTCCATTCTCAATTTCTACTTCTGCTCAAATTAGTGGCAATCAAATTTTTTCAGTTAGGCAATTTGATAATGGGCCATTAGGGTAGTCTAATCAATTCCATCTTTTTTTTCCCCCTGGTGCCCCTGCACTCTTGCATAAAACTGGATTCAATAACATCGATTGACAATTGATCCTTAGTTTCTTAGTTTTTTAAAGTTATCACTTTTCTACCCGACTTTGATTTTTTTGTACTATGTGACTTTATTTGGATTTAATTTTACAGTAGTACAGAGAACTATTGATCTCATCTCTTTCATTATTTTGCTTACTTAAAGAAAATGATGAAACAAAATAAAAGACAATGAACAATAATAGAAAGTGCAGAAATGCAAGTAAGAACTAAACGAGGAAATGTTTTCCACATTTCCATATTTCCAGAATAGGATCTACAAGTTTATTCATTCCAAAGTAGAAAACATTAAAGGTCAGAAATGTTGAGATAAATCTGGTGCTTTTGTTGTGATTAGGGCAAAGTATCAAGAACCAACCTATCATCCAAATCCTTGGTCTAGTAAACTTGTACTAAAAGAAAGAATTACAAAAAGTGAAAAAGGTTATCTATGCAAAAATTACAGTAAAAAAATAAGGAACAATATTAATTTCTAAAAATTCAAATAAATTTCAAGTGGATTACCAATTCAGATAATTTTTACGTCAGCCATTAAAATATAATTGTGGAAACTATGGAGTATCCTTTACAACTTACATTATTGGGGATTTATCAATTACCATTTGAGAAAGTAATACCCACTGGTGAATCCTATCTATATGGGTTGTTTCCCAAAGCTACACAGAGGAGAGAAAAAAAAAAGGTTGAATAACTCAGATAAAAGTGAGAAGAGACAGAGAGATGATATGAAAATATGGGTGAAGCACTTTATTAGATATCCAAAATATATGGGAACAAGTTACTGATTATCCATAAATTCATAATTAAGGTGGTATCTTTTAGAGACTATATTAACCAGTTACAAGACAATGTCAATACGTTCCACCTCTTGGGGAATGGGAAAAATGCCAAGAAAATTTTCATCCATCTCTACTCTCTATGAGACATCAATGGGGCTACTCATATAATGATAAGGTGATAGGGACTCCCAATCCTAATGTTATATTATATATATATATATATATATATATATATATATATATATATATATATATATATAATTGCTATAACTCTCACTCTGAACTGAGTACCTGAACTGTTGTTGTGATATATATTCTTTCCAAATTTACGAGTTCAATGCTAAACAAAGTAGATGATTCCACAAAACTGACCTATATAGCCATAATAAACAAAAATGACAAGAAGGGTACACATAACAAAATTTAATGGCATAATTTACTTGAAAGATACAGAATACAATTGTGTTATTACTATATGAATACAATTATCTCTCCATTTAATATCTCTAAGGAAAAGGGGAGAACAGTGAAAATGAAAAATGGAAACAGCTGAATGACCTGGGGTGAGCTATTTCTTTATTTCCTTTATTTCCTTTATTTTTATTATAATACCGTCTGTGGAGGAAATAGAGGTTCATAGTAACAGAAAGAACAGCCTTTGATTAAGTGCCTGAAGAGTGCTTCAAAGGCAAAAAGCTAAAGTTACCAAACAAAGAAAAATAATGCATCTTCAAGGACAAATGCAGTTGAGGACAAATCTATAATGATGAAAAATTTCATGCATGACTTAGACTAAACCTTTATTTCCAAGATGATTTTCTAAATTCAAAATATGCAGCTGGTTATGTACAGCAAACTTGGGACCTGCAGTCCTTGAACAGAAGATCCTGGATGAAGTAGTAATGCATCATATAGGCAAGTGTCGATAAATATGCTGAAAAGAAAATCTCCGTCAGATCTTCTGTTGCTCCCTCTTTGCCAATAGAGATGATGCAGAACACTTCAGATCAACTCACTGAAGATGAAGCAAGCCACCCTGGCATGTACTAAGTTTATTAAGTGTAAACTTTAGGGTGAAATTTAAAGAGTAGATGCGGTGGGTCAAGGCTAAGCATCATTTAGAGGATGGTGACTTTCCTATTCTATCTATTAACCAGTATGCAATTTGTACCTGATACTATTCCCTCAGTGATAACTTTGAAGGTTTGATTCTCACGTAATATGGTCATGAGCCACTGATCAAGTAGACTTCACAGATTACTATAGGAGTAACTTGTTTGGGTAGGCGAAGGCAACAGTAGGCTGGAGAAAGGAGGCCATGAAAGAATGGAACACATGGAAATTGATATTGGGGTATCTGAATTTATCAGTTGGTAGCAGCTGAGAATAAATGTATGGCAAAGATCTCACACAACAGGTAAAGGATGCTAAAGCAAGGTTGTTAGACCAACAAAAGCCAAACATGTATGTTCCATAAAATAGGGTAGTGTGAAGATAATATTAAAGGTAAAATTTTAACTGATTCTATTTATATTTTGCAGGGAGTGCTTGATTCCACCCGAAGAGTTTTACTATTCATCATAATAAAAATAGTTCCTTTAGTTTAAACATTCAACTAGTTAATCAAAAATAATAATGAAATATACTATTATTCAACACTGCATGGAAAATGAGTATTTGTAATCCCTGAAGCATTCTCTGGATTTGTACTGTAATCTTTTCCCTATAATCAGGTCACTATTGATATCCTCAGTTCAAAGCATTTTATAATCTTGTTCTTGTCAAAAGGCAGACAGTGTTTTCACGGCTGAACTTGCCAGAGTCCTATAAGCCTTCACCCACAGGATCAACGAGCCTACTTTTGTGACCTACTCTTCCTTTCCCACATGGCTTGAGTGATTGCATGTCTGAGAATATTAAGGAATGCCAGCAGCTGTGTATGACAGAGCTATTTATCTCAGACAGCTCTCTTAGGAATGCAATGAAGTTATTACTAAAATGTTGCACAAAGTGTAAGTCCAACCATCATTTTATAATAGTTATTCTTTATATTGTTGTCTGGCTTTTAAAAATCTATTAAATGCATAACAAAGAAAGACATATTAAGACTACACACATTTTCAAGTGATAATACACCTTTGGTACCTTAGAAAGGAAGAATCTTTATATCATGAAAAATGCTACTGTACATGTTTTTAACAAAACAGATTTATTTTTACTTGGATTTCTGTATTGTATTCACTAGATGGCACTATCAAAGTATTTCTAAATCCATAAGTTTCTCAACAATATGTTCTGGTATTAAAAAATAGCATTTAGGTTTCTATGTACTTCAAAAAAATACATAACACTAAATTTGTCTCTTGAAAGGAGACTTTAAAAATGTCATTGAAGTAACCAAGATGTCCCAAATTAGCTTCTAGGACTGCAAATCCCGAGACTGAGTATAGTATTTTTTAAAGAGTCACTCTTTCCCCCTTCAGTTGTTAATTTTCCCCTTTAGCCTTTAAAGACAACCTTATAAGGCATTTCAAATCTACCTTCCATTTATAAAGCTATATGTGTACATCTTTTTTTTTTAAGATTTTATTTATTTATTTGAAAGAGAGAGAGAGAGAACAAGCAGTGGGGAGGGGCAGAGAGAGAGAGTGAGAGAGAGAGCAGACTCCCTACTGAGCAGGGAGCCCAGGCTCGATCCCAGGACCTGGAGATCATGACCTGACCCAAAGACAGATGCTTAACTGACTGAGCCACCCAGGTGTCCCTATATGTGCACCTCTTCTTGTCCAATTAACAACACTATCAGAGAAGGCAGATTCAAAATG
Organism: Ursus arctos; assembly: GCF_023065955.2. Lineage (NCBI taxonomy): Eukaryota > Metazoa > Chordata > Mammalia > Carnivora > Ursidae > Ursus > Ursus arctos. The sequence continues at coordinate 5,197,994 of NW_026622852.1, forward strand.
CATGGCTGATGCTGGCAGTTTCTTTCCTCACAGGTTAGGTAGTTCTCTGAGAAGTAGGCAGAAATAGAGAGACTTAGGGAATCAGAAGTGATACTTTAGACAATCTTTCGTATATTTTTGAGGCTTCAGTCAATTATTTTGTGATAAAACAGTTTAGTGTGTATTGACTTCAAATTTAGTGTCTGCTACTTACGAAAATTGAGCAGCACTTATTGTCTCTCAACTTCATTTCCTTTTTGTTAAAATGTGAATAATAAACACTTTAAGGGCTGGTATGATGGTCAGATGAAATTTTTATATAGGAAAACATACATTATGTAAATGACCCAAATTGATATTATAAAAAGAAATGGAAATTGTATGTATTTGTTCGAAGAGAGCCAATTGAAGGTGATTTGATAGTTGTTGGAACTAGACATGTCAAGATGAGGATTGAGAAGGTAAATGAGTCCAACAACATGACAAAATAAATAGAGTTATAAATAAACTACTCTGGAAATGTTGAGAATATGGAGAATTTTCATGGCCCAGGAGAATCGGGGAAGGCTTCAGAGAGGAAGCAAGCTTTGAATATAAATACTGTGTGTTCTTCAAGGCCCGGCTTTTAAGAAGCCTCTGCACTTCCTGCATGTTCTCTTTCCTTGTCTGCGGGGGGATGCAGAGGACCTTGAAGTCCCACAGGATGGCAGGCAGACTCATGAGCAGAGGATTTGGGGTCGTGCACCTGAGGAAAGCCATCTGCTAAAAAGATTAAGAGAGCAAGATATGATCTTTCATTATGAAATTATGCAAGCTTCAAATCATATCTTCACTCCCTGTTGTGTTGTTTACATTTGCAATATATTTCTGGGAAAGAAAATTTTGTGTCTATTTGCCTGGTTCCCTATTTCCCTATATCAACCCCACAATTATCCACCACCAGCTGTAAAAGAAGTGCATCTTCATCAAATTCATCAATAGGACTTGCATATGTGTAAAAGGAGTACATTTTACAAGTGTATCCTTATGTTTTTATTTTGAAAGTGTTTATTAGAGTACTTCATTTTGATTTCTATTTTAACTTATGTAATCTTTACATTTATGTGTGTAAATTATATTGCTAAGGCTAGAAAAGTATGGAAAGTCCCATCTACAAATATCAATGCCATCTTACTACTTCCTTCATTTACTATTAATTCTTATTGGAAAACTTGCTTCCGTTTAGAGAAATTGGCTGTAGGCATGGCTTTCCTATTGATCACCTAACACAAGCCCTGCCTGTATAAAATCCTTCAGTCCTGTTGCAACAAAGCAGCTTTCATGAAGAATCACAAATTGGAGGGACCTGCTGAAATGCAGCATTTCTGTACCAAGACTCCCTTCATCATCCTGTTCCCATTAGTCTGACAACATATAGCTTAGACATTAAACAGAGTCTTTCAGTGCTGAGACAAGTCTAGTGTGGATGTCGTGACGTTGTATATTCAAGTTTCCTGACCAGATGTCTTTCTCTAAGATTTCCATCTCAGGCATTTAACCCCAGGAAAGTCTCTAGGAGTTTAAGGTTTGGGTAACTCCGGGGAAATGGCCAAGGGCTAGATGAGGTATTTTGGATAGACAAGTGGAATTTTAACGTTGCACCATGTGGGTAGAAGCTGATTCCATATTCTAATTTTAAAATACGTCCTACCCTTTCCCCAAATGTTTTCTTGCTGCCAAGCACAACAATTTTTTTCTTCCTCAAAATTCCAATGTAGATCTGCCCCAAAAGATTTAGATGTAGATGGTGCATCCATCATCAATGAAAATTACTTTCTAAAACATCTCCCCCATGCATGAAATGAAACTTTTATATTTTAACGTCACTTTTTTTTCCAAAACTTTAATCAGATATTGGTCAATGTCATGTAAGTAAACAAAAATACAACTTGTATTCACTAAAATAGAGAAGAATCCTATGAAGAAATTGAACAAATGAGAGTTCTAGAAATCTGTGCAACATATACATTAAAAATGTCTTAAGTATATGTATGTATATATACTTATACATATGGTTTTGCATAGATATGCATCAAGAAGCATGTAAGAATGTGCAAAGTACCCTTGTTTGTAGTAAATACTAGAAACAACCCAATTGTCCATTGATAGTTGAATGTCTAATTAACTTGAAGTACATGTGTTTAATACTGCACAGGCTTGAATTTGAAAAGCATCATTGAAGTAAAAAAAAAAAAAGAAGAAAAACACATATAGTATGGTTCTATTTATATAAGAGTCAGAACTTGATGTAAGTCAGGATGCACAGGACACCCCTACCACAAAGAATTTTCCAAACCAAATGTCAATAGTACTGACAATGAGAAACTTCTCTAAAGAAATATGAAAGCATAATTAATACAAACTCTAATTTTTATTGTAAATATTTTTTAATAAAAAGGAATCAGAATTACTAATTTTTTTTCCTTTTTGATTTTCCTTTTCGCTGATATTCTATTTTAAAAAATGGACTATTACTCAGCCATCAGAAAGGATGAATACCCACCATTTGCACTGACATGGGTGGAACTGGAGGAGATTATAGTAAGTGAAATAAGTCAAGCAGAGAAAGACAATTATCATATGGTTTCACTGGTATGTGGAACATAAGGAATGGTATGGAGGACCACAGGGGAAGGCAGGGAAAACTGAAGGGGAAGAAATCAGAGAAGGAGACAAACCATGAGAGACTTGGGACTCTGGGAAACAAACTGAGGGATACAGAAGGGAGGGGGGTGAGGAGATGGGTGGATGGGGTAACTGGGTGATGGGTATTAAGGAGGGCACGTGTTGTGATGAGAACTGGGTGTTACACACAACCAATGAATCACTGAACACTAAGAAAACAAAAACAAAAAACCACAAAAAATAAATAAATAAAATTTGGTATCTTTTTCATCATGAATTTTTTTCATCAATTTTGATTATTTTAAAATATTGCATTAAAATATTATTTATCTTAATTGCTGGGGTTTTTGTTTGTTTGGAGAGAAAGAAAGAGAGAGAGCACATGTGTGTGGGGGGTGAGGGGCAGAAGGAGAGGGGGAGAGAGAGAATCTTAAGCAGGCTCCCGGCAGGGCTCCATGTAGGGGCTTGCCCTCACGACCCTGAGATCATGACTTGAGCCAAAATCAAGAGTCTGAAGCTTAACCAACTGAGCCACCTATGTATCCCCTTGATTACTGAGTTTTTTGGTGCCTCTTTAAATTTTGGGCTTGAAGCAAGGGCCTCATTTGCTTCATGTTAGTCCCACTCCTGTGGAATGGTTCAGGTAGCAGGAAGGGCTTATAGAGCTTCAAAAACATTGATATTCTAATTTCTTTAATTTTATTTTTTTAATTTTTTATTTGAATTCCAGTTAGTTAATATAGAATGTTATATTAGTTTCAGGTGTACAATATAATAATTCAACAACTCCATACATCACCAGGTGCTCATCACAAGTGCACTTCTTAATCCCCATCACCTATTTCATCCATCCCTGTAACCTGCAAATTCTAATTTCTTAAGCAGAGCCACAGTTATGGGGGGGGGAGGGGTTGTTTCATTATTTTTATTTGAACTATACACATAGTTTATATACAGTCTTTGCTATTAATAGTTAAAATGAAAGCAAACTTAAAAAGAAAAATAAATTATGGTTAACTCATAGTCTATAAATATAAATCTTTATTATTTATATATGAATTATTAGAAACCTGCTATTTATTATGGATATGTTGGCTAAACTATTATTTAACATATCAACTATGCATTTGTTTTGGGTCAATATTATGAGAAAACTAACACAAAGGCATATAATGATGCTTCACCTTTAAATCCACTCATAAATATTCACAAATTTTATTCAAATACTCAACTTCTGCACACAAATCGAGCTTCCTTGAATTTTCCTGATGAAATTAGAAATATAAGGGATAAATTTACTTCAGTTGTGGTGCATCAATTCCTGACAATGCTTGGAAGCAGTAACTTAGCATGCAAATGTAACATTTCTATCTCTTCCTCTATTTCATTATCAAAATTCTTCAACTACCTTGTTCACTAGAAAGATGGAAGTCTTTCATTTGTTCAATTTCTGACTTACATGGGGATGTTCACTCCAGCAATACCTGTACATTCTTCTCCCAGCTAGGTAAAAAATGAAGATCAGGGATTCATTCATTATATGGTTATTTCTTCTTTATTGTTAATGGGCATTCAGTTGTAATCCCAAGTTAGAAAAATAACTATTACAACATAGTACTGTCTTTTTTCCTTCTCATTTACTTGACTGTCTTGTTCCTTAATTCTAATAAGTGCTCAAGTGGCATTGAAAGAGTTTTCATTACTGAAACTGGCTTTCCACCAGATTTTTCTTTGCTTTATCCCTAATGTCATTACAAATTGTATTTGCTTTTGAAAAAACTTTAAATGAGTTGGATTTTAGCTATACGCTGTTATTTGCATGTCTGTGTTGGCACTGTATTTTACAATGTACTCTTCCAAGCCAACATATAGGTGTGCCTACACGTGCGTGCACACATGTACACACACGAGCTCACACACACACACACACACACACACACACACAAACTCCACAAAGGTAAACTTCTGAGAGTGGAAGCAAATTAGAAACTCAACCCAACCTTACCCTCCAAAATTCAAAGCATGTTAGTGAGTGTTGTGTGAGCCTCCTAGAGCTGAGGACCTGGAACACAGGGGCACATAGGAGGCAAGTATATTTCTGTTAAGTCTTTTTCCAGCATAGTACATGTGGCAAATTGATCACAACACTCTTTTCACTTAGCCATGAAAATGCATTAAAATACTTCTAAAAAAGCACAGCAGGAGGTCACACCAATTTATCTAAGTTGGTGCCTAACTGTCTTCTCCGACAAATAAGAAAAATGTTAACTTCATTGAACCAAGTATTCTAAATCACCCTGTTGTATCAACTCAAATTTTCACAGTAGTCAGAAGATAAAATACCAACCAAATATATATATTAATTTATTATGTGTCTTGACCAGTGCACCTGGCAACACAGATTTCCACTTAGTAGGAAGAGGATGCAAGGGAAATACTGATGCTAGAAAAATCCATGACTAAGACAATGAAGCAGCTTAAAGAACTTCCAGAAATGCTTCATTGGTTCTTGGAACTTTTATTTATTTATTTTATTTTATTATATCTTTTTAGCAGAAATTGTTCCTTAGCAGTAGTCACATGGTTTGAAAAGCCAACTCTTTTCCATGGACACTCATGTTCATAAGGTTTATTACATAACAAAGTCAAGATATACAAACTGTGGGTTTTTGTTTGGTTACTTGCATTTTTGTTAATGTAACATAAATTTAGTGGACGAGGTATTGCAGTTATGAAGGAACGTCTACTGTGGCCAGGAAATATATATATATATATATATATATAAACACACACACACACACACACCTGTGATTATGTAATATACACACATATACATACACACAAACACACATTATTCATATATACATATATTATTAAACACACACATTTAATGTATATATATAATTTTTTCATATTGGATAAGAAGAAAAACAGAGAGCGAATTCTTCTGAAAGTAGCCTTTGCATACTTCTGGACACTCTTCCTTCATATAGGGCCTTTGTGAAGTTAGACTCTTAAAAATATTAACAATGTAATAGACATTTAAAATAAACAAGCAAACAAAGAACCCAAAGAATAAGCTATTGTATCTACTGTTCTCTACTCAAGAAGTCTAAAAGAAATAGTTTGGTTACCTTTATTTTTAAAAATTTTGGTTGTACAATATAAGATTTTAAAATTTAATATGTGTCTTGGGAAAGCAGTTTTATTTTCACTTTTAAATTTACAGCTTTTATTTTTTTTTAATTAGGCAGTGAATTTGACAAACCTTATTCAGTATAAATGCTAGGTTCTAAGGATTTGGGGAACAAGGTCAATTATTTGCCTTTCACTTTTAGAGACAGAGTGTATAAAACCTTGAATTGAAGTGAATCACTAGAAACACACAAGCATATTTAGTCTGAATCTGTTCACAAAATAGAGAACTTAATCTATACGCATACTGGAATGTCAGTAATGATGTTTACCAAAAGCACTTGTTATTTACAGGTAGGGCTTCTGGGTGATTTATAACATATTTCTTGTCTTTTTTGCATTGCTGAAGTTGTTTATAATAGTCATATACTCATTATGAAAATAATGTTATTACTATGAAGCCAAGTAAAATAAAATGTGTTAACAGACAAATCTTGAAGCTAAACAACCTAGTTAGAATTTGACATAGTTAACTATATACAGGGAGAGCATTAAAAATGAAACAAAAAAATCACTGCTGCATTTTATTTTCCCACTAACGTGCTGAATAACAAACTGGCGTATCACTGGAAGATTAAAGCCCTAATTAAAAGTTTACTATGAGCTGAACCACTCAATCAAAAGTGTTTCTAAATAATAATATATTAGAAGTGAAGGGAGGTAATAGGCATGTTCATTTATCTCTCAGATGAGAAAAAAAATGAACTGAGGTGTAAGAAAACTTGATGTATGCCATACAAGTGAATTCTCCCATAAATAAAAATTCTCAATATAGTGTAAAGATTTATAGTTAATGTAATGTAAGAAGAAAAGTTATTTCAAATAGGCTATCCCCAATTTTACAGGATATTTTCTAAGCATTAGTATTATGAATTATTTTATATAGTTTTTTTTTATTCCTGATCTTGCAGCAATGTTCCTTAGACATAAGTCTGTCCGAAGACTTAGATTTGAGAGCTAATGTGCACTTATGCTGAAATCATGGGCATTAATTGGTTTACCACCTTCTAATTTCTGTGCCAGCAAAGGAATATAATTCAAATTCTAAGAGGAACGAGAGGCCTGTCTAGAGTTAACATCTTCAGGGTAAATAGTTGGGAAATAAGGTGTCAACCAATTGTATAACAAGCTTTTGGGAAAGGTTTGCTTGAATCAATTCTGGATTTCTTGTTAATCAGATGAGGTTGTTTTCTTAATTATATTTTAAATATGAATCTTGATTTTTTCATACCTAAATGTCACAAGTGATTCTAAATATCTATATAATAGTAGTTTAATGTCCTTATTACATTGTTTAAAGAACAACTTTTGCTAAATTGAAATTTTAGAAAATTACCCTTCACTTCCCATATTTTGCCCTTCTGTGACTAATACTTATTAACCACAGAGGAGTGACAAAATGGTGAAGAAAGCAGAATGTGCTATTTCATTAAAAAGAAATTGAGTATTTGAATGTAGCAAAAGGGCAATATCTTAATATATAATCTGAACAGACGTATGTCCTAAAAGAAAGTAGGCACTACTACTTAGTAATTTACAAAGGAAGACCACATTTTTATTCATTTAACAGTTGATTGGATCTGCACAGAAAAGGCTTCAAATATACATCATTATAAATATCATAGTGGTGGATAGGATTATTAGCACCACAGAAGTCCTCCTTGCTAAATCACTAGTAGCTTTATAAGAGATATAAACTCTAGAAACACTATTCTGTTCTATTCCCTGCCTTTTACCACACCACCTGGCCTCAAAACTGAATTTCTCTTTCATTGTGACTTACTATGGCACTTAACATTCTGATATTCTTTTCTCATATATATCTCTTACACCTGATTTTAAGCATCTTGACAGGAGGCACTGTGTTTATTACTCTGAATCCTGAATTTTCATATAAGGGAGGTCACATGGTAAGCATTGAGTTGATGCCTCTGGAATAACTAAATATATGAATAAATGAATGAGTGAAGAGAATAACCGTTTAATCAATCAAGTATGTAAGGTTCATTTCTAGGACTCAGAAGGCTAGAAACACCCCCAATGACTTCTTGCTAGCCAGGTGCACCTCCATTACTCAAAAGGCATCCTTCATTAGTAGCAAGGCAACCATTGGTAGTGGCTTAGTATTTCAGTAAAGGATTGGTCCATGGCAGAACATTATATAAAAACTACATCCGAATAGTCTAGAGATTCATTTTTCCATTCTCTCAACTATGCCGCTATTCCAGATCAGATAAGATGTGTGCTGCTTATAAACCTCAGCATTTAAAATAAGATTCCAACAGCAAATGCAAAAATTATGACACTTTCATTACCTCGGAATTTGTAACACAAATCGATCTATTCTCTAAAATGACAATTTTGGGGGGAAAAGGGCCTCCTAAAGGGTACCCAGAAGGATCTTTTTTAAAAGAATAAAAAAGAAGTAAAAAAAACACAGAATATACAAAAGCAATAATTTTCAATTTCAAAGGAAGTGAAAAAAATGCACAAAACATAAATTAATGTCTAAACGTTTACTAAAGTTTAGTTGGGATTTCATTTTAGAAGGAATCCCAATATTATCTCTGAATTATTCACATTCTATTTTTTCTGGACATACCACTTAGCATTAAATGTCTTTATTCTAGATAGGAAATTTGATTTAATCCACTCAACTTTAGAGCATTCATGAACTAATTAATAATGTTTGATTTTCCATGTCTTGGGTTTCTTCTCCTGCTCCATTTGGATATCTCAGTTTAGACACTGTAAACTCATTATAACTTTACTCTGCATTATATTGGTCATAATTAATTTTACAATATTAGATCTGGGCCTTCTGGTAGCATTTTTATTTTTCTTAGGCTTTGATGGAACCATATGGTGAAACCATGCACTAAAATGGAAAGGCTTTGGATAACTAGAGATTACACCTACTCATATATTCCTGGTTCCATCAGAAACTCACAGAAACAAAAATTTGGCCCTTTTCAGTAAAATTATTATATGACTACTACTGAAAACATACTGAAAATTGAAAACAAGGCAAAACCTTTTAAGAGTATGAATTCAATACACTATGTTTACAGAGAAAACCCTTCAGGTTATTTATGAAGTATCATAGATGATCCCCATAATTATAATAAACATAATATATAGAACAGAAAGTTTCTCAATGGTTTTTAATGAATTATCAGTAAAAATGTGTGAAGATAAGCTACAGGGTATTTCATTTTTATTTGAGCTACATTTCTTCTTTAATCTCTAAGTAGAAAAGCTGTTTTTTACATACTGGAATGCTTATTTTTCATATCATTTATAACAAAGTGTTTTAGTTGAACGAAGTATGAACAACTAATATTTTTGTTGGAATTCGAACAGATAATCTATTACTTTCATATATTCTCTATACTTAGAATTACAAATTCTAGGCTGCCAGGGTCTGGCATCTAAAACATCACATGGATGAATTTCCATGGCAATAGGCATGACATACACTGCATACATTCTCTAGTTAGTTTTTGCCATAATCTCTATTTTCTTACTTTCTCTATTCTTTATTTTCCTTCTTACACTCCAAAGTTACTTGTGTTTGTCAATCTTGCTCTAAATCCTGAAGATTTTACTTCTCCTACTCTTTGAAAGAAAGCACATAATTCTGAAACAGAGAAACTTTACAGATCTTGCAATCTACATAATTTAATGTCACTGGTCAAACAAATGGAATACTATCAATAATGCTTACAAAAACACTTAGAATTAAGTTCCCACCATTTACCGCAAAACCCTATTCTATTTGTATTCTGTAATTAAAAAAAAATTGGAGAAAGTAGAAATAAACCAAAGTTGAAACAAAAAAGTTCATACCCACTGAACATTTGATTGGAGTGTGATTTTGCATAACCTACATGTATCCCTATTAAATTGTACTCATTTTAAATAGTATCTCCACTTAAAGAAAAAAGGACTACTTGAGCCTTAACAATCATTAATTTAAATATCAGCTTTAGGATTTCTTCAATTTATAAATGTACTGAATAATAAATTACAAGATGACATCATAACATACTATCATATTCTAAGTAAAACAATGATAATAAATCACTAGCACTTTTTGAATGCTTGTAACATGCTAGGCATGATGATTAATTTTACATATATTACTACTTGAAACTCTCACTACAACCCTAGGAACAAGTTACTGAAATTATGGCAATTATATAGATTTAGAAACTGAGAACTAGATACTTTAAGTCACTCACCTAAATTAACATATGTACTGACTCCACAGTCCAGTTCTTATTCACTGTGCCACACTGTCAAAAGTTAAACACTGATAACATTTTGAGTAAATGATTGATAAATTCCAGGTTGTCATTACAAAACAGAAATGTTAATGTTCTGCAGTAATTATTTTTAAATTTATATAAAGCAAATACATCATGCAACTGCTTAAAACATAAAATATTCCTGGGGCGCCTGGGTGGCACAGTGGTTAAGCGTCTGCCTTCAGCTCAGGGCGTGATCCCGGCATTATGGGATCGAGCCCCACATCGGGCTCCTCCGCTATGAGCCTGCTTCTTCCTCTCCCACTCCCCTTGCTTGTGTTCCCTCTCTCGCTGGCTGTCTCTATCTCTGTCAAATAAATAAATAAAATCTTAAAAAAAAAACATAAAATATTCTAGAACTTCACGTAAACAATAATGGGGCATTGTAAAGGAATATGTCTGTGTGCATATATATGTGTATTATATAGCCATATATGCTATTATTTTATATTATTATAAAACATATACTTTATTCGCTATCATACATGTTATTTACCCTACTAAATATACACACATATATATTTATATATATACATTTTGTATATGCACATATTAATTTGTTATCTAATATTCTGAGTTTTCTTTTTGCTGAATGCAGAAGTTTTATTTTTTATTTTTTTTACTTATTTTTAAAATTTTACTTTTTTAAAGTCATCTCTATGTCCAAAGCGGGGCTTGAACTCACAACCCCAAGACCAAGAGTCGCACGCTCTCCTGACTGAGACAGCTGAGCATGCCTGAATGTAGAAGTTTTAAAAGGGTATTTATTTATTTATTTATTTATTTATTTATTTATTTATTTTTAAAGATTTTATTTATTTATTTGACAGAGATAGAGACAGCCAGCGAGAGAGGGAACACAAGCAGGGGAGTGGGAGAGGAAGAAGCAGGCCCACAGCGGAGGAGCCCGATGTGGGGCTCGATCCCATAACGCCGGGATCACGCCTGAGGCGAAGGCAGACGCTTAACCGCTGTCCCACTCAGGCGCCCCTAAAAGGGTATTTAGATAGACATCATTTTGAAGCATAATACCCAGATATTGGTGATCACTCAGGAGAGAAGGCAGAAGTTTCAAGAGCCAAAGAAGCCATGGACAAAATAAATACAAAATTTCTTTCCTGAAACATATTAAAAAAGAAATAAAAAACAGTACACAGAAAGGCACTGTGAAACAAGAACAATGCCAAAAGTAAGAAGAGTTCTAGCGGCTGTCGAGATACTGTTTTCTTTTCCTCCACGTCGATTCAGTAAGATGTGCGAGCCCATGCAATCGTAGAGCCCGAGCTCACCAGGGAAAGAAGTTGGCAAAATATTTCCCTCTAGTGCCTTCCTGTGCGGAACACAAACACGCCAGACTCTGAATATTCTTTTCCTTTGTTATTTTCTGCCATTCTTGGTGTGCAGAAATAAACCACAGAATTTGAGGCCTAAAAGGGAGGTCAGACACATGCACACACAGCCCCACACACATTCACACAGCCATGTATGCATGTATGTACATATATATATATATATATATTATAATGAATCCCTTGACAGATTCAGAGATTCAGTCTTACATTCTCTTATTATTGGCTCCTAGCAGTTTAAATGTTCTATGTTTATGCTCGATATTGACTAGATCTTGTTGAAATAAAATTAATTAATGGGGAAACCCCCAAAGATGATCCTCTGACCCCAAAATTATAATAATCAGCTCATCTCATATTCTGCTTGTTTTTTATGTGAACCAATTTTTAAAAAATGCATGACATAATATCATAAATGTATAGGATTTACTGAAACCTCATTAAAAGTCCCATATGTTTATTTTTTTTAAAGCTTCTGGTTTCATTTTCAGTGCCAATAAAAGTGAATATGTTGAACACAGTTTTTAAGGTTCCCTACAGTTCTGAAGTAGTAATATAAAATTTATTATTCATTCACTATTCCTTAGACTCCCTGAGCCCATAGGTATATATTTATTTTTATGAATACATTAAGAGTAATACCTGCAAATAATTTCTTTATATTTAAGTTAAGGAATTGTTCCCTTCTGGCATGTATAAATAGATGTATTTTTAAAAAGCATTAAGTACAACTATAATCCTTTAAAGTAATTTTTCCCCTAATCTTTATAAGCAGTATATAGCAACTAAGTTATTAGATGAGTGTTCATGGCATCCATAAGGTTATTTTTCTCTGTTTTACTTCCCACCTGGTATATTAGTATAATACAAGTAATTCTGAAAGTAAATATTGAGCAGTAAGACCATAAATGCTCTGTATTATCTTGATCTATAAATATCTTTTCATAATTATTAAACATGGAAAATCTTATGATAAACATAGAGAGGTTAACAATGTTCTCCAATAGACCACACTTACTACTTATAGCAGAAACATAAAATTGTGAGAATAAACGTACCGGCTAAACTTTCAGGTTACAAAAGTGTAAATTACCCATTATCACAATGCATAAAAATTGCAGCTTGCAAAATTGTCTACTTTTCACTAATTACTGGAATTGAATGTTTTCAGGGTTAAATAAAAGAGAATATATTTGTAAAAAACTATTTTTAACTAAGACTTTTCCTTCTCATCTGTGACAACTTTTCTGTTATGAAAAGTTGCCATGCTTGTTTTGTTGTATCCTTTATTATGAAAATACAGTAATCTAAAATGCGTGTAAAACAAAACATGAATAGAAATTTCACACTCTAAAACAAAAGAAATCAAATGGTATTTTTGGCCAACTTTACTTAAGTTTGTAAGTATTTTTAACAGCATTTTGTATCTTTGTTAATAGTCTTTATTTTCAGCTTCAATAAAGCTGTATAAGCCATGTTAATGTGGTGAAATGATACCAGTGGACATTTGAAAATATCTTACAATTTAGAATATCTTTTTCCAATTCATTATGACATGCCATCCTTCAAAACTTCCAAAACTGTATTAACATCCCTAATTTATTTGGTAGCAAGTAACCTGAAGCACAGAAAGCATAAGTGATTTGCCTCAAGGGCTCAACCAGGCAAAGGAAGATGTATTTAACATCTAACAAAAGGTGAAATGCCTTTTCTAGTTCTTAATAGGTATGTTTCCACAATTTACAAAATAGTTGATAATTTGGAGATCTGAAATTACAATAAAGTAGTTCAGAAAAGAAAACAAGCAAACTAACAAAAGACACAGAGTTCTGTTAGATTCCTATTCACCGAAGCTTTGGTAAATCTCAAGGAAAGGTGAAAATGTCTTGTTTGTGTATGCTTGTATTTGGTGCAGTGGTCAGGTAGTAGGGGTGGGGCTGCAGAAAGGAAGTTGTATTCAGGATTGCCTCTCAGGCCAGAGAGAAAGAAAACCTGAGAATGGACAGTGAAAAAAACAATAATTATATGGGAAAAGGCTCATTTTCTTTTAGCTTTTTTTCTTTTTTTTTTCATTTCCCTGCTCCATTCAATGATTTTTTGTTATTTCTTTCTGGTCCTCATACATTTTTCTAATGTGGCGTCTCTCTTCTTAGTCTATTTCTTCTTTTTTAAATTTATTTTTCCTTATTTATCATTCCCCTTGTTCTTTAGAGGCACATTTCCTGGCACTAAGCTAATACTAGACAGAAAATTATAAACACCTGGCATTCTTAAATTGTAAGTCTTGGTTATTACAGTAGTTTACCCACTTCATTCTATTAAAACAAACAGTAAAAATCCGGATAATATAAGTAAAAGCAAATTGTAATTTATTTGCAAAAAATAATCAGCTCCTATATAGAAACATGTTCTTGCAAATCCTGGAAGGAGCTATAAGTAAAAAATAAACAACTTAATCTATCTACACTAGTCACAGTAAATACATACTAATTTAGACTTTCCAATGGCTTTGTATAGACCAGAAACTTCTTACTGCAGAACCTATTAGCACATGGTTAATATTATGGAGTTGATTTGAGTGTTATTACAGGGTAAGTCATATCTTCTGAAGCAGAAATACAATAAATGGAAAAGTCCTCATTTAATGGTACTTCCATAAAGTTGCTTTCAGTTGTCTCTGGGGAATAGTAACACGAAACAAGTTATTAAGAAGAATAACCTCAGAACTCATTCCACTTGTTGAATGCTCACATTATATCAAGCACTCTACATCATCCCATTCTCAAGAATCCTATGAGGTAGATATTACAGGTAAATGGATTTTTCAAATAAAGAGTTTTTACAACATGGATTATAAGAGTTAGAGGACAGATCCATACTTATGTTTGATTAATTCAGAATTTACCATTATTTACTTGTAAACAGAAGACTGTCAAATTTTAAAATTCTATAAAGGAGCATAAGTTTATTTTATCATATGCTTTTCTTAAACACATCAAATAATCAAAATTTTGCCATGCCCCTCCATTTGCGATATTTTAAAATCTAAAGCCATTTAACCATTTCTTTATATAACTTTGATGATTTCTATGTATTTATTTTTAAAGATTTATTTATTTATTTATTTGAGAGAGGGAGAAGGAGCACTAGTGAGAGAGGGAGAGGGAGAGAGAATCTCAAGCAGCCTCCACGCTGAGTGTAGAGCCAATGCAGGCCTCTATCTCACCATCCTGAGATCAGAACCTGAGCCTAACCAAGAGTCAGAAGCTTAACCCACTGGGTCACCCAGGCGCCCCCTAATGGTTTACTTTTAGAAGAAATATTGTAACTCTATTATTTTTTTAAAGATTTTTATTTATTTGTCAGAATGAGAGAGAGAGAAGAGAAAGCACAAGCAGGGGGAGTGGCAGAGGGAGAAACAGGCTCCCCACGGAACAAGGATCCCAATGCGGGACTCAATCCCAGAACCCTGGGGTCACGACCTCAGCTGAAGGCAGATGCTCAACCAACTGAGCTGCCCAGGCGTCCCGATGTAACTCTATTTTATAACATGAGTCTGTGACACTAAATAACAAAAGTTTTAACTTCAAGTTTGTATTTTTATTTAAAAAAACCACTGAATTGAATCTGTACAATTGGATTTTAATAATGCATAGTGAATAGACATTTTAAAAACTTCCTTTGTAAAAAAGAACTATATTTCTATTTTATAGTTGTCATAATTACAAAATTTAAGTACACTGATAACACAAAACAAGATATTTTATTCGGTCTGAGTGCTGACCACCAATATTTGTTTCCTAGGTTTAACTTATGTAGCCTTCTTAATCATGGTAAAGAAGGTGATATTAATCAGGAATCCACTTCTAATGACTATCTTCAGATAGTAAACAAATGACTAGTGAGCTGTGTTTATGGTGTAAGAACATGAGGCTGCTATATGGGAGAAGAGTAGGCACGGCTTTTGATGGAAAGAAGATGCAGCATGAGAAAATTGGATATCTCTACGGGCAGAAACTGCTGTGGTATGCAACATGCTTATTTGGTTGGCTGCACTGGGACCTGATTCAATTGTTTGCTTATCCCTTTCATGAATAGTGTTGAACATGGCAGTCTAGAAGTGGTCAAAAACATGGTCCAAGAGTGACAACATCCCATCCATTAACTGTCACATTCATACTGAGGATAAATGCCTCCATGGCGAGAGCATTTCTTAAGTATTAACTAAATCCAATAAATAATTTAATGAACCTTTTAAGAGCTAATATTCATGGTTTTCAATCTAAATAGCACATGGAAATGAATTTGAGTGGATTGGAATAATAGATTTATGCCCTTTTAATAGAGATCTGGCTAATGTAGTTAATGGAAGCAAACAAAAAAAGGAATGGGGCACTGGGAAGAACAATAACTTTACTGAGAGCCTCTTCTATGCCAGGTATTATGCTAGGTATTTTCACGGATCTTATTTAATTCCTACCACAGTTTAAGCTTTGAATCATTTCCACTCATGGCCTGCTACATAATCTGTGGGCTCCAGGGCAAAATAAAAATGTAGGGCCCGAGCTGGGGTAAGGAAATCAATGTCTCCTTCCCCTGACTTACCATCCCAACGCATGGTAGACTGAAGACTCCAAAGGGATTGCAAGATTGCAACATTTGTACTGGAATGCACTCAGTACCTGGATGAAGGTGGTTGAGAGGACCCTGATAAATTACTTGTTGAATGGGCAGTATTGCTGCCAGCCCAGGGTGTGATGTCCACAGCCTTGCTCTGCTTTGAAACACCATGCAAAACATGCTTAATCCCCCCCCCCCCCACCGCCCTTTGCCCATGCCTAGGCCCTCGATGAGAAAAGAGAGCAGTAGTGGAACATGGACTTCTTCTTCCAGTTGCCACCCCAGGTGGAGAATGGCAGCAGTCTTATAGCTGGGGGCACAGAAGGGGAAGCTGAGTAAAAGGAGGCAGATGGGAAGATATCCCAGATCCCAGGAATGCAGAGAGGCTGCAGGAAATGGAACAGTGCATCAGTAGGCTCCAAGAACCTACAGCATGCTTCATTTTCCCTTAAGACTTAGTAAACACAAACTCACCAAAAATTTTTTGTAAAATTATTATGAATTTCAAGACTACAGCTAGAGAGTATTAAATTGCAAATGCTGAGCACTGGGTCCTGTGTGCCTACACTGTTCACATGGCCACAGAGTCAGCCCTATTCCCATTATATAGATTTTTAAAAAGTCCCAAATCACTTTCATCAACATGAGATAAAATGCGTGTGTGTGCACAAGAGCAGGGGTGGGATTGGTAGCTAAAGCTCTAAAGTTTATTTGTCTGTTTTTTACTATGTCTAATTGACCATATGTATTTACCACCCCTCAAATTAACTGAAGATGTTTTACAGTGTATTCCTCATAGTTCTTGTATTAGGAGTAGATGTAAAGGAGTTCGTATAAGAAATAAATCTAAGGAATACAGAGTTTTGAAGGACTAATAAAATATAAATACACTTGGCCAACCTATCAAAGCTTTGTCCAATCAGCAAATAGGCAATGACAATATTTAATATACATATTTTTATATGTTATCAAGCTCAATATTGGCTACCATGAGAAGTTTATAGGAAAATTTATAAAATGTAAGCTAATATTTTAACTTGTCAAAGTAATTTCACATCACACTTGCAGAGATATTTTCATGTGGAAATCATTTATCCATATTTTATTATTATTATCATCATCTCTGGTCTAGTGTAATTCAAAAAGAATTGAAATTACATGTTTAGAAGCACTCCACAGAAAAATGGTATGGTAAGTCAAGAGTTGTAGCTCCTACAAAGTCATTGAAATAAAGAAAGGTGGAGTGATGCTGGATTGAAAACATATTGTACAGGGGAGCCTGGGTGGTTTTGCCCTATTTTATATTTATATAAAATATTTCATTTTTATAATTAAAAATTATTCTTTTTTCTCCACCAGTAAACTTTTACATTTCCCATACAATCCTGCAGTGGTAAAGTTATTCAAGATTTGACTCAAAGATCAATTTCTCTAATTTACTTTGCCTAACCACCTCTCTCTGCTTTCAGAGTAAGGAAGTCCTTAATGTGCCTGGGATATTTTTGCATATATTTAATTCAGTATTAGCACCCAACGTTATGATTTTTCAGTACCCTCTGTCCCCCTCCCAGCTCTCACCAACCTCAGGGAAAAGATGAAACCGTGTTTTTATTTGCTTGCTTGTTTCCATTACATTTGTGCTTATTAGTACGTCTGCATAATAATTAAAGAATGAATTAATTAAAGAAAGAATGAATGAATTAATTAATTAATGAGAGGATGGGCATTTCTTTTCTGCCTGAGGTAAGAGTTAATACTTGCCTTGCTTGGCCCTCCATGGGTATAAACTGGCAAGATATTTCCTTGCACTTCACAATTCAGAAATGTAAATCCTTCTTGGTCATTCAGAGGAGTCTAGACATTGCCTTTTCATGTTGCTGTAACTCATTAAAGGTTACAGGGAAAATTCTTGTTTGTAATACAGGTAGTCATTTGCTGTACTTTTAGACTCACTATGATTAAATAAGATTCTGGGTTCTTCAAAATCTAACTACTAAATCTAAATCTAAAACTTAAAAAAAATAAAGAGAAAATATCCCAAATTTTATGGAACTTGCTTTCAAATGAAATCTTAGAACATGACTCATTCTCAAGGAAGAGAAGAGACCTGTAAGAAAATTACTCTTCAAGTAATGGGCTTGTATCCAAAATTAAAACTCAAGGAAGGTTTCCTGATGAATATTTTGTTTTCACATTTTGTTTTCTTAAGTCAATTAGGGAAGGCACTTTCAGGACTGAGAAGGTGTATTGCTATATCCACAGGATATTTTTATATTTAAACACTCAGCATTAGCCAACCTCTAGGTTTAATATTGATTGTTATCTGGATAATACGGAGCATTAGTCTGTTGTGTGTCATAGAACTTTAACAACTATAATTAACTCTAACCATGAAGCTAAACATGTTATATAAAAAAGTTACTTTTCAAATACAAGAAAAGCAATTTCAGCTACTCCTAGAGCACAGTAAATATTTGTCATCTGCTACCTACTCTTCACAATTTTTGTAAAGGTAAAGTTCTTCATCTGCCCTATAATCAATTTTGCATTTCTTTTTGAAAAAAAGGGAGAAATAAAAAAACCCCTAAAAACAAAACTGAAGAGAATATATATACATATGCATATATTTTCTATATATAAATGATATAAATTTATATATATTATATATTTATGTATGTATTTAATATTACATAAAACTGTATTCTCTCTCTACAATGTATCCATATATAATATATACAAATAAATATAATACATATATATTTATCCATGTATAACACAATACACGTATATTTATATTTATTATAAATACATGTATGCACACATATACATACATGTATACATACGTGTATATGCATATACACACGATATGCATACATGTACATAGTATAATAATATAACTATTTTCAAATATATATATTCTCAAACTAAAATGCTAATTTAACTTCATATTTACATGAGAATGTTTTCAAACTATAATTACAAAATAGTGACTACTGTAAGAATGTGAACACACTAACAGAAGCATTGCTTCTTACTAATTCTTCAGTAACTGACATTTCACAAAGACTAAGAACTAAGTTTGATATTTTGCGGATACATGAGATCAGTACCAACTGGTTTTAAGCAATGACTGTGATATCAGAAAAAGAAAAAGGTTTTAATTGTACTTCACAAGTTTAATATTCTTTAATTAATTTACTGTTGTATATTTTGAGTTTCCCCAGGGCTGGTAACCCATTCTGTCCCTGAAGAGTGCATTTCAATTCTCCCGTTATGCTCTTGATACTAGCGTCTTTTACTTATAAACGAAGGCATTACTCAAAGACTTGACAGACAGTACTTATGAGGTGAGTATAGTTTAATGTATTCAGTTACAGACACAAACCCTTAACTGCCTTCATTGTCTGTCTAAGTGGTAAGGTCTTCAATGTTACCCACACTTACCATGCTGGACTTTGAAATGGTTACATGGAGATCTATGTGTGTTGTGGTTTGAATTGTGTCCTCTAAAGTTCCTGTGTTGGAGTCCTAACTCCCAGTAACTTAGAATGTAACCTTATTGTAGAGAGAGTTGTTGCAGATGTAATTAGTTGAGGTGATGTAGAAGTTGAATGAGGCCCCTATCCAGTATGACTGGTGTCTTAAGAAATTTGGACACAGGCAATTATACTGAGAGGGACCACTATGTAAAGATAAAGGCAGAGCTTGGGTGAGACATCAAAAGCCAAGTGATGTCAAAGATTCCAGCAAAAGAGCAGAGCTAGGAGGGGGAAACAGGAAAGATTATCCCTCCCAGCCCTCAGGAGGAAGCAACTCCACCAACCCCTTGATCTCTTTTTGGACTTCCAGCCTCCAGAACTATGGGACAATAAATATCTCTTATATAAAATACTCAGTTTCTATCTTAAATAGTAAGAGTTATGGCAGCCTTAGCAGCCTATACAATGTGTAACCTTGAGAACTCCTTCCTGACAATAACATGGTTCTACTCACAGAAAACTTCATGAAGCATTGGGATGAGAGATGTATTTGTAGTTCTCTGGGCCTTGGGCTCTAAACCTCTTTCTCATCTTACTCATATGTCCTAAACATTGAGTGAAGCCCAATTATTTTCACTTTTGAAATCTGAAATATTTTGCTCTTGTTCATCCTAGTTTTTTGTTTTGTTTGGTTTGGTTTGGTTTTAAAGTTAAACAATAGTACATAAAACCATTTTCAATATGTGTACCAAAATGTAACAGAAGCTTGCAGTTTTCTATCATTGTTATTTATTTGGGTCAGCTGTAGATGGGCACTGTTTAGCCCAGCATGGCTCTAGTATTTAAAGCTTATTTTACCTATTTATGCTAGTAATTCTAGGTTGTCATATATCTTGAGAGGTAATCAGAGATCTAATCTGCTTGAGGTTCCCTTGGTTTTTTAGGATGATTATGAGGATTTTGGAGCTGCTGGTCCATTGCCTTACAAAATGCTCATGAAAGACAGAGAACACTGCCTGAGATAGCAAAGTTTCACAAGCTAAATCTGGCAAGTTCCAGTCAATGATGAAGGTAAATTATAAAACAAAAGTAACAGTTGATTCTAAGCTGGATTTTGGATTTCCTAGAACAAGTGTGACTTAGAAATGAATGGTTTCATCCAAGGTGAAAAAGGAAAAAAAAAAAGGTTGAGATAAGAAGGGATACACAAGAGACAGAAAAAGAAGCAAGACTGGTAGCAAGCATAATAGGGAGAGCCTGCGAGGACAGAAACACTCAGAAAAGGAAGAAAAAAAAAATAGAAGGGTTCATTGGAAGGGATAACTAGAGGTTGCATAAGGTAGAAAAAGAAACAAAAATTTAATTACCTAAAAAAATCTAAGCAAAGTATCAAATGGCATCCTATTATCACACTGGTTATAAATGTCAGGATATTATATACTTTCTGCTGAACTAGGTAATGAGTTCTTGGAGAGTAGAACTGGAGAGTCTGTGTGAAGGGGTGTGTGTGTGTGTGTGTGTGTGTGTGTGTGTGTGTGTGTGTGTGAAAGGCTATGTATACAGGTGTGTACATTTATCCATGCATGTGTGTGTCTACGTGCTTCCCTCTTTGTATCCTCAGCATTTAGGCAAATCACCTGACAAACAGTAAGTGCTTAATAAATGCTTGTTGAATGAGTGACTTTTGGTTAGCCATTCATAGTTACTCAATTTGTTCTGATTTGCAAATCATAAGAAGAAATGTTCTTAATGAGATAACTGGAGCATCCACTAATCCAGAAATAATACTCTGCTCTAGAGCATTAGTGGAAAGAGAATATGACAGTGGGGGCTGGATGAAACCAAATCTCTTTCTAGACATGTCCCACTTCCCTTTTAGTCTCTTAGAAACAGAGCTCCTGGGACACCAAAGAAAAGTCTGGCACTTGAGTAAAGGAGTAAGACAACAAAGCGTCGCTTTTACTAATAGGTTTTTCTCATATTCAGGCACTGAAGGTTTGCAAAGTGCTTCCAGCAGATGGCAGCGTTTTGCATACATAATAAAGATGTTCACATTTCCAGAGATTTGTAATTACCTTAAGAATTAGGAGAAGGAAAATAGGGGAAAAAAATTGGAGTAAATTCTTTCTGCTTCCTCTCCTTTTTAGTTCCATTACCATAATCTGTATCCATTTCAATTTTCATTATTCTCAGAAGAGTACAACAGGCCGATAGGCAATGAGTAGTCTGTATTGGAGAGACAATTTAATTGCTCTGCTAAAAAAGAAATTCAGCTCACACAAAACAGGGCCAACCTTTTCCATTTGATCTTACAGCTCAAATGTCAACTGTGCCATACATTTAATGTGATTTGAAAGAGCATAAATGGAAACAAAGATTTTAAACATTCCATTCTGCCTCACTACCATTTTATCCATTAAGAAAAAAAAATTCTTTAGTGGCATTTAACAAACTTAAAACATAACAATCTTCAGGAATATGTCAAGGTCTCAACAGACTACTCCAGTGTGTGTGAAGCTGGTTGACTGTTTTTAGTTGAATCCATTGAAGATGTTGTGTATTAAATTGCTGGAAGCCTTTCAGAATTCTGGCTTACAAAGCACATGGAAAATAAATAGAGTGGCTACTGTCGGTGCATTCATTTGCATACCAATGCTGAGAATTCTGTCAGTTTCATAGAAATGATAGTGATTGAGGTCTAAGAATGAAAGTGAGTGGTTTGGATGTACATAGGGGTCACCAGAATTTTCTCTGCTCTCATGCCAATATTTCAAACGATTTTCCCTGTAAGATAAGCTGGGTCCTTCACTGTTTTGTGCCCTCTGAGGCAGTATTATGGATGTCTGAATAGGGCTAAAGAGGCGGATGTTTTGAATTCTCATCCAACAATTTTTTTCAGAGACAATAATTATCTGCCAAAATTTCAAAGTCCAACAGCTTGAGATCTCTGTCTCTTTTCCTTTTGGTTCCATTCCTTTAAAAAAAAAGCAAATTAAATAAAATATGAACATTTTTGTTCAAGAAAGCCAAGCTATGAGCAATAGTTTACCAAGAAATGGACAGATTTTTTTCTCATTATATTTTACTTGCCAAAAAGATTTTTGCTACCCATAAAATCCACAGTTCAGTAGAGAGATATTATTAGTTCTGTCATGAATGTGAAAGAACACTAGGAAACCTTAAGATAATTTTTCAGATGATGTCATACTCAGTCTAGGGATTCGTATGATAGGAAACCTAATACATGGGCTATTTTAAAATACTTAAACATTAAATAAGAGCATAATTTGAATCAATATCTAATACAGAAAATGGGTGGCTCTAGAAAGAGGTATCAGAAAAGTCAAATATTTTACCTTAACTGAAATAATGCCTATATGTATTCTTTCTTCTAATGTCCCTTTATTTTTAATAACCGTTTAGAATGTTAGCACCATGAAGGCAATGTTCTCTTCACTGCCATATCAGCAGTGCCTAGAATAGTGTGTGTCATACAGTGAGAGTTTAATAAAGAGTTGTTGGGAAAAGGAATGGATTAATTACTAAAAACTCATTTGGAAAGAGATTCAGTTTTGTGAACACATGGTATTAATGGACATCCCAGAGGCAGTTCCCCTATGTTCTTTAGCTACGACTGTTCTCCTGAGCCCCAGTTCCATTTTGTCAACTGCCTGTGGACATGCTAGTCCCTGTAACAAAGCCACATTAGCATGTCCCCAAATAAACTCATCATTCCTCCTTCTAGGAATATTGCCCTTCTATAGTTAATATAAATATTCTTTCTTTATTATTTTTCAATACTGTGAATATTTGATTTAACTTTTTAAAAAAAGAATTTATTTATGTATTTTGAGAGAGAGAGAGAGAGAGAGAGAGTACACGAGCGGGGGAAGGAGCAGAGGCAGAGTGAGAGAGAAAAATCCCAAGCAAACTCTGCTCTGAGCATGGACCCTGACATAGGGCTCAGTCTCACAACATTGAGATCATGACCTAAGCCAAAATCAAGAATCAGATACTCAACCGACTGAGCCACCCAGGTGCCCCTTTGCTTTAACTTTCGGAGGCTACCCAATAATTCTGTTATGCTGCCTCCCCTTGCCCCTGCCCTGAATCCCCTTCCTTCTCTCGTTCAGGGTCTACTTTCTTCTTCCTTAGACCAGAATTAAATACAATTTTTAATTTAATCAACTTGCCTCAAACTTCTTTCTCTTCCAATCCATTCTATATAAGTAAAATGGATGTGTGTGCGTTTATACATTTAATTGTCTCACCTACTTTCCTTTTTAAAACTCTCAGTAGTCTATAAATTTCTACTAGATTCCTTAAGTTATCTAAGGCCTCAAAACAAGTTTTGAGGCATATCTCCAACTATTTTGGGCACATACTTTGATTTTCAATGAGCCTCATTCTTTGATACTCTAAGAAAACAAAGTGCTACTGGTTAATATCACATGATTTTTTAATACAATCATTATTAAAGCATTATTAATAAAAAATAATGAAGATGGGAATATGATTTCTTCATCAGAATGAAAGTGTTCTAGAGACTAAAAATTTAATTATTAGAGAATTATGAAATAACCACTGTAATACATCCATTATAGATTGTGATCAAAATAACATTAATATTTACTCTAAACCAGTAGTTTTCAAACATTAGTACACAGGAGAATCATTTGTCTTGGAAGGTTGTTAGCACAGGGATTACTTGGCCCAACTCCAAGATGATAAGCGAGGTCTAAAGTAGGGTCCCCAAATTTGGATTTTTAGCAAATCCCAAATCGATGTTGATGCTGCAGGGATTTCTCTTTGAGAAACACTGATATAGAGTGAGCAAAAACGATGGTCCACATGATCATAATTCTGGGTACATACATGTGTGTTAACGTTGTTGAAGTGGACTGGACCTGTGAATTGACCTGGCATCTAATGGACAAATATAACTGCAGTGTCCCACCCAGAACCCCTTTATTGTGAGGTACATTCAAATTCCACCTTCACCAAGTATTTGAAATCTAGAGGTCAATGTGTAACAAAATAGTAAAACTATTATAGCATAATGGTCTTTTGTACCTTGCCAATCACTGTATCCCACTGTAGCCCTGAGATAAAGGTCTCAATATTTAAAAATACAAGAATAAAATTAAAAGTGGATATAATGCTGAATTATTTTATAATAATCATAACAGACAGAAATTGGATGAAAGGATGCATCATCATTTTAAAAGGCCTAAGGAAGAGGAACTGCCTTGAGGAAAAAGATTGCAGGTGAAGTTGAAGTTTCTTCATGCCAGGAATCTTCACCGTATCTCTGCCGTGGGGTATGTCTTACTAGTAAAGTACCACATGTTAGCTTCTAAATGTGTTGAGTAACATCTGGCTATGCATGTCTTTGTTAGAGACAATACACGTTTCTATTGAGAAAAGGTATTAACTCCAAAATAAATGAAGATGTCCCTTAATCTTAGAATAATCATCTTACACAACCATTTTTAAAAAGGACATATAAAGAACACAGGTAGGGAACACATATCATGGGAATACTTGGATAGCTTTTGCAGATACTGAAACCAGCCAAAATCTAAGCTTTGGTTTTTTTCTTTACACATATATTTCTCCCATTTTCCAGATTATTAACATGTACTCTTATTTTTAGCTCATTGATCTGGAGAATTAAATCCTTACTAGGCAGGAATTGTTTATAGTTACACCTCAGATTAGAATATGGTGTTATCAAACTAGTTAAAGGTTTAACAACAAAAAAATTAAAGAACAACGAACATTTTACACAATCATTCAAGAAATTCAAATGAACATAAGTAAATTGCTGGAAGTGCACCACTGAATTGCAAACCTATAATTGTTGTTAAGTAATAGTTCTTCTGAATATTTTGATGAGTATTTTAAGATGTCCTTAACTTTGTTTAAATAAATAGATGATCAAAATCTTCTATTTTACTTCTTTGATCAAGTTGCAGTTCAGTGGAGATTAGAGTAAATACTAATTGTTTATCTCAGCAACAAGAAGAGTCAAACTGAAATAGATTTTATCACAACAGATTTCTAAATACAGTTTGGGAGGTCAAGAAACTCACTACTGAAAGTCTGAAATTTTCATGATATAGGACTTTTTGATGTTTTCCTAATTTATTGAAACAAGATTATAATAGTTACAGTTAGATCATTAAAAATACCTTAAGACAATATACAGTATTATGCATGTGAAAATAGATATATAGCTATAAATATGTATTTATAGAAACATTTAGAATTGATCTTTATTCAGTGTTTTAAAATAATCTTTCATATTGAGACTATCAGTGATTTTAATTTCCTATCCCTTGCTTTTTCCCTTATATTCTCTATGATAATTGAAAAAATGAACATGTATTACTTTATTAGTAAGAAGCTTACATATTGCCAGTATTAATTTACTTAATTAGGGGTTTTTAGTGAAGGATTATACCTTAGTGGATTTCAATTTTCTTCTAAAAAGTCTCTGAACTTCTGTGATCTTAGTTTAACAGTGCAACATAAAAAACCATGTTAAACCCAGTGTGAAATAATTTAGATGAGCCAAAATATATGAGGACTACTTATAAACAAGTGTCACTGTGTTCCATTTCCTAACAAAAATCCCCGTGTTGTACCCCAGAAAGATTCAGTGCATTAAATACAGCTTGTTGCTCATGTCAAAGTGGGTGGAACCAGGAATGTTATGGTACCCTATTTGACCATTAACCAGCACATGTGGAAAAATCTAAAATTAGGAGATACATGGTGATATCACTTAAGCCTATTTCTGGACTCCTGCAGGAAAACAAATGAAGGCACAAAAAAGAACTGCCAAATGAGTCAAACACCAGCTGGTCTGGTAGTCAACACTCATGAGCTGTTACAGTTTCATAACATGTCTTACATGTGAGAAAAATCAATTGTCATTAAACTCTCTTATCCACAGGTGACTTCACTTTATAGATTACATAAAAGCAAATGCATCCCAACAATATATGCATGCTTAAGTAATTACTGAGCTAACTTGTTCTTAAAATTTTAATATAAAAATGCCCCGTGATAAGGCTACTTAAAAGATAAGTAGGTTAATCCTTATGTTGGTAGACTGACATATACATTGATATTATTGTAGTGCATTCCAGACTCTCAAGGTCTGTATTTGTTCTCAACCATAGTGGCTCCAGTAACTAGCCTACCTGAAACTAGAGAAGGAGTGTTGTGGTTAACATGAGTTTCCACTAAATAATCATGAGAGATTCCTTACCACAAATACAGCCCTGAAAGTCATTGTTTCAAAGATTTTCTTTTATCTATTTACTTATTTTGGAGAGAGGGCAAGCATGAGCAGGGAGGGGGCAGAGGGGGAGGAGAGGGAGAGAATCTCTCAAGCAGACTCCTACACTGAGCTAGGAGCCAGATTCAGCCTAGGACCCTGAGATCATGACTTGAGCCAAAACCAAGAGTCCCACACTCAACTGACTGAGCCACCTAGGCACCTGAAAGTCATTTTTATAACAGGGCAAGATTTCATTCCACAGCCCATTTTGTACCCTACCCTCTGTCTATCTGGAAGATAGAGATACGTCTGCACTCTACAAAAAACTCCAAGAAGTTAAGCCGTTGCCAAAGCCATGTGAGAGACTCAACTGGCTCAAGTCTGATGCAGATTTAATGAAACAAATGAGTCTGACTTTATTCTAGTTCTTGGTCTATCTTTAGGGCTTGCTAAGTCATTCAGACCATGGGAAGATTATGGCCTAATAAGAATGTTTAGAAGGGATTCCTATATTCATAGTTAGGCTTAAATGTGTGATTTCTGACAGGAATGCTTGGAAAATAATCATTCACTCTTCTCCACCAATTCCATATTATTTATCTCAAGGGTTTGTTCAACAGATGGATGTAATTTGCATACTTGACTACCACAGTTTTCATAATTGCATTTTCCTATATTCTATTTACAGTCTATTAGGTTTCCCTTAGAACTTCACTTTGAAAAATACACATGACATATATTAGTGACTGTATTTCCTACATGGTAGACCTGCCTGAAAAATCTAACACTTGGAAGCTTCAGGCACTTAAGATACATGTTAAGCTCAACTATAACATCTCTCAAACTTATTTAATGCCTCTATTTTATAAGCCTTCAAGTTTTAGTTAAAAATACTTTAAAAATATTTTTATTTTAGGATATGGCACAATTCAATAACTATGTACATTATTTTAATATTTAAATGTTAATTTTGTTTTGAATCTGTCATCAACTTCTAACAAATGCCTAGGCCATTCAACCATTACTTATAAAACCAAAACTTATAAAAAAGGTCCAGAAGAGAGCCAGCGGAAGTCGTACTGCTAGTAGGGGAGAAAGTGATGAAATAGACCACCACCATTATGATTTCAGTTTGCCTGTGGGACCAGACTTCTAAAAACAAACTACTTCTCAATAGATTAAAAAAAAATCTTGTTATTTAAAAGGGGCATTTCTGAAGATTTTATGAAAGCTTACTGTATTTTTTTAAAAAGTGATTTTAAAAATATATTTTTAAATATGAATTTACAACATTGTTGCCTATCAGTTATAGGGAAGGAACCAAGTACTTTGAGCTATTTCTAAAATCTGGTGTCTGATTCTCAAATAAAAACATCTGGTTCTGGAATGTAATGTTGTATGACTTCACATGAGACACAGTGCATTTATAATCATGGGATTCATATGTAGATATAAAATAAAATCTAATAAAAATAGACTACATATGTCTAGAAATATACTTCTTAAAACTCAATTTGTTAATTGTGAGCTTTGAAGAAATGATCAACACGGGATAATTCAGTAATGTAGGTTCAAATGTCCTTTTAGGGGCACCTGGGTGGCACAGCGGTTGGGCGTCTGCCTTCGGCTCAGGGCGTGATCCCAGTGTTGTGGGATCGAGCCCCACATCAGGCTCCTCTGCTATGAGCCTGCTTCTTTCTCTCCCACTCCCCCTGCTTGTGTTCCCTCTCTCGCTGGCTGTCTCTATCTCTGTCGAATAAATAAATAAAATCTTTTAAAAAAATGTCCTTTTAATTTAAACCTTATTTCAGTGAATATCAACAGAAGCAGTGTCTCCTTCTAGAGTGAATTCTGACAACCTGGACGGCCATGTGTTTGTCAGAATGATGTAGGGCAAATGGGAATTTCAATAAGGAGAGCTAGGACAGTCCTGCACAACAAAGAAAGCTACCACATCCTATTTTTCGGAATGTCCAGTATCAAGAGGAAGAAAATATATTAACTGAGTTAACTCAGTTAACTGAGCCTAACCTTTAACACTCTTTGGAATTTAAACATAGAACGCTTTTGCACATTTTAAGTATACCCTGAATTTCTAACAAAGTAATCTCTGCCTAAATTAAGGAAAGACAAAACACAGAAAAAAAATTTTTAACCACATTTTTTTTCCTTTAAGCATAATCATGTTACCTACATGGGAATACTCAGGATGTTTGAGTTACAATGTAATAAATCTGAATTTGTAGCTGGCCCATTAAAGATGGGTATATACGTGTAAACATCTGATTATTTCATTATGTTTTCATAGTAGTATCCAAGTTATAATAAAACAAAATAAATGTAATTGTTTAATTATCAATTACTCCCTCTTTATGTCTCCTTTACATTATCATTGCACCATTCTATTCATGTAGTTATGTTTCATTTCAGATAGTGGAAGAGGAATTACAAGATATATGTAAAAAATAAAATGCATCAGGTATAATAGGATTGAGTACAGCTGTTATAGCAGAATAGTCATAATGGCTTGAACATCTTATTATGTATTAGCATTGCTGAGAGTTTAGTGGTGTGAGTCCACAGGAAATAGGATGACTTTTGAGTCCAGAGAATATAGAAGGCAACAATTAAAACGTTACACAAATAATAGCTTCAGGGCAGGAATGTGAGAACAAATGTGTCAAGTCCAGAGAAGGAGAATACAAGCTGGTACTGAAGAGTACATTATAAAATATATCCTATGGTGTTAAACGGGTAAGAAATAAACACGGGTAAGAAATAAACTTCTTTACATCACAAGAAAAGTAAACTACAGACTCCATTCTTTTATTTTTTATTTTTTAGATTTTATTTATTTATTTGGGAGAGAGACAGAGAGAGAGAGAAGGGTAGAAGAAGAGGGAGAAGCAGATTCCCCACCGAGTAGGGACCCCAGCACGGGGCTTGATCACAGGACTCCAAGATCATGACCCGAGCCTAAGGCAGACACCCCACCAGCTGAGCTACCCAGGTGTCCCTGGATTTCCATTCTTAATGAACACAGATGTAAAACTGGTAAGACAATATTAGGAATTCCATAGCAATCTGTAAATCAAATAAAAAAGATAATACAACATGTCCTAGCGGGTTTATGTTAAGAATTTAAAGTGGGTTTAGCATGCAAAAATCTAATAATATAATCCACTATATTAATAGACAAAAAAGAAGAAAAAAAACATTTGATTATCTCAAAAGATGCATTAAAAGTATGTTTAACAGAAATCCCAAAGCCATTCACGATAAAAACTCTCAGCAGATTATAAACAGAGAGAAACTTCCTCAACATCATTAAAAAAGTCTATGACAAACTTTAGTTAATAGTATTGCTTAATGAAGAAAGACTAAATGCTCACACTGTAAGATCAGGAGCAAGGAAAGGATGTCTGCTCTCACTACTTCTATTTAATACTGAACTGGGGTTCCCAGTCAAAGTAGTAAGGCAAGAGAAAATAAAAAGTACACAGATGGAAAAGGAAGATATAAAATCAACTTTGTGTGCAGACAATATGATCACTTGTCACCTAAAGAATTTGCAAGAAAATTAGATTTCATAAGGAGTTTAGAAAGATTTCAGAATATAAGAACAATATACAAAAATTAATTTTATTTCTATATATTATCAATGAAAAATGAGGATTGAAATTACAAAATAATATCATTAAAGAAAGAATCAAAAAATGAAATGCCCAAAGACAACTTTAATAAAAGATGTACAAATCGTAGTGTACCATACAATGGACTGCTATTCAACAATAAAATGTAACAGACTATTTATACACACAACAGAGTTAAATCTCAAAATAATAATGATAAGCGAAAGAAGATATAAAACAATATAGTACATACTGCATGAGGTTATTCATACAAAATTCTAGAAAATGCAACTACATTATGGTCACAAAAGGCAGATCAGTGTTTGCCTAGGGAGTATGGTTTGGGAGGAGGGAGATTATAAGGGCATACAACAAACCTTTTTGGGGTAATGTATACATTCATTATCTTAATGTGGGTATGGATCATAGATAAATATGTATGTTAAAATTTCTCCAACTGTATGCTTTAAATAGTGGCATTTTCTTTGCATGTCAAGTATACTACAATAAAACTGAAACTGATTATCTATAAAGGTAAATTGACAAGAAGTCACGTACTTATCATAACTAATGGTGAATGAAACCATGGCTGTATTTCTCATTGGCAAATTGACCCACTTTGTCGGAAATGTATTTAAACAGCAAAGCTGTTTTCATGTCTGCACTAAAGTATTAGGCTAAAGAAGCCAGTGTAAGGGAAAAGAGGGCCTGGATTTAGGACTATGATCTGTGAAGGAGAAAATCTGAAAATATGAGACAGAAAAAAAAAATATGATCAATTTAGAATAAATATTGTTCTACCATTAGCTTTGAAATTGCATTTTTTTTTTTCAGAATCCTGTCTGGTTGTGGTGAAATTAGGACAAGGAATATACTCATTTTTGGTCCTCTAACCTCTTTTCAATAATAGAAGTACTGTTTTTCATTTGTTTGATTTGTTTAAACTTCCATATAAAATTTCATCTCAGCAAATAATGGTAGGCTAAAATATTGAAGCTATTTGACTATACTAAGCCTAACAAGACATGAGACTGGAGCAGTACCAAGACTCGTTTTAGACACGTTTATATATAATCAATCAGCTCTCATAGCAGATTAGAATACTGTGATTTAGATGAATCTAATCATTAGACCAGTATTTATTTATTCAAGCAACATATATTTATATGAGTCCCTACTATGTGCCAGGCACTCTGCTAGATTAAGAGAGATAGTAATGAATATAGCTTTACTTCAGTGTTAGAGACAGGAATTGAATCCAAATTTATCTTTGTGTTGCCGATTATAACATACTGCCTCTTTAGTGTCATATAAAATCAATCAGCTTGAGGATTTACTTGATTTAAAAGAATATCTTGTTCTAAGGCTTAGATAGGATCAATGGACATTTTTCTCTCTGGTAGTGGAGGAAACAGTACAATTTACCTCTAATTAAGTGAGCTGGTGGCTATAAATTTTATAACCTTGCTACTTCTCTCTGGATGTGATCAAGAGACTTGCCATAACATAACATTTCTCTAGCAGAAAATAGGCAGAATATGCAAAATGTCACCATGGCTGTGCTGGAGAAAAGAGAGGGGGTGGAGAAGAGAGGAAGATGGGGTGGGGGAGAGAGAAATGGTTATGCTTCAAAAATGGAAAGTTTAAAAGTTGATACAAATTTCTGCCTCTAAACTAGGGCTTTCATTTTCACAGCCTGAGGTAATTTAGTCTCCACTGTCCCTTTACACTTTATAAACGGTTTTGCCTGATACCTTTAAAAAAAATCCAAGGGTATTCACTCTTGGGGAGGGAGTTATTCAAAGAAAGTCATGCTTATTTCTTCTTCAGGTCACCGGTTTGAGGATAATAGTTTCCTTTGATTATGAAACCTGAGTGGTTTCCACATTTCTATTCTGCCTTGGATAAGAATTTGGCCACAGCTGAAAAGGCTAGTATTTTCGAGACAGGTTTAATTTTCTTCTCATGTTATGTGTTAGTTTTTCTATGTTTATTACTTGTTTACTTTGTGTATTACAAAATCTCCTCTTGGCTGTGGAGGTTTGATCATAAGATATATTTTACTAGTGAGGTCTGATATTTCTTAATATCACAGACCCGTGTTTACTATTTCAGTACGAGTTCTCCTCAATATCCTCCCACCTGTACAACTTCAGTAGCTCCACTTAACTGTTTTCTAACCAATATTCTTTGCTTTCTTTCCTGTTAGATCTACCCTTCACACTGCTACCACAGTTTCTTTCAGAAATCCCACAAGATACCAATATATATACATCTTTTCTCTATCAGTGAATATATGCATTGTATTAGTAACAGCAATAACTACAAATGCCTGGCATAAAAAACTCCTCACAATCTGGCCCCAACTTCTAATTTCAGCCTCCTATTTTACCTGTCATATATACCAATCATCCAGTCTTTGAATTTATAATCCCAAACCTAAAAACATTGTACATGTATACCTGTCCTTATGTCCTCAATTAAATTTTTTTTTATTTGGAATCAGGCCCTTGCACCAAATCAAGCCCTCTAAAGTTAGAAAACTTAAGATTTGGACCAAGATTCTATAAGTTACTGTGTAACATTAGGTACGTTACGCTCTCTACAGTTCTCTTACCTAATTTGGAATAATAATGATGCTATCTAAGAGCTTTGGGAGGAATAATGAGGTAACATATGTAAAGTGTATGGCATGAGACTCACATAGAGGGCCCTCGGTGATCATTTTTCTTTCTCACTGTTGGAATCTACTGGTATCCCACTCATTCTTTAAGCCCCAGATCAGAAGCAACCTCTCTGTGAATCCCTACTTGGCCCTTCTTAGAGAATCGTTCTATTCTTGCATTCTTAAAGTACATCTAACCTACATCTTTACTCCCTTCAATGTGCTGTAATATCTGTTTCAAGAGATCCTCATTAAACTGCAATCTCCCTCCAAGCAGAGATATTGATTAATGCAGTTCTGCATCCCTTGTGCCCATCACCATGTCCTGTACATGACAGATGGTTAATAAATGTCTGTTAGATACGGGATTCTATATGCAATTTTCAAATATAGTGAAGTGCATTCCAGAGAGCACAGCAGAGCAAGTTTCGATGGACATTAAAGAGACACAAGCACAGAGATATGAGTTTATGGTCAATGTAGATTATTTTCATACCAAAGCTACTAGGAATAAAAGTCCCTCTTGAATTCTGGATATGAATAGGGAATCATCTCATCAAAAGATAAAATTAAAAATTTGTTTCAAACTAGCTCCAATTGTAGAGCCCCTGTTGAAAATGTAATGTTCTATGTGAATAAGGTTTTCTGAGGGACTGAAATTTCAACAATGTTTAATACAGAAGAAAAACTATGTCTGCTGGCTTTTTAATTAAACAATGATTTCAGAATGGCTGCACTTCTTATCAGGACTCTACTTTTACAAGCACTC
Organism: Ursus arctos; assembly: GCF_023065955.2. NCBI lineage: Eukaryota > Metazoa > Chordata > Mammalia > Carnivora > Ursidae > Ursus > Ursus arctos. The sequence goes on from NW_026622852.1 coordinate 5,231,947, forward strand.
TTTTCTCACTGATTCTCTATTGACTGTGTAAGCTCAAGCATAATCTTTTAGCCTCCAGACATATGCTTTAAGTCTGCATGACTTAAAGTTCATCACACAATTTGTTTTAATTATCAATATATTGGGAACTCTTCTCATCCTCTTGTTTCTTAATAATTAATAATGATAATGAAGCTATTAATGAAAGTATATCAGAACATTAACACAATGTACCTAACTGCCCAAACAGAAATGTTATTTATAATTATGACCTTATTTAAGGTTTGGCATTTTCCAATTCTTTCACAAACATGTTACCCTAAACATAGGGAAAATAAAATGCAATTCTACCGTACCCCAGCTGAGAAAAACAGATTTCAATATACTCTGGATCAATTTTCCTCCTAGGACACATTAGTCATATATTTTAGAATGCTGTGTACAGCAAATATATCATTAAACATAATGAATATATATTCCTTTAAGTACAGGATGACCAGAGGTTATGATGTAGAACCATATGATACGTATTTAATAGGAAAATAAAAATAATAATTTGAAAATTTTAAACATATCACATTACCTATGATTTCCTAAGTATAATTATAATAGCATTTTCCATAAAATGATTCCTTGCAAAGGGCATAATTGACTATTCAATTAATACTCACTGATAGTCTCATGTGTATAAGATAGTCTCATATGTATAAGGTGATCCCACAGACAGTACACTGTAAATATTGGTGTACTAGCCTTTTCCTCTCATTATAATGTACAGATTTAGGTAGAAAAAGGAGTGGTTTGTTTTTTAATGGTATGTGGTTAGTACAAGTTTGTTAGATGGATGAATGAATGAATGAATGAATGAAGAAATAAATGACCAAACCATGGAGTAAGAAGTATTCTTTCCCCTAAAGGCATTTAATCTGTCATGTGTGAGGGTTGGGGGAGTGAGAGGGGGCAGGAAGATTGGTCAAGTAGGTGAGGCAGTACGTAAGAAGTCCAACCTTAAGTAAGCTCAAATAAGAAAAACAGAGTATCAGGTAAGGGAATTAAAAAAAAAAAAGGTCTTCAAAAATGGGAGATGGCATATGAGATATTTTGAAGAATTAAATGTGGAAAGACATTAATAAGTGAATTCAGTGATACAACATTTTCTATCGAAAAGGAAACATTGAACATTGAAGAAATATAAACCACATTAGAAAATGGATACTCCTTATATTTTTAAAAATTTCTATTAGTCTCCTGAGCATCTTTCTCTCTGTTCTTGCCTCTCAAATTCTCTAACAATTGTATGGCCACAAAAGTGGTTAAAAGGATAACCTAAGGTTGAAACACAATTATGCAAATTACGAGATATATACACTTTGGAAGTTTATTTAACCTGTCTAAACATGAATCTCCCTACCCAGAAAATAGATGACTAATGCTTAACTACTTTGGTTGTTTAAAGGATTATCTGCAAAGTACATGAACAATACCAGACAGAAAGTAAAACCTCAAGAAAGTATAGCTACTTTATTCCTCCTCCTCCACCTCCCCTCCCTCTTCTTCTTCCCACCTCCCTCTCTTCTCCCTCCTTCTCACCTCCTTTCTCCCCCTCCCTTCTTCCTACTGTTCACCCTCCCCTTTTTCTTCCTCCTTCCCCTTCTCTTCCTCTTCTCCTCTTTCTTCTTCTTCCTCCTCCTCCTCCTCCTCCTCGTCCGTCATCATCATTTCAGAATAATTCTAATCGAATTAGTTGTTTATTTGAACTCTGCAGGAGTTGTAGCCATTTAAAACATAGATCTTTAGGCAGTTAATGCTGGTAGATGTACTGCAAGCACAAAATAAATACACATTAACTGCATAGGTAATCTGTAGAGACACAAAGCTGTTCTAAGAGGAAATATTGTTTTTTTGCATGCATAAAATGCAACTGAAACTTTACTAGAAAATTAAATATTTTTAATCTTTGATTAAAAGGTAGCATATAAACTAAAAGTAGTTTCATTAGTCATTGTTCTTATTAGTGAAAAATCTATGTAAGTAGAGGGATAGTGGCATCTCAAATTTCCACGCCTAAATGATATATTCTGAGTTAGACTTCATAAAGTTGCAACTTGAATTTAATCAGAAATGATTAAGATCCATGCTTCACAAAATTGAAAGGTAAGCTATGAATATTTTCCTCCTAGATAAATTAAAATAATAAGATCTCTATTAAAACTCTATTAATTCTCTGAATGCTTAATCCCTAGACAATAGGTTGGGCATAAAATCTATTTCCACACAGTAACTTATAAACAATGTTTTAGTAGAATTTTTACTTTCATAATTTACATATACATTACCATATACCCTGAACATTAAATGAGACAACATTTTATGGATTCAGCATTATTCTCAGTTATAGTTGCTGTCACATTTGTGTCATTTCCACAGATATTTTCTCCTAAAAGACCTAAGATTTTTGTGCATTTAATGTTGGTTTATGGGGTTATAGAATTTTTTTTTAAACTTACACATCGCACTGTTTTTCATGTTTATTTGCATTCTGTCTTGGTTGCTTCCCTAGAATCTAGAGGACAAAGAAGAGGGTTGTGCTCCAGATGGTAAAGGAAGTAATGCAGCAAAGATATAAAATGAGCAATGGGAAGTTGTAGTACTGAATAGAGGTAAGAAGTAAGGGTTAAATACTGTCAAGAGGAAGCAGGGAGGGGACTGAGGTTCTGAGTCAGTACCATCTGGGATGGTCCAAGGTGATTTTTCAATCACTATTTCCATATTAAGAACATACATAAAGAATTAAGCTTGTACCCTACTGAAATCTCCAACTCTAAGTTAGAATATTTGGGTAAAAAAGCATTATTGAAAAAAACTTGGAAAAGAAACTTAGGGAATGGGGGAAATAAGGTACTCACCAAAACAAGAAATACTACTTTCCCAATGTGGGATATGTTAATCATTAGTTCTACATAACTTCAAAGAGTACTTATAGAAAAAATGAAAGATTCTCATAATCTATCAGTTTGGAGAGCATAGCAAAATCAAGGTTTCCTTACTATAGAACACCTGGGAACCATTAATAAGAAGATATGCATTCTAAGTGTCCACCATGAGATATCTTAAGAGACCTGAGTTTTCTGGCACATACTATTGGGCATGGCTTAAAAAAACTAAGGACATATTCTCTCATGTAGGGAATTGTTTTAGAGTCTGGGTTAGTTCAGAAATCTTGTGTCACACACTGAGGATAAGAAGTTGACTAAAACATGATCTCTGTCCATAAGAAGTGTGTGGTCTTCTTGAGCAATACTGATACTCAATTTCCACTGGAACGCAATTGGGTAGCCTACATAGGGAATTAGAACTCCTAAGGGGGTAATACTGCATGGTAGCCTGTAAACCTGGTTCCTTGAATCATGCTATGCATTCCTATTGCTTTTGTGTTCCTTCTTTTCCAAGCCAAGATATTACTTCTGCAAATGTTATTACTCTGAAGTCAGCAAATTCAACCTGCATTTTAAAATGTTCACCACAGATGAGTGATTACAATTATTTCAAGACCTCTCAGCTTTTATCTCCCCTGCTATGCTTGCACTGAGTGTAACAAGAGGAAACTCAATAGCTGTTAGTCACTGAAGAAAAGGTCAAGTGACCGTTCCTCTTGTGAAAAGTAAACTTAATTCTGATCTTCACAACAACAAAGACATTGTTACGTTTGAATTTTTCTGTGACTAACAGTTATCATAGCTCTCAGTTTCTCTTGTTTCAAGATCTTCAGAGGAGCTAGGAGTAAGAGTTTAAAATCTGGTAGTAAATTCTGGTAGTAGTCAAGAGTAGACCTCAAAATGTCCTTTCCATGTGGCTGGTTTGATACCATTAGAGAGAGCAAGCTATCTAGGTAATTACCCTGTCTGTCAAAAGAAAAGAATGGCCTCTTGGAAAGTTGGACATTTGACCAATTATATAAAGTAGATAGAGGAAAATACCTGAAATCTAATTCATGACCCAGATTTGGCAATCAATATTTTACTTTGAAATCTCATCACATTTTCCTAACGTATTTTGCCATGTGTTTATTTTATGACAAATTCTAGTAGTAAGGACTTTGCTTTCTACAATTAGACAATTTGAAATGGTGCTACTATAAATGCAGTTGTCTTGCATTTTAGGGACTGGTAATGAATATCATGCTGAGCTGCCTACAAATTCAAGTACATTTGTGTGTCAGCATCAGTTTATAGATAAAAGTGCCTGTAATAGGCTATGGAAATTGGCTGCTACTTTCAAAAAACAATAGTGCTTAAATATTTCCCTCCAAAAACAATTAGAAACAAAGGTTTACATTTGCCAAAATTTAAAAAAAATGTTGATTTTGATTATTGATGTGCATTTAAAAAACTGGTCACATCTAAATCTTTCATAGATTTGCCTACAAAGAATATTGTTGGGGAAAAATAACTCAGCTTTTATCCTAGTTACTGTGCTTGTCAAACTTCATTTGAATTAAAGTACTTTGTATATTATTTCAGGGCCATAATAGCACAGTATAAAGGGAATTTCATTTTTTTTTACAGCATTTACATCAAGAGAAAAGTGATAAAGATTCTGATAAAAGAGACTATAAAAATGAAAAAGTAAGGAACTTCCTTCAAGAGTCAGTTTTGGGTAATAAAATATATGCCATGTACGTTCTCTGACTCTGCATTCATTTATATAACCAAATTTTAAATTAACCTCAATAATTTTATAAGACATCTGAACAGTTGCTACATTTTTGGGTTCTTGCCAAGACAAGATGTACTGCAACCAAATTCTATAATGTCAAAAGGCCTAAAAAGTCTTTATAAGGTTTAGATTAGCATCAGATCAAAATTAGAGTCTTAAATGGGGCTTGATTATTTTCAAGCTTTCCCAAAATGATAGTTAGCAAGAGACAATTAAGAGATAATCCATCTTTAAACTTAATCTCAGACCTAAAATCCTTTGATCAATCAACAAACACTTATTGAAAATACAACATTCTAATTACACAGGAGAAAACATAATCTAAGTAAAAGGAAAAGAAAGAAAATTTTCATCTTAAGTCACTCAGTATCTACCAGAGAACTGTAAGCTATATGCTGTATGTCCCTAAGCATATGCCCCAAGAATTAAAAGGTCAAAGAAGAAACCACTTATACATGTGTGTGTGACCATATATATATGTATGGTATATGTAATTGTACATGATTATATATTAAACATGTTACATATTAAAAATTTAATATATGTATTTAAAAGGACAAAACATGTCTGTGCACTTATGACTCCATATCCTTACTGGAACAATATCAGATTGTGAAACAATAAACTACAGTTTAGTGCTTAAAAAATAAAATAGTCTCATTTGTTAGAAATTTAAATGTTCCTATTATCATTTATAATCTCTACCAATACCAGTGTAATTCAATTAGTGGGGCTAAATAGGAGGCCTTGAATAGGATGGATTTTAGCACTATCCATATATCTATATCAAATGAAGTAAAATGAAAATAAAAACATTTTGAGAAAAGAACTAAATATAAAAAAATAAAATTGATGACATAACATGTTCAAACTGCCTATTTCAGGGAACAATTATGTGATTGGCACTGTGCTGGGCACTTTTTTTTATGCATGTTATAATTAACCTTGGTGATCACCCTAAAAAGCTATTATCTCTCTTCACATATTTAAACATAAATCTCTATGGTTCACAGATGTAAAGTATGTAAATAAAGCTCATATGACTAAACAGTAGGTCTTCTAAATTAGTAAACGTTTTCCAATCTATTTACTTCTGTTGTCTAGTGAGAAGCAGTACAGGCTAGAGGTTAAGAGCCTAGTATCCATATCTTTAGCCCAAGCTGTGTGACATTGAATAAATTGTTTAGCTTTGTTTTTTAACCTTTAAAAATGGGGGAAAACAATAGTACTCACATTAAATAAATGGATCTGGTGAGAGCTGAATGATAATGTGTGTAACTCGTAGAATATCACAGAGCACATGGTAAGTATATAATAAAAGTTATCTAATATCACTAGAGATTCATGCTGTGATCCTTAAGGAGCCTCTCTGGCAGATTATATTTTCCTAAAATGGTCTTAATAATAATCCACTTGTTCATCTCATAATGTGCCCTCACCTTTTTCTAATAGAAGGTAGAGTCTTGTCTTCTTCCCTTGGAGCTGGATGAAACTTTGTGACGGTCACAACCAATAGAACTGATGGAAATGGAGTTATGCTATTTCCAAAGTTAGGTCATAAAAGGTAATAGAGTGTCTGCCTATCTCTGTGTCTCTGTATCACTCTTTCTCTCTGTCTCTTTGTCTCTCTGGTTTCCTTTATTTCTCTATGCTTACTGTTGGAATCTAGTCACTGGTTGAGAATAAGTACCAGCCATATATACAGTTTAAGTGTAGACATTCCAGCTGAAAACTCCAGATAAATCCCTAGTCAACAGCCATCATCGATTGCCAGACAAGTAAGTGAAAAAGTCTTTGAAGTAACACAAGTTCCTGCTATGATCTGACTAAATTTCTGTGAGAAAAGAGCAAGAAACACCAAGCTTTGCCCCATCACCTCCATGCTGATGAGATATATGAATGAGGAAAACAAATGAGCACATACCAATGTCTGGTAGGATGATTTTTTATATAACAATAGACAACCAGTTCAGGCACCAAGTTTCCTTTTTAAATTTTTTCTGCTAAATATAGGTTGATTAAATATGTTCCTGAATTCGTTTGATTTTTAAAAAATCTAGTCACAGAGCTGAAGTGTGTTCTTTTTTCTAAATAAATAGATCTTATGGAGAGACAGAAATTCACAATTAGATTCAATGAAAATTTTCATTTTTCTGCTACTCAAGAAAAGAAAAGGATGATCTGTCACTACTCCAAGCAAGATTTGTCACAAAATGATGAACCAAAGAACACATGCATATTAAGCGGCTTCTTCTTCAGGTCAAGAAAAGACGAACATTTCCGTCATCAATCACCGTAGTACCAGGATTTGGGGGTCCTTCTTCTTATGGGGCCAACTGGAGGGAATTCTTATTATTCTTAATAAATAAGACAAGGCATGCAGCAACCAAACTGTCAAGACACACTGAGGATAACCATTCATTTAGGGTCCTCACAGCTCAGGAAAGGGTAATCAACCAACTTTTTTTGAACACATAACTAAAAACCAGTCTTTCTCTTCTGATTTAAACATAGTATCGGTATCTGAATTCAAAGTGTTAAATAATAAATTAGTTGCATTGCTCTGCTTTATATATAAAGGCTAGAGGCTTTAACTGGTCAAGAACACTCTGTCAGACAAAGAAAAATCTCTCAAAGAGTGGCATTCATTTGGGTAGTATCAGGCTTCATAAGAGCCCTTCTATAAAGAGAGGGGTTTACCGCATTAAATACATTGAAGAGGGGGGATATTCCTTCAGTAAAGAGCTACACATATATTTTAAAAGACAAACTAATTTTCACAGAAAATTAAACGGGCTAATTTTTCTCTCATTTTGAGAAACTGTTTTTCAGTCAGAAAAAGAAGACCACGATAACTTTATAATGCAGAATATCACCAATTTGGCTTTTTAAAAAGAAAAATGTCAAAGGAAAGAAAATAAAACTTTAAATAAGATAAATTAACCCTAATTATATAGCTATAGAAATGTAATTATGTTGAAGATAATAAAATGTTTCCATTAGAGCTGAATGTTAAAGCATCTTCTCTCAGAAAATTAAAAAAAAAGAGGCTCTAACTAACTAATCATCATACTGTCCGCTGACAACAAAGGCAACACAGTCATATATTCCTTACCCCATTCTAAATTGTTATTTATATCATTTACAAGTGGTGTGGGTTCGTATAAAAGTAAAAGTAAGTAACTGAACATAAAATCAGTTATTTAAAATCCAAAAGTAATAACTATAAGGTTTTGATTTACCAAAATGTGCTTAATAGTGCTTTGAATGTTCCCCTTTGTGATAAACAATATGAATTACATAATGAAATATATTTGTTTAATATTTGGGCCAACTTCTTATTCAGGGACAAATGTTCCAGTTTGACAAATAGCCAACACTTTATCTATTTTTTACTGTTGCCAGGCTGATGGCCATCTTTGTGTGTGTATGTGTGTTTTAACATCTTCACTAGATGGCAAATGAATAAAGGATAAAAACAATTTAGCCCCAATAGCATTCTGTTTCAAGAAAATTTGTACTCACTAACAATTAGGATGACTGAGGACTTTCAATTATCTCTGGGGTCCCCACTATACAAATAGACCAAAAGTTTCCCAGAAAAAATGGGAATTCTTTTGACTGCCAGAGGTAGAAAGGAAAGAATGAGATTAGCTACCACTTTGAACATATAACCTGACACCATTTTTTCTCCTGCTCTGTGGTCACAAGGACCCACATGTAGACAGAATTTCTATAAACTATGGCTCACATGTGTTTACTATGGTATGGAAATAAATTTCCTCCTTCTCATGCTCCTCTCATGCTGCTAGAATTGCTGAAAGATCCAAGAGATCTCACCTGGACCAGTCATTGGTACCGAACCTCCTAATCACCTTAAGTGGTCAATAGATGAACATGTGACCCAAGCCAGGCCAATCTGAATTCTCCCCTGGGGCTTCGAAAACTTAGGATAAGAGCAACTGGCTAACTGATTAAAGTAAAATTAAAATGTTAAAATACCAACAGTCACATGCACCATGGTATTAAAAAAAAGAAGAAGAACACTTTCTGTAGCAGAATATAATGAAACAGGCAGGTGTAGAAAGGGAAAGGTGTGTGTTGGGGGGTGGTGTGGGTATGTGTGTAAGAAAGCAAAGGAAAGGAGGGAAGGAAAGAGGAAGGAAAGGAGGAGCAAAGGGAGAAAAAGAAGAAGAGGAAGAGAATGATAAAAAGAGAGGGAGAGAGGGAGGGGAAGAGAGATAGTGAAGGGAGAAGACAGATTTCAATTTCCCTTAATACCAGCCATGTTTCAGCCAGTTGTACTCTTGTCCTTTACAGACCTTGAATAGGTAAACCTCTAACTCTCTTCTTGCTTAAACTAGCTGTAGTTGGGTTTAGAGAGAACAGAAGGACTAAGTGGAATACACATATTAATTGAGGGGCCTCATCCAAAACTCAGGTTCTGATGAGTTTCTGCTTAGGCAGTCCTTATATTTAGTTCTCTGTGCATGGCATGGTGGCTGAGGGGTCCTGAGGGCAAGAAAAGCAGCATGAATGTGGTTTTACCAGGCTGAACCATGAGCAAGCATGAAGGCAGGATATCAAAATGTAAAAGAGCATAAGGTAACTCACTATAAATACCTCAAACAGCACTGACCACTCTTAATGTGTTCAGATCATCATGAAATGATGCAATTTATGTAAGCAATCTAGGTATTTTTATGCACACATTTTGATTTAGCAATGCTTATAAAATCAGCAATAAAGTAAGCAATATTTTTTATGCATGATATTGGCAAGCCAACAAACAATCATCTGGATACTTACTTCAGAATATTTACCTGCATCTAAATCTTTTTCATATGAAATTTGTATAAAGTATACAGATAGGCAACTGAAGTGATTTCAGTTTTGTGAGGTGTTGACTTTCTTCTCTCTTCTCCTTCTTGTTCTCTCTCTCTCTCTCTCTCTCACACACACACACACACACACATACACTTAAGAATAACAATTTGTGGTTAAAAATTCAAAAAGTAGGGAAACAACTGAATGTATCACAGTTTTCATGTTTTATGTTTAATTTATAATTCATTAAAATCATTTACTATATGATTGAGAATGGATTATTACAAATATAGAAATGATAAACAACTTTAAAACAGTTGTCCAGCTTATTCTTTTAGACTTTTGAAAGTATCTGGGTTTTTTTATGGGTGGGAATACATACTGAGGCTGACATTTTTTTTGTCCTCCTCACCAGTGTGTAGTAATCAGTTGATTGTTGACTTCAAAATATCCTGGAATCCAGGGTTTATAAAAGGCCTCAGTTCCACTCCTTAGACTTAGGAAATCCTCCAAGTGGGAAGTTCTGCTGTTTTCTCCCTTTAGGACAGTCCCCGTTCAGTTCTTGAGCCAATCCAATTGGAAACTGTGTCAGAAGTTCACAATACCATCTGGTGATCATTTTTATTTCAGTTAATTAACTCACAGCCTTTTTCTATAACTTGTCTTTAAACCACCATAATTTTGGCTGAATGAATAAAATGTGGGGATCTATGTTACTTTCCTCCATCAAACACCCCTCTTCAGTCAATTATAAAGCCACCCAGAATCTCAACTTCACAGCCTGGGTCCTGATCTTCTGCTTGGATCCTATGAGTTCCCTTTACTAGATACTCAGGTCTAATATCTCAAGGAGAGCTGTTGTAATATGACAAATATGGAGACATATTTATATTAAAAAATCTGCTTATTTGAAATTCAAATTTAACTAGGTGCCTTGCATTTTCATTTGTTAATTCTGTGAATGGGTAGTTGGGTCCAGACTATGAATCAGTACCAAATAAAGAGAATTCTTTGGGTAATATTAAAACCTTATCCAACCCAAGGAAACACTTCGGTATAATGTCAGATCCTACAGTCCCATCATAATTGAGTCCCTCTTTTACTAGTGGCTACCTCTGATATTTTGTAGAGTTTTCTTTACTCAAGATCTCATTTTTTTCAATAGACATAGAATCTCAGCCAGGTAATTTCAAAGGTAACTTCCAAGTCTAAATTCTTCCTCAAATCCTAGCACTCCTGAATATAAACCCGGATTTTATCATGCACACCTAAATCTTTGGATTCCTAACTCTGTGTTATCCAAAGTGAGCTCTTAAAGAATGTCAAAGGCTGGCATCTTGTATTAGTGTGTGTGCATATGTCACTACAAGGGGACACCCTACACTTACCCTGTAGAATATGAGAATATTCTAAATTCCTCCAGATTTTCATAACAGAAGAAAAGCATTGAACTTCTATTAAGACAATTAACAAAATGGAGATCGTACTTGCAGTTGGAAATTTCCTTTAAGAGCAGCGTTATCTTGCACATAATTACAAGTCTATAGTAATAGACTTGTTTGTCCTTTGCCAGCAGTTTAGGAAAGAAACTAAAATTTAAAGTGTGATTTCCTTACTGCTCTTTTTAATTCTTACATATTCAAGGGAGTTATTTTACTTAGGGCAACTTATGGTTAATTTTCTAAATAAGCCAAAGTCTCTGTTATTAAAATGAAACTAACTTTTAAAGTCCAGTTCAAATAAATCAAAACAACTATAGGGAAAAAACCCTAGAGGATCTTAGAAACTAAGCATGTGCTTACAAATTAATCTTATAGCTCACATGACACATGTTTTCTCAAACAAACAAAAAAGCTGAATGTCATTTGAAATAAAATATGTCAACTATCTCAATGACCAGTAATGCCAAGTTCATAAATACTTGAAACTGAGTTTTCTTGGTAGAGTATTGAAACAAGAGCACTAGCATCAGATATGCGCTTAGAGGTGGAGAAAGAACATTACAAAATAACTGTGCAAAAATAAAATAAGTGCTTAGTAAAACAGTTGGGAACAAACTCAAAAAATGTTTTTGAGAGTTGTCATTTACCTTGAGCCAATCTGAGAGCTATGATAAAAATATTGCTCTTATATTTATTTATTATCCAACTGAAATAGTGGTAGTTGTGATTTCTACAGCTTAAAAAATCAAATCAGAAAGCTTAAATAATTATGTGAATGATCTGGTTTAACATTGAATGAAAGAAATGAAATTCACTCCTCGAACTCAATTCTCCTTTGTAAAAAGTGATAATGGCAATTAAACAATAGTAAATGTATAGAAGCAACAAAACAGATCTGTCTCCACACTAGGTATCAAAGAAGATGTGGAGCCTTGAGGTATACTGGCCTTTTGGGCATAAAGAAATAAGATGTACCTCCTAGAATCTAGTAAACTCAATAGATGCCTTGTAATATGCTCAGGGAAAAAGTTGCTTTAGTTCAACAAATAATATCTTCCCTCCAGAAAATGTGCCTTAATCAAACAGAAGTGTTTAAAGACCAAAAGCGTTACTTAATATGACAAGGCTACCTGTTAAATGCATACTATTTAATTGACAAACTAGGCTCTAAAGACGAAATATCAGGTTACTTGAAAATCAGTGTCCAGAAAGGTGAAATTAAAGACAAATCAATTTGGAGACTGAAAGAAATAAAGATAAAATTTAAAGAACAAACAATATATTTGATACAAACACTGGTGCAATGAAATACAAAATGGGATAATATCATTAAAGAAGCTAGCAGTTTTTGGAGCACTTACACTGATTTGGTACTTTGGTAATACCTTACAGAGCTCATCTTACTTGCTTATCAAACATGCTTATAATGTAGGCTCTGTCATCTTTACGTGCATAGGAGAAATATATTCATAACATTGGAGTCACTTGTTCAAAGTCACCTACAGAGTGGTGAAGCCAAGATTAACAGTGAGGTCTGAAATCCAAAATAATGCTGTTAGCTATTGTACTGTACCATCCTCTGTGCTACATAATTGTTTACAGACAATGTGCTGAAGGGCATTTTAAAAATATAAAAGAAATAGATATATTGCTACTAGAAGTCAAAAGATTCTGTGCCAACTACAGACTTCGATGCTGACTAGCTATATGAACATGGGCAAGTCACTTTAAATCTCTGGGCCTCCTTTTCCTCATCTGTAAAATTAGGAAATGAACCACGGTAGACTTCTGCGTTGACAGCCCCCAGTTTGTTCGTGCCTTCCTCTATCCACACCTTTGTATAGACCCTTTGCACACTGATGCTGGGACTGCCACTGTGACTTGCTTTGGTAGATGAGAGAATATGAAATGTGATAAAACACAGGTGTGAAAACTCCTTGCTCACTGGGTCTTACCCTCTCTTGATGCTTCTGGGCTTCCTGCAAAAACAACAATATGAATCATCTCAGGCTAGGGAAACATGTGACTCAGTCATCCTCACCATGTAGTTGGTGAGGCACCAACCATAAGACATGTAAATGAGGTCAGCAGACTGTAGCCACATGAGTGAGTCCAGAAAAAGCCACCAGAAGAATTGCTCAGCTGAGCTCAGCCCAAATTGTCACAGATACAGTTGTAATTGAACAACTGATTGTTCTTTTCAGCCATGGGTAAACAATTTTTTTTCCATAAAGGGCCAGATAATAAATATTTTAGGCTGTGCAGACTATACAATCTCTATCACAACTACTCAACTCTACTGTTGTAGCATAAAAGCAGCCATAGACAATAAGCAAGTAAATGGGCATGCTGTCTTCCAATAAAACTTTATTTACAAAAATGTGGTAGTAAAAAACAACAACAAAAAAATGAAAACAAAAAAAACAGGCAACACTTGGATTTGGCCCTCAGGCAGTAGTTTGCCAATCCTTGTTTTAAGCCAAAAAAATTTAGGGTTGTTGGTTATATAGCAAAAGCTGATAGTTAGATCAAGATGAGTTCATTAACACTGAGAAAATCAATTCTGTAATTAGAATTTGCATTACAAGTGAAATCAGAATTACATTATTCCAATTAAAATCTGCTCCCTAAATACCACGTTTTCATCACTGAACTGAATAGAAAATGTTCCCCCCCCCAATTCAAATTTATTTTTAGTGGAAGTGATTGCTTAAAATTTGGGATATAATACTAAAATTATATTAACTAGAAAAATGAAATATAACTGAAATTTCACACAATACCTCCTCCTTGGCCCTATGAGACTAACACTCTCAGGCATGCATGTACACACAGTTAAAGTTTAAAAATCACTAGTTAAATGTGCTTTAAAAAGCACAGTTGCTAAGCAAGATTATAAACCCACTGATTTAAGGAATGTTAAAGAGACTTAAAATAAGAAACTAAAATTTTCCAAATATCTTATTATACATATTAGATGTATTGTTTAATATAGTGTCAAATGTGGTCCTTCATGTGATGTGCCAGTTGTAAAGGCCATCTCTAAACTATGAGAGTGAAGAGGGGATGATGATGAGGAATATGGTAGTTTTGAAAGATCTGTGTGTCCTTGAGTGCTGAATGAGGATAATTATGACCCAAATATGTCACTTTTAATTTATGCAGAATATATCTCAAAAGAAATTCTGTTAATGTTATTAACTGAGGGAAGGATTTTAGTGTAAAAGAGAACTGATAACATCAAAGAGTGTGTATGTATGTATGGAATGAAGAGTAGGGGCAGAATGTGGGCAGCAGAGAGTAGAAAGACAGAAGGAGAGAACTCACAGCAAAGAGTAAAGTTTGAATTGAACTTCAAGGAAACTTCGGTTTAAAGGACAGTGAGAACAGTTCTGTGTTGAAATTTAATATTAGAAAAAAAAAGACCTAACCTAGATGCTACTGCTTTAACTTATGTGGGACAAAAATTCAGAGTATTAGTACCATTAAGAACATTCTAGAAGCTGTCAAAATACTATCAGGAGAATTCATGACGAAACTAAGGAATAATTCCTGTCTTTATGAATAGTCAGGGATTAGGCAGATGGATTTAGGCCAACATTTTGGTAGTCAGGTTGAATGAATATACATAAAAAATAGATGTACAAATGATAGGCCCTAAGTATGTCAAAAACACTGACATCTAACACTAGGTGTTAAGATCAAAATTATGTAAGAAGTAACTATGATTTAAGCAGTTAGAATTGTGGTTTTATGAATACATGGATTAGTTCATAATTTATTTTTTTTTAATGCTTAGTTTTTTTCAGACACAGATAGCAAATGACTGGAACCTATTAGCAAAATATAGGAAAGGAAGAAAATTTTGTCCAGGGCTTTCCTTGGTTAAGAATTATCTTAAATTTTAAGAATAAGTAGGAGTAATATCTGTGGATTGCTGAAAGTAATATAAATTGGTACAATGTTTCTTAATGCATTTTGGCATTAAGAATCAAGATTCTTAATTGTTTATGTATCTCATATAATTTACTCATAATAATAACTATTATAAAATTTTATGCATAAATATGTTCATTACAGTCATTTAATTTTTTTTCTAAACTGACAACAGGAAGCCCAAAAATAAGAAAATGGTTAAATAAAATACAGTAAAAATGAATATATTTTATATGACCATGAAAAATTCTGAAAAGTTTCAATAATCTGAGAATCTTATTACCTTAGTTGAATAATATAAAAGCAAAATAAAAATCACATGTACGTAATGATTATATATATACAAATAAGTATATACATGCTTATTTGTAGAGAAAAATCTGTCAGAAAATATGCTAAACTAATAATAGTAATTATTCCTGAAGTGGCAACATTTACTCGTTTACACGTTTAAAATTTTCTAAATTTGCAAATATGAACCAATATTGTATTTATAGGGATTTAAAAATATGGTGTCAGGAAATACTATTCCTTCTAGCTCAAAAACTCTTAAATATTTTTTACTCCAACATTCAAGACTGGTCACAATATGTTACCGAGTATTTTTTTTTTAATCCAATTCTACTCTTTCTTTACACATATTGCAGATAGATCACACTTTCTTATTTTTATTCTTCAGTCCAGTACCTTTTTTCTGTTTACCTAAAACACTTCACCTCTTTCTCCCCATCTGTCTCCTTCCTGTTTTTGAACTCTCTCCCTAATGTAGATCTTCTCTGATTTAGAATGGGGTTTCATCCCAATAAACCCATCAAAATCGAAAGCATCCTAAGTTGAAATGCTTAGGCCAGCCTATCTTAACTGTGTTCAGAACACTTACATCAGCTTACAGTTGGGCAAGATCACTTCACACAAAGCCTATTTTATAATAAAATGTTAAATATCTTATGTAATTTACTAAGTACTGCACTGAAAGTGAAACACAAGATGGTGATATGGGTACAGAATGGCTGTAAGTGTTTCAGTTGTCTGCCCAGGTGATCAGGTGGCTGACTGGGAGCTGGGTCACTGCCTCTACCCAGCATCACAAGAAAGTATCATAACGCAGGTTGCTGGGAAAAGATCAAAGTTCAAAACTTGAAGAGCAGTTTCTACTGAGTGTGTATCACTCTCACACTATCATAAGTCAAGAAATTGTAAGTCAAACCATAGTAAGTTAGAGACCTTCTGTGCCCTCCCATCCCAGCAACCCTAGAAAACCACTGTGCTGAGCAGTTCTCTTACCTTCTACTGACAGTGAAATGTCGTCTGCTCAACTGTCAGGGATGAAAACCCAACTTAAACCGAAATGGAAGAAAAGAGGGAGAGGTAAATATGTTTGCTCATTTAGGCAGGGTTTGTCAACCTCAGCATTACTGCTATTCTTTGGCGGGGGGCGGGGGGGGGCATTCTGTTCTGGGGATTGTAGGATGCTTAGCAGCATCCCTGGCCTCTACCTACTGAATACCAGTGCCCCCCCCCCCCCGCCACAGTGTCACAAACAAATGTTTCCAGACACTGCCAAGGTCCTCTTGGAGGCAAAATTACCAAACTGAGGACCACAGGTTTTAGAGAAAATGTAAAAGCCTGTCTGACCCTAAAGACTAAAGTCACATTCTCAAAATTAGTTCCTCCATCCAAAAGGCTGTCACTCCCCAAGCTGGTCACTGTCAACCCCACACTTCAAATATTTCAGATTAAACATTTTAGGGCAAATAAATACAGTATTCAAAAGAGTAACTGATAAAAAAAAATCGGATGCAATCTCTAATTGCCCTAACCATCAATTAATCTCTTTGGTCCATGTATTAGACTATTTGGAGACACAGGCAGGGCCACATATTCACCCTGACTTACAGTATTGCTGTTGGTGCTAATCAACCACCTGAAAAAGGAGATGTTTTGATTCTAAGAAGTGAGAGGGTGCTCAGTTGTTCTTAGTTTTTTCTCTGCCTAGTAAGACTGTAAGCTACTTAAAGGCAAGCGATGCATTTCCAACATCTTTTTTGCACCCACAGCTCCCAGAATGCTGCCTTGCAAAAAGTTCAATACATAGTGTCTTATTACCTAAAACTTTTTAAAGGAGGTTACAACTTTTTTTAACTCACTGAGAATAAACCGTTCTCATTTTTTTGAGTTTCAAAAAAGTATCTTACAATCTCTATAGAAACCTTCTGAATATGTTAAATTCAATTTTTTCTGTAAAATTTAAAAAATCTTAAAAATAATCTTTTAAAAATAAAAAACTGCTTTAATATTTTAATTAATTTGATATAAATGAACACTAAATTTGCCAGCTAGAATGAAATATGCAGTGTGATAGCATTAAAAGACAGAATTAGGAAAATATGGAATGAAGACAAAATATAAACTTTTTGAGAGAAGGAATTACATGTTACACTTATGATAAATACTTTGCGGTTATATGATAGAAATCATATTTATGTAATTTAACGATGTAATATAAATAGTTATATTTCTATAAATATGTAATATTTGTTTCTATATGTGTAAATGTGTGCATGCATATATATGTTTTAAATAATAAGTGTCTAGCAACATGCATAAACCTATATAAAGTTTTAGAATTGCAAATATCTTTTGAAATGTTTTAAATTTATCTTCCTTAATCAAATTATCCATGAAGTTTATTGTATTTTTTAAAAAGCCTTTTAAAAAATGTTTACAACACTTTGTTTGGAAATAAAAATGTATTATGTTGGTGCAGGGCTTCTATTACATCATGCTTTTAAAAATAGAAGACGACAAAGCAATGGATTTCAGGTAAGGAATATGAGTCTCAAGTCAAGGAAACACAATTCAAATTGGATTTTAAAGAGTTTGAAAACAAACTAAATGAGCCTTGTTGTATATATTTTTTGTTTCCTATAATTTTACAAAGCAATTTTTATCTGTCGGAGAGGGCTGTGCCAGCTATTGAAAAAACCTAATTTGAATAAGATATAAAATGCAGAACTGCCATACAAAATCCAAAATAAGAACCTGACTTCCATACCAGATATATTATTTGATCTTCAACTCCTTGGGAAACATTTCAGTCTCAATAAGGACAATTTACTCTAAATGGAATTATTTTTGAGGATAGAAATATGGTATTTAATGCATATTCAACCTATTCTAGGATGTAGACTATTTTATGATCCTATGAGAAATTAGCTGAAATTTATAATTTAAAGATTTTTCCTAAAGCAATTCAAATTCTTGAGCTTGATGTTGTAATAGGTAAAGTTAAGGGAAGCAATCCTTGAGCTATGTTTATCTGCACTTACATTTCAACTCTTTAAATATTTTCTATATTTGGTTCACTTTAAATGCAATTTTTAAAATTTCATATATTTTTTAGAAGGAAATTAATGTCTTTTTGCATTGGCATTTTTTAGTGGTTACAAATAGTATTTAACACAGGAAAGTTATGCAAATGGTACCTTTAATCTACTGTTGATTTTAGAGTAATTGAAATATAAAGAGCAAATCAGAATCTCTTGATGACACCTGAGAACATAATACTTCTAAGACACTGCACTTCACAAAACAACAAATTCATAATTTCAAAACAACAAATTCATAATAATGAAGCAATATTCATAATTAGCATCTAAGTGCTGTCTCATAAATTAATAAGCAAACTATCCAATACTGATAAAACACAAATGTTTCTTATGATATGGAATACTTCTTTGGTTTGTTGTAGTTCTGTTTTTGATTGTTTTGTGGTTTTGCCTCCAGTCTGTTTCTGGGCATTTTTTATAACAGCTTTATTGCGATATAATTCACATACCATACAATTCACTCATTTGAAATATACTGTTCAATGTTTTGCTATATTTACAGTTATACAACTGTCACCACAATCAATTTTAGGATATTTTCATCCCCCAGAGAAAAGGCCGTACTCTTAGTCATCACCCATCACTTCCCCCTAAACTCTTCCCAGCCATTGGCAACCACTAATTTTACTTTCTGTCTACATTTGCCAATTCTGGACATTTTATATAAAAGAAATAACAGAATATGTGGTCTTTTGTGACTGACTTCTTTCACTTGGTATAATGTTTTCAGAGTTCACCAGTGTTGTATCATGTATGAATAGTTCATTTTGTTTTATTGCCAAATAATATTCTATTTTATGGATATGCCACATACTATTGACTTGTGTTCTGATAGATATTTGAGTTGTTTTGACTTTTTGGCTATTGTGAATAGTTCTGCTTTGAACATTTATATACAAAATTTTGTGTAGACATATGCTTTCATTTCTCTTGAGTATATATCCAGGAATGAACGGTTTTGTTTTTTGAAAACAGAAGAATGCACTGCTAAACATTGTTTTTTAAATAATATTTTCTTCAAGTAATTCCTATTTTCTTAACAGTTGGGGAAATAACAATCTTTTGAGACAACACTACATTTTGTTCTTGTGATGTTCATAAGACATAATTTCAAATGATAATTTTGCTTTCCATTTTATAAATACAACCAGTGTTGGAACTCACATAAATAGTGGCTTACCTCCTATTTTCATTTGAGACCCTGTTTAAAAAACCAGTAAGCTAAGTAAGCTGCTATCTAACTTGATATTTTTTTCTCTAAACAGAAATATTTGGCTATTTAAAATTTTAATATATGCCTAAGAAACTGAGAGAATATCACATGTCATGTGAGAATTCTTTTAAGTCTTCCTATCTTAACTTGTAATAAATGTCTTTCTTCTGTGGGATGAGCAATTGAGATGTTATCCATCAGTATTCTGTTTCAATTCAGTAGAAATGAAAAATGCCTGATGTCACTGTCAAACACACTCAGGGAGATTTGATGAGCAAGCCCCTAGGAAAATTGTCTTTTCTCAACAGTGCTCTGATGATTGGCATAATTTGTGTGCAGATGTTTTCCTTCAATTTAAAATTCTGATATTCAGAGAAGAACTTACCTTTTTCAGATGATGTACCCATAATTTAACAAGAGAATGCATCACTAAGAAATTATGACATATACGTGGGTTTTAAAGCACCCTTTGAGACCAACTATAGCTCTAGAACCAGTGTCCCACTTTGCTTCATCAGTTTATAGATCCCCTGATTTCATATTGTCACACCATGCAGTGCATATTAGACTTTAAATATTAAGTGAATGTTGTTAATACTTTTTTTTTTTACAATCCAATAAGAAAACTGCTTTTTTTTTTAAAGGAGGTTTTTGCCCCAGACAGTTATTTTTTTTAAAGATTTTATTTATTTATTTGACAGAGATAGTGACAGCCAGCAAGAGGGAACACAAGCAGGGGGAGTGGGAGAGGAAGAAGCAGGCTCATAGTGGAGGAGCCTGATGTGGGGCTCGATCCCATAACGCCGGGATCATGCCCTGAGCCGAAGGCAGACGCTTAACGACTGTGCCACCCAGGCGCCCCAGAAAACTGCTTTAATACAATAAAAGGATTGGGCCTTTTATAGTGACACATATTAGAAGTAAGAAAGAAAAAGAAAAAGCAGATGAATACAAATTAATGTTTAACCTGACTGAAATTCAACCCAAAAGTTCTGATGCATTAGATATGCCTTTGTTTTGTCAAAAAAATATCTCAGTGTGGCTCCTAAGTGTAAATCAGAATTTTTCCAAGGTCATGTGCAATCCACAATTCCTGGTTCATTATGAAATAGCTGCTTTGGTAAGCCGATCAAAATGTACATGGTTTCTCTACCCGAAGAACCACTAAGAAGGGAATGAGGTACTAAACTGACAAAGAAATGCTGCTGATTCCTAGAATGGGACTGAGTTTGTGAGATCAAGATTAAATTCCTTGGTAGCACACAAATAAACAACCTAACTTTACACCTAATGGAACCAGAAAAAGAACAACAAACAAAACTGAAAAAACAGTGGAGGGAAGTAAATAATAAAGATCAGAGCAGAAATAAATGATATAGAAACTAAAAAGTCAATAGACTAGATCAGTGAAACCAGGAGCCAGTTCTTTGAAAAGATCAACAAAATTGATAAACCTCTAGCCAGACTCATAAAGAGAGAGAGAGAGAGAAAGGGAGAGAGTGAAAGAGAAAGGACTCAAACAAAAATCACAAATGAAGGAGAAATAACAATCAACACTACAGAAATACAGAAAACTATAAGAGAATATTATGGTAAACTATATACCAACAAATTAAACAACCTAGAAGAAATGGGTAAATTCCTAGAAACATAACCTACCAAAGCAGGAAAAAACAGAAAATTTAAACAAATTACCAGCAAGAGAATGAATCAATAATTAAAAACTTCCAAAAAACAAAAGTCCAGGGCCAGATGTCTTCACAGGCAAATTCTACCAAATGCTTAAAGAAGAGTTAATAACTATTCTTCTCAAACTATTCCAAAAAATAGAAGAGGAAGAAGGAAAACTTCCAAATTCATTCTATGAGGCCAATATTACCCTGATATCCAAATCAGATAAAGACATTACAAAAAAAGAGAACTACAGGCCAGTATCTCTGATGGACATAGATGCAAAAATCCGTAAGAAAATATTAGCAAAACAAATCTAACAAAGCATTAAATAAATCATTCACCATGGTCAGGTGGGATTTATTCCTCAGATTCAAGGGTGGTTCAATATTTGCAAATCAATCAATGTGATACATCACATCAACAAGCAAAAGGACAAAAATCACATGATGATTTTAAGAGATGCAGAAAAAGCACTTGACAAAGTACAACATCCATTCATGATAAAACCCCTCAACAAAATAGGTTTAGAGGAAGCATATCTCAACATAATAAAGACCATACATAAAAACCCCACAGCTAACACCATAGTCAATGGGGAGAAACTGAAACCTTTCCCCCTAAGGTCAGGAACAAGACAAGGATGTCCACTCTCACCACTTTAATTCAAAATAGTACTGGAAGTCCTAGCCACAGCAATCAGACAACAAAAAGAGGCATCTAAATTGGTAAGGAACAAAGGCGCCTGGGTGGCTCAGTCATTAAGCATCTGCCTTCGGCTCAGGGTGTGATCCCAGGGTCCTGGGATCAAGCCCCACATCGGGCTTCTCCTCTGGGAGCCTGCTTCTTCCTCTCCCACTCCCCCTGCTTGTGTTCCCTCTCTCTCTGGCTCTCTCTCTCTCTCTGTCAAATAAATAAATAAATATATCTTTTAAAAAGTAAGTTGGTAAGGAAGAAGTTAAACTTTCACTGTTTGCAGATGACATGATGTTATATATAAAAGACCCTAAAGAGTCCACCAAAAACTACTAGAACTGATAAATGAATTCAGGAGGATACAAAATCCATGTGCAGAAATCTGTTGCATTTCTATACACTACTAACTAAATGGCAGAAAAGAGAAATTAAGAAAATAATCCCATTTACAACTGTACCAAAGATAAAAAAAAAAAAAAACCAAAAAAAAACCTGGGAATAAACCTAACCAAAGAGATGAAAGACCTGTACTCTTAAAACTATAAGACACTGATGAAAGAAATTAAAGACGACACAAAGAAATGGAAAGACATTCCATGCTCATGATTGGAATAACAAATACTGGTGAAATGCCTGTACAACCAAAAGAAATCTACTAATTTAATGCAATCCCTATCAAAATACCAACAGCATTTTTCACAGAATAAGAACAAGCAATCCTAAAATTTATATGGAACCACAAAAAAACCCTCAAATAGCCAAAGTAATTTTGAAAAGGAAAAGCAAAGCTGAAGGTATCACGATTTCAGACTTCAAGTTATATTACAAAGCTATAGTACTCAAAACAGTATGGTACTAGCACAAAAATAGACACATAGTCAATGGAAGAGAATAGAAAACCTAGAAGGGAACTCAGAAATAAACCCACAACGATATCATTAATTAATCTTCAACAAAGTGGGAAAGAATATCCAATGGGAAAAATTCTCTTCAATAAATGGAGCTGAAAACTGTGTCTGCTACTTGCAAAAGAATGCTTACATCATACAAAAAAATAAATTCAAAATGGATTAAAAACCTAAATGTGAGACCTGAAATCATTAAAATCCTAGAGGAAAGCATAGGCAGCAATCTCTCTGATATTGGCCATAGCAACATTTTTCTAGATATGTCCTCTGAGGCAAGGGAAATAGAAGCAAAAATAAACTATTAGGACTACAACAAAATAACTTTTAAGAGCTTCAGAATAACTAAATAACAACTTCTACACAGCCAAAGGAAACAATCAGCAAAACTAAAAGACAACCTACTGAATGGGAGAAGATATTTGCAAATGACATATCCCATAAAGGGTTAGTATCCAAAATATGTAAGGAATTTATAAAACTCAACACTCAAAAAACAAGTATTCCAATTTTAAAAATGGGCAGAAGACATGAACAGACATTTCTCCAAAGAAGACATCCAGATGGCCAACAGACACATGAAAAGATGCTCAACATCACTCATTATCAGGGAAATGGAAATCAAAACTACACTAAGATACCACCGCACGCCTGTCAGAATGGCTAAAATCAGCAACACAATAAACAACGGGTGTTGGAGAGGATGTGGACAAAAAGGAACCTTCTTGCACTGACAGCGGGGATGCAAACTGGTATAGCTACTTTGGAAAACAGTATGGAGGTTCCTCAAAAAGTTAACACTAATTCAAAGGGATTCATGTACCCCTATGTTCACAGAAGCTTTATTTTTTATAATAGCCAAATTATGGAAGCAGCTCGAGTTTCCATTAATAGATGAATGAATAAAGATGTGGGGCATGTGTGTGTGCATGTATGAATATTATTCAGTCATAGAAAAGAACAAAATATTGTCATTTGCAATTACATAGTTAGTGGCAGAAAACTAAGTGAAAACGTGAGTCAGAGAAAGACAAATACCATATAATTTCACTCACATGTGAAATTTAAGAAACAAAACAAAGTAACAAAAGGGAAAAAAGAGAGAGAGAGTCAAATCAAGAAAGACATTTAATATAGAGAACAAACTGGTGGTTACCAGAGGGGCGGTGGGTGGGTGAGTGGAAGGATGGGTGAAATAGGTGATGGGGATTAAGGAGTACACTTGTCATGATGAGCACCAGGTGATGTATGGAATTGTTGAATCACTATATTGTATACCTGAAATGAATATAACATTGTATGTTATCTGTATTGGAATTAAAATAAAAAAAAATCCTTGGTAGCATAAATGATGGCTGATATCATGCTATAAAGGGTAACCATAATTAAATTACTTATATTTTACACTTTATTAAAATAATTGAGTATTACTGGATTTATCACTGTTTATTTAGAAATGTATCATGCTTTTTTTTTATTTTTTTAAAAAGAGCCTAGATGACTCAGTATAACAATTGTGCAATGTATTAAAAAAATCTGCATACTTGAAGACATGAGACAAATATTCTTATTTTAGTTGTGTCCCCCAGAAGAAATTCAGCTTTGAGAAATTTATTTAATGTGTGGGTTTCTGTTCTCTCAACTGTAAAGTGAATGCTCTGGCTACCAGTTGACCCCTAAGGTTCTGTGCCACTGTGATATGCTCCCATCACAAGGAACAGCATGGGATAAAAACGGATGGCACTAAGTCACATTAAGATTTGATCATTTCACAAGAAATGCATTATGAACTGTATATTAACTTCTGCATATGGAGTTGGAGGAAATGAAAATGGACTGATGTGCTAGGAATCCTCACTGAGGACAATGGTCATAATTAACATGTGACTGAATTATTTGGTGGCTGTAGTCTAACAAGTGGTGCTATGCAACAGAAGGTTGTTGCTAAATACAGCATCTCAAAAGCATATTCTTCAAATAGTTTCCTGTGATCATCAGTCCACCTACATTCTTCCATTTACAAAAGAGAATCTGGGGGCACCTGGGTGGCTCAGTTGGTTAAGTGTTTGCCTTTTTCTCAGGTCGTGATCCCAGGGTCCTGGGATGGAGCACCCCCCACCCCTGCTCAGTGGGGAGCCTACTTCTCCCTCTCTCTCAAATAAATAAATAAGTAAATCTTAAAAAAAAATTAAAAAAGAGAATCTGTTTTGCACTAGTATGACCTAAATTGATATTCAAGTTAGTTAGCAAGTACGGCTCTGGCAGAAGCACAGAAAATTCAAAACAGATGCCAACTGACGGAATATTAGGTCTACAGTCACACCCTTTTCAGGAACTTTCTGTCATCAAGCAGTGTGGTTCATAGTTAGGACTGTCCAGTAGCTTAAGAAAGAATGAAGTTTGTTTTTCTTTTTATTTTCCACTATTTTTGCTGAGTTTTGAAAAAAGAAAAGGTCTTCCATTTAAAGATTTTCAAATAACTTAGAAGCCAGATTTACATTTTGCCATAACTCCATTTACTTTGTCATCTCTCTTTCTAAAATTCCTTTTGTCTTCAGGATGTTCAGGAGCTAGATAGCAACAATGTAAACATGCTCTCAGGACTACTCAGGGGGACTGGAAGGCAGATGTGATTGTAGTGACCAGGGATGGGGGCAGAAAGTATTAACAGTTTACCTACATAACTTATATATACAATGTGACTATGTCTTGCTTAGATACTTCTAAGTTAAGCAGAAGGGCTTTAAACTCCAAACACTTGTTTTCAAATTCGAAAAGTGCTGCCATGTGTGTTTGTAAAGAATTCTTGATTTTACAAAGGCAGAACATCTAAGGAGACACCACTTATGCCGTAGCCATCATAGATGTATACATTACGGCACAACTATCCTGCAGGTGACAGTGACATAGAAGTATGTTTTTCTTTTAAAATATATATTCATATTCTGCTAATTTTTTGAAAGATGAGAGTACCTTGAGTAGATGGAGTTCTTTTCTTTTTTCTTATTTGTGCAAAGATACCATATGGAGTAGAAATGGACCTGTATCTGAAATATATTATTTTCAAGCAACAAATCTTTAGGCAATTTTTTAAACTTCTTTGAAACTTATTTTTGTCCTTGGTTAAAAAAAAAAAGGATTAATGTACCTGTAGGTTTATTTGAGGATTAAATCATCTTGTCTGTACACATTAAGTACTCCTTAAATGGTGTTATAATCTGGTGTTGATAATAAATAGTGCTAGTTTATTACCATTTTGTGAGAATTAAGGTAAGATTCTATTCCATTACTGGAACAGACTGCCAAATATGAGGGCACATCCCTCCCCCCTTCTTCAACATCACATAAAGGTAGTAACATCTGCCAGCACCAAGGTCAAGGTCAGTTGTCCCAGAATTGGAGGAGATGATCAGTATAAAAGTATTAAAAACATCCCTTTAACAAATAGGAGAGATGTAATTTGGAGTTAGAAAATGGTAGAGCCATCAGCACAATATGACTTAGGAATATTTGCAATAGCCCAAGTAGAGAAGATCCCTAAAGAATATTATAATGAGAGAAGAGAACCTCAAAATTAATATGGCACATGGGTTTTGGGGCCACCGTAATTTGGGGTACTTTTGAATAAATGACTCATTTTGTCTCTCATTGCTGAAGAGCTGAGGCCCTTCACCAACAGTTGACCAATTTCCAGTTATCTTACCTCTTTCAATTGTACCTTTCTGACCCTATAGCAATGCTTAGCACAGGCTTGTTGGGATGCCCAAACTTTTGAATAATGATTTGCAGCAATGGCATTTGGATGAATAAAATTGTGAAAAAATAAATATAACAAAAAAGTAATTTAAAAAATAATTTCTACAGAGGATCTCACATTAAACACATGGAAAGGCCTTAATTTAGCCATTGCTTTCATTTGCATATTTAATTTTCCTTGGGAAATGCCATAGGTTCAGCTCATTAACTACTACATGACACAAATGCACAAATGCACAATCCTGCACTTTCTTTCCTTTCTTTGATGCCTCTTTCACTTACCCCCAAGGACAAGGCAAGAAAAGAGTAGCTAATTTTCTCATTAAAAGAGAACGTAGGTGAAAATGATAACTAATTCCAGTCATTTGAGAAATGATCACATCTCAGTATGCATAGTATCTTGGTAAATCAAGACAAAGTCATTAAAATTATTGTAAAAAGTTCATTTGAGCAACAAATCTTCAGACACATTCATTGTGTTAGCCCCTAGGTACTTCCGTCATCTAATATAGAAAGTTGTAGTAGATAAAGGTATGAATTTTAAGCCTATAAAATTCACTCTTATATATCATATACCTACTGAGTTGATTAAAACGCATAAATATTGCATCTGGCATAAGCCTAGAAAGTAAAGTGGTTCCCATGGTTTTAAATAGCAGGCTTAATCCTTTCAGAGTTGTGGGTGGGAACTGTGTAGGTTACAGGTGGCCTGATCACCAGGTCTATCTCTACTCTTCTTTGAGTGCACAAGCTATACCAAGGTCAGTTCAATTAGAATCTAAATATATTGTCAGAAGATACCAGTGGGATATAGTAGAATAAAGAGTAATCAAATTATTAGCCCTTGGTTCTCGCAGCATGGCTCATCTAAAAGATGGGCACAGAGGAAGGACAGAAATGGAAAGGAAGACCCAGAGGGCCATCCATCAACCTGGTGCCATTCAAAGGCCTTGGTTTCACTGTGTTCCTATTCCTTTTATAACTGAACCAGAGTTTAATACCTCATGAAGTGTCACTCTTAAATTTAAACTTGACCTTTTGGAGTAGTTTATTTAAATCTTAAAAAGCAACAGCACCACCACATTGAATTATAAACACACCAACCAATATAAAATACAAATATTTCTCTTATGTCAAAATTGGATTTTGGCATAAGTCCCAGAGATTTAAAGCAATGCATTTTCCACAGTTTATTCTACTAGATAGTTTTTTTTTATAGCAAATTAACTTGATCACAACCTTCATCATTGACATGTATACTTAAAAATAGCGAAGGTTTACATACTGTCTGATGCCTTCATCGTAAATCTATGTTTCTTACATTTTTTTCTAAGGTAATCTTCCCAAAAAAGTTCACAATTTCAAAAGGCAGAAAGTGACAGTGATTAATAGCTTCCTCTGACGTCAGCCTGGACTCTCCGTACCACTCATTGGCCAAGCACTTTGAGGAAATCCCTTTATTTCTTTCTCTGAGCACAGTTCTCCTCAATTGTAGATTGGGAATAATCATAGGACCTAACATATGAGGTTGTTGTAAGCCTGATTGAAATAATCGTATAAGCTGATTAGCTGAGTGTCTGATACAGAATGTTCAGTACATGCTAGCTTATACAATGATAATGGGGAGTTAAAATCCCCTGGTTCTAAAATACAGGTACTACTATTTGAGTTTGCTTAATATCATCTCCATGCTCATAATTTGTCTCTGCTCTAATTACATATAGATCTCCACTCACTTTTTCTGAGATCTTCCTTATCTTTCCAGAATGAAGAAACAGAACCAATTTCTGAGAGTTTCAATGCCAAGAACCCAAGTAGAAATAAGTTTCTGCTTTATTCATTTTTAAAAGGAGCAAAGAAAGTGTAAAACAGAGTCTAACTAACACTTTGTGATGTTTTACAGCTAGAAGCTTGCAGCCTCCCAATGCTCTGGCCCCCTTCTTCTCCAATCTAAACAAGCAGAAAAGAAAAGGCTTAGGGGCTTGCTCCTTTTTCACACAAGCCCTGGCCTACAAGTGTAGTAACCCTCATGCTGACCTTGCTCCCTAACCACAATGAAACCCCAAAACCTCATCATTCAAGTAATACATCTTTTTATACCCTTTGGGTTGTGTGTGCCACCAGTCCTGATGCCTGAGCCAAATTTTGTGTGGGGATGCTTCTTGTGTCTAATGAGTGCCCACAACTCAAGTGCACTCAAGTATGAAGTTTGAGTGAGTCAATTTGCAGGTTATCGTCATTCATCTAAATGACTATAATTCACGTAAGGTGTCCTAGAAATCTTTTGTGACCAAATTTTGTAAGAGAGATTTCCAGAAATTCTGCCTCAAAAAGTCTATATTTTTTATACGTAGTACATTAAAACAAACTTTGAGGACAAACTTACAAGAACTTTCATTTAAGCTAGTCTCACAACATACAGCAAATGGCCATTTTTGTACAACAAATATAAACACAGATTATTTTAACAGGTATATTAGATTTTTTTCTCTTTCAGCCATAATAAAATGCAGGAATGTTACATAAGAAGATTACTTAAAATAACATCCTAAAAGTAAAGGTATACAGGACTTGTGGGATAATGTGTATTCCACCATAAGTTTCCCACCCAATTACACCCTGGCGAGAATTTTTATTAACTTTCCCAAAAGGGACATTACTTAAATTAATTTGATTTATAAAACTTTGATTCTCCAAAGTCTTAGGAATCCACATATATTATAGGTGAGATATACTTGTATATTTCCACATTTTTAAAATTGAGAGGAATAACATTAACTTTATATACATGAAGTCTTTTTTGTAAACTACAAATTTAAATATAAAAATATTAGTATATTTACACATATTGTAACAGGGAATAAAAAGAGCTATACATTTGTAACACACAAGGAAGTGATATATGATAATTAAACTCCAAACTTTTCTTGAGTGCCTCCACTCTGCACAGCTCTGTGTTACACGGTGGATACGGAAGTGAGGAATGGGAAGGCGCACAATTCTAATGAAGCTAAACTGCTGTGGAGAAGAACCGCATTGCTGCGGGTTCATATTGTTCCTCACACTGTACTATAGATTCCATCCCTACAGTAGGACTATCCTCATGATTAGCATACAGTCTTTGGTGTTATTTCCGTACTCTATATATCTTAGTCCCATAATCAAAGAATCACCTACATAGTGGAGTTAAACGAAATCTATATCCCTCTCCAAGGAGATTCTGGCAACCAGGACTCAGGTATAGTGCCTTAAAGGTATTTAAAGGGGCACTTTGATCACCTGGCAGACCCTAGGTACAAATATGGAGTTACTAGAAAACATATATGATAAAATTATTTTAACACCCCTTTATCCCGCATATGAGACCTCTGTTTTGTTGGTGTAGTGTAGATAGAATAATCTGTGTATATCCTTAATATGAAAACGCAGCTTTCTGGGAGCCCTGTGTACAAATGATGTGTCTCAGGAAGTTGAGGGCAGCAGTCAGAGGCTCAGGGTTGCTCTGCTGTGTCTCATCTTCAATCAGATAACTTCTGGCTTCATTTGATTTATACAATTCAGTAATAACATTCCAATTAAGATTCCATTTTAGAGGGAAAAAAAGGATTACTTGTGGTACACGTGTGTGCGTGTGTGTGTGTGTGTGTGTGTGTGTGTGTTTTGCTGCTTAAAAAATTTAAATACCTGGTCTAGGTTTTACATTTTCCTCATTTAGGATATAAACAAAATAGTATAGTTCTTCAAATCATGGCAAGATTTACTACTGATTCTAAGACATTATCATTTTTAGGACAATCTTTCCCATGAAAATATATGTAAACTTGCATCTTCTCTTCGTGTATGGCAGAAGTTTTTACTATAACTTTTTTTTTAAGATTTTATTTATTTATTTGACAGAGATAGAGACAGCCAGCGAGAGAGGGAACACAAGCAGGGGGAGTGGGAGAGGAAGAAGCAGGCTCATAGCGGAGGAGCCTGATGTGGGGCTCGATCCCAGAACGCCGGGATCACGCCCTGAGCCAAAGGCAGACGCTTAACCGCTGTGCCACCCAGGCGCCCCTTTACTATAACTTTCTGCTTTAGTCCTCACGTCTCCTTGGATGTACAATCATTATTCTCACTCTTCCCTAATTTGTTCCTCCACTCTGGCTAGTAGTAAGCACATATAACAAATTTACATTAAGGGCATTCGATCATCCACGTAAACTAAAGTTTAAGTGATTTTTTAAAATGTAGAAAATGAAGAAGTTGGCACTGTTTCATGAAAACAGATATGCTTTTTAATTATAACTGACATAATATTTTGGTGATTTAAGAAATATAATAGAGATGAATGACATCTTTTGCCCTTAAACCTTCCCCAGCCCATAAAACTTTGTTAATTGCAAGTCTCCTGTGTGATTTCTTGGTCTCTCTTTTTTTCCGTTCTAATCTTCCTTCTAGCTATTTCTGAATTCCCACAATATCACTTCAATCATTTCACTGATATAACCTATAGAATATTCTCTAAACTCTTTTGCTGTTGGTGGACATCAATGTCCTACTCAAGGTAGTTCCAAATGACAACTTAATCTTCATTACATATCGTAAACTATTTATTAGGTACCTACAATGTGCCAGAAACTGTATTACTGTTGGGCATATAGTGTGAAACTAAAAGAAAAATCCTTTATTCAGAAGATGGATAGTAAAAAATGCTTAACTTCCAGGAAAGTATAAATAATCCCCAAAAGCCACAGTCAAGAATCATAACATTGATTTGCTGCTTTCATAACTTTATTCCTATGCCCTTTACTAGGAATGTCCTCTTATCCTCACTTGTACAAATTCTTATTATCTTTTGAAGGTTATTTTTTTTCCATTTCTCAGAAACATAGTGAAGAGGATGAAAAGGAATAAAATAGAAAATATATACATATTCTAAGATGCCTAAAAACACATAGCAATGCCAACAGGTACATGAAAAAATGCTCAATATCACTAATTATTTGGAAAATGCAAAACAAAACCACAATTAGATATAACCTCACACCTGAATGACTAGCATCAAAAAGACAAGAGATAAAAAATGCTGGCAAGAATGTGGAGAAAAGGGAATCCTTGTGCACTATTGGGAGGAATGTAAATTGGTAAAGCCAGACAATATAGAGGATCCTCAAAAAATTCAAAATAAAATTACCATATAATCCAGCAATCCTCTTCTGGGAGTATATCTGAAGGGAATGGAAACACTATGTTGAAGAGATATCTGTACCTCCACGTTCATAGAAGCATTATTTACAATAACCAAGACATGAAAACAACCCAAGTGTTCAAACACAACAAACACAAATGAATGGATAAAGAAGTTGTAATATAAAATATAATTATATATAATTATAATCCATATATACATGAGTAAGTCTTTTAAGTCATATATACATGTCATATATATATTATTATTTGGCCACAAAAAAAATAGGGAATCTTGCCATATGTAACAACACAAATGGACTTTGGAGGCATTATGCTAAGTTAAATAGGTCAGAGAAAGACAATTAAATAAGTCAGACAAAGAAAAAATAATCTAAAAAACAAAATAGGACAACAAGGTCATGCAAATAGAGATCAGACTTGTGGTTACCCAAGGGGAGTTAGGGAAGGGGGACTTGAAAGGAGGTGGCCAAAGGGTACATATTCCCAGTTATAGGAGAAATATGTAGTAGGAATGTAATGCACAACATGATGACTATGGATAACATTGCTGTGTGGTATATATCAAAGTTTTTAAAAGTACTGTATGGTGACTAACATAATATAATAAAAATAAATAAATAAATAAATAAATACATAAATAAATAAATAAAAGCATCAATCCTATGAGTTCTCATCACAAGTGAAATTCTTTTTTTTTTTCTTTTACTTTTTCTTTTTTGGTATCTATATATAATGATTCTGACAATAAATTCATGATATATGTAACTAAAATCATGCTGTATGCCTTAAACTTATATAGTGTTATCTATCAATGATATCTCAATAAAACTAAAAAAAAAAGCCACAGCAAGTCTCCATCAATTTCAGAAAAATTAGAATAATACGAATAAGTTCAAAATAATTAAAATGATAGAACTTTAGAAGTTAAGGTCTACAGTTTTCAAATTTTAGTGTGTTTCAGAATTACCTGGAGATCCTGTTTCTTTGGTCCAACCCCAAGAAATTCTGATTTAGTAGGTCTGGGTAGGTCCTAAAAATGCATTTCTAACAAGTTCCCAGATGACACTGATGCTGGTGGTTCAAGGATCACGTTTGAAAACCAATAATTAGAAAAACAAAAAACAAAAAATGCTACATATGTATAGCTTTATGTATAGCAAATGCTATACATAAATTTAGCATACTTGTCTGATAGCTTTTGCTTCCTTTATGGCACTCTCATTTTCTCAAGCAGAATAAACTCCTTGACACTTTTACATCTCCAAGAGCAATATTCTACAGCTAGAGGGAATAAAAATAATCTGTGGGTTTTTTTTTTTTTCATAAAATAAGTTATAAAACAGGTGATTCTGATAGATTGACCTTCAAGAGACAACACATAGTCATTTTCCTCTATTGTATGTCAAGCATTTTATTGTTTCCATATTTGATTAATATGCCCATTGTGACATCCATATTTCCTAGGATAGCCCTTCAGCCTGCCACCATTCAGGACTGATTAATGGCAAAAAAAAAAAAAAAATCTGAAAGGGTTATATGTATACATGAATTTACAAAACTGCTAAAAGCCTCTGAAAATGATTAAAAACAAGTCAGGACTAGTAGTGGCTGAAGTTACTCAAATACATATTTTAGTGGGAAATCGTGGCTAGTCTAGATGTTTTAAGTTAATTCTAAGCAAATATTGATACCAATACTCTTTTTTCAGTTGAATTCATTTACTGTATCTTGAAATAATGATACTTAAATTAATGCTTTCTGTTATATCTCACACACTTAATAGACAAAACAGGTAAGGTACCCAGTACTATCTGTATGCTTTTCTTTATCACAATTTCTACATTTTCCCTAATATCTGGTAGTTAGAATTGCTTGTGAGAAGCCACTCACAAAGAAACAGTGGCTGAGAAGATAATGTAAATTCAAACCATGGTTCATTTTAGACTATATATTTTCTTTTACTTATGATACTTAAACAAAAATTTGGATGCAATCCAAATTCAATTTTAGAATCCATAGATGTGCAAAATTTAGACTGAGCTAGTCATCGACCATACATATGTAACAAGTTCTGCTATTTTATACTAAAATTGTTGAATCCTTCATAATACTTTGAATTAAAATGACTATCATATGAAGACTCATCCTCATTAAATTTTGAACAAACCTGTTTAACACTTACTAAAGGTCAGGATAACAATTTAAAAAATGACTCAAAAGATTTTTTTAAGTGAACATTCTGAAGTTTTCCAGAATAAGGATCAGTATTCCATTGCATTTTTAAATATGATATAAACTATTTTAGAATTATTTAATATTTTGACACTCCTGATTAAGTCTTTTAAGTCTTTTATGCTAACATAATTACAATGTTATTGGGGTTCTAAGCAACTAAAACAATCAAATTTGCAAAATTAGTCTTTTAGGAAATATTGAAAGAATCAGTTAATTTAACTGATAGGTAATGTTAGATAGGTAACGAGGAGATATTAAATAAGCTCATAGAAGCAGTCATAGAGATATCATGGATTTCAAACCTCATAAAATTGGGATGGATTCCTGACTCCACTACTTATTGGCTCCATAATTTAGGGAATTTACTTAATGCCCTTGAATCTCTAAAATGGAAGTGATAACAGTTTACTTATATGATCAGATATTAACTTAACTGACAGCACAGTCTGACAGTGGCTATTGACATTTTCTTTGAGAATGAGTTTTAATTACTCAATATAAACTTTCATATGTGGAATATGATTTAAATAGGTTTAATAAAAAGAAACAAAACTACTTTTTTCACCCTAGAGGAGCCTTCAGTCTCATCTATAAAATGTAGGAATTGAATTAGATGATTCCTCAGGGCACTTATTTATTATTCTATTATATTCCAGATAGCTGCTATAGGAAATTCTCAATTTAAATGATATTAAGATTCTGTAACAGATAGATTACCCTAATGTTAGCTAAGAAAGGTCTAAAGGCTGTGGTTCTCAAATCTGGCTATACCTTAGAATCGATTGAATGCCTTTAAAAAATACTGATTCTAAAACTCAAATCAGAATTTTTGTGGAGTACAGCTTGAGTGTATCAACAATCCTTTAAATATGATGATTCCAACTGTAGTCAGGGTTGTGAAACACCCTCTTGAAGTGAAATTGTAAGAAATGTAGATGTAGGGGAAGTCAAAAGCATAATCAACAAGAATCCCATTCTATTTCCCAAACTAAAGATTCTCTGATATAGGTGAGCCTCACAAAACCCTTTATCTAATTTCCTCATCCAAAATCCATTCTCTTATTTCCATCTATCTGGAACAAACTCAGCTTGCT
Source organism: Ursus arctos (assembly GCF_023065955.2). NCBI lineage: Eukaryota > Metazoa > Chordata > Mammalia > Carnivora > Ursidae > Ursus > Ursus arctos. The sequence goes on from NW_026622852.1 coordinate 5,267,002, forward strand.
CATAAAACAATTCATTTCATTCATCAATACCTCTTCTTTAGCATGATTTTCATGTTAAGAAAACCTCTATTCTCTAATTTCCCAAGACCAAAATCACAGCATGAAATATAAGACTTTCTTTTGTATCACACATCTTTATGTACACAAACACACACACACACACACACACACACACACACACACATTCAATCTATCAATTTCTGTTTCACCTTTAAAAGTCACTGAATCAGGAAAGCCCCCTTTTGACCTCAAGATGAAGTTAGATGGAGGACGTAGATGGGCCAAGATATTAGGAAAATCCTGAATTTACCTCCTTCTATAGACATACCAAATCTACAGCTACATATGGAACAATTCCCTTTGAAAAAGAACTGAAAACTAGCTGAACAGCTCCCTGACATGAAACGATAAGAAGGCCATATCATGGTGGGTAGGAGAGGCTGAGCAATGGTCTCATCAAAAACCCCAACCTTGACATGGTAACCCACAATTAGGAGGGATCTCACAAGTCCAGGAGCTTCTCCCTGAAGAGTAAAGGGTTCACCCCATATCAAGCACCTCAAGCCCTAAGACTTGCACTGGAGAGATGAACCTCTAAAACACCTGGCTTTAAAACCAATGGAGCTTATATCCAGGAGACCCAAACAGCTGTATAGAACTGAGATATGCTCTAAAAGGGCTTGCATACAGACTCACACATCCCAGGGCCCAGCCCCAGCATAAAAGCAGCAGCTTGAAAAGCATCTGAACTATAGGTGAAGGAGACTCATTTTCTAACCTTAAAGGATCTTCCAGAGTGGCAGGGGTGTTTTGAGAGTCTCCCTGGGGACAGAGATGCTGATGGGTGTCATTTTTACACTTTCCCTCTACCTTGACAATACTGGCAAACATGCACAATCTCTGCTTTCCCACTACCTTGCTAAACCTGGCAGTTACATGCATTCTACTCCTTAATTGGCTCTGGTGGCCAGGGAAGCTTGTGTTCCTAGGTTTCACAGGACTATAACAATTAGAGAGACAGTCCTTGGCAGACTACCACCTCCAGGTTACTGCACAGATAGCAGACTAAAATACATCCCCAGTTTTTCTCTGAAAGAGGCCTATTTACTTGTACTGGAACTGAAGCCTGAAGGGAAGGATTCAGGTTTATTATACATCTAGAGGCTACAAAATTGCTCTCAGGAAATGCAGACAGAGAGACATGACCTTTGTGCTCTCCTTTATCCTCACGAAAACTCAACAGTACCTCCAAGAAAGGAGCCTAAACACAAGTGTGAAACCCTGATTTTTGCACCTGTCACTCAGGGAACACCTCCAGATCTCCTGGTCTGAAGGTTAGCTGGGTTTATGACTACAGTCTTACATGACTGTATATATTTGCATACTTTACAAATAAGCAAACATTTGTAATGCTGCCTGAGGGTCTGGCTTCAAATCAACTTGTACCTATCTATTGATGGAGATCCTTACCTTTGGAGCACTGACAGGTCTCAATACTCTCTCAACAATTGAGGCCTATTAAGAATAGGTCAGGTTGCTTAAAAAAATCACAGAGTTTCAAAAGACAACTGAGAACTAAGGCACAGTTGAATGATAAATTTCATCTACTCAAGGCCACTCCTTTATGATTGAGAGAGGTAGCTGTTATGTCTAAAACATAGAAATGAATACAGGGAGTCAAGTAAAATGAAGAAACAGAGGAATATTTTCCAATTTTAAGAATAAGATAAAACATCAGGGGAGGAAATTTAATGAAATGGAATGGGTAATTTACCTGATAAAGAGTTCAAAGTACTGGTCATGAAGATGCTTGAAGAACTTAGAAGAATGGCTAAACACAATGAGAACTTCCACAAAGAGATAGAAAATATAAGAACGTTGCAAACAAAAAATCACAGGGTTGAAAAATATAATGACTAAACTGAAAAATACACTAAACGCTTATAACAGCAGACTAGGTGAAACAAAAGAAAGGATCAGGGTCCTAAAAGACAGGGTAGTAGAAATCAACCAAATAGAGTAGCAAAAAGAATTTTAAAAAGTAAAGATGGCTTACCAGACCTACGGTACATTAACAAGTGAACTAATATTTTCATTATAGAAGCCCCAGAAGGAGAAGAGAAAGAGAAAGGAGTAGAAACATTATTTGAAGAAAGAATCACTGAAAACTTGCCTGAGAAAGGAAACAGACATCCAGATCCAGGAAGCCCTGTGAATTCTAAGTAGGATGAACCCAAAGAATTCTATGCCAAGATACATCATAATTAAAGTATTAGAAGATAGAGATAAAGAAAGAATCTTAAAAGCAACAAGAGAAAAACAACTTGTTATGCACAAGGGAACTGCATAAGACTATCAGTAGATTTTTCAGAAAAAACTTTGCAAGACAGAACAGAAAGCATGATAGATTCAAAATGCTGAAAGGAGAAAAGAAAAATCACCAAAGAACAGTGTACCTGGCAAAGTTATCATTCTGAATTGAAGAAGAGATATGTAGTTTTACAGATGAGAAAAGCTAATGGTGTCCATCACCACTAAACTAGTCTTATAAGAAATGTTAAATGGACTTCCTTAAGCTGAAAAGAAAAGGTGTTAATTGGTAGCAAGAAAACATCTGAAAAAATGAATCTCACTGGTAAAGTAAATATAAAATAAAGGTCATGGGTTCACCCCGTACAAAGCTAGTATGAAGATTAAAAGACAAAGTAGCAAAATTAACTATAATTATAATAATTAGTTAAGGGACACACAAACTAAAAGGCATAAAATTTGACAACAAAAACATAAATGTAATGGGGTGCCTAGCTGGCTCAGTTGGTTAAGTGCCGAAAACTTGGTTTCTGCTCAGGTCAGGATCTCAGAGTCCTGGGATCCAGCCTCAGGTCAGGCTCCGTGCTCAGCATAGAGTCTGCTTAAGACTCTCTCTCCCTTTCCCTTTGCCCCTCTCTGCTCTGAAATAAACAAATAAATCTTTAAAAAAACAACATAAATGTAAAAATGTAGAATGTGTTCAAACTTAAGTTTCTATTAACTAAAATAGACTGCTCCATATAGGGCCTCAAGGTAACCACAAAGCAAATACCTATAATGGGAAATACAAAAAATAGTGATAAATGAACGTAGCATAACACTGAAGAAAGTTGTCAAATCACTGGGGAAGAGAAAAAAAGAAGAAATTGACAGAACAAAATTCAAAATAATCAGAAAACAATTAACAAAATGGCAATAATTACATACCTATCAATAAGAATTTTAATATAAATGGACAAAATTCTCTGATAAAAAATAGATTGGTTAAATGATTAAAAAACAAAAAACAAAAAACAAGACTCATCTGTATGCTGTCTATGAGAAGAGATTCACTTTAGCGTTAAGGACTCACACAGAATGAAAGTGAAGGGATGGAAAAAAATATATTCCAAGTAAATGGAAACTGAAAGAAAACAGAGGTAGCTTAGGCAAAATAGACTTACAAAAATATTTATTTATTTATTTATTTATTTATTTATTTATTTATTTATTTATTTAAGAGAGAGAGTGGGGTAAGGGGTAGAAAGAGAAGGAGAGGAAGAATACCCAGCAGATTCCCCCACTGAGCATAGAGCCTGATACAGGGCTTGATCTCACGATCCTGAGAGCATAACCTGAGCTGACATCAAGAGTCAGATGCTCAACCAGCTGAGCTACCTAGGAACCCTGCAAAATAAACTTTAAAACAAAGACTTGAGGGGCGCCTGGGTGGCGCAGTTGTTAAGCGTCTGCCTTTGGCTCTGGGGGTGATCCCAGCGTTCTGGGATCAAGCCCCACATCAGGCTCCTCCACTAGGAGCCTGCTTCTTCCTCTCCCACTCCCCCTGCTTGTGTTCCCTCTCTTGCTGGCTGTCTCTGTCAAATAAATAAAATAAAATCTTTAAAAAAACCAAAAAAACAAAGACTTGAATAAAAGACAACTAAAGGCAGTATATAATGATAAAGGGATCAAGTAAACATGAGGATATAGCATTTGTAAATATGCATCCATAGCAGGAGTGCTCAAAATATAAAGCGAATGTTAGCAGACCTAAAAACAAAAATACATAGCAATACAATAAGTAGGAGATTTTAATAGCTCCCTTACATCAATGTATAGATCAGACAGACAGGAATTTAATAAGGAATTATGGGCCTTAAATCACATATAAGACCAGATGGACTTAACAGATGTATATAGAACATTCCATCCAAAAGCAGCAGAATGCACATTCTTCTCATGTACACATGGAACATTCTGTAGGATAGATCATATATTAGGCCACAAATAAGTATTAGTAAATTTAAGAAGATTGAAATCATATCAAGTATCTTTTATGACCAAGATGGCATGAAACTTGAAGCCAATTACAAGAAAAACTCTGGAAAATTCACAAATATGGAGATTAAACAACATGCTACTGAACTGAATGGGTCAATGAAAAAATCAAAAGAGAAATAAAAAAAATACCTTGAGAAAAATGAAAATGGTAATACAAAGTACCACTATCTATGGGATGCAGCAAAAGCAACTTAAGACAGAAGTTCATAGTAATACATGCACATCACAAGAAGAAAGAAAAATTTCAAATAAACAATCGAACTCTGCACCAAAGGAAGTAGAAAAATAAGAACAAAGTTAGGAGAATGGAGGAAATAACAAAGATCAGAGTGGAAAGAAATAAAACAGATGTTTAGAAAGAGAATAGAAGCGCACCTGGGTGGCTCAGTTGGTCAAGCATCTGATTCTTGACACCAGCTCATGTTGTGACCTCAGGGTCATGAGACTGAGCCCTGTGTTGGGGTTCTGCACTCAGTGGGGGGAGTCTGCTTGAGATTCTCTTTCCCTCTACCTCTGCCTCTCTCCCTGCTTGTGCTCTCTTTCTGTCTATATAAATAAATAAAGTCTTAAAATAGAAAACACTAATAAAGCTAAGAGCTTGTTCTTTAAAAAGATTTAAAAAATGACAAACCTTTATACTCATCAAGAAAAAAAGAGAGGGCTCAAATAATACAAACAATTTAAAAGAGGAGATATTACAACCAATACTATAGACATAGTAAAGATCATAAGAAACTACAATGAGTAACTATAGGCCAACAGAGTAGACAACCTAGAAGAAATTGGTAAGTTTCTAGAAACATAAAATTTTCCAAGACTGAATCATGAAGAAATAGAAAATTTAAATAGACCAGTTACTAGTAAGGAGATTGAGTTAGTAACCTCCCAACAAACAAAAGTCCAGGACCAGATGGCTTCACTCATGGAATCTATCAAACATTCAAAGAAGATTTAATAATACCTATTCTTTTCAAACTCTTCCAAAAAGATAGAAAAGGTGGTAACTCTTTTAAAACAATTTTATGAAACCAGCATTACTCTGATACCAAACCAGACAAGGATACTACTAGAAAAGAAAATTACAGGCCAATATCCCTGATGAAAACAGATGCAAAACGCTCCACAAATATTGGCAAATTGAATTCAACAATATGTTAGAAGGATCGAAACTACGATAAAGTTGGATTATTCCAGGGATGCAAGAATGGTCAAAATATTCACAAATCAGTCAATGTGATACACTACAATATTAAAATGAAAAATAAAAATCATATGATCATCTCAATAAATGTAGAAAGAGAACCTGACAAAATCCAACATTTACTTATGATAAAAATCTCGGTAAAGTGGGTATAAAGAGGTCATACCTCAAAACAATAAAGGCCTTATATGACAAGCCCACAGCTAACATCACACTCAACAGTAAAAGCTGAAAGCTTTGCCTCTAAGATCAGGAACAAAACAAGGATGCCCACTGTCACCACTTTTATTCAACATAGTACTGGAAGTACTAGACAGAGAAATTAGGCAAGAGAAAGGAAAGAAAAGTCATCCACGTTGGAAAGGAAAAAAGTAAACTGTCACTGTTTATGGATAACATGATTTCATATATAGAAATCCCTAGAGACTCTACCCAAAACTGTTGGAACTAATAACAAATTCAGAAAAGTTGCAGAGTACTAAATCAATATATAAGTATTGGTTGCAGGGCACCCGGGTGGCTCAGACAGTTAAGCATCTGCCTTCGGCTCAGGTCATGATCCCAGGGTCCTGGGATCTAGCCCTTCATCAGACTCCCTACTCAGTGGAGAGCCTTCTTCTCCCTCTCCCACGCCCCCTGCATGTGCACTCACTCTCTCTCTCTTAAATAAATGAATAAAATCTTAAAAATAAGTAAATAATAAATAAATAAATAAATAAATAAATAAATAAATAAATAAATACTTGTTGCATTCTTATTCACTAACAATGAGTTATCAGAAAGAGAAATTAAGGGGCACCTGGGTGGTTCAGTCAGTTAAGTGTCTGCCTTTGGCTCAGATCATGATGTCAGGGTCCTGGGATTAGGCCCTACATTGGACTCCCTGCTCAAAGGGAAGTCTGCTCCTCCCTCTGCTCCTCTCTCCCAGTCACACTCTTTCACTCTCTCTCTCTCTCAAATAAGTAAATAAAAAAAAAACCCTTTAAAATTATTTTTATTTTTATTTTTATTTTTTTAATTTTTTTTAAATGATTTTTTATTATATTATGTTAGTCACCATACAGTACATCCCCGGTTTCCGACGTAAGGCTCGATGATTCGTTAGTTGTGTATAACACCCAGTGCACCATGCAATACGTGCCCTCCTTACTACCCATCACCGGTCTATCCCATTCCCCCACCCCCCTCCCCTCTGAGGCCCTCAGTTTGTTTCTCATAGTCCATAGTCTCTCATGTTTCATTCCCCCTAAAATTATTTTTAAAATAAGAAAAAGAAATTAAGAAAATTATCAAATTGTGGTGCCTGGGTTCCTTCATTGGTTCAGTATCTGACTCTTGATTTCGACTCAAGTCATGATTTCAGCTCAAGTCATGATTTCTGTGTCCTGGGATCAAGTCCGACATGAAGCTCTATGCTCAGTGGGGAAGTTTGCTCAAGATTCTCTCTCTCCCTCTGCCTCTGGCCCTCCCCCCCTAAAAAAAATAAATAAATCTTAAAAAAAAAGAAAACTATCAAATTCTCACACAATTGTATCAAAAATAATTAAATATTTAGGAACAAATTTAACTAAAGAGGTGAAAGAACTATATTACTGAAAGCTATATGACATTAAAGAAAGAAACTGAAGAAAACACAAATAAATGGAAAGATATTTCACACTCAGGGGTGGAAAAATTAATATTGCTAAAATGTCCTTACCACCCAAATAAAACTACAGATTGAATATAACCCTTACCAAAATTCTAATGGCAGTTTTGACAGAAATAAAATTTAAAAATCCTAAAATTTTTATGGAACCACAAAAGATTCCAAATAGTAAAAGTAATCTTGAGAAAGAGGAACAAAGCTGGAGGCATCACACTCCCAGTTATCAAACTGTATTAGAAAGCTATAGTAATTAAAACAGTATGGTACTGGAACAAAAACAAACACATAGATCAATGGAACAGAGGAGAGAGCCCAGAAACAAGCCCACAAATGTACGGTCAATTAATTTATGACAAAGGAGGCGAGAATATACAATGGAGAAAGAAGTCTCTTCATTTTTTTTTTAAAGAGAGAGAAAAAGAGAGGGAAGTGGAGGGGCAGAGGAGAGGGAGAGACAGAATCTTTTTTTTTTTTTTTTAAGATTTATATATTTATTTTAGGGAAAGAGAAAGCGTGCATGCAGATATGCGGGCAGGAGGGGGGAGGTGAGGAGGCAGAAGGAAAGGGAAAGAGGGAAACTTTAGCAGACTCCATGCTGAATGCAGGGCCCAACGTGGGGCTCGATCTCAGGACCTCAAAATCACCACCTGAGCCAAAACCAAGAGTCAGAAGCTTAACCAACTGGGCCACCCAGGCACCCCGGGAGAGAGAATTTTGAGGAGGCTACATGCCCAGCACAGAAATAACGTGGGTTTCAATCTCACAACCCTGAGATCATGACCTGAGCTGAAATCGAGTTAGATGCTTAACCGACTGGGCCACCCAGGTCCCCAAGAACAGTCTCTTCAATAAATGTTGTTAAGGGGGTACCTTTGGTTAAAGCGACTGCCTTCAGCTCAGGTCATGATCCCAGGGTTCTGGGATCCAGGCCCACATCAGGCTGTCTGCTCAGCAGGGAGTCTGCTTCTCCCTCTCCCTCTGCCTGCTCTCTCCCCCTGCTTGTGCTCTCTCTCTCTCTGTCAAATAAATAAAAATAAATAAAATTGTAAATAAATAAATAAATAAATAAATATTGTTAGGAAAACTGAGCAGCCACATGTGAAAGAATGAAACTGGACCACTGTCTTGCACCATTCACAAAAATAAACTCAAAAGGGATTAAAGACCTAAATGTGAAACACCTTCATAAAACTCCTAGAAGAAAACATAGGTGGCAAGCTCCTTGACATCAGACTCAGTGATGATTTTTTAGATCTGATTCTAAAAGCAAAGGCAAGAAAAGCAAAAATAAACCTGTGGGACAATATCAAACTAAAAGACTTTTACACAGCAGAGGAAACCATCAACAGAATGAAAAGGCAATCTATTGAATGGGAAAAATATTTGCAAATCATATATCTGACAAAGGGTTAATATAACCCCCCCCCCGCAAAAACCCTCAGAAAACACAATAGTAAAAAACAAAAGAAACAAATAACAATCGATCAAGAAATAGGCAGAAGATTTGAATAGACATTTTTCCAAAGGAGACATTTGGATGGCCAAGAGACACATAAAAAGATGCTAAATATCACTAATCATCTGGAAAATGCAAATCAAAAACAACGATGAAACATCACATCATATTTGTTAGAATGGCTGATATCAAAAAGACAAGAAAAACAAGTATTTGCAAGAATGTAGAGGACAGGGAGCCCTCATGCACTGTTGGTGGGAATGTAAATTGGTGCAGCCACAATGGAAAACAATATAGAGATTCCTTTAAAAATTAGAAATAGAACTACCAATGATCTAGCAATTCCTCTTCTGTGTATATACCTGGAAAAAAAAATGAAAATACTAACTTGAAAAGATATATGCACCCCTATTTTCATTGTAGCATTATTTACAGTAGCTGAGCTATGGAAATAACCTAAGTGTCCTTTGAAGGTTGAATAAAGATGTGGTACATCAACGTGTATTTTATGTATGTATCGGTGGTTGCCCGAGGGGAAGAGGGCTTGGGCATCGACAGAAAGGGTGAAGAGGGGGAAGAAGTACAAATTTTCAGTTGTAAAAATAAATACATTTTTTCTGTTAATAATATTGTACTGCACATTTGAAAGTTACCAAGAGGGTAATTCTTAACAGTTCTCATCACAATAAAAATACATTTGTAAATTGATATGGTGACAAATGGTAACTAGTCTTAATATGGTAATCCTTTTGCAGTATATGCAGATATCAAATTACCTGAAACTAATATGTTATATGTCAATTATACCTCTATATTTTTTCACTTAAAAAGAATTTTTAATAAAAGAAAATAAGGGCTTTATCTCATATTACACAGGAAAAGAAAAAGATTGGGTTAGATGCTGGGATATATGTACTCATAACCCACTGGTCCTTTCCTCCATGGCCTTTCCTCCATGGGACTTACTATGCATTCAATTTTATTTTTGTGATTGTTGTTCAGTGTCCATATCTAATGCTAGAATATTACATCCATAAACGCAAGAATGAGTTTTTGCTATTTATTCTCAGAAGCAACACAAAGTGCCTAATGTACTACAATAAGCACTCAATAATATTTGTTGAATAATGAAAAGTAAAAGTAATGTTTTTATTGGGGCACCTGGGTGGCTCAGTCGGTTGAGCATCTGCCTTCAGCTCAAGTCATGATCTCGGGGTCCTGGGATCAAGACCTGAATCAGGATCCCTGCTCGGCAGAAAGTCTGCTTCTCCTTCTCCCTCTGATCCTCCCCCCGGCTTGCGCTCTCTCTCTGTGTGTGTCTCAAATAAACAAATAATAATCTTAAAAAATGTAATGTTTTTCTTATCATTATTTGAACTTATTCAATTATTGGTAAGGTCTGAGCATCTTTTTAAGTGTCTGTTGGTACTGTGCCTTTCTTTTGTGAATTAGTTTCACTATAGTATAATCTTCCTGACTCATTCAAGCACTGCAATCTATTCGTCTGAAGATAGAGATCAGGTTTCAATTGACACAGCTGAGATTTAAACTGTCTGTTTGGTGTCAAAATGTACAGTTAATCATTGAGAACTGCCATATAACATAAAAACATCCAGCTGATTGACCTAATATCTTTAGGTGTGTGTATGTGGTGAAGTAAAACCCTTTCAATCCTATTCATTGCAAGATTACACAATCTCATTTCTACACATAATAAAGATGAGTCATCCGCCTTTCTGTATTGGTTTGGTGCAGGTTGACTAGATTCCACAAATAACTTGTACCAGAAAGGAAATTGGTCTGTTTCTGGGTACACAAGGTGGGATCTTATCCCAGCCACTGCTTTGCAGGGTGACGTGACCCTGGGCAAGCTCTTCACCTTTTTGCAGTTCTTATTCCTTAACAGAAAAACAAATAGTTTTAACATACTCTTAGCTCTTTAACTCTGATCTTCTATCATTATTAGCACTATTAACCTATAACTATTGATTGAAACTGGATCTTTTCTACAAATTCTGAGGAATCAGATGTTTTAGACTTGTATGGATGTGTGCACATATTTGTGTGTGTAGGTATATGTGACAAAATATTATCAATGTAGAAAAACTGTTTTATTGAAAAATATTCTACTTTATTCCTGAAGAGATAGTTCACTGTATCAGTTTTCTATTGCTCTAAAAAAATTACGATGAGCGTGGCAGCATACAATGAAACTCATTTATTATGTCATAGTTCCTGTGGGTCAGAAATACAGGGATGGCTTAGTTGGGCTCTCTTGCTTAGGGTCTCAAAAGGAAATGTGCAAGTGTTGGCTGGGATTGCAGTCTCATCTGAGGTCAGGGCCTTTTCTTCAGTCTCCTGTGGTCATCAGCAGAACTCATTCCTTGCAGCTGTACAACTCATGGAAACTTTCTTCTCCAAGGCCAGCAGGAGAGAGGACAAGTGTTTGCTGCTTCCAGTCTCTCACCTCTTGGTCCCTTTTGAAGATCCTACCTGATCAGGTCAGGTCCATCCATAATAATCTCCTTTTGAGTTAACTATTTTTTTTTTAAGATTTATTTATTTATTTGAGAGAGCGAGAGACAGCACGTGAGCAGGGGAAGGGGCAGAGGGAGAGGGAGGGAGAGAGAATATCAAGCAGACTCCCCACTGAGCATGGAGCCTGATGCAGGGCTCAATCCTATGACCGATCCCGAGATCATGACCTGAGCCAAAATCAAGATTTGGACGCTTATCCGACTGAGCCACCCAGGCACCTCTCCCTTTGGGTTAATTTAAAGCCCACTGATTAGGGACTTAATTATATTTAAAATATACCTCCACTTTGCCAATTTGTGTGGATTGAAGCAATCTCAGGCTCAGCTGAGTGTGGGATTATACAAAGATGTAGGGTACTCAGGGTCATCTTAGAATTCTGCATACCACATTCATACATCGTGTCTACAACACAATCTGAATATGGGCTACAGAAGAGCTCCACTTTGGACAATATTCCAAATGGTATTATTGTTTAATTTCAATTGTTATTTTGAGCATGATATGAAGGCTATTAATGTTTAATTTTAACTACTTACTGGAACAAAAATTTACTTTTAATTGGGCTAATAACTGTAATAAAGGTTTTTGTCAGTTATTACCTCTAAGTATCTCTTGAAACAGGCTCTCAAATTAAAATGTAAATAACAGTTCTGAACTATACTTCTTTTTATCTAGTCTATGTGGTGCTACACAAAATTAATGTTTTAAAACTCTGACTTTGCAAAAAAGACAATACATCTGTTTTCACATGAAAGAATAAAGAAAAGTATAAAAAGAAAATATTGGCAAAATGATTTCATTTTATTTTCCCTTGTAATAATGTAAGAAAGCATTTTGTTGGGGTTCAGTATATTAATCTCACTTGAATTTCATTCTTTACAGTGAAATACCCATAAATAATATCTTAACATGAATCTAAATTTAACTCTTCTTATAGAAACACTAAATGATAATTAACAAATCACAATATTTAGGACAGGACTCCTAGGTTTGAATCTCAGTGTCATTACTAACCCATAAATTGTATAACATTGGACATGTTTCATACCATTTTCTGGTCACAGTATCCTCATAAATAAAATAGGCATAATAATAGGTACCAGCTTTAAGAGGATTATGAAGAAGATTAAATTTGTTAATTAAATTTGTTTCTATATACCTAGAAAGAGCCTGGCACATGGCATTTGTGTCTACGTCTGTGTGTGTGTGTGTTTGTCTAATATATATTTAAATGTTTTTAATCCGTATAAACATGAAATTATGCCTTTCAATTTGGACCTGTGTGTGCACATGATGATAAAGAAATCCCTACACAAGTATTAAAGCATAGAGAGACAAAAGTAATGACTCTACTGTTTTTTTAAAAACCCTGATGCAAGAAGTTCTCAGACTTGAAGCTGCAGAAAAGAATACATATCCTACCCACTACTGCAACTAACAGTATTCACAGAATCATACTACTATGAGTGCTTTTTTTTTTTTTTTTAAGACAGAGGGGTGGGGAGGGGCAGAGGGAGAGAGAGAATCTTAAGCAGACTCTATGCCCAGTGCAGGCATTAATGCAGGACTGGATTCCATAACCCCGAGATCACGACCTGAGCTGAAATCCAGTGTCAGATGCTTATTCAATGGATCTACACAGGTGCCCCTATGAGTGTTTGTTTTAATGGTTAGGATTAACCCATAAATAAAGTACTAGTGACTCAAACATGGTAGAGAAACAGAATATAAATTTAACAAATATGAAAATATAAAAGCAAAGCTAGATCTTTCAGGAAACAAGGTAGTAACTAAAGGCAGAGGTGTTGATAAGAACACCAGTATTCTCATTTAATATAGTAAAGGTTCTCAATAGCTGCATGCATTGATGGTACATGAAACCAAAGTCCAAATGTGTCATATAAATATGCAGAAGTAACTAAAAGAATAATAAGAAATAATATATCTCTGTTAAATATTGAGAGGAGTGAGGAAGGCTATTAGAATAATACAATCGCACAGAAGGTATTTTTCACAGGTGTGAGTCAAAGGATATTAAAAGTGATAAATTGAAAAATGGAGCTATATGCTTATTATTTAAACATATTTAGGTTCTTTCAAAAAAACAAGCAAAATTGGCAAACCTTTAACTAGATTCATCAGGAAAAAAGGAAAACTCAGATTAATAAATCTGAAATAAATGAGATGTTACAACTGATACCACAGAAATGCAAAAAATCATTAAGTGACTACTATCAATAATTACACGCTAATAATTTGGACAGCCTAGATGAATAAATTCCTAGAAACATACAACCTATCAAGACTGAATCATGATGAAAAAGAAAATCTGAACAGACCAATTACTAGTAAGAAGATTGAATCAGTCATCAAAAACCTCCTGACAAATAATAGTCCAGCACCAGATGGCTTCACTGGTGAATTCTACCAAACATTCAAAGAGTATTTCAGACCAATCCTTCTCATACCCTTCCCAAAAATATAAGAGGAGGAAATTCTTCCAAGGTCATTTTATGAGGCCAGCATTATCCTGATACCAAAACCAAAAAAGGATGCCAGAAAAAAAGAAAATGGAGAGGCCAATATCCCTGATGAACACAGATGCAAAAAAATCTCAACAAAATATTAGCAAACCAAATTCAACAACACATTAAAATGATCATACACCATTATCAAGTGGGGTTTATTCCTATGACGTGATGTAAGGATGATTCAACATTCACAAACCAGTCAATGTAATATACCACATTAACAAAATGAAGGACAAAAAACATATGATCATTTCAATAGATGCAGAAAAGATCATGAATTATGAGAAAGATATAGTAAGAAAACAATCTCATTTACAATTGCACCAAAAAGAATAAAATGTCTAAGAATAAATTGATTTGGTCCTCATAGAAAACAATGTGGAGTTTCCTCAAAAAGTTAAACATAAAGCTACCATATAATCCAGTATTTCTACTTCTGGGTGTTTACCTGATACTACGAAATTCTGCCATAAAAAAGGATGAATTACTGCCATTTGCAACAACAGGGATGGACCTCAAGGGCATAATGTTAAGTAAAATGCACAAGACAGAGAAAGACAAATATTCTATGAGCTCTCTTACATGTGGAATCTATATATAGATATATATTTTATGATACTATCTATATCAGTATCTAGCTATGGAGAAAGAGAGGTGGAGAGAAATTGACAAGAGAAAGCAGGGAACATTATTAAGTCAAATATGTTTTACCCAGAACACCAAACTAGTGTTGTAGTCAAGGAGCTCATTAATTGTTAATTGTACACCAAATGTCTTATGATTCAAGCCCTTAAAATTCCTATTTTGGGTCTACTGTAGGAATTGACAAGATCAGGGCCCATACATCTCATGTGGGTGTTGGAACACCTTTTAATAAAAGTGTCCCAAAATCTGGTCAGATGCAGGCCTATACCAAGGTTTGGTGAGTCGGCCCAAACTGCCTTCCAGAAATAACTTAACAGCTCAGTTGAGTGTTTCTGCACAATAAAACCTACACGACTATAGCAGAAATAATAGTCTCTTAACATGTCATTCCTTCTGCATCCAGACCACTGACGAAACTGTTTCTGGTTAGATGGTCCTCTGCCCTCTCAAGAGCACCATAAAAAAAAAAAAATCCACATACCAGTGCCACCACTGCTACTCTACATGGCCTAAACTCAAGCCTCACACATGCCTTGGGATGGTGTCCAGTCATCAAGCAGGAGCCAGGAGAACTATAACAACACAAGCAAAAACAGGAGCCCCATAGAGCCCAGTGGAGTCTTCACTGTCTACTGAAAAGGCTGTTATCGGTTATTCTTTCTATTTGGGCTCCAGTTCCTGCCATGTAGCTGTGCCCCCTCTCTCTCTCACTTTTGATTTCTTTTTCTTCTATTATTTAATGAATTTGCCAAGAACTATCCCATTTTCGGGGCATTCCTTAGGCGGGAAAGCGTTCTCCTTCTCACTTCTAGATCACTGTACAATATGTTGAAGGCTACTCCTCAGTCAAAATAAATAACAGGGTATTTGCCAAATAGAGAAAGTTTTCACTCCTAAGTGGCATTTTGCTCCTGACACCTAATATTTTATCCCTCCAGTACCTATGCTCCATGATTTGTTTTAAGAAGTTCAAATAACGGACGAAGACTCAAATTTAACAATGACTAGAGTAATTCTGTAGTCTTAAGGCTGGAAGATAATTACAAATTAATTAAGAATTCAAGAATTATTCTACATTTTAAGTAGTTTGATAATCTCTGTAGGAGGACTCAGAAACAAAAAATTGACCTCTACTTTTTTCAGGGTGTGTGTGGGGGGGTAGATGGCACTTAATTTTGGCTTTATCATTTTAAAAACAGATTTTTAAAATTAACTTAAAGCTTCCATAACCATTTTATTTCTTTTATTTTTTAAAAGATTTTATTTATTTGACAGAGAGAGAGACAATGAGAGAGCGAACACAAGCAGGGGGAGTGGGAGAGGGAGAAGCAGGCTTCCCGCTGAGCAGGGAACCCAATGTGGGGCTTGATCCTAGGATCCCGGGATCATGACCTGAACCGAAGGCATACGCTTAATGACTGAGCCACCCAGGTGCCCTTCCATAACCATTAAGAAAAGGAAAAGAAAAACCCATTTTTATTATCCTGTTAAAACTATTTTAGAAGGAAAAAAATATTATATCTAATGCCTCAATTAGCTGCTGGGTCGTTAGTTTTAAAAACAATTGTACAAGTGCTTATTTTCAAATATGTTATGATTATTCCTTCTATTTTCTCCACAGAATTTAAAACATCAGTTTTTCTGTTAACTTATTGAAACAAATAAAGAAGCAACACAATTAAGGTTTTGTTTTCCGGAACACAGAAATCTAGAACTCACTTCTAGTTCAAGGATAGGATGAAAGTACAAAGTCTACAATTTGTAAAGTTCATTACAAATAAAATATGATGCATACAAATATAAGATCTTCTGGAGGCTAGGAAAGGATAGCAGGAGAATTTGCTTAAGAGATGCAGTTCTTATCCTATCTAATTAAAGAATTAGGAGAAAAACGAAACTCAGCAGTAATGACATGCTTTTGGTATTTAAAAGCGTTTCTGGCATGAAATCTTCATCACTGCCTCATTTACTTTACAATTTCTAAAATACAGACATGGCAACGGCCCAGATTAGAACTGGGAAATTAAAAACATTTTTTTTTCTTCTGAGGAGTCTATTTCAGAGATACTAAAACTGGGTTATAGGAAAATATGCAAGAGAAAAGATCCAGTCTCACTTTCATCTGTACTCAAAGAAACTGACCATACGATAGGGCAACGATAAGGTACCACTTGGGAATATATGATGTAGAATAACCAAAACATTGCTCACTTACTTACTCTAAATCAAGATAGACATTTTCATTATCTTTTGTTTCTATCTTGTAGTCTCTGGAAAACCAAAACCTAGATTCAAATGTGAAGAAAAGGTTGCCAGAATGGGACTAATTTAAGAGTTGTTAAATTAATTAATCAAGGAAACTTTTAGACAAGGTAGCTCTAATGCTGCATTGCTATGTAAGCAAACCAAAATCTAAGCCTGTAAATACCTCATGATTACTAAATTGAAATCTGAGGATAGCCAATCACAAACAAGTAAGTAGCTTTCATCTAGCCAATAAACAATTTTCTTGCTTTGCTTTCACCTTTTCTCTATAAATGTCTCTTCCAGAGCTCCTGTCCCTGGAACGTTCCTAACTCCTTCTGGCTTGGTGCTGCCTGGTTCTAATTGATTTTTGCTCGAATAAACTCTTAAAAATGTTAATATGTTTCAGTTTATCTTTTAACAGAGTTCATGCCATAAAGTCCAAAAGCCCCAGAAATGAGGTAGGTTCACGTGAAGTTGGGGGACATATTAACAACCCAGTTATAACATTATTTTATTTATGTATTTATTTATGCATTTGTTTATCTATTCATGTATTTATTTATAGGCTTTATGTGACATGCCCCTCTACTTTAAAAAAAATAACTCATCTTTTATATTTTCATAACTTATGTGTCCATTCAATAGACACCTACTGAATGTGAACCACAGAGCAGGGTCTGGTTTAGGTGTTGAAGATATGAAGGTGAGAACACAGACAAGAACCTTGCTCACATTGATAAGACTGTCTAGCATCAGGATGGCATTAATGAATTCCCCTGTTATAGTCACAATAATGAGAAATTTACTATTTTTTTTAATCTGAAGAGTAAGTGGAAGTAATAACCTCACAGTGCTACTTTCCCCCAATCCCTTAATTCTAATAACACACCTGGCCTTTAATTAGGGGAAAAAAAGAAAAAAAAGGAAATGACTTCTAAGGTAGAAGGCATATATTCTTTATTCATCACAAGAGTTAACTGTAAAAATGGGACTGAATGGGAAATTCTACAATGTCATTTGGAACTTAACTTTTATTCAGTAGGTGATTTAAAGTATCTGTTTCGTGCTCCTTATATACATATGGGTTTTAAATAAAATAAGGGAAATAAGATATGCATAAGACCAATTACAATGGAAAGAAGAATGCAATGGGTGGGGAGAAAAGTGCAGATGAAATGTTAAGGAGTATCTAGAGAAAGAGGGACCTTTTATGAGGTATGTGTGGGTGTTGGGAAGGGTAGGGTAAATGTGGTTGATTACAGTGAAATTTCCACGTCTTCATTTATTTCAGTGAAATATAAGTGGGCATTCTAGTCGTTTTGAACATTGCTTAATACTTTTTTACTTATTAAAATCACAAAACAAAGGCTATTGGTAAAATTTTCTTTTCTCATGATAGGATGACCATGATATGTTACTGAACTTGGAATATTCTGATCCAGTCTAGGAGCCTCACCAAAAGTGTGGAAGGACAACAGTAAATATTGATTTCTAGTTGCTGCTAGCAGCAAATTGCATGCCATAAAAGCATCCAAAATACTGTTAATTTATTCAATCGAAGTCAGGATTTTTCTTCCCCCCATACCTCATCTATCTCGTCTCCTTTGTATGACAGGCTGGTTATTACTTTTCCAGAGCTGTTAACAAAGACAATCTTAAGCTGGCTGGTTTACTCTTTTTCAAACTGCAACAATCTAAAGGAGGCATTGATGCAGACATAAACCCATAAATCAGGTTCCAACTTAAGAAAGAGAATGTCAGACGCTTGCTTTCTGGATTACAGTACTACACATGAAAGCTGTCGTCACATCACTGTGCAGTTTAATTTTGGAAAGCTTCTCTTTCACTTTCTTCAATGTTTAAAAATGACACTAATATACATTGTAATATGTAAATGGACTAAGAAAATAAGAAATTATATTACTGACACTTAAATTGGAGTAATCTTTCTAATACTCTTTTTATCCTTGGTTTTAAACAATAAGATCACAGGGAGGTGTGTTATTTTAAAACATATTTAGGTTGTGTTTGTAATATCTGACATACATTAAGTTTAGAGTAAAAAGACCTCAAAAGGTAGCATTCTACAGATGCTGAAATATAATGAATAAGGGTCAGAGTCATGAGGGTCCGTATTATTAGAGGACTTAGTGTTAGCTACTATCATAATTAAATGATATGTAAATTATCTCAACAAAGGAAATCATAGGCACACAATACTCCATGGATACTTTTGCATATGAAATAAACTCTCTTGGTATAGAAATGATAAGCTAATGCTGGAGAAATGTAAGAGAAGTGTTGGTTGTTGACCTAATATTGACAGTAGACAGTTTGACCTTCTCTTTTTATAACAAATGCAATTGTTCAGGGAATCTGCAGTAATTGCCCCTACTTAGTGATTTATTTAGGAATGATCATGTAGTGAGATTTCTCTTCAGTTGTGAAGAAAAGCTTCTTGGGGGACTTTACAGAGTTTTGCTGATATATAGAGACACAAAAAAATGATTTTATTTTCCCTAGACTAATACATAAAGATTTGTCCTCTACCTTCCAATTTTAAAAAATGCTAAAAATGGTAATTGTTTCAAGATATAGACAATTATCAAAATTTTGCAGAAGGATCTAGTATCTGACAAGAGACTTAGTTTAAGCACTTCAGAGAGGAAAAAAAAGAAAGCTAAAAGAAGTTAAGCCTGAAGAATATTCAATAATGTTACATAAATTTTACTTATTCACATTTGCTCCATCATCAAGTTGAAGATACTCAAGTATTTACAAAATCTCACGTTAAAATGAAAGGAAGTGGGGCGCCTGGGTGGCACAGCGGTTAAGCGTCTGCCTTCGGCTCAGGGCGTGATCCCGGTGTTATGGGATCGAGCCCCACATCAGGCTCCTCCGCTATGAGCCTGCTTCTTCCTCTCCCACTCCCCCTGCTTGTGTTCTCTCTCGCGCTGGCTGTCTCTATCTCTGTTGAATAAATAAATAAAATCTTTAAAATAAAAAAATAAAAAAATAAAATGAAAGGAAGTATTCCATTATAAGGTGGATAATAATTTTGCCAATCTCCTTGCCCCAAAGTTAGTATATGTTGAAGGGGTATATATTCATTTTCAAAAGTTTAGAAAAATCATGATAAGTTATGATACTTCAGATTGTTTTGAAATATGGCTCTAGCTCCTTTTGGTAGAAAGAATAGTCACATAAATCTCCAGGGTGATTGCTGATGACTCTTACAGAGACACCAAGGTGAGACATAGAGTTAGACAGATCTTAGTACTAATCCAGTCAGAATATTCTACCTTCTTAAGAATAGCATAGAATCAATATTGTGGTGAAATTTTCTTTCTGCCATTCTTACTGTGGTTGTTCAGTGATCTGCATTTTGTAAACCCACAATTTAAAAAGTGATGGATTCTCACTCATTTTTTCATTACTTATGACACATTGTATAATATGTACCAAGTATGATGCGTATCCAGGAATCTATAAAGCTCTTTCAACACTGTTAACAAAATATGTGGAACTTTCTACCAGAATTTGGTGCCTTGATAGTAAATTAGCCATTTTTGTACTGAATATTTCAGTAAACACCTCCCAAACAATGTCTTTTTTGTTTTGTTTTTGTTTGGGCGTTTTTGTTTTTGTTTTTACTTTTTCTGTTTCCCCCTGTTATCTAGAAAAAGAGAGATACCAGGCAGGCCAACCCTCAAATGAATTTGATGATATTCAGTGGTTATAAATACAAAGAGATGTTCATCTACTGAAAACACAGGAAGGGAAAAAAAATCCCATTAAGATAAAGCATCTAATTTGAAAGAAGCAGAAAGATAGGGAGAAAAAGTCACATTATCAGGTGGTTACAAGCTAAAGTATAATAACCATTAAAAACAATTACTTTATGTGGTGTATTTACCATTTCAGAAAATGACTGTAAATCAAGTCAACCTAAAAGCATTGTTTTCTGGAAAACATTTGTACTTTTAACTAAGAAATAGTTGAAGTCTTAAAAAACGCTTTAGATACCAATTTGTCATTATTTTATGCATACATTTCCTGGATATTTCATTACTTATATTTTACAATTCTTAATATTTATAGTATGAAAAGACTTTAGAGATTGTTTAATCTAAACCTCTCTTTTACAGGGATAGAGAAATATGCTCAGATTGTTTAAGAGGTAAATTATAGAGTTAAAATGTATCAGAAATGAGGTGGATTTTAATTCCTATCTTCTGATTTAAGCTCAGTGCTATTTTCATTGTACTTTACCAACTTTATCTTTAACATGTATATCAAAAATAATAAACTCCATTTGTATTTACTAATCCTAAATGAAAAAGCAATAATAGACAATAGATTTGCATCATCATGTGAGTTTATTGAGTGATTTTTCATCTATTTATCTTCATTAAGAATAAATAAAATATCAATGAAAAGAAGATATTTGAGTTAGATGAATTTTACTTGATAAATATATGATTATTTAATATACTGGGAAAAGAGGAAAACTCATTTAATTATTGAAAGTCTTTACAAGTATCCAGTTAAAAGTCTTTAATCATTGTTAAAAATCTTTCAAAAGACATTGTATGATTCTATTACCTTAGTGACAGGTATTTATGAAGCATCCTTGTATGGGTTTCTGGGTTATCCTTTTTATCTTCTAAAATACAAAGTATTTAATTATATATATATTTGTGCCATAAGCTGTTTTTCCCTGAAAACAGAGAACATCAAGCAATTCTGGGCATTTGAAAATTTCAATTATCCTTCACTTATATAGTTACAGATATACATTAATTCTGTTGCTATAAAGAATCATGAGTGACCAGATATAAGTTCCAGTTTCACCCAAGCTATAAGTGACTTCCAAATTCATTGAGAAATGAATTTTTATCAACAGAGAAATTACAAAGGAAATCAGCTAGAGAAGAAATAGTTGCTTAAGTATTTGTGATAAGCCAAAAAACTATTCCAGCTCTACCAGTTTGACTGAGATGTTTTCTCTTAGTTTTATTGCAAAACAGGAAAATGTTTGTGTCATACTGCGTCATTACCAGAAATAATAGAAATGTTACCATCCATTTGTTATGATGAATAATGTTGTATGTGGATAAAACTGAATTGCCTCTGTAATCTATTTTGATTATTTGCTTTTTTTTTCTGAGTATACTTCTGAGTTTCTCCTGTACTGATCAATTATAATTATCCCTTTCTGTGTGATTACACAGCGTTCAGATAATTTTATTAAAGAACTTATTTGTTCACATCACACTCTTTTTCCTTATAGTGTGGTAGGCAGAATGGCTCCTCGTCATATCCCTAACCTAATTCCTGAGTCCTGTAAATATGCTACTTTGCATGGCAAAAGGGATTTCGTATAAGTGATGAAAGTTATGGACTTTATGATATGGAGATCATCCTGTATTATCCTACCTGGTTGGGCCCAATCTAATCATATAAGCCCTCAAAACAAAACTTTCTCTGGCTGAAGCAGAAGAGATGTAGCAGAAAGAAAAGTCAAAGAGTTAAGAAGCATAAGAGGGGCTTTATGCATTTTTACCATTTTGAAGATGAGGGAGCTATGTAAGCAAGCATGCAGGTATCCTTTAGGTGCTGAGGGAAGTCTTTGGGTGACAGCTAGCAGTTAATGAAGACACCAGGCCTAAAGCCCCAAGAAATTTCATTCAGCTAACAACCTGAATGAGGTTGAAAGAGGATTCTCTCCAGCAGTCTTTAGAAAGGAGCCCAGACAGGCAAATGCTTGACTTCTGCCTTATGAGACCCAAAGGAAAGGAACTAGTCAAGCTGACGCACAGACCTACAGAACAGTAAGATGATAAATCTGTATTCTTTTAAGCCAGTTAATGTGTGGTGTGGTGATTTGTTATGCTAGCATAAAAAAAAAGTATTTAGTTTTATAAATACAACTAAACAAAACTGGATTTACTTCTTCAGGGTCAGAGATAATTTCTTGCTCATCATGATATCCTTATTCTCTTGCAGCGCCTTTCAAATAGGAGATGATCAATAAAGTTTATTGATTGAACATAATGCTCTATTACCTTGCATCCTTGATCTTATTTTAAGTTGATTTATTTTTAATCTATATATTTTCAAAAAGGATATAAGATTATTTACAATAAAAGCAATGTAAAAGAAGACCCAAAGATAGAGGCACACAAAGTATGCTAAGACATAAAAATAAGATAAATTTGATAGAGCAGGTTACAAGATTTGAAACCACATTTAGCACTGAGCATCCTATCAGGCAAAACAGAAGAGAAAAGACAATTCCTTACATAGTTCTGATCATCTAGACATATGAAACTATTCGATTAATCTAAAACATGCATATATTTTTACATAGTGTCTATATATAAAGAACATTGAATATCATAATGAAAATTATCTTTCATAATGACAGAGGCATTACATATACTTTTATTCTTATACCAGGCCTCAGTTATGGCTAGATGTATTATTTTAGGTCTTGTTTTGTTTTAGAAGTATGTCTAAAATGAGCCTGAGTGATATAGCTTGGATTTGTGATGTTTACATTACCAAAATTAATACACAGATTATGCTTAGGAAATCCTTGGGCGTTGTTAACATGTCTCTTGACACTGTCCTTCAAGGCTGTGTCCCTTCTGGGCAGGGAGAATAATCAGCTGCTTGCTCAGATTGCAGACTAACTGTGCATATCAACCAATAATATGCACAGGCTAAGGCTGTGCATATTAATCTAAGGCTCCTTAAAGGCAGAGATTATAAAGGATAGACCCTCACAATTATGTGACTGATTATCTCCACTGAATTTGGGCCACAGACAGAATAAAAACAATAAATTCATGCATTATGCAGATGATGCCTGTATATACTCAACTTGCTTCATTTGTAGACAAATTCATATTATTTTCTCCCAAATTCATTCCTTCCTGTTTAAATCATTTCATGATTCTTTAAATTACCTAATTAACTTATTTGGGGCCCCAGCCCAAGTATCTAGAAGTGAAACAAAAGCATGTCAGCCTCTCTAGAACTCAGTTTAGTATATCAAAATCCAAGCATGGTCTTCAGTTACTTTACTTCTGAGGTATCAAGAGCATAAATATTGTGGTGTTTGACCTGCTTTAGATTGTTCCTTTCTTCCTAAGTGTTGTTGATCTCTCATGCACCAAATTTACCCATTTCATTTCTATTATTTAATCTTATAGTATTTCCCATCCTCCATTAGATTATGATAAGAATGCCTAACCACTTAGACCAATGTTACCCAAAAATTTTTAACTGATAAACTTCTAATAATAAAGTATGGTGAATTTGAGGCCCTTACAATATCTGGGGCACAACTCAAGTGCAAGGGAAAAGTTATTTCATTTCTTCTTATTATTTTAATTTATGGGACAATGTATAGCATTATTTCCCCTAAATATTTGAATGATGCAAAGAAAAGTAAATTCAAGAAAGATGTACGATTTTGTTCTTTAGTTTTACATACTGCCTTGCATACTCAAGTGTGTCATGCATAGATAGACAATGTTCTTTTCATTGCTTTGTAATTCTAACAAAAAAACAGGATCAGGCTAGCATACTCCACCTGGGCTTAGTTTTCCTTCCAGGGAGCATTTTGTTCCAATAGAGAAAGTAAGTTATCAAGATGACCTTGAGTCATATTCACGCTTAAAGTTTGGAGATGGCCCACCTCTACAAGCAGTCTTTCTCTAACAATATATAAGTTGCCAATGTAAAGGCCAAAGTAAATTCAGGTATAAATAAATAAATGAATCAATAATCAATATGTCAATCAACAAATTGTATTCATATGGAGAAGAGTGACTAATATTGGCTGTGTGCTGAGGGTGAAACCAAGATTTTCAACTTTAGTTATTTAGTCAGAACTATGGGAAAGAAACATAGGAAAGGTTGGTATGGTAAATATCTGTGTGAATATTTACTTCTGGTTGTATGGGCTTTATTCCAATGATTTGGAAACATTTCCAGTGTGGAAATATGGCATTTCTAAGGCATCCTTCATATTAAAAAGTTCTAGTGGTACAGTTGCCATTTCCTATGACACAGTTCCAAGGCAAGTAGGACTAAAGAACATATGTGTGCGTGAATGAAGTGATCCATAATACCAGGCAGAAAAGATGCTTCCTAAAGTAACAAAATATATGGAAAACACAGAAAACGGAAGTTTGAAGTGGCTTTTTAATTTTGGGGTTCTTTTATTTAAAAGAAAAACATACAGTATTAAAACCCTGTCATAAAAATACTTTTATCAACACTATATCAAATAACAATATTTTTTTTGTGTGTGATAATTCTTAATAGATTTTTATTCTGAAAGAGAAAGTAACTGC
The DNA here is from genome assembly GCF_023065955.2 of Ursus arctos. Taxonomy (NCBI): domain Eukaryota; kingdom Metazoa; phylum Chordata; class Mammalia; order Carnivora; family Ursidae; genus Ursus; species Ursus arctos. Next base: position 5,291,987 of record NW_026622852.1, read on the forward strand.
TTGTGTCCAAAAATAGAAATCAGCTTACTTCTCCTGAAAAGTTAACCTTAGGAACACATTATAGGTTCCAATAGCAATATATTCTAAAAGATCCATTACTCAATAAGGAAGTCTATTTGCCAAATTAGAGTTCCACTGCTTCCAATTATAGTAAAGATATGTTCCTTGCCAAGCCAAACATTCAATTTTCAATAACGATAAAGGGATATGTTCCAGTTAAGATCAAGGAGAATTTTTACAGCCTGGATGTTAAATGCATCTCTGCATTCTGCCTATGCATTTATTCACTTTATACTTTTCAGTCAATTGACATAATTTTCAGAAAACAATATTTAGTTTTTGCTATCACACAATAAATAAAATTTAAAGATTTAGATAAAATCCAAGGTAGACTCATTTCCCATGAATGTGATACCCCCTTTCAAAGAAAGAAAAAATGAAAAAAATAAATGTTAGTCTGAAAGACATACCATATTTTGAACAAATATAATGATGTTATATTGTTATTGAAGTATTTTTACTACTTCTACAACATTTAATTTCTGACTTGCATTATAGAATCTTGCATATTAGAGCTGTGAAGATAGAGCAGAGTTTTCTTGAAGGCAAAGAAATATTTCAATCATCTTTTTGTCCACTTCATTGGTTAGAAAGTACCTAGAAACTTTCCAAAGGCTTAGTTTCTTCTGCAAACTGAAGATTAAATAGATTCTACTTCATTATATTATTAAGGGAATTAAATTAATTAATGTATGCAATGATGTTACATATTGCCAAAATACATTGCAAATGTTCGATAAACCTCGGTCACTACCATTTTATGGTTTATTGTTTTAATATTTATTACTACTAACACTTTATTATTTTAATGATTCTTATATAGCAATCTTGCAAAACTTGGGCAGAATGACTTTCATTATGATCATCAACAAAAGATAATGGTTGAGAATCTGTTAGCTGCAGAATATTTTAGACTATTGCCTATTTTTATGACCCATAAATTGTAATTATCAAAAATCTGAAATTTGTCTGTTTCAGACACCAGAATGGATACTTCAAAGAACTTTCCTGGGAGGCAGGGCACTGAGATGCTAATTTCAGCTATCTCACAAGCTAGCTGTGTGATTATGAAAAAAAAATGCTACCATCTCTAGAAATTATAATCCTTAAATGTTTTTGAAGACAGGACTGGAGGAGATTATGCTAAGTGAAATAAGTCAACCAGAGAAAGACAATTATCATATGGTCTCACTCATTTATGGAACATAAGTAATAGGAAGTTCGGTAGGAGAAGGAAGGGAAGAATGAAGGGGGGTAAATAGAAGAGGGAATGAACCATGAGAGACTGTGGACTCTGGGAAACAAACTGAGGGCTTCAGAGGGGAGGGGAGTGGGAGATTGAGATAGATCAGTGATGTGTATTAAGGAGGGCACATATTGCATGGTGCACTGGGTGTTATACGCAAATAATGAATCATGGAACATTGCATCAAAAACTGGGGATGTACTATATGGTGACTAATACAACAAAATAAAAATTATATATATAAAAAAAAGAAAGGGACAAAGAGATCTCCCTAGAAATATATGTGCAAGGCTTATAGTGAGGTTAAGGTGTTTGTTTGCAAGAGTAAAATTCATATTATAACGCTAAATACACCCCAGATTATTCAGAATAGGGTATTCTTACTATGGGATTATAGACCTGGTTAGGTAACTCATCAGAAGTTTGCTCGGTAGTCCTAGAATCATTACAGGTAATAGCAGCTAGTTTGATACCTGAAAACGGGTATATCCAGAATTGTGAAAACTCAAGCAGACAATATTTGCATATGGATGGGTAAGCATATGCTCCAGTGGACATATATCTTGTGTTTGCACTACCATAATTTTCCTTTATCCCCGTTGATACCTTTTCCCATTAAACGTACTATACAGTCAAGGAACTGATAAACAAATATTCACAGCCTAGCCTCCATTTCCTTTCCTCCAGAAAAATTGGTATACTTCTAATCTATCTCATTATGTGTTCATTTTTTTAAAGATTTTTTAAATTATTTATTATTTATTTATTTATTTATTTATTTATTTATTTATTTATTTAAGAGAGAGAGAGAGTGAACAGGGGGAGGAGCAGAAGGAGAGGGACAAGCAGACACCACAGTGAGCACAAGCCCCACGTGGGGCTTCATCCCAAAACCCAAAATCATGACCTGAGCCAAAACCAAGAGTCAGACATTTAGTTGACTGAGGCACCCTGGTGCCCTTATGTGTTCATTTTGTATTTGAAGGGACAATATTCTAGCCACTGCACTATTAGTCCTGTATAGTGGCTACAATTTTAAAATTACTTAAAATTTTAAATGTACAATTCTAAATGTTTTCATCCTTATAGTCTCTTATCAATAGCTGGTTTATTTTCTGATAAACAGAAGCATATACAAAACTCAAGTAAATAAAACCCATTGATGAAAGTTAAACATTTTTATGGGGATATATGGCTTGTAACTTGTATAACTAGTCCTTGCTATAGACTTTCCTGTCATCACTCAGAACAAGGATTTTTCACATATGTGAACCAATCTGTAGAAAATAAGGTAACTTCTAAAAACTAGAGATTAAACATTCTCCTAATACTTTTTCTCAATAAAAATTAGTAATAATTGAAATACAGAAAATTTTAATGGCTTAGAAATCCTCTATGAGCATATTCTTTGCCCTTTACATCACCCAGAGTCTCAAAATATTACCTGTTGATTTGAAGTCACTTGTAAGTATCAATAGTGCCTTCTAGAATTAGTTTGTGATACAATGTATATATTCTAAATGAACTCAGCTGGCCCGCTTCTGCACCTGCTACTCTTGTGTCTTCTTAGCATTCTAATTCTGTTGTTACTTATTAATTTTTCTATCTTCTTAATTGGTTTTGGTCATAAAATAATAAAACTTCAGGACAAAAATGCAAACAATTAATCTCTATCATTCTTTTTAACTTCTGCATTGTATTGCACTACACAGAAATAGTGGAATTGATTTAACCAGTCTCCTGTCGATGGAAACATGGTTTCTAATTGTTTTGCTATTATAAACAATGCTGCATTAAATATACTTAAGAATAATCATTGGATATTTGTGAGAGTATAGTATAGTATTGACTATGAGAACAAATCCTAAAAGTAGAATTGCTGGGCCTAAAATATTATTTTTTTAGTCTTGATATGTTTAAAATATTTAGTATTTTAGTCTTGATCTCTATATCTAATTATATGTTCACCATTAATTTTCTCCACAAAAGAAAGGACACAGAATAGCTTTTATTTTACTTTTTAGAAGATTTTATTTGTTTGAGAGAGAGAGAAAGTGAGAGAGAGAGTGCAAAAATAAGGAGAGGGGCAATAGAGGAAGAGGAAGAAGCAGACTCCCCACTGAGCAGGGAGCCCCATGCAGGGCTCCTTCCAGGACCCTGGGATCATGACCTGAGCCAAGGCAGATGCTTAACTCGCTGGGCCACCCAGACACCCTGACACAGAATAGCTTTTAGAATGAACAAAAGAAACCTAAACTAAAGATAGTATAATTTTGCAGGCTAAAGTAGTATTTGACATTTTTTGGAGTTGTGTTGGTAATACCTTATCACTGGATATCATTGATTTGCCACTTTCTTTTGTTCCAGAAAGTGCAGTATGACATAAAACTTCTAATGAAATATTATGTCAAGAGTCTAATACTTATTGAGGCAACTGGAAATCCTTTGGGGGTATCACAAGCTGGGAATTCTTCACAATTATTAAATGGTGTTTCACTAACACATTATTATCTTTTTAGATACACAAGAGGTCTGCATAGAGACTTAAAAACAAGCAAGAATAGTGTAAGTTAATAAAATTCACACTAGACTCTTCAATTTTGCTTCAGGGTCAAACTCAAGAATCTATGATAAAAGATGTGTACAGCATTTAAGAGAAAAACCAATACAAGAAAATTTTCACTAATGTGGTGTCAAAGAAATGTCAAGGCATGTATATACCTTCTCCCAATTCCTAATAACTGATAAAAAATAGAAAATGTGATTCCAGAAGTACAGAGACATATCAAAAGAAAAAATACATGGTCTACCATTATCACTATCAGTCATGCCTATTTTAACAAACAAATACAAGTCTATTGAAGATTCAGGGGAAAAAAATCCAACTAAATTACAGGTTAAGAAAACAGGATTATGAGGAAAGTAATATCTCTGTGGCAAAAGAAAGAGAAATAACATGTTCACGGAGAATTTAAAAAGGAAAAAAAAAGTGTGGTTGTATTAAAAGGAGAGGAATAATGGAAGTTTGGATCTTTCCCCGATGTTTGGAGAAAATGTTCCCACAACTCCCAATGGATTCTAAAGCTTTTGGCTGATGTCTCATTGTCTTCCATTTGTCAATAAGCCTTTAGAGTATCTATTCACTCCTGAACAGACAGACTTGTAACATTGTCTTCAAACAAGGGACTGGAAGTTTGACAAGTCTGAGTGATTTTTAAACACAAAAGATTGCAAAGATGGTTTCTCCATTAATATGTTGTTATTCTAGACAGAGGACACCTGGCTTCAAAATAGCCTTGAGAACAAGGTGCTGCTTCTAGTCACCTGCTTACCTACCTTATCAAATCTCTCTTTGTCACAGAAGAAGCATGTGTGGCAAATGGGAACCATTTTTTACTGCAAACTCCATTGGGCCCCTTTCCCATAAAAGTGGGTGCAAGAGCCAATTTCGGATATTCAGATTTGGTATACCTATGCTGAGCATTTTTTTCTTTTTACTTTGCTTACGCTTTATGTAGATAATGTTGTTAGACTTTATATTTGGTATGCAATCCTTAGCTTTCCCTTCCTCTTCCCTAGTGCAAGGTGCTGGTTTTCCTTATATTGCCTTGACTTTTCCCTTCTTAATATTCTAAACTTGGAGGAAAAATACTTAGCTTTCACAGTGTCTTCTTCCAAGCCCAAGGCCAATCTTCATACTGATTATGAAAAAACTAAAGAAGCTCATAATTATGTGCACCTGAATGATAAATGGCAGCTTTACAAATTGGTGAAACTCTAAACACAAATGCAATATGCTCTAGGAACGTAGACCTAAGTCTTATTTTTGGCCTTGCTACTCATTTTGCCACGTAACCTTCATAAACTCTTCATCTCGCTCTACATTCATTTTTCTTATCCTCAAAATCAACATAAGTACAATTATATTGCCTATCTCATTGGGTTATTTGTACACTCATTCTGTCCCTCATTCATATGCTCATTTATTAATTATTTATCGAATGCCTATTGTGTGGTAGATACTGACTTCTTGTGGGGATCACATGAAAAAGAAAACATAAAGCTACCTTAAAAGCTAAAAAGATACAAAAATATGCATAAATATATCAGCTATTTCTACTGCAATCATTGTTATTACCAATCTATACCTTCTTTAGACACAACTACAACCATTACTGTGCAACTATTGAAAAAAGTGCATTCCATTATCTTCAAAGTAGGGTTTTCCCTCAGGTAAACCTATGTAGAACTTGCATCTATTATACACACACACATACACTCACACACACACACACACACACACACACACTCCAATATTTGTTTTGTATTGTTCTTTATACGATCAGAATCCACTTCAGGCAGTATACTATAAACAGGCTCAGTTTATAGTATAATGGCAACTAGGCTAACCATAATGGGGTTCTCTGTCCTTACTGTTAACCACTCACAGTAATGCTAATACAATAAAAAGGTTTTGTCAGGAAAGGCCACTGGGAGAGATGTCACAAACCTTTATTTACCACCTTTCCTTTTTCTCTCTTCCTACCTCCCATATGCACGGACACATCTGGTTCTGGTAGTTGCTAACTTGGATAGCTCACACCGTAACCCATAAGAAAACTTTATCTACTACATCGTTCTTATACAGCTCTGACAGCTGTTCTTACTCAAAGGAAATAAAAATAACTGGAGTCTAGTGCAGTCAGACTTGTTTTTGTACTGTCATTTGATGAGAGAACACTTGAATGCCTTTATGAGATTTTATGTTATAATTGATTTTTCATTACATACTCCTGTGCTAACATTGGCATAAAAAAGCAAAGTCAATTTTTTTCTGCATATTTGGGCCATTCACTTTTCCTCATCCATTTGAGGCTATTTTGTAAACATTGATTCTTAAAAGATTGATTCCATTCTTGATAAAGTAAGCACATGTACAATTAAAATAACATCTTAGCATTGTAGGAATACAGAGGTATTGATTATAACTATTATGAAGTAGACTATATAGCTGCCTTCTAGTTTTGTTGGATTGAAATGGATTTTCAAGAGAGAAACTCTAACCAGGTATTTTGTAACAACTTGGTGTTAGAAGTTTTGAAATTTATAAACTAATGCTTTAAAATAAGATTTGCCTACGTCTTTTACCTGATACAGAACTGAATGACTGATAACATTCTTATTTTCTGCATTTGCGTATCTAGCTAGTATCTCCTTATACTAGTATATATCTATATATCTTCTCTAAAAACATATGTGCTTTGTATAAAAAGCATGACAAAAATATAAACAGAGAAAGGTCAGAGAAAGACATAAAATGAAATTAAAATAGAAAGAACCAAGAAAACAGTCTAAGAATGGGATTCAAAGGTGCAATTCCACTGACCTTGGAAAAAGGAATTTTGTGGACTCTGTGGTAAAGTTCAGGAGCAAATGTGAGAGGTCGAGAATGTAATTTTATGAAATATAAAATTTCTTGTCATCTATATTCATTTTTGTGTAGAATAAAAACATTGTGGATAACTGTAAAGATATATCTATTAAATATGCACCCATCTTTTAGTCTGCCCTTGGTCTTGAGTGACACATGGAGTTGAAGGTAAACAGCCATACCACGACTATTAATAATAATTGGATACATGTCTTCTCCATTCTTACTGCCTCCTACACAGGCTATACAGTTTATAATCTCCATAGATGAAGCCTTTCTGGACTCGAGATTGGGATGAGATTTTGAAGTGTTTCTTCTAAGGCTAAGAGCAGATCTTCCATCAGTTAGCTATTCAGTCCGTGAAACCATCCTGATGCTTACACACAGCTTCACAGAGCTAACCTACATTGTATCTTCCAGGCACTATTCTTATAGGTGACTATAGCTAATAATTAGAGATTTAAAGAATGAAAACCTGGAAATGAAAATGTACAACATATGGAAAGACTGGGAAGAAGGGTGATATATAATTAGAAAAAATAATACCTAAATTCCTGTTTTGTTCACCTTCACTTTACACTGCCATTAGTATGGGTATTCCAAAATACAACTATTGGTGGTTATTCCAAAATGCAACTATTGATCATGGGATTTCAAAATTTAAAATCTTTCAAATATCTCTTAACCAGCCTGCGCAGACATTTTTTACCAAGAGACAGAAAGCCCTCTCTGTGTAGCTAGTACGTTAGAATCCTGCACAATGCTCCCACCATATCCACATACTTAAGCCCTTTAAATCTATTCCTCGCTCTCAGAACATGCCACTCTGATGCATTTGCAAGTGTTGTTCTGTTTCCAATGTGTTTTCACCAATTGTCTCTGTGTATTGAATTCCACTCACCATTCAAAATTCAGCTAAGCTGACACCTCCCATTGGAAGACTTCCATAGTAATTTCCCTTTTTATGCAGGGAGAGATTTATAAATTATGCAAGGACCATTAGGATGTATGCCATAAGAAAGGAATAGGCAAAATCTTGTGAGTCAGATCACACAGACGGTTTTTTTCGCCACAGTAGCTTTCTGTCTAACCTCATGGACGTGGTGGTCCTTGGTCTGTGGAGATTTGGTAAAAGGAGATGAAGACAAGGTGGTTGAGAGAGAAGCTTTTAAGTGAGAGATAAGGTTGCAAGGAAGTTTGGTATTACCCTAAAAAAAAATCTGCATTTTTATCTTGAGATAGTGGGGAAATTTGGAATGTTATTGGACAGGGGAGAGACATAATCATAATTATTCCATAGAGATATTAATATATTCAATGTATGCAAGGTACATTTGCATAGAAAATGGTAGTATAGGGGCGCCTGGGTAGCGCAGTTGTTAAGCGGCTGCCTTCAGCTCAGGGTGTGATCAGGCTCTTCTGCTGGGAGACTGCTTCTTCCTCTCCCACTCCCCTGCTGTGTTCCCTCTCTCGCTGGCTGTCTCTCTGTCACATAAATAAATAAAAAATCTTAAAAGAAAAGAAAAGAAAAGAAAATGGTAGTATAAATGTGAACACCAGATAAAGAATTGTTATAATAGTATAGGAAAAGGAGTCCCCAACGAGGATAACATTGGAATAAAAAGAGCAAAATTTCCAAAGGTTTTACATAGGATTTGTCACCTTACTAGATGTGAAGGGTGAGATTGAAAGTGTGGATAAAAAGACTTTATTTTGAGTCTGATAAGCAGGAATACAGCAGGGGCAAGTAAACAGAAAAGAATTAGGGACTGTTGGACATGGATATAGATGATGAGTGTAGTTTTTGACACACAAGCTTTGAGTTTATATTGTCATGTCCTATTATGGGGGACTGGGAGGCAATTAAAAATGCATTTCTGGGGGATCCTGGGTGGTTCAGTCAGTTCAGCAACCAACTCTGGATTTCAGCTCAGGTCATGAGCTCAGGTTTGTGGGGTCAAGCCCCTCGTCTGGCTCCGTGCTCAATGGGGAGTCTATTTGAGGATTCTCTCTCTCCTTCTCCTTTTGCCCTCCCCCTGTTCATGCTTGCTCTCTCTTTCTCTCCCTGGCTATCTCTCTCACTCTAAAATAAATAAATAAATCTTCAAAAAATAAAAATAAAAATGCATTTCTGGGACACCTGGGTGGCTCAGTTGGTTAAGTGTCTGCCTTCAGCTCAGGTCGTGATCCCAGAGTCCCAGGATTGAGCCCCACTGAGCCCTGCTGAGCAGGGAGCCTGCTTCTCCTTCTGACCCTACCCCCTTTCACGCTCTCTCTCACTCTCAAATAAATAAATAAAATCTTTAAAAAAATGCATTTCTGAAATGTGGAAGAGAACTTGAGGCTAAAATAAACAAATAAATCATATTATATAATAAATGATGTGTGTGTGTGTGTATTTGATAGTAGCTTGCATAATGACAATGAGAACTTATAGGTAGATGACAGAAAGAAAGAGAGGTAGATAGGGAAAGAACCATCAGTATACAGTGATAGATGTACTCTTACTCATCCCCTTACTGCAGGGGAGGAGACTTTCAAGAGAGCAACTGTGATCAACACTTCCCAGTATCCAAGTCACCATCCACAATTGAGAGAATATTTTAAGTAAATGGTTGAGGCAAGATTAGAATTTGTGCTCCGAATTCCAAGTCATCTCTCTTTTGACAATACCACACAGTCTGATATCATCCCCACCCTTTCAAAATTATAGATTTGCTCTGATATTTGAGGCTTTGGTCATAAATTTCTCCTGGACTGTGAGACAGTTTAAGCAAATCTGTACAGTCTAACTCTTCTCTCTTGCTATTTAATTAATTAATTATTTATTTATTTAATATTTATTTCTGTATAGTAGAGAGACAGAGACAGTGAGCTCTGGGGGAGGGGCGGAGGGAGAGGGCGAGAGAATCCCAAGGAGACTCCCCGCTGAGCATGGAGCCCATCGCAGGGTTGGATCTCCTGACCCTGAGACCATGACCTGAGCCGAAATCAAGTAGGACGCTTAACCAACTGAGCCACTCAGGCGTTCCCCTCCCTTGCCATTTATATGCATCTGGGAACCGTACAAGAGGTAGCATGGGTAGAAAGGATTTGCAAACATATGGAAAGGAAGGACCAATCCCAAGTTGACATTAAAATGTATGCACATGCAGTTCATTTTCATGATAAGAAAACATATAATCATGATTCATTTTTATATGAGACATCCAAAATGAATGCCTTGATTATGTTTGTGTTAATTTTATCATTTAAGCTTTTAAAATTCAACCCAAGACTATTTGCTTTTTTAAATAAGGTCAATCAGAGATTCCATACTTGGGAAGCCTGATGTATAGTATGCATACAAATTAAACCTAAATCTGAAACAGGAGGAATTTATTTTACATTCACAAAATCTAGTACCCAAGATCACAAATGGCCTGAGTCCATTACATTCACCAACACATTTACCTCTTCTGAAATCATAATGTATATAAAGAACTACAGATGTACATATGAAAAAATAAGTAATAGATTATTAAAACTGTAGGTGTTTTTATTTTTTAATTTGTGATATGTAATACAGCAATAATTCAAAAGCAAATTTCTGGAATTTTTAAACAATATATTTGCGTTCTTTTTTTATGCATGGTTTTGAATGTTTCAATCTATCATAATATTTATTTGACATTAAATTTCTCCTTAAAACTTTCCCACAAGGCAATCCAGATAATTTTTCTGGATAAAAATAACATCCCCCATTCCATTAGCCCTTTACTGTTCTGCAGGACAGAGCAATAGGCCCCACGGAGCTATAGAGAAGAATTAGCCTTCCGTCTGCAGCCTCTCCCAATTTTGCACTCAAGCTGGTCGGTCCCCAGAGAGTAGCTCAGCTGTTAGCTGGTGGCTTATGCCAGTTATAGAAGTATATTTACAGAGCTGATATCTGCTCAGGACGACTTCACATTGCATCCATTTCATAATACTTTCCTCTTTGGATTCCCCTAAGTTTTATGATACTGTCATCATAATCTCTTTTGCGCCCAGATAAGCCACTTCGAAATTTATAAGAAAACAAGAGACAGTTCAAGACACAAAGTGTGCTGAACATAGTATTTGGAGTTTGAATTTATGATGGCAATATATATTTTATAATTGCTTTAGAACACTGTTGACCACACTCCCTAACTGTTTTAATATAACTGTTAGATTTTCAAAGCAAATCTCATTTTGAGATAGTATCTCAAGTACCAAATTATTATCTTTCTTTTGGAGACAAATCTGACTAAATACTATGGAGGAAACTCACTCAGGATAATTCCAAAAATAGGAGAGAGAGGTAACAGATGAGGATTAACTTAGTACTACATGGTGAATACGTGTGATAATGACCACTGTGCATTATTTTACAAAGTAGAAATATAATAATATAGTATTTCCAGTAACTTAGCAAACAAGATGTTGTCTTCAACTATAAGCATCTAGGGACTTTGGAATTCAGCAAAATGCAACTACAATTATAATAGTAGCACCAGTACTTGAAGTGCAAATGATTGAGAAAGATCCCAAAACAGAATGATGCTGGTATGCGTGGGTTACATGTTATGATTCATGTTACTAAAGATTAAGTAATGCTGGGTGAATAACAGAAAATAAACAGGAAAAAAGAACAAAGGAATGAGAGTAATTGTGTGTAACTCTTATGAAAGGAAAAGGATAAACAGAACTGGGGACGTCACCTTTGGTCCACATTTACATTTTTTAATTGTGAAAGATTTTATTTGGTCTCATTTTTCCCAAAAATTCACTACTGTTTTATGTTGAAATTATATTTTATTGGATCATTATATTTCAATATATTATATTATGTATATAACATATTAGATTATATTATCTTAGATCAGTACATTCTTCCAAATGTTAAATTAGGTGTTTTTTATGCACTTTTTCTGCCATAACATTTATGTTTTCCCACACACACAGCAATTCCTGTCAAAGGTATGAGTAATACATTATTATAAATGTATAAAACATCTGACACAGCAGTTAGAACATTTTCAATCTTGGCAAGATAAGTACAGATTCCACAACAGTAAAATAATTTCCCAGGTGAATAAGAAGCTAACAATATACAATGTGGTGAGTATTTTAATTAAAGATCTTGAACCTAGGGGCACCTGGGTGGCTCAGTCACAAGTGTCGGACTTGGGCTTGGATCCTGGGATCCAGCCCCAAGTCGGGACTCTGCTGCTTCTCCCTTTCCCTCTGCCCCTTCCCCTGCTCATGCTTTCTCTCCCTCTTTCTCAGATAAATAAATAAAATCTTTAAAAAAAAAAAAAAAGAACCTAATTCCAAGAGCTTCTTTAAAGAGTCTTAACTGCTTAGGAAAACAAAAACAAAAACAAAAAAACAAAGCAAAACAACAACAGCACATGAATACATTCATAAAGCAGCACATACTGTTACATACTATAGTTCTGTACAGAGACCCCTTTTAGTTTGCTAATGAACAGTTTGTAAAATGTGATTCCATACACAATGGGTACCTCTGTTGGGACCAGCTACAGAATTTCACATTTTGAGATGTATTCAAATGCTAATACAAAAAACTAGGCTCTATATAGCACTTTGTCAAGTAGAGGTAAAAATTAACAAAAACAAAATAAATTGAGGGGATTATACTTGCCAATATTACCTAACTTATTCAATTAATTAGATTTTTGTGCTGTCATTTAAAATTAGATTTGAATAAGTTTCTCTATTTTTAATGATAATATGAAACTTTGCAGATTATACTATTTACATATTTTAATTTCACATTCTCTCCTAGGCCAAAAAAAATGAGTAAAATAGTCTAGTGAATCAGAGCCAGAATCAGAAGAGAGTTTAAAGGAATAGGTCATATAAAATACTACAGTAAACTAAAAATAGCATTCAGTAGTTGCTTAGCTACAGTTGAACTTTACTGGAAGGTGGGCTAGTGTTGCTGTATCTTTTGATATTTTGTGAGAAGATTAAAAAATTTGGATTTTTGTATAAAACCTGCTGACTTAAATTATCCATCTTATTCACATAAAGTTTAAAGTAACAGACAAAAACAAAACAAAACAACCAAATAAAAATTTTTAAAAATCACCTTTGGGGGTAATCCATAGCCTTTAAGCTGGCAATTTACAACCTCTGACTATGCTATTTAACTTACAAAATTCACCTTTGGCTCATGCATATGATACATTCATATAATGATGATTTTTAGTATTCTGCAGCTAATTTGTTCTAAATTCCAGATTCATTTCTCTAATTTTTCAATATAGATGTGGCATTTGAGTCATAGTATAAAAATGTCTTCTTTGATGCACTCTTTTATCTAAATTTTAACCCATTAGTAATTTCACATGTCTAGGACCCGTTTAGTTGCTCCTGATCTTCCCCAAGTGAACTAAATCAAACTTGCAAAGATTGTTCTATCATTTGACAGAATGGGTGTCTTTTTATAAGTCATGACTTTTGCAAAATGATAGCATACTTGCTGTTCTTCCATTTTTCATATTTGCATCCATGAAGATTTAAAGTGGCTGCATTTTGTTAACTCAACCACCATGGCATAATAATAAAGAAGGTTAATTTTCTCACATAACAAGAGCCAGAATATGCAATCAGAGTTTGCTCAGAAGATCACCAGAGATCTCAGCTAGATCAAGTGTCTTGCCTGAGCATCCTCAATTTGTAGCTTTCATCCTTATGACCACAATACAACTACTCTACGTCAAGTATGAAGCTGGGATGTTGGGAAGTGAGATGGAGGGCATATCAAAGGACAAACAGTTCCTGTCAGCCTTGTCAGTCCCTTCTAGTCAGTAAATCAATAGCTTTCCCAGAACCCCTACTCAGTATTTGCCCTCTCATGTCTGGTATGCTAGAACTGGTATCAGGACCACAGCTAGCTGTATGAAAATCTGGGGGGAAATATATTTTTAACTGGGTACATTGCTGCCTCCCCAAAATAAAATTCTAAAGCAGGAGAGAATGTATACTTGTCAGGCATTTAGCAATATCTTCCTGTCCTGATGATTCTACTCATACATCTGCAAGTAGAGCTGCATTTCACAGCAAGAAGACTTCTGACAGCTATTGGTCAGGCTAAAAACATGTTGCTGCTCCTGCTTCTTTTTTTTTTCTTCTTCTCCTCTTCCTCCTCTTCTTTCTTCCCTTTTGGAATCATACGATCAACTTTTAAGAAATCATTCTTTATAGAAAAAATAGAAATAAAGGGGCCAAGACACACTGTGTTTGTTGGCAAGCTACCAGCATCAGCTACTGTGAGATGATTCAAAAGGATAGGCAGGGACAGTGCCTACCTAAGCTGTACTGCATTATTAATCCATCTCTGAAACTGTAATTACCTTCTGATTCTGTTTCTTCAAGCTTGCAACAAATTGCACTTAGTCTTCTCCTTTGTGGATGAATTAGTGATCATTTCATACAGACTGTATGAAACAATCTTACAGTCTGTTACTACTGTAGATTTCACATTTGAAATTCACTTAACTAATAAGTACACCTAAAATGTATAGTATATGTGAGGCACTATCTACGCCACTACATGGATGACAGCTTTTGTGGGTGTTCTCTAGAACCTCTCTATAGAAGTTTATAAGCTCAATTATCAAACTAATTTAGAATGTTTCTGGATTATACCTTTTGCAAGAGAAAACAAATTGAAGAACTGTGACAGATAATCTTATTTCTCCTTCAATTATTTTTTAAAGAAAGTCACACTTAACGTATAGCCAGTTTTCACCACTACAGTTTTTTTCTTTTTGAACAAATGGATATATATCAATTGAGTGAGAAGTATATCTACTCATCTACTGTTTGTTAGGCAATATGCTTTTACATTCTTTTTACAATAGCAATAACTATTTTGCAACAATAGATGACACTTAAAGAGGGATCATGATGCGGAGAGCTAAAAATGCGCAAAAACGCAGAACCATAACAAAGGATGTGAGGATAGGAATTCTAGATGAAATATTTGGCAATGACAATTTTTCCTTCCTCCTATAATTTAATTCACAGTATTACCAACCTAATCAGTTCAATCAGTGCTAACCTAAAAGATATATTTTCCAGTGAATTATTTCTAGCCACCAAATGTCATTTCCCTTGGAAATTCTAATAAAAATGCCTAAATGCATTATCTGACATTTTAGTGGATCAGTAAGTAGCTTGTCAATTGAGATTCTAAAATCTTTACATAGTATGGATTTCTGCTTTATGTTCTAAACTCTTGACTTTTTACAAAATAATCTACATCTCAATGTAGCTATTTAGCAAGGGATGTCTAAAAAATCAGCTTCAATTATAAATAATGGTTCCAGTTACACATGTACATTGCATTATAAAGAACTACCAATTGAATAGTGCTGTACTTAATATTGATAAATAATGTCTCAGACTTGCTCAAGTCAGCAACGCCTATAGCTGAGGAAAAAACAGCTGATTACATAAGCTTGAAAATCCTCTTCTTAATCACACTAAGCCTTATTAATATAAGGATCAAGAATTTAGCAAAGCTTGGCTGGGCTTCCTCTTTAAAAGTTAAGATAATTTTTTTAGGCAACTGGATTGCCACGTGCTTGGTAGAAACCTCATATAGAAACCCGTGGATCTTCTGATATTGCAACATTTCTTTTATTAGCACAGAAACTCAGGTTACTATCACCCAAGGCATTCAATCCTAAACCCACAGGGATCCCCTACTTTAGTAATGTTACAATGCCAATTATATATTTCTTTATGGGTTCTTAGAAACTGCTATTTAGAACATCTATTTGAAGGTTCTTCCATCCATTTATTCACTCAGCAAATATATAGAGTACTAAAATTTAGACATTAGGTGGAAAACAAGACAGAAAACCCCAGCACTCATGCACCTTTAGTTAACTGATGGAGTTTACACTATAGTCATTAAGCAATCAATTAATTAAATAATTGATCCACAGAAAAAACAACTGTTATAAAGGTGTATATCAGAAAATGGTAACAGAATTTGTAGAAATAGAGACAAACCTCTCTGAGGCAATAATATTTAAGCTGGAATATGAAGAGTACAGAGGGGATTGTTTGAGTGAAGAGTTGAATCACAAAAGCAGAGTCAACAGCAGGTGCAAAAAGAAAACAGAATTATAAAGAACCTGAAAGAAATTCAGGGCATCAGAGAAACTGAGAGAAGCTTAACATCATTTGGAAGACAAGAGAAATAAGATTATATCTGAGACAGAACAAGACCAAACAGAATGTTGTAGATTGTCAGAGTATAGACTTCACCTCAAATCAGAACAATTCAGAGAACTTTGCTTAAGGGGCTTAAAAGTACAGGGAGCATAGGCTGGGACATAATCTTTATTAAAACAGATGCAACTATTTTATTTGTTTATTAAACAATGTAAAAGGAATAATGGTGGGATGATATTTATGTACTGAACATTTATGTTTGACACTGTTATCCAAGTAGGTAGATAGATCGAATTAAGAACTAGCTGAATAAAATGGCTGACTCCGAAGGCATTCACAAGATCATTGCAAAAGCATTACACAATATCGTAAGTTAAGCGTTCCAGTTTTTCCTAAAGATGAATTCACTTTGCTCTCTTAAACATTTTAACTTTGAAATAAATGTGTCAAGAAAACCAAGAAGGAAGATTTATCAGTTAGAGATGCATATTAATGTAACAGAAATCTTAAATATAATGACAGAAATGGTGGTATGGTAAAGACTAAGTCCCAGGAATTCAAAATACATTCATATGAAAAGATGAAGTGAGGAAAATTTATGTTCTGAGCAAACTGTGTGAGGATTATTACATTACTGTTTCCAGCAAGCTCAAACCAAAACCCCATTAAATATTTGATCAGTTTGTGAAAGACCAGCAAGTACTCATCACAACCATGAATATGAACATCTTACAGACAGCTTGATGCATGACAGACCCATAAAAAAGATTATGCATGATAAAATAGTGCAATGTTGGCACATCCTAACTGCTTGTAAAAATAAAAGTGATGAAAACCATGGAACAACAAATGAGAGCTAAAGTTTGTTATAAAATAATCTGTATTTGGAAGACATCATTGCAGGCTAAGTCAGGAGGTTACAAGCTAACACTCAAATTGTACTGTTTCAAAAATAAAGTAAGAATTTCTCTATGGCCCTAAGCCAATCTGTCAAACCTAGAATAAACAGTGATTTTAGAATAAATACTCAAGTTAAGCTTATTCATTTGTGTCTACCATTGAGCTATTATTAAAGAAATGCCAAATCAGTTTTTACCAAGAAACATTATTCTATAATTTTGCTACTATACTATACTTGTGGTCCCCATTTTTGGGAATGCTTTTTGGGTTAAAATATTCAGAAAATATTGAAAGAGCAAATATGTATTTGAAAAGAGGGAAGATAGCAACGAACACATCAATCAGTACACTGGTAACACTTGGTCTGGTATCTCAAATTTCACCCAGCAGTGACTCAGTAAAAAATGGTACACTTTAGAGGACTGAGAAATAGGCACAATTAGTCTTGGGGAAGATGAAGAAACCCAAGTGCTATACTCTCAGGAAGGGATTCCCCTTGTGGGTCCTTGTAGGAAAATTTTGGTATTCGTTACTTAAGGTGGTGGCCTGGGAAAAACCATTATGATGTGAAGAAGTGTTCAGTAATGGAAGTAACCATGAATAAGACGATTCTATCAAAAAAAGAAAAAAACCATTACTGCAAAACTACCTAATTCACAATTTTACATAAGCTATTGAAGAAAGTGTTGCTTTCACTCTTAAGCAATCTATTGGAAAAGATATTTAAAGAGGTAAAAATGAGCATTTTAGCTACTCACTTAAAACCTAACGCAAACTCTAATTCTTTCTGCATTTGGGCAAAGATGGGGCGACAGAAATTAAGAGGGATAAGATACATTACTGAATAATTAAAATGGGAAATTTAATATTGATAATGATAACTGTTAACAGTTAACTAGTAGCTGTTTAGTCTTGATCTTATATTCTGTTTGGTGAAAGATAATATATTCCTACAGACCTGGAGTGTTTCTTGTTTTTTAAAATATACGAATATAGTACACTAATTCTACTCATTGTATAAATTGCACCAAGAAGCAGAGAGAACACGTTTGTAAGTGACCGTACAGCCACCACCAAAAAATTATTTTAAGATGATATATAGAGGAACAAATCTGAAGAATGTCTATTCTCTAAGGAAAAATAATAGTCCTAAGAATGTAATTGCATGAATTTTTAAGAGAAATTCAAAATAAACCGGATGATCGCTTTTCTTTGAATTATGTTAGCAGAACTAGAAGCATTTAAATGGGTAGATATATTGATTCACATCTTTCTATAAACAGTAAGTAAGCTCTTGATAAATTCACTTTCCTAGAATTTTAGGGTAAAGTATGAGAGCCCTCCTATAAACCCACGAATTGACTGACCCTTCTCTAAATTAGAGAGAGTATACAACATTCATAAAGGGATTTTATCAAAACAATCCCTTATAGGAAGAATAATCAGTTATTAGATACCCTGGTAGCCCCTTCTCTTAGTTGAAAAAACAAAAAGAAAACATTCAAATTAATATCACCAATTTTTAAAATCTCTCACAATGTCTTCTTGATGGTAGTTTGAGCAATGATTTTTACCATGTCAGGTTTAGGAAATACCATTCATTTTTAATGCAAAAAATAATCAATGCACATCAAGTGGGTATGACTTCATAGAAAAAAAAATTCAAAAACAAGGGCCATTAGGTAAGTTGTTATTGTTAATATTAGCACTATTAAATGATATGCAGAGTTTCTGAGACAGCTGTCACTCCACTGATTCTATGGCTTATTAAACTGATCAGGCTGTTTAGTCAGATGACCCCATTTTCTCCAATGGCTTTATAAGCACCTCTCCAAGAACCCCATATTGCCCCCAAAGGAATACATCTTCTGAGATAGAATTTGCTGTGATCAAGGGGAGACTTTCTGGGAATCCCTGCCTTCAAAGAAGCACTCAGTGACTTTTTGTCTGACCATTATTTGATTTTGGAAACATAACATTTGTACCTCAAGTTTTATACAAATATTGATGCTTCACCACCTACAAGATTTGCTACCAGAAATTTGCATGTGGTTTACTCTAAACCTTAGAAATAATTCAACAGTAAAATGTCTACTTAATAAGATACCTCTGAATTTCAAATTATACTAGCAGCCGTAGTCTTAACAGGCAAAATGCCTTTTTTTGTAATTTACTTAGAGGAGGCTCATAACAATGTTTTGTACTCGATATTGTTATTAATGCATTTTATGAAGGAGACTCAGATTAGTTTAATGACATGTCATTTAGCTACTCTATGATAAAGTAGTTACTTGGGCCAGAGTGACTCTGGATTCCAAATAGGCACCCTTTCCTTGTCCCCAAGCTACTACACAGTGCAAAACAGAGAGACAGATGTTCTAGAGCCATGCACTTGCATATGCATCAAATCACTTGAGGGTCTTGCTGAAATACAGATTATGATTCAGTAGGTCTGGAGTGGGGACTGAGATTCTGAATTTCTAACAAGCTCCCAGGTGATGCTAATGTTCTCAGTAATACTCCTGGCCACATTTTGAGATGCAGGGATAATACACACTAGACAATCAAAAAAAGTTTATGTTATATTTCTGCAGCACTTAAATCTCTATTCTGGCTGTATTTTTTGTTGTTGTGTTTTGGGAAATGAATTTGGAGTAAATACATACTTCTTTACTATTTTTATATTATATATAGTCTTTAATCCTATCTTCATAAACAACACTAAGTTAGGTTTACCCCATTATTTAAAAAGAGAGAGGTATCAGTAAATGGGTAACTGCAAACTGCTAAACAATGCCCTTGATTTACTTTTATATTGCTTAGATTCTTTGCTACTTTGAAAACTTTATTATAAGAAACTCAAGGAAAAGTAATGAGGCATTGAAAAATGTTTATTTTTTAAAATATACCAAATAATAAAACTCCAAGCTGAATAAATTTTTATCAATCCATGAAATTAATCTCACATTTAATAATAACTAGTTAATTGTTGCCTGATTTTTCAGAATAATGATTAAAGGAAGAATTTGAGCTGGGCAAAAAAAATGGTCGTTAGACATGCTATTGACGCATAGTACCACTCTCACAAAATATTATATATATGTTTTCATGACATTAACTAGGAAAAGCAAATATGAAATCCACAAACAAGTGTATAATAACTTTTTAAGCAAAAAATGGAAACTACCTTCAGGTAATTTCATTTTCACATTGAAGAAAATACCAGAAAAAATACGCAAAAGAAAATTTATCCAAACCTGGTTTTTGATCCACTGATTAATTCTAAAGTAGTTTCTGTCTTCCTATAGATTTCTTCCTATAAATTTCTTCATTTTTCTAAGCTAAAACATATAGCACAACTAAAAAGCAATCTACTATATTTGACTGGAAAATTTTCAAAAATCTTAGTCCAAATGAGGAAAGCTGTCAGCTAGATTCAACAATTTTTGTGTTCCTTAATAAAAAGCTGCAAATAATTCTGTAAAATGCTAATGTCCAAGGAGAAGGCTCTATATGCTGACTTGGCAATTTAGAAATCTGATTACACTCAGAGACTTGAGTGTATTACATTTGTAAGGCATATATTTGATGGTCTTCTTGTGAATAAATTGATTAATTAATTAAACAAATCAAAGTACCCTCATAGTAGAAAGCTTTGAAATAAAATAATGGAAATATATGGGATAGTGTAAAATATGTTAATAAAGCCAAATCCCAAAAGTTGAATTTTTGTTATTATTATAAAATCTCAGAAGGAAATTCCCAAAGGCGTGTTATACATAGGTTGATATTGTTTCTGGGCTCAATATCTGTCTTTAAGAAAACCAGTTTCCAACCAGAGTATTGAGGTCCTGGTATTAAAGCAATAAATATTCTTTGTAGAGCCTAAATTTCCAGTTATTGTCTATATACCAATCATTACAGATGCAACTTCATACCATTGAAACTATTTCAGCTCAGGCTGGCTTTGCTTATATCCATTACTTAACAGAATTCACAACTTATTTCCCACCTACTCTTTATTTTCAAATTGCCTCACATTTTGGTTTTATTAGCAAACTAATTACGAAAGTAAAACACAACTTTTGAAACTTTTGGAAATGTAGAAAAGTATGAAAAAGCAAATCATTTGCAAATTATCAGAAGAAAATCACTTTCATATATATACCATTTGTTTATGCTATAATATTTATAAATGGAAATATGCAGTCTATATTGTTTTTTACTTTAAAAACTTATTCTGACCAATTTCCCATTTAAGATTATAACTGGAATATCAATAAATGATTTCTATAATGCAATGTCCATTCTTTAAATCTAAAATTTCTTTGGAATATGATATAGCTATGGAAGTTCAAAACATTAATAAGTACTCTGGTATGAAACATCTGCACAACTGACAAACCTATGTTCAGAGTTTTGTGATGGTTGTAGAGAACATTTAATTTGTTTGGTCAATTATTGATTCTCTCCTAGGCAATTCGGTAGGCATTGAAAACAAACAAACATGCACGTATGTACATATTATGTACATTACATAGGTTATATAAACATTACTAAGACATACATACATATATATATATATATATATATATATATATATATATATATATGATAACATATTCCTATTATCTAATTTTCACAGTCCAGTAGGTGATAGAGATCAAAGACACTTTTGGGCTTTTAAAGAACTAACATGACTCTTTCCCCTAAAATAAAATAATATTACCAGGAAAGGTTATTTATCTGAAGGAAACAGCCAGATCATTCTTCAGTCAGTAAGCTAACTCATGGCTGTGAGATAGATGGTTACAAAATGTTCACATGCCTGCATAATATTCTCTATCATTTCTTAATTGTTTATAATAACTGGAGTTCTTTTCAGATCTTAAATTTACACGTACTAGGTAGATTTAATGAAATTAACTCCCAGTTTTGCACTAATCTCTGGAATATTCTATATCATGACAATGAGTCCAGAGACCACTTGCTGGACAAACATAAAAAAATCTAGAGTTCTTGCACTAGGTGACTATGTATTAAAGCCTATCTTAAAGCTTGAAGGAGAGGGAAACATTTCATTGGCAAAACCTCAGGAGATTTACAATATATACTATTTGAAAGTAATTTTCCCCTTTCCAAACCTCCTGAGAAAAGATATACAAGGAAGCGATCAATCTTTCTCCTGTCTTTCATGTCAATATATCACTATCTAGGGCTCAAACCAATATCAAGTTTGTCAAGAGGCTCCGTTATGATGTCCATGTGATGGTCCTGCAAACACCCAGCCCCACTCTTTGATATCTTTTGGAAGAATGGCTCAAGTCCTGGCCACAGGGAACATATTACACTACTGCCATAATTTCTGGAATTTTTATTATAAACATTTCCTGCCACCAGGTTAGGATGGACAAGAAAGGTAAAGCACCTCTACTGTCTCTTACATAAGCTTTCTGTCTCTGTAGATTAGCTACCACTTTAAAAGCAAAACAACCTGACGGGTGCCTGGTCGCTTCCTGGGTTAAGCCTCTGGTTCTTGGTTTTGGCTCAGGTCATGACCTCGTGGTAGTAGCATCAAGCCCCACATTGGGCTCCAAACTCAGCATGGAATCTGCTTGAGATTCTCTCTCTCTCTCTCTCCCTCTGCCCCACCCCTGCTCTCTCCCTTCCTCTCTCTCCAATAAAATAAATAAATAAATAAAATCTTAAAAAAAAAAGCATAACAACCCTCAGCAAAGAAACACTTTATTTAATTGGCCCTACACAGACTAGGAGGAAAAAAATTAGAAATCCTAAGGAATACTGAGAGCCAAACATTTTAATCAGTGGCCTGGAGTCATTCCAGAATACTATCTTAATAGTTACTGAGGCAAACTCAGCTTTTCATTTTTGTGTGTTTCGTGATAATGACTATTGAATTATACCTGGTACTTTAAAATGCTTTTGCACAATATATTGTTAGAACTAAAAAATGAAGAGGTTCAGGGAAGAAGGGAAGTAAGAGAAGGCCTTTACAATTTTTTCAAGATTTGAGAGTACAAGAATCTCGTTTTAAAAAATGTACATCACACAAGGGGATGCCTGGGTGGCTCAGTTGGTTAAGCATCTGCCTTCAGCTCAGTTCGTGAACCTGGGGTCCTAGGATAGAGCCTTGCATCGGGCTCCCTGCTCAGCGGGGAGTCTGTTTCTTCCTCTGCCCCTCCCCCTGCTTGAGCTCTCTCTCTCTCTCTCTGTCAAATAAATAAATAAAATCTTTAAAATATAAAAATAAACAAAATTTGCATCAGACAGATATGCATATGCACAAATACACAGACCTATACAAACTTCTCTCTGCCCAGAGGAACTTGTTAGTAACTTAGACAAGTGTACAGTGAAGAAGAAAAATTATCTTATATAAGGCCTTTATGTCCTGGAATCAAGTCAACATAGCTACTGTCAAGACAATTTTCCTATGAGACTTGGAATGATTTGCTGGAGGTAAGGCTTTAAAATGTTATGCTTGAAAAAACCTGATTACATGTTCTGTAAGTTCTAGTCTAAGTATAAGGAAAAATTCATTTCGATGCAGTAAGGGAATTATTACTTAATTACAATAGGGAGAGCGGTAATATGAAGACAGATGTCCAACTTATCAGAACTTCAAAAGCAGAAGATTGTTCCTTTTTGTTTTATGGCACCTCATTCTCTTCCAACTTTGTCATGTCAATATGTCACATAGATGGAAGTCCTCAGAACTCTCTTTAAAACAATCTTGTTTTGTTTTGTGTTGTTTTGTTCATTTGTCCAGATTGAGTTTCTATAACTTCAATAGCTTATCATATGGTCAATGGAAACAAATGTTTTAAAGGTTTTTGATGCATTGCTTTGGATGCTTTTTATTGCATCCTGGGACTGTTTCTTATAAGTTTATCCCTTGTATGGTGTGGGGGAACAAAATGCCACTTCAAAATGTCTCTCTTTGGTATGTGGATTATTTTAGACAGATTATTTTTAAGAAACAGAAGACTCAGAAAAATCTTTGACCTTTCCTCTAACTGCCTAAAAGAATTTAGATAGAGGACTCATTCCAGAAAGGGAGGTAACATCCCATATAACTGCAGTGTAATATGAACAAGGTGTGGAGGACAGGGAGGGACCTAGCGAAATCTGTTAAAATTCCTCCCTACATCCTATCATTTCTGTGTGGTCCAAAAACATTTGCTTACCAAATCTTCCTGTGAATTGTTTTCCTTCTCTCAGAAGTCCCAGACACCTACCCACTTCTCTTTAGCCCCAGATGGCATATAGCCTTGATTGCCTGACTTCCTGTGGGCCTCATACTGTTACGGACTTATGTAATTAAATTTGATTTTCTCTCATTAATCTGCCTCATGTCAATTTAATTATTTGACCAGCCAAAAGAATCTTGAATTGTAGAAGAAAACTTTTCCTGTCCGACAATGGTTTCCAGTTAGGCCACAAGAGAAATTTGCACATGATTTGGCAAGTAGAGAAGTGATAGATATTCTTCTCCTTGAAGGTGGGTATAGGATGTCAGGCTCCAGGGCAGCTTGTACATGCCCCAGCCTGTGGACTTCCCTTACTGGGATAGGGCAGCACTGAAGCATGCAACCCCTTAAGCTTCTGTTGATTCTCCTCCTTCAGCTTCTCTGAGTTGGGGTTAAATATACGTATGGCTCTTTGGTGAAGTTTGCTGACTTCTTCTACAGGTCGTCTGCACCATCAACACTGGTGGTGGTGAGAGAAAGGAATTCCAGTTCATCTTCATGGGTCCTGGTTTGTCCTTGCTTTCTTCCACTTCACAGTCACCTAACTAATAACCCAACCAACTTACAGCAACTTTAGGTTCAATGTCAGATACAGAGGCAACAGCCTAATGGAAATGTCCCCATCAGTTCCCATAATTCCTTAAGATCCCGGTTATAAATCCCTTATTCCATAGCATCATAGTGATTCTGCTTCTCTGACCAAACGCTAACTGTCAAGACACATACATTACTGTAGAAGAAGATGAACACTATCGCAATGAAAACCTAAACCATATGGCATTGGCTTTCGTCCCAGCAGTGAAAGAAGCTTTAAGGGTCTTGAGCAGACTATTAGCAGCAGCCTGAGCAGCGTGAAGGAGGCTGTCAGTGAGGGTTTAGAGAAGAGAGGCTAACCCCTAACTATTTGAATTATCCTGTCTTCCAGCTGAGAACCCAACACTGCAGAGCAGGGGCAAACCATCCCCTCTGACTTTGTCTGAATTCCTGATCCATAGACTATTTGATGTCACTCAGCTAGGAGTGGTTTGTTAGCAGCAAGGCGGATTCATAAATAAACAGGTGCTAGAAGTGGAACAATCAGACTTGCATTGCATTCCTGCTCTTGAGCACTATACTCTGCTTCTAGAATCCTGTATGCTTATAGAAACCATCCCTACTTTATTGTTAATGTTAGTCCGATTGAGTTTCTCTAACATAGTCAAAAAGAGTCCTAACCGGGGCGCCTGGGTGGCTCAGCCATTAAGCGTCTACCATCAGCTCAGGTCATGATCCCAGGGTCCTGGGACTGAGACCCGCATCGGGCTCCCTGCTTGGTGGGAAGCCTGCTGCTCCCTCTCACACTTCCCTTGCTTGTGTTCCCTCTCCCTCTGTCTCTCTCTGTCAAATAAATAAATAAATAAAATCTTTTGAAAAAAAAAGAGTCCTAACCAATCATAAAATCAACAGAAATAAACATTTAAATGCTCTTCATGCATATTGATTTTAAAAAATTACCTTACTACATGCTTTCTGTGTTTAGGCAGTTTTGAATTAAGAAATACCCCCTACTCAAAAGACCAAGATCCACTTTCATTTGACATGTATAAACTTAAATCAGTTCTTATGTGTGGGGAATTATGCAGTCATCCATTCAATCATCTAGGGAATATTTATTGAGTTCTTTCATTGTGCAAGGCAGTGGGTTAAGCAAAGGGAAGGATACAAAGAATTGTATAGTTTCTAAGTAGTTAATCACACAGTAGCAGCAATGAGACATAAACAGAAAGTAACATAGTTCCTTGATTCTAACATCGTTTTTTTTTTTTCATATTTAAATCACTTTAAAAATCAGGGCACATCATATAATTGATAGGTGCATTTTAATGTGGGAGTGTTTCTTTTCTTCCCTTGAAAAGCTGCTATTAAATTGACAGTGTGCTCCTCATTATTCACAGTGTTTTAGAAGGGAGGAAATCCAACGTAGCACAAGCTAGTATGTAATAAGTACCACGAGTGATACCAGGAGACTTAAGATTTTCACTAGCTGAGATAGTATGAGAAGATGTCAAAGCATTTCAACTGAGTCTAGAAAAGAAGAGAAGAGAGCATGGCATTTATACGGATCTTCTATGAATATATAATATGAAATTTTTATAATCCTGACAATGGCCCTAAATGGTAGGAATTATCTTAATTTTCCTGGTCATACAACTGAGGTTCAGATTAACAAGGAGAAAAGAAATATCTTTGAGTTTTCACACTCAGATGTCTCTAAAGTGAGGCATACACTCTTCTCGGAACTTAACAAGGACTGAATTCACATTGTACTCACTATATACCTCCTATGTGCAGTATGGAACATGTTCCACAGATTATGTTATAAATCCTTTATATACAGCGTGACTCAATAAGTATTAACATGATCCTCACTATAGAGATGGGGAAACAGAGAACCTGGAGAAATAAAGTAAGTTTTTCAAAGTTATACAACTAATAAGTGACAGAGCGGGATGGATTAGGAACCCTATCAGTCTAGTAAGAAGAGTCTCTTTTATTAACCACTATGCCATGAGTCTCTGAGGACAGCGTGAAGCATTTTCTCCCAAACTTCTGACTGTCTGATTAAAAACCACTATAATCCTCCAACTCTTTTCCCTTACCCAACTGTATAATCGACAGTTTATGATGTATATAATTTACTCTGTTTTTACTATCTCCAAGTAATCTCCTTAAAGGCAAGGATTTTGCCTGTTTTGTTCACAGAGACATCATAATCAGCACAAGGTTGGGAGCTCCATAGGAAATTGTTGAATGAATAAAAGAATGATTTTTTTTTCTTTTAAAGAAGATGAGAGAGTAAATTCCGTGAGTGAACAGTAATTGGAGAGGCACAGAGGCAGGGCAGTGGCAGTTGTGTTTTGAAACATTGATTAGTTAGTGTGGTCTGCCTAAGGTGTCAAGTGGGAGCGGAAGAAATCAGTGAGCAAGCCTCCCAGTAAGGGAGGTTGAAGCCACCCGGGCTCACACGCAAAAGCCTTTGTTTGCTCCCTCACATTTTGTTTGTAGCTTGTTCAGCAATAGACACTGGAAAGGAGGGCAGGAAGACATCAAAGTAGCTGTATTGTTCATATTTTTTCTCCCTTTGGCAGCTTTTTTCTCTATTTCCTGCTGACACTACAATTTCAGCGATTTAATGATACAATTGTTTCTGAAAAGGACACAGAAACAGACACCCTCAGCCATTTAATTGGTTGCCCTGACGAAGTGGAATCTGCTGTTTTTTAATTTTATTTTTGTGGGGTGTGGGGATTTGGAGAGGCTGGGAGAGAGATAATATTTACTTCTATTAGAAAAGGTACAGTTTAGGAAGGGATATTAGTCTACCTAATTAAGGTCTGCCATTTCCATGGCATGCACTAGGATACCTATGAAAATTACTCAATCCCAGCAAAGAATTTGCTAAAATCGTTTATCTTCCAATTTAGTCTGCCCTTAGGTCAATGGAATTTCATTTGCTATAGGAATACTACATTCTTTATGTCAAGTTTACTCTGAAATAGTTTGCCGTTCCTAATAAATCATAGCAAGAAGCAGAACTCTGTTATAAATGTCTGATCCTTCCCCTTGTATAATTTAGGTTTGCTCTTTCCAAGTCTCTGGGATTGCTGCGTGTTATATATTGGTTTGATATAATTTCAAATCCACTTATTTATGACAAAGACCAAAAAATGTTGCTTTTAGAAGTTAAGCTGTTTTTATATAAGAATGAAGTAAATTGGACCAGGATGTCATCATTTTATCTGTTCCCACCAATAAGAACTCAGTAACTCAGTTGCTGAGGGGTCCCACTGGGGGCTTAGCAATAAAAACAGGAAGAAGCAATACTGGTAAGGGGACATTTTGACTATAAACATGGATTTTGTAAGGATTACTTAAGAATGTTCAGTGCAGGCAAAACTAAAATTTGCTGATCTAAAATGGCTTTACGAAGACTGTAGGGCAATTAGTTCCTACCACAGTGTAGGTGACTCTTTTACAAGCAGTGGTGAAAGTGGTCCAGCAGCTGCATGAAGAATATCCTCTTGCCCATCAACACCCCTGTCCTGCTGTTGTTCCCTAGCAACGTGCTCTAGCAACAGAGTACTTTTACCTTTGCACTGGCAGCTGGATATCAACTACCAGTTGGTTTACCCACCTCTTCTGAGTACCAAGTCATATAAAGGTACACCTTAGCTAAATTTGGACTTTATTCCTTTCATTTCTCCTTGCTTGGAACAATAGTGTGATTAATCTAACACTAGGTTGGAGTATTTTATTTCCTTATTGGCTTATTAAGAGACATTATCCTGCATGCTATTGGCTTGTGAAATTCCTGCAGTGAACCTGTGTTAAGTGCTATTGGCAAAGGCGAATCTCAGTCTCTGAGCATTAATTTGCACCAAAACAAAACACTGTGTAATCAGCTCTCGTATCTGGACACTTGAATGCGCCTTGCTACCTTCTCATCATTTGAACTAGTGCATTAAATACAGGACATTTATATTTTCTTTTATTACAAAAAAATTCCCTCCTTTTACCAAATGTTACAGATAGCATATCAAAGTTGACCCAGGTCTTCCTCATTTTCATCTTTAACATATAAAATGAAATACTGGATTTCTAAACAGGACAGTTTACGTGGTGAGAAAATATGGTCAATATACACACAAAAAATATAGTGTATTTTGGAGGGCCAAGGTGCTGAAGCTAAGTTTTATACATAAAAGTAAGTGTAAACTAAGGATTGGAGAAAGTCTGAAAGTTGTTCATCAATTTATTTAACAAAGACTATGAAAAGAGATCATAATAGGCCAATATACCTATACATTAAATCAAAATTTAAAAGGTAATGCTCCCTCATCCTGTGAAGAAAATGCTTTCAAACATTTTTTTTTTAACAAGACTTATCTAGTATTACTTCTCTTTTCATCCAGGAAGAAACTAGAACTTCTTTAAGATACTGACACATACTTTTGTTTCAATGTCCCTTCACTTTCCAATAGCCTCACTTCATGTGCCTCAGTCTGGTTCAAAGTGTTACTTAAAATTTTTGAGCTTATTATTATGCAGGTCCCTCTTCCTAGCAAACTAACTTTCTTAAAAGTATATATAAAAACTCCATGGAAATATAAACAGATAAGCACAAATAAACAAATGCAACTCTCAGCAAAAGGCTAGTGCGGCCTTACCCACTCTTTGTGTGTCTGTAACTAAAATGAGTGTTGGTGATGCTCACTGGATATAGTAGAATTCTAGCCAACGTTAAGACAAAAATAAGTGAAAGCCAAGACTGAATCCCAGCGTGTGGATGGAAGGAGATTAGTAAGTGTTCAGAAAAAGGAAACAAAAAGTAAAAGTGTTTTGGGAGAGCACTGATTTTTATATGACTCCCAAAGTCATCACCGGAGGGGGAAAAACATGGAGACTCAGGCAAGGGAAGGTTGCATGGGCCAGGAAGTGCAACACATAGCTGAGCTTATGTTCCCCTGGCCAGAATTCAGTCACAAGCAAGAGCTTAACATAAGAGCTGGGGTCAGTGGGCATGGGTGCATCAACAGCTAAGAAACTTAGAGCCAGACAATCTTTATATGTGTTCTAGATGATGGAAGATTAAGCAAAATCACAGTCAAGAAAACAATAAAAGAAACAATAAAACAAAGTTTTAAACAAACAATGAAAGAAAGTTTTATTTTCATTAGCAGCCAGCCAAAACAGAGTTGGCAAATAATTATAGGGCAGTTGTTGATAAGAGCAGTATCAGAAAAAAGACACTAAAGCATCATGGGAGGGGAGATGAGTCCCAGTGGAATCAAGGAAGTAGTACTAGAAGGAGACTGAAAAGGACAGTTAGTGCTTTGGAATTTCCATCTCTATGGAGGCCATCCTATAGAGACACAGATGAGATGTTTCCAGTTGTGCATTGAAGAAAAAACAAACTGCTTGAGAGCTTTTGAGTAGAGGGGATCAATATTCAAGAGCAGGTAGGGAGCCATTTGATAAAGCAGACTAGGTGAATTGGCTTCCCAGTGTAACATTGGCAAAAATACGCACGTAGTGAATTTTGCTAGAATATATAATTCTTTTTAACAAAAGATCTTTTCTTTTTAACTTTATAGTTTCAAAACTTAGTGATCCATATTTGATTTATTAAATGTGTGTACGTGGGAGTATTATATTAAAATTATTTTAAGTCAATTTAATGTCAGTTTGTAAAACATAATTTCCCTCTCAATATCACATTATATGTTACGTATTTCATTATAAATTCCAAATAAAATTTAATGAAAAGATCTTGAAAAATTTAGGGTTCAAAATAGAAACAGATAGATAGATTTATACATTTATAGATACAGATAAACTACTAAAGCAGCATGCTTACTTTTCTTAATGACACATTCCAAGTGGATTTTAACTTGGTGCCAAAGAATCATATCTATCAACTTACTATGCATTTGAATATGAAATTTATGTGGAAAATATGAGGCAGAGTTTAACTGAATATGTACTAAGCAAATTGATAACATTTTAACATACAGAATTTGTGCTCTTGCAAACTTAAATATAAAAAAAGCCTTCGTGTATGCACTCATGATTTATTTCTTTTCCATTATAATTTGAGAAGTTCAAGAAGCCAAACATTTCAGATGTACTTAGTATAATACTAAGTCAGCAAACTTTTATAATACTCAACACAAAAGCTTACTATGCTTATGTGTCAGAAACTTTGCATGCATTAACTTATTTAATACTTAGTATAACTCTATGAAGTACATGTTTTTACAGTGGAACAAAATGAAGCACAGAAACATTTGAAAACCTCTCTAATGTGATACAAATAATAAATGGTGGAATCCATTATTTTACACATATTGTTTCCCAGTATCCGTAGTCTTTATCTCTGTGCCCAACAACCTCCCATAATATTGATATTTTTATGTTAAAACATGGCTTCAACAATCCTTTTATTCTTTAAAATTTTCATAGTACTATAGATTTATTAATTTATCCTCTTGGAAAACAAATGTTTTCCCTCATTTATCTACATCAGATATTAAAAGTCATGAAGTAAGTTTCATCTCTATCATATGAAGATCAGTCTATTTATTATTATTATTATTATTATTTTAGCCCAAAGGCCAATCTGGAATGTATAAACAGAAAACTGTCAATGGAATGCCACTGGGTCTTGCTAGCATTACCATAGTTATAACCAGGACACAATGCCGAGAACACCATGTTTCTTGCCAGTTCTCAGCACAATTGGCTCCTAGGGGTCATGCAGAGCAAGTGTTACAGTTCATCTCTGCACAAACTCACTTTTTTGGCTAATGAATAACATTCAAGCAAGCAGAGGATTGATTCTTAGACAGCTGCCTGAATTCTAATGCTAGATTTCTATCCATACCAATGCAATCTTTGATCTGCTAGACTACTTTCACAAATAGACAAAGAAACAGACAAAAGGACTGCCAGTTACAAGCCAATAATGCTCGTATTCACTCAACAAATAATTTTTCTGTGGGTCAGACACAGTGCTATGGATACTCAGTGCTCACATGGAACCTTCACGAGGCTGGCCTATTCTGGCTTTCATTACATCTATAGATAAAGGTGGAGTACTACTTCCCTTTCTCACCCAAAACTTTAACTCACCTTTTCATTACAAATACCTGGCCAAACAAAATGTCAAACCATATATATAGAGAATTTACTTGAATAGCCCCTACATCAAAGTGCTGTTTTCTTAGAAGTTCAGAAATGTTAATATGTATCAGTTTGGCAAAAATATCTTTAACGGCAAAGGCATTGCCTTTGAGGGGGATAGTCCATGTTTGGAAAGGATAAAAAAAATATTTTTTTCTGTCTAAGAAAGAAGAAGATAGATACAATATAAAGGGGATGCATTTAGCAGAAATATTGCTTTATAAGGCAAATTAATATAAATTCAAAGAAGCACAGCCTTAAAGAAGATCCAGGGTCAAAAATGTTATGCAAGAAAGAAAAAAAAAAAAACATCTGAAAAACGTTTCATGGGTGTAAAATCAACTGAGCAAGAAGAAAACAAATTGTTCAGAGGGCAATTGCCATTACTTGAGAGATAGTGTTAGGCAGCAGCAGGCTATTGGGATGGTATTGTTCAGCTTTATTAATGGATGCATATAATTCCTGGAAGAAGAAAGGTTCTAAAATTAGGAGAGTGCTGTGGGTTTAAAGTGGAATCCTCATTAAGAGCAGGAGTTGTCCTGTGCTGTTTATCTAGTGCAAGGGCAGAGAGCTTTCAGGGCTCTTTCCTCCCAGTTTGGGTGTTAAAACCAAGCAGTTGACCTTTAAGAAGCTAAATGATTCAAAATTTGCGTAAGGGTTTTTTTCATTGTTGTTGCTTCTTTGTTATCCTAGCAAAATGCTTTAGGATAACACAGCTCCTTCCAGTTTATGCATTCAGGAGAGAAACAAGTACCCCTTGCTTTTTCCCTTCCTTCCTCTGAAGTGCAAATTTTAGGTAAACAGGGATCCTCAAAGCACATGGAAAGTTTTCATTGAGAAAGACCCCTCTAGGAAGAGTTAGGGTTCCAGGATGATGTTGACACTACTGCTGCTGCTGATAATAACAACAATTAAAAAAGCTATCAGGACATCTATATTCTCCCTTAATGACATGAATTTTCAGGGTAGAAATGTAGATTGAAAAGGGACCTGCTTATTCATTTAACAAATATCAAGAAAAGGGGCAATCGGGAGGAAAACGATATTGGATCTATGGAATTGTGTTTGTTTCTTTGAGGGAAAATTGCCGTAAGATGGTACATGAGATCAGTAATACTTCCCCTTCAAAGTTACTATAGAAGTCTGAGTGATTATAGCTACTGGGGAGGGGAGATGTTTTATTACCTTTAACAGTTAAACATTAAGTAGGGATGTTTGCCCTCATATTTTCACACCCGCTATTTGGTCTTCTCACTTCTGATTTTTCACCCATAAAGTCCGTCCATCATAAGGCTATCACACCTCCCAAGATACAGCTCTAATTATACAAACAAACAAAAATTATAACAGAAGTCCAATACTTTCAATGACTACTTATGGCTTATATAGTAAAATATATTTTTTAAAACCAGGCTTCAAAGACTTCCACCAACGAATCTCAGTCCTACTTTTTGAAATAATATCTCACTCTCCCTTACCATTTTCTATGATTTTAGCCTATACCCTATTGCCAAATGTCTCTACTTACTTTCACCTCCGTGCTTCTCATATTCTCCTCTTGAAAGGAAATGATTTTTTCCAACTCCACATTATCTACATCCCATCCAGTTTATGTCATGTGCTTTGGTCAGCAATTCTTTCATATCCCAACAGCTAAAGTAAACTTCCCTCTTTGAAACCCGCATTCCACTGTATTTTGACAACTTATCAATCTCTACCAGTAGTATCATTATAAATGTGTTGCCAATATTTTTCTACTCATTCCCAGATATCATTATATATAATGTCTTTATAGCAACAAGCTTTCAAAGAATTGCTAGGCGGGAGTCTGTAGCAAGAGCATATCAATCTTTTTACAGTGTCAACCCAAGTTGATATTTCACTATTTAATTTTCTGTGAGCACTTTGAACTATGCAGTGTATTATACAACTGGCTATATTATACTAGCTTGGAATTACATACTATTTGTGTTGATCAGTGCCTTTATTTGTTTTCTGTTTAAATACAGAATCGTATAGCACAAAAGTGGGTATCTTTAAGGTCAGAGAGATTTAGATTTGAAATTAGCTCTGACATTAAATACTCTGTGTACTTGGACAAACTATCAACCACCTCAGAGCCTTAGTTTATTTCTAAACTAGGGATAAAACCATCTCTATTACAATGTATTTGTGAAGATTAAATGGCAAGATTTATATTAAGCATCTTGGACATGGAAAGCCTTAGGAGGAATTTCAGCTTTTTTCTTTTGCTGTACCATCTCATGAGCCACACCATCTCTTCTTAAAAAGAACATCTTGTATCTCACTTTCTAAGTATCCTCTGAAGTGTATAGCAGTGACAGAGGTGGTATGCACTAACGCTACTGATCAAATGTGGTCTAAACAAGGATAGAAACAGCTTTACACAGTGTTTTCAACTTTCTGTCAAAAATGAGAAATCATTCTGCAATGGCTAGAATGCAGGTCAAACAAAATGCAGGTCTCTTATCTGATTCTAGATCTGCAAGATATTACTTACTAGTAGTGTGACTTTGAGACAGGTCCTTTACTTCTTTGATTCTCCATTTCTTCACCTGCAAAAATGAGGACATTGGACTAGATCCATGATTTCTAATTTCATTAACATTTTACAATTTATTGGTTTAATTATTCTGTGGATAAAATTTTATGGAAGTGACAAAAATGGAAGTATTAAAAGCAGAGCTACTCTGGATGATACAAAGAAGACATTTAGGACTTCCACCTTTCAGTCCCTTCCTGTAGGCTAGACTAAGTTTGGCTTAAATCTAGTCAAGGATTTACAGAGGGTGCATGAGGAATTTTGATAGCTAATTAGTCAACTCAGGCCTACTTAGAATGTATGTGTAAAAAATTACACACTTTATCCATTCATCCACTGAGGAACACTTAGGTTGTTTCCATATTTTTGCTTGTGATTAATGCAGATATCTCCTCAAGATACTGATTTCAAATCCTTTGGATATATATCCAGAAATGGAATTGCTGGATGATAAGATAGTTCCATTTTTTGAGGAACCTCCATGTTTTCTATAATTGCTGTGCCAATTTACATTCCCAAATGTCTGTTTACTGATGAATGAATAAAGAAAGTGTGTAAGCACACACACACACAGGAATATTAGTCTTAAAAAAGGAGAAAATCTTGCCATTTGTGACAACATGGATGAACCTGATGATATTAGCTCAGTGAAATAAGCCAGATGCAGAAAGGTAAACACTGCATGCAATAAAAGATGTTAAATTCATAGAGACAGAGAATAGGATGGTGGTTATTAGGGAGTGGGATATGGGAGATGTTCGTCCAAGGATACACAGTTTTAGTTATATA
The DNA here is from genome assembly GCF_023065955.2 of Ursus arctos. Lineage (NCBI taxonomy): Eukaryota > Metazoa > Chordata > Mammalia > Carnivora > Ursidae > Ursus > Ursus arctos. The sequence continues at coordinate 5,327,188 of NW_026622852.1, forward strand.
ATCTAAATAGCTTTTGGAGATCTAATATATACCAATGTGACTATAGTTAACAATACTGTATTATAAACTTGAAATTAGCTGAAAGGGTAGAACTTAAGTGTTCTCAACACACACACACACACACATGCACACGCTAACTATATGAGGTGATGGATATGTTAACCAGCTTGATTGTGGTGAATATTTCACAGTGCACACATATATCAAACAATCAAGTTGTACACCTTAAATATATACAATTTTTAATTGTTAAAAATTAAGGTAGGAGGCATTTTTAATTTTGGCGTGGAGAGGGGAAGGAATGCCAAAGTTTAAACCACTCTTTACATCTACTGAATATTTCCTAAAGATTCTTTGAAGCCACAAAAGTTATTTTACCAAGCTTGCTCAGTACATTATCTAATTAGCTGAAAATTCCAAAGTGAAATTTCACAACTCTAATGCTTAAATAAGTAAATAAATAAATAACATCTATTGGCTTATACAAGGTAATACAGCTAACAAATGAGTGATCAGATATTGATGTTTTGTGTTTTAAAGACCATACAGGATACAAAACTCATGTGGATAAGCTGTCTCTGCACTTTCAATATTCACTTAGAGTGTTTCAAGTTGACCACAATTTCATAGAACAGTGTACAAAAATTGTGCCAGAAATCATGCAAGAAATTAAACATGTGCTTTGGAGTCAGAAAGATGGTTTTAACACTTCCAAGCTGCAGCTTATTTGTAAAGTGCAAATCACAATATTGATCCTCCTTGTTTTTGTCTGTGTGTTTTGTGATTATTAAGTAATATTCAGTATAAGAACGCACTAGTTCATATTAAGTGCCAATGAATATATGTTCCTTTTTATTTCTCCTTTTAATAATTCCACATATATAGTAAACATTGCTTGGCATAGAGTGTAAAGCAATGTCAGCAACTCAACTTTTTAATGGTTTCTTTCACAGTGGTTTCTAACTTTCTAACCTTTTGAAGCTGTTAAAATAAAGTCAAATAATGATACTGCTGTGGCATAAGTGTATGCTAGGATCAATAAATTGTGGTTGTTGGAATAAATTGCAATTAAAGGGGTAGTACTTGATTGCTTGACAGTAGGTAGTCTTTCTGGCCCAAATAAACTCAAGTATTAGTCTGATTTACAAGCTAATTAGTATGGACTTCACATGCATTTCATTGGGAGACCATCAGATCAAATTGACTTCTGTTCACATCATGAGTGTGCCCTTGAAGTTGTTTTCTGTCACTTTCAGGTGACAAGTCCTCTTTACTTGTTTACTTTGTTTATTCAAGAATATAGTCACCATTTTTAATCAAGTAGACTATGCAAGAAATTTATGATATTTGCAAATAAACACTCAAACATCTAAAACCTTCAGTATTGCCACTGGCCTTTTTTTCTCCCTATTTCTATACATTTAAAATAAAAATATGCGTGCATTCAGAAATGACAAAAGCATCAGCACAATAAGAAGGATGATTATTACTGAATCCTTAAAGCAACAGAACAATACATATAAGCATTAATTTATAAGCTAGAAAACCACAGGATAGGTATTTCAAGACAAAATATTTGAATAATACATAAAGAGATATTTTTTTCTCCAAATAAAGATGCATGCTTATCTAAAGTATAATTTTGTTTATTCTTAATTTTCTATTCAGTGCAGTATTTTATATGATAAATTCCAACATATGCCTGTATAATTATCTAGTGAATACAGGACATTCATAGACTAAAACAAGGTAATTTAAGCAATCCTTTGTGTTGTAAATTGCATTAAGGTATATATCATGTGTTTTCCTCTACTATGCATTTACCTACTACTGCATTTCTTGCTAGAGATTAAATACAGTTTTGTTGAATGAAAAAATGACAAAAGTGCAATTCCTCAAAAGGCACGAAGATATATACAGTATGACTGTTTTAAAATTAAGCATCTTTTCCATTTAAATAGCTCTACGCCACACCTCTTGTAAATGCCACATTTTATTTTATTTTTATTTTTTTAAAAGATTTTATTTACTTATTTGACATAGAGACAGCCAGCAAGAAAGGGAACACAAGCAGGGGGAGTGGGAGAGGAAGAAGCAGGCTCATAGCGGATGAGCCCGATGCGGGGCTCCAACCCATAACGCCGGGATCAAGCCCTGAGCCGAAGGCAGACGCTCAACCACTGTGCCACCCAGGCGCCCCTAAAGGCCACATTTTAAAAAAAGGAAAAAAAAAGCAAAAAAAAGTCAGAAACACATGGAAAAATCCCTGGTGTCATGTCCACTCTGTTGTCCATATTTACATTAGATATTTATGTTAGGTTGCTAGTGTTACAGCCAGTAAATCTCACGTCATACTTATTATATTCTGTTACTTAATTTTCTGTTTCTGAGCCTTATTTCTCTTTCCCAACCACTCTTCAAAAGGAGGCTTTGCAAAGGCTAAAGAAAAAAGACTGATCTATTTGTACACCGATGAATTTTAACCACCTACCAGAGTTTCTGACTCGTAAGTGCTCAATAATTATTTTTTGCATAAGGAAACTCATCACAATTATTATTATCAATTATAAATCACCATAATACATTTCTGACATCAATTTACGTGTGAAAATATATTTTGCTAATTTTGAATGATCTTTAAATGTCTTTTATGTCTGACAATGTGAAACTATATTAAATTTATGTATTTTTAAAAAGTTTTTTTCCATTTTTTCCATTTTATTAAAGATTTTATTTATTTATTTATTTGAGAGACAGAGAGACAGCATGGGCAGGGGGAAGGGCAGGGAGAAACAGACTCCCTGCTGAGCAAGGAGACTGACAGGGCTTGACCCCAGGACCCTGGGATCATGACCTGAGCCAAAAGCAAATACTTAACCAACTGAACCACCCAGGCACCCCATTTTTTCCCCATTTTTTAATCTAAATTAAATTAATTAACATATAATGTATTATGGGAAACTATATTAAATTTAAGGAATTATACAAAAACTACAATATTAAACCTTAGAATTAATGACAACATTTTAAAGAACAAAATAGTATTAAGATCAAAATCCTGAAATAAAGGTTTCAATGTAAAAATCAGTAGAAGTCCATGAACAAAACTATGAAAAAACAAATTAGAAACAAAATCCATTCCCTCGCTCTTAGTTAATGTCATCCAAAACGAGAACTTATGCTTCTTGAATGCAAAATATATCTATTGACCTTGTTCTCCCCAGGATTTAACACAATACCTGGCTCATTGTAAGAACTAAATTTGTGTTTTAAATGCATTAATGAATCAATCAATTGCCTGATTCAAAATGTCTAAGAATAACAAAACAGTGTATAAAATATCTGCAAAACAAAATAAAGACTGGAAAAATATAAAAATGTATGATAGAGTAATTTAATTAATATGCCATAGACTACATATGCTGTGGTTTTATAAGATTTGGTATTATTCTAAGCTCCAAGTGATATTAGAATTCCAGAAAAATAAAATATATCTGAGTAGGTAGGTTTAAAAAACAAATTCCATTATCCTTTCCATTGTAAGGTCAGTGTCATAATATTAGAGTTGGAGAAATTATCTGAGAGCATCTTTCCCCCTGTGTGTAGACTGATTGGTGAGGAGGAGGGTGCGAGCATCCTGGTTTCCTGTGCTTGGGTTACATTCACTGAAGTCAATAGTAGAAAAGGAGGCACAGATGTGGATCTGAAAATGAGAGGTACTGTAATTCCACAGAATGTAGGTTCCTGCATAGGCCTTATAGCAACTGTCCATCTGTCTGATTTGATTATCAATTTGTTTGAAATCTTGTAATGTTTATAGTTTTATGTGCTGCACAATTGTGATGTCATTAAGATAAAGCAGATGTTTAAATACCTATAATTGCCCAGGTGGCCAAATCCTAGGCCATGGGGAAAAGATAATTCTTTCTCTCCTCGCTATAACACATACCCCACCCTTCCAGTCTCTGACGATTTTTTTTTTAAGATTTTATTTATTTGTTCATTCAACAGAGATAGAGACAGCCAGCGAGAGAGGGAACACAAGCAGGGGGAGTGGGAGAGGAAGAAGCAGGCTCATAGCGGAAGAGCCTGATGTGGGGCTCGATCCCATAACGCTAGGATCATGCCCTGAGCCGAAGGCAGATGCTTAACCGCTGTGCCACCCAGGCGCCCCGACAATTTTTATTCTTAAAAGCCACATACACACCACTATCACCCAATTGATTTCTGCTTCTCTTCCTTGTTCCTCCCTAACTTCAGGCTCCGCTGCCTTTCATGAGTACCTTTTGTTTTTCCTCTAGGCATGTGTTGTTTTTCTGTTATTGTTGTTTGTTTGTTTGTTTACTTTTTTTGAGGCAGTAATAAGATCTGAGCTTCTGGGTTGCCTGGCGGCTCAGTCGGTTAAGTGTCTGACTCTTGGTTTCAGCTCAGGTCATGACCTCTGGGTTGTGAGATCCAGCCGTGTGATGGGCTGCATGAGCAGCACTGAGTCTTCTTGAGAGTCTCTCCCTCTCCTTCTGCCCCTTCCACCTCCCGTACACTCTCTCTCTAAAATAAAATCTTTAAAAAAAAACCAAAAAACAAAAAACAAAAAAGTTCTGAGCTTCTAACTGTAAATTATCTAAAATCACCAATCACATATGTCTATAACCCACATTCTTAACTCAAATGTTGTTACCTAGTTTGTAAAGAATACCATTTAATTTTAGGTAAAATGAATGTCAGAAAATAGTGTTTGGCGGTACAAAATAGAACTCTGATGACTTAAAATAGGGATGATGAATACATACTACAATTGCTAAACACTGTCCCATGCATGGCATACGTTACCACTCAGTCAAAATCCTTTCACTCTGAGCAAGGATACGGCCTCTAAATCTTGTTAATATTATGCCCTTGATCACTTATAATGTGGGATATAACTTGTTATCCTTGATTAAAAATGTACCTTTAGCATATGCCATCAAAAAATGATCATTTGCATATCACAAGTGGTACATTAATTTTTCATTTTTAAAAAGTTATTTTTTTCTAGCAATAAGAGTGAAATGCAATCATGAATGTGAAAACATATAAATATACACATGTATATATTCACACAAATGTGCACACACACACACACACACACACACACATTCACACAGTCACTTACACATATTTTCCAGCTCTAATTCCAATCCTCAGGGATAAATCATCCCAGTTAACATTGTGGTCTATGTTTCCATCAGTTATTTTTTTTTTTTTAAAGATTTTATTTATTTATTCGACAGAGATAGAGACAGCCAGCGAGAGAGGGAACACAAGCAGGGGGAGTGGGAGAGGAAGAAGCAGGCTCATAGCGGAGGAGCCCGATGCAGGGCTCGAACCCATAACGCCGGGATCACGCCCTGAGCCAAAGGCAGACGCTTAACCGCTGTGCCACCCAGGCGCCCCATCCATCAGTTATTTCTGAATAAATAAATTACTAAATAGGGTTATGCACACACACACACACACATACACCTACCTCTCTGATGTATTGTAGATTTGTTTCCATGTCCCTAAATATTTTTAGAGTGTCATCAGAATGAGTCATTAATTAGAAGATTAATATATGATTGTTTGAATATGTGAAAAAGTGTAAATGTGTTGTGGTAGGGGATATATACGAAATCTGTGTACTTTCCACTCAATTTTGCTATGAACTTAAACTGCTCTAAAAAGTAATGTCTACTAAAAATGTTTTTGCTTAAATAACATGTTTTCATTTAGCAATATCTGTTGAATTTAGGTTTAATTTTAAAATAATCATTTAGAAATGATAAGAACAAGTAAACAAAAAAGAATCATCTATGGTAGGCAGCAAAACTTCCCCCAAAGATGTCCACATTGTAATTCCCAGAACCTGAGGAATACATTATGTTACATAGCAAAGGGTGTTATAATTAAGGTTGTAGATGGAATTAAATTGCTAATCGGCTGACCTTAAGATGGCGATTATCCTGGATCATTCAGGTGAGACCAGTGTAATCATAAGAGTTTTTGTAAGTGAGAAAGAGAGGCAGGAAAGTAAGAATCTGAGTGATTTAATCTGGCAAAGACTCTACTGGTCATTGTCATTGCAGGCTTTGGAGATGGAAGTGAACATCTGGAATACGAGCAGTCTCTAGAAACTGGAAAAGACAAGGAAATGTATGTTCCCCTAGAGCTCCCAGAAAGAAATGCAGCCATGCTATGAACATTTATGTATGAGGTTTATGGACATATGTGTTCAATTCTCATGAGTATGTATACATGTAGACGGAAATTGCTGGGTGATATGGCCAGTCTATATTTATCATTTACAGAAACTGTCAACCTGTTTTCCAAAATGGATGCCCCATTTATATTCCTTTCAGCAATGTATGAGGATTCCAATTTTTCCACATCCTCAAGAATATTTGCTATTATCTGTCTTTTTCATTATAACCACATTTTAGTGGGCCTGTCGTGGTATCTCATTGCGGGTTTTTTTTTTTTAAAGATTTATTTATTTATTTATTTATTTGACAGAGATAGGAACAGCCAGCGAGAGAGGGAACACAAGCAGGGGGAGTGGGAGAGGAAGAAGCAGGCTCATAGCGGAGGAGCCTGATGTGGGGCTCGATCCCATAACGCCAGGATCACGCCCTGAGCCGAAGGCAGACTCTTAACCGCTGTGCCACCCAGGCGCCCTGTCATTGCAGTTTTGATTTGCATTTCTCTAATGGCTAACAATGTGAGAAATTTTTATGTGCTTATTGTCCATTTGTATATCTTCTTTGGAAAAATATCTATTCAAATCCTTCATTCATTTCTAGTATCTTTTTAACATAGTTAATAAAAACAATTATTTTCTCTTTGACAGGATTTTTAAAAAATTTAAATAGACATTATTTTTAGAGCAGTTTCAGGTTCACAGAAAAATTGAATGGAGGGTACAGAAATTTCCCATATGCTTCCTACCACAACATATGCATAGCCTCCACCATTATCAACATCCCTGACCAGAGACCACCAGAGTGGTACATTCATTACAACTGATGAAACTACATTGACACATCATTATCACTCAAAATCTATGGTTTACGTTAGGACTGACTCTTGGTTGTACAGTCAATGAGTTTGAACAAATACATAGTGATATATATCCATCCTTATAATATCATACAGAGTAGTTTCATTGCCCAACCATCTTTTGTTGCTTAGCTCATCCAACCTTTCCTCCCTGCAGACCCTGGAAACCAGTGATCTTTTTAATGTCTATGTAATTTTGTCTTTTCCAAATGTCATAAAATTGAAATCGTACAGTATGTAGTTTTTTCAGACTGGTTTCTTTCACTTAAGAATAAGTGCTTAAAGTTCCTCCCTGTCTTTTCACGGCTTGATAGCTCATTTATTTTTAGCACTATACTATTCCTTTGTCTGAGTGTACCACAGTTTATTTATCCACTCACCTCCTGAAGGGCATCTTAGTTACTTCCAAGTTCAGGAAATTACGAATAAAGCTGCTATAAGCATCCATGTGAGGATTTTATGTAGACATAAGATTTCAACTCCTTTGGGTGGATACCAAGGGACATGATTACTGGGTGATAGTATGGTAAGAGCATGGTTAGTTTTGTAAGAAACTGCCAAACTGTTTTCCAAAGTGGATGTACCATTTAAAATAATTCCACCAGCAACGAATGAGAATTTCTGTTGCTCTACATCCTCATTAGCATTTGGCTTTATCAGTATTCTGGATTTTGGCCAATCTAATAAGTGTATAGTGGTAATTCATTGTTTGAATTTGCAATTCCCTGGGGACATATGATGTACAGCATCTTTTCATATGCTTATTTGCCATCTGTATATCTTCTTTGGTGAAGTGTCTGTTAAGGATCTTGCCCATTTGTTAGTAGGGTTATTTGTTTTCTTACTGTTGAGTTTCAAGAGTTCTTTGTATGTTTTGAATGAAAGTCTGCAAAGGACTGGATTTTTTATGCCCCTGCAAATTCATATGTTGAAATCTTAACCTCTAACGCAATGCCATTAGGCGGTGGAGGCTTTGGGAGGTGATTAGGTCATGAGAATGAAGCCCTTCTGAATGCTATTTGTGTCTCGCTCTCTCGTTCTCTTTCTGCCATGTGAGGATACGACCAGAAGTTGGCAGTCTGAAATCTAGAAAAGGGTCTTCACCACCCACCAAATCTATCCGTATCTTGATCTTAGACTTCCTAGCCTCCAGGACTCCGAGAAATAAATGTTTGTTATTTAAACCCCTAATCTGTGTTATTCTCTTATAGTAATCTGAACTAAGACACAGTCCTTTATCAGATGGGTCTTTTGCAAATATTTTCATATAGTTTGTGGCATTTTATTCTTTTCATAGTATCTTTTGCGGAGCAGATATTCTTCAATTTTAATGAAGTCCAGTTTATCAATTTTTTTTTCCTCTCATGGAGGGGATACTAGTTACTTCCTAGTCAGCATGGTTGTTTCACTTATAGAGAACAAGCCTGCATATCTTTAATATGATGAAGACTTGGAGAAAAAAGAAAATATATAGGATGGGGTTTGTATATCACCAGAAGTTTATCCTGATAAGACCAGAAAATTTTCAGGATCAAGTTGCTGCAAAGCAATTCAGCATTCAGATGCTTTATCTTGCAAAAAAAATGAAAAGAGAAATATTAATGATGCTTTTTAAGGCAGATGTATTGATGTAACTAGCTTGTGGGGTGATACAAGTGAGCAAGCTACGGGGCAATATGGATTAAACAATACTTTTTGAGTTAATAAGTAGATCTATTACATTAGGTGGTCAGAATAGAGTCCCCCCCCACCTCTGTATTTTATCGTAAGGGGGATGAACCTTGAAAGCCTTATCAGTTTGAAAATGTTTCAGCAATTAATTAGCAAGGAATTTCCCTTTATAGTCAAATGCAGTCAAAGGAACTAAGAAGTAACATTTAGAACTGAGTCAATTTATCTTGGAAGTGGGCATTCTAAACAATTTTATCAAAAATACTGCCTATATTTTACATTATATTTATTTTACATGACATTCTCTGGGATGGCTCATATGAATATGATTAAAACCAATGAATCATGTTTTACACTGGCTCACTGCATTGTCTATCATACAGTTGACAATAATCAATCTGTTTCTCTCATTGCCCAATTACACTTAGATGGAGATTAAGAGTCATACAAAAAACCTCTCTAAAGAAGAAGGAATGGATTTGTTCAAAGAGAACCTCTTATTCATCCCTAAGAAAGGATATTGTGTGGAAGCCATGCAATGATTATGGGGTGCTAAATACCCATGTTGGATTTTATCATGGCCAGGACCCTTAGTTTTCAAATGTGCAAAGACTTGGGTCAAAAGTCATTATTTATCCAAGAAATGATACTGGGAAATCAGTGCTTAGCATCTTCCAGATGTTTGAATTCTAACTTCTTTGTCAAGTAGAGGTTTCTTAAAATTTTGCTTCACATTTGCATAAGGAAAACATATCTCCTATTTTCCCTTTGTTTGTTAATTTAGTAAGATTTTTGGGGAATGTAAATTTGAGGACCCAGGAAAATGCAAATGGACACACAAAATAATAGACATATTCACTTCCCAGATGGTACTTTGACAGTGAAGGTTGATAGGTTGAAAATGCAGACCTGTATAGATGGGTTAGCAACTCTCTTTAGAAAAATGCATCTTACTAGAAAGATTGAGTTTTCAGTCAGTATTAGGTACCCATGTTAATATTGGGGGCATTGATAGGTAAACCCAATTTCATTAAGCCTCACTTTGAGAAGAGAATGTAGTGGAAAGAGGACTGCATAAGGTGGGTTCTTATTTTATCAATCTGAGAGCTCTGCTTGTAGTTCCAAAGCAACGCAGTTTTATCGCATTAACCTTTGGCAGGCAGTCCGTTTTCACCTCATTTTTGAGATTACTTGAATTGTGTTTACTGAATTTGTAAGCAAACACTGTACTAAAATCAAAACATACAAACTTACTTTATCCTATTTTACTATCAGTAGATTAGCATGATTATACAAACACTTCTGCTGATCTAGTTCTCGTTTCATAGCTGGAAGTAATTAACCCAGTATTACTTCATCACTTCAACTGGGCAGATTCTTATTCTCAATGGTCTGTTTTGACCATTCTCATTCCTATTCTTCTGCCATCCTTTCTACCAGGTTTCATTTGACTAGGGCGGAATTAACATGATTTATTGCTATTCAAGTAGAAATTTTACATCACCTCTGTAGATAGAGCAGTTGAGGTCCTGCATTTAAAACAGACAATTGTCTTACATGTAAGGTTAAAGTAATGAAATACGGATCACAAGTAGTAACAGCTATATATGTGTGAGAGTGTAGATTTATAATTCCAAGATCATATGTAATATGATATATATGATATATTTCTTGTTCAAGCATTTTGAGGTGTTAGATGTAAACCTTTCTCACAATCTATTGGTTTCTGGTTGTACAATCATGACACGGTCTTATTTTTATTACTCTATTTTGTCACTACAATACTTATATTTAATGTGTTATCTAAATGATTTAAGATAAGTACAAAATTTACAAAATAGACTATAACCTATTTTATCGAGGAAAATCTATATTAACTTTCATTTCTCTGCTTCTCTTATACAATATCCATAATACTGATCCTTAAATGCAGCAATATCTTTAGGCAGCTTTTGTATCATGAAAGAAAGATTAAACTATATTCCACAGAGTTTATAGTTGAGTAAAATCCCCTCAAATTTGATAAGCTACACCAAATGTGCATGTGAGGCAAGGTATCAGCTTGTTTACCTAAATCCAAAATAATATAATCATCTTTGAAATAATCATTTTCAATATGATGAGCTATATTACAACTTTATATTTGAAATTTTCCTTTTAAAAATCCCCCTTTAAAAAGTCTCCCTTAAAATCAGGTTTTGGAGGTTAGAGCTGTGTTTGTTGAGGTAGCCCTAAAGTTTACACCAAAAACAGTATTTGTGCAAAGACTTATGGTAATAGTCCAATGATACTGAAGGAAGTTAATGGCAAAATCTAGTGCTTTTCCCTTCCTGCCATGTGATCATCCAAGAACTTGTTTACTCAACTTCCTAAGAGTACTTCTAAGTCATCAATATTAATAGAACAAACGCTTTGTTTGCATCATTATAATAAGCACCATTTTAATTTCACCATCTTCTACCCTCAGCAATACAACCAACTTTTACCACTCCCTTCAACCTTCCAAGATAGGATTTAGAGAAAATGGAAGATGAGTGGAAACTTACAGAAGAGACATCCTAAAGTGATTAATAGAAAAATTCATAAAGAATAAAAATAAGATTAAAGAGCCAAATAACCTTATGCTCTCTAAAAATCAAGACTTTTCTTTACCTCTCACAAAATGAGAACAAGCTCTTTAAAGTGACAAACTTATGCCAAAATATCATCGATCAAATACTAAATTCACTTATTTTAAACTCATGTTCAAAAAAGGAAATTTTAACCATTTATTAGAAAACACTTCTTTGGTCATTTTTTCTATATTACGTTGGAAAGTTACCCCTCAAAACGCAACCAATAACTGTTTAAATAAACTATTAGAAACCCTTCGAGACTTTCTCAGGGAAGAAATGAATAATTTATTTATTTATTATTAAATATCTGAAACATAATAAAAAAGACATAAAGAATAATAAAGTGAACTTCCATGTACTTACAATTCAGCTTAAAAATAAAACTTTAACAGTAAGATTGGAACCTGCTGTACTATGTTTCTAAATTATATCATGTTCTCACTTCCTCAAGTTATTAGCTTCTTAATTAGTAATTATAATTCCTCTTATTTTCCTATATATATAATACCTGTAAACATTGTTTAGTTTGTTTTAGTTGGGGGTTTTTGTTTGGTTTTTTTGTTTGTTTGTTTGTTTTAGTTGTTTTAAAACTATGTAGAGGCTAAAGTTAGGCCGCTTCCAAATGTGCCACTTTTGAATATTGATTATTTTGAATTAAAGTTACTTGAAAAAAAGTTCCAGAAAAACACTCGGACTCCTGCTTTGTCTCCAGAAAATAGGAAATAAATCTCCCATGTGAAAAGTACTATCCCTGTGCCAGGTAGTAAAGAGACATAACCAGAGATAAGGAATTCTGAGCTAAGGCTATATAAATAAACTTATTACTTCTACTAATTTACTACCCCAGCCCAAATTCTGTTTAGAATTCCTTACTAATTGAAACTCCTGAACATAAGTTTTCTTTGTCCTGTCAATTCCTCACAGTTTTATGGCCTCTTTCTGCAAAAAGTATAAAAACTGTCTCGTTTGCTCAGTTTTTAGGATCTCAATTTCATTATTGGGCCTCTCTCTGTACATAATTAAATGTTATTGTTATTGTTTTTTACTGTTATTAATTTGTCTCATGTCAATTAAATTCTTTAGAACAGCTTTAAGAAACTTAAAGGTGGAGAAAAAATTTCCTCCCCCAAAATTATATATAAAGTAACATTCTTTATTAATAATTGGACATTTTGCTCAGCCTTACATCTATGAAAATCATCTATGATGTATATTTGTGTATATATATCAATATGTATATAAATATTGATAGTTAAGCTGATAGGCATTCAGAATATCTCCATTTTTTGACTATTAAAAGGCTAATACATGTGTATGTACATTTTTATATGAGTATGTGTGACAGTCAATCTAGTTTTCGGTAGAAAGCTAATTCAAGGTTGAGTTCTCCATATTTCACAGATACTGTCTCTTGATCTCTTTATAACCTTTACAACCCAAGTGTATAGGTATCTTGTGTTGATAAATGTACACAGAATAATTATATTCAATTCTACTTACTCTTAAGATTTTGTCAAAGATTTTCCCTAAACTCTTTGACTCTCAGCTATGAATTTACAAAAACATTGACTGCATTTCATTCAGCAATTGTTCTGCAACCAGTTTGTGTCGGGAAGGTGATTGAAATACCTTGTCTGTCATGCTGCTGGAAGGGATTGTACGAAGATGATGAATATGAGGCTACAGCTAGTGTGACATTACATCCTCTTCTCTTAGCTCCACCTTCATGACATGTTTCACTGAGTGTGGGAAGGATATCTAGTAATTCTGGAAGAGGGAAGGGAGGAAGTGGAAAGGACGTGTGCTGTGTGCTTTGTGTGTGTACTAGAGGTCATGGTTTTGGATGGGGCCATGGTACCGTTCTCTGACTTTAACAGGTATCTTATCATTACTTGAGAGGAGCATGGGTAGGTCAACTTAAAAAATTTGTTCACTAGGGGTGCCTAGGTGGCTCAAATGGCTAAGCCTTCAGCTCAGATTCTCCTGGGATGGAGCCCCACGTTGGGCTCTCTTCTCAGCGAAGATTCTACTTCTCCCTCTCACTCTTCCTCTGTGCTCTCTCTCTCTCACACAAATAAATAAATAAAAATAAAATCTTAGAAAAAAATTTGTTCACTAAATAAATGCACACTTTCTCATGGAAGGCTTATGAATATATTATTTCTCATGGTTAAATAATCCAACCATCTTAGAATTATATATTATCATATATTTATAATGTGGCAAATTTTGTTTTGGTAAGATAGCCATGTTCTTTTGGCAAAATAAAAATCTGCAAAATTTCATTTCTACTTTGGTGTTTTCTAATCATCTGATTTGCGTTATTAAAGAACTTACAAGGGGAGCCTGGGTGGCTCAGTCAGTTAAATATCTGCCTTTGGCTCAAGTCATGATCCTGGGGTCCTGGGATCGAGCCTTGCATTAGGCTCTCTGCTCAGCTGGGAGTCTGCTTCTCCCTCTCCCTCTCCCTCTGTGATCTCTCTCGCTTTCACTCTCTCTCAAATAAATAAATAAAATCTTAAAAAGAAAGAACTTATGAATGAGAAATCTATATTTTCATATTTTCCAGCATGTTTTGTAAAATTTAGTTCCTTGTGATGTTAGCCAACAAACAAAATCCAAAATGTTTTCTTGGTCACATAAATTTGGGAAATATTCAAAGCGCTCAGACTTCTCAGGATCAATAATATGCTAATGTAAACTGCTATATTTTGGAGACATACTTGATCATGGAATGCTCTGTGAACAGTAGAAAGCTTATAGGAGGAGTGCCTGGGTGGCTCCCTTGGTTAAACGTCTGCCTTTGGCTCAGGGTCCCTGGGTCCTGGGATCAAGCCCCACAGCAGGCTCCTTACTCAGTGGGAAGCCTGCTTCTCCTTCTCCCTCTGCCTGCCACTTCATCTGCTTATGCTCTCTCTCTGTCAAATAAATAAATAAAATCTAAAACAAAAAAAAAGAAAAGAAAAAAGAAAGAGAAATCTCATAAGACTGGTGTTCTATAGATCATTCTTTGGGAAATGCATATGTATTTCAACACTGCAAATATAGATGTTATAGAAAATGGAAGAAACACTCTATGATATACCTACTTTAGCTAATATGCAGATTTGACATATTAAAATATAGGTTAATATTGTCAGTAGAAAATTACTAAACTAAAATCTAAAGTGGCATTAGAGAATAGATTCAGGAGTGCACTGGAAATGATGTGAACACTTCCAGGAAAAATATTACTATTAACTGCATATATTCACATCTCAAATTATTAATTCATTAGATTTCTCTTTTTGATTTTTAGGAGGGGATCTTTAAAGAAAACAGAAAACTACTTTATCCCTTTTCAGATTTTATTTGATTGTTTGTTTGCTTGAACCAAGCTTAGATCTACCTGGTCAGAGGCTAGTGTGGCTTCCTAAAAACCTATTAATGCATTTCAGAAATATAAGCAATAAGAAGTAAAGTGGCAGAGACAGTTCCTCTAAGAGATTACTTGTCTCCCAGGAATTGCCATGCCAAAGATCAACCAGATGACTTAACCATAAAGAGGCCCAGAAGATTCCTTGCACAAAAATGTCTTTCACATGGGCTTGTCCCAGATACTCAAAATGCCATTTCAAAGGGTTAGTAATACTTGAGTAACTAGCAGTCCTGTAGAGATTTATGCTTTAAAAATATTCACATACATTTTATCATTTGGTCATCACAATAAAACTACACAGGTACTTAATATTCCCATTTTATAAATGAGGAAAGGAGGCTCAGAAAGAATATACATAACTACTCTAACATATTCTCGCAGAGAATGACCTATGTCTTATTACCCTAATTCTTATTCTTCTCTAAATTCTGGGTAGTTTCTCTAAGATGATTATGTCCCAACTTTATATGATTTAAAAGTATACAGGCACCACCAATACTAGTATGTCACTCATTTATAAATCATATAAATATACTACTATTTACAGCTTAAAAAATATAGAAAACACCCCCAAAATTAAGGAGAAAGAGAGCTAACATAGACAGAAACAGAAATTCTATATTTTCCTTTGAACTCTGCAGTAGATCATCTTCTGTATCCCTGCACTGTACACCAGGCACTTTTGAGAACACTGCTTTAAGGGGTTGTACGCATTTGAGTTTTTGTGTTTGATTAGATTTAACTTTCACAAAACTAAATTTTGGGGAACTCTCTGCCAGAAGTATCTCCAGGAGGATTTATTGCTTAATGAAAATTGGCAGTGTTATATAGAATGAATTCTACTGTCCAATGGCCTGATCTCAAACCTTGCTTTAACTTGCTGTATGGCCCTGAGCAAATTATTTAGCCTCTTTACTCAGTTCCTGTAAAATGGATTAATAAGACTAATATCTATATCATGGGTTTGTGAGGATTAAATCAGCTGATATACATGCAAAGTGCTTAAAGCAGAATTTGTAAGTACTGAAAATATATTGGTCATTACTATCACAGCATTATTACATTACTTTGCAACAGTAGGAATGAGGAAATTGTTTTTAAATAATTAAAAAATACCTACTATGCACAAAGTGCTGACATAGGCACTGAGTGTATACAAAGATAAAAAAGTAAGTTCCTTGACATTAAAATAACTGGTAATTTCGAAGGGGTCCATGAGATCAATGAGGACTTTTCCATTAATCAGAGGTTAGTATTCAGTACTTAACTGCATTAAATAAAGAAAGATAATTGTGGGGCAACGGGCTGGCTCAGAGTGGGACTCCCACTCTCACGCTCAAGCATGGGACTCTTGATTTTGGCTCAGGTCATGATCTCATGGTTGTGGGACAGAGCCCAGTGTCCAGCATGGGGGGAGAGCCCCTCTGTGCTCAGTGGGGAGTCTGCTTGAGATTTTCTCCTGTCTCTCTCTCTGCCCCTTCCTCCACTCACATGCATGCCCTCTCTCTCTCAAATAAATAAATAAATAAACAAACAAATAAACAAATAAATCTTAAAAAAAGAACTAATTGTGTGAAGAGAATTCAGAAAGATATTTCCATTTTAAAACTACTGACACAGCAATATTGACCACGTTGACCCAATAACCATAATGATGCATTTCCAGATGCTCTATAGTCAGAAGCCTCAACTACAGTGCTCAAGATGTGGATGAGGAGAACTTCATTAGAAAGGTAATATATAAAATTCAAGAAAGCAATATATAGGAAAGAGGACAAAAGAGAACAGAGAGATTGTGAAATTCCACATGATGAATTAATAGGATTGTCTTCATTAAAGGATTATATTTTTGGTCAGAAATTCTTCAGTCAAGAAAAATTAACTACCTTTAATCATGCAGTGTAGAATAAATAGAATTCATGGTAAGCCTATTTGTGAAAAGCAGCAAATAATGCACCAGTTTTAATTATTTTTACGATCTTCTTGTAGGAAATTATAATTTCATTGATCACTGAAGCATCTTTAAGTATTTTAACATCGAATTAAAGACAACGGAGTTATGTTTGCTTTAGTTTGGCACTCTTTGTATAAAATTTAATTAGTAGCTTCAATGTCTGTGGGTTAGTTTTGAAAGATCTATGTATTAGTTTTATGTTCAATATAGCAATCCATCTAAAAAAAGTTAAGTTTTATAATATAAAAATTATTAAAATATCCTGCACTTGATTTATTATATCCCACCATTGGTACAGTATATACTGTCTTAAGTAAACATTTTACATAAACATTCTTTAGTCTGAAATTTTATTAACTAACCTAATTGCATTCTATGCTCAATAGCATTTTTATTTAATAGTAGGATAAGTCATTAAATAAAGTATTCCACTCAAAGTATATATTTTTGAATTTCCTTAGGAATGCACTTTCCTATTATGTAGAATATTGCTTTCTGTTACATATCGTACTAAACTTGTAACTTCTAGGGTTGAGGGTTGATATACAGTAGACAGATGCATAGGTCTCTTGTAAACTCAACTTTGCCATGAAAAAATCATATCGTTGTTACTGAAATGTAAGACATAATTTTGTTGCCCATATGTGTGTATATATTACAAGTCTAGTACTTACTATCATGATGGGTAAAAATAATGCCAGTAAAAGGATCTTTTATTCAAAAATTGAGAATTCTCAGGTTTATTTACATCATTTGATCCATCTTGAACATTTGAATATTCATTATTCCGCCATCCTTTCTACATAAACCAAAGTAGAAATATTTAGTATCAGAAAGATTGTGGGTGAATATTGTTTTCTATGATTGTGTATGTACACGTACATTTTCTTACACTTAATTTTTAATCAAAGTAATACATATATAATTAAAAACCAAGTAATAAAAAAGCCGATGATAAAAACAAAAATTTCTGCCCTCTTCTTTATCTCCCCAGACGGAAATATCATTACGTCCTTAAGCAGTTTCTTCTGTTAGTTTCCTTACCATCCCTTGGTAGTAAGTATTTATTTTATTTTATTTTATTTATTTATTTTTAAAGATTTTATTTATTTATTTGACAGAGAGAGAGAGCCAGCGAGAGAGGGAACACAAGCAGGGGGAGTGGGAGAGAAAGAAGCAGGCTCCCAGTGGAGGAGCCCGATGTGGGGCTCGATCCCAGAACGCTGGGATCATGCCCTGAGCCGAAGGCAGATGCCTAACGACTGAGCCACCCAGGCGCCCCGTAAGTATTTATTTTAAATAAGGCCCAGAAAGCATTTGATAGTTTTTATATTTGGAGAATGCTAAAATTAAAATACACATAAGCTTTTCAGTAACAAGAAGGTTCTGGAACAAATCTGTTTAATTTATTCCGGGGAGCAAGGAAGAAAAGCAGTATTAACTAGCAGTGTGATGGGTTGAACATAAATCTCCAAAATATCTGTTTTTATAATTAAAAATAATTGTGTGTGCTGCAGCGAACTAAGTTCTGCAGTGTAATTAAACATATTTAACATATATTAACTCTATAAGTAATTTGCATAAATTATTCTGCTTAACAATTTTAGTGCACACCAGGGGATACTGTGATTTTTATCAATGTACTCTATTAACTAAATGGATAATGATATGGTTTTAAAAGTTGAGATATAATTACAAGCCCCTAGAATCTCCGAA
Organism: Ursus arctos; assembly: GCF_023065955.2. NCBI lineage: Eukaryota > Metazoa > Chordata > Mammalia > Carnivora > Ursidae > Ursus > Ursus arctos. The sequence continues at coordinate 5,345,636 of NW_026622852.1, forward strand.
TGAAGAGTGTTACAGGCTATTGAAATAATTTGCCAAAATTACAGAGAGAATTGCATATACTGTTTTGAAAATTGAATTTGAACCTCTATACCTAATCTTTTGACAAATAATGACCATATATTTATATTTTCTCATATTCCTTTCCAGATTTATTAGTTCATATGCTAGGCTTTTCTTCAGAGAAGTACTATTATGCATATATTTCTATATAATTATGGTCATAATTTGTCCTAATTGAAAATATGGATAAATATTCAATTTTGTGGAATATGTGGGAGTATAATAAAACTAGAGGCCAGGAACTTGACTTCTGATTCTTCATTTGGTCACTAAGAGACCAATGAGTCAGAGTGAGTTCTCTCATCAACACTGATTCTATACCTATAAAATGTGATGGATTTGAACTCATATCAAAATTCAAAGAGGTTCCTTCCAGTACTTCACAAAATCAGTCACAATCACACTCAATCAGTTTTATTTATGATTCTATTTATTTTATAAATCAGAAAATAACATCATGTCATTTTGTGCACACTATAGGAACTTGATTACTGGGGAAGGAGACTTTTATCCACATAGTATTTCACCTTTTCTTTGGCTAACTCTGTCTTTCCTTCTCTTCCACCCTACAAAGGCAAAGCCTTGAGAAAGAATTGTCAAGATGGAAGAGAAATGACTACATGGCAAGCATCACCTTTTCCCTTGTCCCAGTCATGCCAAGATAACACTGTAGACCAAAAGTGTTCAAACATTACAGTTTTTGGACCATTTTATACTCTTAAAATTATTGAGGACCCCCAAAACTTCCATTTATATGGTTTTCATTTGATGATATTTACTGTATTATAAATGAAAACATTCATTAACTAATTAAAAATAATCTCATTGTTAATGTAAAATCATTTTTATTACAAAAACTTTATTTTCCAAGCCAAAAAAACAGTGAAATGAGTGGCATTATTTTACATCTTTAAAAGTTTCTATAATGTCTGACTTAATAGTAGACAGATTCTCATATCTCTTTCCAATTTATTATGAAGTCACATGTCAGGTAGCCTCTTAAAAACTTCAGTGTTTATTCACAAACAATGAATTATGGAACACTACATCAAAAATAATGATGTACTACATGGTGACATAACATAAAAAAATAAATTTAAAAAAATTCAATATCCACTCACAAGAGAATGAGAGTTGGAAAAAAGCAACAACTCCCTAGTGTCCCCAAAATACTTTGACCTCTCAGATTCCCTACAAGTGTTTTGTTTCCAGACCACAGTTTTGGGAACTACTGGTATAGACATAGGTACAGGGGTAATATGGGAAATGCTGTGCTTTGAGAAGCACGGTGCCCAGGTGGGAGTGGGGCAGAGGATGTGGGGTCTGGTTGGCCAAGTCCAGACAACAGTGAACCTGTATGCAATTGTGTACGTTACACACCTGGTTTATATAATCTTTTTAAGTTCTTGATTTCAAATGGAGGCCACTTCAGGGATAAACATTTTAAATGTGTGAAGAATTAGTAAGGAATGTGAATTAATTGAAAGAAATCCTATTTCCACTTGCACAAGAAGAAAAAAAAATGCCTGTCAATAGAACCACTATTCTGATTGTTTTGATGCCTTCACCAGGTTTATGTTTTGATTATTATACTATTTTAAAAAAAATCATCTCCTGGAGAGATTTCACTAAAACACATGGGAAGATTAGAAAAGAAGCCAAAGGGGCACCTGGGTGGCTCCGTCTGTTAAGTGTCTGCCTTCGGCTCAGGTCATGATCCCAGGGTCCTGGGATTGAGCCCCACATCAGGCTCCCTGCTCAGCTGGGAGCCTGCTTCTCTCTCTCCCTCTGCCCCTCCCCCTTCTTGTGCTCTCTTGCTCTCTCTCTCTCTAAAATAAACAAATAAAATCTTAAAAAAAAAAAAAAGCCAGAGTAGGCAAGAATTAACTTCCTGCTCATTTACCAATAACCTTGACCAATAGGAAAGCTGAGATTAAAGACTAACAGCTTGGGGACATGAGCAAAGTTCAAAGTGAATTAGATGGGCATGCATACTTTCTCTCTGACTGTGCAAAATGCAGGAAAGGAATCTTCTCATCCAGATTTCCAGTCCACAATAGACATTGTAAAGCTGGTCTTCTTTACCAGAATTTAGTTAGAATTTACTATAGATTAACTAATGCAAATACTTCAGAACCATCGGTAGTTTTTTTTTTTCACAGACTGTCCACATATTTCAAAACTAGAGCTACTTCCTCAAAACTCATATTCAGAGAAAAGAAACATACCACTAATAATTTTTCGCTAACACCAACAATAACAATCTCTCACACTTTCATAGTGCTTTCCAAATTCCAAGCACTGCCTTGAGTACTTTCTACATACAAATCCCACAGAACAATGTCTTAAGGTAGACACTATTATTTCCCCCATTTTTTAGATGAAGAATCTGAGGAACACAAAGGTAAGTGTTTTGTCTGAAGTCAGGGAGTCAGGATTTGAATCCAGGCAATCTGGACCCAGAATCTGAGCAAGAACTAGGCAGTAACTGAATCTACAGCAACTGAATATGTAAAAGTTTTTCAGGGAAAATTTCACATGCATAGAGAAACCACTTCTTTAAATACTTGCTCTTAAATAAGAATTCCTTCTAGCTTTCTTGGACCTCATTATAGTATTAACACATGACTATAAAGAACTTTGTCTACTTTGTTTTAGAACTGTTTCTTTAGGACCCAGAACAGTGACTAATACAGGATAGGTTCCTAATAAATATTTGTGGAATAAGAATAAATATAATGAGTATAGTTATAATGTAGGTTTATTTCAGAAATTCAGTGAAATGGAGCTAGAGGGAGGGTCATTTGTTCTGTTTTTACTGTCCAACAACCCTTTTTATTGTCAATCTGTTACTGATTCCGAAGTATCCTTATTCAGTTATTTTCAAATTTAATATTCATAAAATCACTTGGGAGTCTCGTTAAAATGTAGATTGTGATTTAGAGGGTCTGGGATGAAGCCTGAGTACGTGAATTTCTAAAAAAGCTCCCAGGTCAAGTCAAGGCTATTGGTCTAAGGACCACTTTTTGACTCTCAGGGTCTTATACGTGTCTGATAGGTGTGATTTTCAGATCAGCAATAAAATTGACTTAAAAGTCATAACAAGAAAGAATATAAACATTTTGAACATCATGATTCTCTCTCTATATATATATATACTTTACATACTCCCTGTCTCATTTACACTGTTACCATTATTTTAGGACAAACTGAAAAGTGACATTTTTCACTGCTACTGGAATGATTGTCACATGGAATGTTAAATTTTTCAAGCTTCACTCAGGGACATACTGTGACGCTTTGTTTGGATATCTCCAACTGTCAATGTTTTCCCTACGACCTTTCGTATGGATTAAACACAAATAAACACATATTTAAAAATTTGAAAAGGCAAGCTATCTTACAGTTAAGATTAAATGGAAAAATGCAGAAAACATCCACATCAACATTTCTTGGATTCATTCATCATTCCAGGATTTAAATACCTAACAAATAAACTAATAAAAAAGTGATCCATTATATTTTTGCAGTGATAAGGTCAAGCTTCATTCCCTTCGTTTCACACATGTTGACAGAGGCAATGGAAAATTATTAAAGTAATCAGTATTTATGTAGCAAATACTCTTATTGCGTTTAATTTGTTCCAGATAGTGTTCCAATTGTTATATAAATATTAACTTGTTCAAAATACATTCCATCCCAATAGCTAAGTACTATTATTATCATCATCTTCATTTTACAGGTGATAAAACCAAAGCACAGCAAAATTAAACATATCACCCACATCTATTTTAATGGATGTTCAATGCTGTCTAATGCGGTCTCCCTCCATGAATTTCTAAGGGAAATATATACTTGAGATTTCCAAAGATTTGAAAAATTATACCCAACTATATTTTTGATTAATCTCAAGAATCAGATTTCTTCCAGTAACTTAAAGTGTCACAAACAGAACAGTGGCAGATAAATACCCTATTAAGATGTCAAATGATTATGGCTTCAAGAATGCCAAGGGAAGTGGGGCATGGCAAGAGTAAAAGGAGGAACGGCATTCTTCTCCAACATAGTATCCTGGGTTCACATTACTGTACACTGAGCATACGCTGCTATAATGAACTAATCTAGTACACCATCACCAGATGATACCTATATTTTTTGTAGCTTCCTGGAAATTTAGAAATATTTACAATTGGAAAAATATTTCTAAATTTCCAATCGTCCTTTAGACATCCCCACCCACCTTAGTACCATGGTAATGGAAAGCAAACACATCAAAATCTCACAAAAAAATGTTTCTTTCCCTGAAGTCCTGTGTTGGAGAGTGATGTTACCACGTGCTCATTAATAAAATTAAGAATGTCAAAGACATTCTCAACAATGCTCTCTTTTTTCCCCCATACTATATTTAATTGTTCGCAAACTAATAGTAGCTCAGCATAAGACATCAGCTGAAGTTCTCAGCATGTCTCCTTTGGACTACTGGAGTATCCTCCAAGATTCTCATGACTTTTACTTCTCCCATTATTTGTGAATACTCTCACTGGACTTGCTTTTCTAAAGCATAGATAGCCTTGTGACTTGCCATTTTAAAGACCTAAGTCATTCACTCTCTGCTTATAGATTTCAGCTCAAACTATTCAGTGAAGTATATAAAGCCATTTCTAATTTAACCCTAGACTACTTTTTCAGCCACGGTCACAATTATTTCTTTTCCACATAAACTTCTTAGTTTAACAATGTCCTTAAAACCTTTCAAATATCTTTTTAATATATACTTTCCATCCACAATGTCCTTGTCCACATTTTTAGTTTGACAATTTTTATTCATCCTCCAAAATGATGTCTTTCCTAGTATTTTCCTATTTCCCCAATAAGAATAAACTTTATCACTCAGATTTCCTTTGTACTCGAGTGTATTTTGTATGAGCTGCTCTAGATTATGGCCTTCTTATAGGCAAGAAAGTCTCTCACAATTTTTGGTATATAGAAGGAACTCAGTAAACATTTACTGAATAAAAAATGAAAAAAAAATTGGGCTTAACCAATAATTTTACCTTAATAATTCATTTCATGACTTGGGATGTAATTTAAATAATAATTGAGCAATGAATTGATAACATTAATATTATTAATTAGTGCATGGCATTTTGTCTTACATAACACCTATCCCAATGATTTCTCCCTTTTGTGTGAAAAAGGATGCTATCTATAGCTACCAAACAATGGGAATAAAAATATGTTAATAGTCTCAAAAATCCCAACCAAGGATATCTCTACTCTATTCCCATAGTCATGCCTAGGGAAAGAGAATAATCTAAACAGTCAGTTGCAAGTTGGTGTATGACTGCCAAGAAAAAAGAAGAGTCACTCCCGTTGAGTTCAGCATGGATTTCATTATCAGGAATGTGCTAAAAAAGACACTGACACCCCTGTGGTCTTTCTGTAGGTGGTTTGTCTGACATGTGGGAGGCTCAACTCTGGTAGGATCATGTTGTAGTGTGCTGATAATGGTTCTATGATTTATGCTTTCCCATGCCATCTGTAGCTACAGGTGGTTCCTGCTTTGTGCTATGATCTCTTTCTGGAAACTCAACTAGAGAGAAAACAATAGCAAACAGATTATTTTCTCCATGTTCACATTCACAGCTATGTATATTCAGATTCGAAAGCTTATAGATGGCTCATTTAAAGTGAGGAAGTTTGCAGTTATCATGTCAACCTCTAGATGGCGATGCAGCACTAACTTGACATTTGCACTACTTAACTCACTTTGCTAGAGTTCCACATTGTTCCCCAGGGTAGCCAGAAATTGTGGAATGAGCGCCCTATTTCAGACTAAGCGAAAGAAGATCTATTAGTCAAGTGTGTTAAGATGAACAAAATAGAGAGCTGTAGGGTAGGTGAGTGAATGGTCCTATTTCACACTGAATAGTGTTACTGATACATGCTGAGACAACATAAAATTGCTACATTTCATATTTTTGATATTTTAATATTTATAAGTATGAGGATTTTCAAAAATATTCAAAAGTAGAGTGAGGGATGTAATGAACCTTCATGTGCTCATAACTCGGCTCGAGCAATGGCCTATGTTGTTCACACTTACTCCCACACACTTGCAACATGTTTTGATGCCACATATATGAATGCATTAAAACCTCATAATTCTTCTCAACAAAACAACTTTGTGAAAACATTTTGATTTGATATTAACCTTTGAAAGGAAGACTAAAGTTATAGTTATTAATAAGAAAAAAGAGGGTAGCTTCTTGGACCTGTTTCTTAACCTGGGTAGGTGGGTTCACGTTGCTGTAATTCCTCTGGTTATAGACTGATAATATGTATATTTTTCTGTCTGCATATTATACTTTCAAGAAAGGGAAAGAAATATAAAAAGATAAACAGCAAAAGGTACAGGCCTTCTAAATCCTGGCTTCTTGACAGAAATGGGCTTAAATTATGGAGTAGATCCTCCTTATTGACAACTGGAATCAGGCAGAGCGATGATGGAAAAATTTAACTGGACCGCAAACTTAAGGGAGAAATTAAAAAGAGAATTCAGTTGTGCCAAAACATTACACAAAGATTCCGATGTTACTTCAGAAAAGTTCTTAAAGTTTTAGAGAGTCATTGTCTTGATCTGGGAGGTAAGTGGAAGATACCACAATAAGAAGAAGAAAGGGAAGGCCAATCCACTTAGCTCACTTTTATTTACTCAGGTCTCCTCTGAGCCATGCACTGCCATGAGGCTCTATGGGGATAAGCACCATAATCACTTTACTGAGCTGAAACGATGGACTCTCTACCTTTTGGAAACCCACCAGGAGAATAAGAAATAAGACAGAGGAAAAATAAAAGTATAATCAATGGAAAAGTATGAAGAGATAAAGGGTCTATAACAATAGGAGAAAAAAAGAGGAAAAATAGAAGGTAGGGAAAGCAGAGTACAAAAACCTGTTCTCACTTAACCCGAAAGGCTTCCTTTACTACTCCTTGATTCCCCTCTTTTAAGTGTCTAGAGTGTTCAAAGTGTTATTTTATGTCAAGAAATGTATAATGGGGTGCAGACAAATCTTAATCAGAACTTGAGAAAAATACTTAACTTCTTTGTCTTTTTTTTTAAGTTTTTTTTTTAAAGATTTTATTTATTTATTTGACAGAGAGAGGCAGCCAGCGAGAGAGGGAACACAAGCAGGGGGAGTGGGAGAGGAAGAAGCAGGCTCCTAGCAGAGGAGATCCTAGCAGAACGCTGGGATCACGCCCTGAGCTGAAGGCAGACGCTTCAGGACTGCACCACCCAGGTGCCCCTTAACTTCTTTGTTTTAGCTCACTTATCTACAAAAGGGGGTTAAGAATATCTACTTTTCAGGGATATTTTGGTTATTAAAGATAAGATGTAATATAATGCCAGCACATTGCTGCCAACTAATTAGTATCTATCATTAGCAACATTATTATTATTATTATTATTTAGATATATATTATATATCTTATTATTAGAGTTGGTAGTATTATATCTTCATCTAGAAATAAGTCAAGGTAATAGCAAGTGTTAATGGATATTTATTAGTTTGATAGACAAATACAATTTGAGTGCAAAAATAGCCTTGGGACATCTTATTTTACTTTTGTCACATAATGCTAAGTCTTCTCTAAAATTTTGAAGATAGAAAAATATGAGTTTTCTTCTGCATATGGTGTTTCTAATAGTGTATATGACTAATAATGGCTCATTTTAGAATTTACTAATAATGAAGGAAGGTAGGTATAATCCAAAGTAAAGTCATCTGGCTCAGAGGCAGCAGCTGCTCTATTCTCTACAAATACCTAATCGGAGACGTGGATGGATACACTCTGCATCTGGATACGATGATGGATAAATATAGCCCAGTTTTTCTTCTTCTTTTCTAAGTTTAACTACTAAAATGAAATAACACATGATTGACAGCAAACATAATCTCTCACCTTTCTCAGAAATAAATGCAATCCAATAGACTTGGTTTAAACTGATCAATTAGAGGTGCTTCTATGAAAGCAATATGGTGAAAGTAATAGGGTGTGAATACAGGATAGAGATACATTAGAAAGAATGGAGAGTGTTGTAATTGAGTAGTATTAGAGAATTCTGCTCTCAGAATTAGATCGTAATCACTAGATGCTTATATTTCACTTATAGGAAAGAGCTGAAAAAAACTAATCTTCATACAGTCATGTGGTCATGTTAATGTTATTGAACAAACCCTGGGCATAATTTAGACCTGTTTTGGAATGGTAATGAAAGAAACTAATGATACATCATGCTACAAAAACTTATTGACTTATAGAAGGAATTTTCATCAACATTAAGTTATCTGATAAAATTAGTGATTTTCTTAAGCATGAGACAAACAAAAAAATTAACCTGAGAGTATGATTAAATAGTTAAAATGCAACAAGACAGGGTTGCCTTACTCGTTTTAGTGGCTTGAGTGGTATTTACTGTCGAGAGTGTGTTTTTTATTATATATGATAAAACTAAACAAAACAGTTAAGGCTATAGTACCATATGTCTCAACTTTAGTAGGCAATAAGGTAAAAAAATTGTGCTAATGTTGGATTTAGAAGATCCATATACCATTTTTCGCTTTGCCATTTACTAGCTATTCAAACTTGTGCAAACTATTTTGCCTCTTGGGATCCACTTGCTTAATCACAAATAAAGCATTTGGGCCTCAGCAAATTCTTAGCAGTTGTAATGTTTTAGGATCCCACTATTCTTTGTATTATATTCAATTAGTACAGTGCATCTATTTTCCTAAAAGATCAAACATGAAAGGACAAGTATGCTTTAATTCTAGCAGCCAGGAATGTCCATGTCCTGGTGGTGTGGTGGCAATGACGGAGGCTGAGCTGAGAGAGAAAGAGAACAAAGAAAGCAGGAGAGATCTGGCTGTATTTCTGTGAACAGCTCCCACTGTAGTTAAGAAGAACCTAGGAATGCCTTTGAAAGGCAAGTGTTTGCTGATATGTGTACACATGAGGCTAACAGAAATGATTCTAGATAATTTTTCAAGAAACATATCTAGTAGAAAAAACCCCTCTTCTGAGTCTCAGCACCTTTAATCTCCTTCTTCTAGTGCTAACAACTGGCCCCTGCTCTTCCACTCTATTCCCCATGCCTATGAACTGAATATTTCACAGGAAGAAAAGGTTCTGGATCAGACACTAAAGATGGAAAATTAATCATCAGTCCCCTCCCAAGGAATAGCGTTACGTGAGCTCCCCAGGACTTCAGAATTTTTTTTTTTCAAATGAACAACAACACAAATTCTTAGTTAAGATAAGAAAGATGCTGTATCAAAAGGAAACATAGGATTAAGAAAAGAGCAATAACGATAGCTACGAGTTAGCTAGTGCTTAATTATGTGCCAGGCATTATCTTAATACTTCTTTACATATATTATTCCATCACATATTCATAGGCACAGTATGACACAGATACTAACATTATTCCTCCTTTATCCATGTTGAAACTGAGGCAGGGAAAGATCAAGTACACTGACTGAGGTCTTACAGCTCAGAACGGCAGAGCCAGAACTTGAACAAGAAACTCCAACCATTACACCATGCTGCTTCTCAGCAGTGTTGTCAAATCACATATTTCAGAACATTCTTTATTTTCATTGTTCTTCATATGTTCTATAGCCTCTGACTTATTTTTTCCTCCTCATTAAAAAAATTTAATTAAAGTAATCAAAGAAGAATCACAGCACATGTTCACTAGCAAGTCGCATAACCAACCTCACCAAAAATTTCAACTGAGAGTGAATGTATTTAGTTTTTAATAGAAACTCTACCACCATGAAATACTCCACTTTCTTGGGGTTGTTCTATTTTTAGTGCAAGTATTCACTGACATTGTATAATGCTTATAGTTTCATATCAATCTAAAAATCAAATGGTTCTCTACTAACCTTCTGCATATTTTGCCTTGGGAAATATTTATGTAGAATTTTAAAATATGTTGAATTTGGACTAATCAAACCAATAATTGAGTCTTGTTTAAGACTCAATTTTGCACTGAGGTCTGCCTATAAAATTTCTGTAGAAAGAATAGGGTTTACTCATCTAACTATAGAAATCTTCAAAAATATACTATACTTAAATGATATTTGATATATGAAGAAGCCAGTACATTTTCTTAAGTATTAAACATATTTCACCTACATGAACCTTTTCTTCATATTAGTCGGAAAGACCTAATTTCCCACCTTATTATTGTCTTTTAACAAAATATCCTTCTCCTTCGATCACAGAGGCAGACATGTAATGAGTTTCTCTCTCATCAATAGCCCCTCCCCTGGTCAGAGGAGTTGGGCATGTGATGTTTGCTAGAAGTGTTTCTGTCTGTTGGAACTAGCAGAAAAATTGCCTCTTTTTTAAAAATGCATTATTTTAATTATTTTTAATCAAAATAGAATAGGTAAAGAAATTCAAAAGTTAAATTTATAATAAAAAACAGCGGTTCCCCCAATCCAACTTAATTCATGCTTCTCAGCAACTATATTCTTCAATGCTTTTTAAAAAATATGCTCATAGCACTGGGTGTTATATGCAAATAATGAATCATTGAACGCTACATCAAACACTAATGATGTACTGTATGGTGACTAACATAACATAATAAAAAAATAAAATAAAATTTGCTGCCTTAAAAAAATAAAAATATGCTCATACATATACATATTTCTAAGTGATATTTAATTTTCTTTCAACGTTAGATATTTTATATTGAATGCTTAATATGAAAGATATTTAAATATCTAATTTTCTCTCACCACGTATAGACTTCCCTTCCTCTCAGCCAACGTAGTGTTGCGATACAATAAGGTCAAGGTATTACTCAGTGTTTATGCTCTTACAGTTGGCTAAATACAACTCAAAGTTGAGAAAACTGCAGATTAAGATTTTATTTCTTTTCTTGTACAACTTTTCCCTCCCCGCTTTTTCCATCTTAGCTTTTAAAATAATTTGGCCCAAACTCTCTGATACCACTTAAAATGCTTTTGGTTATTTACCTTTTTAAAAATTTTTTCTTAGATATATCCCTTTGGACTCCTTTATCCTCCAGCTCCGGTCTGGACTAGTTATTTCTCTTGCTCTATTGAGCAGCTTTCCTCTTGGCTTGGAATCTTCTTCTCTCTCTTGTGATGGACACCCTGCTCCCTGAATTTACCTCTCCCTCTTTCTTGATTTACTCCCTTTTGGTGAAGGACATCTCAGTACATCTGCCTGAGAAAGATGCACATGGGGTAAATTTTGGAAATACAGCATTATAGAAAATTGATCATTGTATATGATTAAAAAGTTGGCTGAGAATATAATGTTAGGATAGAAACCTTTTTCTTGGAATATTTTCAGAGCATATGGTGTTCATTTCAGAATTGCATAACCACTGCCTTCTATCTCTCAGAGTTGATGGTAAAATGTCTGAATCCATTTGATTCCTGGTCCTGTTACGTTATCTACTTTATCTCTTGGGTCATAGATATGACTTAAGTAACTCTTATTTGGAGGATGTGATGCTAATGTCTAGCAACCATTTTATCAACCACATTTACAGTGTGGATGATGGGCAGGAAGAAAAGTCTGGAAGCCAATGGCAATAGGAGAAGTTAGGGCCAATACAAAATCAGAAGCAGAGCTGAAAAATATAAAGAAAGGGCAAGAAAATAATGACAAAAGTCCTGGATGTAGTCCTGCCTAATGCGGAGTGTACAACCCATCCTGCCCACATTTATTCTCCTCTACCTTTTGTTGTTGTCGTTGCTATTAGTAAGCTAGTTTGAGTTGAGTGCTAGTTATTTCAGTGGAAAAGAAACTATGTTAACAATATATAAGATTATACTAAAGACTAACTTATGAGAGCCACCTTCTTGAGGGAAAGGAAAATAGGCTTCAGACTGTTAGATTAAAGAGGAAAGTATTTTTAGAAATTATTAGGTGCAGAATATTTGGGGTAAAAATCAATTTGAGACAGTTTTGGCAACTTTGAGGACTCTTTTATAGGATGTGTGTGCATGCATGTGTGTGTATATGGCAAAATATTTCTTTCATAAATGCAAAATATCTACTTTTTTAATCTTTCAGCTTCACCTAGTGCATCACTTTTTAATTTAGTATTTATTAGAAAAACTGATCTTAATACAATCTATTCAGTTTCTTTTGCATTTTGAAATGCATTAATGCATCAGCTTTATTAAAATTGTCCTACCTGCTTATTTTCTGTTTCCTTGGTTGAAATCTGCTTATTTTTATTCTTTCTTGCTTGGTGTTGAAAAAATGCTTAAGCTATGATTTTGCTTGTGTTCAAACCTGGTTGCATCCTTTTATTTAGAGTGGTATCATTAATTTTATTTTTCCTAGATAGCTAAATAAACTAGGAAATTATTTTTTTTCCTTTTGACTGAATAATGGCTTAGAAAGGAGTTTTCAAATTAATAAAATTAAGTTGATATTTGATATTTATTACACATTTTAAAGTTTATCCTTTTTTTTTTTTAAAGATTTTACTTATTTATTCGACAGAGATAGAGACAGCCAGCGAGAGAGGGAACACAAGTAGGGGGAGTGGGAGAGGGAGAAGCAGGCTCATAGCAGAGGAGCCCGATGTGGGGCTCGATCCCATAATGCCAGGATCACGCCCTGAGCCGAAGGCAGATGCTTAACCGCTGTGCCACCCAGGCGCCCCATAAAGTTTATCCTTTTTTGGCTTTTGGAAATTTTATAGAGGTTTCTTTGTGCCTTAATGTATGAACGATTTTTTAAAATGTAGTGAAAATATTCTCTTTTCTGCTTCTGTGATAGATAATCAGGTATGCTTGATAGTATTAGTAATATGCAATTGTATTAAACTAGGCAGATCATTGTCCTCTTTCGATATTTACATTATTAGATAGCTATTAATAAAGTATAAAGTGTGTCACATATCGTCATGTTTCTGTTAATGTTTTCTTTTTGTTTCTAGAAGTTTTTGCATAAATATTCTTACGTAATTTAACATTTCAAATAGCTAATGATGTCCGTCTGAATTGTAGCTCACAGCACTTACTAGTAAAAGGGGACCTTCTTATTCCTCTTTGTACTTTTTACCTTAAATTCAACACTGTTGACCATTAACACTTTCATCCCTGTGCCATCTTCCTGTTGCCTTCTGCATGGTTGCCTATTCTTTTACTCTAAACCATTACCTACTCAGCACTTAGCACAGTGCCTGACTCATGGTAAGCACACAGTTACATGTTACAAAAAGGATAAATGTAAGTTTCAGTTATTTCATGAGTTTTCAATAAGCTAATGTTCCTGTTAATGTTTATCAAATGTCATTATAAAAAGTAGACTAGAAAATAGGCCTAAAGGTAGAACTAAATATATACAGCATGTTCACCTTCATAATTTCAAGTTGATGAATCTCATAAAAATTCAGTGTAAAGTAGTACACATCTACTGAGTTAAAAATGAGGTTAACCTACTTAGAATATGCATCAACTCAGTAAACGCACTCAACTTCATAGAGTCAATATGGATTTGATGAACTTGAATTTAGTCTCTATCCAAAAACCTACTTTTGTTTTCAAATGAGTTTCCTTGTTTTCTGCAGTAACACAGCTCCTGGCATCTAATCTGCAGATTACAATATATTTGAGTACAACAAACCTTTTAGTTTATGAGCTTATCAGCGTCACCGGTATATTTAAGTGGCATTAATTAGAACATCACTTTACTCTGTGAAATGACATATAAGTGTGTGAAATAAGTAACATACACTGGACACTAGATCATTAGTTAAGATAATGCCTTTCAAAACCAAGGAGAGAATGGAGACTTGTGTCCCTTGTTGCTGGAAACTATGGCCTTCCCCCATTCCGTAATGCACCGTGAAGATCTCCGTTTCAGTTTCTCCTTTCTTTCTCCCTCCCTTACCATATTTATTCTACTTACCCTTTTTCAGACACACCACTTTTTATAGGCTTCCCATATTTCTCAGTTTACTTAAAAATCATATTTGGCAATACCAAGCGTGTCACCAATTGGCTGGAGCTAAGCAGCAGCTGACCTCTGGAACCAGAAAGTACACTTCTCAGTCTTCTACGTTTTATTCCTGATCCACTTCATTTATGTACATTATCATTATGTTCTTTTAGATTTTGAGTTCACATCAATCGCAGCATATCTCCCAGGCTGCTGTTTGGTCTGCACATCTTCATAAACACCTTTGTTTATATCAATACCTGCATGCTGTTATTTAGGACAAATATTTCCTATGCTTCCTTAGCTGTGAGACATTTGAAAATAGTTACATATAAATAGGAATTCTCAGGAAAATCCCTCTTGAGGGACTTATGTCTTCTAAGTACATACTTCCTTAGGAAAGAGTGTCTCTTTCTGGTCACCAAATAGACTTTTAAATAAGATGATGCTATTGGTTCTAAATCATAAACAAAGTGATACAATTGTGTTAGAAGTTTAAATGTGTGGGCAAGTAAAATGAATCATGATTGTGGTTGGTTTTAGTGATGTTGCTTTACCTAGAGGTCAAGTGTGCTTATAAATACATGCTTTTTGATAGACACCATAAGTAGACAAGTTAGTTATAAAAAAAGGCACTCCTCTTGAGGTTTTTTTGGGAAAGGCTATTCCAACAAGGCAACCAGTCTGGTCCATGCTCATGCTGTTCCACCTGTTGGGATCTGCCTATAGAATGACTGTCAGTCCCTCGACCAGATGAACTAGACACCAGATTTCTCAGAAGTTCTTTGGTTACTACCTGGATTAGGGAGATCGCAAGGTTAATACCTGGATTAGGGAGAGCTAAAAGTCTTAATCCTGCCAGGCCTCAGAACCCTCTCTGTCCTCCTTGTTCATTTTAAAGAGTTGGGAGGTAGTAATAAAGTGCAATTTTATTTTCTGCACATCTGCTGGTTTCACATTTCTTGTTTTAAGGCTTACTTGATTAGAAAAAAATGAACTTTTCCTTAGTTTACAACTAGGACATTCATCTTTTACAAACAGTTGACTTTTTCGTGGGTATATATGACTATTTGCAATTAATTTGTGAGCTCTTACTAAATAAAACTGTTAACAATTTTTTTTTTAAGATTTTATTTATTTATGTGACAGAGAGACAGCCAGCAAGAGAGGGAACACAAGCAGGGGGAGTGGGAGTGGAAGAAGCAGGCTCCCAGCGGAGAAGCCCGATGTGGGACTCGATCCCGGAACGCCGGGATCACGCCCTGAGCCGAAGGCAGATGCTTAATGACTGCGCTACCCAGGCACCCCACAAATTTTCTAATACGAAAATTCACTTTCTGTCTAACAATTTGAAAATGCTGTGAAATTGGGTTGAAGCAACATGGGCAGTTTATTTTAGATAATTATATCAACCTAAAGAGATATTGAACAACTAGATAAGTCATCTTTTGAACTTTTTAAAAATACAGATATACAGATCTGGTTTGCTTATATCAGAATGGGTTCTTTATGTAAATTAGATGAATCAATTATTGAAGTTTTAAGTTTTTGGGAAAAAAAGACTACTCACCTTTTCTGTTTGATAAGATAGATATTTCCAGATCAAAGCTAACTGGGCCATTTGATGGGCAAGTGACTAAGTTTCCATGTTAAGTAGAGCCCCGAACTTGCATTATTATGTTTCTGGAACAAGGTGATGCTGTGTGCTACAAATTATTTCCAGAATGCTTCTGGGGGTAATTCTATGCATACAGAATTAGATCTATTTTAAAACTGTAACTCTGATCCTTTTATTTATTTTTACTGTCTACATTATTATGTGCATTGCTGGTACAATTTCATAAGTTACAATGTTCCTTCATGTCCTCTGAATTTTATAACCCGGAGACTACTTAATTGTCATTTCAACTCGTTTATAGCAAGTAAGGAGAGGATATCTGAAATGTATTTTTAAATACTCTCTAATCAGACATGTGATGAATCCCAAAGCAAAATCATGTTAGTGTGTTCTATCTTTGCTAATAAGATTCCCTTGAAAATAACAAACAGAATAGTTCAGTAATTTAAAAACTGGCTCATTATTGCTTTAATAGGAACTGTGAATATTTTATCAGCGTAATCCCCAATGAATAATTCTGCTTTGTTACTTTCCCTTCAAGGAGAAAAGTACTTGAAGTTATGATATGTGATGATAGAATCTCTCAAAAACCTTTGAGATTCTTTACCAGGTGACTCTGAAAATCTTGGGTATTCTCTTTTGACTACTAAGAGATAGTGTTCAAAATGTGAAGCAATTATTTGTCAAAATTCTCTAAATATTGAGATTAGCTTATCGTGCCCTCTTTTGAATTTGCAATTTATCCTTTCATTTGTTTCAAATATGTGGCATACTAACCAGCCTTCTTTTAACTCTAGGATTTCTTCATTAACGTCATCCCCTGTCTTTTGTTATAATATCACACACTCTAATTTGCACAACATTTTCATCAAAGACACTTTACGGAGAACCTACTATAGCAGAGTGATACTACCCAATACTGCATGTGCTTCCCTACATTCCTCAGAATATGTTGCATTTAGTAGAGGTTATGAGACTAATTATGGCCAATGTATGAAGAGCCAAAATGAATTATGTCATTTCCTAGCAGATATTCTTAATTGCAGATATGCCACCTGTCTGTTCTTTGTTAAATTTTCCTCACCTTACTGAGCTATAATTGATATGTAACATTGTCTAAGTTGATTTGATACACTTATACATTGCAAAATGATCATTTTAGTAGGGTTAGCCAACACTGCTATCACCACAGATAATTATCATTTCTTTTTTGTGGTGAGAACATTTACAAGTTACTGTCTTGCAAATTTTAATTACATAATACAGTATTATTAACTGCAATCACCATGCTGCACATTGGATACCCAGAATTTAGTCATCTTACAACTGAACCTTTATACCTCTGGCCAAGTTCTCCCCATTACCCACCTCTGTCCCCTCATCCCTGGTAATCATACATTCCACTCGCTATGAGTTTGGCTTCTTTAGAGTCCACATATGTACTATATATATTCCACATATCATATGTCTTTGTCAGACTAATGTCACTTAGCATAATGTCCTTAAGATCCATCCATGTTGGCATAAATGGCAGAATTTCCTTCTTTCTCATAGCTGAGTAATATTCATTATATATATGTGAGATTGCTCAATCATATGGTCATTCTATTTTTTATTTCTTGAGAAATCTCCATATTGTTTTCCATAGTGTCTATACTGATTTACATTTCCACCAATAGTGCACAAGGGTTCCCTTTTCTCCACATGCTTGCTAAGACTTGTTATCCCTTCTCTTTTTGATGACAGCTATTCTAAAAGATATAAGGTCAGATACCTCATTGCAGTTTTGATCTGCATTTCCCTGATAATCAGTGATGTTGATACCTTTTCACGTACCATTTAGCTTTTTGTAGATCTTCCTTGAACAAATGTCTATTCAGTTCCTTTCTCTATCTTTAAATCAGATTGTTTGATTTTTTTGGTATTGAGTGTATGAGTTTCTCATATTTTGGATATTGACTTCTTACCTGATATATGGTTTTCAAATATTTTCCTTCATTCCGTAGGTTGTTGTTTCATTTTGATGATTGTTTCCTTTACTATGCAGAAGTTTTTTAGTTTGATGTAGTCCCACTTGTTTATTTTTGCTTTAGTTGCTTGTGCTTTTGTATCATATTCAAAAAATCATTGCCAAGACCAATATCAAAGAATTTTTCTTTGAATTTTCTTTAGGTCTAGGAGTTTTACAAATTTGGGCCTTAGGTTTAAGTCTTTCATCCATTTTAAGTTAATTTTTGTGAGTGGTGTAAGATAAACAGTCTAATTTCATTCTTCCACATGTAGTTTTCCCATTGAGTATTATTGGCCCCCTTGTTAAATATTAGTTGACCATATAAACTAGAGTTCTTTTCTGGGCTTTTAATTCTGTTCCATTGGTGTTTTCTTCTATTTTTATGCCAGTACCATACTGTTTTGATCTCTATAGCTCTGTACTATAGTTTGAAATCAGAAAGTCTGATGCCTCTAGCTTTGTTCTTCTTTCTCAGGACTTCTTTGATTTTGAGCTTTTACTTTTCTTTTTTCTTTTCTTCTCAGAAATACCATGGGAATCCTGATATAAATTGCATTGAATCTATAGGTGACTTCAGGTAGTATGAACATTTTAATAATATCAATTCTTCTGGTATATAAACATGAGATATCCCATTTATTTGCACTTTCTTCAATTTTTTTCATCAGAGTCTTATACTTTACAGTGTACAGATCTTTCACGTCCTTAGTTATATTTATTCCTAAATGTATTTTTTAAAGATTTTATTTATTTATTTATTTACTTATTTATTTGAGAAAGAATATGCAAGCAGGGGGAGGGGCAAGGGAGGAGGGGGAGGGACAAGTGGATTCTGTGCTCAGCACAGAGTGGGCTCCAACCCAACCCCCTGAGATCATGACCTGAGGTACTGAGAATTGGAAGCTTAACCCACTGAGCCACCCAGGAGCCCCATATTCCTAAATATTTTTTTATTCTATTGTGAATGGGATTCTTTTTAAATTTATTTTTTTTCAGTTATTTTGTTGTTAGTGTATAGAAACACAACACATTTCTGTTTGTTGATTTTGTATCTTGCAAATTTACATAATTCACTGATTAGTTCTAATAGTTTTGATTAATCTGCAAATAAAGACACTTCTCTTTTTTTCTAATTTGGATGTATTTTATTTCTTTATTTTGTCTAATTGCTCTGGCTAGGACTTCCAGTACTATGTTGAATAGGAGTAGTGAGAGTGGGCGCCTTTGTCTTTATTCTGATCTTAGAGGAAAAGCTTTTAATCTTTCACCTTGAGTATGATGTTAGCTGTGGGCTTGTTATACATAGCCTTCATTATGTTGAGAAACTCCACTTCTATACCCAATTCGTTGAGAATTTATTAATGAAAGGATGTTGAATTTTGCACTTGATCTTAGCCAAAAGGCCGAGAAGCGATGAAAGGATGTTGAATTTTGTCAAATGTTTTTCTGCATCTAATGAAATCATATGATTTTCATTTTTCATTCTTTTAATGTGGTGTATATTTTATTGATTTGTGTATATTGAGCCATCCTTGTATCCTAGGGATAAATCTTATCGATCATGGTATATGATACTTTTAATGTGCTATTGAGTTTGGTTTACTATATTTTTTTCAGAATTTTTGCATTCATATTTCACCATGGATATTAGTTTGTGGCTTTCTTTTCCTGTAGTGTCTTTTTCTGACTTTGGTATCAGGGTAATGCTAGCCTTATAGCTAACTATAGTTTAGACGTGTTTCCTTCTCTTCAGTTTTTTTTGGAAGAGTTTGAGGATTAGCATTAATTCTTCTAACCATTTGGAAGAATTCACTAGTGAAATCATTTGGGCTTGGACATTATTTTTTTGATGAAATTTTTGATTACTGATTCAGTCCTTTTACTCGTTATTGATCTGTTTTGATGTCTATTTCTTCATAATTCAGTCTTTGCAGGTTGTGTACTTCTAGGGATTTAGTCAATTTCTTCTAAATTACACAATTTTGGGGGCATATAATTGTTTATAATAGTATTTTATGATCCTTTTTATTTCTCTCATATCAGTTATCATACCTTCTCTTTCACTTCTGATTTTATTTATTTGACTCTTCCTTTTTTTCTTAGTCTGGTTGAGGGTTTGTCAATTTTGTTTATCTTTTCCAAAAACCAGGTCCTGGCTTTATTGACCTTTCTATTATTTTTCTGGTTTCTATTTCATAAATTTTTGTTCTAATCTTTGTTAATTCCCTTCCTTCTGCTAACTCTGGGCTTTGTTTGTCTTTTTCTAGTTCCTTGAAGTGAAAAGTTATGTTGTTTATCTAAGATTTCTTTTTTTCTTGAGATAAGCATTTATTACTATAGCTTCCACTAAGAACTGCTTTTGTGACATCTTATAAGTTTTTTGTTATCTTTCCATTTTAATGTGTTTCAAGATTTTTTTTTATTTATTCTCTGACCCACTGATTGCTCAGAAGTGTTTGGTTTATTTCCATATTTGTGAATTTCCCAGCTTTCCTTCTGTTATTGAGTCCTAGTTTCATATCATTGTGCTTTGGAAAGATATCTGATATGAATCCATTCTTCTTAAATTTATTAGGACTTGTTTTGTGGCCTCACATACGATCTATCTGAAAAATTTTGCATGCATGCATGAGAAGAATGTAGTTCTGCTGCCTTTGGATGAAATGGCCTTTATATAACTGTTAAGTCTGTTTAGTCTAAAGCATAGTTCAAATCTAACATTTCCTTATCGATTTTCTGTCTGGAAGATCTATCCATTGTTGAAAATGGAGTACTGAAGTCCCCTACTATTATTGTATTGTTGTCTCTTCCTTCATTCAGATCTGTCAGTATTTGCTTAATATATTTTGTTGATCTAATGTCATATGCATATATATTTATGATTGTTATATCCTTTTGATGAATTGACTCTATTATCATTACATAATGACCTTCATTGCCTTGTGTTACAGTTTTTGGCTTATAGACTATTTTGTTTGAAATAAGTGTAGCTACCTTTGCCCTTTTTTGGTTTTCACTTGCAGAGACATGTAATATCTTATCCACCCCTTCACTTTGAGTCTATGTACATCCTTAAAGCTTAAGTGTGTCTCTTGTACGCAGCATACAGTTGGGTGTTGTTTTTTAATTCATTCAATTACTCTATACCTTTTGATTGGAGAATTTAATCCATTTACATTTAGAGTAATTATTCGTAGGTAAGAACTTACTAATGCCAACTTAATTGTTTTCTGGCTAATTTGTAGTTCCCTTGTCCCTTTTTCCTTCTGCTGCCCTTTGTTGTGAACTGATGATTTTCTATAGTGGTATACTTTGTGTCTCCTCATCTCTTGTGTATCTACTGTAGGTTTTTGTTTTGGGCTTACCATGAGGCTTACACAGAATATATTATAGATATAACATTGTGTTTTATTTTGATAACCATTTAATTTTGATTGCATACAAAAATTCTACTCTTTCATTCCTTCCCCTTTTATTTTTTTGATGTCCCAATTTACCTCTTTTTTACATTGTGTATTTGTTAACAAAGTATTGTAGCTACCATTACTTTTAATACTTTCATCCTTTAGCATTTGTACTGGAGTTAAGTGGTTAACATATGACCATATCACAGTATTAGAATATTCTAAATTTGAATATATGTTTGCCTTTATCAGTGTTGTATATTTTCATGTTACTAATTAGTTCTTTTATTTCAGCTTGAATAATCCTTTCAGTATGTCTTATTTAACAGCTCTAGTAGTGAATCATCTTAGCTTTTATTTGTTTTGGGACAGCTTTGCCAAGTAAATTATTCTTGGTTGGTAGGATTTTTTTTTCTTTCAGCACTTTGAATATATGATTCCACTTTATCCTACCCTGTAAGGTTTCTGTTGAGAGATCCACTGATAGCCTTATGGGATTCTCTTGTAAATTAATACTACTTTCCTTTTGCTATCTTTAAGTTCTCTTTGTTTTTGTTTGTTTTATTTACTTTATTGAAGTATAGATATACACTGTGTCCCATTAGTTCAGGTGTGCAACAGTGATTTGACAACTCTGTATGTTATGCTATACTCACCACAAGTACAGCTACCATCTGTCACCAAACAATGCTATTGTAATACCACTAACTATATTCTCTATGATGTAATTTTCATCTGCATGACTTATGCATTCCACAGTTGGAAGCCCATATTGACTTTTGACAGCTTTATTACAATGCGTCTTGCAGAGGATCTCTTTAAGTGGAGTATGTTTGGTTACCTATAAGCTTCATGAACTTGGATATCCAAATCTCTCCCCAGACTTGAAAAGGTCTGTCATTATTTCTTTAATAAGCTTTCTTCTCCCTGTATACCTTTCCTCTCCCTCTGAAGCTCCATTAATTCATAATTGTTTCTTTTGATGATATCCCATAGATTACTCAGGGTTTTTCCCGCATTTTTTTTCTTGCTTGCTTTGATCTTCTCTAACTGGATGATTTAAAATGTTGTCTTACATATTCTTTTCTTCTGCTTGATCCATTCTTCCATTCATATTCTCTATTTTGTTTTGCATTTCATTCACTGTATTCTTCAGCTCCAGAATTTCTTTTTGATTTGTTTTTATGATCTCTATCTCTTTGTCTAACTTCCTATTTTTTTTTTTTACCATTTCCCTGATTTTGTTGAACTGTCCATGTTTTCTTGTATCTCATTGAGTTTCCTAAAAATAGCTGTTCTGAATTCTTTACTGGGTAAATTACAGATCTGTGTTTTGGGGATCAGTTACTGGAAGATAACTGTGATTCTTTTGTGGTGTCATGTTTCCTTGATTTTTCATGTTTTTTGAGGTTCTGTGTTGGTGTCTTCACATTTGAAGTAACAGACACCTCTTCCAGTCTCTACTAACTTTCTTCAAGAGAGAAACCTCTTTCATCAGCCTTCCTAGGGATTCTGAGGTTTTTCAGACCTTCTCTGGGTATACTTGCTCCAAGCTTCTTGCTCCCCGTTGTGGCAGAATTCTTAAGCTTGTATGTCTACTTTTGATCCTTCAATGTACTGGGCTGAGTGCTGACTGCTCATTTTTGTTTTCCCGAGGGTGGCACTAAAGTTCAAGATTGTGGTCTCTCTTTGGCCTGCATGTTTTGACTGGTTTTCTGTGCATGCTCACTAGCTATTTGCCAAAGCTTACTCTTGCTACCATAGGGAGCATCCATAGGAAAACAGCCACATGGAGTGTGTGTGTGTGTGTGTGTCTGTGTCTGTGTGTAATGTAAGGTGTGCAGGGGGTGCCCATGAGCCAGTGTCCCCAGCAGTTTATGGGTGGGCATCTCTTGATGGAGTCTGCAATGCAGTTAGTAGAATCTGCTTCCCTTAAATGCCCTCTGAGCATCCTATCTATGGCTCCCCAGTCTCCTCCATCCCCCACCAATTCATGCAGCTCATGATTCAGTATTCTGGATGGGACAAGGAAGAAATGACATTCCTCACAACTGGGGAACCTGGGTACTCACACATATTCTTTCACTTTCCCCCACAGTAAAAATCAAAGGCTGAGAAAAATCTCTCTTGGCCCTAAGCCATATTGCCTTGGGGAGGGTTAATGTTGGTAAAGTCAAACTGTTCCTCTTACTCTCTCCAATGTATCCAGACTTATATTTATAAGTGTGTGGGTTTTTTTGGATTTTTTTTTTCTCCAACAGTATGGAGAAATTTCTCCACTAGAAATCTGAACTTCACGAAGACTCTTGTCCGTGGGTGATTGTCTGAGATGGAGTTTTCCAGGGGCTTCTGGACCACAAACAAGAGGGTCTACAGGTGTTCATGGGACACTGCAGGGTCCATAGCCTGAGTCATGGACTGAGTTGTGTATGTCTATCAATCACTGCAATGGTGAATGAGACTCTTCCCTAGTTCCTTAATGTATGGCACTGGATCCTATGTAACTCCAACAAAGGCACTTTTGTCTGTGGATTAATGCCAAATTGGTTATGTGGATGGAGGGACATGACCAGGGATGTTTTTTTTTGTTTTTGTTTTTTTTTGTTTTTGTTTTTGTTTTTGTTTTTTTTTTAAAGATTTTATTTATTTATTCGACAGAGATAGAGACCGCCATCGAGAGAGGGAACACAAGCAGGGGGAGTGGGAGAGGAAGAAGCAGGCTCATAGCGGAGGAGCCTGATGTGGGGCTCGATCCCACAACGCCGGGATCATGCCCTGAGCTGAAGGCAGACGCTTAACCACTGTGCCACCCAGGTGCCCCAGGCCAGGGATGTTTTAATCAGCCATGTTGCTGACATCACTCACTGTATGCTCTTTCTTTTCCTGCAGCATCAACGCTGGAAGTCTTGGGTTTTGATAATACATCAAGTATGGACTATGCCAGTTAATACAGGAATGAACAAACATAGCATAAGGAAGTTAGAGTAAAGGATAAATTATAGAAAAAAATAAGATTACTTAAGAAGCAATGTTAATATAATAAAGGCATGTCTTCATATTCTACTTACTTGCTAGAGGTAGGCCTCAAAATTAATTCTGAATTTATAAGTGGTCAGTATAAAAGGGAAACACAATTGATTAGTTATTGTGTCCATAAGATAAAAATAAACCAGTTCATTGGGGAAAAACATCTACTACTGATATTAGGAGAAAAAAGTCTCCTTTTATTCTAATAGGCAGGGCAACATGACCTAAAGAATCTATTTATTCTGTGATGCCATTTAAATGCAGGGCCATATATTTTTACATCAGAGGAGATGCTGCTGAAATTTACTTTGATTGTGTAAATCCTCAAAATAGATTATTTTTGAGGTTCAGTTAGGGCAGGCTTCATTTTTGCTCTTCAATACGAGCTTGTCAACATCATGCAAATATTCCACATTTTAAATATATGATATCCATGAAATTCTACTTGAAGTGTTTATAGAAATAAAGATATTTTTATGTCGAACCAACTTGTGTTAAAAGAATAATTGAGTTCAAATGAGAGTATTTGCTTAAAAACTATAAATTATTTTTTCCATATTAGTTTTGAGCTATTCATATTTTTCTATCTTTCTAGCTTGTTCACTATCAAGAATGTTAGAATGTACTGTAGTTTGAAGTATGTGGTAAATTTCTCATAAACCCATCTAGAAATTTCCAAATTTCTGTTTGTTGTTATGGAGAACCTATTTTGTGTCTGAATCTTTTTTATTCAAAGTACTTCTATTTATGTGGGCAAAATCTACATAGAATATCTGAGACTTTTCTTTCCTTTTTTCTCTTTTTTTTTGTAAAGCTGCTTTTGCCAATTTGATTTCTAATTAATTTTTTAACAGAATCAGAAAGAAACACATACATATGTTATATTTTTTAAAGCACAATATCAATAAAGAAAACATTTGTCTTTCTCAGAGAGCTTTGCAATGCAAACTTGAGATTTCATGGATATTTGGTAGAAATCAATGATCCATAACAACAAAACATTCACACTGGGTTCTGGTTCAATATAAATACCAAAGAACAAAAGATGAGAGCAAGATGGTTTTGAACATGCTTTTCGAATGTATTGGATCCACTTGAATTTTAGGAATGGTATTTTTAGTTTCCTCACCTAAGAAGGGTTAGCAGGTCTCTGAAAACTGACTACCCTGGAAAAGATATCCTGTAGCAAACACCAAACACTAATATCATCTGACTGAAAGAAAAATATGCCGTCATTATATGTCTCATTGCCTCTACTCAAAAAGAAAGTAGTATTAGGTCCAATATAACTTAGGATTTTTTTCATGATATTGAGAAATTATTAGAATGTTTTGAAGTTCAGTGGAACAAAATACACTATTAATTTCTGATTAAAATAGTCTGAAGTTTGAAAAATGAACACCATCATTGTAAAATAATTTCTCGGACCCTTATCATCTCAGCTCAAATATTCCAACAACCTTCTATTTGTTTTCTCTAGCTTGAGTTCCAGATATTCTGTGCCAAGTATATTTGAATTCAATTGTAGTGGGTCCATTATGCCATGATCAGAATAGTTTTTATCATCTTTATCAGTTTGAAAGATGCACTTCACACATTAGAAATAGTTTTTCACAGGTAGATTTCACACTTAGACAGTTTCTCCAAAGAGAATTGACATATGGTAGGGATTTTTAAAAATGCACAAGCTGCTTAAAATAGAAAGAGATTAGTAGAAAGTTCAACTTGATAATGTAAAATGAGGACTATTACATCAACTCAATAAAAAAGGAACTAAAATATAAAAATAAAACACAGTCACCCTAACCCTATATTATTTTTTTATTGCTCTCAATTGTACATCATGGGAAATTACTCATTCAGTAAATTTTTTTTATCATAATATTGTCTGGCTACATACCACCATTTTAAAAAAGAGTATTTTTTTCCCCTTTAGTTGTAAAGCACTTTTCTTCTTAAACTGCCACCATTTCTAAGGTATTTTCGTTGCCTAGGAAACATACAAAGGTTGTGCTGCAATAGCAGGAATTCATTTAACCGCCAAATTCCCTCTGTAAGCCAGATTCATCATTTATATATCGTAGAAGCCTTCAACAGAGTACTTGACTGCAGCCAACTGGCTTGTTACCATATCACACTTTCATTATAATGAAATGGGCCAAACAGATTTTCAGAGAGTTAAAGCACAAAGTTACGGTTCTTACAGTGTGATCTGGAGATCATTTCCTTGAGATTCTAAAGTCTGTGAGACCGAATATCTATTTTTGGTTCTGTTAATCTAATCTCTTATCTGGCTACAAAAGACCAGCACACATTAGCACTGGAGAGAGGACACTTTATCCTCTTCTCACTTTTTGCAAGTACTAGGATACTTTTCATAAGAAACCAGGAAACTGTTTATCACATACAAAGTGATCTTCTACAGATTATTTGGCTCTGATTTTTATGTATCAGTATAGTATTGGTGTGAAGGAAAATTATGGGTTTAGGTCAGACTGAAGTGATTTATTATGGCAGCGAGACCTGTCTTTCAGTGAAGTTATGGAGAAATAATTTAATTAATCTCTTGTTGCTCTCGGGTTTCCCCAAGTAGAAAATGATAAAAATAAGACCTAAATCCAAAGCTTCCTGTGATTTATTTAATTTATATAAAATTATTCCTTCTGTGTTTCTTATCTCAGGGAATACTGGCACTATCTTCCTCAGTCACAAGTACAAAACCTAAATATTTCCTGTACTCTACCTCTCTTCATCCTTCAAACCCAGTAAGTCACTTAATCTCTCTAGTCCACTGCCACTGTCACTGTCACTTCCAAAACTGATATTTATTTGGTCTCCAAGTCTCAGTTTGGGCTGCTTCAATTCTCTGCAATGATGCCAGACTGATCTTTCTAATACCTAAAATCTGACCCTGTCATTTAATTTCAGTGACTCCACATAAATCTTCACATTTCTAATAAGACATTCAGAGCCCTTCTTTCCCAAGATCTCAGCTGTGTTCTTCCTCCTGCAGACTAACACACACATCAATATAGTTACATTGAACTATTTCTAGTTACCTTAATATCCTATGCTTTACTTTTTATTCCAGTGCCTGTGCATTGTAATTTTCTACCTGGAACTTCTAGATTCCAGAAGAACCAATTAGCCATTACTCATTTTTGTTTCCACCACTGAAACATCACTTGTTCTAAGAAGTTTTGAATCACAATCTGGATTGAGTATTGCTGCTTTCAGGCAGTGAGACAGGATAAGGTAGAGATTCTGACTTGTTCTCCATCATACAGCCATGACCACCATATTCCACGGGATAGCCATTAAGCTCTTAATTTGCTTAAAATAAATTTCTTAACCATCAAACCAGTGTATATATATTAGGAGGGAGTCACCTAATAAAACAGAACAGATACAAATACATCTGAGAAAGTTGGTATGACAGATAACCCCAAGAAACCTATTTGTATCCGTTTATTAGCATGGATAGAAAACAAAACAAACAGAATGTCATTTGTCAAAGATGATGGTCCCTGCACAATATGCCAAACACTTAAAATGGGACTTTTTTTTCTCTCTCTCTCTCTCTTTTTTAAATAAAAGTCTCTGAGAGGGTCTGCCCTGGGCCCCTGGTAAGGAGGTGTGGTGTTGACTGGAAAGGAACATTCTCTACAGTTCTCCAAGGGATGATAAGCTTTTGAATCAGTTGGAGACAGAAAGTGATAGTGATATTCAAATTACTGCTGTAACACAATTCATAATGGTATTCATACACTGGTGTTGCCTCAAGATGTTGGTTATATAGTTTAACAAAAGTCATAAAAACAAGGTGAATATAAATATATTGTGAACATACTCACTTAACTTGGATTTGTATTGAATTACTTTACAAGTGGTAGAAACTATGAACTTTCCAGTATTGACCACCAGGAATTATCCTCAATCTAAATATCCTCAGTTTGTTCAGTTATTTTAAAAGATATTCTAATTAGGTAAAGTATCTGTCAGTATCATTTTTAAAACAGTAGTTAAACAAAGAATCACATACCCCTGGTGATTTAGCAATTTTAAGTGAAAGAGAATCTTTTCATCAAATATACTTTTATTAGTTAATGTTCACATGCACACGTCCTAACTTTCTTGTCTCATTATAAGGCATTTCAAGGGATATGTCTACATTGCATGGTTCCTTTACTCCTTTCTCTATAGTTCCTTAATAAATACCATGTAAATGATATGACTGATAAGGCTTATGCTTCACTTCAAATGGGTAGAGCTAAGTTTTTGGAACACAGTTGAATCTACATCTTCAGTTGTTCTCATTTTAATTTACTTTTATTTTTTCAGTCCCATGTTAGAAATGGATGACATCTTATCAAATTATCAAAGCATCGTATAACAGAGTTGCAGTTTTGCATGTGTTTCATCCGCACTATTTATAAGTCACAATTCACACAGATGACAAGACAAAATCTTTGGTAATAAGATTTGGGGCATAGTCACCCAATAGACTTTCAATACATAGGTAATAGCTGCCTGACTCCAATTAGAAGTTAGTATAATAGAAAGGATTGGAAATGGGCACATCAAGAAATAATAATTATAGCATAAACAAAAGAGAAACTTTATCTCAAGAATATTAACCACAGGTTTAGCCTACCAAGATGGTTTTAAAGTATCATTTCAAAACCTTCACCAAAGAGGTTGGATATCACTGATATTATTCTAGACCCAATGATTTCCTATGATTCCTTACAGCTGTCTTATTCTATGTGATAAAAAAGATACAGGGTGGCTCAGTTGGTTAAGCATCTGACTCTTGATTTCGGTTCAGGTCATGATCTCAGCATTGTGAGACTGAGCCCTGCATCTGGCTCCGTGCTGGATGTGGAGCCTGCTTAAGATTCTCTTTCTCCCTCTCCCTCTGCCCATCCCTTCCCTCTCTCTTTGGCTCTCTCTCTTTCTCTCTCTCTCAAAAAAAAGATACAAATGAAATGCTAAAAGAATCAAGATACATATTTCAAGTAAAATCAAATCTTCAAAAATACTGGAGTACAATTTTCAAGAAAATACCAAGAACATTTACATCCTTATGAAATTACAAAGGTACAAAAATGGCCCCAAACCTGGAGAACAGAATAAAGAACCACACAATTTGCTGGAAAAGAAAAAGAATTAAGAAAATTTAGAGAAATTAGCTAAAGAATAGTACAAAGAAATAAGAAATTTATGAAAGTAAAATTTAAGAGCAAAGCCCCTGTAAGCACAAATGATATACATTTATAAGCCTTGAAAAAAAAAAAGGAGAAATGGTTTCTAAATTTGTCAGCAAAAGGACAGCTTCACTTTCTTAAAGAGGCAAATTAGAATTAAAAAAACTCCAAGGGATTATCTTCTATTACTGAAGTATTCAATTGCTATTTTTGTTTCATAAGCCATGATTTAAACTTTTATTCTAAATCCTAAATGTGAACTCTCCCTGGGTTTCTAAGATCAATCTTGCCCCAAAGATCCACTTCCTTGCTTTTCCCTCTCTTTGTTCATAGTGGAGATGGCTCAGGATGTTGTTTCTCTTTTCTCTACCTGTATTGCTCACCACTCCTAATCTTGTAGGCGGATTTTCAGCCTTGCATAGTCTGTTCTCATATTTCCACACGCTGGAAGATTATGTGTCCGTCCAAATTAACCACAATTTTTTTTTTTCTAAATAGGTGTTTACTCCAGCCCAAAGCGGGTTCATTCTCTCTCTTTAAAAGTTCTGTGT
Organism: Ursus arctos; assembly: GCF_023065955.2. Classification (NCBI taxonomy): domain Eukaryota; kingdom Metazoa; phylum Chordata; class Mammalia; order Carnivora; family Ursidae; genus Ursus; species Ursus arctos. The sequence continues at coordinate 5,375,524 of NW_026622852.1, forward strand.
GCTTCTCTTTGGGAAAATACAATACATACTCTCAAATTCTGATAATATATGTGAGTGTGTCTGTGTGCATGTGTATATGTTATCTTTTTTACTAAACTTAAAACTCCTTAAGAAGAAGTAGAGTTTATTTAATAGCTATTTCCTCTTGTAGTCCCCAGCATATGTTCTTCATAGAGGGGTGCTCCAATTTGTGAGTGATGGAAACATAACATATTTCATTCATATATTCAGTAAATTGCTGAGGGGGCAAGAAAAAAGAAGGTACATTTCAGTGACTGTTAATGTAACTAAGATAGAAAACTACAAGCTCCAAGCTTGCATTCAATTAATCTTTTTTCCCCAAAATAAAGGGATATCATCATGGTAGAATACGAAGGGTATATTTTGTCAGAGAGACCTGGGTTCTGCTTAAATGCTATGTGGTATTGAGAAAATTAATCGCTCATAAGTTCAGTTCATTCACTTATAAAATATACATGATACTTATAGTTTACTATAAAGGGCAAATGGCAAATATGTGAGTGTTCAGTTTTTAGTGCCTGATACATAGATGGTTATTGTAAAAGGAATGGACATTATGAGATTCTCTTGTGGAAACTGATAAAGATGATGAACCACATGAACACTGGTTTGTTTTCTTTAAAGTAAAGTCTTGGACACCACATCTAGGATTACAACAGAAAATTAATGTTTTACACATAAAAAAACTTGCAAGGAGCTCACATACTCCATTTTCTTAAAATAGTATCTTTTATACAATTATATTTCTATGTATTTAAGTCAATACAAATATTTACCTTTGGAACACTTTTTAATTTTTCTTTGAAAGATGCAAAAGTAAACTGACCTATTTTTTGAACTATGTTTTAACAACCTAAAGCCACATAATTCAATCATTATTTAGCAACAGGTTTTCATAATGCAGATATAATTAAGATATTTTGTATATGATAAAACGTATAGAGACAAGATAAGATCCAAGTTTCATAGTGAGTCTATATTTCTGACTTACCCTGGGTGGGAGGACCACCAACACAGTTATGTAGAGAGATATTATTTATCCCAAGTAGACACACTTTCCTGTAGAAACAGGATTTTTTTTCTCCCTCCCATTGCTATAGAATTGGTATTTTGGTCTCTTGGTTCCCTCAGGTTTTAGCCTAACTGGTGTCCTGGAGAAAGTCCCTTTCCCTGTGCCTGGCTCTCTCCTCATCACCAATCTATCTACATCATATATGGGTGAAGGTGTGACTGAGGTCTGGGGATAAAGAACATTTCATTTTGATGCCCCCAGGTATTGTGCACATGAAACAATTCAGAAAATAATAGGCCCAGGAACTAAGTTCACCCCTTGGAAGGAAGGGAAACTGTCCTCCCATTATCAAACCTGAACCGAGGAAGCTATATCTCATTAGCTGCTGGCAGCCATCTTCCTGTCTTATAGAACTTAACAATAAAGCCCTAACTCAGTAAAAGAGAGCCAAAGTAAACTATGGAAACTTTCCTTTAGGAATTTTGAGGATTACAGGGTATAATGCATTTGAAATGCCTAGCAGAGAACCTAAAATTAGTTAGCACTCAACAAATGTTAGCTCTAATAATAACTAAGAGAGATATCTCTGGAGTAAGCAGAAAAAATGGATCCCCAAAGATATCCATACCATAATCCCTGGAACCTGTGACTATGTTATGTTATGTTATGTTATGTGTAAGAGGCAACTGAGGTTGCAGGTAGAATTAAGGTTGCTAATCAGTTGACTTTAAGATAGGGAGATTATCCTGGTGGGCTCAATGTAATCAGAAGAGTCCTCAAAAAATGAAAAATGGAAGAGAGATACAGGAGAGTCAGTATCAGAGTCATACAATATGAGAACGACTCCATCAGCATTGCTGGTTTTGAAGATGGAAGAAGGCCACAAGCTAAGGAATGTGGCTGGCCTCCAGAAACTGGAAAAGGCAAAAAGCCAGATTGTTCCCAAGAGCCTCCAAAAAGGAAAACAGCCTTGCCCACACTTTGATTTTAGTCCAGTAAAACCCATTTTGGACGTGTGGACTCTGGAAATGTAAGATAATAAATCTTTGTTGTCTTAAGTCACGAAGTTTGTAGTAATTTATCATAGCAGCAATGGGAAACAAACACAAAGTCTCCAATAACTTCTATGCTCTTTTCAGTTGACATAAGCTATAAATTTACTTTTTTTTTCTTACATCTTGGTTGGCGTCTTGTATTTTATCCAGTCAGGCAGTATGGTTAAATTTGGCTCAGGAACAGGTTTCACTGGGGAAATGTACATACTCGGATTCAATCAGACCAGAAGGCAGAGGTCCCTTTATTTTCATTAACTTCCCATTGTGAGGTTTACTAGGGCTGGCTGGGCACTTAGCAAGAACAGGTGTTCCAGGGAGGAACCTGGCCTCATCTCACCTCCCTGGCTATTGATAGTGAAGATTAGGGTCACCAGGCGTTCTCCTCCTGCTGATACCCGAATAGTAAATTTCCCCAGTAAGGACTCTTACTCTAACCATACTTTGTGTTATTATACAATTTACCCTGAACCCTGGTGCATGACATGTGGAAGCCTCAAAGGACCCACCCTGAGTGGCAGCTTAAGTACATTGAGGCCATTTCTGTCATTTCCAGCTGAAATGCTGTTACTGATATCTGGTGATATAGAAATAGAATGATTTTGTCTTTTTCTAGAATTCTTTTAAGCATTGATCCTAAATTCTCTAGAGTACACTGGAGATGTCCGTTCTTTCTTTCTTTCTTTCTTTCTTTCTTTCTTTCTTTCTTTCTTTCTTTCTTTCTTCCTTCCTTCCTTCCTTCCTTCCTTCCTTCCTTCCTTCCTTCCTTCCTTCTTGAGACAACACAATTCATTAAGCCTATGATTATAATCTAGATGATAAAAACATAAAGATAAATACAGTATATATCTCTCCTCAAGGAGTTCATGGATTAAAAGGACAAATGGGTAAATAACTAGAAATTACAATGCAATATGATATATGCTACAATATGGGTATTTGCAATGCAAGAAAATACGAAGATAACCAAGGGAAGTGTGATTAAAAGACTCATGGATGTTAGCTATATATAGAATACGGACTCAACTATAATTATTCTCTTCCCAAATGGAAAGGAAGTACATCCTGAGATAAAATGATTAGAAAGAAACATGCTTCCTGACTAGAGAGCACACGTCTGCATTTCTTGGCAGGAGGAGCAACTAAATATGTCAACTCAAGCACAGAGGCTTGACTCTACTAGGTGCTTAATGAATACTTGTGGAATGAATATCTAAATGGATAATTAGCAAAAAAACAGCTGATGGTGCCTAAATGATGTTACTAATTGTCACAGCTAATAAACACATGCATTTTGAAGTGATTCATAATTATACTTAGAAAAAATAATCCTTGAATCTAGCTTTGACAATAGCATATTGAATAGTGACAAAAAGAAACTGGGGGCTTTGTGGTTAAGAAAATTGGCTTCAGACACCAGCTAACCTATGTTAGAGTCTTGCATATTCTGTTTATTGGTCACCGTGACCTTGGTCAGGCTATTTAACCTTGCTAAATTTGTTTCCTCCTAAGAGGAAAATTAACTGGTATCTATTCTTTAGGATGTCTGAAGACTGATAACACTTTTGAAATGATTAGCAGAGAGTCTAGAACTAGTAGGCACTCAATAAACGTTATCTCTAATAGTAACTACTTCATGTTATTCATATGAAAATAACCCTTAAACATCAAGTGAGACTGAATAAAAGTTGAAATATTTTATCTGAAAAAATATTAACTATAGTTATATAGTTATATAACTATTATTATAAGAGCTCCCATTGGAGTAATCATTTCTTGTGATTTTGGCCAACATGTTTATGTCAGAAAATGGAACATGGCCAAGGATTTTCAAGTAATTGTGTAAAATTGCTCCTGTTATGTAAAATTAATTGAGGGCTTGCTCTGGCAGCTGTTATGTGTACATAGAGGCTGCAAACCCTATTAAACAGAGTGATAACCATATAATCATGTTTTTCACATATTATTTTATGCTAGCTATCACAATTAAAGGTTTACAAATAACAGTGACTCATTTAAATATTACTGACACAATGAGATTCTCCCAGTGTGTAAATTACTCCCTGGAAACAGATCCGACATTTTGGAAATTAGATGATCTCTTACTCTCTATTAGAGTACTATTTAAATATAACATTACAAACTGTATTTCAAAACATCCAATTCAACTGAAATCTATTCAAGCTAAACATTCGCACTGGCCAAATCTACCAAGAGCAATTTGGCATCACCGTTAGCTGTTTCCTTTATCACATAGCCAAGAGCTATTCTATAAACACTTGCATAGTGTTTTTTTTAATGGGCAAAATATTTCATATATGTTACCTAATACGCTCTGCACTGTATTCACTTATCTCTGTAGTACAGATAAAAAAACTCAACATTGGGATGATTAAAAGGCTTACACCCCAAAGTACAGAATATTGCCTTAGGGTCTCCTATGACTTCACACCTTTGACTTTCACCACATAACACATCAGTCTTCACCTCCACATCATTCTAATCAACACACATAAAATATTTTCCAAAATCATATGTCCACATTAGCTTTTCAGTTTCACAATCTAATTTTAAATTTATGGTAGTCATCTGTTTCAGATCATTTTTTGTCTAATATCATTTGACTTTGAGAACTCCTTTGAAAGAACAAAACAGGTGGAGTCTACCATTGCAGACAGGGCTCTTCTGATCTAAAGATTCTGTTATTAATTTACAAGGTCCACAGACTTTGCAGTCAATGCACAGCTAATATTTAATGAGCTTGAGTTAATTATCTTTTTTCCTTTTAGATAATTTTATGTAGCTCACAACTACAATTGAATTTTAGATAAATTAACCTTTAGGAACAAACAAGGAAAATAAATATAGTTCTACCTATAAAGGACACATATACAGTATACTTTAATACAGTATAATTTCATATATATTACTTCACATGCCCTGCACTTCATTTAATTATCTCTGCATTACAGAGAGGGAAATTAACATTTACAATGATTAAAACACACTGCAAATCACAGAACGTGGTCTTTAAACTCTGTCAAACCCTTGATTTTCACTATGTCACCTCTACTTTATTACTATCAATGTACGACACCCTGACATATTTGAAAACCAGGTTAGATCTCAGCTGAATGAAAGCAGCCTCATCTCTCCTTTTCTGGATTGACCTGTGAAGGCTTTGGTTCTCTGGGTGGGTAGAAGCAGTTCAAGAACACCATTTATAGAAAACTGTAGAGACTTATTTTTTCCTAAGGGTTTGCCAAAACAATAGGCATTTTCCAGAGCATGCAAGCATTGCATGTGAAACCTAGGGTGATTTCAATAGAGTGATAAGAGTTTGACTATGAAGTTTAAGCAAATTCCTTGGAGGAATAATAATTGAATAGTATTCACTTTTGGCTATGTTCTCTGAAATGAGAAAATAATTTTCTATTCGGGGTAGGGAAATAAGTGAAAAAGAGAGGCTCTTGGGACTAAACACATGTAAGAATATGTCAGATTCCTTGGAGTAGACTTGTTCCCCAGGCCTGCTTCATTCACATGATACATGTCTGTAGGCTCTAGACTTAAGCATAAAATTAAATATTTTGCTAAGAGACTTAATATGGATTTTCAGTCTTAAAAATAGACAACCAAATTTCCCAAGGTATTATAAAATTATTGGTCTACTCTCAATATCTGTCAATGCCCCCAGTCAAAAGCCACCAGTAATAATACAGTTGAGCAAACCTTGGTTTATTGCCTCTGCAATGGAGGAGATTGCTCACCATGGGAACTGGGGGTATCTCAGTAAGAAGCTGTAAGAAGGACTTATTATAGTATTGGCCTTGTGTTAAATTATTTGGGGAAAGGTTAAAGAAAGTAAGACTTTTCTCTGGATAGAATGAATCAGAAAGCAAGGGTAATTCTATTAGGTATCTTAATAATTATTTTAAAAAATATTTTACTTATTTATTTACCAAAGAGAGAGAGCACAAGCAGGGGCAGTGGCAGGCAGAGGGAGAAGCAGGCTTCCCGCTGAGCAAGGAGCCCAATGTGGGCCTCCATCCCAGGACCCTGGGATGATGACTTGAGCCGAATGCAGACGCTTAATGGACTGAGCCACCCAGGTGTCCCAGTATCTTAATAATTCTTATCTAGAAGACAGAAGGAACAAAGTAAGGCTAAAGCTGTGATTGGGAAAGTGGCAACACAGTAGGGTCGGGGGACATTTAGTCATTTTTATGGTTTGGATGATATTTCTGTATTTATCTGCATTCGGATCTGTTTAAAGAATGGTCTTCCTTTTGTCTTGACTCATTAGAATCATGGAATGGCCTAATGTCCTAACCTGATGTGGGTCTTTTGTTATATTGTTTATGCTCAACATGAGGACGTCATTATCCAGCCACGAATGTCAGAGAAGCTTCCAAATATCACTAAGGCATAGCTGACAGTACCAGGACAATTCCCATCTATCATGCACTGCTTCTTTTATACACATCTAAGACAGATATGAGTGTCAGTACAGTGAGGAGCAAATCCCTGTGAGCAAGTCCTTTAAAATATATCTTGATTCTGATCATTTCTCAATCCTTTCATTGCTACAACCCTCATCCAAGTCAACATTATTAACTACCTGGATCTCGATTTCTAGTGGGTTTACTGTCCCCTAAAGTCACATTACCACTTAGCAGCCAGAGTGATCTCTTCCAATATAATCCAGATTGTGTAACTTTTCTGCACATAAACTTCAATAGTTTCCCATTACCCCAGACCAGCATCTAAAATCCTTACTGTTATCCAACTCTTGGCTATTTCTCAGGCATGTTTCACTGCCACCACATGCCATCTTGGGTTTTTTGCATTTGTTATATCCTCTATCAAGGGTGCTTTTCTTTAAGATCATCATAAGGCTCTCCCCATACTTCATGCAAGTCTATGCTTGGGAAACCTTTCTTAAATACTGTTCTTTCTGCCTCTTCTCTTTCTTACCATGATTTTCCTTCTCCTTCATTTTCTCTTTCTCCCCCATCTCCTCCTTTTCATTACTGGATTTAAGTTATTTATTTGAATAACCTATTTATTTTCTGACTCTTCTTCTAAGATACAAATTTCATAAGGCTTGGAACTACAATTATTTGGCAATAGCTCTATCCTCAGAACTGAGAACATTCCCTGGCACATAGTAAAAATCATGGATAAGGTCCATAACCATAGTATGTGTTTAGTCAGTAGCCATATAAAGATCAGTATAATTCTATGATTCAGTGGTATAATGTTGAACCATAAAAAAATAAATAACTGTTTTTGCAAGTCAAGATAGTTAAATATTGGTCTTTTTGTACCACTTTAGTAGGTAAGAACTCCCCATTACCATGCAGGAAGGGGAGTCAGCCTCACTCTGAAACAGTTCAACTTGGGCAACAAAATCCCTAGTATATGAAGTGTACCCTAGGTAAGCCTTTATTCATTCTGTCATTTAACAGACATTTTTTTTAAATTTATCATCTCTGTGTCTTACATCACTTTATGAAGTGAACATAAAGATGAATAAGGCAAACTTCTTCCTTTAAAGAATACACTGCAATGAAGAAAGATAAATACAAAAGCTAAAATTGGATGAAAATGCCCTCATGGAGTTACAGTAAGTATTTTATGGTAGTTCAGGGAAGGGCATTCTGAATTCTGCCAGGGCTTGTTATCTAATTTGAGGCTTTGTGAATGAATAGGAGTTCCCAGGAGAAGGATTGGTAAGACGGCCATTCAGGTGGAGGGGTGAACTATGGCCACATGAGAAAGCATGTTCTGTTTGGGGAATCCAGATATTTGCCAGATCAGAAACAATAGAGCAGATTCCCAAGGCCTTCAGCAGAGTAGGCAGGGACTGGCTTACATCACTGTGATCCATCATTGTGAAGTCTGTTGGGCTCTGGTTCCTTTAGCAGAGTGGTCTTGGAGCTTTCGGAGCTTGGGCCTCCCACTATGAGTAATATTCCAATGGTACCAATGTTCTATAGGTTGAGATTCATAAAGCAAGTCTAATCATTGTTGCATTCAACAACCCCTCCTACAGATGCTTTACCTTACTAAGTAGTTCATGGACTGATGATTTTCCAGAATTCTCTTGGAATTAAGAATTTAGGCAGATGTTAAATTGCACTTATTCAGATATAATTTTTATTATTTACATAATCCATTTATTACCTGACTGTAGTATGTTTTCAGTTTTTTGTAGCTACAATCACAAAACTAAAGTTCTTTGAAGATATATAACAGGTAGTAAAAAAGATGTGGGTTTTTCATATACATTTGCTTTGTAAGGGAGGCCTTGATGGTGACATAGCTGAAGGATGAGTAAGCTGTTATCGTCGGTTTGATTAATTGAGCTACAAATTATGCTCTATGTAATAAATCATACAAGATAGATACTTTTTTTATTGGTCACATTTCCTAGTTAATTCACTCTTTACTATAACACCCCTCCTTTTCTTTTAGTAATATTGCAATCTTGGAATTTTTAATTATTCTCTTCACTGTTTCCAGAGTATTTAATATAAACACAAATGTGACAAATTCACTTGGGTATAGCATACCCTTGAATAGATGTTTATGTGTTAATTTGTCTGATGTGAATAAAATTCTCTTTTCCTTCAATATAACTTCTACCGAGTATGTGAGGTCCAGGTTTAGTTAATAGTTGCAACTTAAGTTTTCAATGATTGATCAAACCCCCACACTGAATAACTGGGCAACAAATAAATAATTCCTTCTTCTTAGTTAAGCGTATACAAAAAACCGGGGTGCCTGGGTGGCTCAGTCAGTTAAATGTCTGACTCTTGGTTTCAGTTCAGGTCATGATCTTGTGGTTATGAGATGGAACCCACGTTAGGCTCTGCAGTCAGCATGGAGTCTGCTTCAGATTCTCTTTCCCTCTCTCTCCCCTTCACTCTCTCTCTCTTAAATAAATAAATAAATAAATAAATAGATAAATAAATAAATAACACCTTAAAAAAAAGAGTATACAAAAAACTAACACTATTACCTAGTAACCATATGGTCTTGTTAAATTTATCTAATGTCACTAAGCATAACTTCTCTCATCAGGAAAGCTAATTATCACATGAATTAAATGAGACTGCATAGAACAGGGTGAGCGCCATGAACCATCATCACACACATAAATTTCCAAAACCAGATACTGTATCCGATAGTTCCTTCAATGAGTAATATGTACAAGGCAATAGTAATAGAGGTTAGGGATTAAGAACCTTTATCAAAATGGCTTTTTTGTGGCACCTAAGGCACATTTTTATTTACCTCTTAAAAAATACATATTTATTTAAATAATTTAAATTTATTTGTTTAGCTGAATATAAAAAATGATCACTATATAGACTTTTTAAAATGAAATTAGAAACCTACATGATGTAGAATATTTTAGGTATCAAGATAGTCATTCCAAACATTTTTGTATGGGGCTGAGAAATGTAGTATTAATGAACACAGTGGTGCGTTTACTGAACCTGCTTATGTGCCACCAATTTTTCTGATCAGCTGTCAGTGACTCCAGGTGCTGCTGTCTGTACTTCAGCAATATACATATGATCTTCTACTGGTTGGAAAATACCAAGAAATGTGTTTTTGGGAACTGCTTACTCTTGCTTTCTAGGGGCGGTGACCCTACCCTCCATTTTTTCAAAACACTATCATCATATCTTCAATAGAAGGCACAGGTTTCAGGTGAAACCACAAAAAATAAAATATGATTATTGACCTCAAAGGTATTCATGCTTTGAGAGGCATATGTGCACATAACTGAGGACTAATGCTGCTCTGTCATCTCACATACTCTAGTCAGCCTCACAGCTAAATTTGTGATAGTCATATATATGAGCCGACCCAAGGGGGAATAAATTCTCATTCCAAGGGAATTACAATTGGGTAAAAAGACCATAGTTCTTTCTCGAATTGATTGAAGTGAAGTAATTACAAGTGCAGATGAGAAAGGCAAATAAAACAACAAAAACTGTGCAACGCCCAGGAGAAATCAATGAACTGGCTGTGTACTGAGTAGCAAGACATAGAAACATTGGTCCTAGAGAAGCAAAAAGAGATGAAGATGAAGAGAGAGAGGAATAAATAATTTCCTGGACCTTCTAGAACTTTCTAGTTTCTGGTTTCAATCCCTTCATGAACCTAACAGCATCCTGGCCCATGAAAAGCTTTTAGATTGTCATGTCTTCTTTCCTTTTTATTCTAGGTAACGCAAGATAGTTTTTGTTTTTGTTTTTTTACTTACAAACGATCATTTCAATTAAAATGAGTGTGATCTAATGAGAAAAGCAGGAGACTCTAAAATTTATCCCAGAAATAGCAATGCTATTTTAATTTCCCTAAAATCTTATGATCACAGGGAAGTTGGAGGAAGGAGCTATGCTTTGAGGTGGGAGGCTGCTGGGGAAGGTGGAGGGAGCTGGCTGGGCAACAGACCATGTAGTTCTTCAAGATCTCTCAGTCTAACTGGAATCGAGTGGTTGGGGAGGGTTGTAAAACATGTTGATTATTTAAGACCTAATTATCTAAATTATTAATCATCCTTTCTTTTTCCCCTTAGTTCTAGTCTGCTGCCAATTCTTTCAAAACGAACTTTAATCCTATTAATCCCTCTGCCAGATTCCAGGAAAAGAATTGCAAAGACAGCGAAAGTAAAATCAATGTATCTGGTTATCTTTTAGCCACCTAGTAAAAGATTTGGTGGAAATAAGGGTAAAGTGATGTCTTAATGAGATTTGGGAAATATCTGCAGATTTCATTTACGTCTGTTCAACCTGACTAATAGGGAAGTATACATAACAATTGGCTGTAAAGCAATACTGAGTAAAACTTGCTGATTTTCCCCAGGGACACTGTAACTGTTCATTACTTTACACTGCATTATAAATTGGCCCAGTGGGGAGGCAGGCATAGATTGAAGGGAGCTGAGAACAAAATTACATAGTGAACACTGCAGGCACCTCCCCTGTACTTGAGGCCCTGGAATCAGGCTCTTGATACAGTCAGCCAAATAATCTCTCTGACAATTGTAGGTTACACATCTAGCTATGCACCTGGGGAAAAGACAGGCAGGTATGGGGCTATCTTGAAAGTAGCTTAGAAATGTATACCTCTTGCCACAACACCAACATTGGGTAACCATAGCCCAGAACATACTGCCCCTCCCGCCACCGCATTTATAGGAATAACAGCTTGCTCTCTTTCTATACAAAACCACAAAAGGAAATAAAATATGTGTTTTTTATTATATGTATATAAAGAATAGTTTATTGTGAATATTTTATATATAATAATATATATATATATATATGTGTGTGTGTGTAACAAGAACAGGTATGCATTTGCCTCCCAGCTCTACCAGTCAATATCTATGTGACTTGAGTCAAATTATTTATTTTCTTTGTGTTGCAGTTTTCTTAGCTATATGATGGGCATGGGTAACGGTGCTTCTGCCATACCTTTGCTGTGCCAGTCTAACAAAATGTAAATATCTTAGCAAGTAACTAGGGCATGAAAGCTCTGTACTTGTTACTTAGTCTTACTATTGTTGCTTTTGTTGTTTTTCAATCTATTATAATTTGACCTCAGTCCTTTTCTTATTGAGAGGGACCGAAGAAAACATTAGTGGATTAATTATACTAGCACAGTTTTGAAACTATCTCTATGCATTTATTAGCAGCAGGTAAAAATTTAAATATTCACTGAAATACAACACATTTTACATTGTTCTAATATCGTTCAAGTCAAAACAATATATTCTGGCCTCCCTCTGCTTGCTTAGCAAACATATATAATATATTAATCAGGATACATTTGTGCATATTACATAGTTGCTCAAAATAGTATTAGGGGTGAGGTTCATGAAACAAGTGAGCATCTATTCAGTGAGAAAATGAAAGATTATCATTTCCAGCTTCTCTCTAAAGTTGTTTTCAGGGAAACTGGGTTAAAGGTGAAAACAGAGGTTCCCAAAGCCATCCTCCCTGAAATGTTGGATTTAGCTTTCAGGAATGCTTACAGAATTTTTCTTTACCTCCAGCTGTGAAAATTGTGTAAGTTAATCACAATTCACAATTTTAATTCTGTTCTAGTCAATTTTCTTCTATAGCCTGAGAAAATGAAGAAGAGTTGGGCCCCAGGCATGATTTGTGTGCTTTATTTCTTATATTTTAGATTCATCAGCCTAGTGATTATTACAGAAAACAAACATAAGCCAGGCATGGCAAAACAAAAAACAAAACAAAATTCTTCATTTGTCATAACCTTTTCTATCTCAATACATTGGTATAAAAGTTTCTCATCTGTCACAGCATTACAAATACTAAACTTACAAATAAGAATTCTTTGATTCACTCTCCTAGTCTACTCTCATTGTAACCTTTCTTAAGATCAAGATCACTGTAGTCTAAGTCAGTGTATGTCTTGAATGATCTGATTACCTCTCTTTTTTTACTGCTTACCTGGATCCAAAATCTAATTCATTAACTCAAAATTATTTTTTAAGGCTGTGTAGTGAAGCATTAATCTCACCCAAAGAGAGGTTTGTTCTCCTAGGAGGTCATCTCTAAAATTTGTAATGTTCTGCCTGAAGAATGGGTTTATTTGGGGACTTTGGAAACACTGGATAGTCTCCACTAACAATGTGATTTATAGTGGGGACTTTGGGCCATACACTACCAACTCAGCTTTTGAAGGGGCTGGAAACTCCAGGCAGTCAATTTTATCTATGTGACCAGACCCCAATAAAAACCCTGAACACCAAGGCTTGGGCGAGCTTCCCTGGTTGGTAATACTCCCAAGTATGTTGTTACAATTCTTTGCTGTGAGGAGTTACCACTGTCCACAACTCTACTAGAAGAGGACAACTGGAAGCATCATAGCTGGAACTCCTCTGGACTCTGTCTAATGAGCTTTTTCCCTTGGCTGATTTTAATGTGTATTCTTGTGCCGTAGTAAACCATAATCATAAGCATAAGCTTTCAGTGAGTTTTGCTAATCCTTCTAGTGAATTATTGAGCATGAAGATGGCCTTGGGTGCCCCCAAACTTACAGTTGGTATCAGAAGTGAAAGTAGTCTTTATAAGTTCATGCTATGTTCCTGATATTGAGCCAGGCACTATGAATACAAGGACAAATGAGAAACATTTTCTGCCACGATGCCCCCTGTAATCATCCAAAGTAAACTCAATCCTACCAACTTCATAGTTGAATCAGAGAAAGTAATCTGCATTAGAAATGATGATGATGATGATGATGGTGGTGGTGGTGGTGGTGATAATAAAAATAGCAGCCACTTCTTTATTATGGAGAACCTCATGAAAGAGCTATAATATAATTTTCACAACCATTCTATGAGTAGGATACTATTATTATCCTCATCCTAGAGATTAAAAAAAAAAAAACCTGAAGCATAGGTGACTAAGTAATTTAACTAAAGAAATAATGGAACTGGGACTTAGGCTGCGTGAAACAAAAGTTGTGCTTTTACCCACAGTCTGTTTTGTCTCACGCATGGAAATCTCCTAGCCTTGTACATGGCACAAGAAGAGTATTCAATAAATGTCTGGGTTCTCTTCTGTAGGGCTTCCCTCAGAAATATGATCACTAGTGGGGCTGAGAATGGTTGGCTCCTGCAGAGACTATATCTTTATTTAAAATATAGGGTGGTTGTTAAGGTATGTGATACCACCAAATTAAATACACTCATCAAGACTTTTACAGTAAGAAATTGAAAGATTATGAGATTTGTAAATTAGAGAAGGGTATGCTAATATGAAACAATTGATAAAACTGGATTTAGTTCGAGAAGAGTTTTGATGCTTTTACTTTTCCATTTTTAAAACTTCCACTATTGGATACTTTTATATCAAACACTTTCAAAAGTTATATGTTGTTATTCAGAGGAAACATAGTAGTGATCTTAAGAAAATAAGACATTAAAATTAAAGTGTTTTTTTTAAAGAAATATAAACATTTTCAAAAGTATTATTTGATGCAGCCAACATTACTGAGTTCTTACCATGTGCCCAGGCAGTACTGTAGATTCTGAGGGTATAAAGGACCCTTAAGAGGAATTCATAACGATATATATGTTCTGGGTTAATAATCTCTGGTGATGATGTAATTCGTTATAGAGTGATATAAGGAAAATAATAAGAGATTAACCATGCCTGAGTGGGGGCTGGCTCAGGGAAGATTTTAGAGATGAAGTGACCTCTGAACTAGTTTTGAAGACTGATGAGGAATATTGAGGCAATATGCGGGAGAAAGATATTCCAGGGAGTGAGAATGTAAGAGCATGGCATATTCAACGCACTTAAAATAGTTCAGTGTTTCTAGGGTGAGAGCTACAAGTGGTGGGAGGAGAGGCAGTATTTGAGCAGGAGGACGCGTAAGTATAGAAAGAGGCAGCATGAGAACACTAAAAGCCTGGTGTGCAATTTTAAGGAGTCTAGATTTATCCTGTTGGCAATGGATGCCCCTAAATCATTACAAGTGGGAAAGCAGATTTTTCTTTCAAAAAATTATTCTCTCAAAATTACATTTTACAGAAAAAAATCAGTGATTTCCTATTTTATAGAGCAGAACTCTGATATAAGTGTAGGTTCATAGAAGCCAGAGGGAATGTGTTCAGTTCTTGTCCCCTCCATTTATGAACTAGCTGTGTCCTTAGGCAGGTCAATTAAAGTCTCTGGGATTCAGTCTTCTCATTTCTAAAAGAAGGATAAGAACAGTTCTCAATCACAGGGCTGTCATAAGGATTGAGATAATACATATTAAATTTATAGAACAAAGAAAGTTTTTAATAAATATTAATTTTAATGAGGTTATTATTATATCATATTCTCTATCCAATACTACAGATATTTAAAAATTATTGAATTTATTAAAATAGGTTGATTGCCAAATGTTGTACCAACTATGGGTATTTTAAATGTTAAAAGAAACATAATTCTTCATGTATTTAATTGATGATTTATTTTATTTTTACTAATGTAACTTCTTGTTTTTGCAAGTTAATAATGGGTAAGCCAATGCTAACACCATAAGTAGTAAAATTACTTCAAGATGCATTCATGGGGGATCAAAGTAAAACTGAAATAAATCTGTAAAAATCAGCTTTTGAGTTTGTGTCACCCCAGGCAGACTAAGAAACATCAAATGGAATAGTGATGAAAATTTATCAAGTTTGAAAGGATTAGTCAAAATTTCCCTGAACTAAAATTTCAATTGAATTTCTAAGTCAAATTAATTTTGAACTTATGCTTATTAAAAAAATTGAAAATTACAAATGTGTTTTTTAAGTTTTCTTCTTAGTTTTTACTAATATTATCTTTAAGAATTGTATCTTTTTTGTCCCTCAGAAGCAGTGATCTAATAGCTTAACTAGGGGCTAAAAGTTTTTTTTATGATGTGGATTTATTTTTTTGTATTCCCATTCCTTCCTCCAATTCCTGTCTTTACTCCATATACATACTTATGCATACCCACTGCAGCTATAATTATTTTTCCCCAAAGCAATTTCCAATCAGGTCAAGACCAAATAAAAATGTACTACTGTACATTTTATTAGGCCTAGATATTTAATTTAGATATTAAATATAAAATACCCTACTTAGCTTTTAAGATTAACCATCAATCGGGTACCTCAGTCTACATACCAGTTTCTTCTTCCATAGCTCATACACTCCTGCCTATGTGCTAATGTTATATACTACTTAATTATTATTACACTGTATTTACCATTACTCTCTCTTCTGAGGACTCTAATTACCAATAATTGGAGGCTATCACTTGCTTTGAAATGCAACTCCAAATTTTCATATTTCAGGAAGATTCACCTTTCTATTTAAAAATAACCCTCATCATGGGGTGCCTGGGTGGCACAGCGGTTAAGCGTCTGCCTTCGGCTCAGGGCGTGATCCCAGCGTTCTGGGATCGAGCCCCACATCAGGCTCTTCCGCTATGAGCCTGCTTCTTCCTCTCCCACTCCCCCTGCCTGTGTTCCCTCTCTCGCTGGCTGTCTCTATCTCTGTCAAATGAATAAATAAATAAAATCTTTAAAAAAAAAAATAACCCTCATCTGTTTTCCATTTATTCAATTTTCTCGGAACAATCTTACTTTAAACTTGCAGCAAAGCTACTTTATTTTATTTAACACAGCAGTATCATGTCTGGAAATAATAAATTTCTCAAGGACTGGGGCTAGTTCTATTTTAACTGAGGTAATTTATCTGAGGTGATCTCTAAATGAGTAAATCTATCAAGCAGACATTAATTGAAAAAAGAAATCTGAGAGATAGTCAAAGACATGCATTCCCAATGGGGGCAGTGTCATACTCAAAGGGATTAACTGGTTCTTGGGGGCAAAAATCTTAGATATGAAAATGGTTTGTTGCCCTCCAAAAGGTTTGTGGTTATATCTGTCACATTAACAGCTTATCTGAAGACTTAGAATATCGTGGGTATTGAGAAGATTAAGAAAAAAGATTCCTTAGGTGGGTGATAATAAAAAAGATTGAGAAACACTGGTCCTGAATAATTTGTCATGTAGAATTTCTTTTTTTGTGTATCTACTCAGACTAATTTACAGAATAAAAATGTCATATGTGTCCTACCTCGATAAGGCATATGTAAGTATGGGACATTTGCCAATTTTATTCTAGAGCCCTGAGTTTGAGTCAAGCCCTCACTTTAATATATCTGCATCTAATAATCATATTTTCAGACTTAGCTATTTGTCCTAAGTATAAATTTTAAAGACAAAAATTGGGTATATTCCAGAAATATGGCACCAGACTAAATTACCCTGTAAGAAATCCATCTAAAGTGAGCTTTCAAAAATATTAACTAAGTCTAAAACCAGAGATATAAATGACTGTGGATTGGAGGAGAAAAAAAAAATCAAAAGAAAAAGGGTGTACAATTTAAAAGATGTATCTATGTCCTTACAGAGCAGATCATTGATCAGCCACTGTTTTGTAAAGCAATAAATTCTTAAATATAACTGATGCATCTTTGGATTGGCTGATAGACAAACCCAGCCAATAAATAATTATACAGGGATCCATAAAAATATCTTGAGGTTGCAAAACTGATGACAATTACTTATAACTGTTATACTTTTCCCAATGAGTTCCCTGGAACTCTAAAGCAGATGATATCACAAATCCTAAGGTATATTTTAAAGGGTAAATTTACTCTGTGATCACAACATGAACACATTTGGAGATATGTTTTCATATCTATTGGGCATCAGATTAAAATTTTAACTTTTAAGATGAGAAAACAGCAGATTCATAAAGCAATGTAAAGTATTTCTCCAGTAGCTGAAGATTTCTGAAAAGCATCTTGTGGTAAAAGTCACATTAAATAAATAAATAAATATATATATATATATATATATATATATATATATATATATATATATATATATATATATATATATATATTATTAGCTGCAAGGTACACAGACATAAAAGTTGTAAATAATGTTACCCCTGACAAAAAAAATGGTTATTCTCTTCCCTGAATTTACATAGGGTAAAGAAACTAAGCCAAATACCTGAAATACTTTATTTATTATCTCGAATAAATCATTTTTCAACCTCGTTTAGTCTATCTGTGACAGTTTCAATCCCCCTTAAACTCATCGCATTTTATTGAAACTGGATTTTCTATGGTCTCCTGTGAACTAATGTGGAGAGACTACCAAGATCTCTCTTTCCCTCAAAACTGTGAATTTCTTTACTGCCTTAGAGCCTGAGGAATAGGATTCTAGACATTTATTATGCCTCTATGTAGCCATTAGATCTATTTAAATTAGTGTGCTTCTTTCACTCTATTTTTGGCTCTCTTCCTCACAGCAGATCAATTATTCAATCCTTAGAAACTACTGAGTAAAACCTGTCTGAAACTAAATTCTCAAACTGAATTCCCCATGTTAACTTAAAAACTTTCAGTCCAGCACCACCAATATGCAATTTGCATGATGACAGACATAAAGATAACCTTACTATTTTTAATAACAAAAACAAAAGAAAATACAAAAATGAAACTGAAGTAAGTGTGTGTGTGTGTGTGTATGAGTGTGTGTATGTATATCATTATAGAAAAATATATTTGAAAGATCACTTTGCTAAGGTTAGTCTTCATATTTTAAATAGTAGAGTTGAAAGGATCAAATGGAAATTTAAGCACACAGAAAGGAATAGTTATATCATAATTTATTTAAAAAGTTTTGTTATTTTAACTATTTTTTTTAATTTTTAAATTTTAAATAATTTTAACAAGTGAGGCAGGGGTTCCCACCCAGGGTCTGAGAGTGGAGGGTGATTATAGATGTCTAGAGAGTCACTTTTTAGGTTCAGAGTAACTAGCATATTTTTTTGTGAAATTGTGTAATACATGTATAGGTGAATTTATTAACTTTTTGAGAGAAAGTTCAAACTGGCATATGTTTTTCAAACCAGTGAAGAACCACAGGCAGAAATTTAATCAAGAGTAATTAGGTGGATTCTTGCTTCGATTATTTTTTTTATTTTCAGCCTATATCTGTTTTTTCAGAAGGATATGCTTTTGCTTAATTTGTTAAGTTAATCCAACAGTTGAGATAATCATGGTACTCAAAAGATACTTATTTGTAAATGTGGCTTTACGTTAAACGTGAGTCTTTATAATATGTCAAAAATCAACAAATGAACATAAGTGACAAGTACTAATTATTGAGCATAAAATTCTAGAAATTATTTCATTTCCTAGCTCTTCATTTAGTGTATCAAGCTATATTACTACGAAGGGATCACTATGATTTTTTTTTAATTATAAAGAGAGAGAGAGTGCGAGTGGGGAGGACAGAGGAAGAGGTAAAGAATCCCAAGCAGACTCCATCCTGAGTGCAGAGCCCTACCTGGGGCTCAATCCCATGATCCATGAAATCATGACCTGAGCTGAGATCATGACATGAGTCATAAACACCAGTCAGATGCTTAACTGCCTGAGCCCCCAGGGACCCTACAAAGGGATCACTATGAAATATGAAATCTTAATAACAAGATATTTAGAGACCTGGAAGTAGCTCCATAGTTCTCAGGCCAATCTCAGAGGCTTAGCCCTGGCAAACACACATCTGCTACTCTAAGTGTCTACAAGAAGTCTACTCTGTCCTTTGCCCTAGTGAGCTAGGATATGATTCTCTTCCTCAGCCCTCTGAAGTACTGAGTACAGTAGGCTGGCCTAAATGAGAGAACAGTCATTGTGAGATGACATTTCAATCCCATCATCAAGCCCATGTATGAAATCCACAAACCCTGTAGCAAAGTCATGAGTCAATCTAGGACTGACCTAACCTCATGCCCTTGCCCTGCTTGTGAACAATCAGAAGAACAATCGTATCACATGCTTGGATTAACCAATGAGTAGCAAGCCAGGGGCATATATGTCCGGCTGGCAAATGCTGAAAAACTGTAAAAACAACCTTCCAAAAAAAAAAAAAAAAAGAAGAAGATGAAAGAAAGCTAGGGAGTCATTGCTTAGAGGTGTCCATGTTAAGATGTCAGATCACTATCTTAACTGTGAAACCCTGGCAGGTAACTAAGGTCTTCAACAATCTATAATGGATCTCCATTTGATGATGGCACTAAAACAAGTAACTTTTTAGTTAAAAATAATCCTCTTAAGTGACAGTTACTTGGAGTTTTTGTTTTACTCTCTACAAATTTATTAATAAGAAAAATAAATTATCATGACCAGGAGGGGAAAAAATAATATTGTAACCAGAAGAGCAGAAGAGTTAGAGAATAACAGTTACCATAGTGCAAAGTATGAAAAATATAATTAATTCACTAAACAAGAAAATAAAATAAAACAACTGATATTAATAATTTTCATTCTTTCCTAATTACCTGGTTAAGAACCTCCTAAACCACTTATGTTAGTTTATACAACTATGCTTAAAGATTAAGGGCATGTATACAAAAGAAAATTTATATTTAAGAGCAGGTTTATATCTACAAGTTGATGCAATAAAATGGAAACTCAATTGTTTGATCTAGCCCAACAGAACACTTCGAAAAATAAATATAAATGAACTCAACAATAAAATGGTTTGGTAAAGCTCAATTATAGCAATTTGGGAGAAGTTGATAGGTGTCAAGACTTTATTCAAATTAATTTTTTAAAACAATTGCTTAATGATAGGAATAGATAATGTAAAAAATGTAAGAAGATAAAGTACAGGGGCGCCTGGGTGGCACAGCGGTTAAGCGTCTGCCTTCGGCTCAGGGCGTGATCCCGGCGTTCCAGGATCAAGCCCCACATCAGGCTCCTCCGCTATGAGCCTGCTTCTTCCTCTCCCACTCCCCGTGCTTGTGTTCCCTCTCTCGCTGGCTGTCTCTATCTCTGTCAAATAAATAAATAAAATCTTTAAAAAAAAAAAAAGAAGATAAAGTACAAAATTGAAGACTGCATTATCTCAATTGTTGTATACCGCAGCATAGTAACACTGTTAAACTCTATCAACTTATATTAATAGGTGAATATTATAAGAATAAATCATGGGATGTGTTTGAAAATTATCAACTATATGATATACTAACTCAGATCAGTGATTTTGCTGATAGATGAGATGTTCTAATACATATATTTTAGAAATTACTGATCTTATCATTTCCCCTAGCTGATAAATCTTGAATGAAATAGAAATAAGAATGGTAGTTGGTACTTATATATGATAAAGAGGCTTAAAATTTCAGCAAATGTCATAATAATTTAAAAAAATAAAAATTTATTACATATTTATTGGTCTGATAAGCGGCCTTTTAAACTATCATATAACCCAATTTAATTAAAAAAAATAGATGATTTCATCTAATTGAATTTAGATAAAAAATTTTAAAAAGAAGAAGAAACAATAGATGATTTCACATTTGTATGAAATTTCTGATATCATAGTGGACCAAAAAGGGGAAGTTAGAGAAATAGCAAAAATATTTAAGTCATATCTACATAGTTTTCATAGTCTTCCTTTGAGTAAATACAAAAAGGTGAACTATATGTATCTTGTATAAAATCCTGACAATATCCTAATTTTGGAAACTAGGAAAATCCATCCATATCCTATAGGGAAATTCTTTTCCCATTAACACCTGTTGTATCATAAGAAAAAAAAAAGATGAAATGTAAAAAATATATCTGCAATTTATATGAAACACGTTGGTGTACAGAGGTGTGCATACACACAGAATCTTTAGCTGTAAATATCTATGACAGGAGAATTTTCACCATTAGCATGTGTGTTTCAATTTTCTCTAAGGGTGGTTTCAGTTTAATCAGCACAAATCATGGGTGAGATCCAGCTTTCACACATCAGCATGGGTGAGCAAGGAAAAGGAGTGGCAGAAAGATTTTGAAAAATATTAGACTAAAGATGTTCATAGAGTTTCACAGACTTCCCATGGTGAGTGGGAATGGTAAGAGACCGGTGGCGTCACCCAGCTTTTGACTTCCAGGAAAAATAGTTGGTCACCTTAAGTGGTATCAGTAAAGTTAAATGGACCCAAATCATCAGAACACAACCACTGTTCTCCATCAATATATTCCTTAATATTTACTTGTAATGTACATCAAAACAAGTATTTCAATGCCCAGCTGCTTCTCACCAACAAAAACTGTTACATGACAGACTTATCTAGGTAGGTGGAAGTTTAATTATTGGAAGTAGTTCGGAGTTTTTATTTATAATCATAAAATTAAAATAAAAATATTGCTCTGTATGATCAGGGAATTGTACCCAATAAAGTTTTAGATTGCGGATTCAAAATGTATTATGGCATAATAACTGAAAGAATGTTAACACATATATAAGGAATGTCGTTCACACACAGAGATCTAAGCAAGTTTGTTAGAATGTTTCCATTTTCTTCAGAATTCCTATGCTCTTAAATTTCATTTTATTATGAATAAACTTCTATTTATTAAAAAACTGAGAATGAAACAGAAATGGATTAAAGTATACAACCTATTAAAATAGTTGCCTGATTTTTACCATTCCTAATACGTGGCAGTTGCAAGGGGCTCTAATACCATTTCAGCTCATCAAAGAGTTTTCCATAGGTAAGAGACATTTTCAGGGGTGCCTGGGTGGCACAGCGGTTAAGCGTCTGCCTTCGGCTCAGGGCGTGATCCTGGCGTTATGGGATCGAGCCCCACATCAGGCTCCTCTGCTATGAGCCTGCTTCTTCCTCTCCCACTCCCCCTGCCTGTGTTCCCTCTCTCGTTGGCTGTCTCTATCTCTGTCGAATAAATAAATAAAATCTTTAAAAAAAAAAGAGACATTTTCAGCTCTAAGTTTATGTGGTTTGCATCTTGCTAGAAAGTTGTCAGAAATACCCGTAATTTGACCTAAAGTAATTTGTTCAATGAACTTTGTTTATTGATGAGGGGGTTTCTAAAACAGTATGCATAAATTTATGGCCTATTTTGATAATGATGATATGTGCATGTATATGAACTATTCTTATAAAATGGTAGTCTGCTAGATAAATGAGAAGGAAACCATATTTTGTGCTAAAAAGCTATTCCTTGCAAATGATTCAATTCTTTATGTGTTAGTAAAATGTGAATAGACACAAATGATATAAATGACCAACTCATGGTAATTCCTTTTGATGGGGGAATTTATGGAAGAGGTTGATGATTTATCAAAAGATTTTTTAATGTAATGTCCTATATTACAGATCTGATAGGTTATATCCATATACATATAATACACACACCCATACAAAAAGAGAAGATTACTATTTAGTCTGATGATGAACCTAAGTTAATTGGAATTGTTTTTTTTCTAAAATTGTCCCTGGCTTTTGGAAGGCATTTAAATATTTTGATAAAAATATCTTTCTGATAGTTTTTTTGCTAAAATGGAGGAATACACGTAATATGAATGAGTACTTTCATTCCCATTTTCCACAAAATTACTTAACAATTTTACAAATAGGCACTGTATTCCTCTGGCCTAGTGTCCTTGTTCTACATATCTTCTCCCTCTCTTTGCGATTCCCATTTCTCTAAGAACAAGTGACACCCAACCAAAGGGACTAGTTTTGGACAAATAAATGATTTTTAGCATCAGGAATGAAGCCTTCCCAAAATAGGCATTTTCAAGTCTCCTTCTCATAAGAATGTGTTTGTGGGCTGGCCTCTGCTTTTCTCAGTATCTGCTATTTCCCTTAGAAGAATGTTGTGTAAACTTTGGAGCTAACCCACCATGTAAGGCCAATATTTTCCACTATGTCTGTGAAGAAACAAAGAGCTGAAGACCTGTAATAATAATCATCTGAAATCAATCCATATCAAAGATGAAGTAATGCAATATCAGTGAGTTTTAATGACTCCACAAGTTTGTTCAGCTAGGAATTGGGGTTAGGATGAAAAACCTGGTTTAGGCTCACTATATTTCATCCTTCCTCCTTAATATGTTGTTCACCTCTACAATTGCATTTATGGACTTTTGCCTGATTAAAGCAGTTCTGTTGATACTTGTTTCCTCTGACAGAGTATAGTCTCATAAGGACAAGCGGTAGCTCTTGCTCTTCTTTATATGCTAGTGACACAGGGTTTATTGCTTAAAGAACCTTACTGGTTCTTCCACTTGAACAAGTTACTTAATCTTTCTAAGACTCAGTTTACCCTTTTGAGTTTCTACATCTTAAACCGTTGTGGGAATCACAGAAATAATGCGCAATGTCTTGCAAGATGTCTGGTACATCTCAGT
This sequence comes from Ursus arctos, assembly GCF_023065955.2. NCBI lineage: Eukaryota > Metazoa > Chordata > Mammalia > Carnivora > Ursidae > Ursus > Ursus arctos. The sequence continues at coordinate 5,399,420 of NW_026622852.1, forward strand.
GCTCAGTATATGTGAGATGTTGTTATATTATGCTCAATAGCATTTAAAAAGTGCTCTGATGATAAAGTTGCTCAGTAACTATATACAGAGTATTAATACAAAACTAAATTAAATGTAAGACTATAGACCTGAGGATGGTGAAGTATAGTCCATGGTCCAAATCTGGCCAGCTGACTGTTTTTGTACTGCCAGCAAGCTAAGTATGATTTTCACATTTTAAGGGATTATAAAAAACAAACAAAACAAAAACAAAGAAAACATGACAGAGATTGTATATGAGTCACAACACCTAAAATATTTACTATCTGGTTCTTTACAGAAGTTTGCCAGTTGCTGCTATAAATAATCTAGAGAACATGACTTCAGTTAAAAATATAAGAATGGGTGCCTGGGTGACTCAGTTGGTTAAGCATCTGCCCTAAGTGTCTGCCTTCGGCTCAGGTCATGATCCCGGGGTCCTGGATTGAGCCCCATGTTGGGCTCCCTGCTCAGCTTCTCCCTCCCCCTCTGCCTTTCCCCCTGCTTGTGCTCTGTCTCTCTCTTTCAAATAAAATAAATAAAATTTTTAAAATACACACACACATATATGAATATCTTTTGAAAAAATAAATCAGAAAACTATCTTGATGAGTTCGGTATGAATTGGTGCATTTCTAAAATTTGTAAAGATTAGTAACCACTTACATAGCTTTAAGAAACTTCTATTCTTTCCTGTAGTTTCTCCCCTCTGAAATTTATCCTTTGTATCAAGGTCACACTAATCATTCAACAGCACCATTTTTTATCATATCACTCCATTTCTCAAAAATACATACATAAATACATACATAATGAAAGTAAAGAATCAAGTTCAAATCCTTCAACCAAATATTCAAGGTCAAACTGTTTTTCATTTCGGAAATTCATCTCCCACTTTTCAAATAAATATATATGTAATTCCAGCTATACCCTACTCCTGATAATACTATATGTATTCATATATATTATAGTTGTAATATATAACACTCTTTAAAAAGTTTTTGACACTCTTCTCTGTAAAGAGTGGAGCCTTATCCCCCTCTATGCGGGACAGGCTATGGACTTGTTTCTAATGAATTGAGTGATAGAATTTGTGCTATATTGCTTCCAAGTTGTAGTCATAAAAAGTATAACTTCTTCCTGGCTCTTTTTTGTACACACCACTCTGGGGGAAGCCAAGTATCATGTCTTCAACATATCAGGAGAAGCCCACACAGAGAGCGTCTGAGACTTCTCACACCACCAACACCAGCATAGATAGCAGCCATGTGTGTAAGCCAACCGGAAAGTGGAGTCTTGTGATAGTCGAGGCTTCAGATGACTGCAATCTCAGCAACATTTTGACTTGCAACCTCATGAGAAATTTTTTTTTTAAGATTTTATTTATTTACTTGAAAAAGAGAGAGAGCACAAGCAGGGGGAGCAGCAGAGGCAGAGGGAGAAGAAGGCTCCCCACTGAGTAGGGAGCCCAACCCAGGGATCATGACCCTGCAATCATGACCTGAGCCGAAGGCAGACACTTAACTGACTGAGCCACCCACGTGCCCCCTCGTGAGAATTCTTGAGCCCAAACTGTGTAGCTATGCTGCTCCTAAATTCCTCAATCAAAAAACTGGAGATTAAATTGTTTATTGTGGGCAATAAACAAGAAAATTGATGTCAAGTACTAGCACAGAGCCTGGCACAAGGTAAAAGATCAACAAATATTGGCCTGTTAATTTTTTTTTATCATTTACATTATTGATTAGAATAAGGTAAACAGACATGATAAAAATAAGTTGGATAATGCAGATTTTTAAGTGTACTTTTTCCACTATGAATTGGAATATTTTTGTGTTCTCAAAAGACCTTTAAATCACCTAATGAAGAACAACTGCATTACAGACCTAATTGAAGGATACTGCTAGCTGGTTACCAGAATTCTTTACTCTTCATATAGTAGAAAATTTATAACTTGTATTTGGCTGCCCAGTTAGGGACAGAATTTTTCAGTGCACCTTGAAAAGCTGCAACCATATGTCTATGCTCTTGTCAATGAAATGTAACTGAAATAAGTGTAATTTCTATCTCACTTGCTTAAAAGGAAATCTTTGACTCTGAACGTCTCCTTGGTTTCCAGAATGGTAATACTCAAAGTGACTTAGGAAAGAATGTGTTAACGTTTGCAGAACTAACATCATCCTAACTTCCTGAACTATCCTTTGGATTAGCGCTGATTGCTGTGTCTGTAACGTTGTGCCTATATTGTTCAACAGGTAAGACATAACTTCCATCTTACTTGAGCCATTGGAGTTTTGGTTCTCTCTCTTTGACATAGTTATTAATGATTCCTTAATAAACCCTATACTGATTCAATAAACCTTACATAAATGTTGGTAATTCCAGTGGCCTCTCAGTGACAAAAAGGACAGTTACTAGATGTTTCATGATGATAATTCAAGGAAAACATGGAAATTAAATTAATTTCACACATAGCCACATATTTATAAATAAATAAACTTGAGGTAAAATTATTCTGAATGTTCATTGATGAGGACACGGAATACTCAGTGAGGTTCAGTAGGGTGGAGTCCGGAGCCGACGACCAAGAAAGAATTCTTGAGGCGTCTTTGGTGCAAAATTGGTGGTTTATTAAAGCACAGGGACAGGACCCCTGGGCAGAAAGAGCTGCTGCACTGGGGTTGTGAGGGGTGGCTGATTATATACCATGGGGTTGAGGGAGGTAAGGAAAAAGGGAGGTTGAGGAAATACTTTCATATGTTAAAGAAGACTCACAAGACTCACAAGGAAATACTTTCATATGTTAAAGAAGACTCACAAGATACCAGAGGCCTTGCCATTGTAAGGTTGTTTTTCCCTCTAGCAAGGCATTAACATGAAGATAGTTGGGCACTTCCTGGAGGCTGCAGATTATAAGGACATTTAATTGTATCTACATTCCCTTCCGGAAGCTAGGTTATTGATAGAAATGCTTCGTTCTTGTAAACTGTTAAAGACATTTGTAAAACTGAGGGAGACTTTAAGTCTTGCAGGATTGTGGTATCTATAGGTTAACTCTTCCTTTGTCCTCTAGGGCAGCCAGGAGTGCCTGAAGAATGTCACATACATCCCATGGGGGTGGGGGTGGTGGTGGTGGTGGTGGTGGTGTCAGTTTCTGCTTTGTCCTCAGCTTGCCTTCTGTTCCCTCATCATTCATGATGGCAATCAAGAGTGCACGTGAATTAAAAGTACTTAAATCCTTAATTAAAAATGTGGTGTACATCAATGTCATCGTGCATTTAAATGTGATTATAAAAATTGAGACTTATAATTTCTGAGGTTATTAATGACATGTGTCCATTCCCTAATAAGACCTATTTATGTAATGTTAGGCCGTATATTGGAAAGAACTTAAATAAAGACATGGAGCCAAAAGAGAAAAAATTAAATACTAAGTTCTTAATATATAATCTGGGCAGATTACATAGCTCCTTGGTAACTTTGCTACATCTTTTGTAAATGGATGTACTTCAGTGTTGCTGAGGACTAAATGGGATAACCTACAAATGAACTTTCACTCTAACATGCTAATTGTATGCACAATGTTTATCAAAAAATGTTTCATATATACACATGTATATGCAAATATATATACACATAATCTTTTTGCTAAAAATTTTAGCAATGTTCTATCTTATGTGCCAAGGAAAATGGGTTATTTAATTAGTCAACAAATGTAACTGATTTTTATATTTGCCATGGAATAGTCATCATTTTAATATTTCCAAAAGTAAGTCACTGTTAAGCCAGTTAAGGGAGCGACTCATAAAGGAAATATTGGGCAAGAGGTTTTGTTTTGTTTTCTACTGACAATTTCTTGCTGTTCTTAAAGAAATAACATTAAGAAACACTATCAGATTTAGGCCATTAGAAAACTATAAGAGACTCTAACTATAGGAAACAAACTGAGGGTTGCTGGAAGGGAGAAGGGGGGGATGGGGTAAGTGGGTGGTGAGCATTAAGGAGGGCACTTGATGTAATGAGCACTGGGTATTATATGCAACTGATTAATCACTGAACTCTACCTCTGAAACAATACTCTATATGTTAATTAATTGAATTTAAATTAAAAGAAAAAGAAGGCCATCAGTTATCTCTGAAAGTGGTTTTTGTTTTGTTTTGTTTTTTTGTAGAATGACATGATTTGAAAATAAATTGCAAAGTATTAAAAAGTTAATCATTGATAAAGATGTGGAAACAAAATATATAGATCTCCTTCCACTCCCAGTTCTTTGGTGTACAATGAAAGAAGAATGAGCAATAGTCTTTTCAACTAGAAAAAGGATCTGGGCAAAAGGAAGGTTTAGAGAGAAAACAGATGGTTACTTTTATAGGAAAAGAGGGTATCACCAAGAAGGGCTCTGCAAAAACTAAAGATACATGATAGAGATAAGGTCTAGCGTGAGAAAAACTGAGGGGAAAAAAAGAGGGAAAGAGGATATTTCTAGAACATGGGCAGCACAAGTCGAAAATTAATTTTTAGCACCTTTATTGAGGTACAAATCCAAGATTAATCTTGAAAGACAGCACAGGTTTTTTTTTTTCCTTCAAAGACAGGAAACAGAGAGTGTATTTAAAAAATACATAACACTTTTGAGATAGGAATGACAAGACGCGTGACACTAAAGCTGAAGAACCTGAAAGAGGTTGGGAAAGGAACTGAGTGTTAAAGAGATGTGTAGAGAATAAAACGTTTACTGGAAAATTAAAGCATATGCCCTGTTATTAAAAAAAAAAAAGTGATGAGGGTAAGAGGGTAGGTCTTAAAATTTTTCATCATAAGAAAAAAAATGTAACTATGTGAGGTGATAATTGTTAACTAAACTTACTGTAATCATTTTGTGTTTATACATGTATCATTATGTTGTACACTTTAAATTAGGGAATGTAATGTCAATTATATCTCAATAAAACTGGTGGGGGGAGAAAATGGTAAAAGAAAAAGCTCAATTTAAAGCAGGGTGCTAATGAACAAATAGTTCAAATTCATCCCTGTCAATTACAAGCTGCCAGAAAATACCCCAGAACTTAAGATATGGTGAAGTGAGTTTATTATTACTTAGTAAAACAGATCACTACTTTGACAGAGACTTAGGAATATCTCAGTAGAGAGGCCAATCTCAAGATATTTATGAGGTTTGCAGATCTGACTTAAAGTAGGTCTTCCCACACAGGGGTAACTTCAGATTGGGCAAGAATTCTGGTGTAATAATTTAGGACTGGCAGACAAAGCAAGGGGAGGGTTTTGAGGTGAGAGTTCAAAGAATTTTGTAAAATAAACAATTGTTTGATGCCACTGAAAAGTTATACAGCCTGATGTTCACTTTTAAGTTTTTCAGGAAGTCCCTGAAATAAACAAATAAATTTTTCACAACTTTTTACCTTCCTGGGCAAGAGTTTCCTTGAATAATAAAGCCAAGGTGATAAAGACAGTGAAATTATTGGGGGCGCCTGAGTGGCTCAGTTGTTAAGTGTCTGCCTTCAGCCCAGGGCGTGATCCCAGAGTTCTGGGATCGAGTCCCACATCAGGCTCCTCTGCTGGGAGCCTGCTTCTTCCTCTCTCACTCCCCCTGCTTGTGTTCCCTCTCTAGCTGGCTGCCTCTCTATCAAATAAATAAAAAATCTTAATAAAAAAAAGACAGTGGAATTATAAACTTTTGTTAGTGAAGACAGTAAGCTGTGTGAGTATAGAGGTTTTGGTGCTCCATTTATTTATTTATTTTTTTACATAGAACAAGAAGTGTTTCACATATAGAGCAAGAATTCCTTTCCTAGGAATGGATGATGATAATAAAATATAGACAGCTCAGTGCTAATCAATCAAGTTTTAGTAAGAAAAATATTAGAAATCTTCAAAACACATTACGTTCTATTAATCCATCAGTATAGTTATCTTGCTATACAAATATGAATATTTATTTCTAATGATTTAAAGAATTCTTTGCTATTTTATTTGAATTTTGCTATTTTCTTCATCCTTGAGATCTCAAAGTGATCCCTGAAGGATCTCTTGGGTGGGCACCCCTGTATTTTTTCTTTACAGTCTTATGATATTTAGTTTGTGGGTATAACTAATGAATATAGCAAATATGATATGCTTTTGCTAAGTTATTGTTATTTGAACATTTTAGATGAAAAATATTACAATTAATAACAAACATGGTGATATTTATCTGCCTTATAATTATATATCAAGAATGATGCATGGAAAATTAATTTAGATTCTGAAGCATTTATTTTACATGCTATTAGTTAATATTAGAAAATAACAGAATTCAAATTAAAATTAGAAAACAACAATGTCAGGAAATATAAATAAATTTCATGATTTATCCAATTGGTTAAAAAAAAAAAGGAAAAGAAAACAGCAGTGTCAAGGAAGACTCTTCCCCAGGAGGAATCATGGGGATTACTGGGACCTAAGACAAGCAGCTCTGAGTAAAGCCAACATGAACTGAATCCCAATTAGAGAAGCATTCTAGTCTTCACTGTTTGAATATTCAAATCTTCCATTAGTTTGCCAGCAGCACTTCATTTTTAACATATCTTCAGGACTTCATTAAATGACTCCAGATTTTTTTTCCAAGGTTTAAAACATTTACACTGTGAATATATCATTTTACTTATTTATGGAGTTAAAGAGATTAGTTAATGATGTTTCCTAAAGCAGAGAAAAGGGAGAAGAAATGGGAAAGAAACCATGAAAGACAAATGATTAAGTAATGTAGGTTGTTTTCTATTAAATCGACAAGTCAGGATGAAATATACAGTGCTTGCTATTGTTTTAAAAGGCAGTGGAAATGAAGAAAGCATAATAATGGTATAATTATAAATCTTTGAAGTTCTTCAGTGTCTAAAAACATTAAATCTATTAATGTAGTGAGATTGTGCAATCCAGCTCAAGACAAATATATTAGCATTGTATGTTTCACAATAGTATAATTTAAAACAATATCTATAAGTGAAAAATATATACTTTGCCCTTGGTTAATTTTTTTTGTACCCCTTTGCCCTTGGTTAATTAAATGGGAAGTAGGATTAATTTGTGAGAGTTCTCCCCACACAGTGGGGCCTTCCTTGACCATGATGTTTAAAATAAAGCCTCCCCTTTAAAAAAATAAAATGAAATAAAATAAAATATAGTCTCCCCTTCCACACAGACATACACACACACATTTCTGCCTTTTCTCTACAGCATTCATCACCATCTGGCATATATGTTATTTTTAAATATTTGTTATTATTTATTTGGTTAAGTTTTGCTCCCTCCTACTCCCACCCTAGAATGTTCAGTCCCATAATCACAGAAATATTGTTTTATGCCTGCTTTATTCCCAGAGCCCCAGTCAGTGTCTAACAAGTAGTAGGTAATCATTTATATATATTTTTTTCTTTCTTTCTTTCTTTCTTTCTTTCTTTCTTTCTTTTTCTTCTTTCTTCCTTTTTTGGTAATCATTAATACTAATTGTAGGAAGGGAGGGAAAAGTAAGAAAGGGCTGGAAGAAAAAAGGAAGGAAATTGCGTCTAAGGATTAATTGGGCAATAGAGCTACATGGAAGAAGGTCACCAGTAAATTTCTAAGCCGTCCTGAAAGTGATTTTCTGTTTCATTTTTTATTTCACCATGATTATAAGGAAAGAGGGTCTAAGACTCAATCCCTTCTGGCAGGGCTTGTATCCTCACTTTTCCTTGGCATATTTCCCCCTGTACTCTCATTATACTAGGATAATTTATAATGAGGCTTGTGATAGTTAATTCTATTTGTCAACTTGACTGGGCCTCCAGGTGCCCAGATACTTAGTTAAACATTATTTTTGGGTCTGTGAGGTTGTTTCCTAATGACACTAACGTTTAAATTTGAGGTCCAAGTAAAAGAGATTGCCCTCCCTAGTATGGAAAGCCTTAACCCATTCACTGAAGGACTGCATAAAAGAAAAAGGCAGAGTAACAGAATTTACTTTCTGTCTGACTGTCTTGTATCTGGGACATAAGTCTTCCACTGCCTTTGGACTTGGATGAGAACTTAAACTATTAGCTTACTTGGGTCTCCAGACTGCTGACTGGAGATCCTGGGACTTCTCAGTATCCATAACTGCATGTACCAAATCCTTATAATGAATTTCTATCTATCCGTCTGTCTGTCTATCTTATCTTATAATTTCCTAATGGTTCTATTTCTCTGGAGAACACTTACTAATACAAAGTCTTGAGATACAAGTGGTCAAGGACACCACTAAGCCTGGGTTCAGTGCTGAAGTTTTCTTGTCTTAGGTTTGCCTACACAAAAAAAGTAGGGTCTATGTTGGTTTGGGGACGAAGCTTCATAGCACTAAGGAAACTACTTGTGTAAAAATCACCAATGACTGTGCCGTTTGCAAAATCGAGCAGACAATTTTTCAGGCCTGGAATTATGTGATATCTCATAGTACTCAACAAACATGACCTTGTTTTCATCTAAACTCTTAGTTCTTTTGACTTCCATGACACCATACACTGCTGTTCTGTTCCTATAGCCTACTAATATTTCTTTCTCTTTGAACTTACTGATGTTTACTACTTTATCAAGACTATAAATCAATGGAAGATACAGTTCTTTTTTAAACTCTGAAACTCTACTAAAAATATTTGATCAGTCTTTCACCGTGATTTTCTTTCTTTTTTTTTTTTTTAAGATTTTATTTATTTATTTGACACAGAGATAGCAAGAGAGGGAACACAAGCAGGATGAGGGGCAGGGGGAGAAGCAGGCTTCCCGCCAAGCAGGGAGCCTGATACAGGACTCAGTCCCAGGACCCTGGGATCACGACCTGAGCTGAAGGCAGACGTTTAATGACTGAGCCACCCAGGCTCCCCTCACAGTGATTTTCTAACAAATATTGGATATTATAAATTCTATACAAAAATAAAATGAAAAAAATGAGATAAAGATAATATGATAATATTTTTAAATGCTGTTTAGTTGTAATGACTATATTAATCATTAGCAAATCAAAAAGGACAGAATATACATTTTGGGCAAGATGCATTGTTAACAATAAAGAAAATGACTCCATGTTACAAATAGCTGTCTTGATAAATTTTTTTCAAAAAAGGAGGAATAAAAAGCTTTAGATGGATCTGTCGATTGCTTTCATCCCATGAAGTGCCAATGAAGAGGACCAATTAGGATTCAGAAATGTTCTACTATAACATTTTCTTGTTATTTCTTATGCATGCATTATTATTTTTATATACAACCTTAAGTTTCTTTTCATTAATATGTAAAAACTGTCTTTTTAGCAAGGGATATGTCAATTAAAACTAGATAATTTAATATTTAAACCTACTTTTAATATTTGGCTTTATTTATTTGGTTAAAGTTTGCTCCCAACCACTCACTCCCACACTAGAATGTTCAAGTCTGCCACTTTTTAACTTAACCAGGCAGAGGTAATCTGATTAGTATTGCAAATTACTGGTTGTGAACAAAAGATGAAATATCGTTCTCAACACCTGTGCATTTTTTAATTTCCATTTGTCCCTAAAGATAAAAATGATGATCAAAACAATGGTAATAATAAAAAGTGAAATGATAAAAAGAGGAGGAAGAAGACAGAACAAAAAGGACAGAAGCTACTATATTTTGGTGTTTATGTGTGCCAGGAATTTTTCTAGACAACTTACATGTATTAACCCATTTAGTCTTCACTGAGACCCCACGAAGCAGGTGATATTACAAGTCCCTTTTCATAGATGACAAAAAAAAAAGAAGAAGAAGAAGAAGCACAAGGATCTGAAAGCACTTGCTTGTTATTATCAGTAGAGCTGGGATTCAAACGCAGGAGGCCAGGCTCTGGAGTCTCTACCTCTAACTACCAGATAGAGAATCTCTGATATTTAGATTATTTAGGATGTGGGGATCTCTAACATGAAACTCAGCAAGGGTGCCAGTGATGATTTGTTTGTAATTACTATCAGAGCTTATTTCCTTGTTGTTAAGGTAAAAGCAAAAATATGTATGCATTCTAATATAGTCTTCCTGAACCCCAATGAACAGAACTTTCATGTTTATTGTTGGCTCCTAAATTTAGAGATTATTTTTCTAATTATAATATTCCTCAAAGCTTATGTCTGATCTCTTTCCTGACCCAGGCTAGATTCAGTATTTCTCAGAATGAGGTTCAAGATTATGTGCATCCTAGTAACCTGAAATGTTTATAAAAATAAAGATCCCTGAACTGCATCTCCACTTGTACTGAATTAAAATTTCTAGAGGGGGAAATGGGAATGTACATCTTAATCAAAAGTCTAGTGCTTTTCATGTTGCACTAAATTTCGGAGACCTTCTTATAGACATCTTGTCAATTCCTAAGGTTTAACAAAGAAGAAAATTCAACATCATAATGTTGTAATTCAACATTACAAGAATCAACAATTTACAACAAATTATCATTTAAGAACAATTAGGTTTGTCATTATATAATATCCAAGCCCTGAATGTAATTGTAGTTCTGAATAAAATGTAGTTCTGAAAAATGGAAGTTATGATATTAATCATCTGCATGACATTTTTAATCAACATATATTAACTTCTACAGTTCACCAATAAATTTTCTAATTTTCACAATCCAGTTCATAATTGTTTCTGCACTTTTTTCAGGAATTAATATTGAGTTTACTCCCAGGCAGAATTTATGCTCTCTTAATATTCAGATGAGAATTAGGTCATCGCTTATCCTTTGTCACCTTTGAAAACATTTAAGGTTTCTCAGGGAATACTGATAGTGGCTCAAGAATTCTGCAAATGTTTCATTATTATGAGATGTAATTTATCTAGTGTAGAGACCAGGACTAAGTTAAAAGAGACATAGAGATCCTTGGGTAAGGATGAGAGTGATTATGAGTCAGAAACAAACCCTGGGTGAGCAATTCACTCTTATTTTCTTTATTTTGCATCACTATTGGTCATTCAAGATATAAGTGATAAGTAGGCTGTTTCGGCTAAACAACCAAGAGAAAAGCACTTTATTTTTCTCCAGGCAGTGGGCACATTCCCTGGTTATTGCCTCATTTTAAAGAAATAACTGAGCTCATTCTATCTAACCCCAGTGCCTTCAAATAACTTTGCTTATTATATGGCTTAAATTTCATCAAATAGCACTTACAGTTTTGAGCTACATTCTCTTATTTATTCTAAATTTTATGTTTCTTGTCACTTTAATACTCTTTAAAAGTTCTCAGTAGGTATCCTGCACTGTCAGAATTAAATGCCTCCCTCATTTCATTTTTCTATCAGTTATGATAATGGATATTATTTGATTTAGCCCTACCTTTTTCAGGGTTCCGTGTTTTCTTTATGTTACAGGAGTTTCATCTCTTCTTTATCTAGGAAGCCAATTGGCATTGACCATCTACAACAGAACTCACTACTTCATGAAACAAGTATGCTCTGGCACCACAGGTCAGAGGAGTTCCTTAGCGAGGTATTCATGCCATTTGGACCTCAAACAGAATTACATTTTTGTCCCTTCTCCTCCTTCCCTCTGCTCTTTATGTTTATACTGTCTTCAACATACGATGTCGGCCCATTTAGATAATAGAGAACATAATTATATTGTAATGGTAGTATGTCCAGATGGAAGAGTTATGGACTACATTGTGGGTGAATTCTTTAGCCATTTCTAATTGACTACAATTAAGAAAGATATGAAAATGCCACTTCTGTTTTAAGGAGCCATCTTAAACAGATGGGATTAATTATAACAATGAGTTTACTGTCCGATTTGAGTCATGCTGTCCACTTCAGTTCTATACACTAGCTCCACAAGGCATTTTATATCAAACATCAGAACTGTGCCATTTTACATTGTCAGAATTAACAGATGTAGTTTCTGAAACCAGTCTTCAGCATCTATCCCTTTTATAGAGTCTTGCTATTGCTATTTTCTTTAACTTAATTTCCATTTTTCTTCCTATTTTGTATTCCAGTTTATCTATAATCCTAGTTTTGCATTTACTTTTTTTTTTTTTTTTTTTTGCTTTGGCTAACTATCTCCGTTTTGCCAGTAACACAGTCCTTTATTATTCCAAAAAACTCAGTAGAAACTCAGAAATGTTGCTCCAGATACAATGCTATAGTTTAGTATGGAGAATTACTTAAGAAGTGCAAAAATTTTATTCATTACAGAAATATTCATGAAGTGCCTACTATGCTCCAGACACTATGATTAAATTATGAATATGACTTAGTCCCTATTCTGAGGAAGATCATGGTCATATTTCCTACATAAATACTAACATCATTCCTTCTTTTGCTTCTCTTTATTAGATTTCTCCAAGATAGTCCCCAGTAGCATTCAAAGCAAATTATAATTGCCAAAGTTAAAAGTGGCAACAGTCAACTACATCTCATGTGGCAGTTAGGAGACATTTTTAAAGATTCTCCTCTGAAAGTAGAGTCATGACAATTGCTTAAAATTGATATATTATGGCAAAGATAAAGGGAACAGAATTTAAATGTTAAAGTATCTGAAAGTAAATTTATTCATAGTTAAAAATTGTGCTTAAAATCCAAGTTTTAAGTCCATGGTAAGTATAAATACATGGTAACTTCCAGTGTATGTTTTTAGGTTTGGAATCCATCCTTTTGATTTGGGGAAGAGGGTGGAATCTACATTTCATTGCAGTGTTTTTTTTTTTCCCTTTTCTTCTTTTTTTAAATACTGATGGAAGGTTGAATCCTCAAGAAGCCTCTCACTAAGATGTTGCAATAGAGGATATGTTCTTTTTTTTTTTTTTAAAGAGGATATTTTCTTTTCATAACCTGATTAACTGCAGAAAGCAACTTCAGCAACTGTAAAAGTTTGTTTTAGAAGCACAAAAATAGATTACATTTCAAAATTTCTGTTTGAGTTAAATTAAAACCTATATTGGAGAGTTCAAAATGAACTGATGGCAACATCATGGTCATATTTAGGGACTTTATAAGAATAATTAATTAACATTAAGTGAAAGTAGTATATACTATACTTATTAAGTTATGAGGCCATTATGTATTGTAATTGAATCTTAGATGTTTGATCAAATAGGATATCTAAATCAAAATAGAAATAAATAAAGCTTTGCAGAATTGTTTTCCTTTTTTACTTTCTCTTAGGCATTATGAGATCTTTTATGTTTTTAGTTGACTGTTCAGAACTATTATTCCCACAAAAGCAATAGGGCCCATGAAAGAGTCTCTGTCCCAATGATACATCACAGGAATCTTCATTCACCATTTGAACAGGAGGGTTTAAAAACTGTAAATTTATCAAATAATAACACATCGACCGTCGAACAGGAGAGAGTCTTCTCTTCTCTTCTTCTGATGCTCTCTCTGTTACTTCTCTTACAAAGGACAAGTGGATAATAAAGTGAGGACAAACATGTTAGGCCTACACAATATAACCAGGAACAAGTAAAGGGTTTGGACACCTAGAATCACTGGGTTTCTAATATTCATAAATGGCAAATGACCACTGATTGAAGGATTTATGTGCTAAATATTCACGGCTGTGTTCGTCTTTAAAAACTAAAACAAACACCCTGTTGGAAATAAATAAATAAATAAAGTGTAAGAGATATTACTATTCTTGCAGTTATTACTGAGTAGTAGCATGCTAGCTCTGTTTTCCTAATAATTACTTTTTAACATAATATGAATAATTAAACAAGCATTTGCACCCTATCCAAAAATAGTAGGGATTCATGCATTACAGTACTTTAGCCTTACATTCCAAAGTAAAATGCAACAACAAAATGATTTCTTCAGTTTATTTAGTTTAATAAAGGTGAAAATAGAGAGCCTATATGTATAGGGTGTGTATTTTTACAAGGAATTCCATATAATCAAAAATAATATAAAAAGAAACATTTTGATAAGAGTCTCAGAGCTCATGCTATAAATAACCAGCTCCAGAGACCAATGATAATTTTCTAGTAAATATAAAATGGCTGCTGAGCTTGCTGGTAGCTTACGGTCAGCTCATTAGAGTTATTTGAATGTTTGCTTTATAAAGGAATTACTGAAATATTAAAGTGCTAAATAAAGTAAAATTCAATCTCATTTTGTCTTCAGTCTTATATAGACTTCATAATACATTAGATGAATATTTGTTCCTGTATTACCTATCAAAGGTACCAGAACAACATTCTCTTTGTTCACTTTTTCGGTGTTATTTGCCTAATATACAGCAACACCCAGACACAGACACAATCTCATCTGTAACGTGCTACTTTGCTCTCTCAGCACTGAAGTATGTCCCTATAGAGTACAATTCCTTATAAAGGTTTTCAGCCATTTAATGCCCAATTACATCATGCTCATACTAAATTTGTTTTAAGCAAAATGCTAATCATCTCTGGATTCTGTTGTTTTTTTCACAAGTGAAAACTGAATTTTTTTTTAATTCGGTCGAGATGTTCATCAGATTTACATTTTCCTTCTCATTACGGAACTTTAAAATGAGCCACACTTCATAGCTCAAAGTGTGGAAGATGTCATTAAACTAGCTGTCTAATCAAGAAGGTGTAAAAAATTTAATTAAACTAATAGCAGGCTGACTCAATTATTCTAAAATATATTAAAACACATGCTCTACATGTGATTATAATCATAATTCATGTACAACTTTATTTACTTTTTTGCTCATCTTATTAAGTTGAGCTTTTTCCTTGCAGATATTTAGTACATACATATTCAATTATATGTATATATGCACATATACATACATGCACATATATATGAATATATACATGCACAATTACGAATATCAGTTTATAAAATATATAAACATTTTGGATACACATCATTCCACTCTTTGCATTTTCATAACAGAAAATAATGCAACACAAATCCAGTAATTAAGAGATCACTGCATATACCTTGCCCTTTCATGTGGATAATGCTTTCCATATTTTAGCTTGTCATTACTGCTAAAATCAGCACTCTTGTTTTTTTTTTTTAATGGCAAAATCCATCTTTACTAAAGGGAGTTGAACAAAAAAACTCTAAGTTTAAAGTAATCAATTCTCATTCCATGAGTAATCTCATTGCTCAGAGTGATTTTATTTTTCCTCTGTGAAGCCCTAACTCTTGTTTTCTCTATCAGTTACCTGGTACTTTTTTCCTTTAAAAACCTACGTCTCAAAGGACTTGTGTATATAATTCTATGTAATTTTACTCAGAAAACTCTGTGGTTTTCAACAAAAGCAAAAATAGTAGGGGTTTTCCTATGAAAACTGCTTTGCTTTGTGTACAGCCATCAGTTTATATCCACCTGTTTTCCAGATATCTTACAGAGATTCATTCTTAGTCAAGAAAGAGACTGGATGAGAGAGCAGTGCAGCTTCACACTGACAAAGAGATGTCTCCCCTTCTGCAGACTGGTATTGTGCATCAGTCAAAGTAAGGGCCAGCTTTTCACATGGGAACAGTGTTATCTTTGTATCTACCTAGGTAGAGTTTAGCTTTCTCAGAGGCAAAAAAGAAAATTAAAAATCACTCTTGGTCTTGGGATATTGGCCTGAATAGCCAATGAACATCTGCCAAACTCCTTACTCTTCTACTTACAAGTCCATAGGTTACACATTTGCAAAAGTGGGACTGTCAGTGTTCTCAACAATTTCAAGTGTCATGAATTTCAGAGCTAAGTATATTTCTCAAATCTTTTTTAGATGACAAAGACACCCCAGCATATCAATACTATGAAAATTAAATGATTCTATAAAAGAAGTCTACACAAAGGCTTCATACTATTACTAAAAAGAGGAATTTTGATGTCATTTTTCTTTTATTAATTACATGATTGCATATCACTTGTTTGCAAAATATTTAAAAAAATAGAATCAGTATGTAAATCTATGTTTTAAATAGCAGCCTCTCCTTTATATGCAATGGCATAAAAAAAATCAGTGGCCATGTTTTTGGCTAGCATTCGTACTATCGTTTTAACTATGAACATCTTCCCGATAAAATGACAAGATTTCTTCCAAATAAATGGAAAGTAGATTTTCACACCACTATGAAACCTATGCCTGATAAAATGACAAGATTTCTTCCAAATAAATGGAAAGTAGATTTTCACACCACTATGAAACCTATGCCTTGCTAAATATGATAACATGTAAAAAAATTGGAAAAAATATTTAACCTTTATTATGCCTCTAAGAGACTCACTTTGCTAAGGTCACATTCAGGTTTTGATGTGAAGGGATCAAGACCTATTCTAGTGGCTGTTGGCTCTCATCTGTACTTTTGAGAGATGTTTAGATTACTTAGTAAGTGTTATTCCAGATGGCCGATCGGCAGCTGCAGCAACTCTACCCATCACAACATATGGTCCACTGATGGTTGACAACTGTCATTCAGTCAAAATTCACTAGAGCTATATGCCAATCATAAAACACTCACTAAAAAGGGGGATCAAAACCTGAAGTAACATGTACAGCCTGGCCTGACTAGATACTAATTAGTCACTTTCACTGGAAACCTCCCCTAGAATATAACAAAATGAAATCCCACTGGGGTGGAAAAAGTTTGCTAAAATATTTTAGGGGGAGTAACTGAACATTAAAAATATCAAGAACCTCCACATACATTATTCTGTTCCTTTAAAAATTTTTCATGCTATTTAGTGTCATAAATTTTATGAAAAAAAATGTAGTATAGGAGCATTTAACAACAGGCATATTCTTTCAATAATCTTACATCAGTTTTCCACAAGTACAAGAATGGTTGTAAAAGTGTTTAAAAATATCTTAGTTAAATAATAAGATTGAATAAATATAAATTTAAACTTCATTTAAGCTTTTATAGGGAGAAGTGTCTTTTTAATGCCTTAGTAACATGGCTAGCTCATAACAAGTAAATTTTTAAAGGGCAAATTTTTAAAATCAATAAGCTACAACTTCAGGATAAGATATTTTCTGTACAGGGGCACCTGGGTGGCTCAGTCGTTAAGCGTCTGCCTTTGGCTCAGGGCGTGATCCCGGCATTCTGGGATCGAGCCCTGCATCAGGCTCCTTGGTTGGGAGCCTGCTTCTTCCTCTCCCACTCCCCCTGCTTGTGTTCCCTCTCTCGCTGGCTGTCTCTCTGTCAAATAAATAAATAAAATCTTTAAAAAAAAAAAAAGATATTTTCTGTACATATCCCAAACAGCTATTAGTACTTTTTAAAAAATTTCAGTGCTATTGATAGTTTTGTTTATTTTATGTTTTAGGGAGTATTAGAGAGTAGGAAAACTTGGTGTGGGTGAAGCCTTAAAGACTCAATCTTCTTAAGATCCCAATCTTCTCTGCCAGATACAGGCTCAGAATAGATTTTATTTTTAATAAGTTAGTATTAAATGGTCAATATAAAGGGTCAAAATGAGTTAGGAGCAAAAATCTATTTGGCCAAACATCTTTCATTAAAATCTATGGAATCTTATCACACTTTTTGGCACAGTAAAGAATGAATGATACAGTATTTGAGAGAAAAGGAAACATGAAATATTAGAGGTGCTCTAATAATAGCACTCCTCTTGATCTGAAGAAGTACAGTCTGGTATGTATGTAAGGGTCTGCAGTCAGACACGCTTAGCTTCGTCATGCACTAAATATGGCCTTAAACAACTTCCTGACAATTAATAAGCCTTTAGCTGGAATATAAGAGTGATAATAGCACTGGTCTCATAGGGTTGAATAAGGTAATGGATGGGCATAATAAGTCTTTAACAAGTGCTAGAAAATGAAATTATCAAATATCATCAAGTTAATTATCATCATTATCATCTAGGGTTTAAATTTTTCTGGAAATAAAACGCTCACTTAATTTTATACAAATTTGTATCAATAAAAATAATGCCTAAATTGATTTGGTACTTTACAGTTTATGAATTGCTGTTTAATAAATTTATTAATTTGTCTCCAAAACTATAGGAAGTAAGTCATTGTCTCCTTTCTTAAATAAAGAATTTTAGGTTCAGAGCGTTGGAAGGATTTACCTATATTGACAAAGCTTTTCATTGTCAAAGATACAATTAAAGTCAAAATTACCCTAAACCCTATGCTGCTCTTATGCCATCACTGATTTATTTGTTCTTCTTTATAGACCTTCAATTATACAATAGTTTATGTCCTAAGAATAGTTATGTTTTATATAAATAACTTAGCCTGAATAAGTATATAACAACCTTCATGTATCTCTCTCTATGAGAGATATGCTACTATATGGTTCAGATCAAGAGATTCAGAAAAAATTATCATTCTTTTTTTAAAGATTTTATTTATTTTTTTGAGAGAGTGAGAGACAACACAAGCAGGAGGAGGGGCAGAGGGAGAAGGACAAGCAGAATCCCCGCTGAGCAGGGAGTGAGATTCAGGGCTCTATCCCCAAAAGCATGACCTGAACCAAAGTCAGATGCTTAACAGACTAAGCCTCCCAGGTGCTCCCAGAAAACTTTATAATTCTTTTAAAATGTTTTTAAAGACAATTGGATATTCTCAACATGTTGCATTTAGACAATTATTGATGCTTTTATTTCAAAATGAATTTTTACTTTAAGTGTAAAAAAAAAGAAACAAAAACTCTGATTAATATAAAACTACAAACGAAAAGGGTACCTGGGTGGCACAGTTGGTTAAGTATCCAACTCTTGGTTTCATCTCAGGTCATGATCTCAGGGTGGTAAGATTAAACCCCATGTTGGGGCCATGCTCAGAGCAGAATCTGCTTGAGTTTCTCTCTCCCTCTGCCCCTCTCCCCCAAATAAATAAATAAATACATCTTATAAAAATCTACAAATGATGTTTTCTTACATTTATAACTTAAATAATTGTTAAATAATCTCATATGTGTGTATATATGCCTTTTCCTCTCTCTATATATACACATAAATAAGTATATACATACATACACATATATATGTATATTGTATACATATAATCTATTTATATCCATATATACATATATAAATATATATTACAATATAATGTGTAAGACTATTCATTATGCCAGAAAATTAATAAACAAATTTAATTTGAAATATAAGCTTTATAAACTTTTGAGAAAGCATTTTCTCTTTTTAGATGGTATATATTTTTATATATTTTTTTTCATTTTTTATTTATTTATTTTTTTAAGTAGGCTTTATGCTCAGAGTGGAGCCCAGTGCAGGGCTTGAACTCATAACCCTGATATCAAGACCTGAGCTGAAATCGAGAGTCAGATGCTCAACTGACTGAGCCACCCAGGCGCCCCTGTTTTTATATTTAAAATTAACATATTTAGGGGTGCCTGGGTGGCTCAGTCATTAAGCTTCTGCCTTCAGCTCAGGGCGTGATCCTGGTGTTCTGGGATCAAGCCCCACATTGGGCTCCTCCCCTGGGAGCCTGCCTCTTCCTCTCCCACTCCCCCTGCTTGTGTTCCCTTTCTCGCTGGCTGTCTCTCTCTCTGTCAAGTAAATAAATAAAATCTTTAAAAAAAATAAATAAAATAAAATTAACATATCTAATGTAACATAATATTTTATTTAGTCTTTTATATTTATTAAACATTTCACCAAAGCAACGTTGTATAAAAGACTGATTACATCCATCACAATCATAATCATGCTAATAAATTATTATCTGTATGCTATAAAAATAATTGAAATGTATGTATGGAACTTTAGCATTAATAAGTATTAGTCTTGATAAAAGGTGAAAAATGTAACCTGTTTGAAAGGTTTCTTTCCAACTTCAATTTCTCAACTAATTTATTCTACCCTTCCCTCTTTTCTCCCAACACCAATCCCTTACCAAGTGCTATCATCTCTAGCTCTTTAACACTTTTCTATTCTTTATTTTTTTTTAAAGATTTCATTTATTTATTGGACAGAGAGAGAAGAGACACAGCTAGACAGGGAACACCAGCAGGGGTAGTGGGAGAGGGAGAAGCAGGCTTCCCGCTGAGCAGGGTGCCCGATCCCAAAACTCTGGGATCACGCCCTGAGCCTAAGGCAGATGCTTAATGACTGAGCCACGCAGGCGCTCCAACACTTTTCTATTCTTTTTTCCTTCCATCCCCACTACTTCTCAGTTTAGGACTGGGCTCATAAAACCATCACTGACCCTAGTCTTCCAATTACCCAACACATTCTCCATAATGCTACCCATTCTAAAATGTCAAAATGCCTGATTTTATTACACTGATAAAACACCAGTGCCCCACCCACTGTTTTCTAAAGAATGATGCTAAAATGTTTTGTAACGGCATATGAGGCTCTTCTGATCCTCATTTGCCTTCTAGGCTGCAGGACCAGCCTCCTAGACATCTTTCACCCACGTGTCTCCTTTATATATGAATGCTAAAATTGAACAAATTACTCATATTTCTTGAGATACCAGGATGATTTCATACTTCTTTATTTTTGCTTCTTGTGCCTGGCATTCTTTCTTTACTGGGTCTGATCCCTCCCCCTTTCCATCTGCCATCAGATCAGCCTTCCATTGAGAATCCTTGTTTGCCTTTATCATCAGGTCTACACATAAATCATCTTACTAATATAGCTCCTTCTATTTTTGTTTTATTTTCAACACTGTCATTGTATTAAGTATTGCTATATTTCAAAGTGTTCAGAGACAATTAGGTATGTTTTCAGTCCGTTTCTTCAGGGAAAATGTTTCTTGCTCAAAACCAGCCATCGTGCAATTCGCTCATCTGAAAGCCCATATAAAAATACACCATTTATCTTTTCTACTTCTTTATTTTTTTTTCCTACTCCTTTACTTTAACCTACATCTGTACATATAAGTTTTTGTACACAGGCTTTTATGCCATTTGCTATGGTTTCATTAATATAAAAGTATCTTTTTAATATGTATGCTGTCAGTTACCATGCACAAGTATCCTGGGTGCATCTTGTTATAGATGCTTTCAGGTTCTGCAAGCAAAGTATATAAAACAAACACCTATTAGTCTATAGAACTCAAGAGTCTCATTCACTGTAAAGCCCGTCCTAACCTCATCCCTCATTTGCAGGTATGACTTCTCTTGACATTTCAACTCTGAAGATTATAACCTGACAGTGATTCTTTCACCTAGGAAGGAATATGCTCTCATGTTCTATCTAATAGTATTATGTATCTGTCTGTTGGCTGTAAGCCACATAAAAAAATACTTGTCACCTAATTTGGAGGGTGTGTTCATCAGATTTAAAAGCCATATGGAGTATATGAAATTAACGGGGAGGGAGGAAAGTTCAGAAGGAAAACACGTGAAAATGGAATTTGAATGCTTGACTATTTGGAAATGGGTAAAAATGAATGGAGGGTTGGGGCACCTAGGTGGATCAGTAAGTTAAGCATCCAACTCTTGATTTTGGCTCAGGTCATGATCTCAAAGTTATGAGATTGAGCCCTGTGCTGGGATTCTCTCCCTCCCACTATCCCTCCTCTGTCCCCCCACCCCCACCTCCCATTCACACACTCTTTCTCTCTCTCCCTCTCTCGTCAAAAAAAAAAAATGATGGGAGGGAATAAAACATTACATGGAGAAAGGTGACAATTTTATAATTACTTAGGGTGCAAAACTAAACGTTAACCCCCAGGATCTATGTTCAGGAGATGACAGGCAATGTTAGTAACAATATTTACATTAACCAATGCGTTTACCATAGGTACTTAAAACCTTTCTCAGGAAGTTTAAGAAAAAACTATTTGTAGAATAAGTAAAATACTCTAGGAGCTATTTTAAACTCATAATTGATCTTAATACTATATTTTAATCCATTACATACTTATTTGGAGTGCCATTGACAATGCAATAAATCAAAGAAAAAGGTAATTGTGTTCTTACTTCTAAAGACACCTGTGGTAGTTCAGAAAATTATGAACACAATTAATATGCTGCTTTTAATCTCAGGAATACATTTTAAATGTCAAGATAGAGAAGAGATGTCTTAAAGTCCTTAACTACATCACGTAGCCCACAAAAATATGTTTGCAATGATGCGAGAGTGCAATTACTTATTTTATTTCAAGTTTAACTGACTGTTTCTGTACTTAATTAAACATCTAATGTAGGGTTGGGATGTAATATTAAGGAAAATTGTTTTGAAATGTCATTAAATAGATGACTCTTTGCATGTTCATTTCAAAATGTATAAATTTCATGAATAAAAATCACCCTGTACTCCAGCTATTGTGATTCTCTAACACGTTACATAGTTAATTAACATGATATTTTAGTATGAATCTCTTAGCATCATCTTCAATATGTATTAAATATGTTTGAATAAACTTGTTAAGCATCTCTCAATCTCCCATTGAAAGGTAACAAATATATGTATTATTTCCAAGTGAAAATGTACCTCAGGGTACTTTTTAAACTAGAAAACATGATGCAAATATATTAGATGACAACATCTAAACTACAGAAATTCAGTACTGCTCGTCAATTAATAAATAAACTTAATATGAACTTTTAACACAAGTTAAATGATCTAAATTAGAGAATAATTATCATTGTTTTCTTACCTATTTTATATTTATTTTGGCAATATAAATATGCAAGAATGTAAAGGAAAGATGTCAGACATTCTTTTTCTTAAAACAATGCCCCTTTTTATTTGAATATACTTATTAGCACTCTATTATAACATTTCTTCATTTCTAGTAAATGCTAACATATCCATAACAAAGTATATGCTTACAGAGATTGTTTCAGACTCCAGGAGGTAAGAACTTATTATTTCAGATAGAAATAACACTTTCCTCCATGATTGCTATAGGTGGGGATTTTTTCTCTGCTTGCAATTTATTTTGAAAGAATTTATTTTTTCTTCTGCACAATGGGAACTTTATTACATGCTGTTGTAGTTTCTGCTTTTTCTCCATGTTTATCAATCATATAAATCGGGCTAGATGATGACTCTTAGTAAGCATGGGACTAGCACTTTAACTTCTTTAATGCACCTGAATATTTGGACCCCATCTTTGAATCTTTGAGTGATCCACAAACCCTTTGCCTCCTCCAAGAACTGGACAGGGAGTAGAGTTTTGGGTTGAGAAAAAGCAGAGAGCATATATGAAACTGTGAAGTATTTATTTTCAATTTTACAGGCATATAGAATAAGGATATTTTCGAAGGGCATTTTGTTCATTACTTCCTACAGAAGACACCTTATTGCTTCAAGGACCCAAGGAAGCCAATGCAAGTTGGCAATATTTGAAACTAAACTTCAAAAGTACAATCTATGGAAAGTGAATAAGGAGAATGATTATTCCTTCAACTGTAGCCAATGCTAATGGTGCAAATGAACAAGATCCAGCAGGAAATCCATACCTTCCAAAAGCACTGTCCTTAAAACATTGCAATAAGACATCCTAGCAGCACTTGCATGTCAGTATCCTCAGAGCACTTTCACACTCATTTTCACAATGACCTAATATCTTCAATTTTACGGGAAGAAACTGAAGGACAGACAGGTAAAGTGACTTGTCCAGGGACCCATGACTAATGATGGACAGAGCCAAGCTTTCAATCCAAGTTTGCCTTACTCCTGCTGCTTTGTTCTTTTTTACTGTATCAAATTGCTCATCATGGCATTAGAACTCTACTATAAATCATTCCTTTAGGATATTCTTATTTATTTATGTTATACTTTGTTCATTCCAAAAATATTTGAAATGCTGACAGTAGAGTTAGAGAAAACAGATGATTTCATGAACATAAATGGACTAATGGTTATACACATAATATATTTTATTTTCTTGTATAATTATTTGATAAGGGTTACACACTTTGGCTCTCACACACTTAGTAGTCAAAACAAGAGACAAAACAGTGAGTTCTAAAATTCAGCCCACTAAAATAAATCAAGTGTTTAGAAGCAACTTTGCTTTTTTATGCCTTAAGGCCCTTTCTATGTGTTCAGACCTTTAAAATTACCTACATTTTGTTTCTATATACACGAAAGTACACAATATGGAGAGAATAAGCTATTTCTGGACTAGCTACTTTCTGAGATAATGAAAAGGTATAGCATGAAATGAAAGAGGTTTCAAAAGTCACTTAGTATCAAAAGACACTTAGTATATGTGACCATTTGCCAAGTTTCTGAGAAGAAAAACACTTTCAATAAACGGCTCTTTTAGGACAGATCTGAAGATGATAATACGTCAAAAGAAGGAATGTAATGTTTTCTTGAAAAGACAGAGTTATGGTCAAGATGCAGAATTAATTCTCTAACTTTCTCTCTATCTTTCTAATATATATATCATATTTACATGTGCAAACACATATGTTTATGCGTACATATATAATTACGTATAATATATGAATTACATGCATAAATTGTTTTCAGTGCTCTTATTTATTCTAAAAACTTACGGAAAGGAAAATGGTGTTCTGCTTTCACCCTTCATTGTCAATGGCCTTCATTCAAAGTTTGTACCATACTTTGTGCCATGATGTTTAAGACAAAATTTAGTATGTGCCACCTTAGAAAGAGATTAAATCATTATGAATTAGTCTTCGCTATATTTTTCCTGCCTCGATCAAGAATGGATGGACTCTTATTATAATCTCTTCCAATGCCTGAAATAAGTGTAATCAACTTAAGAAAAAAATGATACTTAAAAATTTTTTCCTCATCTTATTCTATTTCCTGTTTTATTTGGCTGTATCTCTGTCAAAAATACTGACATGTAGGTTTTTTGTTCGTGAGCTTGTCAAACACTCAATAACGCCATGTAGGAATGGAAAACTAATGCCTGAGGCTTGGTTCAGGAAGGAGGGTCTTCAAAATAAAGTTTAAGAGACAATATACTCAGGGAACTAAACGTGTACTAAATGTGGGTGCAAGATGTCCACTTATATGCGCCAACTTGTCAGTTAAGTTCCAACGCGTGGGCTGAACTTAACTGTGTAGTCAATTTGGAAGCAGTTTCTTAACTGCTGAGATAAGTAGATGTGCAATAACCACTCCCTCAGCAGAGCAGCTCGACCTAATTTTACAATCTCCAGTGCTTCACTTAAGACCTGTACATCTTCAGGACCCACCGTTCTTATATACTAGCTTTCTTTTATCATCAGGGATTCTTATGGGGCTTTGTGAAATTTGAAATACGCTTTGCAATCCACATTTCAATAGTTAGATAGCCGATCTCTTTTTAGAGTCATTTTTAGAAATAAATTTATTTAAAAAATGTAAACTCAATTGATGTGAAAATATATGTTCAAACTATAACCTGTACAAGGCTATTTGTAGCAGCTTTATACATAATTGACAAAAGCTGGAAACAACCAAGATGTCCTTCAGCAGGTGAAAAGATAAATAAACTGTAGTACATTCAGACAACAGAATATTGTTTAGTCCTAAAAAGAAATGAACTATTAAGCCATGAAAGAATATGGAGGAAACTTAAATGCATATTATTGGGTGACAGAAGCCAATCAGAAAAGTCTACACTGTATGAATTCCAACTATATGACACCCCAGAAAAGGCAAAACTATAGAGACAAGTAAAAATATCAGTAGTTGCCGAGGGCTAGGGGGAAGGGAGAGGTGAATAACAGAGCACAGAAGACTTTTAGGGCAGTGACACTGCTCTTTACAATACTGTAATGGTAGATACTTGTCATTACACATTTGTCCAAACCCATAGAATGTACAACACCAAGAGTACGTTCAACAATTGTAGCAAATGTACCACTCTGGTGAGAGATGTTGGTAACAAAGGAGGCTGTGCATGTGTTATGGCAGTGGATACATGGGAAATCTCTGCACCTGCCATCTATTTTTCTGTGAACTTAAAACTACTCCATAAAGAAAGTCTATTTAAAAAAAGAAAGAAAGAAAATAAGCAAAAAGAAATGTCACAGAAAAAAACTCAAAGAATACTGTGAACCAAAAAAATCAGCCATGGATCAGATTTTAAAATTTCGTATAAATGAGACAGAACAAATAGGTCTATTCAAAGTATTCCAAATTGATAGCTCTTCTTCTGAATTTCCAGATACTATTTAAGGTGTTGCCAATTAAATCTGATCAGCACTAATGCTGTATTTCCAGTCTGAATTTCAGATCATGTAGCAGAAAATCAGCATGGAATTTCTAATCCAAAAATTAACACAGGCAGATATCAGAAGTTATATCAAGGATACTAGATTATGTGTGGATAATGTTTGATTGTTCCTCAAGGTTTGAGATTTTCCTTTAAAGTTTAGGTTTACTTCACTGAATATTGCAAATATTTGCATATCAGTGTTTAAATTTACTGTACCTATTATTAAACACATCTACAATATTGTAGTTAACAGTAGTTACATTTGAAGAAAACTGGCATAGTTTCTATCCTCAAAAATTTCATCTATTAAATAAATTATTACATTTTTAAAATTTTACCAAGTAAATATATATAGTGAAGATATTATTCCTATTTTATTAAAGACAAAATCAAAGTCCAGAAAAATGGGATTATTCAAAGTAGCTTTTGTATTAAGTGCTTGGGCCAAGATTAAGCAAAGGTATTCTACTCTTTAAGTAATTATTTTTCTCTGCCACTTCCTTTTTGGATTATTTGTCATTCCTTTGGCAACCATCAAGTGCCTACATTGTGGCAGACAGCACTCTAGGCATTAGGAAACTGAAGGAAATCAGAGATGGACACTAACCTCAAGGAATTTATGGGTCTTTGGACCCCCAAGTCAGTGTCTTTTCCAGGTTTCCTGGCAACTGGTTGAATTCACAGTCCTTTATGAGAATAGTTCTTATTGTTTTTTCTTGATTTACTAGTTCTTATTTCTATTTCTTTACTGATTCCTATTTCAGCAATATATGTGGATCTCTTTGAAGACCTCTGTATTCACAGTTTAGTGTAGGGGCTGGCACACTGTGGAAGACAAAATAGTTTTTTCTATTCCAAAGCTCATTAATTCAGTCACCTTATAATAGCATATATTGTCATCGTGCGTAGGAAAAATTTTATCTACCTTTTTAGTGGTGGGTAGCTGTCACCTACTTCGTGGCCACAGTCCCTCTGAGTCAGAAGAGAGTATATGAGAGAAGCCATGGTATGATGTGAAAATAATGGTCCTAAGGAAATGTATCTCTTTGCATCCATGACTTTTGCAGTCTCTTCCATTATAGACTTGGGGTTTGACCACAGAGAACCAACTGACTCAGTAGCTAAATGGGGTAATAACAAATATGACATAAGTACAAATTTGACAAGCACTTTCCCATTGGAGCTCATCCTTTCTTGCTGCTGCTGACTCCATTACCACCAATCGTCAACTCACAGAATGTTTTAAGTCATTTCATTTATTTCACAGCAACAGACAACCAATACAGAGGCTTTGGTTCAGGTTCAGCATGTTTTGTGGCAGTAATATGTTTGAGTGTTTCCACTGGGAGGATTTTTCATGACCCAGTTAGGGGGCAACAGCACGCCCCATGCATTGTTACTGCTCCCTTCTCTAGTACAACTGGTGTTTTCATTATGGTAAACTGTGATCAAACAAATAAACAAACAACCCTACATTTAGATTACCTTTATTAAATTACATTTTATTCTAGGAAAAAAGTACTAGCCTGTAAAAGACAGAATTGTTAACATTGAAGTCACACTGAAACATTTATTCACAATGCAGTGGGCTTGGACACATATTTAAGGATGAAGAACAGGATGAGAAACTCCCTTAACTCTGCTTTTACTATCTAGTTAGGAGAAATTAACTATGGATAGAAGCAAAGCCAAATGTGGGATATTTTTGTGCAAAGTATAAACTGAACTTGAAAAAAGAACAAAATAACAACAAAACAAACACAAAGGAAAATAAGACACAGACTCTTAGGAAAAAAATTCCACAATTATTTTTGTTTCTCTCCTCTGCTCTCCTCCCGTTTCCCTCTCCTTTTATTTGAGATGATGTGAAAGTGACAAAGAACAGGTAGAGGGGGTGGTGGTGAACATCAAGAATTTTTCCACAAATAATGTTTCTTGTACAGCACATGTATTTATACTTTATTTTTAATCTACTGTTACCTGTAAATTTAGTTGAAAACCCCTAAATACTCATCTGTTACTGTGTATGTGTACGCATGTGTGTGTGTGTGGGGGGGTATAGATTCAGAATAAACTTAGGAACAT
This sequence comes from Ursus arctos, assembly GCF_023065955.2. Taxonomy (NCBI): domain Eukaryota; kingdom Metazoa; phylum Chordata; class Mammalia; order Carnivora; family Ursidae; genus Ursus; species Ursus arctos. The sequence continues at coordinate 5,427,611 of NW_026622852.1, forward strand.
AAAATACCAGTTTAAAATTTAACTGTTGGGTCTACTAAGCTAAATATCCTAATCAAGCTTTTACACGAATGGTGGAAGATCTACTACCGTTACTATTACTTATAACTATAAGTAACTCTAAGTTACTAGTTATAGTAACTAGTAACTATAAGTACGCTTTGGTGACATACTGAATATTTTTTACTATAATAATTAATCTTGGGTATGTTATAAGAAACTATAAGAAAGAGATATTTTTGGTTTGCAGCATTAGGTATTCCCCTAAATACTCAATAAGTTAAAATACAATTTCCCAAGATTGCACAAGCTTTATTTTTGTTGTCAGTTGAGTTAGGTTTTAAAGTTACTGCTATGAATTTTTAAAGAGAACTTCTTCAAAATATAATTTGTTATAAAATATACAGTACTGCCATATAAATCATGTCAATATAGATATGAGAACTCCAGGGAAATATTTTAAGCAACAGATGGAAACTTGCTGGTAATTCATGTATAAAAAGAAAGTGGTGTGTAGAACTGAAAGAAAAGAAATGGAATGTAAACAGGAGGAAAATCTAGAGATGAGATATGAAAAAAAGGTAGGGCACGATAGTAGCAGAGGGTCTAGTAAGAAGAGACTAAAATTAAAAGAGTAAATTGATTAATGATGGATGTAGACCAAACTCTAAAGCAATAGGCAATGAGAAATCAAGATCAGGTAAGCTTTTTTTTTATCTTAAAGGCCAACAATAATTAAAAAAAAATAGCCAATCTTAATAGATTATCTTTCTGAAAGGATACAGTTTCTGAAATTAAAACAAATATTAAGTTGCAGGAGAACAGAAATTGTGCCTGGATCTATTTGCCTTTACGCCAATCCCCAGTGCCAAGAGTTGTTCCAAGTGTACTAATTTAGAATTAGAAGGATCCTGAGAGATGGAATATAGACTCCTAGAGATAAAACCACTGAGTCCTGAATAATTATGTTAATACATTTAATACCTCTATTTTGATAAAAATCATTTTTAATGTTTAATTTTAAAGAAAACACCAAAACATTTCAAAGAAGGGGGGAAAATGGACATGTCATCATCTAAAACCATAATCTAGTTCAGGAGCTCACCATTTCCAACACGGATTTTTGCTCTCCTGCCTTCCAGTTTTGCTCCCCAGTAGTAGTTTATCACCCACATTGCTATTAGAGAGATGGATTTAAATGAAAGTCTTCCATATCAGTTACCTTACAATCATTCCATTGTTTTCCACATGTAATAGTCCATATCTGGAACACAGAGTGAAAGTGAAAGGCCCTTCTTGATGTGAACTCTGATTACCTCTGTACCAGTACTAGGAGGCTACCATGATCTCCAACTTTTCTCTCCCATGCATCAGGCAATCCAACCTTCTCGAATATTTTGAATTAGGTGTGTCAGGTTATTTCAAGTTGCTGTCTTTTCAAATAAAGTTTGTTCTACTCAGAATTTCCTCTTTTTGTCATCCAGCAGACTTATTACACATCTACTTCAAGCCCCAGTTTAAATATCATATTTCTCTGGAATCTCTCCAATCTTTTCAAAGAAACCACTCCTTCCTTTGTGTTTCCATCACATCATGATTTTCCCTTACCTTCAGGCTTATCACTTTCTTCTAACCATTTGGTCATGAGTTCATACTTCCACTTAACCATTAGTCAAAAAGTGGCAGTGACAATATTATAAAATTTTTTGCAATACTGGCACATACTTGCTACCTACAATGGGTAGTTAATAAATCAGGATCTATAAATTTATGAGTGGTCTGAATAAAATAAATACAAGGCAAAAAATGCAGTAGTAACATAAGCATATGATATACAAGGAGGTATTCTCTACTTTATTTAATGTCTACATATGCATTTTCATACCTATTAACCAATTACAATCATTGCCTATCAATTGCAAGGCTAAATTTGTTTGTTGACCTAGACAAATTTAGTCTGGTGATTACAAAAGAAACAGGGAAAATGTTGGAAAAATGAAAAAAAGCCAATTTTGCATTTTAGTATAGGCTAAATATAAATACTCGAGGAACCAATGCAATCACCAACAATAGCTGATTCTCTAATAAAATTCTAAAAAATCCAGTTCTTGAGCTTAGTGAAATCCAATTGATTTGAGTTAGTGTCCTCAGCTAAAATACCTTGCATGCAGAATCACTCACTTATTGATTATTGAATAAATGTAACAGAAATGTTTCTTCAATCTGCTTTCTATCAAGATTTAATTATTCTTTGGCAAAGTCACCATCCTTTTGTTGGAGGAGAAAGGGTATTAAACAGTCAAAGGGATTTGCTGTAGTCATGGGGACTTTGAGCTGTGTTTGCTAAGTTAATTTTATTAGTTCCAAGGCTACAGGATTACATAAGTCTGAAGGGTAAGGGAATGTTACTAGTGGTTTAATACATAAGGATAAATTTACTGTGGTCTTGGTTTTCAAAAAGGTATAGAGAAAGAGTAATCAAATAGATTTTGAAAAATGACTCTAAAGTCATAGTAAGGGTAGCAAGGGATCTCAGATTTGCCCCTGTTTTTTTCTGTTTTGTTTTTTCCCAAATAGGTAAAATAGCATAACAAGGGTTAATAGCAAAGGGAAGTTTGTAGCAAATAATCAAGAGAAATGGGATAGCTGGCATTGCTGAATTCTTGTAAAAAGTATCAATTTACTTTAAAATATATAGATTAAAAGTAAATTTAAAGAGAAAAAATGTGAATATATCTTTGTTTCTGCTTGTAAAACAGTTGTTAAATATTGCTTACAACAGTAAGCAGTTTAAGTTGGTAGTGTTATGGCCTTAATTTTACTTGCTAAGAAAAAGAGAGATGCTAATTATTAGAATATAGTACATAAAGTGACATCTGAATTTTTTATTAGATTTTTACACGACTGATAAATTAGCCTATATTGATATGAGTTATGCAATTGCTGTGTCTCCTAGAAATGAATGTACATACAAGGTTCTGCTCTAATATTCTTCTTATGAGAAGCATCAGGTCAAAAGGAACTGAAGAAGAGAATTGTAGTTATATGAGGTGATGGATAAATTTTAAAAAGTAAAGAGAATGAGAACAATAAGGGACCTTTCATCATAGGGCTATCATGAAGATTAAATTGTCTGATTTATGTGTCTACCTAAAATAATGTTAACAACCAAATGTGCTTACTAAGTGTTGACTTATTGTCAGAAAAAAATGTGTCATCTGGAAGCAGGAGACTAGAATTCATGACTTCAGGTGTCCATTCAACTCTGAAATTTTATAATGTTAGTTCCATTATATGGTGATTTTATGTTTGCTAAAAAGTCAAAGTAAGTATCCATGTTTATGAGGAGAAACTGTATCTTGGCTTTAATTAAATTTATTGGCATACAAATTAAAAGAATAAACATTAGGTAGAATTTTTTCCGTCAGCACTCAATTCTACATTTTAAGATAACTAGGAAAATGAACAAAGAAATAGAAGTCGGCTTTCCAATGTAAGCAATTTAAGAAGGGGAAAAAACCTGTCTTGGATGATGTTTGTGTTGTTTATTAGAGATATAGTCCCGTGTTCATGTGAATTGATGGAAATAAAGTCAGTCCACAATAAAATGTTCATGCTGAGGCTATATATTCTTAGAATCCGGTCACATATGCCAAAAATTAATGAAACCTGCAGCATAATTTTTCTACCTTGTGGAACTACCTGATAAAGTAATGTCTGATGATGAATTGGGTTTATGGTGAGATGCTAGATTCAATCTATGGTAGTAAATCTTCTAAACTAACTTCTCTTAGCCTGCAATCCAGACTCGATGTAGTATTCACCTACTGTCCCTTGAATCAAACCCAATTTGACATACTAGTATCTCCCTGTAAAATTTTCTCTTATATGAGGTCACAAAGAGTTCACAATAATACTGAGAAAAGAAATATTTTGAGTAAGGTAACTGAAATTCCCTTTCAAATACATTCCCTTGCTTCAATATATATCCATTTATACTTTTAAGTTACATTACTTTATGCTTCATTTATTTTTTCTCTTTGCTTGGAATGCAAATAGATATTCTTAAATAAGATTTATTGCTAAAGGGCTTTCAGTGAGGTATCCTTGTCTTTCCCTTAGGATTTCTCCTCAATATTAGTGTCCATTAGTTGCTAAATATAATGCTATTTCATAAAGTGCCTGACTTCAGAAGATGCAAACTAAGAAAAGAAACAAAAACGAAAACAAGAGCTTAGGAGTTAAAACTACATAGAGGTATTCACCACAAGTGCACATGAGTAACATTTCCACAACCTTTTATGAGAAATCCTGGAGCTGGTATCTCCTATACATTACTTTAATCCATGTCTATTAATAAGCAACACTGAGTCCTAAGTGAGTCCTAAAGCTTCCTTTAAACTGGTTGCTCAAAATTCACATTTCTGCAAAGTTCAGATTATATAAATTGAAGTCAAGGGTCAGTAATTATCCAGTGACCTTTAAGTTCACATGCTTATATTTCTGTCTTAGTGGACAGAATACTTTGAAACCAAATACAATTATCAGTTTTTCTATGTACCTGCTATCACACACTTTAACTCCTTAGGTTAAATACCTTCGTTCTATTTTATTCTAAAATATATTATTTTCTGTGTTTAAGATTTATATGCAATTTAGATGCTTTCAAAGTAGACAAGATATATATCTTAAATAATAAAATAAAGACAGGTAATGAGTCATATGGGGTAAGATGGCCTATTTGAATAATATATAGTTCCGTAATGGTTAGTAGGTAAAAAAAAAAATCCTCTATAGATATAAATATAGTCAGAATTATTCAACTCTTCCAAGTTCATATTAATAGGTCATTGGTATTTGTTAACTTCCTTTATACCTGTATTTTAGAATGCATGACACTATTGTTTTAAATCCAGCGATCAAGGAAATATTGTAGCATCTGTGTTTCTATAAAATCAATATTTCACTACAGACAAAATAAAATCATCTATGGCAATTGCATGGAATAAAAAGATTAATGCTAGTTTATTTTAGAAGGTAATAAAGTACCTTATAATTCTATGAAGGCCAACAACAAAGACAAAAGAAAGAACTAAGCAAAACTTCCAGTTCCAATACAGTGAAGTGAAATAAAGTTGCCTTGTAGTTTTGGAAGCACTATGATTAGATGTCTTCCTAAGTAAAACACTTTTTGTTTCAAATCAACTGATTTTTTCCTTCAATAAATATATTTTCCTTATGTTAAATATCAACCTTAGGAAAGTCACTTCTCCCACAGTAACTGCCCATATATAGAAATAAAAAAGAGGCAGAAAACAGAAGTGCAAACCAGCTACTACTGGTCTGGAGGAGTGAAAACTGAGATCAATTAAGAAGATCAGTAAAGAGTAAAAGGCATTCAGGATTCCAAAGTTATAAATAAGTTAAGTGCTTCAAAGTTTCCTCAAAAAATTAAAAATAAAAATACCATATGGTTCACTAACTCCACTACCGAGTATTTACTGAAAGAAAATACAAACACTGATATGAAAAGATATATGCACCCCTATGTATCTTGCAGCATTATTTACAATAACCAAGATATGGAAGCAACCCAGGTGTCCACAATTAGATGAATGAATAGAAAGATGTGTGTATACACACACACACACACACACACACACACACACACACACAGAGGAATATTACTCAGACATAAAAAAGGATGAGATCTTGCCATTTGAAACAACATGAATGGACCTAGGTTATTTCATTTAAGTGAAATAAGTCAGACAGAGAAATACAAATACTATTAATTTCACTTATATGTGGAATCTAAAAAACAAAACAAGTGAATAAACAAACACAAATGGAATCAGGCCTATAAATACAAAGAACAAACTGATGGTTGCCAAATGGGAAGGGGTGGGAGAATGGGCAAAATGAATGGAGGGGAGTGGACGATATCGGCTTCTGATTATGGAATGCAAAAGTCATGGGAATAAACAGCACACCATAAGGAATACTGTCAATGATACTCTAATAGTGTTGCGTGGTAACAGATGACTGCTACCATTATGGTGAGCACAGTATCATGTATGAAGCTGTTGAATCACTATGTTATACACCTGTAACGAATGTCACATTGTGTGTAAACTGTACTCAAATTAAAAAACAAACAAATACTTAGAAAAAGAAAAGCCCTTTCTCCTGCTCTGAAGTGTAAAAAAAGAGAAAGAATGTAAAGACGCAAGGGTAGTCCTGGGTAGAAATGAAGGAAGCTGACTCACATTTGACATCTTTGATGTAATAATGTGGCCGATTATGTCATCTTTTAAATACATGAAAGGGAAAGAGTTGCAGGAGGAGATGGAGGTTGAAGAAAGTGAGAGGGGACTGGTATTACTGCTCTGTGGAATCTTCAAGGGAGGCCAGAAGAGAAGAATGTAAGGACTATTGAGCAGTAGTGCTGGTTTGGATGAACTTTTTATTAAAACAATTCCTTTGCTGTGACAACCATTACAGATCTAAAAGATGAAATATTTTGAAATTGTCCTCTTCTAGTGAGACTCAATATACTTCCCAAAGACTTCACGAAAATCAAATAGTGTAGTAAAAATACTAAGCTCTAGATAAAACAAATAAAATCATAAAAGTGTTCTTTTCAAACTGAAGAACAAGATATCATTAAATAAAATATTACCTAAGTGTGTCTAAGTGAAGTTGTTAGATATTTTGTGTACGTAGCAGGAAGTTATTGCACTTGATGTTTGATTTATTTGCAAGAAACTCTGCTGCCCTAATCACCCTTAAACCTCAGGAGAGTTTTGCATATCAAGGAGACAAAATGTTTCAATATTAAGTGTGTTTAAAAGGAAACTGTGAATCCATGAAGAGAGCAATTAATCTGAAAAGAACTGCAAAAAATCTTGGGGCTTAATGTTTATGCCCTAACATATTGGCCACATTTATATACTTCCAGTTACATAGAATATGGAGAGAAAGCCATATATGCACAAGCAGAGACACATTTACAGAACTCTTCATATAATAGCAAAGGGTGTTAAATAAGATGATTTGCCCAACTATTCTCTGGTAAATCTGAGCACTTCAGAACAATGTAATAATAATCTACCTAAAAAGGTGTTGAGAATTAACATTTCAGAGAGAAAACTCTTATTAAATTTTATCCCATGTACCCTGGAAGGGCAATTCCTGTAGCGGAAGCAGCTTTTAGGAATAAGAGTTCCATTTTCAGATAAAAAGAGAGCATCCATCTGAGCCAGTGTTTTACAAGAGCTATCTCTGACATAAGCACATGGAATGCAGAGAAATAATTGCCATGAAATTAATAAGAAAACTCTAAGTTAGGCCAACAGCATTCTCTGTCAGAGAATGCTCATCCCCCTGGGTGGAACGTAGCTTTAGACATCCGTATGCTTCTATTAATTCTCTCAGTTTTTCACCTACCTCTACTTCTCTCTAAACATTCTGGCTTCAAAGGGGCTTAGGGGAAACATGTATAGTTTTTGCCAGTAATTTCTGAAATCTGATCTTTCTTCATGACAATGTATCTTCTACCACTCCTCTCATTTCTCAGCCTTCAATAATTAATATTTTAGAGCACTGAAAAGCAACAATAGAACTAATCACACTGCATATAAATAAATATTTACTTGTTTTGATCTCTTAAGGATAGAGAGAAATACAGAAAAGGAGACCTAGGACTGCAGGACTGGGAATCAGGGGACCTCCATACCAGTGAGGTGTGACCAGAGCTACTGACCTGCCTTCCAGAATTTGCTTCAAGGGAAAAGACTAGACTTGATGCTCTTGAACTATTCATTCCTATTCTAATACTTCAAGTAAAGTAATATAAGTGATATGCTGGGTCATATATAAGACAGTGTAAAAGGCCAGTTGGGCTATTCAGACTTTACATTAATAAAGAAAGTTAAGGTCAAGCACAAGTTTGTTAGGAGAATGCTGAGAACACTCACATTGGATAATATTTGCAGATAACATTCACACACATAGTCCTCACGATAGCTTATGAGAAAATAGGGATGTTTTATAGATTTGTGTGTGCATATGCATGTGTGTTTGTATGTCTGTATCATATATATTTAATGTGTATATACATACATATGTGTATATCTATATCTATTGACATCTGTATTCATATATCTTGTTTTTTTCCCATAGATGAGGAAACAGAGGCCCCAATATTTTAATTTGATTTGGGGTTATATATAGTATCAGAGATCAGAGCTGGGGCTACACATCCAAGTCTTTCTGACTCGTATGACAGCATTAATTCTACTATATTACTCTACTTTAACAAAATGCTACGGAAAAATTCCTTACTTAAAGTCTTAAGTCTTGCAAACTGTTGAGCTTGTATGACAAATAATCTATAATTAGAAAGTTGGATCTCAGATACTGACCAGATAGAGGGTAACACAGAGGCATGTTTCTGTGTATATAAATAGCTACACATTTCATTTTTCCCTGCAGACAAAAGTGATAGGGAATACTGCAATGGTCCTAAGGACTCTTGTCCTATTCTTTCTTGAGATCATACAAATCAGGTTAGCACTATATATTATGTTTGGGAAAGGGTGGTTCTTCTGAAACATAGAGAAGACAAGTGATAGGAAGTGATAAGGTGGCAAATATTAATGGACACCTTAAATAAATCTCGCATTGTGGTACAAACTTCTCATGTATGGACTGATTTCCTCTTCACAGCTATCTACTAAAATGAGTAGACTATTTTTTATTTCTTTTTGTTCCTATTTTACATATGAGGATATTAGAGCTAAGAAAGTTTAATAACTTTGCCAAAGAGCTAGCCTAATAACTGGCAGAGTGAGAAGAGTCTACATCTGCCCCTTTCCCAATCCTATATTCTGTTCAAGGTATCACATTACAGCCAAAGCTATCTTGCTTGCCCAGGAGAGCCCTTTCTCTCCAAGTAAAGGGAGGGGGGATCCTCTAACCACACTATTTTCTCCTACTAATATTTCATGCTTTTTAAAATTTAGAATGTTTCCTAAGTGTTTCATTAACTTAGTAATCTTTCTATTTAATGAAAATACTACTCACTAATATTTGATTAAGCTTAAAAAGAAAAGCATGATTTAAAAATTTCTCATATATCTGTCATATAATAAAATATATGCTTAACTTCTTTATCTAATAGTCATATTAGCTTGCTGCTGGGAAAGATGAGCAATCAGTGTTCTTGAAGTCATGCTATTTGTCAATAATTCAGAGAAATTTTAAGAATGTGTACCACAATTATTTATTGCTTTATTCAGAGCCTTTCAAAATTTATAGTCCCTAATCTGTAGTATATATCTTATAAATCCTTAAGCAAAAAGTAAGAGAGAAGCCCAATTCCAGTTCAAATTAAGCTATTGCCCTTGGAAAGAACTATATTATTAAAGTTTGATCATATATTTTGCTGTCATGTTGTTTGGCTAATGTACTTTCCTCAGTTTGTGCACTGATCAGTTTTTAGTCACTATTTAAAACCATGCTATTGGCATTGCTGATATGAAAATGCTTGATTCAAACCCTTAAAAGGATTTTGGTAATTGTGACTGTTGTCTTACCATTAAGTCTTACTCAATTGTTAGCTGTTATTGTTTTTGGAACACTTAACATTCTTTGATAAGAAAATCATGGTTATTTATTTAGATCTCCAAATTTTTAAAATTACTCTTAATACATTCAATTTACAAAAATCTATGAATACTCTGAGAGGTCAAAACCTGTATTCTTGATATACTTACATTTAATTCACTAAAGGGTTTTGTAAGTGTAACTCAACACCACCTGATAATTTTGATATTTTATTCAAAAAGTCAGGGCTTTTTCATGTTTTTAATCCACCACATTTAAAAGTTTTTAAAAGGATGTAAGTATACTTAATTTGTTATTTCTGATCAGTTTGACTCACTAAAACACTTCAAGCAGCAAAATAATGCATTAATTCAATAAATATCAACCTGGGACTCTGTTACAAACAAAACACTGTTTTAAGGTGCTCTGGGGCCAAGGAAAAGAATAAATCATTGTTCTGCTTGATTAATTCCATCTGCTTATTTCATCAGTTCACTAGAGAATTAGTTTATGAAATTGGCTGTAGACTGTGATTAACACATGTCATCCTTCTCTTTTACATGATAAAGTCATTCCACAACACTTAAGGCTTTTTCTTTTTTAATAGTGAAATGGAATTTAGTAGCATGTATGAAAGCCTAAACCAGACCTCCTGGGTTTGAATTTGGGCTCTTCCACTTCTCACCGTGAGACCTTGAATGTGTCTCTATCATGGTTCACTGTAAACTGGTGATTAAAATAGTATCTACCTCATAGTGTTGTTTAAAAGATTAAATGATTCTGATACATTCATCATCTAGATCAGTGTGTGGCACAAAGCAGATGCTATTAAAGTGTTCCTATTATTTTTGTATTAAAGTCTGCAAAAGGTTTTCACTAATATAGTGGTTTCTAAAGGATTTCTGTATATTTTCCAATTGGAAATTAGGCCCACTTTGATTACTTATTCTTAGTATCAATACTTTTTAACTCTTATTTTAAGATTTAAGGATTGTCTTTCTAGACTGTTCTTGAATGACAACGAGAACATTCATTAGATCAAAATTAAACAAAACTGAAATTGACCCTAGTTATGTGTTGAATACTCCAGGAATTTCACACTATGAGTTCAAGGTATTATTTCATAGCTAATGCTTAATTATTTCTTCTCTGAGAAGAAAGAGAAAAAATAAAAGCATACCCAATAGCAAAATAGGCCTTTGCCCATAAGCTTCTGAATTCAAAATCTCTTCTATCTCCTTTTATGTCCTTTCTCATTTACAATTTCTATTTCATCAATGAGATTAGTGTAAGAAGCTACTAGCTCAAGAGCATTTTCAAAGTCTTTTGAAGAGCCCTTATTAATACACTATTATATTCAAATAGGATAATACATATAAAAACTCTGTAGTCCATACAGCATGTAGATTTACATGTGATTTCTTCATTAATCAACAACTACTCTTGAATGTCCAATCTTTAAACCTTATAATACTTGAGTATCTTTATGTTTAACACTTCAAGTATTATGCCTATAAAATTCTATGCTACCAATTACTAATTACTTGAAGTTTTCATATATTAGAATTCAATAAGGGACAATACCTACTACAAAATTATTACGTGAATTTTCTTTTTTCCTTAGAAAAATATTTACCACAACCAAGAGATATTTAAACACTAAAGGATCATAAAATTTTATAGGTTTAGTTAAAAAGCTCTGTTCGAAGACTATACTTACAAAGCAGGAGGAGTATAGGCCTCCTGAGAAGTAAGAGGAGGTATATTCAAAGATAAAGGATGGCATATAGGATAGCACTTTTTCACAGCAGTGAAGGGATAGTGTTTCACAAAGGGAAAGCAAAATAGAAGCCAAAGAAGAAGATTATTAAGAGTTCAATTAACTAAATGAAAAACAAAAAGGTCATTACTGGAATTTAAAAGAGCGGTTTTATTATAGTACTGGGGGAAAAAATCCAAATTGGAAAAGAAACAAACAACTAAGTCAGCAGTGAAGAAATAAAGTGAACAAACCTAATCTAGCAGGAATTCACCCAATGAAGTCTGTCCTTTCAATTTCCAAATCTTCAAATGCTATCCTCTCCCTTGTTATTCATATCTTTCCTGACTCAACTTGCATTGTTTCTACTGGTTTTCCTCAGATTCCCAAGGAAATAAGAATTCTGGAAGCCAAAAATCAGAGTGGTTCAAGAAACTTCGACAGACATGTGTGCATAGTTACTTAAACCAACTCTATGAGGTAAGCTTTTTTAAGAAGGCTTGTCCTCAAAATACATGTTGAGTATATCCATTGCCCATATATATTGGTCATTGGAACTTGACAACAGTCATTTCTTTTGGTTTTCGATGTTCTGCTTTTAGATTTTTAAGAAAGGTTATCCCCAAGCAACAGACTGGCATCCAAAGTTCTTTTGTGCCAAAATTATATATTTTCTGAAAACAAGCAACAGAATTTTATCCATGAGTCCTTAATGGCCTATTATAGGGGAAATCACCTTGTCATTTGAGTCTGTTTTTATAAAAAAATAATGAACGATACCTACCAAATATCCATTCCTCAATATCCAGTATCTAATTACCTGAATTTTTGTTTTACCATTTCAGGCATTTAATCACAAAGGCCACATATTTCCCCACTTCCCTGAATATCTGCCACCTGTTTCCAATACCAGATATAACTGCCTTTTCTTTTCCTCACTCATATCCTTAAGGTGCTGATGGTTTTGGAGAAAATCACAGAGCTTTAAAGTCTTATCATGAAAATACATATTCTCCAAGCTCCACAGGTCATAGAAACTCATCAAAACACATTTTTTAAATCTGAAATTGATTTTCTATTCTTTATCATCACCAAAAATAGCTATACCAAGACAAACTATTCTCAATACCCATTTCCACCACCCCCACCACTGTTACTCACAGTAGACTATATTTCCTGCTTTGCTGAAAAGATACAAACCATTACGTGGAAACCTTTCTTTTTTCCACGTTAAATGTATTCCACATTTTCTTCTCTCCCATGGTTACTGTCTTCGAATATGTGTTCATCATGAGACTTTTTTTCATTCTTTGATCTCTAGCCTCATTCAGGAATTGCATCAGTTTGCTATTCTTTCTTTTGGATCCTTCTTCCATTTACTTGTCTCCAAGCAGGCATGCATTTTTTTTTTTTAATTCTAAGAATCTTACATTGATTTTCTTTTCTTTTCAAGCCCTCTGCTAAATGTACATAATATATATATTATATATAATATATGTTATATATTATATATTACTTATCTATGTATCTATCTGAAAACATAAAGTTGCTGTGAGGATTAAATAAAATAAAACTAAACTCATTAAGAGGTAAGAAAGTAAAGGTTGAGAGTTACACACAAATATTTTAAAGTAATTTTTCCAGAGAGGCAAAGAGAGTATATCTGTATTTTTATTAATTATGTTTTTCAACTTCTCATCCTCTCCCATTGTGTACTAATCCTTTATCACCTTGTCATTAGTTTTCTGTCTCCCTATATTGTAAGAAATCTCACTCAAAGCTAACCAATGATCTTGACACGAACTGATGATCTAATTCTTTTCAGTCTCAATTAGAACCTCTGTAGCATTGCTGAAAATAGATTTCTTTAAAAATATCTCCTTATTGTCTGCAAATAGTGACAGTTTAATTTTTCTTTACCTTTAGAGGAAAAGTTCTCTGTTTTTCACCATTGAGAATGATGTTAGCGGTGGGTTTTTCATATATGGTTTTTATCATGTTGAGGTATGGTCTCTCTACCCTCATTTTTCTGAGAATTTTTGATCATGAATGCTGTTGAATCTTGGCAAACGCTTTTTCTGCATCTATTGAGATGATCATATGATTTCTATCCTTTGTTTTATTGATGTGGTGTAAGATGCTGACTTTGTGACTCCTAAGCCTTCTTTGCATCCTGAGAATAGATCCCACCTGATTGTGGTGTTTAGTTCAGTGTTGAGTTCTATTTCTTTACTGTCCTCCTCTTGGAAATATTATGCCTTCAATTTTCACCTTATGCAAAAACATCTATCTCTATATTTATTTTTCTGGGTCTCTCCTTTAAAAGTTTGTACTTGCATGTTAAAAGATATTTTGGACAACCTCACACAGATGTCCCAGCCACACTTTATAGTCAGCAACAATTTAACCCTGTAATCACTTAGGCTTTGACCTCACTCTAGTTCTTCATTCCTGTTGTGCTTTGTTGGGACACACTATCACCCCCCCCCCCCACTTTTCCTTCCACTACCATTTAGCACACAATTTGAAGAGAAAGTTCATTGGAAGCATTCATCTTTAGTTGAGGGCCAGTAAAGCTTTTGCTCAACTTTGATGTGGTGTAAATTCTTCTTCAGCATTCATGTATAAGAAAAACCTATTACTCCCAACAAATATGACTACTTGAAGTAGCTTATAAGAAATATTTGACTGGGGCATCTGGGTGGCTCAGTTGGTTAAATGACAGACTCTTAATTTCAGCTGAGTCCTGGGATCAAGCCCTATGTCAAGTACCAGGCTCATTGGGGAGTCTGCTTCAGGATACTCTCTCCCTCTGCCCATCCCCCCTGTTCACTCTGTTTCTCTCCCTAAAATAAATTAATCAATATTAAAAAAAAGAAATATGTGACCAATTGTGTTTCCTTTTTTGCTTGGACTGCTAAGAAACCACAGAAAAAGATTTAATGCAGAGTTATAAAAAAACATATTAGAATTTTGTTTCTAATCTTCTGATCCCCTGTTTTCTTTGAGTGCTCTTATTATGTAACTTTGTTTTTTTATAAGCCAACTAAAAATCGTTTATGCCTCAGGCTCACTAGAACCATGTGGAAGGCAATCTTGTGGTCTGTCTATTACATAAAGATGAAATGCACAGATAGATTGGATTCATTAAATAAACTACTTGAGACTGTGTCTCCATTCATAAAACTTGATAAGGCTAAGCAATTCAGCAGCAGGAGAATTGGGAACCTATAAAAATATAACAGAAAAATAGAACAAATTAAGTGGCTGTAGTTTTAAAGAGCTGTTTTGAAACACCATTTCATAGCTACCATTGTTTGAAAACCTGATAATCATTTTCAAAGCTCCATTTACCAAGTGAATCAAACCCTCTGCATAATGTGTGCTGCACCCACCATACAATCACGGAGCATGATAACTTTGGTTAGCACTATTAGATGTGGAAGCATCTCAATTCATTTATATTTTTTTAAGATCAAGGAAGAAATCTAATTCCAAGGACACATTAAAATCAGACATTCAGACTATATCTTAAGAAACTATCAGTTTTTTAAAAATTTTTTTCTCTTATTTGTTTGCTTGTTTTTATTAACAACTATGTATTATGGTTCAGTCATCAAGTAGACAGCACTTTTTTTCTGGAAAAAGTACATAAATTCAGGTAGAACAGTAAGATAAGCTCAGACACACCAGATTTGTCCCAGGTTTAGAGATACATCTCTTTCGGTTTGCCATCTTTTCTCACTACCCTTCTCTTGCAAGTAACACAATGAAAACAAATTTATGGCCTTTCTATTTTATCCTTCCTTAATATTCTTCAAATCGCCTGCAGATGATATAGAATATAACTCATTTCTGTCTCTAGGACTCTCCTTGTTAGGAAGTTCATTGCATCTATATAGGCTGATTCCAACTTATGAACTGGTAGTAGTCCAAAAACTCACTTTTTAAATCAGTAGCTAAGAATAGGAAACACATTTGCTCTTCAGAATGCCTTTATAAGCAGTATATCTGTCTCAGACTAACTTATAAAAGCAAAAGAAGCTTCAATTTATTGAAGATACACTAAATGTCTGATTATATATTACATATATTATATCTCATTGTTGTCCTAATCACTTTTTTGTTTTTAATTGAGCTAATTCATACTCACATTAAGTACATAGAGTGCAAACATCTTCAATTCACAATTGAATACATTTATATGTGTGTATACATCTGTGGAATGGCCACCTGGATTAAGACATTGAATATCTCCCTCACTTCAGAAAGTTCCCTTTTGCTTCTTTTCAGTCCATACCCACCCCATTCCATGGAGGTACAA
This sequence comes from Ursus arctos, assembly GCF_023065955.2. Classification (NCBI taxonomy): domain Eukaryota; kingdom Metazoa; phylum Chordata; class Mammalia; order Carnivora; family Ursidae; genus Ursus; species Ursus arctos. Next base: position 5,443,300 of record NW_026622852.1, read on the forward strand.
TTATTTGGACTTTAGCTTTGCTTGCTCATGAGCTTCATATCAATGATATTATGCATCATTTAGTCATGCCTGGGTTCTTTCTGAAAGATCTTTCAATGTTCCCACATGTATCAGTAGAATAGCATTCCATTTTAAGAATATGCCACACTTGGGGCGCCTGGGTGGCGCAGTCGTTAAGTGTCTGCCTTCGGCTCAGGGCAAGAACCCAGCGTTCTGGGATCGAGCCCCACATCAGGCTCCTCCGCTAGGAGCCTGCTTCTTCCTCTCCCACTCCCCCTGATTGTGTTCCCTCTGTCGCTGGCTGTCTCTCTCTGTCAAATAAATAAATAAAATCTTTAAAAAAAAGAGTATGCCACACTTTACTGCTTCCCTTTTTGATTTTATCTATAGTTAAAACTGCAATGAACTCTTAATACTCTCAGAGTGCAATTGCAAAATCATATTGCTGGCATACATTTAGAAGAAACTGCCCAAGAGTTTTCCAAAATGGTTGCGGCAATTTTCATTTCCACTGAAAAATATGTGAGTGTTTAATTTCTCTATATTTTTGCCAAAAACTTCACATGGTCAGTAAACTGCCATGCAATTGAGTGTGTTACCATGATATTCCTTTATAGTTTATATTTGTATTTCTCTGTTGAAGAACTGATGTTAAGAATGGTTTTATTTGAATAGTGGCCATTTGGGTAGCTCCTCTTTTAAAAATATTTGTAGGATTACTTTATATAACCTGGAAATGAGTCTTATCTATCCCCATGACTTTTGAGAAAGGCAATCCTAACTCCACTTTAATAATGGTGAAAATGAGGTCCTCAGTGGTAAAACAATTCCCTAACATCATACATCTAGTAAGTGGCAGAGGAGACATGAAGTTTTTTCTGCCTCACTCAGTAGCCTGTGCTCTTCAGAGAATCCTACACCATGGAACACAGAATATAAGGTATAACCAGAATATGTGAAAACCGTCCAGGGACATAAGACCTCAGAAACATTTCTTTCTAGGATAAGAGGATGATGTCCTTCTTTCCACCAGTCTCCCTTCCCAAACAGTGGAAATAAGATATAATTAATAGCTCAATGAGGTAGGGACAAGGTGTCTGGGAAAAAAGAAAATTAGTATAAGTAAAATATGATGTATTTCAAACATTTATCCCAAAGAAGACTTGTTATAGGACGTATTTTTTGCTGTGTACAGTAGTATAATGTGAAATGGATGATAAAATGTAAAATGACTTTAGTCTATTAAAACCTCTACAGATTCCCCTTAAATTCATAAAATTCAGCATTTCTAAAATTATTTGGCAAAAGAATACTTTTCCAAGGAATACCTATGAAGAATTTGTGAAAATTAGCTTGCCATGGAAATAGCTTCCCTTTTTCCTTTTGATCATTCATTTGCCTTCTTTCCTGACACACAGTCGAAATATATGGGATATAAATATTTTCCTACTCACTAGCATACACACAGAAACACACAGCATATATTGAAATACATAAACTTTAAAACAAAAATACAGATTCTTGTAAGCATTGATACAAAATACTATCCCAGTGAAAAAGGGAAATTAATAGTAACAGCAATACATGCCTCAGATATTAGCTTGGAAAAGGCAATCATTTAAAATTCATGCTATGGAGATAGTAACTAGAATGACCAACTATGTTATGATCTTAGAAACAAAAAGGTAAAAGTGCCACCCCACCCTGCACCCTCAATGCAAAAGATACTGCCACTAATTCAACGAATGTCCAAATGTCTGAACAGCAGAAGCTTGGAAATTTCATAGGCTCAGGGAGGTGGGTTCTCATGCATCCCTGTGGTCAGTATGCAAGGCAGGCTGGACTGGCCCCTTAGTTATATAACAATAGGTTTACCCATTATCCCTAATTTTAAAACCAGATAGTTCACTCTTTTAGTAATCGAATGAAGTGGAATTTATTAGAAAGAACTATTACCAACTCCTATATTAATAAAGTAGTACATTTTAGCTATAAAAAAGGCCACAAGGACAATATAAACTTTGTACTTTCTAAATATCTTTTCTAAGAGAATGCACAGAAATGTTTGCATGGATTTCTGTTTAGTAATGCCCTTAGTAGCATTATTCATTATACACACACACTCACATGCACACACACACTTATACATGCATATAGACAATAGTACATAAAATGGCTTAATGTTAACAGAGCGCTTTAAATGAATACAAAAATTTTTAAGGCCACAGAAATTATTAAGATATGTTGGATCAATAAAATCAACAAGATCTACCAACTCTATATAAATTGTATGTATATCCTCAATGGTGACACCCAACTGAATAGCAGTCACAACTTTTTGATATTGTTATCATATATGATACATTCTTTATGATGTTGTAAGTTATGTCTGTGACCTAATGCTGACTCAAAAGTGGATAAAGAACTCTAGCATTATTATAGATATAGATTTAATTATGTGTATATGTCATGACATGATTACATATTTATATATTTCTGTATATGGAATAATAAAGTTTTGAATGTTGGTTTTACAGGTTTTTGTTATTATAATTCAAAAATACATTTACCTGAAAAGTCATTCAAAGAACTACATGTTAGAATTTATGTTGGATTAAAATGTATTAGTAAGCCAGGAGGTAAGTTGAAAATGCATATAAAATTAAAACCAATTTAATAGAGACAAGAAGAATATGAGATGACAGATACTGAAAACATAGAACACAGAAGGAGTAGAATTGAATTAATAACCAAGAGTAAGTTGTTTATTGCGACCCATCTTATTTACACCTCTTTACAAAAGGATTTGAGGTAGAAATAAAAAATAAAAGAAAACTTTCCAGAACTTCACAAAAGCACTGAGATTGAATTCACAATGATTTCAGTAAAATTACCAAGAAAATAGTTTTAAATTTCAAGGAAAAGGAAAAATTTTTTCTATGTCTCTAAAAGAACAAAAGCAAAAATCTTTCAAAGAAGGCAAAACATTATTGTTTCAGTCCTTTCTGCTGTGACAGTCAACATCAGAAGGTAATATAGTGGGATAACTTCAGAGTCTTACAAAAGAAGAGGTGTGATCCAAGAACTTTGCTTTACCCAAGCAAGTTGTCATTCATATGTGAAGATGAGAGACAGTTTCAGACCTGTGAACTTTCATAAAATTTACCACAATTTTATTCTGCAGAGATTGAGAAAATAACAATAAATAAACGAAAACACTTCTGGGCAAAGAAGTTGCTTAGAATAAAAAAAACCCTGGGCAATAACTATTTACTTAAAAAAAAAAAGATAAGCATTTGTTACATGAAGTAGATGTGCAAATATAAATATATAAGCAATTTTAGCATTAGAAATGAAAAATGTTTCTTACATTGTAACTGCTGTTGGGAGAGAAAAGCATGCAGAAAGACATGTACCCCCTACACCAAAAGGTGAAGAAAGAAGGAAAGAAAAGTTATAATAGAGATGCATCATATTTCTTGTGAGCTAGTTATGATTTTAAATCCATATCTAATAAAATCAGAGATTAACCTTAGTATTTGACTGAATGTTAAAGATATAACCAAAAAAAACCCCCAAAATTAATGGTATCATTTAACCCAGAAGCAAATGGATAATTCAATGTAACAATCTTAATACATCAGTAGGCTAAACAATTAACACTTTTTATAATTCCAATATCAATAAAAAGAGAAAATCTACCATGTCTCCCAATAAAATATTTTCAAAGAATAGAAAAATTCCTTTTGGAAATAGCCACATAACCCACAACTAACACTGCAATAATGGCAAAATGATGATGATTAACCTCTTGAATTCAGGGACAAGCAAGTTTATTTTCTGTTATCAATACTTTTCAATATTAAAGAGCCTTGATAATTCAAGAGGAAGAATGAGTAAAAATACTTGTTATAAAGGTAAATGTTATTGTAGATAACACTACATGCATTGGCAGGGATCAGCTAAATTCTCACTAGTAATAACAAAGGAAGTCATAATGATTCCTGATGAATGAGAAACAATCCAACATTTATGTACCTCAGCCAAGACCGTTAGGAAAGCACAAATGATAACAGACACTATTACAAAAATAAATGTACGTGATGGCAAAATCTTAGCTACTCCTCACACTAGCAACAACGAAGTTCTGAGTAACACTCCCCTCCCCGGAAAAAAAAGAGCTGTTGAGGAAACTTTATTGAGTTTCAGGAGAATAATGGAATGGAAATAAATGGAAATATATATAATGGACCTGGTCTCCTATTTAATACTGTATGAATATAGTAAATACTAAAAACCATATAGAGTCTAAATATTTTAAACTAATTGATGCACCCAAATAGTAAACACTTTCTGAATATAATAAATATATGTTTAACATAATTCCAAACGCAATCAAAATGTAGCTTTTAGAACTATGATTGATGATTGAAAAATACATATGGAAAAAATTTAATGAGTGGCACTTGAAATAATAATAATTATTGTGCTATTGTTGGTGTTACTACTACAATACTATAATGCTTCCTCTATGATTTGCTGAATGTTGGACATTTTCCTTAGAGTTTTTGTCTTAATCCTCCAAAAATCTGATGAGGAAGTTACTATTATTACAATAGCCCTTTTTTTTAATTAGATGAGAAAACTGGTGTTTGGAAAGCTTATATGTTGCCTGCTATGGCAGAGGGAAAATAACGGACTCAATATTTGAATTTCCCCTCAGAAAACAACACTTATGACAATGTGAGCCTGACTCTAAAGCAGGAAATCAGATATGTACAACAGAATGCAGATCGGGCATCTGAAAACCTCACATGAAATTTTAAAAATGGTAAAGTGAGCTTTTCAAAAGAAAGGCAGAATCATTAATAGATAGTATTGTGGCACCCTGCTAGCAATTCATGAAAGGGGAGAAATTAGACACAACTCACTCAATGGTATAAAATAATTGTCAATATTAAACATCAAAAATTATCACCCAGCAGTGTATGAGTAATGTAGATGTCACATGTCCTACAAATACACTTGTTCTAGGATATTATGACAGCAAGTACTACTTAGAGAGTATTACAGTTCCCAGAGACCCCATGGATGGTGGCACCAGACTACTATGAAGAGGTTCGCCTTCTGCCCTATCCACTTTAGCCACTGCCCAGAAATTACCCATCTGTCCACACTTAGAATGCACAGCCAATTGCTCTGATGTCTGCCATGCCCTAGCACCATGAGGAGGTTCAAGTAGAGACTCTATTCCATTGAGCAATGCTAATGCTAATAATCTATGGTGGGGAAAAGAATACAGGATTTCGAAGCACAGAGGTAGACGGCAAACTTGGTTCCACTTTCAATTGTTGCGGGATGTTAGACTCAATATCTGCAAAAAGGCAGTAACATTGCCAAATTTACTGTGTTATTTTAAGAATCGGAACTAATTTCCTGGTAAAACACCTGCATAATTCCCAGAATAGCACCTAACAAATTCTTTTTTTAATGATTTTATCATTAATATGATAATGATTAAACTCATTATTAAAAAGCACCAAAAAATGGAGAAAGCATTTTTAGGTACATGCCATAGAATGGCAACAGACAAAAGAGATGATCCACAAGATGTGGGGGGAACAGCAAATTCTGTCAAGTGATCTTAAGCATATTTCCCTTCTTTTACAGAGTAAGCAAATGTTATTCCTGCCCAGAAATACTCTCAGTCTCATCCTTCAGTGACTCTGTTCCCTAAAATACTTACCTCGCTGCTTCTTGGCGAAGCACCCAAGAGCAGGGCTCAGTGTCAGTCTCTTCATGAATCACCTTTACCTGCCCTCAAGATATTGCTCTTCTCCTCAATAGTCTTCCCACACATTCTGCATCTTCCCCATATTACAAATACTCCAAAGGGATCACAGATTGTAATAAAATCCATACCATTTCATTTAAAACATGGGAAAATGTATACAAATTTATTCCTTATACAGAAAATAAAAAGAAAAATAGAAAAAAGTTTCATTGTGTGGGTACATGTGTATGGAGGTAAAAAAGCAACAATTGTGTCTATAAATGACCATCAATTACATCAATATATGAGTGTGAGACAAAGATAGCAATTTTGTAAAATGAATTATATACATATGGGCATACCATAAACAAAGCTGAAAACAAATAGTAATAGAAAAAGAGGAGAAGAGAAGGGAAACAAGAAAAGAAATATAGAAGGAAAACCACATGGGAAATGTTTATCCAGAGCAAAGAAATGTAAATTAAAGACAAATCTATTTTTTTTGGCAATCATTAAAGTAAAAAACATGAAATAAGCCAGCGCTGACAAGATATTAAAATTGGATTAACTATTCAGGGATGCTGTATACAAATAATCTGCACAATATTTTAGAAAACATATAATATAGGTAATATGTAAGAAAAGCCATAAAAATGATCTTATCCTTTGACAAAGAAATTTTATGTTTAAGACCTTATTTTAGGGTAGTAAACTTTAATGTAAGGAAAGGATAATATGTTTGAAGATGTTCTTTGATGTAGTTTTTGTAATGTCAAAATTTGGATGAAAGTTAAAAATTCAATCTTAGGGAATGGTGACATAATAAATTACTGTAAATTGCTATGCAACTGAATTTTGATGCAGATCTAAAAATATACTTGTAAGGACAGAAAAATTTACTTGATGCTAAAAAAAAAGCACACTACAAAGTGCCATGTGCCGTGCAATTCAAGTTCTGACAAATAAGGTATATACGTGGAAGAAAGTAGGCAAAACATTGTACAGTAACCTATAATTGTGTTAAATTAATGGATTCTTGCCTGTCATAATTTATACAACAGTGTTTGGTATTATTTTATTTGATTTTCAGTGACTATATTTTAAGCAATATGTATTATGACATATTTTTATTTGATTATATATGATCAAATGAGTAATTTCATTTGCTACATAAAGTTTCTGTTCCATTAAATTGACAAAACTAATGCACAGATCCTTTCACTACAAGCATGTAGAAATGTTGGATGAAGATAACTAGCAACTTTAAAACATGCATAACTACAAGATAGAAAAATAAATCCCAAGTACCAGAAACAAAGGAATTGAAAACAAAAATAATTAATGGGTGAGCTGATGCTCTGGAGTAGATGAGAAGGAGGGAATAGAACCAGTGACCTACTGTATACTTGAGATTTAATGCCCACACAGGACAGGAGATAAGGTATTAGGCCTATACAAGGCTAGAAGTTGAAATAAACCCTACTTAAGATGGCACCCTCATTAAACAGAACTGTAAAGATCTGTTAGTAAGGATAAGCAAACAAGCAAACTTTTTTACCTGGGCTCTAGGTGGAAAAAAGAAAGCTTCAGAGTAGAAATCAGTCACTACTTGTTTTAGAAAATACTTTTCTGATGTGGAAATCAACATGCCAAGAACTTAACACAAAACAATCGAGCCAGAAATTCTCCTATGATACCCAGTAGAAGCAAACACATATCCAGAATAGACGGATTATTACACCACAGATCACATAAGATTTATAAACAGAAATAAAAACAAGTCCTCTTGAAAATAAGATCTTATTTAAAATAAGAAAAAAAAACGGTCTGTCTTGAATGAGTGTCAGCAGATGAAAAAAATAGGAACCTCCAAACCTAAGATAATTGTGCAAGAATCTAAAGAGGGCCTGTAAAACAAAAGTCTAATGATTAAAAGATAAAAATAAATAAATCCACATGATAAGAACTTTTCATTATGAAAACACAACTAAAATAAAATTCGTTATATTTGAAGATGGATTTTGTGGATTGACAGAGCTGTCTAAATCACCTAAAATAGAAGTGTAAAGGTTAAATGTCACCAAGGAAAAGGGAGTCCAAGTTCTATCTAATATTAACTACAGTCAGAGAGCTTAGAAGACACAAGATACTCAAAGAAATAATGGCTAAGAACTTGCAGAGGTGATGAAAGACATGAATTCTCAAATTAAACATTCAGAGTAAACTCCAGGAAGATCTGCACTCTGACCCATTTTGTTGAAAATGAAGAATACCAAAGGCAAATATCAAAACTAGGCAGAGAGAAAAAGGTTATTAAGACAAAATAAACACCCTTAAAAGGATATCTTTCTTCTCAATAGCTAACAAATTCAGAAGTGAGTGTGTATGTGTGTGTGTGTATGTATATATATATATAAATGTGTGTGTGTGTATATATATATATATATATATATACTTCATGACCAAACAGGGTTTATCCCAGGAGTGAAAGAATGGTTCAACATTTTCCTACTTATACATTTAACTCCTCAAAATAATAGATTAAAGAATGAAAGTCATATGTTCTTTCCAGTAAATACAGAAAACTCATATGACAAAAGTCAATATCCATTTATAGAATGGATATAGAAAAGAAGTCCCCCTAACCTAGTAAAGATGACCAAAAACTTATAGTACTATCACAGTAATGGTAAAAATGAAAATAATCCCTCTTAAAGATAGAAAAAGCATGGAGGTACACTCTCCATGCTTTTATCCAATAATGTACTCAATTTCAAAGTAAGCTAACGAGACAACAATCAAAAGGGAGAAACAACCCACTGATAATGTGGTTGCCCACATAGAAAATTTAAGCAATTCTGAAGAAAGTAAGAATGTTCAGCAAGTCTGTTTTCCTACACACGAGCAAAGGATTACTGGAAAATGTCTTAAAAGGTAGCATTCACTAAAGGAATGAAGCAATAAGGTATAGGTTAAGAAATTTAACAAAATAATTGGAGAAATTTACAAAACATGATATAAGGACAAAAGATGATGCATCTAAATGAAGTAAATCATTTTTCTTGGAAGGAGGACCATTAAAGATGGCAAAGAATTAAATAAACTATGGGTGTAGTTCACTTACAAATGAAATCTCAATGGAATTTTTATGAAACATAAAAAATCTTATACTAAAGCTCAGGGAACAGTCAAAAGTTAAGAGAGCAATATAAGAATAAGAAAGGGTGAACTCACCTGTGAGAGATCAAAATCTATTATATAGTACTATGTAGCTACAGTAAATAAGATTATCATAGTAAATGGACATCAAAATCAAGTTAAAACCTTCCTGTTCTTAAAATAATGCAATTTATGTAAAATATAAATGTACAAAATTATGTTTCAACATACACATATGTAATAAAAGTATGAAAACCTTCCAGAAGATGATGTATATCAACTTCCAGATAGTGGTGCCCTCTGGGGAGAAAGAAAAGAGGAAAGTAATGAAGTAGAACAGGGTCTTTGCTGTGGAGGCTGCCCTGTGTACTGCTGGGTATTTAGTAGCATCCTGGCTCTACCCATTAGATGAGAGTTGCACCCCTCCTCCTAAAACCCACAATTAAAACTGTCTCCAGAAATTGTCAAAAGTTCTCCAGTGGCAAAATTCCTTCCAGTGGAGAAACACTGTAGCCAACTAAGTCTTTGGTATTAGTTTTCAAAATGAAAGGGGTGGGGAAAGGAACAAAAGAGAGGTCTGTATTGAAAGGACACAATGTCAACATCCATTAAATCTGAGCGGGTGGGAGGGAAATGAGTGTCAGTCATATTATTTTTGTGTTTTTATTTATCTGAATTTTCAAAATTTTAAAGTGTCAGCAGATAGTATAGCACTAGAATTTAATCGTTAATAGTGGCTGTAGTTTAAAACTGTCTTGCTTTGTAATCTGACTTGTATTTCAGTACTTACATGATTTTGTCCCTGCTTCCTATTTTCTCCAAGCTACGGTTTTCAAATCTGGTAGTTGTGAAAATTAAGTTAAATAACCATATTAAAGTCTTAGCACAGTCCTAGAACATAGTGAATGTTCAAAAGCAAAGTTCTACTGAAATTTTAAATTAATAGTATTTTGTTCATAAAGTCATTATGGAAACATTCATGATATATGGATAAATAAGTCATTGTTATAATAATAGGCATAACTATAAGATACTTTATTTTTCCAATTGAAGATACTTCTGAAAATATTTTGTGTGGTCAATTTTATTTTAAAATGAAAACTTGAAAATAATTATTTGATTGAAAAAAACATGAACAAAAATAGCCACAAAATAACAGCAGAGATTAAATACTGAAGATGTCACAAGGTCAGATGGATCCAAAGAATGACCTTTATTGTCATTCTCTTGGTTTGTGTCTCATGTCAAAAAAGACATACCTGACAACAAATTTTTATATATTTTATAAAATATCATAAAAGGCAAAAACTCTTGTTATATTCTAATAAATGCAAAACATTATATACAAATTTTAAATTATAGGATTCTTTTAAAAAATTTTTAAAAGATTTTATTTATTTATTTGTCAGGGAGAGAGAGAGGGAGGGAGCAAAAGCAGGGGGGGAGAAGCAGGCTGTCCGCTGAGCAGTGAGTCCAAGGTGGGACTCAATCCCAGTACCCTGGGATCATGACGTGAGCTGAAGGCAGACTCTTAACTGAGTGTGCCACACAAGCATCCCAAATTATAGGATTCTTAAGATGACTTTAACTAGAATAGGTAAATTAACTACTTGTCTCAAGTCCTTAGAGTGTGTTAGAATAAGTTCAGAAAAATGAAAACTGTGAAAATGTTTTGTTTTAGAGCTTCATACACAATGAACCTGTTTTCCCACACTTCTTAGGTCACCAATATTACAACTTATTTATTTTGAAAAATCCAGAATGGCATCTTAAAATTAGATGTTCGTGCTATGAAATTTTTGTTAAGATTCACATTACAGAGAATAGGAATTTAGCTTTCAATAATTTATTTTTTACAAGATTTATTTATTTGAAAGAGAAAGAGAGTACATGCATGAGTTGGGGGTAGGGGCAAGGGCTAGAGGGAGAAGGAGAAGCAGACTCCCTGCTGAGCAGGGAGCTCCACGTGGGGCTGGATCCTAGGACCCTGGGATCAATAACCTGAGCCAAAGGCAGCCACTTAACCAACTGAGCCACCCAGGCACCCCTAGCTTTCAATAATTTAAACTGTGGTCCACAAACCTTGAATTTCTTTAACATAGGATGTCTAGAAAACCCAATTTTTAATCAAGATGGAGTACTGGGGGCTGGCAGGGATGTGTGGTAATGTCAGTGAAGTATCAGCAACCACAATCTGTAGGCTACTTTGGCTTTGACAAGGCTGACAGGAGTTGCTGGACATCTTCACAATATCTGGGTTAACTGCTACATACAATAATAACCCTCTTTTGAATATTACCCAACACTGGAGAGACGACAAAATGTTCAGAACTAGGTTTTCTTCTTCTATCTTTGTGCCTAAGTTTTTTTAAGAGTTCTTTTAAATGCAAAGAAAACATTTATGACATTATAGGAAACTCAAATTGAATGCATACCTGATCCATCAGCCTAAATATTTTTGTATTAAGAAAACAATCACAATTATAATAACAATTTTATTCAAAATTATTTCAAAAAGAGGCACACGAAGAAAATTAAAACATGTTTCTTAGCATTTTCAAATAATTAAATGTTAGTAAAGCAAGAGATACAAATAAATTGAGTGCTTAATTCATTTAATATATTAAGATTGTTTCACTGTGTCTGATCATTTGAAATTTAAATTGTAATAGCCTCCTACAATACCCAAAACTCATTCAAGCACTTCAGATTGGCCTGAATGAAAATTTGGCATTATTTGTCATGTGACACATGTGGCCACATTAAATTCAATTATTCTTGTGTACTATTGGCTTTAAAAAAAAGGAAAACTTGAAGAAACAGAACACAGAAAGGTTAGTTTAAAGAATAAAGAATAATTCAGAAAAACAAAATCTAACTTAATACTAGGAAGACTTCTCTCAGAATCCCATACCAGAAAGTATATATATATATATAGTAATTCCTGTAAAGATTTGAGAGCTTAGTTGTGTTTGTGTGATTTCTAGCTATTAGTAATCTCACTTTTATCTAGAGATATCTTTATGTTATTAATTCAGAGTAGTATACTTGTAAGACATGATCAAACAATATTTTCCTAATATAGAAATTGATGAATAAGATAAAGCTTGTGTATTCACAAACACATGTGTATATGTGTCTGTGTGTGATATTTGTAACAAATACACTAAATTTATTCATTTTGGAAATACAATGTAAAATGTTAATGTTTGCTTATTTTAAATAGTGGCACCATTTCCTTATATATATACGCGTGTGTGCGTGTGTGTGTGTGTGTGTGTGTGTGTGTGTGTGTGTATTATTTATTTATTTATTTTAAAGAGAAAGGTGTCAGATGCCTTTGTGACACCTGAGTGGTTCAGTCACCTAGGCATCCAACTCTTGATTTCAGCTCAGGTCATGATCTAAGGTCCTGAGATTGAGCCCTGCATTGGGCTCTGCACTCACCTGAAAGTCTGCTTGAGATTCTCTCCCTTCCCCTCTGCCCCTCTCCAAGCTTGTGCATTCTCTCTCTCTCAAAAAATAATAAATCTTTAAAAGAAATGTCAGAGGTTTACCTGCTTCAGCCACCCAGATGCCTCACTAGTAGCACCATTTCTGAAGCTAACTGCTGAAGCAGTTAAGCCTCTGACATTTTTTTTAAAGATTTATTATTTGACATTCATTATTTGACATTTTCTTTTTTATGAATTCATTATTTTCCAAATCCCACCACTACCTCCAAATGGAAAAAACAAGTAAGAAAACAAAAAACAACATTACAAACAAAACCAACAATGCTCTGTTATCCTAATATTTGAAAAGTTTCAAGAGATTAGTGAAGATTAAATGTTCTTGGGAGTCGTGAAAAGGGATCATTATAAATTCTTCTTCCTGTTATTGCTACATAATAACAGTCAAATCACTTCTCTTAATATCAAGAATTTAGTGTTAGAATTTCATTTAGTGTTAGTATTCTCTGGAAGAGAAAATTTTAACAATCCAAGAGAACACCACCTAAAAATTATAGTACATTACACTAGCTAAAGTACATAAATTCATTATTGTATTTCAGTTAAAATCTAATAACCTTATTACACTCATAAGGGAAATGTCAAGAAGCTTATCTTTTACTTACAAATAACACCATTTGTCTAAACTATAAAGTTCTAAGTCTAATCTTGCCATTTACTGTGTGAGGTTGAACATACAATATGAATGCCCTGAGCCATAGCATTCACAAATGAACACTGTGGATAATATTCATATCTGTAGAGCACCTAGCACTTTCCAAAAGAAGTAATCTATTAAAAAAAAAAAAAGAAATCCTTTTTTCAGATTCCTGCTTATAAGATGCATGTTTCCATTGTCTTGTGCCCATTATAGAGATGAGGCAGCTGAGGAACAGATAATTAAACTATACAAATCACATTAAATTAGTGAACTAAAGTAATTCAGATTGTCTGATTTCTTTTATAGTTGAAAGAAACACTAAACTTTTATTGCACTATTTCTGTTGTTCATCTTTAATTAAATAACATACCCAAATCCACTCACCATGTTTCCATAATAGCTCTCAAATAAACATTCACTTATCCAAGCTGAAGAAAACTTCAGAAATAAACTCTACTGTTGACAGATTTGATTACTGTATTTCCCTTACGATAATTGCAATGTAACAATTAAGAAAATTTAGCAAAGTATTCACATATATTTTCTAACGAGATTCTAAAACAAAATTCTGAAGTTATTGTTTAAATCATTTGTTCTTGTTTTTCAAAACATATTTTTAAATCTTTTTTAAAATAAGAAAATACAGGGCAGAGTTTTTAAAAGGGTCATCAAAACTAATAATTTTTAATCATTAAATGAACTTCACAAAAGACACAATGTAATTAAATCAGAAATAAAGTTTCCTGGTAATGATTTTGTTTACAGAATGTTTGAGTAGGCTAAAATAAAAGGTTTAAATGGAACACTCATCATCTTAGAGTCCCTGGAATACTACAAAATTATGGTACAGATTTTTCAGTCTTCAAATTAGCATCCAGTTATATTATGTTCTAAACCTGTATCCCAGGATTTACACAGAGGACAACTAACACGAGGGCTACTTTTCTGTAATATGGACAACACTGACTATCTTTCAGATATTGGTCTTTTATATAAAAATACATTGCTTTCAGGAAAGATGGAGAAAAAGTGGATGCTTTAGAAACCAAAACTGAATATACACTCTGAATATGACTTCAACCATATACCGCATATTCTGAAGAATAAATAGGCAGATAGAATACAGTTTGAAAAGTGCTGGACAAGACACCAGGAATGAAGTCACAATTCCATTAATCAAGAATAGATTGTGGTTGAGAAAAGTATAGACTATTCTTAAGGACTCTCAAAACTATTCAATCTGAAGGGACTGTATTTGGCAGGGATGTTGAAGAAAATTCATGGCCTTAATTATTATTATTATTAATATTATTATTATTTATTTATTTTTATTATTATTGAGGTCCTGAGTTTTCCATCCCCTAATGAACAGGGACAAATCTGTAGGCAAGACATGACAGGAAGACAGATACGAATGACTACTATCACCCTGATACAAGTGGAGTCCAAAAAAACAAAAGTCCTCATGCTAACAGTTTTATGCCCTATTTTCCTGGAAATGGCGGTTAAACACAGGAGGTAAAATTCCAATTCCACCTCCCCTTGACAAATCTGCCACATTTAGATGATGATTCATTTCAGGGCCAGCCTGATTTATCCACAGTACTTAAGTTTCAAAAGACAGGCACAAGTAATAGAATTCCCTTCAGTGTGGCTTCAATGGTTTGAAGTCCTATCCACCCTCCATCAGGAAGCTGAGAATGATGAGTAGTGAGTAGAAACCATCAAATTTCAGCCCTCCACTTGGTATTAAAAGGAGATTGAGGGGATCAAAAACGATGGGTGAGTAGGAAGACCCTATCCTCTCCTCTCACCAACACAACTAGATAACTATCAAATCATCCTAAGCACCCCAGAAATCTGCCTGAAGACTGATGGAACACATTCCACAACTAAAGGGAGAGAAGAGCCCACATCAAAGAAGGTAGGAAGTGCAGAGACATGGTTTAGGGGGGAAATGGATTGTGACTGCTGCAGAGGGGAGTGAGCCATGCTCATGGAGAAGGGAGAGTGGGAGAGAGAGAGAGAGGAGCACACAGGGGAATGCACAAGGAGAAGGTTTTCCCCAAAGTGATTGGCTTAGGAAATGAGAGGGGTTGAAATGTGTGAGTTCTTAAAACCAGTCGACCTGAAAGCCTGGTGTTTTAAAGGCCAGGAGGTTTAGCTCTGATAGATTCTAGAAGGTATAGCCCTGCTCCTGAAGAGAAGGCAGGCAAACAACCCGGGGGCAGATGGCATGGAGAAAATGATCTCAAGAATGTCTGGAGCACACAGTGGGGAGATTATTCACTTGTCTCAGAGAGTGTCCTTGCAAGGGAACATTCACACAGACGCCTCTCAGAACAGGGGAGCTGGGCAGCATCATTCTCCTCCCACGTCCCTTGGCACAGAGCCACCAGCCAGAGACAGTGCAGGGTCAACACTGGCTGCCTAACTTCCCTACACTAAGCCCCACCCCCTGCACTCTGATAGGACTACCCTTCTAAGTCCAGCTTGCCTCAGTTTTAGAATGACAGGTCCCTCCCTCAGAAGACCAGAACAAACCCTTGTACACACTACATCTCTCAGAGAGTTCTACAAGACCTCATGTCTGGTGGAGATGGTGTCAGGTTCCATTTAACAAGCAGACCAGAGCACACCTAATTAAAACTGACCATAGGCCAGGGACCAAACACTGCCCATAGTGTTTTCAGGAGCAGGAGATATAACTGGTTTTTCTAACACAGAAAAGAAGGCAGGGACTTAGACAAAATGCCAAGACGGAAGAATTTATCCCAAATGAAAGAACAAGATAAGGCCACAGCCAGAGATCTAAATGACACAGATATAAGTGACATACCTGGTGGAGAATTTAAAGTAATGATCATAAGGATATTTGTAGGGCTTGAGAAAAGAATAGAAAACATCATGGGGACACTTACCACAGAGATATAAGAGAGAAAAAGAATCAAGGATGAAGAATGCAATAAATGAAATTGAAAACAGGCTTCATGCAATGAACAGAATATTGGAAGGAGCAGAGGAATGAATTAGTGACCTAGAAGACTAACGGGAAATAATGAAAGTGAACACAAGAGAGAAAGAATTATGCAACATGAGAATAGACATAGGGACCTCAGTGACTACACAAACATAATAACATTTGTATTATAGGAGTCCCAGAAGAAGAGAGAGAAAAGGGGGAAAAATTTATCTGAAAAAATAATAGTGAAAACTTCCATAATCCGAGCAAGGAAACAGACATCCAGATCCAGAAGACACAGAGAACGCCCATCAAAATCAACAAAAGCAAACCCACACCAAGACATATTGTAATTAAATTGCCAAAATATAGTGATAAAGGAAAAAAATTAAACCAGCAAAAGAAGTTAGTAACTTACAAGGGAAAATTCATAAGGCTAGTAGGGGATTTTGCAACAGAAACTCCAAGTCGGAAGGGAGTGCCAGGGTATATTCAAAGTGATGAATGGGAAAAATCTGCAACCAAGAAAACTCTATCCAGCAAGGCTATCATTCAGAATAGAAGAAGAGATAAGGAGTTTCCCAGACAAACAAAAACTAAAGAGTTCATGACCACTAAATCAGCACTGCAAGAGATATTGAAGGGGACTCTTTGAGTGCAAAGGAGAGACCAAAAGTGACAAAAGACAAGAAAGGATGAGAGAAAATCTCCAGAAACTATGATAAAACAAGTAATAAAATGGCAATAAACACATATTTATCAATGATTACACGGAGTGTCAGAATGGATTAAAAAAGACCCATATATATGCTGCCTACAAGAGATTCATTTTAGACCTAAAGACACACATAGATTGATAGTGAGGGGATGGAGAAAAAAATTTATCATACAAATAATGTCAAAAGTAAGTTGGAGTAGCAATACTTATATTGGACAAACTAGACTTTTTTTTTTGCTTTTATATATATATTTTTAATCCTTCTTCAGTATCAGAGCAGTACTGGCCTCAGGGAATGATCTTAAATGCATTCTCTTTATTCCATTATTTGTAAGATTTTGATAAAGATTGTAATTAATTATTTTTTTTAATATTTGGTATAATTCACCAATAAAAGAAGAATGAAATACAACTTTCATATACTGACAGGGTGAGTCAATATGATATTTCATACACTATTTTGGTGGCAAATATGTGCCATATTCATAGATTTAATAGAAAGAAAAAAACAGCAATATTTTTTTATAAACTGAAACAATAAAGAAGGAAGGAAGAAAAGAACATAGCATGCAGAGAAGTATAAAAATATACTGGAAAAATAGTCCCTAAGAACAGAAGAAAATATTAGATAAATACAATTTCATTACTACAGGAACACATTTCAGAAATGTGGACTATAAGGGAACAAGGGTAAAAATAAGTAAATAGAATAAAATCAAGACCTAACAGAACTTATCAGATTTTAATATGTTAAATTGTAGACTAACATTGATGCACTAAGACATGGAAGAGAAACTTGAAGGGGCAAGAGTGCACTGATAGAAAAAAAAAGAACAAACATTAATATACTGGAAAGATTTAACGAATGTTGAAGAACACAATTCAAATTATAAATAATTGCTGTGTCTATTTCAAATAGTAGTCTCTGTATAGTAAACAAAAAACTTCTATTCAATTCTATACAAATACACAATAATAATAAACCCTTCATGTTGCAGAGAATAGATTTGAAGATTTGTAGATTGTAGACCTACTTTGTTTTTTTTTTAAAGATTTACTTATTTACTTTATAAAGAATGAGCAGGGGGAAAGGGACAGAGGGAGAGAGAGAGAGAGAATCCTGAAGCAGACTCCCTGCTGAGTGTGGAACCCAATGAGAGGCTCCATCCCAGGACCATGAGATCAAGACCTAAGCCAAAATCAAGAGTCAAAGGCTCAACCAACTAAGCCACCCAGGCATCTCAGCCTACTCTGTCTTTTTTAAAAATATTTTATTTATTTATTTGACACAGAGAGAGAGAGAGCACAAGCAGGGGGAACCGCAGAGGGAGAGAGAGAAGGAGGCTTTCTGCTGAGTGAGGAGCCTGAAGTTGGGCTTGATTCCAGGACCCTGGTATCATGACCTGAGCTGAAGGCATATGCTTAACTGATTGAACCACCCTCATGGCCAGCCTACTCTATATTTTCTAAAATTTAATATGAGATGCTCAACACCAAGTCATTGTAATGCCATCAAGTTATGTCATTTAAGAAAGTGCTCCCCATATACACAAAGAAATGAAGTGTCATTTACAAAGTAGGAAAGGAAACTATTCAGTATTCTCTACAGTTTATTTAGATGTTAGAAAATACCTTACTGGAGTTTTCATGGGAAAAGTGTGCAACTCAAATTACAGCTAATATGTTTTTCATATTGAATGTAACAAAAATATTTATCAATATAGAAGATTCAGGAAGTATATCGTCCATTTATCCTTTTTGAAAGACATAACTTGAGAAATCTGAAATGAATCACAGAAAAGGATTCACAGATATGCTTCAAGAAAACAAGAAGTTGCAAAAAATAATCTGATGGATAGTGATGGAGTGGGGAGGTGAAAATTACAGGAGAAATTCAAGAAGAATTGAAGGACAGAATGTAAAGTAGTAGTGATTGCTTGTGTGGATTCAGCAGATGCAAAGTGACAGAGGAGATCTCACAGGAAACCAAGAGAACATCACCAGGACATGAAAGCCCTTTGTCCATCTGGTATCGATGCTAGTTTTAAAGGTCTCTTTGATTTAAGGCAGATTTGGTATATTGTATGATTATTTTCCAAGCTGGTTTAAGGGTAGGTGGGACAACATTTTAAGAATAATAGTATGTTCAAAATCAACCTTTCCTCATAGTACTTGTTGGTCTGCTCTGCTGGGCTCTGCCAGTTTCTCCCTAGAGTTCCATGACCTCAGTTATCAATATCAGGCAACTCTAAGTTCAGGTTCCTCAAATTCTGGTTGCACACAGATCACTCATGGTGCTTAAAAATACTAAGCTAGAGGTCTGAAATGAGGCTCAAGCATATCTGTAAAACAATCCATACATGGATTTGATGCTCAAACAGTTTTGGGGTCTAACTCCCTTGTGTCATTCAGAGTTAGCTAAGATTTTTAAGAAGGCAAAGGGATGCAAGCACCCATTTTAAATTTGGCCGCAAAATTGGTCATATAAGAAATTGTTGATCTGAGTTACGGAATCCTCTAATAATAGAGATCTTCAAAAGAACTAGTGAAAAATAGAAAAAAAATATGATAACGTTTCCCTCCTCCACTGATTTTATTTTAGTTCTCTTACCTTCTTTTCTTGGATTTAAATATAGCCCAATAAAACCCACAAAATGAAAGGCTGTTTTTCTCATATAAAAGTCTATTGGGTTTTTGGAGAGGGAAGGAAAGAGGAGAAGAAAAATGATTGAAATCAACATTTAATTGGTACCCACTGCTGTGCCAGGTAATATAAAATTCACTGTATAATTTATTTATTAAAATATAGAGGTTATCACTAAAATAAATTAGAATTTGCTTTATCTATTATCTAGACTCAGCTCAGTGACTGACACATGAACAAATCAAAATTTATTTATCGAACATGAATGTATAAGTAAGTGAATGAATGAATGAATGAATGATAAGTAAGTCATAACAGGCATGAACTGATGGTGAATACTCATAATGGTTAAATGTTAAAACTCTTCATAGGTATACTATATAGTAAAAACATCTGTAAAGTACATCAAACTGAGATAAAAATCCTAAAGCACAGAGACAAAGCCCAGAAAGAGTAGTGGTAGAGTTGGAGTGAAGATTTGTAAATAGTGTAACTGCACACCTTATCCATCTTTTATTACAGAGTGCAATCAGCAGATTCTACTTGTTTCTAAAGTTTAGCAACTGAAAATTAAGTGTAAGCATATAAACTTAATTTTTAAATTATAGTTGACATAATTTTTCATTAGTTCCAGGTATACAAAAACAGTAACTGTTATAACAATAAATGTTGGAAGATCAACTCACCAAAACAAATAAAGAAGAAAGGACATGGTGCTTTTAAATACAATAAAAAATAATCTATACATTATATACAAAAGTCACAGGTATAAAAAAGTGAACTGAAAAATTTGAAATTTGAAGGGGAGCAATTAAGTACCACAGAAATCAAAAGAGAGAAAGAAGATATAATAAACATGAATGTTAATGATAAATTTTAAAACTTAAATGTGACAAAGATACTTTATGAAAACTGAAACTTTACCTGCCATGGACCTTTATATAAAAGTCACATAATAGATAACCGTATATATTTTTTCTAAAGATTTATTTATTTATTTTAGAGAAAGAGAGAGAGCGGGGGCGGGGGGTACAGAGGGAGAAAGAATCCTGAAGCAGACTCTCTGCTGAGCGCAGAGCCTGAGGCAGGGGTCAGTCCCAGGACTCTGAGATCATGACCTGAGCCAAAATTAAGACTCAACTGCTTAACTGACTGAGCCACCTAGGCACCCCACTAAACAACTGTATATTAAGAATGATATAAATTCTAAGAATTTGACATAAATATGGTAGTAACTAGACTTAACAAACTGGAGAGATCAAGTATAACATTTTTTATATGGAAGATCCAATTAATCTAATTAATCCAATTCATCCTCTAATAATATATTTTAACTATATATCCTTCAAATAAAAAATGCACCTTCTTTTCACCCATATTTAAATACTACCCCAACCTGTGTCATATCATACGTCTTATGAATTCCTTGATAATTTTCCAAAGCAGAAACAAAATGTGTTTTGTTTTCCATTTCCATTAAATGGAAATACAAAAAGAATCCCAACTGTGGAATATGTCTTTCATTGCTTAGACCAAAATAAATCATATATGGTTAAATACTACAATTGCAAAAACAGAGATCCAACATTAAAAGAAAATATTTTATGATCTTTATAGTAGAAACTTTTGCATAGAAGGATATGAAGACAAAAATGCAAAACAAAAATATTAACAAATACCATTACATAAAAATCAAAAACAGTTTTAAGGCAGAAAATGATATGATTAAATTTAAAAGACAACCACAACAAGGAAGAAAGCAAAAGAGAGTGAAATGTCATCAACAACAATACTATTGCAACCTATGAGCAGTATCTCTTTCACCCCCATTCACAGCTTAAATTATATAGAAAGGAACCTGCATATGTGCTGACATTTCCTCCTTTCCATTAATCTTTAATATTGAACGAACTCCAGGATCACCGCCCCTTCCTCCATTAACCCTTGGAAATTCCTCTCATTGCAGCACTAATGATGTTCTTTATCCCCATGTAAACAAAACTAATGGAAAATTTTTAGTCCTCTTTTATTTCATTTTTCAACAGCATTTTACACAGTTGACTACTTTCCGACTTTCTCAAATATTTATTTACATATTTCATTGACATTATGTGTGAATTTCAATAACTTTCATTAAATATTGAGTACCTGTCATAAGCAGGCATACTTTTAGACATTAAGGATAAATGGCTAAAACTAAAAATGTTCTTGCCCTCATGAAACTTAAATTCTACTGACAGAGACAACCAAAAACTGAAAAAATGTAACTACTTGAATTAGAAAGAGAATAAGGCAACACCATAAAAACGTTAAAAGGGTCTTTAGAAAAAAAAAAGAATTCTGTTTATTCAATAGGTAACAGGATTTTATTGCAATAATGACAAACCCATGACATGAAACGTGCCACAATTCTTTAAATAAAAGTGTATTATGGCATACTTTATTATATTTGATTTTTGCAACATATTCATCTTTTGCAAAAAAATATTCTAAAGATTCTTTGTATTTCCAAGGGCTTTTTAAAAACACATTTGATATTCAAATTATACCATTTTGGCACAGGTCATCCCATCTTTCTGTCACTTTTTTCTTCATGAAATGATAACTTAACTCTGCCAGATTTTCAATTGTGAATGGCTTTACTGTGAAAAAAGCAGTTCTCCTATGTCAATATGATTAACTTCACAGTATCATTTTATTAACAGTTCCTACATTGCCACCATTAACTATTTCAAGATAAGAAATTTTGTGTGTTCTATATTATTTCTTACACATTTCTATATATTGCAGATATTCTCATCTATTCAGGTATATATGGATATGATCGATGTGATATGATAGATGTTAGTGCTAGGTAGGGATGTACATTTAAGGGGGACCTAATTGTTTAAGTGACCAGTCCACTAATATGTATGTGTGTGTGTGTGTGTGTGTGTGTGTGTGTGTGTGTATACATAGTTGACACATAGGAGACATCAGTCTCCTCCTCTGCAGAGCAATCTAAATGGTGAATAAGAAAAATGAGTATTTGGAGACAATGGACACCCTTTAGATAAAATTGTAAAAGCTGTGTATGATGACATTTATATTTTTTATTTTATGTAAATGATTATTTAAATATTTGTCAACCAGTATGCATTAATATACAATAAAATAGAGAAAAATCTCACATTTATTAATTTTTATAAAAACAATCTCTGCCATGATCCTAATGTAAGCTATTATTATGTTGTGCTCAAATTATTAATTAATATTTCAGTGAGCTCTCTGCTTATATAGACACCTCTTTCCTTCCCATCTCAAATCAATCTGGCATAAAATCACTGGATTAATCTGCCTAAAGCATTTTGATACCCCTTAGATATTTTTTGATGGAATTCAAATCATTCTGCAGTGACCCCAATTTACTTTTCAATTTTTCTCTCTGATCCGCTTATTCAGATTATGGTTTGCCTCTTGTCTTTAAATTATGTCTGACATTCTAGTTTTTGTTGGGGCAAAAAAACCCTACCTAAGCCCTGTTACTTTTATAACATTTCTTCTTCATACAGTTCAGGCAGACATTCTGGTGCATTGTTTGATCTCCCAGGAAACTTTGTTTATGCATCATCTGTCATTTAGCATATTTTTCTTTTTAATCTCTTGTTTTTCAATGATTAAAACTTCACAACTTATCCTACTGTGTAAATTCTGGAAGAAGTAGATTGTAAGTAGTGTGTCATACCTAGCTAGTATCACTCACACATTGCCCTATATTAATACTCTGTGTAGAGCTTACGATTAGCTTTATATTTGCTTACTTTAAAACATTTTACTGTTTTAATATCCCCACTAGATTGTAAGCTTCCTGAATGCAAGGAGCTTTATTGTGTTGTTCAGTTATACCCAACGGCTATACGCATACCCAGTATTTATTGTGATCAATAAATAATTGATAAAGGAGTCCATAAAAATGAGTAGCCATGAATAATTCTCAAAAGTGATATATTGACAAGATTCATGTTTGCAGTGGGGTTACATCATTTAATCACAATTCACTTTGATTTCATAAGATTAATAGATCATGTCTCCTTTTCATTGAGGAATGCACATTTCTAATTATTTTTCATTTTTATATCAATGAAGACATAAGAATTAGATCTCTGAAGACATGAGCTCTGCTGTATTTTACAAAGTCATTTTTAATTTGTAATAGCATTTGTGAAGAATTAGGAAATAATGGAAAGTGGAAATTTTTGGGTACAGATCCCATGTCTTTTTTATTGAATGTCTACATGACCAAGTCAAGAAACCATAAATATGGCTAAAATTATGAAGAGTCAGGTGAGTAATGACATATCCACATAGATGATCAATAAATACAGAGACAAAATTTTTAGGCCCTATAAAAAGTTATTAAGACTTACTTTCAAAGGGAAGTAGTACTCCTGATGAAGACAGCACAACATTAATAGGGCTTCTTTTAGTAATATTTGATCAGTTGGTGAGGACTGTGCTTGGCTAATATTATGTGACCTCAATTTCCCCTATTCTTATATTATTTTTCTTAAATTCCTCCTATCCTTACATTTGTATTTTATTTTTAAATTTAAAAATATGTTTTTTTCTTTTTTTCCAAAGTATAACAATTCACATACACTAACCTTTCTCCTCCCAGACTCTCGACTCTTTATGCATATTTTTAA
Source organism: Ursus arctos (assembly GCF_023065955.2). Taxonomy (NCBI): domain Eukaryota; kingdom Metazoa; phylum Chordata; class Mammalia; order Carnivora; family Ursidae; genus Ursus; species Ursus arctos. Next base: position 5,467,393 of record NW_026622852.1, read on the forward strand.
AGTGTGCAACATACACAAAAATACACCTCTCTTACCTATAGTAGTATTAATTGTACTTAATCACAATCTGTTTCAGTGATGTACACTGATGCAACAATTATGGCTTAAATCATTCAGCAAGTAAAAGTAGATGGTACCATATCTATTTGACATACTGTATTCAACATTAATCTGTATGTTTCTTAGCTTAGCATAAATTTGTATACCAGATGCTTTCTTGTAATTAACACGTTGGGATTTGGGAGCAGTAGATTTTGCTCGTAACAAACTTTCCATCAAGTCGACATCTGTGATTTATACCTCCAACTCATTTTCAATATATTTACATAATCAGTTCAATTTAAGCCCAGATTATACATTCTTCTTACATTTTTATAAGCAGTATCCCCTAAAGATAGTTAAAAAGTAAATTAGGGTGAAGTTTAATTCATTCTCTTTTTTCTAATCAAAACACTTAACATGAACATATAATCAAATTCTGTGATTACATGCATTTATTTTAAAAGAAAAAATATCTGCTTTTACTCTGATAAATAGTATATAAGACCATAGCAAGAACACTTTATTCTAATTACTATCAACATGATCAGATAACATATATGCATAGTTTAAATTTTTAGTATATTTTAAGTATTTATTAGAATTTGGCCTTATACCATTCTATTGAAGCAGAGTTAGATGCTAGTATTCCCATTTAACTTCTAATAAAATTGAGGTTCAAAGAGGCTGCAGTGACTTGATTAGGAGAGCTGAACTATCAGGATCATTAGATTTTAGTTTGGTTTTCCAGCTGTACTTAAAGGCAGATTCCAAGTCTTTTCTCCCAATTCAGGAATTTTTTCCACTCCAACACATTGCCATAAACACAGGTAATCGTAAAACTTTGAAATATTTTCAAATTATAATACAAATATAAGACATCATTTAATTTAAAAATTTTACAAATTAATCTGTTTTCTCCAATTATTTTAATCAAAGCATAATTAATGTCAGTTTCAAATAATTTACATTAGAATAGTAAAATTGTTTTTTATATAATTTCATTTCTAAAAGATTCTAGGTTATGTAAACTATAGCACATAATGGATCATTGTAAAAAGTCTAATAGACACTAACATATTGTTAGTATGCGTATTTGGTTGTCAAATTGGAATTCATACCTGCATAATAACAAAAAGTCTGCCTTAAAAAAAAAGAATAATGCCAGTGGGTTTTTTGTTTGTTTGTTTGTTTTGCTTCAATGCAAATAATTGATAAAATGTGAACTACGTTTTACGTATATGAGAAATATGTACATTAACATTGTTTTTGCCTTATTCTTGTCTGCATTTTTTTCTTAAGAAAATTAGACGATGATTATCTCTTTATAGTAACCTTTTTAATGTGACTTATGATGAAATAATAAAATATTTTAAAGACTAGAATAAATTTTCAGAAGAAAAATAATTTATAATACTTCAGTAGGAAAGAAGTTTCTTTTATACTTATATCCAGTTTTTTAATGTTGTTTAATAACAAAGAGGGTTAAGCAAGGGAAATAAAGAAGAGCCACAAGGACCCAGCAAGAGTATCTTAGAATTAACAGTGGGGGGCGCCTGGGTGGCACAGCGGTTAGGCGTCTGCCCTCCTCTCAGGGCGTGATCCCAGCGTTATGGGATCGAGCGCCACATCAGGCTCCTCTGCTATGAGCCTGCTTCTTCCTCTCCCACTCCCCCTGCTTGTGTTCCCTCTCTCGCTGGCTGTCTCTATCTCTGTCAAATAAATAAATAAAATCTTAAAAAAAAAAAAAAAGAATTAACAGTGGGTACTGGGACAGGGTACCAATGAAAAGTCTCTCCTCTCCAAAGCCAAGTCAGAAATCATCCAGAGTTAGATGCAAGTTTATGAAAAAATCCACTTCAACACTGTTTGGGGGGAGGACTCTGGGCTTCCAGATGTCAGGTTTATGGTGATAAGAGAATTCCTTGCCTAAAAGGAATCCCCATCTAACTTTTGTATCACCTATAGGAGTTGGGTGTGCCTGGAATTATCCTTTCTAATAGTAATGTCTGATAATTCAAACAGTACTGACTATGAACCAGGCACTAGTATAAGTGCTTTGTAATTATTATCTCATTTAAGTGAAGATACTTATATAATTGAGGTAAAATTCCAATATGGATAAAAAATCCAAACATTCTTAGAAATATACCCCTAAACAGAAATATAAAGACTACAAGAGATTCTATAAGCTATAAATGTATAAGTAAATAATGAATTTCAAAAAATAACTTGATTTCTATTATGGAGTATTTAAAATGAAAAACATTTTAGAATGCGAAAAATTATTTCACATGATAAATAATGTTAGGCAGAAGCTGGGTCTATTTAAAACCTGAATATTTAGGTGGTGCTTTGGTGTCTCAGTTAGTTAAGCATCCAACTCTTGATTTCACCTCAGGTCATGAGGTGATCCCTCGGGATCATGGGATCGAGCCCCTAGTTGGTCTCCTCACTCAGTACTCAGCAGGGAGTCTGCTGGAGGTTCTCTCTTTCCCTCTCCCTCTGCCCCTCCGCTCTGCTCTCTCTCTAAAATAAATAAATTAATTAAATTTTAAAAATCCAGAATATTTAGTCAGGTAAATTCCTTGATTAAGAAAAATAGTAACTTTTTTTTTTAACTTTTGTTTTTGATTCCATATAAGAAGACGACATATTGGCTACCTGAGTTTTTACCTTATCTAGTTTTTATTTTACTATTGTGTATATTTGGTTATATCAATAATATCTATTTTTTTTTTTAGAAGCAGGCTCCCAGGGGAGGAGCCTGACGTGGGACTCGATCCCAGAACTCCAGGATCACGCCCTGAGCCGAAGGCAGACACTTAACGACTGAGCCACCCAGGTGCCCCCAATAATATCTATTTTTAACAAAGTTTTGATAAATATTTATTAAAATATTTAAATTACATTCTTAATCTAGAGTAACTGTCCTTAGTATGCAATATATATTAATACTCTAATATTGAGAAACAAACTCATAATTTCCACTGTTTTCCTCAGGATCATAGTTAAATTTTAGTAACAGCTATGACACAAAACATAAATTTTATTTGATGAATGAAATTTAAGGCTTTTTATCTTTGAATTTTTCTAGAAGCACTTTAAACTGTGATCAAAAACATCCAGTTAAGATGAAAATATATTCAGGTACAAAGAGATAAAATTTTATAAATATGCAGTACACTATTTACAATCTGTTGCATTTTTGAGATATTACTCAAAAATAGATGACCCTTGCTTTAGAGAATAAATCATGAAAGAAAAATGTGTTAAGATTATTTAGCAACAAATTTATTCAATCTGTTTGTTTTAGCATTAAGAATACTTGGCATGTGAAGAATTACTAACTTAAATATCTGTATTCTTTTCTGTATATTTTGTCATATGACAAAATGACACACTAGACAATCAAGGGCCAAGCCTATCTATTTTAACATTGTACTCACAGCTTTTGATACCTTAGCTGACACACAGTATATGCTCAAAAAATCTTAACTTAATGAATAATGAATGAGTTTAGTCACCCATTTTTTATTGGACAAATATAAATGTAGTGTATTTTTTATTTGGGTATTTTAGAACTGTATGATTAAAGCTGGTTTGCAGAATATTCATTAATATTTTATAGTGCTAATATTATTCATCTTATTTTTATGATGAATGTAATAGTGGATATACTGAATTACTTACAAACCTTTAAGCAATTTTATTGTTGAGGATATAAAGTTATCATGTTTAGGGAAAAAGAGAATATGAATATGGGTGTATATACATATCAGCTATGAAATATATACTTAGGGGAGAAAAGATAGAAATATGTGTGCCAAAAAAATTTCCTCTATTATGCTATTTTCTGTTTATCCTAAAACTGACATTTACTGCTTTATAAAAATAACCACATTCCTATAACTGGCCATTCAATAAAAAACCCAGTATTAATAGCAGAAAATATTTTAAAAAATGTGTTGTGGGAATCATTATGTTCCATGCACTCAGTTGCTTACCTACTCTGTTAGTTAATAACTGGACTTTTTATTATTAACTTCACATTAAAAGATTAGCTAAAAGAAGGGTCATGACCTCAGTTAACAGAAATATTGCTAGTACGTTGCTTGCTTCATGCATAATTTATACTCCATTTGAACCAAATGAGCTGCAGAGCAATATTACAATTAACATTCAGCTGTTCCATGGATTTGGTTTAACTCCCTTTAGGCATACTGTTTGTAATGAGTAGCAAGACATGATTTTCTTGGGTACCTAACATGACAACTCAGATTCTCCTGTTTAGCTTTTAATAGGAGGCTCAATGCATTAAGATAAAGTTATTATTTTCTCATAATGGTTTAGCAGGTGAACAACATAAAGCAAGGCATATGAGAAAATTTTCAAATACAAATATAATTGATAATAAGCAATATGAAACACAGTAATTACATCTTCACTCCAAAAAAATCAGCCATTAGCCTTATAGGTCTTAATAATAACCCTATCATTTGCTTAATACTAATTTGTTCTACAACATCAGGAGAAGGTTTCCCTATACTTGGGTCAAAACAGGTCATACAGCTTTTTCTTTTCAAATTCTTTTCCAATTCATAAACAAAAAAAAAGGATTACTTTTTAAGCATACATATTTTTGAATGAACCAAAATTTTATTTCATTTCATTTTTTAAAGATTTTATCTTTTAAATTTATTTGAGAAAGAATGAGCGAGCATGGGGGGGGGGGGCAGAAGGAGAAGCAGACTCCCTGCTGAGCAGGGAGCCTGATGCAGGGCTCTGTCGCAGGACCCTGGGATCATGACCCAAGCTGAAGGCAGATGCCTAACCTGCTGAGCCACCCTGGTGCCCAAATGAACCCAAATTTGAAATACTTTGACTATTACAGATATTTTATAGCTTGAGACACAAGGAAAAATGTGGGAAGAAACAACAGTCTTATCTTAGACAAAACAATTAAAATAGAATGTCCACAACAATAACATAGAAAAAAATCTTCTATGACCTTCTTTCCCCCAACAAAAGGCAGGTCGACTACATATCTCAGTTAATATTAAAAACTATTATCAAAGAATATTCAGATCAAGTCAAGGCATTTTAATGAAGCTCACGAGTTTACCCAGTTGTTATCAATATTACTCTATACAAATGTAGCTTGAGGTTTTATAATGAAACGTTCTGATTAAACTCACTAGCTTATGATCACTAGGGTTAACCATAGATTATATACTCAGCCTGTTTCCACTTAACTTTGGATCTGCACAAAATCTTGTAAAAATCTGTTACTATCAAACATAGTCACTAAGTTAAAGAGATACATTTATCATGTTTTTTTGGAAAAATGTCTAGATTATTATTTTTTATGCAGCTGTTGTCCAGAAAAATGAATAAAAGTGTTTGAAAATCATTTTTAAAATGCATACAATTGAGCAAATCCTATATGACTGATCTATAATTGCTAAACAGAAATAAACTTTGTTCTAAGTTCATGCATCAGCTACTGTGATTAAAGGTGCAATATAAACCCAGTTACAAATTCAATTTGAGGTCTAATTTTCAAATATGATTTAAGGCTCCTCATTCCTTTATTTAAGATCACTATGTTCTACTTTACTTAGCCTGTCTTTATTTTCCATTACTAAAGAACATTTTGTATTACTTTCTCTTATGTGAAAAGGGTGGCCTTTTTAAAAAATAGCCATCTAAGAGGTTGTAGATATATCTTTAAAAATAAACTGTTAATTTTAAAATTCTGCAACCTATTTTTTAGCAGGAGAGCTTCCTCGGGACAAATGAATAGTCTCATCACTAGCTTTAAAATATTGTTCATGACGCCCATCTTCTTCTAGTCTTCTTAAACAAATCCGCCCTTTTTAATACCACAATCTTTTTATTCCCTAAGACTAGAATGTTTTTCTATTTTAAATCACCAAATATATAAACTTCTTATAATTGATTTCTCCCATATGAAACTATGATTTTCATAACATATTTGTGTAGTATTTATAGTTCATATGTCCTTCCAGACACATTTTCTCATTTGATCCTTGCAAGCATTCTGGGAGCTAGAAAACAAACTTTCCAGAGTGAAATGCATTCAAAGATCACTTAACCCCAACACTGTTCACTCCTTTGAAGGTCACGGACTTCATTCAGAACCTAATAAAATGTATAGTTCCTTTCCCTAGGAAAAATAAATAAATTAATACAAAAAACACATACAAATTTACAATTCCAGAGGATTCATGGACAATCAGAATTCTCATATTAAGAAGGTCTGATCTATCACTTATCATCAGGGAACTACAAATCAAAACTACAACGAGAGGGGTGCCTGGGTGGTTCAGTCAGTTAAGTGTCTACCTTTGTCTCAGGTCATGATCCCAGAGTCCTGGGATCCCGGGGTCCTGGGATCAAGCCCTGCTTTGGGCTTCCTGCTCAAGTGGGGAGCCTCCTTCTCCCTCTCTCTCTGCCCCTCCCCCTTCACTCATGTGTGCTCTCTCTCTCTCCCCCCTTCTCAAATAAATAAATAAAATCTTAAAAAAAAAAACTACAATGAGAGATCACCTCACACTAGTCAGAATGGCTAAAATTAACAACACAGGAAACAATAGGTGTTGTCAAGGATACAGAGAAATGGGGAACCCTCTTACACTGTTGATGGGAAAGCAAACTGGTGCAGCCACTCTGGAAAACAGTATGGAGGCTCCTCAAAGAGTTAAAAAAAGAACTACTCTATGATTCAGCAATTACACTACTAGATATTTGCCCAAGTACACAAAAATACTGATTCAAAGGGTTACATGCACCCCAATATTTATAGCAGCATTATTAACAATAGTCAAACTATGGAAAGAGTCCAATGTCCATTAACTGAAGAATGGATAAAGAAGATATTTAATGGAATATTACCCAGCCATTAAAAAAAATAGAAATTTGCCATTTTCAATGACATGGATGGAGCTATAATAGAGTATTATACTAAGCAAATTACATCAGAGAAAAGACAAATACCATATGATTTCACTCATACATGGAATTTAAGAAACAGAAGAGACGAACATAAACATAAAAAAAAGAGGCAAATCAGGAAACAGACTGTTAACTATAGAGAAAAAGAACTGAGGGTTGCTGGAGGGGAAGTGGGTGAGAGGATGGGCTAAATGGGTGATGAGTATTAAGGAGGGCACTTGTTGTGATGAGCACTGGATATTGTATGTAAGTGATAAATGACTAAATTCTACACCTGAAACTAATATTTCACTGTAGGTTAACTAATTGGAATTTAAATAAAAACCTGAAAGAAGAGAAAAAATTTTTTTGACTTGAATGTCCATATTGCTCTTTAAGAACAATAATCTGTCTGTGTCGAATTTTCTTATTAATATTTTTCTCGGGAAATGGTGTGCCATTTCAATCTGTAGATTGTGCTTTTTTTGGTATGGTTTCCTAATTTTCCTTTAATTTTTGCTTATCTATTTAATATTTTTTCAGGGTCACTAACTATGCTTATGCTGGATCTCTTTTGCCTGTCCTTATAATTTTTTCTAATCTTTTAAAACTCATTTTCCTTTCACTTGAATTTTCTCTAACTCATACTACGTATTTCTAAGTGTATTATCAGCAGTTGCAACCTCATTTTTTCTTCTTCTAATGTCACCTACATTGTGCATTTTTATTTTCTCTTCTGATATTTTAAAGATCTACCAAGCCATATTTTAAACATTTTCAGTATGAAACATAAAATACGTAAAGTGAATAAAACTACTGTTAAAAAAATAGAAGACGGTATGATCTACCTAATCACTCATACCTAGTGGAGTTAAATAACCCTACAGTTTACATCACTTGTTAACAATCCTGAAGATTACACGAAGAGAACAATCTGGATAACTTAAAAGAAAACAAAGCTCTCTTTGAGAATATATTATTTATTCTCCACCCTAATAAGATGTGATGTTGGTGCTTTCCTAATACTGATTAGGAAACAACATATGTCAGGATACATGACCAGACTGGGAATTTAATTATTGGATATCTTTCAGGCTGGAATCGCAAAAGAAATGTCCTCTAATAACTTTGTCAACAAAGTCATCAGAAAGGGTGAGGACTAACTTGTCAGTCCTGGAAGGACATTAGAATCACCAGGGAGTTAAGAGCAAAAAATGACCTTTGTGTAGGGCCCCATCTCATGAGAAATCGTGATTTAATTTGTGCAACACAGGGCTTTGAGATCACTGTTTCTAAAGTTCCTCAGTAGATTCTAATGTGCAGACAGAGTTAAGGATCATTACTATAGAGGAATCGGTGAGAGGGTACTAGGGCTTAATTTTAGTGAGTAATCAGCATGTAGTTATAAAATTAATTACAACCTAGAAAAAAAAATCACCATCTCATGTTGGAGCTCAAATTACCAAGGAGAGTTATCTTCAAATAAATACTATCAAATTAGTTGAAATCATTTTAAAACTGAAACAAAAAATTCATCCAATTACCAGAAAATCAAACATAATTAAAACTGTATAAAAGAAACTGTAACTATGCAAATAATCAAAATATGATAGGAAATGATAAAATATATATCTGATAAGTGCAGATTTAAACAGTATACATAAATAATGAAGAAATATATATATAAAACTCAGGCACTGTGTAATTATTTGATTATAATTAATTTAGCCATTTGCAAATTTGAGGTACTGTAATATCTAATCTTCAGTACACAGAAAAGTAGCAAAAGTTAACTTCGTAAGGCATGATTTTCATCCAACTATTTGATGTTCTCAAAGGTCACATCATCACAATTTTTTTTTCAAAGTCAGTGAAAAAATCTAGAACAAAGAGGCTGTGTCTCAAATTCAATTATTCCACTATGTATAGCGGGCCCAAAATCAATAGAATGTATGCACATACCATATGCATACCACACAAACAAGAATATTACAATATATGCAGGTATGTTTTTAATTAGCACTAAAATGTTCTTATAATCAAAATATCCATTCTTGAAATCATTTCAGACTTAAAGGATATGTATCTTACACTGTTGATTGTAGTCATCTAGCCAAGAAGGCATTTGATTTGTAAAAGATCCACTTGAGTGTATTTTAGAGGATATAACAGGGTAATAAAATCATAGAATCTTAGAGTTAGAAGGGTATTTATAGGTAATATCGTTAAGACATTCTTTCTAAAACATACATAGCATTCCTTCTAAAATGTATATAGCAGATGGTCAAAGATTCAGTATATGTGTTCTCACCATTGCATTAGGCAGTGTATTCATTTTTTGGAATATTTTATTTGTCTTGCTTTGAAAACCTAATAATTGACAATCTCTGTTTTCCTTCAAAATGTTAACTTTGTCTTTGAACTATGGTAACCACAACTGTGACCAATACTCCCATTTCGGTCTGCCTAGTGTGTGATGATACACAGAATTAAAAGAATGGCTTATTTGGGGGCTGAAAAGTATATATAGAGTTCACTGGAATACTACCAAGAAGCCTTTCTTCCTAGGAAGGTTTGGAAAGCTTAATGAATTAAATGGATAAATCTAGATCACTTCATTGTGACCATCACTATTACTAACTAATCCATGTGTAGCAAAAAATTATAAAATTAAAATTAAAGATTTATAACTGGGCAAATTAAAGCAATACTCAAAGTGAATGCATTTTCAAAGGATATATATATATATATAATACATATATTATACTATACATACATTATAGATATATATACTATATATGTACTATATATATAATACGTACATATATTATACAATATATACATATATACAAGTATATATATATACACACACACATATATATATATAAGATTTTCTTTCTTTCTTTCTTTCTTTCTTTCTTTCTTTCTTTCTTTCTTTCTTTCTTCTTTCTTTCTTTCTTTTTCTTTCTTTCTAGAGAAAGAGCATGAGCATGGGGAGGGGCAGAGGAAGAGGGAGAAGGAGAAAGAGAATCTCAAGTAAACTCTGTGCTGAGTGTGGAGCCCGACATGGGGCTCAACTCACTGTCCTGAGATCATGACCTGACCAGAAATCAAGAGTCGGAAGTTTAACCGACTGAGCCACCCAGGTGCCCCTCAAAGGTAATAAATATGTTAATACTCTTTATCAAAAATATTATATGAGACCAAACATGTAAATTCAAATTTAGTTTTTTTTTTTTAAATTAAGATTCCTAATAGCACCCAATGATATTTGACATATTTAGTTAGGTGAGAAAAATGGAGATAGAAAAACAGACATAAATCTTTTTTTTTTAACTTTATCATGTATTGAACAAATATTTTGAGAGGCTACTATGTGAGGCACCATTATGGATACTGAAGATATAATCATAAAGAAGATAGGCAAAACTATTTTACCTCCTGGAATTTACACTCTAGTGGGCCAACATATTAAAGATAAATGAATACAACGCGTAGTAAGTGAAATAACTATAGGTGCTGAGGAGGAAAATAAAGCCAGGAAGGGAAAAATACATGTCAGGGGTGATGAAAATGATTGTAATTTTAGAAAAGATACACAAGGAAAGTCTCATAGAAATAATGATTTTTAAGTCTGTAGCCAAAGAAAGAGACTATTGCTAAAACAAGGATGATGTATAAATTGAACTCTCTCCTTGCTATGTATATGGTCCCAAAATGAGTCTCACTGTAAACCAGTGTGAAGTTTAATATTCAAATTGACTCTCTAGCCTTTTTATTTAAAAAGAAAAAAAAAAGAACTAGAGAAAATCCAGCTCTAAATAACATAAAACACGTTTCTTCTGTGCAGTAGACTTCTGCATAAATTTAATTTCAGTCATAAATGAGAGTAATTTTATTTGATTGTCACCTGGTATTACTGCCTAAGAAACTTCTAGCATTCAGGAATTGTTAGTAAAATTACCAATGAGAAGTGAGAAGCCATAGCCATATCAATTCAAAACAAAACTATAGCAATATTAACTTAAATATATTTGGAATTTTGCATTGTACATAGCAACTCTTCGAAGTCATTAATGTCACCACCCTATGACATAAAGAGGACAGTTCCTATTATTAGTATTTTATAAGGAAAGAAATCAAGATTGAGAACATTAAAATGACTTCCTCACAGATAGAAAGCTAAGTATTGGGGAACTATGTACTAAATCCTGTGTTCTTATTCCTAACACATGTTTATCCCCATTTTATTTTATTGCCTCCCTCATATCCTCTTTCGACTCCAAAAGGAAATATTATCTTGCTGTTGTGTCAGGAGCCGGACACAAGCCTTGCTCTTAGTGTAAAAAGGGTAAGAGACGGGTGCTGCTGAATGCCTATAAAAGCTGAATTTTAACACTGGTGTATATGCTACAAAGTTGGCCTCCATACACACCAAGCAATTCTGAATTGTTCAGACACTGTCAATCTTAACGCAAGAGCTGTCATAGCCAGAGATGCTAGCATACTGTTAGAAATTGTGGTTTTGCCAAAGAGAGAGAGAGAGAGAGAAAAAGGCAAACCCTTAAAAGGAACAGGCGTTCAAGTTTGAGCAGCAAGTAGTATGTCTGTTAAAAGAATATAAATGTCCTCCATTCTGGTTTCTCAATGTGGTTAAGATAGTCTAATTCAAATTCATTCAGCTTATGTAAGGTATCGCAAAAGTGCTGTTGTCGTCAGTGGCAACACTATTCCAAAGAGAGGCAATTAGACTTCACTAGATTTAAAGTTTAAGACTCATTATATGTGATATTTTTTTCAGCTGGCACACATATTGAAGTCTTCACAAAAGAGCTGCATAAAACAAGGGATCTTGTTTGAGCTCCACTGATCATTTAAGAATGCTGACTGCCAAGCTGCCAATTGTGTTCTCAAAGAATAGACATATCAGCCACTGAATCAAACAGCTGTGAAGCTCCCACCTGCCACTACTGGGTAATCAAGAAACAACTGAAAGATACACCTTCAGAAGGCAAGAAGAGAGTGTGTTAGGAAGCACTGGGTTGCTATGAAATTTACACTTTTTGTAGGCATCACCAGGCATGCCATGACTTGAAGCAAGCATCTTCTGAAGCTGCGTCTTTCTCTAACAGAACAACAGAAAGGTGCAAAAGAGTATAGTTGCAGATTCTGCCCAGTTGTACTTCCATGTTATCAAACGAACATTATTTTAACTGAGCTACATGACAAGTGGCTACCATTAAAAGACAAATATACAGTACAGAGGTAATTGATTGCTAGTAGCAACATTTGTTTCATAAGCAATTCACAGAAGAATGTGAAGATTCTCAATGAATCCAGGAGGGTGGAAGGGCAAGGAGGAGTGGGTATTTTAATGCTTTGAGATCTTTTTTTTAAATATTTAAGATAATTTTAGCTTTATAACAGGGTTGCAAAAATAGTACAAAGACTTCTCCTACAACCTTCCCCCAGCTTCCCCATGTACATCTTCTATAACTACAGCACATTTATTAAAACTAAGAAAATCACCTTGGTATAATACTACTAGTGGAAGTAGAAAACTTATTTGCAATTCACCAGTTTTTCCATGAATGTACTTCATTTTCTTGTTGTTATTGTTATAGGATCCAGTCCAGGATATTCTATTTAGTCGCCATAGATTTCTCCAATCAGTGGAATTTACTCAACCTATCATTGTGTTTCATGACCATGACTCTATTAAAGAGCACTGGTCAATACATTTTGAGAATGTACCTTAATTTGGATATGTGTGATATTTCCTCATGATTAGACTGAAATAATTGGGAAGGAGTCCACCGAGGTAATGTGCCCTTCTCAGTGCATGACATTGTACTCAATGCAGTACATTGTAGATAATGCTGTTATGAGTTCTGATAAAATTAACTTTGACTCCGTGGCTAAAGTGATCTTTGCTAGGATTCTCCCCTGCAGACTTACTATTTTTTCTTTTGTAATTATGAAATATTTAGGGAAGAGAATGTAAGACTATGTAAATCACCAGTTTCCATGTGAATTTTCACCCACTCATCTTAGAATCCATGAGAGGATTTTTCTTGTAATAATTTCTAATATGGCGATTTTCTAAACGGTGACTTTTTTTTTTCCTTATTCATTCTACAGTTATGATTTACCTAAGAGAAGTATAAACTCGGTGATTTTCTATTTTCCTCATTCATTCTACAGTTATGAACTGGACTGCTGTAAGGAAGAGTGGTGACTTTCACATTGATTTATCTATATATTTATTTACATGATTTTGTGTATATTTGTTTTTTGGATTATAATCCAATTATGTGGTTATTTATTTTACTGATCAAGTTCCAACTTTAGTCATTAATTTCTCTTTTCATGTTGGCTCCTGTGTCCTTTTGATATGTATGCATCATATATATTGACATATACATATATATTATAAATGTAGAATATACAATTCATGATATAAATACATATATTTCCCACTGCCCTACTTTCTGGAATCACAAGGTTCTCCAGACTCAATTTGCGTTTTTTCCGATCTGGCTTATCTTGCATTTCCTCTGCTTTACCCCTATATACAACCAGACTTCCAAGGAGCTCTGATTTTTTTTTTTTTTAATGAAAGATGGTTTTTAGAATACAAGATCTGGGTGCTAGGTATGTGCTTCTAGCATCTGATGTTGTATAGAGCTAGGATATAAATACATGTATACAAGTCATGAATACACATGCACATCTGTATGTAAATTTTTAAAATATAGATCCATTTTAATACCCCCAATACTAATTAAGCATTTCTAGCCATCCCATTTCCTTATTTGTAGTTTCTTTATCCAATGGAGAGAATACTAGTTCTCATCGTGTATAATATATCTATTAATTTGTTCACCTCTAATACACATGTAAATTAGTTTCACAATTTCCAACCTATATCCCTTTGAGAAACAAATTTATCAACTACAGTATAGTGTTTGTGTACTTTTTTTTTTTAAAATACATTTAGCTTTGGAATATTCAGTCAAACACCATTTTAAAGGTTACTTAGGTCAGCTCCTTTCTTCCCCATCCCATTCAGTGTGGTTGTATGATTCATTTTTGATATAGTGAGAGTCATTTGTCACAGTCTGGATTCCATCTTTCCCCCATTCTTGATTTATTTTTTTTAATTTATATACACAAATTTGACTTTTTGTGGTTTACAGTTATATGGGTTTGACAGATGAATAGAGGTCATCACTACTGTTCCATATAGAACAGTTTCACATCTACGGAATGTTCTCTGTGTACACCTTTATGAACAACATCTCCCCCCAGCTACTGGCACCTGCTGATCTGTTTTCCTTTCCATAGTTTTGCTTTTTTAAGAGTGTCGCATGAATGGAAGTATGCAATTTGTAGCCCTCAATTTTTTGCCTCTTTCACTTAGTAAAAATATATTTATGTAAATCAACAGTCTGTCCATTTTATTGTTGCAGAGAATTCTATTGTATGCATGTACCAGAGATTTATTTACCTATTCCATAGTGAGAAGTATATGTGCGTTATTTACAGTTTTGGGCAATTATGGAATAAGTTGTCATAAACATTTATGGGCAGGTTATATTGATTGAATGTGAGTTTATACTTCTCTTAGGTAAACACCTAGGAGTGGAACTGTTGGGTCATGTGGTAGGTATATAAAAAACTGCCAAACTGTCTTCCAAAGTAGCTGGACCATTTTGCATTTCTACCAGCAACATAGGAGAATTCCAGTAGCTCTGTATTCTTACCAGCATTTGCTTTTGCCCCATCTTTATTGTTTGTTTGTTTTTAATTGTAGACAATCTAATAGATGTGTAGTGGTATTTAATTACTGATTTGATTTGCATTTATATGATTAATTTTGTTGAGCAACTTTTCATATGCTTATTTGTCCTCCGTATATATTTTTGAAAGAGGTATCTGATTAATCTTTTGCCCATTTTTAGAGGGTAGTTTGCTCTCTTATTGTTGAGTGTTGAGAGATCTTTATATATTCTGGAGATGAGTCCTATGTAAGAAATACGATTTGCAAATACTTTCATCCATATCATGGTTAATCTTTTCATTTCTTTAATGGACTCTTTCAACAAAGCAGAATTTTAAATTTTAAATTTTAATAAGGCCCACTTTACCATATTTCCTAGTATGGGATGTGGTAGGTGTCTTACTAGAAATGTGCTTTTGGTGTCAAATACAAAATTATTTGCCTAATCTAAGGTCATCCTGATTTTTTCATGTTTTCTTCTAGAAATCAGGTCTATGATAAATTTTGCGGTAATTTTGGTATATGGTGTGATGTACACATTGAGGTTTATTTTGGTTTCTTGACTTATTAATAGCTAACTCTTCCAGAACCATTTGTTGAAAAAATTTAAAGGCTGGACTCAAGTACTCAGACTGCAGACAGCTGACCCTCTGCCCATTTAAGTGACCAGAGAACTCAATGACAGTGTCACACTCAAGGACTTGTAGGCTTAAATTTCAGAATAAAACCCAAGGTATGGGCTTTAGAGTTAGTCAAACGTAGTTATGAATCCAGTCTCCACATTTAGTAGATTTGTAACCTCCAGGAATTTACACATTTATATTCTGTTTGTTCTTCTATAAAAAAATTAATGCTAAGAGAGAATACAGCTACAAAGAATGCTTAGAAAGAATACAGTTAACGCTATTTTCTACTCTTTTATTTTGCTTATTAAAAATAATAATCAATATAGTTAGTACTTGCTTATTTTATTATGACAAAGCCTTATAATAAATTTTAAATACAGTTTTTGAAATGAAAATAATGTATTGTGTGGTAAGGAACTTAACTTTTAGATACATGGAAAGAGAAAGAGAGAGATGGAAGGGGAGCATATTTTTTTTTTTTGAGTTCTAGATTCCACAGAGAAGTGAACATACTAAAATTCCTTATGCCATAGCTTTTCTTAATTCTTCTATATCCCCCTAGAAAGAATGAACTGATCTTGAATTACAGTCCTTCAGAATTACAAATCTCTAGCACTTATCAGTTTCTACTTTTATGTTTTTCCACTATGATACAAACTTGTATTAAGGGCATAGAATGTGTGGAGCACCATCTTAGGCAATATGGATATAAGAGTAAAACATGAGGGGCGCCTGGGTGGTACAGCGGTTAAGCGTCTGCCTTCGGCTCAGGGCGTGATCCCAGCGTTATAGGATCGAGCCCCACATCAGGCTCCTCTGCTATGATCCTGCTTCTTCCTCTCCCACTCCCCCTGCTTGTGTTCCCTCTCTCGCTGGCTGTCTCTCTCTCTGTCAAATAAATAAATAAAATCTTAAAAAAAAAAAGAGTAAAACATGAACTTACACATTAGTAAACCACGGTGTTCTATTTAAGAGACTCTCTCTCCTAACAGATCTTGAGCAGGCACTGATTTTTCTATGTCTGCACCCTACTGCAATGTCTGCCTGATTTTTATTGGTAACATCAAAAGTGTTTGGCTATTTTGGGGAACAGAGAGTTTCTTTAATGGGCTCTCATGGGGAGTTCAACATTTTTTACAGTCTTAACTCGTCTTTGTAAATGTCCAGGCTGGCCAAAGTTTTATGCTAGTACTGGATGAAGTTTACCATTGAAAGAGAATGTAGGATCAGAGAATTTAATGAATTAACAAATGTTCAGGGAAGTTACATGCATAAACATAATGCAGTGATAAAACAGAGAAAAAAACATCAGTGACTAATGAATTTTGTCTCTCCATTGTTTCCTACCTTTTACATTAGGACTTTTTCTTTTGAGAAGGTTTATGTACTCTGTCACTTTAGAATAATTTACCTATTTAAGAAAATATTGTCTAGTTGTTGGGCTGTATATACAGCCTCTTTAATAATAGGCTTTCTGAAGTTCTTGTTAACATGGCAAAATATAAAACTTTCTCAAAAGAAAACAGTTCCTAAAGCTTCTATTCTTGAAAAAGAGAAAACACATTAGATTAAAAGGCCTAAGTTCCCTAACTTTTTGTTCAACAGCAACTAGCAGTTATTATTGTGTACCAGTAGACACTGTGCTAGGTGTTGGGAATATAAACATGAATTAGACACTGTCCATATCCTCTGAAAGCTTACAGGTGGATGATTACAAAGCTCAGAGGGAAACTCAGTAGAGCAAAGTGGAAGGACAACTAACCCAAATAGGAATATCTGGGCAGGCTTCCTGAAGGGTGAACAAGAATTAGCTCAACGGTGATAGAACAGGAGTGAAGGAGCATTGGGAAATGAATCTCAGGTAATAGTTATAATACATATTAGAAGAATACTGAGAAAGGGTTTCACTGCTTAAAAATAAAAAGCAAGTTTGTATGAATGAAACATGAATTTCAAAGGAAAAGTTGTAAAAGCTGATGTTGAAGAGTTCAGCAGAAATCAGAATCATAAAAGACACATGCTGTGCTAAAAACTGGAATTTTATTGTGAAGCTCAGGATGCCCAAGGATTTTACACATAGGATGGTGTTATTAGATTTGCTTTTACAAAGGCAATTTTAGCAACAGTGTGGAGAAACACTTGTAAAGAAGGGGGACGAGTCCAGGAAGAAAGACCAATAACAAAGCAAATACGAAAACCTATATGGAAATTATAAAGTCCTGAATTGAGCTAGTGGCTCTGAGGAAGAAGGGAAGTGAACTGAATGCATGAGATATTAACAATTTTAATACATCTGATACTATTTGAATATATAAGATGAAAAAGAATCATGGACACAAGCTTGGAGGATGATGGTTTCATTCAACAAGAGAGGGGAGCCATGAAAAATATTTTGGAAAAAAAGAGTGAGTTCAGTTTTATTTATGTTAGAGAAGATGACAGAAGATGTAAGTGGAAATGCCTGGAAAACTTTTGAATAAATTTGGATTTCATAAGACAGGTTAGAATACAAAAAGTAGACTTAAAACAAATTGGTATATGGATATGTGAAGGGACAAGAGTAGCCTGGACATTTATATAACTGCCCTGAGTGTGGAGGAAGAATAGAAGAAATGGAATACAACTCTGGAGCTGAACAAATTTAACAACATATAAAGAAAGCATATTTCATGAAGGAAAAACTAGAAAGTGGAGTCAGAGACATAGGAAGACCACCAGTAAGATGTTGCCAGAGCAAACAAGGATGGCATGGTAATAAGGAGGTAGTGAGCAATCAATGCTATTAGATTTAGGGGGGAAAAAGGATTTTTGCCTACCATGACAAAAATACCATCAGTAAAATGGAAGGATTGCAGAAAGACAGGTTACACGAATACAGTAATGAAAAGTCAGAAATTAGAGAGAGTGAGAACAGATGATTCTAAGAAACTGAAATGAAGGAAAGAGAAGCAATGATAATTCATAGAAGGCACAGTGTTAAGAAAAATGGGATTTTGTAGATTAAAGGCTCTTTCCCATGGGTAAATTGCTAATGGAAGGGCCTGAAGAAAGGTTTGAAAATGCTGAAAAGGGACAAAATGCTTATATAATCCACAGTTACATGTGTAAGAATTAACCTTAGATAAATGACTTCCATTTAACTTCTACTTTAACAGAGGGCAGGAAGTAAAGAAGAATACAGAAGTACTTTCATTTGTAATAATGAGTCTGGTCTCCATTTTATTTCTGAAGAGAATGTAGGGTAATGTGATGAGAGGGAAAGGAGAAATGGGAAGAAGTTGGTGGGGTAGGGGCTTGAGGACTTAGTAAGGCTTGACATAGCTAATGGGAGAAAATGCAAGATAGCTGATGAAGATCACACAAAACAATTGGTAGGTACAGTAAGAAAGAACTGAGGATTGGCAACAAGTGTTTAGAGTCCTAAAGTATGAGTAGAGAAGGCAAAGCTCCATACTGCACTGGGGTTAAAATTTTCTGTATGGTAGAAGAAAAGAAAGACAAATTGTTTGAGGGTACTATCAGGAGAGTTAAAATGCTCTAGAACAGAAAGAGTACAAATTGAGTAGATGAGGGAACCAAAATTTTGGGAGAAAACAGATGTACGTCAGGGGTACTGAAGTCAACCTAGTGTACAAATAGTTGAGATGGAGTGCCTGGGTGGCTCATGTGGTTGAGTGTCAGACTCTTAGTTTCTTTTCTTTTCTTTCTTTTTTCTCTTTTTATTAAGATTTTATTTATTTAGTTATTTGACAGAGAGAGAGCACAAGCAGGCAGAGCATCAAGCAGAGGGACAGGGAGAAGCAGGCTCCCTGCTGAGCAGAGAACCCTACATGGGGCTCGATCCCAGGGCCCTGGGATCATGACCTGAGCTGAAGGCAGATGCTTAACTGACTGAGCCACCCAGGCACCCCCAGACTCTTAGATTCAACTCAGGTCATGATCTCAGAGTTGTGAGACTCCACTTGGTGTGGAATCTGCTTGAGATACTCCATCTCTCCCAGCCCCTCCCCCCATGCACACTCACACTCTCTATCTCTCTCAAATTAAATACATAAATACAATCCTAAAAAAAAAGTTGGGGAAAAAGACTGACCCAGGTGATAGAAGATCGTCAGTTGACATTACTAAAGGATAGAAAGTGACAAAACACTCAAATGTGTAGAGTTGAGTTTTGGTTGTTGTATGGTTATTATTGTTTTGCCATGGTTATTATTTTTGGTTTGATTTTGTAAGTTTATGTGTTTTTTTTAAGATTTGATTTATTTGAGAGTGAGAAAGAGCAAGCACAAGTGGGGAACAGAGGAAGAAGCAGATTCCTAGCTGAGCAGGGAGCTCCATGTGGGGCTCAATCCCAGGACCCCAAGATCATGACCTGAGCTGAAGCCAGATGCTTAACCATCTGAGCCACCCAGACTCCCTTGTGTGTTTGTTTTGATAAAGCTTTGAATCTTAATAAAACTACTGTTTGGAAGTTACATAATGATGATAACAAACATATTTCTAATTGTCATTATGGGAAAAACAGAAGTGAATAGCCATGAGGCTTCAGGACAAGAAATTTTCTTGTTAGAGACTCAGATTTTAGCTAAAAAGGAAGTAGAAGAATTTGGGATGAAGTTAAGATTGTTCACTAAGGAATGGAGTTCCAAGAACACAGGTGAAATATTTTGAAGAGAGAAAAGAAAACTAAGGTAGGAGGGATCATCAAAGAATACGTATCGCAGAATAGCATTTCCAAGAGTGCAATCTATAGGGGACAGGTGTATAAGTTAGCTGTGATAGCTGGTTATCAAAGCAATTCAGCTTTCTTCTTCTGGATACATGGCAGGATTGTAGTTTTCAATTCCTTTGAAGTTAGGTTTGTCTAAGTGATATGACTTGGTTAATGTAATGTGGGGGAAAGTGATGTGTGTCACTTCCTAGGGAACACTTTGGGAGTCAGTGTATGATTTTCCATGTCTCTATCTCACTGTGGCATGGTAAATGATTGGGACCTCCTTGACCACCTGCATTGTGCACAGGAAATTTCAAATTTTGTGTCATATCACTCATATTTGGGGATAATTAACTCAATAAGAACTAATCTTCCTGAAAGAAACAGGAACAAGGATATCAGGGTAAGCCGTGATGGTCTCAGAGTTCTAAACACTGTAGAACTGTGGTAATAAAGCTACTTCAAAGAGAGAATAGAGAATCAAATGTCAATGATCAGACAATGTTTACAGTCACCTAGTTTGTAAGCTCTATAGATAAGTACAGTACTAGGTTTCATGTCAATTTTTACCTTCTAACAAAGTCAGTCTATGTTTCTGATAAATTGTGTATGTAAAACAAATGAGTAAGGTCAGTGCTTAACTTAGAAAATATATATTTATGAATTCAGTCAATAAAACTACGTATACATATATTTTGTTTCTGTTTGTACAAGAATAGACAATTCTATGCTCATTTTTTCCCATTTGTTTCATTTTTTTTCCTTTTTTTGAGAAGCTCTTCTCTGGGGAATAAAATCACAATTCCGAGATCCAAAATCATAATTCCAAGAATTACAGTTATGTTTAGGACACCAGGTTACATTTTTTTATTAAACACAACTATTATTTATTTATAAATTTAGAATATGTTGACATTCAATATTATATTAGTTTCAGGTATACAAAATAGTGATTAAACATTTATATACATTAAAAAGTGATCACCACAATTCTAGTTACTATTTGTCATCATACAAAGTTATCACAATATTATTGACTATATTCCCTATGTTGTACTTTATATCCCTGTGACTTATTTATTTTATAACTGGAAGTTTGTACCTCTTAATCCCCTTCACCTATTTTGTCCATCTGCCACCTGCCTTCCCTCCCAGCAACCACAGTTTGTTTTCTGTATTTAGGAGTCTGTTTTCTTTTGTTTGTTTAGATTCAAAATGTAAGTGAAATCATGTAGTATTTGTCTTTCTCTGTCTGAATTATTTCACTCAGCATCTTGGTCCATCAATGTTGTAGCAAATAGCAAGATTTCTCTTTTTTTTTGTTGTTTATTTAATTAATGTACAATGTATTATTTGTTTCTAAAACATGATATATTAATTAGTGGCTTTTAACATTCATAATTTGTGATCATTTCATTATACATACATATATCACAACATATATATAACTATATTAAAAATAAGAAACATTTTTATAAATAAAAAGGTTATTTGATTTTCTCTAGGAAATTAATATTTCATATATTATTGCAATAAATTTTTGAAATATTCCACATTTTTTCTGTATCTTTCATGGTTTCTGGAATTCAAAAAAAATTCAAAAATCTGTTTGATTATATTAGATAACCCAGATAAAACTCATTGTCTTATACCACTTTGTAATCCAGCGTCGAAACACAATAGAAAGTAAAATCTAAATAGATACTTACTGCTAATGATAATGTCTTCTCAGATACCAATTTCCATGAATTTTGAGAGGAAGAAAAAACATGATTTCTTTATGTCCCATGGTCTTTTAAAATCAAATGATAGGGGCACCTGGGTGGCTCAGTCAGCTAAGCATCCCCCCTCTTGATTTTGACTCAGGTCATGATCTCAGAGTCATGAGATCAAGCCCCAAGTCAGACTCTGCACTAGGTGTGGAGCCTGCTTAAAATTCTCTCTCCCTTTCCCTCTGCCACTCCCCTGTACCACTTGCGTGCTCTCTCTCCCTCTCTAAAAAAAGAAAAAAAAAAAAATATATATATATATAGTACAAAAAGCATACTAGTTAAAATCAAATTCTTTTTTTTTTTTTAAAGATTTTATTTATTTATTTTGACAGAGATAGAGACAGCCAGCGAGAGAGGGAACACAAGCAAGGGGAGTAGGAGAGGAAGAAGCAGGCTCATAGCGGAGGAGCCTGATGTGGGGCTCGATCCCATAACGCCGGGATCACGCCCTGAGCCAAAGGCAGACGCTTAACCACTGTGCCACCCAGGCGCCCCAGTTAAAATCAAATTCTAAAGCTCCTGTGGTTCACAGAAAACAACAAAAACTATGCACTGCTTGATCTTTTATTACCATAAAAGGGTAAGATATTTGATAATATTGACTATTGCTGGCTAGAAGAACAGGGGAAAGTACAATATAGGTGCTATGGTCTCATGAACAATGTTTTAAAAATGCCTTCATGCCTTTAACATGATTTATTTCAGGACCATTTTATTTTCTTTCATTCTTGCTTTTATTCTTACTAATTTTCAAATCAATAAAATAAAACAAAATATTCTGTGCAAAGTCATTGTCAGGACAACATTAATGATCTGTGTAATATAGACAAAGATGTCAATCCATAGTTATAGCTGTAGCTATAGCTATATACCTATGCATTTATGTAAGACCCCTCCTTTATGCAGGATGATACTGTTGTTGGTGAGGGTACAGTGTAGAGACAGAGGTCAGAGTCTTTGTTGTCCACGTTGGAAATGTTAACACCAGCAATCTCTTCTTTCATGAATGTATTTCTCCATTTCTAAGTGTTTACACATTGGATTTAATATTGTATGTTTAGAGATGTTATATAGGTCAAAAGAGTGAATAGTTTTCTCTATGCTGAAAGAGATCACCTTGTTCTAAGGTACAGAGTTTTAGAGATAGGTTGGAATTTATTGAGTCCTCTACTAGTAAAACACACAGGTAAAATTCCATAACCACTTAGTGAGGTGACAGAGGTTCAGACAGGTGAGTGGAATCAATAGCCTCAAACTGAAATCCGTTATTTTATTCTAGTTAACAGAACACTATAGTACTGAAATGAATAACTGCACTGCTTGCCTGAAAATTTACATTTGATATTAATAGTGAAAAAATTTAGACCGAGTTTTATGCTTTAAAAAAGATTGTCTTTCAATTAACTACCAGATACGCAAATCACGAAAAATGGTTACCAGGGAAGCTGAGGAGCTTGACATATGTTCTTGTACAGCTCACTTGCAAAACTTGGTGAATACACTTACCATATCTATTAATTAGGTACAATCAGGGACAAATTAAGCATCACATATGACAATCACTCCATCGGAAACTGACTGCAAAATAAAGATGTTTCATTTCATCAAGAAATTAGAAGGCAATTGTAGGCAGCTGGGTCAAGGTTATAATTTATGTTTACATCATTCACATTGTTTTGTCTATTTTCAAACTGGAGACTGTCATGGTAATTCAAGATTTTTTAAAAAGGTATTTTATAATAATTAAAATAGTTCCTACAAAATAATGAGTAGGACAAGAAGAGATCTTGCTAAATTTCCTTTTCTGGTTAGATTTTTTTTTTTAATGGTCAGAAGAAATATGAACTCTTATCTTCTATTTTCAGCTGACTCTTACCTCTTGCCTTCCAGCTTTCTGATACTACAAATCGAATAGCATATCCACATTGTCAGAAGACGGACTTGAAAGGGATTTCATATGGTGAAATCAGTTAGATAACTCTTGAGGATAAAATGGCAATGTAAAAATATCCTCTAGCAGCTTTGCCAGTATACAACAAATCTAGGTCATTCTATTCAGCAGGAAAAGTTATTAGAAGAACTCTTCTCTTATTTCCTACACAAGAAAAGCAACCCCACAAAATCGAATGACCTGTGAATTCTCTTTTGGGGGAAATAGCATGCCCTAGACATTCTGGTAAGTATATGTGCATTATTACCAAGATTACAAAAATCTGAAGATCAAAACTTGTTATAAAATAACATAATTAAATAAAACCAAGTGTTTCAAGCATCTAGCACTTAACTAATATAGGCCAAACAAAGTGCTTTGCAAAATTTTGAAAGGATATAAGTAAAGCCAGCTCTAGCTCTTGAAGCTTAGTGGGATGAGTTTTTGCATTTGTTTTCGTGTTTTGATCCACAAATATATTGTATGTAGAACTGTGGTGTGTGTGCTCATGTGCTCATAGATATAATATTTAGAAGAAAGATCAGATGTAAAGGAAAGGTTCAGCTGATACATGGCTTCAACTAGCTAAAGACATACTCTTCCTGACTTACTACAATGCCAGCTCCTCCTGTTGCTTCTCCATGAGCTATGAACATTAGAGGAAGAGTGCCATTTTGGAACGCAAACACTAAGAGGTCCCAGAAGCAATTATTCTTTGTGAATCACTGCCAGGGCCAACATCTGCTAAATCTCTGGGCAGTAAAATGTGGGACTCTGAATACAGAGCCATCAGCTACGTGGCTCTGGACATTCACAAGATCCTCCTCAGCTGAGCTTAGATATGGTAATTCTAAATTTATGCAGAGATTATGAGAGGGCCTTTTACATTAAAGGCTGAGAAAAGCTGTTTTCTTTCTTTTAACCTGTCACCACCTGATGTAATTTGCAAACACTTGAACTTTCCGGAGAAATAAAGTACCTGATTTCTTACCTATTTCAGAATGTTTGAAATCTGTGCCTGTTAAAGGTAATAGTCAGAAAGGTGACTCCAAATTCTATAAGAAGGGATTGATTTAATGAAAGAATCTGAGAAGTGTGAGGGCACAAACATGTAACCAACTGAGAAATGCAAACTCAACCTGGACAATCGTATTAGTTTGGATTTATTAGCTATGTATATGTCCAAGACTATTTTAGACAATTTTTAGGTTTTTCAGTGCAAGAATCCTCAACTTGGATTATTTTGAGCACAGTGAAATTGAACAAAATTTAGAAATTGAAAATTTTTAAGAATATGTAAATATAAGTATGGTTTTATACTATAAATATGCCAGCCTTCATCTAAAAAGAGTATTTACCAAAAGAGGATCTAAGTGTTTAGCTATAATTTTTATTAATTAACCATGATTTTTATTCTGTGAGGGAGCCCATAAATAAGGATAGAATATGAAATACTAGTTTAGGATCAATTTTTTTGATTAAATACCCCTCTTACAGCCAAACACCTGTTTCATGGTTGTTGCATGTATAATTAATGCAGCCTAATGAATATGCTTCATCAAAATCTATCTGTGGTTTCAAAATACAATCAGAGTGGTAGGTATTACACATACAACATTTAAGAAATATACAGTAACATTTTAAAAGTACATCTTATGGCATTTTAGTTCAAAAGACAGTATACCAGAACTGACAAAAATTTTTAAGGAATTACATAATAGTTACTATGCTTTACCACTGCATATCAATGTATACAGAGACTCATTTCATCAACAATTTTGTGGCCAGCCCAGATTCTCCTGAAAGGATGCGTAGTTTCTGTTTGCCTTGATATATTAGGTATCAATGACAAATCAGCTGTCCCAAGCAACACTTCTAGCTCAGTCACTCTCCCACTGTTCCCACTTCAGTCTTTTCTCAGGCATGTTCTGCAATCATAATGAAGGCATTTATCCTCCTGTAAGCAAATCAGACTTTAACCCTTTAATATAAACAAGTGTAAAGAATTATAAGAAAAAAATACTTTATAACTCCCAAAAGTTTTCAAGTACACTGCTCTGTACAACAAATGGAAATAAAAAGAGTGGGGGAGGAGTTAAGATTGTAGAGGAGTAGGGGACCCTAAGTTCATCTGGTCCTTGGAATTCAGTTAGATAGCCTTCAAATCATTCTGAATACCTGCAAAATCAATCGGAGATCTGAGAAAAGAAATGCTACAATTTTACAAATAGAAAAGCAACCACTTTTTGGAAGGTAGAAGGTGCGGAGACTTGAATCCAGGGTGATATATTAGTGGATACGACAGAGGAGAGGGAGCCTTAAGAAGGGTACCTCAAAGTATTATAAGCAGCAGAGCAAAAAATTGGACTTTTAGAAATCTGCTATGGGGGGGGGCACATCCCTGACTTAAAGGTGCTCAGGTGACAAAGCAAAGCAGAATCCCAGGTGGGACAGCATAGTCTCAGGATCCCGAGGGTCACAAGAAGAATAGGGGTATCTGAGTACAGCAGAGTTCCCAGGCATCAGAGTGGGGAAGCTGACTCAAAACAGCGAGTCTAGGCACTGGCTTTCTGCTCTGGGTTACCATAAACTGTGAACTGCTGAATGTAATGCAACTGATCTCCTGGTAAGCATCCAGCAAAAAAACAGAAACCTGGCGAGACACCTGTCTCCCTCCTCCTAGGAGGAACAGCCCCAGTCCACACCACAGGAGTCTGTAAAATCTGTAGGCTTGAAACTCAGTTGTGTACCTGGGATAAAAATGCTCAATCACAGGATGGGTGAACACAGAGTTCAGATGGAAACCAGGGAGACAAGAGTGACTGCTTTTCTGTGAGGGCTCACTGAAGAGTGGGGGTCATGAACTTTCAGCTCTGGTGCTAGAGAGTGGGGTGCAGCCATTTTCGTCCCATACATTAGTGATAAAAGCCTTCAGGGAGCAAAATAGTGCCACATAGTGGAATCCTGAGCTGAGCCCAGCTCCCTGGCAAGGGAGGCACATTTTCACAGGAGCAAGGACACCTGAGACGAAACACAATGTCTCCTCCCCCAGAAGACCAGCAGAAACAACTGGCTAGCACCAAGTTTACTGATCATAGAGAACTGCAAAGATTCAGCTCTTGGGGAAAAGAATACATACCAGTGTGTGTGTGTGTGTGTCTCTGTGTGTGTGTGTTAGTTATTCTTTAGTCTTTCAGTATTATTTTTCAGATATTCTTAGTTTTTCAATTATTTTTAATTTTTTAAAAATTTTTATTCTTATATATATGTTTATTTTAGGTATGTTTTTATTTTAGATCTCCATATATATATATATATATATATATATATATATATATATATATATAAAAAACAAAGTTTTTCTTTCTTTCCCTTTTTGGATTCTAGTTTCTTTTAACAAACAGACAAAAACATACCTAAGATCTAGCTTTTTTTTTTTTTTGGTACAGTTTTGTTGTTGTTTAATTTTTCCTTCTCTTTCTTTCTTTCTTTCTTTCTGGTCTATTTTGTTTTTATTTTTCTGTTGTTGTTGTTGCTGTTTTTATTGTTATCCTTTCTCTTTCTTCTATTTTTTTTCTGGACAAAATGACAAGACAGAGAAATTCACACCAAAAGAAAGAACAGGAGGAAGTACTCACATCCAGAGATTTAATCAATATAGATATAAGTAAGTTGTCTGAACTAAAATTTAAAATGATTGTAAATATACTAGCTGGACTTGAAAAAAGCATAGAAGACACTAGAGAATCCTTTATTGTAGAAATAAAAGAACTTAAACCTAGTTAGGCCACAGCTAGAAATGTTATTACTGAGATGCAGTCCTAAATGGAGACTCTAAAAGCAAAAATAAACGAGGCAGAAGAGTCAGTAACATAGAAAATAAAATGATGGAAAATAAGGAAGCTGAAAAGAAGAGAGAAAGATAACTACTGGATCACAAGACCTCAAGAACTCAGACAATCCATAAAACAAGATAATATCTGGATAATAGGAATCCCAGAAGAAAAAGAGAGGGAGAGAGGGGCAGTAGGTTTATTTGAACAAATTATATCTGAGAATTTCCCTAATCTAGGGAAAGAAACAGGCATTCAAGTCCAGGAGGACAGAGGGTATCAGGTAGGATAAAAACAAAACAAAACAACAACAACAAAAAAAAAAAACCCACAATATCCATCCATCAATAATTACACTGAAATGAGCTAAATGCCACAATCAAAAGACACAGGGTATTAGATTGGATAAAAAAGCAAGACCCATCCATATGCTGTCTACAAGAAACTCATTTTGGACCCCAAAACACCTCCAAATTGAAAGTGAGAGGGTAGAGAACCATTTATCATGCTATGGACATCAAAAGAAACCTATATCATAATAAAAGGGTCTATCCAACAAGAAGATCTAACACTTGTAAATATTTATGCCCCTAACATGGGAGCAGCCAATTATATAAACCAATTAATAACCAAATTAAAGAAATACATTGATGATAATACAATTATAGTAGGGGACTCCAACAACCCACTCACAGCAATGGACAGATCATTTAAGCAGAAGATCAACAAGGAAAAAAGAGCTTTGAATGACACACTGGACCAGATGGACTTCACAGATATATTCAGAGCATTTCATCCTAAAGCAACAGAATGCACATTCTAGTTGAGTACACATGGAAAATTCTCCAGAATAAAACACATACTGGGTCACAAATCAGGTCTCAATTGGTTCAAAAGACTGAGATTATACCATGGATATTTTCAGGCCACAATGCTTTAAAACTTGAACTCAATCACAAGAGAAAATTTGGAAGTAACATAAATATATGGATATTAAAGAACATCCTAGTAAAGAATGAATAGATCATCCAGGAAATTAAAGAAGAACTAAAAAAAAATATGGAAACAAATACAAATGAAAACATGACAGTTCAGAACCTTTGGCATGCAGCAAAGGCAGTCCTAAGAGGGGAAAATATAGCAATATAGGCCTTTCTTAAGAAACAAAAAGTCTCAAATACACAAACTAACCTTACACCTAAAGGAGCTGGAGAAAGAACAGCAAATAAAGCCTAAATCCAGCAGGAGAAGAATAGTAATAAAGATTCGAGCAAAAATCAATGATATAGAAATAAAAAACAAAACAAAACAAAACAGTAGAACAGATCAACAAAACTAGGAGCTGCTTCTTTGAAAGAATTAATAAGATTGATAAATCCTAGCCAGGCTTATCAAAAAGAAAAGGACCCAAATAAAATCATGAATGAAAGAGGAGAGATCACAACCAACACTGAAGAAATACAAAAACTTAGAATAATATAAGCAAGTATATGCCAACAAATTAGGCAATTTGGTAGAAGTGGATGCGTTCCTAGAAACACATAAACTACCAAAACTGAAACAGGAAGGAATAGAAAACCTGCACAGACCCATAACCAGCAAAGAAATTGAATCAGTAATCAAAAATCTCCCAAAAAAGAAGAGTTAGCAGCCAAATGGCCTCCTAGAAGAATCCTACAAAACATTTAAAGAAGAATTAATACCTATTCTTCTGAAACTTTCAAAAAAAATAGAAACAGAAGGAAAACTTCTAGATTCATTCTATGAGGCCAGAATTACCTTGATCCCAAAACCAGAGAAAGAGCCCACTAAAAAGGAGAATTACAGACCAATATACCTGATGAACGTGGATGTAAAAATTCTCACCAAGGTATTAGCTAATTGGATCCAACAAGTACATTAGAAGGATCATTCATCACAAGCAAGTGGGATTTATTCCTGGGCTGCAAGCGTGGTTCAACATCCACAATTCAATCAATGTGATACACCACATTAATAAAAGAAAGGACAAAAACCATAGGATTCTCGCAACAGATGCAGAAAAAGCATTTGACAAAATACGGCATCCTTTCTTGATAAAAACTCTCCCACAGTGTAGGGATAGAAGGAACCCACCTCAATATCATAAAAGCCATATATTAAAAACAAACAAACAACACCAATAAAAACAAAAAAAACCCCAGTGACTATCATCCTTAACAAGGAAAAACAGAGCTTTTCCCTTAAGGTCAGGAACACAACAGGGATGTCCACTCTCACCACTGTTGTTCAACATAGTACTGAAGTCCTAGTTTCATCAATCAGACAACAAAAAGAAATAAAAGACGTCCAAATCAGCAAAGGAGAAGTCAAACCTTCACGACAACATGACACACTGTGTAGAAAACCCAAAGGACTTTACCAAAAATTGCTAGAACTGATATAGGAATTCAGCAAAGTAGTGGGATACCAAATCAATGCACAGATGTCATTTGCATTTCTTATACACTAATAATGAGGCTGAAGAAAAGAGAAATCAAGGAATCAATCCCATTTACAATTGCACCAAAAACCATAAGACACCTAGGAATAAACCTAACCAAAGAGGTAAAAGATCTGTACTCTGAAAACTATAAAACACTTATGAGTGAAATCAAGGAAGATCAAAGAAATGGAAAAACATCCCATGCTGATGGATTAGAAGAACAAATATTGTTAAAATGTCTAGGCTACCCAAAGCAATCTACACATTTAATTCAATCCCTATCAAATTACCACCAACATTTTTCACAGAGGTGGAACAAACCGTCCTAAAATTTGTATGGAACCAGGAAAGACCCAGGATATGTAAAGGAATGTTGAAAAAGAAAACCAAAGCTTAAGGTATCACAATTCCAGACTTCAAGCTGTATTACAAAGCTATAATCATCAAGAAAGTATGGTACTGGCACAAAAAACAGAAACATCAATGGAACAGAATAGAGAACCCAGAAATGGACCTAATGTGAGACAGGAATCCATCAAAATGCAGGCTCTTTGACCTGGGCCACAGCAACTTCTTGCGAGTCACATCTCCAAAGGCAAGAAAAACAAAAGCAAAAATGAACCACTGTGACTTCATCAAGATAAAAGTTCTCTGCACAGCAAAGGAAATAGTTGATAAAACTAAAAGGCAACCTATAGAATAGCAGAAGATATTTGCAAATGTCTTATCAGATAAAGGGCTAGTATTCAAATCTAAAAAGAACTTATCCAATTCAACACCCAAAAACCAAAAAAACCCAGTCAAGAAATGGGCAGATGATATGAGCAGACATTTCTCCAAAGAAGGCATACAAGTGGCCAACAGTCACAAGAAAAAATGTTCAACATCACTCAGCATCAGGTAAATACAAATCAAAACCATAATGAGGTACCACCTTACACCAGCGAGAATGGCTGAAATTAACAACTCAGGAAATGACAGATATCGGTGAGGATGCGGAGAAAGGGGAACCCTCTTACACTTTTGCTGGGAATGCAAGCTGGTGCAGCCATTCTTGAAAACGGTATGGAGGTTCCTCAGAAAGTTAAAAATAGAGCTACCCTATGACCCAGCAATTGCACTACTAGGTATTTATCCAAAGGATACAAACATAGTGAGGTAAATGCACCTCAATGTTTATAAGAGTAATGTCCACAAAAGCCAAAATATGGAAAGCACCCAGATGTCCATTGACAGATGAATGAATAAAGAAGTATATATAAGTATATATAAGAAGTATGTGTGTGCGTCTGTGTGTACACACAGACACACAGAGGCACACACAGACACACACACACACAGGACTATTACACAGCCATCAAAAAGAATGAAATCTTGCCATTTGCAAGGATGTGGATGGAACTAGAGGGTATTATGCTAAGCGAAATAAGTCGGTCAGAGAAAGGCAAATACCATATGATTTCACTCATATGTGGAATTTAAGAAAAAAAAACAGATGAACATGGGGAAGGGAAGGAAAACAAAATAAGATGAAAATTGAAAGGGAGGCAAACCATAAGGGACACTGAACCCTAGGAAACAAATTGAGGGTTGCTGGAGGGGAGGTAGGTGAGGGGCAGGGATAATTGGGTGATGGGCATTAAGGAGGGCACTTGATGTAATGAGCACAAGGTGCTATATGCAACTGATGAATCAATAAATTCTACCTATGAAACCAATAAAAACAAGAAATAAGAAGAGCAAGTAGTCCCAAATATTTGCTTATAGGTAAAATTGTATGTAACTGTTGATTCCTTTATTATTGCTGTATAAAAATAATGTGTCTATTGTTAGAAACAAAAAGACAAACATACTATTAATTTTTATTTCATGTAAGGCTAACTCTATATGACGGATGCCAATAAATTCTGCTATTTAATTAATAAAATGTAACATGTTCTCTCATTGGGCTGCCATAACAAAATGCTACAGGCAGGGTGGCTTAAATTACAGAAATTTATGTTTTGAAGGCTGGAAGTCCAAGCTCACAGTACTAGCGTAATCACTTTCTGATAAGGACTCTTTCCCTGACTTGCAGACAGCTGCCTTCTCACTGTGACCTCTTTCTTTGGTGTATACAGGCAGAGAGAAAGAGAGAAAAGTCTTCTCTTTTTTTTTTTTTTAAAGCCACCGATCCTATCAGATTAGGATCTCACCCTTATGACTTCATGTAACCTTAATTATCTCCTATCAGTCCTATATGCAAATACAGTCACACTTGGTTTAGGGTTTCAACATAGAATTTAGCAGGGGACAAAATTAGGAGCATAGACTATCCTGAAGCAACTAGGAACTTGGGAGCAGGTGTCATACCCAAACCTGCCACACTTATATTTGTTTGGAGGCAGTATAAAATGTAGGAAATCTGGAATAATGCCTGCAGTATTTTGGAGTGATATCTTGTTTACAAGACATACATACTAGCATAACAGCATCCTCTCTAAACTGGATGCTGCTGTGAACTTTTTCTGTGAATAAAAATTATAAAGTACAAATTCTGATTTCACTTGCTTTCAAGGAGATTTCTACCAGTTTCAAATTCCATTTATTTATCTTATATATTGTTTATATAACAAAATTGTTACACACATGTGTGCCTGAGATAAGTAAAAACTTATAAAAATGTCCTCATATATGGAAAAACAAATTATTCATTTATTCAGAAATATTACTGAATGCCTACTCTGCTGCATACCCTCTTCAAGGAATCTGGCATATATTAATGAACAAAACAGACAAGAACATTGCCGTTATCATTCTTAAATATAAGTGAATAATGTATTTATTTATGAAAATAACGTGGTGAACATTTTGATGCAATACTGAACAACTTTTCCATTAATGGTAACTATCAAGTTTCATACTATCAGTATTCTTTTTCTATGCATATTAATTACTCCCATCTTCTGTGAAATAAGTGGAAAGTATTATTTAGAAATATTACTTCACCACTGAATACATTTCTAGTGGTCTTATTAAGAGTATTAAGAATATCACAACTGAGGTTTAAGATATAATTGCACTTAACTTGTTTCCTAAATTCAGGGAAGTTGTGGATTAATTTCCTGGATTTGGGAGTCAGAACACTTGGGTTTGAGACCTGGCTATACCTCTTAGTATTTCTGTGAATGTAGATAAGTGCTTTATCAATAAGCTTCTTTTTCCTCACCCACAAAATGACACCAATAAATATTATAAATATTATTCTGTGAACCCAAACGCTCATGGTCTGACGTATAGTTCAGAGTATAATGAAATCGGGTATTATTTTTTATTTAAATTTAGGAAATTGCATCTGAAGAATACACACACATCTATTCTATCATCTATCTATCTATCTATCTATCTATCTATCTATCATCTATCTAAAACTTAATAAATTAAATAATGAATCATTCCTAATATGTCAGATCAAAACGTTTTAAGGGAAACATCATTTTATTAACAACTCAGATCCTCCATGAAGTCAATATCTGATTTTGTCCAAAATCATTTGAGGAAATACATTTTTTGAACAGGTATGTGTTACATTTGAGGGCACATATTCTCTTTCACATTTGAGTTCAATATACTTTAAGGCAGTCACTTGTTTCCCTGTTAAAATTTTTAAAACTTCATAATTTTTTAAAAAGGCATTTTTCTATGCCCTAGTTACCTGTAGTGTCGTTTTGAGAAGTAATAATCCAATTAATGGATGACTACTTACAAGTGATTTTCAATAAAATTCACAGTATAATATTAGCTACTTTCTTTTCCTTTTTGCATTAAAATGTTTTCCTCTTACTATTTTTTTTAAAGATTTTATTTATTTATTCGACAGAGATAGAGACAGCCAGCGAGAGAGGGAACACAAGCAGGGGGAGTGAGAGAGGAAGAAGCAGGCTCATAGCGGAGGAGCCTGATGTGGGGCTCGATCCCACAATGCCAGGATCATGCCCTGAGCTGAAGGCAGATGCTTAACCGCTGTGCCACCCAGGCGCCCCTCCTGTTACTAGTTTTAAATCTTGTAACTGTAGATGAATTAAAATATAGGGGTAAACTAGGAAGACAAATTATGATATTACAGTAAAACAAGTAGAGTTAGTGTAATGTATTCTTGGTGGACACACGGTCAGATAGTTTAGAATACTAGAACTTATATCCTAAGTTTCTTCTCTACAGGAAAATGCTTCTATTTCCAGGGTAGGAGTCTTCACTTTTGCTCAAAGGATATGGTCAGAAAGAAAAAGTATTAGTGTTAATAAATATCTGATTTCAACAGAACAAAGGCAGAATATAAATCCAAAATATACTTAATTCCTCACATTCTAACTATATTTTTCAAACCACATAAAATACTGAATTGTTAAATATCTCTTAATATTTATTTTCACAAATTATAAAAGAATGTCTGTAATCATATCATTAAAAATATCTGGATATGTTTCTATGATAGCTGTTGGTTTAACCTGATGCCACATTGTAAAGAATGCCAAAGAATTTTCTCCTGCTTAGTTCTGGAATCCTAGTCTTGTTCAGAATACTTTTTCTACACTGAGCCACCTAACTATTGCATACACAGTACCAACTACTGTCCATGTGATATTAACCCACCAATAATGTGCAGGATTTCATGTCATAATCTAGAGGTCTATAACTGGTTTATAGCATAGTTCTAGTTTGATGTTATTTCTTTCTTGCCTTAGGCAGACTATGATCTCACTGCAGATTCTTTTTTTTTTTTAAAGATTTTATTTATTTATTCGACAGAGATAGAGACAGCCAGTGAGAGAGGGAACACAAGCAGGGGGAGTGGGAGAGGAAGAAGCAGGCTCATAGCAGAAGAGCCTGATGTGGGGCTCGATCCCATCACGCCGGGATCATGCCCTGAGCCAAAGGCAGACGCTTAACTGCTGTGCCACCCAGGCGCCCCTCACTGCAGATTCTTGAGGAAACTAACCTCCTTCTAGAAATCATAACACAAAATTATGGATAAAGCATTCTATACAAAGGTGGAGGCAGAGATTTTCAAAAGTTGGTAGAGGGGTCCACAAGGACTTTCCAGATGTATTTTTTTCCTGACAAAAATGCTATACTGTAGAATTCATGTAACATAGAATCATCACCTGGTTCTCTCCTCTGCCTCTATCTTTACAATTGCTCTTCTCCCACTTAACAAAAAATAAAGCCCATCTTTCAATCATCGTAAACTGAGAGCACTGCCTTAAGACTATGATGTCCAATAAAGAAGGCTGTAACCTCGTGTGGTCCTTCACGTTTTAACAAATCAAATTAAATAAGGTTAAAAATTCCATTCCTCAGGGCGCTTGGGTGCCTCAGTCAGGCATCTGCCTTCAGCTCAAGATCATGATCTCAGAGTCCTGGAATCAAGCCCTGCATTGGGCTCCCTGCTCAGTGGGGAGTGTGCTTTTCCCTCTCCCTATGCCCTTCTCCATTGTTCATGCTTTCTCTCTCTCTCAAATAAATAAATAAAATCTTTAAGAAAAATTCCATTCCTCATACACTGCCCACATTTCGACTGCTCACTAGACATACGATGTTAGTGGCTACTATATTGGCCAGTGCAGATAAGAACATCCTCACTGTCACAGTATGTTCCTTTGGAAAACATTCTTCTAAAATACAAAGACCTGGGGAAAAAATAAAGGGATACTAGTCTACAGGTCAATAATAACTAAGACTTCAAAGAATAAAATATTGTATTTCATGGAGATAAAATTCTGTTAGGAAGTAAAAGGAAATACATATTAAGGCAGAAAATTATGGATAGCTTGGCACATATTTTGAAGATGGACGACTGTATCATATTGATAAAGGGTGAATATATCATCAGATATATTTAAATAGAGATATAATTATTCTTTAATAAACATTTAATAAATGTTGAAAATTACATTCATTGCCTCTACTTCACCTTATGAGTAAAATGACAGATTTCATACTAAATAAGTACAAGGATGTCCATAATTTAAAAAAAATTATTTGGGAATTCTGGGGTAGGTGGGGTTGAAGGTGCTATCCAAACTTTCTTCTTGGGTTTTCACAGCAGAAATCCCCTACACCCAATCTCTTAATTTCTAATTATTCTGGGAATTTCCAAGCTGCCTTCCTAACCCCTGACCCGTGTTCTTTAACTTGATTCTCTTTCGCTACTGTCTATATAAGAGTCTCCCAAATTTTAAGGCAATTTCTTCCTTGCTTACTTATTGGCAATGGGGATATGGGGATTGAGAATCTTTACATATACAACATTGCAACAGAGGAGAATGTGCTTCTGGTTATAGACCCTCAATGATAGAATCATCAAGCAAACGTCAGAGAGGGAAAAGGCCAAAACAAGCAGGTTCTATGTCTCTCGGGAAAAGTTTCATGTGCTCATTTTGATTGCAGGTCAGCAACAAATTAGGATCTTGGGTCAGGAAACCCATGATCTTCCATTTTTATCTAGTTTCTCAGTTCCACTATTATTCTTGTTCCTTTTAGCCTACTTCAGGAAAAGTCTTACTCAGTATAATGCACAACCGAAAAGCAACTTAATTTACTTAACATAGCTCGTACGAACTTTGGAATAATGAATTAGAAGAAAGATAAATGCAATTGAGGAAGGTGTTATTTAACGCCAGGATATGGTGTGGAGAGACAGAAACCAAGAATCAGCAATTGAACTGATTTCAGGCTGTGCAACTTCTCCTTCTATCTTTAAGTCAAGTAAATTTGCTCCAAGTTTTTGTTCATGCTTCCCAATAAAGAGGCATCAGGATTAATGGTGAAGTGTACTACTGATACCAAAAAGAACAGAATCCCAAACAGAAGAGAGCCAAGAGATTAGATTACAATAAATAGTGACACACCTGGAGAATCTATTTTCAAAACATATAACTATTGTATGAAGATGATGCATCCATTAATTAACATAAATTAAGTATGGAAGCATAAGCTAATTTCATATGCATCAGGTGGACCAGAGGAAGACATAACTGCAAAGAAAAGCCATGAATGTCTTGTATATTGTCATATAATTAAACAAGCATCAGGATTAATACATTTATAATAATGTTAAAGATAGATGCAGTAGATATTTAGGCCATTGGAAATGGAACAACAGGAGGTTAATTTGAGAATTTTCCCTAAAACTCAATCAAGTTTAAGGACCTATAAATATAATCATCATAAGAAGATTCACACTGACAATTTTATTAACACCAACTACAATGATTTGCTTTGTAGAGTTCATGTAAAATGTAGATCCATTATGTCAGGGGATAAGAATTTATTTAACAATAATTACTTATGCATATGATTCATTCTGCCTAGTTCAAGACAATATTTGGATATTCAGTATTTACAGCATTACAAGACAGAGAGTTATATGGCTCCTGAGTGACTGAACATTGATTACAGTTATCTTGCTTTTATTATATACCATATCTTAAATTATCCATAATAATTAGGGGAAAGATAAAGAAAACCTAAAACTAATCATGACCCCAAATACCAGTTTATTCAACATCCTTCTCCTCAAAACATTGACCAGAGCTCCTACAGATCACACCCTACAATATATACACACACACAGGAGTGCAAATGCCATGAGGACAGGTATCTGATGCAGTGAATCCTAAACACCCCATCCCCCACCCTGCCTAACAAAAGTGTTTCTTTCTTTTTTCTTTTCCTTTTTTTTTTTTTTTCTCATTTTAAGGCCATAGAGAGAACATGAACTGTGCAGCCAGACTTTCTGGGTCTGATTCCCAGTTCTACCATTCACCTGCTGTGTAACCATCATAAATTATTCAAACTCTTTGGGTCCCAGTTTACTTATCAGTCAACCTACCTCCTAGAGTTATCAAGTAAGAGGATCAACTAAGATCAGACATATAAGTGCCTTAAACAGAACCTGACATAATCAATGTTTTATTGGCTAACTATTATTACTAATGTGGGGCTGTCTCTATTATAGAACTTACTACAATATATTGTAACATCTGTTGCCAGCACCACAATGTTGGCATACTGATAAAAAGGAATAATATAAAAATATATATATAATAGGTATATATTCTCCTAAAACACATACAAGATATAAAATTTATATAATTTGTTACCTCAGAGCCTAGCTCAGTGGCCAGCACATATTGACAATGCTGTACAAATAGAAGTTCAAATCAATTAGCTTGGTCACTTAACTGGCATGCACATAAAAATAAGTTGACATACAATTTATCCCATAATTTAGGAATTAAATGACCTTACCATACATTTTGCATGTATAATTGTGACTTCTCCTGAAGGCAACTGAGAACCCACAGTAACCATCTTCAACTATTTTATATTAATTACTTGCTCCTCATATTTCAAGAACATCAAATTATGCTTTCATAATTAAA
The DNA here is from genome assembly GCF_023065955.2 of Ursus arctos. NCBI lineage: Eukaryota > Metazoa > Chordata > Mammalia > Carnivora > Ursidae > Ursus > Ursus arctos. The sequence goes on from NW_026622852.1 coordinate 5,505,937, forward strand.
CTTTAACATTTGCTGTTCAAGTTTTTAAAACAGATTAAATGTCATTTAAGGAAATTTATATCTCTATATTTTTGTGTGAATAGTGCTAGTTTTGCATGTGTATATGAGGAAAGGAGAGGGTCGAAGCAAATGTTGGGAATTTTTTCCTTTAAATTAAAAACCATAGATGATCCTGAAATATTTGACTGTTTAGGTTTAGTGAAGCCTCTAGTTCAGGTTTTTTTTGTCTGTTTGTTTAATTGTCAATGCTTTAAAATGCATTTGTTTTCATAATAATGAGAACGGAAGACGACGTTTACCTTCTTGATTTCTTTTGGCTGATGTTTGGCTCTTCTCTGCACAAACTCAACCATTATAATAACAATAAAAGTTGATTTTTCCAATTTTCATTAATATTCAAGAATATTTAGAAAATTAGATAATACACCTAAAATAAAATCTGTGATGAAATTCTTTTTTCTTGTGGCCCCAATTTCCCAAAATCATTCTACACATCCATGAGTTACAGAACTGGTTTTATTATAAGTCCATTATTTAAAGGTAGTGAACCTTTACCTTGTGCAAATAGGATTAACTATTCCCCATTGTCCTTTCCATAGGGAAAAATGTCAAAATGATTCTTATTTATGCAAAACTAAGAAAGACAAAAATTTTAAATCCCATTCACATGAAATGCATTTTTGCTACAAACTCATTTTTGTGTTTCAAAAAGTAAATTTTCCAGGACAAGTGTCCTTCAGAATGTTCTAGAGCCCCTTGTAACAAATAGTACACATAACAGGTCTTGGCTTCTAAGTATCATTGTTAACTAAAAGGAACCATAAAAGGAAATGACTGATTCTAGGACTGGTTCAGGGAAAGCATACAATGAGCATGGAATACCTAGCTGTGTGAAAAAGTAAGAAAGACCTCAAGAAATGATGGGAATGTGGCAAAAAGGAGCCAGATTAAAGGAACTTCCACTCACCTAACTTGAAAAAAATCAATTATCAAAATAACTTATCCCTTTAGTGAATTATAATGTATTGAATTAAAAAATGATTCACACACAGCAAAGGAAACAATCAACGAAACAAAAAGAAACAAACAAAATAAATAAAAGACAATCTTCTGAATGGGAAAAGAGTATTACTCAGCCATAAAAAAGAATGAAGTCTTGGCATTTGTAAGGACAAGGATGGAACTAGAGTGTATTATGCTAAGCAAAATAAGTCAGTCAGAGAAAGACAAATACCATATGATTTCACTCATATGTGGAATTTAAGAAACAAAACAAATGAGCAAAGGGAAAAAAATGAGAGAGAGAGAGAGAGAGAGAGGGAGAGGGAGACAAGCCAAGAAACAGACTCTTAATTATGGGGAACAGTCTGTTGGTTACCAGAGTGGGGGTGTGGGGTAGGTAAATAGGTGATGGGGATTAAGGAGGGCACTTGTGATGAGCACTGGGTGATGTATAGAATTGATGAATCACTATATTGTACAACTGAAAATAAGATAACACTGTATGTTACCTATGCTGTAATTAAAATTTTAAAAAAAGAAAAGAAAAAAAAGGAAAAGAAAAGAAAAAAGGAAGGGAAGGGAAGGAAAGGAGAATGGAGAGGAGAGGAAAAATAAAGGGAGAGGAGAGGAGAGGAGAAAATTGATTTACTATTACCAGGCAATAATCCACCAATGGATGCTAAAATCAATGGTGAAATCTTGATAGAAACTAGGATTTTTACATAGCCTTAAAGCATCTACAACAGATTATAAGAACTGGTTCTACTATTACGGGATGTGTTCCTAAAAGTCACCATGACATGCAAAATTGCAAAATAAAAACCATAGGATTTATGGGAAAATATATGGATGTATTCCTAAAAGTCACCATGCCATGAAAAATTGCAAAATGAAAACCACAGGGTTTACGGAAAAATGGATAAAGATATCATCAGTGACAAATTTAAAAAAAGAGAGAGAGAGATATAGGAACCTATCAAAAATGGTAGTATATTAAGTGGTTCAGATACACATAGTATTAAATATGGCACTTTACCTTGAGAAATACTTGAAATTTACTTCTAGTTATCGATGTTGGATGAACTGCAGCTTGTAAGTTACTGTGAAGTGGTGGAAGAATGTTTACCTGAAACTGGGTAGGAAGTTGTAACATCAAATGTGGGTAGGTTTGTTTCATGCCTCACATGGCCAACTGAGGTGGTACGCAGATGTTTGAGGGGTGTGCATGTGTGTGTTTTGTGTATTCCTATGAGGTCTGGTACAACTGGGTCTTGTTTGCTGTGTTCACCTAGTGTTTTTCCAGGACAAAACTACACATAAACAAACACAATTTTTATGTTCAATTAGTTCTCTGATGTATCAATCACACAGGAACAAATTTGTGTTTTCAAAAGAAATATAGCAGAACTAACTATACTAATTGTAAAGTAGAAAATAGAATTTCACAATGGGGAAATCTGACAGATGCTACCTTAACTAAATGATCACAGGTAAGATCACTAATAATGGGACATATTGCATTGCATACCATTTAATTGTTTAATAGTTGATTTGAAAAGTACTCCTCATGCTTGTGCATCTTTCTTAAGGCCTCTTTTGAAATTCACTTTGTGATGTAAAATCTCTTAATCTCTGTATTAAAGACTAATATATATTTCTTTAAAAATTATGTATCAGAAAAAGTCTCTCCTAAATAACATGTTTTATTCCTTCAGACAATGAGAATTATATAATACATATATTTTTCTTTTTTACTATTTATGAAAACTCTCAGAACAAATGTAATGCTTCATAACTAAAAATCTCATAGGCACTGGATTTTATTTATTTACCTGCTCCTATGGATTTATGGCTCCTTATGTAAATTTTTAGATATCCACCCATCCATCCATATATCATTTATATATTAAGCAACTCATGTGCTGACATGAAAAATATCCTCATATTGTATCCATATTTGTAGATGAGAAAATCCTTTCGGGGTAGAATTCGTTGTCATGGAGTAGGTATACACACAACTATTGCACTGGGTCTCACTTTGTTAATTTAATTCCAGAACATTCTGTTGTATGTGCTTTTTTTTTTTTTAATCAGTAGTGTGTTAAAGATTAAGGTATGCAAAAAGTTCGTATCATATACTTATAAGCTATATTACATACATCAGAAAATGATGCACACTAATCCTTCCAGCTGCCTTACCATGCATGCAATATGTAAATATTGGGAGGTTAAAAGATTTTTCTTAGAATTGACGGGTTTTTATGAATGCAACATAAAATAAAAATATTTGCATCATTATCAATGTTTTCAAAACCATGTTTTAAACATAATTTCAACTGAACGCTAGTTTCCTTTCTTATCTTGAAAACACTATCTTATAAGCATTTTAGATTGCATAACAAAATAATTTCGTGATTTTTCAGTAGAAAATCTTTTTTTCATTAAAATTGTTCAATTAGAAGTCATTTGTGCTTAAATATTTTTCTAAGTAAACATTTTAATAATAAATATGAAATACATTTTGTCCTCACTTCTAATTACAAAGAGCAATTTATTTTCATTCAAAACCAATTCTGTTGAAAGTTTAAAACCTCAAACTCTTCTACAACATATTTTATTGAAATAAACCCTTACTGTTATCATCAAATTGTTCAAGGCTTATGTCAGCTCTGTACTGTGATGAAATTCAAAGAAGGAAATAGTCTTTCCTTATTGAGGTACATATCTTAAATTTTAATATCAGAGTTCCAAAAAGATGTCAAAATCACACCACAGAACCACCCTCTAGAGTTTAATATTTAAAATACAGCAAATACAGCATACTTAGACTTTTATTAGAGAAATCCCTCCATTATTTCAAATTAAAATGTAATAATTTTGTCTGGAAGAAAACAGATTTACCTCCACTCATGAACTTTCATGATTTTCTTTTTCATGAATATAATTTTGTGTGATCAAATTTTACTTTTTGCTTGAAGTTATGGTTTTGTTTTTGGACTTGCTGATTCAGACAACATAAAGACAAAAATAAGTGATTTGATATGAGCTTTCTGGGTACATATTTATAGCTTATAAACCTAAATATGTGGTTGAAATTGTCCAGAGACATTGAGATATGAATTTCAGAAGTGGACACATTAACACAAAAGGACAAAAGTTATGTTTAATCAACACTTGCTCGGTAGGCAGACATGATTTATGCCCTTCAAGGTCCCTAAGGCAAATGCTACTATCTACTAAGAGAAAAAAGATGGCAGATTACTTTTAATTTGTTATTAATCATCTGCATTTCTTATTCAATTTGGGGAGGCAACATTTCATCTAATTAGTCCTCTCATTGTAAATATTTCCCACAGTGATTCAGTTGACACAAGTTTTTTGACACTGACTGTGCAGATGGCAGAAAACCGGTATCTGGTCTCAAAGGGACTATTTGACCACTGCAGTAAAAGAGCAATAAACAAAATAACAACATTGCAGCCCACTTCAGTTTATGTAAGCAGTCAGCCTTTTATCGCTGTAAAACCTTGAAATGGATGTATGAGCTTTGCTGCAATAAACAAAGAGTTGTTTACAGCTTGGGGATGGCAGGTACCAACACTGGACTGGAACTCCAGCAGCCTGAATGTCAGGAACTGACTAATGTGAAGAAACATATTGTGGCTTGTTTTATGGAGAATATGTTTTATAAACCTCAAGGGACCATTTATCACAAATTCATCCACTCTGCAGCAGATTGCTGCTTTAATGTTGAACGCCGATTTCAGTCAGGCCCTCAAGTGAAAAAATGGAGGAAAAAAATTCAAATGCTATTTTGTTTCTGTTTGCTTGATCTTGATGATTCTCAAATTTCACCATAGGAAATCTATTTTAACCACTTATTCTCTCCCTTAAACAAACTAAATATTTTATGACTTGGGGCTAATTCATTAGAAAATTTACATCTACTTACTGTTGTGAGCTATTTCAATGCCATTTATTTGAAATCTGGTGTACTTGCTGTACGCCAACTTCTTTAAAAAAGATAAAAGTATCTAGCAATGATATACTTTGCTAATGGGCACAGAAATATGTTCCCTGTTTTCTATAAAATCGAATGATCAAATCACCATAGGAAAGATTTTTATAGCCTTGCTTTATTTTTTAAGTTATTACCTATGCCACAGGAATATTTATAGGGGTGCCATTGATGATAACCATTAAATAAAAATAATATACTTGATTTTCTTCATTATATAGAAAATTTTAGCATAAGAGAAAACAGTAGCTTCTCTCAGTCTTAAGGATACTACTCAGTGCGTGCTGAACACTGATAACCAGCATAATGTCAGCAACTTTTCACGTTGTAGGTGAATCCAAGCATACGGTGTAATCTGTCCCAAGATACCCTTTTACTTGTTTATGGCCTGTATTGTCACACAGTGAGGAAGCAGACATAAGTTTCACACAGGTGTGTTTGTCTTAGCACTCAAACAGTTGGCTTCTGGCTTCAAAAGTCAAATAGAGGGATTTCTGGGAATAATAACAGTGTCGAGAATATAACAGAGCTTCTCAGACAGTGTAAGGAATTCTCCTACCACAGAATAACCTGTGAGTGGGGAGGTTGTGGTGCTAGATTAAAGTCAAGATTCCTGGGCCAAACCCTATCCACATAATCAGAATTCTTTAGGGGTGAGTCCACGCAATATGTGTCTTTAGCAAACCCCTCCTATTACTGTTACACACACAGATAGGGGAATTATTGAAACACTGAGGTACGAAGATACAAAAATGTAGGTGTAACATCATCAGCTATACAGATATTGAACATTTAAAAAGTTGCAGCATTCAGAGAAATTCTCTGGCAAGTCATAGAATGTAATTGGTTTCTTCTCTTTCCTGCCTTTTCCTCTTTCTCCTTGTCCATTCAGGATTTTCGATGTTCTATAACCGTTGTCTCTGATGGGAATGAAACATCTTAAATTGAAAGCTACACTAATGTGTAACCGTATTATTTTCATATGCATGATTGCATAATGAGAAGAATAATTAAAAAACAAAACTTAAGAAACTTCCCTATCCTACTAGCATTTTGATCTGCTCACTCAAACAGCATCACATAAAAAGCACTGCAAGTGGAGTTGGAAAGCTCAATCAGTGTGCTTTCTAGCTATGTTTTGCTGGAGCTGTCCAGTGCTGATGTAAAGAATGTACACTCCACACTGGGTAAACATAGTCTTTTCCTGTTCAAAGCAGAATGCATTGCTTGCATAAATAGGGGCTCAGGGTACATGGCAGAGAATAGAAAACGTAAGCAAAACGACAGCTGTCTCTTTAAATGTGGAGTTAATACCTCAAAACCTTCTCTCTTCTATCTGAGGTTTGAATGTTACCATCAAACATGCCCTATTTCATGATTCAACTAATTTTCTTTTAAATCTAATTAGTAAGTGACACTGCTTTATTTTCAGCTATTAGAGTTTCACCTAAACCAGCAACTGGATAGTAAAGCAGTAAAGTATTTCAAATGAAGACTTCATAGCTTCTTTTGCTTTTTGGGTATCTTAAACTATTTCATAATTGAGTTGGGCATTTCTCTTCCAGCCCTGGAATAGCCTTCTCTCAGATAGACAGCATCAGTTCCTTTCTAGAGAGAAAGAATTCTAAAGAGGATAACAAGTCTACTGTCACTAAATAAAGATGCACGAAAAAAATCTATCAGATTATACTTACTGTTAGGTCATGTGGTTTAAACAACACATTTTTATGTGAAAGATACGTTTTTAAAATCTAAGTGGTTTAAAACAGTTTATTCTTAAGCTGACATGATAACTCTCACAACTCAGCCTTCTTCACACACTGATTTGTTAATGTCAGCTCTAATTCCAAATTTTGTTAAGGATTTCAACATCACCTTCTGTTTGTTTCCTATTTTTGCTCTTGAACTTGTTTTTCTGCTGTTAATTTGTACTGTTGTATTTATTTTTATAATATGACATCAAGTATGTAAATCATAATTGGTTGGAAAATAAATGGCTATATAAAAATATTATATATTAATCTAAACTAAAAATTGTCAAAAATGAAACTCCAATAACCTTCAATCTCTATTTCAATTCTCTATTTTTCTAATTGTTACCTCTTGGGCTGTCAACTCATCTGTTCTTTCTCCTATCCATTAACCTTTTATGTTTTCTTTACATCTTTTTCCTCCAACATTTAGCTAAAGTATCTCTGTTTCAGTGAATAAATCCTTGGGTTAGTTTATGATTATATATACATTTATAGTTCTAATTATAATATCCTAAATTTATTTTATGACCTCTTAGAAGTTTCCTTTTAACTAGATACTGGATGTCTCAACCCAAACAAGCATTTCATGCTCTTCATTATTACTCTATAGTCTTGTGTAGAGTAGTGTGGTCACCAGAAGTGGTAGCCGGATCAGCATCTTTGATGTTACCTGGAAATATGTTAGGAATTCATATTCTCAGGATCCAACCCAGACCTACTGAATCAGTAATTCTGAAAGTGGTACCCAGAAAGCTGTAATTTAACAAGACTTCCAGACTAAAATTTGAGAACATTTGGTATAGAATTTAAAACCATTATCCTTGAAGTCAGATAGACCTGAATTTCAGTTTATAGGCTTTCTTTCAACTTACTTGTATGATCTTAAACTTCTTATTGACCCAGTTTGAATCTTAGCACCCATCTTTAACCAAGCACTGTAGTCAGATAAATGGAGTGACCTGATTGGCCTATCGTTAATTATGAGCCTATTATTGTGGACAGGGAAGTGAGGAAAGCCTATCTTAATCACAAGAAAAAGAAGAGGACTGGTTTCTTTAAGAGGGAGATGCTGAGAGACAAATATTTTCTGTTTATTTCAAGTGATGCTGTTCATATTTTTCTACTCTCCTTATTATTCTCTAGGCATCTGTGACCATTCGCGGGTTTGGATCAAAATCAGTTATTTTCAGGAATCTTTCCTTGGTTAATCCAACCCTCTCTGAACACAATTTTACTATATTTGAAAATATAATCTTTATTTGATATAATTCCTTTGTGATTATTCCCATGCCAGTTTTATATGATTTCTTGAATAGATTATACATTCCTCTAGACAGGGACTATAACTTTCTCCTCTGGCCTTTCCTGTGTTTTGTGAAGTGCTCCATATATAGCACATATTTAATAAATAGGCTGCTGTTATTAATCCCGTTCATCTTTTAGATTCTAATCTAAATCACATATAATATTTCAGATATGATTTTTCTTTAAATGCTTAACATATTTTAATTATGTTTTGAGGATATAGATCTTAAAACTAAATGTTTACTAATAATTAATATTTTGAATCTTTATGTACACTCCAGTGGACAATATTAAATGAGCTTCCTCTACTTCATTTTCTCAGAAGTTTAAGTTCTTTAATACAAAATTTCCAATAAAATTGTATTTAATAAGTTGAGTGATAATTTCTTTTTTGAAAATAGAACTATTATGTGAATTTAGAGAGATACAAATTTACACTTTATTGGTAGTGATAAACCACTGAAAGCTTTAAAATAAGATAGTGTTAAAAAAGAAAAAGGAACAGCAGGTCCAAATGGAGTCGCTTGTGCTGAGTCCCACATCCACAAACCAATGCTTAATACCTAACTAAATACACTTTCAGTTTCTCCAGGAATGTGACCTTTAATCTGTCAATCTGGAATTGCCTGGTGCTACTAGTGATGTAATCTGCTGGATAGACCCCACTTTTTCCAAAGATAGGGGACCTTGCCAGAAACAATACACTCTTCCTTTTTCTTGCCTCTTTTCTGCATATAAAAGTCTTCCATTTTACACAGTTTTTCCAAGCTCCCTCTACTTGCAATTCATGAATTGTTGGAAAAAGCCAATTAGATCTTCAAATTTATCCAGTTGAATTTTATTTTTTAGCAGTAGTGACACAACCAGGCTGTGATTCAGAATAGAAATGGCAAGTCATACAAACCCCAATTATGGCCATTTCTAAAAGATCCACAATAGTTCCATATTTCCTAATAACAAAGAAATACATTCCCTGTCTCCTTTCTTCAATAAAATCACAATATAAACACAGAAGAAAACAGTAAATTTTCATAAGCATTTACTGAGACAGTAATAAGAGATGTATGCTTTCAAACATCAGCCATGTAAAATAAGCAGAAACTATATAACTTTTTGAAGTAACGAAGAGCTCAGAATCTAAGACGTACAAGTTCAAATCTTTACGCTTTGATTCGCTGGCTTGCTGTTACTCTCTGAATCTTAATTTTCTCATCTGTAAAAAGGGGTTACCTCATTAGTTAATTTTGGGAATAAGATGAACTATTATACCCAGGATGTTTAACATAGTATTTGTTTGGCACATGATATGTGTCAGAAAACAGAACTCATTTATTACCATCATCATTCCCATCATTTGCATTTCCCCCACCTCCACCAAAGGCATCACACTAGTCATCCCCTGGGGCACCAGCTTACGCCTGCAGGCAATTCTCCATAGAGTGAGGTTTTGGTGTTGGCTGTTTCCCCCAGATCAAAAGTGTCATTCTCTTCTACATTAAGGCAACTATTTCTGAGCACTGGAAAGTTACCTTCCTCTCTATCCTGATCTTGCACCTATTTCTAAAAGTGGAATGAGGGACAATCCTTTCAAAGGAAGCCACCATTTGAATTTATCACTATTGCTTTCCTTTGTAATAAAGTAAATGCTTGTAGCTCAAACATGAAAATAGCTTCAAATCCCACCATTCCTTTTTCTTCTGCCCCTCATATGGATAAGCTGAAAAGAAAGCTTCTGTGCTTCCTTCTTTGGTGTCAGTTTGAAGTTAGAACTGTGCAAAAATTCTGGCCTATATGAACACAGCCCCCCCTTATCTTGGTTCCACCCTTTAACCACAATAAAACCCTATGGCAATCACCCCACCCTACCCTCTCTCAAGCCATTTTCAGACCTGCTTCGGAGCCTGTCCTACTTTTTCCAAAAAGCCTCATTGTGTGATTCATAATGGTTTTTTATCACTTCTTGGAGTGTGTGTGGCATTCTAAGTCTTGACATTCAATCAAATTTTGCATGAAAAGTTTATCTCGCCTCTGTGGAGTTTCCTCAACAATGGCCTTCATCATTATATGTCAATTAAGCAACAATTACTTTTCTCCCTCTCTGGAACTCTTCTTCAGGTTCACCCATACTAAGTTAGCATAGTTTAGCAAACTAAGTGAAATTATATATTATTCTTTTAAACTGTGTTCAATGTAAAGTGAGTATTTCTGGGTTATCATTCCCAAATTTGTTAACCATTCAATTAGTTTGAACATGCCTGCAAAAACACCTGGCATTAGTCTGAATCTTGTATGAAGAAGGGGGGGAAATGCTAAGTTATCTTTTATTATCCCTTTTTCTATGAATAATAAGTTCAGTTTAAGAATTTTTATCAATATTCTTACAAATAGACCATTTTTTCTTGATTCTTTTCATCCATTAGTAAATACTCATTTTATATTTTTACCTTAATAGTTTACAAAAGATTATGTTACTATTTTTACACCTCAAAAACAACTCTAGAATATTATCTTGGCCAATAGCTTCTGTGGTTAGTCCTAAAATTTTAACAACATAATCATTTTTTCTACTCTTTGAAGTGTTTGTGGATAAATTTGAATGGCTTTTTCCTAAATATGCATGCAGTATAGTCTTTAAATGAGAACTCATCTATTTAATTTTCTTTATTCTTTTGATGTAGAAAGAAAATATCAATGTTCAAGGAAAATAAAATGAGGATGTGGGGTGCTTTTAATAATGTCCAGAGTAAATTTTTGTTTGTTTTTTGTTTTTTGTCTGAGGACAGTCCTTTGTCACAAGCCTTTGTGGGTGTTAGAGGTTATGGAGGCAAAGGTCTAATGTCAAGTATGAGCAAGTCCCTATCTCCAACCTCCTCATGCTCTGAACTTGTCATGAGGTAAAAGATGTAGACTTAATTCAGTGCTTTTATAGTAAGAAAATAAAATAAAAGTAACCCCTGAATGTTAAATTTTATAGAATGTTCCACATATACTTGGTTAAGCTGTTATATTTATCTGCTTAAAAAAAAATTAAGTATACTACTCTCAAGGCTGAGGTTGAGAGAGTTGGCTTTGTTTACAAGTAATACGAAGTGGTGTATAGACTCAAACTATAGCTTAATGGATGTTTTTCACATCAGAAAACCACTATGCAGTTTGGCACAATTTAAAATGGCTGGCAGGCTCCACTTAGCACAGGCCAAGGAATGAAATACCAGGGTGTTGCAGGTCAGTGCACTGGCAGAGGGGTATGGGAAAGCTTGCCTGGCTCTGGTTCCTGCAATCACTCACTCATTTCATGAGCAATAAAACTGAACTAAGTAAAAAAAAAAAAAAAAAAAGAAACCATTAAACATTAACGTGCAGTACACACTGACCCAAGGATGGGAGAGAGAGTATTTTACATATTATTCCTTTACTTGTATTATTTATGTCATGTAAGAAGACCTAATTATATTTTATTCCCAAAGATAACAGCTTTTAAGAGTTGGGATATATATTTATTCTTTAAATGCTGACATGAGAAGAAAATTATAGCATCATTCTAAGCTATCAGTTATGAAAGAATAGGCCAACCCAAAGGTAAGAAATCAGCTCCTATCATTTCCACAAAAAAAATCTTATTCAATTGATATAACCCATTTTTAATTTTTTTTATTTCTTTACTTACTTTTTTCCTTTTAAAAAAAAATTTTTTATTTGTTATTATATTGTTAGTCACCATACAGTACATCCCTAGTTTTTTATGTAAAGTTCCATGATTCATTACTTGCGTATAACACCCAGTGCACCATGCAATATGTGCCCTCCTCACTACCCATCACCAGGCTATTCCATTCCCCCATCCCCCTCCCCTCTGAAGACCTCAGTTTGTTTCTCAGAGTCCATAGTCTCTCATGGTTCATTTCCTCTTCTGTTTACCCCCCTTTCTTCTTCCCTTTCTTCTCCTACTGATCTTCCTACTTCTTATGTTCCATAAATGAGTGAAACCATATGATAATTGTCTTTCTCTGCTTGATTTATTTTGCTTAGCAATATTCAGTACTGCATGGTCACTAGAGATTTTTATGTATATTATCTCATTTAATCCTAGAGGATGAAAAAGTATTAAAAGGATTACATTACATGTGTCAAATTCTTTTTTTTAAGATTTTATTTATTTGAGAGAGAAAGAGAGGAAGAGAGAAAGCACTCTAAAGCATGAGCAGGGGGGAGGGGCAAAGGGAGAATCATGACCTGAGCCTTAGGCAGCCACTTAACTGACTGAGCCACCCAGGCACTCCTACATGTGTCAAATTCTTAAAGTAAATACATTTTAATGAATGACTGTTGATTGTTAAAGTACTAAAATCATGGGTCTATGTGATGTGTTTCTTCTGATTCTTGTCTTTTTATATATTTTCATACAACATACAAATAATGAATTGCATCAATAAACCAATAGTTTAAAATACCATTGCTAAACTTTATTTTTTTATTTTATTTTTTTTAAAGATTTTATTTATTTATTTGACAGAGAGAGAGACAGCCAGCGAGAGAGGGAACACAGGCAGGGGTAGTGGGAGAGGAAGAAGCAGGCTCCCAGCAGAGGAGCCTGATGTGGGACTCGATCCCAGAACGCCGGGATCACGCCCTGAGCCAAAGGCAGACGCTTAACGACTGCGCCACCCAGGCGCCCCGACCATTGCTAAACTTTAAATTGATATCTCAGTAATTCTTCATATTTATTTACTGTCTTGATGACTAAAATTTTGTACAAATAAATACATCATCACAGATAAAAAAGACAATACTATGTCCATTACATTAACCAGGGGATTCTATGGTCATTTAGCCTCTATAAAATATAATCATATAAGGAGATATTTATCATAGTCTACCACATATAACTGAAGACCCTTCCAAATGGATTAAATATAAGTAATCAAAATATACCAATAAAAATGTAAGAGAGTTTACAACTTGGACGATTTTATATTTTCCCCTATGCAGATCAAACTGGAGTTATATTAATTGACATGATCATTATGTTGTTTAGCTTTTTTTCTAATAAGCTCCAACTTTTTCTCTAAACATACCAATTGAGAAATTAATGACCAATTACTTCTTAAATAGGAAGTCATACACTGTAGCATTTTGTAATTCCTTTTCATCTTGAAAGATTAATAAAAAATACTTTTGATATTATAAATTTGATCAAATTTTACTTGTAGTTGTAATGACAAATTTTACTTAATAAACACAGCTGCTTTGTACTAAGAATAGCCTCCTCCTGCCAATCCTGGGTAATTCTGCATCAGCTCATACTATATTGTAAAACAGCATAAATTTTTTATTAGTTCACTGAAAGGATTTGAAATATGGTGTTCTACTTACTATCCAGTCACTGCTTGGCTTTAATTGCTATGTAAGGATTTAAAGAAAAGTAACAACATAAGCCTAAAATATTTTAGTTAATGTCAGAGTACTCTATATTAAAATGTCTTCAGTCTCAACTAAGTCCTCTAATAATTTACATCATTATAAATAAATTTTTGCTGAATTTTTGAAACATGCTAATATCATAATTTTACTATTTAAATACCTGGAAATGTTGCCTTAATACTAGAGTCAATTGATTAAGACAATTTCAATGTATAAGCATTCTTTACTTATCTTTCGTCAAAGATATAATAAGTACTAATTATTTGCCTTTATAACATGTGTTTTTATAGTGGAATATTATAACATGATTATTTGTCATACATTTTCATTTTTACATAGTAAAGTGAAAGATGTAAAGTTAAAAATCAGTTTGTCCATCATCACATTTAGGCAATGTGTCTAAAGATGTACTAATATATAATTTATTTATAGACTTGAACTTGGGAAGGACCCGTAATGATCATCTAATCAAACTACCAAATTTTCTAGTTGATTAAAGTACTTTCCAGAGTTGAAAACTTTGGTCACAGATTTTGTGTGAGAGAAAAGACTAGAATCCTGATTTCCTTAACTCCAGAAATCTGAGAAATTAAAAATAATATTTCCATGACCACATATATGTTCATCTATGTGCATTATATAGGAAAATAAGGTCAGATATTATGTAATCTTAAGGAATTGTGCTTAAGCACAAGATGTGCTAGATTCTTACAAAAAAGGAGATCAGAACTATGCTGAGTTCTAAGTTTTAGCAAAATAACTTTCCAGGACAAGGGAAAGGCTTGTTCTGGGGCCAAGAGCTGCTAATGCACTGCTGACAGTCTTGCTCTGTTAGCATAAATGATTGTTGTATAACAACTACAATGTAACATCTCAACAGAAATGTAGCCTTTGAACTATAGCTCAGAGATATGTCCAGGCTCTAACATGTGGGAGAATCAACTTGTGGTAAGAAAGACCCAAAATGGGGTCTGACTAAACATGGAAGGAGGATGTCAATCATTAAGAAAAGTTCTGTCCTGTGAATGCATGACTCAAGATCTGACCATTTTGTTCCATCAGTGTGTTGGAACCGATGTGTTCCAACCAGTGTGTTCCATCACATTTTCAAACTACTTTCTCTAAGGACATTTCATCATAGTCTTAATAACTTTAGAAAGCAATCAAGGAATGTCTGGCTGGCTTAGCTGTAGAGCACCCAACTCTTGATCTCAGGGTTGTGAGTTCAAGCCCCACATTAAGCATGGAGCCCACTTTAAAAAAAGCAATCAAATAAAATTATTCTTTATAAGAAACTATAATTGCTTCTCCCACTTTATAAGTATGCTTTTTCTACATATTTATGTATCTTTGCATGTATATAAGATAAAACTGAGATAAATATGTCTTTAGCATATCATAAACTTATCTCTATGATATTATTATATATGTTGTCCCTGGAAATACGATGCTGAAGATCAAATTGTGACAGGGATGGAGTTTTAGAAAATGGTCTAAAATATGTTATTCTTTTAGAAAAGATTTGTATAAATGAGAAAATAAAAAATACCACCTAAACAGAAGCAAAAATGATATAAGAACTTACCAGTAAACTATCATAATAAAATGACTTTTCATTTTTGCTTTTTTCTTCTATCATCTACTTACAAATACATTCTAAATGGTGATGTGACTTAAATACTTCTAAATAATAGAATAAAGCAATATGTCTTTAGTGATGTGTACTACATCTGATGTAAAGAGAATTATCACCCACAATTTGCTAAATACTGCAACCAGTATTAAAGGTCCTAGGACTAGAACCACTTTCCACACTCAAGTACTCATCAGGTCAGACAGCCATTTTAAAGGATTCATCAGGGGTGCCTGGGTGGTTCAGTCAGAGGGTTTGACTTCGGCTCAGATCGTGATCCCAGGGTCTGGGATCAAGCCCCACATTGGCTCCTTGCTCAGCAGGGAGTCTGCTTCTCCCTCTCTTCCCCTGCTCATGCTCTCTCAGTCTCTCATATAAATACATAAAATCCTTAAAAAAAAAATCAATACCAGAGGTGTAGTCTGACATCCTCTGCTTTTTGAAAGGCATGTTTTCTTCCTACTGACCCTCATGCAGCTTGGATACAGGAAGTAATAGCCAATATCTTGAGTTCACTTTATGGTTTATAAGCAAAATCTAAACATCCTATATTTCAAACATAAAATTTTTAAAAAAAATTTTTTACATTACTTTATAAAAGTAAAAATGTAGGAAACTGTTCTCAGATATATAATCATATTTCAGAATGCAAATTCTGTCTATCTATCTAGGAAATAAAACATATAAACAAACCAAATAATATGATTTTTTTTTTTTCTGGTTCAGGGAATGGCTGCATCTCTCTTTACTTTTTATAAAGTTTAAATTTTGGACAAGTAAGAAAAGGAGAAATGCTAAGAAACTGAACTGCAGTGGGGACATAGTTTACTGTCTTATTTTAAATATGGACAGAATTCTAGGACAATTAGGCAGAGGGATCTCCCATACAAGTGCGGTTTCCATAGATTCCCTCCTTGTACACAGCCTGCATATGGTACCTGACCAGGTGCTGAATGTCAAGAAGTTTCTCAAGGACTTCACTCTGACAAGCCCTGATTGATGGATGAACTCTGGGGAGAGGGATTTCTCCCCCTGCCTGCTTGTAGCCCACTATGAAGATGAAAAGTATGGAGTGTATTATTTGATTACACAATTTTCAAGCCTTCATGGTCATTTCTTTTAGATATTTTTAGCATGATTCTGCAAAAGGCTATTTACACTATACACATAGGCCTTAATAAACTCTGGTTTATGGCCAATTATTTCAGCTGGTTATAGCACAGAGCTTATAAAACTAAAACTTATTTTAATCCCTGGTTTATTTATTTATTTTTGATACAGATACAATTGCTCTTCCCTTCAAGGGATACAACTTTTAATTGGCAAATTATTCAAAAATAAGTTATGAAATACACAGAGACCAAGAGGGATTTGCACAAATTAGTGTAAATAGATCACTAAATATATTAAAATAAATGAAAAATAACTGTTTAGCAGTCACCTTTTCCAAAAAGTCTTTCTGAACTCCAACCTGAGCAAAGTTTTCTTTCATTGTTTGACAATAGAATTACTTGCATTTATTTCTTCATTTCCTCTATTATATTTAATTCATGCTTATATGTGAGTTTCTCTAAATTAGTGCCATTATTCCATGGGACACTAGTCGTAGCAGAAACTCTGTGGAAATGGATTCCGATTAAAATAGTTTGAAAAACTATCCTATAGTCCCTTCTTAAAAAATAAAAATGCATCGTAGTGTGTTAGAATATCTAAGAAGTCACGCAGACAAAAAAAAAATTATTTTTTAACACGGCCTATTTTGATCAACTCTGATGTAGCAACAGACACTACCATAATTTGCTTTATCATGATAATAACTACAAATAGCTCTTAGGACCAATGTTTCTATATCAGGGGATAGTTTGGTCCATGAGTAAATGAAAGCACAGACAAGTAAGCAAATTATACGTGCACATACTTATTTTTCAATGTAACAAAAATTCTGGAAAGAGGTATTCTTAGTTTTGGATCAGTGGTTCACATATACTTAAACTTTTATATTTGACATTCTCTTAATTTTTTCCCTCATGTTTGCATGATGAAAGGAGTATCTTCAGCTGTCATATCACTTTCTTGTGCAAAAGAGAGAAGGAATGACAAGGAAGTAACAAAACTTTCTCAGAAATTTCAGCAAATTGTAGTTTTTGCTCACTGACCAGACCTGAGTCACATGAACATCCCTACTACAAAAAGGTCTGAGAAATAGATTTTTTAATTAGGAACATTGATACATAGAACAAACTGGTATTTGTTAGTTCAATATAAAATGGGGATGGATATTGTACAGCTATCTGTCACAATTCTCTGGATCAAAATTTAGGAAGAATTACATGCATCTCTGATTCATTTATATTAAACATTGCTTCCTTGTTGATGAAACCCAGTGAATGAGATATAATAGGAATCCAATAAATATATTAAACTGAGCCCTAAAGGAAGGATTCTAATAACACTTTTAAATATGGTATGCAAGAGGTATATGCAGATAACTCAAGGGACAATACTGCAAAATAGAGAAAGGTAAAGTCCCCATTACAACCATCTAGTAATATTAAGGCTGGTAACCACAGATCTAGAAGGAAAATTTGGCCATTTGAGTTTACCACTCTTCAGGTAAGAGTTTCTGAATCATCTGAGACAGGGTAAGTTGTCATTGGAGGCAGGTCACCTGCTTTAGATTTCATTGAGCCTCACCAAAATTTCAATATAATATCTTACAGGTAATATGAAGCTTTCTCAAATATAATCTAAAAAAATCAACTTTCTTGCTTCAAATCAGTTTATAACATACATCAGTGTCAATAGAAGACTTGAGGCTGGGGTTGATATGTCATTTCCACCGGAAACAGTTTCTCATTTATGACTTCACAAATTAGTATTAGGCTTGATTGACTTGTAGTATGTAGTTTTGATTAATGGTTGTTAACAATGCCTTTTTTTAAAAAATCACCTCTGGATATGGTGCAAAATCCCATTTTCAGAAATGCAAAAATTTTAGCCCCAGACCCTGGGCTTGAATAGAGATGTAAAAGTACTACCATGTCATGAGTCCTCCCAGAAAAAACACATAACCACTTCTAGTACCTTTTCAAATGCTATAGCATTGTATAATACCAAATTTTCATTAGAGCAACTTTGAGTAGTAAGCTAAAAAATAACTTATCCCCTCTTACCTGACTCATTTACTGTAAATGAGAAATGCACATACTAATAACATATTATGATGCATGTCTCTTTCTAGTATATGTTCTACTAAGCAGTATTTTGTAACATCAAGATATTTTTTCAAATAATCATATTAACTAACATTTGTGGATTTATCAACACTTGAAAAATTTAAAAATACAGAAGAGGAAGAAGAGGCACAACAGATTAGTGGAAGGAATTACAACAGATTTTTTTTTTATCAAGAGATGAATAGTGGCAATATATTTTTTATCCATTAGTACTATATGAGAAACAATATGTTATTTGGTTGTGATAGTGTTTTAATAGAGATGTAGTTACATGTTAGTTTAGTAATGGAATTCTCCAAGATTATAACCAATCACAGAATAAAGATATATTTACAACCATGATAATTCAGATTAATCTGAAGTGATATCAAGGGAGAGGAAAGGCAGAGCCATAGTGGCAGCTGTGGATGGCAAAACATTTTATTAGCCTTCTCAGAGCTCTCAGACAATGAACTTTAACATTTGCAAAGCTTGTAAAAAGAAGTGAAACAAAATTTAGAGTATTTAACCATGTGTAATGTTAGGCACAAGCCTGGGAGGTGACAGAAACTCATACATTACTTGACTGAAGCGATATGTAAAATGAAACTGAAGCACACATATAAAATGGGGTCCCCTTTTAAATTTAAAGACTCTTTTATTCTCTATACAGAAGTTGTTGCTTATTCTCCTCCTAAGAATAAGAGACCTTGGTTATATATCATACACAGAAGTAGATACTCTCTGCCACACAGCCATTAAAGGGAGAAATGTACATTTTCTACTTCAACTATCAGGCCTACTGATGTATTTTCATCTATGGTATCAATCACTATAGGAGCTTAAGTACTTGAAAATGGGAACCCATGGGGCTCGGTCACCACCAATGAGGGCTCAGCTGTTCTGTGAAAGCCATGAAAAGTGAAACATCTGAAAGACCTAAGAATACAGCTTAGAGTCTCATCATAAGCCATTGACCATGTGGTGTCCCTGGCTCCAGGCATCACACAGAGGATTTGAATAACTTGTGCAAATTCTGAAGACAAAGATAAAAGTGGTGGCACTGAGATTCTCACTAGTGATTCCCAAAATGTGAATAAAACGAGGCATCCTTTGCCACTAGATTAACTTTGAGCAACATCTGTAGGATGCTGGGAGATATGTGCACTCCAGGAGAACTGCCAATGTCACAGACAAAAGGTTTCGGCATAATTATAGAGTCTCCACGGGGGAGAGAAGCACAATATGTCACTGGAGTAATGCAAATGATCTTTAGTACACTGTTAATGTGCATTAAATTTTGGGTAGCAACCAAGTATGAACACATAACTAATAAATCACACAGGAAAATAAGAGAAAAAATTTGCATGTGTCTGCTTCTGAACATTTCCCACAAGCATCTTCACATATGACACAATAATGGCAAATTTAAATGTCATGGTCTTTGTTCAATTTAGAAAGATAAAAAAATATATATTAATTAAATCAATGTATAGCCATTTGGTCTTATATATGCTCTATATAGCACTCAGAATTACAGAAAAGCAGTACTGTACAGCACATAAAAACTGCCTCTCTCCTGGAGTTCCTAATTCCAAACCACGTATACTTATTAATGAAAGGATTTTGTGATAGTAGTTGAACATATGCATTGTTATATCAGGTAACTCTTGTGGGCCTCCACATAAGGAACTAACCTCTAATGTCTGGGTAGCTCCAGTTTCAGGAATTGACTCTCAAGAAGTCTTAGATTTTAGCAGAAGGGAAAGGGGAAGGGGAGAGCTGGGAAAATGAGATTTTAATCTGTGTTTAGTCCAAATTAATCATTAGCTTCACTCTCACTCCTCTTTCCCCCAAAAGATTAAGGACCTATTAGAAGAAGGTGACCCAACTGATTTCAGCAGAGATTAGGGGCACCTTGGAGCATGAAGCAAGATAACAAAATCTGACTAAGAAGTACAGACAGAATTAGCCAGAGAACATTAGGTAGATTTACCCCTCTGGGGGCCATTTCCCTATTCATTAGTTTACGCCCCTTACAGAGAATTATCTCTCTGCCTTAAAGAGAGTGTAAATCTTTAGATCTAGGTAGAGTCATCTTTACCCTTATGTTCTTCATAGAAACTATTTGATAACTCTTGGGAGTTTTCTACTACACTTAGGAAAAACAACAGCTAGTTCAAAAAAAAAAAAAAAGAAAAATAGTAATTTAACTCACAAAACGAAAAGTATAAAGGGACAAAGAAGAGATAATGTCTCATATAACAGTCTCCTGTTCCCTCTTAAACTCCGTTATTCTTCAAAACTGTTTTCTCTGCTTTATCAAGTCACCCACCCTCATCTTCCCTTTAATCCTAGTGCCTTAGGTGTTTCCAAGAATTTCATCCCTCTGGAGGGATTGATGTGGACGGATAGGTGGGCTTCCATAGGTAACAATTCAGAATGATGAAATCAAAGCACATCATACATGAAAGAAAATTGACTCAAGAGATTGTCTAATTATAAATGCAAATACAAAGTTGCTTCCCACTACAACCCACTGTTAATCAATTTCTCTAGAATGCTCACTTGAGTTTTCTATTCCAAACATTCTTCATTATCCACAAATTCCCATTTGCTAAGCTGTTTATTGAGAAAATAAAGTACCATCTTAACTTGGATTTCTTAAATGAGAGCCTGACATGAGGATTTGAGTATGGTTAGATAATTTTTGTGTTAATGATAGCAAGCAGAAGTATAAAAGTAGGGAATTGGAAAGCCAAAAAAATGTGCTTCATTGAGCTGCTTGTTGATCTGGGCAACTGGAAATCAATTTCTTTGGAGATTTGTGGAGACCCTCTGAAGAGTCTTGTAAACACAGCTCAAAATGGTCACACTTAAAGAAAGGGAGCCTGTTGAAATTATCTATAGACCCTTTTCCCCCGCTGGTTGAAAATGGTCTTTGGGAGCATTAACGTCCACCCTCACTCACATACACACATGCATTTGTGGCCTGAGAGACTATAACTTGGAGAAAGCCTGAGGCAAAGAAGGAGATACATCCTATGATGTGCGCTTCAGGTCGGATGCTGGCTGTATGCACACAGAACTGTCCATCACGGTTATTGTAAAACTGATGAAGGGTAGTAAGGAGGGCACATATTGTATGGTGCACTGGGTGTTATACGCAACTAATGAATCATCGAACCTTGCATCAGAAACCAGGGATGTACTGTATGGTGACTAACATAATGTAATAAAAAAACATTAAAAAAAAAACTGATGAAGCAAAGTGGTAATGCATCTGCCACAAGTGGCCAAACATGAGTTTCTTCTCCACCTATAGAGATTATTCAACAATGCCATTGCCCATTTTGTCTAATTTTTTATCGCCTTATTCACATTGGTATTAATTGTCATTTTCCAATTGTTATCTAAACATCCCTTTCATTAAAAAACAAAAAATAACTCTCTTCTGATAGCATAGACTTTGATACACCTCTATAATTAAAATTGCACATTTATAATGATGATCCATTTTCCTTCTCATTATTGCTTTCAGACCATTTCACATTTCATCTAAGCCAAGATGAAAAAGTAACAACTTCGTCCTAGAAGAACTAGTCAAAAATGACTTTATAGACTTAGATTCAGAATCCTTAGATTGGAAACAAGCTCCTTTTCATTTCCACCATCTTTAATTACTCCTTCAATTATTCTCTTTCCACATATCCTCTCAATCTTAAGTCTCTACTTTACATTCATTTTTTTAAAGGTTTATTTATTTTAGGGGCACCTGGGTGGCTCAGTCGTTAAGCGTCTGCCTTCGGCTCAAGGCGTGATCCCAGGGTCCTGGGATCAGGCCCCGCATCGGACTCCCTGCTCTGCTAATAGGAGCCTGCTTCTTTCTCTCCCACTCCCCCTGCTTGTGTTCCCTCTCTCACTGGCTGTCTCTCTCTGTCAAATAAATAAATAAAAATCTTTTTTAAAAAAAGTATTTATTTTAGAAGGAGAGTGGGGGGAGGCGCAGAGGGAGAGAATCTTCACGCAGACTCCTTGCTGAGGGCAGAGCCTGACATGAGGCTCAATCTCAAGACCCATGAGATCATGACTCATGAGACTATGACCTGAGTCGAAACCAAGAGTTGAATGCTTAACTGACTCAACCAGCCAGGTGCCCCTACATTCATGTTTTCAATATCATGTCAGTTCCACCAAGCTTCTCCATCCTCTGGAGTCTTTATGCAAATACCACCTTTATATTTTGCTTCTTCAAATATTAATCCTTTATCATCTTGCTTACATTCACGATGGGCTCTTTTCCTGAGTTCAACTTTGCTGTAATTGCAAGAGATTCATCCTTGCATTCACACTGTCAATTATCCTGTGAGGTGGTGGTATCATGTGTGTAACTCCCAACTGGTGCATATAGGCCATTCCATACTGAAGTCTTCAACTAGTATTATGCCTAACCTAACTCGTTTTGTTCTGTTTTCTACTGACTAATAGGTCACTTCCTTACATTGTTCTGGTAAACGAAACCAAGTCTTTTCTTCCTTATTATAAACTTGGGGTATTTCAATATCCCAGTCCAAAAGTTTCTAAATTCCATCAGAGACTTCTCAAATTACCCTTTGAAAATTTATTTTGGTCCCCATACTCTCAATTTTACCATCAACAAAAACTCCCTGAATTTTGAAAACTTAAACTCTATTATCCTACCCACCCAGACCTACTATTTTGACATTGATTGCCTCATTCTTCCATTATCTTATTTTCTACTGGATCATGTTTAATAGTCTCTTGACTCCTCTGTGTCTGTCAAGTTTTACAGCTTCTTCCTCTTGTCTCTACCCATCCAAGAATTCCATGATGTACTACATTTACATTTCTACCACTAACACCTCTAGATTAGTCAATCCACCTTTCCTCTCTCCAAATTCCATTCTTCTGGAAAAAATAACACATCTGAATGGAAGAGGGCCACTACAGATTTATGTCAGGAGATATATTTCTTCTTCCTCTACTGAAAAGAGAGAGAGAAGCGACAATTGTGCTTTCCCATGTAAGGACAAAGACTCTCACACTGGAGAAGCAAGGTGACAATAACACACACACTAGCCACAGAGTACGGCATTCCTACCTTCTTTATATGGAGAAAAAGAAACACACCCTTGTCCTGAATTGGGTCTTGAGATTATCCCAGTGGATGCCATCCAGTTTCTGGGACTTAAAGTTGTTTGCTGTAGTCATCCTTGATGATAGAATTTGTGATAATTATTTGTCCTATCGTAGATTTAATTAATTCAAGATGGGACACAAAAATTGGGCTCAGACAGCATCTGTGCCTCCTATTGACAGTGCCCTGAGCTCAGCAGAGTGATCTCTAGCAATCACTTTAGTCAGAGAATCACAGAAGTATCTCCAGGAGTTGTCACATTCCTATCCATCCTGCCCAGGAAGTCCAGAATATAGTAGAAGGCAGAACAGTCCCTAGCAAAGCAGAAGGCAGTACTTAGAAATGTAACAGTTGCAGGTGGAACTCATTTATAAGTGTGTCAAGGACCCTGTCAGGAATTTAAAAAAAAAAAAACTGAGTGATGCTGAAATTTCTGTGATTATGCTGAGATGGCCCAAGTGGTAGACTATGAGATTATTTGAACTCTTTATCTTTTAAATTAAAAAACATAACACATGTATATTAACAAATTCAAACAATATAAAATGACTTGCAATAACAATCTTCCCATCCCTGCACTGCATCCCAAAAAGAAACATCTCCACCTTACTTTCATGTTTTTCTAGAGATTTTCTCCAAATATCTATAAGAATAGACATTCACATGCACACTTCCTTTTTAAAACACAAAGAAGATCATATCATACGCAGTGAGTTCCACCTGGCTTTCTTTCCCTGTCAGTATATTTTGGGACTCTTTCAATACTGGCATGTATAAATTCAACCCATTTTTTTTAGATGTGAGCATATATAATAATTACCTATTTCTCCTATCAATGGATGTAATATTGCAGTTACACAAATTGGTCAGTAAATGCTGTTAATATAGGTTTTTGCTCACTTGTACAGGTATACTTGTTGATTAGATTTATAGAAGTGAAACTGTTAGGATGAAGGATGATAAATTTTACATTTGGGTAATTATGCTCAAATTCCTAGGAGACTGCTGGTATTTTCTTACTACCAATATTGTTCTCTTAATATACTCTTTATTATTACCTGGACAGGTAGTGTGGGAAACATCTATTTGTCATGGCTTGCCTATCTCACTTCCACACTACAGCAGTCATAGGGTTCAATTTCTTTTTTTTTTTAAGATTTTATTTATTTATTTGACAGAGAGAGAGACAGCCAATGAAAGAGGGAACACAAGCAGGGGGAGTGGGAGAAGAAGAAGCAGGCTCCCAGCAGAGGAGCCCAATACGGGCTCGATCCCAGAACCCTGGGATCACGCCCTGAGCCAAAGGCAGACGCTTAATGACTGAGCCACCCTGGCGTCCCCACAGGGTTCAATTTCTTAATCTCCTAGTCCCATGCAAATTCCCATCCCAAATATAATTGACTAAGAAGTATGATGATCAAGTATCTGACTGAACCTAATCCATATGCCTTTGAACTCTACCCAGCCTAACTTTGAAATGTCACTATGCTTCCTCACTTAAACTGGTTCTTTTCTCAAGATATTATTTTTTCTCCAGTGTATCTTCTATGGAGAAGTTATTTGATAATCTTATGGACCTTTAGTTCCTTCATCAGGAAAAAAAAAGATTTTTGAAACTATATATAATTTCCAGGGTCCTTTCCAACTATAAACTTCTTTATACATTTTTCATCTTTGTGTGTCTGTAAAATATACTTAAGCAGTTTCACAAGGGAATAAAAAGAATATATATATATATATATATATATATATATGTTTTAGAGTAATGTTTTACACTCTTTCCTTGTTGATGCAATATTGCAGTTCAATTTTCTGATCAATCCATGGTTTCTGCCTTCACCCTCTATATTCATAATAGCATCCAGTATTTGAGGATTCTGTTTTCCCAGGATAATATATGACTAGACAGTTGCTATTAACAGGTTTATACATTTCTAAAGACTACAGCATCTACCATTTATAAAAGAATGTGTTAAAGTGGTTATTAAATTACCATCCATTCCAATTGGCCTAAATTATGAAAGCGATATGACTTCTTTGTCTGGTTCAACAATAGTCTTTATAAAAGGTCAGTCAAAAACCCTTTAAGCTACAGCAAAAAAAAACCTTTCCACTTGCAAATTTAAATGTCCAAAGCCTCCTGATTTCAAGTCATAATATTTTGTCCAATTTTACATTGGTAAAACCAAGCCAAACATATTGTAAAAATTAGGTTTTGTAGTGTTTCCAGAGGGGGATAAAAAAAGACAAACTTGCCAGTGATGTATAAGAAATAAAATCAGTAAAATATTTGGCCATGTAAATCAGGAATGGTTTATCCTACTTTGAATTTTATCAGTAGGCAGGGAAAGGTTACTTATTATACAATAGCAGCTAGCCATCAGATGTGTCTGAAACTTGATTGGGGGTATTCCTTTGTAGTTCTGGGCTGAAAGCCAAGCTATTTGGAGGAATTTGGGTTTTGCAGCCTTAGAATCCCTTTCACAAAAAATACATCCAATCAAATAAGATTAGAGTAACCTAGTCTCTTGCAAAAGGAAAGATTACCCATTCTTATAATTACTGGCCTTTTAAAAAGTATTATTTTCTTAATACAAAAAAATATTTTTTATTAATTGATAACAAATGAGCTCTGATATTCGTAGTATTCAGATAATCTAAGACATTTGAAATAAAAGTTTTATAGATAAATATTAGGAGGAAGCAAAAACTCAAGCATTAAGATAAAGGTGGATATAAGAAACCACAGACCTATTAACTTGGCTGCACTAAAAAGACATTGTGAAGAAGTATGAATACTTCAAACATCAAATTATAAAATGAAATCAAACGGACACAGGCAGAGAGGAAGAAAAAGAGCAAAGAGTCTGGAAAAAAGAGAAAAAATTTTGCTAGTTGAAACAACAATGAAATATGTTAGTTATATTATAAACTTTCGGGATCCAACATTTGGTAACTACAAAATAATCTTAAAAATATAAATAGCCTTTGTAACTGTTTTTTATACTTCTAAGACACTTTCCTAAAAAGGTATCTGAAACCTGAAACAATATTTGCAACTAAAGACAGTTACCAAAGAGTACTTTTGGTAGCAAAAATTAAGAGTGAGCTAAACGTCAAACACGAGGGAAATTACTAAGTAAATTACTTCATATCTATAAAATGACCAACCAAAATGTTAGGTAAAAATTAGAATTCAAATTTCTATATGGAATGTGATCTTGATAGAGTAGGAAATGTTTAGGAAAAACACTTGGAAGGAGAGATACTAAAACTGGTTACAAAAGTGAATATTATAAAGAAGGTGTATTTTTTTTCATCACCCTGTATAGTTTTATGCACATTCTATATTTCTACAGAGAACATATATCACTTACATGCCCATTTAAAATGATAAGAAAAATACAGACAATTTGTTTCATGTAATGATACTTTCCAACTAGGAAAGGCCCCAAAAGTTAACAAGTTCTGACTAATTCTTCACTAATGCTTATTGACTTTAACAGTGCCCTGGAATCATACCAGCTCTTTGAAATATAGAATTTTAATATACTCCACAAACACAAATAAAAATCTATTGTCTCTTTTCTTAAAAATTTTTCATGATTTCAGATTACTAAAAATATTCAACATGAATTACAGATCTCATTAGACCATTTAACATAGTCAATGTAAGGAAAAATAAGGATATTTTCACTGTCAAATTAACGCACGTCCCTAAATTTTCTTCCATTTTAAAATTTCCATTGAAAACTCAAAAGCTCATAGAAATAACTGTCAAATAAACCACATTTTGGCAACATATGCGGGCAGATAAACATTTAAAACAGAAGTGTAAGTTAGTTATGTTTTAGAGTTTTACTGCAGCAAGATGGATTGATATAAAATAGAATAGTAAAAATTGATCAACTATTTTGAAGCAACAGTACAAGCAATTTACCATTACATATAGTCAACAAAAGTGAAAAACTGCTAATTTGGTTAGAAATGTTGAAAAAATAACATGCATGTAATGGAAAAGTACAGTTAGTATTCCTGTAAAATAGTGGACATCCTATGAAACTGAGGATGTATTGGAAGGTGATATTCCTGTATGGTTATAACAGAAACAGGAACCTTCGGTCCCAATTATAGCTCTTGTGCCATGCCAGTTACCTGGACTGTGAGTGCTGGTTTTTTTTTTTTTCACTACTTTAAAATGAGTAATACTAACATTGTAATACAGTCACAATTTTCACAGTAGAAAGTGTCATGACTCATGAAAGACAGGCTGGATTACTTTTACTTCAGTTTCACAAGCAATTGGAATCATACCATAGCTTTCGTTATCAGGGGTTATTTGACTGCAAGAAATGGCAACCCAGTCAAACTGGCTGAAGTAGTAACAGGATCGTACTAGGGCAACACAAGACACATGGGGCTGAAAGAAGTTCGTGAAAATTGTACTCAGCATCTGTACTTCATTTCTTTCAGTTAAAAGGATATCCCAGGGGCCCCTGGGTGGCTCAGTAGGCTAAGCATCTGCCTTTGGCTCAGGTCATGACCTCAGGGTCCTGGGATCATGCCCGGGGTAGGGCTCCCTGCTCAGCAGGGAGTCTGCTTCTTCCTCTCCCGCTCCCTCTGCCCCTCAGCCCAGGTTGTGCTCTCTTGCTCTGTCTCAAATACATAAATCTTAAAAAAAAAAAAAAAAAAAAAGATATCCCATTCTTTAAAATCACATTTAAAAAAATGAAGTGGTAACGTGACTGCCATAGTATTGATTGTTAAAAGACTTAGCAGAGAATGAACACTCATTCCCCATGCGGTATGTTCTCTCCCCTCACTTTCCCCCATCTCTCTATTGTTCTCTCTTCCCCTGTCCCTCCCTCCTTCTTTCTCTTACTGATATCTCTGGTTTGGCTGGACTCCACAACCATGGCTGACATGATGTTTTAGATCCAGCTTTCCCAGAAAGTTTTATCCACAGAGCTTTGAATACTGCTCTCGTTATCCCCACATCTCCCAAACTTCCAGCTTCATGATTTAGAACATTCGAATGTGTTCCTGTGTTCCTTGTTCAAACATTCCTTGTTCCTCAAGGGAGAAATCTGATTGGCTCAGCTTGGATTAGCTGTTCAGTCCTGGATTTATCACCTGAGGTCACATCTGGAGTTGCCTCGCACAAACACAGGCAGCTGCACTGGCTCCTTCAGGAAGGACTGTGGAGGTCATTGCCAAAGAAAGGGGATAAAGTGTGAGATATGGGTACTTCAAACTCCTTTGCTATGCAGCATATGTAGTTATGCCACATTTGGAGAAGCATATAAGTGTTTTACAGAAATACAGCAGTGCTGGCTTCATGAGCTCATGACCTGTACACTGGCACAGGGTCCTGCACAGAGAAGGGTGCTGCACAGAGAAGGCCCTGTGTTTGGTTTAGTGTTGTTTTGTGGCCTTGTTGAAATTCTTAATAATATTTAAACAAATGTCCCCTGCATCTTCATTTCACATTGGGCCCTGCAAATTCTGTAGTTGGATCTGACCATAGCTCTTGCTCCTGAGATATTCCAGATCCTCTACTGGATAAGGCTAATCTGCTAAAAATGTGCCCTTTTTGTCTCTTTCAGATTTAGTGCACTAAAGAACAGACGATAAAAGTAGTCACTAACATTCTAAAACCGTAACCTAAGACTATGCTAATATGCTTAATATAATGAAGTATCACCATTTCTCTTACATTATATTAAAATTCAATCATCTTTGATATAAATCAATTTAGATGGGATATTAATTAGAAGTAGACGATAGAAGAAATAATAATAAAACTTTCAGAGTCCAGGTAAAAGTAATTTGACTTTAAGAATCTTGACACTGTTCTTGAATTCCTAGTGCTTAGCAAATCCTCCAAGGAGATATAATAAAAATGTACCTTTATATACATTTCACTGCCTTCTCTCAACCTTTGTGAACTTTCTATCCACCCTCTCCAGCCTGAGGATATAGTGGGTGCAGCTACTTACAGCTATGTGGCCAAGGGAAAGTTACTCAGCAATTCTCAGCTTGGTTTTTTATCATCTGTAATATGTAAAAAGTAATATAAGAAGCCAGAAAGACATGCTGTGGAGATTACAGAAGAAAATGCACATAATCACTCCTACAGTACCTAATATTAAATAAGAATTCAAAAACTCTTCACTTGCATTTTACTGGAACATTTACCATGATGTGTTACAATTTATGTCACTTGTCTACCCACCATACTACTTACTAGGTCCTTGCTAAAGGGAACCATTTTTCCTGGTTATATTTGTGTCATTAGTGCTAAATACAATGACCAGCACATAGTACAACCTTTTTGAGTGTTTGAGGAATAGATGGATGAATGGACTCATTTAATGAGAATTTTGGAATGTGGTGATAAACTTGTAGAGACCACATTCCTTCATTTACTAAAATCCAGAACAAAATATTAGCAACCACAGTCAAAACACCATAGTTTTGGAATTAGAATGCTTTATTTTCACATCTTCTTCAGAATAATATCTTTAAAGGTATGTATATAAAAAAAAGTTTGATTATATTTCATCAAAATTACTAAAAATCCCATTTCCTTTTTATATATTTTGGCAGGGAGATGTCAATATCCACAGACTCAGAAGCAAAGTATAGTAAGACTCAACTTCATCAGAGTAAAACCAGATGTAATATGGGTTAAATACAGGGGTTAGAAAATACCAAAAACAAAAAACAAAACAAAACAAAAAAAAGACCTTCCATGCTCTTCCTGGAGATGGATGTTTCTTAATACTTCTATGAATCCCTTGAGGATATGATAGAAAAACCTTCCTTAAGAAAATTTCACATGCACACATTTTATAGTACTCAATCGCGGGAGATCCACTGGTCTTCTGAAATCCACTCATGCACATTCAAATGTGTACAGGCCTGCGATATCCACTAGCCATTTTGCTAGCCACTAACCAAATGTGGCTATTTATTTTTTATTATGTTCAATGAGCTAACATATAGCACATCATTAGTTTTTGATGTAGTGTTCAAATTTAAATGTAACTAAAATTAAAATTCAGTTCCTCAGTATCACCAGCCAAGTTCCAAGCATTCAACAGTTATGTAGCTATTTAAATTAATTTTAAATCAACTAAAATTAAACATTCAGTTCCACTGTCACACTAAACATACTTCAGGTATTCAATAGCTATGTGAGGCGAGTGGCTACTATACTGAACAGTGCAAACACAGGATATGTCCATCATTTCAGAAAGTCCTACTGCACAGCACTGACATCAACCCTACGGAATTCTTGTCCTAGCAGAAGGAGTGTGACTTTGGTATATATGGTGCACATGCATGAGGGAAGACCGCTTTCAGAGAGAGCCTAAATGTATTTTCTAGTAAGCATAAAGTTGACTTTTAAAATCTCTCCCAATTACTAGTTTGATGGATATGTAAACTTCCCTTAAACACAAATGAAAACCAGTAGCAGCTGGATAGTATAGAGTGTCTAGATTTTGGACTTACCAGGGTTGAAGTCAGGTTTTCTATTTTAAGTTGCTGGCAATATTTGGCAAATTAATGATATTCTCATATGTGAAGTGGCAATAGTAACACCTATCAATTAGGGTTACTTTATAAATTAGAAACAAAAGACCTGAAGCGCTAATGTAATACATTTGAAATACAATGGTAAGTATAGTTGACACTTTGGACCAGAAGAGCCTTAGATTCCATCTGGTTTATCCAAATAATTTCAATTATAAACACTGGAGAATATGTGTTGTCTTCCCACTGCATCTCGTTTATACTGAATATCTGCACCGATCATCTTTAGATTCCCATTTCCTAGAATACTGCATAGTACACAACAGTCACACAATAAATATCTGTTGAATGAATATGTGCCCAATGCTATTGATTGAGTTAAATGCAGACCGAAGAATGTATCCCAGGACTCCTGAATCTGTGTGATTTAATGCAGAGAACAATGGACAGAGAAAAAGAAAAAAACAAAATATGGTTTTACTTTTTGTTTTGTGACCTTAAGCAATCATCTTTCTGTCCTCAGTATTCTCCTCCATGAAATAACAGGATTCATAAACTCTTCTCCAGATGATTCTCTGGATTGCAGCTTTAAAGTGTCTTCCATTTATAAAACATTACAGCAGGTCCCATAGGACACAAAGCGATAAAGGCCCCTGACATATCAAAAACCATATTTTAAGTATTTCAGAGGTCAACTGATGACACAGAATGCCTCAATTTTACTACCATTTTTTATTGAAGGAATAGTGAAGGTTATACTTACGTTAATGGTTAAATGGAAAGAATAATACTTGAAAACCTTGAATAACATTAATAAGGAAGTCAAACATACTTTATTATTTCTTCTTTATTTTTTAAGACTTAATTATTAGATCAGCTTTAGGTTTACAATAAATTGAGAGGAAAGTCCAGGGATTTCCCCTAAACCCTGTGTTCCTACACATGCACAGCCTCCACTATTATCGGCATCACTCTCCAGAATGGCATTTTTTTTAACCAAGGATGAACATACTTTGACACCATAATCACCCAAGGTCCACAGATTACCTAAGTGTTGTACATTCAATGGATATGGACAAATGTATAATGACATATATCAATCATTATAATATTATAGGATATTTTCACTGCCCTAAAAGTCTTCTCTGTCCCACCTATCCATTTCTCCCACCCCAAACCCAAATACTGATCTTTTTTGTTGTCTTCCTATTTTGGCCTTTATCAGAATGTCACATAATTGTAATCATACAGTACATAGCCTTTCAGACTGGCTTCTATTACTTAGTAATATGCATCTTAGGTTAGTCCATGTCTTTCCATGACTTGATATCTCATTTCTTTTTTTTTCTTTTTTGACTCTCTCAATGTATCACAGTTTACTTATAAATTCATCTACTAAAAGACATCAGTTGCTTCCAGGTTTTGACAATTATGAATAAAGGTGCTATAAACATCTATGTTCACATTTTTCCATAGACAAAAGTGTTCAACTCCTTTGCTATCTCGTTGTTTTAATTTGCATTTATCTGATGACAAATGAAGTAGAGCATCTTTTTACATGCTTATTTACAATCTATAAATCTTTGGTGAGGTCTCTGTTAAGGTTTTTGGCCTATTTTTAAAATCAGATTGTTTTCTTGTTCTTGTGTCTTTTTTATTTAATGTTTTCTCTCATTATGAATCCATTTACACTATATGGTCAGTTATCCATACTAAGAACTCTATGGAGGATGGTCTGTTTTTAGAAAGAAATCACAGTGCCAGAGTTTTTACTGCCTGTGTACTATAAAGCTGCTTCTCAAAATTCAAGCTGCAACATCTTTTAGTGATTATTCCATCCACCTTAAATTAAAATAATCTAGGATCACTTATAATGTGGCTATATGACATTGCTTAAAACCTCAGAAAAATGTAGCAAGTAATTAGGTCTATAAGGAAATACTGTACAAACTAAAATTACACAGAAGTATTCAACATTATCTTATTTACCTTTTATTTAAGAAAATTGTGGAAATGTTTATTAGTTGTCATTGTCATTGTTGTTTTATAATGCCTGTAGTTGTGGTCCATAATTAGAAACAAAAAAAAGCTCTCTGGGGAAAGCATTCTGTGTGTTTGTTTTGTTAAAGAAAGGAGAGAGCTGTAATAACAACACTCAAAAGTCAGTGAAGTATTTTAATTTATGCATACACTTGAAATGCATAGGAGTCAACATTTAAATCATTTAATAGAAACATTTTGGAATCCTGAATAATTCTTTTACTATACTGACATCTTAAGAGTATGAATATGAATAATAATGAGTAAAAATGTCTGAATAATGAATGATATACTTCAGGATGTTAATATAAGTGTCATTAAATGTATCTTCCTTAACTTCATATAAAACCCTGATTTTAATTGTGCCATTCAAACAAGTACTATTGCACTAACTCAAGTTTTCTACATGGGTAGAGTAGTGCAAAGGGCACTCAGCAGTGAGTTGGAATCTTGTACTATAAAGCAGGGCTGCCTTTAAGCCTGAGAATTAAAATACATCAATAGATTTATAGTGGAGCTTTGTTTAGAAAACTTGATTTATATCTCTTACAAAATACTTGTAAGATGAAAAGCAATATATAATCAGCTATGATGTTGTTAACTATATTAAATATATTTAGCTAATGTAAAACTAATAAGTTTTTATAAAATCATGGAAGTGTTGAGAAAACTTTTTAGCATGGGGGCCATATGAGGCGGTGGGGGGGGGGGGGCTATTATACAGACTAGATGTAATTTGAAGGTAATGCCTTTCCTTCAAAGGTCCTCTAGGGTCCATGTCTGTGTAATCTCCACTTATGGAAAACTGTTCACTCCTGGAATAGGCAAAGAATGAACCATGCTAAGACAAGTGCAGTATTCCTCACTCTCAATCATATTTTTTCAAAGATAGGTCACATGAAACTGGGACAATTAGAACTCTTCCTTAGGATTTGTTAAACTCCAGCTGGAAGAAAAGAATCCTTTGCTCTTTTTATTTTTTTTTTAAGATTTTATTTATTTATTTGACAGAGAGGCAGCGAGAGAGGGAACACAAGCAAGGGGAGTGGGAGAGGGAGAAGCAGGCTTCCCGCTGAGCAGGGAGCCCGACGTGGGGCTCGATGTGGGGCTTGATCCCAGAACACCGGCATCATAACCTGAGCCGAAGGCAGACGCTTAATGACTGAGCCACTCAGGCGCCCCAAGAATCCTTTGCTCTTGATCTTGCAGTAATGAAAAAACAAGCTCCAATGTGCCATTCATCATGAATCCAAGGTCATGTGAATAACCAGATAAAGCGAAGGGAGATAAAAGGCGCACAGGAGAAGAGATGAGAAACAGAGACTGAGAGAAATACCTGTACGTATATCCAAGATACAGGCATAAATGTATGCCTCCTGAGTCCTAAGGCTACTTATTTCTTATGGTTTGACTATGCAACCAGTATTTTTCTCTTCATATTTAAGCTAATTCTAGCTTAACTAGAATTCTAACTTTCATCAAAAAGATTCCTAAGCAATGAATTACATTCATTTTTAAAGTATATTTAATATAAAAATTCAATTTCAAATTAATGCTCAAATATAATTAGTATTATTGAAAGAGTGTTGTCATTTGCAGTTGTTCTCTCATTCCTTTATCTTTTAAGCTTAGCTGGGTGTGCTCAGACTTTAGCTTTACACTTGGAAAGGTTGTAAAAACATCATGTTTTTCTTTTGAACACATTTTGCTGTTAAATAAGAAAGAAATGTTTGAAGCGGATGTAGTATGTAATTCCTAGAGTAACATGACTATTTAGTTATAAAATCACATTGGTCTTATAGCATTTGTCTTTCAAAAGTAGTTTCTATAAGACTACCTTTAACAGAGATAAACTTACTCTGCAATTCACATATTTTGAAGTATCATCTGTGCTAGTCGCTTACCTGTTACTTCCCAGACCCATAACCGCTCTTTAAAACTCTGCACTAAACTGATGAAACTCGTTTTCCAGTGAATTATATTTTCCAGGCTTCCATGATTGTAAACTTCCTCCACATGCTGGCAATAGGAGGTACTGGAAAGAAATAAGAAGCAGGGGGAAAAAGGGGGTGGAGTATTTTGCTTCTCATACCAGCAGTATGGCAGTTGCTGGCAATGGCCATATGATTGGCTGGCTGAGCTGACTCGTTTGAGACTCAGGTAGTCTGAGACATTCCCCTTTACAGTAGTTCCAGCTTTGAGAGAGGTGAAATTTCTTTGCTGAATCCAAGACTAACTGGAAGAGTATCTTCAACATCACAGAAGCAGGTACAGACTTATGGGCTCACCAATATTATTTTTTGTTCACAAACATGCCATTGTCAACTCCATTTGCCATTTCCTATTCTACTCTTCCAAATTCTTTTGTGACCAATTCACTGTATTGCCCCACTCCCTCATGTGAAATATGGAGAGTGGTTTGTTTCAATGACTAAACCCCGACAAATACAAAACAGCATTATTCTTTTACTTTTCATTATAGTCATGAGAAAGATATAAATGAAATTTAATTTAAAAAAACTGACCTAATACCATCTTCTGTCTGCCAAAAATAACCAGTTGACTATACAAGGGGATGAAGTCCAACAGAGAGTTTGGCTGAATTCGGCCATTTCCAATCTCAATTTTCTCATCTATTAGATAAGGGACTTTGTGTAAAGATGCATCATGTCTCTTATAGGCTATATATTGTCCCTTGCCTGCAGTTATTATGCCTACCTACAATAAATGTGATTTCTAAAGATTAAATTTGGATCCACTAGTTCCACTACTATTTACCCAAAGAAAATAAAAACACTAGTTTAAAAAGATATATGCACCCCTAGGTTTATTACAGCATTATTTACGATAGTCAAGATATGGAAGCAACCTAAGTGTCCATCAATAGACAAATGAATATGGAAGATGTAATACACACACACACACACACACACACACACACACACGAATATTACACAGCCATAAAAAAGGATGAGATTGTGCCATTTGAAACAACATAGATGGACCTTGAGGGTTATACTAAGTGAAATAAATCAGACTGAGGAAAAAAAATACCATAGGATTTCACTCACATGTAAAATCTAAAAAAAGAAAAAGAAAAAAAAAAGAATAAACAAACACAAAGCACAATTAGACTTTTAAATACAGAGAACAAACTACTGGTTGCCAGAGGGGAGGGAACTAAGGGAATGGAAAAATTGGCAAAGGGGAGTAGGAGATATAGACTTCCAGGTACGGAATTAAATTGTGAGAATAAACGGCATAGCATAGGAAATACAGTCAATGATATTATAAAAGAATTGTATGGTGACAGATGGTAGCTACGCTTGTGGTGAACATAACATATACAGAAGATGAATCGCTTATGTTGTACACCTGAAAATAATATAACATTTTATGTCAATTATACTTCAAAGGTATTTTTTTAAATATAGAATTTTAAAAACTTAAAATGTACAGAAATGTCATACACAAATGTATGCACAAATTTCAATCATAGGACCTATTTCATCGAAAGGCCTTATCATCTAACTAACTGCCCAAGCCAGAAACAGAATTTATTTACATCTTAGACTTATGAAATAGAAGTTCAACTTCACTCTTCTAATATATTCTTGAAATATATAAAAATCCCTCATTGGTTCTTCATTGTCTTCAAGATTTATTCATATAATTGAACAAATATTTTTGTAGCAATGATTGCACACCACACATAATGTTCTGAGAATGGTGAACTGGACACAGTTCTGCCACCAAGCAACTTATGGTCTGCTAAATGAGATAGATATTCAAAAAACAGTCCAACAAATAATTTAAGAAAGTGTGTTTTTGGTAAGTACTGCAATTTTTATTTTAAAAGGTAGTATTGAGGGATGACTGGGCGGCTCTGTCCATTAAGCGTCTCTTGATTTCGGCTCAGGTCATGATCTCAGCCCCTCCTAGAGCTCCTTGCTGGATGTGGAGCCTGCTTAAGATTCTCTCTCTCCCTCTCCCTCTGCCCTATCCCCTGCTCACTCACAGGTGCACACACTCTTTCTCAAAAAAAAAAAAAAAAAAAAAAAAAAAAAGGAGCCTTGAAATGTATAATTTAAAAAAACAAAACAAAACAAAAAACTTCTCAGGATAACACGTAAAAACTTCAGTAACCTGGCTTTCTCTCTTACCTAACTTATACCCACTGCAGCAAATTAGTGTACTACAGACTTATTATTTTTAAGTATGCTTTACACAACGGGGCTTTTGCATATTCAATTTCTTAGCTCTGGTACACATTCTTTTTTGACATTTTTCCTTGTTATATAAACATATAGAAAAGTATACTTCTTAAATGTTCTGTTCCATTTTCATATGGCTAATTCACAATTAACATTTAAGAGTCAAGTTAAGAGGTTTTATTTATTCTACAAAGAAAGTGAAATCCCCTCTTTTCCTTCCTAAGCAATCTCTATGTCATATGTCTTCTTCTTTCCTGAAATTTATTAAGCAATATTGCAAGAATCTGCATTATGTTTTTCTCCGGGTGGACTATGAGTGTTTTTAAAAGCAAAGACTATCTTTATATTTTATATGTCTAGAACATTTTTAGAATGACTGGTACAAGAATTCATACTTTTCTAAATCTTACTTTGGTCACAAAATCAAATAAAATGCCCTTTAATATTTTTTCAAAGAAATATCTATTGGATCTTCATAATCACACAAATTCTCACTTTTTGGTATTATTTAGGAAAATGATATAGCTTGCTTAAAAATAAAGTAATCATAGTATTGAGTTCCATTTTCTCAGGTGATAAGATTTCCAATGTAATTCTAGGACTTACTATCTGTAAGTGGTTTCCAAAGTACCTCCCTGCAGTATGACTTTCTTTTGGAAAACAATCTGAAGCAGGTGTGATTGTATTGAGGATGACTGCTTCTACTCCTACCCTTTTGCTTTTCATTGATACCCATGATATGGTCTCTAATGTTCTCTCTTTGCAACTGAAGAATTGAAAAATCACTAATATAGTGCAAAAATCACTAATATATAGTACAGGAAGTACAGACATACATAAATAAATACATACTGCTTTTTAAAAATCCTTACTTCTATTAACCAAAATATCATAATCTCCAGATTTAAATCTGTGTATCTTTGATATTTGATATTCAACTTTCTGATTGTCATTATGTATGCAGTTCAGAATTTCAGTTGTCATAGTCTAACTCAATGCAATAGTTTCCATCATTCAACAACTGGAACTGACTGCAATGTTCTTTGCACTGTAATAAGAATAAGTCTCTGCTCTCATTTCCAGGAGGCTCAGCTGATGCCAAAATGGTACTAAATTTAACAATTCTACTAATATTCTTGTTTAAGATATCTGTACCTTCTCCCCTTCCATGCTTTCATTTTCTGTTTTTTTTTTTTAATTGTTGTTGTTGTTGTTTTGGTTTTCTGATTCTTTAATTATTGGTTTATCAACCTATTTGCAGGCATGCTGTTTGATCTAATTTATTAAAAATTCATCCTGTATATTTGTAAGTATATCTGCATATACACAGAGCCTTTACTTACATTGACTACATGTAATCTAAATATATTACAAATTTATCTTGCATCTAGGTTGATAAATTATTATTGTTTCCATAGCTATGTAATTCATTATAATATTCTCTCTACATCCCACTTTTTCTTAATTTTCTAACTCTGTCAGGTTCAATCACAAACATATTTCTTTCTTCAAAGTGAGAAAATTATGAAATTGTTCTCTATATGGCATGTGACAACTATTTTGTAGATAAATCATATTTTGGGAATGTTTTATCTTAAGTAAATTAAGATCACGTGTAAAATTATTAAGCTTAGGCAAATTTATGGATGAAAAGAAAAATGTTTTCCACATAATAGACTATGTAATGTGATACAGATGCATCAGTGTGATTTATGTGATACCCCTACTGCCTTATTTGAATAGATGTTTTCTGTCTCTATCATGGCATTCAGCACTGAACCAGAATGGTTTGTCCACTTACCTGCATTTCCAACATAACACCAACCTTAGCTAAACTATAAATTTTGAAGGTGGAGATGATATCTTGTTCACCATTATATCTGCAGGGCCTGGCATGCAATAGTCATTTCACAAGTATTACTGAATGAATGAACACAAAATAGAGTGCTGAAATAATTCTCTCTCCTAAGAATTTCTATAATATTTTCTTCAGAGTTCCCCTATAACATTTATCACATTCATACTTGCATGGTAGATACTTCTGTTATGGCTTATATCCTCCTTCAGATATGATGGCAGGCACCTAATTCTTATATCTCCCTGTAACCTCTGGCATAGTGTGCCATACATAGTAAGTTATAGATAATTGTATTTTAAACCAAGGGGAAAAAAAAGTTTTTTAAGTGCATAAGGGAATTCAACTGTTTTTCTCATAGTACTCAATGGACTATTATTTCTTTTTCAAAATGCCATATAAAACAACAACTATATACAATAGATGTGGCCACAAGTCACTTCACTAATTTATGAAATAGTTCTTGAATACTATATATGACAGACTGTTCTACATGCTAGGAAGATAGTAACGATGAAGAGAGAGTCTCTGTTCCTGGAAAAAAATAATATAAAATCTGTAATGATAAACATGGGAGGGAAAAGTTACTGGGCTTGTCCAAGAGAGTTGGAGATTTTATAAGAAGTGACATTTCATCTATTTAGGTCACATATAGAATGTATAGGCATTCTAAAGATAGAAAATTAGAGGAACACACTTCAAAAGGTTGAAAAAAAATGTTATGGGTAAAAAAAATGGATATAAAAACATGAAATGTCTGGGGAAACTGAATATATGGATAAAGTTAAAACAACTTCCACTTAGCATATAAAAATAGTCTTTGTGCAAGGTTAGCATGATCAATATATCTATAAAATAAGCTAGCATTAATATAATCATATATTAAAGAGATCATTTTCATATTACACTACAATATATCCTAACGTATAAGGTGCTAAGTCAAATTACTAATTCATATTCCTAGATTTTCAGAAAGAATCTCAAGGAAAGAATCCATAGCTCTGTCACCAATCTATCCCCTTCACAAATCACAGGACCTATGCCATTTGTTTTGTATTTATTACCCATAGCCCCTGTTTTGATAAACTAGAATGTGCAGAAATAGCCATCCTATTTTACTGTTCAAGAAAGAATATCTTATCAGTCTCAACTTATTAAGAACTCTAGAGGATATTATCCACAGTCACCCTAAGAAAGTAGCCTAAAGGTCACAAATGATCATGGTGAACTTAAATTGCTAAATGGAATTTGGTATTTCAGCAATGCACTCTTTATCAATCCTATGAGAAGGCAACATAATTGTTTACAACTAAATTGCAATAAAAAGTTATTGAAAAGAAAAATAGTGATAGATGGAGAAGGTGATGAGAAAAAGAATAACCTTTATGTAAGATTAAAAATCTGAAATGGAGTTAAATCAAATGCTAGAAAAAAATTCATGTGTGCTTCCACATATGCATATATGCACAATGGTGGGGGAATCTATGATACTCCCTGTACAGTTTCCTATAGCATTTTTCTAGCCAGGACTAGCTGCCAATTAAACTCCTTCCCTCGCCAAAAAATTTGCAAATCTGATTGATACAAATCCAGGACATTCACTTGGCTATATTGTACTGGAAGTTTCAGGTCACCGTGTCTTGAAGCCTGGAGCTGAGGCTTCATCTGCTCTACTTGCTTATTATCTCCTATGTGGTCAACATTCTTGGGCATGCCTAGAGGTTGGCCCACTTGTTAATAGGGTTGATTTTTTTCTATATGGCTACCTTTTTCCTCCATGTACATATCCCTTAGTCCACAGCACTGAAAGGGAGTGGAATGAATGGAAGGATTTCGAAACCAGAGCTCTACCCGAAACTTGTAACAATGTGCAGCAGAATATATTTGAAGGTCACGCTGCCAGTTGCTGTGGCATTTTCATTCATCTGAGTTGCTATTTTATGACTACTGCATTATAGTGTAGTATTTTGTTAATATTTATGGTGTTGTAGATAACATGCAGCATTTTTTGTTATTTTAAGAACATGTAATACTGTAAAAATATGTAATGTTAATGATTCACTGGTCTTTAAATCTGATTTTTCTTTTATGAAGTTACTGCCAGATCATATTTGGTTATCAATAGATATAAAAATTTAACCTGAAAAGATTTACATCATAGAGACTTTGCCACAGTTATTAAAAACTGATGCTACAGTCTCCTGACATTTACATTATGCCTGTCTTCAGTACACTCATATTTTTAAGACACTTGGGTATTTTTCTTATGATGATCTGAGAGGACGCTACCTTTATTTTATGTGTTGTCATCAGATACCATAAATGCTTCATTAATTTCCAGAGGCTTCTATGATATAGTAGAAAAACTAGCTTTTGGAATGTGACAGGTCTGGATTTAAATCCAGGTTCTGTCCCTTACTGGATGAGTGATCCTGGAATTTCATTGTTTTATGTGAGCCTCCATCCGCTCATTGTTAATTGGTCATAATCACTATCCTACAATGTTACCTTAAAACTGCATATGTGAAAAGCCTGTCATATAAAACCTTTCAAACCCCCCCCCCCAAAAAAAGCTTTCAATTACTGTGCATTCCTCCCAGTGAAGGACCGTATGTGAGAGGGTGACGGGAAACAATGGACTTTACATTTTTAGTGCCATTTAAATTTTTAGAAAATAAAAGAAACCATATATTCTCAGTAGATATGATCTAAGAACTCATGTAGCTGTAAAGTACAATTTTTTTAGAGAATCATTAATTCTTCCAAACTCAACAGCCTTATGGGAGAACTACAGTGAAATTAGTGTTTTTAAAGCTGTGAAACAGTTAAAATAACCATCAGGCCAATACGTCTAGGTCATTGGACTACTGTAGGTCCACAAGGGGTCATGATTTATAGGCTCTTCTCTAATACTGGAGGAGAAGGAAAGTTGTTTAAAACACAAAGTACAGTATAGTGAAATAATTCACTGACAGGGAGTTGTTTTTTGGACAAAACGTCTCAATACCACACTGTGAAGAAAATGATTTAACCGACTTTAAACTTGTTCGTATGAGGTAAGCTGGAAGAAAGCATGATGTTCCCAAGACCCAAAACAATGATGTAAGAAGCTAATCTAACGTCATTCCACCAAGTGTCCAAACTATAAAGCTGTCAGTATTTAGATGAAGGAAGAGCTATTCTTACGAATCAAAAAAAAAAAAAAAAAGTTGTTCATGCCAGTGATACAGCTATAACGCAGAGTAAGAATAAACTCTTAATAATTTCCATAGAACATTATTCTATGTATTCAATGTTCTATTAAGAGAAAAGAAAATATACTGACACCACATAGGAATGATGGTGAACACCTTTTACAGATAAAAATTGGTATCTCCCTAGAACCAGAATGAGCTACTGTCCTTTCACAGAGCTTGCCTCTTCCTTTTTCACATGCTGGCCTAGTTGCTGATGCCTTTTTTGGTAGAGGATTTAAGTTGAAAAAAGGCTGAATAGATCATTCCAGGTAGGGTATTATATAGAAATACTGTTTTATTTTGGGTGAGAAAGTGACCACTGAGTTGCAAATGAAATATGACAGAATCTATGGAACCTCCAACAGAATTTGCAGATATTTGACTTGTGAGTAAATTTTGACTTGTGGGAGTATGTTAGCAGCCCCTGATAAAACAGGCTTAAAAGCCACAAAAATAGGAGAACAAGATTCTAAATACTGGAAACAGAAATATGTGTTAACATAAGCGAAAGGAATAATCTTTCTTTATATCTGTATATTTCTTTTTTTTTAAGATTTATTTGAGAGAGAGAAAGAGCGAGCACATGCACGCACACAAGTGGAGGGTGGGAAGAGGAAGAGAGAGAATCTTAAGCAGACTTCCCACTGACAGGGAAGCCAGAGCCCAATGCGAGGCTCCATCTCATGGCCCTGAGATCAGGACCTGAGCTGAAACCGAGAGCCCTGCACTTAACCGACTGTATGTGTATATTTCAATATGTTTTTACT
Organism: Ursus arctos; assembly: GCF_023065955.2. Lineage (NCBI taxonomy): Eukaryota > Metazoa > Chordata > Mammalia > Carnivora > Ursidae > Ursus > Ursus arctos. Next base: position 5,549,094 of record NW_026622852.1, read on the forward strand.
GCAACATTAAAAGACACACATAGATATTGAATGTTATTTAACCCCAATAAATATATCCAGCTCCAATGAAAGTTTCCCTAATTCTAAATCCTTAATTCCACACATTTACTTCTGTATACACATCCAGTAATTTTCCACATTTAGATTCAGATATACACGTATTGCACATATTTCGAGTCATTTTTTGGGGGGAATAAGAACTATTACTTCTATCCCAAATATATGCTGAGAAGAAGAAAGAAGAATAAATAGAGTCTGAGGAAATTAAAAAATTAAGAGAGAGAAGTAAGGCATATATGAGAGAACAGAATATGGCTTTCGGTGAAACCATTAGAAGGTTGAAAAAATAAGAATACGAATAAACCCAAACCAGTGAAGCAGGATGAAGCTAGACAGGCATGGGTCATGCATGGGGTTTACCACAGAAGAATTCAGAAGGCTGACATCAATAACGTGAGCTGTATAATTCAAGTAGATATTTAGATAGTGGAATAAATGGGAGGAGGTGTCCTGAGTAAAACATCTGTAACAAATTCAATAATTTTTAAAATATCTCATTGAAATTGGTGGGAATGCAGAGGCCAAATAATCTCCAAGATGATAGATAGATAGATAGATAGATAGATAGATAGACAGAGTGTATATCATTTTAAGTATGCTAAGTTATTTTCCCTATAAGTATAGTCAAATGAATTTATGACTTCTATAGTTTCATGGTCAATCCAATTTTTTTAAACTAATAGTTTCAAGTTTGCATTATAGAGTTTTCTACCCAGGTTTTCAGGAATGTAGAAGAGGGACCACCAAACTTCAAAAACTAATTCATTCTCAGTAAATTAAGTAACACAATATATTAAAATAATTACTGCAATATGAGGTAGCAAGTAAAGGTTGAATCCCACATCTGTGACTACTGAGAAACCACCTATCATCCCTGCCTTTACTTCCTTATCAGTAAAATGAAGATGCAATGACAGAAAGAATAATTCTATTCTTTCTATGATTTGGCCAAGATATGAGAAGTTTATGATTCCAATAAATTTGTGAGTTAAAGTTCATTATACTCCTTAGATAGCTTAAGCAATGCAACATAGGAAGTTTTTAATCACAAACTTGGGAAAAGGAATCCTTATACAATCTGTTCAAAAAAGTATACTTTCTGTATTAATTTATATCAAATTCATATTACTTTAGATAAATTATACATGGTTCAAGTGTATATCTTAGATTCTACCCCTACTTTTAAATAATTTGTTGCCTAAATTAATTTTTCTCACTTGATTCTCTACAATAAAGGTATAAAAAGACTTTCTACAAGTTGTTGAAAATAAATCTTACAGTAAGCAACTTTAGAAAACTGCAGTGTGAGCTAGAAAATCAACAAAGCAAAAAATCATCAGGAAAGACACAAACATTATTTTAAAATATGTGTAATATTGTGATATTAAGCAACACAACTAATATCCTTTAGATTACTGAAATCACTGGCTATCTTTATTTTGAAAAACAAAACAACTTTCTTACCTATTATTTGACATTATAGACATTAATAAAAATACCTAACTGCTTCCAAATATTAATAATCATCATTATTAAGAATTTGAAGCTATTTGAGAACAATTTTCAAATATTAACTATAAACATTCTTTTGAAGCCTATGAAAGTTAGAAAAATAATTAATCTTTACTATTAAATAACATACAGATTTAAAAAAAACTGATATTTTTTTCTACAAGTCAAATGGGAAAAAACTGTTCATTCTTAGTCATTGCATTTTATGAGGGCAATAAATGAATTTTTAGTCATGGTCTAAAGTAGAAAAGGTGTTATAAAGCACTACTCTCTTTCCTTATGATCTAGAAATTAACTGTGCACATTTCCCTTGGTGATTAAGCAAAGAACATTGTCATTTAAATCACTCTTATAAAGCATGACTTTATTATAGATGCAGAATGAATAAAATGCACGTGTGTCAATCCATGTCTGCTCTATCTGTCTGCTAACAAAAGAAAGTGGTCACTTACAGTGATTACAAACCACATCAAGCGTAGTCTATGTGTCACATCTCCACAAGAGGCAGGTGGCAGCTTGATGAATTTCCTTTTCTAGTGCAAGTCTCTCCCTTAGTCTGTCCTTCTCCCCCATCTTTTTTGTATCTCTGCCCCACTCTTTCTCTCCCTAGGGGTCCAAATGTCATTGCTCTATTACTCAGGAGATGAATCCATTTTCTTTCTGCTAACCCCTCTTCCTGGGAAGATTGAGAATCTCCTTATTGATTTTGACTAGGGAATTATTATTATTTTTTTAAGTAGAACAGACTTCTGACCTTTCAAGTGATCATATTAGGATGGTTATTTTCAATTATTAAGTAATCAAAGAACAAATGCATTAGGAAAGAGTTTGGTTCACAGGCAGGCCTGTCGGGTTCTAAAAAAAATATTTTGCACTGACAGCTAACCCAGATTCCATTTCTTCCTTTGCCTATGAACCACATGGGAAGCTAAAATGCATTTTAACATTGCATTTTGCCTAAAGGCTATCAGTAAAATTTAATTTTCTTACTGCATTGATTTTTCCATTATAAGTTGTAACAGTCTAATGATATCTCATAAGAATTTTCAGCATTGAGGAAAAGGATGTGAATGATTTACCAATGATAACTGCTTGGAAACATATTGTGATTTCGAAACAAATCTTCTAGGTCTCTTTTGACGGGCAGTTGTTTAAAAAATATGGTACATTTTATTCTCTTAGTGTTTATATGATGCTTTTAATTCACGCATTATAAAGGTTGATATGTAACCCTGTCCTTAAAAAATAAAATCCCAATATTTGAAATAAAAACATTCTATTGTAGGCAGGATATTCAGTATCTCAATATGAGGTTGATTGTTAAAAATCAGTGTGTCACACTGAAATAAGGGGACTGAAAGACATGAGTGTGTAAGGCTCTTGACTCTACGTCTTAACTGTACTTAGTACACATTGATATCTTACCCTAATTATTTCAAATACATCAGGTTGTCATATTTTTAAATTTGGACAAAGCATGCATCAAAGAAAACACACAGCCCATTTCCCAAACAACACAACAACAAAAGCAAACAAGAGGGGAAAAAAAAAGACAAGAAATCTAATTCTTTTCCTTTTAAATGGTTGTTTCATCACTGAAGCCTCAGCAAAACTTAAAATACCCATGTTGAGAAAACATATAAAAAATAGAACCAGTGTCACAGTGAAATCAACAGAGGATTCAACATGCCATATGCTCAATAGCTCCAAGGGAATATTTTAATTATTATTTCACATTGTCATAAACACTACAGGTGGTTATAAATATAAAACAGAGATTTGTGAGAAAAAAAAATTAGCCAAGTTAAATACATCATTGTTAACAAGGGTAGATGCCACCAAATGGAAAATGTCTTAGTTGCTATCACTCACCCTTATCTTCGGTATGTTCATTGTGGGCCTATCTCTGATACTTATTTTCATGCAATTTGGTTTCAACTTTTTTTTTTTAACATTTAAAGGGCTTGAAATAGAAATGGAGAACATCTGTTTCAAAGAAATAAATTGTTCTTTAAAATGTCATCAAAATAATTTAGAAAGTCAATCCTTTTCCCATTTTAAAACTCTAAATTTTAATGTTTAAACCACTGTGCATACTAGGGTAACTTTTACTGAAAACACAAAGAAAATCATATCTTCATTCTTTAATAAGAAAATTTCTGAGCAACTTAATGAATACTCCTATATCCAAATAAGCCTCCCAAATGTTTAGTTTACTTTTAGAAACAGTGTCCTGTGATTAGTTAATATAACCAGACAAAATTTATAATTACAAAGCAATTATTATCCTTTCACTATTCTCTGTCATCACTGCTGAGCTATTGATCAACCATAGTAAATGACAAATAAAATTACAGATTGAAGACAAACTTCTGAGCCAATGGTGTTAATGAGCAGATCTGGTATTTAAAATTTCCAACTGATCTTGACTGGGTCATGTCACATTTCTAGCTTGTATTCATCACTCCACTTAACATTTTTACTTAAAAGTTGTATAAACAAGGGTCAGATGTCAATTTGGAGTAGAAAATATCTGAGAATGGGTTTTCAGTTTTAACATTTGCAATTCAGAACCACAACTTAATTTATTCTGAATAAGTAAAAATATGCCAACCAAAGAACAATTATTTTATTTTATTTATTTATTATTTATTTTTTTAATTTTATTTATTTATTTGACGGAGATAGACACAGCCAGCGAGAGAGGGAACACAAGCAGGGGGAGTGGGAGAGGAAGAAGCAGGCTCACAGCGGAGGAGCCTGATGTGGGGCTCGATCCCAGAACACCGGGATCACGCCCTGAGCCGAAGGCAGACGCTTAACCGCTGTGCCACCCAGGCGCCCCAAGAACAATTATTTTAATCAGCCACTTACACTCTGTAATTTTTTCCATCAATGCTTTAGGTTTATATCAGTCCCTCAGAGTGGTAACACTTGTAAATACGCAACCCATTGTACAAAGTTCTGCTGAATAGGCACCTCATCCTAGAAGTCTCTTCCAAAACTCCTGAATAAACTTAATTGCTAATCTTTTTTTTAAAGATTTATTTACTTATTTATTTGAGAGAGAGAGAACGTGCATGGGGGAGGAGGGCAGGTGGAGGGAAAGGGAGAGAGTCTCAAGCAAACACCGTGCTGTGTGCAGAGCCCAGTGCAGGGGTCAATCTCACAACCCTGAGATCACAACCTGAGCTAAAACCAGGAGTCAGATGCTTAACTGACCATGCCCTCCAGGAGACCCTTAATTGCTAATCTGAATGAATAAGAGGTGCATTTGTTGTTTTTTCTACTTCATCTGGCTGTCCTTTTGCCTGTCTTCTCCAATATATGGTAATTTACTATGTAAAAAAGTGAATAAAAATTCAAAATTTCTAGAGGAAAGTACATATGTGTTTTAATATGTTGCAGCTCCAGTGAATAAATGTCCTAAATTTATCATCCTTATTCTGGTTAAAGTGCTTTTCATTGCAAGTAAGGAGATTCATCCAACTAACTTATACAAAGGGACAGAAACTGACTACAGGACCTAAGATTATGTCCAGTTGTGTGCTGGTAAATATTTCACAAGTAGCTCTCCAACCCACATCCATAGCACTTATTAATTCCATAGTGTAAATACTCCCACCATAGTCGATTTCAAGCCATGAACATGATACCACCAAAAGCAGGGCTGGGAAGACATGTACACATTTGGCTCTCAAAAGCTGGTTCCATCACACCAGTGATTTGGCATAAAACTCAAGGACAGGATGTATAGGCAGGCTTCATGGGAACTGAAAACATGAACTAGAAAGCCATGAATAAGTCTACTTTTTGTGTTTTCTTAATGATCAGGTGAGGTTCTTTCTCTATTCATCTTTCTATATCACTTTCAATTTTTTTTTTCTGTAGGCAGAGAGGGATCACTCCCTTTCTCATTAGTATATATTTTCCCCAGAAGGCCTTCTCATCCTGGATTTCTTATCATATTTTTGCTCAAACCATAGAAGATATTGATGAGCATTCCTAATCCTGAGTCTACAGACTTTCTGGAGGAACAAATTATTGGGTCAGCTTGAATGTGATAACCATCCCGGTATTAAAATGGTGATGGTGATGATGGTAATGGGGTGTGTGTGTATGCTATGTGTGCTTGAGAAATATTTGGACTCTGGTAGCTCAAAGAAATAAGAAAAACAGAGGAGTCCAACACTGTAGATAGAGGGATAGTATTCCATGAAAGGAAATGGACCTAGTTTAGGCAGCTACCTATGCCCCCACCTGAAAATGTCTATTATACTCATCATGGTAAGCAGAATAATGCCCCTCCTACCCCCAAAGATGTCCATGCCCTAATCCATGGAACCTTTGAATATGTTACCTTACATAGCAAAAAGAACTTGCAGATATAAGTAAACTAAAGATCTTGAGATGGAGAGACTTTCATAAATTATATCATGGGCCCAATGTAATCAAAAGGATCCTTTTAAGTGAAAGAGCCAGGCAGGAGAATCAGAGCCAGAAAAAAAGATGATGATGGAAGCAGAGATGAGAGAGATTCAACTGCTGGCTTTGAAGAGGGAAGGGGCCACAAGTCTAGGAATACAGATAACCTCCAGAAGATTTTCCTCTAGAGCCTCCAGAAGGAATGCAGCCCTGCTGACGTCTTGATTTTTACTCAACGAGTCCCAATTTGAACTTATGGCCTCCAAAAACGTAAAGATAATGAATCTGAATTGTCACAAATTTTAGTAATTTGTTAGAGCAGCAATAGGATACTAATACACTGATCAAATATGATTTGCCAGACTAGATGGTCAAACAATCTATAAATTAGAAATAAACACAGTTCTTAAGATATTTTATGGATTAAAACAAGCATATATATATATATATATATATATATATATATATATGGTATCTATATCATAACTAAAATAATTTTCGAGGCTCTTAAGATAAAAAAAAATGAAAACAATCTTCTCTTGCAAGATTGTACTTCATGTTTACAGTATAAGATCAGGAGTGAGTTAAACTCCCACTTCAGTTTCAAGGTATTTCAATAAGTATTTCTTGAACGCCTTCTGAAACTTCTAATTTAAAGAGAATTATGTGCTTGAATGACAATAATTTAGATTTAGGAAGATATCATAATATATAGTACTTTACCACAGGTAGCAAACCAATGCAAACCTGCTTATAGAATTTTATATTACATTCAAATAGTGGCAATTAGTTTTGAGTGTCCTTATTTTATTCAGGAGTTCTGAGAAGTTTTTCACTTCTTTTATACAAAGAGTGCAGACTTCCAGAGATAGGAATGACATCCATGAATATACTTCCTTAAAACCAGGAGCCCAGCGGGAACCATTGACTCCTTAGGCCTCTTTCTGTTCCTATATGAATCACTTGTATTTTTACAAAGAAATGAGACTGATCAATAATCAGGAATTTAGAACCTCATTTCTTTCCCTATAGAAGCAAATGACTCACTGAGATTACTATATGCCCAAATATATGTCATGAATCAGTAATGGACTACAGCACTGTCATTTCCATTCATATGAGTTTATTATTCAATTTTGAACTCAATACAAACTGGAATCAGAGAGTTAAGTCTTTGTTGTTCTAGTTTAATTAAGCATGAATGATAACAATGAAGTACTTTATTTGCATCTTTTAATAAACTCAGGAGCACCTACCCCAGCTCATTTTCCATATAGTACCAATAACACAACATGTTCTGGCAAACCTCTAGTTCATATAAGGTTAAACCACCTCTTAAAAGAGATAACATTGGTGTCACTAGGAACTTTTCACCACTTAGCTAGAATGTAGAAATCATTTTGATAAGACTATACCATTTTTGAAATAAAACATTTCATTTTGTGTCTTGGTAATATGTTTTTATTTCAATCAATAGTGTATAAAACTATGTTAATATACTCATATTTATTTTTATTTATTTAATTTATTTTTTTACTAGAGAGAGAGAATGTGTGCAAGTGGGAGAGGAGAGCAAGAGAGAGAGAATCTTTAGCAGGCTCCATGCCCAAAAAGAAGCCCGATGCAGGGGTCGATCTCACAACCTTGAGACCATAACCTGAACTGAAATCAAGAGTCAGATGCTTAACCAACTGAGAAACACAAGTGCCCCAATATATTCATTTTTAAAACAAAATACAAGTGTATGTGCCCGTATGCTATGAATACAATGTTGGCGTAAAGCATTTTCTGATTTTCTTAAATTTCCTTGCTTCCTTTACTTTTTAAAAAAATGTCCTCTATTTTTATGGCACCAAATTTTGCTGATAAATATCACTTCAATTACTTTATAATTAGATATGGGATTGAATAAGAATTTTGTCAGAATTGCTACTCTAAGGTAATATAGCAGTACTAATAATAATAGTAATCATTTTAATAGTATTAATAGTAATTGCCATAAATTAAACAGTGATGAATGATGATCTGAAAGTTATGAATTATAATACCCATCCCACAAAGGAAGGACTAGGTCTCAGGGAGATAAAATGATTTGAACTATATCACACAAGTAGTGTATCTGAATACATAGTCAAGAATATCTGATCCTTAAATAAACTTTCTTTACACAATATCATTTAATCTGCTACATTCAAAGTGTCATTAGATATACATAGATCTTAATATAGCATAGACATGCATATCCAATGAGAACTGAACAGTTCAGTTAGTTTCCTCAAATAAAGAACATGTTTGTCAGAGAAACATCACTGTTTGAGCTAATAAAATAAAATACCATAGACGGGGAGGCTTAAAAAACAAACATTTATTTCCCACAGTTCTGGAGACTAGAAGTCTAAAATCACATATGGGCTCTGGTCAACGCCCTCTTCTTGTTTTATAGACAGCCATTTTATCATTGTACCCTCACATGGAGAGAGAGAAGGCTAGTTTTCTTCCTCTTCTAATAAAGATACTAATTCCATCATGGGGCCTCCACACTCATAATCTATTACTTCCCAAAGACTCCACCTCCAAAACCCTCGCACTATGGCTTCAACCAATGAATTTTGGGGGTTGCAAACATTTAGTTGATATGAATTTTGGGGATTGCAAAATCCAGTCGATAACAATTGTTTTTACAATAAGAGGCAACAAAATACAGGGCCCTAGAGTGCAGACTTAAATGTCAGTCTGCATGCATTCCCATTTTGGTCTTTCACTTTCCTGATATGTAAATTTATGCAAGTTAGATGTCATCTCTGTCCTTCAAATTCATCTTTTCCTAAAATGAAGACAAAAATCACCCTTAGCCCACAAGACTATTATGAAGATTAACAGTGAACATTTGTAAAGTACTTAGAATAGTGGCTGGTACATATTAAGCACCACAGAAGTATTTGTTCAACAAATGAGAAACAATGTTAAGTCTCAGAAGAACTGTGCCAATCTTCAAATGAACCAGTGGATTTTAATTGTATTCCAAATTCTGAAGAAATATATATATAAATGAAATGCAAGACAAGATATTTGTCTTTTCACAACTCTACTCCTGAAAGGAGATTGACAAGTTGATAGAATACTGATCTGTTTATTCATAGACTTAACCAAATAATTTAAACATTCTCTTTTAATATTATGATGAATGTCATGGCAGAGGCAGTTAAAGAAGCAAACTCTTGTCAAAGAGTCTTTAAGGTAATATTCAAAGAGTGACCCAGCAGAGGTATTCATAATTTCAGCTAATTGAGGACTATGGTGCTATCCTCAGTGATAGCAACCAAGAATCAAATTAATTCCAATGCACTTAGCAGGGTTTGTGTATTTTGTGTACAATTAACCACCACATGCTGAAGTGAGACAACTCACTTGCTGTGTTAATTGGGTAAATCACCTTTTTTATTTCACTATCCCTCAGTCTAGTCTCAGCAGTTTAGGTCATTTCTAAGGAATATCAGAGTATTTTTTTTAAAGATTTTATTTATTTGACAGAGATAGAGACAGCCAGCGAGAGAGGGAACACAAGCAGGGGGAGTGGGAGAGGAAGAAGCAGGCTCATAGCAGAGGAGCCTGATGCGGGGCTCGATCCCATAAGGCCGGGATCACGCCCTGAGCTGAAGGCAGACGCTTAACCTCTGTGCCACCCAAGCGCCCCAATATCAGAGTATTAAGTAGAAGGGAAATGGTATTTTTTTTAAACTGGATATACTTAAGTTCCCCATAGACTGATACTTCAAATGACAGGTTTTTACATTATTATTAATATTTCTACAAGATAATCACCATCAAGCTACATTGCTAATAAGAAAATACAATCCTCTAACATTACTACAAATAAGAAATTCAAACCAAGAAACTGGGATTTAAAATTCCTGCTATTCAAAAATTCCTGCCTGAATTCTGAAGCTGGAATGTCTGACATAGTACGGTAGCCTTTGGCAGAATTAAAAAAATTAACGAGTTTGGTTATTCTAGAGATTTAGTCAAGAGTCTTGGAAGTCTTGACCTTTAATTCCTCATGGAAAGTAGGCCATGTCACGCGGGGTCTAACCATATATTACAGTCATAACATACCTCAAGATGTTTTGGATTAGTGGGTGTCTGGGCAAAACTATTGGTCAACAATAAGCAGCATGAGCCATCATCGATTTTTCATCAATGAAGGTCAATTTCTACACCTGGACTTGAATTTTTCATGACTCTCTCCTCTAATTTTCCCTTTCTCTTTTAGCTCTGCCTATGCTGTATCATATTCCGTCCGTTTAAACAAACTATAAAATGTGTGCTATACTAACATCAATTTAGAATTAATGCTACAATTCTCTCAAGTTCACACTACTTCCGTATCTTATTAGCTGATTTTTCTATTTTACCCGTATTGTATAGATAAATTAATTGTTCCTTCATTTTCATCTAGAAAAATCATTGACTCAGAATTTGAAGAGACCCTAGAAGTCTCCTTTACCACATCTCTGGTATTATTACCTATCTATTCTTGAGTATTTCCATTCTAGAGTAGATGTAATGTGAACGCATACATTTAATACACATTTACTGAATGTTCCGTTTGCTTTGCATAACTGTGTAAATAAGACAGACACAGGTATTCTGACAAGAAGCTTATATCCTAGAAGAATTAACAACATTAAACAAAAGAAAAGTTATACAAACAATTGTAATTGAGATAATTACCAGAAAGAAGTAATTCAAAACTACTGTGAAAGTTAATAATGGGGTAACCTGACCTAGTTTGCAGTGACAAGAACTATTTACTTAATAAGTAATATTTTAGCTAACATGTAAGGGAACAAAGAAATGAAGTAAGATGGGCCATGGGAGGTAAAGGAGAGAAATGTTTTTAACAGACACAAAAGCATCAATTAATATTGGGTTAATCTATGATTAAATCTAACCAGGAAAGTATAACTTATGAGCAAGAAAGCCTGGGAGTGGGAGGCATAAAGAAAAAAGTGCTGGAAATGATGGCATGCAGGCCTTCACCAAGAAAGTAACCAAAATAAAGGGCTGTGGAATCAGGCAAGTATAGACTGAGAGATAAAAACTGGGAGACTGAACCATTTACAATTGCATCAAAAAGAATAAAATATCCAGGAACAAATTTAACCGAAGAGGTGAAAGACCTGAATATTGAAAACTAAGAGACATTAATGCAAGAAATCGAAGGCACAAGTAAATGGAAATATATTCTATGCTCATAAATTGGAAAATTTATAGTATTAAAATGTCCATACTACCCAAAGAAATATATAGATTCAGTGCAACCCCTATCAAAATTCCAATGGCATTTTTCACAGGAATAGAAAAAACAATCCTAAAAAGAAATGAAATCACCAAGGATCCCAACAGCCAAAGCGATGTTGAGGAAGAAAAACAAATCTGAAAGCATTGTGTTCCCTGATTTCAAATTATATTACACAGCTATAGCAATTAAAACAGAATGATACTGGCATGAAAACGGACACATAGTTCAGTGGAACAGAACAGAGAGCCCAGAAATAAATCCACACATATATGATCAATTAATTCACAACAAAGGAGGAAAGGATATACAATGGGGAAAGGATAGTCTCCTCAATAAATATTGTTATGAAAACTGGAAAGCCACATGCAAAAGAATGGAAGTCGGCCACTATATTGTACCACACACAAAAATTAACTCACTATGTACTAAAAACCTGAACATAAGACTTGAAACCATAAAACTCCTAGAAGAAACTATAAACAGTAAGCCCCTTGACACTGGTCTTTGTGATGACTTTTTTTAATGTGACACCAAACGCAAAAGCAACAAAGCAAAAACAAACAAATGTGACTATATCAAACTAAAAAGCCTCCACACAGCAAAGAAAACCATCAACAAAATGAAAAGACAACCTACAGAATGGGAGAAAATATTTGCAAACCATATATCTGATAATGACCTAATATCTAAAATATATGAAGAATTCATACAACTTAATAGCCAAAACCCAAATAATCCGATTAAAAACTGGCAGAAGATTTCTGAACAAACATTTTATTTTCCAAAGAAGATATACAGATGTCCAACAGGTACATGAAAAAATGCTCTACATCATGAATCATCACAGAAATGCAAATCAAAACCAAAGTGAAATATCACCGCACATCTTTTAGAATGGTTATTACTAAAGAGACAAGAAATAAGTGTTGGCGGGGATGTAAAGAATAGGGAACCATTGGTGTGCTGTTGGTGGGAATATAAATTGATACAGCCACTATGGAAAATAGTATAGGTTCCTCAAAAAATTAAAACACTACTGTACAATCCAGCAATTCTACTTCTGGGTATTTATCCAAAGAAAACAAAAGCACCAACACAAAAAGATATATGTACCACCCTTCCCTAACACTACCTACAAGATCCAAGATATGGAAACAACCCAAATATCCATCAAAGGATGAATGGATAAAGAAATTGTGGTAGATAAATAGATAAATATATGCACAATGGAATATTATTCAGCCATAAAAAAGAAAGAAGGAAGTCTTGCCATCTGTGACAACATGGATGGTTATGGAAGATACTATACTAAGTGACATAAGTCAGAGAAAGACAAATACTATATGTTCTCTTTTATATGTGGACTCTAACCATAGTAAATACATACATACACAAATACATACATACATACCAAGGTCGTAGATACAGAATATTAATGGGTGGTTACCCGAGATGAAGCGTGTTGGTAAGAGATAAGGATGAGCGAACTGTGTAAGTATTATTTTAGTTTGAATAAATTGAATTTTTTAAAAAGGAAAATAAAGACTACTATGAACAACTCTAGGTATATAAATTCATCAATTTAGATCAGATTTACTATTCCTCAGGAAGTACAATTTATCAAACACACACTATGAAACAGGTCTTCTTAATAGCTCCATGACTATTAAAGATATCGTATTTGTAATATAAAACTTTCCAAAAGAGCTATTACCAGGACAAAATAATTTTACTGGTGAAGATCACCAGATTTTTAAAAGAAGAAATAACGCCAGTTGTATACTATCACTTCCAGAAACATAGAAGAGAGAACATTTCCCAAATTGTTATATAATTTTTTCATTTTCCTGATACTAAAACTAGATGAAAACAGTTGAAAAGAAAAAAGAATACAAATGTATCCCTCATGAACATCAGGATATGACCGAGTAAAGTGGACCCTAGACATGTAGGGCTGGTTGAATATTCAGACATCAATCAATGTAATCCACCATATTAATAGTTTAAGTTAGAACACCACATGATTTTATCAATTGGTACAGGTGAAATATTTTTAAAATTCATGATATTTTTATGATAAAAATTCTCTTTAATTTAGGAATGCTAGAGAATCCTCAATTTGATAAAGGAAATTTGCAAAAAACTTGGAAAATTTACAGGAAATTTACAGATAAAAATGAAACTTAAAGATCAATGCTTTCTGGCTAAGCTCCAGAAAAAGCAAAGACTTTTTCTACTCTCACCACATCTATTCAGCATCGTACTGGAAGTCTCAGGCAGTGTCTAAAGAAATAAATAGCCTCCTGATTCGAAAGAAACAAGTCTGTTCTCTTTCACAGGCAATATTATGGTCTACATGGAGAACTCCAAGAAAACTAAAATAAAAATTCCTAGAACTAATAAGTGATTGTGCAGCTTTTCAGGATATAAGATCAATACACACACACACACACACACACACACACACACGCATACATTTCTGTATATGAAGCAATGTACAACTGAAAATTCAAATTAAATTATCAATTCCCCCAAATAGTAATATTCATTTATCACTATAACAACATATGTATAGGCTCTGTAACTGAAAACCATAAAATCTGATGACATAAATCAAATAAGACTTAAAAAAAAAAGGAAGAAAGAAAAAAGCCTGGGAGACTGCAAAAGGACTCATGGGCTGGTGGCACCCATGAGCTTGGTGGTCATGGCACCATAACCCAGTAAGGGCCAGGACTAGACCCTGCACGTCTGTTCAAAGGTGCCGCATAGAGCTGGTTGCAAGAGAGGTTTATTCAATACATGTACATATGAATGAATGATAAGTAACAGGCCCTAGTTGTTTAATATGGAAAGCCTCTTGGGCTATTTTTGAACTAGAAATCCAACCCCATAGACAAAGGAACAATCATATCTTAGCTGGACTTTTGACAGCATCACCCACACTTTTAAGCCACAAATAGCATGATGCTTAACAAATTTGAGCTTTCAGACAAAAAAAAAAAAAAAAGATGATGATCTAAAGCGGTAAACTAATTTCATCTTCCCCTGAATCATGTTTTATAATTTTAATCACCCTCAAATACACTGTGAAATAGGCTGCTTTATCATAATAATTACTATTATTTTTTAGTGCTCCTTCTCTTTCTCCCATTCATCACTATTTGTGCAATTCTCCCAAAGACCAATGTCCATCTTTAGATAATACTTCATACTCTGTCCCATTCACACACCTTTCTTTCATTCAAACCATCTGTCTAGGAGATTGTAACTTATCTGATTAAATCATCTTTGGAAGTCAAACGATGAACATATTATCCAATTCAGGAAAAAAATTTATATTTCTCCAGAAGGTTTGTAGAAAATGAACACATTTGGTAGAGAAACCTCATAGCACATCATAGTAATCACTGCAGTAACAGATACACCAAACTTAAACAAAAAATATGTTTTATAGGTTTCTTTTTTCTTCAAGTAAAAAAATCGGAAGAAATTTAAAGTATCTCTAAGTTTTATGTATAATATAATCAAAAGAGTATAATCAAAAGAACATTAGATTAAAAGATACACACACACACACACACACACGTGTAGGGAAAGGAGCCCCTATCAATAAACTGGAAACCTTTCAGGATAATAGCTGACTTCTCCATTTGTGATATTTTTAACAGTTTAGATCACAAAAATAACCTACTTTACAAACCAAAAATAATGTGAGGAATAAGTCATAAGTAAATGAAATCTATTCGGTGATGTAACTAGGTTAGCAAGGAGAACCTGAAATTTGATGTTGGTAAATGAAAAGTAATACCATGTGAGAAAAAACCAATAAATATAAATGTTGTTTGAGAAGACTTATATCTACTATGAGATGTTTATTTGAAGCTGTACAGGTAAGATGTGTTTTTTAAAATACAATCCAGGGAAGACATTTACATGAAAATAAATTATAAAATATTTAAGTAATCAAGTTTTTCTGAGATTCTTTTCTCATTATCAGACAAATGTCTCTCCACAATTTACAATGAAAGATAACAGTAAATAGCCTCAATAAGGACACACAATTATTTTTATCGATGATTAAATGACATGAACTACAAGCATAACATGGAAAAAAAATGTGAACTTTTACATCTTTGTAGCCTTTATATGGTGAGAGGAGCTTTACAAGAAAGAATGCTAAATATAGATTGGTATCATGCCAACCTCGAATTGCTATATTCAGCTCAATAAAAAGTGACATAGAAAAGAACATTCATGAGAATGAAAATATTCAGAAAAGATGTCAAAAAGCACTTTTTTTAAAAAAAGGAAGCATAAAAATTGCATGAAAATTCTACCTAAAGCAGCTTGTGAGAATAAATCTTCTGCAGTTAGTCATAAGGGAAACAAACCACAATGATAGTAAGAATCTAAAAAGAATGAACTACATTCTTATATGTCTTTCATCATGTTTGCTTGTGGGCATAAACTTTTCTTGAAAACTAAAATGCAGCAATGACTAAAGTGCAGAGAATGCTTCATTTCCTCTTACATACTACCTAGAAAAGAGCATGGTATTGTCAATCATGAAATGATTCTTCTAAAATTTATGTGTTTGTGAGCAGAAAAACACACATACAGACCCATGAGTTTTACAACCAATGTTTTCTTGTTGTCAATATAATTAAACTTTCAAATCTATAACTGCTCTCAGTTTATGTAGATTTTTCTTTGTTTTTTAACCCTATAAAATGTTAAGTCACTACTTCCACTCACTTTGCATTTTACATGAAAATATCTTGGCTATATTTCTCTATGAAATTAAGAACAGACAATAAAGACAGGCTATCGAGCCATCAAGATCCTAGATATGTAATATCTGATAAATAGAATTAGTATTAAAATTTCAAGATGATATTTACTACTAGTAACAAATTACTTGAGGTGTGATTAAACCGATAAAGTGGATAAGGCGGAAGCATAAAGAGACACACTGTGACAGATAACGCACAAGTCAGAGCAGCTGACAGCAAAGGTCCCACTTTCAGCTACAAAGGAAGCTGCAAAGAGCAACTCAGGCATCTGCAGGCCTATCTCCCTTAGGATGACTTTTCCCTGAGTAGAAAACACTAAACTATTCTCTACCAAACTATATTATAGAGAAAACTGTATTTACCACCAGTATTCATATAACATGAATTCTAGTGCTGTGGACTTAATAGAGGCTCTATTACCAACTTGAATTAATGAATATCTATGGTACATGAATCATATTTAATTCAACCCAAATAGCATCTACTTCATAAACATGAAAATTAATATTTCATTATTATTATTATAAAGAGGAGGAGGAGAAGATGAGGTGCTAACATTTGCAGAAGGCTTATGAGGTAGGAAACTTTGTTAAAGGTGCCTGATGCAGATTATTGCATTTAAGCCTCATACCTGTGCTCTGGCAGGCACACCATACATACATCCATTCTTTGAGAAGAATAAACTGAGACTTGGAGAAACTAAAGGGCTGAGAGCACATAGCCTATCACCAGAAAACACTATACTAGCTCACACCTCCCCACTTAAGGACTATATTCATATAAAGCACATTCTCAACATTGAACGAGGTACTCACAATGCAAAACTAAAGATCTAGTCTCTGTCTCTCACACTTTCACAAAGTCTAGTGAGAGGACCAAAGAGCTCAGGCAATGATATAAATACTCTAAACACCGATGAAGAAAAAACGAAACAAAACAGAGAGAGCTCAAGGAAAGCTGAAAACATAAGAAAGAACCAAAAATGGAGTAAATCAGACCTCGCTGACAAAAAAGTTGCTATTCTTTGTTTTAAGATGGAAATAAAGCTCATATATAAGGGTTACCTCCACAAAACATTAATCTACGACCTATTGTACCAACTATCTAATAGGTCACAGGAGACAACTTTGTACATTATAAAGAGCTCTATAAAAAGTGTTTCAGAAAGGGAAAGAGGTAACTCATCTATGAGGCAGGCAAGTACTGGTTTCATGATAGTGACTTTTTGGATACTCTTTGCCCCAGTACTTCACACATTATCCAACTCAAAATAGATGATCAACAACAACAAATCATTAAGTGATTTCAATTTGATAGTTATAATAACTCAGGTTGAGATGATTGTCAGCACCTGGTCAGCCATTAAAGCCAGGAGTCAAGAGACAAACTAAAAGTTCTCTGACTCCACAGTCTGTGGTTTTTTTAAGGCAATACAAAGTCAGTCACTAAAATGGTGCTCATGACGGAAAGAACTCCAAGGAACTTCCAAAATAAAGATTCTCCACTTGGTGGTGATCTTATAAATGCTATTAAGTAGCTACATCAACACCCTATAGAGGACCATTAAATAAGGTGCCATTGTGGCTTGGTGTGCACACAAATACATGATTATTGTACAATAGTTAAGCCAAAAATAGGTCTTAATATCACTTATCTGGATAAATGGCCCAGCCATTGAATTAGAACTCATATTGTAATATTGATGTCAGAAGAGCACCATAGTTAGACTTTAAAGACAGATTATTCAAAATTATAATGCATATACTCAGTAAAGGAACATTGCTTATTACTAAAAATTTGCTACTGAACAAGGAATTACTAAGTATACTACAATGTGAGAAATCATCAACTTTGATGTCTTCTAAACAAGGATATGGGAGGCACTTAAAAATTTATCTATTCTATTAGCTTTTTACTCAAATACCTTCTTTTCAGTGAAAGCCTCGTTGGTCCCCTATTTAAAATTTTACACCCCACTACAGCACTGCCTACACTCCCTTCACTGCTTTATTTTTTTCTCCTTAGCACTTAGTATTTAAATTATTCTATATATCTAAAATGTTTATGTTGTCTATTTCTCCCATATTACCAAGGGAGGATATCTTAGTGGACAAATTAACAAAGCAGAACCCTCTCATTTTGCAGATAGAGACACTGAATAGAGATTTGCTCACTGATTTATCAGGCCTGGAATCAAAAGAATCTCAAAAAAAAAAAAAAGAATCTCTTAAGTTTTTCTCATGTATAGGATGTTATTAGAACTCACGCCTTTAACTGTAGGTAAAATCGCAATCATACTAATTTGTGTCAAAAAACATAGCAGGAATCAGCACATGAACCTAAACAGAAATTTTAGAAATATCTGTGTGGATCTGATAAACAGGCCAAATGGATCTAGAGAAATTTTGTTATCAAAAGGAACTGAGAATATTCTTGAAATAGAATATGACCAAGGGGAGAGGAGGGCAGACGTGTTGAATTTGACCTAAAAAAAAATTTTTTTTTCATAGGAGAAGAAAGAAATTATCAGTGAAGTGTGGAAACAGATGCTCAAATTAGCCAGGGCTCAGGTTCACATGTGAGTCTTATGGAGCAAAGAGAGAGCTGTAAATGAGCTTTTAAGTAAAACTGAAGGAACTGTTTCAATAAGATGACCAAGGCATTAGAGCATAAGCAGCAACCCTATAGTGAAATGAGACAGAAAAATTCGAGAGGGAAATGGCAAGAAGACAGTCTTGTCTACCTTGGCAATGAATTACCACGGTAAAAGCTAGAGGGTCTAGTGCTTCAACTAAGAGACAAAATGGACACCTGGGTCCCAAGCAAACTCCTGACAGGGGATAAGAGAACCTGATGGGTCCAAGTGGCAGCCACGATACCTCAGGTGGACATAGTACTATACAGAAAAAGAATCAGGAAAAGAAGAAAGCGTTACGAGGCCAAGTGATAGCTGATTAGCCATCTGAATTTGAATTTGAACTTATGTGAAATACATGCTTGGGACTCCTGAGAATACTTGAGAAGCATTTTTCCCAAGGGCTAAGAACATGTATAATATAAAATTTCAAGAAAAATTAAATTTACGTTATTACTGTTAATGTGACTTCATTTATAACCACTGGGTAATAAGGTCTATAGAAACTCAAGCTAATGAAAGAAATACAAAAAAATAACAAAATAACAATAAATCAAGTCTAATTATCTAAGTTGGGTATTTGTGTCAAGGGGAACAAAAGCAATAATATACAATGTCATACTTTCAAAATTAAACTTTTGAGGTGTGTTGTATTAATATAAAATGATATTCAGCAAGATTAAAATTTAATGGTTTAAGAAAAGTCACATGAATCCAGAGTACTCAAGTTGAAACTCAGTCCATAATATTTTGAAATAGTAGGTAGAAGTTGGAAAATGTTATGAAATTACTTCAAATACTTTTTGTCCACAGGAAGTGAACTAGCAAATTCACTTTTTTTTTTTTACAATTTAAAATTCAACTTTATTGAGGTATAACTCATGTACAATTAAATGTACCCATTTTAACAGTTTAATGTGTTAAATATATATATTACATGAATATATAGATATCCCAAGGATTAGAATATTTTCATTATTCTACAAATTACCAAATGCCTCTTTGTAATGAATCTTCCACATCTTCACTTCTCAGGCAACCATTGATCTGATTTCTAACACTATAAATTAGTACTGTCTACTTTAGGATTTCACATAAACAAAAGCATATTCTATTTAATCTTTGCCTCTGGCTTCTTTCTGTAAGCATACAAGTTTTTTGGGGTTTTTTTTTTTTTTTTTTTGAGATTCATTCACATTCTTGTGTGCATTAGTAGTGTGTTCCTTTGTATTGCTGTATGATATTCATATTGTATGAATACACTAAAATGTATTTAACCATTTTTTATCAGATTCATTACCTAAGCAACCTATTCAAAAATATCTCTTTAGTCTCACAAATACAAAGCAACAACCCATCCAATATTTCCAGTGGAGAACTATGTAGTCACTATGAGCCTGGATGCAGATATTTTATGTTAAAAACTGAATACCTGGTATGATGCAGATTACCGTATCTCTGTGTGTATGAGCCTGTGTGTGTGTGTGTGTGTGTGTGTGTGTGTGTAGGTATGTGGTAGGGTTTGGGAGTGCAGAACAAGCTTAAGGCAAGAAACAGAATTTATTTAGTATGTATATAAATGGCACTATGCTTATACTATTGTGTTGCAGTGAAAGTTGATGCTCTTGTAGATCTGTTCATTTTGTCTTGTTTTGGTTTGAGAATCATTTGCAGGAGATGAGGACCCAAGATGTAGAGGCTTCAGGCAGGTTTCAAGGAGAGTTGTCACCTAATGAGTAAGAAAATTATTTAAAACAGTGCAAAGGAAACCCTCCCATTTATGTACACGTAGTCCTTCTTATTGCAGAAAATGGTGACATGGCTTTGCTGGAGCAGAGAACAAAATCATACCTTGAGAGAAGGATTGATAACCCATCATCCCAAGGAAAAGATTATGGGAGGCAACCTCCAACATACCAGCCTCTTGGTATTTGCACCCTTTATAATTCCCACCTGTTGTGTGTGGGTCACACTTAGTGACTCAGTGCTATTGAATGCAGTCAGGCAGAAGTGATGGTTTCTGACTAGGAGATAAGGTCATAAAAGGTAACATGGAATTTCTTTCCTTTGCTCTCTCCCTCTCTCTCCTGCCATGCCATGGAGCAGCACTGGTGAACACATGTCAAGGAACCAGCTTCCAGCTTAGAACCAGTCAAGCCTGAGGTGCTGCAAGCTCGCCATACCCACCCACGACACTTTGCTGGACCTGTGAGAGTCTCAGAGCTACAACTACCATGCTGAGCTTAGATATGAATGTTAGTTATTTTAAGCCACTAAATTTTAGAGTAATTTGTTGTGCAGTAATCCATAATTAATAACAAGGTCTAACTAAATGAAAACACGGAAACTCTAGTAGAGAGTATTAGACTGAAGTGAGTTAAAAACTTCTTATTCTGCCAAAACTTTCTAGGAGTTGAGTCTAAACTCCTCAAAAATATATGTGTAGTTCAATATGGAGTTGAATTCTAAAGCTGAGTGTCTCCAACCTTAATAGGAGCCACCTGAGGATCTTGTTAAATAAAGATGATAATTCAAAGGCCTGGGGTGGAGCCTGTGATTCTGCATTTTGAACAAGTTCCCAGGAGATACATATGCTACCAGCCCACAAACTGTAATTTGAGTAATAAAGTTACAGAGCACATGGAAGAGTGATTGCCCATGAAGACATAAATAAAACATTCAGATGAACATTATTTACAGCCCCAAATTCCTACAGTTAAAAACATGGGAGCTCAAAGTCATCATGAGTTAGATATTATTACAAATATGACCTCATTTTATACTTATAGGCTGGCTAAACTTACACCAGCAGGGTTTATATAGAAAAAAAAGAGATTTGGAAGTCATCAAGTAGCTTCAGAACTGTGTTCCTGGGGTGCCTGGGTAGCACAGCGGTTAAGCGTCTGCCTTCGGCTCAGGGCGTGATCCCAGCGTTATAGGATCGAGCCCCACATCAGGCTCCTCTACTATGAGCCTGCTTCTTCCTCTCCCACTCCCCCTGCTTGTGTTCCCTCTCTTGCTGGCCGTCTCTATCTCTGTCGAATAAATAAAATCTTAAAAAAAAAAAAAAAGAACTGTGTTCCTGTTCCAGATATGTCTATATTTCTCTAAGGATGCATCAGGAATAATCCTGTTTCAATGTATATAATACACTTAGTATTAATGGATATAATGCATTATATACAAGTATTATAATACACTTCGTTTCAATGTATATAATACATTTCCTATTAATACAAAGAGGTTGGGAATTCTCTAAGAATTTGGGCAAACAGATATTTTGGAATTGAGCCAAAGGGATTTCAATGAACCATTTTCAAATGAAGAAAAAGCTTGAAGAAAAATATACACTTCTATAAAAAAAAAACTAAACCTATTTATAATCTTGACAAATTTTATTTTATTTTATTTTATTTTATTTTATTTTTTATTTATTTTTTTGCTGAGACACAAAACAAGATCTGCAATTTGAAAAATCTTTCCTCTACCCTAACAAGGTGTTTTGTTTGTTTATTCTAGTCATTTCTATCTCATTATCATTATAGCCTTCTTCTTGGTTTTTAAAAACATATATTCAGCACTTAGCCAAATCACATTATCATGAAAACAGAAAGTACTTAGATTTTTCCCTTTCATCCTGAAAGGAAAAATTAAACCCCCTTTTGAGTTGTGCTTGTATCTTTCCTACAAATTCCGAATCATTTATATTAGTTGCTACCAATTGTGTAATATCACCCTAAACAAGCATATTATATAATTTCCTTTACTGGTAATTACAGAGGATAGTTTCCCTCTGGTTTTGAGAACGTTCCCTTAAAATAATAAAGGAGGAATTAAATTGCACATGTCTTGGGTACAATTCAACTGGGTATTGCTTTTACAGTCTGTAGCAGTGACACCAGAAATGTTTTTTTAACATTTCAAACTTTATTTAACTAAACTCAAAAAGGTAAAGCACCTATAAAATTGTGATCACTGATTAATATCAAATCAGTCCAAATGCAAGCAAGGAGCTTAATATAGCAAAAATGAAGTGATGCTATTTATGTCTAAATTTTGAGTTAATTTATGTTCTTTGAACTGCTGATTGCCTTTAAGAGAAGCAGAAATAAAAATGTCTTCAATAAATTGCTTCATTTCTCAAACAACCTGGTGTGTTGTTGGAGTTTTGTGGCTGGCAGCCTAATGAGAATGAATGGTTTACAATCTTCTAGGACTGACCCAATTAGTCATTCACACCATCCATTGAATGGGAGACTGCCTCAGAAGTACAAGGTCATACCCTTGCCACAATTATTCTGTCTAATGAGGTATCATAAGATGTCTACTGTTCAAAGGTGTGTGGTAAGGGCAGCTGAGGATAAAATATTTGGTATCCTTGTACTGAAGCACGGATACACACTCCTGAGTCCATCTTTGTCACAGTATAACTTAAATGAAAAAAATGCCTCTTCTTTAAGGAATTATTTGCAGTATAAAGAGGTAAAAGTGAAACAAATTTTACTTTCACGTTGTCAAGGAGTTGGGGGGACAAGACTCAGGAGAGTTTTGTTAGTTTTTTATCCCCAAAAAGAGCTTAATGACAAGTTGACTTAATTATTCAAATAATAACATTTTATAGTACATAATTAAGCCATATGGTAACCTCAGAATTTAAAATAACCAATTTACTTATATTGTGTGGTTCTAGTCTAACTCCGTACTGGTACCATTTTCAGGAGAAAAAAATGAGGCTTAGGTCAAATCAAAGCATCCTTTAACATATTATTGTCTCTATAGAAATCCATGGACTGTATTAATTATCTAGGCAGCTGATCTAAAGAATTTTTTTTAATGTTAATTGCTAATTAAAGAAAATTAACGGTGAAAAGTAAATTAAAAATAAAAACAGAGATGAACTATAAAAGATAATGAGGCAATTTGCAACTAATTGAATAGTTTTACACGAATTTTCCCTCAAATAACCAATAATTACTTCCAAATAAGTTAGAAAAATCAGTGATAATTCAGTAAACCATCTTGGCTTTAAATTTCTACAAAGTAAAGCAAACATAAGTAGGACTTTTCAGAAAGCCATGTTTCCTTCTCAGTTAGATCACCAGATAAGCTGATGGTCCACAAGCAATTTGCTTTTGTTTTCCGGCTCATTCTGCTGTGTAGCATCGGAGTCATATCGACGCCTTAAACAAAATTTTCCCACATTATTTGATACTTCTGGATTTTTTTAAATTTGATTCAAGGATGTTATTATATACTTCTATAATAAGTTGAAATTAGAATTGGGCTTGGGTGAGTGATCTGCATTAGCTGTTTTCCAAAGTCCACCTTAAAGTGCATCTTAAAATACTCGTTTTCTTTTTTTATAATGAACAAAATGGCCATTTTTATTCAACATAATGTTTCATGGTTTTGTCAAGACGAATATACACATCATTAATTGCTCAGCAACAACTCTTACTGTATGCATATAATTTTAAACTTATTGAAGCTGGTTTACCTTATTATTATGTTTCCAAATTGTGTATTCAGCATTTTCATGAACACTATATAATCCTCCATCTTTATTCTACAATTTAAATAATAAGTCATCAACTAAAATCCAAATTATTTGCTCAGTTGTGTGCTAAAGGATTATTTATAGAGTGACTTCCAACTGTAAGTTTTCTGAAGTGAAGTCCAGCTGATAGCTTTGTCACACTGACTGAACTGTCGGTACCTCCACAGTGTGAGATCACTAACATTGGCTTAGGAACGAGTGATCCCTGAAGACTTTCTTCCATTTATGACACTGAGAATGTTTTATGCAGTGAGAATCCTCACTTGTCCTACAAGTGTCACTGTATGAATAATAGATTTCCAATGTGTAATTGAATAAATTGCTTCTCCATTATGAATTATTTGGTGTAACGTAAAAGTTTCCTCCACCAAATAAAGACTGTTTTCTCTTCTTTCCTGTTTTAGAGGTTATTCCTATTTATAGTTTTCTTTAGCACACCAGGGCTGGAGCTTAGATGAAGGCTCATCCAGAGTGATTATAGACCTGTCTTGGCTTGACAATGAGAATGTTGAAGGGACGAATTATCAATGACAAACTTTTCATGTTGATTACAAACACAGAGTTTCTCTTCTCTGTGAGTTCTTTGGTATGAATAAAGTTTAGCTCTGTGGATATAGTTTTTCCTACATTTGTTAATTCATTTAGAAAAAAGTTTACTGAAGTATAGTTGACAACATTACATTAATTTCTGTTATAGAACATAGTGATTTTACACCTCTACACATTATGGTGTGTTCACAAGAGTAGCTACCATCTGTCACCATACAACACTATTTCAATATCATTGATTATATTCCCTATACTGTACCTTTCATCTCTGTGACTTATTCATTACATAACTCTAACTACATAGCTCCACTTTAAAATACTTTTTCTAGGGACACCTGGGTGATTCAGTAGGTTAAGCGTGTGCCTTCAGCCTTCCTATGGTCCTGGGATCAAGTCCCACATTGGGCTTCTTGCTCAGCAGGGAGCCTGCTTCTCCCTCTGCCTGCTGTTCCCCCCTGCTTGTGCTCAATCTCTCTCTCTGACAAATAAATAAAATATTTTTAAAAATTAAAAAAAATACTATCTCTACAAGCTACAGCTACTTTATTTGGGGGATAAGCTAGTATACCAGAGCACTTCTGTCATAATAAATTTAAGCCTTTAAAAATTAAGAACACAACAGGATGATGTCATGTAATAAGCAGAAAAGTGCATATACATTGGTTCAGCATATAATTAAGGACTACACAATCTAAAAGAGAAAGGCCCATCACTACCTTTACCTTTTAATGCAAGTGATTTTTAGCACGGTTTTTAAAATAATTAAAGCTTCTTTCCTTTCAAATAATTTTCTTGAAAGCTTTCATAATCATACATACATACAAATATACACATGTGTTTACATGTTCGCTTTCGGACTTAATCCTACACAAACTCATTAAAGTACATAATAGGATATTTGCTTTACAGATAAGAAAAGAGAAGTTTGCTGATATTAGTAACTGCTAATGGTCAAGAATCTAGTAATCAGTACTGCCTAGATGTGATCTGAATTTGAGTATTTCTAAAGCCCAGTTTCCTTATCGAAATGACTATTAAACACTGTATTTAAAAATAGTGAACTACTTGTTTTGTAATCAAATTTATTATTTAGTTACAGAACATACATTGAACTCAAAAAGAAGAGAAAGTTGTTAAAATTTCCAAAAAGCACTAAATTACATTTATATGTAACATGTAACATATATGTCATATGTGTGTATGCTAATTTACTCACATTTATTATGTTCCTGTCAAACACAGGCACTAGATTCGGCCCTTATAGTCTGGCAATTACTAAGATAAGATTTTTTCTAAAGTAATTTTGTGTGTGTGTGTGTGTGTGTGTGTGTGGTTATAAACAATGATTAATTTTTTAAGGCAGTATAAAGTAAAAGGAAACAAAAAATAGGCAGACATATTTAAATGTCTTTAGAATATTTCCTATGGGTTTGCACAATATAATATGTACATTAGTTATTTTTATTAGGCAGAGCTATAATTAAATTTATCTATGACTCTAAATTGGTGTAATGATATACACCTGAGGAGCTGGTAGAATATAAAAAAATGAAAAGCTGGTAGTCAAGAATGAAAGTTAAAGAAAAGGTATACATATATATGAGAATTGGCTGAACTATGTAATTTGTTCAGAGTATTTTAATTTAATATTAGAAAAACATTTGGTTACATTGCAATGAACATGAGTATAACATGAACAAACAACCATGGCATATTTGGTAATAAAGACCAAGTCTTAGGTAGTATTTGTAACTTTTGCCAAGTAAATCAAATCAAATATGAAAAACGTACAGGTGTTTTTAAGAGGGCTGCTCCAACTAGGCTAAAAATATTATATAACAGTTTCTCTGATGGTTTATCAGAGGCTTTCTCAAAGATACACAATAATCTTTAATTTTTTTGTTATACATATCAAATGAGATACCAAGGATTGTTAAAAAAAAAAAACTGTACTTTGTTACCAATAGCACAGATAGTAATAAAGACATAAAGGGCCTCCCCAAAGCTTCTCCCCAAAATATGTTATTATTTGTTACCAAGACTGCCATTTAAATGTTTAGCATACACACATTTTAAATAGTTTACTTATAGACTGTAATTTTTTATTTGATTTTGTCTATCCAAAGAAAATTTATAACAATCTATACTTTGTATAAATATACTGTGAGCACTATCAGTGTTTTAGTCTTCAAATGAATTTACTAAACTGTTGCAATGATTTACCATGTGACCCATGAATAAAAACTGGCATTTTATTAACACTAAAATAGCAAATCAACAGAAATTGAAAAAGACAGTTGGATTCCTTTAATATCCATTTTAAAATAATGCATGACTTGAAACTTTTTTAAGGAGTAAAAACAGCTCATTTTAGATTAGAAAATATTTTTAATTAAAGCACCCTGCACTTCAACAGCAAGTTCCATAATGTAACTGCATTGGTAAGCAAAGATTTCATTAACTTCCGCCAGAAGTCTCAGATTTAGGAATATCGACTGTAATTAGAAAAATTAAAGCTACACTTCAGAATTAATTGAAATTATTAAAGTGTTTACTCTTGCATTATTTACGGCTAGAATGTCAGCAAAAAGCAGTTTATACTTTCTCATAAGTAATCCTACAGTGTATATTAAGAACATAACATAACTTCCATTGAATATTGGGTCTTTCCAGGTGGGCCTGCTATAAGCTTTCAATTTATGCTGATTCTCTGCACAATTTCTAAATAATTCTTCTCTGAGAGTGCATGAAAGCTAATGCATTCCTGATGGATGGGTTGTGATGCAAGATATAGGCATTTGCTGTCATCAAATCTACCAGCAGGATTCACCAGAAACCTAGACACTCTTATCAGACAACTGCACTGTGGATAGTGACCAGCAAGACACAGATTGAGGTTCAGTTTTCTAAACTTAAAAAATTTTACAAAACCTGAAGAGACATAAGTATCAATTCTATGTTTTTATTAAGTCATTCTTTGATTTCATCTTAGACATTATATTCAGTTTTATCATAAATATGTGTTTTGAATTTCCTAGCACAAAGTAGACGTGTCCTCAAAAAAAGAACTGACCTAGTGTCATAATTTAAAGTGAATTAAGACTCTGCCCAAGATTTCTGCCTGACATTCACTCACACAGCAAGGAAAGCTGCGCTAGCATGAAAAGAAAAGGAAGGTGAAGAAAGAACAACATTCTAACAATTCTCTTTTAGGTGATTCTCCATAGAAAATAAACCAAAAGTACACAAAAATCCAGTCACACTCTTTATTGTACAGAAGTATGAACTGTCAAGTTAACTGGGTTCTAATTTTCACCTTTACTTCTGAAAAACTAATTACAAGAATTTGTCATGGGACATCATGGGGTCTCTTCTTCCTTATTAGTGAAATCAAATGCTTTGCACTAGATTTTTTTCCTGCTAATCCAAACTATGGTATAGATGACAAAACATCTAAACTATCTGTTCTAGATTCAGGAGTAAAGGAGAACAGTGCTGGACATAAAGAGAAAAAGGAAGATAATGTAACTATCACCAATTTTCGATAAGATGAGAAGTCAATGTGTAAGGCAGAGAATATGAATTCCTTCAATATCTATTTTCCTCTTCCTCCTTTCAATAACAGCAACTCCCAAATTTTAGCTAGGTACATGACTGCTCAGTTATGTACTACATTTCCCCGCTTCCCATGAAGCCAGGTATGACCTTGTGACTAAATTCAATGGTATTAGAACAAAAATTCGCTTAAAGCAAAACCGTTTCCCTTAACCTCCTATCTATATATGATATAGATACGACATGCAGATGAAGACAATTCTCTAGGTCATAGCTGAGCCACAAAATGGAAGAAGCCTGGGAGCATGAATGCCCTTATGAAAACCGAACTATCCCATTAGGCTGGCCCACTCACCTTAGGACTATTAAGTGGGAAAAGTAATTCCATTTCATTTCAGATACTTTGCTTTGGGGTCTCATGGCTACAGCAACTTAGTCTGTAATCCAATTTGTATAATGTTGAATGTTGTCTGTTTAAATCATAATTATTTACTTTGCTACTAATTTATTTTTTGCAGTGTAGCATGTGGGTTAACAAGAACTTTAATTTTATTTGACTTTATATCAATTAGGAATCCTGATGCATGATGCAAAATATAGGGAAAGGAAAGGCCTTAGAATTTGTAGACTGGTTATCTCACAGAAAAAGACAAACAAACAACTGACTACCAGGACAAATATTCCAACTTTTTTCTAATGGTTGGTCATGAACATTTATAATTTTCCAAACTATCCCACTGACCGTGTGGCTGTTGAGTTACTTAATCAGAGAACTCAGTTCTAAGATCTTACCCAGATTGAAATAATTCAAGGTTACTCTACTTTCAATAAGAAGCTCTTTTCCCTTCAGTTCTGTGATGTTTTTACCAATAACAGAACACCTTGATTCTTTCCTCTTCTACTCACAAGATTTTACCCTTCTGAGTCCTCTCAGTCTCCCAACAGATTCCACTTAATAATAATTATTATCTTAAGTCACTAATACAAAGAAGCAGATTTCCCAATATTATGAGTTCTTCAGATCACAGAAATATTTCAATATGGATAAAATCAACATTTTCACAGTTACTCACATTATTTTGGATTTGTGGCCTAAAGAAGGTGTTCATGCAGTATTTTCAAATTAAAAATTAAAAATACGAGATGGACATTGTGACAACATTATTTACTTTACCTGATGATCTATCACTTTAAAATCTGTGGTATTTTCCTAAGGCAATCAAAATTTACTAACTGAAAATCCATGATTTTTCAAACCATAATGTAAATGAATTTCCTTTAAAAATAATGTCTATTTGGTAAATCCATAGAAAATCGGTCAGATATTATCTAAATACCCCACAAAGGGTTTTTTTGGGCTTCTTTTATAAGAAGTATCAAGGCTACATTAAAAAAAAATACATGCTATTTCCCTTTTTGAACTGCAACATTCTCTTTAAGACAGACTTCATGTTATGTACCATACATGCCCCAAACCTAGAAAGTACACCCAAATTCTTAAGATTGATGACAGTAACTACATACATGCCTTACTCAACAGATGTTACAGTAGCATCTCCAGCAACAAAGAGCTGGCACTCAGCCAAGCCATGAGCAGAAAAGCCTGTGCTATGGGGGCTGGGCTACAGTAAGAAACCCACATAGTTCCAGGATGGTAAGCCAACAAAGGCTGACCACTTTGGAGCTGGCAGGGGAAACACAACATAAAATTTTGCTAGAGATCATTACTCTGTATGGCAGATACTGGCTGCTGCTGGGAAGCAAAAGAAACTGATCAATTTGTTTTGCAGAAGTAATATAGTAGGTGGTTCATCTTGAGCAAAGCCACAAAGCGAGAGAGGTCCCTCAAAAGTTGGCATTCTATTGTATATGTCATTGGCTGAAAAGGATATTCAAGATTCTCTGAAACAAGATTGAAAATTAACGTCTGAAGGACACATACGTATAACATCACAAAATTTGAGACAGCCTTTTCAACAGAGAAAATGCAGTTATAAATCTCCACCATCATCATCATTTTCATTATAAGCCACTTAAATTTCTCAAATTTTAACTTCAGGGTATTTATACATCTATTACAGAATATGTGGGGTGGTAGAAAGAAGGCAAGAAATAAAGATAAAAAGATTGTTTGCAGCCTAGGTTATAAAGGTACCTTTATGTCACACTGAAATTTTTTTTAACATTATACTTCTTTGAGTAAAGAATCTTTTAATGTTTTAAGCATGATCAGATTTGCATTTTGAAAAACAAAATCCTTTGGTGGCAGCGAAAAGAACAGAAATGAGGTAAAGATAGGGAAACGAGAAATAGTCATATAGGTAAGATTTATTCCACTGAATGCTTGTGTTTTCCTAAAATTTGTATGTTGAAACATACTGGACGGTAATTGGAGGTAAGAATTTTAGGATGTGATTTGCTTATGGGGTAGAACATTCATGAATGCTATTTGTGCTCTTAGAAAGAAACGGCAGAGGGCTTCCTTGCTCCTTCCCCATGTAATAACACAGCAACAAGAAGATTGTATGTGAACCAGGAAATGGACTCGCACTAGATACAAAATGTGCCAGTATCTTGATCTCAGACTTTCCAGGCTCCAGAACAGTGAGAAATAGATTTCTATTGTTTATAAGCCACTCAGTCTATGGTATTTTCGTTATAGCAGCCCAAATGGATTACTACAATTTGTTAAGACTCTGAAGCAAAGTTATGGCCAGGGGAAAGATTTGATTAAAAAAATGAAATAAATGTGGACTTCATAGAGCTTAGTGACTGAGAGGTATCATTTTACAACAGGCCTCCCACAGAGCTAAATGTGGACACTGCCACAAATGTGATGAGATAATCAAGACTTCTAAAAACTTTACTCACTTGGAGTTGCAAATTTTGCTTATTTTAGCTAATTACCAGTACTTATTACATCTGTTTGCCTTTGGAGACCCAATCCAAGCTATGTTTCTCTACTCACATCATTAATCCAAATTAAATTGTGTATAATGAGTATATTATATTTCAAGGATAATTGGGACCACCTGTTTAAAAACACTGAACCTAAAGATTATGTCTTCTTTCTTTGTAAATTGCAAAGAAATAAAAAGATATTATTGCCAATGTGTTAAACATTTCCAAGCTTCTTTGTTTCTCATTCTTGACCATTATTCTTCTTACAAGCATTTCAATGACAGGAGGCCAAAACCTAGCTTGTAACAAGCAGTTTAACAGTTTAGCAGTTGTGTGAAGGTCTCCAGTGGACAAGTTTGTATGATCAAACCGCCCAGGCTGGCACCTTTTCCACTCCTCAATTCTCATTTACAACTGAAAATTCACTGAATTTTCTTGGCAAATAATCAGAACACATGAAGGAAGAAAGACCTTAGGACCCTAGGGGGTTAAAAGATAATCCAATTACCCTGTTCACTAAGTGTTTCTGTATCTTTCACACCTGAAAGGAAGAGGTTTGAACCTCTTGAAATATGAGTCATAAAACAACTTAAACTTTCTATTTTTGGTATTATGTATTCCTCTGGTATAGGAAAAAAAGCAATTTTTGTATGTGTTTTGCCATCTTGTGGTATTAATTAAAATTATAATTTGACAAACATATACCTAAGACATAAGAAGTGTTGATTCAATAGCTGAGAAAGAGCAAAGCTAATGTTTTATTTTGTTTGATTTTTAAAACGTCACACAGCATTTCTGATAATTTTATAGAACATCAAAGATATTTCTCATGTCCTTTCAAAATTAGGGGACAAGATTTCCATCAATATGCATTGAGCATTCCTCATATATTAGAAATCCAATAAATGTTTACAGAGGATCACTTTTTTCAAGCTTTCTTTAATTTACTTAATGTAGAGGTAATGGTTTAACTTTTCCATTCTTATAATCTGAACACTAAATTATGACTTATGTTGTAACTCATATTCCTTCCATATATTTTTCAGTTTCAAGCAAGCAGTCATACTAAAATTTGAAAAACATGATCAATATAGCACAAAAAATAAGCAAATAAAAGTAGTTTACTATTACAATCAAATTGACAACAAATTTAACCCAATATGATGCAACTGTGTAAATAATACCCAGACTACATGGCAAGGAGGCATAAGGAGTAAGAGTTCACACAAATAATTGTAATTAAGATGACTCTTACAGGATCAATTTTTTGGCTCTCCTCACTTATTTCCTTAGTGCTTATGATTAACATCCCTTACATTATACTTTGTATCAGTTAATTATGCCAGTCTCATTTCAATATTATGGGAAATGTGCATCAAAATACTCTGAATATTATTTGCTGTCAGGTAAGCCCCTCTTGACCCTGAATTTAACTCCACAGTGCACTCAAAGCTCATCTTCCCTGCCTTTGCATTTCTACTCTGCTATGCCTTTTACATAGCACAAAGTGACTCAAACATCTTGGTTGATTTTCAAAAAGTATGGCTCTTGGTCACCAGTCACCAAGTGCAGCGAGGTGTGTAAAACAGCTGATGAAGCATAAAATCATGGCCGAGAAGCTACAGAGGCCTGAGTAGTGGGAACCACTTGGATCAATCTCCTGGGAAGGGCCCTGAGGTTGGAGGGGAGCACCAGGGAAAAGCAAAGAGCACATCAGGTTCTCTTTCTACCAGATCAAAAATTTCCAAAGAAGAAAAGGAATACACTCAAAAGCATTTGTGCCATGCTTACCCACTAACTCTGGGAACAGCTATGTGGCGATAGGTTGCCTTGATATGTTTTGTCCCTGTTTCTTTCCCCTCACAACACAATACTTTTCATGTATATTATTTACTGATGATAACTTGTGTTCGTTTCATTTGAAAAGAATTGTATTATAAAAGCAGAACTGGTGTCCCTCACTTTTTCCACTTTTGATATACAGAACCTATGGAATTCCTTTTGTATACTAATGTACATCTGAGAAAACATATAAATCAATGTGCCAAAATGTCCATATGGCAAAGTGGTTTAAAATGTGGAATCTACAGTCTGAGGGCACTTGATATGCTACCTTGAGCAAGTTTACGTAGCTTCTATGTACTTTAGTTTCCTCATCTGTAAATTAAAGATAATAACTGTACCAACCTCACAGGGCTGATGTGGGAATAAATGAGTTAATGCATGTAAAGCATTTAAAATAATGACTGGACTATAATAAAATCAATAAATGTTAGCTAGCATAGTTACCGCTATCTGAAGGTATTTTCAGAGCTCATGAGAAGGTGCTATGGCACGCACACACACAAATCCAAAACCCAAGAGAAAAATAAGACCCTGAGGCCATCTCTGATGAGGAAAAAAATTGCTTCCTTCTTTGAGTGCCATCATAAGTGATGGACTATTTATGTAATGCAGATTGTTTTATCAATGAGAGGGACAAATGAACTGTAAAGGAAATGTGCAATACAAACAATGGCAATATCTATTTAAAAATCTTAACAGCATACACTTTTATACTCTCATGTGCCCAACAGAGTCATCCCTGCATTATTACAATACTGGGTTCCCATTAGGGACAAAGGAAATGGGTGGGAAAGGGAAACTTGGCAGTAGAAACAACTGAGAAGAGACAAGCCTGTTAAGTAAGACAAAGGCAGCCTGCCCAAGGGGAAACCATATGATCTTGTCTGACCTCCTAAATGGATTGATCTCCAGGTTCAGCCTACATAAGATTTTACACCCAATCATTCTAGGATATTGCCTGAAATTCCTTTCTCTAAAAAAAGTGTGCATGTGTGCGTGTGCCTGTGTGTATACTGTATATAACATACATACTGTTCTATATATTACAATTAGAATAATTCTAGTAAGTATTCCAGTAATTATCAATGTGTTTTAGCAAATGTGTAATTTATGTTGTTAAGTTCCCACAATGGAAGGGGTACATAGGAAGGTAGGAAGGTTTCAAACCCCTGAAAAACAACAGGAAGGCATGCCTTCCTGAGGGGCAGAGAAAAGGGATATTGAGGTGCTGAATTCAGTCCTTGAGAGCACACAATTTTACCGCAAGAAAGCCCTACTGTCTTCAACCACACAGGTATAAATGATGAGGATAAGCCATGTCTTACAGAGCTAACCACATAGGTATCCTAGGAGGAAACAAATGGATAGCACATATGACACAGAATGAACACATCCATTCAGAGGAGAAGCCACCAGACATCCTTACACACTAAAATTGCAAGCAATGATCCACTGAAGTAAATACCACGAATAAATATTAATTAAGAACTAATTGAGTATATTATATAATATAATGGGAAGTAACAAATGGCTGCAAAAAAAATTTTCCTTTTTGTGATGTACACAGCCCAGCGTTAAAATTTAGAAATATAAAAGAGCCTTTGAGAGTGAAACAGTATATTATATTGGCACTGTTTTTCAAATGTTCCTGTTAAGTAGTACGAACAGTGAAACTTTGATAAGGTTTTTAGAGGGAATACAAAGGGAAACTCTTTAAAATTAAGTCAGAAATGTTTCCATTACTTATGCTAGAGAAATCAAGAGGTGAATTTGGGTAATTTTTTAACTCCAAATATGCATAACAATCCCAGTTAAGTTTCTAAAAATTTAAATTACACTTTTGCCGCCTTCTTTGGTTATTTGATCCAACATACATATTATAAGGCCTTTTACAAAAATAACACACAAATCAAAATGTACAGGCAGAATTTTCTCTTTTTTCTGTCTGTTCTCTTTCCTGAGAAAACCAGTGCACTTCTATGATGCTTTGGTTATAGCTAGAATAACAACATGAGCCTTGACATTAACTTGTATTATTATCGTATGAATTTGGAAATATAAGACATTGATACATGTCTTGTGAACTGCTACAGTGGTCTGGAGATTTACTGGGGCTTCCTGTTCTTGTAGATATGAGGATGGTATAGTGATATGCTTACCATGCCTTTTCCTTTTCTAGAACTTTGGGGAGTGGAGCACCTGAAGAATTAGCATTGAAATAATAAAGCTTTGAAGATGATGAAGGGTGTCAATTAATTCCAGTGGAATACAGCATGGCCTGCAGCTGCTAAATAAGCAAAAAGGATTCCACCCGGCTTCCATAAAAGATGGCTTTGACTCAGGACGACAGTGAACGAGAGGAGAAAAATGGCAAAAGAAGACATGTACCTGGAAACTTCTCTGTGACTTAAACAGAAAGATTCTTTGGGGAAATTCTATTTTCTCCATGGAATAAAAAAAAAAAAATCTTGATAATGGGGAAACATTTCATAAGAATATAGGATGGTCACAATTTAGGCAGCTTTAGACTGCTGGCTTATGAGTGTTTTACTCAGCACTCCTTGGTACATGGGATACTGAATAAATATATGGGGACAAATAATATGTTGTATACCACTAAATACAGACTCTGACTTGAAAATGCATGGAAGTTAGGAAACAAGAGAGAATGTAACTTCCGGGAGTAGAAATATGACTATGATACCTGAATTATTGTCCTGCCCTTAATTCCCGCGACAAAATGAAAGGAAGACATAATGCAGATCATGAACTGATAAACTGGCCTTCTCAATGGCTCCAGATGATACAAGGTAACAATGGAATAAACTGAAAGTATGGCACAGTTTAGTAAGAGCCAGATTCCTTGTTAATTAGATGGCCATTTATCCCAAAGTGAAAAGTCGTATCTCTGATTTTGAAACCCATTCGTGGGAAAAATAAAAAATGGAAGAATACAAGATTAACAAGTCTCTCCTTTCTCCATCCTCTCCCCTCTTCATCCTTTATTCTACTTCTAAGTAGAATTTCTGACCTCGATTGTAAAGATTCTAGGTCACTGTACTGGGGAAACATTTTGGGAATAGAAACTTGTATGAGTATTTCTCTGCCTGGGGCAAGTGACCTAGACCACTTCATTTAAAAACAAGAAGCATTCTATTGTTCTTGCTTATTTTTTTCTGGTTCTGTATTCTAAATTAATCTTTCTTGGAATTGGAAGGGAACTATGTTCTAGACCTTTGTCCTAAGCTACCAGGTCCATCTAACCAAAGGAATAAGAGTATATCCTGTGATACAAACCCCACAATGCATCTAATTAGCAGGTAAGTAGTAAAACGGAGTAGGTGCACTCAGACTTGCCCGGTTTTGTTTTTTCATGTACCTGTTGATGGGGCCCCCTTTTTAATACAAACTACACTTGAGAATATAACTTTGGATAGTTTTTTTAAAAGCATAATTCACAGCAGTCCCAACAGAATAAATGCATTAATAGACTTGTATAGCTGATTAGTTAAATAATTGCATGCTTAAAAGGAATGTTAACAAATTCACTAATTCTGTGTTTAAGTGTAATACATTTATTGTTCCCTTACAAAGTAAATCAAATATGCAATGAATTATAAGAAGGTATCCAAGTTAAAATAATACATTAAATTTAATTTGAGATTAACGATGGCAGCTTTTAAGTAACTAACCATGTCATAATCAAATATCAATTTTTTTCCTTTCCTTTTTTAGCACCTAATGTAAGTACATATACTAAACCAGGTAAGTAAGGTTTGTAATAATAAATGTGAAAGAACAACAATTATGTTCTCCTCAATTCTATAATCTCAACCTTAAGAATATTTAATTATTATAATGTGGTATTTAGAAAATATATGGGCTTATTAAACAAGGCAAGAGCCTGGTAATATGGTATACTGTTGAACTTTCATTTGATTTAAGAATCAGAGAGCAATTTGATATATCATACCCTAACATGTTATTTCTCTTTGACTATTCAATTATTATACATACACTCCCACAATTTTAAGTGCACCATTTTCACTAAGTTCCATCTTGAATACCTGTGCTTAAACACACATGTGCACATGCATGCAACCAAACACAGAAAATGGAAAGCAAATAAGCTAATTAATCAGCTACACCTTGCATTCAGAAGTAAATAAATTTTAAATACTGCATGATTTCCCATTGTCCAATGATTTAAAATATAAAACATTTTATGGAGTTAGAAGTCCACTTGCTACCACCCAAATATTTATATCAGAAAAGGAAAAAATTGGACACACTGATTTTCTTAGAGGAGAAAAGACTTTTCAATTTCATCAATTCTATCTAGGAATACAATCTTGGTTTTCTATAAGAAAAGCAAGCACTCAAAATTAACATTACATATATTCTTTTTCTGTGTTCATTTTCCATGATTAGAAGCTTTTTCATTATAAAATCTTTTTAGATAAATGTATCATACATCATCAATTGGAATTATTTTATTGATAATTTACTAACAGGTATATATATTATTGCTTATGTATTTACTTGTCAATATATCATCTTAGATACTACTGCTTTGTGATGTAAAACCTCTCCATGAACTTGGGAAATATATGTCACCTTTATAGTTTTTAATCTCTGAAGTCTTTAGTTTCCTCTTTAAAATACAGGGGCTGAAATAAATTTTTATTTGCTTACTTCTAGCTGTGACAGTCTATAACATGTATCTCAGGGAAATAAAAAGTTTACTTAAATTGTGCATATTAATCTAAACATGATATTATAAAATAGAATATATAATAAACAAACTAGCAGGAAAAGAAAAGAAAGTCAAAAGACACTAAGAAATTTCTTTTATTTTTATCTTCTCATACCCTGTTAGTATTAAATTGATCAACAAATCCAAAAATACTTATAAAATATTTTTCAGTAGCTAGAGGAAAGGGTGGTTTAGAGGAATTTTAATCCACTCCTTTCCTTCCATACTCTCCATCCTCCTCTTCCACATAAACATTTAATCCACGTAGCAACAGGGTCCAGTCACCTCCAGTATGGCTTGGGGACAATATCCTTAGCCCTTCTCCAAACAAGATGGCTGCCACAACTCCTCTTTGGGTTCTCAAAGTACCACAGTATAATCTAACAATTTGGCAAATGGTACTATTAATTGTATTACTAGTTATATTATCTTGTTCCATGAGATTTTGGAATTTAAATGGTCTCAAATTGTAGGTCAGTTTCTCTACTGGACAGAGGAGAAAACCTGGAGAGTTCAAGTTACCTCCCTGGAGTCACACTGCCAATTATAAAGATGAAAGAAAAACTCAAAACCTTTGATTCTACAATCATATAAGTGTTCACCTAATGAGCAATGTTCATTTTTGATTCTTCATTCATTTTCTTTCATTCAACACATTTTTAAAGAGTTTGAAAAAACATAACCATTATTGCAAGTACAGTTAACTTCCACATTGATTCCACCAGTGGAAATTCATTTATTCTTTATGGATGCCAAATTGCTTTTGAACAGCCTGATTAAAACCCGGTGAACTGACACTAGTCATAAAAAATTTGCACTTAAATATACAAGGAGATAAATTGAAATGGCACTCAACTGGATACAAAATCCTACTCATCCAATTTTCACTATAACTCTTAAATTAGTATTATCAAATATATACTATCAATATAATTTGCGTTGTTAAAATTTATTAAATTC
Source organism: Ursus arctos (assembly GCF_023065955.2). Taxonomy (NCBI): domain Eukaryota; kingdom Metazoa; phylum Chordata; class Mammalia; order Carnivora; family Ursidae; genus Ursus; species Ursus arctos. Next base: position 5,587,947 of record NW_026622852.1, read on the forward strand.
AGTATAAGTGTAAGTCCAAAATAATACTACTGAAATAGCTATTTTCTCCAAACAACAGAGGAGTCTTGAAATAAAGTTATTTGTTGTATTAAATGTGATACCAAAAGGGTATGAGAAGATGTATATTGATATACTCAATTAGGCAATTTTGAAAATCACATTTTTTAGAAATTTCTAAAAACAGAAGACATTGAGTAGGTAAGTTTAAAATGTGTAGTATGCATTTCAGGTCACCTGTTCTCAAATCACCACATAAAATCCATCCATTTCCCACCTTCACCTATAATCCAGTCTTAGAAATACAAAGATATTGAAAGTTAATCTAACTGCAAAACAATTTACCCAATTTACCACAATTGTCATGTGCACTATTAACCATTCCCAAATTTTTAACAGAGTAGCTAATTATTTTATACAACTAACAATATATTAACTTTTCTCTTACACTTTAAATTACTAAAGAAACACGTCGTTCGCTCTTGCAGTTTGCATCCGTACCCAAATAGTAATACACAGGAGAGACAGAATGTCATTCCATTGAGGGAAACACAAAATTTTTAATAGTTCAGTCTTTTAGTATTACATTTAATTAACAACACTTTACTTTCTAAATCAATTGTTTTAAGTAAATAGCAATTATATATATCCAAAGGGTTCTATGAAATATAAGATCATGTGTTCCACGAAATCACCTTTAAGTTACTACAGACAGGACTAGACCTGTAAATTCTGTGTTAGTATTAAAGGAAAAGAAAAGTATGTTTGCCTTCACCAACTGCAACTGTAAGCAAATGCAGGTATATAGCACTTTATTAGTAAGAAATCCTTTAGTAAGCACACGTTGCAAGAATTAATCATTCATTCCCTGCAGACTGCTTATGTATTTCATAGGGCCATTATCTGATCTGAATAACAAGAACAATTGCATAATAAAACACATTACTGCTGACACTAGCAACTTTCTTTTTTCAACTTTAAAGTTGCAACCACCTCTGTATTGCATAGAAAACTGATGGAAAAGAAAGAAAGAAAAAGAAAGAAAGAAAGAAAGAAAGAAAGAAAGAAAGAAAGAAAGAAAGAAAGAAACCAAGAAACCAAGAAAACAAAACAAAACAAAAATCCAACAATTTAATCTCCCCATCCAGTTTTGAGTTTTTTGAAAGTGATCAAATATAATATGTGCAAGCTTGACTAGAAACGGTTTTAATTCAGGCTATCTTCCTTAGCACTATAACATAATTAGAACACAGGCAGAATGTGTATCACATTAATTTTCCTGTTAATTGTAAATCTTTGCTTTCAGCAATTTGAACAGGATCAACAATTCCGTCATGTCTTTTCTACTATGGAAAATGTGTCTTATAATAATATATATAATAATATGTTTGAACAACTCCTAAAATTGGCTACTTCAATACACTCTTACCTTTTATTTTTCAAAAAAAAAAATTTTCAAACATCAGATATCCTTTCAGATATTTGAGGTCACAAGTAAGTAGAGGTCATATGCTTTACAAATCTGATCAAGCAAGGGTTTGATTTTAAGTTACTTAAATTCATTTTAAAACAATAGCAGAGATGGCAGCTGAGAATAACAATACCTCTAAGAAACTCATTTGGATAGAAAATAAAGTAATACACAAGAAACAATGGCATATCTTTCCCAAATGATTTCCATATATTATAACCTCAAGTCAACAAATTCATCAACTGTCCTACTGTTATTTCATTACCCTAAAAACTTATGTCCCAAGATATTCAGAGCTTTTGACATTGAAGAACCATAGAAACTCTAAAAGATCTTTCCTTTTTTAAAACCATTGTCCATTAGTTTACTCTTAAAATTTTAAAAATCAATACCAAATGAATATTTCCACTTTTATATACTCCTTTGAGTAAATATAAAGATAACTTTTTTTTTACTTTATCATTATCATCAATTAAATATGAGAGAGCCCTTAGGTTTTATTTGATGGTAAGGTGTTCTGTTGAAAAAAAAAAATATCTGCGAGATAAGTGGCTTTAATTTTCAATCTGGTTAATAACTTAAAGACATTTGCTTGTAAAAGTGTGCTATACACTTAGACAGAAAATTGAAAGTTAAAGATAAAACAAACTTTTTAAATTACTATTCTACACTAGTCAGCATGAATGCTATTATGTCAGAGAACTTTGACTTTGTTAAAAATCAGCTTTGTTGTATCTAAATTGCAATTCCTACTGTATCTACTGTATATGTAACAATGCAAGAAGAATTAGATTCCGAGTCCATTTGGCAGTAATAAAGAAAAAAATGCTGAAATGTTATTGATTCTCTCCCTCTTGTGCAAAACAAACTGACTCAACTATATTTTTACTGACACAACATAAAGGTTTTATTTAGATATTACAATATATTGGCAAATGTTAGACTGTATATCTTTTATTCTTTTTAAATATATCATTAACCCTTTCACAGAAGAGGAAGAGTGTCCTACTTGTTTTTACAGAAATGCTGCAGCTACTGACATGGTGATGTTAGCCCCAAGAGGAATACTGCCTTCAAAAGTTTTTGATGCAGAGATGTTCAGCCCTAGGAGACACCTTAAGCCTGTCACTGGCTGCTGAGCCCCTGTCACAGTTTATAACCTGCTGTGTCAAAGTCACAGCCTCAGCTCCTACCCTCTCCAAAGCATTTTTCACATTCCCTCTCCGAATTAATTTCTTCCAGATTATCCAAACCAGCCTAGTTCCCAGGATTTTCTTCCACATCTCATGAACCTACAAGCATTAGAAACCTCAACAGGATTTTCTCCCAGTCTTTCAAACCATCTTTATTAACTTTCCCTTGACCCAATTTTTTGGCAAGCTGTCTTCAGGACTAAAGATAAAGCAAGCAACCAAGTGAAGTCAGAGAACGATGGGAGTTGGTGTGGATTAAGGTTGAGGTGGAAGGTAGCAGGAGAAGTGAACCAGGTTAGAATTCTCAAGCTTTTTCTAGATAACCATCCTCAAATCTTAGAACCAACCAACGTTTCACAAGCCAGCTTCCAACAGCCCTTGAACAATAAACGTTTAAAAATCAGGTCCCCAGTAAGGTTCCCCACACTGAAGTCTTTTCAGTGCTCTTCAAAAAAAAAAAAAAAAAAAAAAAAAAAAAAAAAGAAGAAGAAGAAGAAGAAAGAAAGAAAGAAAAAAGAAAAAAAAATTAAAACCACTTCTCAATTAAGAACTACTTAAGTTATATAAGTCAACTTCGTCCCCGGTAAAACGAACTGTGTCTATACCACATTTGAAGGGAGAGCATTCAGCATATGCCTCACTTTAGAGAAAAGAAATACAAAAGCACAGTTTACTTACTAAAGCAGCCGCTCCAGTCCTCCTTGGAAACCTTGAGGAGTCTTCTCTTTTCTTTCCTACCAGTCAAATAAAGAATTGTCTTTCTATTCCACACAGGCCCGGAATAAACTGCAAGAAAGGACAGCACATGCACAGCAGCCCGTCGGGCTTTGGCTTGGGGAGGGTGCTTCGGGTGCTGCTTGTTTCAAAAGTGGGATCTTCTTTTCCGGAGGGAGGGGGCAACGACCGAAGAAAATAAGGGCGCTCCGAAAGCTTGCTTGGGTCCTGCAAATTATTCTGAAGGCAAAGTACCTGCACTCTCCCCGCCGAGGCTGCCTGTCAGCGGCGCGCGAGGGGAGGAGGCAGAGGAGGAGGAGGAGGAGGAGCAGCGGGAAGGCTCCGGCAGGGAGGGGACCGCCGGGTGGGGGGAGGCCGCGGGCAGCCGGCCGAGCTGCCGCCGAGACCGCGGGAAGGCGAGCGGCTGTCAGGGCGAGGCGCTGCCCCACGCGCTCGGGCCGCCGGGTGCAGGCGCGGGCGCGGGCGCGGCGGGGCGGGGAGCAGAGGCGGCGAGCATCTCCCGGCCGCTCCCGCACTCGCTCGCTGGCTCGCGCTCCCTCTTCCTCCCGCTCGCACACACAGGCACACACCCCACGTCTCCAGCAGCAGCCGCTCCGCCGCACGCACTCACCTGCATTTCCTTAACGAGCCACTTGATGGCTGCCAGCGGCGCGGGCCCGGCTCTGACGGGCGGGAGCCGGGGCGGGGAGGACGTGGCGCGGGATGTTCCGAGCGCCGGCCCGGGTGGCGGCGGCCGCGGCTGTGCAGGCGCGCGAGCCAGGGCGGGGGGAGGGAAAACTGGGAGGCGACCCTGAGCTGCCCGGGCGCGACCGAGCTGACCCCGCGACCCGGAGGCGGTGGCATGACCCCCGGGCTCCGGGAGAAAGCGGTCCACGCGGGGAGAGGAAGCTATTCCACTAAAGCCACAGAGGACTTGTCCAGGTGTAGATCCCGGTTGCGGTTCTTCAGGTGTTTGCGTGCTTTTGGTTATTTCGGTTTTTGTTTGGTTGTTTTTTTCAGAGGCAACCGTTAGGGTCGGCGATGTTAAAAATGCTGGGGGCAGAGTTTTAATTTGCAATACATTCGTGGCTTATGAAGGGTCCACTTTAATGAGGAGTAGGAAAGAGGAGCATAGGCTGCGTGGTGCGGGGTGGTCTGCATCTCGGATACTGGATGTAGTTTTCAGTTGGGGTGCTTGGTAGCATGGCTGGGCTTGAGGTAGAGATAGGGCTCTGTCAAGGCGGTAGTTGAGAAGGGAAAAACCTGTGAAAGTTGTTAGAAACCAGCCTCGCTTCTGAGGCGAGGACATGGACTGCGTGTGGATGGGGTGGGGGAGGGAGGTATTTCTCTACTACCTGCTTAGGAGAATGACCAATGCCTCTGAGGTGGTGTATCACAGACTCTGCAAACAAGGAAAGTGTAACTTCAATCCCCTGAGCAAAGCTAGAAAAGAGGACTGGAGCTAGGGAAGAGCAGGGTGGAAGAAATGTAACAGAAAGCTTCTATCATTTACCGTCATTTGTGTCTGATCAAAGCATACAGCTGTGGCAACGGATGCTATCTCTCTTGCTAAAGAAAGAGCAATGTCACCACTTCAGTGCTTAAAAAAAAAAAAAGCACGCCAAAATAATTATCCTGTTTATAATAATGCAACAGAAAGCCTTCCAGGTACCCTCTGGTCAAAGGTGCCCTAAGCACTGTGGAAGAAAATGAAAAGCAGTGAGCCATCTACTTTCCTTATATGTCCATGATCTAATAGCAGAAATGTCACTTTCTCCCAAAGAGAAATAAAGCTTAATCAATACATGTGACATTATCCCCAGGGTCCTTTCACGTCTTTTCTTTTCATGCCTGCTTCATTGCCTGCCATGTCTCTTTAGCTCTTCAGGAGTGACCCTTCTTCTGAACCCATCTCCTGCCCCGCTACCTGCCCCACCCCCTTAAATCCACTGAGCTCACCCATCCAAGAAGGTTCACAGTCATTATCACTTAAAGCTGTTCTTGGAAATGATAGGATATAAACCAGAAAGATTTCTTCCGTGTGTGCAAGTGTGTGTGCATGTTTGTCTATCTTTATAATTATGCAAAGCACCTGCCCCCTTATGGTGTTGTCTGTGCAAGATGATGACTAACTCATTCTCTCTCCTAGTGTCTCCTTCTCTCCCTCCTTCCCTCCCTCCCTCCCTCCTTCCCCTTCTGCACAAATACACACCACTCCCTCCTGTCTCAGTTCCTTCCTGTCAGTGTTCAATAATGGTTTTACATGAACTTTCTGTTTGAAAGCCTCTGACTACCAAGAGCGACTTGGAGCGGGTTTGTAGGAGGGATGCCAGAACTCAACGCTGCTGCTATGTTTCCTGTCATCACTCACTCATTACATACACTACTGTACTTAATGCCAAGTGGCACCAGAAATGATTTCCTCTTTTGCTATTCATAATAATATACCCCCCCGGAAACACATATAATTAATAATAAAAGAAATAATGCATCTTGATATCATGGGAAGAGCAGATGGATGCTGATGTGGTGGTATTAGTCACCTTTTCTGTTGTTTGTTGCTGCAAAGACAATGTGACCACTTCTCCCTTTCTGCTGCTTCTCGTGGGTTAAGCAAAGCATTTGGCCCTTTTACTGTGTTCTCTTTTCCATCTTTCCCTTGACAATAGTTTGTGTATTTTAAATAAAGATTTCATTCTGCCAACCCGCAGGAAGCTTTTAACAAGATGCAGCTGAGCATGTCGATATCTTATATCTTTTTACTGCTGTATGGGGGTGTTCAGCAACTTGAAACTCATCTCAACTTGAGCTCAAAGCTGGCATCTCACAGACAGTGCTCCCTGGGGCTGATTTACTCTTGCTGCTATACAACTATGCTTTGGTGCCCTCTAGAAGAACACAGCGTAATTTAAACAATTGAAGGTTTATATTCAACCCCCTTCCTCCTGTATCACTCCCTACTTAATAACACCACAAGTGTTAATTGTGAGTAGCTTTTTATAGAGATTTTATTAGTGATTCATTAGAGTTGGACTGACATATCTTTTCTGAGGATGACTACACCAAGCTGCAACAGTTAAAAATATTTCCTTATCTACCTACCTATCCAGCTCCTATAATATTATGTTTTATTTTTCCTTCTTAAATGAAGAGGCACCACTACTTGTTTAAATTGGTCATTGTCAGTGAACCATGTGTTTAAAACAACCATGACAAATGTGAAATAGAAATTAAAAAAGGAAAGTGGGATAGGGCAAGGAAGCATGGTCTTGAATATCAGCCATCTTACATTAGTCTCTTTTGAGGTTCTCTTTATTTTACCACCTTACTTCATTCACCAAAACTTTAGTTAGCCTTCTTACACTTAAGCTTAGAATTGATTTTAACAATCTCTATAATTTACATTTGTTTTTTGGGTCTTTGAGGGAATCAAGTACTTTCTGTCTTGTCTCAGTCATTGAATTAGGCTCAACATTGCCTCAATAGCAACTCCACCGTGATAACTTCCTGTTCTGATATGTCCTTTAAACATATTAATAGCATCGTCGGAAAACATCCTAATTATACAGTACTCCATAATGTGGGTTGAAAATAAGAAAGAAAACAACTAAAAACAGGGCAATAAGGGAGCTAGGAGAAGCAACTAACCTGTTATAAGGGAGACAACGATCAAAAGAGGTATCCCATGAGTTTGGTGACTGATTTGTCGGTAGCTATCTCTCTCACTTTGCTACCTGTGAGAGTTTTGTTTTGTTTTCTTCATCTCTCAGTCATCAAAAATGGTGTGCACTTAATTTGTTCTCCCTTTTCTCCATCTTTCCTTCTAAAGTTATGCTGATTGGCAGAAAATGCAAGTAGAAACAATTTTATACTGATAATAGAGTGGGAAATCATGCACTTAATGAGTCTTATTTCATATGAAACAAGGAAACTCCTTGACTCTTCAGCTTTTATTTTGGTCAAGAGGGCAGAGTTCTAATTGACTAAATGAGTCTAATTTACCTAATTTTTGATAGATGCTTTGCTACCAGGAAAACTGCTTAGGAGCCTTACAGGATAATGAAAAATATGACTTGATTATACCCAATTTTGGGAGTCTTAATGAGTGGAGTTATATTCTGATAATTGTGGATTCAAGGTTTCAGGGTTATTCCACTGAAATCATCATGTGGCTAATGCTAAGCACAAAATCTCAATGCTTTGGAAATATGGATTTTGATAGGATATAATATCATGATATACTTATTTTTTCATTTATTGTACTAATCATTTGCTATACCTCACCCCCCCCCCAAGCCCCAAATCCATCATTTGGCCTTCGTTGTGCCCCAGGAGTTAGCCTCTAGGAATTGCATCTACCCGGTTTCCCTTGTCCTTTGTCCTCTGTTGGGTTACAGTCAGTGAGAGGCACTAGCAGGGGGCAGTAGGAGAGAGAATTCTTGCCCCAAATTGCTCTGTAACTTACCTCTGAGGTATTTTCTGGGAGTGCCTGCATTGCTCCAGGAATACGCCCTTCCACAGTTCCAGCTCATATCTGCCACATCTTATCTCTTGCCCCGTCAGTTTTCCACTGTGGCTATAGGATAGATGCTCAAACATATCTCTTGTCACTTCCCTTAACCCAGTCACTCCTCCAGAAAGTATCCCTTCTCTAAATTCTCTCCAAACCAAAATCATTCCTGATTGTGCCTTCTGTTTCCTCCAGGTGTCCTGATTAATACGTTTTTGTTAAAGTATTAAAAGATAACAAGAAATATTCTATTCAGTTGTTTCAAAGCTTCACATACTGTCCAATGTGTGTGGAAGTGCCAAAACATTACCATTTCTCAAACTGAAAATAACTTTAACATACTGTAAGAAAGTATTTGATGGTATAGTTGATCTGTATGGCCAAGTAATAACAATGTATTAATACTTTCCACACAGATATCATTTCTCTATGTATTGAATGAGCCCAATTCATCAAACTGCTAAAACTATCTCGGTTTTTCTTAAACATATATGTCAATGTTCTATAGTATCTAATTGCAAAAAATAATACATAATAATAATACATAAACATGTATCCTATTATTCTATAAAGCACATAATAGTTTGAAAGTACTATGATTTTCATCAATTTTTTAAAAGATTTTGTTTATTTATTTGTCAAAGAGAGAGTGCACAAGCAGGGGAAACAGCAGGCAGAGGGAGAAGCAGGCTCCCTGCTGAGCAAGGAGCCAGATGTGGAACTTGATCCCAGGATCCTGGGATCATGACCTGAGCTGAGGGCAGGTACTTAACTGACTAAGCCACCCAGGTGTCCCAATTTTCATCAATTTTAAAAACTAAATGAGTAAGGAAGACTGTATGGATCCATTCTTTCAATTATTAAAAGAAAAAGCCAATAATGATGATATAAAAAAGTGGCTTAAGTTATCAGTGAAAACCCAAAACAACTGGCCCATGCATATACTTTGGAAAAAGAAAAGTTGAACATGAATACTAAGAATGAAATCCACCAAGTTCTTTTAAGTAAGCATTTTAAAAGATGTAGATCATTTAAATTAACAAACATCAGAATACGTTCTTTAATGAAAGTAAAGTATAATTTGAGAGAGAATATGTAATTAGTCCTATGAATTTTTGGTCTATTTCTGACCTAAAAGAATAGTAAAAAAAGTATTTAATGCAAGATTTTACCTACACATCTCTACACAATTAAGGGGTTGTAAATTTTGCTTCTCCTGAATTCTGAGTAATTTTGTATTTTCTTTTATAAATTGAGTGTAAGAGTGGTCACAACCATACCTGTGCACATGCATATGTACATACTATTTTATTGGTTTTTTAAGTGCATTAACAATATACTGTGGAAATATTAGATCTAGGAAACCTGAGGTACAGAAAACAGGTTGGTTAGCTGACCCAGCGCCACAAAGCAGTTAAATATTGGAGCTGAGACTTGTACCCAGGCAGTCTGGCTCCTGAGTTGCTATGTTCAACCAGTATTCTATGTCATAAGAAACTTTTTTCAACTGCATGTGCCTTTCTTTCTTAAGGTTAAGGCCTTCTCAGACAATTAGCCAAAATTAAGAAATTTCTATTCAGTGACTAGAAAATACAGGTTGGGGATGGTGCAAAAAGAAAGTTGTGCTATCTTCTCTGAGAACTAATTTTCAATTTTTAAAGTAAGTTTTTTAACTTTATATTTCTATTTGAATCACTTCGCATTTTACATATTTTCATATGAAAAATCATTTTTATGTGTTTCACATATCTAATGATACCATAGAATAATCATATTATAAAAATAAAATTTCTGATTTTTTCTAGATATATTATGTACAAGTTGTCCTATTATCACAGTTGGCCACATTTGCTACTTTTCCCTTTTGTACATTTGTTTTTATCTATTCATGTTTATTTATTTCCCACCCTTACCTACAACCAGGAGGACAAAGTAATATATAGCTTCGAAGGTAATTCTATATATCACCTCTCTTTTATAATATGGGGTCAACTTTCTGGAACCTTTTTAAGATTTCTCCCTGTTTTAGTGAAGGACAATATGTTTTCCAGGTACTCATTCCTGAACTTTTGTTCATGTGTAATGATATTGTGGCAAGAAAAAATTATACTAGCATTTATTTTTATCACAGATTTTATGTATATTTTCAACATTTAAAATTGTAGATTTTTAAAATAGAAGCAAAAGGAAGAAATGTGACAACCATATCATATGGAACTCTGCTTTCTGGCATTCTGTATTTTATGGGTGATAAGCAAATTAGAAACTTATCTCCTTTTTATGGAAGGATATCAAAAGTAAATCAAAACAAGTCCATATAGGTTTTAGAATTAATTTTTCCCTGTTATTATCAATATCATAACACAAGATGAATTGGCCTGGTACTTCACCTTCTTCTCCACTTTACTCTCCTAAACCCAGTATGTGTGAAATGTTCATTTTTATATAACTAATGAGTGATAGAAGTTCTGTTAATTTTAGGGAACTTTCCCTCTCGTAATTTAAAGAATAATTTTAATGTAAAAACATTTATCTATACACATATGTGTGTATGTGTATATTATTTAAATTTAGCTTTTTGTTATTTAAATTGCAAAGTGTGTGTTTGATTTCATAAGCCCTCATGTCATTACACTTTATGAAAAAAGGTATTTTCACATTAAATTTTTAAGCAAATTTTAAATGAGGTATTGAACAATTACAGCTATACTCAAAAGGGAAGAATCAAAGATTTTCAGGGAGTCTTCTAGAAACGGTGATGAAATGATGTGCCCAGTGAGGAGTCACCTTTACAAGTTCGCTTCACTATTCCTACTACTAATCAAAATTCTTATCAGTTTCATCTAAGCTATAAAAACATGAACATAATAGGGATATAGATCATGAATATGAATGTGATGGGGAAAGGATTTATTAAAGCTAGCATGCTTCCCACCAAAATCTCTTCCTGCCACCAGGCCTCTCTCAGACACACATACACACCGGCCCCTGTGCGTCTCTGCTCAGAGCACAGGAGGTTATGTTTCCCTTGCTCAACTCCTGTTTTCATCAGGCCCTCTAAGGCTTTTGCTGCCCTCGTTCTCAGATTCTTGTTATACACAAACCGGAGAAGTGGAAAAAATCTGGGAATGAAAAGACTCAGACCAGGGATTTGGGGAAACATTGAGTGGAAAGATAAGATTTAAGGCAGTTATAAACTAAGAATCTACCAAGCAATCACAAAATGTGGAAAAGTTGGAAAGAAGAGAAAAACACTATGTTCTGTAAGAGTCACTGAGGGATATGAATCAGGACCTCTGAATAATACTTTGAAGGGCTTAGTTTTAAAGACTGGGTTGAATTATTTTTTTTTTTTTAGACGTCTTATTTCTTCGGACAGTTAAAAGCTCTTACACCACACCATAAGGAGACTGGAATTTTTTTGTTGTTTAACACACATATATACACACAAAAAACTGTAGTCTTCACCCAAATATAGGTTACATAGTTTATAAATTGATTTTAAAATCTTAAGTTATTTTTAAAAGGTACCAGCATGAATTTAATATGGGTAGGATAAATGTATTTTTTCTATATTAAGTGTATTTTTTTCCTAGACATTTCTCAACAAAGATGCATGACTTAAATTGAAGTTTTAATTAGATATTATTCAGATCTTTAGTGACCACTATAATACATGTTCTCAAAGACGATGTTTATACATTATGAATATTAATAAATGATTATCCAATAAGTAATAAAATGTTCTCTTTAACATTGATTTCTTTAGCAAAACACCTATAAACACTTTTCTCACTTTGATTCTTAAGTAGAAATGTAAAAATTGTTATTGAAAGCCACATTATTTTTGAGTAGTCAAATCAATGCTTCTTAGCTAATTTTATTTCCAAAGTCTCTCACCTCAATCTCCACTTAATAAGTCCTATATAACCACGATGCACAAAAATCTAAGACATACTTATCCAGACAAAAGAGATATCAGCCACATTCTCTATGTATTCTTCACCCTGCAGTTCCATTGTCCTTAAAATAGGTGGCAGCTAGATAGGACCAAAAGCAAAATAGACCCACCATATATAGTTTGTTTGAACACAACCTATATGTTTTCTGCCCATAGTAGAAAGGAGGGTACTGAAGTTCAATGGATTTAGCCAAACATATTTGGAGAACCTAACGTATGCAAAGTAAATAGTGTACATGTGTATCTGGGGCAGCTAAATGATTATTGCCTATAAACTAACATAATTCAGGAGTCTGGGGGCACAGGATTAGATTTAAAAAGATTTCACATGCAAAAGTTAATCCATTATCAAGCAACCTTGCAACCAACATTGAAATGCAGAATATTCAAAGAAAGCTACATTCCAGCAAAATGCTTAAATCCTCAGCTTGCCAAAACTCTGAACTGAAATTATTGATGCAATACGAAATTAAGGAAAGTTCTTTGAAATCTCTGGACACTTGGTAAGATTGCTCTCAAAGACCAAACATTAAAAAAATTCATAGGTTATAAACAGTGTTGATGGAATTACAAACAAAGAAGGTTTTTTAACTAATTAGCTAATTCCAACATTGATCCTTTAAAATATAGCATAGTATCAAAGAAAATAAGCAGGGAATATTCTAGAAGAAACTTACTAAAATCCTGAGATTTCTGTGGGTAAGGATGAGCTATAAGGCAGTATAGGAAACGGAAAATGGCATGCGGTGGTAAGTACTCTAGAGAAGCAGCACTGTTAGATGTTAAAACAAGGGAAAAGGTTTCCTCCTGTTTGCAGCAGGTGGCAATGAGGATTAATATGAAAAAAAGGCAAAGAAAATTTGTGGGCCCAAACATCAAAGTGTTTTTTTAAAGATGAGTGTAAATAAGATTTTGCAAAATAATGAGAGAAATGCAGAGGAAGTTATTGCTTGATATATATATATATATATATATATATATATATATATATATATATATATATTAAGATTTTATTTATTTATTTGACAGAGATAGAGACAGCCAGCGAGAGAGGGAACACAAGCAGGGGGAGTGGGAGAGAAAGAAGCAGGCTCATAGCGGAGGAGCCTGATGTGGGTCTCGATCCCATAACGCCGGGATCACGCCCTGAGCCGAAGGCAGACGCTTAACGACTGCACCACCCAGGTGCCCCGGAATATATTTTTTAAATAAACAGAAAATAGAAACAAATTTTAGAAACCCCTGCAATATGCTTTGTAAAATTAAGAAGATATGGAAACTACAATAAAAACAGAAAAATGAAAGCAGATAATAAACTAGAGTATAAAATTAAAAAGTTAGGTTTCTGATGAGGGTGGAGACAGGGACAAATAGGTAAAAACAATTGTAAAAAGCTACTCAAAACAATGGTAAAATGCTATCCAAAAAGTCAATAACAACAACAGAATGAGAAAGCAAAATGCAACAGAAATAGCAGAATTCATACTGCGGAAAATTGAAATTGAACACTAAGGTTTCTATGTAGTAGTATTTTTTTCTTAAAAAAAATTAAAGGCAAACATATTTCCTTTATAATGTTAATTAAAATGGGAAAGATAGGTGTGTGTATACATTTACAGATATAGATACTACATATATATCCTATATACCAGGTATGTATCTATCCTTTTATTCTAATGTTGTATTTACATGTGCAAAGGAAAGGCAACATGCACTGTAATACCTAGAACTCTTTTAAACTTTATGTCTGTATTTTCTAACATAAAATGATTTATTTTCATTACACAAAATATGTTTGAAAATATATAATTCTAAAATTTCTTTGAAATATATTCTGAAAGTATGTAAGTGCTTTTTCTTTTTTAAATGTTCTCATGGCTTCCAGTAGAATCTATACAGAATTTACAAAAGAAACTAAATCAAAGTAATTACTACATGGAAATTTTTACAGTACTCTAACTGGAATTTTATAATACCTTTCCTATTTTTCATCATACCTTATTTCCTGCTGTATATATTAAAGAGTAAAAGATGGTAAAACCAATGTTTCACCTCGTTTGAGAAGCTTTGCAAATTAAATTTTGAAGTAAGTCTTTGCATATTTTCTAAATATCTCTAGATCTTCCTGCTGTAATTAAATTTGTAAAGATTCACTTTGCACATTATGTCTCTCTTGACAAAAATTGTTTCCATTCGTAAATGGAACAAAATGATAACTGAATAGTGCCAGAAATAAAATAGTTCAAGGAAGTTCAAATACGTGGTCTTTGAAAGTTTTGCACAGGCATACTGTTTTTCTCAGTTCAGTTAAGTGATTCAGAATTGTGTTCCAGGAATAACCTTCAAAAAATTAAAAGGTACATTTGTATCAAATTGAGTGGCCCACTGAAATCAAATTGAAAAGATTTTAAAGTAGAAAAGAAATAGCTTATAATGTGAGTGCATAAACGGTTGAACATTTTAAACTGTATTTGTTTTTCTTTTAACATTAAATATTCAGTACTCTTAAATCTCATATAGAAGTACATATCTGCACCCTTTCGATTTTGCATTATGGACATTTCATTATGAAAAACCATGGTTTAACTATATGAATCGCTTTACACTTCTTAACGAAAATCCATTATTTTTATTTTTTTAAGATATTATTTATTTATTTGACAGAGAGAGAAAGAGAGAGAGAGAGACAGTGAGAGAGGGAACACAAGCAGGGGAAGTGGGAGAGGAAGAAGCAGGCTCCTAGTGGAAGAGCCTGATGTGGGGCTCCATCCCAGGATTCTGGGATCACACCCTGAGCCAAAGGCAGACGCTTAACGACTGAGCCACCCAGGTTCCCCCGAAAATCCATTATTTTTAAGCACAAAATGAGAATCATACAGCCCATAGCAAAATACTGAATGCATAAGGGTTAAATTATTTCCTTATATTGACCTGTTGACTATGTATATAGTCAGTAGCGTTCAAAATACAAAAATAGGTTTCTTTCAGACATTCCCTAAATTAAACCAGGGTAATTGAAAATAGCTAATTTGATTTATTTCAATTTTTAGCTTTCTAAGTCATTATAAGATAAGATAGTTTGAATCGGTGTTCTAAACATGCAGTAGTTAATTTGAAAATCATAATTTTTTGAAACACAGAGAGGAGGAGAGGGACAAGAGCGGTGAGGCTTGTTTCTTCTTGTAGTTAGACTCTGTTATACTATTTTATACCATTTTATACTTAAGGAGAGGTGATGCTGCAATAAAGAATGTAGGTTATTTATTCCCTTTTTAGACTTTTCAGTGAACTTTTCAAGCCCTTTTTCTGAGATGTTTCTTCTCCATGGTAGAGCATTCCCAAGATAAGGAGCTGATTTTCCTATTACAAGTGCCATTTCAAAAGTGGTTTTAGTGGCTCGAACATTTGTCCAGAGTAACAAGAGAAAAACCACCAATGTGTATCATCATATAGGACACGGAAGATTCATCAGACTCAAGTGGCTTTCAGTCACCATCAACCTCAGCTCTCTGAAAATACAGTTTCACAAATGTTGCTTGTTATTAACAAGGCGTTCTGTCTTTCTGCCTGATCTTACTTTCCCACATTATATTGTTTACATACGAAGAGAAAACACTAAAATGGTAAAATCGTGAACCAAATATTTTAAGATTGAATAAAGTCAACAAGCCTTATCATCAGGCAAGCCTGAGTTTTCTCTTCACATTCTGACATGAATCAGCAGAAGGTTAGAGAGAGTAAGATTCACTTTTCTGGAGAGAATGAATAGCAGCGTCAGTAAGAAAGAGAGAATGACTTTTCTTGAGAACAGCTATGGAAGATAATGCAGTGTGAGAGCTCTGTGTGTGGACTCAAGAGTCAAACAGCCTAGATTCAAATCCCTGTTTTTCTAGTTGCCTCTCTGAGTAAATACTTGGTTTCTCTGAGCAGTATATTCTCCTCATTTCTATTTATATAAAATTTCCTTCTCTGTAAAATGAAGATAATAATAAATTTCCTTTAGCCTCTTTCCCTGTAAAATGTTAATAATCATAATATCTCCCTCACGGACTTGTGAGAAATGTATGGATGAATTACACTGCTCGGCTTCCCTTGCTAGACATTTAACTTTTATTGCTACTCTTGTTTAAGTTTTCAAAGTAGTTAAATTTGCGGGTGCCTGCCAAAACCACACTCCTGCTTTGACATTTCTCCTTACCAAAAGCTCCCACTAATGGGGCTCTATATGCATTACCTTCTGGGTGACCATAGCTGATTATACCAGGAGGGAAAGCTGATCCATGGGAAAAGAGAACATCCTCTGATTTCCTACATTCTATTTCCAAGGATTTCAATACGGAAATTCAGAAAACACAGTCTGAAGGGGACATATAGGGGGAACTCTGAAGTCATGAAGGTTTGGGGCAGGCAGACCTATTCAGCTGTGAATTAACAGAGAGAATTTACTACAAAGGGGAAGAGGAGGAGAGAGGATGGGAGACCGTGAGAGAAAGGAGGCTATGGAGTCATCAAATGGTATGTCAGCTTCTGACTTTCCCTCTCTACCTCCAATTTATAGGACCGTAAGGACTGGCTAAAATTTGTCTTCTCTACTTTAAGTCAGATAAAGGTATGCTCACCCTAATGAACTTGAAATGTGATGATTAATTTCTGTTTCTTCCAACTAAATGATCCCTGCCTCAGACAGATGTTTTTGTATTGAAAAGCTGTAAGTATAAAGTTCTGTTAAAAAAATGCATTAAGTAATAAATGCAAGCAAACTGTGGGGGAGGGGAGGAGAGAGTTGATCCCAGGCAATGCCAAGCATCTCTGTGCTGAAAGTGAACTTAGAAGAATTAATTTCTCTCGTATCAGCAATAGCTATTTGGAAAGAAGCTCATCAAGAAGAGACACTCTGAAACAAAAAAGGGATACAATTTTGCAAAGAGGGATAGAAGTATTTAGAAAGGTCAACCCAAAACAAGTAATCTTCTACAAGGGTATGTTTCAGGAGAAGTTGACAAGATGATATCAGTTTACTCAGAGATTTGGGGGGGGAAAAAAAAGGAGTCTAGGTAGGAGAAATGATGATGATGATAGTTGAATATTAGTGATAAAAGGTAATATTATGGGGAGGCTACAAAATGTAACATAAAGGGCTCTGAGGCTCGGCTTTGATAGATTTGTAGTAGAATCCCAATTCTGCCTTGGGCAAATGACTTCATCCCCTACACTCAACCTCCTTATTCTAAAATTGGAAAAGCAAGACTTGCCATTCAAGGTTGTCATGATGATTAAGAATAAGGATACTGTCAGGGGCGCCTGGGTGGCTCAGTTGGTTGAGCGTTCGACTCTTAGTTTTGGCTCAGGTCATGATCTCAGGATGGCCAGATTGAGCCCGGAGTTGGGCTCCACATATTCCACAGGGAGTGTGCTGGAGATTCTCTCTCTCTACCATGTGCTCTCTCTCTCTCTCAAAATAAATAAATCTTTGAAAAAAAGACTTTCATTTTCATCAAGGACATTTTCATCAAACAGACCTATGTTGCTATGCTGTTTCATAACAAAGGCTCAAAAAATGAGGTTTTGGTGGTTTGTTTTTGGTTTTTGCTTCTTTTAATGATTTTTATTATTGCTTCCCAATCACAAGAGTTATTAACGAAAGGAGGAATGGAATCTAGCTTGGACCATCAAGCTTTAAAAAACAGGAAGACTTTACCCTAATCATTTATTGGAATTCATTATTAAATTGTTTACAATTTCGCCACATAGCAACTTGCTATTGTTAATAGCACATGAGATACTGAGGAACAACAAACGTGAGTAATTGTTGTTTGTTTATGTTTTGTAATGACATATCTCTCTACCCTCCATGTCACTTAAAGCAGAATGCCTATCTTTGTTCAAGTGTCTGAAAAGTTGTCATGTCCTCTCTATTCAGTTACAAGTGACTCTTAGGTTTACAATTTTAAAAAAATCTTAAATCCTTAATGCATTCATAAGAAATTTTACAACTTTTGTATGGTCAACAGAGATGATCATGTTGGGCAAGTTGCTTACTCTTCCTGAACATCAGTTTCCTCATCTATAGGGCAGGGTTAATAACAACTAACTCTTAAGGTCTCACCAAGTTGTTGTAAGGACAAATACCAGTCTCACCTGCAAAATCTTGAAAAACATATAAAAACTCCACGATTTCCAGCATGACGGGAAACAAACAAAGCTCAAAATGGTAAGCTTTTTAAAAAAAAAATCTGTATAATTAAGCCTGATTTCGTATTACATATGATTTCTCTAAATTAAGCCCTCTTTATTCACAGTAAGACCCATAGCCTATACAAAGCGGGGGATTAGAGCATCATCATGTGCATTAAGAAAGGTTAAACCACAAATGAAAACTTAATTATCAATGTGAGGGTATCAAATTACCCTTTTAGTAATTCATGATCAGCCAATTTGCATTTGGAATCCTTCTTTGAGAATAAGATACTTTAATTCCCTTGGCACTGACAAAATGTGTTGTAGTATATACTTCTAACTGCCTGTTCAATATCCATTCTCATTGTTTTTCTTATTAACTTCAGTTTGTTGGGGTTGGGCTAATGTACTTAGATAAAATTGATCATCTTTTTGTAACATTCTTTAATCCAGGGGAGGCCGTGGCAAACAATTTTGGCCCAATTAGATGCAAGCACCACATGGTGGGGCTTTGTGGAAATACTTGCAGAAAGAACATTGGTGGAGAACGAATGTTTGTGTCACTCCAAAATTCATGCGTTTAAATCTAATCCCAATGTGATGGTATTTGGAGATAGAGCCTTTGAGAGGTAATTAGGTCATGTGGGTGGAACCCTCATGAATGGAATTCATGTGCCCTTTTAAGAAAAGGTTAGAGAGGGGCACCTGTGTGGCTCAGTCCTTAAGTGTCTGTCTTAGGCCCAGGGCCTGATCCCAGGGTCCTGGAATCGAGCCCTGCATCGGGCTCCCTGCTCCGCTGGGAGCCTGCTTCTTCCTCTCTCACTCCCCCAACGTGTGTTCCCTCTCTCGCTGGCTGTGTCTCTCTCTGTCAAATAAATAAATAATTTTTTTTTTAAAAAAAGGTCAGAGAGCTAGCTCACCCTTTTATTTTATTTTATTTTATTTTATTTTATTTTATTTGATCATGTAAGAATACAACAACAAGTTGGCAGGCCACAATCTGGAGGAGGGCTCTTATCAGAGTCTGACAATACTGACCCCCTTGATCTTGGGCTTCCAGTACTTGGGCCTCTACTACTATGAGAAATCAACTTCTGTTGTCTATGAGTCACCCAGTGTAAGTAATTTGTTAGAGCAGACCAAACTGACAAAGACGGAAATATTACATCACTATGCTCTTTGGCATTTTCAACTTCTACTTTCTTCTTACTGGGAACCCAGATATGATGCCTATGGCATTGAAAGCCAAGGTGAGAATTACAGAGAAAACAGAAAAATGAGGCCGAGGTGCCTGCTGTTATCACTGAGACATTTTTCCACAGCAGACCCCTAAACTTCTTGTTTCACGAAAAACTAAGCCTTCATCAATTTAGGGCACTGTTGATTTAGGGCTATAGCCAAAAGTGTACATCACTAATACTGGAGTCATCTTCAATATTTTAATATCAAGACGCAGGTTCATTATGACGAAGTGTATCTTTATAATTTAAATATGAGAAAGATAAAAAAGAAAACTATAAAATATTTTAAGATACATGGAATCAAGATGTTATTTTAAGTCTATATCAAATGTGAAAATGGGCAAGAAGGATGAGAAAACGAAGCACAACACTGTGACTAACTGAATATAGTTCACTCCATTTCAGTTTGAGGAATTCTTTTAATTCTCCCCCATAGAATATAGCTATAGAAACAAAAAACTTTTCTATAGTTAAGGTGATGTGCACATTTTTATTACTGATGTACACACACACACATAAATATACACATACACATGTGTAGATATACATTTATAAATCTATGAACTATGTTAAAATTTAAGGAAGCAAATAGAGAAAGAAATAGGCACACGATTTTGAGAAAATCTCAATTACCAACTTGATTCCACAAATGTTGTGCTTACTCATTAACTTAGGGTCACTTGCTAAATTTATGTCAGAACAAGTTCATCAGTCTACACTAAAAAAGTAATAGGAAAATAAAAGTACTTACAGCAATTATACTTTTGAAAGAAGATTAAATGACGTGTGTGTGTTCTTTCTAAAAAAACATGGAAACAATCATTATTTAGTCCAACTAAATTATATTCCTTGAATCATTGCTTAATAATATTTTACGCTGAAAAGGAATTTTAAGAATATGTTGTTCAATTAATTTTTTCCATTGTGAGAAAACGGAGTCTTGGAACAATGATGTAATTATCCAATGATGTTCATTCAAATCAAATATGAAAAAAAAAAACAATAAATTGTTGACTTTGGGATTAATATTCCCAGTGGCTAATAGGACTTGAATTGCCTTTCCAACTTAAATTGATGAGCACTGAGTAATATACAGAATTGTTGAATCACTATGTTGTACAACTGAAATTAATATAACGCTCTATGTTAAATATGCTGGAATTAAATGAAAAAAAAAACCTATGTAGAAGTAAAAATTAGTTGTAACTATGAAAATCTGTACAGGAAAATTTTAATTCTGTATTATGGTATAGAGGCTTAATATAGAAATCTAAGAAAATAAGACATGTAGGCACATAGGAAAATTTCAGAATTCCTCATTCACCTACTTGTAGAAAGAGGCAAATTATCTTGAATCACCTTATAATTAATAAATATTTTCTTGTGTTTCCTCTCCCATGCTGTTAAAATAAAAATAGGCATTAATGAGTTTTTTGTGGTATATTAAAGCGATTATTTTAATGTTGTACATATGTCTGTCAAATTATGATGAAAGAGTTATTTTATATCACTGTTACCTTTGCATGCCTTGCATCTTTGAAATCAGTGAAATTTATGAATTTCTTAAGTTCTAACTGTTAAGATTCTGCCTTTGCCTTTTCTAGGACTTCCTGGGACACTGCAACTGCTGGACAAAGTTTCTTTTCTTTTTCTTTTTTTTTAAAGATTTTTTTAAAATTTATTTATGAGATAGAGACAGCCAGCGAGAGAGGGAACACAAGCAGGGGGAGTGGGAGAGGAAGAAGCAGGCTCACATCAGAGGAGCCTGATGCGGGGCTCGATCCCATAACGCCGGGATCACGCCCTGAGCCGAAGGCAGATGCTTAACCGCTGTGCCACCCAGGCGCCCCTAAAGTTTCTTTTCAGTAACACATTCAAAACTAAAGAGAAATGAAAACTACAGACACTTCGGTTGACAGAAGAACAACAAAAACAACAAATAAACAACTAATGATTGCTTCTTATAGGAACTAGCATGCAAAACATCATCAACTTGCCTAAATATTTTTTTTCTTCTTAATTGTACATTGACCAAAAAAAGCAGGTAACCGTACGGCTCTCAATCTATTTTCTGAGAGAGTAAGAGTTGTGTTGTGCTACCTTACCCCACTGTTCATGCCTGACTCTTTATCTACTGAGAGCTCTAATTTCTAATGTAAAACATAACTAAGGTAGGTGCAGAAGATGGCTAAGAAAAGAATCAGTTCAAAGTAAGCATCATGGTGAAGGGTAAGCATAAGACAGTCCATGGTGAAGAGAGCTTACAAGACATGAAGAACGTTGGTTCTTCCTGTATTGGACAAACATACTATCTCGCAGAGACAAAAAAAAACCTAGACAATCAGAGTAATCACTCTATGAGAGTGGTTCATGTCCTGGGTATAGGAGTGGTTCACATCCTGGGTTCCAGGATGCGTTTCAAGGATTGCGAAGAATGCCTTGAAATTATATGTAGGTTTGTGTATTTGCATGCATCTGTGTAATACAGGACTGTTTGAAAGGAAGAGAAATACAACTCAAAATTGTTTATGAAAGGGGTCGATATATTGACTCATTAACAAAGCTCATGAAAGGACATAGGAGAAATTGCCATTGAAATAATTAGGCCAGGAACTTGGATGCCATTAAAATATCTGTCCCTGTTACTCCTCTTCTCAGCCCAACCCCAGCCTTTTTCTTTTCATATTGATTTCATTATATCCCACATAAGCCAGGGCAAGTTGTGAAACATTGAGACATGGCCAGATTCAGGATCGATTCACACATTAAAAGCCTAGCAACTAGAAAAGAGATTCCTCCACAATTTCCAATTGCAAAATCCTGGGAAAGTACTCTCGTTGGTAGTTTGGGGAAAAAAATATCCATCTTTCACTTGCTCTATCCAAATAAATAGATTATTATTTTTGCCTCAGTTCAAATCATATACACAACCGATTGATCATGGTGGCAAGAGCTATAATTGGCTTGGTAAATTAGAAGCAAATGACTTGAAGTATTTTCTATGATAAGGGAGGAGCTATTTGGGTTCTATGGTAATCTTTTAAAATGTTTTAATTGGTCAGCTAGGCACAAGCAGACACACACACCAAAGATACTAAAGATGGTAAAGCCATTGCTAAAAATTTTGGTTACAGAATTTGTGTTCATCTTTTAACTTTCAACTACATCATTAATTCCCTACTAATAAGGAATTTTCCATTTTTACAGTGACCCATAGATACAGAATTTCTAAAACGTTTAAACCTTGGAGAGAGAAAATACAAATCAGAACCAAATACACATATTCCCTTCTAAAAGATGAATAAACATTCTGTAAGTGATATTTGGGCTACATTTAACATAGTTTTAAGTGAAATTTTCAGTTTTAGAACACATTTTTTTTTTGCTTGTTCCTTAACTCCATACTTTTAAAATGTGATGTGGTATTATATTATTTGGAATATTACTAATTCTACTCATATCTTTCTCAATTTCATAAATAAGAAACAGTTTGTGTTCTTTAAAAACTACAAGCTGGGGACACTGGGGTGGCTCAGTCAGTTAAGCGTCTGCCTTCTACTCAAGCGTCTGCCTTCTATCCCAGGGTCTTGGGATCAAGTCCCATATTGGGCTCCTTGCTCAGCGGGGAGCCTGCTTCTCCCTCTGCTTGCTATTCCCTTTGCTTGTGCTTTCTCTCAAATAAATGAATTTTAAAAATCTTAAAAAAATAAAAAATAAAGACTACAAGCTGAAATACAGAACTTTATTTACTAAATAATGAAAGCCCCCACCTTTAGCCTCTTATCATCCCCAAGAGTGCATCACTGTTAACAGTTTATAAGCTATCTGTACAGATATTTTTCTGCATACCTGAATATAAACTAATACTCATTTTATTTTTACTAAAATATCATATTAATATTTTCTTGCCACTTGAAAATACCTTTTTTTGGTCAATAAAAATCAAGAATTCCTTCCATTTCAGTAAGCTAGACAAATATGCTTATTTGTCTAATTCTTCTAATTGTATAATATTCCACAATGTTAATGGGTGCTATTAAATATTGAGTCCATACTATATGGTGGTTCATACTCTGAACTCTTTAAATGTCATATCCAAATCTTCACAAGCCAAAAAATCTTTGAGATGGAAATTATAGCTATATCATTGGCGAGAGACTGAGACAAAGTAAATAAAAGTTACCCAATAATTCTTTTAGTAGTGGACCTTTAGAATACCTCAAATATTTTTTCATTAGTGTAAATAATGCTGCACTGGAAAACTGAAGTGGACTTGCTCAGTAAAATAAATTGCAAGTTTAAGTTTTAGAATTATGGCCCAGTTATCCTTCAACATTGCTTACTGCTATATATAATACTGACAAATTTAAATATTTTAATGTTTTTGCCAATCTGATAGGTGAATATTTGTATTTAACTGTCACTTGACTTTATCTTTCTTTGATGAAAATAGTTAAGTGTATTTTCACATCCTTGATGATACAGATATATTATTTACATATAGGTCAGTTCATATCACACCTATTTCCATTGGGTTGCTTTATTCTCTCTTGGGTTACTTTATTCTTAACAATTTATTTTTTCCCCTCTGTTTTGGAATGGAAATAATAATATGCTACTTAGACCTCCCTCTGTGGGGAGCAATATTGATTCATGGTCCTCAGTGCTGCCTTTCTGGATCGACTGCCAGGTTCACTCACGTAAGACACATCCCAGCTCACAGAGAGCTGCTCCCAGACCGTGACAGCAGGACCGACATGAGGCAGGCCCATTGCAGCGTGACTAAGAGGTGCTTGCTCTCTGTGGACTTTGGCTTGAGGACTTTCTATCAGAACAGCAGAAAGTATCTTGTAGCTATGAAACTTGAGAGTTCAAGACTCTTCCTACCCAAACTTCCTTTCTTTGCTCTCTCCACATTGTCTTCTGGATCCAGATCTGAAGCCCTCATCCCCAATTCTGACTTGGGGTTTGCTTTTAGATGGATCTGGATTAATGCACTCTTCAACTCTGTTTATGAGAATCTTTTACAATAGAGGTTTTGTAGTTGCTTTGTCTTTTGTTTTTGGTTTTTAATAAATTTATCTATCTCACTGTGGTTTCTAAGTTTCATTAATTTCTTAGCACGGTTTTTCAACCTCTGTATTAGAAAATAAAATTTCTTTATGTTTTCTTCCAGTACTTCTATGCTTTTGAAGTTTTTTTAGTCTTTCTAATTCAACTGAAATTTTTTAATGGTGTGAGGTAAAGATATAATATTAGTTTCCAGATATATTGTTAGTTGCCACAATAACATTTGTGGAATCAGCTGTCTGTTCCCTGTCACCTTTAATCACAAAATTTCCACAGAAATACATATATATCCATTTCTGGATGTTTTAATAGGTTCAGCTTAACTATTTGTAAATATTTGCTGTAGCTTTGCAATACTTTGGTTATCTGGTATAACATATTTTCTTTATTTTCAAATAGTTGCTTGTTTTTTGGTCTGTTTCTTATTTTTGTATATTTATTTTACCAGCTGAACATGAGAATCAAGTTAACAAATAATTTGGAAGTATTATTAATTAATTGAATGTACAGAAAACATGTATTTGAAATACTAGGTCCTCTTATTAAGGGACATGATTGGCCTCCCAATTATAGTATTCTTTTTGCCCTTCTGTGAAGTTTTATGGTTTTGGGCATACAGCTTTTGTTGATTTCTCATTAAATTATTTCCCAGGTATTTTATACATTTATTGTATTGCTTATCTTATTTTTAATTCTCATTTTTTTTTTTTTTGGTTACAAACTGTTGAACTATAATATATTTTATATATCTTAATGGTGTTAGCTTATAAGGAACAATAACAAAAGGCATTCCATTTGAAGGTGTGTAAACTATAAATAAATTAATCAAATACAGACAAATATATTTGCTGGACATGATATTTTTCTATTCAAAAGCAAAAATAACATTATTTTTTGAAAATATGAAAAAATTAACTAAAATTATTATTATTTTTTAGAGGGCAGACAGGGGCAAGGGAGAGAGAATCTTAAGCAGGCTCCATGTCCAGCGTGGAGCCCAACATGGGTCTGGATCTCACAACCCTTAGATCATGGATGTGAGCCAAAATTAAGAGTCCAATGCTTAGCCAACCGAGCCACCCAGAGGCCCCCAACTAAAATTATTTTAAATTAACTTTGGCTTCTTAGCTACTTGCATTTCTTTTCTAACCTTGTTTATAACTTTAGCTATCAAAATCTATAGTTCCTATGTATTTGCCTTTTATTTTATCTTTAAAAAAACATAAAAAATTAATTTTTCAGGGATTAAGATTAATTATATATTCTTCCATATCTTAGCCTGATCCCCCATTTAAGTAACTTACTTCTAAAATATAGAAATAGCACTTTTGTATGCTGTTGAAGATGGGATGATTAGAAACAAGCAAAAGCAAGGTAAAATGCGAAATTCACATCTTCCTACCAGCTCTTACATGAGATATCTTTGACAGAAACCCAGGTTATATTTCAAGCAACTGAATGTATTGTGAAACATTTTAAGATGCCTTTCCAAATTCTAGCCCAAATGCACTGCTTCTTTTATTATCAAGTGAAATATATCCATAATATGTTGATTACTTAAATTTTGGGCTTTGAAACTCAGATCTGTGAAACATCATATCTCTGACACAATAATTGTTGTTATTTAATAAAGCCACTTATTTACTTTTGTTTACAGAAGCAAATCAAAGCAAAAAATTTACTTGATTACTCACAAGTTGGAATGGTTAGCAAAGCTGAAGGAGATTGTCATTTTACATTTAAATCTTTCCTGGGTGCCAAAAAAAAAAAAAAAAACTTTATTGGGTGCATTTTGGAAATAAATTTTGTGAAATAAGGCAGAATAGCTAATGAACACCTTATCTTAAACATTGTTCTTATTAGAAAAGCACACAATATAAAAATACTGAAATAAGTGGTTCAGGTATATCCTTTAAGAATAAAATCTAATATTTGTCGAGTACTTCGCTATTTGGAAAGCATGCATAAGAAGAGTTTCCTGTTCAATAGCTTACCAGCTGGGTCTAATTCTGCAGAGGTCACTTTAGCTCAGTGGCAGTGAACCAGTCACTTAACTTTTCTGTTACATGAACAGTGAGTCCTTATGCCTCTCTCACAGGGATTTTGTGATGATTAAATAACAACGTGCAAATGAACATTCTTTTTATAAAAAACTATGCAAATGTCAATGATGATCATTCGACAAAAAAAATCATAATTCAAGCACTTTATTTTTAAATAATTTAAACACTAAGCAAAAGCCACTGAAACAGCTGTGTTTGTTTCTCAGCTGTCACAACTCCACATTTATAAAATTAGATAAAATCAGAGAAATGTGGTTTACCACTGATAGGTAGCTGTATCAGGTAAGAAAAATTACCTTGTTCAATAAATATTTGGTCTGTCCCTGCCTCCATTCAAATAGATCTTGGGTAGTGGTGCATTTTATAGTAACAGACAAATGTATGCTTTAATTAGGGCCTGAAACTAGATTCTTAGTTTGACTTTTCTTTCACTCACCCGATTCCATTTTTTTCTATTTCCTGTTCCCTTGTCCATGGTTATAGGAAAGAACTTATTCCTTTCAAACTTCTTCCTCTGGGGATGAAAGAAAATAAGGCAATTAAAAGTTTTAGATGTCTATACGCTCTTCAAATTTCATCTCCTTTTACATTTCTTCTTGAACACTGTTACTTTAGCAATACTCACCTTCTTACACAATTCCTCTGGAATATCAAGCATGCTTTCACTTATTCTTCTACCTCTGATGCTTATCCTTAGATATCTGTCTTTATCACTTCATTTGGGTTTTTGTACGAGCATACCTTTTGCAGTGAGATCATTCCTGACCACACTATTTGCATCCCCAACTCTTGGCATGTCTCTTTTTTTTTTTGCTTTATTGCTCTTGTTTCATTACCACCTGCATATATTTTTACTTATATGTTTGTTGTCTATTTCCCATTAGAGTAATAACTCTAAGAGGGCTTTTACTTTTCTTTTCTCTTTTCTCTCTTTTTTTTTTTTCTTTTTTGGTCTGCTTCCTTATCTGCTATGCTTGGCACATAATGGGCATTCAACAAATATTAACTGGACAGATCATACTATACCAAAAATGACCTTTCTTTACTTAAAATTTTTTTAAATTGTTAACATACAGTGTTATATCAGTTTTAGGTGTACAATATACTGACTCAACAATTCTATACATTACTCAGTGTTCATCATATAAGTGTACTCTTTAATCTCCATCACCTACTTTATCCATCCCCCTTCCCATGTTCCTCTGGTAAGCATCAGTTTATTCTCTAAGTTAAGTTTATTTCTTGGTTTGTCTCTCTCTTTTTTTAATCCCTTGTTTTTTTGTTTTGTTTCTTAAATTCCACATATCAATGAAATCTTATGGCATTTGTCTTTCTCTGACTGACTTACTTCACTTAGCGTTAGTATATCGAGTTCCATTCGTGTTGTTGCAAATGGCAAGATTTCATTATTTTTTATGGCTAATATATACCATTCCATTACACACACACACACAAATATATCTATATCTATCTATATCTATATCTATCACATCTTTTTCCATTCATCAATTGTTGGGTGCTTGGGCTGTTTCCATAATTTGGCTCTTGTAAATAATGATGCAATAAATATAGGAGTGCATGTATCCCTTTGAATTAGTGTTTTCGTATTTTTGGGGTAAACACCCAGCAGAGCAATTACTGGATCAAAGGGTAGTTATATTTTTACTTTTTTGAGGAAACTCCATGCTGTTTTCCACAGTGTCAGCAACAGTTTGCATTCCCACCAATAGTGCATGAGGGTTTTTTGTCCACAACTTCACCAGCACTTGTGGTTTTTTATTTTAGCCATTCTGACAGGTATAAGGTGATATCTCATTGTAGTTTTGATCTGTATTTCTCTGATGATGAGTGACGTTGAGCATGTTTTCATGTCTGTTGGCCATCTGGATGTCTTCTTTGGAGAAGTCTGTTGATGTCTTCTGCCCATTTTTAAATTGGGTTATTTGTGTTTTGGGCATTGAGTTTTACAAGATCTTTATATATTTTGAATACTAACCTTTTATCAGATATGTCATTTGTAAATGTCTTCTCCCATACAGTAGGTTGCCTTTTAGTTTTGTGGATGGATTCCTTTGCTTTGCAGAAGCTTTTTATTTTGATGTAGTCCCAATAGTTTACTTTTGCTTTTACTTTCCTTGCCTCAGGAGACATATCTAGAAAAATGTTGCTAGAGCCAGTGCCAGAGAAATTGCTGCCTGTGCTCTTTTCTAGGATTTTTATGGTTTCAGGTTTCACATTTAGATCCTTAATCCGTTTGGGGTTCATGTTTGTGTGTGGTGTAAGGAAATGGTCCAGTTTCATCCTTTTACCCATAATTGTTCGGTTTTTCCAGGACCATTGTTGAGCAGACTGTCTTTTTCTCATTGTATATTCTTTCCTCTGTCAAAAACTAATTGACCATATAACTGTGGGTTTATTTATCATTTTTTATTCTGTTCCCTTCATCTATATGCTTATTTTGTGTCAGTATCATACTCTTTTGATTACTACAGCTTTGTTACATATCTTGAAGCAAAGGACTTTCTTTGAATGTTCGATACATTGCTGTAGCAAATCAAAGCATCACTCCAGGAAGCAACTTAAGTGTCCATTGATAGATGAATGGATAAAGAAGCTGTGTTACACACACTACACACAGGAATATTACTCAGTCATACAAAATAATGAAATCTTGCTATTTGTGGCAACATGGATAGACCTAGAGGGTGTTATGCCAAGTGATATAAGTCAGACAGAAGAAGACAAATGTCGGATTTCACTTATATGTAAATACCATATGATTTCACTTATATGTGAAATACAAGTAATACCATATGATTTCATTTATATGTGAAATCTAAAAGCACTAAACAAATAGACAAACAAAAACAGAAACAAACTCATAAATGCAGAAAACAAACTGATGGTTGCCAGAGGGAAGGGAGTGGGAAGATGGGCAAAATTGGTGAAGGGGAGTGGGAGATATAGGCTTCCAGGTACGAGATGAATAAGTCATAAGAATGAAAGGTATAGCATAGGGAATATAGTGAATAGTATTATAATAACATTGTATGGTGACAAATTGTAGTTACGCTTTGGTGAGCAGAGCATAAAGTATAGACTTGTTGAAACACTATGTTGTACACCTGAAACTAATGTAACATTGTGTGTTAACTGTACATCAATAAAAAATTCAAAATAAATGATTAAAAAATAAAATAAAATTATGGCTCAGCTGGTGAAGGAAAAAAAAGAAAAATGCTCCAGGAGAGACTGTGGTGTTTTGAAGAAAACAAAGATTGAAAAAGTTTAGGTTATGGTCTAAAATCTGCAGCACTACTTAGCCACAGACAGTTGAAGCGTGGCCAAAATGTCCACAGAAATAGATTAGTAAAGGCCTCGAATGTTAATATTGTGCTCTGATTAATGATACTGAAACAAGAACAAAGCAGCCCAGTACAGGTTACATGGGACAAGAGAAACAATGGGAACAATAATGAGTCAGAAAAGACAAGGCTATGTCCTTAGCCCTTAAATTACATATTACGTATCTCTCCTGTGCAAAAGAAGAGCTAGTGATATAAGAAACCTGTACATCTTTTATAGTTTACTTTCTATGTGGTTATAAACTATAGTTCTCATTCCTGAGGGTGTACTAAATGACTTTCATCAATTTCTATTGGTATCTTCATTAAACTCCAAGCCTCTTTACACATGAGACACTGAGATTATTTGAAATAAAATGTACCTCTGACTGATGAGAGTCAAGGTCCTACTGCTGAACATTCACTTTGAGGTAGGATGCCATGGTGTAAGAATTCAATCTGTGTGAATTCAAGTACCCTCTTCAATACAACAACTTCACTCTCTGTCAACACTATTACCTATAACATTATTTGGATGCAAACAACCAGTTTTCCATTTGTTCCAAATGCAGAGTGCAGTTGTGTCAATGGCCCACAGGGGGAATCCTTGAAGCTACCCTATTTAAAAAGAAAGAAAACATGCTCATCCTGCTTCCCACATTTCCCTCCACAGACTGAACTTTGGAACCAGGAATCAAGGGACTATGGGGGAAAGGTTTATGCTGACTTGAAGAGACAGAAGCTTGGCTTAACTATTGAGCACAAAGATTCCATAGACAAGGGAGATGAGTGAAAGCTGTTTTGTTGTTGCCTCCTGGGTAGTGCTCTTAATTCACAAGTATTTTATATTGACTAGCTGCAAATTGGGGTCCTTGTTTCAATTTGTCCTAAGGTAGCTCAACATAGTTTTCTCTAGTTATATCATTACTTTTTTTTTTTTAAGATTTTATTCATTTATTTGACACACAGAGACAGAGACAGCCAGCGAGAGAGGGAACACAAGCAGGGGGAGTGGGAGAAAAGGAAGCAGGCTCCCAGGGGGAGAAGCCTGATGTGGGGCCTGATCCCAGGAATCCGGGATCACGCCCTGAGCTGAAGGCAAACGCTTAATGACTGAGCCACCCAGGCGCCCCTATCATTACTTTTATCTCTTGTTAGAGTTAGTGTGAAAAAAAACAAATTACATCAAGGTATCAGACAGATGGATTCTATCTATGTTGGGCTGATTTTGCTTCTTCTTTTGCATTTGTCATGCTGAATTATGTAGGTACCTACCTAATAGTAATAGATGACAACAACCAAGATTTTTGTAGGTCTTTATAATTTGTAAAGTAACATTTTATAAGCTTTCTTTTACTTAACCTTTGCAATGACTTGTGAGGTACATACTTGCCTCATTTTGCACACCATGAAAATATGAGGTTAGGCAATTTACCCAAATTATGTATTATAAATGACAAAGAATATTTAAACATATATTTTATTACTCAACATCAATGTTACCACATTAAAGAGTGACTTTCTGATTTGTTAAATGTCCGTACAGCAGAAGAAAGAAGTATATTCACAGTCCATTTGTGTTTTATTCATTGCTTCTTCATTGTAGAGTAACAGATTTCTAACTCAACAAAGATGACTCTTGGTAGTGTGCATATGAAACTCTATTTTGTAACCAATAACTACCAGAAAAAAATGATTTTTTGTTTATAATAATACCATTTGTATTTACCCTTTCAAAATAATCATCAAATACCGATAAATATTTTTTGAGGAGGAGAAAGAAGGCATCAGTTTGCTAATAAAAAAAGAAAGAAAACTATTTTGACCAAAGATAGATGCAAATAAGTCAAACTTTGGACACATAGAGTACAAGTTTTTAATCTAACACAGCATCTTTGAACTAGTTTTCTTTTCTTTAAGAGAACTAATGTTGTAAGTATTTTAAAGTAGCATACATTTTGTTCCATAAAGGTATCGACTCCCGTATCAGTCCAACTAACCCAGACATCTAAATGTCCTCTGAGAGGTCTTTTTGTTTCAGAATTTACTAAAGTAAATCTTTCAACTTCACTAACCTAAAGCAAAACTACCCGGAAGAAAATCTATACGAATAAAAATTCTGGAAACATATTAGACTTTAAATAATACTTTGAACAAGAAGCATTTTCAAACGAATCCTTTACCAATGTTATTTCCACATCTGAAATTTGCTCTCTGTTTATAGCTTTAGATTTATAGTCAGTTAAAATATTTAGGGTTTCGAGCCATAATCCAAATTTAGAGAAAGGTTACATTAATTGTGATCTAATGCAATTCATCCATTTCTCTACAATGCTGGTTACCTTTCAATATGTCACTCAATTTAAATAGAATCTCCTTCTTTTTTCACTATTTTCCCTAATGACTAGTTTCTCAGCAATGCAATGCTTCCAATTTTTGGAAACTTTCATCTTAATATACTATTAATGCCAAATGAATGCAGTACAAAAATTGTTATAGTAATAGCCTTTAAAACATAGGGACCTACATGAAGAAAAATATGTTTAGTGTGAATAAACTTTAAAAATTATTTTTATCCATAAAATCTGTAGGAATACCAGGTACCTATTTTGACAAATATAAGTTTGATTCACACTTAACTCCTCCACTCTGGTTTAAATGTCACTTTTAACTTGTTCAACATTGCTCAACTAACATGAATAAAACATTTTAAATTATATAATAATCAAATGCCTGTTTTGTCAGGTAACCTTAAAGGTTCTCTTAAACTTTTCACATGCTCAGTATCAATTCAGAATTGATATCAGCATTGTAAATTATTACTTTATTCTCATTAGCAGGTTTTTATCACCTATAGTGACATGTCAGTAGCTACTTTAAAATGTAGCACCTTTTTATTAAAAACATGTAAAAACGAACAAAAGAAGAGCTATAGTAATAATAACAGCACTGCTTTGATTTTGACAGTGAATTAATATCCATTATATCTATTGACCTTCCCAATAATCTGGTATTTAAGAAGGAGAGGTTATTATCCCTCTTTTATAGAGAAGGAAACCAGGACTCATAAAGTTTAAATGATACATTCAAGGTCACTTTCCTAACATGTGGAAGAGCAGTCATGGAGGTCAGTGCTAGAATTAGAATTCCAAGGTCAGTGCTTTATCTATTCTACAAAATAGCAACACTGCTTTGATACATCTTTGAACTTTAATAAAGAACAAACATTTTATTGTTGCTATATATAGGGAGCAAAATGCAGCTTTTTCACTGGAGCCGTGAAATGAAATTAATTTCCTTTGCGCATTTTGATGGTGATTATAATGTATATTTTATTTATGAGGTTAAAAAAATAAATTTAGGTGCTAACAGTTCTGAGAATAAATACCAAATAATGTTTAAAGAGAATATAAAAGAAGTCATGACATCCTGGCATTTTTTCCCTGTTTTTGAACTAAATTTTAAAAGACGAAAATTATCCAGATGGTTTTGCTGCATGAAAAGTGTCTTGAAATGATGTCTATTTTAAATCCTTATAGACTTAGATTTTTATGGTACACTCAAATATCAAGGAAGGCAGCCCATAATGCAAGGCTCAATATTTTTAATCTTAAACCAATAAACACTTATTATTTTCTAAAATAATATCATTTTTGCGATTTATTCTTTAAGTGGTGTATAAAACTCAAATGTTCAACAACTTTGGGCACTTGGTTTCAACACTAGCTTTCTGAACTTAGTAATCATTTGCTCTGAAAACCATTTCCAACACATTTCTGAAGACGGTGGCTGTAATTTTAGTAAAACACTCGTCATCACCATGCTCGCATGTATCTTCTTCCTTAGAACCTAGTAAAAAGTATTAAATCCAAAAGTCCAATATCAAAATGTACTATTTATCTGTAAGGGTTTTGTTAGCCTGCAATAAAATAGAGGGAAAAATCACACACGTGTGCCAAATTTAAATCATTATAATTATTGAAATAAAAGTTTTCAGCAAAAGCCACTAACTCAATTTAGAAAAGTATGTTAGTTATCTTTTGTTACAGATCAAATAATAATTACTATTACCTAAAACAGTTTCTGAGGGTCTAAAATCCATGTGTGGCCCAACTGGGTGGTTTTGGCTGAAAGCCTCTCATGTAGTTTCATCACAACTGAGGTGGCATTATCTGAAGGCTTGACCAGAGCTGGAGGAGCCGCTTCCAAGATGGTTCACCCACATGCCTGGGGGGTAAAAAAGTTTTCTGTTTAAAGTTTTTATTTATTACTGAAACTGTCTGACAATTTAGATATTTAGGTTAACCTGAATTGCTGGAGAGCCTTAAGAATACTTCATTCATTTATATCTTTCTCTTACGTAATTCTAAAAATATGAAATAATCTATACACCATAACTTACATTTTAAACAATGTTTGAAAAATACCTCATCAGTATTTAATGCGTTAAATGATTATATCCTTATAGCAGGAGAAATGTGTAAGGTATCAAAATTTCAATTATTTAGATTAATACAGATCATATATTCTCATCAACCAGAATGTTGGCATATGACCTTCTTTTATATTAATCTTCTTTACTATAATGAAGGACTTTGACATTTCAGGCTATGAAAGAGTGGCTCCCTGCCTCTACAGTATGGACAATCATCTTGTATCTTGGAAAATGTTCCTTCTGATTTCATTCAAATTAAGGTCATTTTGAGAACCAAAGACCTTCTACTAGAGGTATTCACTTCTGGAGCTCCAGGTATGCTGGAGATTGTAATCAGGTTGCAGCAAAGAATCTTCCAGACTTGGAAAATGTTATAGTTCTGACAGAAAAAACAAAACAAAAATAAAAAAACACCCAGATAAAAGAGGGGTAGGAAGACTTCCGTATTGGACAAGATAGTAAATAATAACTTCAAGTAGTATTAGATATTTGGAATCTGCATTTTCTTACACAGAAGAAAATATACACTCAGAAGCAGATGATTTACAGGCAGCATATTGGAGTTGTACTTACTCCAAAGACAAACAAACCTGTTTCTTCGCTTGAGTAAATTTCAGTTAGCATGTATGAGACCTTACAATAAAGACACACCATACACCAAAAAAAAGTAGTTGTTGATATCATTACCTTCATTTTTTTCATGAGAAAACTAAAGCTCAGGGACACCTGGGTGGCTCAGTAGGTTAGGTGTCTACCTTCGGCTCAGATCATGATCCCAGGGTCCTGGGATCGAGTCCTGCATTGTGTTCCATGCTCAGTGGAGAGCCTGCTTCTCCCTCTGCCTGACACCCCACCCCCAACTTGTGTGTGCTTTCTCTCTCTCTCTCTGTCAAATAAATAAATAAAACCTTAAAAAAAAAAAAAGAAAACTAAAGCTCAGCAGGACCAACTAATTTGCCCAAGTAAAAGCTGGTCTTAGGATTCACACTAGGGGTGTTTAATTGCAATGTAAGTGTTCTTACTACTGTATCTTTAAAAATAATATTCTAACACTGCCTGTTTATCAATATCTAAATAGAAGTATAGTCTGCATATTCATTTTTACTCATATACACAAAAACTACATTGAATATATTTGACCTAATTTGATACTATTTGCTCCTCTTTTGATGGCTATTAGAGAAAATTTAATATATAACAAAAATGTTTGGTTGCCTTTTTTCTACAATACCATACTTTATAAACATATTATATATAATAATTACTGATGAAATGTTACTTAAAATAGTTAAAGGTGAAAATTCAGACCCTTGTCCAAAAAGTGCTGTGGAGTAATGTAAGAAATATCTAGTGACATCATGAAGTTAAGATGGTGACATATGGACTGAGACAAGGCCAGATAACTACCACACACTCCAATGTGATTAACTGAAAGTGACAGGCATTACATAGCTTGGTGAACCCAGTGACTGAAGAGGGGAGGAAACGACAGCTACTGGGGATTGAACCAATTCCATTTCAACCAGTTCCCTCTTCTTGTGCCAAAAACTTAGAGTAGAGAGAACCAGACAGACATTGATTTTTACATATTTGTATGTATGCACACGGAATGTATAAGGATAAACATAAATTCAAATGTTGAAAAGAAAGGTATTGAAATAAGCAATCATGAAAACATTGTGAGTCTTCTGGCTAATTACTTACTTTGGTAAACTTTCAGATACGTTCCACTATGCAGCTAAAATTAACCACAACAAAAATTTCTCCAGACTGTTTGTAGTATTGGAAAGAACATGGACTGTGGTAATAGTAGAGCTGGCTGAGTGCTTGGCATGTGTACACATTGATTCTTCTGTAAAACCAAAAGGATCACATCAAATATATTACATCATGTAACTACAAAATGGGATCCAATTAGACTATCTGAATCTAGACCCAGCTGTGAATCCATATTACCCTGGACCCAATTTCAGATTCCTTGCTTCTAAAATGGAAGCAATTGTTGTTCTTCTTCCATAGGGCATATATAGGTTTAAATGAGATATTGAGTGTATGCTATACACTGAACACATGCCTGGCTTATAGTAAGTATTCAATGAACATCAACAAATATTATTATAGTTTCTGTGGTTACCACTCCAAAGAACCAAAACAAAGAAAAACAAACCCCAGATCAATAAGTGTCCTTAGGTGTATTTGGAAAATTTTAACCAAGGAGAAAAATACAAAAAGAAAGTTAACACCTCTGCTTGCACTCATTACTTTTGACTAGTATTATCATTTTTACTAAGATCATTAGTATTTACAGACTGCCTAGGACAGAAGTGTCAAAATACAGAGCATATTAATAAATATATGTATATTTAATTAATAAATATATATGTTTATTTAATATTGTTGAGCCTTTATAAGAGTTATTGCACAGTACAGCTAATTTTCAAGAATAATCAGTCAAGGGGCTCCTTGGTGTCTCAGTCGGTTAAGCATCTGCCTTTGGCTCAGGTCACGATTCCATTGTCCTGGGATTGAGCCCCTCATGGAGCTCCCTGCTCAGTGGGGAGCCTGCTTCCCCCTTCTCCTACTCCCCCTGCTTGTGTTCTCACTCTCTCCTTTTCTGTCAAATAAATAAATAAAATCTTTAAAAAAAGAATAATCAGTCAAAAAACATCAAGCGTTTTCATAAAAAGAGTTTAGTTCATTTGTTTGCAAAAAAAGATGAAAAGTATCTCCTTCAAAAATTTGAATATAGTTCCAAAGAGCATCTAAATATGGAGAAGCTTATTTTACCTGAACTTTCGAACCTGTTGAAAAATTCCTCATGAGGATCTTTGTTTCTCTATTTCTCAATCTTTGAAATCCTGGTACTTGCTCTCCCTGTTTTCTTTCATTTTATTTCATCAAGGATTCCATACTTCATTTTCCTCTTATATGAACTTCAAATATATCTGCTATTTATTCTTCAATAGCATGGCTCCTCTGCTTAACTACAGTGACAATAAGCCTGCAGAATTACTGAAGAAATATGTCCTATTTCAAAACAAAATGAGCTCTTCACCCATAAGCCCCTGATTATATCTCTCCTTCTGATTTTTAAGAAAATTTTGCTCTTACCCACTTTAATGAAGCACATTAGCCCTTGGAATACCTTTTTACCCTTTTTCATTACCTTTACTACATATAAAATATGGTAGTTGGAATCTAAATTGGCTAAGGAAACTTAAAATATAGCAGGTAAAAAATAATTATGTTATTAAATCACTTTATCAATTTGTTTCATAAAAGTTCTGTCTCTTCAACTTTCCCTAAAATAATTCAGTGATTATTGGGGAAGTGGAAAACAGAGGTTGATGGAAGAAATTAATAGCCTTTTAAACACATGCTAAAACCTGGCCTGCTGGGTATTTGAATCAAATCGAAAAGTCTAAATGAAGGGGCTGATTCTGCTGTCCGCCTCACTGGACAGGTGGACCCTTCTTTCCCATGTTTATAGATCTGCCTGCTCAGTTGAAAAGGACTATCTTCTCTGATAAAAAAAAAAAAGAAAAAAATATATAAGACCAAAAAATCAGTCATTTATACCAGCAGATGAGACCAATTAAATTAGTCCTTTTCTGTTATAAAATAGCCTAATAAATTCAGGAGTCTCTACCTATGTTTCTAACGTTGTGTGTATACATTTTCAATGAGACAGCTACGCCAGAAAATGACACTATCTGTGTGACCTTAAATAAATTATTTAACTTTTTTGAAAGTTGTTATTCAGTATTTTATGGGTTTCACTCTACCCCCAATTTAAGATTATAAAATAAAAGCCTGGGAATATTCATTAAAAGTGAAAGATGGTAGAGTTTAATTTTTCATCTTTGAATAAACAGCATAAAAATTTGCCCATTAAAAAGTATTAAAATACTTTAATAACAAACATCTCACTCATTTAGCTGTTAGTCCTGCTATTACTAAACTATTCTCCCTATAGCTGCATTGTTTGTTTTTTTAAGATTTTATTTATTTATTTTATTTGAGAGAGAGAACAGAGAGCAGGGGGAGGGGCAGAAGGAGAGGGAGAAAATCTCAAGCAGACTCCATGCTGAACAGAGCTTGATATTCCACCTCCAATACCATGACCTGAGTGGAAACCAACAGTTGGACACCCAACCAACTGAGCCACAGAGGTACCTCTTTCTAGATGCATTGTTAAATATTTAGCAGATGCCTACAAAATTAGGATTCTCTTAACAGTGCCTGCCATTATTGAAAACTCACCAAATGCACAGCATTATGCTAATAGCTACAGGTAAATTAATAAGAAAAAAGGAAACTTCTTGTAAAAAGGTGACTAGGTAATTTATCATCCAAATCTGTATATTTCTAATAACAAAAAGAGCATTATTAATAATCACACTAGGAAAACAAGCTTCATCTGAGATTATCCTGGGCAAACCAGAGCATAAGTTCACCTGTATATATGTTGTAAATATTTGTATGAGCAAGGAGTAAGGTGTAAGGACATGCAGGAGGGCTCGAATTTCCATAGTTATATGGCATTAAAGACAGTGATGGAAAGAAAATTGTAAGCTTTTCATTGGTTACAATAAATAAATTCACTGCTTTTAAAATTTGAAGTAATATTAAAAAATTTAAAAAGAATAATGATTTTAAAATGTTTCCCAACAATCTTAAGATGTCATTAGTAAATGTTTCACTTCTCATGAGAAAATTAAAGTAAAAATGTTGAAATAAACATTGCCCAAAGAGACGCAGTGAGTAAGATACAAAGCCAGAACCAAATTATCAGTACCACACTGTCTCCTGATTATATTTCCTAAGGAAAGATTTCTTGGATGAGCATCATGGGAATTCATGCTCCTCCATTACAGTTAGGGCTCCCTTGACAATTTCAATTATCAGAATTGTGCCCTTAGGGAATTCATAAATTAAGTAAGAAGAGCATTCTACACATCCGTTACTAGAACAATCCTTTTTGGCATCAGTCTCATAAATATCATTCAGCTGCTCTTCCCAGTTGGAATACAACAATATCTGGTATGTGAAAATGATAAATATTTTACCAGGTTGGAATCCAAAGTTTTCACTGAAGTTCATAGAAATATGACATAAACATCAAATGAGAAGATGTATATAAGCTATAAACTATTCCTAAACTATGATTCATATCATCTTTATGATCAAGAGATGATTGGCACCATGTAAAAATGGTAGTATATTGCATAATAAATGTTGAGTCAGAGTAAGTTTTCTCTCTTCCTTATTGTATGTTTGGATAATACATACAAATTTAGAAGAAAATTTAAAAGTAGCAATTATCACAATATCATATGATATAGATATTTAATCAATTGGTTAATCTGGCATCAGATCATTAAACATGTTAGATCATGTTGAGCAACACAATGCAATCCAGTCACTTGTAGTTATTAGGCTTCATCTATCATTTAAAATATCACTATTATTGGGGTGACTGCGTGGCTCAGTCAGTTGAACATCTGATTCTTGGTTTCAGCTCAGGTCATTATCTCAGGGTCATAAGATCAAGACACGCTTCCTGCTCTACACCTAGAAGAGAGGCTGTTTGAGATTCTCTCTCTCCATCTCCCACTGTCCCTGCCCCTGCTCCCACTCTCTCTCTCTCTCTAAAATAAGTAAATAAATCTTAAAAAAAGAAAAAAAGAAAAGAAAAGAAAAGAAAAAAAGAAAAGAAAAGAAAGGAAAGGAAAGGAAAAGAAAAGAAAAGAAAAGAAAAGGAAAAGAAAAGAAAAGAAAAGAAAAGAAAAAAGAAAAGAAAAGAAAAAACAAAACAATGGGGCACCTGGGTGCTCAGTTGGTTAAGTGTCTGCCTTGGGCTCAGGTCATGATCCCAGGATTCTAGGATTGAGCCCCACATCGGGCTCCTTGCTCAGTGGGGGGCCTGCTTCTCCCTTTCCCTCTGCCTGCCTCACCCTCTGCTTGTGCTCTCTCTTGTTATCTCTCTCTCTGTGTCAAATAAATAAATAAAGCCTTTTAAAAAAATTAGAAAAGAAAACATTAAAAAAATATCACTATTGTTTTTGAAGTTGTTTCTGAAATGATTTCTAGAAACACCATGTATTGGCCAAGTACAATGTGTCACATGTTCTAAATACGGAGAAATATGTTTACTGGCTAGGTATGTAAAATAATAAACTAGAAACACACTACTAAGCAATCATTTGTTCATTCAGCCCATTATCAAATATTTGTTTTGTTCTTATAGTCTAGGCATTTTATTAAGCACTAGGATACAGTGGGAAATAAAATATGCATTTTTTCTTTATAGAGCTTAAACATTCTTGAGAAGTTAAATATTTAATAATTAACATGTTAAAAGTATAGGTTGCTAAAGGGATGTGCAACCCTTAACCATGTAACTAAGTTATGAGTTGTGACTGAGTGTGAGGAGTCAGGGAAAGTGTTTCGAGATTTCAAAAGTTCCTGGAAATTAACCAGTCAGCATTAAGAGTATGCGTGATAGGGGCACCTGGGTGGGTCAGTCGTTAAACGTCTGCCTTTGGCTCAGGGCGTGATCCCAGAGTCCTGGGATCGAGCCCCACATCAGGCTCCCTGCTCTGCTGGGAGCCTGCTTCTTCCTCTCCCACTCCTCCTGCTTGTGTTCCCTCTCTCGCTGGCTGTCTCTCTGTCAAATAAATAAATAAAATCTTAAAAAAAAAAAAGAGTATGCATGACAAATAACAAAGTAAAAAGTTAAAGAGCTATGCAAATGTCCTGAGGTAAAAATTGGCCTTTCAGAGGAACTGAATTAATGTCAGTGTGGGTGGCACTATTTTGTTGCAGAAATTTCCATCTTGCATATCTTTAGGTGGCAGCAGTCTGATTGAAGGGTACCTTGCAGCCAGGGATGTTTCTTGATACTTCATTAGCACAGGAAGCACATTGCTTTTAACTATACTGTATATTTAGGGTATCACCGGGTGTAAAATTCCCCCAAGTCAGCTTTTTGTG
This sequence comes from Ursus arctos, assembly GCF_023065955.2. NCBI lineage: Eukaryota > Metazoa > Chordata > Mammalia > Carnivora > Ursidae > Ursus > Ursus arctos. The sequence goes on from NW_026622852.1 coordinate 5,629,119, forward strand.
CTGTTGATCTGAATTAGTAGAGAAAATGAGAAGAGAGTGGTGAGCAGTTTGTGAACAAAATTTTAAGAGCTCATGACTTGCAGCATTGTTACCTGCAGTAACTAGTAAGGTACTGAATTACTCTTTTAACTCCAATTTTTTTCTGCATTGATACACATGACTGTATTGTGTTAGGAATTAACTATTTCAGAAAAGCATCTCTCGTTTTGTTAAGAATACAAGTATACAATTAGGATTCTATGAACAGGAGAAACAACATGGGTTACAGAGAGGCACATGATGTCTGGATATCTCCCTCTTAGTGATTGCATCACTGATTGTTGGATTGTTGGGTCATGGTCTTATCCTTCCATTGTAAATTACACTTTTAGTTTAGTATCCAGCAAATAATTTAAACTGTGAAATTATGGAATCATGAGAATATACATTTTGCCCAGTGATTAATCCAAAATTAAAGAAATTAAAGAAATTTCTTCAGATTAATACTATTCATAAGGCTCCAAGCAGTACTTACAAAAATAAAGATACACTTTTGCTAATATTAATGAAACTCCAGATCATCAAATATAAAAAAAAATCTTGAAAAAGAAATAGGAAAAAAGACACAATGGGACAGCAATTATTTTAACAGCTGAATTCTCATCAGATTCAATTGATGCCAGACAAAAGTAAAGTCGTATCTTATAAATTTTGATGAAAAATAACTTCTCAATCTAAAATGTATGGCAGTTAAAATGTCATTTAAGAGTGAGGGCAAAATAAATTTTATCATTCATGTGTTTCAATGATAGTAAAACCTATGTATACTGTTCATTAGAAATGTTACTGAAACTACAACAGAAATACATTAAAACAGAAAACACAAAATTGAATTATAGTTCCGACTTCTGTAAGAATGAGAGGAAGCTATCTTGCCACTGAAAATCAAAGGGAAAAAGTGACCATCTGAACCTGGAGACAGAGTGACTCAGTGGAGAGGGTCCCCTGACCAACACTGTTACTTTTGGTAGAGGGACTAAGTTAGTCCTTGGCATCTCTTCAGGGAGGGAAATAGAAAACTAATAATGTGACCTTAATTTCCTTACTCCAAGCGGGAGGACATAGGAACCCATTGAGGGAGTCCACATAGTTCAGCCTCCAGGGACAAAGACGGGGTGAAAATGGCAGAGAGTGATTCAGGGATGCCAAATAAAAACAGCACATCTCCTAAGAGTGTAGCCTTGCTTTTGATAGCCAGTTCTAATATTTATGTGTCCAATACATCTATTACTCAAGGTCTTTGTGAGCATGTATGCACACATACTGTTCCATGTATCAAAAGGTAAAAAAAAAAAAAGAAAGAAAGAAAGAAAAGAAAAGAAAAGAAAAGAAGAGAAAGAAAGACACAAACAAAATAAAAGCCCGTCTAAATAGTTGGAGAACTCAAAAAGAAAATGAAAAACAAGACAAAACAAAACAAAAAAACAGGAAATGCAAATGCATATGAAACAACTTTCAACTTCTTCCACTGAGACATATTTGTGAATAAAATTTTAAAAATTAAATGGACATGCATCTTAGAAAATACAAACACATGTGAAATAATTATCAAACTCATTATTACCAAATTATACTAAGTAATAATTAGATACTATTTTTCTTTCAAAGTGTAAAATTGTTAAGTGCTTGTATTGAATGCTGCTCAGTTTGCAGTACTATATTACACACTTCTATTAAGTATACATATGAGAGAAGTAATATAGAAGTCTACATAGAAAGCCACACAAAATCAGTAACTCTTCAAGGAAACTAAAGGAATCTATAAAGAACGGTCACTTACATATAAACATTCACTGTTCATTGTACTGTTAATAAGATGAACAAGAGTAAAAGACAAATAACAAATGATTTCATTCATATGCGGAATTTAAGAAACTAAACAGATGAACATAGGGTTAGGATAAAGAAAGAGAGAGAGAGAAGCAAACCATAAGAGACTCAACGATGGAGAACAAACTGAGGGTTGATGGAGGGAGGTGGGTCGGGGGGTGGGCTAAATGGGTGATGAGCCCTGGGTGTTATATGTAAGTGATAAGTCACTAAACTCTACACCTGAAACCAATTTCACCACACGTTAACTAACTAGAATTTAAACAAAAAATTGAAATTAAAAAATATGAAAATATAAATTATGAAAACTTCCCTATACAGGATTGTTTGTTAATAAAAATTTTTAAATGAAATGTAAAAACTCTGACATATAGCATAACGAGTAAAATTAAAAAATAACCATTATGCAGAGAAGAAAGGAAATACAGCAGAAGTTTATATTGTTTGAAGTAATCAGATAAGAGAAAATCAGTCAAATCTGTCCAATCAGAAGGTCTATCTAGAAATCTGGACTACAGTCTTTTCAAATATACACAAATATACATATACACAACTTACATGTGTAACTATACAGCATAGAAAATCTCCATCTGTGCAAAAAAACTGAGCTTGCTCATTTATGGTCACACCTTGGATGTGTGTGTGCATATGTTCATAGGTACACGTGCAACTTTGTGTTCTTCTGTGTGAAGGAGTTTATGTTATTTTTATGGGTGTCAATTATTCTGTATGTCATTCAGAAAGTGCTTGGGATTTTGTTTGCGTTTTTTTTTTCTGTAATCAAACTAAACATCGTAAACAGAGAAACATACATTTTTCTCTGTAATATGGGGGAAAAAAGATAGCTTTCCTTCACATGTTCAAACTGCTTTTAAAAATCTATTGCAAGTCAAAATACCATTAGGTAACAGTTCCATTGCATCATACATCTGATTCTTGTGGTGGACATGGTATAATAATGACTAAGAAACCATCCATCTTCTTCTTGACAGGTGACCTATTTTAGAATCAGGAAAGCCTTCATCCAAGAGAGTTACTTTACCCGTGTTTGCTCCTTTAATCGTGACTTAAATTTACCCAGATCGTTTGTAGGACAAGGGCTGTTTTGTTTTCCTTTTCTAATTATATTCACATATATGGAGATATATTATTATTTTTGTTAAGGTTGTTCAGTTTTTAAAAATAACCAATTTGGGGAGTATAGTAAGCAGATAAATACAATTTATCACCAGCATTTATTATTTTCTGAAATTTATTTTTATTTAGAGTTTATCAGTGTTTTTATGTTTTTTTTTGTTTGAAGTTCACATATGCAAAACACTAGAAAGGATATATATATTTAAAAAATACCTAGTCATTTATTAAAATCTGCAACTGCTTTATTTTCTATTTGTTATCCATGAAGTTTCTAAAAATTTTCATCAATCTGTTTCATGATAAATGATTAGTCAGCAAACACTTCTCTTTTGAGATCTACATTAATATCCACAAAACAAATGTAATTGAGCATCAGAAGGGCCCTTGGTGTTCTGTTATTGATGTCTTAGCTCTAACATGAAGGTAGCAATTTAGCATCATGCTATAAATAGAAAATATAGAGGATAGCATTGGCTCATCTTGTATTTTTACTATCACCTTCAGGATAAAGTATGACGTAACCTAATTACAGTTATGGAGCTTTCACTGTAGGTGAAAGCTTCATTTGACAATCAAGTAATTAGCTTCTCTACTGGATGGTTTAGTGTATGTCTAATTAAGCTATCCACTGGAATAAAAGTTTACTTAAAAATTAGTGAAGACACTGCTGCTATAACATTAAAGAAGGCAACACAATACAATGCAAATACGTATTGTGTGATTTTTGTCAACTAAATACGCTTACATTTCCTTCTCTAGGAAAAGTTACAACACATTCACATGGGATTTCTTTTTTTTTTTCCTCCACATGGGATTTCAAGGAAGAGCCTAAATCATCCCAAGACCTATATGTGTTGTAAGTTGTTGAGTATGAAGAAAAAAAGTTTTTTAACCTTTGCATTTTAAACACAAAGGTAAATTTACAAAATTAGTCAAAATGCCTAAATTTATTAATATCAGAGTTCCTTGTTGATGACTAGTTAATAACAAAAATCCCATATTCTTCTAATTACTAAAATTCAGTGAACAATTTAACACATTAATATAATTCAAATGATTTAGTAGTATTCTGGTTTATTGGTTTGGGGGTTAAAACTCTAATTCTTCAGAATGCTAAGAATGAGTTTGTGATAAACAAGTATAGCAAACACCTGAACATCTTATAATTTATTGTGTCATGAACTGTGGAACCCAGTGACCATGATTCCAGGTATGGAGCTCTCATATATCTAGAATGAAAGACTGGCAACAAACCAAATATTACAGTTCGTTGCATAACTTTCATAAGTGAAAGTTACACAAAGGAGGGTGTGCAATGGAAGGTAAGCAACGGGGATGTGACCTAGTTTTGGTGGTGTCAGGAAAGGGCTTCTCTCTTGTAGGGCTTTGTAATCTGAGAACCAAAGGATGAGAATGAGTTAGTAAATGTGGGAGGAAGGAAGCATTCCTGCAGAAAGAACAGCAAGTGCTGAGGTCTAGAATGAGGAGACAACATGGGACACATGAACTAAAAAAAAAAAAATAGTATGACTTAGTAGAAGATGGTGAGAATCATTCTAATCATTCTATCACTATCATGTGACCCTGAGCTAGTCACTAAGCTTTATGAGTGAAGTTTTCTTTTTGAGAAACTTGAGAGTTGCCCTAGAATTTGTAATTAAATGGATTCTTAAGTTGGACCACATAAATCACCCTTTATTTAAGTAAAAAAAAAAAAAGTCAAATGTCAGCAAATTTATATGGTTTAACCTGATATAATTTTTAAAGAGATACTACCAATTTCATAGTCATGAAAAGGTATTGAATTTCTGTAACTGAAACAGATCAACAACAGTCAAAAAGTATTTAAAACATGACTCCTCTATTGAATAGAGTGTTTTTAAAATCACATTTTCAAGCATAGCATTGCAAAGCAGACCTTGCCCCTCAGAGTCATTTGTCTGATGATGTTTGTATTTAAAACTGTGGGTAACTGACTATTGCTGTTTTTAGGACTGCTTTGGCTGTCTAAATCAAGTCAAGACAAATTATACCTGGGTTGTGCTGGCAATAGCTGGAGCACTTTAGTGAACCCTCCTTTTGATAGTTAGATTATACTTGTCTTGCTACCTTCGGTGTAAATGTAATTTGAGAGGCCTGTTGCTTGTTTCTGGTAAGTGTTGTGACTTGAAGATGAAAATATGTCACACTGGCTTCTTGGCTCTACTTGGAAAAGACATAGAACTGTCAGCAGCAAGAAGGAAGAAAATGTTTCATCATCTACATTAAACTCTAAGGACTTACAAGATCTGCTGTGTAAACAAAGTTGAAGTACTTTTTGTTCACTAAGTTCTTGCAACTCCAAAATAGGAGGTTCTCTGGGTCCCATTTTTTCACAGCTATTGAAGATTATTGTTTTAGATAAAAAAAAAATTGTCCCCAGAAAAGAATGACTTATCACTTTTAAGATACAGCAGGAAAAAAAGGCAAAACAAATATCTCATTTGGAAAAGAAATGATGGACAATATTCACTATGAGATAAAACTTTATCCTCTGAAAATACATGTTACTTGAAATAACTTATGTTTTTGGAAGAGGATGACTCTGCACCTAGAAAACAGGAGAGACATAACAGTCATACGACAGACAGAAATCACGCACAAAAATCTGTTATTAGTCATCAAGATATATGCACATCAATTAAGTTGTTACCCTGTAAAAGAAATTTAGTTTTATTTCACTTTCAGTTCTATAGCCATTTAAACTATGGGTTTAGAGCATATACATTTTATATTCACTGCCAGATATTAAGGTTATTGTGTATATTATTATACCTCAAGATACCAATAAATTATGTGTGCCAACTATGAGACAGACATTTTCATTTCTTCACTAAATACTTAAAAATGATGACAAAACCCCTCATTGGTGTGGGTATTCAGATTGATGTAAAGTATGATATTTATCATAAATTAATGAGATGAGGTTAGAATGTACTGCAAGCTAAAATCTAGTAGGATTGTTATTTTGAGGGTGATTTCTTGTTCTTGATATTGCTTTTCCTCTTGCCAATTTTTCCCATTTCATTTTTATCTGTATTTCAGATTTTGGTACTGGATTATGTGCCAGACATAGTGTTTGTCAATGATGTGAATTTTCATTTCCTTCTGAGCCTTCATGAGTATTTTAGTGAGAAGTTGGGGGAGGTTGTATTGACAGATATATGCAAATGCAAATTTGAACCAGATTTCAAATATAATCTTTAAGTTATATTTAGATATAAAAATTCTGTGACTCTAAGAATGGATGACTTAAAGATAAAGGGAAGTCATAGGCATGAGGAGACAATGATGTCACATTTACAGACAGAAAATTTGTAAGCTTAATGTATTAGGAAAGATTTATAGAATAATATGTACAGAAGGGAGAAGAAGAATACATACAATGTTGTAGAGAAGGAAGGAAAAAGTGAATTCATGACAGTGCATTAATTTTCTTTGTAAAATGGTTCAGATTACGTAGCTCACAAGGCTCTAGGGAGAGTATATTTGAAGTAGGTTATATCTGTTCATTTTGTGATTTTCTCTCTAAGTGCTCTTTGGTCCAGGAACTGGAGTGTAGAACTGATAGATGAGGTTGATTCAGGATTAAATACTGGATGACAGTTTCAGTAAAACATTTGGACACACTAGAATTTTAATAAAAGGAGAACACTAAAATGATTTAAAAAGTAAAGTAAGCTTGAAACTGAGTTAATTGAATCCAGAAAGAATGGGAAGAGTTACAAAGAAAAAGAAGGCTAAAGAGCAGTTCTTTTGGTGATTATAGAAGTGTTGAATGGTGAAGTGAGATTTTGGTGGGAGTGGAAATGGCACCACACTTGACAAAGAGGTTGTTTGTTGGCAAGTCCCTAAGGTGACTCAAGGAGAGCTAAAAATAAATGAAGTAAAGGAGGACAAGAAACAGATATCTCAGATGGGACTTTGATTTGGATATTAACAATGTTAAGAATAAGGAAAATGACAACTGTTGGCAAAAAGAGACTCAGGTATTGCCTTTGCTTGGGAAGTTGTCAACGGATCATAAGGAATAAAAAAAAATTGTGATGAAATGATTTGTAAAGGGAGGCAAAATTGAATAACACCCTTCCCACCACACTTTGTACAACATGGTCCTAAAATTCTGAAATTTTGTTTTATGCATCCAAATATTCCTAGTACTTCAGTACTTGAGTACATTTTCAATGAAATTAAGTTTAATGAATGAATGAAAGCCTTTTACAATAGTTGGAATAATTAGTGCTTACTATGGGTTATTAGTCAATAAGCTATATGTTTTACATGTGGCCATTAGTGCTTTTCACCAAATAATTTACAAATCTCCATCTCATCACATGTCAGCAATGCATTTCCCCACCTTTTGTAGTTAGACATACTACTGTATGATTACTATTGCCAAAATAACGTGAGAAAAAGTTTTTAGGGGTCAGGGTGTTTTTCACTGCCTTTCATTCTTTCCCTCTGACACACCTACCAGCCATATTTGTGTTGATGGAGACACCATAGACTTGTTTCTCCGATTGAGGACAACATGCAATAAAGCTACTAGCTGCCGTACAGTGATGAAAGCTCTATTGTCATTCCATAAGCTTGTAAGAATGGAGTCCTCACCCAGTTGACAATAGACAAATAACATGAAGGGAAATACATCTTATTGTTATAAATTACTGATATTCTGGGGTTAAATGTTACTACTACATAACCTAGCCTATCCTAACATACATATTTAATGTAGTGTCTGCTTACAATGTAAAAGGTGTGTATTAAAACCCCCCAGTGTTATAAATCAGGACACTGAGATTCAATGAGATTAAGGAAGAGAGAAGGAAATTTTGAGGTGCTATTCTTTAGAGCCTGATATGTTGACCATCTCAATGATACACCAGTCCCAACATAGTTGTGGAATTCAGAAGCATTTATTCCAAGAATTCCTATAATCTAGCTAGAATACATAACAGTGACTACAGCATTAGTAGAAGTTCAGCATCACAAATTCTTAGTTTTTCTTACCAGAAAGATTTGATAATTTTCTTCTTCTCTTTCTCCTTCTCCTTCTCCCTCTCCCTCTCCCTCCTCCTCCTCCTCCTCTTTCTTCTTCTTCTTCTTCTTCTTCTTCTTCTTCTTCTTCTTTTTTGATTTGAAATTTCTAAATGATCTTAAAGGACTAACACCACTCTATGTGGGCAGTATGTGCAGATGTGTTGATAATTAAATACCCAAGATGTTTAGAGGAGAATGGAAGGAAATGTTCCTAATACAGAGTGACTTTATTTTTGTTTTGTCCAGTGTTTAGAAAAGAAAAAAGGTCCACATCTCATCTATTTATTGCATTAAACAAAATAATTGTAACAATTGTAACCTTGAAAATATTGTAACCTTGAAAATGATTTTAAAAGTTCTAAAAAAAACCTCATGCTTACATTTTCTTCACTTTATGTTCAAAAATTTAAATTTAAAATATTGAATTAGACTTTGATTTTAGACAGGATATACTCAAAGCAATATATGGCATTTAAATAATCCCTGCTACTGCCTCACAGACGATTTACATGTCAGAAATTCCATACGAACCCTTGTATTTTCAAAATTTAAGTATAGGAGTACTTAAGAGATGAATTCACAATGATTAGGATAGAAGGAATAGATATTAAGGTTGGCTGTTACCGCTGGATGTTGAAAACAAAGCTATAAGAACATAAAACACATACTTAATTTTTTCATGAAGTTATCGTGTTCTCTGGCAAGAAATTTCAATTAGTGACTATTCAACCAAATCCAAGCCACCCAGATATTACGGTTTCTTAACTTAAAATTGACACTGGTAATGAGATTTCAATCTCCAAATGATTAACCTGAGATCTTATTTATGCCATACTCCCAGTCAAGACTCGATAAATAAATGTCAAATAACATGGGAAAATGAAAATGACTTTTATTATTTGGGGAAATTCTCCCTTTTCTCATATCATGCTTCCTAATGCTGTAAATTAAGTGAATTTTCATTTGAAACGTTGAGAGTGCATTAGTTTTAGGTAAAAGGATTGTAATCTTCCTTATTTTTTTTCTACACCCCTCAGGATCCATGACCTGGAAGGTGCTAAAAGCAAAACTCAGCAATTGTAATTTACTTTGCAAAGTATTTCCCAACCAAGCCAGGATTCTTTAGGCTGGAAGTGACTCTGAATGCTGATACTGATGCCGTCTAAGGGGATCTTCAATGAGATCTCATAGACTCTTTTGGTCTAACGCTAGTGGTCATATAAAAGATACTTTTGTACTTTTGTGAGTTGCTTACTGGTAGTCAAACACAAGCACAGTTAAATTTTTAAACAATAGAAGAATTCACTATCAATCATACCCAAAGAAAGACCATTTGATGGTAAAGAAAAATATCAACTTAAAAAAGTGTAATAATTTTCATCTTCACACATTAAAAAACTCAGTTTGGGAAAATTAGCAAAGTGCTGTGAAGCAAGATAATAATATATTGCTGTTTATTAATGTCCAGAACAGTAGTGGAAATAAGGCTGAAAGAAATAGGGAGAGGAACATCTAACTGTTGGAAAAAATGCATTGGTATTTGTTGTTGTTCTTCTTGTTGTTGTTGTTGTTGTTGTTGCTGTTTTAAGCATGTAGGTTTTACAATGGCTATTGTTTGGTCATGTTTTTAAGAGCACAAAAATTTCCTGTGGTAAGATCAGTAAAAAAACCAAAAAAACAAAAAAAACCCCACAAAGTTTTCTTATGTTTTGCCTATTCTAAAAGCAATTAAATCAAGATTCCATAATTATGTATATTGTTTATATTTTTAAAACCATAGCATGACATAGTGTAATGAAACTCAAAATGCAATCAAATAGTGAAGTCTGGTAAAATAACACCACCTTATCTGTTTGACCTACTTTGTTCATTGTTCTCACATCTTTGGTATCAGTTAGATTACAAAGATTTTTCCTATAGAAATTACTAAAGACAAAGAAGACAGAAACTAATAATATTTAAAGTGTGAAAGGCAAGAATATATATATATATATATATATATATGTATCCTGGTTAATAGATACCCGTACCTACAGATGAGATAGGCTTCTTAGGGTATATTTGTTGTATTAGCTCTTTATTCAGTTCTTTCCCCTACATTGCTTCCCTCTTTAATTATTATTATTTTTTCTTTCTAAGGTTTAAAATTCAAGCAGAAAGAGAGAGAGAGAGAGAATATTGTACGTTATTATGAGGTCAAATCAATGTTGCAGGTTAAAGGGAAAGAATGAAGCTAGGAAGAAATCAGTGGTATAAAATTGTATCCCAGTTACTAACAATACTTTCTTTTTCTTTGGAGGTAGGTCACTAAGGTGAACATTGGGGGAAAATAAAGGACCTTGACTTAAATAAGATGCTTGATTCTTTTGCCTCATTTATTTATGTTTATTAACCATTTAGAAATATCTAATAATAATTGCTATTTGTTGTTGAGAACTTACAATGTGCCAGATACTTTATCTCGAAGCGCTATGATTACTAAGAATGATAGGTACTGTTAGTCTCATTTGAGTGATGTGAAGTTACTTGTCCCTGGTTTTATAGTTGGTATGCACTGCAACTAGGGTTTGGGTGCAGGTTTGTCTGATTTTAATTCTGTACTTTTTCTTACTGTGTTGTGCTAGGCAGTAGGGATAAGGAAATTTTGCTCAAATTCTAATAGGAAGGAAAGCATAAAATGTTCTTTTTAAAAACTGGGTTGGTATGGAAAAGAAGCAAAGACCTCTTAAATCTGACTTGTAAATCATGGGGACATGATATTAGATATGATTCTCATCTTATACTCAACTTCATCATAATGCAATATGTATTCAAAATTCTAGTTCAAATTCACATATATACACATAAAAAGAGATTCAAATCAATGGATCACTCTATACATGAATCAAAGTCTTGCAATCAATCAAAGTAGAAAGAAGTAATCTAGAATAACGATTTCTGGTCATTTTTACCACTATTGAAACATTTAAAGCTCAAAAAGAATAACTGATGGTTATTTCTGAAACTGTACTCACTGATCCAAAAAATACTTTGTTTCTGCTTTATTCAGTTGCTAATCTCTTGTATGTCCTAATACAAGTTTAAATATTCTAATAGAGGTGGCAGTGACCTTGATTCTGAGCCGGTGACTTTGTGTTAGTTGCTATGAATCCTGAAATTACAAGGAAGGAGAAATAAGGCAGTATATGTGCTTTCTATTTAATGCTTACATTAAAAAGATAGCCCTATTGTATTTTTATATTTGCAGAAGTTGAGGCACAGAGACAAATTCAGTTATGTACCTAAGGTCATGTAACTATTAAATGTCTGAAGCTAGGTTTAAGTCCTATACCAAAGCCAAAGGAATAAGCTATTTTTACTACACTGAAGAGCTCCTTCAAAAGGGATACATACTCAACTACTTCAATAAGAGTAAAATAATAAAAAATAATAATTAGGGAGCCAAAAAATAAAGAAATATATGACAAATCACTTTCCTCTTTTGTGGTCCTCTCTGGATCTCTATATCTGTTCTGTGAAATTCAACATCAGAGGTCATTACCAGCATCACAAGATACATTTTAAATAATAATGATTTTAAGTAGCTTAAAGAAAAGATTTCACAAAGAATACTTCTCATTTTGACTGCAAATATAAATTTCCCAGTGTGAGAAAGCACTGTGTATATTTTAAAGATATCTTTGGTTGCTTTTTAAAATAGCCATCTATTCTAAAAAAAAAAATAGCCATCTATTTGCAATAAAATAGTCACCAAAAATCTGTATTTTTTATTTAAAGTCTTTTACATTAAAATTTATTGTATATATCCTTTATTAAGCATATGGTCTGGGGAAGAAAAAGAATATATTTTCTCTTTTGTGTTAGCTTCCTTGACAGTAGACAAGAAATAGACTTTCCATTTTGTCCTGATCGCTAGGAATCTTAGAACTAACTGTTGGGCTTTTGTCTTTTATTATCTTTGTTTGTGTGTGTTTATATGGATGCATATATTTTTATTCCAAGTACCACAAATAATTTTTAGCACTTAGCTTGGTACAAACAAACATATGAAATAAATTTGTGAGAAATATTTTGGTTTTATAACAGATGCTCATTTTTAAAACATTCTTTGTTAATATATTTTATTAAAAATGTTTTAAGACAGCTCCCTTTTTCCTCTTTTGGCAATTGATATGATTAACTCAAGGTTATATTAATTTCTCTTTATATTATTTTTTTCTTCTTTCTCCTCTTAAGAAACTTTCTCCTCTTTAGAAACTATGTTTATTTTTTAAAAATGGAGATATTTCACTATGTCAGCCTAAGGGATATTTTAGTACCATCACTACTGACAATGCACTAAGTTTTCATGCCTTGCTGAGACACCATAGTTGCAATTAATCTTAAGTAGAATGTATATGGTGGTTTCAGTTTAATTCTTAATGGACTATACTGTACATAATAAAATTACCACAGAGAATTGATGAGTAGCATTTAATTAGCAGATGACGGCCTATTCTTAAAGACTACAATATCTAATTTCTCGAAGACATAATAATTCTTTTTTTTTTATTTTTTAAAGATTTTTTTTTAAATTTATTTATTAGACAGAGATAGAGACAGCCAGCGAGAGAGGGAACACAAGCAGGGGGAGTGGGAGAGGAAGAAGCAGGCTCATAGCGGAGGAGCCTGACGTGGGGCTCGATCCCATAACGCCGGGATCACGCCCTGAGCCAAAGGCAGACGCTTAACCGCTGTGCCACCCAGGCGCCCCCGAAGACATAATAATTCTTAAGAAAAATATACAAAGCATAGGAGTAATATAAAGTGGTATGCTTACTTAGACTATTTAAACACAGGACGCAAGGGCAAATGGAGGCAGGGCTATTGACCTGGATAGTAGTAGTTAAGAGCAAATTAAGGGTCTGGCTGGATAGTAGTAGTTAAGAGCAAATTAAGGGTCTGGCTGCCTGGTCTCAACTCTTATCTTCTCTATCTTAGCTGTGTTGCCCACATAGCAGAACCTGAAGCAAAGTTTTCAGCGCCATCCACTACTTTACTCAAAAACAGAAGTGAAGGAAAAGAGAAATAAAAGAGGAGAGCGAATATAAGAATGTGTTACTAAGCTGGCCATCACTTAGTGTCACGATGACTCAAAATCATGAGATTATCATCCAAAAGATAAACTTTGCTTAGGACGTTTATTCTCAGGTTTGGAATAGAATTTATCCTCTGGCTCCCATCTTTTAATGATCAAATTTCACCTACTAGATTGTGATTTCATTTACATTTCTGGGTTGCATATGTGGTGGCCTTGAATGTACCCACCTCTCATTCTTCAAGGAATAGGAGAGTGCCAAAGTAGGAGATAAGTGGTTTTCAGAATATCCATGGGATAAGACACAATTTGATTATGCCTGGTGAAGGTGGCTGAAGTGCACACACAGTGGGTTATCAGAATAGTGGCTTAGTCTGGAGCAAAGAGTCGAGGTTGCCAGAGATAGTGAGGTTGAGATAACCTCCAGCAGCACGTGAGAAGTGTCTGTCTGACCAATCCTCAAATCTACTGACACTTGCCTTAATATCCAGGCTACTGAATATAACATGGTACCTCCATATTTGTAGGATGTCTTCACTTCTTTCCTAAGAGGTATCCAATCAGTCACGAAATTTCATTTAGGGACATCATCTCCTTTAGGCCAGTTCATCTGTGAAGCAGTCCTCATTTTATTTATTGAGAGGAAATACTCCCAGAAGGCCATAGGTATGACCTTGAAGGGGAATGTCAATGCAATTGAGGTTAATGACATAGTTCTGACCACATGTTCATCTGATTTTCTCATGCTTTCTAGGTCTGCTCAGATCAAATCCCATATATCATTTGTATTGTATGATGGGTTACTGCTTTACACTCTCAAACTTATGACTTAGCAGGTCTAATAATACCCAAGTTAGAATGAGGAAGTGTGGTTACACAGACATCTGGCATCCCATGGTCAGGATCTTTCCGTACTAAGCCCTAGTGGAATACTAGAAGTTATTTTTTTCAATGAAAAAATAACTCTACAATCTATGATTCTACACATCAATTTTTCTTACGGGGGCTTGCCAGAGATTCAAGATAGCATTTTAACTATACCATAGATACCTCTAGCACTATCAGATCTTCTGAGTCACATACTTTGAGTGAGAGAGCAGCTTGCATCACAGTCTTGACTTTGCAGAATACTTTCTTGCTGTAAGTCTTGTTAAAAAGTGCCGTTTTATGAGTCATTCAATAAATGGATCATAACAGCGTTTTTAAAGTATGTTATATGCTGCCTCAAAAAATCCAAAGAGGCCCACCAAGTACTATAAGTAAGAAATGTGAGGTGCTTTAAATTTTTATTCATCTTAGAAAAAATGTTCTGATATGTTCTAGTTGACTTGAACCCCTAAAGTATTCCCTGATATGGCAGGCCATTGCATCTTTGACAGAATTTTTCTTCATTCTCTGGCATTCTGATATCTTCCTAGGGCTTATAGAACACTTGTTAGTTCCTGATTATTGGGTTCAATTAGCGTGATGCATAATTATAATAACCCAACATGATGTCTTGCAGAATAACAATAGGATCAGCGTTCATGCAGAACATAACATGAGCGTGAGAATTATTTAACATAGCCCTTTGACAACCGGTGTATGCTGTCCCTATTATGCTACCCCTACTATGTGATGGCAAACTAGTTTTGGTCCTCCTTTCTGTTGGAATCAAGAAGAATGTAATTGCCAAATAAATTCATGTGTGTCAGGTGCAAGGGGAATATGGTATTGTATCAATAAGTATAACATACTAAGCATGCAGTTGCACTTGGGGCTATATCCTACATAAGTGTAAGGTAGTCATTCCATAGCCATCTATCAGTCAGGATCAATTTTTTTTAAAAGATTTTTATTATTTATTTATTTGAGAGAGCGAGAAAGAGAGCATGAGAGAGAGTCAGCACAAGAGAGGGGAGGGGCAGAGGGAGAGGCAGGATCCCCACTGAGCAGGGAACCAGATGTGAGGCTTCATCCTAGGACCCCGGGATCAGGACCTGAGTGGAAGGCAGACGCTTAACTGACCAAGTCACCCAGGTGCCCCTGGGATCAATTTTTTTTAATTGACTTTTTTTCTAACAGTTTAGTAGATGAATTGAATGGGAATATCATAGGAACCAATACTTCTGTTTTCCTTAAGTATTTGGTGGTGATGCTTATCATTGTGATTCCTGCAATATGGTATTGTTTTTATATATTCTCCAGGATAGAGAAGAACTTCTAGTTGGCTTTTTTTGTTTTTTTGTTTTTTTGTTTTTTTTTGTTGTTGTTGTTCTTTGTTTTTTTTTTTAATGTGGAACGCTTCATGAATTTGTGTGTAATCCTTGCGCAGGGCCATGCTAATCTCTGTATCGTTTCAATTTTAGTATACGTGCTGTAGAAGCAAGCACAGGGTTGTTTGATTTTTTACCAAAATGGTTCTTATTCCACAGATCATAGATCTATGTGAGGATTCTGTCAGGTGTTAAGTACATCAGAATTCAATTATCCACCTGGGGACCAGGGAAATAACTGTAGGTTAGTTGTACGGACAAGTTAGACACATTGCATTGTGACAGTCCTGGGCCAAAACTTAACCGATCATCAGGCATCCAAGGCCTCTTAGTCATGATATTTCAGTTCCTCCATTATCATTCTCAGTTCAGAATCTTTATTTATCAATCCTTAATTCCTGTTTCCAACTATTACAGTTATACTAGTATTGGCCACAAGTCCTTTTTGGAAAAGATCAGGGAAGTATTTATCTAATTTACTTGTGGTAATATGGTAGAGTTCATTCTCGAAGGGTCCTGGATTCCCCTTCAATCTATGGCTTTTTGGTCTGTGAACTGACTTAAGTCTGGAATTTTTTGTGAGGAAAACTTTCCATTTTGATGGCTAATGCCAGTTATCAGTACAAAAGCTATCATCTTTTTTTTTATTATATAGGTCAAGAGACACACTATTCCACTTATCTATCTTTTCTCTAGGACACTATGATCTATTTGCTATCATCACAGATATGTATATCAACACCCTGATTTCCACAATAGCCACCTTAGCTATTAGAGTAATTAAATCTATCTTGCCTTTGACCATTAATTGCTTCCGCCTATACTTTTCCATTTCAGAATCCAATTATTCCTCCTTACCCTGGAGAGCACACTTGCATGGCATCATCTTCCACTGCCATTCAATCCTACAGAGGACAGGAAACATTAAGTTCATTTCTCCTTCATGCCCTAGCAATGCTTCCATATTGCATTACCCCAGTGAAGGAAATGGCCTCTTGGAATACTATGGGAAAATAATCTGATGGTACATTCTCAAGTTGTACATCACAATCCATCCTAACATCTCTATTTCCTTGAGTATTTCTTTTTCCCTTCATATTTTGGCAAGGAAAGTACTGACATTTCCACCTCACTGACTGTAGGCTGAGATTGTGCCCAGGCTTCAAAGAATGACCTCAACAAATTCTGAGGATTGCCTCTACATCAAGTATGGACTGTCATTTTAGGAATGAGTGGCTCAAATCCAATAAATTCTCCCACATTATTGTGTTTGCTGTTGTGTGCTTCCCAGTTCTGTATTCGGGACTGAGGTATGATTTTCCCTGGCTCTTGCCAGTGCTGGTCAATACTTCACAGCTGAGTCTGTTTCTAAGTATTGCCTTCGGCCACGGACAGCTGCCTCAACAAGTTCTTCTCCTACCAGTGGTCACCGCACATAGATGGCAGGTCTATGAAGCAATTCAAAGGCCCTTTCCCTTGATTCAAATTCAGACAACTTAGGTGGTCCAAAACTCTTTGTGGGATTGACTGAGACCCCCTCTTCAACTGTATCACAGCATTTCAGTTTCTCCCTTTGCCCAGTACTGTTCTCCTCATCAGCTAACAAGTGGTATTTCCAAGAGCACTCTTCAGTAAAAGTTTGCATGCAAATCTCCATCTCAGAGTCTATTTCCCAGGGATGTCAACCCATGCCAAACTTAATATTTTACAACTATGTTCTGACACTTTTAGGATCTACTACCACAATTATCCCACAGTTCTTATCTTGTACATGTCAATCAGGTCCTACAATTGCAATTGGTGATTAAAGAACTTTGTCCTGGAGGGTGTACTGAATTCCCTTGCTTTGTAAGGGGACTGGAAATAAGTGTTGACCAGACAGCTACTGAAAAGCACAAGCAATATTTTGGAAGGCATCTGCCTCCATGAGTTCTTCTCACGTACTCCAAGCTAGGAAAACTGCTCTCTTCTGTCAAGGGGGAGAAACTGTTTCTGCTTTTGTTCAGGGGAATATGCAGTTCAAAATTTTCAGTTAAATCCAAAAAAAAGGTCCCCATCTCAATTCTCCAAATCTTGTTCTTTTCCAACTACAATCCTAAACTAAATAGAGGAGAACTCTCAAGGCAACATATTTGGTCTCCTTTGTATTTCTTTCACATTTAAAATTAAATCTTGGGTCTGATTTTCTGCAAAGTGCCCTGCACCCATAGATGTTAAGGCTCTGCATAAATGAAGCCATACAGGTCCTCTGGCTTTCACAGAGTACCTCAAGTTGGCAATTGACTGTTTTAAGCCTATAATTTTCTCTTTCAAAGATTTCAGTATCATTAACAAAAGCCAGCCCAGGTGCAGTCCCTATAATTATCATTGTCCCATACCATATAAGCATACAGCCTCTGCATATCCTAAGGTCTTATCTTCCACCTGCACCTTATCCCAATTAACCACAAGGGAAAGCCTTAGTAATCGAGATGTCATGGTATGCCAGAGCTAATCATCAGCCCCTGTAACACTAGCAAAGGGATCCCTATTGCAATGAGACTGGTCAGTAATACAGCTTTAATAAATTATCCTAAGGGTCCACTCTAGGGCTATTGCTAATATCAACTGTCTTAGACTGTTTCTTAGAAACAGAGCCTGAAGCAGTAACTTATGTGTTAATGCTTTCTTCAAGAGTATGATCTTTGGCAACAGGGTTGAGAGCAAAGGGAAGGGAGACAAGGAGAAAGGGAGAGCTGATACAGGGGTACGATTCCCAACTAACCACCGCACAGTATTCAGTGTGATTGATTGCTTTATCTCATGGGAATATATCCCAAGAGGGCTTATTAATGACTGCTCCTCAGACAGGCTATGCATGGGAAAGGAATGGAGAAGAATTTATTCTGTTCTTACTCCGGTCTCCTGTTGATCAAAGCTTCACCTTCAGGGTTATAATTTATTCCCACTTCTAGGTTGCTTTGGTGTAGCACCAGATGCTCCCATGGAGTCTTATGCCTCAGCATTAACAGGAAGTCTGGGAAAAGGGCCAAAGTTATAGATAGGGTTTATGAGGAGAAGAACGATAATGTGGTAGCCTTTTGAATTTGGTCAGAATCCACACAAAGGGGATTTCTGTGGCTGTGCCTGAGGGTGCAAAATTACCCAAATGCCTTTGGAACAGGAAAGCAAAGAAGATATAAAGGGATATTTAAATGTCATCTGATAAAACTACTTACTAATGTTCTGACTTTTTACTTTGTCCCTTGACTTCATTGTTTCCTCTGTAACAAGGAACTGATCACTGCACTATCTTAATTGGTTGCCCTATGAATTATAAAATATCTTATTTATAAATATTTTTTACAGTTCTTAGACCATACATTAAGTATTAACTATTGTCGCTATTTCTGTGAAGGAAAATTCTTGCAATCTAAATGAAAACTTGAACTATCTCGAGTTATTATTTAATCCTTCCGTAACACACTATGCATATAGAGTATCAGAAAAATATTTGCTAGAGGAATTTGGGGTATTTTATGTTATTAAGCAGTGAAGGAAATAGCCATTAAATTCTGGGCCTGTATTAGTCTCTTATTTTTCCTTAAAAGTAGAGATAACCAGCGTGCAAGATAACCAATATAAAGGAAAAGAACATATTTTTCTTTCTTTCACCATTTCCATAGAAATAGAAAAACCCAACCATACCTTTTTCTAGATTCAATTTATACTAAATATGATTGCAGACAAGTATGTTTGGAGACTCTTTCAAGGTTAAGATTCCTACTCACATGCACATTATAGTAGAGATCAGGTGGTTTTGCCTTCTTGATAGGCAGTGTATATTCCTTCTCCTATCAGCAACTTAATTTACTGTTGAGAAACATCTGTCCCATTACTGGGTTAAGTTATTTAGGAAAGCTAACCTCATTCCTGGATCCAGGGGTGGGATTTGATGCTGCTCTTGCCAATCCACATGTTCAATTTCTCATGGTGATTGACTATCACTTCTTGGCCTTTTGGCTAAGACCAAGTGTAGTCTCATAGTGATTAACTCGGGAAGGATCATATGACCTGAAGCAGTCCATTGAAGACCAATCTCAATATCTGTTGGAGACAAGGGTGTCAGGGTTACTGAGAATGTAAATGTGAGCTTGAAGCTTCTATGCACATACTTCCTCTATGTTGGGAATTTTTGTTTGCATGATGCTAACAGAGTGAATGCAGAGTGAAATTATGGCAAAAAGAAAAAAAAGAGGGGTGAATTTTTATGACAATGTTTGAAACCTAGTTCCAAATATGCCTAAAGTTTGCATTATCCTTAGCCGTTCAGTTATCACCACTACTACTATTAATACTACTCATACTACTTTGATTTAGTCTTCTGTTATCTACAATCAAATGTATATTGGTTCATTTTTTTGTATATTTTGGTTCATTGTTGTAGTGAATGAAACTGTTGTTATAGAGAATATTAACATTGGGAGACATTAGTTGTGGGATATATAAGAACTTTCTGCACTATCTTTACAATTTTTCTGTATCTAAAACTATTATAAAATAAAAAGTTTATTTTTAAATGTATTCTGCATAATACAAATCTGCTTTGTTATGTCATACTACCCAAGGGTAAGTGGATCCTCTTACTAATAAATCTGCAGTTAAGTCAAGAAGGTGAAGGACATGCTTTTCTCTAATATTCACACTTGGGGAATCTGTGCTCCCTGAACCTATAGATAGAAAAATTTCAAAACACACACTATATGGTCAGTTTTGGGCAAAATTTTTCAGTGAAGAGGAGATGAAAGAGAAGGAAAAACATAGCATTTCAATCAGTTATTCTGATTTATGGTCTAGTAAACAATGGTTAGCTTTCTATCTTGCTTTTCTAGTCATTTTAATGTCTGCTCTATTTACGCTATAGAATACTATAACTAGGGACACCTGGGTAGCTCAATTGTTAAGCATCTGCCTTCAGCTCAGGGCATGATCCCGGCATTCTGGGATCGAGCCCCGCATCAGGCTCCTCTGCTGAGAGCCTGTTTCTTCCTCTCCCACTCCCCCTGCTTGTGTTCGCTCTCTCGCTGGCTGTCTCTCTCTGTCAAATAAATAAATAAATAAATAAATAAATAAATAAATCTTAAAAAAAAAGAATACTATAACTAGACACAGGCTCCTTATTTTTTGTTTTCTCTCAGGAAGGATCTGTCAATTTTGTATCAATCGAGGCTCTATTTTTAATGTGGCATTTTCTTATCTGTATTGCAAATTTACACACTTTTTCCCTCAGTAGTCTCTTCAGACTATTATATAGGTAAGTCACAAAATAATATCTCATCCACAAATAACAGATAGTAAGCATTGTTTTAAATTGTTGTTAATTCAGTTATGTACTTTCTAGTATACCATCAGTATATTACCTGAAGGTGTTCAATAACTTCCATTTCAACAAAAGCCGAGTCACTAAACAGAATACACTTAATTAAAAAATCCTAGCCCCTAATCTTATCGCTCGTGTAATGTGGCTTTTATTTAAACTGCTTTGATCTCTTTTTTAAGACTTTTTTTAAAAAAAAAGTGGATCTGGTTCATTTCATGTAGAAGTAGGAAGTATATATCCAAGACTTGTGAGGCCTCCCATGCCTCTAAAGCACCTCCTATGGTACTTTTGTTAACAATATCAATATGGTTCAGAAGGAATACAAAGAAAATGAGAGGTAATATTTATAAACTGATATTCAAAATAAAATGTTGAAGTTTATGGATTTAAATCCAGGCATTGCCATGAGAGAAAGGACTGTCTTTCCATGTTCCTGTTGAAAATATTATTTTCTGGGTTTGAGAGCTTCAATGATAGAGAGTGACGCAGTAGAAGTTCTAGGAGAAGGAGTAGTAGAAATAAATGAAAATCTCATCATGTCTATTTCCATTGGATTTTAGAAGAAAAAAGTAGAGGTACAAGCAGACTAAAGAAGTATAGATCAGGACATTTATATGCCCTGATTTTTTCCGCCCTGTAATTGCAATGCATGTAGTGGTTGGAGAGTGAAGGTTCAGTCTGAGTTTGAGGCTAATTCTGTGTGGGATATGTCCAGCCAATCATTTGGGATGCAGGGAAGAGACTCTTGTACAGAGTGCCCTGAGCTAATATTGGAGGCCTTCACATAATTGGTAGGTGGAACAGTGTTGTCAGGCAAAAAGAAGACCTACCTCATACTTCCAGATACTTCTCTGTTCCTGTCTCTGACATGCAGAGGATCAGAGGGCAAGGTCATTAAGGGCAAGGTAATCTCATAGTAGATGCTACCATTAGACCATGGCCCAGAGAGGAAAAGCAGCAAAAATTAAAAAGGCCAATTCAACCTGGAGGATCCCTAGAAACTAAGAAACAAGAAAAAATAAGAAATCATTTTTGCAGAAATCAACAACTATTGTCAACAGAATTTGGCAAAACAGCAGCTCAGGTAAACTACACCTTAGCATACCAGCTAATGGCACATTTGACCCTCTCCCTAGTGTCACAAAATCATGTCATAAGCATGACTATACTCTTATATCCCCAGATGACATCTTAAGAGTATGAGAAGATTGATGTATTTGAGTCACCTAGGAAGATATTTTCTGATGTAAAATTTTAATATTTGGATTTTACTGAGATTAGCAAATAAAAGTAAGCTTCATCTTCCTTTCCTGCTACCTGGCCAATGGATGGGGTGAGAAATATGGGGTAGTTATAGAAAAAGTACAGAATCTATATTTCTTTGCACATCTGAGTGTAACCTGAGTCATTCTGCAACACTGGGAAACACATGTTTTTTTGACTTCTCAATTTCAAAATCCTTTATCTTCAGGTCAGCTAAGCTTCTCTTAATCTTCAGTTTTGCAGTCAATTTCTAGATGCAATCACCAAATTCAGATTGAATTTTGGCACCAAATCTAACCATTTTTTCCTGTTGCTATGCTACAGACGTCTTGAAACAGCCTCAGAGAGTCATTGTCCTAGATCCTGTCATTCTAGTTGCTATATCATACTAGTTCTATCATGATTGAGTTGAATCTTATTTTCACAGATTTTCTTTCCAACGACTTGCTTGAAATCATTCTTGTAACTTTTCTTGCTTTTTCCCATTATTTCCCACCATATTTCTCATTGCTGGACTCCGAGTCACATTTAATACCGAGATGCGTCACACTTTTCTATCTCCTTTCAATCAACTTTTGCTCATTACAAAACTGGCATTCCTGAGACTTGCGTATATACAATCATACTAAAATAACTTTCCTACATCCAAAAGGCACAGATGGAAGATACATAAAATTAGCTGGGAAAGTGCTTATTAATTACCTGGAAACACACACAGAGCCAACAACACAAATTTACATGCAGGAGTCAATCAAATAATGATTAAGGACACTCAAAGGTCTGAAAAGTGTCACACCTTCTGATCTCCCTTAGGTCAAAAGCAATCATTCCCACCTCCTTGTTCTCATAGCACATTAATTGCACCTCAACCATAAACATACTTCATATTTCCACCCATTACTGCTAATGGTTTGTCTTCTTTTTCAACATTTCTATGTTTTATTCATCTTTTTCTAGCATACTTTTAGGACACTACTTCGCAAGATGTAGATACTAAATACTGTTTGTGGAATTGAATGGTAATTAATTTTACGTCTCAATGTGTATATGTACACACACACACATAGTAATTAATTTTACGTCTTAATGTGTATATGTACACACAGACACATACCTTTATATATTAAGTTCCTATGAAATGATCACATTAGTTGTATGCTTCTTGTGCAGATGGAAGAGGGAGCAAAGCAAAAAGAAAGGAACAAGAAATCTACCCAGATATAAGAAAAGAAAAGAGATAACTTTTTCTCTTCCTGATGTCTTAGGCTGAGTCGTCTATGTGACCATGGCTTCTTGTGAGAGACACCATTTGGCCACTAGAGGATTTCCTGAATGTCATTAACTCCATGGGTTTTAAGAGGTGTTTGAAATGAATGGTAAGGCAGACCTGAAACCTTTACCTTTATGAGAAGAAGATAGCAAACAAATATTTACTGTGAGCCTACATCGTGTCAGGTTGTGCCACTTACATTTTTTCCTCAGGGAGGCATGACAGTCTGTATACCAAGTGAAACATCAATATGTCTGAGACATCACTATATTTTACCAAAATAATCATTCAAGTAGCTATTTATTTCTGTCACAGCTGTGGTTTTGCAACAGTGTTTGATTTGTAACCATGAGCTCTGTAGATTCCAAATATTTTTCAATAATTTATCCCCTGGTCCATTTCTCATTCCAGTTTTCCCCACTCAGTCTTCAAATTACGAATCCCTGGTCACCCTTCCTCTTAAATACATGTTTTTTTCAGGTCTTCCTCTTTTTGACTTCTAATTGATGGTAATCATTGTGCCTCTGAAACGGCCTTTTCTGTTGCAGAGCTTTCTTTACAAACTAAACCTCTTCTCAGCATGTTCTCTTTACCTCCTTGAAAGCCAGTTTAACCAGACAGCAATGCTAATTAAAACTCCTGTTTTGCAATAGCATGAGTTATACACATTTTACAAGGTAGCCGTAGAGCATCAGTATTGTTATTCCAGGTGTAGGATTTTATCTTATTCTGTTGTGAATCCAAGATTTGTTCTATGTATTCATTGACTATACTGCAAACTGGATGGCTCCCAAAGATATAAGGCAGCCTCAGGAGAGCTCGAAGCATGATAAGGGATTCAAACAAGACTGGAGTGCAATGTGGCTTGTGCTGGGAGAGGGGCTTCTACTAAATATTCTGGGACATGCAATGGAATGACTAGTCCCACTATGGGACTGCAGTGGGTGCTGTGATGTACCACCCCAAACTTTCAGATCTAAAGCCCACATTTCTCCTGCTGCCAGGCTGCTAACAGATCTCTGTGGAATCCTTCTTCAGGAATTACCTTTGGCTAAAGACATCCACTTTCGTCAAGGTTATGCTTCTTCCCCTTATTCAATACCGTTGTATGACCTGCTTCCCTTTCCTCATGTAAGGACATCTTTGAATGTCCTTCCTGGCTATATAGATCACCCAGTTGGATAGGCAGAGGGTTCTGTTGCAACTGTATTACTGTTCAACTTCTCTGACCAATACTTCTTTATTTCTTACATAGATTGTTGCTGAAGGCATCCCCAATAAGCCTTCTACAAAGAAATCTCAGTCATGGAGTGACAAAGAATCATCCTACAATGGAGTTAGTTCAGGGAAAGTCCACAGGTCATTTTGAAAGCAGTCCAAACGAACAGAACTGACACGACCTGGTATTGTGTTTAAGGGGTAGTTAGAGGTTTGCTATAGCAAGAAAAAGCATATAGAGTTTGTTTATATGGTTGTGTTAAGGCAAGGGACAGGGTGGTAGTATGAGGAGTGGCTAGCATTGAGGTTCAAGGTGTGGGAAGATTCCTATTGTGAAGAGCCACAGAAGCTTAGCTAAAGAGTTAGCAGAGTCTTCAAAGCAAAGGAGTAACATATGCATATATCTCTAAGGAGGTAATTTTAATAGCTGTGTGAGGAAAGAACTGAAGGCAGAGAGATCTTTTTTTTTTTTTAATAATGATTTTTTATTATATTATGTTAGTCACCATACAGTACATCCCCGGTTTTTGATGTAAGGCTCGATGATTCATTAGTTGTGTATAACACCCAGTGCACCATGCAATATGTGCCCTCCTTACTACCCATCACCGGTCTATCCCATTCCCCCACCCCTCTCCCCTCTGTAGCCCTCAGTTTGTTTCTCATAGTCCATAGTCTCAGAGAGATCTTTTGATGGGGAGTCAGCTTGACAGCATTTAAGGTAGGCCCTACTGAAAGAAAAAAGAAAACCAAAAGAATGGCAGTTATATTAAGAATGATTTCTAGAAGATTTCTATAGGATTTGATGACTTATTAGGTGAAAGGGTTAAAAGAGGATTGATGTCAAAATAATTTTAGAGATTCCATGTTGTGATATTGGTGAACCCATTGACAGGGAAGAAGTAAAAGGATTTGGATTATATTCTTACATAATTATTTTCTACCATCTTCAGAACCCAATGCTAAAAATGTGGGAAAACAAAATTCAGGGAATCATCAAAATGAAATAAAATAATGTTATGTGAAGGCTTTGAACAATACCCGGCACTACATTTATTAGTTTGATAACCAGGGGGGTCTTCATTCTACAATTTATGGATGGACAGACATGTTACAGTCTTCTAATTATCCCATCTCTCTTTGAGAAGTTTGAAAATGTCTTACAAATATATCCTTGACATATTTTGTAAGCTAACACCCAAACAAAAATTTCAAAAGCAATTTTGTCTTATATTTTTAAACCATTGTTACCTATACTCTTCTTTCCAGGGGCTTGTGTCATACTTGTGAAATCAATAGCAAAAAGCAAGTACTTCAGTAAGGAGAAAGTCAAGGACAGCCTCTAATTCTGCTCTGCAAAGTGTCTAGTGCTCTAGAGGCACTTAAACATAAAATGATGTCTTTACTCTTCCTAAGCCTAAAAATATTTTAAGTTTTTAAGTATCATCATCAAAACTTGGGTCTTCAGTGCATGTATGTTTTTTTAAGTAATAGTAGCCATTTTTCACTGAATGCCCCATTGTGCTAGGCAATAAGTGAAATACTTTATTTTTATTTTTTTTATTTTTAAGTGAAAGACTTTATAAACATTGTCGCTAGTCTTATTAGTAATCCTAAAGGATTTTTATTCATGTCTTTGATTTCCACCTTAGGCTTTAGGATGTTGAATACTTGGCTGGAAGTCAATGCAGACCTCGGGTTGCAGAGTAGGCTTTCATCTGGGGTTCTATGCCTTTACAGCTGACTAGCTAAGTCGTTCCTGAAAATTATCCTGTCAACCCTAGGTGCAGGACAAATGGGGGTGATGTCTGCAGTCTTTAGTTGTTAATTCAATGGACTGCTTTTAGGTTTACACAAAAACACTGAAAAGTAAGTGAGGGAGGTAGAAATGTGGCAATTTTTAGGTTCATACAAAAGACTTCACCTTTAAGGACCGGAACATGGTCATTAATAACTAGTTACACTTCTCTATGCAGACCAAGAAAAGTAGAGGGTAGCTTTTAGACTTGAAATAAGTGAAGTCTAAAAGGAATAAGGCAGAAAAAGAAAGGAGAACCATCATCCCTTTGTAAATAATTCACTCCATCGCCTGTGTGTGTATGGGTGTGTGTTGCAATTAAAGCACCTTATACTTTCACTTCATTTTATCCCAGATTTTTAGTACTTTTTTCTCTCACACCCAGAAGAATGTGTGTTAGACTTAGTATGATTGATTTAAATGTGGCTGCTACTGCTGTACCTGTCATTTAACTGTTAACAAAAGTGCAGTCATACAACATTTCTGCTGGGCCTTTCACCTCTCTTCATATAAGAACTGTCTTTCAAGTGTGACAATGGTGGCCAGTATGAGCTGGAAAAGAACGTTGAATGTCAACCTCCTACTCATACTGGTTTTATTAAGTCATACCAATTTTCATAGCTTTTTACAGGTATTGGAGTCATTAAAGGTAATTAGGAAGCTATCATAGTTTTGAAAGATATGATGGAAATTTAGAAATATTTATTAAGGGTGCTAATTTTTATTTTATTAATAGAATATTGCTAATTGAATTTCTTTGCCAAATAGATGAAAAGCAATAGACATAGAATAAAATATAATGGTATCTTAGTACACCACACACTTTTGTGCACTTTTATAACAGGAAAATATTTTAAAAGATGCGCAAAAATAGAAATAAACACCTATAGTCCCTCTATTAGATGTAGCGTATGATAGTCATTTTCAGATATATTCTTTAAGACTCATTTTCCACTAAACCTACAAAAATAAAAAATAATTTAAAAACTTTAAGAAGAAACTTTAACTTAGGGTCAATAAGGAGATATTCATTTTTAACAGGTGCTCTACCTATTTTTATTACTTACATATACAATTCATGTTGTGTTTATGTTAACATGCAAAAGTTCAGCTGCTGGATAATTTTGAAATCAATCACATCAACATAAGTTATCTCTTACTTATGATTCAGCAATTATCTATTACCTCCTAGTCAATTATGACAAAATTCAGAGAGACTCCATGATTATCATCATTATTGATTTTACAGATGAAGTTAAATTGAACTTAGATGTTTCTTACCAAAGGAAAAAAATAACAAGAATATAGGAAACATAGGGGAAAAAGACTTTATCAGTCACATTGCATGCTTTTCAATCTATCTTGAGAAGTATGTTAATACTATGACATTCTTTTATTTACAACTTTGCAGAATAAAGTGGATTTTGTTGCTAAGGAGCTCAAAATGACAGTTGCCTCTCTAATCCATTAGCAAAATGTAAAATGCAATGCTGAATGTCACTATTGCCCTCTCAAACTGTACTAAGTATGGTTTTAATATTGATTCTTGCACATGTCTTACACGTTCCCCAGTGTTCAGTACTTTTGATGACAGGATGTACCACAAATCACTCATATCTTTCATCCTGATCTTTAGATATACATTTTTTATACATTTTTATTATATTGCTTGTCTTCCCTCAGTCAAGATTACAAATGCATTTTACATGTTGGGAAAAGATAGCTTTATTGGAGTAATGCACCAGAAGAAATACAAAAGATGAAAAGAGACAAGGTGAGGAATATAGCTATCTTATGGCCTAAAGTGCAAGTATTAAAAAAATGATAATAATAGGAAGAGAAAAAAAGCCATAGTTGAAACATAATCCATTAAGGTGATTTCAGAAACAACAATAATAATACCTTAAAACTGTATAGCAATTTAGTTTCAAACTACTTTTACATACATTGTCTCATTTGATCTTTAGAACCACTCTGTGATATCAAAAGAGGAGTTATTATTTCCTCTTATCCAAACCTAGTCATCGACCGGTAATGATGAGTGATTATGTGACTTATCCCAGGTTGTAGGGCTAGTAAATGATGGGGTCAAGATGTGAAAGAGTGTTCTGATTCCTGGCCCGGTGATTTTACTTTACACTGCACTGAGGATATCTTCTGTTCATAATAAATATAAAAGTTAAAAAAAAAAATCCATGAGCCAAGAAATGTACCCTGCTCCCCTGTCCTCATTCTTTTTTTGCTGGTATCTGTAGGAAAATGTTTTAATATAAATATGTGTCTGGAACAGTGCTTAGTATTCATGAGAACTCATTCAGTGTTTTCGAATAAATGGAAAAATAAGGAATTAATAAATCCACACTCTTGAATATAGCGCCTAAAGAATTTCTGATTCCAGGTCATCCCCCTGAACACTGTGAAACTAGTTTATTTTTGCTTGTCCTGTCACTGTAATTACAGTGTTTTGTTTACATGTAAAGTATTACACAGTGATTGCCTAAATTATCATTTGACCCTGCATATTACTATTTATACTAAATAGTGCATAATGAATATTCAATGAAAATAATATGGCTCTATCATACTGATAGCTAGGACATTTTCTTTTTCTTCTTGATTTTAATTCCTTCGACTATCTTAGAAATAATAGCCATAAGATATTATATTTACTTAAATTTAGATTAAAAGAGGATTTGAACCATTGTTCTTATAATTCTGATCTGGAGACCAGTAATGCCCATTAGATTGACCCATGAGTCATACACTTTATACTAAAATGACTATTTCTACCCAGTAGGATACTTTAAATTTCAAAAGGCATAGGGCCATATGGGCTATATAAGTGGTTTAGCTAATTTTGTAAAAACTGGATTTGTTTGGTATGTGTTAATATATCTGAAATGAATATGCATTATCAATTATCAAAAACCATACACAGCTTAATAAAATTGGTAATATGTGTACATTGTTTCACAGCATATATTGTTCATTCTTTTATCCTCATGCTAACCTCAAAAAAAAAAAAACAGTATTAGGGTTTTGTAGGTGTGTGTGTGTGTGTGTGTGTGTGTGTGTGTATGGCAAAATTGGCAAGATGTCCAACAAACTCATTTCATCTTTTTGCATCTATAGAAAGACCGTAATTCTCATCTTAACTTGCAGTGATTTTGTTATATGGCCTTGTTATAAGGCCATATAAGTGGGTCTAATGAAATGTGGGTAGAATGGTGCCTGTCTATGTATAAGGGTTGTTCTATAACTCTCCAATTTCTATCTCTTCTAATTCAATCATGATCAGGGCTATTGAAGATAGTGACATTTAATAATGAAACAGCTTAGTTTTTAATTAATTTTTACAATTTTAATTCCAATATAGTTAACATACAGTGTTATACTAGTTTCATGTGCACAATATAGTTATTCAACAATTCTATAGATTACTCAGTGCTCATCATGATAAGTGTACTCTTTAGTCCACATCATCTCCCCTCTGGTAACCATCAGTATGTTCTCTATAGCTAAGAGTCTGAGAAACAGCTTAGTTTTCAAAGTCATTTTTAGAAAGAAACCTCCAAGACAATCTCTGGCACACATTTGGATTTGAATGGATAAGAAAACTTTTTGTTAAGTTAAGCCATTAAGTTGTATGATTTACTCATTAATGCATCATAACATACACTAACATTACACTAACTAATAACGATATTGGTAATTTGAATTGTTGCTATGAAATTACAAGAAAAAGGAAATTTGTAGGCTTAGAAGTCAGAAAATAGATAAGAAACTGAAACTGAAAGCTAGAAAGCTGGTGAATTGCATCATACAGCAGGAAATTTTTGATTACCTCTGATAACTCTGAAAGCAGACTATGGGTCTAAGTATTGTGAGTCTAGAGAAAGAAGTTGAAAATCATTATTTTAATACAGATTGTTGTTTATTATTGATTTAAATAGATAAGGAGGGGTGCCTGGGTGGCTCAGTCAGTTAAGTGTCTGCTTTTGGCTCAGACCATGATCCCAGGGTCTTGGGATCAAGCCCCCCATTGGGCTCCCTGCTTGGCAGGGAGTCTGCTTCTTCCTTTCCCTCTGCCTCCTCCCCCCTGTTCATGCTCTGTCTCTGTTTCTCACTCTTTCTGTAAAATAAATAAGTAAAATCTTTAAAAAAGATAAATAGATAAGGAATTATAAGAAAGAGTGATCTTAAGGAACAACTGGAAAGATTGTGAGCAAAACTGAGTAGAAAAAGAAGAGTTTGAGGATTTGCATTATTGGAAAATCCAACTATTTCTAGATCGCAGACAGTAAGATTAATAAGAAATGTATTTTTTAGCAAGAAATTTTTGGTTAAATAAAGTGACCCTGGGAAAATGTCAGATTAGGTTGTAACTTTCCCAATTCAAGTCTGAAAGCTTCAAGACAGCCACCATTAAATTGAGTGAGACTGACATGGGCATGAGAAAGTAGAAAAATATAAGTGGATTTGAGAACTATATCTAATAAAGAACTTTAATTGTGAAAGAGACTGGAAGCAAATAAATCTGAAGCCTACTAAGTTTTGAGGAAAATTAGTATCATAAGATGTTAAGATTTTTCAAGACTTAAAACAACTCTTAAGACCTCAACTTTCATGAGCAATAGCCTCATTTCAAAAGCTCTACAGAAGTAACATGCCCCCCCGCACCCCACCAGACTACTATATATATAGACAAAGTAAATAATGAACCAGGAAGAATCTCCCAGAATGTGGAGCCAGGGGCCATGGAAAACCATGGACAAGACAGTTCCTTCCATAGAGGAGATACAGAGATCATCAAAACTCAAAGTAATCCTGGCACTTCTAAGGTAGACGGATTGTACAATGCTAGTTCAGTGGGGTTTCAGAATTGCTAGAGAGCAATGACTGGAAAGTCTCTTCTCAAATGGGAGTATTTATTCTAGTTATCTAGTCACAACTCCACACATTGTATGTGGGTGTATGTGTCTACAATCAAATAACTTTGTGGTCAAGAGGCATGACCACTGAGACTTCTAGATCAAACAGGTCACTAGGACCCCAGGGATAGGGGTATGTGTGGCTTAAAGATCATGGATTTTGAGCTGGATGCAATAATTGAATGGGACTCTGGATTGTACCTTTTGAGAGAGAAAAGGTGTGTTCTAAGTGTAGAAAGAAAAGTGACAGATATTTGGTGAACAGGAATGAGGATGATGTTATTCAATGCCTACATATTTAATAAACCTTTTCTGGATACTGTGTTTTTGAGACTGTTGTAATTAGTTTGGCGTCTTATGACTAGATAATGGCCATGTGACTGGTTTCTTCAATGTGGGAACAGTGATGCATGTCAGTCCCAGGTCTGGATATGAAACTCCTTGCACAAACTTTCACATTGTCTTCTGCTTTTGTGACAACCAGGAAAGCCACTTAAGAGATGGTAGCATAAGATGCTGGTAGCCTGGTTCACTTGATTACTGCTTAGAGGCCAGTCACCAAGAAAAAACTCCAATCTAAAATATACTCTCTGCATGCTAGAAGTAAAATAATATTGCACGAATCTACTAACATTGTTACCTGAGCTTAGCATAGCCTACCCAATCTAATGAATATGTCTCCTTCAGCCAAAAGATTAGGCAGTGTTTCATATATTTTTGGGTGTTGAGCACCTAGCAGAGTTCTTGGTACATAACAATAAGCAATTTGTGTTCAAAGGTTGCTTGTTTATGAAATAGGTTATCAATTTTGTGAAGAAAATAGGGCAGATAATATTTTATAGAGAAAACAAAGATCACATATGTATATGGTAATTTGAATTATTGCTCCCAATTCTTCACTCCCCTGTATAGCAGGATATTTTCCAAGGACAACTTTTGGCCTGTTATTTTTTAGTGAGGTGTCTTTTTGAGGTCAGAATATATTTGTCTACCCCATTGATGTTGGGTTTGCCATATGACTTGCTTTAGTCAATCGGATACATGTGTAAATCACAGTATGCTAGTTTCCAGCTAAGATGTTACAGAGCATTCAGGTTTCCACTTGCCTCTGGGGTTTCTTTTAGGCTATGAAAATAGTGCGTCCAGGGAGTCTCAGAAGATGTGTGGGAGGATATGAAATCATGGGCAGTCTGGAGGCCAGCCCAGTTGAATTCTTTTAATCCAGCTAAGATTGGTTAAATCTCAGAAACTCAAAGAAATGTGAGCTATGAAAGGAAGAAAGAAAGAAAGAAAGAAAGAAAGAAAGAAAGAAAGAAAGAAAGAAAGAAAGAAAGAAAGAAAGAAAAGAGAGACAAGCTGTTGTTGTAGGGCAATGAGGTTCTGAGTGTGTTTTCTATATATCAAAAATTGGCATTACTCTAAATCCCATAGCTGGAAACTGAATTCAGTGTCTTGACTTCACAGTGGGAAAGATTCATTTTGAACTTAAACAGTAATTTAAATAATAGTAATTATTTTATTCTGTCTTTAATAAATTTTTAATTTAGAATGCATCTTTAGTTTCTAAGCTATTTTATTTTTCTTTGTTGATATTTACATTGCTTTTTAAAAAATTTATTATTTAAA
This sequence comes from Ursus arctos, assembly GCF_023065955.2. Lineage (NCBI taxonomy): Eukaryota > Metazoa > Chordata > Mammalia > Carnivora > Ursidae > Ursus > Ursus arctos. The sequence continues at coordinate 5,662,001 of NW_026622852.1, forward strand.
AAAAGCAACTTTCAACTTTTTTTATCTTCACTCCAAAGCAATTTGTTTCCACAATTATAAAAATCGACAAGATAAAGAAGAAAGAAAAAAATTACAAAATGGTCATTTTCGAGTATGCTATTGTTCTTTTCTTCTGAAAATATGCAACTCTAATGGATTTTGTTAATGCCTCTCGGGTCCTCTATGGCATTTAAGAAATAACATTCACTGGAATTTATACACTATAACCAAGTACTTATGGTTCCATCTTCAATGTGTCGCATGAAGGAATACTAATCTATGTTTAATTTTTTAAGGTTTACTTCATATATTCTGTAACAAACTATTTAATAGCAAGGCCAAGGAGACTCCTAATTACTTGAATTTATTTTTAGCATTTTCCTCATTAAGTTAGACATTAGAAAAAAAAAGGCTTTTATAATTTTTCCATTGAGTATCACTACTGTGCTATTGTCCCTTTGATAATTCTTCTTTGTTGTGTGCTTCATTGTTTACTTTACAATAAATATTTTAACATACAAATCGCATTTCCTCTTTTACTCTGAGCTAGATTCAAGACCTCTTCCTTCAAGTGACTGTTCGTTCTTTCAATTCAGTCAAAAAATAATAAAAATTCTTGGCAGGAAGAATGAATTTACTACTCAATTAAACTTACTAGAAAATGCAGGCAAAATAACTATACTGGTTGTACATTTAGACACAGCCCCTGTGGTGTTAAACTTTATTGTTTCATACGCTGTGGCTAAGGTTAGGAGACACTCTAAATTACATAAACTGCACATCTTGGTGTAGTATAGATGATGTATTGGCATAGAAAAGATACTATTGCAGGAAGTGTTAGATATTATGTGAAATCACTAATGCAGTTATTTTTACCAGATCTATTTCCTACTACATATTTACTAATTGTTTAATAATAATTAAGAAAATAGGAAAATATTGTCAGAGCAAAGAGTATACGTTAAATAGTAGGACTTTGATGTTTATAAATATTTTTTGATTATTTATTCCTGTATTTTCCCATTTAGGTGATTTTCTTTAGCAAATATAGGTGCGAAATGGTTCTGACAACACATACGCTATTCAGTAGGGAACATATGTCTTATGAGAAAAAAAATTTCTTTAATCTTTCCATCTTGACTTCATAATCCTATATTTAATTTACCTTAAAAGTCAGACGGGAGTTTCACTTTTCATAGTTGTAAAAATGAATGTCAGACAATGGTTTTCAAGTTTATTCAGCAAGGAAAACTTCTCACATTTTTACAAGTTTCCCATTTAAAAACCTCCTTTTCTTTTTCTTTTGAACTTGCGCTGGTGAGTTAGCAGGACAGACTTTATTCATTCGGAAATGGTAGATGTTATCTGCCGGAATATTGGAGACTATTCCCAAATTACTGTATTCTAAGTTCAAGTTGAAATGAACAGTGCCAAAACAGTTCAACTATAAAGAAGGAACAGGAAATAGGATAACATGATCCTAAATTTTTACCCTGACCTGATTTTACCAATACCTGTTAGCCTAGGCAACAAAGTTCTTATGGCCTGGGACCTTGTATTACCTTTGTATCATGAGTAGAGGTTTTCTCAATCTTAGTACTATTGACATTTGGAACTAAATAATCATTTGTTCAAGAGGTTGTCTTGTCCGTTATAGTATGCTTAACAGCGTAAGTGGCCTTCTGCCATATAAATATCTCTGATTTAATGCATGTAAAGCTGAAGATGGTACCTCATTCTTGCAGGATTGCTTCAAAGCTGGTGCTTTAGTTTTTCCTTCAGCCTGCCATTCTAACACTTTGTTGGATCAGCATCATTTGTGTGATACATTATGTATTACAACAACCAGTGAGTCCTGTGGTCAGAAGCTGCCTGGGGTTTGTATGTCTGTATATCAGGCATCCTGTAAGCACCTGGATAGTGGAGCTGGCTGAGGCCCGGTAGAAAGCAAAGACAACCCCTGACTTAGACTAGGTATCTATTCCTGTGTAAACAAATCACATGCCTTATATAAGAGAGGGACCCGATAGAGTCAACTTGGAACCAAGTGGCCATTTGTTCTACTCAAGGAATAATGCCAGATTGGAGATAAGTGCTGGTCTTTGTTATAGGCATTGAGGAGATTCAGAGGTAGTGGTAACAGTAGTTGGACTACTCTAAGTAAGTAGGAATCGATGCATACCTTTTGTCCTTGTCATCATAGCCTTGCCTCTTATATCCCATTATAATAGTACTGTGGTAGCTCCTGATAGTTCTGCATCAACTAGCATCAAGTTGTTAAGCACCACTTCAATTTGGAAGATTAGTGGCTTTCTCTAGTGCATCTTTTCTGGTAGGCATTCACACTTTATGCTCATTCTCATATGGCCATCCACATGCCTTTACTCCAGACCTCCTTGTGACTAATCTTCCCATATTTTTCTTCCAAGTCCTTGACCAGCTGACCCAGTTTGTCACTACCCATTAATCTGTATATATTATGACCACAGGTTAATTCCCTTTCTGTGCAAAGTAAATATCCAAGTGTTCATACATCATGACTATGATTAAGCCTGATCTTGAGTGAGGTTCGAAGAGGGCTACCATTCCTTTTTAGCTTTCCACATAATATCTTGCCAATATGTGAAACAAGCTTTGGAATTTTACTCTTTTTAGAGCTGTTGGTATATGATTCCAACAAATGGTCATAGGTATGAGCTGGAAGAGGGTAATTGGTGCAACTATAGTGGGGGGATTAGAGGCCTGGGCTACTTTCTCATGAAGTTTGTTCTATCCTTTGAACCCTTCCCTGATTGCTCCTGGATACGTTCTTTCTATCTTAACAATGGTTTCTTCTGAGTCCACAGAACTTTATGATTTGGTGTATCTGACAGTAAGTACCAACCTCATCCTGGACAGTTAATAATGGTCAAGCTTTTTTTTCTGCCAGCGTTCAATGAACTCCAAGGGAATGAGAACTGTTTCTAATCCTTTGTCTTAACTGAATAGCAAAGAAGATATTTATTAAGTCAGTGGACACATACTATGTACCTGAGATCTATTAATGTGCTTTACCAAAGATACCGTATCTGGCACAAGCTGCTGTGGGAGATGCTGGTTGGATAAGTCCACCCTGGTCTATAGGCACTTGCTGGGATTCAGGATCTATCTGGTGTCTGGGGGGCCAGGCTGATAAAATAAAGAGAGATAACAATGGAGACCACTAAGTATACATCCTTTAGATCCTTTGGTGTGGTACCTACCTCAGTTATTCCCTCTAGTATGTGATAACATATTTTTTTTTTTGGTTTGTTTTATTGTCTTAGCTGGAAGAACGGTGGTAATTTCAGAACTTCTTCATGACCTTCTCCACTGATTGCTTTTATCCCCACAGGTGAAAGACACAAATTCAACTGTTATTCCAACGGACAAATATGTCGGTGCCAAATAGACATTCAGCTATGAGGGGGACTTTTACTGGGTGGATATGTGTACTCAGTGGGCAATTTTAAGTTGCATTTTAGTCAGGAATCGATTACCTGATACCACATGACTCCACTTTGTCAGGGGAATCATAAGGTCACTTCAGTTCTGCAGATACTAGTCTCAATTTAAACTGTGTGTCCAACTGTCCTCAAAATGTCTGTGTAGTCACCTTTCTCCAGTGCATAGTAAATAGTGGATAAGTAATGGCTCATGCAAGTGACCATAGGTCTCTTCGAAAGGCCTGGAGAAAACATTACAGTATATCCTTGCCAAGGTGGCAGCATCTTTCAATACAGGGACCCAGTCAAGGTCTTCAGATAATGGTTTCTGTAGCTGAAACAGCTTCACGTAATACCTACTTCCCTAAGCCTTTGGATACTACCCTCTATTGTCTGTCATGGTAATTCAGGCATAGTAACACCTGAACGGATTAGGCTGTGACTTAACTCTGATCTTTGCTCTGAAGGATAGCAGAGGAGGTGGCTCTCCTAAACTTCTGAGTGGGCAACTGTTGTCTTATGGGGTAAGTCTCTTTGTTATTATTTTCTGATATTGGAGGAGTGCTATGTTTTAATGGGATGAGATGGGGCATTTCTGAAGGTTCAGAATGTAAAGAAAACTCCAGGGAGCCTAAATCTTCTAGGGCTTTCTCCCAGATGTCTCTATCCTGGGTCAGAGTCTCACAGTTTCTTAACTAGGACCCCGTGTTTGGTATTAAAGATTTGTTACGGTAGAACATTCTGGGGTGCCTGGGTGGCTCAGTCGGTTAAGCATCTGATTTTGTTCCAGGCCCTGATGTCAGTGTCCTAGTATGGAGCCCAAGACAAGCTCTCCGCTTAGCTCGGTGTCTGCTTGTCCCTCTGCCCTCCCCACGTCCATGCTCACGCTCGCTCTCTCTCTTTCTCACTCAGAATAAATAAATAAAATCTTTTAAAAAAACATTCAAAGATCTTTGAAATTCAGCACTCGGTTTTTTGAAAACTGGGCTTAATCTTAGCTTTATCTGTTTGCTCAGAGCAAGATAAAAGGGTTTCTTTGTGAGCTACTTTTTGTCTTTCAGATACTTTTAAATTGTCTGTTAATGGTTCTCAGCTTTTCATTGCTGATCTCATCAAGGCAATAATCATCCAATTCTGTTATCCTTATATTTATACTTCTCCCTCCAATGATATTTTTCAAATGCCTTAATCATGACATTGTATTCACTTTTACTCCCACCCCATCCCATTTCATCACGGATAATAATTTAAAAAATTGAACTGCCACCGTGTTTCAGGGGCTCTCTACACATTACTCATCCCCAGACACAGGTTCCTCACTACCAGCTAGATGGTGATTAAGCAGTTCTGGCAAAACTCCATCATAGCCCCAGCTTTCTCAGTGTACTCTTGACACCAACTATCAAAGATTGATTTTTGGGAATAAGATATTAAGGTGAAGTTAGAAGAACAAAATGATTTGGGGGAAGTAGAAGCTTAAAAAAAAAAGTGAGAAGCAGAAGAGGGCAGGGTGAGCTGTTAGACCGTGCCACACTTTTGACAAATCTTTGCCAGCCAGATGGAGAACTCCAGAGCAAATGTTGTCTATTAGAGGTACCCTGCTTTACTTGAAAAAGGCTAGCTTTTTGTATGTAATGACACCAATCATCTTGCTAAGTTCTTGGCTTCCCAAGAGGTTAGGATCTCAGCTTGAATGCTGGGGGGACCCTGAAGACACTAAAAACTAAATGTTGTAAGCTAACCGCACTTGTGATAACTCAAAAGCTAGGCCTTTCTTGAGGGAGAATCTAAGTGGTACATTTCTGTGTCTTCCATACCATCAAAGTGTGAATCTTTAGACCTTTTAAACTAGTTGTCAAGTTGATTTTGTGGGACTGATAGGAATGAAGATAAACTGTTTATGTAGTGAACCTGGAAACTTTTTAATTAGTTTCTTGTGAATAACAAATGACTGGAGAAAAAGAGAAAGGGGAGAGGGGCAGTGGAGTATGTGTAAGAGCCCTAAGCTTAGGGAAAAAGAGCCAAGAATATCTGATGTTCAATTTTTGACCTTTCAACTGCTACAACATGAAATCTGTTTCATCTTCCAAAACTCTCAATGAAGTTTGGTGCAAAATAAAGATCAGTGCTGGGGTGCCTGGGTGGTTCAGTTGGATAAGGGTCAGACTCCTGATTTTGGCTCAGGTCGTGATCTCAGGGTCATGAGATCGAGGTCTGCTCAGGCTCATGCAGCACACAGTCTGCATGAGATTCTCTCCCTCTCCATCTGCTTCCCCCCACTCATGCCCTCTCTGTCTCTCTAATAAATAAATAAATAAATATCATATTAAAATAATAGAAATCAGTGCTTTATTCTGGTTGAAGTCAAGTAACATATCTTCACTTCCACATCTAAGGTAAACACTGTAGAGCCAAAGAAGCACAAGTTGATACTGAGATATTTCTTCCATAATGTTAATGCTTCCACAGATGATCCTGAAATATACCTATCTCTTAGCAGAGTCAAGATTCAAATCTTAAATCTTTGGACTGTGTACCCATCTAGGCTCATGAAATGACAAAGATCTTTTTATCTAATATATGCATGTGTATAAAGATATATACATTTCCCAGAAACAAAACATTAGGATTATTTTTCACTCAGTTTATTTATTTTTATTTTTATTTTTTTAAAAAGATTTTATTTATTTATTTGACAGAGAGAGAGACAGCCAGTGAGAGAGGGAACACAAGCAGGGGGAGTGGGAGAGGAAGAAGCAGGCTCCTAGCAGAGGAGCCTGATGTGGGGCTCGATCCCATAACGCCGGGATCACGCCCTGAGCCGAAGGCAGATGCCTAACGACTGCGCCACCCAGGTGCCCCTCACTCAGTTTATTTTTATTCTTCAATATGTATATCCAATCAGTTGATAAGCTATAAGGAGTCTTTATTTACAGGAATTTTTCATAATTTTCCTTTCGCTCAATCCCCACTTGCCACTACTGATATCCAGACCCATAGTGCATCAATCCCAAATTTTTGGCTCTAGCCTCTTAAATTTCTTCTTTGAATTACCTCTTTGAATTTCATGTTTCTAAAACACAACTGTTACCTTCTGATTTTAGTATTCAAAAGTATTCAGAGGTTTCTCATAGCTTACAATTTTTTCAAATGTTTTTGTTGATTAGTGGATGTCAGCAACTGTGCTAGGTGTTGGAATACAATGATGAACAAAAGCACAGTCCTTATGTTCAAGAACCTCATATAGTTGGACAGAGTTTAAGGTAGAGACCCGCAGAATGGGAGAAGTCATATGGAAAGGGAGATTTGTAATGATTACGTCAATTTCAGACTCTTCTACCTGGTTTTCAAGGTTGAGGTTATGTGTTATGCCCTATCTACCCAAATTGTTCTAATTACTGCCCAAAGACAAATTCTCTGGTCCTGTTTGAAAAGTATTTTAATTCAATCCCCATACACAAAGCTCTTGCTCACCTCTTTACCTTTATTCATTCTTCCTACCTAAAATGGCTTTCAACAGCTCCTGCTTGCTTCTCCACATTTTTTTTCAAGCTTCTAAAAGTACCAAAGCCAAGGTTTTGTTTCAATCACTCAGTTTTACCAAACAATCAAAGTCCACACAATTTGTTGTCTTCTCAAAATCCATTCTGCACGTAACTGATTGCATCCCCCTCTTGGATTTTCTATTATTGAATTCAGCATGAGAATGTCATCTTTAAAAGTAGCTTATTTATTCATGAAGGACTTACTTCATCCTAAGAAGCGCAATTAAACAGATCCTTATTCCTGCTATTCACGTCATAGAGAAGAGGAAAGCGATGGACAGTTTAGACAGTCTTTGAAACAACTACTTTCGGGACTTCTATCATTTGTCTCAGCAAAAGTTTTTTGTGCTGCAAATATAGTAGTGAAAAAGGCAAAAAAGTGCTTGTCTTCATGAAGTGTCAAAGATAGTAATATAGATATACTATTAACAAATAAATAATAAATTGATAAAACCCATAGTCACAGATTTTCTAATAATGGAAGTGATATGTTAAGAAAGGAGGATAGGACAGAGAGTGCCTGGGAGTATGTAGCTTCTTCAAAGTAGTCCGAAAATGCTTTACCAGAGTAGCTGACATTTGATATTTAGTATATCAAATTCTCCCTCAAATGGCAAACTAGTCATATGACAAGTACAGGAAGGAACATTTCAGGAAGGAAAAAAAAAAAAGATTAACACAAAAGAACTGAGAAGCCACCGTAACTACAGCACAGTGAACGAGCAGGCTGGTTCAAGATGGGAAGAGGTAGGCTGTTCTTGAGAGCAAATGGTGCGTTCTGTTTGAACTCCTTTCTCATCGATTCTCTCACAGCGAGCGGCATGCTTCGTACTCCCTTTGTACTTTGCTGGTCCTTGGTTTTTGTTGACTGACTTACACACACGTCAACTGAAAATTAGGATCAGAATTATCTATTGAATAATGCCTTCTGAAAAATTATGTCAGATCTTCCCCAAATGGCTTTTTAGCCTAGAATTCCTTAAATTTGAAAGTATCAAAAATAAGGCATTGATGCTATTCTGGCACTTTTCAAGAGCAAACTAATTCCTGAATTAAGTTGTTGGTGGGACCTATTTCAATCCTTGAAACATTGTGAAAAGTAAACCCACGGAGTTAATATAGAAGAAAATGCAATTAATCTGTTTGCTATAGTTCTAGCCCTGATGTGTTCAGGTGACCTAGAATTGAAAGAATCCATCCTCTGAGTAATCTCATTTTTTTTTCAGGTTTAATTAAATTAATCTATTCCCTGGAGTTCTCCCTTCTATTAGATATAGCCTCTGAAGTATTATGGAAATTTTCCAGTTGTGAGGGTAGTTTAATTAATGCAATAGTTACAATTATAGCAAATACAATAATAGCTAATATTTACTATGTATTTAGCAAGTACCAGACATTTTTGCTCAGTATCTTATATGCATTTTTCTCATTTAATTCTCTCAAAACTCCTGGAAAGAGGTATTATGCAGTCAAATGCTCTACCACTGAGCTATGGAAAGAGGTATTATGATTATTCTTACTTATAAGATTCATAAACAGAGGTGAAGAAAGCAAAGTCCCACAATTTGTAAATGGCAGAAACTGGATTTGAACCCAGGCAGCTTGATTTCTGAGTTTCCATTACTCTCTCAAACCAAACTAAACCGAAATATACTAAACCAACAAACAAAATAAAAATGTATTTGGAAATCTGAATTATGTGTATTTTCAATCTCCAATAATCAAATTTGATAGAAAATTATAAAGATGTCACATCACTTTATGTAGTATTTTAACACAGAAGACCTATTTGAAAAGAAGAATCAAGAGACTCAAAGTAGTATATAATAGATTATGTAATTTCTGAATGATGTACAGATAAAGAATATAAATTGGTGATGTAAATATGGTTTTATAATTAGCATGGTAAGAAAAATTCTTAATTCCATTTCTTCAAATAATTGCCCTATAAGTCAGTGTATCTTCATCAGTCTTCTGAGCGTCTGCATGTATTATAAAGAAACAAAATAATACCCTCCCAAATATCTAAAAACATGTTAGTTAATTTTAGAGACGATCGTGTATGTTTTCTGTTTGCATAATTATGGGGGATGCTTAGCAAAAAGATGCTCAGCAATGAACCTGCTATTGTGCACAAGATTTTCAGCCTTCAGAGAATCATGTATGTGCTTCCCCCATCACACAATTATGTGTTAATTATTCCGGAATGATTTTCTGACATGCTGATCTAAAATAAAAATGTTTACTATACTGTTGGAGGACATTTCAATTAAAGAAGAGTAATCATAAAATAAAATTAAAACATACATTTTTGTTTTGTTTTGTTTTTAGATTTTATTTATTTGAGAGAGAGAGACAGAGATAGCGACAGATAGCACAAGTGGGGAGGAGAAGGAGAAGCAGGCTCCTTGCTGAGCAGGAAGCTCGATGTGGGGCTCAATCCCAGGACCCTGGGATCATGACCTGAGCCAAAGGCAGATGCATAACCAACTGAGCCACCCAGGCACCCCAAATACATTGCTTTTGTGTATGAATCCAAAACATTCAGGATCCTTTTTAATCTTTTCACTCTTTCGCAATCTTTAGCTTCTTCAGCCCTCCCTTGATTTCATGAATAGTCTTCCTTATATGTCATGTTTGTGTTTGTGATTGTGTGACATCATGTGACTTATCTCCCATTTTCTCTTTTTAGCAGAGGTCTATGCCTCGGGGATCAGAGGGTAATATAAAGATATAAATTGTTTCAAGGAGCTGTAGGCACATATGCTTGCCCAGCAATGAGAACTTGGCCAACAGGAAGGACACTCTTCTTATCAGGGCCACTGCTACCTAGATTCTGCAGGTCAGCCCAATATCGAACAATATTTGATTTGAAAAAATTGTTTAAACTCCAAATTTTTAAAATGTTGATCACTAATTTAAAATAAAAAATCTGTGCCAAATATGTGCACAGCCTGTTATTTGCAGCTACAAAGTGGAATTGGATTGATCTAAACTCTGAAGCTTGCTAACAGAGTGACCATATGAATTACTTTTGTTATCTGAGCCTCCAATTTCCTCACATTTGAAATAAATAATACTATATTACATGGTTGTTTTGAGCATTAAAAGATGTAATGCAGATGAAAATTCCTAGCACTTTTTTGACACAAAGAAAGATTTAGCTAAATTGTAATCAGCTTCCTTTTATGTCTTCTCCTCCTCTTGTCACTATTTTTTTTTTTTTGGCTAAATATGTGTTCCTTATCTGTTCCATGAATACTCTCTGACTACCTCTTTCTCCTCAAAATTGTCCAGCCTTTATTAATTACTTATTGTCATTTTATGACAGATTATTGTCATTAAATACATCCCCACTTTTAAAAAATGTGATTTCTAGCATTGCTTTCCTGATATTGTCATTCAACACTGAAAACAACTGTGGGAAACATTAGGTGGGTTTCTGTTCTGATCTGAAACTACATGTGATCCGTAGCAGTTTGCTGAAAAATAGATCTTCTTAACTTGCATTTGAAGAAAGAACTATATAAATTCAATGTGTTATTAAAAAAAACTATTGATTGTATGTGTTTGGATGATTCTTTTGAAAGCTTGTCTGCCAAGCCTTGCAGGGAATGAGTGTGAGGTGAGGGCAGACATTCAACAGTCGTGGAAGTAGTTCCTGACTTCCCTGTTTTATCCACGTGCACTTTGCTACATCTTTCATCATTCTCAACATCAACCCTCACTGCTCCTATTTCTGTTAAATCCTTCCAGACCTATAACTGTCTTTGTAGTTACCAAACTTTTCCTTTGTTTCCTAGATTAAAAATAATCATCTTTCCATCTGACTTATAATATCCATAGTTGACATGGCCAGGGGGTCCTTCAACATTTTGTACTGTTCTATGTTCTTACATCAGATAAGTCTTTGGGCAATGAAAAATAAAAGCTACTGCATATCCTAGAGAAAGCAAAACATTGACAAATAAATTTACCACCTATATACTTATTTTCACAATTTAGAACTAAAATATATGCTTAATTTCTAATATTTTCATGATAAAAAGCCTTTCATATTTTAATGAAAGAATTAACAAATACATGGCTCTGAAAAACTTCAGTTGAAATATTTTGTATAGCTCATTATCACAGACTCAGATAATATGTAGTCCTTATGATTTGTATGCACATAAGTGAATGGACTTTTATAACCTCATATACTCAAAAATATATGCTTCTCTTAATGTGCAACTAATTTCCCTATATAGTTCTATCCTAAGTGTGACATTGAGGAAGACACATGCTTTATTTTTTCTTTCATTTTTACTTATGAAATTCTGTTTTGTATTCACAGACTCAGCTCTTTTTTTTCTTAAATGTAGTTGAAAGAATGATTTTATTTTTTCATTTTTATAAACAGAGGTAAACACAGAAAACATATTTTCAAATGAACTGAGGTGTCTCCACTTCAGGTGAGACTATTTCATAAACACTCTATATTACAAAATTCTTTCCCCATATAGCAATGGTCTCTTTTCGGCTGGTAAATTTCAAGCAACATATTAACACAATCAATTTAAAAAATTTTTCTCATTTTACAGTTTCACTTCTCTGATATCACCTATAGAAATTGATATTAGAAGCTGAAGTATACCTCACAAAAAAAGAAAATTAATTTACCAACTAATTTCATATATAAACATGTATTAAAAACTTAATTGAATTAGAAGCATATAGTCCTCTTTCCTCAGCCTGTGTCAGCCCTCATCCTCCATCCCCATGCTTGGGCAGAGCCAGTCTTCGAGTCTACCACAGATGCAGCCCAGAAAAAAAAAATTAGAAGCATATAAAATTAATTAATAAAAATAAGAAGGATAGTTTAATATTAGGATATCTATTAACACAATGCATCATATCAGTTGGTCAAGGGAGAAAAACTATGTAGTCAAACTGGTAGAGGCCCAAAAAGCAATAGTCAGCATGTATTCCTAATTTAAAAGATCCTAGTTAAGTAGGAATAAAAGGGTAAAAAATATACATTACAAAGTAAAAGTTGCTAATACTTAATGATTAAACACTAGAAGAAACTTAAATCAGAAAGAAAGCTGAAATAACTTAAGGGAAATAAGAAAAACAGGAATGAAATGAAATCTCTCATGTGCTGTCTTTAACATAATGTGTTCTTCTCTAGGCTGAAGTAAGCATTGTATCAAATAGCTGGTACTAGAGATATTTCCATTAAACTTCAGGGAAGACAAGTTGGCCATTATGACAATTACTTTTTAACATCCTTCTGGATATTCTAATAGAATTATTGAGGAAAAAACTGAAAAAAAGCATAAATTTATAATTAAAAGAAGAAAAGTAAATACTAGTTGCTGATGATGTGATTTTCTACTTAAACAGTTAACTAAAAACTGATGTATAGAATTAAACTATACATCTACAAGCTGGATTGAAAATAATAGAGAAATAAAATTTCTGTATATACTAATGATCAAAAGTTAAAATAAAATTGATAATAAAGAGCCATATATAGTAACAAAAAATTCTATTTTTTATTTTTTTTAAGATTTATTTTTTTATTTTAGAGAGAGCAGGGGGGAGGGGCAGAGGGAAAGGAAGAGAGGGGCTCCATCCCATGACGCTGAGATCATGACCTCAGCTGAAATTAAGTGTCTGACGCTTAACTGACTGAGCCATCCAGGCGCATCAAGAAAAAAAGTTCTAAACAATGAACTACAATAAATTTTCCAGACCTTTGTCAAATAAACTAAATACATTTTCTATGGAATTTAAAGGAAAGATGAAAATGAAGAAACATACTTCGTTCTTCAACAGAAAGACTTAGAGAACAACATTTCCTAAATTAATATTCACATATAAGATAATTCTTACCTAAAGCTTAACTTTGAGAAGGCATAGGAAGCTTGATTAAATAAGCCTAAATAGCATTTGGATACTCGAACTCTTAGAATAGGAATAGCAAACATGGGAGGAGCTTTCTCTCACAATCATTAAAAAGTTAATAAACATACCATTGATGGAACAGTTTAGTAACAGCAACAGAGAATATGGATAAGTCAGTGCTAGAATGATGAAAGGTCAGAAGCATAGAGAATTAGATATAATCACTTAGTTAGTGAATCTTAAATCCACATTTTAAATCAATAAATGACTAAGTGGATTAATCAATAAATGGCAGAATAGTTAGCCAACAATACACACACAAATAAACACACATCCTACATCATATTTTATACCTAAATATAACCCCAGTGGATTAAAGATCTCTGGTTATTTTCATTTTATTTAATCTTTAATCTTCATGAATTTATTTTCGCATATTCAGTGTTGGTGAGGCCACTTCAGTACACTGTCAGTTAAGGTGAATTCTTGTTGTTTTTTTTTTTAAGATTTTATTTTTAAGTAATCGCTACACCCAGCATGGGGCTTGAAATTAAGACACCAAAATCAAGGGTTGCATGATCTATGAACTACACCAACCAGGTACTCCTTGAGTGTGAATTCTTACAAAATTTCTGGAAAACAATTTGGCAATATGTGTCAAGTTTCTCAAAAACATTCATAATATGTGATTTAGCAAATTCATGGTTAGAAATATAGTTTTAAATATTTGGTAAAATTTAAAAAGGTCTTTCTTATTATATGATAATAATAGCAAAGATTGACAAACAAAGTATTTATTAATATGGGATTGGTTAAGTAAATTAAAAAAATATTCAAAATTGGTTTATGGTCATTAAAATAAGAACATATTTTAATTTATGTAGAAAAGGTGTTCAAAATTCCTTCTCTGTGTCTTTCTCTGCTTCTCTTTATTATATACACATATGTATATACGCACATATACATACATACATATACATACACAGGCATACATATGTATATGCACACACACACAAATTGAAAGTATATATATAACGAGGCCAATAATTGTTAGCAGTAGTATCTATTAAAATTTGTTTTTGTTTTATTTGCATTTTGGGTTTTTTTCCTCTTCACTATGGATTACTCATAAAATATGCTATCCTTAACATATATGTGTGTGTGTGTGTGTGTATGCTATAGGATAATTTTAATTGTAATTATTTTGGTATTATAATTACACTTGTTTTGATTGCTAACTAATCTTATATAAAGTTATAGGTGGTCCTAATCAGACTATAAGTAGAGTCATAATGTCTTATACATCTTTATATTTCCCAGTGCATCTACAATTCTGCTAAATGATTAACAAATATTGGCTATATTACTATTACCTTAAAAGCATTGTCTTAGTACTGAACATACAGAGATTAACAAATCCACGTGTATGTTCTCTGCCTTTAAAAATCACATCAAACATATTTTTTAAAAGACAAAATAGCAGATACAGGATCAATTAACATGGTATGAGTAAGCAAACTGTACTAGGGACAGAAGGCCACGCATAGTTCTCTGGAGAAAAGAATATCAGAGCTTCAGTGTAAAGAAGACTTAAGACTTCTCTTGGTGAAGAAACTTTGAGAAATGGGTCTGTTACTGGGATGCAGCAGGATGTGAATGGCCTAGAGACAAGAAAAATCAACCTTAAAATTTCCTTTGCAAAGTTGATTTATTGGATGCAAGTTGGACTGAGGATTTCTAAGGGATAAGTGTGGGTAGTAGAGGGAGCTAGATCTTGAAGAGCCTTTAGTGATGAGGTAAGAAATTTAAAATTTAAATTAATGTAGCCCTTTGATGTAAGTTAACTATAAAAAGAGGAAACGTTCACATTGTATTAGAAGGCATTTTGAGATATATTTCATGCGCCCAGATGTGGTAGTTCTTTGGAAATTTTGGTAATATAGAGTTTTGAGGTTGATAAGATCTAACCCACTCCGTTTGAGTAACATATAGTGTCTCATGAATAGTATATGAATATACAATATTTTTTTCAAAGAGACAGAAAGAGACACCAAATAGGAATTTTTTGTTGTTTTTGTTTGCATTTTTTTCCACAAATTTTTCTTTAATGCACTTTGGCTCTCTGCCATTTAATATGTATTAGCCTTAAAGCATATTTTATACACAAAAGACAAAATTTAAAAGATACATATTAATAAGCACCGAATAATAGAGTGAAATTGGTGGTCATAAATACTCAGTAATGGTGAGGTATAAACCTGGTTCAGGTGTAGAAGTTTTCCTGGGTGAGAGAATCTCAAAGCCTAGTCTTAAAAGTAGCTATAAATTTAATTTCAATGTAATGAACTGCTGGTGCTAATGTAAGAAAATATATATAAGTTAGATAGCAGGAATTGACTCACGTATGGAGTTGAAGCAAGATAGAGTCTTTACAGATGAGAAAGAAAAATGCGAAGGCAATCACCTTTCCATATGGAAGCAGAAAAATATAAATGTATTAAAGATATAAATGTAAAAAATGAAAACATTACAAAATGATAGGATAAAATATAGATGAATGTCTTTTTGGCCTATATAGAGAGAAGAATATGAAAGACACATATTTAAAATAATTAAAGAATAATGAAACTATCAAAATTAAAATCTTTACTAAAAAAGTATAAAAATCAGACTGGGAAAAGATACATACAATTTATGTAAAATTTTAGTAAGCATGGTACATAAATAAATCCTTCATATAGAAAAAGGCAAATCAAAAAGAAAAGAAAGAAATATGAATGGGAGTAAACAACTCAAAGAAGAAATGTTCCTCCCTCCCCCCAAAAAAGGAGAAACCCAAATGGCCAAGAAATATATGCTCTCAATCTCCCCAGTAATCAGTAAAAAACAATTCCAAATAATAATCAGATATCTTTTCATATGCGTTAGTCAGGAAATGTTCAAAATTCTGACCATATCAATTGACAAAGGAGATTGGGAAGCAGACACTCCATACAAATCTGGTGGAACTGGAAATTAGAACAGAAAAATTAAAGACAATTTCTTTAAAAAACAACTAAATATATACAAAAAAATTGACTGTATATATGCCATGTAACCTAGAGATCTCATTTCTAAGGAAATTTTAACACAAGTGAGGTAGAGATAGGTACAAAGATGTTCACTGACTCATTATTTGAAATATGTGAAGCATGGAAGGATGGATAATAAAGGGGAAGGTGAAAAATATTATAGCATATTTGTATAATATACTTGGGATACATTAGTTAAATGGATTAGATCCGATCTATCTCAGAAAGTGGAGAATAAAGAAGTTACAGGAAATTGCATTTATGTAATTTGCAAGCACATGACTTGTAAATATAAAGCCATTTACATATGAGTAATAAGAGTATATACATAGGGATGAGCTATAGATCCAATTCATGGTCATTGTGACTGGAGGTAGAGAGGAATGGAACTTGATAGATAAATAGGGATTTCATCTTTAATTTCTGAAAAAAATATGTTGAAAATAAATACACCAAAATAATAGCCTTTTTAATTTGTTTACTTGAAGAGGTGAATACACAGATATTTGTTACATTAGTCTTTGTATTTTTTATTTTTTTAAATAATTATTTTGAAAATATGGTTGGATTGGGTTTATCTGGAGAGTGGGATTTTTTTTTTAATATTAAGTTCAATTAGCCAAAATATAGTACATCTTTAGTTTCTGATGTAGTGTTCAGTGATTCATTAGTTGCATATAACACCCAGTGCTCATCACATCACCTGCCCTCTTTAATGCCCATCACCCAGTTACCCCATCTCCCCACCCGCCTTCCCTCAGCAACCCTCAGTTTGTTTCCCAGAGTCCAGAGTCTCTCATGGTTTGTCTCCCTCTCTGATTTCTTCCCATTCAGTTTTCCCTCCCTTCCCCAATGGTCCTCTGAGCTATTCCTTATATTCCACATATGAGATGTGGTTCATATATACAATGGAATATTACTCAGCTATCAGAAAGGATGAATATCTGCCATTTGCATTGACATGGATGGAACTGGAGGGTATTATGTGAAGTGAAATAAGTCAAGGAGAGGGGGATATGTTAAAGACGAAACATATTGAGACTTAAGTTCAAACTTGATATAACATAGTGTAAA
This sequence comes from Ursus arctos, assembly GCF_023065955.2. Classification (NCBI taxonomy): domain Eukaryota; kingdom Metazoa; phylum Chordata; class Mammalia; order Carnivora; family Ursidae; genus Ursus; species Ursus arctos. Next base: position 5,679,047 of record NW_026622852.1, read on the forward strand.
ATGATAACTTGTGATCATGTTACTAGAGTGATATAAAATGGACATTTAAACTCTTCTGGCAACTGCATATAAGAAAGAAGAACTAAAGTGATATTTGAAGAAATACATTGACTATGTCTAAAAGCTCAACTTATCAAAGACATTGCAAGCAGATACTGTTCCTTTGTGTGAATTACTGAAGCAACTCTGTAGGAATGAATTGAAAAATGACACACCCTTCTTGTAGGTGTGTAACATAGTGTTCCTTCCTCTGGCTGGTGCAATACCAGGTCTAAAAAATGTTTTTACTAACTAGATTTCAGCCCTCACTGATATCACCAGCCAGGAACTTCTGTGCAGAGCACAAATCTGGTTTTTTTTTGCCATGTTACTTTGGAAATTTTATGACACAAGAGAAGATGATTGAATGTTGTATTTTTGGGCTTGATCCTATACTTTATATCTTATGAAATGAATTCTCTGATCCGCTGGTATGTCAGTTTGAAATTTATATTAATGAACAATCCAAATTTTAGTCATGTTATTGCAGTCTCTGCCAGGCCCTAGCCATATAGTAGCTATAATTTTTCTCTACCAGAAAAATTGTCAGAAACTATGGGGCGCCTGGGTGGCTCAGTTGTTAAGTGTCTGCCTTCGGCTCAGGGCGTGATCCTGATGTTATGGGATCGAGCCCCACATCAGGCTCCTCCGCTGGAAGCCTGCTTCTTCCTCTCCCACTCCCCCTGCTTGTATTCCCTCTCTCGCTGGCTGTATCTCTCTGTCAAATAAATAAATAAATAAATAAAATCTTTAGAAAAATAAAAAAAATAAAGTAAAATTGTCAGAAACTAAAACCTCTTTGTTTCTATGACTTTTAGTATACTATAGTCAATCTACCAGCTGTATCATGGCCCTTACCTTCTAGGAATATGCCAAACAGTCAAAAAATTATATGTCCATGCAGTAATGTCGGCAATGTGGAAAGATAAGCAGCTTCAGAAGAAGTCAAGCAAAGATGCTATCTCTGAGCCCACTAATGAACACCTATGACATTTTCTATTTACTTATACTGCTGTCCAAAGTTGCAGCTGTCTAAGCCAACAATGATGGATGTACTTATGCCTTCTATTGCCTGTAATGAGCACAATTACACATTGCACAAGAACATGTCCTCAGTGTATGAACACAATCAACAATACTTGAAATTAATAGACCCACAGCTTTTTAATAAGCCCTAGTTCCATGTAAACACGTTGTGACTGTACATTTCCAAATACAATAAATCCCTAATGTTATTGAGTGTAAAATATATTTACATACACACACCCATGCATACATACGTACAAATGAACTGGGCTATAGCCAACATTTGACTGTTTAATTCGGCAACTGGGCCATACATAATTAACTATTCTTCAAATTCTTTGGGCCAAAAAGTAAGGAAAGCAAACAAAATCCTGGAAACCCGTAAGGACAGATGTCAGGAAAGGGTGATAAATAGTTTTAAGACATAAATTTCTGTGTCCAGAGAAACTGAATTGGATATAGTGGAATGACAGGGAATCTGAAGGAATAGAATGAAGATGGAAGAAAAAGTTAAGAGAGGTGGGAAGCAAAACACTGGAATGTGCCTTTCCTCGGGAATCATACCTTTACCTTGGACAGCAGTGCCAAGACAAGAATAGGAGTTCAGAGAGACCTCTGTTCTGGAAGTCAGGAAACAAGGATTCTAAATCTGGCTACACCATTAACAAGTTGTTGATCCTGGGAAAGTTATCTCCCTTTTCTGAGCCTTAGTTTGTTCATCTCACTGTCTCTGAATCTCTATGTTCCTCCAAGATACTATGAACCCTTATCACCTCTTTCCATGGTACTCAGAGATTATCAATAAACTGCTGCATCCTGTACTCACATCTATATTACATCAGCTCTCCTTGCTGGTTTAAGTTGTTTTTACCACAGCATTACTAAAATCAGTCCATTGAAAAAGTTTTGAATCTATCAGTGGGTCAGGCTCCTAGGAGTTCATGGTATGGCTTTTGTTCTCCACTAAAAAACTCTACTTGCTTTAAAACATCTCTAGACGCTAATCACCTCCAGCCCTCAGGGTCAGTGGAACAATTTTGGCATCACTGAACCATCATCCTCCCCTTCATTATCCTAGCACTCTCCCTACAGAATTTTGCAATAATGGGTCTAAGACTTTGTCAATCCCACCCAATGGTAGAATATAGTTGTGTGTTTTTTTTATGCCCAGCTATAGTTTTGATAAATGTTAAGAATAAGTTCAACTTAGTGAAGAGACTAAGATAAGTATTATTTGGGTAAAGTACACGATTATTTGCATAATAAAAGGACAAAAACATGTTCATACCAGTCAGAATACCCAGAAGAGAGATTAGCAACATTTTTCAAAGTAGACACAAAGATGCACGCTTGTGGACCCCTGAAATCCTCATTGTAGGATTCAGTTGAACATGTTAATTTCTGAATGAATAAGGATCACCTCAGACATTTAGGAAGCTCAACTGTTCCCTCCAAGCCTCGTCATACAGGAATTCAAGTAGTCTTCTATGGATATTATTTGGGAACCACAACATCAAGACCCATGTTCTTAATCAATTCATAGTTATACAACATGAAATATAACTAAAGTGAGATTCAGTAAAGTCAGGCCGGAGCAAAGATTTCAATTAACACTTCCATCCTCCACAAACTAAAACAGTCTGGACCCAGAGCTGGCATTAGTGCTAGGGACAGTTTCCTGGACATCCCTGAAAGCCACACCAACAGTCCTTCAGATCTGCTATAAAGCTTATCCTTCCCAGGTTCAAATTCAAGTTCAGCCAGACTGGAGCCTGAGACTCATGGTGGTCTTGGGACCCTATATGTGCAGATTGAGTTGTACTAGTCCTCTTATTATAAAGTATCAGCTAAGGATGATTTAAAAACATAACAACATAGGAAGTTGGTGGGGCAAGGTGGTGGGGGAGAAAGGAAATGGTATCCGGAGAAGACATAGATCTAAATATATTCCCAGGAATATGAGCAGAGGTGCAGAATTCAGGCAGGTGGTGAGTGGATAAGTAAATTGGAAAGCCATGGCTGGAAAACTGTGAAGGATTCTGACTAGACTGAATCCAAGAAATATTTTGGACTGCCTAACATGTAGATAAGTAAACCTTTGGTTATACACTGCTATTTCAGTAAGCTTTCTGTAAAACTGTGATTATAAAGCTCATGTATATTGTCCCTCCAATGAGGACAGGTAGTAGGTAGATGATGATAGATGATAGATAGATAGATGATAGATAGATAGATATTATGGAGTTATGGAATTATTCTTTAAAATACATTCTTTTATAAGTAAATCATGAATTGCTTTTATTGTCTGAACTGTATTAAAGAGCATTAACATGAGACACTTTTAGTCATGGAGTTCTGCCAAGTGTTTGCATTGTTAATGACGTGGCCAGCAAGGTGGTTAAAAATTCAAGTTCTGTGGAGTCAGGGAGAAATCCCAGAAGATTTGAAATTAACTGTGTGGTACATTTTAATATATGAATGCTTCTAAATAAGTTTTCAAAGTTCATACGGATTGATTATCCCTCTAACTTCTTACAGTAATTCTTAGTGTTGCAGAAGAAAGTGTTGAATTTGGATTTAGGTGGATCTGGTTTTAGTCTCGTATTGACATTTTCTAGGTGTTTGACCTCGAGTCACTATCTTAACTTCTATTGTAAATTTACCTTATCTGCAAAACGGAAACACTAATGTCTCACTCATTGAGTTTTTATGGAAATTAGTAGGATGATCCTCGTGATGTATCTACTGTGTATTTGCCACAAAAGAGGTGCTCTATGAATGAATTCTTGTGATTTAATTTATGAACTTCCAGAAAAGGTAGATGGCATTTAGAAATGGAAAATGCAATGAAAATTATGGAATCATAGCACTAAAATTATAAGCCAAATTAGTCGAAGACAGGATTTGATATCAGTGACACATTCAAAACATTTTAAAAGTCTTGAACTGGTATATTTTATGACATTGCTATAGTTTTGATACAAATGACATCAAAAGATCTAATGGACTTGTGGCTCTATATTAGTTATGGACCACTAGGTAAACAATTCTTTAAAATGGTTTTAAATACAACCATCTTATAAACTCTGCTTTTTGTTATTTCTCTATTACAATATGTGTAACCACAAAAATGGGATGAGTAAAATTATATTTTCATAACTCACCTGTTATTCTACTTCCCAGAGATAACTATTGCTAACATATTGTGAATAAATTTCTACACCAAATGTATGTGCATTTATGTATATGCATACACATATGTAGATGTAATTTCTTTTAAAAATTGGATCATATAATCATGTAACAAATACTCTTTTGTATCCCTCTTATTCAACTACACATCCATTTTCTTAATATATTTATTAACTTTTCAAATGAAGTATGCTACATAATATTCTGTGCAATATGGTGACTTAACAAAAGTGTCGCTGTTTCAAATGCAGTTATAAAGAAGCTGCTCTAGAGACCAGAGGCTTCTGGAAGCTGGGTTAAACTTTATAAAATAGAACATCTTGTTCTATTTAAGTTTTTCACCTTATTGTGAACCCATATTTTTATTCCATTTTGAGACCATGACATACTGGTTTGTAAAATACCTTGTGATCTTTGGTTGAAAGTGCTGAATATTATTATAACCATTTATCTTCCCATAGTAGAAACCCTTGACTGGAAAAGGCATTGTTTTATTTTCCTGATGCACGAGGGGAAGTTGTTACAGTTTCGGCTCTAGCTATTGCTATTAATTCCCCAACTTTTATGACCATGAACCACTGCCCTCAAATTCTTTTCTTCCCATTTTCATCAATATAGCTATATATAATCTTGCTTTTGCAATGAGAGAACACAGACCAATAGTGCATTACAATTGGCAGGCTTATGCAAAATTAAATATTACCTGTTGACTTGAGCAGACCTTTACACCAGCTCTGAATTTAAATTGTTCATATGGACCCCATCCATTGATTTAGGTACTTGAAGACAATCAGTAACCAACAATATTAGCGTCAACACTTTCTTTAATAATAAGTAATAGGAACAATGGAGTTTTCCATTCTTTAGAATTCAAAGTCACCAAAGCTTAATTAACAATGCCTTTACATATACCTAGGATAGATAACAAATAGGTTCTTGTAATTCGGTAATATATAAAAGAAAACCTAAGAGTGTTTTTTCTTTTAGTATTTCAGTTACAAATGCAGTCCGAGAATTTAACTAGGAGGATCTCTGTATAAATAACAATTATCATTTATACCATGTAAATATAAACTACACTCTCCTTTGCATTAAAGAATTTGCATCATATTATCCATTTCTGCTTTGCCCTATCACCTTCTCCAATAAGTAGGCTTTCTATAACCATTAGCATTATTCTGACATTTTTCTTTATTCCAGCATAGGTTTCATCGTTTCCTATGGCCCCTTCTTCATCAGCTACCTATTAGTTTTAAGATATCAGACTTGTGCCTAAATCTTAAGAATTTTAAGGAAAACAAAAAGCAGGGAAGTAAGTACTATAGGGTCTGGGAAAGTAAACAGAGAATACCATCTACACAGAGATGGCATTTTGTAGTGGACCCGAAGAGGGCATGATAATTTCATTTACATCATGGCTGCTAATCTCATCCTGATGTTTTCCGAATGGCAGTGCCATTGATCAGCATGTTTGAATAAAAAAAAAAAACACTCCATGGTAATGTAATGCAGGGCATTCAAATTCTCCTCCTGCCACTGCTGTGTGGATTAAATCGACTGGCAGAGGCAGTAAGACCTTAATTCAAAGCCTGACTCTTACTTATTTGTCACGTGCTCTGGAAAAGCTACTTTTCCTTTTTGAGCATTAGCCTCCTCATTTCTAATATGGGAATGATAACACTTTTCTTGCAAAGCTGTTGGGAAGATTACAGTAGTTGCATATACTGTCCAAATGAGCTCCCAGTACCTACTGGCTGCTCAAGGAAGGCTACAGTAATTATGATAGCTGTTACCAATCATGAGTCTCAGACTTGCTGGCAAAAAAGACTAGAGAGTCTTTATGTTTCCTTTGCAACCAGCCCTTTACATATCCCATTTGCATTTTAGAATGGAAAATTTTATTACACTGTTGAAGGCAATTGAGTGTAATTGAAGAAAACAGTACAGTAAAATATTTTCTATAGGAAGTACCTTGAAACATCCTTAATAAGAGTAGACACAAACTCCCTTTCTCCCTCCCTCTATTTTACTTTTACTTTTCTCTCTATATATACACACACACACACAGCCACACACACACACACACGCATGCGCACGCGCTTGCACACACACACACACACACACACACACACACACACATTCTCACCATTTACTCCAGCCCCTCTTCTCATTTTTTTGCATTTATATATATTCTGAAAGTTCTTTGGAATATTAGTACTTAGTAGAAAGTATATCATTAATGTCTCTGACTTAAATTTTTGAGGAAGCAGTACTTTTTGCTTCTTAGAACTTTGTGTACATAAAATCTCATATAATAGTGGCAATAAGCAATAGTATGAGCTTTTAGTGTGAAACATGTATATGAATGGCTTCAGTTAACTCCTGATAAATTCTGAGAATAATTTATTACATGCATTCCTTAGGAAGCATTTTAAAGTTACTACAGTGCTATGGAGAGGATACTTTTAAATCAACGTGTATATGCTTAAAACCCAAAGGTCTGTATAGATTTTTTCCCCCTAAAGATCCTCTTGCCTGTATGAAAAGATCTACTTTCATTTCCGTCTTTCTTTCTCTCTCTCTCCTTCTGTGTGTGTCTGTCTCTGTCTCTCTTCCATCTTTTCTTAATGCAAATATTTCTGAGCTATCCATAACCTACTTTTGCATTAAGAAAGAGTTATCAATCTATTTGTGGAATCCAAGTTTTTTTTTGCTGTGTTCCCTTCTCTAGTTATACAAAATTTCCAAAATAGTTAGGTTGAATATCTGGTGCTTAGATTTCAAAACCTATGATGATTAAATAGCAGTTGCGATGATTTAGTAATGGCAGCCTTTTTCTGCCTTCCACTCTCCTATCTGATGTTAGCTTTGAAATGTTTTCTGAAGCTTCTGAATTTTGGGGGAAGTTTCCCTCATGAGTGTTCAGTATTTAGATGTAGCACGAATTGAAAGAAAATGTGAAGAATGAAATCTTCCAACTAATATGCCTCTAAAATTGCAACATCAGGGTTCACAAAATAAGATGCTGGAAGAATGTGGCAGTACCACATTGCTCAGCAGCACCTCAAACTGTCTGAATTGTAAGTGATATTCAGTGACCTCAGCTTGTCCTTGAGGCTCAGTAGCGAAAAGATTGTGCTGCAGTTAGAGTCCTGTCAGTGACCGGAGCCAAGTTTAAAATGAAGAATGCTTCTGTTTTCTATCTCTACAAAACCAAGCTTGTAGAGCCAATGTATTAAAATTATCTTTTTTTGGTAGTTTCATTCCCTTTTATGAAACTAAGTGAATTATTGTCTCACAAGGAAATAGCAACTAATAAACCTGTGTACTTTTAGATATTCAAAAAGACAGAGGGAAAACTTAACCTCTTTTGGATGCAGTTTTCCTGTGAGGAGACTGGTTAATGTGAGAAATCGCTCAAAAAATTGACAACTCTGATGGACCCTTAAAAAAAAGGTTTGAACCTACTTTTCATTCCTGATTCAACAGAAGTCACTTTTGCTTTTTCAAAGAGGCAAAAGAAGAAAATCTATTTGCATCCTTTAGATATTAATATGAGTTTAATTTTTTTCCTTTTAAGCTTCAAGTAAAATGAGTTGCTGTGAAGGAGAAAATGTGTTGGAATAAACACACTTGCTTCAGTTGTAGGAATTGAGGATCCACAGCTCTGCTCACATAAATTTATCATAATATCTACTGGTTATGGTCTTTAATGAAGTTAGAGATAAAATTCATATATATTTTTAAATTTATATTATTGACATTTATATTTGTATTTACATTATTTCTATTATGTATGATATTCATATATGGGAAATATCCTTCAAACATGGAAGATATGATTCTTTTCTCATTATTACTCTTTAATAGTGGAAGTGATCAAATATTTTAACCAGTCACTCAAAAGACTCCCAACTTAAAAATTGTAAACAAATTAGATGCAAAGCCTTTGTAAAATAGAACTTATATCTATAATTAAATACATTGGAAATATTATTTAATGGGTCAACCCAGCTTTTCATATCCTCCCTGAAGTTACTCTCAGCTTAGCTAGAGACCTGAAAAGACTAAGTTACCTGTGGAAACTGATCTGGCAATGTATATGTATTTTTAGTTGCGAGGTAATAACTCAGTGAGATACATGTTATTGACGGAGTTCCTTTAAACTATTGTTTCTTAGTTTTGTTTATGGGTTCAAACGTTATTGTTCAATATGTGCAAAAGCCGCATAAATTATTGTAGTGCACAGGCAGTATGAAACCACCAATTTACTTTACCTCACCACAGCATTAAATGTCAAGGTGTCAAGTTGTCCCTTCAGGTTTCATTGGCAAACATAAATTCTTGCTAATAGAATGCACCAGTGAAATTACTGAATAACAAATGACTTCGGAAAGCATCACTACAAGAAGGAACTATAGGACACTTGAGATAATTTATGATACAAATATTTTCAAAAGCTGGTCTCCTTGGAAGGCTGATTTCTAAATGTAAAATAAATAACTGACTGAGTTCCCTGTGTTCAACTCATCGTCCTGCAATTTCTGTCAAATACATTCTTAAAGAAGTTGCCGCTCTGACTGCAAATCTGCAGTGCCCTTCGAGCACCACGGTATATGGTAGAAGATTCAGCATCAAATTAATATCTGAGTTCCTCAAAACTAACTTCCCTTCTTTTATGGATTCAAATGTGACTGTTTCATGAAGCATGCAGTATCTGTTCACACACTGAAACACTCTGAGCTCAAATAGGGTAGAATATCTGAGGCTCTGACATGGGAATATATTCTCTTTGCTATTGTGCTTCCTTCCCATTTTCAAGAAGAGCATGCAGAGAAAGTCAGAAAATGTACTTCTCCATACATATGACTTTTATTTTTTACTTGATTGTCTAGCAAACTCATTAACCTCTGAAGGAGATCCTGAAGGTAGATTCTTCAAAAACACTTAGAGAGAAAATGATTAGTTAAAAAAAAAAAAAAACCATGATGGAAAGAAAAAACAGACCTCCACCACTTGCAGAAGAATCTTGTGCAATCTTTCAGTTGGGCTGTGACAAGGCAAGACTTGAACAGGTCAAATATAGATACACTAAGATAACCACACAGACTTGTGCATTTCCTGTGTAAGTTGACTTTCCCTTCTCAGAAACTTGTATCGTGTAAAAAATAAACCTGATAGCTAACATGCCAAAATGGATATAAATCTTAGTATTTTAAAACATTAAAATTAGACATATATCACAATGGTCACATCTATATATGCATATGGGATACTGGAAGGGAAGGAATTTGCTTAGGAAGTATTTTGAATTTCTCAGTATCTTATTTATCCTTTATTATATTACTTTTATATTTTGCAATGTTTCTCATCCATTTAGCCTATTCATACACTAACAAAATCAGCATTTCTTAGTAATCTTCAGAACAGCTATTTTAATGGGGAAAAAAAAGAAACTAAATCAAATACATTATCCGGTGTAAGAAGCTAAATTATTCCTAAGCTTCAATATAGAAAGCATTTCAGTTCTTTTCAATGAAGGGACGCGTTCTAAAGACGTTTGTTTCTCAAACTAATTTGCTGTCACTTAACTTACTTTAATGTCTCATATTTTTCCTACCAACCCTTTTAAACAGAAAAATAAAATTCCCCATATTGTGATATGTGACTAAAAGTTTGTTTACAAAGTTATTTTTTCCTATTCTCTTTCTTCTGTACGGATAAACTTGGTTAAATATATATTTCTAGATATTGTGATACCAACATTCGTAGAGCATAAAAACTCACCTGGAGGCCTTGTTAGAATGTTAGGTTCACCTGTATCTCCAGAGATTCTGAACCATGCCCTCAGTTCAGCATGGGGCTCAGGAACCTGCTTTAATAAACAGCCCATTGGACTCACATGTTGGTGTTGCATGGACCACGCTTGCAGTAAAAATAGCCTGAGGCATCACTTGGAAAGAATTTTGTTAGGAGACCCATATATCAGATAAATATTTTCTGAACCTGGAACTTTATGATTACTCTATCCATTAATTAATAAATCTTTAGTCTGGTCATTAATGTTGGAACAAATTTATTTGGGGGCAGTTAAAATTCTCTACATTCTTAATATTATACAATTGCTGAATTTGAAATTAAGAATAAAGGGTTGCTACAAGCCATAGGAAAAAAGTGTGAACTTTGGAATTAGACACTCTTGGATTAGAATCCTGGCTTTATCACTTATTAGATGTATAACCTAGGGCAGTCAGTTTTTCAAATGATAAAACTAATAACTACATTGAAAGGTAATTATGAAGGATAAATTAAATTTTGGTCTATGAGTCAAACCAATAGTAGGGCATCTATAAATGCTTCATAAAAATCCATAATTATCTTACTTTTTCCTCTTGTAGGAAACTGTACAGTGGTTATTTGGTGTTCCTAATGAATAAGCCTACCATTCCACCGGCTAAAAAAAATCCTCTTGCTTCTTTCTAAGGTCAGACCACCATTATTTCTTACTAGGAATACTACAAAAGACTTCTAATTGTTACCTTCAGCTCTATATTAAATCCATTTTCTGTGGTGCATTCAGGCTGATTTTACTATGATCCAAGTCTGGTGAGTCTTAAGTCTCTGTTACCTTGAGTTAGCAAGGACTCCTTGTTGTACTCAGAAAAAAGTAAGCCTACAGTATTTCATAATATGTATAGTGCTTATTTCTCCTGCATCATTTCTAGTCATTCCTAATTTACTCTCTACATTCTAGCTCTATAGAAATTTAAAATTCCATTAAGAAGCTAAGTTCTCTCTTACCTACTCCTACCTTACTCTGCCTTCACCTGAGCAAACGGTACATGTGTTTTGGACCTCCCATTAGACGTTGTTTTTCTTCTTAGATGCTTTCTGTTTTCCCAGACTCTGGTTTTACTTTTCCAGAGGTCTTTCTATGACATGTATAACAAGTATCACACTGTATCATAGTTGCTGAGCTTGCCATTCTCTCCCAACAGACCATAAACCCTTGAGAAGGGGTAATATCTATCTTTAGTTATCACATTCCAGTGCCTAACACAGCGTGTGGCTCACAATACTTCCCCACAAAAGTATTGGTCTAGAGAATGAAAGCACATATATGATCATTTTACTGAATACTACAATGTCAGAGAAAAAGTTCCTAGCTCTTGATTTATCATTTTAATTTGACAGACATGGTAAAGAGGGGAATGTGGCAAGGTTAAAGGCCAATAAGAAACAGTAAGATAATCAAGCTTCTAGATAACGGAAAGGGGTTTTCAGAAAAAGCATAGGCATTGAAAGCTTTGGAGCAATCCTCTCAGGACTGCAGCTGGATGTGTTTTGCTGCAGCATATCAACATATTCTCTGTCACTCAATATATTTCACAATGTCTCTAGTTCTGCAGTAAGAGAGCCTGGTGTCTTCATTATTCTTCCTCCGTCTTGCGTATGTTCACATTAAAAGAAAAAAATGCTAAAAATTCGGAAAATAGAGGGCTATTAGCCCTTTATTAATTGGGTCATATTTATACTTTTAAAAAAATCACTTTTGGTTAAATCAAGGTCTTTCCATATGTATTAAAGACATTCTTGAATTTGGTAAGAAATAACTTTAAGTTTCACACACCGGTACATTATGGACCCAAAGATTTTGTTTTACCTATCTTACCAATTAGCCCTAATTACTTTACGACTTTATTTTGTCGTAAGAGATGTTAATTTCACAAAGTTGTGTTAAGTGCCCACAAGTTGCCAGACAATATGCTAAATAAGCAATGAAGATAAAATGCAAAACTGTTTCTAGGCATATGTGATCATGACACTCACAAATTTACCTTCAGTACAAGTTATATTTTCCACAATTATTTCGAATCATTCTTTAAACCTTTTGTTAAATTTTTACTTTAAGGCAATTTTTTCAGGATTTTGTAAATTGTTTACAATATTCTTTGCAAAGTATTCTGAGCATAAAATTTGCCAAGTCTTTATATTTGGAAATATTTTAAGCTGAAAAACTAAATAAATTATTAGATGGGAAGGAAATTTTTGAATGCTTCAAACTCTTCATGCTAAAATTAATGTTAAGTCATGTATCTGATCCTTATTGTGATGCAAATCAGTGAGTGTATGATTTATTATTATTATTATTATTACTATTTTAGTTCAGTGGGCAATATAGCATGCAGATTGATAGAATGCCTGGATTTGAGAATAGATTTTTCTATAATTTTAGTATAAAGGTAAGGGAAAAGCCATAAACATACATTGAATGCATTTTGTGTATCTGACACAGTGTTAAGACGTTCACATATGCTATTTTATTTATTTACTTCTTATAATTTCTTAAATTAATTTTTTTTTTGAGAGCAAGAGCCAAGCCTGGCAGGGGCTGAGAGAGAGAGAGTGAGAATCCCAAACAGGCTCCACACACCTCATGGAGCCCATGTGGGACTTCATCCCACGACTCGAGATCATGACCTGAGCCAAGATCAAGTGTTGGATGCTTAACTGACTGAGCCACCCATATATGCTATTTTAGACACATAGATATTATGAATAGTAAATTAAAGTTTAAAAATACACAGATCAGAGTACAGTGTTTGAAAGACAACAGGAAAAAAATAAATTAACAAAAATAATTTTTAAGTCTTTACAACCAGCCTGGAAAAAAAAAATTACCCCTTTTGTACAGATGAGGAAAATGAGCTTCAAAAACATTATTTATTGCCCAAAGTCACTTTACTTGGAAATGGAAAACAAAGATAGAATCCATCTCTGTTTGCCTTTGATTGTCTTATGCCAAATCATTTTACTGAATCTGTATCCTTTGGACTAAGGGTCTTGTTAACACGTTTCTTAAAATTTAGTAAAAAGTTGTAATCCTTTATTGTAACACTCTCTTTTTTCTCCCCCACAGCATTGTTCAGTTTGTCTGTTTGTTTATATAATGATAGTAACCTGATTTTCAAGGCCATGTACAATTTGCTGAAAGGAAAGATTTGAGGACATATTACAAACATCTTAGGAATGAATTTGCTATATATAATAGAAGAAATCAGGAAGGGACATCGGAAAGTACAGTGTCAGTGACCAAAGGAGAAAACTTCTCATACATGGGAAGAAGGATTAGAGAAGTCAATCATGGTAAAGCTGCTTTGTAGACTAAAGTAAGAATTTGGATCTTGGAGGAGACTCAAAGTTAGGTTGAAAGTTAATGGGGCGCCTGGGTAGCGCAGTCGTTAGGCGGCTGCCTTCGGCTCAGGGCGTGATCCCGGCGTTCTGGGATCAAGTCCCACATCGGGCTCCTCCGCTGGGAGCTTGCCTCTTCCTCTCCCACTCCCCCTGCTTGTGTTCCCTCTCTCGCTGGCTATCTCTCTGTCACATAAATAAATAAAATCTTTAAAAAAAAGAAAGTTAAAAAAATTATATATAGATATAGATATATATATAGATACACACATTTTCCAAGAGGAAAACAATTGAAAATATCATTTCTTACCATTTTCAATAACAGTAAAACTTAAAGAACAACATTCAATTTTTGTTTATTTAATTACATAAGCACAGGATAAGGGGCATAGTTCGATAGCAGTAAATTTGAAAAAGCTTTGGAAAGTGTGTTTGTGTACGTGTGCACATGTGTATATACACTTAAATATACACATATATACACCAATAGCAAAAACAACTACTAACGAACACTACAGTGTTACTCTTAGCTGAGCAGCTACAAGTAGGACACCAAGGCAACTATAAACATAACTGCACTCATAATCTGCCTAGTCAAGATGAGCAAAGAAAGAATTTTCCTGAACCTCATCAAGGATACAGTGTTCAATTTTGTCTAATATTAAGGTGGATATTAGTTCAAGGGTTGAAAAACAGAGAAATTCTTAGCTTTGGAAAGACGAACTTGGGACGACTGGGATAATGACATATTTTAAATACTGGCAGAGTTACGTAAGAATTTGACTTCACTGTAGCATGTGGTTGGCCAGAATTGGCACTAACAGGAGATATTAGAAAGCATGTTTTTGCTCAACATATGAAAAAGTCACTAATAAAATGTTAAGTAATAATGGGGTGGGTTATTTCATGAACTCTAAAGACTTTTATTTGTGCACGTTTTTTAGGGAAGGCTGGATGATTTTCTGTCAAGGACACATAAAAGACAGTGTTATCCCTGGGTAAATTAGATGACCTTAAATTCTGTTGCAACTCTGAGATGTATGTTTAAATGTAACTCCTGCTCTTAATTGTCTTTATACTTCAAAAAGTGAAATCTTGTTTCACCCATTGTTAAGGATGTAGCAGTTTGGTTGTTTTTTGTTTTTGTTTTTATTTTTTGTTTTTTGTTTGTTTTGTTTTGTTAGAAACAAATGTCTTGGTTTTACCTCAATATTTACTTGTACGCAGCAAAGCGTTATCCAAGGACAACATTTCTTTCCAGGGACATTATCTCTTAAATAGATTTCTGAGAACAAGTCTTGAGAAAGTATTTCTAGAAAAATTTTGATCCCAGTACCCTGCTTATTTATGTCCTTCCTCTCAAATCCATTAATGCAATCCTTTTCAATGGATAGGGCTATATACCATTTATTTAGCTAGTTTAATGATGAGGTGAGCCATTAGTTATAAAAGATGCTTTGATCAAAAAAATCTGCACTCACTGCCAGGAAAAGAAAAGTCTTCAGAACTAAGAGTTAAAAGATGTTGAGCTTCTTCAAGGAAAATATCCTATCTAGAGAAAGAAGATTGTGGCCATTTATTGTAGCAATCATAAATACAGTAAAGACTTGGAAAAAAGTTATCATTCAGTTTTAATCAGGTTACTCAAATAGAACAGCTGCAAGCAGAGATTGCTGTTTAGGCTGAAAATGGGAAAGACTCTTTCTTATAAAGCATAATGCTGTAGGGTCATATATGAAAAATGGGACCTTTCTCTGCTCTTCCCATAAGGAAGCATAAAAGCATGCTTTAACCGGTTTGGGGTCTAACTGGGTATTGATTAATATCACCATTTAATGGCCCAGATGTACTTTCAAGGACAAAAATGGATTAAAAAAATCAATTTCATCGCTAAATTCATTCTTTTTCATACATTTTATTTCCTTTGAATTATGATTTTCAACTTATTAAAGATCATGAAAATCAGTACTTTGAATAAAAGGGTTTTTAAAATTCCGAAATATCACCCTGGAGTGAAGTTAGAAGTTGTCAGCAAACAGCCAAGGCTGTTTATAGAGTGAATCTTGCTTATTAATTTAAATACTGAAGTTTTTAAAAATCTTTTTTTTTTTCCTTTGGGGTAAGTGAAGAAGCATGAATTGACTCATGATGTTCTTTTTTTTTTCTTTTAAAGGAAGAATCAAGAAAATAAGAAGGCATGTAAAATTACCACCATGATTTAATTAACATCAATCTAACAAAGTGATACGTAAAATGTCAATTCTCTTTAGTAACATCAAAGCAACACCTAGTTTTAATCCTGTGTTTATAACTATGAGCTGTGATCGGCTAAGATCTCTTTTTAAGAAATTGAAATAAAAGACACTTCCTGTACGTTATAATCTTTGTGAAACATGAGAGAAATCAAATTAACGGCTCTGGGGCCATAATTGGCATTCATAAATAACCTCCTGTCTATAAACACTGCCCTTCTTGTTTAGTGGATTCTCTCCGTCTTCCTAGGGGCAAAAGAAAGGAACATCCCTTGGAAGGGATATTTTCAGTGCATAATAACCTTTACCTCAAGAGCTCTTCTTTTCACCCCAGAAATTACTATTTGACTGTATTTCTGCTCTTTGCCAGACAGCACCTGGTCACCACTCTGGCTGGGGTGTATTCATTACAGACAGCCTGTGTCCTTTCCTTCAATACTCTTCTCACACATTATTTGTCATTTTGGTAAAAACACTTTGAGCTTTTGAAGCTTAAATAGCAAAAATTCTGATATTTTTGGGGCGCCTGGGTGGCACAGTGGTTAAGCATCTGCCTTCGGCTCAGGGCGTGATCCCGGCGTTATGGGATCAAGCCCCACATCAGGCTCCTCCGCTATGAGCCTGCTTCTTCCTCCCCCACTCCCCCTGCTTGTGTTCTCTCTCGCTGGCTGTCTCTATATCTGTTGAATAAATAAAATCTTTAAAAAAAATTCTGATAATTTTTAGTGTATTTTAATAGGCTATAAAGGACTGAACCCAGTTTCTTTTATTTTAAGATCATCCTATTGACATTCAGGTGAACTTGGATTGTAGAATAAAGAACAGACAGAAGAATTTAGGTCAACCAAAAACATGCATATAGTGTAGCTTAAGATTTGAAATACCCTGTGTTTTCAAGGGTATAGAACAACAGGCATGCTCTATGGGGCCCATTTTCAACTAAGAAAAATGCCTTCTTAATGCCTTTCAAACTTGCCTCACTGACTGGCTTAGTATCATCCCCAGTTCTTAGGAGTTAGTGTCTTGTTATTTTACAAGAATAATGTATTAACTAGCTTATTTAGAAACTATTAGTGCACTATTGTCATATAATAATAAGACAGGTTTTACAAAGCAAGACTCTAAGGAAGACACAAGGGGAGGACACTTGATATCCCACATATTTGGAAGACACAGTATTTAAGCAGCTTGAAGCTCTTTCCAACTGGTGAGCCAATTCAGTTGCCAGCACAAAAATGAGACACATTCACAACATGGTAGCTGAACTATGAAAGGTAGAAGAGAAGGCCCAAAGACCAATTTATCCCTTTTAAATAAATTATTTGGCCACTGAATTTGTGCGTTGATAAAATAGGAAATAAAATAATGGTTTTCAGCATTTATTAACCATGAATTTATTTAATAAAATGATATGTGAGTTAAAGGTATCAAACATACAAAGGAGGAGGAGCTCTGGTTGATGCTAGCATGTGGTCATGGTTCACGATAGGAACAATGTACAAGGAGACTATA
Source organism: Ursus arctos (assembly GCF_023065955.2). Taxonomy (NCBI): domain Eukaryota; kingdom Metazoa; phylum Chordata; class Mammalia; order Carnivora; family Ursidae; genus Ursus; species Ursus arctos. The sequence goes on from NW_026622852.1 coordinate 5,696,260, forward strand.
AACCCACATAATTAGAAACTTGTTGGGTCATATAACTCAAGAGCGTATAAGAAAAGCTGCCTGAAGATAGGGTATTAAGAATTTAGAAGCCTGAATCCAGTTGTTAGGTCTCGATTTACTGGTAATAAAAGTTCTTGGGTATTTTAAGACCCTCATGGCAGGGGAAGATATCAAAACCAGGGCAGTCTTGTTTGGGATGCTTAAGATACAGCTTCAGCAGTGCCTGTTGATGTTATTTTGTTTACTTCTCCCTGAGGAACAAAAGATGAATAGTGGGACTTTCAACTGTAGCATTTGTCTATGCTGTTCTTATATCTTTTGATGCAAAATAAATCTTGTCAGTTGAATAGATTTATTCTGTCAAGTATTGAAGTTAGTGCCATTCTTTCAGACTTGGACTCAAGAATGGCACCATAAAACCACTAGGCTTCCAAAATGCATTGCTAGGAGGTCATTGCTAATATGAAAAGGCATATGTTATATAGAACTAGAAAATTCTGTAAGTTATATTCATATTTTAAGAGGAACGTGCCTGATATAAATGTCATTTTATAAATGCTCAGATTAAAAAAATTTCAAAATTATATAATAAATTTGTTAAGTAAATAGTGTGGGGCGAGCAACAGCAGCAGTGGTTGGTGGGGGCTGGAATTCATAAGCAGAAGAATCCACAGGTTCAAGCATCCCCAGATCATTCAAGCAATGTACAGAGATGCTCATGCCCAAACACAGCTATTGTACCCGAGAGCTCTGCCTACAGAGACTCTGCTTCTTATTTCTCTTTTTTTTGGGTAAGCACCCAAGAGGTTTTTTTTCCTCAATAACAGATCTTGTTAACTGGGCAATAAGGACCTGATCTTGGCATCTTTTTGGAGAGGAAAGGCAGGATACTGAGTCTCACTCATAGCCTTCTCTTGATCTAAAAAGTCTCACATTGGGGAATTAGTCTCTTATGCTACTTGCTGTTCAGTGGTGAAAGTATTAACAAGAATTTGTACAAGAATATTTCCCCTCTTTTCTTCTGCTGAATCTTTCTCCATCTGGAGACTATAGTGGCTTTCTGGATAGAAAGCAGTTAAAAATCACCTTCCGAAGGGAATCCAACCCTGGAGTCTCTCCATGCTCAGTGTTCCAGATGCTTCTCATTTTTTTTTCTTTTTTTTTGACCAATCATGCAGATACCTCCCCTTTTCCTCCTTACAGAGTCTTATGGATAGTCCTCCCCTTTTCTAATAATGGTTTCTAGTTTCCTATCTATTTTCCCCTAAATTTTTGAAATAATTTTCCATCTAACTTACAGTAGACACTACTCTAAGCATCAGCTTCTAGCAAACTAACCAGGGAGCGTCACTTACAGCAGGCACAACCTCTTCCTGGCAATTCATCCAATAACTTCCCTAAGATTCTGCCCAGCATCTGTGACAGCCTGCTAGTGCCTGAAGCTGTGTACTACCGGGACATCAAGAATCAATAGACTTGGGGCGCCTGGGTAACGCAGTCGTTAAAGCGCCTGCCTTCGGCTCAGGGCGTGGTCCTGGCGTTCCGGGACTCCCCACATCGGGCTCCTCCGCTGGGAGCCTGCTTCTTCCTCTCCTACTCCCCCGGCTGTGTTCCCTCTCTCGCTGGCTGTCTCTGTCACATAAATAAATAAAATCTTTAAAAAAAAAAAGAATCAATAGACTTGTTTTTTCTTTCTTTCCTCCCCTCCCCTTTTCCCCGACTTGATTACAGGAATGCACCCACCTATCCTGTGCCCTCCAATGAGCCATTTCTTTACTTATTATACTTCAGAGCAGCAGACTTGGGCCAAGGTATTAGCTGTACACACCATGCAACAGGATTCCAGAAAAAGTTCTCTCCTCATTGTTTTCCTTTAAAATGAAAACTAGATATGTATGGTCTTGTCATGGGAGGATGGACATTTAGGGTTTGGCCATTGTGGTAGATGTGAATATGCACAGCCTAGATTTCCCTTCAAGGAAGAACTTACAGCCCAGATGTAAGGTGTGTGACTCAAAAACAGCATCTAGCTGTCAGCTCGTTCAGGGTCTCTTTTAGCTGAAGAGAGCTTCCTCAAATTAGGTTACACTTTCCTATGACAACATGCCTCATGAAGTATAAGACTAAGCCTGAGCTCAAGAGAGAAGTTCTGGGCAAGACCAGGGATCTGACCTCATCGTTTTTTGAGTTAGTTACTTAGAATCTAAGGAATCAGAAAATTCTGAATTCAAACCTGTCCTTCCTTCCATGTTATTACAAAAGTATATCTGTCAAAGTAGGAAAATAAAACATATTTTATTTAAAAGTTTAGCCAGATTTTTTAAAAATTTAAATATTCATACTTATTGTACTTTTGTGTCTTTCCTCAGGCCAAATAATTGCACACTGGGACACCTGAGGTACAAATAAAACATTAAGATGATTTAGAGATGACCAGATAACTTCTAGAGCATAAAACAGTCATACTTTCGTGTTTAGTATTTGAGAAAGGCTTTTTTTAAAATTGTATATGTAAAAGTACTGGATTTTCATTTGAATTTTGTGTGAATGACCTGAAAGAATACAAACTCTTATTATTAATTGTTAACAATGTCTTTGGCAAATATGAGGAGCATTGTTTGGTAAAGATTGGAATTCAGAGGCAGAAGAGTTACTATCAGAGGGACCCCATCTCTCTTCTCTCTCTTTGTATGGTTCTAGAATAAAAATCATCTTGCATGGGGAGAATATGCATTTTGGACCTAGGCACCAAGCTGTCTGGGATTATGTGCCAACTAATTCAGTTAGATCTTGGTGGAAAAAACCACTTCCCCAAACCTAGAAACTTTGAGGATCTCAGTTCCTGTGGACAGATGAGTTGTCTATATGCAATCTCTACGGATGGGTAGGGATGGGTGCTGAGCCTTTGGTCCCAGCTGGTTTGTTCACAGGCAAGGCAAAGATGTTGACTTGGGTCATTCATCAGAAGATGTCCAGAGTAAATGAGTAAATGGATAGGAATGGATCCCATGTTTCCAAATGTACGAAGTTGAAGGTAAAATGTTCACAGAAAATGTATTCTAGCAGCCACTCTAAACTAGAGTTGTTTTTCTCTTTGGTTCAGCAATATGTTCATATGAATAAGAAATTCAATTCTTTTAAATTACAATATGATTTCTTGGTTACCTATAACCCTTGCATAGGTCCAAGAAAAAAAATGGATTTTATGTTAAATAAGTATTTAATCTTCATATTTTATAATTATTAGGGAAATACAATTTTAATAAATTCTTAAATATTTATTTATTTGAGAGAGAGAGTGCATAAGTGTGGGGGGCAGAGGGAGAGGAAGAGAAGCAGACTCCTTACTGAGTGTGGAGCCTGCTGTAGGGCTTAATCTCATGACCCTGAGATCATGACTTGCGCTGAAATCAAAAGTCAGTTGCTTAATCAACTGAGCCACCCAGGTGCCCTACGAAAATACAATTTTAGACCTTAAGTTTCTATAGTGTTCATCTAATGTAAATACGTGACTTTTAAATATTAACTGCCTTAAGTATTATACATATTTCCTTAGCCAAAGCATTTCTATGAAAACATAAACATTTTGTATGATTAAAATAAAAAGTAAAATTTATTTCACACATATTCATTATTTAATACATATGCTAGAAATTCATAATTGAAAAAGTAAAACAAAATATAATTTTTAATAGGAAACATCTCTTTTTTAAACAATGTATATTTCTTAAAAAAATGCTTTATAACACAATAGTAAGAAGAAAATAACTCTCATTATTTAAACTGGCCTCTAAAGGTCCAACTTACTTTTACATAGATAGGTAGGCATTTAATTCTAGGCAGCTAATCAAGAAATAATTTACTGGATTTTTATAAATTATTATGTTTTTCTGGTGAGTTAGTCCTAATACACTGTGTTCTTCTGGATTTTTTTTTTCTTTTACTGTGAAACATTAGTGGAACATACTTAATAGTATCTGTCCTTAGAAATTCTTGAGCTTGTCTTTATTGAGGCTAACACGGTAGCACATACCATTCAAGAAAGCCTAGAACACTTCTTTAAGTTGGAATGTAGTGGCCCAGACTCCAATGCCCACTCTCATATGATCTCTCAATTTTCTTAATGCAAATCAAAAAGGGTTTCAAGTCTGGTAGGGTGTCTGCCTTCACTCAGGTTATGATCCCTGGGTCCTGGGATGGAGCCCGCCCCTGGCTCCCTGCTCAGTGGGGAACCTGCTTCTCCCACTCCCTGCCTCCTGCTTGTGCTCTCTATTTCATGGTCTCTCTCTCACAATAAATAAATAAGATCAAAAAATAAAAATAAAAAGAGCTAGGACTCTGGGAACTAATTGACTTAAATCAGGAACTGGTTCTAGGATGTACTGTTAAACTCTCGTCCCCCCAGTAATTCTTAGCACAGTGCCAGACACATAGAATGCAGTATGTAAAAGTATTTTGAGCCAACAAATTGATATTTCATTGCAAACTGGGTTTTAGGTTCACTGGTCTTAACTTTTAAAACAGTTTGTTCCTCTTCATCGTTTGGAAGGTCCTATAGTTTAATGAAAATAAATGAACTTTGGAGTTAGACATCCATGGGTTGTTGACTAAATTCTCCAAACAAGTTCCTTTATATCCTCTCTTACTCTTTTGAAACAAATATAATATGAAAGCATATTTTGGCAATTAAATGAGATTATCTATGTAAAACAATGCCCATCCATATTAGGCACCCCGGAGGGTTACAGGATCCAGCCTAGCTGGGCTCTTTCCCTGGACTCATCCATCCCAGCTCAAGCATACAGAGTTGCCACTAAGTCTTTTATTAATCCTTACTGTAGCCTGGTAGCTTCAGACACCTAAGAATTTATCTATCTTTCCAATTAAATCAGGAAGTCATGCATGAACTCTAAAACTTATAAATGTTAAACACCAACATTTAGTAAATAATAGTTGTTCCAATTTTTAGTTTTGTTTCACCATAGGAAATTTGTAATATTTTCATAACAATAACTAAAGGATATGTTTAGCTTCTTTATTCACTTACCAAATTTGGAAAGAGATTTAAAGAATATTGTTTATGGTTATTTTTTTCCCCAGGCCACAAAACTGCTTCCTGATACTGAAGTCAAATCTGTAACTTACTAGTAAGATGTGAAAAGCTTATTTAATGAGGTGCTAAATATTGGCCTAATTCAAAACTGCTGCTAGTCACTATTAACATTAGAAATCTTCAGTAGCTTAATATGTTACATATAATTAGTACTAATCGTCAATCATTTGGCATTTAAAGACATTAAAAGCTACTCAAACTTATCTAGCTAAGAAACAGCTGGTAATTGATAGTATCTACCTCTAGACTTAGAAAATTGTAATCTCAGCTGGAAGTCTCCAGATGGAGTTAGTAAAAGAAAAAAAGTTTCCTTATTCTCTCAATATAGACTGTACTTCAAATCAAACACAGAGAAAAAATATGGAATGCTAAGAATTAAAAAGTGGACATGTCCACCTCTTTATTACACTGATATTTTCATCAAATTGGCTGGGGAAAAAAAGTGAATGGTACTACATCTGGAGGAGAAATAAATTAATTAATCTCTTTAGTTTTCCTAGACAAATGCCAGGTTTTCCAATTCCATAACTGGTTGTCCAACCCCATGATATCCTTTCATAACAACAAATAACACTCAGGATATATGTCCACAGATTTAGAGAAACTAGAAATTTTCCTTGCAAATACAGATGCAAAAACGAAACTCAAAGATTAATTATCAAGATGCCACATTGCCAGCAAGTCGTAAAAAGGCTGAGTTAAACTCAGATTTTATATTCCTTAGAGCAATCCTTTCACTGAACTGTAATATGTAGGTGAGATCTAAAAAGAGAAAGTCCAGATTTCTCTACCATAAAGTGGATAATAATCAGTATATTTAGTAAGTTTGATGAAGTAAAAGTTAATAATCCTTTAATTTTTATTTCTAGGTAAGATTACCTTTGGAAGCCTGAGGAGAATGTGGATACTATGAGGAGGAAAAAACCAAATCTATCATTCACTCATGTCATTTTTTTTTTTTAAGATTTTATTTATTTATTCGACAGAGATAGAGACAGCCAGCGAGAGAGGGAACACAAGCAGGGGGAGTGGGAGAGGAAGAAGCAGGCTCATAGCAGAAGAGCCTGATGTGGGGCTCGATCCCAGATCGCCGGGATCACGCCCTGTGCCACCCAGGCGCCCCCATTCACTCATGTCATTAAGACCTCCATGTGCACTTAGCAATTTCTAAATTCAGATTATTATTTTATGGTAATCTCAAACACTTTAACTGAAGATTAGTTATGAAACAAAGAAACTATTCTCCTGTGTATTGGTTTCCCAGGAAATACATAAAAATACTTAGCAAATGGGAGAAGTGGAAAAGGAAAAAAAGAAACACAACCTGATATTTCAGAGTCTTTTTTCTCACATGCATAAAAAGCAGAGTAAAAGAAAAGCTAAAGTCCTGTAAAGAATGGGACTATCCTGTTCTTGCTCCCTGCTCCAGTTTTTCTTAAGCCCTTCATCTGAGAGGCCTGGAGATAAAAGGAGTTGGTTATCTTAGTAGATAAAGGATGTCGCTGAAGAAAAACTTAAATAAAGATTAAGAGATGGTCAAAATTGTGTGCCATGGCAAAGGGACACCTTGACAGAACAAAATCCTATAAAAAGTGTCAGTAAATTTAGTGACAAAGAAAGGCAAGAAGAGATTTAAGATTATTTATTTACACAAAGCTCTAAGATTTCCTTTTCATGAGAAATTTTTTTTCATTATTATAAACCTTTTCATTCAACAAATTGGCTTTTTAAAAAAAAAAAAAAAGATTTTATTTATTTATTTGGCAGAGATAGAGACGGCCAGCGAGAGAGGGAACACAAGCAGGGGGAGTGGGAGAGGGAGAAGCAGGCTCATAGTGGAGGAGCCTGACGTGGGGCTCGATCCCATAATGCCGGGATCACGCCCTGAGCCGAAGACAGATGCTCAACCGCTGTGCCACCCAGGCGCCCCATCAAATTGGCTTTTTTGTAACATGTCATTGGAAACATTTTATATGAGAAATGCAAAATTCAAATATAAACAAATGTTAGCTATTTTGCCAAAGTTTTCCATAACATAACAATATATTTGCTGTTATCATTTATTGTCTGTCCCTTCAAAGACTGCCAGGGTGAATTAGTCATTTACCTAATAAATATTTGAAAAGTATGAAATTTTCATCTGATACTGTGCTAAGCAACAACTCCTCACTTACCAGTAATGATGGATTCTGAGAACACAGCTAAAAACCAGGAGAAGGAGAAAACAGACTATATAAACAACGAAGCAGATCATACACCCTCTAAGTATTTTATTCTGCAGAAATCTTTCCAGAATTATGTTATACACAATTCAAATACACATGACCATCTGGTTCCTCACTTTATAGAAAATAAGAGGTAACAAAATTTAAATGTGAAGGGGAGATTTCCATTTCAAACCTCCTAGCCCCTTGACCCAGCAATACCATATCTAAGAACTCATTATGCAGATGCACTTACACTTCTTCGCAATAGGATAAGTATAAAGCTATTTCCCACTTCTCTTCCCATACATTTTTCAAGTAGCAAAAAATTGTAAACAAATAAATTTCTATTCTGAGATTTAAAAAGGATGGTTCATCCGTACACTGGATCAGTAGGCACCTGTTTAAAAAAATGATTGCGTTCTATCATAGTAGCATAGAAGGATTGAAGATGACATATCGTTAAGTGAAAAACACAAGGTATATCATGATCTTATTTATGTAAAAAATGTAATTTTTAATGTTTGAAATCCATTAACATTTCCAAAAATTTAAACAAGAAATTTTTATGTTGATTACGGCTGAAAAATGAGGAGAGGTGAGAAGGGGTAGTGTGCCAAATGACACCCATTTCACAGAGGAAGACACTGATGTGGGGGGAAGTTAAATAACTTGCTCAAATCCTACTGTTTGAATCCTGTATTGGAACTCAGGAAGCCTAGCTCCAGAGTAGGTGCATTTAATCATTTCACAATGTTGCTTTTCAGGAAAATAAAAGCAAGCCTGCATGTCAGCTATTAAAATGTCAATTTGGTGTCTGTTGTTTTTTATCCATTTGGTCACTTATTTTTTTCAAGCTTCATTTTAAAACAAACAAACAAAAAAAGAAATAATTTTTTTAAAAGTCAAAATCTTTTTCTCTCAGGTGTTCATCTCTAAATCAGTGTGTGTGTGTGTGTGTGTGTGTGTGTGTGTGGTGTATTTTAGAAAATATTCCAAGGTTAGCTAGTCTTTCATAGAATAACTTTGCCCTCTAGAATTCCCAGGCACACACCGTCTCTAAACTCCTGCTGGTGGAAAATGTAGTGATCTATGAGTAAAAGCAGGTTTAGAGGCCATTCACCAGAGCTCTACAATCAGCACTAACTACTATAGGCTTCAGAGTGAAATTCACATATTGATTTTAATTTATAAATCCCCTTTTGGTGGCCTTCCTGTTGCCTTATAGATTACCTCTGCACCTGTAAATCATGCCACAGCTGGGATTGGGTTGTACCACTCATAAACCTGATTCTTTGATTTAAATGTTAGGGGACTGAAGGCAGGTATTTTCATTAATCTTTTATGTATTTTTTTTGCCCACACATTTTTCTTCAGGATAGTAAGAAGATAATTATATAATTTTAACCCTCTTTGATTTATAATTTAAGTTACTTGGCTTATAGATAGTACAACGTAAGAAAGGTTAGCCCTTGGCAAATTCATGAAATAGGTATTTTTAGAAATCTCAACTTCCTTATCTGACTTCTTTTTTTCACCTTCTAAGACTCTCCCATTCCCTCAGGCACCTACTGCTTTGACTGTTCTCTTCTCTTAACATTTTAATATCCACCTACATTGCTATAAATTGCATGCCACTATTACTAGTTTTTAAATGTTACTTCCACCCTAATGTTTAGACATTGACAAGGATCAGCCCCTTTAAGGGAAGATTTGAGGTTACCTTGGGTTGAAGGTGCTTCATGTGAGATAGCCAATCTTTGGAGTATCCATCAAGCTCATAATAATACCTTTAACTATCTTGCTTACTAATAGCGGTATGGCAGCCATATTTATTCTGTCCAACCTTGCCTCTGGTTACAGCTATTTGGACGAGGCATAGCCATTTGGCACAGGCTGGCCCAATTAAATTCTCCTACCTAAAAAGTTTGATTTAGGAATAAGCATTTCTAATTGTGATTTGAATAATGACGTAAAATTTCTGGAGTTGTGGCTCTGAATTCAACTGTCCATGGACAGAGTATAAGAGAAATCAGGAATGTAAAAACAAAGAATGAAGATTTTAAGTGAGAATAAGAAACCAGAAATGGAGAAACACGGACCATTCATGAGTCCCTGTTCTTGAAATCAGTGACAGTTTTATTGTCTTGTGAAAATTAGCCCATTTCAATTAAGTTGGACCAAATTGGTTTTTGTTACTCACAAACTAAATACTCTAACTGATGCATAATGACACCTACCACCCCTTTCCTTTTAGAATAAGATTATTTAATATTCACTGAGAAAATAAACTTATTTAATCTACCATTTATGGGCTCCGTAATGTTGTTTCTACTTCTAGCTCCAAAGTTTAGCTTTTGATCTAAGCTTGACCAGAACATCACATTTTCAGCAAGTGTGCTTGGCATTAGAATGGGCACATGGTGTATTGGGACCCAGTTGAATGAAGGGAAACTTTTTTGGACCTGAAAATTTGTAGTCTAGAACAACTGGAACTCTTTTGCTATCAAGAACTGGTTTATATGGAGATGGAGTCAACTTAAAAAAATAAAGAAACCTATAAAAAGAAAGAACAGGGTTCTAGTGGCATCACTTGAGCCCCAGGTTTAAACACTATCTTATGGTTATATACTGTCTTTCTACCTTACAACCAAAAGACTCCTAACTCATATAAAGCCCCCAAATACTCCTGTGCCATTGTTGTCTTCTTTATCTACCTCATGTCTTATTATTTGAAATAAGAGAAAAATTGCAGATGGTAAAGCCATATTAGATTTTATTTTATTTTTTTAAAGATTTATTTTTATTTTTTTTTTTAAAGATTTTATTTATTTATTTGACAGAGATAGAGACAGCCAGTGAGAGAGGGAACACAAGCAGGGGGAGTGGGAGAGGAAGAAGCAGGCTCATAGCGGAGGAGCCTGATGTGGGGCTCGATCCCATAACGCCGGGATCACGCCCTGAGCCGAAGGCAGACGCTTAACCGCTGTGCCACCCAGGCGCCCCTATTTTTTTAAAGATTTTTATTTATTTTTTTGAAAGAGAGAGAGAAAACACAAGCAGGGGGAACAGCAGAGGGAGAGGGAGAAGCAGGCTCCCCACTGAGCAGAGAGCCTGATGCAGGGCTCCATCCCAGAATCCTGGGATCATGACCTGAGCCAAAGGCAGATGCCTAACCAACTGAGCCACCCAAGCACCCCTAACCATATTACATATTAATTTCTGTTTTCTATATGCGAAAGTACAGCATTTATTTAGTCATTAGTTTATATGACAGACAATTTCTTAATTATGTACTCCATCTTTTGAAATACAATGATTCGTAAACACTAGGTATTGCATAGAGAAGTAGCAACAGATAGGAAATCAGAAGAGCTTAATTTGCTTTTATTTTTGGTACATACTAGTCATTTAAAAACCAGGAAATCTCTCTATCTTGCTTGCAAGAAATATATAACATGTCTGCCTAGACAATCTGTGTTTCTTGTGCAGATAAAAGTGACACATGATACATTCAAAGTTCTTTAGAAATATTTGGAGTAGTGTACATATGTACCTGTGTATTCTTTGAAATTTAAAGCATAATGTCTTCAATTATTAGACTTCTGAATTTCTTCTATAATTAACACCTAGAGTATAATATCAAATTTCATGTAGTCTCCAATTTTTATCCCAATTTCTAGAGTTAAGGTAGGGCTTCTCATCTGCTTGAGTATTGCCCTAGTTCAATATTAATGAACATAGAAATAAAAAAGATTAGAAGAAAATATTATAAAAAACTATATGCCAACAAATTGGACAATCTAGAAGAAATGGATAAATTCCTAGAAACGTATAATCTCCCAGAATTGAATCAGGAAGAAAGGGAATATTTGAACAGACAATTATCAGCAATGAAATTGAATCAATAATCAAAACACTCCAAACAAAAGTCCAGGGCCAAATGACTGCACAGGTGATATCTACCAAATATTTAAAGCTGAGTTAATACCTATTCTTCTCAAACTATTCCAAAAAGTGGAAGAGGAAGGAAAACTTCCAAAATCATTTTATGAAGCCAATATTACCATGATGCCAAAACCAGATAAAGACACCCCCCTAAAAGAGAACTACAAGCCAATATCCCTGATGAACGTAGATACAAAAGTCCTCAACAAAATATTAGCAAACCAAATATAACAATACATTAAAAAAATCATTCGCCACAATCAAGTGGGATTTATTCCTGAGATGTAAGGGTGGTTCAATATTCACAAATTAATTGATGTGAAGTATTACATCAATAAAAGAAAGGATAAGAACTATATCATCATTTCAATAAATGCAGAAGTATTTGACAACATCCATTCATGATAGAAACCCTCTGCAAAGTAGGTTTAGAGGAAACACACCTCAACATAATAAAGGCCTTAAGTAAGAAATCCACAGCTAACATCATACTCAGTGGGGAAAAACTGAGAGCTTTTCCTCTAAAGTCAGGAAAAAGACAAGGATGTCCACTCTCACCACTTTTATTCAACATAGTACTAGAAGTCCTAGCCTCAGCAATTAGACAACAAAAAGAGATGAAAGGCATCAAAATTGGTACTGAAGAAGTAAAACTCTATTTTCAGATGACATGATACTATATACAGAAAACTCTAATGACACTACCCCCCCCCAAAAAAGCACTAGAACTGATAAGTAAACTCAGTGAATTCACAGGATACAAAATCAATGTACAAAAATCTATCGCATTCCTATACATTAATAATGAAGCATCAGAAAGTGAAATTAAGAAAAGAATCGCATTTACAATTGCACCAAAAATAATAAGATATCTAGGAATAAATTTAACAAAAGATGTGAAAAATCTGTACTTTGAAAACTATAAAATGTTGATGAAAGAAATTGAAGATGACTCAAAGAAACAAATATTGTTATATATTTGTTAAAATGTCTATACTACCTAAAACAATATACACGTTTAATATAGTTCCTATCAAAATACCAACAACATTGGGGGGCCTGGGGGGCTCTGCCAGTTAAACTTCTGCCTTGAGCTCAGGTCATGATCCTAGGGTTCTGGGATGGAGTCCCATGTTGATTTCTGCTCAGGTCTTCATCTCAGGGTCATTGGGCTCCTAGCTTAGCAGGGAGTCTGTTTGAGAATTCTCTCCCTCTTGCTCTGCCCCTCCCCGTGCTCACACCCTCTCTTTCTCTCTCTCTCTCTAAAATACATAAATATATAAATGTTTTAAAAAAATATTCCCCAAAACAAATAACCCAATTAAAAAATGGGCAGAAGACATGAATAGCTATTTCTCCAAAGAAGACATGCAGATGGCCAGGAGACAGATGAAAAGATGGTCAACATCAGTCATCATCAGGGAAATGGAAATCAAAACTACACTGAGATATCACCTCACACCTGTCAGAATGGCTAAAATAAAAAACATGGGAACAACAAGTATTGGTGAGGATGTGGAGAAAAAGGAACTCTTATGCACTGTTGGTGGGAATGCAAGCTGGTGCAGCCCTGCGGGAAACAGTTGGGGGGTTCCTCAAAAAATTAAAAATATAGCTACCCTGTATTCCAGTAATTGCACTATTACCCAAGTATACAAAAATACTAATTTGAAACAATGTATGCAGTCCTATGTTTATTGCAGCATCATTTACAAAGCCAAATTATGGAAGCAGCCCAATTGCCATTCAATAGATGAATATATAAGGAAGAGTTTATATATATACACACACACACACACACACACACACACATTTACAATGGAATATTATTCAACCATAAAAAGAATGAAATCTTCCCATTTGTGATGAGATGGTTAGAGCTAGAGAGTAAAATGCTAAGCAAAATAAGTCAGTCAGAGGAAGTAAATACCATGTGATTTCACCTATACATGGAATTTAAGAAACAAAACAACTGAACAAAGTAAAAAAAGAGAGAGAGAGAGAGAGAGAGACAAAACCAAGAAACAGACTCTTAACTATATAGAATGAACTGATGGTTACCAGAGGGGAGGTGATGGGGATTAAAGAGTACATTTATCATGATGAGCACTGAGTAATATGCAGAATTGCTGAATCACTATATTGTGTACCTGAAATTAATATAACACTGGATGTTAATTATAAAGGAATCCAAATTTTAAAAAACTTAAAAAAATTAGTGAAGACTCAGAATATTTGGGGCAGTATAACAAAGTACTGGCCCAAGGAAATGGGCATTATAAAATACAGCCTCAGATTGCAGACAAGGGATTTTCTGGCCCTAGCAAGTTTTAATTGTGATGAAATTTATTGGAGAAAATAAGGATGGATAAAGTCAAGAAAACTTTTTAAACCCTCAATCAACAGCATAGTTCTTTGAATCATTGAGACTACTCCTACTTCTCTGTTAAAATTTAGACAAGGTTAAATGTTGTTGTCATGGTATATATTTTCAAAATATTTGTTGCTTTAAAACTTGAGTATAAATTTAGAGTGTACTGAAGAGTCCACAATGGTTTAGTTGATTATCCATGGAAGTAACAGTTTATATTCCCAGATTTTTAAAACTCTCTTAGATACAAGATAATAAAATCTGATCACTGAAAGGTAGATAGGAATTCATTTAGCATCAGAGCTCTGTGATTTTACGGCACTTTGACTATACTATGACACTCATATTTAGAGACTGCCTGAGGAGTGTTTAGTGTTTTAGTTATTTTTTTCTAGTACAAATTTTGATTCTCTTATGTGGCAAAAGCTGTAGTTAAATTATTTTGATCCCAGTGACTAGCATACACTAGGTTCAATAACTGTTGCGTGACTGAATGCCAAATATTGCTTATGGATACCTTCCCAGTTATGAAGAACAACAAGTTAATTATTTATTCTGTGCTAATATTAGTGCCACTCATAGTCCTTGAAATTTTCAGATAAACCTTCCATATGTTAAGGAGAAAAGTTGAATTGGTCTTACTTTTAATGAAATATAGCAAAGAGAATTTAAAAGGGTTTTTCTGTTATTAATGTTAACAAGGAAATGGAATGGTACTGGACTTATTTTTACTTTAAAAACTCATGCTTTTTCTTCTGAATTAAATAGAAACATATATTCACCATACAAACTTCAGCAAATACAGAAACTGTAAGTAATATAATTAAAATAATCCCTATTTAACCATCCCAACAATAACTGATATTTGTAACATTATTTATAGTATTTTCACACACGTATGCCCATATGTAATAAGGTGCTCATTGATAAAACTGAAAATCCCGTGCCTCAGGAAATATTTCAGGCAGATTTATTTTGCTATTCTCTCTTAGAATCTGGTAGCTAAATATATTTACTGCCAAGCATGTAGAAAAATACTTAACACTGAAGCAGAAATACTGTGATATTAAATCCCGAGAGGAGAGAGACTCCACAACTTCACCTCAAATTCATCTTCCAGATGGAATAGTAAAGGTAAGGTTTGGAGGAGAGGTTAATATTTGAGGTAGGTGGCCAATTTGCCTGGCCTGCCCAAGAAAGTGTGGAATCCCCAGAACTACCTTTACCAATGATAGAAGTAGTTGTAAAACCTCCGACCTCTAGTTAGCTTAGTTTCAATTCTGGTATCACTAAACTGGTAGGAAGGTGGATGTTAGTAACAGGAAGGGATTCTGTAGGCACTGAATAGTCAGTAATGTAGGGGGTCCAGTATCTGACTACAGAAAGCATCAAAGTACCTGTGCATCCTAAGAGATGAATTTAGTCATGGGCCAGAGTGAGTGAATACTGGATTTCTTCAGTATATTTGGAGATGAGAAGCTCCTGTGGTGGGGGAAGTATTCCTGTTAAATTCTGTAAATGTAGTATTAAAGCTAATGTAACTTAAATTTGATCTCAAATTGTAAAGCTCTTTATAGTGTGACTTTTAACGTTTTGTCTGAAATATGTGCTGAAAATGATTTTTTCCAATTTTTCTATATTCAGCCTTATGGAATTTTACACAAGTTTTTGTTTATTCGGTTAGTCATATCTATCATGATTTTCTCTTATGGTTTCTTACTTTGCTTTTTTGCACTGAGAGACTTTTCCATACCAAGTTTTTCCTTTCTTTTGTTTCCTTTTAAGTCTTGTATTTTATTACTGAGTTTTTATTTACATAAGTGATATTAGATATGTTATTTTATCCATAAATATAATGAAAGAAAACATTTCATTTTCTACCAAACCTCTGAAGATCTATCCACTTCTGGTTTGTGACCAATAGAGTAAAATTGTAAAAGAAGAAATTAAGTATGCAAAATTTCCTAAAATCTTCAAATATTTTGCTGATAAATCTTGATTTCTTTAAGTTGTCTCTTATAAATCTGAGGTATACTTATACATATATTCCAAGGTAAATTCACAACATATTATAAATTTTTACCTCATTTTTCAAGTAGGCAAAAATCATTAGGACAGATATAAATGAGATCATGACATGTACAATAAAATCACTGCTGAAGCTTAAAATGTAAGCTTAAAGAAATTAAGCATATATTGGAAAATGCATTGACTAAAGAGATAAATCATGAATTTTATTCAAGTTAAAAATTATCTTCCTAACTACATAAAACCAAGTAGTATATAATCATTCTTCAAAGTATAGAAGTGTACCTTCCTAGAGTATGGGAGAAAAAAAAAAAGCAAACTCTAACTGGTAATCAATAACTTTATTAATAATTTTTGAAACAAAACACACCTAATCCTTACACATAAGTAAATACCCATTCACCAAAAAGATAATGTAAATAACAGCATATAAATTATACATTTGGAACTACAGTGATAACCAGGCATAAGTCATTAGTAAAGTGATAATCTTGTTAACTAACAGGGCACAAGTTTTAAAGAAAAGTGACCATTTGTTGGCTTAAAGGAATTTGAGTACATACCATCATAGTGAGCGAAAATATTAATACAAAGGATCTCTAATCCAAATAGAGGAGACATGATCAATTCTCAGAGTTTGTCTTTAAATACAGATGAGTCTAACTGAAACAATTAGAGCTAACAGAAGAAATGTATGCATTTGTAAATTATGTTCCTTTTATAAATAACGTACTTGCTTGTATACTACTTATAATGTGTGTATTGTGATGAAAGTCATGTTAATATTGTGGGAAATTGGATGGTTTGCATTCATCTTTGGCTCCTGACAGTCATTAAATGTTTTATTATTTAATTTCCTATTACAACTCCTCGAGCTCTTTTCAATCTCTTTCCTCAAAGACCAAAATGTCCCCTATTTTCCCTCACTCTCTACATGATCGTACTTACAAAAATATTGATTCATCATGGCAAAATGCCTGAAAATCCCTGAGTTAATTTTATGTCCATTTCAAATTTTCTTTGTTTTCACTTACCCTGTTCTAAATGTAAAAACCTTTCACTAATGTATGTTAGCTATATTCCTTCTTACTCTCCTTTAGGAGACCCTACTTTTTGGGCTTTACCCTTATATGGGTCATCAGGATTTTATCTCCCCATAGTCCTTTTTTTTTTTTTTTTAAAGATTTTATTTATTTGAGAGAGAGAGCATAAGCAGGGTGGAGGGTCAGAGGAAGAGGGAGAAGTTCACTCACATGAGAAGGGAGACCAATGCCAATGCCGGGCTCAATACCAGGACCCCAAGACCATGACCTGATCCGAAGGCAGACTCTTAACCAACTGAGCTACCCAAGTGCCCCTCCCCATAATTTTTTCAAAAATACCTTTGTACCTGCTCCAGTCTTCTTTTCCTAAATGACCTTTTCCTACACTGTTATTATAGTCAAATTACCGTGAATTTCTTCTCTTGATTAACAGCCAACCTTATTCAAATCATACTCTACTGTGGCTTCCACTTCTTTCATATATTTAAAAAGTAATAACATTTTTTTTGATTTTTTATTATATTATCTTAGTCACCATACAGTACATCCCCGGTAAGTAATAACATTTTTATTAAATTATAGCATGTATAGAAAAGTGCACATATCACAAGTGTTCAGCTTGATGAATGTTTATAAAGGGACAGACCACATAACCAGCACCTAGGTGAAAAAATAGATGTTTACTAGCCCTCCAGAAGCTCAAATATACCCAGTTCGTTTTACAACTCCCACTAAAGCTAAGTCTTACCCTGATTTTAATAGCACAGTTTAATTTTGCCTGTTTTAAATGGTATTTAATAAATATAACAATACAGGATACTTTTTTTTCCATCTGAGTTCATTCACTGAGCATTTTGTGTACAGTAGTTCTGATTTATTTTCATTGTTCTATAGAATCGATTAGGGAATAGGCCAAGTGTTTTCATCCATTCTATGGTGGTAGGCATTTGGATTGTTTCAGTTTTTGGTTATTAAGAACAATGCTGCTAAGGATGTTCATGTATATCTTTTGAAATCATATGTATGCATGTCTGTTGATTATATATGAGTACTTTTGGCTTCAACTTCAGGGAAAACCTTAAAACAGTTGTCCAAAGTTGGTTACACCATTTTGCTCCTCCACCAGCACTGTATGAGTTCCTGTTGATCCACATTCTCACCAACATTGAGAGTTGTATGTTTTATTTTAGCATTTGGAGTGTGTTTGTCTAACCAGGCATTGAAATTTTAAATGTTTTTAATGTATAATAATGTCTGTAAAAAGTGACAATTTTATTTATTCCTTTCATATTATTATCCACTTTATTTCTTTATGATACTGGCCAGGACCTTGGTTCAATGTGGAATAGAGGTAGTGGTATTACGCATCAATTCCCCTTTATCTCTATTACATTTTCAATCTCGGAGGAAATGCTTTCAACTCATCAATATATATGATGTTTGATAGAGTTTTTTTTTCTTGATAGATATTCTTTATCTGATTAAAGACATTGCCTTTTATTCTTACCTAAGAATTTTTAATCATGACTGTATGTTCAGTGTTATCAAATGCTTTTTCTGTAACTATTGAAATGTTCATATAAGTTTTTCTTCTCTTCCTTTCCCTATATATAGCGATACATTTCAATGGTTGATGTTTACAATTCTTTATTTTTCAAATTTTATCATGAAAATTTAAACATACAGATAAGTTAAAATAATTTTATGGGACACATCTATATTCCCACCACCTACATTCTGTAATTGCTAAGATTTTGCCAGAATTGCTTCATCACATAATTATTCATCTCTCCATACACCAATACATCATTTAAAAAAATATTGAATGTTCAACCAATCCTGGACTAAGTTCCCTTTGGTTTGCTACGTTATTTTTTTTTTAATGTCTGGGAACATTTATCATTATTTTGTTAGATATTGCATCTATCTTTGGAAATTGTCTGTACATTTTCTTTTTTTTTTTATAATGTCTTTGTCAGGTTTTAGGACTCAGGATGTGTTAACCTCATAAAGTGAATCATCAGGGATTCCTCTTCCTCTGATTGTTGGGGAAAGTTTATGTAAAATTGGTGATATATCTTT
Source organism: Ursus arctos (assembly GCF_023065955.2). Lineage (NCBI taxonomy): Eukaryota > Metazoa > Chordata > Mammalia > Carnivora > Ursidae > Ursus > Ursus arctos. The sequence goes on from NW_026622852.1 coordinate 5,715,049, forward strand.
ATTAAATTTTAGGGTCAATTCAGTGGGATAGTCAGCTGGGATTGGAATTTTCTTTCGGGGGAGGATTTTTGTCTTCGTTTTTGTTTTTTGTTTTGTTTTGTTTTAGAGAGAGAGACAGAAACCGAATGTGAGTATGACATGGGGAACATAAAAGAGAAAGGGAAAGAGAGAATCTTAAGCAGGCTGTATGGCCAGCCTCAAGCCTGACGACTGGCTCGGTGTGGGGCTGACTCTCACAACATGACATCATGACCTGAGCCAAAATCAAGAGTTGGACGCTTAACCAACTGAGCCACCCAGTTGCCCGATAGGGTAGATTTTTAATTTACTTAAGAAATACAGAATTTCTAAAAAATAAATAGATAGCTACATAGGTGTAGATAGAGAAATAAATAAAACCAGAGTTCTTCTCTATTTTCAGTTTTAGTAGAGTATGTTTTTCAGAACATTGATTCTTTTCTAAATTGTCAGATTTAATGGAGTGAAGTTATTCATAGCATCTTTCTATTGAGTTTTTAATGTATAATGTCTATAGTGATACTACCTTTTTCTTTCTTGCTACTTTTGCTGCTTGTAATTTGTGTTTTATTTGTTCATGATTGGTATTGCTATAATTTTATCAATTGTTTTAAAGAACCAGCTCTTGGCTTTGTTGTTTTCTCTTATTGCCTTTTGTTTCTTTGTTTTCACTTTCTGCTGTTATCTTTAATTCCGTCCTCTAGTTTCTTAGGTTTGATTCACCATTTTTAAAATTAGCTTCTTAAGACACTTTGTTTCCAATAAGTGTATTTAAAACAATAATTTTTCCTCTAAGCACTGTGTTAAATTCATTTTACCTGTTTTGACATATTTCATTATGATTCTCTAGTACAAAATATTTCTTACTTTCTTTGTGATTGCTTCTTTGAACATGGGTTATTTTAAACTGTATTGTTTAATTTTTGAACCGTGGGCCCTGATTTAGTTTTCTTTTTTTTTGTTTCTGATTTCTAGTGATGAAAAAATACTTTGAATCATTTTATATTACATCTAAATAGAAAGTAGTCAACCTTCATTTTTTAGTCAAATAATTATTTTTTCTTTTCATTGTACTATTTAGTTTTTAATGTAATTAATGATGTCATTGGCTTATTATCTACTTCTATTTGTATTCTATTTGACCCACAGTTTGTTTCTTGTTTTCTTCTTATACTTTAACAAATACATTTCACTTTCATAGTCTTCAATTAGATTGTTAATTACATTTTTAATATGTTTTCCTTAGGGTCACAATATATATTCTCAACTTATTACAATCTAATGCAAATCAATAATATTCCACTTGTCCCATATACTAGAACCTTAGAAACCTTTATATCTACTTATCCTCCTGTCTTTGCATTATTGTTGCTAAGTATATACTTCTACCTATACTTAAGTTTGCACAGCATATTACTGTTACCGTTTTGTATTGTCACTTTTTTTTTAAGATTTTATTTATTTATTTGACAGAGGGAGAGACAGCCAGTGAGAGAGGGAACACAAGCAGGGGGAGTGGGGGAGGAAGAAGCAGGCTCCCGGTGGAGAAGCCTGATGTGGGGCTCGATCCCAGGATTCTAGGATCACACCCTGAGCTGAAGGCAGACGCTTAACGACTAAGCCACTCAGGTGCCCCTGTATTGTCACTTCTTATTTAAATTTATCCACATATTTATTTTTTCCACTAATCTTCATTTCTTTCTAAATTTCCTATTTGTTTCATGCTGAAAGCATTTTCCCTCTGCTCTTAGTATTTCTTTTATTAAAGCTATGCTGAAAGCAAATGTTCTCTGTTTTTTGTTTTTCTTTTGTTTTGTTTTGGTCTGAAAACCTCTGTATTTTGTCACCACTATTGAAAGTGTTTTATTACTAGAGAGGGTCTCTTGATTGGATTTTTCAGCACTTTTAATTTATCATTCAATTTGATCTGCTCCTAGCAAAGAATGCATAACAAACAAAAAAAAAGAGAACAGCAAAACACATCAACAACAAAACCTATCCCATTTTAATTTAGCTCTTTCCACCCACATTTCTCCTTATTCTCCTCTTACCAGACTACTATTTAGTTTCCAAAGATATCTTCCTCATCCTTGCCTGTGTACCTTTGCTCAAATCTTTCCTATGCTTGCAAAAACCTTTATTAATATTTCCTTTTGACTGCTTAGTATCTGTATCCCTTTCTTCTGTTAACAGCATACTTATGTACTTTTGGGGACTCCTCTTTTCCTTTTCCAAATGACTTAGATGGAATGACGATCAGAATGAATCATCATCTTCTCTTCCCCAAGAATGAGTATATAATCCAATCAAGGCTAAACAGATACTTTTCCTTGGCATATTAATCTTGAGCGTAGGTGCCCAAAGACTGAAAATAATTAGAGTTGATTCTTCCTGATGATGATACATTATAGAAACACTATAATTGTCCTTGTGGCCTTGATATTCTCCACCTTTTCCCAAACTGATGCTTTTACATAGTAACTAGAAGAGTAATGGTAATGTATTTTGCATTGGTGAGACTTATTACAGCATGTAATTAAAAGCTGAATATGATGCGGGTTTCTGTAAGAAAACAACTAAGAAGTTCAAGAGACTTTATCTATGACATTTGTAGACTGGGCAAAAGAAGATACAGGACACTAAGATCAGAACCAAAAACTCCTGTCTTCTGAAAACGTGTTCTCTTCTGCATGTTTATAGAGTAAATCCAAAGGTGGAAAATCAAAACATAATTTTTAAGATCTATATTTATTTATTTTGTCCAGAAAACAAATTTGAGGCTTTGGGATCCAAAGCACAGTATTATTATTTACAACAAGAACCATATTGGTTCTTCAATCTCCATTCTTTTCTTTATGGTATATCAATAAGAGTCAGATGACTAGGCATGTGTTTATAAAAGGGTGTGTACCACAGGAGAGCACCTGTGAAATTATACAGAAAGTACTAGAGAGCTTCTCTCCCCCACTCCTGAGAGTGGAAAAGAAACCTTATCTTCCTAATATAAAGAAATACTCTCTGTGAAGGAAGAAATAAATTCTCAGTTTACAACTCTTTTGAACACAAATGAAAGACTCCTGGTATTATGATGTTTTGAAATGTACACCTATGGCTCCAAGAAGTGCTGGATCTCTGTATTTCTCTAGAGGCCTCTTATCTAATTACTCACCCTTTCACTTCCAAATCTATTCTGTTACCCCAGATTCCAGTTTTCCATGCTCAGAAAGCTTTAACTGCACAAAAACATGAAAATACTTTCTTACACTTGCACAAAGATTTACTGCTATTTTGCCGTAAATAAAAGATTAAATTCAGTTACAGGTTGATTAAATAGAGAATAGGATGTCTTAGGGAGTAATGGGTTCTCTGTTACTACATTCAGTCAAACATATGGTCAAATTGACCATTTAGTAGAGGTGTTATAATGAGAATTCAAGCATCCAACAAATCTACTGTATTATCACAAGTGGCAAGAAGCAGATGGCATACTCAAATAGTGATATTGGAAACATTTTAATGAACAAACTCATTGCAAAAGCATGGTTAAGGTTAAGGAAAATGAACATGAGATAGTGTAGCATCCTGGTGAGCCACTGCCAACCTGGAATTGAAGGGCTAAATGGAGCGAATGGTGACTGGAACAGAGATCCTTGTCCCTTTCTCTGGGAGAGGACCCCACAGTAGGAACTAAGGCCTTAGTCAAGAATATAGCCACTGCAACCTCCTGTAGCCTGGCAGACAGAAAGCTGGGAAAATAAACATCTTGACATCCCTCTGATACTTCCATCCCCCAACCTCAAGTTTCTGCTGGTGACTTAATTTGTCAAATCCAAGAGCAGACCAGAAGGCAAGAAAGACCAGTTGACTGAATCCCCAGAGGTCACCCACCCACTCGGTGCACAGATCCTATGGTGAGAAGGCATCTGGTGGGTAAGGCAGTGAATATCTAGCTCAAACACTTCTAAGTACAAGTGAACTTAACTGAAGGCTGAAGTCTCTGATTCTGTGAAAGGCTAATCTTATTACATTCTTTCAAGAAAATTCTAACAGCCTGAAACACTTAAAAGCATGTATGAACAATTGCAGTATAGAAATGGATATTTATACGTCAGGCATTAAAGATTGGTATAACTTGATGGCAAAGGTTAAATAAACCTCTATTAATGGAGAAGGCTAAGCTTTACTTGCTCCTGGCTTCTTTGACCTATACACGCTATTCTGAAATCATCGGGATAGACCATCAGCCAGTTTCCTTTCAATTCTTTCCTTATCTCAGGCAGACACTTTAAGAGTCAGAGATCTGTACCATCTGGGCCAGATGAAAGGAGACCCAGTGCTGGTTGCCAATAGCATACTGATGACACTATATTATGAAACATCTCACTCTTTCCCTGTGAGGCTTCACTGAAAAGACTTCACAGACAGTACCATATGTCAGTGAGAACTGCAACATCTAGTCAAGAGTTTGGTGAAACAAATGTAAAAGCTACTAGTTTCTTGTGCTTTTAGTTTTAAATCTATATTCTACCAGTGATAGGTATAGCTGATATAGAAATGCTTTTATCTGTCACATTTCATTTCATTTCAAGTTTTGACTGGCAGTCAATAGTAATGCAATCCAGATATTCAAAGCAATTTTATGCTGCCTTCTGTCATAAATTAAAATGTTCCATTAACTAAACAAATTCTCAATGGCATAAATCAGCCCACATTAAGTAAATCACAGTTAGTGAAAACCAAATTGTAATTCCATAAAAGTGATTAAGTGCTGGCAAGATATAGTGAAATATATCAACTGCAGTGGAGAGCATGATTATTCAATATCTGTATGTTGTATTTTAGATTGGCTGATTTCCTCTACATTAGGTATTTTCATTGGAAATATTTAAAGAATGAATATATATCACGTAAAATTTTATATTTTATTTTTGCTTTGGAGTTTCACCATAGCCTAATTTTGAAATGTGGCTGATGGTTGGCATCACAAATTTGAAAATCTATAACAGATAATATATTTACTCTAAGTTGGAAATAACCTTCCTGTCAGTAGAGTCAATCATTTCTAAATTACAAAATCTATTTTCTAATATTTTATGAACACTATTGGATTGCTTTCAGTTATTCCTTTTAGAAATTCAGTTTTTCTCCCCATAACTAGGTTGCCAACTGAATGACGTATGGTGATTTACATATTAATATATGGTTGTGGTAAACTTACATTTAATAACTTTTAAGAAACGTAGGTATAATTATTATATAGATATAAAATGCAATCAGCAAATAATTATGTACTAACTTGTGAAAAGCACTGAAGAAGTTGAACTGTTTCATTCTGATGAACTTTAACAAATTCATCATATAGGCTATTATAATAGCCTCCTAACTAGTCTCCTTGCTTCCATGTTTAATATAACATTCTATTCTTCACAAAACAATGATTGATCAAGCTAAAAAACATAAGCCAGATCATAGTATTCTCCAGCATAAAATCCTCTGATGATTTTCCATCAAAATTAGCACAAAATATAGAATCCTCACAATTGCCCATATTTACATCCTCCTGTCACTCCTCAAGCCTTATCCCCTCCTACTTCCCCAGTTTTTCAGTCTGCTTCTTAACTGTTTTCACTGTTATTCTTTAAAGCTACTAATTAACTTGACCATGGCAATTACTTCACAATATATATAAAATGATGTGCATTATAAAAAATAATGTGGTACAAAGTGCTATATATAGAGGTGCCTGAGTGGCTCAGTCAGTTAAGCATCTGACACTTGGTTTCTGTTCAGGTCATGATCTTGGGGTTAGAGGATCGAGCCCCATGTTGGGCTCCATGTTCAGCATGGTGTCTGCTTGAGATGCTCTCTCCCTCTCCCTCTGCCCCTCCTGCTCATGCTCTCTCTCTCTCTCAAATAAATAAATCTTTAAAAAGATACAATATATATGTCAATCACATCACAATAAGGCTGGGAAAATAATTTTTAAAAATAATTAAAACCACCAAAATGGCCATCACCAACCTTCCCCAACCCAACTTGTACTTAATGTTCTCCCTTCTCCCAGATATTCACATTATTATCTCCCTCTCTTCATTCTAATTTCTTCTCAAATATCATCTCTTCAGACACCGTCCTTAATGATTCTATTTAAATTATTAATCTCCATCACTTATATTCTTACGAAGCCTAAGTTTTACATGTTTTATGAGTAATTTCATTATATAAATTGTGTGTATATGTGTGTATATCTACATATATATATATTCATAAAGTTTATTGTTTGTCTATCTCGACGGTTTATAAATTCTATGTAGGTACTTTTATTTTCTGTTCACAGCATAAACAGGGTTTGTCACAATAAGAATTCAGCAAGTTTTTGTAGAACTAGTTAATAAATATGAATCAATTGAAATACGTCATGTAATCTATTTCATTTGTTTTATTCCAACAAATATCATTTGTCAGATACTATAGTGGAAATTAGTGATGATTGGAGCTCTATTCCCAGATAACATTACATACAGCCCTGCTCTTCTCATTGAGCAAGTGGGGCCCCTGTTTGAAGACCTTTACCTGAAGGGGCCCACACTTTGGAGTAGCTTCTTCAAAATTTTCTAATATTCTTCCAGTGTCTGGGGCTGGGGCTAGCAGAGCCAGGCAAAGAACAGGTGTCCTGTGGGTTTTGATCATGAAAACCCTCTGGTGCCTGGGACTAGCTATCTAGGAAGCCAAAACAGGGATCCTATCCCATCTTTTACCACTGATTGGTTTTCTGTCTTTTAATCACTCCCATTACCACATGTGACATTGACTAAATGTTTCAAGAAGCTCTGAGAGTAGTCCCTATAAGGGTTGTTCAGTCCCTGTAGTCAGGTCTCATTTCTATGTGGTGGCCTAGCAAACAGTATTACTTTTGTGGGATTGTGTGAGATTGGGCTGCCAGAAGGATGCTGATCTGTTGATATTTGGTGACTTTCTTTTCTTTTCCTTTCTTTTTTTTTTTAAGATTTTATTTCTTTATTTGACAGAGACAGTGAGAGAGGGAACACAAGCAAGGGGAGTGTGAGAGGGAGAAGCAGGCTTCCTGAGGAGCAGGGAGCCCAATGCAGGGCTCGATCCCAGGACCCTGGGATCATGAACTGAGCCGAAGGCAGACACTTAACGGCTGAGCCACCCAGGCACCCCATTTGGTGACTTTCTTAATTTGGACACAGAACATATCCAAGGTCTAGGCTATCGACATTCCCATGGCCAACCATTGGTATTGAGCTTCTGTGTGGGCCTGTGGGTTATTCTCATCTCTCTGTGTTCCAATAGTAGTGCCTCCTCTAATCCAGACACTTCAGGGAGTAAGGGTGGCAGCAGGCATCTTTTCTTTACCTGTGGCATCTTCATATTTGTAGTACTCCCTTATCCTCAGAAAATTTTCGAGATCTTTGCTCCACAACACCAATGAGTTCTTCTTATTGATAAGTGATAGACTTTTTTTTTTTTTTTTTGCTTGCTCTTAGTTTGCCCATGGACATTTTGCCTATGCTCGTCACGGAGTGTGGAAGACAGGTGCAGTCAATGTTGGAAGTGCTCACATTCCAAAGTACAGTCATTAGGGCCCAAAGAATTCAAGAAAACACAAAGTTAGAAAATGTCTTGGTTCACTATTTTGCTATAAAATTCAAAACAGTAAGTTAATAGAGGCAACAAATGAGTTATTTTTCATATTTTCCTTCATTATCTGGGAAGATTTGCATTTGAGATCATCAATGAAACAGAGGAACACCTTTCGAAAGTGTCATTGGAAGCCAGTATTTACAAATGTTAGAATGGATATACAGAGTCAGAGTATGATGTAGTAAGCATTCAATAAATGGAATCAGGTGACTTCAAGAGCCAAGAAGATCTATATTGTTTTAATAGACATAGATTCTGAAGAGCCAGAGCACTGGGAGTAATAACAGCATTACTTCCATTGAGATTTGAACTTCTCCAGGAACAGCATATTTGATAATAAAGCACGGTGAAGACATATATTCCTGAATCTGAACAGAAGTACATGCTGCCTGGACATCACAAAATCTTCTCAGGTACAATAATTAGACATTAAACATTTCCTTTTTACTCAGTATTGTAAATCTTTATACATAAATTGTTATACTTCACAAGGCCCTATGGATTTTTTAATGCATTTTTATAAATTTGGTTATATTGACTTGATCCTTCAAAAATATTTGTTCAGGGCACCACAACCCCTAGGGAATCTTTGGTGGTAAATTTTGTCTTTAAATTCCAAAAAGATCTATAAGTACTGTGTCATTATCTTAATGGAAAAATGTGCAAAGTGCAATAACTTGGCGTTTGCTTTAAAGGGGTTTAGATTATATAGCTGGAATATATGTGCGTGCGTGTGTGTGTGTGTGTGTGTGTGTGTGTGTGTGTGTGTGTGGTGGAGTTGGTTCTGGGACTTTCATCTATCACTTATGATAATGCATCTTCTTCCATAGTTAAGAGAAACCAAATTGAGGGTTTAGTCAGCAGTTATGTACAGCCACCCCAATTATGCATGTAAGGACCTGAAAAATTACCATAAGGTGTGGCCATAGATGCTTGTGACTCATTGCAAAATGGGCTCAGGACTTCCTTTATAACCTGTATTCCATAAGCCCCTTCTCTAATCAACTAGCTATAATGGCATTTTACATTCCATGATATAAGTAATAGTTTAGACCCTGAACCTAGTAGAGTTAAAAATACCTAGGTATCCTCTTTTCTTCAATGATGTTATTGTAGTATATGACTACTAGATCCCTTTAAGCAAAAATTAGAATATTTCTCTTACATATCATCCGTGATAGTGAAAGGCCTATTTAAGGGACCTTAACCTTCTTCTGAACCAATGACTTCTGAATCTTACTCACTGTCTCAAATATGCTAACTGGACAAAGATCAGTGAATTTTCACTGTGGCAATAAACATGAGCCTTTCATATACCAGTTCTTTATTTTTTTCTGGTTATACAAGACAATAAACAGCCTTGTTGACCGCCCATATAATTTAGTTCAGAATATAATTCAGTTACGCCCACTTCATAGATCCTGGCAAGACAAACGGTACCACTTGTCAATCTATTCTTGATGTCCATTATGGTAATTACAATTCATCTTGTTCCTGATGGTTGTTGCCACCTGGCCTCCAAGTGTCCAGAATTTCATCATCTTTATTGATGGCAGGGATCCCAATTCCATGCAAAACCTCTTTTGTCAACTCTGATCCTTGAGAACAGCCACCATGGAGGTCCTCAAGGATGCTGGTTGCCTGATAAATACTGTCCATACTGAAAGATTCTCTGGTCTTTTCTTAGGAAGTAATTAGGTGGTATATTCTCTGGTAACATATAGTAGACATGTTTAGCTGTACTTGTCTTCTGACCCATTCCTCAATACTCTGCCAGCAAACAGATATCCATAATTAATTACTGTAGGCTGTCATCATGCCCAAACTTTAAAGAGCAAAGTTTTAGAATCAGATTCAGATTTATTTGTCAGGATATTAAATTCTGAGGCACAACATGAGATTTATTTTATGTTAATCAATTCTTCCCAACCTAGTCTCATATTTTACCCACATCTTCCATTTCAGCACCCTCAAAATCCAAACCTTCCCAAGTTCCACTATTTCTGCCATTACATATTGGCCAATTGCCACGTCTCTTTTTTCATGGATGCCCCATTCAGGGGAAGCAGAGATAAGACATTAGTTATTGTCTAGAGACAATGAGAGAAGTCAGAAAGGGATATTTTGGAGAAAATGCATCATCTTCTAAAGAAATAGCCATATGTGAGTTCTTTGCATAGTCTTTAGGCAAAGAGAGGTTCCTTCTTCTAGAAATGAGAGTGTGACTTCTGCTGGTTTATACTGTTAGTGGAAGCTAGTCTCAGGCACATCCACCTAAATGTCCCCATCCCTGTTCTCAGGGTTTTACCCTTCTCTATTAAGACATGATTTTATTTTTCTGAGTTGTATCAAGGCTGTGTATTCAGTCTCCTTAGCAATTTTGCCACCTTTTTAATTAAATTGGCCTGATTATCAGCATAGTCTTTGCTGCAGCTGCAGGAGACTTTTTTTTTTTTTTAATACTATTCTGGAGCCCTTCACATTTTCACAGCATGCACAGAACAGAGAATTGGCTAACATGTACCTGTCAGTCCTTTTTAAAGGTTTTTACAGCCATTAACAAATCCAGGCAACAGACAGTCTTTATAATTACCATTTTCTCATTCCCTTCAAATGTTAGATTGCTTCTACATAAGTCAATTTTACCTCTTATTCCCTATTTCTTAATTCATAATAGGGAGACAGATTAGTAATTGTTATTCTACAGCATGCCAGGAGTTAATAGTACATACTTACACTGTTAATGGGGTCCTTGTGGCCACCTGATCAGGGACTGACCTAGTTCTAAATCCCATCCTGTAGGTTAACTTCCAAGGCCTCTTTCACAATTATATGGACTTACTTGCAACTCCTAAAAGCAAAACCTTAGACAAGAATTTAGATGTGGTAGTTTACTTGAGAAGAAATCTCTTGACACAGAAATGAGGGAGATAGGAGGGTGAAAGAGAAAAGTAGAGAGAGTCAATAAAAGATGTCTTCTTCAACAGGTTAGTACTATGTGCAACTGGAACTACCCCTCCTGGCATCCCCTAAATCACTATAGCATACACTTCTGTTAAACTCCTACAGACAAGCAGTCGTCAGCGTTTAACTCTCAACTCCCTACCCCACTGGTTAAAGAATAAGTCCCCACTAATCTTTGTGTGGACCCCTGTATGGAATAAGAAAACTTCTATGGTTTTGGAGACTGGGAAAATAGAGAAAATGATCTAGAAACTGTCATACTCAGCTGCAGCTCACATGAACTGACTATTGTTTGTAGCGTCTCAGACATCTGCTACCAGACCAAGAATTTTACATGCAAAGATTTCTAAACTTCCAAAGTACAATAGTCACTATTTTACACAAAATATTTCAAAGAAAAGAAAAAGGGAAGAGCTACTAAATTTATTTCTGAAGCTAGTATAATCTTTCAAAAATTAGGAAAGAACAAGAATAGAAAATTATACACTGATTTTGTTCATGAACATGGATAAAAATATTCTAAAGAAAACATCCAAAACAAATTGAATTTTGTCATGTGTTAAGAAAGGTGCTACCCTATGGTCAAATATACAATATCACAGAGCTGCAGGAACATTTCAACATTAAAAAATCTATCAGTATAGTTCAACATATTAACAAAATGAGGAAAATCCCACATAATTATCCTATTATATGCAGAAAAATCATCCAATAAAATACAATACTCAATCATGATTTAAAAAAAACTACTTAGCAAATTAAAAATAGAGGATAACTTATTTAACTCAGTAAATACCCAGGTCAAAATCCCACAAAATACATGGTTTAAATTACTATTTAAGAAATATTTCATTAAAGACAAAGGCAAGTATTATAACTCCTGTTCCTTTAATAGTTTATTAGACATTCTAGCAACTGCATCAGTTAAAAATAGGAGTTACCAGATAAGTTATAAAGAAAGATACATATTTTTTCTTATTTGCAAACAATAAAGTTAATGGGGCACCTGGGTGGCTAAGTCGGTTAAGCGTCTGCCTTTGGCTCAGGTCATAGTCTCAGGGTCCTGGAATCAAGTCCGGTATCAGGCTCCTTGCTCAGCAGGCAATCTGCTTCTCCCTCAGTCTCTGCCTCAGCTCCTTACCCACTTGTGTTCTCTCTCTCTCACCCTCAAATAAATTTTTAAAAAATCTAAAAAATCTCAACTATATTCATCAGGAATGTCTAATTAGAAAATGCAGTGAACAAAAATTCATTCTAATAGTATAAAAACCTATAAAGAGTGAATCAAACAAATAATAGATGTTATATTACTGAAAAATATTATAAAGGACTGAATAGATGGAACTGAATAGAATAGAGCTGAATAAATGGAATGTTATAGCATAGTTTTGAAAGAGAAAATACAGCTTCATAAAGATGTCAGTTTTTCCCATATTATTCTATAAATTTAATGCAATTTCAATCAATGACCCAAAATAATCCTTGTAAAACTAAACAAATACTCTAAAATTCCTATGGAAATTTAAAATGTAGTAAAAGTTAAGAAAATACAGATAAATAGTTAAGATATGAAAGGATTAAATAAAACAAATTAAGACAGAATTAAGAATGTAGAGGGTAGTTGTTTTGAACTCAGAATAAAGAAAAACATAATTATAAATTTGATCAAATCATTCAATCTTTTCATAGGCGACAGGATATCATATATGACATTAAAGACCTATCTGAGGTTAGGAGAAGATATTTGCAACAGATAATTCACGAAGCATTGGCATAGGGAATGTACAAAATCTGCTGCAATTTGACCAAGGAAAGATAACAGAAATGAACAACAGATATGAAGGCATATCATAAGCAAGAAAATAGGCAATAGCATATGAATAATGCTGTTTTTATTCACCAGTTTTTAAATGTTAAGAAAAAATATTAAAACCAACCAAATTATACTATTTTGGATTGGTGAGGAACTCATATACTCCTGATGGAGATTAGCAAAATTAAAACTTTATGTACACTAAAATTCCTAAATTCTGATTGTAGGTGGAAGAAAGAAACCATGAAGAAACTTTTGTTTACATATATGAGAAAACAGGCAAAAGGATGACTATGGAAATATTTTTGATTGCAGGGAAAACCTAGAAAAGACTTAAAAGTGAAGACATAAATGAAGCATATTCATGTCATGCAATATATTTAGTTATATAAAGTTAAAAGTAATAAATCAGATATAAATATATATATGTATATATATCAAAATTAACTGTGAATGAAAAAACAAATCCTTCATAATAGCTAACATATATCATTAATATAATTAAGAAATCTCTAAAATAACATATTGGTCATCAAATATATACTTAATAAAATCTTTAATAGCATAGCTTGGAAACAAAATAAGCAAAGCTGTGTTCTTTCGTGTCCATTAAAAAAGTAATGGGGGTGTAGGAGGCATTTGATATAAACCAGCTGAATAATTGTAGCCTTTTGAAGAATTTATAGTTCACTATAAAAAACAAAGAGAATAATCTAATTTTAATGTTTAGGCAGTGACCCACGTACTATGATATCAAGAAAAGAGCCAATATACAAAGCTTTGTGAAGTATGTGTAGGTGAACAAGTTGACATAAAAAATCCACCCCTCCTTTTTGACTTTTTGAGCCAATTGATTTCTTTCTTCACAGTTTTTCAAAGTCGTTCTAGCACCTCAATTCCTTCAGTGCAGGCCACCATTGGGTTCAGTTTTCAGTCAAACAATAGAGCAAGCAATAGAGATACCCCCAGTTTAGCTGCTTAAACTAATATGTATTAAATTCAGAATCTCTGGGCCATCCCACTGTGTCAATAATTGGGCTGAATCCACCAAGATTTTCCTTTCTCCTTTGTATAATAGTCTTACAATCCATTCTCAACATATTCCTTCAGGTTCCTACAAATATTAAATGGATAATAATCATGATCCCAGAGTCCTGGGATCGAGCCCCACATCAGGCTCCCTGCTGAGCAGGGAGTCTGCTTCTCCTTCTATCTCTCCCTGCTGCTTGTGATCTCTGTCTCTCAAGCTCTATTTTTCTCTCAAGTAAATAAATAAAATCTTTAAAAAAATGAAAATAAAAATCTTGGAATTCTTTTGCTGTATATAACACCTCATGTCCATTTATATCTTGGTGTATACTCACCTTGCTGTGTGGGTATTTTTTCTTTGGTGCTCTGCTGCTACTTGCACCCAGTTATGGATCTGGGAACAATGAGAGGTGATAAGGGTAGGTCTTATGGAGGATCCATAGTCACTGGAAAAATAATTCACTCATACTTGGTGATGATGTGTTTTAGATAGGAGACAAGGCTGCTTCTGATGGCAAGGGAAACTTGCATCCCTTGAAGAATGAGTAGAGTTTAACTAAGCTAATGAGTGGGGGAAAGAATTCTATGAGAAGCCAAACCACAGCAAGAGATCAATGTATGAAAGAGCATGGCCAGAGTAAGGGACTTCCCATATAATTGAGTGTACAATAATATAGTAAAGCCTGAGGATGTACTGGTAGGAGTTAAAGGAAGGCCAGATCTCAAATGTCCTTGAAAATACGTAGGTTTTAGATTTTAGGCAGAGACCTTTTAAATATTTTTTTAGCAAAGGAAAGACATGATCATATTACAAATTTAGATGTAACACTGGATACAGTGTGAAGGATGGAATTGAGAAAGACAAAATGTACTATATGTCAGTATTATGTCAGTTCAAATTTTGATATTTCTGATGCTAATACCTGGAAATATATATTGCAAAAACAAGCATATATAATTAATCAAATGCAGTGGGGGAGATGTCACTTGCCAGTGGAAGCTTAAAATTAAGTAGCATTGTGAAAAATATACTAAAACAGCTGTTAAGACATCTCTTATTCTGAACCCATGTTTACTTTTTAAACTATTTGACTTTGAACATGTGACTAAAAAAAAAGTTATGTAGTGACTACGGTATGCCAATCTCTAGGCCACAGAATAGATACAGGAAGGAGACTCAGCTGAAGCCAAACTGAAATTCAGGATATAGCTATTTCTCAACTAGTGAGCTTGTAACATAGATTTTTGAGTAGACATGGGTTTGCTTGAAGAAGTGGAAAGAAGTTTGAGTATGTTGTTAAAAACAATGAATGGAGAGTGAATCCAAATGTCCATCCACAGATGAGTGGATATATATATATATATATATATATATATATATATATATATGGCAATATATATAGCATATATATATATATGAGTGGATATATATATATATATATATATATAGCAAAGACACACAATGGAATATTATGCAGCTTTAAAAAAGAAGGAATTCCTGTCACGTATTGCATGAAACTCAAGGACAAGGGACAAATCTGTATGATTCCACTCAATAGTAAGTATACAAAGTAGTCAAAATTATAGAAACAGAAAGCTGAAAGGTTGTTGCCAAGGGTTGGGGGGAGGTGAGGGGTCACTAGTTTTAATGAGCATAGAACTTCGGTTTTAAAAGATGAAAAAAGTTCTAGACATCTGTTCACAACAATGTGAATATGCATAACAGTACTGAGCTGTACATTTAAAATGGTTAAGATGGTAAATTTAATATTATGTGTTTTTTACCACGATTAAACAAACAGAGAATGTAGTGTGGAATTTGTGCCCATGCTCAGCACAGCTGACTAATGTTGAGCCCTTGTACAGAAAGATTTTAATCCCTAGAAGCTGTGGATTATTTTCCTGAAAGATATTTGAGGCTCTGGATGAAATAAAACCTACAAAACGATGGGAAGACTAAGGAGCAGCAGCACTCATGGAGCTGGGCCAATTGATGGGGACATAGGATCCTTACAGCGGGCAAAGCAGTGGGGCACTGTCTCCTGCAAGCAGAAATATGAAGCTAGGGGGGAAAAGTGAATAGACTTTGAGATATTATTATATTTTGGACATTACTGTAATGGCAAAGAGGCTGAGCTTTGGACCCAGACTGCCGGGGTTCGAATCCTAGCTTTTCCGTGTATGACTTTGGGTAAATTTCTTAACTTCCATATTTTCCTTCATGAAACATGGATTATCAGAGTACCTGTGCTATAAAATTAACTTAAACATTTTTTAAAAGAGAAAATGTGCGTGAAGCACTGAAAACAGTGCTTGGAACATATGTAAATCTCAGCTAGTACTAGTTTCACTTATAATCTTAATCAGGGAGTCTTGAGTTAAATGGGTAGTAGTAAGATATTAAAAAGTCCATGTTTTTAAGGGACTCAGATTAATCCTAGAGAATGACATTTAACAATCAAGTCTTTTTTCTTTTTTTGTCTTTCTTTCTTTCTTTTTTTTTAAGATTTTATTTATTTGACAGAGAGAGAGAGACAGCCAGCTAGAGAGGGAACACAAGCAGGGGGAGTGGAAGAGGAAGAAGCAGTCTCCCAGCAGAAGAGCCCGATGTGGGCCTCGATCCCATAAGGCCGGGATCACGCCCTGAGCCAAAGGCAGACGCTTAACGAAGGAGCCACCCAGGCGCCCCTCTTTTTCTTTCTTTTAACAATCAAGTCTAATACAATTAGATAGAAGATATAACAAAGATAGAGATAAGGACAATGAGAGGGAGTGTGAAAAGACTGTATTTTAAGTCTTTTTGAAATGTCTCTTCACAATAAAGACAGCAATTCATCAAGGACAGGAAGGATGAGTAAGGTTTGCCAGAGGACCCGTGGTTTAAAGGTAAAGTGGCTTTACATTTCATTTGTATTAGGAAATGTTGTGGAGTTACCTACGTTGTAATTGGACTTTAAAATGTAGGAATGAGGGAAAGAGTGGTAGAAATGTCAGAAAGCGGACTATGTTAGTACTTCTCAAACTTTAATATGCATTAGATTCACCTACAGAATTTTCGAAATACTCAGTTGCAAAAATTTCTCCGTCCTTTAGGAGAAGCTGATTTGGTAGCCCTGGAAGAAATCCAGGCACTCACACAGGTTCTCTGATCTCCACAAAAGTTTGTGAACCATAGCTGTGGACCAGTGGCTCTTAAACTTTGGCATATGTCAAGTTCTCCTGCAGAGCTTTTAAAACACAGATTATCACACTGTCCCAGGCTTTCTGAGTCAGTACATTTGGATGGAGCCTGGAGATTTTCATTTCCAATAAATCCTGTCTGGTGATGTGAAGCTGATGTGGGGCCCATATTTCAAGAACTACTACTATGGGCCGTTTATTTACAACTAGCTTCGAAATCTGCAGCAGAAATACAGAGGATCTTTCTCAAAATACCTACATTTAGGCCCCTTTACTTCCACTTTGTCCTAACCGCTGCCCCTACCTCACCCTCCCCTTTACTTAAAATATGGCCTAGCATAGGAGATGTGTTTTGAAAGCACTTTCTAGGTTGAGTTATTACAGAATCAAATGTGATATCATAACTAAAAGTGCTTTGAAACTGCAAAGGGCAATATATATGAAAGATACTAATTTTGTTTCTAACTCAGTACACCAAAACTGCTCAACACAATCTCAAATTCAGAACAACTCCTGTGTGGTCCAAGTTTCCAAGCTGTATATTTAGAATGAGAAGGAAAAACAATTTTAGAAAGGAACAACATAAATTCAATACATTTTAGAAATTGTTATTGAATATCTATTCTTATGCCCATTTCTTTAAATGTTCGTTTGTACCTTGCATTCTGGGTTAGTCAGTGAACAGCAGTATTTGATAACTATGTGCCCTTGTGTGCCTATGTGCCTGATACTTAGAAGTACTTTAGTCCAAAACATATTAGGCCGTGAGTGTGCTTAGTAAAGTGGGAATTGTTTCCACAGGTACTAAATGATAAAATATTGATGGAAAAATAGAACTAGCTCACATTCTGTAATCATTATAAAGAGTTCAATGGAAGAAAAAGGGGCAAAGATTAGCTTTCCAAATATTACCTACTGAATAAAAGCAATCTCTCCATGATAAATTGAAGAAGGTAATTGTGGGGTAGCATAAGTGCTTTCTTCAGAAACCCTTCCCTATAAAATGACGATATATGGTGAACTCTTACAAAAAGTGTCAGCTGGAGATGGTCATTGTATGAAGTTATTATTATCCTTTTTCAAGTTCTAGAAAAAAATAAAATAAATACAAACAACTCCTTATAACTTACTATGAATACATTGTGTAAAAAATTTTAAAAAATGAAACAGGGCGCCTGGGTAGCGCAGTTGTTAAAGCGTCTGCCTTCGGCTCAGGGCGTGATCCTGGCGATCCGGGATCGAGTCCCACATCAGGCTCTTCCGCTATGAGCCTGCTTCTTCCTCTCCCACTCCCCCTGCTGTGTTCCCTCTCTCGCTGGCTGTCTCTCTGTCACATAAATAAATAAAATCTTTAAAAAAAAATAAAAAAAAAAAAAAAAAAAAAGAAGATCCATTTTAAAAAAAATAAAAAAAAAAAAAAAATAAAAAATAAAAAATGAAACAACCATTACAACAAAAACAACTGGTTTTGGTCAATTCTGTCATTAAAACTGTATTATAAAATGACATTCAAAATATATTTTGGAGAAATGTAAATCACTCAATATTGTCTTTGCTTTATAAGGATTTTCGTATCTACCTTGGATACGTTAGAGTCAGAAAAGAGTCGAGTAGGAGCGGAAATAGGCAAATACTTAAAGAACTGGAGGTAGGCAGGGGACAGTGGAGTTTTTATATTCTGTCACTAATGAATTCTCCCTTATAATATTTTATAAGTTTTATCTTGTTTTTTTTTTTGTTTGTTTCATTTTTGTTTTAAGCCTTAAAATGTTAAGGCTGTAAATGTGTTTAATGAATATTAGGCGTTATTTGAATACGAGCAAATATATGGTCACTAGGATGGTTAAAACTCAAAAGTGAATAGGTGTCATTACCTTGCTTTTAAGATTAATTTCAGTTGCAGGGTGCCCAGGTAGCTCAGTCAGTTAAGTGTCTGCCTTCAGCTCAAGTCATGATCCCACGGTCCTGGGATCAAGTCCTGCATTGGGCTCCTTGCTCAGCAGGGAGCCTGTTTCTCCCTCTGCCTGCTGCTCCCCCTGCCTGTACCGTCTCTCAGTCAAATAAATAAATAAAATCTTAAAAAAAAACTAATTTCAGTTGCAATCAGACCTAACCAGAAGTCAACACCTTTCCAGACTTGAAACTCACTTTGAGATAGATGAAGTACAGTAATTAAGCTGATGGCTTAGTTCCTGCATCTTAAGGAGGCAAAGATCAGGTGAACTATCAGGAAATAAGGAAGCCAGAGCAGCTAGAGCATAAACCATTCCAAAAGATTACAGATGTGAAAGTAAGAATAAGTGCAACTGGATTAAATCAGTCGTCTAACATGAGTAACTACTGGCAACTATCTCTAAGAGAAATGAGCTAAATGACAAATTAAAGTGTCTGGCAAGATATTTTTGTTATGATCTTCCTTTAAAATTATTTGCCACTTTCTCTACGCCTTCTTTAGACAATAGATTATTTACACATGTGTTATATATATAGTGACTTCATGAAAGTAACCTCTTGCTAATTTACTTGCCAATATTTACTTGCAAATATATTTGCCAAAAAATGTTAGTGGTCATATAGCACAACTTTGACCCCATTTCTGATTTCTGGTTTATAGAGAATATGGATTAGTCTTCCTTCAGCAACACAGAACTCATCACTTGAAAAATTCACAGGGTATATTCTTGAATGGATTGTCATGCTATATCAAAAGAAGGTCTGAGACTGTGCTCTTTAGAGAAGATAGTCAAAAAGAGCAACAATTCAACTCTAAATTCTTCCTTCAGATTGAAGTAGATTAGCAGAATATTGTGTACTTAGATAAAAAGTGGATAGTTCCATACAATATCCTCTCTGAGGTCCTTTCTAATGTTACATCCTTTGCTTTTGCTAAATTCTGTTGTAAGAAATTGCCATGTGGAAGTGAGTTTGTCATTCATCACAAAGCTGTTGTAAGGAACACGGAGCACTATATTTCTTATATAAGATTCCAAGTGAAAATTTTCTTTTAGGATTTAATTCTGGCAAGAATTTTTTTCAAATAAGTAACATGTTTTCTAAAGAAAAATTCCTATGTAACTTTTCCCCAAAGAAAAATAGCTGAATGGCCAAGAGAATATATTGTAAAGACTGGCTCTATCAGAGAAAAATAAATACCATATGATTTCACTCATATGGGGAACTTAAGAAACAAAACAAATGAACAAAGGAAAAAGAAAGAGAGAGAGATAGACAAACCAAACAAGACTCTTAACTATAGAGAACAGATGGTTACTAGAAGGAAGGTGGGCGAGGGGATGAGTGAAATAGGTGAAGATTAAGAGTACACTTGGGGTGCTTGGGTAGCGCAGTCCTAAAGCATCTGCCTTTGGCTCAGGGCGTGATCCCGGCGTTCTGGGATCGAGCCCCACATCAGGCTCTTCCGCTATGAGCCTGCTTCTTCCTCTCCCACTCCCCCTTGCTGTGTTCCCTCTCTCGCTGGCTGTCTCTCTGTCACATAAATAAATAAAATCTTAAAAAAAAAAAGAGTACACTTATCAACAATGAGCATTGGATAATGTATAGAGCTGTTGAATGCTAATTACTCTGGAATTAAAAATAAATAAATAAAAACTTTAAAAAAATGATTGGCTCTATGGGCTTCTATCCTAGATGTGACCTAGGTAAGGGTTTATGCTTAGTTTTGTTTTTTAACCTTTTATAAGGCATAGTATCAACTTGTTTCCACCTGTGCTTGCTTGCTGAGGAGGAAATTCATTTTTTTAAAAAAAGAATATGGCTTCTGGCATTTTCTTAACTCCTCTTATTAATTAGTTAGGATCAACTTATATTATACTACTGTACTGAATTATTGGTATTTTCTAGATTAGACTCCTCTTCCCTTTTCCCCTATCCTCAATATTATTCCTTACCACAAACTCAGAAAGTTTGTTTCAGATATTGTCAAATCAAGATAGCAATAAAGACAATAATTCATAGCATTATATACTATTAAAAAGCGAGGCTAAGAAGAAGATATAGGAGTTATTTAAATCCAATCACTTGTTAGAATCCTATCCAGAATATCTGTATCATGTGGCTGTTCACCCTATGGGATTACATCTCCTAAGGCTGGCTGCCCAATTTACATTGTTGTAACTCTGTATAACCTACCCACTATTATAGTTGTATCACTTTGGAATAGATAAAAAAATGCCACAGAGCAGTCTTTAAGACATTAAAAGGTAGTTATTTTCTACATGAGGAAGCTAATGGATTAATGGACTAACTTGTTTTTTCATTTTTTGTTTTTCTGCTCAAAGATAGAAATTCATGGATATAGGTTTTTACTTTGGGCGTCTGCAGTCTTCCTGTCCACTCTTATGTTTGGATGCCTTTAGGAAGTGTCCCACAGTGGATTTTATTTCATTAATTTTTTACTTAAGATTTTTGGTATCTTAATAATATGTACTTAAAATTCAGAGCACCAGACTGATAGTTTATATTAATCTAATAAAAAAATACATTACATAACTTTACAAAACAAATGAAATAGCTATTTCTGAAAGAAACTTATTTCACACAGAGAAGATGATTTTGAAGGGAACTATTGAAAAGATAAAGGAAGCAGTTTTATTCTGAAATTAATAATTTAAAAATACATCCAAGTGAATTCTATATTAATATTTTCTTTGTTTTATATCTAAATTTTTTGTAAGACCTACAGCAGGATTTCATTAGAATTTAGTATAATTTCCTGTGCAGGTAATATGTACGTAGTATGGTAGACACGTGCCCAGAGATACCTGAGATGGGGTATAATGATATCAATTATGACTTTAGAGAATTTCAAGTAGCCGTATTTTTTAAGTCTAGAAAGCTAGACTTAGACTACCTTTAAATCATAACATTGTGTGTATTATCATCTCCATGAGTGTTTCCAGCAGACATTTATCAACCACATTAGCTGTGAAAGGAAGTTGGCAAAAATACTGACCATGACGCTCAAGGAAGAAAATCCAGGGAAGAAAATAATGTTTCAGTCATCTTCAGACCTTTGGGCCTATGGCAGCTGGAATCTAAATCATGTCCAAATCCTACCTGCTAATGGGGAGTGGGTTCCATATATACTTTCAGGCTTTGTCCTTGATTAAAAATTTGTTCTTAATCCCAGACTGTATTAATTATCGCTCAAGTCAGGTAGGGCTGAGGGACAGGCAATAGGCTTAGATAAATCAGGAACTCAGACTTTAATCCAAAACTGACAAACCAAACCCAATTTCTTGCCATGCTTCATGTTGTGCTTTTTTGTGCTATATCCTGGCTATATCACATTGGCACCAAAACTTCATTATGTCTAAAGTAATGAATAATCTTCCCCACCCTTTTCCTTCCACCACTTGCCTTTGTTTTAAGTGTCTGCTAACTTCCACATTTTGCCCCATCAGAAATCCTCTCTCTCTCTTAAAACTTTGTATCCAAGAGATCACCAAATACAGTAATTTCTATCCTTTAAATATCCTTAAATTTATATATCCTTTTCATTCTTTCTTTCTTACCCATTTAGTGCTAGTTATCATCCCTCATAATTTTTTTTCTTACTATATTCTGCCTCTAGTCTTTGTCTACTTCTGTCAACAGAGATATCATCCTACAATATCTATTTTTCTACATAAAATCTTACAAAATTTTCTTGTTTCCTAGTGTAAAAACACATGTAAGAGATGGTTACAATAATTAGTTTGACTATAGTAATAATTTCACTAGATAGACAGATAGATGATAGATATGTTGTATACTTTAAATATATACAATTTTTATTTAAAAGTATATATGCTTGATGAAGCCTTTTATAACGAAAAAAATAAAAGATAATGATCCTGATGAAAAAAATAATACTTCTAGGATAGCAACATTTTCTGGTCTAGCCCCTGTAGACTTTTCTAGCATAATTTCCCACTGTGTTCTCTACAACTTTGCTTTGATTGAGTAATCCCTGCCTATTTGATATTTCCAAGTACACTACCCTTTCTCATACCTTGTTGTTTTTACATATGCTATTAACTCTCTTAAGAAAGATCTTAATCCCAATTCTTGTTGCTTTATGAATCTTTTATCTCTTCTTTCAAGTTCTAATCCATGTATCACTTTTGAGTATCTGTCCTGAATATCCTCTACCTTCAAGAACCCCACTCCCCACTAGGATCCCTGGCACATACCCACAAACAAGCAGTTAGGCACTCCCCCTTCAGTGTTTACTCTTTTAGTAAAGACATTGCTAAATTTGCATTTTTGTAAGTGTGTTTTCTTCACAACCCTAAATTCCTTGAGGGCTGAAATCATGCCTTATTAATATTTCTATCCCCAGGTCCTAGCACATAATGGGTTTTCAATTCCTTTCTCATGTTTTCCCCTCTCTAATCAATTCCTGTGGAAGGTACAGATTTGGTCATGTTATTTCACAACTTAAAAAGCTTCATTAAACCTTCACCATAACAGATACATTCTAAACTCCTTAGCATGACATAAGAGATCCTTCAAACTTTGGCCTCAATATAATCTCCCCTTACTCTCAGCACACCTAATATATTTTCCCAATATACCATCTGCTATCCAAACTCATATTTTTATTCATGCCATTCATCTTGTCTTCTTCATCTTTACATTGTGAGCATCTAGAAAGTTGCTTAGAAAATAGGGATGCTAAATAAGTACTTGTTAAAAAATAGAAATAAATGAAAGATTGAATATATTAACTTGTTCTAGACTATATACATGTTAACATTGAGTAGCTATAACAATACATTTCCACTTTGAAACTGACAACTCACCACTTCTATGGAATTGAAATTTTGACAACACTGGCAATTTTACCATAGGATCCTACAATAATGAGGGAAACACATAAATCATGAAGTGAAAAATGCTTTTCTCTTTTGAAGCACCTATGAGTTTTCAGGTGATTCAGGAGCATTTGATTTAGTTTCAAGAGTTAAGTTATCTTTTAGCCTAAAAAACATAATATTTCTTATCATGATTTTTCTGACATCTTATAAGTGGAAGAAGTGAATTTATGGCTTGTTTAATTGAAACAACAAAGAAGTAAATGTTAGTGTATTTTAAGTACAAAATGTAATGCTATTTTTCTGTGTAACAGCATTAACTATAGTATTGAATTATTATTTTATTATGTAATATTACATTTTTAACATTATATTTATTTATTTGAGAGAGAGAGGAAGAGAGAGCATGAGCAAGGGGAGTGGCAGAGGTAGAGGGAGACTCCCCACTGAGCAGAAAGCCTGATGTGGGGCTCGATCCCAGGCCCCTGGGATCATGACCTGAGCCGAAGGCAGACGCTTAACTGACTGAGCCACCCAGGCATTCCATTGTCACATATTTCTAAGTCATAGTCCTAATACATACAAATTCACTACAATGGACATCTACTATTTGTCACCTAGCATCCATTCCCCCTCCATGCTTGTCAAAACATCCCTTCTTCATTCATCACACCCTAATTCT
Organism: Ursus arctos; assembly: GCF_023065955.2. NCBI lineage: Eukaryota > Metazoa > Chordata > Mammalia > Carnivora > Ursidae > Ursus > Ursus arctos. The sequence continues at coordinate 5,739,221 of NW_026622852.1, forward strand.
ATGAACAAGTCCATGTTTTTAAACAATGAGCACATTTCCTTGGTGACATGAATGACTCAGGTTTAGGCACTTTCCCTCATACAGCATAATGAGTAAATTCTAGAATTTTTGCTATCTTACAGAATTACTATTTCTGTGTCTTAGTGATAGAACTGATTCCTAACTTTAATGAGCATATTTGTCAGACATACAATGGCAAAGAAAAAGAATACTTCACCAAATGTTTTACATAATATAAGAATGTTTGTTCACATTAATATTTTAACAGTCTGAAAATTGTTGCTCTGCATTTGTTGACTTAGAAGGGTCATCTAAATTTTTGAGAAACAAATTTGTCAAACTATAAAGGATAATGAAAAATAATGCACACACCAAAACTTTTCCTAATATTAATATAAATGAGGGATGACTGGGTGGCATAGTCAGTTAAGCATCAGACTCTTGGTTTCAGCTCAGGTGATGATCTCAGGGTCCTGGGATCGAGCTCAGCATCAGGCTCTGTGCTCAGCAGGGCATCTGCTTGGGATTCTCTCTCCCTCTCCCTCTGACCCACCCACTCATGCTCTCTCTCTCTCTCTAAAACAAATAAATAAATCTTTTAAAATATATTATTATAGATGATGCAATAAACAAAACACTACAAAGCTCAAGGAAGAATTGATTCAGACCATATTTAAGTGAGATAATTAAGAGCATTTTAGATTAGAAATACATATAATGCTTGTATGTGCAAGCAAATCTATAGTATTAAACAATGAAGTCTAACTGTTCATGTGTTTTTTTGTTTTTGTTTTACCATCAATAATATTTAAATCATCTTCATGGCATGTGATTTTTTTATTTCTAAAATCATTCATTAGGAAATTACACACATATCTCTTTAATGTATTTTTACATATAATGCTGGACATATTAGAATATCACTAATGAAGTTTAAGAATACAGACAAGTTTTCCTTTCACAAATCAATAGGACAGAATTTAAATTATTGAAGGAATCCCCCAACTCTTATTCCAAATACAAATGACTTCCTACATGTGTTTCCATTAAATAAGCAGGCTCTTAATAAGTGGTTAAAAATTATCCTAGCCTTGGGGCACCTGGGTAGTTCAGTCGCTTAAGCATCTGCCTTCAATTCAGGTCATGATCTCAGGGTCCTGGGATCAAGCCCCCATCAGGGTCTCTTCTCAGCGGGAAATCTGCTTCTCCCTCTCACTCTCCCCCTGTGCTCTCTCTCTCTCTCTCAAGTACATAAATAAAATTAAAAAAAAAAAGATATGAACAGACACTTTTCCAATGAAGACATACAAATGGCTAACAGACACATGAAAAAATGTTCAACATCATTAGCCATCAGGGAAATTCAAATCAAAACCATATTGAGATACCACCTTACACCAGTTAGAATGGCAAAAATTGACAAGGCAACAAATAACAAATGTTGGAGAGGATGTGGAGAAAGGGAAACCCTCTTACACTGTTGGTGGGAATGCAAGTTGCTACAGCCACTTTGGAAAACACTGTGGAGGTTTCTCAAAAAGTTAAAAATAGAGCTACCCTATGACCCAGCAATTGCACTACTGGGTATTTACCCCAAAGATACAGACGTAGTGAAGAAAAGGGCCATATGCACCCCAATGTTCATAACAGCATTGTCCAGTATAGCTAAATTGTGGAAGGAGCCGAAATGCCCTTCAACAGATGAATGGATAAAGAAAATGTGGTCCATATATACAATGGAATATTACTCAGCCATCAGAAAGAATGATTACCCAACATATGCAGCAACATGGATGGGACTGGAGGAGATTATGCTAAATGAAATAAGTCAAGCAGAGAAAGAGAATTATCATATGGTTTCACTCATTTATGGAACATAAGGAATAGCAAGGAGATTGGTAGGAGAAGGAAGGGAAGAATGAAGGGGGGTAAGCAGAAGAGGGAATGAACCACGAGAGACTATGGACTCTGAGAAACAAACTGAGAGTTTCAAAGGGGAGGGGGGTGGGGGATTGAACTAGGCGGGTGATTGGTATTAAGGAAAGCATGTATTGCATGGAGCACTGGGGGTTATATGGAAACAATGAATCATGGAACACTACATCAAAAGCTAATGATGTGGGCGCCTGGGTGGCACAGCGGTTGGGCGCCTGCCTTCGGCTCAGGGCGTGATCCCGGCGTTGTGGGATCGAGTCCCACATCAGGCTCCTCCGCTATGAGCCTGCTTCTTCCTCTCCCACTTCTCCTGCTTGTGTTCCCTCTCTCGCTGGCTGTCTCTCTCTCTGTCAAATAAATAAATAAAATCTTTAAAAAAAAAAAAAAAGCTAATGATGTACTGTATGGTGACTAACATAACATAATAAAAAAATTTTTAAAAATTTAATAAAAGAAAATTATCTTAGTCTTATTATTTTTTTATGTTGGAAGTAAAATATTTCCTATCAATCTCTTTCTTCCACATTTAAATTCTATTTCTGATTTTAAACTGAAGATCAGTTTCATACCTCCACTGGGTGATTGTAGGGTGAAGTATTTAATTTTTGTTTTCCTGCACTGTCACGTCCTGGTCTTTAATTTGAATTCTCTAGCATCTTGCAATTCCCATCTAATTGCTTCCCTAGGTGCTACTATTCCTGTTGCTATTGTTTCCGTAATTCCTAGATTGTATTTTATTCTCATCCCTTATAACAGATGCCCTTTGGATATTAACTCCTGCCCCTCCCCAGGGTCCAAGGGCTGAAACTGCTGCTTGGATTTTTTCTCATCAAACTTTGCATGGAGAAATTCTGGCTCTATCCTCTCCAGTCCTACCACTTCCATTCCTAATATAATCTGATGCCTCAGTTTTTGTAATATAATAAAAGACTTGGTAGCAGCATGGATGAAATATGCTTGAGGTACACTTAAAATAATGCATATAGAGAACAGAAATGAGTAGAGAATAGAGAACAGAAATGAGCACTTAAAGAACATAAACATTTAAGAAGTAGAGAGATGAAGAGGAGTTGCCAGAAAGATCTCAGAAAACTAGGTATTAAAATCAACATAAGGACATGAATTAACCCTAGGAATGAATCTGAAGAAGTAAAACAAGGTACACCATACCAGACAATTCAGAAAGATAAATAACACAAAGAATAAATTGAAAACTTGGACACTTGGATTTTGGCAACTAAAATTGGTAATCTTTGGTAAGCTTTGAATTAGTGGCTCTTAGAGGCAGTACATAATGGTAATCAGTAGACTCCAGAATCAGACTGCTTGAGTTCACCAACTCTACCATTTACTAGTTTTGTGACCTTGAGCAAGATACTTAAATTGTAAGATCTTCATCTTCTATACATGCAAAATTAGTATCAGATGAGTGATTTTCTTATATGGTATTGTTTTATATGAGTTAATATATGTGAAAACTTAGAACAATGTCTGGCACACGACTATATAAATGTTGGTGTACTTGGATATACACTACTCAGTTTCCCCTTCAAGGAAAAAATTGTTGACCTAGACTCTAGGAGAGCCATTCAGGGCCAACTTTTAGCCATTATCCCCTCCAGAAACCACTTCAGTTACAGAGATTCACCTCACCCCAAGTTGTGCTTGATCAAGACCCAACCATTTCAGCCCAGTACAGAAGGTCCCTGATGGCTATGTTAGCTCAACTTCTACCATGGGATAGGCTGAGGCTGTTAGTCCAATCCTGCATCTTTCTTTTCTTTCCCATAGGGGTGATTCAAATGGCCCTCTTTCTCTAAACTTCTTGAATAGTAAGTAATCTTTGCTTCAGAGTCTGCTCCCAGTGAAACTCAAACTGTGACATGAGTGTAGTTTGCTTTTAAATTTTTGTTGCATGGATGGATAGCATCAGATGGCAGTAATACCACTGGATTTTTTTATGCTTTGTATTTAATGAGACTGTTTTATTAAAACTGTATTAGTGTGAGCCCTAAATGAGGTTTTGAAAGTGAATTTATTTTCATATTTATAACCATAGTAACTTCCAGAGAGTTTGCACAATAAATAAAATCCACTTATCAAATGAAACTCTTAAAAGACAATCTACAAAAAAAATTAGCTTTTAAAAAATAATCCTGTTGATTTATAGGTAGTAGAAGGTAATTTATACATAATATAATTGATCACCTATATTAAACAATAACCAATATATCATGTATCCTTACATGCTAAAAAGATTATTTATTTTTGGTAAATTAAAATGACAGACCCAAATGTTGTGTACAAATCAATGTTATGCTCATTGAGAGGAACATGGCATTAAAAAATGGAATTGGAAGAATCCATAGAAGCTAGAAATATACTAAACAATTTAAGGCTTCCATAGCAACAGGAATGGGCAATTTTGGTGTAGGGGATTTCCAACATAAAGAAAAAAAATACAAACCCATGGAGACTGAGTTTTTATTTTTACCTCCTGAATAACAAGGTCTAACTTAAAAATCTCTTTCTGTTCCCCTAAACCTCTGTCAAGGCCCTCATTTTTTTTTCTGTAATTTCTAACTTCTTTTAGTAAATGCCTGAGTTCAAATACTTGTGAGAACTATATACTAGTAAGTTTTGTGTAAAGGGAAAAAAGCACCAGAAGGTGAATGGGAGATAATTTAGTGCTTATCTTCTATCAGTTCTCCTTCTAAGGAGGACTGAGGGCAAAACTGTAAACGGCTCTAGATTACAAGAGTGATTTAAGTTAACCATTGGAAGATTTCCCTGGTGGGCAATGGTTGTTAAACATTTGAATAGATTTCCAAAAAGAGAATAAAGGGGACAACTGTAATATGTCTACATGATATTGCCAAATGCTGGCTGAACAACAGTTCTTGCCTAATGAAAAACATGCATGCCTGTGTGTGAGAGAGACAGAGGCAGAATGTGAGTGTGAATGTTGGGAGATGCATCTCAAAACTCTGCCAATCCTTATTGTGTTTATTATTTAATTTCTGATATGCAGGCTATGTTCCTTGGAAAAAAAGTAACAAAACAATAAACATTGATTAAGACCACTTAATGTTGGTCAGTTTAAAAATATTTTAATATTAGCTTCAAAAATTATTTTAAGTATACTTACATTTTATTTTAAATATCTGGAGCTAAATTCAACTTTGCTATTATGTAAATGAAAGCAATGCTTTTCTAAATAATGCCTAGTTATTAAAACATTCTGTTTTCGTGGAGTTTTTAAAAATGCATTTCCTCCCCAAATCCATATTTATAAAGGATTACTGCTCTAGAGATATTTTCTATTACTTTGGGCAAAGAGGGCTGAAAAGTGAGTTAAAATATTAATAATGAGGGGCGCCTGGGTGGCACAGCAGTTAAGCGTCTGCCTTCGGCTCAGGGCGTGATCCTGGCGTTCTGGGATGGAGCCCCACATTGGGCTCCTCCACTATGAGCCTGCTTCTTCCTCTCCCACTCCCCCGATTGTGTTCCCTCTCTTGCTGGCTGTCTCTATCTCTGTCGAATAAATAAATAAAATCTTAAAAAAAAATTAATAATGAGGGAAAATAAATTATCTGAATCAGATTTTACTTTAACATTGAGCTTTCCAGGTTCCGTGTAGTGTCTTTTAACGAAGCTCACTATTACATTCATTCTGCCTAAAAACTGATTGATATTCCATGAGGCTGGAGAACAATTTAAGAAGCATATGCTGTGCTGTTTTCAGAAACACTAACTGTGGCCCATTCTCTTTAAATCAAATTTCCCTTGCTCAGGATAGATTACTTCCTTGCAAGTTTACTAAACTTCATGTGTTTGGACTCCCAGCAACCAAAAAACCCTCTAGCTGTATGCTTTATGACATCATTATTGGTTTACTAAGATAGGAGTATAAAAAATATCTTTTAAATAAATTATAATGAAAAATTTGGAAAACATCAATTGGATTTTAAAAGGAAAACATGGGGTTCTTTAATGCCAATGCAATAAGATTTAGCTAAGAAAATGGGGTGAGTTCTTTCTTCATAGTTTTTAGAAGGGTAATCAGGAATGAAATAGCAATTCATTAAAAAATCAGAACTAATTTTCTAGGGGAGAAGAGTACACACAGAAGCCATTATAACTCTTTATAAACTTCTAAACCAGCAAATAAAGAAAATACTCAAGAATAGATATTATCTGCTGAAATTCTAAAATGCATTCAGCAAATACAATGTTCAGTAAAATATATGTAAAAACTTTGTTTCTTCTGAGGTAAAGGAGATTATTAAAAACAAGAAGAAAAACTCTCTAAACTTTATTTAAAAATTGAAATCTGGTTGATTATCAAAACACTATAGAACTGTAAGCAATAAATTCCATAACTATAAAAAAGAATTTACTAAGAGATTTAGGTTATAAACTTATTAATTGAGATTAATTTGATGAACCTCATATCATTTTTCTCTCATTTCTCCATTCATTTTTCCTTCCCCTCACCCACCACCACCATACAACTAACTCATAAATACTTACTAGCAGATGGCCAGGCTAGGTATGATTTGTTCTATATATTTATCCTGAGGACAAAGCAATAAGAAAACAAAAACAAAAATAAAATAGATTTGAGCAAAATTGCCATTCTTATCACTCTAAAATGCAGTGAATGTTGCATAAGGAAAACTGAATCTAGTATAACTGAGATATCTTCCCTTCCTTAATACTTTTCCTAAAATTAAGTTTTACAAGTTCTGCCCCTCCCCCCCCCACTCATTTCTTTATTTGAGGATAGTTTCTCCTGGATGGAAAACTTTTTTTTCTTCCCCAAACCAGCATTCTTGGACTGCCTTTACTTTGACACCTACTTTAGTCTGATTCAATTCATTCATTTGATCAAATTGTACTGAGTATTGATGAAGTGCCAGGTAATGTGCTAGTTCTAGAACTGTAATTCATGGCTTTCTTTCAAAGATCCAAGGTCTACTGTGTGGCAAATACATTAATATACAATAACACAATCACAAGGGAAGATGCAAGTGCAAGTGGCCAAGGAAACATTCAGAAAAGAAACTGAAGCAAGGCCAAGTCCTTGAAAGGATCAAAAAGGAAGTAAAGCTGATCTCAATTTTGAAGGATATGAGGAATTAGTCAGGGTAAATATATAAAAACACTAAGTCAGAAAGAGGGGGCTAAGGAGGCAGGCACCAGATCTCCCAAAGGTGAAGGATATGCCAAAGCTTAGAGTAAATCTGGATCAGAGTTTTTCTGGGACCACAAGTAGTTAACTATTGATGTAACTTAGTGCAATGTACACAAAGTTGATGGACGATGCTGAAGAGGTAGGTACAGACTGAATCTTCCTTTGAACTCTGTGACTTAGGAAATAGGGAATAATGGGAGAATTTTAGGCGGGGATGTGATATGATCATGACTCCATTAGAAGTGTGACAAATGGTTTGGAAGGGGCAAAGGTGATGAAGAGATTATTCCCTGTATCAATTGTAAGTCCTTATTAAACTGCATAACTATTCTGAGTCTAGCTTACTCATCTAAAAATAAAAAGGATAATAGTGGCTACATTTCAAATTTGTTATGAAGATTAGAGAATACATATATAAAGCAGCTAGTATCTAGTGACAGAAATCTATTAGGCACTTATTAGGTAGGTTCCCTTCACCAGCTCCTCACCTCTGGAAAATTAGTCTTCAATTCTGTAAGGAAGATGGTTTTCCTCTATAACATAACTCCCCCCAGCACCTCCCCCCCCCCCATCTAATGACAACCCACTCCTTCACATGAGCAAAGAATGAAGAGGTAGCTCTCCTGCTGGGCACTGATTAGCATGTATATTTATGTGCTTAGAAAAGGAAACCATGTCATTTTTAAATAGCTATCTCAAAGGCAGATCATAATATTGCATGCATTATACAGCTTGAACTAAAAATCCAGGCACAAAGAGTGATTTAAAAAACCCTAATACTGCCATTTTGCCATTCAATTCCAAAGGCAGCATATCTGCTAGGTCCATGCCAGTGAACAATGCTTGCTAGCACTAAGCAGATCTAAATATATATTTTTACAGGTGGATAGATTGTTAGTTTCCAAGTCAGCTTGTCATGGTGAATGATATTTAAGTGTGAAGATCAGCTGTGAATTTGTTCACATTACCAGTTTCTCTTTCTTGACTATCATTTCACAAGACAAAGTCAATGAACCAGAGAAGTGAAACTGTGGATATGCGTGTTTGCATATGTTTGCCTTCTTTACCCTTTCTTTCTATATTCTGTTCTCCAGTTGCTTTATTTCCCCTAAATTAGTGCTAAATATAACAAAGACAGAAAAATGCTTTCACATCAACACTTTGCTCGACCTCAAATTAGTCTTTGAAGGAGAAAAGATCATTTTCAAATGCTTTCAGAAAAGTAGGATTCCTGTGTTGAAGCTTTAATATTCTTTTTTCAAAGCTATGCCTAAGGAAATATGCAGAAAATTAGCAACTGGACAGACTGGTTGAAATTGTCTCCCTTGTGGAACACGGTGTTAATTTCAGGCAAATTTAACTGTGTGATTGAGTGGCAATTAAGCAGTGTAGAGACTGCTAGTCGTGGGTTAAAATAATTTGTAAGGCTTAATTAATTGCTAGAACAACTGATAGCCCTGTCAAATTGGCAAGTAAGTTCATTGATCTTAAAATTCAGCTGAGCTCAAGAGAAAGACTGACAAAATAATTTGTAGACTGTGACAGAGACCGCTGGAAATAAGTAACGTGTGTGAAGGTAGAGTAGAGGATATACCACCAGAAACGATAAAGCAGAGATGGTATTGTCAAAGAAATAATATGCCTACATATTTCCAGAGACAAGACCCCAGGAGCCAAATATCTATCCCTCTCATGTATTGTACATAAAAGAGTTTCTTTATATGTCTAATGACCTCCTACTTTTCAGTTTATACCAAGAACATGATAAATAGGTCAGATTCTGTGCCACGTCCATTTACTCTCAAGTTTAGAAAGCAGTAATCGCCACACATCTGGCCAAGTACAGGGTAGCAAGTGCCTTCTTTTATATTAACTGCTGACTCTTAGTCTTCCAAGTAATCCTCACAAGGTTGAAATGAAGTTGTTCCATTCCTCTTTTTGATATTAAGGACAAATGGTTACTTATTTATTTTTTTTAACATGTAGTCTGGAGATCTTTTACAAACTGTATTCATCTTTAATTGATGCAATGAGTGACAGAGGAAAACAAAGGACAATTTCCCCACTTCTTCCAAAGTTTTATAAGAGAAAACCCAACCCTTTAACTAAGTGACTAAAGCAGTTCTGACACCAAGGGAACATACTGCATCATCCACAGAGAGGGCTAAAATAATCACATCAGCCATGCTGTATTTTACAATTTTGCAAAGAGCCATAGAGTATGTAAGTAGTTATGAACTTGAAAGCAATAATTAGAAAGGGACAGAACACTGACTTTTGTTCTAGAAACAAGAATCTGGATCTAAGACATTTTAAGTGATGTTTTGTACTAGATACCTTTTAAGTGCCACATCAGATCACCACAGTGTCATAGATCTGTCATATTATCTCTTATCTCCAGGACTTGTGTCACTTTCTATATCCCACACATGGCTGTTGTGCTTAATTCTGTGTGAGGTCTTCCCCAAATTCCACAGTCTATCCAAAGAAAAAGTTGTGTCCATGGCCCTTTAGAAGATGATCAAGCAAGACTGAATAACCCGTCACACTTGATGGTGATGTTGCAGAATATAGGTGAGGTTCAGTGGGGTGGAGTCTGGAGCGGACAACCAAGAAAGAATTCTTGAGGCATCTTTGGTACAAAATGGTGGTTTATTTATTTTTTTTTAAAGATTTTATTTATTTGACAGAGATAGAGACAGCCAGTGAGAGAGGGAACACAAGCAGGGGGAGTGGGAGAGAAAGAAGCAGGCTCATAGCGGAGGAGCCTGATATGGGGCTCGATCCCATAACGCCGGGATCACGCCCTGAGCTGAAGGCAGACGCCCAACCGCTGTGCCACCCAGGCGCCCCCAAAATGGTGGTTTATTAAAGCATGGGGACAGGATGCATGTGCAGAAAGAGCTGCTCCAGAGTCATGAGGAATGGCCCATTATATACCCTCAAGTTGGGAGGGGGTTAGGGATAGTGTAAGTCTCTGAGGAATTTTGGAAGCAAGGTTTCCAGGACCTTGAGGGAGCTAGCTATTGTGGAGAAAAGGTCATTTATTACTGTCTAATAAATCCTTAGTCATGAGACCCTTCAGATGTATATCAGTGGGCCATATGATTGGGGGATGATTGCCAACACATATTTTGGGGGTGGGGGTTAGAGATAGAGGAAGTTTCCAAAGGAATTTTTATACATTAAAGTAGACATATAGGATCTTGGTGGAGGGGAGGGGGTCAGGCTAGGACTGCCTTTGGCTCTTAGCAAAGTGTTAACATTGAGGCAGCTGAGTTCCTAGAGGAATGTCACTGTGCCTGTTTCAAGGACTTGTCAATGGGCTGTCGGTAGTAAGTAAGGAAATTTAATTGTGTCTACATACATTCCCTTCTGGAAGTTAGGTTACTGATAGCTTTGTTCTTGTAAACTGCTAAGACATTTGTATACTGGGGGAGACTCAAGTCTTGCAAGATTGTGGTATCTATAGGTTAACTGTTTCTTTGTCCTTTAGGGCAGCCAGGAGTGCCTGAGGAATGCTGTATACATCCCAGGGGGAGGGGGTTGCAGGGCGTCAGCTTCTGCTTTGTCCTCAGCTTGCCTTCCGTTCCCTCATCACTTGATACCAGGAGTTGATACTTGAACTGACTTCTTCCCTGTCCCAATCGCCTTTGCCCTCAACTTCTGCTCTTTGGAATTGCACTCCACTGTAAACTAGTAGTCTTTTATAAACTAAAAGCCTTTGCCTTGTATCTGTTTTCCAGCCACCAGTAGTAAAACATAATTCCTTTTAAAAGTAGTAAAAGGAAAATAAATGCTAATAAAAATGGATTAGTATGGTGCCAATAAGATGTAAAACCTAAAATACTATGACTTCTTTGTATTGAAATGTACAGCTTTCAGTCTTATAATGCAGTAATGAGGTTTTTCCAGGAGTTATGAATTACTCATATATTTAACTGGGGCAAACTATTTGGGGGACAGAATGTTCTACTATTGTCAATTTCAAAAGGAATATTATAAGGTGTGTGAATTGCTGCAGTTTGTCAGAGCTGGGGCACTTTAATTTGCCTATCATTGAGTGTTGATGCCTCTTTTTCCTTAAGACTGAGAATCTTTTGTTCTAGTGAATATGTGCATATCCATAAGCCTCAATAGATGTAGTTGTAATCACATGTTAGAACCTACAGGCTATACTGTTATCTGTTCTATCCATTTCTTATACTTCTCCTTCAGAGTCATCTTGCTTGAAGGGCTTCTTTTCACTGGTGTGAAACCAATGCTTAGACTTATTTAAACTGGCAGTACACCATTTTCAGTCATGAATATCTTTCCAGTGGAGTGTTTTTAAATCTTCGAGGAAGAATCAAAATCTAGGGGAAATTAATAAACTGGAGCTTTCTGAGTTCTTGTATAAATATACGTAATTTCAATAGAAACTCTAATTTTAAAAAGGCAGGATGAGGAAACTAGAGAAAATATCAGACATTTGCAAACACTGGGATTAATGTCCTTTCCTGGTCCTTGACAAATTTTTGAAGTTGTAGTTAAGCTCCTTAACTAAAGAGTGATAAATTAGGACTATATACTTGGAAAAATACATGAAAAATAATATATGTCACTATATTTTCATGTCATTTATTTGTTTTTACCTCTGGTAAATTACTGGGTTAATTTATGTGTGTACTAGCATTTCAGTCACAAAAAAAAAAAAAAAAAGGAAAATGTGATACCATATATGTCATATTAATGCTTTACTTTTAAGGTATTTTTTTTAACAATTTGATTATCATTTTATCAGAGAAGCATTTATTAGGAAACATTGAAATTTCGGACTCATCCTTGAAATTATGATTCTAAGAACTACTTAAATACAGTTTCAGTCCTCAGCAACATTACAACTAGTATCTGGAGTTAAAAAAAAATGTAAATCAAATATTACAATTTATTATGACCCAAGTTATGACAGATCTATATGAGGAGGATTATTGGATCACAAGGTAGAAACACATTAGGAACCTTGAGGGTAAGAGTTGAGGATCACGGGAAACTTCTCTGAGCAAATAAAAGTTCAGTTTCTAAGGATGAATTGTAGTTATTTGGGCACATATTGGATATTGGGTTTGGAAAGAGCTTGTATTCCAAATAATGTTAATAGCCATGCTGTTGTTAAATGGTATCATGCAAATGGAGAAGCTGCAGTCATTGCTTATGACTGGATTAAATGTTGAGGTCTCATGAGATAGAATACAATGTGGACAAAGCTTAATTAATTGGATATTATTCTGAAATCTTTGGGAAGCATTGGAATCCTTTTTAAAATAAGGGTATATTGTGATTAGGTTTGCGTTTGAAGAGGTCTCTTGGTCAGCATGTGTGGGAAGACTGGAACAGAACCTAAGTGGAGACAGAGATCGGATAAGCTTTTATTGCTTTATCCTAAGCAAAAAAAATGAGTGTCAGAACAAAAGCAGCTGAAGGGGAAATAGAGAACAGGAGGTGGATGAGATAGATACTAGAAGGGGAACTTCACTGGTCTTTGTGATAGAATAAAGAAAGTAATTAAGATAATGTTATTCAGTGTGAACAGGAAGTTTCTGACTCAGGCAATCTGGTGGTAGGTGCTGGTGCCCTTAAGTAAAAAAGGAAAAGCAGGCCTACAAGGATGTTTGAGAGCAGAGACGATCATGAATTTTTTTGTTTTTTTTTTTTAAATATGTGGAATATACATGGGCAATCATGTTGATGCAGGAAGACAGCTTTATGTTTTCCTTCTTAATCTGTATGTCATTGCTTTCTCTTCTTTGATCTGTTGCCCTAGCTTGGACCTAGAGGAAAATGTTGAATAGCAGTGGTTAGACTAGAAAACCTTGTTATTTTCTTGATGTTAGGAAGAAAATATTCAGTCTTTCACCATTCAGTATTATGTTAGATATAGGTTTATGGTAAATGCTCTTTCAGAAATTGAAGTTATTTTCTATTCCTTGTTCACTGAAATTTTCTATCATGAATGGATATTGAATTTTGTCAAAAAATTTTTCTGTGTATGAGAATGCTCATATAGTTTTTCTTCTCTATTCTGCTGATATGGTAAATTAACTTCATTGATTTTCAAATGTAGAACTAATCTTGTAATCCCAAAATAAACCCACTTTGTGATAAAATACTATTTTTTACATATTGTTGGATTAAACATACTAAAATTGCATAAGAAGCTTTTTTCATCTAGATGAAAGAAATTTGCAAAGAGATAGATTTTTTTTTTTTATTCCAATGACCTCTGTTTTTGGTGTAAGGTTATAATGATGACTTCATTGAATAAATGGATATTTGTTTCCTCCTCTTCAATTTTCTAGAAGGGTTTTTATAGAATTGCTGTTATTTTTTCTTTAATGTTTGATAGAAACCACCACTGAAGACATCTGTGTTTGACATTTTTTTGGGGGGGGAAGTTTTAAACTGCAAATTCAATTTCTTTAATCGATTTGAAGCTATTCAGGTTATTTATTTCTCCTTGAGCATCAGTATTTTGTGTCTTTCATGGAATTGGTCCATTTAATCTAAGTTTCCCAACTGGTTGGTGTAATGTTTTTATTACCTATTGCTGTGTAACAAATTCTCTCAATATGTAATACTTAAAACACCAAACATTTATTATACCAAGTTCTCCTGGGTCAGGAATTCAGAAGCAGCTTATCTGGATAATTCTGGTTCAGGGTGCCGCCTTTGGTTGCAGTCATCTGAAGACTTGATACTTAGCAGTATCTGATTCCAAGATGGATCGCTCACATGTCTGTCAGAAGAAGACCTCAGTTCCCTCATGACTGTTGGCAGGATGCTTTAGGTCCTTACCACATGGGCCTCTTCATAAGCTGCTTAAGTACTTAAGTGTCCTCCCACCATGGAAATTTCTCCCAGAACAAGCGCTCTAAGAGAGTGAGAGAAGAGGAAGCCACAGCGCCTTTCATGATCTAACCACCACATTTGCACACCACTGTTTCCAGTTTACACTATTCATTAGAAGCAAATTACTGAATCTGGCTCACAACTGTAGGAAAGGACAATAAATTTCTATTTTTTAAATGGGGGATCAATAAAGAACTATTTCAAAACTACCACAAAGTTATTCAAATTTCTCCCCTATTTTATCTGATTTGTAGGGATATTCTCTCTCTCAATGTTGGTATTGATAATTTTGTCATCTCCATTCTTTGCTTCATCAACTTGGCTAGAAGTAGATTAAATGTATTGATCTCCACAAATAACCAATTTTTATTTCATCGATTTTCTCCATTGTTTTTGTTTCCTATATTATTACTTGTGGTTTTATCCTATTTTTCTTTCTTCTAAGAAAAACTCTTCTAATATTGAGCTTGATCTCTTCTTCTCCTCCTACTCCTCCTCCTCCCTGCTGCTGCTGCTGCTGTTGCTGCTGCTGCTGCTTCTTCTTCTTTTTCCTCTTCTTCTTCTTCTTCTTCTTCTTCTTCTTCTTCTTCTTCTTCTTCTTCTTCCCTTTTTTGTCTTTTGCTTTGTTAAGTAGAATACTAGGTCATTAGTATGAGATCTTTCTTCTTTTCTAATATAGGCATTTAGTGCTATAAATTTCCCTTGAAGCCCTATTTTAACTCCCTCCCATAAATTTTGACATGTTGTGTATTCATTTTCATTCTATTAAAAATAATTTCTAATTTCTCTTTCTTTTTTGGTGATGGGTTGCTGGTAAATGTGTTATTTTGTATCCATATATTTGGAAATCTTCAAAATATCTGCTGTTATTAATTTTGAATTATTATAATCAGAGAACATACTTTTCAAATTGTTTGAGTCCTTTCATATGTATTGAGGGTAATTTTATTGCTCAGAATTTGGTGTATCCTGATAAAAGTTCTTTGTTGCCTTAAAAATAATATGCATTCTACACTGTTGTGTAGAATGTTTCCTAGATCGATTAGGTCAAATATGTGGATAGGCTGGTCAAGTATGTCATCATTTTCTCTCAATTATTGGGAGAGGACTGTTGATGTCTCCAACTATAATTGTGAATTTGTCTATTTCTTTTTGCAGTTTTATCAGTTTTTACTTTATGTATTTTCTATCTCTGTTATTGCATTCATAAATCTTTAGGATTGCTATGTCCTTTTGATGAACTTATAAAATGAAAGCCTCATCCATAAAGTCTTTTCCATATGACAATTTTTTTGCTCTAAAATCTAATTCACCTGATAATAACTACTCCAGTTTTCTTTTTTACTTCAATTTTCTTTTGATTATTATTTGCCTGGTATTTCCCATATACGCCACACCCAGTATTCCCTATGTTAATACATTAGTGTGGTACATTTGTCACAATTAATGAGTATCAATACATTATTAATAAATAAATTCCATACTTTCTTTTTATTTCTTTGGTTTTTGCCTATTTTTTCTATATAATATCCTATCCAGGATACCATATTATATTTAGTTATCATGTTTCCATTAACTTCTCTTTGCTGTGACAGTTTCTCAGATACTCTTTGTTTTTGTTGTTGTTTTTTAAAGATTTTGTTTATTTATTTGACACAGAGAGAGAGACAGTGGGAAGGGAATGCAAGAATGGGCGAGGGGGAGGGAGAAGCAGGTTTCCCGCTGAGCACGGAGCCTGATTTGGGGCTCAATCCCAGGCCCCTGGGATCATGACCTGAGCCGAAGGCAAATGCTTAACGACTGAGCCACCCAGGCACCCCATCAGATACTCTGTTTTTCATGACCTTGACAGTTTAGAAGATTAATGGTCAGATATTTTTCAAACTGACCATTCATTGGAATATATCCGCTGTTCTTAGATTAAACTTAGGTTATGGGTTTTTTTTGGGTGAAAGACCAGAAGTCAAGTGACATTCTTATAACATGGTATCCAGTGTAAGTACATATTATCAACATGTCATCACTGTGAATGTTCAATTTGATCATGTGGCTGAAGTAGTGTCTGTCAGTAACTGTAAAGTTACTCTTTCCCCTTACTTCTCATTACATACTTTATCAGAAGGAAGTCACTCTGTGGCAAGTGATACTTGAGTAGGAAATTCTATAGTTTTACACAGTTTCTCCCCCCCCTTTAGTCTTATTTTCCACTGTTTATTAAGGCAGCATGTATTTTCTCCACCCTATTCAGTGAGACTGTTTCGTATATTTATAATAGATTCTTTACATAGTCTGTATTCCCTCCTGTGTTCCCAATATCCCTAAGGGACTTTTGGAAGTTTCATACATTAAGATTTACTCTTTGTGCTGTAAAGTTCTATGGGCTTTGACTAATGTATAGTGTTATCTGTACAATTTTATAATATCATGCGAAATAATTTTATTACCTTAACTTATCCCCTGCTCTTCACCTATTTAACTGCTTCTTCCCCAAAGCACTGGCAATCAAAGAACTGCTTACTGTATCCATAGTTTTCCTTTTCTAGGATGCTGTAAAGTTGCAAGCTTAACTTTTCAGGTGCGTTATTTTCATTTGGCAATACACCTTTAATATTCATCCATGTCTTTGCACTAGTTCATTCCTTTTTATTGCTCAAAGCATTCATTGTATGGATGTACCACCATTTGTTTATTGAGTTATTTCTTTGTTTTTGTTAGATTTTATCTATTATTTATTTGAGAGAGAGAATGAGAGAGAGAGAGAGAGTGCACAAGCAGGGGGAGGGGTGGGTGGAGAGGGAGAAAGGAGCAGAGAGCCTGATGTGGGACTCCATCCCAGGACTCTGGGATCATGACCTGAGCCCAAGGCAGATGCTTAACTAACTGAGCCACCTAGTCACCCCTGTCCAGTCATCTTTGGTGGGCATCTTGGTTGTTTTTAATTTTGGTAATGATGAATAAAGATTCTATAAACATTCAAGTGCAGACTTCTGTGTAGAAATGTTTTCAAATCAGTTGGGTAAACACCTGGGAGTGTGATTTCTTGATCATATACTAGGATTATGTTTAGCTTTGGATAAACTGCCAAAATGTCTTTAAAAGTAGTTGCACCATTATGCTCTCCCATCATGCCTGATTGAGCGTCTTTTATTTTTTAGAGAAATTTATTTATTTTAAGTAATCTCTACACACAAAGTGGGGCTCAAACTCATGACCCTGAGATCAAGAATTAGATGATTTACTGACTGAGCCAGACACATGCCCCTTAACATCTTCACCAACAAATGGTATTACTGATTTTTTTTTATTTGTGCAATTCTATTTCTCTAGTGTGAAATGATACTGAACATATTTTCACATGCTTGTCCTCTGTATATTTTCTTTGGTAGGGTTCAGATCTTTTACCTGTTTTTTATTTATTTTTACTTTTTGTATTGAAGTATGGTTGACATACAAGGTTACATTAGTTTCAGGTGTACAACATAGTTATTTAATAAGTCTATACATTATATACTATAGCTCACCACAAGTGTAGCTACCATCTGCCACCCTACAATGTCATTACAATACCATCGACTACATTCCTTATGCTGTACCTTTTATCTCCATGACTTATTCCTTCCATACCTGGAAGACTGTATTTCCCACTCCCCTTCACCCATTTTGCCCATCCTCCCATCACCTCCCCTCTGGAAAACATCAGTTGGTTCTCTATATTTATGGGTCTCTTTCTGTTTTTTGTTTATTTGTTTTATTTTTTAGAATCCACATATAAGTGAAATCATATTTTATTTGCCAAACACATGAAAAGATGCAACATCACTAATTATCAGGGAAATGCACACCCAACCACCATGAGATATCACCTTATATTTATCAGAATGGCTAGAATAAAAAAGACAAGAAGTAAGTGTTGGCAAGGATGTGAGGAAAAGGGAACCATTGTGCACTGTTGATAGAAATGTAAATTGGTGCAGCCACTGTGAAAAACAATATGGGGGTTTCTCAAAAAATAAAAATAGAAATATCATATGATCCAGTAATTCCACTATTATTTACCCAAAGAAAATAAAAACACTAAACTGAAAAGATATATGTGCTCTTATATTTATCTCAGCATTATTTGCTATAGCCAAAATATGGAAACAACACAAGTGTCCATAAATAGATGAATGAATAAAGAAGATATGAGATGTTTATATGTACACATATACACACACAATAGAAAATTACTCAGCCACAAAAATAATAAGATCTTGCCATTTGTGAAAACACAAATGGACCTAGAGCGTATTATGCTAAGTAAAATAAGCATTTTGCCTAGTTTTTTTTTTTTTTTTTAAGATTTTATTTATTTATTCGACAGAGATAGAGACAGCCAGCGAGAGAGGGAACACAAGTAGGGGAAGTGGGAGAGGAAGAAGCAGGCTCATAGCAGAGGAGCCCGATGTGGGACTCGATCCCATTACGCCGGGATCACACCCTGAGCTGAAGGCAGACACTCAACCGCTGTGCCACCCAGGCGACCCCATTTTGCCTAGTTTTAATTGGGTTTATTTTCTTGTTATTGATTTTAAGATTTATTTGTGTATTTCAAGTATAAATCCTTTATCAGATGTGTCTTTATCAGATAAGCATCTAGAAAATATTTTTCCCCATCTGCAGTGACATTTGGATTCTCTTACCAATGTCTCAGAGAAGAGCTTTTTCATTTTGATAAAGCTCAACTTACCTATTTTTTTTTTCATGTTTTTGTTTTGGTGGTGTTGAGTTTACAAATTAATCACCAAACTGAAAGTCATATAAAAATTTCTCCTACTTTTTTTCCTAAAAAATGTACAGTTTTGAATTTTACATTTAAGTTAATGATAGACTTTGCATTATTGTTAGGAAATATGTAAGGTATGTGTCTAGGTTCATCTGTGTGCATGTGCGTGTATGGATATCGAGTTGTACCAGCATCATTTGCTGAAAAGGCAATCCTTTCTCCTTGGAATTGTGTCTTTACCACTATTAAAAACTAGTTAACTATGTTTCCATGGGGGGCGCCTGGGTGGCATAGCGGTTAAGCGTCTGCCTTCAGCTCAGGGCGTGATCCCGGCGTTATGGGATCGAGCCCCACATCAGGCTCCTCCGCTATGAGCCTGCTTCTTCCTCTCCCACTCCCCCTGCTTGTGTTCCCTCTCTCGCTGGCTGTCTCTATCTCTGTCAAATAAATAAATAAAATCTTAAAAAAAAAAACTATGTTTCCATGGGTCATTTCTGGATTTTTATTTTGTTTCATTGATTTATATTTTAGTTGCAATGTCTATATTTTGTAGTCTATGTTTTATGTTTATTGTTCTATGTTTATATCTTATTTATATTATAATTCTAGTGTCTTTATTTAAATCATTACCACACTGATTTGATTACTGTAGCTTTATAATTATTGAAATTGGATTGTGTGATGCTTCCAACTTTGTTCTTACTATTGTATGGGCTATTCTGTGACTTCTGCCTTTCCATATAAATTTTAGGATCATTTTGTTGATATCCATGAGATAGTTTGTTGAGTTTTCATTGCATTTTAATTGGGTTAAATCTATATATCAAACTGGCATTACTATTATTACTTCAGATAGTGATCTTTTAGGTCAATTTGGAGGAAGAAAAAGAAAAAAAAAATCTCCATTCATTCCTTCTCCTTCTTCCTTCCTTTCTGTAGATTCAAGTCTCTAGCCAATGTTATGTTCTTCATGCTTGAAATAATTTTAATATTTATTACAGAAATGATGATACATTCCCTCACTTTCTAATTGTGGGGACAATCTTTGCTTCTTCTTCCTTTAGAAGGATATTTTTGCTGATGTAAAATTTTAGGTTAGTAGTTGTTGTTTTTCTTTCAACACTTTAAATATTTCACTTCATTCTCTTTTTGCTTGCATGGTTTGTGATGAGAGGTCCTCTATAATTCTTATCTTGCTCCTTTATAGGAAAGACATACCCTCAATCCTGGCTTCTTTCAATTTTTTTTCTCTTTGCTTTTTAGTAATTTTGAATATGGTAAGCTAAGTGTGTTTTTGTGGTTGCTGCTATTCGTTCTTCGTGGTGTACCCATTATTGCCAGGGTGTGTGGCTTATTAGTTGGATTGTCCTGTTAAGGGAAGAATTAATGAATGACACTTACTAAGCCCACAATAAGTATTTTTGAACAAATTATTATCACTTAATTCTTATTTCCTAATAATATTAGGACTAAGTAAGTCCTCTAACTGTGCTGGGTATCAAAAGGTATCATTTTAACTGAGGTAAATATGAAAATAATTTATATGTTACATTTTTCAGATATCTTTCCTAGATTTCTCATGGTTGGTGAGGAGAGAAATGTTGCAAAATGGCAAATACCACTACGAAATGATTTGAAAATTCCAACTGAAGATGAGCTCTCTAGGATGACTGCAAAAAATATATCATATCAAATGATAGGAAGCACTCTACCAGCCCAATGATTTAGTGTGATCAGGATGAAATAGTTAATCACTCAACAGATATTTATGAAGCTCCTTGTAGGTAACCACCATTTAATAACACATTTTCCTCTACCGACATACAAAAACATGTATTTTACTTTCTCAGTCAAGCAGAAGACTGTGCATTGCTTGGTACTCATTTGTCAAAGAGAAAACCAAAAGCATTAAAAATTAGGAATGATGAAATTCACAAAAGTTACAAAGCACTCTTCAGACCAGTTATTATGGTTAGAGTCAATTCTATTGTCCAGTAAGATATTTTCTAGTCAGTATTTTGAAACCATTCAAACTCTTTATCCTAACTTTTAAATCTTTATTATTATTATTATTATTATTATTATTATTATTATTATCATCATCATCAGTATTGTCAGTAGTTGTAATAAACAGTTTTGTCCAACAACACACTGTTAAAATCCTAAACGTATCTCTAAATAAAAAGAATAAAATAATACTTTAGGTTATACATTCAATATTGATGCAAACAAAAATTTACTTTCTCAATTCCTTCAATTCCTCTCTGCTATTCTGTTTATGTTCATTTGTTTATCTGGAACAGATGAAGGTCTGAAAAGCAATGGAGAACAGGATCAGCCTGGGCAAGGACTACACTTTCATTGGCATAATTATGAATGCATTTGAAATACCTTTCTTAACTCCCATTTTGGGCTATACTCTGCAGGATTAAAGGATTTTAATCTGAATTAAAGGATTAGGTAATTCATAAGCCAGTGTTTCATCTTAGAAAAAAAGGAAACATATCCATTCAGATTCTTTGTGTCAAGGGATGAATGACTATTTATTCTCTGCAAGCATGCTTTTTTCCCTTTAAGCTAGGATAACAATGCACACATGTTTTTTTCCAGTCTTTTGCCATGTTGATCCCCTACTCATCTTTCACACTGAATGCTTGCACATGCCTTTGGGCTATAAAAAGTACACTTCAACTGACTTAAGTGTCACTAACTCTGATGGTAATATTTTTAGGTAATCACTAATGTAAATCATAAGAAATATGATCACAAAAACAGGAAAAAAATGTGACTATAAGGATAAAAGTACTCCCTATTTTATTTTGAATTGGGGGAAAATACAGGCTGTCTTTTTTAGATATTTGTATTTTTAGCACGGGTTAAAGATTTTGCTAAGGCTTAGGATTCCATAGAATATTTCCACAAGTGATTCATCAAATAACAGACTTGAATGGTGTTCACTCCTCCCTTTAGTCAAAACGCATAGGTATTTGATACCTGACAAAGATAGTCTTGGTTAGCCACTTGGTTGGACCATGGTGTTGAGCTGCCCAATTTCTCAATCTAATAGATCCTTGAGAAGTGAAGCTCCTTGATCTTGCCATCACATTCTTATCAGAAACTATCTAAAAATATAAATTGGATTCCATGAGAAATTTTGACTCTCCATGGCAAAAAGCCCAAAGACAGTGCTGGATGAACTAGAACCTCATAAAACTAAGTAGTCGTTTATTTGTGAAAAGTCAAATAGACCCATGAATCTCTGAAAAGCAAAAATTGATGTATTTCCATATCTGTTAATTTAAATTATTCTGCCTTCTTTTCTCCCTTTCTTCCTTATTCTCAAGAGTAGCTCTCTCAAAAACATTCTGAATATTTAAAAATTTATCCATCAGTTGCCCTATATTATATATTCTAGTTTTTTCTTATTCTTTCATTCCAAATTTAAACCCTGATAGACCACTCTGACTGCTTCCCTCTGGCTATTGCCTCCAAGAAGCACCTAACTACTGTCTCCATTTCCTTCTTTATCCTCATATTTATCTTCTTATTTGGAGAAAAATTACGTTACTCTAAAAAAGAAACACTATTACTAACAGAAGTCACACTAAAATGTTCCTGGTGATTAATGTTTGCTCATGCCTTTCATTGCCATAGGAGATGCTCTTCAAGAAGAAGTAATTTAAAGCAGATATGAGCATGGATATGGGAGCCAGATGGTCTGATTCACCTGGTTTTGACCTATTGCTATCTTATGAACTTGACGATTTGGTTATGTCCCTCAGTTTCCCTATGTATAAAATTAGGACAATCACAGTGCTTAAACAATAGCTGGCTCATAGTAAATGCTATAGAAATGCTTGTATTTAATCTGCAAAGAAACAGAAGTATTATTAAGGCATTACTCAGAGACATATCCAATGAATTATTTCCAGTTCTCAGGTAATATCTGATTGATTAGGAAGACTTCGGGTAATGTATCTTTCATAAAAAGCCAATGGAAAAAAAAAAGCCAATTCAATATACATGAATAACTAACTTCAATTTTGTGGACTACACAATTTTAAAGTTTCCTTAGATACGTGTTTTGGAAATATGGTAGCATTTTTAAGTTGTATAAATGAGAAAACAATGCCCACTCTGAGGTATTAAATTTTCTTCTTCATTTTTTTAAGTGGTCAGCAACTTCCCTAAAATGCTAGAAAACCACAGCAGTTGTAGATCAAGTGAATATAGTTTTATTTTCTTCAGAACTATATTACTTAGAGAAATGAGTTTGAAATAAATTGAATGATTATTTCCTATACTAGTTTTTGAGATATTTCCTGTTTCATAGATTTTGTGATATAAAATTATAAAACTGCTTGATATTTTTCTGCTCCCAAGCAATTTGACTTTCAAATTGCCATGTTTCTTTAACTGCCAGATAATACCTATTTACTGATTACCTATTACATGTTCAGCAAGAAGCTATGCAATAGTCAAGATTTATTATATTATCAAGTTTTGTTATTGTCTCCCCAAAATATTTAGAACCTCAGATTAGACCCAAATACACACATTTTTCTATACCTATATCTATAACTTTATTTATAAAAACTTAAAATACATTATCTGTATGAATAGTTAGCAACTGGCAGTAGAAAGAAACGGGCCTATTCCCATTTGCTTACCTTAAAACCACAGACATTTAAACTTCTTGGAGCACTTTACTTGGGGTAGGGGAGGATGAAATTGGAGATGTTCATAGAACTTGCCACTCCCTCAGAAAAATCAATTATGCAATTCATTACATTCAATGGGAATAAATTTGAGTTCCTCTTAAATAAATTGCAATTAATTTTTTGCTTTCTTCCACAAATTTTTAGAAAACTAGATGGAAAGAAATACCAAGGTTATTTCTAACTATACAAAAAAATCCTCAAATCAATGGTTAGTTAATAAGTGATGGCATTCCTAATTCCAATAACTTATATAGACCAAATTTCTGTAACTCAACTGTAATTGTCTTTTCATTAAAATTATTTCATATCTAATTTTATAAATCTTTGAAAAACATCATTTTTTTGTTTTTTTAACGTTTTTTTATTATATTATGTTAGTCACCATACAGTACATCCCTGGTTTCTGATGTAAAGTTCGATGATTCATTAGTTGCGTATAACACCCAGTGCACCATGCAATACGTGCCCTCCTTACTACCCATCACCAGTCTATCCCATTCCCTCACACCCTTCCCCTCTGAAGCCCTCAGTTTGTTTCTCAGAGTCCATAGTGATACATTCCAATTCTGTTCATTCAAATTGTTCTGCTATCTTTTGTCCTTCACCCATTTTGCGTATTTTCCCCAATTACTTTTGATCAACTTGACTGATCTAAGACAAAAAATCACAACTGTATTTTGACCAATACGATACGTGTATTTGTTTACTATGTATTTATGTATGTATTTATATTTTAGAAAGAGAGTGCACAAGTGGCAGGGCAGTAGGGGGAGAGTAAAGAATCTTAAGCAGGCTCCAAGACCAGTGCAGAGCCCCACTCGGGGCTTGATCTCATGACCCTGAGATCACAACCTGAATCGAAATCAAGAGTCAGCTGCTCAACTGACTGAGCCACCCAGGTGCCCCGATACATGTATTTAGTAATCAACAAATAATTTTTATTCTTTCCTCTTAAAATTATCCATATTTCTGTTTATTTCCATTGCATAATATTTTCTTTCTTATAAAATAGAATATATTAATAAAAAACTTAGGACTTCTAGCAAATTCTAGGAAATGTATCAGATTGATATCATGGCTAAAATAAAGCAAAAAAAAATTGTGATGACAAAAAATTACTGAGAGAAGAAAAGGCAGTAAAATTTTAACAAATTTTTAAAAGTAAGATTATGGATAGAAAAATGGCATACTGGTTGCTATTAGTACTATAGTCATATTCCCTCTGATCTGCTTTTCATGCACAGTGGTTCTGACACTTCATGCCCTTTTCCAAAACTAGCATCTCTGTCAGAGATCTGTTTCCTAGGCTGTGAGTACCTACTCCATATGCCTGTGTACACCAGAGAACAGCAGGTATCCCTTATCCAATGATTGGTATGTGTGAGTGTCTAGATACACCAACTTCTTGCCCCTTTATTGTATCAACAGTGGGTCTCCTGAATTCCAAGGCGGGATTAAACTAAAAAATTCTGTGGGGATTTTGCTTGATTCAACATCCCTGTTTTACTTTCTTTCCTTTCCATTCTATTGCCTCAACTGTTGACTAGTTTTCCCTGGGAACACTGCCTAACAAACCACTTTCAAAAAGTTCCTCACCTCAGGAACTGCTTTGGAAAACCAACCGAAATACAGTGGTAACTGATTTAGTCCAGTCAATGAAGTCATCACCTGGGTTTGTGCTGAAAGACACATTGATGATGACCATCATCAATGATAATAAAAAAGGAAGACAATCAATCCTGCAGAACCCCTAAACATTTCAGCATTTACAGACACATGCTGAGAAACATGGTTAATGCCTTAAAAAACAATGAGATTGGTTGAAAATCTGCTTAAAAAGCACTTAGACTTTCTTGTCTCACATCCTCACGTACTTGTCCCCTACATGAAAACAGAATAGATTTGGAGATACCAAGAACTGTAGAAAATAGGAAGAGGAGAGATTACATGAATCACTGCATATAAAATTGTGGGAACCGCAACTTTCTTTCCCTACCTGATTCCCAAAAAATTAGGTCAAGTATATATCATCTACCACAATTGTATACCCCCACCAAAGTTTAGAAAACTATCTTGACAAAATAATTCTAAACAAGGGGATTTCAGATACTAAGAATTGTTAAAGCTCCCATTGAAGATGTAAGATTAACAATTAAACACCACCAGGTGACCAGCTGTGTCTATGCAGTCAACTCATTCTTGATTAGGGAGGGGCAGTTAGGGATCCCCAGCAATGTAGGGAAAAGCTCCACAACAAACGAAACCAAAACAAAGTGACTTAAAAAACAGAGACCAAAAGAAAACCTCAAAAGTGAATTATGTTGAAGATAAGCAAAATGTTGCATATAAACAAAAAGAATGATATGCTATAAATAAATTTAGAAAACAGGGAAGCCCTTACAAATTAGAAAGATAATTTTTCCATATTTCTATCCCTTCCAGAATGTTGAGAAGTTAAAATCTCTCCAAGTGTAGGAAAAGGTAAAAACAATCAGTTGAAAAATGCAGATATAATTAACAATTTGGACTATCAATCTAAAAATCTTCAACATTTCAAATTAAAAAAAAAAGAGAGAGATAAAGGATAGTGGAAATTGCCTACAAAGTAGGAGAAAATTATTCCCCTAACACCAAGGATTCCAGTCTCTAGAATGAAAGGACCCACCAAAATAGGAAAAAAAAGATCTTAAGAGTGTCCAGAAATAAGGACATGAAAAAAAATTCACAGAAACATTACAGGGAAAAAAATGATATCATTTCTTAAAAACATACTGGATCTTATAAAACAGTGCCTTTCTTATTATTCCAAGGATGGGTGGGTGATAGATTCAAGAAATTTTCTGACACTCAAGCCTTCAAATGATTACCTCTTCTAGCCACTTTTTAGAAATCTACTGGAAAATGGACTTTAGCAAAACAAGGGGTAAACTAAAAATGGAAAAATGACAGGTACAGTCAAGTAGTGAAGTCTTTGCACTCATTGTTTATATTCTATTAAAAGAGAAGCAGTAAGTAAGTATAAAATAGATAGTGATAAATGTTAAATAGAAAAGGAAAGCAGGGTAAAGAGACGTATGATTAGGAGGATACTCTAATTAGGTGCCAGACAAACTTCTCTGAATGAAATGCAGGAAAGCCAAATGAATACATGGATGAAAAATGTTCTAGGCAAAAGTTGTAGCAATAGGTCCCTCAGAAGGGAACATGTTTGGTTTGTTCAACAACAGCAATGAAGCCAGGGTGGTTAAAGCAGATGATGAGCTGGGGTGGAGCTGGAGAGACAAAGTTGGGGTAAGAGGCTAACTATGTCATGTGGGGCAGTTCGGCCTTGGCTAGGACTACAGATTTTATTCAAAGAGTGATTCCCCCATGAGAATCTGCTAGAGGATTTGGGGGAAGGGAGTAGTATGACCCAATTTATATTTTAAAACCCTGCTGGATAGAGAACAGCGGGTAGGAGATCATGCATAGTGGTAGAAAGACCAGGCAGGCTACTGTACTTGTTTCTATATCTTCTTATCTTTCAGTATTCATTATGACTCTTTTGTTCTCAAAATAACATTTTTTTTATCCATACCATGACCTTATCATTTCCATTTTTATTTGGGACATTTTGGCACTTGGTTCTATAAGCATGACAAGAATAAAAACCAACCCAAAATCCCAGACATGATTTCTCAGAAATCAGTTCCCATGTAATAGGATGATTTTTCATTTGTAACTATTTGACTTTTGTTAAAGATATGTGACCATAAAATGGTTGAAATGCATTTGTAAATTATTGAATCAGTTACCAAATGGCTGAAATATTTTAATAGCATGTAGTCAGATATAACATTCTGAAACTTTAAAACTCAATAATTAAGTGAGTAAGTGGGAGAGGAAAAATAATGAGTGATTTGTCTGCATGCTTCAGATTTTTAACTCTTGCAAAAACAAACCTAAATCATAGATAATCATCACCCTAATGCATCATCATCTTTAGGACATAAAGTTGATAGTTGAATTAACTATATGAAGAGACAATTACATATTTACTCCTCATGTCAAGTTTGTTTTCTTTTTCTTTTTTTTTCTTTCCTCGTCTGCCATTTAATTTTCTTTTCTCATTAGAGAAGACAGAATACTTTTAATTAAAAGAGGTATATGTTTCTTAAGTGAAAGAAAGGTTTATTTTAAAGCCGTCATCAGTACATTAAATTTACCCTGGGACATATGCTAAAATTGGAAGCTGGTGTCATAGTGTGCTTCTGGTCCTCTGGGAAACTTTTTTTTTTTTAACTCAACAGGCTATGAAGATCATCATAAATCCTTATAACAGTGATCCAGAAACTGCTAGTGACTGCATTCTTGCATGTTAAAGATGTGCAGGGTCAGCAAAGAGCTACTAATGACAAGCATGAAGAAGATGAAAATCATGGCCTGCTTTCACAAGGGAATCTTTACATGCAGACTAGAATTTTCAAGCTTAAAAGTTGTCAAGAAGCTCCATTGCCACAAATTCCAAATGATGCACTAAGAAAGGTCAGTATGTCTTTTGAGAAGTTGACAGTCATGATATACTAACTATGCAAAGCTCTAAGTCTCTGGAGTAGTATTTGTGTCTAATCTATATGGTCACAGGAAATATAACTGCCAAGAATGCCATATTCATCATCTTGAGTAGTTTTATCAGCACTACCTGATGTCGCACTCGAAAGAAAAATCACCAAAAATTTGCTTGGCCATTCAATCATGTATCCTTTGTGAAATGTGCTTGGGGCAGACTCTGTGTCTGGTGATCAGTATATAAAGATGAAAATAAGATACTGTCCCTGCCCTCATTGTGCTCAAAAAAACAAGAGGGAAACAATAAAGAAAATATTATAATATAGTGTGGTAATTGCTATGGTAGGAGAAAATTAAAATATTAGGAAAGTGTTAAATTGGCCTAGAGAAGTCTATAAAAAGTACATCTGAAACCTATGAACAAGAGAGAACTTACAGAATTAAAGATGCTTGTTTATGCGTGAGAAAAAAAATGTTATTTTTCACCTTCTCTAAATTCTTTATGCTAACAACTCTAATACTAAAATCTCTCAGTTCTGATTCTAACTCTATTGCTTTTTTACTAAACTACACAAGGAAAGGTCATTTCTCCATCAATTTGCAGATCATACGAATATTTGTTATATGTCTATATGATTGCCTTTTCTAGAATCTAGCAATAACACTGCAAGCAAATGTAGACTTTTTTTTTTTGGTGATATAGCTTATATTCTTTAAGAGGATTCTATTAAGCTTATTTTAAAAATTTGACAAGTTGATTCTAATATATGTATGGAAAGTCAACTACCTAGAATAACCAAAGCAATAACCAGAGAAAAAGAAACCACAGCACCTATACTATGTGAATTCAAGATTTATTTTACATCTGTTTTTATCCAGTAGTGTTATACTTGGAGAAGGATAGACATATAGGTGAATGGGAAATAGTAGAGTTCAGAAATAGATCTGCACATATTTGGCCAATTGACTTTTTCCTGAAGTGCCAAGGCAATCAATGGGGAGAGGAAAGCTTTTTCAGAAATGGTGCTGCATAAATGAGTATCCGAAAGGGAAAATAAAATGAGCATTAACCCTTCCCTCACATCATACATAAAAATTAACACAAAATGGATCATGAGTCTAAAAGTAAAAGCAAAAGTATAGTACTTTTAGAAGAAAATGTAGTAGAAAACCGATGTGACTTTGGTGTAGGCAAAGATTTCTTAATTAGGGCATAAAAGCATAAGCCATAGAAGAAAAAATAATAAATTGGGTATTATAAAAAAAAATTGCTCTGGAAAGACCCCATTAAGAACAGAAAGAGCAAGTTACACCCTGAGAGAAAATAGTCATAATACATATAGCTGACACAGGACTTATATGCATAATATATAAAGAACTCATAACCTAGTCATAAAGAAGATATATTCCCCAATAAGAAATGAGCATATCTGAACAGATATTTCACAAAAAAATCTATGCAAATAGCTACATGCATGCAGTGCATATGTGACGGTTTCTCATCAGGTAAATGCAAATTAAAATCTATTATAATCTATACTATTACACCCCCATGAGAATGGTTAAAATTAAAAAGCTGGCAATATTTAGTATTATTGATTATATGGAACCACTTGAACTCTTATGTAACTCTCTTACACTGCTAACATGAATATAAAACAGTACAATACACTGTAAATCTAAGAAACCTTTAAGGTCCTTAAAATGTTAAACTTTCACCTACCATTTGATCCAAGGTATTTATCTAAGAGACATAAATACATACCTCAATCAAGTTTGTAAAGGCAGACACAGATTGGATACATACATACATACATACATACATACATACCTAGATGTATGGGTGATTAAGAGTTAAAATCTCGGATCTTATAGGTTAAACTGCTGCTTTAAAATCACTTTTGGCAAAACAAGTTAGCTGACCATCACTTCCCAATGTTAAACCAAATAGAAGAGTGCATTTGGATTACTAAGTTACTATATGTCACCAAAAGCTATATATTGAATTGAAGGAGCAAGTCAGAAATGGAACAAGTGACTTCAAGCCACATACTACACACATGCTAAAAATAAATGTTAGGTGTCTAGGAATACTCATTGTCTGTTGATTAAGACAAGAGCCAATGTCAGAAACAAGGCCTGAGTTTAAGAGAGAAGTTGCTGTAAACAGGGAACGTAGAAATCTTGAAAGGGAAAATACCTACTTCAGAATAGATCCACATACTTCTGTCTGGGAAATAAATATCTGATGTGTCCAGACCAACACTTAATCTACTTAGAGAAAGGGCAAGTATAGATACCTGACTGGGGTAAAAAGTGAGGATTGAAAGACGTAAAGATGGATTATAACAAGATCCTATTTATTCACAGACAACAAGCATAAAAATGAGAATAGAGCAAAGTAGCAGACTGAGCTTAAGCAGGGGGGTGCTAGAGTAAACTGGAAAAACTCTGCCAGCCATGACTACAGAGCTCAGGGACTCATTTAACTTTCAACTTAATG
Source organism: Ursus arctos (assembly GCF_023065955.2). Classification (NCBI taxonomy): domain Eukaryota; kingdom Metazoa; phylum Chordata; class Mammalia; order Carnivora; family Ursidae; genus Ursus; species Ursus arctos. Next base: position 5,769,778 of record NW_026622852.1, read on the forward strand.
ACAAATGAAAAATAAAGGACCTAGAAGAGTATCAATGTGTGCTTTTCTTTATCCAAACAGATTTAAATCCTTGCGTTTCTACCAGGATATCACAAATTACAAATAATCTGAATGTGAAAGCAGCTATTTTTAGCCCTTCTCTGGCGAACCTCCCTACTATTGCAGCCATTGCGCCAATTATAAAAATACCTAAGAATTCTTAAAGAATTTTTAGATTCTGAAATGGAGAAGAGGGGGGAAACCATGAAAGGCAGAAAGAGCACCTACAGAAGCTTATGGTGAAGTGTACATTCCAAAGAAGGCCTCCTCATCTTTTAGGATCTCTGCCCAAATATGCATCTTTTCACAATACCTGAGTATTTATCTTACCTTGCTAAGAAGACTACCAGTTTTCAAAATGAAAATTCAATTGACCAGCATGAGGAACTAGATAGTATTCCCACTTAATGTGAGTAATAAAAAAAAAATTAATGGGCATCATGGGAATCTTTATAAATTAATAATTAGTTGACATGTGGAAGTTTTGATTATGTGGAGACAAATGATTTAGAAAGAGTATTAGTAAAGGGAGACAATGAAAAAATGGTAATAGAACTGAAGAGATATAGAGGGAAAAAAGCATAGGAAAGTAACAGAACAGTTATAGAACATTTTCTTATGTTTTTCCTGACTCAAAAGTGTGTGGGGAAGGAACGGGGAGGTATCTTTCTTTTCCTTCTTGTATCATGTGACCAACTGCTCCTAGATACCAGAAATAGGCTAGTTATAGTTCTACATTTGAATCTCATTGCAAATTAGATAGATTTTCATGGATTGTTTGGGGGAAACTTAGTAGCCATTATGGTATTCCTATCTATGTTTCTATGTGATAAATTTGTGTTTTGTATGAACACATAGTTTGTAATTTAGGAAGGTAGAGAATGGTAACATTCTTCAGTTATTAATAACAGCCTGCTATCTTTTAAGACTGTAGTTAGTTAAGTTATGGTCTTTACCTCTCTATGCTTATAAGCGTTTATTATTTTGAGATGAGGCTAAGAAATATCATAACTTAAAGCAGAAATTGTACCCAAGACAATAGAAACAAAGAACATGTCATTGCTGACCTGAGATAACTCCAAAAGAGGTTTTGAGAACAACCGTTGTGAGCTTGACTATCACCAGTGATTCTTGCCTTCTTAGGAATTCTGTTTCCTTGGTATCAAGAAAATTTTAGAGAGTGAGGTATAATGGCCTCATTTTAGTTAAAAACCAAGAATGTATAATCTAAGTAGCTGTTAGGTAAAAATTGGATACTCAGATTTCATATTCAAAATATAAGGTCAATGGTTGAATTATGTTTATACTTTGGTGGGTATGTTTTCAAATCCAGGAACCGTCGCCTAAAATCAAGGACAATTATGAGCTTTGAGTTCAGATGAATTTCCTTTCTGATCATAACCCCATTCTAACAGATCTGTCTCGTGAAACATATCCCAATTATTTTCCAAGTGGTGAGAACAACACTGCTCAAAACATTTCTGTGTCCTATATTTCTGAACATTTTATCTAGTGGTTTGACATTTTATAGTATGAGAAAGGTATTCCAACAAACAGCATCAAGCTGCTTGCTGTTATGGCTGAAATTCACATTGAAGAGAGTAGCTAAGCTTTTTAAAAATTTTCCAAAACAGGAATCTCCAGAGTAAAACCATCAAGCTGCTTATATGCACAAAGATAGACAGAAGCCTAGGGAAAGGAAGGAAAGTCTGTATTGGAGAAAGTCAAGTTATATAGCTGGCCAAAAACTTTCATAAAGTTTTATAAGATTTTAAGTCCTATATTAAGATCCAATTCACTTAAGTCAAAATATTAAATTACACATTTGAGTTCCTATTAACAACTGAATTACTGACCCAACCCTGCATCAGTAGTAAATTTAATCTTAAAACTACCTGCTGGATAAATGTCTTGAAGTTGTCACCGTGCTAGAGTGTTGTTTAACACCTTTGCCAAACTGATTAATTCTTCACTAATTTACATTTCAGATTCAGACAGCTTTTATCACACAATGTTTATGTGGAAAGTCTAAGGGTATGAATCAAAATGTCTTTGGGCCCATGAATTAGTGAGAGGTGATACAATAAGCCAATAAGCCAGCATTAAATTGGTGAATAGCAGCAGCAGGAATTATCTATGGGAGGATCAATACTGCTATTCGACTTGATGCTACAAATAATTGTCTTTATAGATGCTAACCATTCTTGGATTACTTTTATTTAACTCCAGGCCCAGATCATGAAAATCTGATAGGGCTAACATTATTTTTCATCCCATTATTATATTCATCATGGTGTACTGAAATGAAAACTGATTAAATTTTTTAAAAGACTTTGTTTATTTGAGAGAGACAGAGAGCGCAGGGGGTGGGGAGTACAAGGAGAGGGAGAAGCAGACTCCCTCCTGAACAGAAAGCCCACATAGGTCTCCATCCCAGCACCCTGAGATCATGATCTGAGCCAAAGGCAGATGCTTAACTGACTGAGCCACCCAGGTGCCCCAAAACTGATTAAATTAACTAAAATACAATTTATTTTCACATGAGATACCTACATTTTATAAAGGAATAAATTATCATTTATGTATATATTTATAGTACATAAAGTTAAACATTTATGCCATATATCTATTGCTATCAAATAAAAAATGGAAAAAATCTACCTATTTACAAGCATATATTATTATGCATAAATATACAAACATATACACCATATCTGTATTTATAACATTATGTAGTTAAAACAGAAATATAATTTTACTAGATCCTAAATTATGTCTAGATTCAAGATCATTAAAACTCAATGGAAAAGGAGGAAAAATGCCTTGAAAGACATTTATATTATACCAGTGAAATGAACAAGTCACAGAAAACAAACCCATAAGGAAAATATAAAATAAAATAAAATAATTTAAATAAAATAAAATAATAAAATAAAAAAGACTTACATCAAGATAATGAGAATTCTGTGTATTTCACCATAGTATTCCAATAGAGAATGGAATGACAAGAGATAAAACTAAAAATGATATTAGTATATTCATGAGAATATGTTAAAAATAAACGAATACCTGACCAAAAGAAAAAGACAGATTTATAAAAATAAGCGACATATAAAGAATGTGAAAAAGAGCCAATCTAACACCAAACAACACTTATAAGATAAATATATACACATATAAATATGTGTAAAAAACTATCTCCCAAGTGGGGCAAAAAAATACACGTTTGTTTTGTTTTTTTGTCCACTTTGGATAATGGTCCTTGCACATCTGAAAGAAAGCCATCTCATATTCTGGTTATTACTGAGAAAGACTTGTATGGGTCCCATACAAAGTAGCTAAAAAAATACAGTTATGCCCATTGAATGGCATGGGAGTTGAATACATACGTATGATTTAAACACAGGGAAACTAGGGGCGCCTGGGTGGCTCTGTCGTTAAGCGTCTGCCTTTGGCTCAGGGTGTGATCCTGGCATTCTGGGATCAAGCCCCATGTGAGGCTCATCCTCTGGGAGCTTGCTTCTTCCTCTCCCACTCCCCCTGCTTGTGTTCCCTCTCTCACTGGCTGTCTCTCTGTCAAATAAATGAATAAAATCTTTAAAAAAAAAAAATAAACACAGGGAAACTGGTGCCAGAGGTGGGTGGTATTATAAAGAAACCTAGTTACAGCTAAACACAAAACAAGATGAGTTTTGAGGGTTTGTATAAATATTTAAACACTTAAATCTAAATATGCATTTTTGAGCACATTTGTTGTTTCAATTGTTTCTCCAACTTGCCCATATTTGTGTTGTTTCAACTGTTATAATCTTTTCCTGTGAATATGGATGCAAAGCCCAGTTCTTAGACTAGACGTAAGAGAACTTTGTGAAGGTAACATGTAAGTTCACATTATTATGACTCATTCTCATGTGTTACTATATCTGCATAGAAGATTTGTATTTTCATTCACTCACAGAAAATACCACTTACAGGCTTTTCCTGAAAACACAATTATTTCCTGGAGGGGTGTAAGGGAAGTTAGAGGTTGTGAATCATAATTAACATAGTGGATATGTAGAGAGATCTGAAATATTACATTAAGACTAAAATGGTGAGAATGAATCATTGCTACTTTCTTTTATTTGGAATCATTCTTTATCATGAGATATCACTATTTGGGAGTCATGACTCTCAGGAATGTAATGTTCATATGCATTCATACACACATGCATGCACACATATACATATAAATATATGCATAAATGAAATACAAATATACACATAGATTGTGTGTGTGTGTGTGTGCGTGTATGAGATGTATTTATGAGAGAGAGGCTACTTTATCTGATGGAGTATTTGTTCCATTAGCAGTATCCCAATGAATACTAGCTTCAGTGTGTGGTTCCACCAGCCTCTTTCTGTACAGATAAAACAGATATCATAAAAAAGAACTCCTCATGTGTCTCCTAAGCTTGGTGATAACACGGAATGTAAATGCTACATTGAAACTAATGTGACTTGTATTTGGTATAAAATTAGAAAAGTAGCTCTCCAGAGAGGATAAACAAACAAAAATACTCTGGGTTGAAATAGGGTAGGAGATATTTGGATAAGCAATAAGGATTTCTTTATTCTGGGACTTCTTAGCACTTTTTTGGGGCTAAAACCAGCGTCTCCTGCTTTTGGAATCATTGCTTATCACCCTTCCCAAATGCTGCTCTAAATAGCTCAGTGGGCCAACAGCCCTCAGTTTGAGACCCATGCGAATCCAGTTGCTTTGAGAAATGATCCCTCCTTTTCCTGACCATTACAAGGTTAGGGAAGCTGACCAGACAAGGAATATAAGCCAGGAATACAAGAATAGAGAGAAAATATAGGGGTTAAGATTACTGTCTCTGGAGTCAGAAAATATTGGATGTTTATCCCAGTGTCATTTAACATTAGCTGTGTGAATATATATCAATAAATTCCTTAAGGACCAGTCTTCTTATCTTTAAAATACAATTGTTGGGGTTCCCGGGTGGCTCAGTCGGTTGAAGGTCGGACTCTAGATCTTAACTCAGGTCTTGATCTCAGGGTTGTAATATTTGAAACACAGATCTTATTAAATTAATTAATCAAAGAGGACATTAGATTAGTGGTTCAAATACCTTAGCAGCCTACACAAGCAAACCCAAACCTAAGCCTGTAAATGCCTCAGAGTTAACAAATTGAAATCTAACAACAACCAAACACACACAACCCACAAAGTTTTTCCGAATTAGGCAAACATCAATCAATATAAGGTTGTAGCCAATCAAATTTCCAAGCCATTTTTGTGCAAATAAAACTCTTAAAATGTTTAATATACTTCAGTTTACCCATTAGCTAATTTAAAACATTGCTACTTATGAAACAATGACTTGCTTATTAAACATTTTTTTGTATCATAGGAACTTCTGAAAATTGGATGATAACTATTGGTCTTTTTGTCCCTAAAAAAAATAAATCCAAACACATCCATAGTCACCTACACATCCAAATACAAACCCACAAGGATAAGCAGACATTCTCACACTCACATACACATATGATTTTGCATACAATTTTCAGGCATAGCCAAAATTCCTGAAGCCCACGTTAAGAAACCTACCTCTAAGAACAACACTTAAATGAACTCAAGAGGAAGAGAATGGGTCAAGTGGCATCACCTTGGCAACTGCTTCTCTTTTTAAAAATCTCTAATATTAATGACGTTCCTTTATAGTTGCAACTTAAACTCATTTCACCTGCTCACATTCTCAAGGCAAATGGAAATCAATATGTGCATACCCTATATGACCATGAGAAACTTTCCCTTTACAAATTTCAGTTTTCTTGTCTGATAAATGAATGAACTGATAAACTATAGGGAATAATTCAATGAAATATATCACACTGGTATTTAAAACAACAAAAAAATAAGTTGCCACTATTATTGTTCCTGTTTTTATTATATTCTAATAAGGTAGTTTCATATGCTTGTGGTCTTAAAGAACATTTCTCATTTAGTATTTTTATTTCCAGAAAATCGTCACATTAAAAAAGCAAAACAAAACAAAAAACAAAATAAGCAAGTCATAAATAAACAAAACTGTTGATTAGAATCATTGCTATCTCTTTTCACTTTGATTTAATTCATGTTTAGGTAAAGGGGTTTTGAATACAGAGGAAATATTAGGACATTGCTTGCACTTCCATTCAAAAAATGTGTCTCTGTTAATTTTAACAAACCATGGGGGCTTCTCAAGGAAAAAGAAAAGTACAGCACTGTGTTACTGACCCATGCCCTTTGCCCCTTACATCTGACCACTTCTACAAGTTGTTAGCGGTTGTTAACTATCACTTTCATTCATACTTTTCCGTACTAAATATTATTTCTAGATAATGCCTCTAATCAATTGCAATCAATTTGAATTTGTATATCAATATCCCAGACCCTCTTTCATGACGTTGTTGAAATGACATGGTATGTAGTATGTTTCTTTTAAAATACCTTAACCCAGATTTTCAGTTCTTCTCTTCTGCAAACCCCCAAAGGCTATATTCAACTTTTAAACTAATCCAACACTTTCAAGATGTGAAAAACACCTTGAAACTGAAACTGACAAAGTGAATCACATTCCTCTCCCAATTAAGATCTACAGAGGCAGAGATGCTCACACGTGTGATATATATACACAAACACAGCTGGGCTGAAACCTGCTTTACCTACATGCTAACACGACTTTTAAAATTTCTCTGAGTCCCAAAGGTGCATGGCCTGGTGTTCTGTGAATATAGAAAAGGATTTCTGTTACATTCTCTTGTTAAAGAATTTAAATTTACAGTACCGATATTTATTTAATTACCAATTTGTTTCAGAAATGAAGAGGATACTCTTTGAAAAAGAGAAGAATAACTTAATATAACCCAAAGTTCACGTGCATAGAGAGCAACCTACTTTATGCCAAGACATCTATTATTTGCAGTACCATTCATTCTCACAACCACTATATGAAGCAAATATAATTGACCTCACTTCTACAGATGAGTGGCCTGTATTTTAAAGGGGTTAAGTGCCTTGCTCTAAATCACACAATGTGTAAGTAATGGAGGTGGAATTTGATCCCTCTTCTGCTAAGATTCTCTATTCTAGTATTTAATTATGATGTACTGCCCATTTTAGTTTAAGAGAATCAAAAAGTTAGCATTTTTTCTGTACTTAACAAGTTAAAACTGAAAATAGAAGTACTTACATTAAATCATGGTACTGCAAAGAAGAGTAGCGTAAGAAAGATTTAAAATCACTTTTGTACTGTAATTATAAATGTGAAATAGCAATAAAAATACTAAATGAGAAATTCTGTTATACTTAATTCCTATAAATGGCTCTATAACTTCTCATGTCTGTTCCCTGCATTTAGATGAAGCTTGAAACTATCACTTAATTCTATATTCTATACATGAAACTAGAATTATAATAGGATATTTAAAAATATCTGCAAAGATTAAGAGAAAGACACTTTACTTAAAGAAAAAAAAGTTCTAGGTAAACCAAAAAAAAAAAAAAAAAACCCATGAGAGATAATCTGGGACAGTAAAGGATGGCTGTCAGAGACTAATTATGATTGAATTCAAATTCAAAGCAAAAATGAACTAAGAGGTAAATATTATAAATCCTTGTATACTGGCATGCTTTTTAGTCCTAGTTGAAGATTATGTGTAAGAATAAAGAATATCAGTGGATAATAAGCAAATGAAAAAAAAAAAAACCTCAAAGCTGATCATTTGGTTTAAATCACGATTTCTGTGAAACAAATTAATGATATTCCCTGGGTTTTAGAGAGAGTACCCTTATTATTTTCAACATGTTCTTATTGTTTGTACTTCAGTGATTCTATTAACCCACAAAATTTTCATTTCATGACAGTTACTATATAGGAATAAGGTGAGTGATTTAGATATTTTAAAATATGGATTTTAGATTCTGTGTAAGTGGCTTGAGATTAGTACTCTTTCCTTGCCTAGAAACTGGCAAACCATTAAAGAAATCAAGAATTCATGCATTTTAGCAATTTTCCTTTTATACTTATTGGATATTTCTGGAGTCTTTTTTCTTGCTCTTTTCCTCTTTCTTACAGAATGCTTTTCTTGCCAACTACTGTTAGAGTAGCCTATTAATGTTACCGTGGCTATGCTATTTGTACAAAATATTAAATTTGATGTATTTTTTGTAGAGTAGTTATGGAATTGGTGTATTTAAAAACTATGATTAAAGGCACGTTCTAGATTATTCAAAAATATATATCCTTTCAGTAGAGAAAAAAATAAGAGTTCCCAGACTGACTAGTGTATTGATTTTTGTGTATTCAATTAAAAATAAAAATCATGTGTGACCTAAGCTGCAAAAACGCGGCCCACTTTGGTTCAGATTTCTTTCCTGAATGACTCATGTCCTATGGATTTGGAAGGGAATGACTACGCGGGGAGAAAAAGTATTGGAGATGTGCCAATAGACTATTCTCTGTGGAGTCTTAGGGAAAAATGATGACAGCAGCAGCCTGGTGGAGGACATTCTTATTTGTCTTAAACTTTACTGGATAGGGTGGTGGTTAAGAGCTCTGGTGTCAGACTTCTGGCTGTGAATACTGACTGTAACATTCAGCAGCTATGTGACCTCAGAAAAGTTAATTACCTTCTCTGGGATTCAGTTCTTTCATTGGAAAAATTAAGATAATAATGATAACCTACATCATAAATTTGTTGTGAGAGTTTAATTATTTGATAGAGGGGTTAGCATAGTCCCTTGCACATGTTAAGTGTGTGAGAGATATGTGATAGTATTCTAGAAGTTATTTTGATGTATTTCAAAAGAGTAAAGCATAGCCTACTTTTAATGGTAACATGAAAAACCATTTGCCATTGGAGTCTTATTTCCAGCATAGAGAAATACTGCCTCCTCCACTAACATTTAAAAGTGAGCACAGACCTTTTTCTCTATTGTTTACTACTGAATCCTCAGTGCTTAGATTAGTGCCTGGGCCATTCATAGTGTGTTGTCAGTAACTGCTTGTTGAAAGAATGAATCACTGGTCAACTTTCAGTTTCTCCAAGCCAACAAAACCCTCCATAATACTTTACAATGGACAAAAATGTTTCTTTTCAACATCCGTCATGGATATACTCTAACCTATACTAGCGGTCAATCCAATCTTTCCTTTTTCTTTAGTCTGCTTCCTCCAGCTTCCAGCTCTCTAATAGATGCCTTGGGTTTTAGGAAAATGCTACAAATCCCTTTAATATCCTACTTGAGGTTTTCCAGTATGGGCAATCCATTATAATTACAGGAAAATAATCTCTCTCTACCAAACTCTTATCAAAATTCTCATTCCTGAGGAATATGAAAATAATAATAATGGTTGATGTTTATTGAGTGCTTACTCTTACTGTGTATAAGGCACTGGGGTAACATTTGTGCAATCTTGTTTAATCTTCACAATTTTCAATTATACAGATTCTAGAAACCTTCACAGATGAGAAAATTGAGATTTGGGGAGGTTAATTATTTATTATCAAGCCAAAAATTATAAAGGGCAAAACAGATTTTGCACCAGTCTAATATCAACATTAAGAACCAAATAAACTCTCTTCTGCCTATCCAGTCAGTGTTCAGTATTAAAGCCATCAGGAAATCTAATGATTTCACACACTAAAGCATTAAGGACTGACAGTACATTAACTATCAGTTGAAAGGTTACCCTGGATGGATATTTTTTCACTTTGAAAAATGATACTTTGAACAAAAATATATTGAAATGAATGAAAGAAATTCTAATGGTGAATTTCAGACCCTGTGACAGGTAAATGGAATAGATAATTTGGGACTGGAGACTTTTCCAGACTTAATAACCTTAATATAACTTTGTTCCAAGTTTCATTGTCAAATTCACCTATATGCTTGCCCTTTTAATCCCTATGAAATATTCTCTTCTTTAATTCAATTGCTCAATTCATAAACTTTTTTTTTGAATGTCTACTATGTGCCAGATACTGTTTTAGAATTGGAAGCAAATGATAACAGAAAATTCACAACTTGTTGAAAGACAAAAGCATTTAAACACACAATTACACTACAGTAAGGTAAACATCATAAGAAAGGCAGTTACTACAAAATTAGAATGAAATGTACACATAACCATTTGGGTTAAGACATCACAAAAAACTTTGCTGGAAGTTATATTTAAATGGGAGTTAGGTGATGGGAGAGGACGTATGGAATGGTAAAAAGAGGGGTGCCTGGGTGGCCCATTCAGTTAAGTGTCTGACTGGCTCAGGTCATGACCTCAGGATCTGGGGATGGAGCCCCCCATCGGGCTCCTTGCTCAGGGGGAGTCTGCATCTCCCTCTCCCTCTGTTCCTCTCTCCACTCATGTTCTCTCTCTGTCTCTCTGTATGTCTCTCTCTCAAATAAATAAATAAAATCTTAAAAAATGGTAAGATGAAATTTACCAACTGGAATAATTTGTGCAGAGAATTCTAGACAGAGCAAAAACAACACATGCAAAGGCATGGAGGCTTGAAAAAATAAAACTTGTTGGGGGAATTAAGATTAATTGGCTATGAACAAACACATTCTGATAGCTTCAATAATAACACTCACTATTGGTGTTCCTCTTCTGGGTTTGTATCTTAAACATTGGGGCTGTGGGGTTCCTGGGTGGCTCAGTTGGTTGAGCGACTGACTCTTGATTTCAGCTCAGGTCATGATCTCAGTGCCCTGGGATTGAGCCCAAGTCGGACTCTGTGCTCAATGGGGAGTCTGCTTGAGGGTGCTCTGTCTCTCCCCTTGCCCCTCCCCTTGTTTCTACTCTCTCTCTCTCCAAAATAAGTAAATAAATCTTAAAAACAAAAAACAAAAATGTTGGGGCTGCCCATCAGACTCCTACCTCTCAATTAGGTTTTATTGAGTTACCTCATTTATTTCAGAGTTTTAATTAGCAGCTACCAGTATGTTGATGGTGGCTTTTTAGAAGCTTCCAGCCTACTGTTATTTAGATTGAGCAAGCCTAATTTAAAGGAGATAATTGGAAGACAGAATAAAAGCAGGAAATGTGCAAAGATAAAAATTGAGAGGCAGGAGAAATTTAAAAGTAACTACTCTCAGTAAGAATTTATGTTTAGCTTAGTATTGTTACAGAAGGTTACATAATCTATCCACCTATATCTACATATATATGTAGATATGTGTATATATAGGGGTTAGTATACAAACATATATTTCTTTGCTCTGTCAGATGAGAAAGCCTAAAAGAAATAACACCCCAGCAAAAATGAACACACCCTAAGGCCCAAATCTTGGTTTTGAATAATATTCCTTGAAGCATGGTTGATTCTAGGACTAGGGAAGGAAATACTTAAGATGAGACTAGAGACTCCTGCTGTGTCAAAAAGTAAGGAAGTGGTGAAAGAAAACAAAAGCAAAAACACATTAATGCTAGCTTTGGAAGCATAAACTCAAGTTAGAATGATACAAAGAAAATTAGCATGGCCCCTGCAAAAGGATGACATGCAAATTCATGTAGTGTTCCATATTTTTTTTTACGTTCCTTTCTTTTTTTTTTTTATTTTAATGGTTTTTTATTATATTATGTTAGTCACCATACAGTATATCCCTGGTTTCTGATGTAAAGTTTGATGATTCATTAGTTGCATATAACACCCAGTGCACCATGCAATACGTGCCCTCCTTGCTACCCATCACCAGTCTATCCCATTCCCCCACCCCCCTCCCCTCTGAGGCCCTCAGTTTGTTTCTCAGAGCCCGTAGTCTCTCATGCTTCATTTCCCCTTCTGATTACCCCCCCTTTCTTTATCCCACCGATCTTCCTAGTTCTTATGTTCCATAGATGAGAGAAACCATATGATAATTGTCTTTCTCTGCTTGACTTATTTCACTTAGCATTATCTCCTCCAGTGCCGTCCATGTTGCAGCAAATGTTGAGAACTCGTTCTTTCTGATAGCTGAGTAATATTCCATTGTCTATATGGACCACAACTTCTTAATCCATTCATCTGCTGAAGAGCATCTCGGTTCCTTCCACAATTTAGCTATTGTGGACAATGCTGCTATGAACATTGGGGTGCATATGGCCCTTCTCTTCACTACGTCTGTATCTTTGGGGTAAATACCCAGTAGTGCAATGGCTGGGTCATAGGGTAGCTCAATTTTTAACTTTTTAAGGGACCTCCACACTGTTTTCCAGAGTGGCTGGACCAACTTGCATTCCCACCAACAGTGTAGGAGGGATCCCCTTTCTCCACATCCTCTCCAGCAATTGTTGTTTCTTGCCTTGTCAATTTTTGCCATTCTAACTGGTGTAAGGTAGTATCTTAGTCTGGTTTTGATTTGAATTTCCCTGATGGCTAATGATTTTGAACATTTTTTCATGTGTCTGTTAGCCATTTGTATGTCTTCATTGGAAAAGTGTCTGTTCATATCTCCTGCCCATTTTATGATTTGTTTATTTGTTTCTCGCATATTGAGTTTGAGAAGTTCTTTGTAGATCTTGGATACCAGTGTTTTATCTGTAGCATCATTTGCAAATATATTCTCCCATTCCGTGGGCTGCCTCTTAGTTTTTTTTATTGTTTCCTTGGCTGTTCAGAAGCTTTTTATCTTGATGAAGTCCCACAAGTTCATTTTATCTTTTGTTTCTCTTGCCTTTGGAGATGTGTCATGAAAAAGGTTGCTTTGGCCAATGTCGTAGAGGTTGTTGCCTATGTTCTCCTCTAGGATTTTGATGGATTCCTGTCTCACATCGAGGTCTTTCATCCATTTGGAGTTTTTTTGTGTATGGTGTGAGAGAGTGGTCAAGTTTCATTCTTTTGCATGTAGCTGTCCAATTTTCCCAGCACCATTAATTGAAGAGATCGGCAAAGAAGAAGTCAAAATGTCTCTCTTTGCAGATGACATGATACTCTATATGGAAAACCCAAAAGAATCCACGCCCAAACTATTAGAAGTTATAGAGCAATTCAGTAATGTGGTGGGATACAAAATCAATGCTCAGAAATCAGTTGCATTTCTATACACGAATAATGAGACTGAAGAAAGAGAAATTAGGGAATCCCATCCTATTTACAATAGCACCAAAAACCATACGTTACCTTGGAATTAACTTAACCAGAGACGTAAAGGACCTATAGTCTAGAAACTCTAAATCACTCTTGAAAGACATTGAGGAAGACACAAAAAGATGGAAAAATATTCCATGCTCATGGATCGGAAGAATTAACATAGTTAAAATGTCTGTGCTACCCAGTGCAATCTACACTTTCAGTGCTATCCCGATCAAAATACCAATGACATTTTTCAAAGAACTGGAACAAATAGTCCTTAAATTTGTATGGAACCAGAAAAGGCCCCGAATCGCCAAGGAACTGTTGAAAAGGAAAAACAAAGCTGGGGGCATCACAATGCCAGATTTTGAGCTGTACTACAAAGCTGTGAACACAAAGACAGCATGGTACTGGCACAAAAACAGACACATAGACCAATGGAACAGAATAGAGAACCCAGAAATGGACCCTCAGCTCTTTGGGCAACTAATCTTTGATAAAGAAGGAAAAAACATCCGGTGGAAAAAAGACATGTAGTGTTCCATATTAACCCCTTCCCAAAAAACTCACATTATTTAGGTTTGTCAAAGAGCCTATGAGCTAATGGAAAGAGTTTCCAGTGGCCAAAGCTGAAAGGAATAATTAGAACAACAAAATAAAGTAGTATTAGATTATAATGCAAAGTATAAAATAAATGTCCATGATTCCATGAATATAAATAAATGATTTAATGAATTAATGAACAGAGGAAGAAGAGGTAAATCTTCCATACAGAATTCCAAATAATTGATTTAGATTTCCTGGCCTACAGGAGAGGAAATGTAACTCTCCACCCATGACATGTGGGCTGTGCACAGAAACTTTGTTCCAAAAGTGAAGTATGGAAATAGGGGTGAAAGAGTAACTTCAGTGGGGAAAATTACAAACATTCATTTAGGAAGTGAGTAGTCATCGTTAACATTAGCAGTCATAAATCATGGTCATGCTGTGTACCCTTGATATGATATAATGAATACGATATGTGATCCTCTGTGTTCTTCCTCTCTAAAACCCAAGTCTCCTCAGGAGAAAAACATGGAGACAAGTCCCAGTAGAGAAGCATCCTATAATACCTGACCAGCACTCCTCAAGAACTCCTGACATCATGAAAAAGTAAGTTTGAGAAACTATCATAGCCAAGAGGAGCCTAAAGAGAGATGATAGCTAAATGTATGTGGTATCCTAAATAGGGTCTTGGAAAAGATAATTAGGTAAAAATCAAGGAAATTGGAATTAGCTCTTCTTCTCATATCTCTTTCTTACTGATTCTATTTTCAAAGTGACATTTACGTAATTTGGTGTCAAATGATATTGGTTGAATGTGTTTTAAGGAGATGTTGACCAAGAGTTCCTGAGAAGCTGTGTATTACAGAGAACTCGTCACAGTAAATCATGTTTTTGGTCCTGTCACTGGCTCTGAGACTCTAGGCAAGTCATTCTCATCTGTGTGGACCTCAATTCCCTATGTCAGCTTGAACCTTAGCTTTGCTTATATCATAGGATGCATGCATATAGGAGCTCCACTGGAGGGTCTGAGGGCCATGTCTAGCCATGAGCAATTTATGTAAGGAATTGTAGAATCTCCAGGACAATATCTTATCACAAGGAAAAATGAAGTCCAGGCATACAAGGCCTAAAAAACTATCTCAGGGTCTAATGGGGAAGGTAGGAAAGGGGGAGGTTGAACAGCCCAGTGTTAAGTATCACATTATTTCTAGCCTAATATCCACCAGTGTGGATATTCTCTGAGGAGAAGAATTTGGTAGAAAGTACAGATACAGTTATTCCACAAAAATCTCTGAAAGTCAAAGCATTGCCTAGGGACTCATGGATTAGCATAGTTAGGAAGTAAGATTCCCCACATATGAGGAGAGCACACCTTGTTTCTTTTTATATTAAGAGCTCAGAGATCTCAACATTCTTTGCAGGCTCCAACCGTTCTGAGGTATTGACACATCCGAATAGTTTCCATCCGATGAGGCACAGTGGGGCACTGACTCAGTGCGACTTTGGCAGTTACCAGAGGCGGTTTTGCAGGGATGACACAGACGTGGAAGTTTTGATGTTTTGAATTCCACTGTGCATGTCCCTATAGACAGGTTTGGAGAAGGATAGGGCCTTTCTTTGAGTTTGAGACAAATATAGAATGAATAGAATGGTTTCTGATGTCTTCCAATGATAAACAGAGCTAGACTCAGGGAAGTAATATTTGTTATTATCATGCTTGAGCAATGAAAGTTGAAAAACAGAAAATAGGGGATTTCCAAGTGATTAATCATTAAAATTGGTATTTCATAAAATTTGAAGTACCACTCCAATATCAGATAAATTGGAGGTATTCTCATAAAAGGGTGAACACTTTCTGATCTTAAACTCTTAATTTTTGTCTTCTCCCTTTTCCCCTGAGAAGATCTGAGATATTCTTTTTTTTAAAAGATTTTATTTATTTATTTGACACAGATAGAGACAGCCAGCGAGAGAGGGAACGCAAGCAGGGGGAGTGGGAGAGGAAGAAGCAGGCTCATAGCGGAGGAGCCTGATGTGGGGCTCGATCCCAGAACGCCAGGATCACACCCTGAGCCGAAGGCAGGCGCTTAACGACTGTGCCACCCAGGCGCCCCTGAGATATTCTTAATGTAACATAAAGGCACTCCAGAACCCAGAATGAAAAATTCCTAAATGAATGATGGCTGAGGTTCTGCCTACCTATAAAAATTTATTGGCTCTAAGCCAAAGAGGTTTATTATAGGAACATTGTTGCTGACTCTCTAGATTGTGAGGAAATGAGGGGAAAAAAAAATAAAACAGCACACACAAATCCTTAGGAGCAGCTGAAATTATAGCTTGGCTGTTTGAAGAAGGTCATACTGTTTTTCCATCTTTAAACTGATAGAGAAATATTAATATTCTGAACCATGGGCCCCCTGCCAAGTCTCCATCCCAAGTTTCCTAAGTTAACTATTTACACACCAGTCACTCACAAAAAAAAACTTGCTTGTCTGAGATCCTTGACCACATGGCCAAAATTAAAAAGAACTCTAAGAGAAACAGGGAAAACAGGCTATTTCTATCAGAAGTGGTCTACTTCATTCATCTCCTCTATAAAAGTGCCAGGGAATAAGGTATTGATGTAGTTTAGTTTGGGTGTGAGAAGTTAAAAATAAATAAATAAATAAACAAAATGTTGGGAGAGAATAAGTATTTTGCAACTGAATTGCAAGCAGTCCAGGGAAAGAAAAGATAAGATACCAAAGACCCCCAGGGCACTTCAAATGTAAGCCGTAATAAAAGGAAAACATGTACAGAAATAAGTGATAAAACTTACTTTCTTTTAAAGGTAAACTGACTGTGGACTACTTGTCAGTCAATGGGTGCCATAGGCTGATCAGATGGAAAGGAAGTCCACTGGGCTAGAAAAAAAATTGATTCTATTAGATTGGTAACCTTTGCAATATAAACAGTTCCCAGGTTTGTTATTTACATCAGTCAAGGAGAAGCTGAAATCAAATGATTTATCTAAAGCAATTTAAGGGGACTCAACTTGCCAGTATCCATCCAATTGTGACATGTCCCATACATGGCCACATAGAAGCAAATTAATAGGTTAGACACTCTAAAACAATTACAACTGACATCATTTTAGTTTGAAATTAGTAACAAAATACACTCTTCACAGTTTGGTTGGTGGCATTATACCATTTGGAGGGGTAGGAGGAATAGTTTCAATCATCTAATTACCAGAGAAGGGGACTATTTGTAGAAGTTCCTAAAGAACTACTTTCTCTGGCCTCACCTTTGACATTTATGTATTTTACAAATTACATTAAGCATTAAAGAGTAAATATTTCAGCATATCAGATGAACAATTCTTACAGGTAATACAATCTGTTTATGTAAAGTTTACTTATTCAAGGAGTTTAAAGAAGTAGTCAGTGTCTCCGGCTTTTATGAATCAATTCTTCCAAATATACACTCACGTTCACTTATAAGAGTACTCATAAATCCTTGCAAAGTGTAATAGGTTTATCTGTTTTTGGAGTTCAGTTGTGTTCTAAGTTCAGAAATTTACAAAAAGAATTTAGAAAACAATGAGAAAATTTAATTTGAAAAATAAATACATCATGGAAAGTCCAAATTAAGATATTCAGACTTTGGTTTTACAGTTAAGGGGAAATAAAGATATATTTTTCATTTGCACCTCTAAAGTCTTTAGTTTAGTGAGATATTTTCCTTAAAGCCAATTATCTAACTAAAAAAATTGCTTTACCTGATGTGCATAAAGAATTATTGATTTGCCTAGTCCATAATTTTGAATTATGCTCCATTTTAAAAATGAGCCTTTGTCCAGCACCTTTGCTGGGTCAATGAATGCAAAGTATCATCAGTGTTCTGACACCTTTCATCTTATAGTACTTGTTTACCCACAGAATTTTATAGGGATCAGGCAACTTGTACTATTTATTTAAATAAAGACTAAAAAGAAATTCCATGTCAGAAAATAAGTATCCAAGTGGCTTTAACTAAGTGACTTTATATTTAAAAATACAAATATAGCTCAGTGGAAAGTAATTTTTGTCATGTACAGGGATTTTTTTAGTATCTTCATAAAATATTTGAGATATTACATTCTTAGTTATTTTAATTGTGAACCCTAAACATTTTCCCTTTAAATTAACTGTATTTACTATTGAAGTACCTGCCCAATTCACAGAATTTTTAAGCATGAATAGGTAAAAGAGAAAAAAAAATTAATTCTACTTGTCCTATATAATATGTTTAAACCACCAGATGACATAAACATCTCAGAGAAAGCAGATAAGAATTGCCTGTTTTATTTTGAGCAACCTCAATATAGGGCATTAGACCTGTAATTTTTAACAAAGAAAAAAGAAGGGGAAAGTCTGACTTAGCATAATGAATCAGTGTTTTTATTTTATAATGATACATTATTTGAATCTATATTATAACTAGAATGTATTTCCTTATCTTTGAGTATTTAGTAGTCACCAACAGGGACAAAAATACCTTTTAAGAACACTCAGTTTTAAGATATTAATAATACTCAAGACAATTTGTTCAAAAGCTGGGAGACTTTTTTTTGGTAGATAATTATATCACATATAACAAGAGATTTAATATTGAAAAGAGCATATCATTCTGAAAGGCTTAGATCATTGTAAATACATTTCTTATTCAATTTTCTGATATTTCCTTCCCTGTAATAATGCTGAGTTAGATTAGAAAAACCTCAAGTATACAAACTTTCAGTTTTTAAAGAAAAAAATCCATTGAAAAAAATCATCAGAATTGGTGTCAGTTTCTGGGAAAATAATAAAAACTGGAAGTTTTTTTTAATACAATGTTTCTTCCTTTAACTTCTGTTATTACATAGCTACATCAAATTAATCAATAAAATAGTACTGACTTTAATAGTATCTTGACCTCCCTACAATAAAGTGGTGTGCTTGCCAAAGCAGAGTGCATTTTTTACACACTTTCCCTAATAAGAATGGCTAATTCACATCAATTCTAACTGCTTTTACACAAGTGGTAAACGTTAAAGGACATTAAATTGAAATAGCGTTTGTCCAGCAGATTCTGACACAGATTTACCAGTTTGCTACGATAATGTTTTTAAAAGACATAGAAAGACTGAAAAGCAAACAGTGTTCTGAAAGCAAAGATGGAGAGAGAGCCTTTTATCAGAGTATAAGAGAACTTTCATAGAAAGGAATAGAAGTGAAATGCAAATATATTGAGGTGGGGGACACTGATGGTCTAATAACACTTTACTTCATGAAATAGAAGAATCCCATTTGCGAGAAAGTGACAGAAAGTCCTTATGTTCCCCCTCAATTTCTACTACCTAGGCCAGAGACTGGGATTGAAAACTTTCCAACGTAATGCAGCAGCTCTTTGAATTTGCAGAGTTCAGATAATGGTTTGAGAAAATGTGTGTGAAGTACCCTGCATATAGGTGTGGCCCATTTTGGGGAGTCAATAAAAAAGTGCATACATAACTATGACTTCTATTCCCTCCCCCAGATCTCAGCTGAGAACAGCATGCATATGCCCTTTATGCTTACCTGCTTTATATGAAGCCCCGAGCTAATATTTTCTCATGACAGACATTTAGAGGGCATTGAGTACTTATTGAAAATTTGTGGGTAATGACAAGGAATCAGTTTATGTACCATTGAATCATTCCTGCAATAGTTATGGTAAGCCATCAATGGTAATACCCATCAAATCACTAATTTCCTGCTTGGAAACTAAGTTAGGGAAGTGATCATTGATTCATGTAATTAATATACAAAAATATATGTATGATAACCTTCAAAATAGCAAGTATTGGCTAATCTAAATAATGGTACCCATTTTCAATGGAATATTGTGCCAACATTTAAAATCATGTTTTTCAAGGAAAGTTTAATAAAATGGGAACTGCTTCCCACAACATACTGTTGAGAGGTCAAAGCATAGGAAATTGTGCAGCTAAGGATTGTATACAATTAAGCAGTAAAAAAATTGAGAGTAGAATTTCTTTTCTCTTTCTCTATATCCTAAGTTTTCAAAAATTAGCAGGCATTTCTCTCAATTCAGAAAAAAGTAAATATTATAATGGACTTCAGGGTGTGGATAAACAATCAACAAAGCAGTCATAAACATTTGTTTGGCCTACTTTGTTTCAGAGTAGAAAATATTGTCCCAAATCATGATTCAGTCATGTGAACTATAGGTATGTATGTCTTTTTAAAAATAGCAGACACCAACATTGCTGTTAATATTTGTAAAATGCTTTATAATTTATGGTATGCAAAATATATAGGCACAGTTACACACACAGATAATTATGTTTTGTTTTAAATATTTAAATAATCGTATAAACCCTGTGTAAGAACCATTTTTTTCCTATCACCCTTGTTTCAGCTCAGTACCGGTTCACTTAGATAAAACTTTTACAATTGACTTCAACCCATTTAATAAAGAACTAGACAAGACAAAGGAAGGAGCAAGAGAAAATTCAGCTCCAGATGGTGGCTGGAGAGTGGTAGGGTACCGTCACAAAAGAACATCTGGAAAAGCTGAAAGGATTAGAGGAAAGAACCTTTGAAAAAAATTGTTACTTTAGCTCATGAATCATATGCCCTTAAAGTTGGAATACATGAAATTCCTTCACCAAAGAAAAGTAAAATTAATAAGTAAGTAAATAAATACATAAATAATTTCCTGCTACAACTATTATTTTCTTTTTTCTTTTTTAGTTTTTATTTTAATTCCAGTTTGTTATCACACAGTGTTATATTAGTTTCAGGTGTACAATATAGTGTTCCAACAATTCCATGCATCACCCAGTGCTCATCAAGATAAGTGCCCTCCTTAATATCCATCACCTATTTAATCTATCTCCCCACCCCCCTCCCTTCTATTAACCATTAGTTTGTTCTCCGTAGTTAAGTCTGTTTCTTGCATTGTCTCCCTCTCTTTTTTCCCATTACTGATTTCTTTTGTTTCTTAAATTTCACTGATGAGCGAGATCATATAGTATTTGTCTTTCTCTGACTGGCTTATTTCACTCAACATTATACTCTCTAGTTCCATCCATGTCATTGCAGTAAGATTTCATTCTTTTTTATGGCTGAGTAATATTCTATAATATATATTCTATCATATATATGTATCACCCCATTACATGTATTATATAGATATAGATACAGGTATGGATATAGATATCACCTCTTCTTTATCCATTCATCACTCAGTGGACACTCAGGCTGCTTCCATACCTTGGCTATTATAAATAATGCTGCTATACACATAGGGGTGCATGTATTCCTTTTGAATTAGTATTTTTGTATTTTGGGAGTAAATACCCAGTACTGCAATTGCTGGATCAGAAAGATAATTTTATTTTTAACTTTTTGAGGATCTTCCATACTGTTTTCCAGAGTAACTGTACCAGTTTGCATTCCAACCAAGAGGACATTAGGGTTCCTTTTTCTCTACATCCTGTTGTTTCTAATCTAGTTGATTTTAGCCATTCTGACAGGTGTGAGGTGATATCTCATTGTAGATTTGATTTACATTTCCCTGATGATAAGTGATGTTGAGCATCTTTTCATGTGTCTGTTGGCCATCTGGATGTCTTCTTCAGAAAAATGTCTGTGTCTTCTGCCCATTTTGTAATTAGATTATTTGTTTTTTGGGTGTTGAGCTGTATCAGTTCTTCATATATTTTGGATACTAACCCTTTATCGGAGATGTCATTTGCAAATATCTCCTCCCAGTTAGCAGGCTGCCTTTGAGTTTTGTGATTGTTTCCTTTGTTGTGCAGAGCTTTTTATTTTGATGTAGCCCAATAGTTTATTTTTGTGTTTGTTTCCCTTGCCTTAGGAGACATATCTGGAAAAAAGTTGCTGTGGCCAATGTCAAAAAGGTTACTTCCTCTGTTTTCTTCTTGGAGTTTTATGGTTTTAGAACTTATTTTTTAGGTCTTTCATCCATTTTGAATTTATTTTTGTGTATGGTATAAGAAAGTAGTCCAGTTTCTTTCTTTTGCATGTTGCTGCCCAGTTTTCCCAACACCATTTGTTGAAGAGATGGTCATTTTCACATTTGGATATTCTTTCCTGCTTCATGGAAGGTTAATTGACCATATAATTGTTGGGTTTATTTATGGGTTTTCTATTCTGATATATTGATCTATGTGTCTAATTTTGTGCCAGTACCATACCGTTTTCACTATCATAGCTTTGAAATATAACTCTAAGTTGGGAATTGTGATGCTCCAGCTTTGCTTTAATTTTTCAAGATCTTTTGGCTATCAAGGTCCTTTGTAGTTCCATACAAATTTTAGGATTATTTGTTCTAGTTCTGTGAAAAATGTTATTGGTATTTTGATAAGGATAACACTAAATGTTTAGATTTCTTTGGGGAGTATGGACATTTTAACAATATTTGATCTTCCGATCCACAATGGGATGCCTTTCCATTTCTTTTGTGTTGTCTTCAATTTCTTTCTTCGGTATTTTATAGTTAGCAGAGTATACATCTTTCACCTCTTCAGTTAGGTTTATTCCTGGAGATCTTATTATTTTGGGTGCAATTGTAAATAAGATTGTTTTCTTCTTCTTCTTCTTCTTCTTCTTCTTCTTCTTCTTCTTCTTCTTCTTCTTTCTTCTTCTTCTTCCTCTTCCTCTTCCTCTTCCTCTTCTTCTTCTTTTTTTCTTATAATGTTCAGTTAGCCAGCATATAGTACATCATCAGTTTTTGTTGTAGTCAATGATTCATTAGTTGCATGTAACACCCAGTGCTCACCCCAACACATGCCCTCCTTAATACCCATCACCCGGTCACCACTTCACCCCACACCCCTCCCTTCTATAACCCTCAGTTTGTTTCCCAAAATCCATAGTTTCTCATGGTTTGTCTCCCTCTCTGATTTTTTCCCCTTCAGTTTTCCCTCCCTTTCCTGTGGTCCTCTCCTCTATTCCTTATGTTCCACATATGAGTGAATATTACTCAGCCATCAGAAAGAATGAATACCCACCATTTGCATCAACATGGATGGAACTGGAGGGGATTATGCTAAGTGAGATTGTTTTCTTCATTTCTTCTTCTGCTTCTTCATTATTGGAGTGTAGAAATGCAACAGATTCCTGTACATTGATTTTGTATCCTTTGACTTTACTGAATTCGTTTATCAGTTCTAGTAGTTATTTGGTGGACTCTTTTGGGTTTTCTATATAGAGTATCATGCCGTGGAAATTTTACTTCTTTCTTATCGATTTGGATATCTTTTATTTCTTTTTGTTGTCCTGTGGCTAGGACTTCCATTACTAAGAGTGTAAGAGTGGACTTTCTTGTCTTGTTCCTAACCCTAGGGGAAAAGCTCTGAGTTTTTCCCCATTAAGAAAGATATCAGCTGTGGGTTTTTTTATATATGCCATTTATTATGTTGAGGTCTGTTCCCTCTAAACCTACTTTGTTGAGGGTTTTCATCATGAATGGTTGTTGTGCCTTGCCAAATGCTTTTTCTGCAACTTTTTCTTATCCTTTCTCTTATTGATGTGATGCATCTTGTTGATTCATTTGCAAATAGTGAACCACCCTTGCCACCTTGGAATAAATCTCACTTGATCCTGGTGAATGATTTTTTTAAATGTATTGTTGAATTGGGTTTGATAGTATTTTATTGAGAATTTTTGCATCTATGTTCATCAGGGATATTGGCTTGTAGTTCTCTTTTTTGTGTCATCTTTATCTGGTTTTGGTATCAGGATAATACCAGTCTCACAGAATGAATTTAGAAGTTTTCCTTCCTTTTCTATATTTTGGAATAGTTTGAGAAGAATAGGTATTAACTCTTTCTTAAATATTTGGTAGAATTCACCTGTGAAGCATCTGGTCCTGGACTTTAATTTGTTGGAAGGTTTTTAGTTACTGACTCGATTTCTTTACTGGTTATTTGTTCAAGTTTTCTATTTCCTCCTGTTTCAGTTTCAGCAGTTTACATAATTTTAGGAATTTATCTATTTCTTCTAGGTTGTCCAATTTGTTGGCATAATGTTTTTCACAACATTCTTCTATGATTGTTTGTATTTTTGTGGTGTTGGTTGTTATTTCTCCTCTCATTTGTGATTTTATTTATTTGAGACCTTTCTCTTTTTTTCTTGATAATACTGGAGAGAAGTTTATCAATTTTACTGATTATTTTTCAAAGAACCAGCTTCTGGTTTCATTGATCTGTTCTATTGTTTTTCTAGTTTCTATGTCTTTTATTTTTGTTCTAATCCTCATTATTAACTTCCTTCTGATGGATGGATTTAGTTTTTGTTCACTGCTCTTTTTCTAGCTCCTTAGGCATAAGATTAGATTGAGATTTTTCTTGCTTCTTGAGGTAGGCTTGTATTGCTATAAACTTCCTTCTTAGAACTACTTTTGCTGCATTCCAGAGGGTTTGGATGGTTGTGTTTTCATTTTCATTTGTTTCCATGTAGTTTTTATTGCTCATTTGATTTCCTTGTTGATCCATTCATTCTTTAGTAGCAAGTTATTTAACCTCTATGTATCTGTGGTCTTTCCAGATATTTTTTTTTTGTGTGTGTGTGTGGTTGATTTCTTGTTTCATAGCATTGTAGTCAGAAAATATCCATGGTATGATTTCAATAGTCTTGAATTTGTTGAGGTTTGTTTTATATGCTAATGTGTGATCTATTCTGGAGAATGTTCCACGTACCCTTGAAAAAAATATGTATTCTGCTGTTTTAGGATGGAGTATTCTGAATATATGTTAAATCCATGTGTTCCAGTGTGTCATTCAAAGCCATTGTTTCCTTTTCGATATTCTGTTTAGGTGATCTATCCATCAATGTTAAGTTGGGTTTTAAAGTCCTCTACTATAATTCTATTTTTATTGATTGATTCCTTTATGTTTTTAAATTAACTGTTTTATGTATTTGGGTACTCCCATGCTGAGTGCTTAAATATTTACAATTGGTATAACTTTTAGTTTGTACCCCCCCCCCCCCGCCTTTATTATTATGTAGGGTTCTTCTTTGTCTTTTGTCATAGTTTTTGTTTTTAAAGTCTGTTTTGTCCAATATAAGTATCACTACTCTGGCTTTCTTTAGACATCCATTTGCATGGTAAGTATTTCTCTGTCCCCACACTTTCAATCTGCAGATGTCTTTAGGTCTAAATTGATCCTCTTATAGGCAGCATATAGATTGATCTTGGGTTGTTGTTTTTTTAAGATTTTATTTATTCAAGTGAGAGAGAGAGAGAGACAGAACAAGCAGGGGGAGAGACAGAGGGAGAAGCAGAGTCCCTGCTGAGCCGGGAGTCTGATATGGGGCCTGGTCCTAGGAATCTGGGATCATGCCCTGAGCTGAAAGCAAGCTCTTAACCATCTGACCCACCCAGGCACCCCAGGATCTTGTTTTTTTAATCAATTCTGTCACTCTATGTCTTTTGATTGGAGCATTTAATCTATTTACATTTAAAATAATTCTTGATAGATATGTATGTATTGCCATTTTATTACTTGTTTTGTGGTTGTTTCTGAAGATTTTTTTCTGGTCTTTTCTTTCTCCCCTTCAAGTTTTGGTTATTGTTCTTTAATGATATATTTGGATTTCTTCCTCTTTATTCTTTGCATATTTATTACTGGTTTTTGATATATGGTTACCATTAGGTTTGTGTACAACCTGACCTGCCTATAGCAGTCTACATTAAGTTGATGCTTGTTTAAGTTTGAATCCATTCTCTTCTCCTTCCCTCCTTATTCTCTTTTCTCTTATTCTGGAACTCCTATAATACAAATGTTATTACATTTGATGGAATCACTGAGTTACCTAAGTCTATTTTCATTTTGCAAAACTATTTTCTCTCTTTTGTTCGGCTTAATTACTTTCCATTACTCTGTCTTCTAGGTCACTAATTCATTCCTCTGCTTCTTCCAGCCTGGTGTTCATTCCATCAAGTGTGTTTTTCATTTCACTTCTTGAGCCCTTTATCTCTGCTATGTTATTCCTTATCTGTGTTAAGGGTCTCACACATGTCTTCTACTTTTTTTCTCAAGTGAGTACCCTTATGATCAGTGCTTTAAATTCTTTATCAGGCATATTACTTATTTCTGTCTCATTTAGATCTCTGGCTGTGGCCTTGTCCTGTTCTTTCATTTGGGATAAAGTTCTCTGTCTCCTCATTTTGTCTACCTCCCTGTGTCTGTTTCTCTGTGTTAAGATAATCTGTTCTGTTGGGGCACCCAGATGGCACAGTTGGTTGGGTGTCTGACTTGGATTTGGCTGAGATCATGATCTTGAGGTCATGGGGTTAAGCCCTGTGTTGGGCTTTGTGCTCAGTGTGGAGTCTGCTTGGGATTATCTCTCTCCCTCTGCCCCTCTCGCTAGTGCTCTCCCTCTCTCTCTCTCTGAAATGAATAGATAAATCTTAAAGAAAAAGGAAAGAAAAAGAAAAAAGAAAAAAAGAAAATCTATTGTGTTTTCTGCTCTTGATGGTAGTGATTTTACAAAGAGGTCCTGGAGTGCCCTGCAGTACAGTGTCCTCTATACACCAGAACTTGGCCCTTCAGGTGAGTATCCTATGTGTGTTGCTTACACTCTGCTATTGTGTCTGAGTCACTTTTCTGTTCAGTGTACTCATCTGCACTGATTTTCTGCCTTTTATGATCTGTGCTCGCTCTTTGTGGTATGAGTGGGACCCAGGCAGGCCAACTTTGGGTGGGGATGTTCCTGCTGGGGAAGTTGGGAGCAAGTTGGTGATATTAGCAAAATTTTCACTGGGCCACTAGTGGAAGCTGGGGGCTACATGCCTGGATGGCCAGGAGCATAAGGCTGGGTGCAGTGTGGAGAGTATGTAGGGGCATGCAACTGAGCGTGCATGCAAAGGTACCTATGGAAGACCAGCTGGGGAAGTGAGTCCTGGAGGCGGCTCTGGTTCCTGTGGGCACTGGCTGGGTGCGTGATGGTGGCTGGGACCATAACGCTAAGCACGGTTCAAGGGATGTTTGTGGACCCTGGTAGCAGCTGTGCACCTAGCAGTTGGGTTCAGTGCCCATGCAGCTTTAATAATATTTGCCCTGAGCCCAGGACTTTGGCCAGCAGGCTTGGAGTAGTCGAGTCCTTAGGAGAACTTGTGGGCATGATGCACTGCTAGCATGTTAGATAGCGTCTGGCAGCGTTTATGCTGAGGGGCAGGGGAGGAAAATGGCACCTGCCAGCTCCCTCATTTTCATAGAAGTCCTCCAACATACTCCAAAATGGGTATGAACAGATCCGTCTCACGTTTGCCTTCAGCATGTAAACCGTAGTTTTTGTTTCCTTTTCATGTAGGCTGCTGTCTCTTTAAGGGTGGTGACCATCCAGGCTTGCCCAATGCTGAGTCAGCTGCCTACTAAAGCTCCAAGTTCCAAGTCCTACAGGTTATACAAACTCATGGAATTCAGCCCCTCCTGTTTTTAAAGCCAGACATTGTAAGGATTAGTGCCACGGCGTGTTCCTCTGTCCTCTGTGTGCATGCAGTTCCCTGTCTCCTGCTGGCAGCCTCCCTCCACCTTTCTCACTTCGCCAACGTTTCAGATGCAGCTTCTTCTCTATATTTAGTTGTGGAGTTTGTTCTGCCAGTCTTCAAATCACTCTCTGGTTTATTGACTTGGATATAGATGATATCTAATTGAAAACGTGGAACAGGGTGAACTCAAGCTCCTCCTAGTCCACCATCTCCCCAAGCTCCCTCTGCCATACTGATTTAATCATTGCTGCTATATTTTGCGATCTAGGTGATGGAGATGGCATTACTGATTCCCTAAGACTTGCACTATAAATTTGCTTCTTTGGGGTTTAAATTTCTATGCATGTAGATTAATGAGTTGTATCTAAACCTCCAAAACTGCTAACAGATTACCTTCATTAAAGTTTCTCATTAGGAAATAGAGAATCTGAATTAAGTCAATCCTATTTTTCTCTCTTCTCCATGAAATTAAATCTGTATGATTTGCAAATATTGAGATTTTTATTTTTTCTAAATCAAAGTAGGAGATAAGCCAAAAGATTTTTTCTCTCTCTTCATGGTTGAATATTACATAAAGAATACCTTCTGATAATTAATGACTTTTTTTAAGGTATAGAGAAAATATTAGTTGTAAACCATACTTTTTTTGAAATGTTCTTCAGATCAGTTTATAAGATCTATAGTAATCTGGAGAATAACTATGAAAATGTAAGTCCTATTAACATATATAGCAACGACCAGCCAAATCATTCACAATTTCACTGTTCTTGCATCAAAGAAAAGTGACAGAGCAGTAAAACAAACATGCTTACACTGTAAGAATTGTGAGAAGAGCAATGTGGCAAATGACGATAGAACTCTTGCTGATATTTCATTGCAGCATATTTAGTAGGTTGATTTAAGTCATTGTCAGAAAGAAGCATCAGAAAACAAATTAAGATAACTTCAGTTAAAAGTCTGTCCTATAAAACTATATTCCTATTTATTCTGTACTTTTTATTCTTTATAGCCATCATTGTAAGCTTTTATAATATGGTCTTCAGAAGTAACAGTTCTGGGGTCATTAATGGACTCAAAGATTGTTGAAAATGCTTGTTAACTGTATTTGTGGGAAAGATTTCTCCGGGGCTTAAGAAATAGTTCTAAAACCTGTTCATATTTGTTAATTACCAAATTCACAATGCCATCTTATACTTATGATTTTCTTGACCTTATATTCAACATCAGCCAATTTTACATATAAGATTCTTGGTAAACAATTGAAGGTTATATTCTGGTAGAAGAAGCTCTGAATTGGGAATTTGAAGGTCTAGACTTGTTCTGGTCTACCATTAACTGGCTAGATTAATAAATTTATTAGCCATTTTTGGTCAAATAATTCTGGAGGAATAAACCGGATGATCTCTAATTTCCCCTCAACTCCCATATTTTATAGGAAGTTTGGATGTTTCTTAATATGTAAAGACTCCCACAGTCTATCCTTTTTTGAAGGGCAACTGATTTTTCTTCTTTGGAGAATCCTGAGTTGGAAACAGATTCCACAGGGAGCACATCATTTTGGGCACATCTTTAAATGACCATAGACTTCTAGAGAAGTGTTAGGCACTTTTATCGTTCCCAGAAGTGTGTAAAAGAGATCACATGTGTATTTTAGACCATGAGTATGTATTTTGATTATGGATCATAGCCTGATCTCTTGTGTTGGTTTCCGTAGCACACTGAAGGCCACATAGTAGGTGTTCAGCATATTTTAATGAATTAATCTTCCCCATTCCCTAGTTAATCCAGAATTTTAGCAATTAGCTTCTATGTAAGGGAGCCCTGGAGGAAGTAAGGTTACCTAATTGTTATACTACTGCTTATCAGGAACTCAGTAGGTGTTCAGTAGTTCATTGTAATGATGGATGATGCCTATTTTTATGCAAGACTTGGCTTTATGTAGCTATTTGTCATTGCTTTTGATAATACCTTTTTTACATAACATCTCTCAGGGCTCAGAAACCAGGGTTCTTATTTTGTAAGATTATCCCCTTTAGTTGTATAGGGATGTTCTAGGATATTTATAGCCTTTTGTGCTTCTACAATCTGGAAACCTTAATATAAATATTATGGACAACTAAAGTAAAAATCTTAAAAAGCAATATAAAAGCAAATATCAATAATTTTCTTGAGTAAGATATCACCTTTCTTTCAAATTTACCATAAAGCAATGAATTTTAGACTTTCCCTTCCCGTAAGTTAATAGTGGATAGAGGTTACAGATATGGAATGTGGATATTTAGAGCTCATATATAAAAATTTATCAAGGCACTTTTAAAAATGTAAGGACAAGTATTCACAGTAATGCAGTGATTCTGTGTGCTTAATGAAGCAGTCATTTATTCAAATACCTTTTTTAGTCATAGACTCTGTATGTATTAGGTGCAAAAATTGTTAGTAGCTTTGGGCTTTGGGTTCAAAACCATCTGTAACTATTCATCTTTTTGATTCTCGCAAAACCTTTCACCTTAAATTTAATAAGCCATGTAACTTGCTAGGAACACTGGAATCAAGCAAATGATAAGTAATATCAGCAAAAGAGTTAAATATATACCTTCACTCTGCGGTTGAGTCTGATCACATAGGGATAGATTTTATTTTGTTTATGTACTTATTTGTTTGTTTCCTATAGGCATTAATTTTTATATCTATGAGTGACAGAAGTTAATGTAGATAACAGGATGCTGTTAACTAATAAGTTAATAGATTGATCCCACATTGACACTTTGTCACCCTATATTACTGGGACCACTTAATATATCAAAATCTTCTTGTTAAGTCAAGCTTAATGATGTACGTGCTGTGTTTTCCCAGAGCTAATTGTTTTAAATGCCTTTTTACATGTTATAAACCCTTTTAAACAGATTGAATACATTAACTAAGTAAATAAATTATTGTATTGGCGACAAGGGCAACGTATAACTTGCTAATTTGTTGATTTTTAATAAATACTAGGTTGTGAAGGGGTAGTAACTAGGGCACATACATATGCACTTCTGGGTAAACTAACTCACTAGAGATAATATCCATTTCAGTGTATGACTATCGCTATGATTTTCCACTGTCATTAGAATTCATTAAGTAATTATGAATGCATAGTACCTCAATTTAAAGTAAATTTAAAAGGACCTGCTAAACAAGTGTTTCATAAGCTATTTACAAACTACATTTATGTTCTTTTATGTCTTGATTTCCACACTTGCAAAGTAGATTATGTAGTTAAAGGTTTAAAAAATCATGTGGAATAATTCTTATATTCATATTGTATAGCCTAAACATCTCAGTGAATAGCAGAAGTAAGCATAAATAATAGCAGATCACCACAACAAAGACTTCCAAAAGAAATCAGCTGCTGAGAATGCCAACACTGATGGGAAACCTAACAGGGGAGAGAATGGTAAGATCCAAGGAGACTTATTCTTCCCTATGCACTATTTTCCTCAGCCTTTATTGGGTTTGTCACTATAAAAGACTAGAATCTGAGTCAGTCATTTGGCAAGAAGAAATATTTGGATAACTAGAGATAATGTGTCTTATATTCTTGTTTACATCAGTGATCTAAGTCACGTCACTAAAGCTTTGACAATATAATTCACAAAATCATAAAATCCTCAATTTACTGTCAGTTCCACACTTGGTAAACTCTGTGCAGATGGGCTATACTTACAGCTTACTTAACTTATTGTGCCTCTATCATGTTATACATATAACCTACGTATTGTGGACATATCTGTGAATAACATATAACATATAACCTACGTATTGTGGACATATCT
The DNA here is from genome assembly GCF_023065955.2 of Ursus arctos. NCBI lineage: Eukaryota > Metazoa > Chordata > Mammalia > Carnivora > Ursidae > Ursus > Ursus arctos. The sequence continues at coordinate 5,800,806 of NW_026622852.1, forward strand.
GTGAATAACAAAGCTATAGTCTCTGTCCTCTTGGAGCTTGTAGTCTAGTAGAAATTGAGACTTAAACCAGTAATTCCAAAACTAATGATCAAGCCAAAAGAGAAACATATCCTCTTTAGGAAATTGTCAAAAGCATTTGCTGAAGGATTTTCTTTAAGGTTTATAGAAAAGCCAAGAATTCAAGAGCTGCTTGGGTGATTGGAAGCTCATAAGCATGTTTGATTTAATATTAGGAAGTGCCACAAATCTGAAAACACCAAAAGAAACAAGATGTCAGTGTAATAAATTTGAAACATGAGAAAAACATGTTTCTTATAGTTTTAAAATGGAAGTTAAAATATAAGTCTTTGCAGGTTAAAAGTGAGTAGAAGTGTTTTAACATGTATGTCTATTATGGGAATTTCAAATCTTAGACCTGGTTAAAACAGTGTTGAGTATTTTTATAAATAAATGAAAGCTTAATTACTTTGATAGGGCAGATCTTTACTTCTTGTGGATTTTTGTTATTATAGAATTATGCTGTGTTTTACAGCTGGATGTCCAGTTTTTGGAAATAAATGTGCTAATTGATAATTACCAAACTATAATGACTATATTGTGTTTTTCTCTTGTATTTCAGAAAACTCCTTAGAGAGTTAAATTTATCACCATCATTTAAAACCGGTCTGCACTTAAGGATTTCCAGGTGGTACAATGAAAGATTGTACATATTTGAGGATATGACAGTAGTTTATATCAAAATATCTGCTTCTTAGCATTTAGTTCAGAATAGTATAATCCTTTCATGGCAATAAAAATGTGTTGCCTGATGACATGGAAATAATTACATACATTCAGTTTTTCTATTGTTAGTACTTACCAGAAAATGCAGTTTAGAAAAAAATTAGATATAGTACTTGCAAAAATAGAGCTGTAATGCCTTAAAAATATTTTCTTTGAGATTTAAATGAAAAAAGTAGCTGCTGGACATAACATATCGCATTGATGCATATCCAGACTCACTGTATTGAAGAGATTTTCAGTTTGTTCCTTTCTGTTTTTCAAAATGTCTGTTTTACATTCTGATTCTAATCCATATGCAGGGCAAATGCCAGCATCAAATTAGGATACTATTAATGATAATCATAAGATCTTAATTTAAGGGAAACTGCCACTGTTTGCAGGCTGTTCTAAAAAAAAAGGATTATGTAGGAGAAGAAACTAGAGTAAAAATGGCATTTTCTATTACAGACTTTTAACCTGTTCATAATATAGAACAGGCAGCCATGTAGCTGACTGGGGTATAATAGGAAAAATAGTACTGTAGATGCATTAATTTAAAATGGAATTAGACTATTATAAATTGGGAAGGAAAAATAAAGTATAAAATAGAAATATTTCTTTTGCTGCACTCAAATAGGGATTACAGGGCTATTTTAGAAAAGAGGATTTCCTGTTTTATTCAATGTGAGGTCATTTTATATACTTTGTGTTTCTTTTTTTCTTTTTTCTTTCTTTTCCTCTTCTGTATTTGTTCTGACAAGGTCAACAGTCTATGTGGAGCATTCTGCAGCCACCCATTTATTTTAAAGAACCAAACTTCTATATTGTTACAATCCTTCCTATGCCATTTTTGAGGTATTGTCTTTCTTCCTCTTGTCTGTTGTGTGTATGCATCCAATTAACAGACTATTTCCTTCAACTCTTAACATGACTCAGCAGGCTGTGATCAAGCTATAGATATAGCATTATTTTTGATTTTCAAAATATATGCCTAATCATCTTCTCATTAATTGGATGATTCAACTATGAAAAGTATTTCCTGACCTAGGTTCAAATAGCTTACTATATTATGTGGGTAATATTTTGCTATTGCTAGTATTTTTCAGTGTTAGGTAGTGAAATATTGGAGAAAATAAGAAATGCTTATTAAAATTGAGCATCTTGAAAATGTAATAAAAAAAGTAAGAACTAGATAATTAGTTGATCCGTGGATGAGGGGAAAGGTGAAAAAATTAAAATTTTGTTGGGAATAGAGCACTTTATATATGAAATAGAGAAAACAAAAATCAAATTGAATTTTTATTAAAGAAGAACATGATACTCAAGAGATAACACTGTGCGACCATTAGGCATTATTTACCAACGTCATGTAAGGTATTTGTTTTCTAAAGAAAGATCTTCACAGATATTTTGTTTCAATCTCTTCCTTGATTTTTAACATTGAGGTCAGCAATGTACATTATTACTCTTTTATATCATTTACAGTGATTAGTGCTGTGTGATTGCTGAAAATATATGAATTGATTGGCAGGATGATATGTTCTGAGGTATCCTGTAAAACACATGTGCCAGGTTTCAAGGACACGCATCTTTTAGAAATATTTTATCTTCAGGGGTACCTGGGTGGCTCAGTCGTTAAGTGTCTTTCTTCGGCTCAGGTCATGATCCCAGGGTCCTGGGATCGAACCCCACTTCAGGCTCCCTGCTCAGCGGGAAGCCTGCTTCTCCCTCTCCCACTCTCCCTGCTTGTGTTCCCTCTCTTGCTGTGTGTCTCTCTGTCAAATAAATAAATAAAATCTTAAAAGAAAAAGAAATATTTTATCTTCAATAAGGTATATGTCCTCTGGATCTATTCAGAAGCCATGAAGCTATATATGGTATGAAGTGCAATCCCAAATTCTAACCATTGCCTATGATATAGTTTTAGGATGGCCAAAGGAGGACGTGTTAGGAAAAACATATGTTTTCAAGGTGTAATTTCTGGATAAATATTTAATGAATAAACAAAGAATGAAGAAAATTGTTAATAAACAGATTATCCTTATTCTTAATTATCCCAACCACAGAGTGTCTTTTCAAAATCATAGCTCTTACCATGTCATTTCTCTATTTTAACCCTCTGAGGACAAACCATTTTCTTCAAGGTAAATTCAAATTCAAAACAGTAAGTATTGCTGTATTTCAGAGTTCTGTTCTTGGCAGTTTTCTCTGCTACTCTTTATTTTCCTTACATGATTTTGTCTGCCTCCATGACTTTGGTTAACACCTGTCCATATCTCCCATCTACACTTAGATTTTGAAAACCCAACTCTATAAATCTGGCACCTGCCAATATAATCACCTAACATTTTTTTTGTTGTTGCTTTTTATTTAAATTCAATTAACCAACTTATAGTACATCATTAGTTTCAGATGTAGTGTTCAATCATTTATCAGTTTTGTATAACACCTGGTGCTCATCACATCATGTGCCCTCCTTAATGCCCATCACCCAATCACCTAACATTTAATGTCCCATGTCTCTAACTAATCTCATGATCTTACTTGTAAACCCATCTATTCCTCACTTAATTTTATTCCGTCATCACTTTAGTATTATCAAGGCCATGGTATAGTAGAAAACAACCATAAAAACTTAGTGCCTTAAAAAAATACAAGAATTTATTTCATAATCTTACCAGTCTATTTGGCTTGGCTGGGGATTTTGGTTAGCATAACTTTTAACTCAAGGATTTAGCCTGCTGAAGCATAAACTATTAACAATACTGGGTACTGTTGCAAAGAGAAAGAAGATGGAAAATCACACTCTCCTTCTAAAGCTTCCTCATGAAAGTAGAGATGTTACTTCTTGAATTTCATCAGATAAAGCAAGTCATGTGGCCACACTTTCCCACAAATGGCAATATCCATGTTCTTGGAGAAAGACCATAAATATTGTGATGTGAAAGCACTAAAGATCCTATCTACCTTCTTATTTAAACTATACACTAAGTGCTAATCTTTACACTTCTTCACTTGCTATTGTTTTCCATGTCTTATCATCAAATTTTATTAATGTCAGTTCCTAAATATCTCTCATATCTGTTTCCTCAACTCCAACCCAACTACTATCCTACTGCTACTCAACCTTGATAATCTTTTCCCTAGACCATTGCATCACCTTTATTACTCTGATTCTAAATTTACCATTCCCCAGTCCATTCCTAAATTTGTAACCAGAGGATATCTTAAAATGTGGCACTAATTTTATCTGTCCTATTCTTACAGTTCTTCAACACTATGGCTTCACTTCAATTTATAGTTTTAGTTCTAAGCCTCCTTGCTGGAATAAAAGGTGTTTTATTGTCAAATCCTGGTCTACTTTTCTGTTCTCATCTCACACTTCTCTTCTTTGGCACCTTTTTTATGCTCCTAACATAATGCACTACTTGTTATTCTCCCCCAAGCAAATCATCCTTTCTCATATTGTTAAACATTGTAAATACTGTCTTTTTGAAAATGTTCTTGTTCTCAAACCTCTATTTATCTTTCAAGATTAATTTCAAACATAAGCCCCTTATCATGACTTTCTTGCCTCTTCCTTTCAAATAGCAGAATTAATTTCCTGAGCCTCTGCTTTCATATACTGGAACACTACACAGCTCTATTAATCCATTTCTCAAATTGTATTCAACTACATATGTGCTTGTGAGTTCCTTCATGGTCAGGATCACATCTTATTCATAGTCTATGGCATGGAATAGGCACTCAATAAATGCTTCTGGAATTTAAACAAATATTTTTATTTTTCTACTCTTTTGGAGCCATTTTACCAAGTATTACCTTAGAATGTCTGCATAATTTACCTAGGATTAAAAGTGTTGAGAGGATGCTGGATCTTAGGAAGCCAATTTTTTTCAACCATTTTATTTGGACTGTTTTTCAAATTACTTTTTGGAAACTGGGTTTAGATAACACTGTTCTGAAAATACTATTATGTAGGTAACACTCATGAACTTCATATTAAAACTTCGCATTTACAAAACTAATTGCCTAGTAATGTAGCTTCAAATGCAAGTTTTAATGTTTAATCTGTTAATTTGGATTTGATTTATAGGGTTTTAGAAAATAAGAGCATCTGGCTTTTCGTAGTCCACCGCTATCTAAAATAATAATCCCACCTTTTAATTTTCCTAATGATTGTGTACACCATGAAGAAATTACTATAATCAATGCTGTTGTATGTATTTTACAACAAAGAAGTAGATAAGAGAATGTGTAGTAGACAAAATGTTTCCTGGCAAAGTTGATGCACAATTGTTGGAAAATTTCAGCAACAATACCATATACAGTTAAAAGAATTGACCAATGAATGTATGCTTGGTTTGAAATTAAAAGCATAAAAAACTAAGGCATCACACATTTGCTGCTTTACTGGCATATTCCTAGAAAAAGTTTTTGTTAGAAATAAAATGACAAAAGGACATAATGTTTGTCCACAATAATTTTTTAGTGTAGAGATGAAATGCATATAAGTGGTTTCCACTGGGTAAAATGAGGGCAAATATAGAAACAATAACGATTATTATAGGTTCTGCATCATGTGCATTAATACTTTCAACAGCCATGGGAACTCAATGTTATTATTCCATTCTACAGGTAAAGAAAATCAGAGAGTAACTGTAATTTATCTACATTTCATAACTAGTCAGCAAAGATTGTAATCTAGGTCTGAATTTCTTCTAAGTCCATGCTCAATGCTGCCCTAGCTTTCCAAACGGACCACTGCATCGTAATTTGTAACAACTACCATTTATACAATGAGCCTTTATTACTTGCCTGTTACAGGCTTCCTTTATTTGGGTAACTTAAAATCGAATGAGGATGCTTTAATCAAATACCTTTACAACCAGGAATGCAATGTTAATTATAATTCTACGTCTTTTCATCATTTTCCTTGGGAAAAAAAATACTATTACATATTCAGTAAATTTGCTGGTATGGAATGTTGGTAGATTAGGTCATTGACTGTGTGACCAAACTCAAAAAGATGCTCCGTCCAAGCACTAGTGTCTTTGAAACTCTAAACTTTACCAATTCTTTTCTATTAAATATTACTTTTTACTCATTTTCCAATTTCAAAGTGCATCTACTTAGGCCTGAGTGTCTCATAAAACATGTTAAATCCTGATGGAAATTGTTGCCCGAGGGGACAGAATGAAAGCATTGAGTATCTACACTGAAAGTGATTGTAAAAGGTGTTTATGGGAATGCACAGGGGTGGGCAGACTTAAAAATTATGTGCTTTAATAAAGCAGTACTTATTTATATTCCAAGATTAACATATTTTGCACATCTACATATCCACAACTGATTAAAAACTTTAAGTTGTGCTCCAGAGCATATCTACCCTCATTAAACTGGGACTGTGTGTGATTGTTAGCAGAGATCAATCTTGTTATATCTGTAGTAGACAAACCATTCAGAGAAAACCTAGATACTAAGAATTCGTCACCTAGAAAAAAACATAAAAAAGAATATCCAAATGAAGAAGCACTTACACAAAGAAAAGAAATATTTTTAATGATAGGCTGCAGAAGCAAGATGGACTCCTACCCAAAATTTGGTTTGGATGTTAAGCCTGATGATGCCACACATACACAGAGAGGGTATGAAAAGGTTCATTACGTACATAATGAGATTTTCCAGGGAGAGTAGGGTGGCCCTCAGCATTTCTGAAAATGCCTTGAGAGAGCAAGGAAAGGAGATTTGCCTAGGGTTTTTATTGTGGTCAAGAGTGTGACCATTCCTGCCCATGGGTTTGAACTTCCCAGTGGTGGCAAAAGAGAGAGTACTGGGGCTTGCCCAGCTGTGGGGTAAAGAAGTAAGTGTAAGGGGTAAGGCATAAAAGCTGTGAGCGAACATCAAAAATGAAGTCAGAGTCTTTATTACAGATATATTTTCCACTTTACCCTACAACGACATCCTTTTCACAAGTTTAAGGCAGCTTGCTTTTCAGCCTGTATATTACAGAGTTAGAATACTTACATTCCAGAACAACCACCACAGTTTTGCTTCTGTACAAGTGGTTGCTAAAACTGTAAGATTTCCCTCTTACTTTATCCATGAAAGAGGAAAATTAGAGAAATGACATGTGAGAAGAAATAGAAAATAAATTACAAAAGTAAATCAGTTTCAAGATGTGTTAACTCTTTGGGGCTGAGAGCAGTGAGCACCAGCATTTGCTTGTGATGTACCTTTTCTTTTCCTAAACTTTGTGCTTAATTGTAAGCATATTAACATTAACATATTTGTAATTATTTACCATTTTCCTTACAGATATAATTATAGTAAATTACAATATTGCTATATGTGCTTAGAGCAATTATAAGTTTAATCTTAGATTAAACTTAGCTTGCGAAACACTTGAACATGACTGGTGAAAGGACTTCCCAGCAGGTCTTCAACTAACTTTTCCCCCTTCACTGCATCATTGGAATGCTACTGAAAGAAAAGTGATAAACACTAATTTGGTGATTCTCTTTTGGAATTATACATTTATATATTATAGTTTTCTCCGTTGAACAGTTAACATTCTTCAGAATTCTTATGGGGAAAATATAGACGAGGGAGTAAGTCAATTCACTGAAAGGAAATTCTACATATAGTCATATTTTGAAGTTGTAGTGATTACTAGATTGATGGTATTAAAATAGATAAAGGGTATTTTCATATTATTATGTTAATTTTCATTCCAAATACTTATAAAGCAGAAATGTAATTATAGTCCATATTTTTATTAGAATTCCAGTATTTAATATTCCAATATTTATTTAAATGTACTTAAATTTAATTTAAAAATTCATTTTTCTGGGGAAAAATCTAGAAGAATTTATAGGTACCCCATATAATGTGAAATTATATCTAAGTATTTATAATAAAAGTTATTTCACATGAAAGTAAATAATGTAAGTGAGTTTCTGGATATAAAATATTTTTATAACTTTGGAAAAATTATCTTCATTCTCACATTTCAAAGAGCATAAATATATGAGTATTTTAACAACTTTGATTTTTGAATACAAATATGAACTTAAGTATAAGATAAAGAAGATGTATTAATTTAGGAGTTTGTCCTCTATTAAGAAATTACAAAGGTAAGGGCTCCTGGGTGGCTCAGTTGGTTAAGCATCTTCCTTAGGCTCAGGTCATGATCCCGGAGTCCTGTGATCAAGCACTGCTTTGGGGCTCCCTGCTCAGGGGGGAGTCTGCTTCTCCCTCTGCCTCTACTGCTACCCTTGCTTGTGCCCTCTCACTCTCTCTGTCAAATAAATAAAATCTTTAAAAAAGAAAAAAGAAATTACAAAGGTCATTTAAGCCAGCTAACTGGTTTAAACCTCACTTAAGAGGTAAATGAAGTTTTTGTCCCCACGATAGCTAGACCTCTATCATTGGGTTTATTCCCTGAGATATGGTATTTAAAACATTTTGAGAAACAATGGTAAAGTTTCTATGCCAGAATAGCTATTATATGTTTTATTAATAAGTAGTTCATTGTTTATTAGAAGAATTGATTCACACAATGAATAATTTTATGAGGGTTGAGTTTACAACAATGATGAAATTTAGCAGCTATAGATGCAGACTGACTTTTTACTTTTTATTTTTATCCTTTTCATGTAACCTTCCTATTTATAGAGAACGATAGTTACCACAATTTTCAGGAATAATAATTACATAATGGAGCTATTTAAAATATTGATGAAAAATACTTCTGTGCTATTAACAGTTTTGTTAGTTCTAACGGACTATACTGGAAAGTTTCTAACTGTTCTGTTTACAGTAACTTAAGCCCTTATAATAATGTCTAAGATTACTCTATTAATTTTCCTTTTTGTGATGGATGATATTGTTTCCATGAGAATATATATGAATTAGCAGTACTGGACTTATTTTATGACCTATAATTAAGTCAAATCATTCTTCTACTCTTGGTATTAAGAGAGAAAAGAAACTTTTCAGAATATAAAAATTAGAAAAAGTAGGAAACTAAATAAATTTAGTAAAGATTTGCTTCCAAAGGATTTAACTTTCTCATGCTGGGCATGCTCTGGGCACTAAGGATGTAGACACAAACAAACAAACAAACAAAAATTCTCTGACCTAATAGAGTTTGCATTTTAGTAGGAAAGACAAAAACCAAACACATAATAAATATGCAGCTGAAAGTATTGGTAAAGAAGATTAAGAAAAAGAATCTGGGAAAGAGAGTGGAGTATGTTGTGTGAGATGACATTATTTTAGATAGAATGGATAAGGTAAGTTTCACTGAGAAAGTAACATTTGCACAAAGACATCTATTAAGGGACACAGTAAGCCATATGAACATTGGCAAAAGAGTAATCCCACAAAAGAAAAATAAAAGCAAAAATGTTGGAATTTGGAGCATATTTAGCTTTCTGTAAGTGGATCATGAAGGTCTTATGGACTATAAGAATGTGTCCAGATTTTATTCTGAGAAACATGGGAAGCCACAAGAGAAAGTTTAGCAGGAAACTGTTTATCATGTTGTTCATGCTCACTCTGATTAATTGGAAGGAGGCCGAAATCTAAATGACATGAATACTGACCAATCAGAATGATCAACATCCATAAAAACCTGGTATTTTCATACTGATGAGTAAAGAGATGAATATCAATCAAACTGTCCCAGAAAGGGAATAATAGATCATTTTAAATGCTTACTGATATAATTAGTAAGAATTTGTAGACAATTGACCCCAAATTAGTACTACTAATCCTGTGTTCTTTTTATTATCTGATGCTTCCTCAATTACTAAACAAAATGTTATACACACTGCACAACAGAGTTTTAACTTATTTTCTATATATTAATATTAGAGTTAATAAGATAATCCAAAATTTGATTTGAAAACATTTTCTTACAAAAAGGTTGTGATTTTTTCCCATAGTAGAACTTATGGAGAAAGTACTAATTATTTTTGAAAAAAAAAAAAAAAGAACTAATAGCAGTCAGAGAGGTTTTTCTCAGTCTAAAAGTAAGGAGATAATTCAATTTTAAATTTTTTCTTGACACTACATTGCCAATATAAAATAAAGAACCTCAAAGTTGTATTATGCTTTTAATCTTTTACTCTGTAAATCAATTTTTAGCAATATAACTCAATGAAATAATCAGAAATGGAACATAATAAATAAACACAGTAATTATAATTCCATTTTATTTAAAGTGGTAAGAACGTAAAATGAATAAAAGTAAAGAAGAAAAACAGAGAATGGAATAAAATAAATTGTATTATGGCCACATGATAGAATACTTGTAGTCATTAACAACCATGCTTTCACTGAATATTTAATGTTAGGGTAAAAAAAGTTTAGAATTTATTTACGCTTGAAATGGTGTCACAAAATAGTGTATGAGAGAGTACACAAAACAATTTTTGGGATGTGTTTTCAAACATTGATAATAATTATGAAACCATCAAAGATAAAAATTAACAATAAAAGGGATATAGTCATTTCTTAATTTATCTTACAAATATTTTCTACTTTATAGCTTTTGTATAAACATGTATTAATTTCTATCAGAATGAGAGAAAACAAAATTGGAAATAAATTGAAAATAAATCTGTTTGGTTTATATATATATATAAGTAAATATAGCTATATATCCTGTGAGATCATATATCGCATATCAGTTCCCATTTTTGACTAATGTATCCCCACCACTACCACCCCTGTCACTTTGTTGCTAACATTTACTTAATACATAGACAAAAAAGATTAAGAAAACAAGATTAAGGGAACAAAATTCTACCCAGATAGGTTCATCTTTTTGTTCAAGTGCTTCATATACCTTCACCCAAACTGTTGACAGTATCTTTGGTTCCTCTTTTCCATTATAAGGTCCTGGACTGGAAGTTGACTACTAGAAAATGAAAGCATAGGCCAAATAGCAACTTCATGCTTGCAACTTACTTATACTCCAAGTGTGAGTCAAGTTTGACAGTGGTTAAGCAGATTATAGAATAAGAAAATTAAATACATATATATTTAAATTACTGACACCAATTCTGAAAGGAAAGTTTCAGGAGCTTATTAGGAAGAGAAACACCAAATGTTAAGAGTTACTTATTTCTAAGTTTTAATTATTTAGAAGCATTTGTTTAGTAAACGTTCAATTTTAATTTTAGACTGAAATCATGCCTAATTTTACACATGATTTCACACAACTGTTTTTCCATAAGTTAGGTTTTCTGTTATTTGACTAGAATACAAGTATGATTTTGATTTATATCTCTTGAAATGCATTTGAGTCTTTATCAGTTTAGAATTGACAGTCAGGTTTTATGTAAATTATTTTCACAAAGTACATTTTTAATATTAACCCTGCCCCAGTGATTCTTCAATGTTTTTTTCCTTTTAAAGTCATGCATTTAAAATTAAAAATAAACTTTTTTAAAAAATAAAGAATACGTTAATCATGTACTTGTAATTCTAAAATAATTACATAAATGAATGCATTTTTGCTTTTAACAAGTAAGAATGAATCTTTCAAGTTTTATTTCTGATAATTTCACTTTCACATTTCTGATGCCATAAAATACAGGTCATCATAAAATACTCAAATACCACAGCATAAAATGTCTTTTTAATATAATAATTTAGCCAGAACTTACAAGCAATAGACCAGCTATAGGGTCAACAGAGCCTTTAAGGTATTTTGAAAAAAAAAAGTTCTTAAGAGCAAGTTAGCTCAAAATGAATTATTACTTTTGAGTATATGTCTACCAAATTAGTCTATTAGATATTTAATAAATATAAATAATTTGATAGTTTCTCAAAAATTTCACATTGTACATTGAAATTTCTTAAGCTCCAAATATTTTGACATGCCTCTACCATAAGAGCTTATTCTTTGCTGGAATCCAAAGACTCAAGCAATTCTGTATGTACACAGGATATTAGAAGGAAATTACGTAAAGAAAGCCTAATATGGACATATCTTGACCTTAACTATTTCATACAAATGAATTTCTCACTTTAGTTAACATTTTTCAAGTGAAACTGTAAGGAAATATAATTGTACGTTTATTAATACTGATGTGAAAATGTTTTATTATAGATATATAGAGGAAGGTTGAAGAACAGAGGGACAATTAGATGACAAAATAGTATAGCATAAAGTACTCTATGGAGAGTGAGGGGAAACTAGCATTGGAAGAGGCAGAAATCCCAGGAAAACAGATTAATTTTTTTCTACTTCCCCTCCCTTGCTTGAAGAATCAGGGAAATGTTTGCAGGTTCGCAAGAAGCCCATAAGCTACCTGTGGCCATAACAGGGCCCAGAGTCTCTGAAGGCAGGGAAATCTCAAAGATTGTCTGGCAGCAGCTTCATGGAATAGACATGCTATAACTGCTATCCCTGTCTACCTTGCACACAGATCCCGTGCCCAACCCAACTGCCTTAATGGAATCCTTCTTGGTTATGAGTGAGCATGAGACGAAGTTTGAGTCAATCATGGTCACAATGACTGTGTACTTGGGCTAAATAGGGCCCATGTGAGCTCTTTCCTAGGAACTTCACTACAAGACATTGATAGGAAAACTTCTTTTCCTCTGGTTAGCTCTCCTAGAATATCTTGAGAGCTGCCTTTGGCTCTTTTTTGCTTAGATAATAATGTATTCAGTAAGAGAAAAGGAGGCCAATTGTGGAGAAACAGAAATATAAGACTTAAAGAGAAAGATGAATTCTAGACTCTCAGGTTCCTAATTTCTTCATGTCCATTTTTTCCCCCATCTGATGTGTCAATGAATAGATATGCAGGCTAGGAGCTGTTATTTGGGCCAAGACTAAACTACTCACTTGAAGTGGGGACTACAATTACAAGGAAGTTCAAGAGAGATTGAATATTTTGGTATTATAAAACCTAATAGGTAAAAATAAGTTGATATTTAAAAAGTGAAAGCAACACATAAAAATGGTCAAGTATCATCCTTGATTTGTCCTTAAATGTCTCATAGTATATTTATTATCTGAATATTAAATTCTAACATTACCAAGTCAGTGCAAGTATACTGATGTTTAATATTCTATTTATGTCCTCCATGGTTGCATTTATAGTACTTGTCATACTTTACAAAAATATATTGTGCAGTGGTCATGGCTCTGCTTAGAATATTTCCTTTTAACCCCAATATAAAAGGAGGTTTGGTTTATAGCCATATGAAAAGTCCAAAAATATTCCTCTACATTTTGATAAGCAAAAATAGGATATAAGGAGTACAAATTATTGCTAAGAACCACTTGGAAGGATTCAGCAAAGACACTGTCAACAGCTACTATGGGAAAATACATGAGTGTATAGGGAAACCAATGACTGCATATCCACCTAATTGTTACAATGTCTAGGTCAGCAATTCCTAGTGATTACATCCTTCTGAGAAAGACAGTTGTAGAGATATCCATACCTACATTGTATATGATGCAATGAGGACATTTAAAAACCTGAAAGAGGTTTTATTTATTTATTTATTTATTTATTTATTTATTTATTTTTAATTTATTTATCTTTAAAGATTTTATTTATTTGACAGAGAGAGAGACAGCCAGCAAGAGAGGGAACACAAGCAGGGGGAGTGGGAGAGGAAGAAACAGGCTTCCAGCAGAGAGCAGGGAGCCCGATAAGGGGCTCGATCCCAGGACTCTGGGATCACGCCCTGAGCCAAAGGCAGACGCTTAACGACTGAGTCACCCTGGGGTCCTCTGAAAGAGGTTTTAAAACCATTTTTAAATGTTACAAGTTTTAGAGTATTTGCAAGATCTGCTATTTTTTATTACGCTGTTTTATTTACCCCATAAAAGCAAATACAGTATCCTTATTAGTGGAAGCAAACATGAAAGCAAAGCAATCATTCCCTGATGAGTTAGAGAAACTATTAAAAATAGCTAAAAGGTAATAAATAAAATTGCCACAATAAAGAAGGTATCATTGAAGAAACAAATCCCCAGCATATTGTCTATTATTTTCCCTTTTAACACTGATCTACAGTTCTTCCGGCTCCAGTGCTTGGAGGCATTTACCCTCTACAGTTGTTCTAATTATATCTATCAAATGTGATGCATGTTTAATTGGATTTTAATAGGATTGTAGCTCCTTGTTTAGCAGCCAGTTTAACAGGAGACTAATTTATTCCTGATAAGGTATGGGGTCTTCAGTTCTTCCTACTAAATAAGAATTCGAAATGTGTTTGAAAACCAATGTCTTGGGTGAAGTTCCTGTCCTGAATGCAAATCTTTATAAATCAAAGTGGGTGATTATTTTGCCCATGTTCTGAATGGGTTGAGAAGAGAAATTAAAATGTTTAATAGTCCTGCCCTTGAAAAATGTTGCTTAAAAACTGCTCCCTAAAATTTTCTTCAGGTTAATTACATACTGGGTGCAAATTTTCATAAAAATATTGTAACAGCAGGTACATTTCCTGCTTGCGGGAAGGAAGTCTAAACCAATAACAAATTAATTCTATGAAAACATGAACAAGCTAGCTGACCAAAAGTTATAGTATTCATCAAAAAACATTGACATATAAAGAAGGCGTAGAATTTTTAAACAGTAGTTTCATGGCAGTTGAATCCATTACCATGTAAAGTTTTTTTTTTTTTTTCTATTAGGTTCTATTGGGTTCTTAGGTATTATTTTTGGTAAGAATATATTAAAAAGTATTTAACTATGTCAATGCAGCATGGTGCTTTATGTGGCTGGAACTTAATCATAATCATGCTCACATACTTATCTATCTCCAGAGAGATGGTTTCCATTTTGATAGTGATGACAGAACAATGAGTAGGTGTTAATCATTACATTGTCAGAACAGTCACCTGAATGTTTGAATAATAATTTGAGGCATGTTTGGAAAAGCAGGTACTACAGGAAACAAGGGGAAGTGTGGCTTCAATAATAATGTGTCTTTATCATTAATACATAGAAATGCCTTCTTTAACACATATTAATCAGGTGTCATTATTTTCACACTTTCAAATTTTAGAATAATTGAAGGTGACTAAAATTAATGCACATTTAGGTGAGTTGATGAAGTAAACTTTGAAAATTTCAAATGAATCACAAGACCATTATATGTGTCTATTTGTTACCGACATCCTGTTCCTCATACTATTTATTCTATAAAATATGTAAAGCTACTTTGAAAATACCTCATTAATACTTATCAACCTTCTGTGCTTAATTGTGTGAAGAAGGGAAACAGCAAATTCAGTCATGAAAACAAAATTCATTATGTGAGTTGCAGGTGCAGGCAAACTAAGAAAAATCAGGACACCTTTAAAAAAAATCAATTAGGAATTTCAAGGCTTCATTTTCTAGAACCCTTGATCATAAGGCATCAAGACGAGTACAGGGCTGTTCATTTAGATTTTGATTAAAAACATGACAATGTATTTTGTATAGATGAAAGTTGTCTATACCATTACTCCTTGAATTCTACCATGATTCTGAGGCCAGTAAAGCGTTAAGTACCTGACATTCATTTTGTCACATGGCTTCTCTGTGTAGAGCATGGCATGAACTAATTTCTGTAACCTCCTGTAGCAAGTGTAAATCAAGGAGCTACGTGGTAGGATACAAAGGGGAACAAATGACCCCTGACCTTAATTAGGCCAGATATTTCTTGCAGAGAAAGAATATATACATAAAACATAACTCTGCAAGAGAGCATATGAAAATGTCAGTTGAAGTTAGATATATTTTTAAGCTCTGCAGGAAACAGATTTCCTAGCCAACTTCCATATTCTTCATCTTTATTCTGAAAATTTTTTACTGTCTTACCATTCACCTCCAGGTGTTTATGAGTTCCTTACACTCTTGATATGTCCAGCAAATCTTATCTTTTCCCATCTGGTTCACCAAAACATCCAGAACTAACATCTATAGAAGTGTGCTTGCCAGGGTAAACATAAGCATTGTATTTTAAATCAGCGTGTCTGGGTTTCTGGCTCTGGCTCTGCCGGTTATGAGTTGTGTGATTTCAAATACATTACTCACCATCTGTAAGACTTCCTAGCCACAGCTGTAAGATGTGGATTATAATGGTGTCTACTTCAATGTTGTTTTATTAAATGAAGTAAACCATTCAAGACACTTAGCACAATTCTTGGCCCATAGTAAGTGGCCAGGTGTTGGTTGGTTGCTATTGGCGGGTGGTCATATAGTCATCCATCTACAAGTTTTTGTTTAAATTAAATCTAGGAACAGTACAAACTAATATCTGTATTGTAACTATAGACTTTCTTGTGCTGAACTACTGTTGCTCAAATGCTGATTGTACTTTGGAGCTGTAATGACTTGATAAGAGAAAGTAATGACAACTGGCTAATCTTGATATTCAATGCTTTTTTCTTGGTAATTATGGTAAAAATAGAGTTCAAAGGATACCAGTAAGATGCATTTGTCTAGAATTATGGCTGAAATTTCTTTGGTCTATGAAATTTGTTCTATGGCCCAATATTATTATTTAAGTGTGTTTTTGTTATTTATTAATAAGAAAAAGGTGTCATTAGCCTTTTATTTTTGATTTTATTGAATAGCATATCAAATTTTATGAAAACCAGCAAGATTTAATATAATTCCAAAGTCATACAATTAATTTTGTGTTTTTTTTGGCAATGATTTCTTGGCTATGAAACCAAAAAGCACAGGGAACAAAAGCAAAAATAGACAGGTGGGACTACATCAAACTGAAAAGCTTCTGCACAGAACAGCAACAGAATAAAAGGCAACTTACAGATAGGGAGCAAATATTTGTGGACTATATACCTGATATGGGGTTAATATGCAAAATATATGAGGAACACCTACAACTCAATAGCAAAACAAACAAACAGAAAAAAAAACCTCAACACAATTCAAAACTGTGCTAAGGACTTGAAAAGACATTTCTCCAAAGAAATGGTGAGCAGGTATATGAAATGGTGTTCAATATCACTAATTGTTAGGGAACTGCAAAGCAAACCACACTGAGATATCACCTCACAGTTGTTAGAGTGGCAAACACCAAAACAAAACAAAAAAAGATAAGTGATAGCAAGAGTAAGGAGAAGTTAGAACCTTTGTACACTTGTTTGGGAATGTAAATTGGTACACCCATTATGGAAAACAGTATGGCTATTCCTCAAAATATTAAAAATAAAACTACCAGATTATGATCCAGCAACTCTATTTCTGGGTATATATCCAAAAGATCTGAAATCAGTAACTTGAAGAGATATCTACACTTCTATGTTCATTATATACTTATTCACAATGGTTAAGATATGGAGAAGACCTAAATTTACATCAAAAGATGAATGGATTAAGAAAATGGGGCATGTACATACAATAGAATGTTATTTGGCCTTTAAAAGAAGGAAATCTTGCAATATGTGACATCATAGATGAACTTTGAAGATGTTATGTGAAGTGAATAAGCCAGTCACATAAGGGCAAATATTCAATGATTACATTTACATGAGGTATCTAAAATAGTCAAACTCATAAAAGCAGAGAATTGAACAGTGGTTGCCAAGGGTTGGGCGGAGGGGTAAGTAGGGAGTTGTTCACTGGGTATAAATGTGTAGTTGTGCAGGATGAATGAACTCTATAGATTTGCTGTACATCATAGTGTCTACAGTTAACAACACTGTGCTATGCACTTAACAAATCTATTAAAAGTGTAGATCTTAGGTTAAATGCTCTTACCACATACACTCAACAAAGGGGTATGAAAAAACTTTTGGAGGTAATAATTACGTTTATTACCTTGGTTGTGGTGGTTGTTTCACCGGTGTATGCACATGTCCAGACTATCAAATTGTATACATTATATATGTGCAGTTTTTGGCATGCCAATCATATGTCAATATGGTGGTTAATTAACAAATAAAATAAAATAAAATAAAATAAAATAAAATAAAATAAAATAAAATAAAGGTATAATTGTGTACTTATGTTTAGGGGTTATGAGGGTGTGTTCTGAATTCAAATGTCCTGAATTCAAAGTTGATCCCTACTACTTACTAGCTATATAATCTTGGGTAAGGTGTTTAATCTATTTGTACCTCAGGTTACTCATTTTTAAAATGGGAATATTGATAGTATCTCCTTTAGAACATTATTTCATGGTTTATAAGAGATTGTGTTTGTGAACACTTAACATAATGCTTGGCACGTTGAAGTGCTGAATAAGTTTTTGCAAGTAATATCATCCGCAATACAAATACATTCTGTATGATGAGCAATGTACAGTATGAAGGCCAGAGAAGGGTACTAAGGGGATGTAAAACAGGAGGTATGACTTTATCTAGGCAGTTAGCTAGGCAAGTACACATTGTGGGGGAGGAGGGTGTCAGTGACCCAGTTTGAAAGATTGGCATGAGCAAGTCCTTTCCCAAGACAGGAAGAAAATACCATATGTTTGAAGAAATGAAGAATGATCACGTGGTTGGATTATAAAGGATGGAGATGGAAGAGGGGGTTGTGGCAAGACATGAGGCTATGGAATTAGGCAACAACAAAATTATACCTATTGTTTTAAACCATGTATAAGGTTTTAGTCTTTAACCAAAGTACAATGGGAGGTAACTAAATGATATTAAGCATGGACATTACATGATCACATATATGCTTAAAAAATAAATAAAATAATAAGTGCTTCTGCCGCAATAAAAAAAAAAGTATACCAAAGTAGTAGCAAGGAGATTCCTCAAAATCTTATTGCAGTAATTAAAAAACGAGATGATTTTAGCCTGTATTCGTTTGTATTAGGTTATCAAAATTTGGAATAGAAAGAAGTGAATGAATTAGAGCAGTTTTCAATAATACTGGGTATATATTAGAACTTCGTGGGTTTTAAAATTATTATTATTAATCCAATGTCTAGGACCTACATCAGACCAATTGAATCAGAATTTCTGGAGATGGGACTCAGGCAAGTATACATTTTTAAAATGCTCCCCAGGCTATTCTACTATTCAGGACAAGATGAAAATTACTAGATTAGAGACGTACAGAGAAGGAAGAACAGACAGGACTTGATTGATTGGATGTGGTAGGTTATAAAGGCAGTAAAGAACGAGTACCCAGGTTTCTGAGTTTTTTTGTAACAGGATGGATAATGGTAACATTTATTCAGACAGGAAATGTAGAGAGAGAGCAAGTTTTTGATGAAAAGGTAGATTCTGCTTGAATATGTTGAGTTTGAAGATCCTAGCCAAATGCAGATGCAGGGGAAGCAGTTGGGTCTGAGATCTGGGACTCAGAAGAAATACTGGGTGTGAAGGTATGAAACTAGGAAGGATTTTGTATAGATAGTACCTGATATTGGGTGTGAATATAGCATACAAAAAAAAAAAAGGCTTTACAGTGAGAACGTAGGACTAAATCCTGAGGAATTCCAACATTGAGTATTTAGTTAGAGTAGAAGGAACTTAGAAAGAAAACAGAATAAATGCTGTAGTGTATTCAAAGCCAAGGGAATAGATTTCAGGAAGTGGGTTGTGGTCAAATATGTTGACTTCTGCTAAGAGGTATAGTAATACAAGTACTGAATGAGTTACATTTATCACCTGGAAGAATCCAAGTCCAGTGCAATTCAACTTCTATTTCGTTTCTATACTGAAACAGCACAAAAAGTGTCCAGAGGAAAATAAAAAGCAATAAAGAGTAAAACATAACCCTACCAAATTTTTCTTGGATATTTCCTTTCTCATATTCTCACTTTTTCTCTTCAAATTCACATCTTCTTTTCAGCTCTCAGTCCTCCAATATTCATTCCCTGTTTGTTATACTTTGATTCATTTTACTAAGAAAATAGAAGCAAACAGAAGATAAATATTTCATTCTCCCAATTCTTCCTCTTACCTATGTGCATCAGTGCTTGCAATCTTTTCTTTCCATTACCATGGAGAAATGTTCTTACTCCTATTTGATGCCAGTCACTCCAGTTTTAAACCAAATCTTATTTCATAAAAGTTTACCATTGCTCTCAACCTCCCTCAATGCTGCATCACCATTTCCCCCCTCAGACTTTCTCATTTGTCCCATTAGTGTTTTTCTGTATATTAATATTCAAGCAAATCTCCACCTGAAAATGGTCATCCTCTTTTGACCTCAAACTGCCTTTATCCACTTCATCATTTCTTTTTCCTCTTTATTGCATACCAACTGAAACAAAAAACCAAAAAAAAAAGAAAAACAAACAAACAAAAAAACCTAAAACAAACCCCCCCCCAAAACCCAAACAAACAAAACTTTATTTTTTAGAGTAGTTTTAACTGCAAACAGTTTTAAATAGCAAAATTGTGAGGAAGATGCAAAGATTTCCCATATACCCCCTCCCTCACCCCATGCAAAGCCTCTCTCTTTATCAACTCACTTACCAGAGCAGTACATTTGTTACAACTGATGAACCTATAGTGACACATCATAATCACCCCTGATCCATAGTTGACATTATGGTTCACTCTTGGTATAGTACATTCTATGGGTTTGGACAAATGTATAATGACATGTATCTGTCATTGCAGTATCACTTACAGTATTTTCCATACCCTAAAAATTCTCTGTACTCTACCTATTTATCTGTCTCTACGTTCCTTAACTGCTGATCTTTCTGTTTCCATTATTTGGCCTTTCACAAAGGGTCGTATAGCTGGAATCATACAGTAGGTAGCTTTCTCAGACCAGCTTTTTTCACTTAGTAATATGCATTTAAATTTCCTCCGTGTTTTCATGGTTTCATGGGTCATTTCTTTTTAGTAATGAATAATATTCGATTGAATAGATGTAACACAATTTATCCATTAACTTACCAAAGGACATATTAGTTGCTTCCAAGTTTTAGAAATTATGAATAAAGACGCTATAAATATCTGTGTGCAGATTTTTGTGCGGACATAAGATTTTAACTCTTTTTAACTCTTCGGTAAGTATCAAGGAACATGATCATTGGGTTATATGATAAGAATATGTTTAGTTTGTAAAAAAAAAAAACAAAACAAAACACCAAATTGTCTTTCAAAATGGCTGTACCAATTTACATTCCCATCAGCAATGAAGGAGAGAGTTCCTCTGTTCCACATCTTCAGCAGTATTTGGTATTGCCAGTTTTCTGGATTTTGGTAATCCTAAAAGGGATGCAGTGGTATCTCGTTGTTTTAATTTTTGTTTCCGTGATGACATATGGTGTGGAGTACCTTTTTGTATGCTTATTTGCCATCTATGTATCTTCTTTGGTGAGGTATCTCTTAAAGTTTTTGACTCATTTTTAATTAGGTTATATATTTTGATTATTAGCTCTTATGAGATACATCCTTTGCAAATATTTTCTTCCACTCTAGTAATCTTCTCATTCTCATGACATTGTCTTTCACAAAGCAGAAGTTTTTAATTTTACTGAAGTATAGTCTTTCAGTTACTTATTTCATGGATCATGCTTTTGGTGTTCTATCTAGATGGCCCAAGGTCAATAAGTTTTTTCTCCTATGTTATCTTGTAGGAGTTTCATAGTTTTGCATTTTACATTTAGGCCTGTATCCATTTGGAGTTAATTTTTGAGAAGGATGTAAGGTCTATGTCTAGATTTTTTTTTTTTTTAATGCATGTGGATGTCCAGTTGCTCCAGTACCATTTGTTGAAGAGACTGTCTTTGCTCCATTATGCCTCATTTGCTCCTTTGTCAAAAATCAGTTCACTATATTTATTGAAGTCTATTTCTGGGGTCTCTATTCTGTTCTTTTGATCTGTTTGTTTTTTTCTTAAATGCCATGCTGTCTTGATTACTGTAGTTTTGAAGTTGAGGTCTTAAACTCGTGTAGTGTCAGAAGAACTTTGTTCTTCTTCACTACTTTGTTGGGAAGTATGGGTCTTTTGCCTCCCCATATAAACTTTAGAATCAGTTCGTTTATATTCAGAAAATAATTTGATGGGATTTTGATTGGGATTATGTTGAATCTATAGATCAAAGTGGGAAAAACTGAAATCTTGAAATACTGAATGTGTCTATACATGAACATGGGCTATCTCCATTTATTTAATCTTTGATTTTGTTCATCAGAGTTTTGTAGTTTTCCTCACATAGATACAGTACATGCTTTGTTGGATTTATATCTAGGTATGTAATCTTTACGGGTGCTAATGTAAATGGCACTGAGTTTTTAATTGCAAATGACCCTTCTTTATTGTTGGAATATAGGAAAGCAATTGACTTCTTTAAATAATCTTGTATCCTGCAATTTTGCTATATTCCTGTATTTCCAGGAGCTTTTGTTCATTCTTTTCTACATTGATGACCATGTCATCTGTGAAGAGACAGTTCTTTTACTTTTCTTGTCCTATTACATCAGCTAGAAATTCCAGTGCAATATTGAAAAGGAGTAGTAGGAGACATCCTTGTCTTGTTCCTGTTCTTGATGGAAAAGCTTCAAATTTCTCACCATTATGTTAGTCGTATATTTTTGTAAATATTATCAAGTTGAGGAATTTCCTTTCTATTTTTATCTTACTGAGCATTTTTATCATGGATGGGTGTTGAATTTTGTCCAATGCTTTTTCTGCATCTATTGATATGATTGTGTGATTTTTCTTCTTTGGCCCATTGATGTAATGGATTACATTAACCATTTTCAAATATTGAACCAACCTAGCATACCTGGGAGAAATCCTATTTGATCATGGCATCTAATTATTTTTATACATTGTTGGATTTTGTTTGTGGGATTTGTTTGCTGATTTAAGAATTTATGCATCTATGTTTATAAGAGATATTAATTTGTAGGTTTCTTTTCTTGTAACACATCTTTTTAAAGGAACACTATTTCTACTATGTCCATTTGGCAAAGTTCCCATTTTATCTCTTTTTGGAAATCCAACACAGGTGACTATGTTAATTCTATCACCCAATTTATGTCACACTATCAACATTGAGACTTATAAAGACCATCTCTTATATTTCTTTTTTTTTTTTTTAAGATTTTATTTATTTATTTGACAGAGAGAGGGACAGCCAGTGAGAGAGGGAACACAAGAAGGGGGAGTGGGAGAGGAAGAAGCAGGCTCCCAGCATAAGAGCCCAGGATCATGCCCTGAGCCAAAGGCAGACACTTAAAACTGAGCCACCAGGTGCCCCTCTTATATTTCTTATGTAACTCCCTTGTCTCCATTTATCTTCTCCTCTCTTAGCAACCATTGTGATTGAAATTTATCTTTGAGTGTGAGTTATCATAAAACATGTAGTCATTTATTATGCATATGTTTTCTGGACACATTTATGGTATGTTATAAAACATATAGAGTACTTTGCGTTTCTCATATTTTCCTTCTATAGTATTAGTAATTATCCATGTTGCTATTATACATGCAAGCTTTAGTTAAAATTGTTACATAGAATTCCACAGTATTTTTCTACCACATTAGTTATCCATGTTCTCCAGTGATGCACACCTAGATCTCCCTAATATTCCAGATTGTCTTTATGCACGAAAATACCACTGATAACTGTATTTTTATATGCTTTCTTTTTTGAACCAACTTGATAATTTCTGTGCTATATGCCCAGGAAGTTTACTGGGAGTAAAAATCTTTATAACTAACCAACTGACTGACTAACTAGTTAACTAACTTACTAACACAAATATGTATGCATACATATACATGTATACAAATTGTAAGTGTGGTCAAATCTCTCTTCAAAATGTCTACTAGTCTACAATTAAATCATTATATGAGAGACTCTATATTTCCACAACCATATCATATTTTTACTTTATTTAAAATGCCTTCTATTTGTAGCTGTTCTCTCTCTTTAATACTGTAGTTCATTTATTTGCATTTTTAATGTAACTTTTTTTTCAAGTTGGTTAATCTTTTATAGATGTGAAATATATTTTAGTTAAGTAATTTTTTATGTATCATTGACTTCTCTCTTTTTTAAATATTATTTTCTTATGTTTTG
The DNA here is from genome assembly GCF_023065955.2 of Ursus arctos. Taxonomy (NCBI): domain Eukaryota; kingdom Metazoa; phylum Chordata; class Mammalia; order Carnivora; family Ursidae; genus Ursus; species Ursus arctos. Next base: position 5,824,569 of record NW_026622852.1, read on the forward strand.
TCTTAGTCAATGAAGCTTTTGTTATCACTTCAGTAAAACTATTCTTGTCAGTATCACTAACAACCACCTTCATGCCAAATCTAATAGCCAATATTTATACTTATTTAACTTCTTAATTGCTTATGACATGATTACCCTTGCCCACTTTCTTGAGATGCTTCTTTTTCTTGATTTCTAGCATATTATTCTCACCTAATTGCATTCTTTTTTTTTTTAAAGATTTTATTTATTTATTTGACAGAGATAGAGACAGCCAGCGAGAGAGGGAACACAAGCAGGGGGAGTGGGAGAGGAAGAAGCAGGCTCACAGCAGAGGAGCCTGATGTGGGGCTCGATCCCGCAGCGCCGGGATCACGCCCTGAGCCGAAGGCAGACGCTTAACCGCTGTGCCACCCAGGCGCCCCTCACCTATTTGCATTCTTACTCCACAGTTCTCCTTCCAAGTCTCCTTTCACGGTTCTTCCTCTTTTGTTTTACCTTTAAAGATTAGAGTATCCCTAATCATTTTCCTTAACCCACATATTTTTGTTATTTGCATTATGTCTCTTTGGTTTCATATTCTACCCATAGACTGATAATTCCTAAGTTTATATTTTAAGGTCTGATCTTTCCACTGAGCTTCAGAATCATATATCACACTTCCTTTTGGATATTTCCACTTGGATGTCTAATAAGTATTTCCAATCTAATAAGGCCAAGCCAAAAGAATTTATCCTATCAATGCCAAACTTGCCCTGCCCTTAGTCTCCCATGCTTGTTAACAGTACTGCCATTAACATAGTTTCTTATACGAGAACTTTCAAAGATTTTCTTGATTATTGTCATTCTTGCGGACCAAGTTTGTTATTGCTTCAGGCACTTTACATGTACTATTCTTATTTATAGAACATTGTTCAAAATAAACTCCTTGAGGTTCATTATTTCTCATCATGTGAGTTTCTGTTTAAATACTACTTTTTCAGAAAGGTCTTCCTTCACCTGCATATCTGAAATAGCCCTCTTCTTATTTATTTCCTACCTTTAAACAGCTTTATTCTTTTAAAAGCATTTTTTATCACTTGAAGTTAAATTAGTTACTGGTGTATTATTTATTTATTTATTTATTTATTTATTTTCTATTTCCACTGTTAAAATGCAAATATAACGGGGAAGGTTTTGTTGGTGTTGTACAATAATCTTGACTCATTCACTACCTGGATACATATGTATACATCAGGGCTTATCCACATTTGTTGAAAGAGAACAGTATGATAAAAGGAGGTGACATGGTTAAAGATAGAAAGCAACAAGGACAGGAAAGATACAAGTATGTATCACTCTTAATATCAATAAACCAGGAGAGAGAAAAATAAATTAGGTACATAGAGTGAACCATTCCTGTTACATATAGAACTGCCCACTGAAGCTGCAGGTACCTCCTGTGTAGGTGGTGGGCATGGAAGTAGGACATTAAAACATGCCTGATAGACATTTACATTTTATTTGGTAGATTTGGTATCTGAGAATAGGAGGCAGAGATTGCAGTTGCATGGAGAAAAAAAGAGAAATATATTTATACATATATAAATGTGTATTTATATACACATGCACACACAACCATATATATATATATATATGTGTATGTCTATTTATATATACATATGTATATACATAGTATATTCATGTATGTATATTTTGTATATATTATAAATCATGTACTGGTTCAGATATAAGATCCAATTTATTTTTGTTTTTGTCTTGTAAACAACTCTAAATGTTCTAGTTAATATCAAAGAATCTTAGGAGACAATATGTTGTGGAAAATAATGTATGGAATTCACAGTCATAAGTCCTAAATATGGGTCCTGGTTTCTGCGACAACTGTCTATATCAGGTCTCTGACTTATTCATTAACCTCAGCCATCCAATGCTCCATATCTGAAGAAGAAGGGATAATAACATCGAAGCTGATTCTGAGGTTGATTGAGGTGATATCTACATATGTTAATTCTCTCCTTAATAATGTTTACCCTGAATTATTCCTTATGGATAGGGCTGCATATTCTAAATAGTAATAACATTGAAAAATGATTCTCTGTGTATAAAATGATAGCAGCAGAAAACATTTGAAAATAATTGTAAAGGATTTTTGAATTTTAGTTATGCACATCTCAGTGATTTTGAGGATTCTTTTCAGTAACAAGGCCAGATGCTATTTGAACAGGTATCTTTATGTCATGTAATAGTGATTATTGTTTGTTCTTTTTTCAAGTATTGTCATGTCAAGTGTGTATCTTTATAGATACTATTGGATATGCTGTCAAGTATGCTTGCTCTCTTATTCAAAGCTGCTTTTTAGTAGAATTCTATATAAAGCAGATATCTTCAGTAAAGCATATTTGTTATACAGATAGAATTAGCAACATAAATGTCAAATGGCAAATTCAAATGTCTTTGTATTTTTAATAACAAAATAGTTCATTCAAAATATCCATCACATTGTTAGATGCAAGTTTAATAATTTCAAAATGATGGTAAATGGTGTCTCAGGGTATTTCTCACAGGCTTCTATTTCTAAGAAAAGGCCAAATTAAATGGGGGCTTTTGAACTTTGCATTAAATATGTCTCAGCAAACCAGTTAAATAGCTAGGTGACTTTAAGGTCAAATGCATGGTTTGCTATACCAGGTTCATCAATTACTAACTCTATTATTTTGGACAAGTTATTCAAATTATGAATCTCAGATTTCCCATTTTAAAAATAAATGAGTGTAATTATAAAACTAAGTGCAGCCATTTTATGTGAAAATTAAAGTATGTAGTACATATAAAGAATGTAGAGCTGGCATTTAATAATTATTCAATTGAAGTTGCTTTTATTATCATTACTGTTATTATTATTATTTTATTAACAATTTAGACTTACCTCTCCATGAAACATTTACAGAAACCAACAATTTTTAACCAGTCAGATATATACAATTCCTTTGCAAAGTTTTTGCACTTAGCAACTTGTTTTTCATTCGGCTTCTGTGACTGTCTCTCATGGGCTTTGAGTTTCTGAAGTTCTGTGAATTTGTTTCGTATTAGTGTTACTAGTGCCCAGCATATTGCTTGGCACACAGTTGTCCTGCATTCCATACTGATTGAATAAATTGGGTGATTCACTTTCATATGACAAAATCTTCCAAACACTTATTTAAACACTCTTTGAAAAATTGGGCAAAATTTTATTTATTTATTTATTTATTTATTTATTTATTTATTTATTTATTTTCATTAGTGGGAGAGGAAGAAGCAGGCTCCCAGTGGAGGAGCCTGATGTGGGGCTCGATCTCAGAACGCCAGGATCAGGCCCGGGGCGGAAAGCAGACGCTTAATGACTGAGCCACCCAGGTGCCCCTGGGCAGCAATGTAAAACATTTTCTTACTTATAAGGATCCTTGTTTTCATAAAGCATACTTGTGTGTTAAATTCTTGATAATTTCTACCATTCTACCATGTATGAATGCTGGGGTAAGTGATAGTTACTTTCTGATATAACATGTAGGAGAACTAAAGTGGAGAAAACCTGCAGACATTCTATCACATTTTCATTTTACACGTATCTGTTGATTCTTCGTAATCTCCCTTCAATCCACCCCAAGAAGACTATAAGAACAAATCTCAGTAACCCTCTGAAAACTCATCAGAGTGACTAGATCATGCAGAAACTAAATATCCTATTAACATTTTCTAAAACTGAGCTTATCTCCTTTAGCAAAGGCATAGCACACTATTCTTCTAGGTTCTCCCCCACCACACACACATGATGCATGGTTAATTTCATTTTGAAAATTGATTAGACTACCTGATTGATTGCAGTGATTGCTTTTCTTGTCTTGAGAAAGGAGATAGCATTTATAATTCTTATTAAAAGTTGATTAGTATTTAATACTGTTAGTCTTATTGAATGTTGCATAATAAATTTTAAAATCAAAACCTGCATGGCCAATTACTAAATATAAATACAAAGTAAATCACATCTTCAAGTAGTATAAAAAATTCAAAGGCATAATCTTCAATGTTAAAACAAACCTGAAAAAAATCTCATTAAAGGAAGTAACTCTGTGGTCTTAAAAGAGCTTCTGTTGTCTTTGTGGATATGTTTGTGATTTTAGCCAGGGAATGAATACAGCCTGCTTTGTCCCTAATGCATTTAAGAATTTGCATAACATAAAACTATACAGCTATCCAATTGCTTTTATTTTCTTAAAGAATGTTTCCTTGGTTAAATTATACCATGAATTAAAATATGTACGCCTTCTATGTACAGACCTAATTTACATACTCATACTCCTTTGATTCTTTGATGGAAATATTTAATTGTATTTTGAAATACATTTGCTAGTAAATGGAATCCAAATTACTTAAACAGATTATATAAAATCCTATCACTGTGAAAATATACCTATTTCCTACCCCTGTTGAATAGCTCTCAGTAGGTATAAGATCTCACATGGGTACTGAATGAAGGGCTTCTAGATATTATGGCACAAGAGAATTGTGACTTTAAGGTGGTGTTTGTTTTGTGACTCTTGGCCCTGTGTTATCAGATGTTTTCAGACAGATGAGGGCATTATTCCCTCCTGCTAGACTTCAGGTATATTGCTTATGGTCCTTGGGGACCATATACACAGCATATCTTTAAATCTGATATAAAGGAACAAAAAAAAAAAAAAACCACAAAATGAATGCAGAGTTCAATTGAATCTGTGAGTATGCTCTGGCTAAACTTTACGCAGTGGCTGCCTAAGCCACCTACCCTCAATCTCATGACCCATTGTGCAAAAGTATATCACTCTGTTGACATCAGACAATTGAGATTAGTGGAAGTGACACGCACATGTGCGGGAGTGCCAAGTAGGCACAAAAAATGAGCAAAAGGGAAATGAAGTGACCTAGCAGCAGATGAACATGACTCAATCAGCAATAGAAATCAATGAACTGAAAGGAACTGGCTGGGAAAATCAATGAGGGAATAATGCACTGACCAGTGAACTTTGTCCCCTTTTGTATTCTTGTCTGGCTGTAACAATCTACATACCCAAGCATATCTCTTCCAGATCATTCTAGCCTTTCCATCACTATTTACATTCTCAGTTTCCATCTAGCTTCCACGCTACTGTACATCAGGCTCTGTGCACAATTTTAAGTATCCTAAGATAATGCAAGTATCATTCCCCTCACTCTCCGTGGGAAATCAACCAGAGAGAAGACTTCATCTAAGAGTCTGGCTATCTAAAACTTGGCAGAGTGGAGATTAGCAGAAAAAACTTAAACTGGGTGTCCAGGGCCTGCAAGTAAGTTTCAGCTTTGCCTTTACGTTGTATCTCTCTGTCATTTACTTAAACTTCAAACTTTAGATTATAAAGGACATCATATGTAGATAGCTTAAACAACTACGATGTGCTAGAAACCGTCTCATGTCTCCCAGGATTCTGAAGTTTCCAAGTTGTATATTATCCATGGCGATCACAATGTTATCACTGAAGGAAGGGGCATCATTTTGTAAGACTTGGGAAGTCATTTGAGCATTTAAACAACATGATTTTAGGGTTTATGCTTATAAACTCTAATAATGAAGCTCATGGGAAAGAACAATGCCACAAATTCAGCAAATACCATGAGATTCAGTTCTGCGGATTTGGTGTTTAGTGTTCTGCCTTGTACTGTGTGGTCTTCCACAACCACAGTCACCTTCTGTGCTTCTGCTTCCTATTCTTCACCATAGTAGCTGGTTGTTTCCTCAGATCCTTGTGAGATTACAGTGAGAACAATCTCACTGAAAGTATCTCAAAATCTATAAAGTTTAAAATAAAATGTAAAGTACTATGATTTTGAAAATAGAAACAGTATCTACGTACAGACAGTTAACAAGGAGAACAAACAGAGCCATTTTTTTCAGCCTACAAAAAATAAAACAAAATTGGTGGGCAGACCTAATATTGTTACATTCTGTGATTCTAGTTGAGCTGTTTTCCTCTAATTTATCAGCAGGAAATGATTTTTTTTTTCTCCTGATTTGTAATGCTGTGAACATTGATTAAATATTTTAGCCTGTTAACATTTCTGTTTGGTTCCCTAAGTCTCCAGTCCATTTTCTTGGTTTTTCCCTAAGTACACTGTATACACCTACATGGCCTGGTTATGACTCAGGCTTCTTTGTAACTTCCATCAAATTTAGCAAAATGGCTCATTTGAGAATAAATGCTCAAAATATGCTTTTTTTTGTTAATGTTGCTAATGAACTGCCTAACTTGTGTTAAGTATTTACTACCACACCCTGGAGACCCTGAGAGTTGATTTTTTTCTATGAAATATGGTTATAAAATTTTTACATTTTAACAGTTTTATGCAAATTAAAAACAAAATAGGGCTCATCAGACATCTAGACAAGCGTCACTTTTCTCTTTTGCTGAGGATAAAATGATATGTACTTTATTAAACATTTTTTGCTGCCTATTTTAGATAGGGTGTAGTGCATGCCCAGAGTATCAATTCTGGCTCCAGTTGTAATTAAATTCAACCTTAATATTTTTACAAATTTATTGGCTCAGTCAGTTTAGCGTCTGCCTTCTGCTCAGGTCATGATCCTAGGGTCCTTGGATCTAGCTTCACTTCCAGTTGCCTGCTCAGTAGGGAGCCCGCTTCTCCCTCTGCCTGCAGCTCCCCCTGCTTGTGCTCTCTCTCTGACAAATAAATAAATTATAAATAAACAAACAAATAAATAAATAATAAATAAATTAAATCTTTAAAAAAATTATAACTGGGACAGTAATCTAAGGTCAAAAGAAACCATTTGAAGAAAAAAACCTGTGAAGAATGAATAGAAGTTAACTGCTGAGGAGAAAAACAACCGTAGAGATAAATAAGACATGTTAAAACAGGTGGAGAAGAATATGAATATAAGGCTTCCAGGTAAAAGAGCACTTGAGCAGGCATTCTGTCCAGGATTCAAGCAACAAAATAACCTGGAGCTAGTAAATAGTAACATCATGCAAGCAGAGTGGTGGAAGACCATGGGTAATATGCAGGTCGTTGCCTTAGGAAAGCATACAATTAGTTATTAGACAAAATTATTTCAAAGATGTTATTCTGTGGGTTAGTCTTAAAAGGCACAGGTGTATAAAGGATGGATAGGACACTTGTCAGATGGAACTAGAAGGTATATTTAAAAAGGAGCCTCTGAGGATAAAATGGTGATGATTACTGACTTGGGGCTGTTAACCAGAGTCAGACAAGGCGATTGAAGAAAAGAACATCCCTGGAAGCAAACACATCATTGCTGGAGGCTGACAGAACACAAGTTCTTGGTTAATTGGAACTAGACTTTTGGGGAATGAAGCGCTGTAAGGGCATGACTGCATGCATTCAATTTTGAATACTTTTCAAAACAAACACAACTCACTATCTCCCATACAATGCAATTCAGCTTGTAACAGAATTTGGCTACTGGTTGGCGATGAGAATGGAAAAAATAATCTTTATTATCTTTCTTTGCATAGAATGTGACTATTACTGCTGTTAAATAGAAATAATAATGGTTGGTAAAATTTTGAAAATATGAAAAGTAGCAGATAATCCTCTAAGGTAGACTGCTGCCCTAAACTTTAAAAGAATTAAGTACATTTATTTACATTATAATGTTATCTTTTAATAAGCAGGTTATAAGATTTTATGAGCAGATCAAAATTATCTATGCAAAATATATATCAAAAATGATAAGGAAATATTAGCAATACTTAGTTATCATTCAATGGTAGAAGTGCATACACACACACACACACAGATGTATATAATTTGTCTTTTTTAACTGTCTCATTTTGAGCTTTTTCTACAATTGGAAGGTAATACTTTTATAAGTAGAAAAAAGTAATAAAAATAACAGAAAATTATTAAGATGATATTAAAAACATTTCTTTGGGAGAAAGAAAAACACATTTAGAAATTTGAAGGTATTTTATTAAATTGATCTTACTAAAATTTAATTAGGTCACTAATTCAGTCAAAGACATAATTTCATCACAACTTCAAGATTTTCAAATCAGTTCAAAGAAGCAATGATATTTGTGGAAATAATACTGAAATGTTGTATACTTACCTTATTCAATGTGAAAATGTTTTCAAACATCCTTAAAATTGTTTGAATATTTGTTAACACATTTGATAAAATTTAACATGTGGGGTATATCTGCAAAGATAATGGACTTTTCAATTCTGCATGTGTCATGTTGATGATCTCTCTGTGTGAACACAGGCCAACATTTCCTAATTCACCATAGGATGTCAACCTTTGCACTTGAACATCTGCTATACAAAACACATGGATCTCTCTGAGAATACCGAGGGTCCAGGCTTTTGCAAGTATATTTAGCTTTAAGTTTTTACTAGCACACCTCTCCTAAAACCCTAGCTAAGATAAATGTTACCAAATAAATTAATCTCAAAAACAAGCTATTATTTATTCTGTCCTCTGTATTATGTTCTATCTTTGCATAAATTTGATCACAAGATTTGGCTTAGTTTCCTGTATATCTTCATTAACTTGGTTTATAGTTACTTGTTTAGTGGGTAACAGTTTGATGGTTGTGGTCCACAGAATTTTGGCTTCCATTATCTTTGCTCCTCAATGTCATACCTGTAGAGATGTTAGGTTACATGGCAAAAGGGGCTTTGTATATAGAATTAAGGTTATAGACTTTAAAATAGGAGGAATATCCAGGATTATCGGGGTATATCCAATATAGGCACCTGGGCTCTAAAAGCAGAGAATTTCCAGCTCAGTCAGGCAGAAAGATGTGGCAGAAAAAGAGGTGGGAGAGATGAGACAAAAGAAGTTGGAGAGAGTCAAAACATAGGTAAGACCTTGAGTAAGTTTCTGGCTTTGAAGATGCAGAAAAGACCCAGAAGCTAGAGAATGTAAGTGGCCTCTACACCCTGAGAATGACTCCTGGCCAAGAGCCAGTAAAGAAACAGGAATTTCATTCTACAATTATGAGGAATTGAATTTTGTCACCAATCTTAATGAACCTGGAAATGGATTCTTCCCAAAGCCTCAGAAGGAAATCCAGTCATGCCAATACCTTAATTTCTGCCTTGAACACTCTGTGCAGAGAAACCAGCTGAGCCACATGGTGCTCAGACTTGTGACCTACAGAACTCTGAGACAAACATTTCTGTTGTTTCAAGCCACAAAGTTTGTGGTGTTTTTTTAAATGAAGATAGTAGAAAACCAATACAACGTTCTACCTTTGATTTTTATATGGGCAAGTATAACAATGGTCATATGAATAATACTTAACACATTTTCTAAATATATATGATCTTTAATTACTCTTGCACAAGAAAATATGTGATATGGTCCTACTATGTTTAACAATAGTAAAACCTTCTCATTTATTTCACCATCAACAAAACATAACAAAAGGGCAACCCATGGAATGGGAGAAAATATTTGCCAATCACATATCCAATAAGGGGTTAATATTCAAAATATATAAGGAATTCTTACAATTCAAGAGCAAAAAACAAAAAAAAATAAATAAAAGCATAAAACATTATAGAACCCTATAAATAATCCAATTAAAATGGGCAATGTGGTACACAATGGAACATTATTAAGTCATAAAAAATACCTGAATAGATTTTTTTTTCCCTCAAAGACATAAAACTGGGTAATAGGTATGTGAAAAGGTGAGCAAGATTAGCATTTCACACAGGGAAATGCACATCAAAACCACAATGAGAGATCACCTCACACCTGTTTGAATGGCTATTATATAAAGACACAATATAAGTGCTAATGAGGGTATAGAGAAAAAGAAACAACTGTACACTGTTGGTGGGAATATAAACTGGTGGTCACTATGGAAAGCGTTATAGCGATTCCTCAAAAAATTAAAAATAAAACTACCACATGCTCCAGCAAATCTACTTCTGAATATTTATCTGAAGAAAATGACAATACTAACTGGAAAAGATATATGCACCCCCATGTTCACTTCTGCATTATTTATATTAGCCAAAATATGGAAACAATCTAAATAACTATCAATGGGTGAGTGAGCAAAGAAAATTTATATATATAATATAACAGAATATTATTTTTTATATGTACATATATATGATGGGACACTATCCAGTCATAAAAAGAAGGAAATCTTGCCATTTGCACCAGCAAAGATGAGCCCTGAAAGCATTGTGTGAAGTGAAATAAGTCAGACAGAGAAAGACAAATACTGTGTAATCTCACTTATATGTGGAATCTAAAAACAAACAAGCAGACAAACACGTAAACATACAGGCAAAAAAACCTCGAACTCATACATACAGAGAACAGATTGGTAGTTGCCAGAGTTAGGGGCTAGGGTGTGGGTAAAATAGGTAAAGAGAGTCAGAAGATACAAACTTCCATTTATAAAATAAGTAAGTCATGGGAATGTAATGCAAAAAAAAAAAAAAAAGACAATGTCATACACAGACTGGAATGAATTCAGTCTTAAAAAAAAAAATCCTGTCTTTTGTGATAATACAGATGAAACTGGAAGGCACTATGCCAAGCAAGTGAGACAAGCCAGACAAAGACAGGTACTGTGTGATATTACTTGTATGTGGAAGCTAAAAAAAAAAAAAAAAAAAAAAAAAAAGTGGTTGCCAGGGGAGGGGCTGGGAGTGAATGAAATAAGAAGATGTTGGTAAAAAGATGTAAACTTTCAGTTGTAAGATGAATAAGATCTGAAGACCTAATGATCTAATGTAGAATATGATGACTATAATTGATAACACTGTATTATATAATTGAAATTTGTTAAGAGAGTAGAACTTAAACATTCTCTCTGAGACAAAGTAAATATGTAAGGTGATGGGATATGTTAATTAACTCAATGTGGAGAATCTTTCACAATGTGTATGTAGATTGAATTATCTATCACATTATACACTTTAAATACCTTACGACTTTGTCAAGTGTATGTCAATAAAGCTGAAAACACATTATCACTTATCTTACATGAAAATAATCACCAAATAGATTAGAAATAAATACAAAACAAAAATAATATTTTAAAATATGAATAAATAGAGGTGAATGTTGATCAGTTTTTAGAATCTGGAGGATATTCTAAACTTTTTCTAAAAAGGTTTTTATTTATTTATTTGAGAGAGAGAGCGAGAGAGAGCACATGAGTAGGGAGAAGAGGGAGAAGCAGTCTCCCCAGTGGGCAGGGAGCCCGAAGTGGAGCTCAATCTCAGGACCCTGGGATCATGACCCAAGCTGAAGGCAGATGCTTAACCAACTGAGCCACAAAGGTGCCCTGGATTTTCTTAACTTAAGAATGATGAACTATGTCACTAGAAAAAAATTAGGTGAAGTTACACCATTTAGTGTGATAAAAGATACAACACAAAAAATAAAATCCATAAAGTCAACATTAAGTCAAAATAATTAAGGTAGATTTGGTAGTAAAAGTTTGATATCCTTAATGTATAATTATTTTATCTAAAATGTATTAAATGTATTAAATCTTTGTGCTGGGCATTGTTCTACATTATCAAATTGATTTAAATTTAAATTTTACTGCATCATGGTCATCAATTTTCAGATGAGAGAAATGGAAGTAACAGAGAGATTAACTTACCTAAGACTGCATTAATAGTGCGGACCATTTGAGGGGACTAATGAACACAGATGGTTTGGCTCCACAACACATGTGCTATCTTGATGCTCAGTATTTATAGGGAGAAGAACCAGCTATATTATTTTGTGAATCCCAGTGCAAAATGAAAATGTGAGATCCTGGGGCACCTGGGTGGTTCAGTTGATTAAACGGTTGCCTTCGCCTCCGGTCATGATCTCAGGGTCCTGGGATTGAGTCCTATATTGGGCTCCCTGCTTGGTGGGAAATCTGCTTCTCCCTCTCCCTCTGCTGCTCTCTTGCTTGCGCTCTCTCTCTCAAATAAATGAATAAAACCTTTAAAAAAGAAAATGTGAGGTCCCTTATTCAAACAGCAGAGGGAAAAGCACTACTAAAGATACGAACATATAAAACTTTACCTTTTCTTGCATGGATTCTCTCTCCTCATGGCATTTTGTATTTGTGTTAAATGCCAAGGTAGAGAAGAAATATTTTTTTCAATTATCACAAAATTTGCCATCCATTGTTATATTGTGAAATTCCAATTTTAAATGCAAATATCCAGTTTTAAACACAAATAACTTGTATATGGAATCACCAAAATTACACAATTAGTATTTTGTGGCTTACTACAGAGTACAGCTCAAGCTGGGTAGAAAAGTCAAACACCAACAGGACTCAGCAACATTGGAAGGAGGGAGAGAGTTTCCTTTGATGCACAGAGTAAACTCAGGGAGTGGTCTTTATTGCATGGGGATATAGATGCACATGTGAAGACCATTTTGGCTTCCAATTCCAACTTTCCTAGTAAACTACCTGTCAGAAGAACCATGCATCTGGGGAAGGGGGGCAGAGTTGAGCCATTTGGTTCAATTACCCAAACACATTGCAGTAACCCACAGTGGACATTTCCATTTCTGTGCTATTTCAATTTCTGTGCTGGGATGCACTAAGTGCCTGGATCAGGGTGGTCAAGAGGCCAGCCACCAGTGAATTACTCACTAAACATATCATGTCACAGTCATTTCAGGGCAGTGATAGCCACTATTAGCCTTGCCACAAGATGCTGTGGTTATCAGAGGTAGAAGGCAGGAACCCTCTGGGAAAGGATGTGGAGGGACAGGATAGGCAAACCAGGTGGCAGGAAGAACAGGGGAGCAAGCAGTCAAGGAAGACCATCCAGGGCAATTGGGATGTGGGAGGAGATGCACTGGCATTGAGTGAGGCTTTCAGCACCCAGGGTGTGCCCCACTGTTCCACTGGATTTCTCTTAAAAAACACTTATAAAATTTAAATGCCAAGATATTATGACTTTTTAGTTGATGAAATCAGGACATTAAACTTCTAAGAAGGGGGCCTTGTGCAACTGCCCTGGTCGTATGCCTGTAAATTTTGACTTGAGAAGAGCTCCTGGGCTTTAGCATATGCACCCAGTTTCCCTTCTTTTCTTGATTATATTAAAATAACAGTATTAAACAGGCAAAGAATAAAATAGCAATAACAAAGAGAATGAAAAGAGGGTCAACAGATTATAATTTGCAAGTTTGCATTATCTATATATTATCTAATATCTGACTTTATTTTAACACTTTCCATCTGCCTGGTTATGTATACTTGAAATCTCAGTTAACCAAATAACCATTTGTTGAGATGGATAGAACACTAAACTCATCTTATGAATGAGAAAACAGGCACATAAAAGTTATTTAACTTTCTCAAGGACATAAAAGTTGTAAATTAAACCTAATCAATCTAACTCCAGAGGCTGAGCTCTTAAATACAAATGATAATGGCTCTCCAAGATGAAATACAGTAAATAAAGAATAAGAAAACTAGCACATTTTTCCACATTTAGTGGGAGAGTAAACTGCAACAAATTTCTTAAAGGACAATTTGGAAATAGCAAAGCCTAAACATTTTATATACATTTGCTCCTTATAATGCCATTTTTAGGAAGCCATTACTAAAAAAAAAAAAAAAAAAAAAAATCAAGGATACCATTTCAGTTTTCTAATTGCTGCATAACAAAGCATCCCAAAATTTAGTGGCTAAATAGAAGTATATTGCCTTGTTTGCCTTCAACATTATCATCTTCATGTTTTTGGTGTTTGTAGTTTGTTGAGTTTGGATCTGTCAATTTAAAGTTTTCCTCAAATTTGAAAAAATTTTAACCATTATTTCCTCAAATATATTTCTCTCTCCCTTGATCCTACCTTTGGAGAATCCAGGTACATTTATTTTAGCTCTTTGAAGTTATCTCCCAGAATATTGATGCTCTTTTCATTTTCATCTGTTTCCTTTCTGTCTGTGTTTAATTTTGGATAGCTTCAATTGCTATGTTGTAAAGTCCACTAATCTTTTTTTTTTTTTTTTTTTTTTTTTTTGCATTGTCTAACATGCTGTTATTCCCTTCCATGGTATTTTTTCTCTCAGACATTGTTTTCATCTTGGAATTTAAATGTGAATCTTTTTTTAAATATCTTCCATGCCTCCACTCTGCTTTTTTTCTATCTTCTTGAACACGGAAGATCTAGTTATAATTGTTACTTTAATGTCTTTTCCTACTAATTTGATCATCTATGTCATTTCTGGGACAATTTCATTTAATTGATTTTTTTAATAATGAATTGTATTATTTCACTGCATGTCTAGTAATTTTTTATTGGATGCCACACATTGTGTATTTTACCTTGTCATGTACTGCATTTTTAAAAATTTCTATATATATTCTTGAGCCTTAATCTGTGATGTGAACATGTAGAAAAATAAAAAGATATTTTATTTGAAGATATGTTTTCCAACTTATATCATTCAAAAGAAGCTGCTTAAAAACCTCTAATTTAGCCCTTGTTTCCTTTTGAAAAATGTACATGTGCAACTTCAATATTGTTGTAAACTTATTACAGTGCTTAGCATGTAAAACAATGCTGAATGAATGAATGACTATCACACGAATGGGTGAATAAACTCATATTGTCCTCTTGACTTGTTTTCCTGGATGTTAAGAAGTGAATTTATCTTTGATCACAATAGAATTAGCCTAGGTACATGTAATATTTTTCCACCACATTTTTTTTTAATTTTAATTTTTACTTTAGTTTAATCATCTAGTTCTGTATTAAATTCACTTAAAATCTGTGTTCAATCTTTTTTTTTAATTATTGGGGTGGTGGAAGGGGAGGAAAATAGTGAGTTTATTCAAAAATTTTAAAAGTCTGTACTCTTAAGAAAGATGTTCAGTTTCATTTTGAGGATGATTAATGAGGTTATACATACAATATTTTAAATAACTCAAAACCAAATAGTCACTTTTTGGAAAATGGAATTGATTTCCTGATGTATGCCCCTTAGATAAATTTTTCACTTGACCTTCAACCCAAATTCATGCTGCTTTTCACTTCATGTTTAGATGAAGTACACGTTATAGCTTAAATTTGTAGATGCCCACTGACTATGATGCTCACCCTCTCTCTTGCAACACAGGGTTCAAGGATCATTTTAGACTCATGTACTGATAATACTTTCCCAGTTTACAGTACTTTGGTTTATGCAACTTCAATATCATAGAATCTATAGGCACCTTTATTCAGTATATGAAATATACATATATATGCACACACATACATTAATTCAATAAGAGTGCTAAGAAAGAATGGGATGGCAATCTTGTACTGTCACTCAATGTTTTCAGCCATTGAAGAAACATGATTTATTGGTTGGAAATGACTATTATCAAAAGAAAACATAATTAATTATAAAGATGAAAATGAGCTGTGTCAATCTTTTAGAAAAGAAATTATTTTACAATGAGATACCATGTCACACATATTAGAATGAATACCATAAAAAAAAAGCAGAAATAAGTTTTGGAGAAGTTAGAACACTTGTACATTGTTGGTAGAAATATAAAATGGTATAGCAACTATGGAAAACAGTATTGTGATTCCTCCAAAAATTAAAAATAGAATTACCATATGATTCAGCAATTCTGCTGAGGGGTATATACCTAAAGTGATTGAAAACTGGATCTCAAAGAGATATTTTTTATGCCTATATTTACAGCAGGATTATTCACAATATGTGAAAGTATGTGAAACCCAACTGTCCATTGAGAAATAAATGGAAAATAAAATGTGAGGTATACCTACAATTGAATATTATTTAGCCTTAAAGAGGAAGAAAATCTGATAAATGGGGAAGGGAGTTAAGATGGCGGAGGAGTAGGGGACCCCTTTTTCAGTCGGTCCCCTGAGTCGAGCTGGATAGGTACCAGACCAGCTTAAACAACCACAGAAGCAGCCTGAGACACAGGAAGATACATCTGGATCTCTACAAATGAACATCTCCAGCGCTGAGTATTGAGGTACAAATCGGGGAGCCGTGAAACCGCGCACAGATATCGGAAGATAAACGGAAGGGGGAGGGAGCCACCGCGTTCCGGCGCCGGGAAGCGGTGGCCACCTGCACGGGGGAGTGGGCGGATTCGCAGACGGCACCCGCGAAACAGCAGACTGAGACCCTGAGCTGGGAGCGCACGCCACCAGGCTTCTCACGGAACTCTGGAATCCCGGTGAGCTCACCAGACATAAACTGAGACCCAGAGATCCAGGAGCTCGCGCGGGTGGCTGGCGGCTGGCGGCTGGCAGCGTTAGAAATACAAAGGACAGAGACGCGCCGGCCCTGGAAGTGAGGGCTGGGATGCTGGGTGTGGGGCGCACATCCCGGGACGCTGCAGGGTTGAGCAGGACCAACAGTAATGGAGTTAAAGTGGCCAGAACATCAGTGGAGAACAGGCCGCAATCTCTCTGTTCTGTGACAGAGGCTGAAACTCGGCCTCTGCTGCTCTGACTCTCAGAAGAGGCAGAGCAGACCGCCAGGGAAAGCCGCCAGAGAACAAAAGCCTAGAAATACCGGCTCACAGAGTGCCCAACCCCATCCCCCCTCGCAGGGGACACGGAGACTCTACCCAAACAGGGTTGCCTGAGTATCCGCGCAGCAGGCCCCCCGCCCAGAACACAGAATGCAGGCTGAAAAATCAAGAAGCCCACAACCCAGGGCGCCTGGGTGGCGCATTCATTGAGCGCCTGTCTTCAGCTTAGGGCGTGATCCCGGCGTTCTGGAAAGGAGTCCCTCATCGGGCTCCTCCGCTGGGAGCCTGCTTCTTCCTCTCCCACTCCCCTGCTTGTGTTCCCTCTTTCGCTGGTTGGCTATCTGCCACATATAAATAAATAAAATCTTTAAAGAAGAAGCCCACATCCCTAAGATCCCTATAAAACAAGGGGCACGGCCTGGGACCCAGTCAATAATTTGGGCTCTGGACAACCCCGCAACCTCTCCTCATCAGAATGACAAGAAGGAGAAGCTCCCCCAGCAAAGAAAAGACAGTGAGTCTGTGGCCTCTGCCACAGAAATAATGGATATTGATGTAACCAAATTATCAGAAATGGAATTCAGAGTAACGATGGTCAAAATGATGAGTAGAATTGAAAAAAGTATTAACGAAAAGGTTACTGAGAATATAGAATCCCTAAGGACAGAAATGAGAGCGAATCTGACAGAAATTAAAAATTCTATGAGCCAAATGTAGGCAAAACTAGAGGCTCTGATGGCCAGGGTCACCGAAGCAGAGGAAAGGGTTAGTGAATTGGAGGATGGGTTAATAGAGGAAAAAACAAAAATAGAAGCTGGTCTTAAAAAAATCCACGCCCACGAATGAAGGTTACGGGAGATTACTGACTCAATGAAACGATCCAATGTCAGAATCATCGGCATCCCTGAGGGGGTGGAGAAAAACAGAGGTCTAGAGGAGATATTTGAACAAATTGTAGCTGAAAACTTCCCTAATCTAGCGAGGGAAACAAACATTCGTGTCCAAGAGGCAAAGAGGACCCCTCCCAAGCTCAACCATGACAAACCTACGCCACGTCACATCATAGTGCAATTCGCAAATATTAGATACAAGGATACAGTATTGAAAGCTGCCAGGGCAAAGAAATTTCTCACGTACCAAGGCAAAGGCATCAGAATTACGTCAGACCTGTCTACACAGACTTGGAATGAGAGAAAGGGTTGGGGGGGCATTTTTAAAGCTCTTTCAGAGAAAAACATGGAGCCAAGGATCCTTTATCCAGCAAGGCTGTCATTCAGAATTGATGGAGAAATAAAGACATTTCAGAATCGCCAGTCACTAACCAATTTCGTAACTAGGAAACCAGCCCTACAGGAGATATTACGGGGGGTTCTATAAAGGTAAAAAGGCCCCAAGAGTGATACAGAAAAGAAAGTCACAACCAATACAAAGACTTTACTGGCAACATGGCATCATTAAAATTCTATCTCTCAGTTCTTAGTGCCATGTAAATGGTTTGAACACTCCCATAAAATGCCACAGGGTTGCAGATTGGATAAAAAGAAATGACCCATCCATTTGCTGTCTACAAGAGACTCATTTCGAACCCAAAGATGCATTCAGACTGAGAGTAAGGGGATGGAGTACCATCTTTCACGCAAATGGACTTCAAAAGAAAGCTGGGGAAGCAATTCTCATATCAGATAGATTGGATTTTAAACTAGAGACTATAGTTATAGACGCAGAAGGGCACTATATTATTCTTAAAGGAAGTATTCAACAAGTGGATATGACAATTATAAAGATATATGCCCCCAACAGGGGAGCAGCAAGATACACAAGCCAACTCTTAACCAGAATAAAGAGACATATAGATAAAAATACATTAATAGTAGGGGACCTCAACACTCCACTCTCAGAAATAGACAGAACACCCTGGCAAAAACTAAGCCAAGAATCAAAGGCTTTGAATACCATACCTGACGAGTTGGACCTCATAGATATATATAGAACACTACACCCCAGAACAAAAGAATACTCATTCTACTCTAATGCCCATGGAAACATTCTCAAGAATAGACCATGTTCTGGAACACAAAACAGGTCTCAACCGATACCAAAAGATTGAAATTATCCCCTGCATATTCTCAGACCACAACGCTCTGAAATTGGAACTCAACCACAAGGAAAAATTTGGAAGAAACTCAAACACTTGGAGACTAAGAACCATCCTGCTCAGGAATGACTCGATAAACCAGGAAATCAAAAATCAAATTAAACAATTTATGGAGACCAATGAGAATGAAAATACAACAGTCCAAAACCTATGGGATACTGCAAAGGCAGTCCTAAGGGGGAAATACATAGCCATCCAAGCCTCACTCAAATGAATAGAAAAATCTAAAATGCAGTTTTTATATTCTCACCTCAAGAAGCTGGAACAGCAACAGAGGGACAGGCATAATCCACGCACGAGGAAGCAGTTGACCAAAATTAGAGCTGAAATCAATCAATCAGAAACCAGAAGCACAGTAGAGCAGATCAACAGGACTAGAAGCTGGTTCTTTGAGAGAATCAATAAAATTGACAGACCACTGGCAAGACTTATCCAGAAGAAAAGAGAAAGGACCCAGATTATTAAAATTATGAATGAAAAAGGAGAGGTCACGACGAACACCATTAAAATTGGAAGGATTATTAGAAATTTTTATCAACAGCTATATGCCAATAAACTAAGCAATCTGGAAGAGATGGAATCCTTCCTGGAAACCTATAAACTACCAAGATTGAAACAGGAAGAAATTGATTTCTTAAACAGGCCAATTAATTATGAAGAAATTGAGACAGTGATAAACAACCTTCCAAATAACAAAACTCCAGGCCCGGACAGTTTTCCTGGGGAATTCTACCAAACATTCAAAGAAGAAATAATACCTATTCTCCTAAAGCTATTTCAAAAAATAGAAACAGAAGGAAAGCTACCAAACTCATTCTCTGAGGCCAATATTACCTTGATCCCCAAACCAGGCAAAGACCCCCTCAAAAAGGAGAATTACAGACCGATTTCCCTAATGAATATGGACCTCAAAATCCTCAACAAGATACTTGCTAATAGAATCCAACAGTACATTAAAAGGATTATCCATCATGATCAAGTGGGATTCACACCTGGGATGCAAGCGTGGATCAATATTCGCAAATCAATCAGCGTGACACATCATATCAACAAGAAAAGACTCAGGAACCATATGATCCTCTCAATTGATGCCGAAAAAGCATTTGACAAAATACAGCATCCTTTCCTGAATAAAACCCTTCAGAGTGTAGGAATAGAGGGTACATTTCTCAGTCTCATAAAAGCCATCTATGAAAAGCCTACTGCAAATATTATTCTCAATGGGGAAAAGCTGGAAGCCTTTCCCTTAAGATCAAGAACTTGACAAGGATGCCCACTCTTGCCACTATTATTCAACATAGTATTAGAAGTCCTTGCAACAGCAATCAGATGACAAAAAGGGATCAAAGGTATTCAAATCGGCAAAGAAGAAGTCAAAATGTCTCTCTTCGGAGATGACATGATACTCTATATGGAAAACCCAAAAGAAGCCACTCCCAAACTATTAGAAGTTATAGAGCAATTCAGTAACGTGGTGGAATACAAAATCAATGCTCAGAAATCAGTTGCATTTCTATACACGAATAACGAGACCGAAGAAAGAGAAATTAGGGAATCCATCCCATTTACAATAGCACCAAAAACCTTACGTTACCTTGGAATTAACTTAACCAGAGACATAAAGGACCTATATTCTAGAAACTATAAATCACTCTTGAAAGACATTGAGGAAGACACAAAAAGATGGAAAAATATTCCATACTCATGGATTGGAAGAATTAACATAGTTAAAATGTCCATGCTACCCAGAGAAATCTACACTTTCAATGCTATCCCGATCAAAATACCGAGGACATTTTTCAAAGAACTGGAACAAATAGTCCTTAAATTTGTATGGAAACAGAAAAGGCCCCGAATCTCCAAGGAACTGTTGAAAAGGAAAAACAAAGCTGGGGGCATCACAATGCCGGATTTCGAGCTGTACTACAAAGCTGTGATCACAAAGACAGCATGGTACTGGCACAAAAACAGACACATAGACCAATGGAACAAAATAGAGAACCCAGAAATGTACCCTCGGCTCTTTGGGCAACTAATATTTGATAAAGCAGGAAAAAACATCCGGTGGGAAAAAGACAGTCTCTTCAATAAATGGTGCTGGGAAAATTGGACAGCTACATGCAAAAGAATGAAACTTGACCACTCTCTCACACCATACACAAAAATAAACTCCAAATGGATGAAAGACCTCGATGTGAGACAGGAATCCATCAAAATTCTAGAGGAGAACATAGGCAGCAACCTCTACGACATCGGCCAAAGCATCGTTTTTCATGACACATCTCCAAAGGCAAGAGAAACAAAAGATAAAATGAACTTATGGGACTTCATCAAGATAAAAAGCTTCTGCACAGCCAAGGAAACAGTCAAAAAAACTAAGAGGCAGCCCACGGAATGGGAGAATATATTTGCAAATGACACTACAGATAAAGGACTGGTATCCAAGATCTACAAAGAACTTCTCAAACTCAATACACGAGGAACAAATAAACGAATAAAAAAATGGGCAGAAGATATGAACAGACACTTTTCCAATGAAGACATACAAATGGCTAACAGACACATGAAAAAATGTTTAAAATCATTAGCCATCAGGGAAATTCAAATCAAAACCACACTGAGATACCACCTTACGCCAGTTAGAATGGCAAAAATAGACAAGGCAAGAGACAACAATTGTTGGAGAGGATCGGAGAAAGGGGATCCCTCCTACATTGTTGGTGGGAATGCAAGTTGGTACAGCCACTCTGGAAAACAGTGTGGAGGTCCCTTAAAAAGTTAAAAATTGAGCTACCCTATGACCCAGCCATTGCACTACTGGGTATTTACCCCAAAGATATAGACGTAGTGAAGAGAAGGGCCACATGCACCCCAATGTTCATAGCAGCATTGTCCACAATAGCTAAATCGTGGAAGGAGCCGAGATGCCCTTCAACAGATGACTGGATTAAGAAGTTGTGGTCCATATATACAATGGAATATTACTCAGCTATCAGAAAGAACGAATTCTCAACATTTGCTGCAACATGGACCGCACTGGAGGAGATAATGCTAAGTGAAATAAGTCAGAAAGAGAAAGACAGCTATCATATGATTTCTCTCATCTATGGAACATAAGAATTAGGAAGATCGGTAGGAGAAGAAAGGGATAAAGAAAGGGGGGGTAATCAGAAGGGGGAATGAAACATGAGAGACTATGGACTATGAGAAACAAACTGAGGGCCTCAGAGGGGAGGAGGGTGGGGGAATGGGATAGACCGGTGATGGGTAGTAAGGAGGGCACGTATTGCATGGTGCACTGGGTGTTATACGCAACTAATGAATCATCGAGCCTTACATCGGAAACTGGGGATGTACGGTATGGTGACTAACATAATATAATAAAAAATCATTTAAAAAAAATAAAAATAAATAAAGAGGAAGAAAATCTGACATGCTACATGGATGATTCTTGAGGGTATTATGCTAAGTGAAATAAGCCAGTCACATAAAGACAAATACTGTGATTCCATTTATATGAGGTGTTTAAGAGCAGTCATAGTCATAGAAACAGAGTGGAATTATAGCTTCCAGGTGCTGGAGGAAGGTGGGAATAGGAAACTATTGTTTAATGACTAGAGTTTCAATTTTAAAATATGAAAAGGGCTCTGGAACTAGCAAAGATGGAAGCACAAAATTAAGAATTTTGTGGTATTTAATACCATTAAATTATAACTTAAAATAGTTTTGATGAAAAATGTTGTGTTATGTGTATTTTATCACTAGTAAAAATTGGGGGGAAAGTTGCTGGAATATATTGAATATGCAATTTTTTTCTGGAAGGAAGGTGTACTCATTATTGTAAAATCTCTATTTCAAAAGCTCAAATTAATTTTACCAAAAATAGAAATAAATTTTAAAGTATCTAAAATTTATACTTAAAATTTAAAATAACAGTTCACTCATTTGAAAATGGAAACAAAATTATATCTTTACTTATTATATGAAGATGGCACTTCTCAAACTTTCAAAGAGTAAAATGTGCCCTGTAACTTGTATTCCATCTATAAATTCTTATAAATGTATGTATGATTTCTTGCTATTGCTTCTTTTCTTTGATTTTTTTTTTCTTTACTTAACAGTAAACTGCATGTTCATGTTTATCTTCAACTAGCTGACTGGTATTCAAGTATCTGCTATATACCTAGCAGAGCATAAAATTATGACTTTTTTTTTGTTCCCTTAATTGGCCAAAGCTGCAACATCTGTCATTTTGTGGGAATCAGATTTCAGCTTCAAAAGCAGCATGAACAATCTGGCATAGGCACATCAGTTCAATCTTCTTGCCCTAGCAACTTCTTCGCTAGTCACCTTTCCTTCTTCAAATCTCTCTCTCTTCACAAAGTTCCGTTTCACCTTATTGGACCCACAATGACTTTTGGCCAGCTATTGATTCTGCATAGTGTGCCAGATCAGTATTTCAAGGTCATTTATAATTGCATGTAGAATTTTTGTGACTCTTCTCCCTCATCTTTCCCTTCCCCAAAGAATAAAATGTGGTGTCAAGTAGCCACACTGATACATTATGAACTAGAGAAATAAGAGTATCATGATCATTAAAATAGGTGTGATAGTGGGAACTACACAGAACTTTTTTTTTTTTTTTTTGCATTTCAGTTTCTGTGGATTCCCTCTGGGATATTCCTTCTGGAGTTAAACCTGCACAAATAGATAAGGTCTGAGGTGAAATAAAACATAAAGGCAAGGGATTATATAAGTGTGAAGCTAAAATTTATTCTCTGTTTCATAAAATTACTTTAGGCTATTGTAAAGTTATTATTATTTTCCCACTATTATCAACTTTCACTTTCTGCTATTATAGTACCATACTGTCTAGTCACGATGACACTAAAATAACAAAAATGGACCTCATGCCTTTTCTGTTGTCCCCATTCTTTGAAAAGTTTCACCAATAAGCATGCCTCCTAACTAAAAGAAAATAACACAATTCCTTATTTCTTCATTTATGTTTCTTCTAAGATTGCATAGCAGCATGAGCAAAAGTAACTATGCTGTTGAGAAAAAGATGACACACAAATTTTGCTCTTTAGTATCAGAAAATGTAGAATTTTTTTCTAAATATATAAGGGAAAGAGCCAAGGAAAAGGGGGGAAAAAAGATAACTCTGAATTAGTGTAAATAGCTCCCCCCCAAAAACTCTGTTGTCATAACAGCCTCACTATTATTGACCGCATTTAATTTAATTCAATAGTCAAGGTGAGTGATTTTTTTGCAGCATAATTTTCTTATCTATGCTTTGAGAAGTACAAATATTAAAATAAGATAAAATATGTTAAAGTCTTCAATTTAGATATAAAGTTTAGTTTTAAAGTTTACTTTTAACAATCAAGTTGTTCACATAGAATTCAGTACATAAAATTAAAATTATAAGAAGAGAACTGCTGGAATAGTGGCATATTAGCTTTTCGTACATCATCTCTCTATTGATAATAACTATGAAATACAAAAAGTATCTCTTTGAAGACATCAGAGGTAAATCAAAACATTCAGAGCTTCAGGGGTGTGAAACATAAAAAGAAGAATAATGAAGAAGATCCAAATAATCCCATTATTTCTCCCATAAGGCAGTTGCTGTTTTTAAAATGGCAACCAAAGGAAAAGCTAATAATCCAATGAGAAAGTGGTGACTGTATCTGGTAAACGGGTTCAATTTCCATAACCTCATAAAGGTGGAAGACAAAATTTTAGTTTCTGGGCCACCATGCCAGTCAGGCTGTGAAGGACTAATATGTTAGAGTGAAAGAAAGCACGTGGAGTGAGCACAACAGTTGAAAGCACTTTTTTTTAAAGTCAAGGTATTTATTGATTTCTAAGTGGTGCTGTTATGATAGATCTAAGACCAGAGAAAAGAATAGCTAACCTAAAGGAGGCTAAGAAGCTGACGAGAATGGCTAGTAGGCTTGGAAGTATGGAGGAGGGAAAAAATGTGCTTCAGATCCCAGGACATAATGGAGGTCTTGCTAAACACTTTACACACACACACACACACACACACACACACACACACACACACTCCTATGCTACAAAATAAGAGTAGGAAACAGATTTGACCAAACTCAATTTCAAATTGAAGTAAACTAACCTATTCCTGTTCTAATAGCATAGTAATACTTTCAAGATGAAGTTGACTGTATTTGGAGTCTCAACTTATTCAAATACAATGAGTAATAAATGAAATAAGCACAGTTTAAAGAAAAACATTTAAAATACATTCAAAATAAATATAATAGTTTTGTATCTATTAAATGGTATATATTTAATAAAAGATATTTCGAAGCCTGTATCATTGTGTTCTACCAAATGTCTGAGAAAGAAGTTAACTAAAACCAACTTACAAAAACTCTTCTAGAGAATAAAGAGACTTTCTAACTCATTTTATTTTATTTAAATATTTTGAATATAGTTGACACAAAATGTTACATTATTTTCAGGTGTAAAACCTAGTGATTTAGCTTCTTTATATGTTATAGTGTGCTCACACATTTAGCTACCATCTGTCACCATACAACACATTACAATATCACTGATTATATTCCTTATACTGTGGCTTTTATTCCCATGATAACTTTACTCCATAACTCAGAGCCTGTGTCTCCTACTTCCCTTCACCCATTTTGCCCAACCCCCCACCACTCCCCTCTGGCAACCGTCAGTTTGTTCTCTATATTTATAGGTCTGATTCTACTTTTTGTTTGTTTGTTTATTTTAGATTCCACATATAAATGAAATCATATGACATTTGCCTTTCTCAGTCTGACTTCTTTCAATTAGGATGCATCCTTTAGGTCCATATGTATTGTCATAAATGTCAGAACCTCATTCTTTTTTATGGCTGCATGATGTATACCACATCTTTATTCATTCATCTATTGATGGAGATGGACACTTACTTAGGTTGCTTTCATATCTTGGCTACTATAAATAATGCTGCAATAAACATAGGGGTGCATATATCTTTTTAAATTAGTGTTTTTGTTTTCTTTGTGTAAATACCCAGTAGGGGAATTATTGGATCATATGGCATTTCTATGTTTAATTTTTGAGGAACCTCCATGCTGTTTTCCACAGTAGCTGTACCAATTTATATTTCCCCAACAATATACAAGAGTTCCAAAATGGAACACTCCACATCCTCTCCAACACTTATTATTTCTTGAATTTTTGATTTTAGTCATTCTAACAGTTATGAGGTGATATCTCATTATGGGTTTGATTTTCATTTCCATGATAATTAGTGATACTGGACATCTTTTCATTTGTCTGTTGCCCGTGTGTATGTTTTCTTTGTGAAAATGTCTATTCTGGTCTTCTGCCCATTTTTCAATTGGATTGTATGTGGGGTTTTTGTGTTGAGTTATATAAATTCTTTATATATTTTGGATATAGCCCCTTATGGGAAAACAATTTTGAGAAAGAAAAACCAAGCTGGAAGTGTCACAGTTCCAGATTTGAAGATACACTACAAAGACAGTCTCTTCAGTAAGTGTTGCTGGGAAAACTGGACAGCTACATGTAAAAGAATAAAACTGTACCAATTTTTTAAAAATATATATTTATTTATTTGAGAGAGAGAGAGAACATACATGGTGGGGAGGGGTTGAGAGAGAAGGAGAGAGAGAAACTCAAGCAGATTCCTCGTCAAGCACAGAGCCCAACATAGGGCTCGATCCCAGGACCCTGAGATCATGACCTGAGCCAATATCAAGAGTTGGACGCTCAACCGACTGAACCACCAGGTGTACCAAAACTGTCCACTTTCTAACGGCATATACAAAAATAAACTAGAAATGGATGAAAGATCTAAACGTGAGATTTGCAACCATAAAAACCCAGGTAGTAATTTCTCTGACACTGGCTATAGCAATATTTTTTCTGGATATGTCAAGACAAGGGAAACAAAAGCAAAAATAAACTATCGGGATGACATCAAAATAAAAAGCTTTTGCATAGCAAAGGAAACCATCAGCAAAACAAAACAAAAAAAGCAACATACTGAATGGGGAAAAGTATTTACAAATGATTTACACAACTCACTTCATTAGGCCAGCATAAGCTATAATCCAAAACCTTAAAATAATATACTGGAAAAGAAAATTCCAGAAAAAAACCTCTCTCATTAATTTTAATAAGGTAAATTATTGAAAAAAAAAGTACAGTATCTTCAAAAAATGCTTTAAAATGTAAAATACATCACAAGTATGATTTTTTTTAGTTCCAAGAGTATAAGTTCAGTATTTGAATATCATTGTAAGTCACCACATTAAGTGATCAGAATTGATTTTTTAAATTATATGATAATCTCAATAGATACAGGCAGAAATTTAATTAAAGTAAACAAATATTAAGGATAATGTCAATAAGCTATGATGACATTGAATTTCCAGAATCTAATGAAAAACTAACAAAACTAACAAAAATACTTAATAATAAAAACTTAAAGCTTACTTCCTCAAATGGAGAAAAAGATAAAGATGTTCACTCTCACATCTAATTAACATTGTGCTATAGTACCCAGCTGGTGAAACAAGGCAACAGTATGTATAAACATAGTATGTATGTTTAAAGGTATAGAATAACTCAGAGATACAGAGTTGGAAAAGGCATCACTTGTTTTTTACAACCAGAAACAAAGTAGAACAAACCACAAATTAATGAACTTTTTGAACTCATGAGGGAACCGAGTTCACAGGGCAAAAAGCTAACCTCACATTCGAGTACCAGATACCTCCAGTTAGAAATAGAATATGTATTTACTTAGGGGAGACATTGGTAAATGCCATATAAACTGATAAAAATATTAATCTAGAATTTTCTTTTAATGAAACCTATTTCGGATAGAAACATATGCAGGTTAAAAATAAAAGTATGTAAAAAACAATACGCCATGTAAACACTAAGGAAAAAGAACAGGACTAGTTATATTAATTTCAGAAAAAGTAAACTTCAGGGCAGAAAAAAGGAATATTATCAAGGATAAAAAGAGACTTTACCTACTAATAAAAGGGTCAGTTCTTCAGAAACACATAACAATCTTAACAATATATACACCTAAACAATAGAGCTTCAAAACACATGAGACAAAAATCGATAGATTTAAAAGGAAAAAAAAACCAAACAAACATATATCCACAACTATGGTTAGAAATTGCAACATTTCTTTCCCAGTAATTGATACAAGTGTACAGAAAGCCAGGAAGGATGTAGATGGCTTGAATAACAATATCAACTAACTTGAACTATTCACAATTTTAGAGCACGCCACTGGACAGAACACACCTTCTTCTCAAGAGTTCAAGGACGCACGTGTAAAATTCCACTAAAACTTTGATCTGCTCCCCAAAATGAGGCTAATAAAGCACGCTTTCCTAATAACACGATATGTTCTACAAATTGTTTTCAACAAACTAGTGTCTTCACAATGGTTTAACAGTAGGAAAGTATTTTAAAAGTAGAAATGGGCAGAAAGATGACAATGGTGTAATGTGAGACAAAAGCTATTGATAGAGATCTTCGGTTTCACTCAGAAATGATTTTTTAAAATGAAACCTCTACTGTGAGCAGATCAACCAGAAAAGAAGATGGAATAGACCCTAAACCAGGTTAAATAAGAGAGAAGCCAAATATTGGGAATCCAGAAAAGAGTTTACATTTATCAAAAAAGGGTTCTGGTTTTGATTTTTGCAATAGATTGGAAAATGAGTAAAACTTCATACTTTGGTGAAGGCTGACATAAAGGTCAATAATAAGAAAGCAGTTGTGAGAAATCAAGAGTGAATAGAGTCAAAGATATGGTAGTTACAAGTTAGATAAACAGAAAATAGCAGAGATTTTAGTGGAGGCAGAGGGAAGTTTTAGAAAAAAATGAAAAGGTTCAGGTACTTCTATAGCTATCGAGACCACTTGAGGTGGTAGAATTGTCTGCAAATTTTATAAAAACAGATTCTTTCCCTTTCACTTCAAGTCTAAGAAAAAATCTCAGATATGTACTGCTGAAAAATAATTCACAAAGAAGACAAAAAATTATCTAGGCTTAAAAGTTTTATTCGGGTATATCCAGTATTCTTTTTCCCGATCTAAATCCTTCCCAATGAATTGGATGTATTTTGATGGTAGAACAATCGTTTTCCTGGTAGAAAACTTAAGGAGGAATAATTATTTTGCCGAAAGTAATATAAACACACACACACACACACACACACACACACACTGATTAATATGCATAAAATATATGTAAAAATGATTACATGAGTGAACAATATTCAGCATAACAAATACAGGAAAAATGACTCATTCTTTTATTCAGTAAAATATTTCTATCTTACAATTATTTATTTTGATAAGTTATATCATTTACGCAGGGAAAACATTAATAAACAGGTGAGTAAGGGATGATTTATTTTCTCAAAATATTATGTTAATAATTACTTCTGTAAGTCTCATTGTTAAATATTATAGAATTCCAAAGTGTCACGAAGTGCATAATTTTAGGTACTAAAAGGCTGCTAACATGCTTCTCTCTCTCTCTCTTTTTTTTTTTTTTTTTGCTAATTTATATCTTTCTCTAAAAAGTTTCAGCAACAATCCATGATTCCTAGAGCGTTATTACTTGCTTTCCCTCTTGCTCCAATGAGAATTCTGGCTCCAACAACATTATACATTTACTCATTTGCTCAATTCTATAAGACTTCATAAATAGTTGTAGAATTACTTTGTGCATGCAACTATAGAACCAACTCCATTGAACTTCCATTGCCACTTAGGGTAATAAAACTTTAAATAATGTTGCTCTCACTGTAATGAAGAAAACCCTAGATACCCTAAAATATCATAATTTTCATTGAACCCATCATAACCTGAGGGCACAAAGCAATCCAATAGCTGAACTCCAGAAGGAAAAGTCCAAGAAGAGTCAGGATGTACACTTCATACCAAGTGTGATAGAATCCTGGCAGAAGAGGCACAATACACTATGAAAGTGGAGAGAAGAAATGGGCAAAATTTTAACGAAAGGCCAAATACGGGCTAGCATATCATTCTGGAATAGCTGGGGACCAGAAACAAAAGTGGAGCTATTACTCCCTCAGAAGTTTTTCCTACACACCTCTCCTGGCTTCTTACAGAAAAGAGCAGAGGCCAGAGAGAAGACTGGGAAGAGCTCCATGAGTAATGGCAAGCATGCAGGAGGTGATCAGCTGTTGTTGGGACAGAGGCACATAACACCGCTAATTTTCCTGGACTCCTCTCTTACAGGAGCTTTAAGTCACAGAGGGAGAACTAGCATAGCTGCTTCCTGGACAAAGGCAAAAATAATTTGTGAAGGGGAAGGGTAGGAAAAATAAAGCCCTCTCTTCCTCAAGAAGTAGAAAACCCATGGGAGGAATAGCAAAGTTTTTTTTTTCTTTAAGATTTTATCTATTTATTTGAGACAGAGAGCACAAGCAGGGAGAAAGGTGAGGGAGAAGCAGACTCCCCGCTAAGTGGGGAGCCCAAGGTGAGGCTTGATTCTAGGACCCTGAGATCATGACCAGAGCTGAAGGCAGCCGCTTAACTTACTGAGCCACCCAGGCGCCCAGATTTTGTTTTTAATCTCTCATTATATATCTCCCACCCCTTATCCACATTTGTCAGTTAACACATCAGAGGCAGTATTATCAATTTAAAACATTCAAATGTAAATAACTTCAAAGGGGAAATATGCATAAACTTTTTAAGGCTAAATGTAAAAAGTAGGAAGAAATAACATTTCTATTGTTCCTTAGCTCTAATTTATACCCTGATGGAAGATAATATACTAGGCCAAGAACCTTCTTTACTTATTACCTAACTAAAATTTTAACTTATTTTCTGACATTTAGCTACAAGTTATTTATGCCACTATTTCTTGATAAATTTATTTTTTAGAATAAATGTTATTAATCTTAAAAACATGCATGTTTTAATATTTTATATTATTCAAGGGTATTCACATTTAATCTTATCTTTTATCACCATTATGCTAAAATAAAAGGTAAAATAAAACCAAATTCAAGCAACCAGTTATTTATTTTATTTTGTGGTAAAACCTAACCTAAATGATTTTGTTCCCTTCGGATTGAATGATTACCTGAAGAGGTTGTCACAGTAGCGTGGCCTCGTTGGAGTGAAACGCTGAAATAAATGTTTAAGTTCTAAACAGCTGAAGCTGTTGTATTAGAAGCTTCCAGAATAAGCTTATCTATAGTACTTCATGAATTTGTATTTAAACTCTCTTCTTTCTGTTGCCAATAAAACAGAAATGTTGAGAAGACAGAGTGCGAGCCCATAAGCCAAATGTTGACAAGAATGACATTTTTTTCTCTGATTCTATTTTTATTACTTACATGGTTTCTCCCCCAAATCATGAAAAAGCATTGTGATTCATATGTATGACTGATTCTGAATCTATAGAAACTATTTTTCCATTTAGTATAGATTTAGAAGTGAAAAAATTTTTGAGTATTTTTTTCAAGTATAATGTATTTTGTTTTTAAATATGTATTCTGAGAAGGAATAATTTTTTAAAAACCTACAGTTAATTTGATCACTATGAATATTGTAATCAGAAATGCCATCTAAAGCACTCAACTAGTCATATCATTTCTTCATCAAACTTAAGATACTTGTGTTTTCATCTGAGCCTTTTTGATATCAGAGACACAAAAACACCCTATATATGATGTGAATAATAATTTTAAGAATTGGTTGAGACCTACAAGTTTAATTTTATACCTTTATTGGTTTGGTTACTTAGGAATTATTTGTCTTAATTCATTTTTCAAGCTTAATCAATTGTGATATGAATAAAATTTGGTTCATATAGGTCTGACATACTGAACTTCGTGTCACAATTCACAGTAAGCCATGCTCAAAAATCCCAAGCCGACATTTAGTAATATTTCAATAACCTTTCCAGTGATGGGATATGGTTCTGGTTTATAATTCATGTTGTAGTTTTACTATTTAAAATGTTTCTAAGCACTTTGATCTCCAAACTATCTTCTAAAGTATATACAAGGTGCTTCCAGGTCATTGCACTGAAACATACACTGAACTTGTTTACATCTGTAGTTTTCGGGTCATTATTTTCACCTTTCAGCCTTCATTTACTTCATTTCAGAATTTTACATATTAGTTTCTAGACCATGCTCTAAAGAGTATTTTTGTCAGGAAAATACTATCATTTTCAGAAAATCACAAATATGGTTAGAGGTTTAAGGATAAGTTTAATGTTAACAAATGAATAGCTATATCCTATGACTTCAGTTTAAATTACAGCAAGTGCAGTCTTTGTTAATGTCCTTTTATATTTAAATCAAAGCATTTATTTCACATTCAAAATTAGAAATGTTAATTACTAACACATTTAAGAGAAATAAAATGTAATTATTTCTTGCCCTATTGCACAAAGATTTGTTAAACGAAAAGCTCTGTTAATTTAAAAGCTATTACAAGTTATTAATCTCAATACTTACAATACTTATTGAGAATAAATTGCTTAAACCTTTAATTAAAAGTTGAATAATCACTAAAACTATGTAATTTGGAAAAGAAAGGGTCTTGAGTTCAAACACTTTTTAAATTTAATGCTAAATCTAGTTAAAATTTAGTTACACTACAATAACTTTCAGAATACTGGTTTTAAACTAACAGTTTGAGAGATGTTTAAATGATATGCTCTCTCCACTTTGACATTAAAACACCGCACACCAAAAATTTTTTAAGCTAATGGGTAGCATCACTGACATCCCTGAACTTTGTTCTTTTAAACCAACAATTGCCAAAGCATAATCCCACTCGAACTAGATGCATTTCTCAATTCTTGATGGATTCTTAGTATACAATGCAGTATTTAGTCAAGTTGCAAGTCAAGAAGAAACAATCATACATAAAAAATTAACCCATGAAAAAGACCAGCAATTATGATGTAGTGGCATATTAAAAATGAATGAAGTGTTAACTAGAACTTCAAAGCAAACACACTTAACTAAGGCTGTATGTATGTATGTATGTATGTATATTTACACTCAGAAAACAAAACATCTTGCAGAAAATATTTTGCCCCCTAGTTTTGAATTTTGCACTAACAGCAGCCAGAAAAGAGAATCAGTTAACAGTAACAGAAATATCATTCACAGACGTCTGTCCACTTTGAAGAGAAACTGATATATGTTTCCTTCAAAGGAAAGTAGTGTCTTAGTATGTACCACACACACACACACACACACACACACACACACACACGCCCACACATACAGAAAAACCTTTTTTTTTTTCATTTTCCATTCCATAAGTATTAATTATAACATCTGACTCCCAGATACAAAAATAAAGTGGAAGTTAGCTTCCTGGGACACAACCATGTCCTACTTGAGAGAGTGTAGGATAATAGTTGAAATCTGTACATTTAGATACTTGCAATATTCAAAGTAAACAACAACTCAGTTGCCCAAGTGTGACTGCCTTTTCCACTTAACTGTGTTTTAGCAATGAGGAATGTTTAAGATATCCAGTTCACTCTTAGACCCAGAACTAAAGCCAGAATTTAATATAATTATTGAAAATTTCAATACATTCAAGCAACCAGCTGAAAACCAGGCCCAGTACATCCACAGATTTTTCCACATCTTGGTTTCAGATCTCTGTTTTTTTTTTTTTTCATGCCTTACTGGGTTAATAATTTGGTATTCTATTCGCAAATTTTTCTTGACAGTTGTAAATTCTCAGTCAAAATTTATTTAATCCTACTTCAAAAATCTATATGAAAAACGTTCAATCTAGTAAATGTTTTAGAGAGAAAGATAAAATTTGCTAGCAAATTTCAAACTTAAAGAGTGCTTTCAAATGTTATTTTTAACTAATTGTATTAGAATTTGAAATGAGATCTCTATTGATGCAATTTACAAATGATAATTATATTACAAATTTAAACATAAGGCTCATTTTAACTCCTAATGTGATGGAAATAATTACATTTACTCCCAAATTGCTTTACTTCTCAGTATCAGGCAATCTTGGGTAGGAGGATAGATGTAGAAGCAGAGGTATGGAGGCTGAAGAATATATAGGTTCTGGAAAGCTCTTAGCCATGGAGGAGTAATTTATGAACATTTGGTTTTAAGATAGTCAATAACCTTTGAATTGAGTATAGTATCTCCTACAAGTTCCTTTCACATCTTGCTAAGATAAAATAATTAATAGATTTATTATATAAGAGACTCACTGATAGGAACATAATAAAAGATAACACAAGATAGAACCTCGAATTTTCAGGAATGAAGGATGAACAAGAAAGCGGTAAGTATAGAAGACAAATTTTGTCCTCTAGGTTTTTTTTTTTTTTAACTCTGTACAACTCTTTAAGGTAAAAATTATAGCATTACCTACTTTTTTTCAATATATGGTATGTAACCCATACATAAACAATAAGTTCATGATGGGACAAATGCTCTTACAAAGTTCGTATTTTCTGGATTTTATACAAATGGGCACAATACTAACATTAGGTAGTCTGTGAAAGGATAGATCTATATATGACAAGTGGGTTAAAAATAAAGAGATATACAAAAATAGCCAGTAAGTAAATGAAATGTAAGTAAGAAAAGGAAAAAAAGAAAGAAAGAAAAGTAATTTAAATCATTCAAAAGAAGTCAGGAAAGGGGAACAAATCTGCAATGTAAATAGGAAACAAAAATGATTATACATAATAATAACAAAATAATAGAGTTAAACCCAGACATATTAATAATTATATATGAAATATTAATGGTCTAAATACTTGAAAAAATCAGATTTACAAATTTGAACTAAGTTATGAAAATCCAACATATCAAAATTTGTATGGTAAAATTAAAACAGAATTTAATGGAAAATATTTAGCTTTGCATGCATATATTAAAAGAGGAAAATATCTAAAATTAATGACCTAAGCCTCCACCTAGAGAAGATAGAAAAAGCATAGTAAGGTAAATCCACATATGGAGAAAAAAGGAAATAACGTTAAAAAGTGATATTAATAAAATATAAAACAAACAATGATAGAGAATATCAACAAAACCAAATCCTGACTCTCTGAAATCATCAACAAAATTGACTGGTTAGCGAAGAGGGAGAATACAGATCAACACCATCAGCAATAAAATAGATGTATCACCAAAGATCCTAATACATATTAAGGTAATAAGAAAACAAAATAAATAATTTTCTGCCAACAAATTTAATAAATAGTATGAAATTGATAAGTTTCTTGAGAAATACAACTTAAAATTGACATGAAAAGAAAGAGAAATTCTGAAGATCCTCATTTCTATTACAGAAACTGAATATGTTATCAGCATATCATAAATACCCAAGCCTATATTTTTATTACTGGTAAATGTTATCAGAGAATAAATAACATCATTGTTACAAAAATGTTTAGAAAATGCGGGGAGAATAATCACTCTATACTGTATATTATTAGGAAAACATAACCCTAACACCAAAACTTGACAAGGATATTACAGAAAAGGAAAAGCATGGATCAGTATTTTTCATGAATATAGATATAAAATTCTTTAACAAAATATTAACAAACTGCCTCCAAAATTACATAAAAAGGATAATACATCATGAACAAGTAAGAATTATTATAGTAATGAAAGTTTTATTAAATATGTTAAAATGGCTCAGTGTCCTGTGACATATTAAGTAAATAAATGTGAAAAAACACATGAGCATTCTAATGGATGCAGAAAAATGGAAAATATCATAATTGAAAGACATGAATTTCCATATTGAATGAACACAATGGGTGCATAAGGCAATGAATAAAATTAGATTCTCTGTAAGATACCTCATGGTAAAATGTCAGATCATTGTCTTTCAGCAGAAATTCTAGGGAAAATGCAATGCTTCAAAAATTCAGAATGACTGGGCTTTTTTGAATAGAAGAGTGAAAGTAAAAAGACAGTGGCATAATGGCTCTACATTTCTGGAGGAAAATAATTTTTAACCTAGAATTTTAAATCCAACTAAATTATCCATCAAGTTTAGAGTGAAATAAAATCATTTTCAGATATGCAAAGACTTAAAATATTTGTATCCTGTTTTCTATGCAAAAGAGGCCTCTGAACGATATGCACTAACTAATGAGAAAATAAACTAGAACAGAGAAAAATATGGAATATAGGAAATAAATAGACAGAATATAGGAAAGAATTAGAGGGAATCACCAATATGATAGTGAAGAGACACCCTAGGATGAAGCATATGTGCCAGATTTGGAAGCCAACCATTCCAGATTGAAGCTATGTGACTCAAGATGCAAAATGGGTGAAGGGGAGTGAAAGGTATTAGCTTCCAGTTATGGAATGAATAAATCATGGGGATAAAAAGACCACATAGGGAATATAGTCAATGATATAATAAAGTTGTATTGGGGCAGATGATAGCTACCCATGTGGTGAACATAGCATAACATATTGAGAAGTTGAATTTAGTATGCTGTATACCAGAAATTAATATAACATTGTTTGTCAACTATACTCATATTTTTAAAAAATGCCTATATTTTGAGCATTAACAGCATAATAACTTCTATGTTTTTACCATCCGTTTTTAGAACCAACAAAACTTTTTGAAATTATATTCTACAATAATAAGGAACTAGTTCTTAATATACTTATAAACTCCAATCTTCTGTAATGAAGGAATAAAGGAAATCCAGAGACTAGACCAATAAAGGAGAAGCCGTGGGACTTAATAATCAGGAAACTCATGAAAAAAGCAAATGACCATTGGCATATATTAATACTTCATATTTTCAATCAGTAATTTTGGACAGTATGCAGATATCACCCAAATACTATTAAAAAGCTTGCTAAGAATCTTTTTGCCCAATTCTCCTCATCTGAAGTAATCATTTTGTACTATGGCAGCTACCAAAATTACTTTAATATTATTTGATTTTTTAAAATTGTGCACATGATTTGCTTTGATTAAAATGAATATTCATTGAAGGTAATTTCAGATCATTCTTTAGAAGGGGTTTGCTTGAATGACTTAAAAGCTGGATTTTAAGGCTAAGGTAACTTTCTATGATTGTATTTCCTTCAGAATACCCATTCCCCCTCTAATTAGGAGTTGGTAGGTTTTGGTAAGGCAGAAGTGATTCAGGAATTTAGTATTTTCAGTCTTGCCCTGCTGTTTAAGCTATCCTACTCTCTTGAATACTGTTAAATGATATTTTATAATCTGTTTGCTCCATGTAGTAGTATTGGAATATCTATAAATTAGGGCATTTCCAACAATTTTTCCTTCTGTCTGTGGGACTTACTTTTTTAACCCTGATAATGCTTTCTTTAAATATAAATATAAATATAAATATAAATATAAATATAAATATAAATATAAATGATATAAATATATTACTAACCCTGATAATACTTTCTTTATATTTACTTTATTTTTTCTGCTTTCTCTTTGCCATCTTTTTCTTCCTCCAACCCCTGCCTGACAACCAGCTACATATTTATTTTCTGCCAATTCTGTTTGCACTTGCCCAGAATACTTTCTACTACGTTTTCCCCCTTTATACCATCTAATATCTTTTTCTTTGCATCTTCTTTTCTTCCTCTACATTGGGGATTTTTAACATAAGTTGCAAGAGCCCCTAAGCTTGGATGGGCTTCAGCAGACCCAGGAGCAGGCTGAAAGGGTGCATTTTACCTGTGTTGAATGTGCTCCCCCTATCCCCCCTCCCCCCCACAGCAGCAAGTCTCTAAAGTCTTAAAGAAGTAAATGAATAATCAGGAAATTATCAAGAAAATTTCTATAATCCGTCTCACGTTTTCCATTAGGTTTCCTTGTAGTTTCTATGCATTCTCCTGTGCACAGCAAACTACTAGTGAAGTACTACAGTCCCTCCTCCTGTTTTCATTTTCAGACATTCTCTTTCTACTTTCATCCATTTAAAGATGAAATGCTTTCCCTTAACAAATTTCATTTTAACAGTAAGAGAGAAATAGCTTCCTGGAGGTGCCATATGGGAGGAACAAAACAAAGCAAAAAAAAAAAACAAAACCAATGCACAAACACAAAGGTTGAAGATCTTGTACTTGCTGATTCTCAGGGACAGGAACTTCTAACCATTATTTGCTGTATCCATGTAATAAGGATTAAAAAAAAGACCCTACTGTTTTCCAATTGATTTAAAGGAAAACACAAATCTTACCACTTTTAACCCACTACTGTAGACTAACTTAAGATGTCAAAACATCTAAGAGAAGGATAGCCATTCTTCCACACTTTCTCTGAAATAGACAATTATTGTGGACATTTTCTCCCCTCATTTCTCCAGGCATTTTCTCTCCCTGGATATTTTTCCTCAACGCATTTTAAATCTAATAAACTACCATTAATTTACTAAAAGGCAACTTAGATGCAGTCTTTAATATGAGATTTTTCTTCACTTAAGTGTACTCTGATGTCTGCTTTTCCAGGTATATACACAATACTTTATCATGGTTATGTGCACCTTTTGGCAGGGACTGCATCTAATTGCTCTCTATATATCCCCATATCATAAGTGTAGACTGTCCATAGGTACTCAAAATGTGTAGAATAATTGAATAGACATAAATTAATAAGTAAAATTCAAGTCAAAAATATTTATTTGCATTTCATAGTCACTCAAATATTAAAGTCAATTAATTCTTTTTATAAGTTGCATTATCTGAATTGCCTGATATAGATCAATCTAAAAATAAAAGGGTTTCTTAAATTACATGCCAAATCATGGTAAAAGGTGTTCTAGAAGAAAAACACACACAGCATATTAAAACCTTCTGATAATCCTTCAGTAAATAAATTCAATTTCCTTAATTTAGCATTTCCACAGACATTAACTTTCAGGATCCTTATTATATTTTAATTACCCCAGAAGAGAAGTATTCCATAGAAAACATTAAACCATTTGGGGAAATCATGGACTAGATAATAAATATTCCATTTCATTTGAGCTACAGAGATAACATAATTAAAAATAAAATCCTGAATATCATTTTATTCTAATAGCCTCATTTTTTAAAAATGCAAAATGCAAACATGCTAACCATACAAAAATATTACAAAACAAAAAATTTTTAAAACTGCAAAACTCCACACCTAACCCATGCTTAAAGAAAAACAGATAAAGATACTAGAAATAATATTTGTAATCATTTGCCTTTAAAATGGTTAGTACAGAGAAGCTGAGTCTTCTTTTTCATTCAAAAATTTTATCTTGACTTCAAGGTGTTAAATTGGAAGTGTCAACACATGACAAGTAAGAGTCATTTAGAAGAGGAGTGATACACACCCCATGATATGTGGGAAAAATTAAACATCCTTGAAAATAGCCTTAGATTGAACTTAATATAATGATAACTAAATAGAAAAGGGAAACAAAAGAGATCTATATTAGTATTGTGAAATAGTAATAGAGTAATTCCACTGAAATGCATACTTTACTGGGAAGGAATTAGAGAACTTCATCATGATACTTGGCTTTGTTAATTCAAAAAAGCAAAACATAAAAATGAATTTTATTGTGAGAATGCTGCATAATGGAGCCAACCTGGAAAATAAATGTATCACAATGTCACACACAGGATGCAAAAAGAAGTTGCTCTAATGTTGGCCATCAGATTTTTATATGCCTTCCCACAGTTTTTGGGAATTGACCTTAGGAGACTCCATCTGCCTTCTGCTGCTAGTTACGGGCAAACTGCTGGCAAGGCACTATCAGTGCTCCTTCTGAAAAATCAGCAATGACAGTCTTTCCCTAGTCTTGCCTGTGCTCATTATCCATGTCTGCAAAACTAAACCACTTAATACAAATAAAATGTCTTCTCATGTTTAGACATTTAGGAAGTACACATTAGCTATAGACTAGAAATCGTCCCCAGGGAAAATGTTTTCTCTTGTAAAAACACAATAGACAATTGGGTGGTTCTGATTTCTGTGGGATTTGAAAATGGGTATTGTGCTGCTATCTCTTTAGATTGCAGTTTATTGGAAAGAGCAGACTCTCTGGAGTAAGGCTTTGTTTACTGCTGAGGACCTCTACTTGCAGGCTATGCACGTCAGAGAATTATGAAATATACCTAAAATGCAGTTGTCTGCCTCATTTGAAAATCAAGCTCAAGATAGCTATTAAACTGTAATCATTTAAAGAGTATGCAGGTTAAGTGTATGTATGGTACATACCATGGAGCTGAGACTGAAGAAATGGCTAAAATGTTTCCTTTCTCCTCTTGTTTAAAATTACGAACACAATCTCTCCTTTTTGTGGAAGTCATTTGCTTTCTGGTCCTCATTAATCAACCAGTCTATACCCACAATTATTCCGAAGATATTCCATACAAAATTAATCACATGCACATATACACACATGTGTGCACACACAAATACACACATATTCACATACTGAAGCAAGCAATATGAAGTTGTTATTCTTATTCTCGGCTGTGTTAGAAATGGGTAGTGATACGGACAGTACAGACAGGGGAAAAGTGTATGTTTTCTTACAGACCATTAGCCTGTGTCTTTGGAAACGTTCTGCTACCATTACAATCACACTACTGATCAGTCAGGGAAAAGGATGATGTTCAGTCTAGAAAATCGCTAACATAGATCAGTGTGACCAGGAGGTAAGCAGTCTCCGAAACTTGACACACTGAACCATTTAATTAAATGAAAACAAAGTAGGACTGTTTAATAAGAACTTGGCTCACTCAATTGTCGGATGCTTAGAGAAGAATAGATGTTCTTTACTGAAATCTAAAGAT
Source organism: Ursus arctos (assembly GCF_023065955.2). NCBI lineage: Eukaryota > Metazoa > Chordata > Mammalia > Carnivora > Ursidae > Ursus > Ursus arctos. The sequence continues at coordinate 5,865,132 of NW_026622852.1, forward strand.
ATGAGTATATTTTCAGCCAAAATTCTTTATCCTAAGTAAAGAGAACTTCATAGAATAATAAACAGAAAGCATTATTAAAATCACAATGGTGCTGTCAGAAGTCCTAATTTGGGGGAACACAGGAAATTTTCTTTTAGGAATATACCTTTAATGATCTTTCTTTCAGAATCATGACTAGTGAAGGGCATATTAGTTGTTTTTTTTTTTAAAGATTTTATTTATTTATTCGACAGAGATAGAGACAGCCAGCGAGAGAGGGAACACAAGCAGGGGGAGTGGGAGAGGAAGAAGCAGGCTCATAGCGGAGGAGCCTGATGTGGGGCTGGATCCCAGAACGTCGGGATCACGCCCTGAGCCGAAGGCAGACGCTTAACCGCTGTGCCACCCAGGCCCCCCGGCATATTAGGTTTTTAAACATGTATGTTCAGGGTATATATGTATCTAAATGTTAATGCATTTGTCCTACACAATGCCTGGGTAAAATGAAAAGTCTGTAACGATTGCTCAGAGAGAGCTCTGTCATAGAGTAAGAATGCACAGACAAGTTAATTCATTTTGTTTCCTTTTAAACTTATGACAATGTATCCAAGAAGCCATATTTACTTAGGTGTTGCTTATGAAAGTACAAAAGTAAAAGAAAGACCACAACACAATTTTCTCATTTTATCTGATGAAATATCAAGTATATGTGCTATGGAAATATTATCTCATAGGTATATAAAGGAACTAAAATCGCTTTTATATCTAGCCACAAATGCTAGAGAGATTTGATAAAACTCTGTAGAGTAGGCTTACAAATGCTTGTATAGCTTATGCATGCAAAATATTGGAAAATTTAACTCTGAAGGATGTAATTGTAAGCACGTTATAAACACACTTTGTAAAATGTAACTGCTGTATCACTGTTTTACATGTAGTCATTAGGATCTGAGTGCCGTAAAGATTTGAAGTCCACAATCTTCGGTCATAAACAGGCTGTATCCTGAAGGTAGAAGTATTTCAAAATATGCCACCAACAAAATTATAATATAATTAATTATACATTTTGTGTCTGAAAGTCTTGTGTTGTATAGTATTGAAGAATAATTTTGTGTAAATTAAAACGTATTTGAATATTTTTACAATCATAAATTCCTAGTCCAGCTGGAAGTCCAAATATGTGTAATAGTCTTTGATTCTTCCTGCTCTCAGAAAATATCCACACATCCTATTGTCTCTACTATCAAAATATATCTAAAATCTTACCAAGTTCATTGCTACCATCCTGAACGAAAGTACCATCATCCTTTGGCTGAGTTATTCCAGTATTCCAAACTGTATTGTTAAGATTTGTTGTGATAACAAACAATCTTCCAAACCTCAGTGATTTTTCAACAACAAAAATTCATTCTTGTTTCTATTCCATAGGTGGTTAGGGATATCTGGAGCTCTACTGGGATCTGCAGAACTTTCTGCACCTAGCTTAGCTTACTGTGATATAGTTGGGTTTGGGCTTCATCTTCTTTTATTCTAGAATTAAGAAAGATGTCTGTGACATGCGGGCCTCATGGTGGATGACAAATTGCCCAAGGGCAGAGTAAAGGGGTGTAAGTCTAAGTACACACGGGAGCATTTAAAGCTTCTATTTAAATATGGCAAAGATCACATCTGTTTATGTTTCATTGATCAAAGCAGGTCTATTTCCAAACCCACAGTCAATGTAAATGGGGAAATATATATTTTACTTATAAGAAGAAATTATAAAAGCAGCTAGTAATCAAATAAATGTGAACAAACGATATGATCAATCATTTCTCCATAACAATAACTCTTCACTTACCCTTATTATAGTTGAGGGTTTTTTTTTTCTTATCTCAAAATGGTATCCAAATGATCCATTAAAGTAGAAGTCAGATTATATCACTCTTCTGCATAAAATTTCCCAGTGGCCTCTCACTTAATTACAAGTGAAATAGGAAGTCATTACAATGTCTTGTCTTATCTCCTATTTCTCCTACCTTTGCTCCTTTTGCAAAAAAAAATAAATAAATAAATAAAAATCCTCCTTGCCATTTTTGGAATGCAGCAGGCACATTCTATCTCACTGCCATTGCAATTGCCCAAATGTTCTCATGGCTTCTTCTCTCATCTCCCTCAGGTCTTTATTTAAATATCTACTTTTCAGTGAGAGCTGTATTCACCATTTTATTTGAAATTTTATTACTCTGCCAGTGTTATCTTAGCTCAACTTGTAACTTTTTTCTTCTAAAAAAAAAAAAAAGGACTTTTGAGGGGTAATATGCCATGAATCACTCCTCTAGAGGAAGATAGAAACCTGTTAACGGTCTCACCAAAAGAAGTTCAAGGGGGTAGTTGTAGGTCTCCAGGCCAAAACTGGCATGTGCTTATCAGGGAAACCTGAGTGGACGTTGGGCAAAGGCAGATGCTGAAAACTGCATTAAAATTATTTTATGTCGAATCAAATAGTTTCAATTCCTCTCTTACTGCAAGAATATTTTGGAAAAATGTGTATCTTTTGAAAATTAGAAGTGTAATAAAAGTAGAAAATTTCAGTAAGTGACTTTTAAACTTTTTTTTTGAAATATGTTTGAGAATACATAACACTAACTCTACAGCCTAAGTCGCTTAAATTATGCAATGCCTCCTTAGCACTGAGTCAACAGAACACAAGGTCAGTTCAGTTCTTACATCAGCCCAGACTGCTTTGCTAGTTTATGGGCCCGCTAGGCTTAGATGTGTCACACTCCCAGGGAGAGCACCCCCTCCCTGAACCTGGCCTCATTCCTCAGAGGGCTGGGAAGTGGGAGGGAATGGTGAAGTCAGCGGGGCTAGTGTTACAATGGTGAGGAAAGAGATAAGAAAGATACAATGAAAGCTTCTTTATTTCAGATGCAAAGCAGCAAGTAAAGTGAGTACTCCAAGTTGGAGGCAAGCATTTTGCTGTGAGAGCAAATGTGTTGGGACACATATGAAACTCTTTCAAACAGTAAGCTGGTTTATGTAATTCAATCAATCAAAATTACTTGTCTTAAGTAGCAACAAGTCACAATTGAGGAGCATCAAAGATGACTAGTCACTGATGAGTGATATTCCAAAAAGCAGTCATCAATGCTGATGACTTTGTTTGTTCCTAACTTTGTCCTTGCTTGCATGTCTCTTGTACTTTACAGAGTCAGGGCTTCTAGCTTTTCACTGACTATCCATATCTTGTAACTTAGAAGGTCTCTTGAAACAACATTTAGGGTCAAGATTTTTTACATTCTCAATTTTAATGTCTTTGAACACAAGGGTAAAGTCTGTATTTATTCACTATTATATTCTCAGCATCTAACAGAAAATATTCAATAACTATATAATAAAAGAATAAATTTTTAAAAAGAAACACAGATAACCAAGAAAAGCATATGGTACGAGACAGTACAATAACTAAACCCAGTAGTCAAAGAATTGCTTTGAAAGCAACCAATGACTAATTCAGAGCTCTCCTATCAAAATAGATACTACAGCATAGTGTTTCCTCAAAGTGTAAAGAACCCTTATTCCTTAAAAGGGTGATAGGTGTCACACACACACACACACACACACACACACACACACAAAACGCTCCATGGTTGTAATAATGAAGCGAAGCTAAATAAAATTCAATAAAATGTGGGGGGAAAAGTAGTGAATGACTGATAAAATGAAAAGGATAAGTGAACTTACCCTTTTCTTTATTCCTAGGAACCTTTTAACTAAATGATTAAAATAATTCCAGATGAATTGTTACTACCTGGTACATTTTCATATGGCATCTATCACCCAATAACATATATACTTCCAAGTGTCCCCTTTACTGCATTTAACCAAAAGAATGAGTAAAGTGGGAATTACATTCATAAACCATTATAATCTCAGGGGAGACACTTTTTCTTTTTTTAAATGCTGTGCATAACACATCATGCTCACTGGTAGCTAAGAAGAGCATCATAGACAAAGATACACACATGAAAGGCAAAACCAGTTACTACTGTTCTGAATTTTTGTCAATGTGTCTCACTAATGTAACTACAAAAAGAAATGCAAAACTCCAAATGTCACCTTAAAGTGAATCCTTGGGAAAAACTACAGTGGTGACTGGGATGGTGGTCAGAGAAAGGGTGGTGGTGAGCATCTGTGCGTGCGTGTGTGTGTGTGTGTGTGTGCGCGTGCGCCTGGGTGTATTTTGTGCTTGTCTGCACAACCAAAACACAGCATCCTGCATCTTCTCAACCTTAAAATTAAAATCATTTATTATAAAAGCAGATTTTTACAATCACAGTCTAATAAAAAAGAAACCCTTCTTTGTCCTATAGTCAAGTTCTCTCAAGTAGAAGGCCGGGATTCTAACAAGAATGAATATAGTAAGATATCTGTGAATTTCCAAAGATTAACTTGAAATTTCTTTTGCATCCTCTAGCCTTGCTCAGTAACTGTTTTGTTAACACACTGTCTGCTGAGTCCTGATGACTCCCAGTAACTGGAATATGTTGTTAACTGAACTGCTGGAAATACTAGTGCTTGCAGCTAATGCATTCTCAGAGCTGCACAGTATGAACACAGCGGGTGTAAAGTAAAAGCAATAATAAAAAATTGAACAGACCTTAAGTGCTATGATTATTACTGTAGGCCAGTTTTTATCACCCCTTTTGAAAGTCTACTTCTTGAATTCCCTGCGCCTAAAAGTATTGATAGCAATATTAGCCTATTTTCTTTCTTCGTGATGGGAACCACATACCATATTTTTTAAAAGAAAGTAATATTTGTATGGACTCTCCATACAGGGTGGACTATTAACCCTAAGAATGAAATTATTTAAAGATACTGAAAAATTCCTTCAAATAATCTTATAACTGAGTAGCAAAATTCAATACGGTGATGGCTGAGATTTTTAACATTAACTTTCCTCCAGAGAATGTGAACCCATTGATCAGTTTTGCATGCTTACATAGTAAAAAGAAGACAAGAGCTTGTTTTAGAGATAAAAAGTCCAAGTGGCAGAAACGTTTTGCATTGACTGTTAGTAGAATAATGATAATTAAATTCTAATTTCAGCAGTCTAATAGTTAGGCAAGATTGTGTTTTGAAATTAAATCTATCTCTATATCTCCCTAGATAGATACAGATAGATTTAGATGTAGTTGTTGAGATAACGACAGAAACAGAGATAGATATATGCCACCTGGATACAAAGGTGAATTTATATGAGTCAAATTATTCCAAGTGAATAATGCATTTTACTTATTTATAGAAAAACTGTTTTCATGGATTAATGGTAAAATCTTTGTCTCCTTTAGCAATGTATAAAAGATGAAGACTTTAAAACTAGTAGGAAATGAAAATTCTATCTATATCTGAAATATTTTACAAAAGGATGTCTTTCCTGAAACATCATACATTCATATGACTATAATCATTGTGTATACCCTGCCTCTCATCCATCAGCACTTTTTGTCTGCTGTAACTTTATAATATATTGAGACCACTTTGTAGTGTATACTGATGTTGAATCATAGTGCTACACACCTGACTCTTATATGTTACACACCCTACACTTATATGTTACACACCCATTTGACCTCAATGAAAAAGTTCTCCACTAAATATTATTTAAGCCAAATATATATGTTACTTATAACTAAATCACTTCTCACCCCTCTATTACCACCATACTAGTCCAAGCAAGCATGCAACCGCCTCTCACCGTGATCTCTTATATGAATTACTGCCAAAGCTCCCAAACTGATCTACTGTTCTTACACCATACTGGTCTATTCCAACAGAGCATCCATTGTGATGCCATTTGATTAGCTTTGATCTCAAAACATCTCAGTGCTACTTATCCTCGTTAAAGTGAAGCCTAGGTTTTTACTCTCTACAAGGCACTGCATGATCTCTTCTCTGCCCTATTACATATCTGATCTTATTTCTAAATATTTGTCCTTTTGATCACTGTGTCCAGGCACACCCACCTCTTTGCTATTCCTCAAATATGCCAGTCACAGTCCTACCTCAAGACTTGCTATTCACTCTGGTTGGGGTGTTCTTCTTCCTGATAACAGTTTTGCTGTTTTTTTGTTTTTTCAAGGTTGTTTTTCCTGTATCATTATCTAAGTGTAGCTTCTCCTACTGACTCTATTTAAAAATCCACTCTTTCACTATTTCCTTATCTTCTTCCTTACTTTCTTTTTAGCACTAATAAGTGCTATTATATTGTTTATTATATATTTTCCCAAATAAAATGTAAGGAATATATTTTTGTATGTTCTGTTTACTGGTTTATTCCAGGGTCTAGTATAGTGTATGGCACATGGAAAGCAGATGGTCAATAAATATTCATTTAATATTTTTCTTACATATGGAAAATAAATTTTGTTATATATAAGATTTTAGAAATACAGAAATCTTAGATATACCTTTTTCTAGTATTCTTATTTATGGAGAGAACATTGAAAAACTTTGAGTTTTTTTTTTTTTTCAAAATCTACAGTTAATTAAAGTCAGAACCTGAAATGGAAGTTAAGATTTTTCTGTTATTCGTCAAGTGATTATATGCCTTTATATATCACTAATGCCAAGATATGAATTATAAATTTTAATGGGTAAAATATGTATTATAAATTTTAAAGAACAAAATGACTTCAAGAAAAAATAAGCATAAAGAACTAATACTCCTAAGAAATTATGAAATCTCAGTTATTGATACATTAAAGTTATTTATAATTAGAATAGAAAAAGATCTAGAGGTCATAGGATATCCCAAGTCAATTATGAATTAGAAACACTACAATGTGAGTGAAAAAAACATACAGTAAGAGCATGCATTATACTGGGAAATACTATAATTGAAAAATGATCATCTCATTATACTCAACACTAGTCAAACCCTTATTAGAATAATATCTCCACCTCTGAGCTCAGGAGCAAAATGGAGATGTGGTCAAATTGAAGTATGCTCAGTTGAGAGCCACAAAGATAATTAAAGTGCTGGGAAATTTGGCCTCTGAGGATAGGTTAGAATAACTTGGATATTGAAACTGAATTAAGGGTAGTTGAGGGGATACTGGATAATAGTTACCAAATGTAAAAATCGTTATATTTTAAAGAAAGGGAGCCAACTGTCAGTTTCTCTGTTGGGGATTAAGAAAGGGGTCAATGATATTTCTCTGCAGCATACTGAAATTAGGTTAACTGTAATGAAACTTTATATGGAAAAATTATTAAATAGGAAGATGTTACTGAGGAAATATTTTCATCTGGTAGTCTAAAATTACCAGGGCTTCTTGGGGCGTCTGGGTAGTGCAGTCGTTAGGCGGCTGCCTTCGGCTCAGGGCGTGATCCTGGCGTTATGGGATCGAGCCCCACATCAGGCTATTCCGCTGGGAGCCTGCTTCTTCCTCTCCCACTCCCCCTGCTTGTGTTCCCTCTCTTGCTGGCTGTCTCTGTCAAATAAATAAATAAAATCTTAAAAAAAAAAGAATAAATAAATAAAATTGCCATGGCTTTTCAAAGTTCAAGATTGATTAAATATGCCCTTTGATGTGGGTATGGATAAAGTAACAAAGCAAATTCTCTTCTGGTTATTTCATATCTGGTACTCATTAATTGCTCCTATTCTTTAAATAATGTTTGATTATAATTTAATTGTAATTTCATTCTGCACAGATATCTTGGTCACTTTCTCGGTAATCAAATTTTCATATCACTGAATAATGTTTGGGTACAAAAGTTATGAGATTCTCATAATGACTAATACATGAAAGCTATTTATTAATAACTAGACTCTTGCAGTATCTTCCTAAATTTCTTTACCCTACCCCCTCAAGGAGGTCCTCTCTTATTCAATTGCATCCTACATTCTTGCAGAGAAATTAATTCCTTCTTCTAGCATAGCTCTGGTCATGATAATAATTTTTTGCTTAAAAAATCAAGTGTGCATAGACTATTAGCATATCTCTATGGTCAGGCAAATGAAAGCTCTACTTATCTCTTGAAATTTAATTCTGGTATAATACATCACTTAATGTTGAATGCCACTATCCTTTGATAAACTGTCTTACAGGTTATACAGACATGTTTCTCCTTTACGAAATTTTATAGACTGCATTTTGAAAGGGCAGAATTTAATCCACCTTATGATTGATCATCTTGTATTCCTTGTCTTCTCAGCCACCTGATCTACACTTCAAAACATCATACAGATGTGTATGTCCTCACAGAGACATCTCTGCAACTCTGGTTGAATGAATCCCATAGTCCTCTGGAAAGGAGTATGATTGACAGTAACCTCTAACCCTCTGCTCTCTGTATGTCCCTAGATGTAGCAATTGCCTATGCATTCTGTCATTTGGCCTTAGAGAGAAACAGCTCATCAACAACCTTTGGAAATATTGTTTCCCCAGCAACAACAGATTGCTTTTCTTTAAAGACTTTTCCAATTTTCTCTTTCCAAAATCTACTCCATTTTGCTTCATGGCTTCCTAGTAAGGAGCAATATGTAAAGAGCATTGTTTTTCAGCAAAAATTCCATTTTTAGTAGTAAAATACTTAAAATTTCCTTTCACTGGAGCACCTGGGTGGCTTAGTTGGTTAAGCGTCTGCCTTTGGCTCAGGTCATGATCCCAGGGTCCTGGGATTGACCCAGCGTTGGGTTCCCTGCTCAGCGGGGAAGCCTGTTTCTGTCTCTCCTCCTCGCTTGTGCTATCTCTGTCTCTCTCAAATAAATAAATAAAATCTTAAGAAAAGATAAATAAAATAAAATTTCTTTTCATTATTTAAAGTAGATATTCCTATCATAAAAATACTCAAAATGGATTTTCATTAGATAAAATGAGAAAATAAAAAGTGGTTTAGAAATTATTCACAATTTTATCACCTAGAGATATTAAAATGTGAGATTTCTTTTTTGAGAAAACAATTATACAATAACAATACCATTTAAAATAAATGGTTTACAAAAGTTCATTTTAGGGCACCTGGGTGGCTCAGTGGGTTAAGCATCTGCCTCCAGCTCAGGTCATGATTCCAGAGTCCCAGAATCAAGCCCCACATCAGACTCCCAGGGAGTCTCCTTCTCCCTCTGCCCCTCACCCTTCTGATGTTCTCTTTCACTCTTTCTGTCTCTATCTCAAATAAATAGATGAAATCTTTTTTTAAAAAGTTCATTTTAACTGAAATGAGATAATTTTTCAAATATTTTTTATAATTTCATCTCCAGTATTTAATATATACTGAATATCTTTCCACATCATTGAGTTCAAGTTATTCTGTTTTAAAAGCTACATAATATTCCACTGTTGGTGTAAGGCTGCCATGCGTGGTTGTGCAGGGTTTTATCTGATCAAAGGTCCTTGCTTGAGGATATACCATAAGGCTGAAATTTAGTCCACACTGCATTTACCCAGCTCTACTAATCACTTGTGCTTGCTCAGAGGAATTGTCCTTTTTAAATTAACACAATTTGTCCATATGGGTAGCAATGCCCTGTAGTTTTAAAGATTTATTTATTTATTTTAGAGAGAGAGTTAGAGTGAGCAAGGGGAGGGGCATAGGATGAGGGAGAGACAGAATCTCAAGCACACTTCCCACTGAGCACAGAGCCTATGAGGGGCTGGATCTCAGGACCCTGAGATCATGACCTGAGCTAAAACCAAGAGTCAGTCACTCAACCAACTGAGCCATGCAGGTGCCCCAGTCCTGTAGTTTTAAATTAAAAGTTTTATGAATACAAATGTGCACACTCACAGTGGTCCCCCCAAAATTACTCAAATATTTTTACTAGGATCAATATTTAATATCCACATGGTTATGATTACATACATCTCATTCATTATTAAAGTGATATTTTACATTTCCAATTAATTTCCTTTTCCATTTGACTTTTTCACTTCACTTAATAATCATTCTATCTATTTGTTTACATGTGGTTAAATGTTACTTGTTGTTAATTTTTCCCACAACTCCCCTCCAGAAGTGTCACTATAATTGCACTATGGTCACATATCACATGATTCATTGTTTTAATTTTTTTTTCTTTTCTTTTCTTTTTTTTTTTAGATAAATACTTCTTGAAGTTCTTTCTTTTCCTTTTCCAGTCTGGAGTCTGTTCTTTAATCCTGAGGGATAGCCATTATTTTGTCACCTTGGGATCTCCATTCAGCCTCATCATAGGGTTTTCTACCAATTCTTTCCTGCATCGGATCCCTGTTTCTTTTCATTTTCCCTTATTCTTGATTTATGGTTTTAATCCTAATGGACCATAAATTAGAATATGCCTAGGAAAATGAATTGAAACAAGTAAACTTCTTGAGGTCTTGGATGTCTGTAAATAAAACAATAATTGTAGCTAACACTTATTAAGAACTTCCTAGATAAGGAATATATTCAATGGTGTTATAACAACATTATATGATGACAGATGGTAGCTACACTTGCAGTGAAAATAGCATGATGTATGAGCTGTCAAATCACTATGATGTACACCTGAAACTATGTAACATAGTGTGTCAACTGTACTCCAATTAAAAAAGAAAAACTTCCTAGATGTCTGACAGCTCTTTGCGTTTTTTATTGATTTTTAAAAAGATTTTATTTATTTGAGAGAGAAAGAGAGAATATGAGTGGAGGGAGGGACAAAAGGATAAGCAGACTCCCCACCGAGCACAGAGCCCAATGCGGGGTTTGATCCCAGGACTCCGAGATCATGCCCTGAGCCAAAGTCAGGCACTTAAGTGATTGAGCCACCCAGGCACCCCTGCATTTTGTGTTCTGTTTGTTTGTTTTGTTTTGCTGTTTGTGTTTTATACTCATTTATTTAGTCCTCCAAACAACTTATTTCCTGGGGGGAAAAAAAAGAAATTTAAGAAACTTAAATTTAAACCTTAGGTCATGGAGAAAGTTGCCATACCTGCATATAAATGCCAGAAATCAGGCCGTAGAGTCTGTTGTCTTCACCCCTGTACTATACAATGACACAATAGCATTATTCTACCACCACATGTAACAAATAATTAAACTTGTAGATAATAGTTGGCTTCTAGTGTACTGATACGTTTTTTCTCCTTTTGCATTATTATCCCTTCTATTGTTTAAATATTGGATATCTTTGGTGTACCTGGGTGGCTCAGTCATTAAGCATCTGCCTTCAGCTGAGATCATGATCCCAGGGTCCTGGGATCGAGCCCACATCAGCGGGAAGACTGCTTCTCCTAGTCCCCCTGCTTGTGTTCCGTCTCTCGCTATGTCTCTCTGTCAAATGCATGAATAAAATCTTAAAAATAAATAAATAAATAAATAAATAAATAAATAAATAAATAAATAAAAAATATTGGTTTCTTCAACAGGGCACTTAATTTTTTCTCCCCCTCAGGTATTTTCAATTTCTGTTATGGAAGATTTTGCTAACTTTCCAACACTTTTATTGCAGTTTTAATTTTTCTTAACTTATTTTAATTTTCAAGAACTTTTTTCCTTTTGTTTTCAGCTCCTTCTTGATTCATGAACACTCAAACATTCCTCATTTTTGTGTATGTTGGGTGCTGGGCTTCTGTGTATGGTGATCAAGACGACCTGTTTCTTGAGGGAACTTCTACTATCAAAGCCTGTACATCTCCCAGTTCTCCTAAAGAGGAATTACTTAATAATAATTAGTAATAATAAATAACAGTTATTTAATAATAATAATATAGCCTGCCCACAGGCTATAGACCTGGTAGCCAATGTTCTCAGAGCTGAGCGGGAGAAGTGGTTTTACTATTTTCTGTATGGGCTTTCACAGAGCCCTGGCTTGCCACCTAGTATTTCCATCCTTTCTCTGCCTTCCCCCACGTCCAGGGTCCTGTGTGGTTCAGCCTCTATAGACAACTAATTCAATGCAGGTTATTCTTTCGTTTATAGATTTTCCAAACAATCCTCCTTTTCATCAGCCCCATAAGCACCATACTTTCAGAGGGGCTTCCAATATTTTGTTTCTGTGAGTCAAATGTACTTCTTTCTGAGTTCTCCCTAGTGCTACATCAGAGTGCCCTCTGTCCTCATGCTAATCCATTATCTGTTTCTCATTTTCCAAAATTTATTGCTGCTTCCCTTTCTCCACGTTTTGATCTATGGATGCAAGTACACATCTTTATACCTTTTCTGACATTTTAGTGTGATTTGGAGAACAAGTGGATGTACTGTATGTTTGCTCCAGCAAGTTTATCAGAAGTTGGTCTTCATTCATAAAATGAAACCCAAGACCTCTAAGTTACTACTGGAACTGGTTATTATCTAATATCCTTAGCTAAGAGGCACATGGGCCTTGTGGACCTAATGGTCTTCGTAAATTCATGTTTGTCCTGTTCTTGATATGCCACTGCCAGCGTCATTCTGACATGATCCACCCAACTGTCTTATTAGTATTTATGAACATACCAATGACTTTCTTCTCTTTTTTCCTCTTTTACTAACATATGAATTAGCTTGATCTTTCCATAAATACTTTATTTAGGCTTAAGATAATAAAAATAATTAAAAAAACTGAAAGTAGTGTATATGTAGAGATCATGCTTGCAAGGCGCTATCTCAATCACATGGGCAAAAGATAAAAAAAAAAAGACATGCAGAAATTACTGACTCCTTCTCTTATGCCCTCCCTTCTCCCTTTTCCACATATGGACTTCAGTTTTGAGAACACTGTCATCCACAAACAGAGATGACTTTTAGAATACATCTATATATCTATGTATTATTTGTTCACATGGAATAGTTCACTTTAAATGCTTTAAAAATCTTTGTCTTCCCTTGCCCTCACAACATTTATTTATTCTTTTCTTCTTATATTTGCAGTAAGTCTGCTTTCCTCTGATGAATTTCTTTCCTTTAAGAATTTTCCTGAGTGTCTGATGTCTGTGTACATCAAACTTCTGTAAAGTTCTAAAAGTGAAGACAATTCCTTCTTCCTTCAGTATCAGATTTTATATAGCATGCGTAATGTCTTTTGCATATAACAGAGGTCGAAGAAAAACTTCATCAATAAAATCATTTTTCACATTTTGCCAACAATATGTTGAGATGAAAAACTGGTGATGCAGAAAATGTTAAGACTATCAACATTTTTCCTCATCTTCAACTTCAATGGCAGGTGCTTATTTTGACATTGTCTATGTCATTTTCCTTGAAGCCAGTAGAATACACTATCATTTTAAATATTAATAAACGTCGTTGTTTATCGAAAATGATCAGAGGACAGGGACAAATTCTGAAAATATGCATGTAATTTCAGAGAAAGGGTAATATAACTCAGAGGTAGCAGGAAAAATTTAAAATGTGAGAGCAGAACAAGCAGAGAAAAATAATTATCAAACCAGCAGAAGCAACTTTAAGAACACAGAAATAAAGTGAAGATATCCTGGAAAGGGAGTCAGGAAGATAGCTTGATGATGAAAAACTTACATGAGCGTATGATTTACCAGAGACATGTTAGGGTTAGGCAAAAAGAGATGATTATGACAGTAGTTCAAATGAGCATTTCAGCCTATTTAAGTGGTCTGCTAATTACATAAAACATAACTGCTGCTCTCTTCTGTTTTGTTCCAGGCAATGTTATTAACTGCAAAACAATTTCTTAACATTTTTGAGAAATAAATTTGAGATTTCAAGTTTTGTTGTTATAAGATCTAAGTGTAACAGTGGCTTCATTGCTTAATCTAAATATAGAATGAAAATGTGCTTCCTGTATTTTGGCAAAATATTTGTTTTATATACATCCAGGACTGACTTCCTGAAAAATTAGACACTGATGAGGATTTACCTTCCTAAGAAATAAATAAGCTTTCCAATCATATTGAATAGAAGCATGTAATTTGAAATCACTAGAAACAACAGCATGAACCAAGTTACCCATGGTATATGTGAGATAAAATAAATGCTACAATTGTAATCTTCACTTGGAAAAATTGTGTAGGAACATACAAGGTGGAAAAACTCAATTTTCCAACACACTATGGCATTTCTTCTGAACAAGGAGAAAATATATTCCTCTTACTAACTATAGCTCCTGGGAAATGACATAGGTATAGCAAAAGCTGTGTGTTTGTCTATTTTTGTTCAAAATAAGGAACCATAAATTTAATCACTAATTATAGCTTTTCTTCTTGTGATATTTATGGTGATACTTATTTTTTGAATTTCAGGTTTATCTTTTAGTAGGAATGTCCTAGATAGCATAGAGATATTCTACGTTTGATGTTAGGACCCATGTGTTGCTTTTTTCACTTTTGTACCTCTGTCTGTCAATTTAGTACTTGCTTGTATTATCAAACACATCACTGAATGATGAAAAGTTATAAACAAACCATAAGAGACTCTTAATCTCAAGAAACAACTGAGGGTTGCTGTAGTGGAGACGGAGGGAGGGATGGGATGGTTGGGTGATGGACATTGGGGAGGGGATGTGCTACGGTGAGCGCTGTGAATTGTGTACGACTGATGAATCACAGACCTGTACCCCTGAAACAAATAATACATCATATGTTAATTTAAAAAAATAATAAATAAAAAAGAAAAGTTAATAAACAAACAATACATGCTAAAAATACTCTCAGTCAAAGCACAAAATATTCTCAAAAACACAAATAGGATGATATTATTTATTGTATATGGCTCTACTCTTAGCATATACAAATTATGCCTTCTCCTTCATTTCTAGTTTGATAATCCAAAGTATTTGAAGTTTAAAGATACCCATGATTTTTAAAAGCATTTTGATGTTTTAAAGAACATAATCAAAATAAATATTTCCCTTAAAATTTTGAATTTAATTGAACATATTTTAATTCCTTAAATATAAAACATACAGCAAACAAATCTATTAAATCACTTTTCAAGTAAAAACTTGCAAATGCAAAGTCATCAATTTAGCCAATGGTTCTCAAACTTCAGGGAACATAGAAATAGATTCCATATGATTGACAGATTCAAATGAGAGCAATTTATTTGGGCAGTGCGATTTACACCAGCAGAGAAAAGGAGAGGAGAGGGGATGCAATACAGGGAAGGGATAAGAGCTAGTAACTGTTAAAGTGATTTCACTCTTAGTGAAAATTAAGTGATTTGTCTCTGTATTAGTGGGCACCATAGAACTGCCTGTTCTGGTATCGGTACATCCTCCTCTGACCCTCCCTCTAGAAAATCCCTTCATGGGAATTTTCTCTAGAATTACTCGATAGGAAAATACAACTGGATTTAGTGGAAAGCTTCACATTACAATACAGTGTTGGCTCCTAGTGAATATTCTTCTATCTTCCTCATCAAATATTAATCTATTTTATCTATTTTTTTCCAGTCTTTATTTTTTTTTATATCAGCATCATTTTAAATCATCACGAAAGCAAATAGGGAAGTAAATATGAAAATTTCAGTCTTACAAAACAGCTCAAATAAATCTATATCTAACTGGCAGATGTTTGTTCCAAATATAATATTTCAACATGAAAAGGTGCACATTTTATTACGCACACAAAAACAAGAAAACACACACATGCATACACATAAACACACACATCCCCCTCTATCTTTGAGTAGGATGCATGCCATGAGATCCCTTGAAACTGTTGATCCAGATAGAAAGTAGGATGACCTTTCAGAATCTCTGTTTTATCAGTGTCTCAGATTTCCCATTCATATCTAAATGAATCAAGGTCACAAACTTTGGAAGCTGAAAAATTCAATATCCCAAACAGCTGCCTCACATCCTGCTTAGAATTGGAGGGGGCACAGCAGATGTATAAGCAAGTGATCAAGTAGTCCTAAATCAGAAGTCTCCCTCAATAATAAAGAAAATATTCATTTCCACACCAATGTGTTGACTAAAGATAAAGACTATAATTCAAAAGCTTAAAAATGCCAACAAGGTAACATAGAGGTGATAATTAGTCTAGCTGCATATTGGTTCATGGCAAATGGAGAAGGGAGAAGTAAGTTCTATGAACTGAATAGTGCATGGATTGCCCAAAGTCAGCAAAATAAAATAAAATGCTCATGTGTGTACAATTGCATGTGTATGCATGTGTGCATACACACACAAACACACAATAAACACACATCTGCACATCTTTTGTAGGCTAATAAAATTTTGCTATGACCAAGTTTCATTCCTAACTTTAGGTAAAGCGTTCTCTCCCTTAAACAAAGCAGTCATAAAGTTTTAATTTGAGATTATGTCCTTAAATTGTAATAATTCATAGCCATTTTGAATTTTGTGCTAATTTTCTCTTCTATCTATGATAGTTAAAATCTCCTCGCCACTTGTCAGAATGTTTTAAGGAATGTTTGTGCATTTGAACAAAATCTAGAGCAGTAAAATAACATACATAAATTACTTATAGCCCAAGTATTATGCAGTGAAGTAGAAATTGCATCATAGGACCTTATGGTCCAGGGAGAAGGATAAGGGAAAATCTTAATGGATTCTCTAGAATGTGGGCAAGCTTATTTGGGATGTAAAATACATGATCATGGGTACCAGGAAGGCATCACTTATTCTCTGTTGAAGTAAGTATTATACACGGATCTAATCAAATGTTAACATGTCTTTCTTAGCATTGTGATTTTGGCATGTTCCTTAAATTGGTTTGGACTGCTATTGTGAGGATCAGTAGACATCACTTATTTAAAGCACTTAGTACAATGCTTGACACATAGTAAGTGTTCAATAAACTTTGCTTTCTGTTATTTCATTATCAACATTATTATTATTATCTGTATTTGAAGAGCACTTAGCAAAAGATAATAATATAATAACAACAATAATAATAGCTGACATCTATTCAAGGAACAAAATGTTCCAAAAACTGTACCAAGTTCATGAAGTCATTTAATCCTCTCATCAATTCTATCTCCAGTTGTGCAATTGAAGAATCTGAGCTTCTAAAACAAAAAGTATCTTGCTCGAGGTCACACGGGTAGAAATGACAGGGCTGGCATTTAAACCCAGAGAGTCTAGCATTAGAGTCAGGCTCTTAACTAACATCCTACACTGTCTCTTGAGAACACAAAACCAAACACCCAGATAGGAACCATGTGGATTAAAATGCCACGCAGAGCAGGTAGACAAAATTGCAAAATATGAATGAAAAAGAAAAGAACAGGTATTTTCTCCTAACCCTATTTGGCTCAAAACTTTCACCTATAAAAAGTGAAGAGGAACTAGAAATTAAATGCTAAAATTTTGTTATATCAAGGGTGCAAGTGCTAAATTAAATGAAAGTGTGCCTTATTTATGGCTAAATATACTTTATTCGTTAGCTGCATAGAGCTTTCATGCTATTGGCTATTTTCTGTCACTATCAATTTGTCTTTTCTTGTTCTGTTTTGCTTTACTATAAAAATAAATATATATTAACCTATATTACATATCATGTGTATATAATATGTAATAAATATAATGTCCTAAATTAAAAAAAAAAACCTTTTCTGATATTGATTTCATAATCTACTCCATTGCAGAGTATCAGGCAATCACAATCATTATTTCGATGTCCCACTAGGAGAACAGTGTCTCTATCTTCTATTTTTTTAAATGTCACATTATCTCACTCGTGTAGGGTGTAATTCGTTTCTGTGTATGTATTTTCTTATGGTTATTCTGCCCTTCTTTTTCCTAGATACCCTCTTCTAAGTACTCACACAAAATAAACAAGCACACATAAAATTCAACAACAAAAGAGTACATTTAGGGAATATGTTTTGTTGCTTTTATTCATGGTATTCAATTGCACTTTGGATCCCCAGAGTTAAGTCAGTTGCCTAATGTGAACCATTATTATAAAACCACAGAAAAATTTATATTATGTAAATAATATTTAATCAATTTCATTATATTTATTAACAACCACATTGAATTAATTGTTAGGGAATACATTTTCCTCAGAGATGGAAATGTGGTCACAGAATATTTTAATGACCTGACTGAAGGCCCCAAGCAAATCTGGAGCTGAAACAGTACGTAGTCCAAGTTCCCAGATGCCTGGCCTACCTCTCATCCTCTCAGGACAACAGGCTAAAAGCAGTAATGATATGCAATACTAGGCCCAATCCATGAATGCTTGAAGCAAAACATAGTCTTGTGCCATGAATCTTTTAAAGCAGTTTTATCCATACTACAATGAACAGCAAAGGGAACATGGGTTCTAGTCTCATGGGAACCATGTTTTCTAATGTTTCTATTAGAAGTAAACTCTATATTCTACTCCCCATGGCAACATTATTATAAACATGATTTTATGTAGATAAATTACAACTGTATTTCAGCTACACTGCGGGTTAAACAGGCTTTTGTGAGCTGCAGTGCAAATGTAATCATTTCATATACTGTTGTTATTATGGAAAAATGAATTCTAAGCTAAAAACTTAAAAAAGAAATTTTATAAACATGAGAAATATAGTAAATAAAGTCCTCTTAATTTCTCAAGGCTGAAAATTTCACCATGACAGTTTTGGGACAGAAATGGGTATTTTTTTCCCATAGGTGCCCCATAGGGATATTTATCCCATAATTTATCTATTATGGTATCTTCCCAATATGATAGGCTGAAACATGAAATTGCTAGTATTTGACTATTTTGTACCTACAAAATTGTCAGTTCCACATTGTGTAATTTAACACAGATGTAAACCAGCCTTACTCTCCATTCATTATACAGGCCTTTTCTCTACTTCCCATTATACAATAGAAACAACTAACCATATTTGGTCATATTACACTATTTTACACATTTTATTACTTTTATTTTCATTTAATCCTATTTATTTAGCATATACTACATGCTAAGCATATTCTTTTTGTTCTATTTCATAGAGGTTATACATATTCATAACATAGATGTGTTTCATAAAAGTAACCAACGTCATAGTGTATGTGTGTAGAATACAGAAATACAGTTAATAAAGGTCATGAATAATTGCAGAAATACTACTGACGATTTTGTAATATCTTTCTGGTTTTAGACATACATGTGTGTTTAAAATGGGAGCATGATAAATATGTGGCTATAATTTTTAGATATTTATATTGTATCTTTCCCGTGTCATGAACTACTCCATACAGACATTTCAATAACTGATACATCATCTGGTTTGGTTACACCAATACCATGTAATTCTATCCCTGCTTTTGGATAGTTAGCTCTTTCTATTTTATTTTCTTGGGGTATAACTGAGATACAACATTATTAGTTTCAGCTGTACAACATGATGATTTGTTATTTGTATACACTGAAAACAATCGAACAATAAATCTAGTTTTCCTTTCACAATATAAAGTTACATAATATCCAATACAATATTATTACTATAGTCACTACGCTGTACATTACATCCCCAAGGCTAATTTATTTTATGAGACTGTTTCTTTTTTTTCTTTTTAATTTTTTTTAGAGAAAGAGAGGGTGCATGCACCCACGTGAGGAAGGGGGTGGGGAGAGGCAGAGGGAGAGGGAGAGAGAAAATCTTAAGCAGGCTCCATGCCCAGCTTGGAACCTGATGAGGGGCTCCATCTCAGGACCCTAACTATGATCATGACCTGAGATGAACTCAAGAGTATATAGAGAATTTGCCAAAGACTCAATATAAAAAAGCCAAGGGATTTCTTTATAAAAATAAGTTTATTGAGATATGATTGAGATACAAAAAACTGCACATATTTAATGCAAACAGTGTGATGAGTTCAGAGATAAGCACAGCTGATCTTGAACAATCAGGTTTGAACTACAGGGATCTACTTAGGTGCGGATTTTTTTTTAGTGAATACAGTACAGAACTGTTTAAAAAAAAAAAAGACCGAGCCATGCAGGTGCCAGACTGTTGTTAATTTCTCTCTACAACATGATAAAATCAGTATTCTTGCATATAAAATTTGCATACATCTGATTTCAAACATAAGACAGTATCTTCTTAGAAATGGACTTCCAGGTTTAAAGAGTAAATCCATTTATTTTTTTCAAATTATAAATCTCTTCTATGTTATTTTTTTAAAAAGACATAGGCAGTGCAAAACCCTCAAACAACACAGAAGCATGTGACAGAAAGGCGCAATATTGCAACATTACTGACTTTGAAGATGGAGGAAGGAGCCATGAGCCACAGTATGTGGGTAGCTCTGGGAGTTGGAAAGTAGGGTTAACATTTTCTCTCCTAGAGCCTCCAGAATGGAATCAGGCTGTGCTAATAGTTTGATTTCTTAGTTCAGTGTGACCCATTATGGACTAATGATTCAGAACTGTAAGACTATACATTCACATTGCTTAACTTACTAAGTTTCAGGTATTTTGTTATGGCACAATAACTTGTAGCAATTGTGAATAATACATGTGTTTATCCATTCACTTTTTGATAGGCATTTGTATATATTTTTCTAATTCCATGTATAATAAATAAAGTTGCTATAAACATTATTGTATAACTTGTATGAATACATATTTTTATTTCTCTTGGTTGAATTCATAGGAACTGTAATCACCCATTTCTATGGTAATTGAGTGTATAACCCTATAAGAAACTACTAAAGAATGCACAAAACCTGTAGCATTTTACAATCCTAAAAAATTTTTTGAGAGCTCGAATTACTTAACATCTTTGCTAACACTTGGTCTTGTCACACGTTTAAAGTCTTAGTCCTTGTAATAAGTGTGAAGTGTTATCTCAGTTTTTAAATGATTTTAATGAGATATAATTCACATGTCATAAAACTCACTCATTTGAAATGTACAATTACATTTTTCAGTAGATTCACAAAGATGTACAACCATCAGTAAACCAATTTATAACATTTACACCACTCCCAAAAGAAACTGTTATTAATTAGCAGACACTCCCAGTTTTGCCCCAAATCCTCTCGTCCCCACCACCACCTAACCACAGACAACCAAACATCAATTTTCTGTCCCTATAGATTTGTTTAATCTAGAAGTTTCACACAAATAGAATTATATAGTATGTGGTCTTTTGTGACTTATTTCACCTACAATAATGTTTTCAATTTTTATCCATGTTGTGACATATATCACTACTTCATTATTTTTGTTGCTGAGTAACATTCCATTTCATACATATACCTTATTTTATTTGTCCGTCCATCAGTTGATGGACTTTTGGGTTGTTTCTAATTTTTGGCTATTATGAATAATGTTGCTATGAATATTTGTGAACAAGTTTTTGTGTGGATGTATTTTTTATTATGTTCAGTTAATGTATGTTTTAATTAATTTTGGATATATGCCAGAAGTGGAATTTCTATATCCTAGGGTAACTTCAAATTGTTTTGAAAAGTGACTATACCATTTCATATTCCTATGAACAATGAATGAAGGTTCCAATTTTTCTATATCCTTGTCAGTACTTGCTATTATACGTGCTTTTTTCTGATAGCCAACCTAGCCCACTATCTCATTTACATCACTCAATTCAGTAATGATGTTCAGTTACATTTGCACGTGACCTTTGAAGCACCAAAGTATTTAATTATGATAAAGTCAAATTCATCTGTTTTTGTCACTTGTGCCTTTCATTCCTGTAGTTCTGTAGTGAGTTTTAAAGTTTGGAAATGTGAGTTCTCCAGATTTGTTCTTTGCTTTCAAGATTCTTTTGGTTATTCCTGGTCCTTTAAATTTCCATATGAATTTTAGGAACATATGTCAATTCCTGCCAAAAAAAAAAAAAAAGCCAAATGGAATTTGCTAGGGATTGTCTTGAATCTATAGATTAATTGGGTAGTATTGCCATCTTAACACTATTGTCTTTTGAAAAAGAAACATATGCTATCTTTCCATTATCTTGGTTTTCTTTAATATCCTCAACAATTTTTCAGTTTCAGTGCATAAACCTTGTACTCTTGGTTAATTAGTTTCTAAGTCTTTTATTTTTTCATGTTATTGTAAATGGGATTGATTTTCTAATTTTATTTCTGGATTATTCATTGATAGCATATACAAATTTGATTGATTTTTGCATATTCATCTTGTACTCTGAAAGCTTGCTGAACTTATTAGTTCTAAGAGTTTTTATTAGCTTCCCTAAGACTTTCTATATATAAGTTCATGTCATCTGCAAATAGATATAGTTTTACTCCTTCCTTCCCAATATTGATGCCTTTTATTCCTGCTTCTCTAACTGCCTTGGCTACAATTTCCAGTGCAATACTGAATAAAAATAGTGAGAGTTGACATCATTGTCTTGTTCTGGACTTAAAAGGAAATCATTCAGTCTTTCACCATTAAGGATGATGTTAGCTAAGGAGTTTTCGAAGATGCCATTTGTCAGGTTGAGGAAGTTCCCTTGTATTCCTATCTTTTCAGTGTTTTTATATTGAAAAGATATTAGATTCTTCCAAATGCTCTTTCTACATTTGCTGATATAATCATGTGATTTTTGTCCTTGAGTCTATCAATATGGTATAATATGTCGATTGATTGTCAGATATTAAACCAACAATGCATTTCTGATAAAATCCAGTTGGTCATGTTGTTTAGTCTTTTTTAGATGATGCTGAATATGGTTTTCTAGTATTGCATCTAGATTCACAAAGGACATTGGTGTGTGATTTTCTCTCTGGTGATATATTTGTCTGGTTTTGATATCTGTGTCATATTCGCCTCACAAGATGAGCTGATAAGTATTCCATCTTCTATTTTTTACAGAAGAGCTTGTGATGAATCGGTATAAATTCCTCTTTAAATGTTAAGTAAAATTCTCCAGTAAAGCCATTTGGGTTTGGCTTTTCCTTGTGGGAAAATTCTTAAATAAAATTCATTCTCTTCACTCCTTTTAAATTTATTTAGGTTTTCTATTTTTTCTTGAGTCAGTTTCAGTATTCTGTGCTCGTCTAGGAATTTGTCCATTTCATTTATACTATCTAATTTGTTGGTGTGCAATTGCTCTCTGCATTCTCTTACAATCGTTTTTTTTTTATTTCCCTCACATTGGAAGCGATGTCCTTTCTTTCATGCCTTATTTAATCACTTCAGTGTTTGTTTTTATTTTTTGTGTGTAGCGTTTTTTTCATTTTTAAGTTGTTTTTCTAATATCTATTTCGTTTATTTATCTGTTCCTATTTAAAAAATATTTCTTCTTCTTGCTTTGGTTTTAATTTCACTTTCCTTCTCTAGTTTATTTTTTCTAGTTTCTTAAGATAAGTTAAGGTCATTGACTTGAAATCGTTCTTTCTTTTTAAATACAGATGTTTAATGGTATAAATTTCCCTCTAAGCACTTTTCTATCTGTATCCCCACAGCGTTAGTATGTAGCGTATCTGATGTTTTCATCTCAAGGTATTTTCTAAATTATTATTATTATTATTGATCCATTGGTTCTATAAACATGTATTGTTGAAATTCCACTTTTCTGTGAATTTCCCACTTTCTTCTGTTCTCGATTTCCAATTAATCCCACTGTGTTTGTAAAACATACTTTGTCTGGTTTCAATCATTTTTTTAAGTTCCCTTATTTTCCGTGTTATTTTTTTCCCATTTATATACCTTCTTTGGTGAGGTATCTTTGTATACTTGTATACTTAATTTTTTTAACAAGTATAATTAGCATAGAGTGTTATATTAGTTTATGGTTTCAATCATTTATTGAAACTTATTTTACAAACTAAGATATGGTCTTTCCTCGAAACTATTCCAAATGTTCCTGCTCTTGAAAAGAATGTGTACTGTCTTGCTTTTGGGTTAAGTGTTCTATGTATTCTGTTAGTGGTGCTAAGTCTTCCATAACTTTGTCATCTCCTGTCTAATTGTTATATGCACCATTGAAAGTTGGCCATTAAAAATTCAACTCTTACTGTTGAGCTGTGTATTTCTTCATTCTGTTAGTTTCGCTTCACACTTTTTGTGGGGCTCTGTTTTTAGGTGGATGTATGTTTACAACTATTATACATACTTAGTGGATTGACCCTTATACCATTATAATATGCCCCTCTTTCTCTCTAGTAACACTTTTTTTTTCTTTTAATGTCTATGTTACTTGACTTTAGTATAGACACTCTAATTCTGTTATGGTTACTGTTTATTTTTCCCAACCTTTTGCTTCCAACCTACTTGTGTTTTTGAAACTAAAGTGTATCTCTAGTAGACAAAATATTGTTGGATCTTGCTTTTTTATCCAGTCTGTTCATTTCTGCCTTTGATTACATTTCTTAATTCATTCACATTCCTAGCTATTATTGATATAATTGTTTTATTTCTGCTATTTGAATCTTTTTTCTTTATGCCTTGTGTCTTTTTGTTCCTCAGTTCCTTCTTTCTTTTGTATTGACAGAATATTTCCTAGTGTCACATTTTAATTACTTTCATAATTTTTCCAATGTTTTTGTGTTAAATGTTTTAGTGATTGCTTTAGATCTACAATATTCATCTTGTCAGAATCCACTTCAAAATTATTATTCTAGATTTAGGGTATTTGTCTTAACAGAATCCACTTCAAATTTGTATTAAATTAATTCCAGATTTATAGAAATATTACTCCTTTATAGTTCTATCCCCCCTTCCTCCTTTTTGTGCTATTTTTGTTATACATATTATGTCTGTATATGTTACAAACTCAACAATTTCCTGCTATAGTTGTTACCTTATGTAATGTTCCCTTTTTTAAAGAAGCTGGGAAAGAAAAATAGAAAGTATGTATTTGTAGATTTGGTTATATTAACCTTCTTATTTACCACTTCTGGTTATCTTCATATGTTCCTGTGGATTCAAGTTAATTATCTAGTGCTATTTCCTTACTCCGATACAGCTTTGTTCCCACCCACCTCCTTTGTGCTATTATACAATTATATACACATTGTATTATGAAATTGCTTTTTAATCAGTTGAGAAAAAGGGAGAAGAAATACGCAATTATAATGTCTTTTAAAATCACCTGCTAATTACCTTTACCCATGCTTTTATTTTTATTACTTTTTTTTGGTTGGATTTGAATTACTTTCTGGTATTGCTTGTTTTCAGCCTAGAGAAGTCCCTTTAATATCTCTTGCAAAACACTTCTGCTAGAAACAAAGTCTCCTTCCCCCTAATAATCCAAGGATGTCTTTATTTTACCTTTTTTTAAAATTAACATTTCATTTTAAGAGAATTGCCATTTCACATGTCATTATAAGAAACGATACAGGAAGCTTTTGTGTTCTTTTTACCTGAGTTCCCACAATGGTTGCATCTTGCAAAATTATAACAAAACTAGATGTTGACATTGATACGTTCAAGGTAATGCTTTCACCAGAAAGTTCCTTATGTTGTCCTTATCTGCCACGCACACCCACCTCCTCCTTAACCCCTTAGAAGTACTGATCTGTTATCCAGTTCTATAATTTTGCCATTTCAAGCATGTTATATAAATGGTATCACACAGTATGTAACCTTTTGAGAACTTCTTTGAGATTGGCCTTTTTTCCTCGGTAAAATTTTCTGGAGGTTATTCCAGGTTGTTTTCTGTATTTCTGTCATTCCTTTTACTTTATACTCTGAATAGTATTTCATAGCATGAATGTACCACAATTTGTTCAACTATCTACAGTTGAGAGACATCTGAGTTCCTTCTAGTTTTTGGCATTATCATATAGCTGCTATAAATATGCATTTACAGGTTTTTGCATGAAGTGTTCAGCATTATTTTGGATAAATACTCAGGAGTCCTATTCCTGGGTCCTGTGATAGTTTCATATATAGTTTATGAAGACATTTCCAGAGAGGTGTTACCATTTTATATTCCCATTGGAAAATGATGAGTGATCTAATTTATCCTCATTCTTTTTTTTTTAATTTAGCTCATTCTTACCAGCATTTGGTGTAGTCATTATACCTATTCAAAAATTATATCTATTCAATATTTTGCAATATATAAAAAGCTGTTCACCAACTGCACTATAATTTTAAACTTGACTTTTCTGTTTTTATCTTTATCACTGTTGCCTCTATTTTGATATAGTCAATTTCTTCTTTAACCCTGAGAGTGAATGAGAAAATTTTCAAATGTTCTCCTGTTATTTGTATGTTGATAAGATATTCATTCTGATTCATTGAATAGGGTTCAGCAAACTATAGCCTATAGGACAAATCTGGCCTATCAGCTATTGGGGCGTAAGAATTCCTATCCACTTCAATGTCCTTTTAGCTGGACTAAGAGTTGACATAAGACAGATTAAGGGGAAAAAATCAAATTTAATAGTGTATGTATGGAGAATCCACACCAACTTGGAAATTCCAAAGACAATTCAAGCAAAATGAGGTATATATGTCATCCCGAACTAATGAGAAGGGGATAGGTGTCTGGGACTTCAGAGGAAAGGAACACAATTTATAGGAAGATGAAAAAGAGTAAAGTAAAAGATGAAAAAGAGTAAACAAATTTTGCTGGGCCACTCAGAAACAATGGAACAAAGAGAGGTCCTTAATCAAAATGGCGTTGTTAGGTAACTCCCTGTCTACCACACCTAATTCATATCATAATGTAGTTAGTTATACATGGTGATAACTCTCTTCCTGAAACAGGTCCTCTACCTAGATTCTTTTTAGGCAGTTAAGGGTGGAGGTAAAGAGCTCTTCCGGAATCTGCTGGGTCTGATTGCTTTTTAACTCAAAATAGTCTTCATGCCAAAGTGGCCCATCTTAGGGCTGCTTGCTGTTGGCCCTTATACACCTGTTTTTGTAAATGAAGTCTTACTGGGACACAACCATACACATTTGTTTACAAATTACCTATAATTTTATATATGCCACAGAGTTGAGTAATTATAACAGAGACCTTCTGACCAACAAAATGAAATATTTACTATCTGCCCCTTTACAATAAAAGTTTCCCAATCTTTGCTGTAGAAGATTTTTTTTCTTCAAAATGTAATACCTGTGACAGATATTTCTCTGTTAATTATCCTTATGGAGAGGCTGGTTCCAACATTGGAAATTAAGGTGGCTTCTTCCAAATATTATGAAATTCCTTTCTGAATCTATGAAACTGAGACAGAATAAAAGAAAATAATTTAGATTTATTTCATTATTTTGCAGATCAGCTATCAAGTAATAATGAAGTATGTGAATAAAGACTTAGAAACAGCCATGGCGGGGTGCCTGGATGGCTCAGTCATTAAGCATCTGCCTTCAGCTCAGGGCGTGATCCTGTGATCCTGGGATTCTGGGATCGAGCCCCACATCAGGCTCCCTGCTGGAAGCCTGCTTCCTCTCCCATTCCCCCTGCTTGTGTTCCCTCTCTCGCTATTTCTCTCTCTCTGTCAAATAAATAAATTAGATCTTTAAAAAAAAAAAAAACAGCCATGGCAAGGATCCTTAGCTTTATACCAGGAATATTTTCCTCATTTAGTACCCCGGATTTATGTAGGATGGTATCCAAATCTTTGCTAGGCTATGATTAGTAGCCAGCCACACAATATCCCTGTTCTATCCTAGCTATGATCAAATCCAAGCTGCATGTAAATTGGCGTTTTGATTCCTATCATAAATGTAGAAACTGATATATTCCTGATTGTCAAAAACCTAAAATCTATCCTCCCAATACATCTGAACTAAGATTCTTCTTCCATCTACTTTCCCAGGCACACTTCCTTCATATTAGGTATTAAGGGATGAATTGGTAATGGATATTACCATTTTCTAGATTTTAGTTATGTCTTTCTTTTTCTTTTCCTTTTTAAAGATTTTATTTATTTATTTGAGAGAGACAGAGAGCACAAGTGGGGGGAGAGGCAGAATGAGAGGGAGAAGCAGAATCCCCACTGAGCAGAGAGCCCTACATGGGGCTCCATTCCAGGACCCTGGGATCATGACCTGAGCCAAAGGCAGTTGTTTAACCAACTGAGCCACCCAGCTTCCACTCTGTCTTTTTTTTTGTTTCTTTAAGTAAATTTTAAAAATATGTTAGTAAGTTCAACAGGAATATTGTAGTAAGCAGGAGGGTAATACATTCTTAGGTTATCATCTTGCCAGATGTCAACAAAATATTCTTGAGAAAAAGGAGAGAGAGAGAGAGGGAACTGTCCCTTGTATAAAGGATAAAACAATAAAAGGAGAAGAAATAGCAGTAACAAATAAGCAACTATAGAAGTAAAAGTGATATCCAGGGGCCTCTGACTACATCAAAGTCATATAGCAGGTATAGCCAGATAAGAGTTCAGCTTGGTCATGCAGGGTGAAAATAAAACACATAAAATGTGGCATCCTCTCAGCACTCATTTTTTTATTTTTTGTGCTTCATGTCAAAGCTCATTTGACCTCAAAAGAAAAGGAAAAACCCAAATAGAAATATTTATCCACAAGGAACACCAAGTAAAATGCAGCTTAACAAGGAAGAGGCAAATTCCTTTTGTTCCTCTAAAGAGTGTCTTCAACAAAAGATATAGCAAACAGAGTTAAACTTGACCTATGTTATATAGTCTATCTGGGAGCTGTTTTATTTTGCATATCCTAATTCAATCTCACATTATCCCAAGGCACATAACAAATATGTATACAATCATAAACATTCACACCTGAAAAATAATCTCTATAAAACTTGTCTTCAATGATTTTTGGGTCATAGACCTTGGAGAATCTATGAAAGATAGGAAGTTTTATTTTATTCCAAGAAAAAAAAATCACTTACAGTTTCAGGCATTTCAAATAGCTTATAGTCCAATCCTTTTCTAAGAAAATTTGTAAAAAAGCAATAGTAATAATAATAATAGTGGTATTTAGTGCTGTCTATATTTTCATTACAATGTTTTCTTTCTTTTCTTTTTTTTCAAAAGAGGCTACGGTTCTACAACAAACCACGCAGATGTTTTTCATTGATATCAGAGATTACTTAACAGTGATGCCCTAAATTCTATTTGCTATCATTCTTATTTTCTGATTAAGGCTAAATTGTCTTATATTTCCTCCTGCAGATGTCCTAGGGAACACTTGGTCCATGTTTGCTATACTTATATTCTGACCACAGAACAAAAACACCAGGGGAAATAGACGATTGAAAATTATATCTAAATTAGCCTGCATATTCCATTTCAGTATTTCTCATCCTAATAACTTAAGATATTTTATAAAGCCTTTAGAGAGTGTAGTTTCTATCTTAGATATGATTCATGTAGAAATGAGCTTCTGTCATCAGTCTGAGTAAATCTGCCTTAGCTGCTTTCTCTCAAAGAGTGTGATACTGAATTCCAGGGCTTGAAATTTTAGAGGAATTTTATATAGATCTCATTTAATTCATATACCTAAATCATAATGTTTGTTTGTTTCAATTTTTCACTTCTATTC
Organism: Ursus arctos; assembly: GCF_023065955.2. NCBI lineage: Eukaryota > Metazoa > Chordata > Mammalia > Carnivora > Ursidae > Ursus > Ursus arctos. Next base: position 5,894,423 of record NW_026622852.1, read on the forward strand.
AAACACTTTACTCATCCTCATTGATTATTCCTAATCATATCACAGTCTATGATTATCTCAAACCTGCTTTCAGATTAAATTCCAGCACCTCTATATGCTCACTAAAACCTTCCATTACTTAATTTTTAGATTCCTAGTGTTTCTCTGCTAAATCACAATTAAGGGGACATAAAGCTACCAAATGTCCTGATCTATTAGGAGAGTGAAAACATCAATGATATTAAATATAATTATGGTGCCAGTTAACTCCTATTTCAATGTAAGACTTTTTACATAACTTATATAATGTATATTAGTCCTGCTCTTGCTGGTACAAATATTACCCTCACAGAGTATAGAGACTGCAAGTGGGGGAAAACTGCTTCACTCCGTAGCTGTAGGTCTTTGTACCAGTTATGGTATCAGCTCTCTGACAGTGGCCTAAAACTGAACTCAGTCAGATGAAATTTGAGACTGAGTGACAAGCAGCAAATATTTAGCTATTATTTCATATATTATCTAATTGCTTTAGTTCACAAAACAATAGATATCCAGAAATATTTACTACCCTTACATTATTCATGTTTTCAAATATAAGCTTAGACATAATGAATCATTCTAAATTCTTTAAAAGGAATGGATTCTCTCTTATACCTGAACTATTGAACTTTTTTTTTTCTTCACCTGAATTACATTCTTCTATTTTTCTCTGCCTGGCTAAAACTTAATAAACTTTTGTGCATTAGTTTAGATATGGTTCTCATGACTCCACTTTTATCATGTACCTAACCCCATTTTATATCTCTTTCACTAGGCTCTAGGCAATACGAAGGCAAACAAAGAATACTTAAAAAAACAAAACAAAACAAACAAACAAAAAACTCAAGTACCTATCACAGTGCCTGGCAACAGTATATGCACAATAAATATTCATTGAATAATGGAAAAATTGAAAGAAATCCAAATATCTCTCAAGTGCAAACTTAAAGGTGCAAAGTTAAATGATAATAGGGAGGACCTAAGTAATAAAGAAAAATAATACTATTTCTGAGCTCGTTACCTTGATAACAAGGATTTTTAGGTTTTTAATACATATACAAATCATCATCAAGTTGTCTTTACATCCTAAACTCCTTATTATTATAAGTTTTTGATATTTCCCTTTTATAAACTCATTATACTTTAAACATCTTATTATTTCTTTTATTGCTAGACTCTAAGTTGTATACGTGCAGGGCTGATATCTTCCTTGACCGTTGATTTCTATATCCAACACCAGCTGAGTGCTCAGCACAAAGTAGGTACTAAATAAATATTTTTAATCAATGAATGCATGAATTATCTGAGTAAAAATGGCCTTCCATCTTATAATCTCTGCAGAGAGGTGGGTCTTAGGTAAATGGACCAATTTATGGCACTCAGAATCACTCTGATCTTGAAAGAGGACCATTCTCTGAGCTCAAGAGTCATGTTAAAAATAAAAACCTATCTCAACACATTGTCAATAATAAGTACTCATGAATAAAAATATCTTCCAGATACTTAATATATCTGCAACAAAGATTTTTTCATCACAGACATAATGACACTTCTTATAAACCACAACAAAACACTCAAACTTCACATACCACACACACTTCATTCCCAATAAATTCCCCTGAGAAACAGATTACAAATATATGAGCTTATTTCTGGGCTCTTCATTCTATTCCATCAGTTTCTGTGTTTGTTTTTATGACAGTGCCATACTGTTTTGATTCATATGGCTTTGCAACGTAATTTTGAAATCAGGAAGTCCAATGCCTCCAGTTTTGTTCTTACTGGTAAAGATTGCTTTGGTTATTCAGGGTCTTATGAAGTTCCATAAGAATTTTAGTACTGTTTTTTCTTTTTCTATTTCTGCAAAAAAATGCTATTGGAATTTTGATAGTGTATTGCATTGAATCTGTAGGTAGCTTTGGGCATCTGATAAGGGATTAATACACAAAATATATAATAAACACATACAACTCTGTAGCAAAAACAAGAACAAGTACAATGAGAAGGACAAACAAAACAATAACCAAATTATCTAATGGAAAATGGGCAAAGGGTCTGAACAGACATTTCTCCAAAGAAGACTTACAAATGGCCAATAAATATATGAAAATATTCTCAATGTTACTAATTATATGGGAAATGCAAATCACAATTGCAATAAGATATCACCTCACATCAGTTAGGATGTCTATCACTAGAAAAATAAAAGATAACAAGTACTCCAAGAATATGGAGAAAAGGAACACTTTTACACTGTTGATGGGAATGTAAATTGGTACAGGCACTATGAAAAACAATATGGAGTTTCCTCAAAACATTAAAAAAAGAACTACCATGCAGTTTAGCAATCCCACTTCTGAGCATTTATCTAAAAGAATTAGATGACACTCTCATGCTCATTGCAGTGTTATTCACAATAGCCAAGACATGGAAACCATCTAAATGTCCATCAGCAAGTGAATGGATAAGAAAATGTGGTATATACTTACAATGAAAATAGGTGAAGGGGATTGAGTGCACTTATTGTGATAAACACTGAACAATGTATAGAGTTGTCAAATTATTATATTGTATATCTGAAGCTAATGTAACAGTATATATTAGTTATAGTTCAATAAAATTTTTTAAAAACAATAAAATAAAATTTTTAGCTTACTCAAATATTAAAAAATAATAAATACAATGGAATATTATTATATCAATAAAGAGAAAGACATTCTGCCATTTGAGAAAATATGGACGAACCTGGAAGATATTATGCCAAGTAAAATATGCCAGACGCAGAAGCACTAGTGCTACATGATACCAGTTTTATGTGAAATATAAAATAGTCAAACTCAGGGGCTCCTGGATGGCTCAGTTGGTTAAGCATCTGCCTTTGGCTCAGGTCATAATTCCAGGGTCTTGGGATCAAGCCTTGTGTTCAGCTCCTTGATCAGTGGGGAGCATGCTTCTCTCCCTCCCTTTCCTTTAGCTGCTCCCCCTGCCGTGCTTTCTCTCTCACAAATACATAAATAAAATATTTAAAAAGATAAATAAAATAAAATAGTTAAACTCATAGAAGCAGAGATATTGATATTGACATTAATAATCGTCAACTTGAGAGTGGAATGGTGGATAATAGTGACAGCACAAGGAGGGGACAGGAAAATGGGGAGGTGATGGTCAAAAGATATAGCTTTAAATTATACAAAATAACTAATTTCTAGAGATGTACTATACAGCATAGTGCTTATAATTAACAATATTGTATATTCTTAAAATTTGCTGACTGTATAAAATTTATGTTAAGTGTTCTTACCATAAAGATTTACTAAAACTTAGGGAGGTAGTGGGCATGTTTATGTCCTTGATAGTGATGATGGTTTCATAGGTGTACACGATCCTCAAACACATTGAGTTGTAAACATTAAATATATACAGTATTTTACATATCAATCATGTGTCAGTGAAGTGGTTTAATTAATTAACTAATTATTTCTACAGTAAAAGTTAAAATAATAAAAGTCATTGATCTTGGATCAGAAAAAAATATGGACTTCACTGTTGAAATCCACTTCATTTCAGTTAATGATTAAAAAAGGGACAAAAAACAAAAATACAAACACAACACCAAAAACACAAGTTGCAGAGTAGCCAAACAAGAAATTTGTTATACTGTTGTGTTGATTTTTTTTTCCTAACACTTGTTCTCTTCTAAAAGTCATATGACACATTCCTAATATTATACTTTCCAGACATGTGCATCAGGCGCATGATATATGATGACTGGGAGAGTGGATAGGTGTCTCAGGGCATTCCTTACAAAAGGTTCGAAGCCGTGACCCTTATTTATGAGTCATGTCCTTCATCTTGTTGTACTTATCCCCAAAGAATGTTCAAGCTACTATAGTGACTGAGATTAAACAAATATACTTCTTCCGCTCTTACATTTCCTTTCTTGCAGTTTTTCTAAGTAAACTGTTTCTGTATTATGTATTACATTTCAGATACAACTTTAACTCTCTCCTAAATGCTAATGTAGCATAGCAGTTATAACACCACAATAAAAATAGACTATGTTAATTTTGGTCTACTTCTGATCTTAATAAAATAAATCCATAAGTAAAATATTTGGAGCTCATTTCCACTTTTCCTATCAATTTCCACTTGCCACGAATTCTTGAACACTGTCTGAAATTATGCCATAAAAGAAAGAGAAAATATTTCAATTATTTTCATCAATATTATTCTGCCTATGTCAGCCTCATCACCAGTACATCAATTACTATACTTGGAAATGCAACATGTGGATTTCAGTTTGTGTTTTATCAGGTGTTCTGCTCCTTATACACTGTAACCAATAATAGTAGTTGAACAAGATAGCTGCCATTACTACTCTTCCTTCCGTCTGCCTTCACTAAACAGTCATTTAAAAATGTAGAGTAAGGTCTCTATGTTATTTTAGTGTCACCTTCCTCTGATTTGCTAAGCAAAATTGATTATTCAGTTGTAAAAACACCGGTGGTGCAGCTTCATATAGATGGCTACATTGCACAGAACAAGCTCTGAGTGAAAGGTCTAGGACATACATATTTGGGTATTAATTGGTGTAAGAGAAACAAGCTGCAATCTACACCTTTTAACTTTTAAATAATTTGTTTTCAGAATCATTTTTTAAAAGCTTATACTCATGTACTAAAATGCCCACATCTAAATCGACTCAGCTTTTTCTTATTAAATTTTAAAGCACATATTTTAGAAGCACATTTTCATGTTCTCAAAACAGTAAATATCAATAAAATAAAAATGAACAAGCCAGTCCAATTCCAATGGGAGCTTGTCTTATGAAGTAGATCAATGAAGATTCCAGCTAAGCTCCTAAGAAAAGAAAAATTGTCCACCTGCTAGGGGATCTGCATTTCAACAGGCTGTTTATATATTTGCTCATGTGAAAAAGGTGCCAAATGCTGTGATTTTTACCTCTTAGCTTTTCTAAGCAGGAATGTTTTCCTTAATAAAGATGTACTTTAAAAGTAAGTTAAGTGCTGTACATTTTTATTTTGCTTTTTCTTATTTAAAGAAAATAGTTGGTGCATATAAAATATGGAGCAAATATAAACCTAAAGCATACTTTAAATTGGCGTAAGTGATGTATTCTATTTAAGATGTTACTTCAAGGTTGTGTAGAAATAGAATGACTTAAGAAACAGGAAACTAGGTCAGTTGAAGTTTTGTGTGAGCACAGTTTCCCAATGCATATGTGATAATAGAAAGACATCAAAATACATTGACATTTCTGTCTTCCCTCAGCTGCTATCTTCCAGAGCATCAAAAAATCAGTGGTGGACCAGTGATAACAAAATGCTTTTCCAGGGCATTCGATGATGCAGTGACTTGAAGGGAATCAATAAGATAGAAAGATGAGAGAGTCAAATGCATTCTAGCTATGGAGTAAAACTTCTTAATCTTCTTCAAAATTCTTTTGTGGTCACCCAGTAGAACAACGAAATCTGGAAGCCTTCTCTAAGCTGCCACAGGAGAAAGATGCACGTGTGTGCAAGCTAATTGTGATATAAATCTCTTCACTGGGAGCACAGTATAGCTTAAAGGGAGGACATTAAGAGTGGTAGAAATCTTAATTGGAATCCTAGCTCTCTGAAATAGTTCTCTATGTGTTCTTCAGCAAATTACCTATTTTGAGACTGTTTTCTACCTATGGAATAGGGATGATAATGCATACATCATTATAAGATTGAGAAGTACGTAATACAACTTTTGAAGTCTATCATATCATTCAATGAATGGTAGAGGCTTCTAACATTTAAAAACATAATCTCCAAAGTATATTAATTTTAATGGTTTTGATTAATCATTTTATAAATATACTTCACAACAAATTCTTACATTAGCACTACATACATATACGATAAATTACCAAGCCTTGAACTCTATAAAATAATTCTCAGCTTCAGAAAAAAGTGATCTTACATTTTTCTTTAGGGGAACAATGATAGGGTAACTTTATTCCTGAGGTTGAATTAACCAATCTTTTTACAACTTATATAGCAAACAAACAAAGATGTTATAATGAGAATTCTTAAGAATTCACAAGTACTTGGCTAAGAGTGTGTGGACTCATTTTACCAACATCCTTACTTCTGAATGCTTATATAAGAACACTGAAATTATTGGTATTTTTCACTATACTTTTTTATATGACCATAGATATTTTTTTTCCTTTCAATATGTAACATTTCCCATACTAATATATCCAGATGATACAAAAAAAGAATGCCTTCTACTGACAGTTACAAAACACATGTGCTTCTAGTTAAATTGCCTTCCTTATAAATACCCCCAAATAACATGTATAACATAACAAAAATGTATTAAAAATGTCTTACTAGCCAGGGTCTTGATATTTTAATTATGTAACAGAAATCCAGAAGGCAAATATAACTAGATATTATCAACCAGTTCCATAATCCTATCAAACTTTTGACATATATCTTTGTATATTCTGCTTTTACTTATTTTATTATGAATGAATTATCCGTGTTTTAGCTAAGGACAACCTTCCCCTCATCTCCTCCCATCTAATTAGGGCTATTGCTTCAGCAATTTCCCCTCTCACTCTCTTCTGAATCATTTGCTTCTTGTGTCTCTATTGGATCATTCCTACCAGCACATGAACTTCATCTTATCTCTTCCATGAAGGAAAATAAAATATGTCTTCTGATACCAAATCACTCTCCAGCTGTTACCGTCCTAATTCTCTGCTCCCCTTTTGATAACATATCTGAAAAACAAAATTATGAGTTCAAAATACACTTTCCACTTATTTTCTAAATCCCACTCCAATCAGATGTTCGCTTCCACTACAACTCTGTACCCTCTTGTCAAGGTCAACCATAACTCCCGCAAAAATAAATCCAGTGGTCAATTTTCAGCCTCTACCTTTACTTCAAACAACACAATTATATCAACAGTCATCATTTCCTCCTTCTGGAACCATTTGCTACACTTGGCATTCAAGGCAAGTTCTTCTCTAAAACCTCTGGCCATACTGTTTTAGTCTTTTTCTTGATGGCTCTTTCTCATCTTTACTCTCTACTCCCTTTCCGGATAACCTCATTAACTCACAAAGCTTTAAGCATAATCTATGCTGCTGATTCCCAGCTTTATGTATCTAGTCAGGAAATGTACTCCAATTTCCAGACAAAAAATTCGAATTTCCTATACATTGTTGTCACTTGGAGAGTAAGTAAAATCTTAACATGTCCCAAATGTTGCTCCCCATCTAGTAAATGCTAATTATACTTTTGTCATTCCTCTGTTAAACAAATAAACAAAAATATTAATGTATCAGCATTTCATTTTCTCATTTTCCACCTCTCATTTATCAACACATTTTTTGCCTCTACTTTCAAAATTTAACTAGGATGTGATCAATTTTAACCATTGCACAGCTATCATCTTGATCTAATCACCAAAATTTCTTCAGTGGTTTCTCAGTATCCTTCATTCTTCCATCGTATCTCACTTCCACATATTCTGAAAACAGCAGCAACAATGAGACTATCTGCTTAAAAGTCAGATTAAGGTCCTGTTTCCTTAAATCCTACATTATCTTCTCACTCATGTATGATCACAGAAAATACATGTTGTAAATGACTGTATAGTTTATCTATATACACACATACATAATTATGCTGTGGCACGATTATGATAAGTGAGAAATAAAAAAACTTGTAAACATAAAATTCCATGTTAACATGAAATTCAGGAGTGAAAGTGTAACAAAAACATAGTAAAAGAAGAAAATATGTTAAATAAAAGCTTTTTTACGAAAATATTTAAGAGAGATTATGTTGAGTAGCATATTATAAAGGTGTTTCATTCCCACTGGATAAAAGTAAATGAACGCTAATAGTGCTTATATGCTTTTAAAAAATTTTAAATATCAATATTTACAATACACAAGAAATTTTATCCTTTCAATTATACTTGAATATATAATGAAAAATGTTATATTTCCACTTAAAATATATAGAGAAGAAGCTTCTTGAAATTCAGTTAGGGTATAGAAAACAGTATGGAGTTTCCTTAAAAAAAAAAAAGAACTACCACATGAACCAACAATCTCACTTCTGGGTATATAGCAAGAGGAATTGAGTTAGGATCTCAAAAAATATCCACAATTTCATGTTCATTGCAGCATTAATTTTAATAGCCAAGGCACAGAAACTACCTCAATGTCCATCTATGGATCAATGAATAAAGAAAATGCAGAACATAGATACAGGGGAATGTTATTCAATTTTTTAAAGAAGAAAATCCAGCTATTTGAAACAACATAGATGAACCCGGAAGACATTATACTAAATGAAATAAGCTGGACACAGAAAGACAGATGCTGCAATACCACTTTTATGAGGAATCTAAAATAGTCAAGTAGAATAGAGCAGAAAGTAGAATGGTGGTTGCCAGGGGCTAGAGGCAGGGGGAAGTGAGAAAATATTTGTCAAAGGGTAAAAGTTTCAGTTACGCAAGATGAATAAGTCATACCTCTATGGTATGGAATAGTGACTATAGGTAACAATACTGTATTATATACTTAAACATTTGCTAAAGAGGTAGGTCTTATATTAAGTGTTCTTATTACAAAAAATGAATGAATAAATAGAGGACGGGAAGAAACTTTAGGAGGTGATATATATGTTTATGACATAAATTATGGTGATGGTTTCACTGGTGTACACTTATCTCCAGACTTATAAAGTTGTACACATTAAATATGTTCAGCTTATTGTATGACAGTTATTCCTCAAGAAATTGGCTAAAAAAATAAAGAGGGTGCCTGGGTGGCTCAGTCACATAAGAGTCTGTCTTCAACTCAGGTCATGATCCCAGAGTCCTGGGACGGAGTCCTGCATCGGGCTTCCTGCTCAGTGGGAGTCTGCTTCTCCCTCGTATTCCTCCCCCCCCCGTGCTCATGATCTCTCTGTCTCTCACTCTCTCTCTCTCTCAAATAAATAAATAAATAAAATCTTTTAAAAAATTAAAATAAATAAAGAAATGCACATCACTTCTGTGGGTTATTACCAAAAGTGCATAACCCCAGTAAAATCATTGGAAATATCAGGCAGAATCAAAAGAGGGAAATTCTACTAAATAGGTGAAAATTATTTCTTTGAAAATGCCAAAATTATGCAAGTTAAAGACAAAGCACCTGTAACACATAGGAGTAGACATAAGGGGAGAGAGTAACTAAATGAACTATGAGATTTTCATTTGGATCCTGGAATGAAAAAATGACATTACTGGAAAAACTGATGAAATTTTAATAAAGTTTACAGATTTTAATAACATTGTATCACTATTAACTTCTTAGTTTTGTTAAGAAAAGTATGGTTATGTAAGATATTAACTTCAGGGGAAGCTGAGTGACAAGTATATGGGAACTCTAAACTACATTTCCAACTTTTCTTGTGTCTAAAATTTTTATGCTAAATTTGTAAATCTGAATATAAAAAAAAAAGTTTTAAAAGGACCCCCAAATTAATTTTAAAAAAGGATACATTTTCCCATTCATTAAAAAAATACTTTTAATGAAAATCAAAAGAAGTCAAGTCCTGGGCCAGATTCTATAAATAAAACAAAACTTTGGAGCCTCACTTAAGTTTCAGGAACACATGTTTCTCAAGCTGTCCTTTGAGAATTTAGATCTAACTCACCCTAAGTCTATCCTGTTATTAATAATTTAACTAATTGATTTGTTCATTAATATGGATTCAGTAAATTATAATTCTTGGCATAGAAAGATAAATGAAGTGTGTTCCTACAACGTAAGACAGTATACCTCAAAATATAGTTTCCTTCAAAGGAGAGTCCCTATTAAAGACTCAGATTACAAAGCTCCACACAAAAGTCTTAGTAAGTTTGGAGCTGGGAAACAAGCTCCTCAGATAATTTTGATAAAAATTAACATTTAAAGATCATAATATAAATATTACATAGATCTATAAAGCATAAAATATTACTATATTACTATTTTTATATATTGAAATGTGCTAACATTTTTAAAGAGTAAGCAAAGTTTTTAAAAAAATAAAACATTTGTATAAAAAAGATATTGATGTGGTCCTGAAAAGTTTGAATTTAGCAGATAAAACCAATCATTCCAGGGATAGAAATTACCATATAAAAGAGCACACACTGCCCAGAGCAATCTACACTTTCAATGCAATCCCTATCAAAAGACTATCAACATTTTTCACAGAGCTGGAACAAACAATCCTAAAATTTGTATGGAACCAGAAAAGACCCCGAATCATCAGGTGATTGTTGAAAAAGAAAACCAAAGCTGGTGGGCATCACAATGCCTGACTTCAAGTTATATTACAAAGCTGTGATCATCAAGACAGCATGGTACTGGCACAAAAACAGACACATAGATCAATGGAACAGAATATAGAACCCAGAAATGACCCTCAACTCTATGGTCAACTATAGATATAGTCGACAAATCAGGAAAAAAAAGACAGTTTTTTCAATAAATGGTGCTGGGAAAATTGGACAGCCACATGCAGAAGAAAGAAATTCAACCATTCTCTTACACCATACACAAAGATAAACTCTAAATGGATGAAAGGCCTCAATGTGAGACAGGAATCCATCAAAATCCTAGAGGAGAACACAGGCAGTAACCGCTTTGACATCAGCCACAACAACTTCTTTTAAGACACGTTTCCAAAGGCAAGGGAAACAAAACCAAAAATGAACTTTTGGGACTTCATCAAGATAAAAGACTTCTGCACAGCAAAGGAAAACAGTCAACAAAACAAAGAGGCAGCCCAGGGAACGGGAGAAGATATTTGCAAACAACACTACAGAAAAGGACTGGTATTCAAGATTTATAGAGAACTTCTCAAACTCAGCACCTAAGAAACAAATAATCCAGTCAATAAATGGGCAGAAGACATGAAAAAAGACTTCTCCAAAGAAGACATATGAATGGCTAACAGACACATGAAAAAATGTTCAATATCATTAGCCATCAGGGAAATATAAATCAAAACCACAATGAGATACCACCTTACCCCAGTTAGAATGGCAAAAATTGACAAGGCAAGAAACAACAAATGTTGGTGAGGATGTAGAGAAAGGGGAACCCTCTTGCACTGTTGGTGAGAATGCAAGTTGCTACAGCCACTTTGGAAAACAGTGTGGAGGTTACTCAAAAAGTTAAAAATAGATATATCTTATGACTCAGCAATTACACTACTGGGTATTTACCCCAAAGATAGAGATGTAGTGAAAAGAAGGGGCATATGTACCCCAATGTTCATAGCAGCAATGTCCACAGTAGCCAAACTGTGGGAAGAGCCAAGACGCCCTTCAACAGATGAATGGATAAAGAAGATATGGTCTATATATACAATGGAGTATTACTCAACCATCAGAAAGGATGAATACCCACCATTTGCATCAACATGGATGGAACTGGAGGGGATTATGCTAAGTGAAATAAGTCAAGCAGAGAAAGACAATTAACATATTATTTCACTCATATGTGGAATATAAGGAATAGCACAGAGGATCACAGGAGAAGGCAGGGAAAACTGAATGGAAAGAAATCAGGGAGGGGGAAAATCATGAGAGACTTTGGACTCCAGGAACCAAACTGAGGGTTACAGAAGGGAGGGGTGATGGGTATTAAGGAGGGCATTGTGGTGATGGGTACTGTGTGTTATACGCAACTAATGAATCATTGAACACTACACCAAAAATAATGATGTACTATATGCTGGCTAATTGAATATAATAAAAAAAACAGGGAAAAAAAGAAAGTACACAACACTCTATGAAATGATACTCTAAAGAAAAGAAAAACACTCCTCCTTTAAGAGCAGATTTAGAGACCAAATTAATCTGCGTTTGTGACTTAACATAAAATGAATGATTGCCAAATGATTTTCCTAAGTCAGAATTTAAGAGGATTTCTCTAAGAGATATGAAAATGAATAAAATAAATCAGAACCAGGGGTAATTCATTTTATAACACATTTTTTTTGGAGTGATTTTAAGAAAAGTTGAAAAGAAAGAACGTACTTTCTTTACACCCTTCATCCATCTTTCTCAACAAACTAACAATAAATTTGTCAAGATAGCATCCTCTACAGTTAACATATTATATTCATGATAAGTATTTATTCCATAACTATGATACATTTATCAAAAATTAAAAAGTAACAGTGATACAATTAGATAGCTTAGGATCAAGCTCAGGATACCATATTGCATTTAGATGAATTCTGTTTTAAAATGTCATATGCTTTATTGATCTGATATGTTTAAAGTAAAAGACTAAGTCTGAAAAAGTTTTTTATTTTTTTTTAATAGACAGGTAACCTTACAATGTCTGTACAAGTATAATACTAGGAAATCATATTAAGTACCGTGAAGGTAAGTCAAAATACCTGTTAAATACATATGACATTGGTAAGAACTGAAACACAATAAGTTAAACAATCTCTCCATCCATCCATCCATCCACATATCCAGCCACTCACCAACCATCCATCCATCCATCCATCCATCCATCCATCCATCCATCCAAATAAAATAAATCAATATCACATTATATTTCAATAATAGATATATCACCTATTATTTCCATTCAGTTGTACTCTGAAACAAGAGCAATGCTAAACTTGCTGATTTCACCATGACTAATCAGAGCTAAGCTATTTAGTGGTAATTTGCAAATATAATATCAAATTCTAGAATTGTAAAGATAAATGTATTTAGCTAACATCAGAATGAGTGTGCCTGAGAAAAATAACTAGATTCAATCATTTTATGTGTGTGGTAGAACATTTTGTGATTCAAGTTGTGAAATTTAAGACTGTGTTCCCTGTGAATATTTCAGAATAATATCATTTATTGTCCTGCCCAATTTAATATTTAATCCTGTCATTTCCTTTAGCGTAATTGCTTCAACATTAAAAAAAAATCAGGTTTTTTTCCTCATGAGTTTTACATGTATTTTCTGTATTTGTTATTATTCTTATTGCTATTTTTATTATGTTCAGTTAGCCACTGTATAGTACACCATTAGCTTTTGATGTAGTGTTCAATGATTCATTAGTTATGTATAACACCCAGTGCTCATCACAACATGTGCCCTCTTTGGTACCCATCACCCTATTACCCTCTTCTCCCACCCCACCTCCCCTCTGAAACCCCTAGTATGTTTCCTGGGGTCCATAGTCTCTCATGGTTCATCTCTCTCTCTCTGATTTTCTGTATTTGAATGTATATTATCAGAACCAAGGCCTTATATACCACACTATTTTTTTCTTTAACATGGTAACAATTGATAGAACTGCCTAAAAGTTATTTTCCTTGAAAAACAGAGAAACTCAAATTCAAGAGAATTGACAATATCTCTAAAGGCTAAACGACAGGACACAATAAAAATGCCAATTTAACTCACTCCAAAATGGGCTATGCAAACACATGTTTAGTAAGCACACTTTTTATCTTCATTCTTTTTATAAGATACCAACTTAGTATTTCACATGTTGAAATGGTTGAAGTAGTAGGGAATTTTGAGTTTGAACCTTTATTATAAGGTATTTCTTTATTCACTTTTACTACAGAAAAACATAAATAAGTTTCTATTAAAAAACTCTTTTTGGTTATACTGTAGTCAAAATTCCTCATGATATCCCAGTGTGATAACTATATACATCCTTTTTTCCCTACTGTTTCTCTCTTTCTTAGGGGAGGTAATGTGGTGCATTCTTTCATTTCCTTGAACTTCTTGTGTTTTGAGGAATATACAATGTAATGGACAACTTTGTTATTTACATATTATTATTTTATGATGCCTCTGAGTATAATATTTTCACTGATCCAAAAATTTATATATTTTATTACTATTTTCATTGAGTCAATTTTTATTTTATTAATGTTTATTTCACTTAATGTTTATATGTGGGTTATTTTTCCAGAGCAATTGGATGGAGTTATCATTAACTAAGATGAGGAAACAATTAGCATAGGGTTTGAGGGAAATATCAAGAATTCCGTTTTAGACATAATTCCAAGATGTCTGTTACACATACAAGTAGAAATGCTGACTAGGTAGCTGGATATGTGAGTCTAAATCCAGGGCAGAGGTTTAGGCTAGAAATAAAAATTGGGGGTCATCAAGTAAGAGATGGTATTTAAAATCACTGAGCTTGTATGAGCTCATCAAAGATGGGCATACTACATAACAGGGGAAGTCCCAGGACTGAGCCATGAGACCTCCTGGGAGAATAAAATGAGAACCATGAGAAATGTCAAACTAGTGAGAAAAACCAAGGAGGTATGGAATTATGGAAGCCAAATGGAAAAAAAGTGTTTCAAAGAAAAAAGAATGAAAATTTCCCAACATCAGGGAAATATAATTAAAAACAAAATCTCCTAACTGAGAAATCCTTTCCACAAAGATAGAGGAAGAAAACACTTTTAGTATTGAGCAAATATTAAACCAGAATGTGATACATAATCACAGGCAATACACTAAAAGAGTGCAAAGACAAGAAAAAACTTATCCTTTTAGATAGTCAAACATATACATGCCATTACATAAATGTTCTTAAGATAAACTATAACCAATCTTCAAGTAAAAAGACTTGACAGCACTATTTGTGACGGATAGCTTATCCTAATTTTAACTGGTAATTGGAGTGACCAATTGTGTTGGCTAATTGGCTTTATCCAGAGGAGAAATAAACAAACAAACAAACAAACAAACAAAACTTCTCCTATCTTTATTACAGCAGATAGTTTTGCGACTTAGAACAGGGTGCCCTCCAAAGTCAAGCTCCTACCTTCCCAAACAAACTAGAAGACAAGAGAGCTATCACTCTGTATGTTTATATTTCAAAGAGATAGTTCCCAGGAACTGAAGAAAGATATTTCTGGGTCATAAAGCTGAAAAAAAGGACCACCTAATTTTCAAAAGGATTAATATGCATTTCAAAGAAAGGAGAGAGTACTTAAATTTTCTCAATTACAAATTTTCTGAAATAAGCATTCTTAGAAAAAGGAGGTAAGAAATGTCTCCTTTCTTCCTTTCAAGAGGAAAAATTAAGCCTTCTATTTTTAATTTGTAGTTTTCCTTATACCAAATAATGCTTATAGGATAAATAAAATAAAAACTGAAAATTGACCTTTGAATTAAGAAACTTAGAGGCCATTGGTGACTGGCAAAAACAGCTTCAGTAGGAGCAATTTTTATTACAGTGCTTAAGAAGGAAAAAAAGGAAATAATGGATTTGGAGATGAGTAGAGAGAGGTATTTCATGGAGTTCTGCATGAATGGCACAGTGAGGCAACAGCTAAGTGAGGAAAGAATAAAGAGAGATTACCTTGAGTACTGCCTTATTTAAGGGGGCCTAATGTAAAGGAAGGCACAAACAGGCCCTTACTACTAGCTTTATTCACTTTTACATCAATTTAATCTACTACTTTAGCCTTATGACAATAAGGAAAGTTGCCTGGCCAGAAGAACATTCATAAAGGGTTGTAGTGTCGTAGGTCTAACACAAGTGTGTATACTAGCGGTGAATGGCTAACAAACTAGAGCCTCCCTATTGAGGCATTTAAATATTAGATATATAGAGGGACACACCAGTGAGGAGAGCCTAAGATGGGTGACAAACAACGAGAGGAAGGAGCAGAAGCTCTGAGGAAGAATGCGTGTGCAAACTCCATGAGATATAGACAACATCTCAGGAGAATTACAATTAGAAAGTGCTTTAGTATTTGCAATGTAATGACCAAGGGCTAGAGTTAAGTGAATGGATCATTTGAGAGTAATTATTATCTGACTGTATGTTAATCTATTTTTGCTGCCTCATTCTGAAATTATAAAGAAAGAAACGGACCTGAATAATCATGAGACTTTTATTTATTTTTTTAAAGATTTATTCATTTATTTAAGTAATCTCTACACTCAACATGGGGCTTGAACTCATGACCCAGAGACCAAGAGTTACATGCTTTACTGACTGAGCCAGCCAGGCACCCCTTTATGAGACTTTTATTGATCATGTGGTATCCACTAACAAATATCCAGATATTCTCCTGGTTAAAGCCTGACTGAAACCTTTACTACTACTACTACTACTGCTACTACTACTACTACTACTACTACTACTACTACTACTAGCAGCAATAATAATAGTAGTAGAAAACTATTAGTATCTCCAATATATTAATAGAAAGATGAAGCACAGAGAAGTTTAGTAATTTGCCTCATGCCACACAGGAATCATTATTACAATGCCATAATTTGTTCAATTTCCTTCTTCTTTTTTTATCACTATGACAATACAAATTTAGGGGAATAAAAGCAGGAGGAGAAAGTACTGATTTTCTTTCTCTAGCCAGAGATTTTTGTCTCTTTTTATGTATTGATCATCTATTTATTCAATAATTCTACATTGAGAGCTATTGCATGCCAAATACTGTGTTAGATGCTGAGGAACCAAGCACGAGTAAATCAAGAAGTTTACATTCTTCTGAGGGAGGAAAAAAAATATACTATTAATTTTTCCAATAGTTAAAAGTAGTTAAAGGTGTTTTAAAGAAAAATAAATGTTTTGAGATAGAGAATAAAAATAGACTCCTGAATGCCATATAAGAAGCATCTGTACCGTTAAAGAAAAAGCAAAAGTTGATGATATTTGTTGAAGATCACAAGGCAGGTATAAAAGCACAATAGGTATAAAAACCACTGCAGTGGGATTTTGCATTAGGGAAGAGAAATTGCACTCAGCTCCAAATACAACACAGAAAAGTGAGAACTAATAGCTAAAGTGTAAAGTTGGAGTCAGAGGATGGAAAGTTATCTAGTTGAAACATCAGGGTTAAGAGAGATTCTGGCTAAACTGACCTAACAGGTTTCCTGCTAAAGACAAGCAAGGTGATCATACATCACCTGGGGGGTGATGGAAGATAAAGAACCCTATTAAATATGAAGGGTGATAATGTATCAAGGGTGGAGGGTTCCAATTAAACTGACTTAGAAGAGTTCTTGCTAAAACTAGATTTTATAAGGAAGTGCTGATGGGCCTAGGAGAAGGTTCAGTAGCCTGACTAAAGTTTGGTCAAGCAAACTGGGTCATTAGAGAGATACAATGTTCTTCACCTTTTGTAATCCATACATTTTCAATCAGTTGACTGAGCTAGTCCCAGCAAAGACGCCTCTAGAACTAATTTTTGGGGGTACCAACACAGTTATTTGGGAAAGAAACAAATGGGAAAATATTCTAAGAGTCCAGTCAGTTAAAATATCAGATTTATCAGAGGAAGAAGAGAATACAGATTGAGAAGTTTTCTGAAGTTCATTAGTTTTGTATGCATCCTATGCTTATATTTGATGAATCTAGGACTTCACATCATAAAAATACTCCCCGCTTAAATTATACTATCCATTTTCAATGACTAGTGATTGACAGAACTACATTTGTTGGACTGCATTGTCAAACAGTTGGCAGTAGGATTTATAAAAGTTCACGTGTAGAGTCCTGGGATCTACCCCTGCGTTGGACTCCCTGCTCTGCAGGGAGTCTGCTTCTCCATCTCCCTCTCCCCCTGCCTCCTCCCCTACTTGCGGGAGCATTCACTCTCTCTCAAATAAGCAAAATCTAAAAACAAATAATAGATGTCCATGTGTAAATAAAAGCAAACAAACACAATGACCTCTGTTCACCTGACAGAAGTTCTAGAGTGGAGTTTAGTGGCTAAGTAGCCTTAAGAAGGTTAAGACGGTGGATTTGATGTTACATAAGCATCATTTTGAATCCTGACTCTATCACTTAATAACTAATAACTACATTATCTAGGGAAGATATTAATCTCTCTGAGCCTCAGATTACTTTATGTAAAATGTGAAGAATCACAGCATTTACTCAGAGGGCTGTAATAGGCATAAATGAGATTGTGTATCCTTATTAGATCAGTCTTTCTAAGTTGTAACAGCCAGAAATAGAACTCACAATAGCTCATATAAGTGAAAAGCCTAGGATGGATTTTTAGAAATGGCTGAATCTGGTTACAAATGATGCTGTAAGATGCAATTCTTTCTCTTTGTTTGGATTCTGGTTTCTTCTGTGTAGCCTTGATCTCCAAAGTCTCCATATGGTGGTCATCAGCAGGATCATTGGGGTATATTTTCCTTTGACCTAGTAAACATAGCAGAAAAATAACTTTTCCTTCCCAATAGTTCTACAGAATTCTGGGATTGATCCTCCTTAGATTCCCCTGTGTAATCTTTGACCCAAAGATCACAGCCAAGGGGAATGTATATATTAATAGCTGCAACCTGGTTCACAAGCCCACCCAGTGAAACCACATGGATTCTAATGGGCATGGTAGGGGGTTCTTCAAAAATCTGGATGCTGGTACCAAGTGCAGAGGAAAATGGGTGCCAGCAGGGAAAAATAAATGATATTACCAAAGCATGTTACAGCTAACGCAGATCGTGTTAGTACAGTATGTGATTATTACTTAAAAAATTATTTTAAAAGATACATTTACAAGGTCTCCCATATTAATGGAAAGGATGAACTGTAAATTAGCAGCCTGAAAGGAAAATCAAGAAAACATTTGTTATAAAGGATTGTTTGCTCTTTAACAGTCCCTCAGAGTATCATTAAATGACAGTACTGTGCAAAGGATGTCCTTAATTGTAACTCCACCGGTATGTACCTTCGCAAAGATAGCTGTGTGTACAACTATTGTAGAAGATTTCTATCCCAAATGTTCTAATTACGTTTTTGAATCTTTAAGCGTGAAGTTCGACAATGTATTCACCAATTCTTTAGGAAGACCAGATTATAGACAATCACCTCTATTTCTTTGGTGTCCTCGGTGTCTTTCACTCTGGTAGACATGGAGTAGTAACTCCCTAAGCACTTGTTGATAGTTTCTAAGGTCAACACAATAATGTAAATATATTTACAAATCTACTAATAGACATTTACTAATTGAAATTAGCTGACATTATGTCAACACTATATTAGCCACTTTTTTCTAGGGCATATCATAGAGAAAAAAAAATCCTTTCTTTTCAATAGTTTCCAGTTGAGAGGGACATCTTCATTTATTCTGAATGAACTACCTTCATTGTGCACATATATTTGAACGCTTATTCTTTCTTTCCATATTATTCAAACACTGTTTTTTTTTTTCATCCCCAGCATTTTCATAACTTTTTCTGGGGATGTTGTTGGATGGAGTTTGTTGTTTCTATCTGGTGAAATAACAGGTCAGTATACCATTTAATCAGTTTTGAGAATTTTATACACTCATATAACCACCTTCTCAAGTAAGATGTAAAATATTTCCACCATCTTAGAAATTTTTCTACTGTCTTTTGGACTCCATCTCCCACTGTAGCAACCTAATATCATGAGTTCTTACATTTATTTATTTTTTCTAATATCATGAATTTTACCACATATCTTGGTTTGCCTGTTCTAGAACTTCAAATGAATGAATCACACAATATTGCTTTTTGTGTGCCTAGTTTCTTTAACTCAGCGTGTTTTTGAGATTCTTCCAGGTTTCTGCATGTACCTATAGTTTATTCCTTTTTATTTTTGAACAGTATTCTGTTACATGACCAAACTACAGATTTTAAAATGATTTTTCTGTTAAGGAATATCTGGCTATTTGCAGTGTTTGGTTTATAAAGTTTCTATTACTATTCTTGCCAAGGACTTGTGCAGGAATATGTTTTTATTTATATGGGTACATATTTAAGGGGGAAAGAAGTATATTTTACTTTTTACAGAAGTAACAAAATTTTCCAAAGTGGTGGTACCATTTTACATTCCCACTAACAAAGTATTAAAGTTCTGGCTTCTGTACATCCTTGATCTCATTTAGTGTTAAAGTTTAGTGATGAAGTTTTATCATTCCAGTGGTTATGTGGTTGTAGTTACTGTAATTTTAATATGTATTTCCCGGTGACAATTGATTTTCAACATTTTTTTTCAGACCCTTGTCAGACATTTGTTGATTTGATCTATCAGTTCTTGTTTTTTCTACTTTCTTTTTTACTACTGGTTGTCTATTTTATTACAGACTTATAGGAGTACTTTACATAGATTGGATATTAGTACTTTGCCAGATGTATGTGTTGTGGATATTTTATCCTAGTTTGCAACGTACCTATTCATTTTCTTAATGATGTGATTTAATTAAAAGATATTTTAAAATGTTATGAAGTCTAATCTCTCAGTGTGTGTTACAGTTAGTCCTTTTGTGTTCTCTAAGAAATCTTTACCTATCCCCAAATGATGAAAATATTCTATTTTTTTTTCTTTTGGTAAAGTTGTCAAATAAGTCAAGTTCGGTGATAATGCTGTTCAGATCGTCTACATCTTTATTGATTTTCTGTCTGCTTGTTCTGTTGATTACTGAGGAAAGAGTGTTGGAGATTCCTGGAACTGTCCATTTCTTTTTTAAATTCTATAAGCTGTTGCTTTATAATCTGAATAGTTGTTATGGGAATATAAACATTTAGGATTATCATATGTTCTAGATTACTTGACCCTTTTATTACTATTAAAAGTGTCTCATACTCCTGGTAATATATATGTTCTGAAGTCTACTATGTTTGATACAAATATTGCTATTCTAACATCCGTAGGATTAATGCATGATATACCTTCTTTCTTTCTTTTACTTTAAACCTATTTATGCCTTTATTTGTTAGAGGGGTTTTGGCACAGACAACAGAAGTTTAGTCTTTTTAAAAATTTTTATCTTACACTTTTTTGTCTTTTATTTTAAATATTTAGAACAGTTACTTTCAAGGTAATCATTCATATGTTTGGGTTTAAATCTACCATCTTGTTACTCATTTGTTATTTGTAATCTCTATTCTTTGTTTCTTCAATTCTTTTTTTCCTGTCTTCTTTATTTGTAACTGTTTTATCAAGGCATAGTTGACATGCATACATGTACATATTTCAAGTACACAATGTATGTATACTATTAAACTACTAACAGTCAAAATAGCAAGTATTTCTATTTTTCACAAGAGTTACCTTGTGCCCTTTTATACTTCTTCCCTTTGTACTCTTTCACATGATCTTTTTTTTTTTTTTTCCGGGAAATCATCAATCTGCTTTCTATCCCTGTAAGTTAGTTTCCATCTTCTATAATTGTATATAAAGGGAATAACACAATACGTATTAATTTAGGGAAAGATCTGGCTTCTCTCTCTTTTTGTTTTTTGGCATAATGATTTTAGACTCATACATTTGGTAGCATATATCAATATTTCATTCTTCTTTCTTGCCGAGTAGTATTCCACTATCTGTTTATACTATAGCATGTTTTTATGAACACTTGAGTTGCTTCAAGCTTTCTACTTGCTGGTAGACATCTGCATTATTAAGTTTGTCTAGAATTGACATTTATTTATTAAATGAAATGTCTTCCTTGGCCAGCGAAGCTACCTGGGTCAGGAATTTTCTTTATGGGAATGTTTTGAGATAAAATTCAACTTTTAAATAGATACTGGGCTATTGAGGTCGACTATTTCTTCTTTAATGAGGTGTGTGATTTGTGTCTATCAACAAATTTGTGCCTTTCACCTGGAATATCAAATTTATTGCTGTATTTTTTCATTATATTCTCTTATTATCTTTTTAACATCAGGTGATTCTTCATTATATCAACTTTCTCATTTTTGTTTTGGGTAATTTGTGTCTTATATTTCTTCTGCTTAACTAGAATTTTATCAATTTAATTGATCTTCTTGAAGAGACTGTGTTTGATTTCATTGATTTTATCATGATTGCATTTATTTTTATCAATTGTTTTACTGCATTTCTCTTTATTTCATTTCTTTTTTTTTTTAAAGATTTTATTTATTTATTTGACAGAGAGAGATAGCCAGCGAGAGAGGGAACACAAGCAGGAGGAGTGGGAGAGGAAGAAGCAACCTCCCAGGAGAGGAGCCTGACGTGGGGCTTGATCCCGGGATTCCGGGATCACGCCCTGAGCTGAAGGCAGATGCTTAACGACTGCACCACCCAGGCGCCCCTCTCTTTATTTCATTTCTACTTTAATTTTATTTCTTTATTACTTTCTATTTTATTTACCCTTCTTTTCTTGCATCGTACATTGGATCCTGAGGTCCCTGGTATGATTTCTAATGTAACTTGTAGAGCTATCATTTCTGCTTGAGCTCTAGTTTATTAGCATCCTATAAATTTTGATCTATTGTATTTTCATTTCTACATCGTTCAAAATAAATTTCTAACTTCCCTTTTGATTTCTTCCTTAACATATAGGTTTTATCATACCTTCACTTGAACTGAACGTTGTTTTGATATTTCATTTGTTTCCTACTTTTGTCTTATTGTCGTATTGTTTTTTAGCAATTAGTCCATAATTTACTGAATATAGATTTAATGATCACAATTTTTACATAAAAATATGAAGCATTGTATATTAATATACCTAATTTCGTCCCACCTTTTGTGCTACTGTAATACATTTAAATATGCATGTTTTAAACATAAAACATGTATTTTTATTTAAACATTCAATTGTCTTTGAAATAAATGTTTAATTAGAAAAATAATTATTTGACAATTTGTCACATGTTTACCACCACTGACACTATTCATTTCTTTTGGTAGATAAAACTTTTTTTGACATTTCCTTCTGATTTAAAAACTACCTCTAACCTTCCCTTTGATGGGGCGCCTGGGTGGCTCAGTCAGTTAAGCATCTGCCTCAGCTCAGGTCATGATCCTAGGATCTTGGGATCAAATCCCTCAGTGTCAGGCTCTCTGCTCCTCCCTCTCCCTCTGCTTTCCCCCCACTTTGTGCTCTCTCTCACTCTGCTGTCTCTCTCTCAAATAAATAAATAAATCTTTTTAAAAAATTCCCTTTGGTGAAGATCTCCTAACAGCAAGTTTTCTGAATTTTTTTTTGTCTGAAAATATATTTGGTCTATAATTTCAAAATATATTTTAGCGGCATGTAAAATTCTACGTTACATTTTCTGTCTCTGTTTCCTTAACTTTAAAATGTCATTTCACTACCTTATCACTTGAATACCCTCTGAAGAAAAATCTGTTGTCAGTATATCTTTGTTCTGCTGTGTGATTTGTGTCATTTTTTTCTGTTTCTCTTTATAACTAGATCTTTACAAATTAAATATGCTTGTCTTCTGGAGGTGGGCTTTGTGTTTATCCTGCTTGAGATTGGTTGCTATTATTTCATCTCAAATTTCCAATATTCACCTAAAGTTGAAAGATTTCAACCACTACTCCTTTCAATATGCTAATTTTCCTCCTCAATTTTAATTCCACACATTACCCCCAAAACACCTTTTTTTTTCAGTATTTTTTGTCTCTGTTCTTCTTTTTGAGGATTTATATTGCTGTCTTCAAAATCACAGATTTTTTTATAATGTTCTAACTTTAATCCAGTCTAATGTATTGTTTTTGATATAGTATTATTCAGATCTCTAAATTTAATTTTTTCTGTTATGTCTTTTATTTCTCTCCTCTATACATGTGAGCTTTTCTTGAAATCCTCCAACATATTTTTTAATATTTATAATAGCTTTTTAAAACTCCTTTGCTAAGTCCATTTCTCCTTTATTTCTTGATCTGTTTCTATTGGCTGATTTTTTAAATGTTTATTGGTAATATTTGCTCACTTATTTTCATGTGCAGCAATATTTTACTGAATCTTCATCACAATGCTTTTTTGGGGTAAATTTTTAAAATTTCATATTTTCCTGGTGGCTCAAAATCCCAACTAATAGGCTATGGGCACCCTACCCAGGTGACCAGCTGCACCATTGTGCTAATGCTGGCCCCTGCCACAAGACCCCCTTTTCTACTGATTGTAACCTAGTGTTATTCAAATGAACCAATAAAATCCTTTCACACCTTTTGCTTGTGTACTCCACCCTAACCCTAATAACAGCATCTGCCCATGGGTCCTCACTCTCTCCCAAATCTCAACTTGCTTGCTTGAGCTGGTTCCCTGGCATGCTTCCCATATGGCCACCTCCTTGGTGTGCTGTGCCTTCCTCTTCCAGAAACTGTGAATATAATATTTCCTTTAATTTTATACACCTTTCCATTTGTGATTTCTGCATTTGTACTGGCATGATCCTTAAAGACTCCACAGGGGAGACTTACTCTCCCATTTACAACACATTGTTATTGTGTGATGGATATTTTGTATTATCTTAAAGAAACATTTAAGTTACTTACAGATCAGCTTGATCTTTTACAAGGCTTTTTGGTTTTGTTTTGCTTTTTAAAGATATGTACAAAAGCTTGCCCTTTATTCTAGTGTTATTTTAATTACAATATTATGATAGTATAATGTTATCCTTTTCAGGTCTCTCAAGAATGTCCCATATATTTAGTGAGGTGTCTATAATCAGATTGAAGAAACATGAGTAATTCTTTGTTCTTCACGAACCTTGAGAATTTTTCATTTATAGCTTCCCAGTAAAGGTGCTTTCCCTGACAGTAGTTCTTTGCTAACCTCATGGAATTTTTTGTATGCATGCCAGACTTAAGGGGATCCTATCAGTTTTCTGGAACATAGTCTCTTCATAGCTCCATCCACTGTAGCTACATTGGCCTCCCCATACATGATTTTTAAATCCTTTGACTCTGATTTTTTTTTTAATTCACCAAGATCACTACATTTTTTTTCATTTTGATGTTCTCCTTTTCTGTATCCACAGTCAGGGAATTTCTTCTTGGAAGAAAGCTGGAAAAGGTATAGGGCTCATGTTGTTGGTTTTTCTCCTTGCTGAAATCCAGTCCATGTTGACCATTGTGCAAAGTCATAAAACTATTGTTTCATATATTCAGCCCAATTTTTAGTTGTTGATGATAGAATACAAGTCTTATGATAGTTACCCTTTCAGTTTTAGAAGAAAGCTGCTATTTTTATTGTAACACATTTACATAATAATTAAAATTGATGAAAATACATCAAAAATATTGAGAAATTTTTACTGGAAATGTCTAAGCAATGAAGGCTCCTACCCAGGAATTTGCCCTCAGTAACTTTCTCACCTTATCTTATTAGAAGCTAACATACCTTTGAAAGGTCCCTAACCAGATCTTGTATTTATTACCATCATACAGACTCCAGTACAGCTGCCTGATTTGGATGTACCTGAAACCAGTTTTCTGGTACTTACTATTTATTCTGGTACAGACAACAATGTTCTGATGTCCTTCAGTCATTTTCTGTTCAGCTATTAAATTTATTTACTATTTAAACCAAATTCCTCAGGAATCCTTACAATTAATTGCCACCATTAACTGAGGTAAACTGAAAGTCTCTTCCTCTCTTCCTTATTTAGCTAAATAGAGCTAAGTAACCTAAAATTTTTATTAAGATAGTGAACAGAATCTCATGTTTAGAATATGTATTTGGGTATAATACTGGGTTAAGGTTAAAATCCATGAGAATCCTGAACTTATCTCCATTTGGAAGCTGGAGCCAAAGACTCGTGGGGCTTAAAATTTAGTTAAGTAAAAGAAACGTCTGCACTGAAGATGAGGTTTTGAGTATTTATACACCCACTAGTATATAGCATTATGAAAAGATTTCTCAAAAGTGGAATAAGAAGATTGTTTCTTCTACTGTTATAAACCTACAATAAGAAGTAACAAATTTCAGTCTTCTGCCTTCCTTTTCTGAGTAGTTAAAAATATCCATTATGTAACCTTCTTTTCAGAAGCTAACACTGCCTATTATTTTTGCACTCGCTGAATATAATGGCCATAAACATACAACTCAATATTAGAATTTGAGTAGAGGATAAATTCCAAGCCCGAAACAGTTATTTGTCAAAATCAAAGTGCTGATTGACAAAGATTTAAAAGCTGTCTATTAGAATGGATCTTTCTGAAAGGATTTTGATTGTTCCATATACATATAACAAATGCTACTCGACAATTATTTACACTTAATCACTGGATGAGAATGACAATATTCCTTGCTATAGGACTCATACTATGACAATATTCAAAGTAGTCTTGACTGTGATGTGTAAAATTATATTACAAAGAAATTATATGAGATTGAACTGTAGAAAATTTTAAGAGGTGACACCAAAGTCATGGGAGAATATATTAAAAAGTATTAGTAGATATTATATTAGGGCATTATGATTGACGAACATATTTTAATATGATTAAAATATAAATTTATGTTCTGGCTGGGGTGAGGCTGTAGGAGGTATTTACTTTTTAGTTTTCACAACTTGTGCTAATGCAGGATCTGCACTCAATAATTGTCACGGATTTCTGGTTGATAAATAATATTCAATAAAGCCTACAATGTGCCAGCATAAATTCATGTATTTTTCACTTATTTCTCTTGTTTCAACCCTCGGCATGATTCTATGAAGTTTTACCATTATTTTTACTGTATTGTACATAGAATTTA
Source organism: Ursus arctos (assembly GCF_023065955.2). Taxonomy (NCBI): domain Eukaryota; kingdom Metazoa; phylum Chordata; class Mammalia; order Carnivora; family Ursidae; genus Ursus; species Ursus arctos. Next base: position 5,920,952 of record NW_026622852.1, read on the forward strand.
AAGGTAAGAAAAAGTACTAATGTCAAGCCATTCCTTAAACATTTATTGAGCAACTCCAGGAAATGTGGCATACTAAAATGAGAACAAGCTTTGGGTAGAGAGTCATACCCTACTGCCTATGTGTCCTTTGTTAAGTTATATAAACTCTCCCTGTTTCAGCTTATTCAACTTTAAAATGACTATGATTATAATATTTACCTTTTGGGTTAATACAAATGTTATGAATCATATATGTGTATCGTATATATCAATTAAACTAGTTGACCCATACTAGGTATTCTAACAGATGTATCTGATACTATTACGGTAATGTGGCAGCCACTACATGTGAAACCTTGCATTTATTACCTTATTTAAATGAACACTTTCATTTCTGACGAATTGGAGTTATTACAATGATGAGTAACCCAAGGATCACATAGTAAAAGTAATATTTATTCACTCTGCAAAATTTATGGAACCCTTGTTCTATATTAAATACTATGAGAAGTCCCTGATTCAAAGATGAATAGAGTTCATGATGGAATATAAGGCTTGTAATGTATCTAAGTGCATTATATCGCAACCTATACCAAAATGTGTTGAGATTGATAGAAGGCATTGTGGTTTACACAGTGATTTTACATACATTATCTTATTAATACTGTTAAATATGTAAGATATGGTTATTATTTATTTTTTTTGTACAAATTCAATTTTACTGAACCTTATAATGAATGTATCATTTTCCATTATGTGACAATTTATTGGCTGGGCTGTTATTTTAACATCGTATAGAAACTGGTGTTTATAGCAGTGAGTCCTTCTAAGGATTAAGCTAGAAATCAAGTTTATTGTGCATGCTGGGAATAGAGAAGAAATTGTTATGAGAATGAACAGAATGGATGTTTGACATAAAACAGTATTAACTAGGTACTGTAGTATCTTTGTCTCCCTTATCAGCAGTTGGCCTCCATTCCACACCAACCAAATTTCCCTTTCAAACAGTATTTTATTGATTTTGCAGAAAAGAAAACAACAAAAAAGAGTGAGACATATTTTGATTCATGGAAACAAAAAAAATCAATAAATATTTCTTTTCCAAACTTAACTGTGTGTGATAATATGAATTTGTAGTCATTGTTTTAATATTTAGTTATAAAAATTATCTTTCAAATGCAAATAAACAATTTAAAAAAGAATGATAAAGTGTTGGTATAAATATGACCTTACATCAAAACAAGTTATTTTAAGGCTTTCATAATTAAACAGTATTTTATATGAGTTTGTATACATTTGAGTTTGTATTCAAGTTACAAAAGTATGAACAAAAGTATCTTACAATGGTTTGTGTTAGTTTGAGAAAAGTATAAACATCTATCTAGATAGTTATACCTTTGCTGCAATTGCACTCTGTAGTGGTCTTAAACTTTATTCTTTAAAAGTTCAATAGTGTTTCAAATTTAATCATTTTTGTTCTGCAGAATAATACAGAAATATGCTCATGCTTAAACTAGATATCACGTTTTCTTTGTGTTTTTTTACATTTTTATCTACTGGGAGACAAATAGATTGTATCTTCTATACATGATTTTGGTTTGCTCTTTTAAATTTCTTTAATCTAAAAAACAGTTTTTAGGGGCACTTGGGTGTCTCAGTCGTTAAGCATCTGCCTTCAGCTCAGGGCGAGATCCCAGGGTCCTGGGATCGAGTCCCGCATTGGGCTCCCTGCTCCACTGGGAGCCCGCTTCCTCCTCTCCCACTCCCCCTGCTTGTGTTCCCTCTCTCGCTGGCTGCCTCTCTCTCTGTCAAATAAATAAATGCAATCTTTAAAAAAATAAATAAAAATAAACAGTTTTAAGTAAATAAACTGAATTATATTATAAATATCTTTAATATTTTTGTTTCTGTCATTTCATAATTTAAGATCTGGTTTGTAAAAAGTGACTTCATTAAAATGTAGACTGAGGGTGGAGCATTTTAGAGCTCAAAAAGAACTTTCAATTTCATCTGGTCCCTCTCAAGGTAATTCTATGAAAATAGTAACATTCAGGAAAACCATGTGGCTTCTGTTTCCAAAGCTCTCAGCTTAGCTGGATTTTGATGTAGACTAGGGTTTGGGAACTCATCCATCAATGGCCAAGAACGAAACAAGAACCTGTGAGACAGCCAGTGAAGGCATTAGGGCTGTGAATTTCCTTGGGTGAAATGGAGAGAGCATACCAACCTAAATTTGGTCAAATCTATTAACAAGCAAACAAAATACATGAACTAATCAAACAACAAAAACTGGGTCAGCCTTTCTTAAGGATGCTTCTGGCCTGATCTTGAGAGCTTGAGAGTTTGAGAGCTGTGACTTAGTTCGTCCACTGACCTCTCCAAGTGTCTTTTCAATTTGACCTCCTTTCTAATGTTAGAGAAGGAAAGGTACGCCTTGTTTTACTTGAAAGAGTAGACTAAGAAAACTGGCCAAATAGGATTTGGAAAAGTCTTATGCAAAGATTACCATTTACAGACTTCCAAATATTGATTGTTTTAATCTTTACCTGAGACCTGTGGTCCCGAAAATAGTGATGGCTTAAAAAAAAAAAAATCCCTTAGCATATGTGTTCCTGGAGATAGTTTCCTGCAAAAAATCTTTTTTTCCACTTAGAATTTGCAGATGACCCCCTTTTTTTTTTTTTTTACAGATCCTCTACATTCCTTTTCTTTGCTTCATAAATTCCTAACTGAACTGTTTGTACTCACTGACTAATCTGGACTAAATACCTGAACTGACTAACCTTTAGTTCAGTTTCTCTTCTCTTACGTCCACCTTCAGTCTGAGCCAGCATTTATCCTTTCTGCTGATCTCAGGAAAACACATTCCCTGATCAGCTGTCTCATCACACAACCCACCTCTTTCCACTCTCCCCTACTCCATTCTTTCTAGCCTTGCTTATGCTTGTTTGTAAAAGAAAAATCTTATTTCTGCCTCGTCTTTGAGACACTTGCAAATCTTATAGTGGAAGCTTTCTCCCTATTGCAATAGTCTCCCTTTTCCTTATTTTAATAATCGTTTCAAATAAATGTCTCCTTATGTAATTCTGGATTTGCTTTTCTTTGTAATACATAAACTATCTAAAAAAAGCCAAACCAAGATTTTTAAAAGTGTTATTTTCATAAAAATATTAATGAATGCATTTTTAATTTTTATCAGTTTCTATTACACAATATTTCAAAATATACAAAGAATAACACTCACATGCCCACCATCAGCTTTCTCAAATATACACATCTTCTTAATTTATGTAAATTTTTTAAAATAAAAAGATTTTATTACAGAGGGTTTCCATATAACCCTCCTATACTTCATTGCTCTCTATTGCTACCAAGAGGTAAACACCATTCTGAATTTGAGTTTCTCATCTTTATGGCTGCTTTTGCATTTTCACTGCATATTTATAATGTTTGTACACCTTTGCAACGTGAGTTCTTAATTTAAATACATATATACATTTTATATTTAACCATATCAATATAGACAGCTCTAGCCAATCATATTTTCATTGTTATTGCATCATATAAATATGTTTATTACTTTATTATCCTATACCGTAACATGCAGGTTTTCCTCAATATTGCCAGCATTCCCAATATCTCACAAACAATATTGCAATGAACTTTCTAATATATCTCATTATGTATATCTATGTATAAATTTGATTTTAGCGGTATATACTTCAGGTGGAATAACAAGACAATAAGACTGGATTTCCTTAAGCATGTCTTTGTTTTTATTAGATATTAACTAATGTTTTTCTGAATGATATTCATGAGATAAATTCTACTTGATAATGATGCATTTGTAATACACTATGGAATTTTACTTCCTATTATTTTATTTAGTATTTTATATCTATGTTCCTAAATGAGCTTTTAATAATATTTCTGTTCTTGTTCTGTTCTTGTTTTATTCTACCTTCATAAAATGAATTGGGTAACATTCATAAAATGGATTGGGTAACATTCCCTATTTATGTTCAATTTTAATTCTCCAAAATGCATTGTAAAACTGGAAATTAACTGCACTTTGGAAATGTGGTACAATGTGGTTTAAAATAATATATATTCAGGGGCGCCTGGGTGGCGCAGTTGTTAAGCATCTGCCTTCAGCTCAAGGCATGATCCCGCGTTATGAGATCGAGCCCCGCATCAGGCTCCTCCGCTGGGAGCCTGCTTCTTCCTCTCCCACTCACCCTGCTTGTGTTCCCTCTCTCACTGGCTGTCTCTATCTCTGTCAAATAAATAAATAAAACCTTAAAAAATATATATATATATATATATATATATTCAGTGACTTCTGCAGGGACATAGGGATTTTTTTAAACTTGAATTTCTTTAAGTAGAGTTTTAAAATAAGTTATGTTAGTTCTTCCTAAACAAATTTGCTAATAAATATTTGTTCATAAAAATGTCAATTTTTCTGTTTCAAATTTATAGTCCTATATTTATTCATAGTATTTACTAGTATTTAAACCCTTATACTTCAATCTTTTATAACTATTACTTTTTATCCCCTTTATAATGTTAATTGTTATAATTATGATAAAGCAAATAATATTGATTTTTAAATGGCAAGCAGTGGAATATTGATGAATTCCTGAAGTTCAAACTCGTTAATGCCGTCGACTTTATTAAAAAAAATCTTTTTTTTTTGTCTATCCTCATTAGTGTTCCTTATTTCTTTAAGTTTTTCTTATAGTCCTTTACTCATTCTATTGGCATAAATCATCACTTATATATATAAAGATTCTTTATAGAAACAAATTCTTTTAAAAACAAATTTATTTTGGGATGCCTGGGTGGCTCAGTTGGTTCAGTATCTGACTCCTGGTTTTAACTCAGATCATGATCTCATGGTTGTGGGATCCAGCCCAGCACAGGGTTCTGTGCTCAGCTGGCAGTCTGCTTGAAGATTCTCTCCTTCTGCCCCTCCCTCAACTTGCAAGCTCTCTCTCTTGCTTTCTCTCTCTTTCTTTCAAAATAAATAAACAAATCTTTAAAAAAAAACCCTTACATTTATCTTTATTATTTTAGCTACATTCTGAATTTTTTCACATGTAGTGCATTCATCACTGTTTAGCTTAAGACTTATAATTTCCATTGTGATTTCTTCTTTAATATGTTAGTTATTTAAGAGTGTTTCCAAATGTATGCTTATAATATATAAAATTATATTTCCATTTATTACTGAAGATTACACAGGATTAGATGATCACATTTGAAGCATACAAATCAGATAACTTAGCTAGTGTCAAACTTTCCTAAATAATTTCAAAGACACAGGTGGTCAAGAGACAAGAGAGCTCATGAAGACGAAAGTTGCCCCTCTGGTCCTTCCTTTCTAGTCAGGCATGCTCTTGTGGTGCAGATTCAGTAAGTCTTTAAGTGAGGGTTGTGTGATTTCTCAAAGAGTAAGAAATATTTTTATTGTGAAATATATTTTTTCTAAGATTTATTTATTTTTTTGAGAAAGAATGAAAGTCTGAGCCAGTGGGGGTGTGGGGGGAGGGGCAGAGGGAGAGGAAGGGAAAGAATCCCTATGCAGACTGCCTGCTGAGCTGGGAGCCAGACGAAGGACTCAATCCGAGGACCCTGAGATCAGGACCTAGGCTGAAATCATGAGTTGACTGGCCAACTGACTGAACCACCCAGGTGCCCTGTGAAATATATTTATGTCTCTAACATCTCCATTCCAGAAAGTTACTAGTTTCATAAATCCCAGGTTTTATTAGCTACAGAAAATTCTTCTAAAAGCACTTCAGTGGCAAGGTCTCTTCCTCTCCACAAATATTATCCTAGAATTTATATAAATGAATTTTACAGTAGGTAGTCTTTTATGTTTGGCTTCTTTTACTTAGTACCATAGTTTTGAGAGTCTTCCCTGTGGTTGCATATTAGTGATTGTTTTCTTTGAAACAATCTTCCAAAGATAGAGTCTTAGGTATTATGTCTTCAACCATATTGTTTTTCAACCATATTTATTCCATTCTTCTGTGACATCTATTACATGTCAATTGAAGTAATTTAATCTCGGTAGCATCTGCAGTAACAGTTCATATGGAAAACTATACATGCTTTCTCTGTATACATCAGTGTTGTGTTCTAAGTAAATTTCTCTGTAATATTTTCTAAATCACTACTTTTGGCTTTGACATTATAGAGATAGAATTATCATGTCATATATTTTTTTCAGTGGTGATATTTTCATTCCAAATTTTCTAATTGTTTCCCATATCCAGCTTCTCTTGTTTTACTTCTGCCTATTTTCTTACTTTTAAGATTTTTACAAAACTTAAAAAAAATGAATAAACACATTCAAAAGCTTTCAGACAGTTCTGTAATATCAACTTACTATTCCAAGTGTTCATTTTGACTGTTGTCTTTCTTAGCATTAGAATTTTTTTTCATATGATTTGAAGTTCCTTTTGTTGGGTCAAATTTTTTTTTCTACTTTTAACTTTCTTATTCCTTTTCTCTATCCCCACTCTTTCTTATTTAGATTTTTCTGCAATTTATTGCCCAGGCCCCCACAATTTACAACACTTTTTTAAAATGCATCATTGAGTTGCTGCTTTTTTTGATATCACAGATATAGTTACCTATTTATTCGACTGTTTGGTTCATATTTTTAGAATGAGGTCTGTTTCTATGTGTTCTTATATCCCCAGACATTGAACTTTTGTTAAGTAGTAACCATTGTGATTGGGCTGGACATTTTATTGAACACCCATTCTTGAAGTAGGGGCAGAGAGGGCAAGTCCCACCTTAACCTCAGTATGCAAGCATTGACCTTAATTCTGCTCTCCCACTAATCAAGAACTTTCAGTTCCTGTTACCACCATAAAGTCAACATCCCAGACAACACTTCCTCACAAGGAGCCCAACGTGACTATGAATTCATGTCTGCTATACTTTTCTATTTTCTTCTAATTTATTTAGTTGTTGACCCTGTCTTATAGCCCAATATATCTTTTTGGTTTTAAGCATTTTTAAATTTATTTATCACTGATACATATTTGGAGTGGAACATGTGCATCAGAGCATGAACTTGTTTAGCTTTGTGGACTATAAGCCCCACTACATAAAAATTTAAAATTTCCCTAGAAATTAAACATAGATTTTTCTTCCTTGAGCTTTAATACTGAATTTCTGGTTCAGGTAAATGTATCTAAAGTCAAATTAACCTTGCTACTGACATTTAATACTTCTTTGAAACCAAGCTATAGGACTTTTTACTCTTATTATTCCTTTTATTTTTTCAGTCATAACAATTGAATCTCACATGGGCTATATGGTTTTCTTCGTTTGTTTGTTTGTTTGTTTGTTTTTCTTAGGAGCATATGCTCTTGCTTCACAGAAAAAAGATAAAAGGAATTCTAGACTTTCCTAGGTGGGTCTACATGATATCAAATCAACCCATATCTATTGGCATTCAAGACAGAGTTGAGCTTATTGTAGAATCAAAGAGAATATTTGGCAATTAATGTCTTTGTAACTCTTGAGTGTAGGGCATATTCTGTGAAAATCTCTCTTATGAGAAGGAAAAAGATACAAGATGTTGAATACTACAAAATAATTCAAATCCTGGAATTTTCATAGTCAGATAGGAAAGAAGATTTCAGTTTTCTATTGTGTGCAGAATTCAAAATGAACAGAATTTTTTAATTTTTTTTTTTTTTGAGAGAAGGAGGGGAGACGGAGATGGCAGGTGGGGAAGGGGCAGAGGGAGAGGGAGAGAGTCTTAAGCAGGGTCTATATCCAGCATGGAGCCTGACATGGGTTCAATCTCATGACACCGAGATCATGACCTGAGCCAAAACCAAGAGTCAGGTTCTTAACCAACTGAGCCACCCAGGAACCCTCCAAAAAGTTCTTTTTTTAAGTTATTTGGTTTATAAAAATTTCATAGAGCAATTGGGATGAATGCTTATTTCTGCATTGATTAAACACATATTTTTTGGTCTCAGTAAAGGTGCAGTTGGTACCTTAATCCATCTGAGTTTGTTTTCCTGTGCCACAACGGAATACGAGGACTTTAGTATGCTGCCTGTAAACATTTTTTTTTGTATTGTAACACTTCTGTAAAAATTCCATAATTCTGCATGAAAGGAAATAAATGTATCTTGAGTACAATATACAATTTCAGAAGTACACTTAGAAAAGTAAACATAATTTTTAATGCTCAAATGTATTAAATGAAAGTAATTGTTCTTAAAATTGACTCCAGGGTTGTCTTATAAAGAACTTTAGGACAATTATTTGTGTTCTTTCTCAAAAGAAAAAGATGGCTTATGTGTTGCATATGAAATCATGAATTACACAAAATAACCTACTTGCCATGTCTACACAGTACATAGACACTGGCAATTATTGGTGAAAAATGTGTGGTATGTACTGAGAATCTGGAATATTCTAACCAAGACTTTTTTTTAAATAATATCTTCTCATTTATTTGAGTAAAAGTGGAAACAGGAGGGCAGAGCTTGGTGATGATGATGATTAGAACTTATTTAATTATCAGTTGCACCTCTGCAATACTGGGCAAAATAGTCTAGGGAAGTTGAAAATACAGATACTACTTGTTCTCTATTATATTGATATTCATCATCACTGTAAGAACATGTCAGTGGGAAAATAAAAACTTTTATTTATATGGAATTTTCAGGAACACTAATACTTTGACAATGCTTCCTGTATATTTTCTATCACCCAAAAGGTAGAACATTGCCCTGAACAATGAAGTAGGTGCTTACTAGACATGATTAACTATACTGTGAGTGTCTATGCTATCACTTTAGGTCTGTTTCCTTAAAATTTCCCTTTTCATTCTAGTTAGCTTAGAAAATGTCTAACTTTTGACACTCAGATACTTTTATTAATGTCTCCCCCAGACAAAACCAATCATTATGTTCAACTTCAATATATGAATTCTAAAATAATTTTCTCCTGTCATTGTCTTTATTCTTCAAGTTACTTAGAATGCTCATATTTTCATACTCTCTACTAGATACAATAATATAAATAGAAACCTTAAATATTTGAAAAGAAGGATAGAAATTAATAAATGAATTTATATTCTGTGTGATTTCAAGGGAAGCTTGCAGAGAGATCCTTTTGTGATGGAAGATTTTTTATCTGAGAGTTTTACCTCATTAAAATGTTAAAATCAGGAACACCTGGGTGGCTCAGTCAGCTAAGCATCTGCCCCCAGCTCAGTTCATGATCCCAGGGTCCTGGAATCGAGTCCCACATCAGGCTCCTTGCTCAGCAGAGAGACTGCTTCTCCCTCTGCCTGCTGCTCCCCCTGCTTATGCTCTCTGTCAGGCAAATAAATAAAATCTTAAAAAAAAGTTAAAATCAGTTTGCCAATAATCATTGTTTGCATCTACATGATTGCAGTTTTATTGATTGTATGCATGTAAGTACTGATTGAATGTAAAAGAAGGGGTTTTTAACATCCTTTACTAAAGGATAGGTTTAGAATCTACAGATGAAGCGTTAATGTGACAATGACTTCGTTTGTCCATATCTTCTCTTGGTGTAATATCTAACAAAATTATTTTCCGGAGAAGACAAGATGATATCATTTGGGACCGAGCCTAATCGAGTGTTATTTCCATGTATCATCATACTTTTAGATTATTTCAAATTTTAGTTGGGCCAGTATTATTTCAATATCACAGTGGTATGATATGTTGCTCCTATATATTTATTCACTACATTTTTATAACATTGATTACTTATACTACTTTTGTCAATAGTTACAAAACACCCAAAATGAATTTAAAATAAGGAACCTAAATAGCTCCTGCAGTTGTAATTCAGATGTAGGGTAGGCTATCTTTGAACTTAATCCAGACAGTGTGATCCCATTTCTCTCTAATTTTCTGGGCATCTCTGTTCTCTGTATCTCCCCTAGCTCACTCTGGTAGTACTGGCTCAGATTTCCTAAGCTATTCATTTGCATAAGACAACACTTAGCAAAGACCAACTTCTTCCTCCCAACTTTCTTTTATTAGTAAGAATATTGATCCATAAATCTTTAGTATGCTTCCCCTTGCCTGTCATTGACCTTGATTGTATCATATACCCATTTATTAACTCAACCATTGGGCTTATGTCTGGGTTTCTGGCAGATCTCTGTCAGCAAAGGAGATGACTAACCACGACTGTCCAGGTCTAATCATGATCCAACTCTTGAGCTTAGACCAATCCCCCAAAGCTCATGACGGCTAAATTATGGAGGGGAACACAGAATATTATTGGGGATGAAAAAATAATAAACTGTTTACAAAATACTTTCACATACATTATCAGACAGTAAATGACTATTCTGAGTGCTGGCCCATTTGCAGTTACCTTGAGCATACATGTGTCCACTCTTCAACACTACAATTGTTAACAGAGTTATAATCTATATAATAGTCTCTTAAATATCTTCAGATATTTATTACCAAGAAGTAACAAATCATTTCAACAAATGCCAGGCATCAACAGAAAATTTCTCTACAATCTGTCTGATTTTTTTCAACATTTTTACTTCATGAAAAGCATACTATTTCATATAATACTCTCCACTTTACGAAAGAAAAAAAAATCCACTCTTCCAATATCCTAGAACTAGGGCTCTATATGCCAAAGGACTAGACTGAAGTAAATCTTATTTAATCATTGGAGCCATGTGAAAATTTGGACAGAGCTCTACACCATTCATCTGGTTGCTAGAGATAAATATAAATTATTGAGATACACTGAATGGCAAGATCCCCTGTGTAGTTCTCCAGATTTATAGGTGTAGATTGATATTCTTTCTCAGGAATCTCACTATTTTAAATTTAGTTGTTTGATGCATGCTTTTTGTTTTGCTTATTTTTATACTCAAAGTGAATACTTTGAATCACTGCCAGAAACAAGTATCTTCATTATGTTACAGGTTTTGCTTGATTTTTTTTTCTTAAAACAGTAAATTTTGTTAAAGAATGGAAATTCCACTTTTGAAATCTGGCTAAAAACAGCTCACTTTTGGCCTTAGGGGAAACCATATAATTCTGTGCACTAATGCTTCATGATTAAAAATAAACAAATAAACAAACAATAAAATCCACAACAAACCACTTAGCAACCATTAACCTCTTGCATTTATTTAACATGATTTACCTATACGTAGGAACCTAAAATCATTTCAATATTGAGGCAGAAAATTCATATTATTTATCTTCACAAGAGAAGAGACCAGGGATAGGAAAAACGTCACAAGTCAATGAAGAATGTTATTTTTTAGAAAACAGTTGTAGTAGCCTTCTTCTGTTGCTCACATTATGAGCACACAGTTGCCCAATCAAAGCCTATATACTGGAAATTAAAAGAGAAAGAGAGGGGTGCCTGGCTGGCTCAGTCAGAAGAACATGCGAGTCTTGATCTCAGGGTAATGAGTTTGAACCCATGTTGGATGTAGAAATTACTTAAAAAAAAGAGGGGGGGCAAAATTTAAACACTTGGTAAGTCAATGGGCACAGGTATTTTTAAAATACCCTATAATCCTTATATGGCAAAGCCATAATGTGTTAGCAAACATCTAACAACATATGCTTTGATGGGCAATGCTACATTTAAGGACCAGGGTTAACATTCTGTCTCTGATTTTCATTGTGTTGAACCATATGTTGGACATGAAAATTAGTAATACAAAGGCTAACCAGTGGCTTTCTGCTCCTGGGTTTTGAAGGGAAAGACTGGAGCTTCACGGTACACTAATGCCTTCTGTTTCTTTCAGACTATACCAGGAAATGGCTGTAATTGTGACTAACTTGGAAGGGTGGCTGTGACTCCAACTGTTCATTCTGGCGTTTATAAACCATTTTACAGTGGTGACTGCTTCTGTTAGCGGCCTGCCTTGTGGCCTCATCTGTCAGCTCCCATTGAAAATAAATGGCTTGTTTCCCCACAATGTGTGACTGTCATCAGCCTGGCTCAAACATTTTTGTTGTAATCTATGTTGTTCAGGGCTGAATGTTTTTTAGTTCTTTAAGGGATGTGGGTGTTTGCATGCCAGTGATTTCCAGTTTCAGCATTTCTTATTTCATTGGAACTGGTCATCTTTGGTGTCTTCAAGCACTTTGAGTACAAAAGGATCAATTAAAAATAAAATAATATGAAGCTATATGCATGCAACTATATGATTTCCAAGAAAAATGTCAACATTATTATTTTCTGAATATGTTTGATGGAAATCCACAACATAATGGAAAAATCTACACATCCATATTCGTAGATAGATGTACTTGGTCCCTTTTCCCTGGTCTTTGGGTTCATAACCAGAAATATGAATGTATCATTCCTAATTATCAATACCTCTGAAAATTTCCCGTAAATAAGATGTTTCTTTGTTTTTGTCTTTGTTTTGTTTTTTAGTTTTACTGTTTATTACTTTTCCTGGTTCTTGGAAACAATTTTCTTCTGCTTCTCATATATTAATAAACTCATAGTACTCTATTACCTGTATGCTTAGGATCCAATTAGATTTATCCTTGATTAAACTTTCTCTCTGCTTCTTTTTATAAATGTAATTTTGTTTTCTGTTTTTATTCAGTGATTAGAGTTCTCCTCTATCATTTCACTAAATGTCCAAGGTTTAAAAATGACAATCCACAATCCCTGGTATATTCCTGAGCTCATGCATTTTGTATGCTGGATCTCTGTGTTCTTTAACTACTTTGCCTCAGAGAGACCTGTAGCCAACAGGTATCAGGTTTCTGTGCCTCAACTACTCACAGGTGCTGTTGAATATGTCTTTGACATTCAGTATGTAAAATGCTGTTAAATTATGGAAAGATATGAAGATGGTGGGAATTAAAAAATCTTATCATCAATTTTACAGTTGCACCAGAGAGAACATCAAGAAACCTGAAAAATAATAGCTTTCACTTAATGCAGATTAGCTACTGAGTATGACATGTTTTAAATAAGGTATAAACAAAACTCTGGGGGCAGGGGAAACTCTGAATCTAGTTAAGCTAATATCTATTTAGGATATTATAGCATTTTGAAATAAGGAGTGGTCATTATAATTTTCCTGATGTCTACTTTAAGAAAATTCTATGCTCCATCCAACAAAATGTTGGATAAGATCGAGATTTTTGAAGCAGTAAATAGACTAAATGGTTAAAGTAAAAATTACCTTTTAAAATCATTATCTAATTATTATTTAATACATTTTGGAACACAGACATAATTGCTAGAATTGATTATTTGATAAACTAAGGCAAGCAGAAGAGATTGAAACCACAAGAAAAGGTGGTACTAACAACAGCCATAGCATGTAGTAAACTTAAGTAAGGTAAATCCTGGTAGCAAATTGAAAAACCTCAAGTAAGATTGCTAATAGTCTAATTCCTAGGAACTCAATTTTGTTAATATCTTCAGATGATGGAGTAATTCTGAGTAGGCTGCTTTTTGTTACTGTTATTTTTTTTTTGGAAGAAAAGAGCTATTTATTTTAAAATATCTTTGTGAGAAAAAAATAAAATAAAATATTTGAGATAATAAGAATCATTCAATTTCAAAATTCATGTATTACTTCCAAAAAGTAGCTGTGTCTTGGTAACATAAGGGAATATAATGGCTCTTATGCTTGTCCAGTTATGCTGCCAGGGGCACTGAATACAGACACATTTATAATGGAGAATCTCCAGCCAGTTCTAATCATTCTTCTCCATTTATATTTATTTATTTATTTATTTATTTATTTATTTATTTATTATTTATTATATTATGTTAGTCACCATACAGTACGTCCCTGGTTTTTGATGTAAAGTTCGATGATTCATTAGTTGCGTATAACACCCAGTGCACCATGCAATACGTGCCCTCCTTACTACTCATCACCAGCCTATCCCATTCTTCCATCCCCCTCCCCTCTGAAGCCCTCAGTTTGTTTCTCATAGTCCATAGTCTCTCATGCTTCATTCCCCCTTCTGATTACTCCCCCTTTCTTTATCCCTTTCTTCCCCTACCAATCTTCCTAGTTCTTATGTTCCATAGATGAGAGAAACCATATGATAATTGTCTTTCTCTGCTTATTTCACTTAGCATTATCTCCTCCAGTGCTTTGTTGAAGGGCATCTCGGCTCCTTCCACGATTTAGCTATTGTGGACAATGCTGCTATGACCATTGGGGTGCATATGGCCCTTCTCTTCACTACGTCTGTATCTTTGGGGTAAATACCCAGTAGTGCAATGGCTGGGTCATAGGGCAGCTCAATTTTTAACTTTTTAAGGGGGTTACTGTTATTTTTAAATTAGAAGACAGTTAAGGAAGGAAACATAGTAAAATGTGATAGGTTCCTTAATATATATTGCAGATAATGGTTTAACATGAAGCAAAAACAAAACGAAACAGAAAAAACAAAACAAATAAGCCCCCAAATTTGATTATTAAGCAATAAACATTATCGTGGTTATTTGGTAGGTTATTAAAAAGGACAAACATAAAATACTTACAATACCTACACTGCCACCACTCACAGACACCCACAGACACCCACCTACACACACACACACACACACACACACACACACAGACACACACACACAGAATACATGCAAACTGGTGCACAAATCCTAAATGTTTATTTTGCTTAAATTCGATTACATGATAAATTATGACTTGACCTGGCAAGTCTTAGAAGAATAATTCTTCTTTTCATTGACTTTTAAAGTCTTTAATAATCTTTGTATTTAGTTATTTAATTTTGTTATGTGTTTGACTATTTTTCTTTGACTTAAAAATGGTACTGTACTCAGGCCAATTTTCTAATAGTTGTACAAGAACGGTCTTCTCATTCCAGCTTATGTTTTTTTTGTTGTTGTTGTTGTTGCTTCAATTTCCCTAAAATCATGAAATTTCTTCCAAAAATTTCAATTAGCTATCCAAGCCCTACATGTTTTAAGACCAGGTTTATATCCTACTTTTTGATGGATCCCCTTTACCCAGGACAACTTTTTCTAGCCATAATATATCTGAGATTATTCTTTCAATTTGCCTACTAGTTATAGTGCATTGCTTTTGCTTATATATAGTCCCATTATTTGTCAAGTCATTTCTAGGTACTAGGTTTTTAGAGAAATGGGATAGTCATATATGTCTTTTGTATCATCCAATAATGCCTCAGAGTGGTGACCACATGTAAGACAAGAATCAAGAAAATCCTTAGATATTTACAGATTGTCTGATAAATATCTATGTACATATATTTTATATTTCAATTAGTTTTGTTAGTAGTGGTAATAACTTGCATCTGGCCATGAAATCTTAAAAAATGTCACACTCAATCACAAAGTGCAAACGGGATAATTCTCTTGTAAAATTGTAGACATCTGTACTATCATTGTATAAGAAATCCTAAACATACTGAGGTTAACTTCTGATCATTAAACTTAATAGCAATGAGCTTTCCTTCCACCTGCAAAAGGTGGAAGTATAAAGGGAAAAGTTACTTCTTGTCTCTGCTTTCTATACTAACTGCTAGATATTTGCCCAGAAAATGAATAAAAATTAAAAAGTTAAAAATGGTGCCTCTGTTTTTTTAATTTAAATTCACTTAGCCAACATATAGTCTATCATTTGTTTCAGATGTAGAGCCCAAAAATTCATCAGTTGCATATAACACCCAGTGTTCATCACTTCATATGCCCTCCCCAATGCCCATCACCCAATTTCCCCATCCCTCCACCCACCCCCCCTCCAACAACCCTCAGTTTTTTTCCCAGTTAAGAGTCTCTCATGGATTTTCTCCCTCTCTGATGACTTCCCATTCAGTTTTCCCTCCGTTCCCCTACAATCCTCTGCACTGTTTTTTTTATTCCATATACGAGTGAAACCATATGATAATTGTCTCTCTTTGATTGACATTTCACTCAGCATAATACCCTCCAGCTCCTTCCACATCGATGTAAGTGGTAAGATCTCATCCTTTCTGATGACTGAGTAATATTTCATTGTATACGTATACCACATCGTTTTTATCCATTCGTGTGTTGATGGACATCTCAGCTCTTTCCACAATTTGTCTATTGTGGACATTGCTGCTATAAACATTGGGATACATGTGCCCCTTTGGATCACTGCTTTCTATCCTTGGGGTAAATACATAGTAGTGTACTTGCTGGGTTGTAGGATAGCTCTATTTTTAAGTTCTTGAGGAACCTCCATACTGTTTTCCAGAGTGGCTACACCGCCTTGCATTCCCACCAAGAATGTAAGAGTGTTCCCCTTTCTCCACACCCTCACCAACATTTGTTGTTTCCTTGTCTTGTTAATTTTAGCCATTCTGACTGATGTGAAGTTGTATCTCATTGTGTTTTTGATTTGTATTTCCCTGATGACAAGTGATGTGGAGCATTTTTTCATGTATCTGTTGGCCATTTGTATTTGGAGAAATGTCTGTTCATGTCTTCTGCACATTTCTTGACTGGATTTTTTGTTTTCTTTTGTGGGTGTTGAGTTTTATAAGTTCTCTCAGATCTTGGATACTAACCCTGTATCTGATCTTTCATTTACAAATATCTTCTCCCATTCCATAGCTTGCCTTTTAGTTTTGTTGACTGCTTCTGTTGCTGTGCAGAAGCTTTTTATCTTAATGAAGTCCCAATAGTTCATTTTTGCTTTTGTTTTCCTTGCCTTTGGAGACATGTACAGAAAGAAGTTGCTGCATCCGAGGTTGAAGAGGTTGTTGCCTGTGTTCTCCTCTAGGATTTTGATGGGTTGCTGTCTCACATTTAGATCTTTCATCCATTTTGAGCTTACTTTGGTGTGTGGTGCAAGAAAATGATCCAGTTTCATACTTCTACATGTGGCTGTCCAATTTTCCCAACACCGTTTGTTGAAGAGACTGTCCTCTCTACAGTGGATATTCTTTTCCTGCTTTATTGAAGATTAGTTGACCATAGAGTTGAAGGTTCATTTCTGGGTTCTATACTCTGTTCCATTGATCTATGTGTCTGTTTTTGTGCTAGTACCATACTGTCTAAATGATTTCAGCTTTATAATATAGCTTGAAGTCTGGAATTGTGATGCCACCATCTTTGGTTTTCTTTTTCAACATTCATCTGCTATTTGGGGTCTTTCAGATTCCACACAAACTTTAGGGTTATTTGATTCACCTCCGTGAAAAAAGTTGATGGTATTTTGATATGGATTGCATTTAATGTGTAGATTGATCTTGGTGTCATAGACATTTTAACAATATTTATTCATCCAATTCATGAGCATGGAATGTTTTTCCTTTTCTTTGTGTCTTCCTCAATTTCTTTTATAAGTGTTCTGTAGTTTTTAGAGTACAGATCCTTTACCTCTTTGGCTAGGTTTATTCCTAGGTATTTTATGGTTTTGGGTGCACTTGTAAATGGGATTGACTACTTAATTTTTCTTTCTTCTGTCTCATTGTTAGTGTACAGAAATGCAATTGGTTTCTGTACTTTGATTTTATATTCTGCAACTTTGCTGAAGTCCTTTGTGAGTTCTAGCAATTTTGGGGTGTAGTCTTTTGGGTTTTCCACATAAAGTATCATGTCATCTGTGAAGAGTGAGAGTTTGACTTCTTCTTTGCCAATTTGGATGCCTTTTATTTCTTTTTGTTCTCAGATTGCTGAGGCTAGAACTTTTAGTACTATGTTGAACAAAGGTGGTGAGAGTGGGTATCCCTGTCCTGTTCCTGACCTTAGGGGAAAACCTCTCTGGTTTTCACTTTGAGCATGGTATTTGCTGTGAGTTTTTCATATATGGCTTTTATGATTTTGAAGTATATTCCTTCTATCCCTACACTGTTTTAGTCAAGAAAGGATGCTGTATTTTGTCAAATGGGTTTTTTTTTCTGCATCAGTTGAGAGGGTCATATGATTCTTGTCTTTTCTTTTATTAATGTGATGTATCACATTGATTGATTTGTGAATGTTGAACCACTCCTACAGCCCAAAAATAAATCCCACTTGGTCATGGTGAATAATCCTTTTAATGTACTGTGGGATCCTATTGGCTAGTATGTTGGTGAGAATTTTGGCGTCCATGTTCATCAGGGAAATTGGTCTATAATTCTCCTTTTTGGTGGGGTCTTTGTCTGGTTTGGGGATCAAGATAATACTGGTCTGATAGAGTGAGTTTGGAAGTTTTCCTTCCATTTCTATTTTTTGAAACAGCTTCAGAAGACTAGGTATTAGTTTTGTTTTGTTTTGTTTTGTTTCATTTTGTTTTAATGTTTTGTAGAATTCTCCTGGGAAGCCATCCAGCCCTGGACTCTTGTTTCTTGGGAGATTTTTGATTACTGATTCAATTTCCTGATTGGTTACATGTCTGTTCAGGTTTTCTATTTCTTACTGTTTCAGTTTCAGTAGTTTATAAGTCTCTAGGAGTGCATCCATTTTTAAGATTACCTAATTTGTTGGCATATAGTTGCTCATAATATACTTATAATTGTTTGTATTTCCTTGGTGTTGGTCATGATCTCTCCTCTTTCATTCATGATTTAATTAATTTGGGTCATTTCTCTTTTCTTTCTGGTGAGTCTGGCTAGGGGTTTATTGAACTTGTTAATTCTTTCAAAGAACCAGCTTCTAGTTTCATTGATCTGTTCTACTTTTCTTTTGGTTTTTATTTCATTGATTTCATCTCTAATCTTTATTGTTTCTCTTCTCCTGCTTGGTTTAGACTTTACTTGCTATTCTTTCTCCATATCTTTTAGGTGTAAGGTTAGTTTGTATAGTTGAGACTTTTCTAATTTCTTGAGAAAAGTTTGTATTGCCATGTACTTTCCTCTTAGGACTGCCTTTGCTTCACCCCAAAGGTTTTGAACAGTTGTGTTTTCATTTTCATTTCTTTCCATGAATTTTTAAAATTCTTCTTTAATTTCCTGGCTGACCCATTCATTCTTAGTAGGATGCTCTTTCCCCTCCAAATATTTGATTCTTTCAGATTTCCTCTTGTGATTGAGTTCAAGTTTCAAAGCATTGTAATCTGAAAATATGCAAGGAATAATACCAATCTTTTGGTACCAGTTGAGACCTAATTTGTGAATCATTATGTGATCTATTCTGGAGAAAGTTCTATGTGGACTCCAGAAGAATGTGTATTCTGTATTTTGTGTTCTGCCTTAGGACGGAATGCTCTGTATATATCTGTGAAGATCATCTGGTCCAGTGTGTCAGTCAAAGCCCTTCTTTCCTTGTTGATCTTAGAGGATGTGTCTACTGTTGTGAGTTGGTGTTAAAGTCCCCTACTATTATTTTAATACTATCAATGTGTTTCTTTAATTTTGTTATTAATTTGTTTATATAATTGGCTGCTTCCAAGTTAAGAGCATAAATATTTACAATTGTTAGATCTTCTTGCTGGGTAGACCCTTTAAGTATTATATAATGTCCCTCTTCATCCCTTACTATAGTCTTTGGTTTAAAACCGAATTTGTCTGATATAAGAATTACTACCCCAGTTTTCTTTTGATGCCCAATAGGATGATAAATAGTTCTCAATCCCCTCACTTTCAATCTGGAGATGTCTTTAGGTCTAAAATGTGTCTGTTGTAGACAGCATATGGATGGGTATTTCTTTTTTATCCATTCTGATACCCTGTGCCTTTTGATTGGAGCATTCAGCCCATTTACATTCAGAGTAAGTACAGAAAGATATGAATTTAGTGCCATTGTATTACCTGTAAAGTCCCCATTTCCGTATATTGTATCTGTTTCTTTCTGGTCTGTTACTTTTGGTCTCTCTCTTTGGTTATAGGATCCTCTATAATATTTCTTGCAGGGCTGGTTTAGTGGTCATAAATTCTTCTAGTTTCTGTTTGTCCTGGAAGCTCTTTATCTCTTCTTCCATTCTAAATGACAGCCTTGCTGGATAAAGTATTCTTGGCTACCTGTTTTTCTCATTTAGTACCCTAAATGTATCATGCCAGGTCTCTGTGGATAGATCTGCTGCCAGTCTAATGTTCCTACTCTTGTACATTAAAGACCTCTTGTCTTGAGCTACTTTCAGGATTTTCTCATTATCTCTGAAATTTGCAAGCTTCATTAGTATATGTCTGGGTGTTGATCTACTTTTATTGAGTTTGAGGGGGATTCTCTGTGCCACCTGGACTAAATGCCTGCTTTCTTCCCCTGATTAGGGAAGTTCTCAGCTATGATTTGCTCAAATATACCTTCTCTCTCTCTCTTTCTTTCTTCTTCCTCTGGGGACTGCAATAATTCTAATATTGTCCACTTTATGGTATCACTGATTTCTCAAAGCCTCCCCTCATGGTCCATTAGTTGTATTTCTCTCTTTTCCTCAGCTTCCTTCCTTCCCATCATCTTATCTTCTATGTCACTGATTCTTCTGCCTCATTTACCCTAGGTGTTAGAGTATCTATTTTAGACTGCATCTCAGTTAAAGCATTTTAAATTTCAGCCTGATTAGATTTTATTTCTGCGCTAAGAGATTCTGTAGTGTCTTTTATGCTTTTTTTTAGGCCCAACTGGTAACTTTATAATAGTTATTCTGAATTCTAGTTATGACATTGTACTTACATCCATGTCTATTAGATCTATGGCAGAGAGTATTACCTCTGGTTCTTTCTCTTGCTGTGAATTTCTCTTTCTAGTCATTTTGTCCAGTGAAGAACAGATGAATGAGAAAACAAAATGAAAAAAATCAACCATGACTCCAGTGAAATACACACTAGACAAATCCAAAGATGTCAGAACACCCCCCCAAAAAAAGAAAAAAGAAAAAAAAAGGAAGATAAAAGGAGAAAAGAGAGAATATAATCTCACAGGTGGACAAAACAGGGTGATCCACTTGGTTCTGGGTTATTTTGGTCTGTTCATTAGAAGAAACTAAATCTTAAAATTGTCAAGAAAGAAAAATGTATACATACAACAATAAAATTGAGTACAGTGAATGGAAGCCAAAATGAAGAATATATCTAGAAAATGTAAATGCAAAAATGAAAATTAAAACAAGACGTTAAAACAAAGAGTTGATAAAAAAAGAAACTAGTTGAAAATTTTTTAAAAAAGGAAAAATAAAAAAAAATTTAAACTGAAAGACTAAAGAATCAAGAAGAAAGCCCTCAAATTCCATTTATTATTTTACCCGAGCACAGGAGTTTTTCAATTCTGAGTGATCCGTATACTTGGTATTTGCCCAATGTTCCTGTTGGTCTTCTAGGGAAGGGGCCTGTTGCACTGATTTTCAGGCATCTTTGCCTGAGCAGAGTTGCACCACTCCTTGCCAGGGGGCCAGGCTCAATGTAAGCTGCTTCAGGTTGCTCTATGTGGCTTTTGTTCCCTGAAGGCTTTTCCCACTGCTTCCAAAAAGTGGTTGCTTTTCTATTTGTAGAATTGCAGCGATTCTTTTCTGAGATCTCAGGTTTAATTCACAGGCGTTCAGAATGATTCGATAGATATCTAACTGAATTCAAGGAATAATATGAAACTCAGGTCCCCCACTCTTCCACCATCTTCCTTCTCAACCTGGTGCGTCTAATTTTGTGAGTAGAGTACAACATCTAAGTGTTTGATGACATAAATAAACATCAAAGTTTTATCTTAGAACTTACAGGTAACTTTTTGCAAACTCACTTCTCTATTACATCTCATAGTTTTTGTCTCATATCTTAACGTGTTGCCTCTCTCAAAATTGTTATAGAGAAGTGCTACCAAAAAATGCTAACTCTTTTATTCAGTTATTCTCTTCCATATGCTTTTAAAATCTTCCCCCATTTTTTCCCCCTGTCTTTTTATCTTTCTTTCTCTTTTGCTTCTCTCGTTTTTCCCCCTCTCATTCACTTTCCTCTCATCTTCTTTTCTTTCTTTTTATCACTATATGTTAGAAAATTATTTAGTGCAATTCCTGATGTTAAACTGAGATGTTCCAATGTCAATTTATATTGATTCTGCCCTTGAGGTACTTACTGTCTGGTAAGATAGATGGTATACATATAAATTAATTATAATACACATTATAAGTGACAAATGCCACAAGAAAATTACTGATAAAGAATTTTCCACATACAAATGATCTTTTCCCAAACTTTTAAATCATAATTTCTGAATTTACTGCTTACTAAACTTTTTTTTATTTATTAGACATTTATTTATTTTTACAAAGAATTCTATCCATTAGTGTTAACTAAAAATTTCTCAACATTTACTAGGGCATGGAGAACTATAGAAAGTTTGAGAGTAACAACTTGAAATACCCGCACTTAATATATGAGATAATGGTAGCAGGTATTGAGAAAGACTTTAATAAGTAAGGGCAATCCCAGTTCAGAGACTATTGCAATTAGTGTAGCAGAAGAAAACAAATAGATGAGTAAAAGCATATAATAGGGAGAAGGATATACTAGGGTTGATTTGAATAATATATGTGAAATAGAGTTATTATGCACCTTCTTCCTAAGGCAGTCCTTCTCATTTAGCAGCAAAACTCCTTAGGAGGAATGAAATGAGATGAGCAGTAAGCAGAGACATTACAGACTAGCAGGAGTAGTGCTGATCAACAGAATGCTGTCTGTCTAGTAACCTTTTCAGAAGAACCCCTCTCTCACATGACTCATGTGATCGTGGTAGAGCTACTGTGTTTGAGTGATGAGACCTCACCCATATGACCACACTGGATATGTTCAAGGGTGAAAAGCTCAAACAAATGTAGCCAGGATCTTCTCTAATGTTTAGAATCTGGTTATAAAGGTATTTCCCCCCTTTGGGTATCTATACTAGAAGATGAAACTTGTTCGTGGTCACATGCATATTTGAAATAAGGAAACTGGATTCATAAGAAAAATAGAAACATTAGTGCTGATGATAGGAACATATATCATGCCAAACAGGTCGTGGCAAAGAAAGGGACAGCAGAGGAGGCAAGGGCAGCATGTGTGGTTTGGCTAGCAGGGACAGCCCAGCAGAGGTGGTGCCACAGGAATCCATCTATAAGCAGGTTATCCTGTACGCATATGATAAATTCCCCTCTCTTTCTTAAACAAAATCAAGTTGAATTTCTCCACATGCCAATCATGAGAATAGAAATTCCACAGTTAGAAAGGAAACCTCAATATAAAAGTTCTTAGAATAATGGTTTTGGGGTACTTTCAGTTTCTCTCCTAATAAAGACATGATTGGTTTCCTTATGTTAATTTGTGTCTTAGTTGTATCCCTACTCTATATGGGTTGTAAAAATATTTTAAACAGGCAAGGTGCATATTGAACATGTCTGATTACATTAGAGAGATATTCTTGTTAAATAGTCATGTTAAATGAATAATATCTATGTGGATAACATATAGAAGAGAAAAACAAAATTGTAATGTTCAAAGATTGTAAATAGAACCTATTTTCAATATAAACTAAAAGTTTCAGCCCATAATGAACTTAGATAGTTGATACAAAGTGTGACATAATTTGTCCTTTTTTCCCTATATTATAATCATGTCTAAACATAATAAAGTTAACTAGAGTTGTCAATAAAGTTATTTATAGGAGAAATTGAAATGAATTGGTATGAAGGGTTTAGTCATGAGAGG
The DNA here is from genome assembly GCF_023065955.2 of Ursus arctos. Classification (NCBI taxonomy): domain Eukaryota; kingdom Metazoa; phylum Chordata; class Mammalia; order Carnivora; family Ursidae; genus Ursus; species Ursus arctos. The sequence continues at coordinate 5,944,534 of NW_026622852.1, forward strand.
AGTTCCACAGTTTTCCTGAGTGAGTACATAATCCATATTCTTTATATTTTCTAAATCTCCATTAATGTTTTAAATTCTAAACAGTAAATCCAGAATATTGCAAAATCCTCAATGATTACAGATAATTTCAGTAATGTTTGCTAGAATGTTTGTTAAAACTGTTAGTCAAAATGTAAACTAAGAAATAGTAAAGTCTTCTTTGGAAGGGTTATCATCATGGAGTAATCATATTCATCATCACACAGAATATTTACAATTGTTTTTCTTTGCATAGGAATAAAATGTGTTATTAACAACCTTCATTTAATCTGATAGCTGTTTTGTGAGGTTTGTTTATATAGTGGGCTCGATATATTTAATAATTCCTATAAAATAGCACATGTTAACCAGAGTTCTCTCAGATTTGCTTCATATAAGAGCCAGGTGCATAAAAATTTGAGGAAAAAGTGATTAGAAGAAAATCTTACATAAAACCTAACTCTCAAGACAAGTTAGAGATTTTCAAATGAATTATCACAAAGTGAAAAGTGGAAACTAGATGAGAAAAAAGTTGATGGGGAACTAGGATTAGATTCCTAAATGGACTGCAGTTAGTATTCTTTTTTTTTTTTTTTAAAGATTTTATTTATTTATTTGACAGAAAGAGAGACAGCCAGTGAGAGACGGAGCACAAGCAGGGGAGAGTGAGAGGAAGAAGCAGGCCTCCAGCAGAGCAGGGAGCCTGATGTGGGGCTCAATCCCAGGACCCTGGGATCAGACCCTGAGCTGAAGTCAGATGCTTAATGACTGAGCCACCCAGGCACCCCAGTTAGTCAGTATTCTTGATTAAGATCTACTTGTGAATTGTATCAACAACCATCATCCAGGTCCTGCATAAGACCTCAATTAGAACCCACAAAACATTCAAGCCCTAACTTGAATGGGCTTATTTGTTTGGGTCAAGGTATATTAGTTTTCTTTCTAGGTGGGCTCCTGAGAGCTCCCTTTGATAAGATCCAAAAAGTCATGCAGCATCTATTGCTTTGTTAGAGTGATGCTTGTTTGTAGCCTTAGATTTAACTAAACCCATGTGGTAGGCTGAACAATGCTCCCAAAGATATGTCCACATCCTCATACCTTGATCCTATGTTGCCATAATTGGGAAAAGGGTGTTTGCCAATGTGATTAAGTTAAGGATCTTTAGATGAGGAGATCATTCTGGATTATTTCAGTCGCCTTAAATGACATCACAAGTATCCTTATAAGAGTAAGGTAGGGGAAGATTAGACAGACACACAGAGGAAATGGCAATGTGAAGAAACTAGAGTGATGTGGCCACAAGCCCAGGAGCGCTGCTCCCAGAAGATGAAAGAAGCAAAGAATGGATTCTCTTATATAGCCTTCGGAGGGAGTGTTGTCCATCTGAGTGTGTCCCTTGATTTTAGAATTCCGACCTCCAGAACTGTGAGAGAGTATATTTCTGTTGTTTGAAGCCATAGAATTTGTGGAAATTTATTACAAAATCTATAGGAAAATAATACAACCCCTGTCCTACCTTTGCTACGTAAACATTCCTTTTGTTAGTAGCCTGAGATAAAAAGATGGATCCCTGGAATCTAGTGGACTGGTTGTATAAGATATAAATTGCTAAATATCTGAATATGAGTTAGAATGGATGGAAACAACTCATAATCTTTCTTTAAGTAGAGCAGTAGTTAAATGCACTTCTTGGGTGAATATATAAATACACATACATATGTATATTTGCATAAGTATTATACACTTGTGTAGTGGAAATAAAAGAGGACTTTTACTTTTGATCCTCAAGGTAAATCAAATTTAGAAATGCTATCTTAATGAATTCTAACTTCTTTGTAACTATCTCACTCTATGCCACATGAAAGGGAATTTAGGAAAGTGAGCTGAAAAACTGAGAGAGAATTTTTTTTCCCCTCTCCATTTCTGGATGTATTTAGACATAACAGGCACTGCAGTGGAGTAAATGAAATAATCTTGGCACCAAGGCATTGACAAGTTAAGAGGAATTACATGTTCTGGGCTGCTTGAAAGAGAGGATTCGCCTGAAATAGACATTCCCAAGAGTTGACATTATAGTTAAGCACCGAGCAGATTATATTCCATATTTTCACATATACACTGTGTGTCACTGATACGTTATTAAAGAACATTTCAAAACACTCAAGTATAACACCTTTCTATCTGTGTAGATGTCATATGTACAACATTTGTTTAGAACTCCCGGTTTTGATTTAAGAGAAACACAGAAAGTATAGGTCCACCATCATAAGGCAAGGTCGAAAAGCCCAATTCTACTAGCTCTCTACCAGTGAAACCAACTGGTGACATGCCCTTCCCTCCACTTATACAGAATTCCAAGCATGTATGTTAAAAATTTTGAAACCTCCATTTCATGGCTATGAAAATTTAGAGAAAAGAGTCAGGGCATATCAACACATGACAAGAAGGAAATATACAGAAAAGTAGCAAAATCTTTAGTTTTCATTTCAACATTAAAAAAGTACCACCTGCATAGTCAGAAATGCCCACATTCTTAACAGACTGGGAACCGTGAGAAGTCAAGCAGGTGCTGAGGAGAAAATAGTAAAGAAAAAAACATAATTTCTAAAAATAAATAAAGCACTTATTTTCAAGTTTTTGACATGCTGCTTATTTTTCTTCCTATAAAGTTATAACAAGTATAACATATATTGTAGAGTTACATTTTTCAGAAGCTGGGCTAAGAGTCCGTGGAACTATATTCTATAGAAATTTTGTTTCTTTTGTGTGTGTTTTAAAGACAACTCCAAAAAATGAAAATGAAATTTCTCACCAGGTTTTTATGGTTTTAGAAGCAAGATTACAGAAATTATCTAGACTGTGGAAAATCCTAAATTTATAATGATCGTAAAATAGTTAAAGAAACCCTGGTGTAACCATACAGTGAAATGGATGTTACTGTTATTGCCGTGGATTGTTTGGCTATAAGTAAGAGAACCCCCCGTGGTACTTCTACCCAAAATGAAAATTGCCTTTTAGGAAGAATGTCATATATAGGGTTACCAGATAAAATGCATGATATCTGGTAATTTTGAATTTCAAATAAACAACAAATAACATTCTAGCATAACTATGTCCTAAATACTGCACTATTATTCTATATTTATACTTAAAATCTGATTTGTGGTTTATCTGAATTTCAACTGCAACAAGGTGTCCTGCTTTTTTTTAGGTGTCCCATATATTCGCTAAATCTGTCAACCCTAACAAGGTGTCTTAGATATTTCTAGGTATCAAGAAAGACTAGGGAATGGATCTAGAAATTGCACAGGAAACTATGCAATTTCTCACTGTCTTCTCACAATGACTCTGACTCTCTCGATCTTATTCTCTGTCCTCCCTTCTTCTTTTCTACAAAACTGAATAATTTTTCTATTTCATTTTCATTTTTGCTCAATATAGAGTAATTTTATTTTTATTGCTTTTTTTCTCTTTTTTTTCTATGTTAAATATAGAAATAGGTTGGCCCAGCTTTGCTCATGATCTACCTCTGCTCAAATCAAGGTTTAGATCACATGGCACGATTTCCCCTTAATAGATGCTGAAAGAGCAAATAAGATGCCTATTGAAGTTATAGTGATAAATCATACCTTTAAAGACTACTAGTTCATGAACAACAAGTATATAATATTAATTGAAAGTATGTCTATAAAATCATCTACACTATAAAACTCCAATTTTATTATACATACACATGCACATATGTAAATACAACTATGATCGTACAAGTGAGAAAAGAAAAAGAAAATATAGTAAAATATATTCCCAAGGATGGCTGTTGTTATGATTAAAAGTAATTTTATCTTTTACATATATTTTTCTACTTGCTGAATTTCTTATAAAGAGCTCTTTTTTTAAAAAGATTTTTAATTTATTTATTTGACAAAGAGAGAGAGAGAGAGCACACACAAGCAGAGGGAGGGGCAGGAAGAAGCAGAGGGAGAGGAGAAGCAGGCTTCCTTCTGGGTGGGGAGTCTGATGTGGGGCTCGATCCCAGGACCCTGGGATCATGTCCTGAACCCAAGGCAGACACTTAACCAACTGAGCCACCCAGGTGCCCTCCTACAAAGAGCTCTAATTATTTATATAAGGAATCATTCTAAGAAATCACTAAGAGGAAGAAAAACATGTTTTCCAAGAATTATGAATGCTGGTAGGGTTGTTTAGTAATCCAATGTATTAACACATTTTTGTATATTTTAATTGCAAACTGTTCGGTCTGAAGATCTCTCAAAATTTGCCCCCAATATAACATTTTGAAGGACAATAACTTTAAAAAGAACAATATCTAAGCTATATTAGGATAAAAAATAACATATAAGAGAAAAATGAGATATTTAAGCAAAAACATACTATTTTGAGTTGTTTTTTAACTTAATTTCCATATCCTATACAAACACAAGCAAGGTTTGAAATTGTTAAGCATATAATCAGCATGAAGTAAAGAGTTTAAAGAGCTAAGCAATATTTAAGATCATATAAGAAAATCAGTCTTACAAAGGTCTCATCACTTGTTTAACAATTTTACCAAGTCTATTTATCTTTGGGAACATCTATAACTTCAATCTTTTGGTAAACCATTTCATCATTTGTTATAATTTTATTTTTTATCCTAAGAGCTCATTTGAAACTTCCAGTGATTGATTCTGGTTCTGTCTCCACGTAGCTAGGGATGAGTATAATTCCTCCTTTACATAGAAGTTCCTCTTATATTTCAAGATACATTTTTCTTCTCACCTGTTGGGTTCCCAGCTGAAATCTTCTATTACTTCAGCTACCTTGCCTATGCATTTTCACTTTGACCTTCTGGCTTCTGTCAAAATAACAATTTATCTAGGTGTTTAGACTAAAACTTACAGCCCACAGTGAATGAATCTCTAAATTCTGTCAATTCTTCTTTTAAATGCATCTTAAGTCCCTGTGTTGATCTCTATTTCTGCTGCTCCTACTTAAGTCTCTGTTTTATGCTTACTGAATTATTTAAAGAAGTCTCCGATACTTGGCTTCCTCTTCGTTTGTGAAGTTATCTTAATGGTTGTTACCTGATTAATCTTCTGAAAACACTGCTTTGTGTATAAGCAGCTAGGCCCCAAATCATCCATGCCAAACACACAAAAAAGGGAAAAATTTCTCCTATACTTGGTCTCTAGTATATTATGACAAAAAGAGATATAACAAGGCGTGCTTCAAAATCCAAGACATTGTTCATGGCCATCTAGCCTGCCTAAAATACTGTATATTTCAGCCTTACATATTAAACTCTATCTTTTCTTCAAGGTCAGCTCAATTATTGGGGCTTATGGAAGCATAACACTTTTCCTAAGTCCTAAATCAGTGGTTGTATCACTATCTGTGATATAAGTACAGGAACTTTTTAAAATGAAATACGAAGCCTTTACAATGCAAAGCATGAATTTTGATCAAAATTTCCAAGAAGCCAATGTAAAGAAGAAAACATAGTTAAAATTTCCTTATTGTTTATGAGCTAAAGCTAACCATTGTTCAAGAGTGAGCCTGGGGCACCTGGGTGGCTCAGTCGTTAAGCATCTGCCTTTGGCTCAGGGCGTGATCCCGGAGTCCTGGGATCGAGCCCCACATCAGGCTCCTCCGCTATGAGCCTGCTTCTTCCTCTCCCACTCTCCCTGCTTGTGTTCCCTCTCTCACTGGCTGTCTCTCTCTCTGTCAAATAAATGAATAAAATCTTAAAAAAAAAAAAAAAGAGTGAGCCAGCCAACTCATGGTCTAGAAACAAATGAAATAAATATCTTAATGTAAATATAACTTTAACTTTCATATGGGAAACTAAGAGTTTTCTTTCACATGTTTTGTTCCTAAAGTCATGTCAAAAAGTTTCTAGACTTTGTACAATTTATAATCGCCAAGTCTATAAAATTTGTTCAGAAATAAAGAACCTTTTAAAAATAGAAATTCTTATTATGTTTTAAAAAAATCCAGGGATAATTCACTAATCTACATAAAGTCATGATTAACTGCAACTGTATTCAAGCACTGTAAATCTTATTCACACAAAAGACACAACAGTAGTTAATTCCGTGGAGTTACCTATGAGTTATTACATTACACAAAGGACTTCTCAAATATGAGGTAGGCAAAAAGTTCCTTTAAAGTACAAAATTACATTTTCCTTCAAAGTTTTTTTCTCTCCTAATTGGAAATATGCTTTGTTATCCAAATATTTTGTACATAGATAGAAACAAAGTTCATCATGATTGGGAAATATATTTTTTTTCTCTCTCTCATCTAATCAAAGCTGCTGATGTTATCCTGGGAGTAATTAGCAGCAAAATACTAAACAGGTATTTTATAAGAGTTACTTATTAGATACCTACAAACAATTCGGGGATGGAAATAATAAAACTGTTGGAAATTTATTTATTCATTTTTAATTCTTAGAATTTTAATTCTGAAGAATTTTAATTTAAAAAATTAAGAGAACACAATGAACTTTTACTTCCAAAACTGCATATGCGGAAATTATATTTAATAAAATAATAACTATAATGTAATAAAAGAAATCTAATAGTTAAAAGTTTGAAATATTTATATGGTGTTTATATTATAGAGTGTTGATTTTATAAAGGATTGAAATTTGTGTGCTGTCAATTCTTAAATATCTACAGTTAAAATGAGGAAAGAGTAGGTAGTCATAGTCACTCTTTTGTTAGCCAAGAAAATTATTCTTCTGCACTAGCCTCACTTGGTCTAATCTAGATTTGAGCTAAGAGATGAGGCTATAAGTATGCATTTTAGATTAAGCCTTGGCACAGTGTTATTCAACTGTGCTTTGGGTTTATGGATTGGCGGATATTTCCACTGCAGCTGCAGGAACAAGTAACGAATGGAGAAAGTAAGGACTGAGTGTGGAGAGGTAGGAGGAGAATATATCTTGAAGAAATATGAATGACATGTAAGAAGTTAGGACTTTACTTTGGAAGTTATTCAAAGTGTTTGAACAGAGTGATGTGATCTAACATTGCTGTCCTGTGACAGTCCTGCTCTATGTCTACTCACAGAGAGATTTTTAGGACAATTCTCACACCAGGAGAGCTTTGTTTTCCTTTTTAATAAGCATCACTAGCTAGGCTTAATTCTTTGTCATTTCCATAAGAATTACTGTCAGGGGCGCCTGGGTGGCACAGCGGTTAAGCATCTGCCTTCGGCTCAAGGCGTGATCCCGGCGTTGTGGGATCGAGCCCCACATCAGGCTCTTCCACTATGAGCCTGCTTCTTCCTCTCCCACTCCCCCTGTTTGTGTTCCCTCTCCCGCTGGCTGTCTCTATCTCTGTCAAATAAATAAATAAAATCTTTAAAAAAAAAAAAGAATTACTGTCAAATTTTTTAGAGTAAAGGAGCTGTCACATTCAACCACGTCATTCTATAAATACCTGCTTTTGACAAGGGCATATATAGGTAAAGAACTGCAGTGCTCTTATATCAGGCTAGGCAAATACACTAAAATACTGTAATATTTAAATTGATAATATAAAATATATTTGATGTTTTACATTTAACATTAGTAAAAAAATATTGCATACAGAAAGAAATAAAAGAGGATAGCTTGCTTTGTAAAAATGTGTTTTATAAAAATCTCCTCTGTTAAAAGGACAGGAGAAAATGCATGATCAACCAATAATTCTTCAGGAACGTATTCAGTTGAAGGATACACTAGGTGTGCTGTTTCTACTTCTTTTTTCTCTCCCAACACATTTATCTCTTCACTCAATTTATTTGTCTACATACCTTTATAAAAGTGTACATACACAGCAAAAGAAAGAAAAAACAAGTAAGTCCACTCATACTACTTGTTTCTTACTGACTGAAGTACCATTAGAGAGAATTAAGAACCAGTTATAGTGAAGTTCTAGGGTTTTGTTTTCCCATGTTCTCACCATCTTCTGTTAATCTGGGAAAAATGAACATTGACTTCCTATGTTCCTGGGAATCAAGTATTTTCAAAAGAAAAAGAACTTGGTATTATTTAAGCACTTGAAAGCTGGTAAATACCAAGGACATTTTTATGAAAACCAAAAAACATGTGATATCTGTGGTACATTGGAAAATAAAATAGTCCCCTTACTGCACAAGAATAATGCAAACAGTACATAACTAAAAAAAAAAAAAAGAAAAGTGTGTCAAACTTGAAATTCTTACAACCAATTCTCAAAATCAAATATTAATTGCTCAATTATATGTCAGTGTTCTGACTAGTCCAATATGAAATTAAAGACAAAGATCATCATCTACTTCTACTAATCTCTTTCATAATTAGAAAACTAAGTGGAATATTTTTCTCTTGTACCTACAACTTTTCTAAAATGAAAAAAAAAGTTCAACAAACAAAATATAGACATGTATGGTAAAATATTCTCATCAGTTAGTGAATTTCAAAGGGTGTTTGACACTAACAAGGAATAGTGGTATAATTATAAATTCATGAGACTGAGATTAAGATCAATTTGGTTTTCACTCTTGCTTACAAGTTATGTAATCTTGAGTAAATTATTTAACCTCTCTGACCTATTGTTTCCAATTCTTATAATAATGTGTAATGTTCTTTAAACTTTACATGCCATAATGTATGTAAATAATATTATAGTGCATATATCGTAAACCTATGTGTAAATGTATAAACTTAAGTGGCTTTTCTTCCTCTCAGAATATAAGTTTTATGACTCTCTTTGGTAGGATACAAATTTATACCATGACTGGAAAAAATAGTCTTATGAAACTATTCACATAGTTATTCATACTCATATTCTTTCTATCTGTATACTCAGAATATTGTACTTTCACGTATAAAGGACCCAATAGCATCAATTCACAGTCACTTTCTATTGTATCTTTTTGTAATCTTAGAGTATATACCCATGTGGAAACATACACCCAAGGAGGCTATCCATTTATGGTCATATGTAGCTTTTCTTGGAATAAAAAGCAAGTGAATATAAAAATGAAATACATGTTATTCAAGATGAGCTACCAAACAGGTCATGGCCACTCACTATATCTTACATAACTATCTTTCCAGTGCTAGCAGCAACCTCTGAACTTTGGATATTACTACATTTAAAAGGAGACTTGGCGGGGCCCCTGGGTTGTTCAGTTGGTTAAGTGTCCAACTCTTGATTAGGCTCAGGTCATGATCTCAGGGTCTTATCAAATATCAAGCACTTTTTTTTTCACAGATGGGCTTGGACCTTAGAAAATTTTCAAGCAACATCACTCCATATCATGACCCCAACATAACTGTGGGTAAAATGGCAAAAACAGTTTTCTCATGTACCAGAAGAAAAATCATGGAATTCGCGAAAACAGCATTGTTTTTACTTTACTATTTTAGTATCTATGTCCAGTGACGTTTGAGACTATGTATTTCTTGGTGATCACTACATCACCAGTGTCTAGAAAAAGGTTATAATAAAAAACAATATTTTAGAATCAGTAAATACCAGCTATAAAAGTAAAACAAAATGTATCATGGAGCAACCATGGAAAGTACATATGTTTGTGCCCAATTATAATTATATAATTATATATAAACATTGGACTTTAAAAAATGCCATTGCAAAACAATATTAATATGATATTGTCTGCATAAAAATGGATGAACAATAATCTTCAGATGTTATGGTCGAAGGCAAGTGCTTGAAAGTCTTAAATAGGATTATTGAGATGTATTACTTTTTAATGTTTTCTTTGTATTTTTTAGTTTCAGGTGTAGGATTTAGTGTTATTTTTTAATCTCAAGAAATATTTCTTCTTGGGTTTAACCTAAAAACTGATTTTTCCTGCCAAAAGTCAGTGGAGATCTAACCCTTGACTGTGGCTCTGTCAGAGATAGATAGAAGATGGCACAAAGAATGCCAGTAAGTACAAACGGGAAATACTATTCCCTGAGTAGCAGATGGCCAGTTTTTAGAGAGTGCAACATTTCTTAAACATCACCACTTCAAAGATCTGTGCAAATATACACAAGCAGTAGCTAGAGCCACAGAAATGGAGTCAATGGACTACCTGGGAAAAGGAAGGAACTACTGTGGAAAAAACAGCATGAGAGAAGTCAAAGGGTGAGGCAAGTACTTCCTAGAGTTGGGAAGAAAATGACCTTGTTAGAAACAAAGGCGAAAAATTCCTCTTGGTTAAACTAACATCAGAATCACATTAGACTAACTAATTAGAAAACTAAACTTGTTGGAAGATTTGATAACTCTAATACTTATTTCTTGGCAATTTGTCGAAGATGAATTTTGCAAAGTTTGAGGAAGGAATCCTTAGACTAGTGAGAATGTTCATGAGTTCATAGATACAAGTGACTTCATTGAGCCCAAATGGGACCATCCTAGTGAAGAGCATTTAGTTTCCTGTGAAGAAAGTGTCTAAGTATAAATGTTATACAATTAGTGTCACTGTATATCCACTCAAAATGAAATCCGGAGATGAGGCTTTTTGCAGGGAAAAAAAAAAGTGGGTCTTCTCGATCAACAATTAGACAGAATTTTTGGAAATTATTTGCTAAAATAGAATTTTAAAAAACCTTTCTGAATATTTACTTTAAAATAAAAAGACTCAACTAGATGATAGAAAATTGAATGTTTTCATATGAATTTTACTAGAGTGACTTTGTACATATTACTGTAGAATATATGCTATAGGATCTCTAAATCTCTTTCCAGTGTTTATAATTATAAAAATTATAATAAATTATAATAAACTGGTTTATTACTGGCTAAACAGTGGTTTTTTCCCTAAGATTTTATTTATTTATTTGACAGAGAGAGAGAACAAAGTGGTGGGGGCAGCAGGCAGAGGGAGAAGCAGGCTCCTCATGGAGCAAGGAGCCTGATGAGGGGCTTGATCCCAGAACCCTGAGATCATGACGTGAGCCAAAAGCAGATGCTTAACGAGTTCTCAACTTTTGCTGCAACATGGACGGCACTGGAGGAGATAAAGCTAAGTGAAATAAGTCAAGCAGAGAAAGACAATTATCATATGATTTTTCTCATCTATGAAACATAAGAACGAGGAAGATCAGTAGGGGAAGAAAGGGATAAAGAAAGGGGGGTAATCAGAAGGGGGAATGAAGCATGACAGACTATGGACTCTGAGAAACAAACTGAGGGCTTCAGAGGGGAGGAGGGTGGGGGAATGGGATAGGCTGGTGATGGGTATTAAGGAGGGCACGTATTGTATGGTGCACTGGGTGTTATACGCAACTAATGAATCATCGAAGTTTACATCAGAAACCAGGATTGTACTGTATGGTGACTAAAATAATATAATAAAAAACATTAAAAAAAAAAAAAGCAGATGCTTAACAATTGAACCACCCAGGTGCCCCTAGGGTTGGTTTTTATTCTAAAGTAAGCCCTTAGTTCACTTTAAGTCTTTTCATGCCTCGGAGCAAAGAAAAACATTTGGATACCTACAAAATTAAGAATTCTTTATTTTCCATTAGGGGAAAAACAAACGGACAGAAAATTGGATTATTTTGGTTCATACACACACACAAACACACACATTTACATATGTTAGTTCAGACAAAGACACAATTACACTCACACACACAACACACACACACAAACACAATGAACAAGCCATATTTAAAAAGCACATTGAGTTAGAAAGGTTTTCTGTGGAGATTTTTTTTTTTTTTGAGACAGAGAGAGAGCACGCACACGCATGTGACCAAGTAAATGGGGAAGGAGCATAGGGAGAGGGAGAGAGAGACTCTTAAACAGACTCCATCCCAGCACAGAGCCAGACATGCAACTTGATCTCCTGACCCTGGGATTATGACCTGAGCCAAAATTAAGAGTCAGATGCTTAACCAACTGAGTCACCCAGGCACCCCATGATTTTTACAGCAAATATTTTCAACATGCAGAATCATTTACCATCAAAAATTTCCCCCTCCCTAAAACTGTTTTTTTAGCTATATATTTCATAAAATTGCTTCTAAATAAATCATTAATTCACTAATCCCCATTAAACCTAAATGACTGGATTCCAGAAAGAAAAGTATTTGTATTTAGAATCTATAGAATAAAATAGCAAAAATGAGTAAATGTTAGATGATAGAGAGTTGATAGAATGAAGAAATAAGACATTTTATTTATTTATTTATTTATTTATTTATTTTTTAATAATGATTTTTTATTTTATTATGTTAGTCACCATACAGTACATCCCTGGTTTCCGATGTAAGGCTCGATGATTCATTAGTTGTGTATAACACCCAGTGCACCATGCAATACGTGCCCTCCTTACTACCCATCACCGGCCTATCCCATTCCCCCACCCCCCCTCCCCTCTGAGGCCCTCAGTTTGTTTCTCATAGTCCATAGTCTCTCATGTTTCATTCCCCCTTCTGATTACCCCCCCTTTCTTTATCCCTTTCTTCCCCTACTGATCATCCTAGTTCTTATGTTCCATAGATGAGAGAAATCATATGATAGTTGTCTTTCTCTGCTAGAAATAAGACATTTTAAAATGGACTCTGATGGATTGTGAAAAAATGGGAGAAAAAGTGCAGCAATTGCCAACACTAGTGAGTAATCATGCAGTATTGTAGAAAGTATTCCCTGATCAGATCTTAGACCCAACCTCCTAGCTATATTATGTGATTAAATATGAGTAATATATAAAATCAAATGTTGCAATCTATTAACCAATATTTTACAGAACTCAAGCTCTATGTTAGAACTTTGCTAGACATCTATTTCATTTCCTTTCTAAAAGCAGATTTTCACTTCTTTTTTAATATATTACTTTAATTGATTGTTTAAAGTAATGAGGCCACACAGCCTGACATGCTGAGTTAGTGAGGAAATGCAGCTGGTTTTTCTCTTGCAGACAAAGGCAGTGGTTCTGATAATGAAATGAAGCATTGCTCACTTCAACATGATATTGTTTACAACCAAATTGTATTAGTCTTACACAAAACAAGTCTTAACATATTTAAAAGGATTGAAATCATATCAAGCATCATTTCAGAACACAATAGTATGAACAAGAATCAACAACAAAAGGAAAACTGGGAAATTCACAGATACATGGAAATTACACACACTCTTGAACAACCAATTAGTCAAAAAAGGAATGAAAAGGGAAATAAAAATATATCTTGAAACAAATAAAAATAGAAACACAATATATCAAAAATTATAGAGCAGCAAAAGCAGTTTTAACAAGAAAGTTCATAGCAATAAATACTTATTTGAAAAAAAACAAAACAAAAAAAGACCTCAGATAAACAACCTAACCTTATACCTCAAGGAACTAGGAAAAGAAGAAAAAATGAAACCCAAAGTTAGTAGAAGGAAGGAAATAAAAAGATACAGAGAGGAAATAAAGGAAATAGAAACTAATAAGATAATAGAAAGATCAACAAAAATATTAGCTGCTTCTTTTTTAAAGAGCAACAATATTGACAAATCTTCAGCTAGACTGATGTTAAAAGACAGAAGCCTCAGATATATAAAATCACAAATGAAACAAGACATTACAACTGATAACAGAAAAATACTAAGAATCATAAGAAACTACTGTAAAGAATTATACAGATCGATACTACAAATATTGGACAAAGTCCTAGAAACATCTACCAAACTGAATCATGAAGAAATAGAAAATCTGAATAGACCAATTTGAGTATGGAGATTGAATCAGTAATTAAAAACCTCCCACAAGGGGCACCTGGGTGGCTCAGTTGTTAAGTGTCTGCTTTTGGCTCAGGGCGTGATCCCGGCGTTCTGGGATCGAGCCCCGTATCAGGCTCCTCTGCTGGGAGCCTGCTTCTTCCTCTCCCATTCCCCCTACTTATGGTCCCTCTCTCTGTGTCAAATAAATAAATAAAATATTTTTAAAAATAAAAATTAAAAAAAAAAAATAAAAACCTCCCAACAAAGAAAATTTCAATGCCCAATGACTTTACTGGTGAATTCTGCCAAACATTGAAGAAGAATTAATTCCAATCCTTCTCAAACTCTTCCAAAAAATTGAAGAAGAGGGCACCTGGGTGGCTCAGTCAGTTAAGCATCTGCCTTCAGCTCAGTCATGATCCAGGGTCCTGAGATCAATACCCACATTGGGCTTCTTGCTCAGCAAGAGTCTGCTTCTCCTTCTACCTTTGTAGCTGCCACTTCTCGTGCTCTCTTTCTCACTCTCTGTCTCTCAAATAAATAAAAAACATCTTTAAAAATTTGAAGAAAAAATACCAAAACCAATTTTACTGGGTCAGCATTATTGTGATGTCAAAGGAGACAAGGTATCTATAAGCATAGAAAATGACGAGATAAAACCCTTGACGAACCTAGATACAAAAATTTTCAACAATATATTAGCAAACCAAAATAAACATCACATTAAAAGGATCATACATATAGTCTAGAGGGATTTACCCTTGGGATGCAAGGATGGTTCAACATGTGCAAATCAATGCATCAAGAATGAAAGACCAAATCACATGATCATCTTAATAGATGCAGAAAAAAATCATTTGATAAAATTCAAACTTTCATAATAAAAACTCTCAACAAATACAAAATCAGCTGTGTTTCTGTAGCTAACAATTGGAAAGAGATTAAGAAAACAATCCATTGACAACAGCATCAAAAAGAATAAAATATTGAGAAATAAACTTAATGAAGAAGGTGAAAGATGACACTGAAATCTACAAAATGTTTATGAAAGAAATTGAAGACACACATAAATTAGCAGATATGCCGTGTTCAGTGAATTAATATTGTTAAAATATCCATACCACCCAAAGCAATCTACAGATTCAATATAATCCCTGCCAATAGCTCAATGGTATCATAGAAATAGGAAAAAAAAAATGCTAAACTTTCTATGAAACCATGAAAGAACTCGAATAGCCAAAGCAATCTTGACCAAGAAGAGCAAAGGTAGAGGCATCACACTTCATGATTTTAAACCATATTATAAAGTTCTAATAATCAAAAGAGTATGGTATTGGCATTAAAACAGACACATAGATCAATGGAGTATGATGGTCAATTAATTTTTAACAAAAGTACCAAGAATACACAATGAACATAGACTAGTCTCTTCAAAAAAATTTATTGGAAAAACTGGATATCTACATACAAAAGAATGAAACTGGACCTCTATCTTGCAGAACACATAAAACTCAGCTCAAAATGGATTGAAGAGTTGAATGTGAGACCTGAAACTATAAAATCCGTAGAAGAAAGCTAAGAATATAAACTCTCTGACATTGGTCTTGGCAATGATTTTTTTTTAACTTGACACCAAAAGTATAGGCAACAAAAGCAAAGATAAGCAAATAAGACTACATCAAATTAAAATGTTTCTGTATAGCAAAGGAAACCATCAACAAACTGAAAAAGTAATATATGGAATGGGAGAAAATATTTTCAATCCATATATCTGAAAAGGGGCAAATATCCAAAATATATAAGAAAATCAAAAAACTTAGTAGCAAACCAAACAAACAAAAACAAGTAACTCAATAATAAATGGCAAATCACTTAGATACACATGTGTCCAGAGAAGCCATACAAATAGCCAAGAGATACTTGAAAAAATACTCAACATCACTAATTACAAGGGAAATGAAAATCTAAACTATAGTGAGGTATCACTTTGCACACTTAGGATGACTATTAGTAAGAAGACAAGGGTTTACAAATGCTGATGAGGATGTAAAGATAGGGAATACTGATACACTGTTGGTGGGAATGTCAACTGGTATAACCACTATGAAAAAACATTAAATCAAAAATAGAACTACCATATGCTCTAGCAATCCTACTTCAGTGTATATATCCAACAAAAACAAAATCATCAAACAAAAACGTCAAAGAGACGTTTGTACCCATATGTTATTTATAGCATTATTCACAATAGCCAAGATATAGAAATAACCTAAGTATCTGTTAACAGATGATTGGCTAAAGACAATGTGAGATATATAGAATACATATTAATATGAACATTGAATATATATAAATATAAATATATATGAATAATATGTGAGTATTATTCAGCCTTAGAAAAGAAGGAAATCTGGCCACTTGCGGTGAAATGGATGAAACTGGAGGACATCAGATAGAAAAAGACAATTACCGCACAGTATCACAGATACATAGAATCCAAAGCAAAACAAAACAAAACAAAAGTCAAACATAGAAACAGAGTAGAATGGCAGTTGCCAGTGGCTGTGGTGGGTGGAAGAAATGGGGAGAGGTTGGTAAAAGGTACAAACTTTTATTTTATATAAGATGAAAAAGATCTGACAGTCTACTGTACAGCATGATGACTACAGTTGAGAATATTGCATTGTACACTTGAAATTTGTTAAGAGATCTTTAAGTGTTTTCATCAGAAGCAAAATAAAAGGTAACTATGTGATGTGATGGCTGCATTAATTAACTTCATTATGTGAATCATTTCACAATGTATATGTGTCAAATAATCACATTGTATTCTTTAAATATATACTATTTTGTCAATTATAACCCAAAAAATCTGTAAAAAAATACTTGATAGTTTCTGCTTAATTTACCTAAATCTATCCTAATATTGAGAAAATCAAAACTTCTCAAATTATCTTCTCCACTACGTAGACTACCTCCACTCTTGTCTCTAACTCATGAGTATCTATTTATTCTTTATAATTTAGCTGAATTGCAGCCTCATCTATAAGCGTTCCTTGTCAAGTCTCTCCTGTACCCCAGGAAGACTTAGAGACAATTTATTTTGGGTATTCATAATATGTTGTGTGTGTGTGTGTGTGTGTGTGTGTACACGCGTGCACATGCATGTGTGTGTAGAGTATCTGTAGATATAGATACACACATATGTATTGTATTATTACACATCATGTTGTACTATCATTATTGCTTTTCTTTTTCTACAGATAGATTGAATATTCAGCATAGATTTACATATTTCAGCATCTAGCACAGTCTCTGAAACAGACTAGCTACCCAATGAATGCTTATAGAACATTGAACATTTCTTGCCTCCTCCATGAATTGGTTCCCTCAATTATTTTTGCTTTCTCTTACAATTGCAGTCCCCTCTTGGCTGGAGATTTTCTTTATACTTCAGAACAAAACAGAACAAAACACACTTTTATTACCTCGAACTACTGTATTTCGGAAAATAAGAGTTTATCATTTACTTACCCCTCATTCACACATTAGCCCTTGATATAAAATATATCTTTTTCTTATCCTTTGGCTTGAATTCCTTATCTGGAAGTCACTAGTGACTCCCTAATTGTCAAATATTTTTTCACTTCTCACCCTGCTAGAACTTAATGTGACATTTAATACTTGTTTTTTTTTTCTCTTCTTGGCCTTTTTAATCTTACGTCTTTGAGACTTTATACTATCCTGGTTCTCTGATTAGTTCTCTGGCTTCTGTATCCTTCTTCTATCAGCAGTAGGATATTTTCTAGCTTGTATCTTTTTTGTGTTTATCTCAATATTTACAACATTGGATATCATTCACTTTCCCTATAACATGGAGGGCATAGTCTATGTTTTTATTCTATACTTGTGGTTCACATCTTCTTGGATACCCTGTTGGTGTCTGATGTTCAACATTTCTGAATTAAAATGTGTTATCTTCTCCCATATTATATATAACACCTTCCCCCTTTCATATTTCAATTAATGATGTTGTATTATTCTCCTTACTGCAGCATGGATGTGGAACACAGGCATATGTTGATGTTCCTCTCTCATATGCATCTGACACAATCAATTTTCACTCCTATAGGGTTCTCTTCAACATATTTATTATTACTCTGAGGTTTTATATTACCCATTTCTGTAATACTTAATATATACCATTTCACTTGCTTTTATCTATTTGTAATCTACATTATCTCCTAATTTGACATTTACAAATTCTGCTTACTCTGAATTTACATAATACTACTCTATAGACTTAACAATGTTTTATAACTCTTCATATTTGTTCATTACTAATCAATCTGAAATACTCTTCCCTCATTCTTTACCTTTACTTTAAAGTGCTAGCTCGAGGTCATTGTCTCTGATTCCTTCAAGTAGAATTTCTCTGGCCTCTATATCCCAGCAATAGCTCTCTTCTAACTCTAACAACTGATTTATGGTAAATCACTTCTGTGATTTTAATATGACTATTTTAATACGACTGATATTTGAGACCTGTCTTGTACGTCTTATTCTTATCATAGCACTAAGCACACTTTTATGACTTACTGAAGTTAAGGACTGAGTTCAGTTTCTCCTAACATCTTGCCTGGCACTAAATGAACATTTCTAAATATTTATTGAATGAATGAATTTGTTATAATCACTAGAAACTAGCTCAGAACTTAGTACAAAGATTCTGTGTATGTCGGCTTGAAATACAGAGCATTACACAATATTATACCAATCCCAACATGTTTTATGTTTATGTGTGAGGGAGAAAAAAAGTATGACTGGGATGGCAGCAACTTTGAATTTTACAGCAAATTAAAAGACATTTTGAAATAACTAAGATCAACATCATAATTATTGTGAATGTTATTTTACATTGCTATAATTTATTGGGTGCTTACGAGATGTCAGGTACTATGTTAAACATGAATCTCATTTCACTATCACCGGAACTATAGAATATTAGTAGACACAATGTCTTGCTTGTATTTTACAGATGAAATATCTAAACTCACACAGTGAGTAAATACTGTGGAAGGGATTCAAATATTTCTGTTTCAAAAATCTCAAGCTCTTAACCAGTGCACGCTCTTCCACTTTGCATATTGCACTCCAAATGTGTTTTTATTTTTCCTGACACAAAATAAATTGAAATGTTCTTTGTGAGTCATTCATTCAAGTACCATCAGTTGCCCTTTTCCTGATAATAACATGATTCAGAACTTTTAATAATGATTATAATTAAGCAGTGATATCATTGCCTCTCTGTTTTATGAGACAATAATCCAATTCCTAAATGGCTAAACTAGAAGGCCAAGGGCAGAGCAGTTTATCACAGCTAGAGAATCAGATTACTGCTGAGCAAAACAGAGAGCCTTGATATTATTATTATATAAAGCATGTTTGAGGGTTAATAGCCCTCTCTCCAAAATTTTTAAAAAACGTTATATTCGCAAGTTTAAAAATGGAAAGAAAGGATGCTGGTTCTGTTGGATATGTCTGCTAAAGACTTTTTGAATGATGAAGAAAATTAGTTCTCTCAAATAAAGCACTTGATTTGGAGTCAAGATAACTCAAACCTTTTTTTACCTGATATATGTAAGTCATTTAGCTTCAATGAAATTCAGTTTCCATGTTTTAAAGTAATGGACTTCTTGTTCTAATATTCAATGATTGGATATACCAGAAAAAAAAAATCTTTGAAATCATATGTAATGAGAGAAAGAAAATGCATATATTTATGGATCAGCCTTAATTTTTCTATACAACATGAACAAGTAACATAGGGTACTATCCTGATATATAGTACTTGTTAGGAAAGACTAATTTTCTACCCTAAAAAGGTACAACATAATGCCTCCCACTTTCTTACCTCCTACACAGTCAATTTAAAAAGGGCTTCTCTACATAGGTTTCCTTCAAAGGATCTGTCACACAGAAACTGATTGGCATGTCATAGCTTCAAAAAGATTAAAGATTCTCACATACTTTAATCACTGCTTTATGGATTTATATTAAAACCATCCCCACTTCCATAAACATCTGAAACCTTCAGAGCTGACTATAGATATTTGGAACATGCCATTAGCAAGGATATATACATAAATGCACATATTTGAAAACTGTTCTTAAACAGTCCAATTTCAGATATGCATAACTCTAAATCATTAAGTAAAATATTTTGTTTAAAACATGTGTTAGCAATTATTTGCATGGCTATAACTAATATATCATTTTAGAGGAAAGAACAATTATTTTTTACAATAAAACGAATCTGACTTTTTGAAGAACAATGGCACAAACCACAGAGAACAAATACAGTCATTGCCATAAAATAAGTTCTCCCTTTTTAGGAAGCCCTACCAAATATTTAAGGATTGTTTTGATATTCCATTTCATTTTGAAAATTCAATGAAATAGTGTTAGATTATTTGTCTAGAAATAAAAATCAATTGGCTCCAGATTAATAACTAGTGTAACAAGTGTAACATGGTTTTGATTGATTTTATCATTTAAGTGACTATTTTGCAACTATATAGATATAACCTTAAAAATTTATAAATTTTATCACTAACGTTTTTTTTTAATTATTCATTCACTTGTTAAAGAACAGTAGGCAGATTTTCTTCAAGGCACGAGAGACAATGGGGTTTTGCAGTGGGGAAAAAGATTGGGTTCAACTCTGAATACAAAAAAGGAAAAGTGAGAATTTGTAGCCACAGAGAAGGATGGGAATCAGTTATTAGAAAATTGCTAAGAGGAAACAGTTAGTTAAGAGGGGATTCTGGCTAAATTGACCTAATTGGATTCTTTCTGAAGACAGGCCAAGGTAATTAGACATAACCTGGGAGTGGTGGAGAATTAGGAACTCATTAGATCTAGAGAGTGATAGATATTGAGAGTGGGGAATTCTGACTAAAGTGGCTTTGTAGGATTCTTGCTAAAACTGTACAATGCACGATGAACACAGAAGTCCAAAAGTCAAGGTCTAGTTGAAAAAGTGCTTAGAAGAGTCCTATTTGAGTTTGGTCAAGGAGAGAATCTTTGTCACGTGGTTTATGAAAGGGAATGACTCCTTTTATCTCTTACACTCAGTCAGATGTACCATCTAACACCCCTACCCAGACTTCATTTATATCTTCTTGTATATACATCAGAAACTTCATAATGGCATGTTAAGTCCCTTTTATGAAATAGCCCAGGAGTCAGCAAACTATGCCAAATGGGCAAAATTTAGCCATTGCCTTTTTAATAAGTTTTATTGGAATGCGTCCATACCCATTTGGTTATATTTTAATCTGTAGCTGTTTTCTTGCTAAAATGGCAGTGTTCAGTAGTTGTGCTAGAGACTGCGTGGCCTTAAAATCTAAAATATTTACTCTCTGGCCATTTACAAAGAAAGGTTGGTTAATCTCTGTTTTAGGTCAAAACTTCCTTTTTGATTTAATTTTTCTTTTGTCTCCTTCACATGTCTTAAAAATACTATCCAAATGGGTAACTTTCTGGAGTCTGAAAGTATGTCATTTCCTTTTCATTCCCTGCAATTTTGCATATGCAAATAACCTTTACCTCAATGAAACTTTTATTTTTTTTAAAATTTTTTAAAAAGATTTATTTATTTATTTATTTATTTATTTATTTATTTATTTATTTGACAGAGATAGAGACCGCCAGCAAGAGAGGGAACACAAGCAGGGGGAGTGGGAGAGGAAGAAGCAGGCTCATAGCGGAAGAGCCTGACGTGGGGCTCGATCCCATATTGCCGGGATCACGTCCTGAGCCGAAGGCAGACGCTTAACGACTGTGCCACCCAGGCACCCCTGAACCTTTTATTTTTGTCAACATCAGAAACCACTGTAATTTTAAGGCCTAACTTGAATTCCTGCCAAAGCCTTATATCCATTCCTTCATTGAAATTGAGCTCTCCTCTTCTGAGCGCCCATGACATTTACTTTTGCAAATTATAACACTTGCTACATTCTGTTATATGTTAGAATTATTTGTGCATATGTCTCATATCCCTCATAAATCCATTACCTCTAGGAGAGTCATTGCTAAGAATTACTAATGTAGTTATCCTCATCTCCCCTAACACACAGCACATATAGATAGATACCCCAGTGTTCATAGTATTTCACAATAGAAGGGATTTAAGAGATGCAAATAGATTCCATGATGGATAAAACAATAGAAGGAAAGGGGCACCTGGGCTTCTCAGTCTGTTAAGCTTCTGCATTCGGCTCAGATCCTGATCTCAGGATCTCCCTCAGCAGGGAGTCTGCTTCTCCTGCTCTCTCTGCCCTCCCTTTGCTTGTGCTCTCTCTCCTTTCAAATAAATAAAATCTTAAAAAAATAGAAGGAAAGAAAAGGAGAAAGCACCTGCCTAATCACCATGAAATTTGAGTGTAATCCAAAGGACTGTCTACTTCAATGTAACTAACACTTGGTAGTGCCTTTCTGGGTAGCCAAACCATCTACCATGAGAAATATTGTTTTTCAATGTGTCAGATTATTTTATTATTCATTTAGAGTGTTCTTATTGTCAGAATGAAAGTGAAATGTTTTCTCCTGGGAGACACTGCTATAAAAATCATTTAAGAATAAAATTATAACAACAAATTAATGACACAGATAGTGGTTAATTGTACCAGAAAGCTTAGTCTGACCAAAAAAAAAAAAAAAAGCATAGTGGACATGAAAACATGTGTCTTATTCTCTGTCAAGTGAGAGAAGAAGGTGTACACATACTATATTGCTTTTAGGGGATGTCAGTAAAAAATGTACAGCTGATTCAACAAGGTTGTACTTGAACAACAGAACAACAGTCTGTGATTCTCTTAGCTGTAAGAAAATGGATGTCAGACACTTTTAACTAGACTTTGGTTTTTATAAAAGTTGTAGGTTTGCAGAAAAATAGAGCAGAAAGAAAAGAGTTACCACATACCACACTCCATCCCTGCATTCCCATGCAGTTTCACTAATTATTAGCTTCTCCCTTTAGTGTGGTACACATGTTACAATTAATCAAGCAATATGGACACATTGAATTCTAATAGATTACATTATAATGCACTTTTTGTGTTGTTCAGTTCTATGCAGTGTTAAAAATATATAACGTCAGGTATCTACTGTTTCAGTACAATACAAAATAGTCTCCTTATGCTAACAATCCTGTGTTCCACCTATTCATCTCTCTTTCTTTTTTCCCCAGTTTCCAAGAACCATAGCTGTTTTTTACTGTCTCTAAAGTTTGGCTTTTCTAGAATATCATATAGCCAATATTATATCATCGACAGCATTTTGAGACTGATTTCTTTCACTTACCTGTATGTACTTAAGGTTCCTCCATGTTTGTCATGGATTGATAGTTCATTTCTTCTTATTACTGAATAAAATTCAATTGTATGAAAGTACCACAGTTTGTTTATCCCTAAATTTATCAGTAGATTTTTACTAAGGGTAAGAGGGAGGCAGATCTGTCTAGATTCTTTTTTCCCCCATGTGAATACCAGTTATTCAAGAACTTTTGTTGAAAGGTTATCTTTTGCTATTGAACCACCTTTGTTCCTTTGTCAAAGATGAGTTGACTATATTCGTGTGGCTCTATTACTGGGCTCAATATTGTGTTCCATTGATCTAGTGGTCTATTGTTTCACCAATATCACACTGTTTTGATTTCTGTAGCTTCATAATAAGACTTGAAGTCAAATAGTGTCAGTCCTCTAACTTTTTTCTTCCTCAAAGTTGTGTTGGTTATTCTGGGTCTTTTCCTTTTCTGCACAAACATTAGAATCAGTTTGTCAATATAACGTGCTAACAATTTGATTAAAATTTTATTTAATCTATAGATCAAGTTGGCAAGAATTGGCAGGTTAACAATATTGAATTTCTCCACTCGTGAATACGGAATACCTCTCTGTTTAGTTCTTTAATTTTGTTCAACAGAGTTGTAGTTTTCCTCATATAGATCTTGTGCATGTTTTGTTAGATTTATGCCTAAGTATTTCAATATTTTTGGTGCTATTGTAAACTGTGTCATACTTTTAATTTCAAATTCCAATTTTTTAATGCTAATATATAGGAAGGCAATTGACTTGTGTATATTATCCATGTACCTTAACCTTACTATAATCATTAGTTCCAAGAGTTTTTGTTGTTTGTGATTCTCTGGCATTTTTTACACAATCATGTTATATGAACACAAAGACGGTTTCGTTTCTCACTTGACAATCTGTATACCCTTTTATTTTCTTTTCTTGTTTGATTGCATTAGCTAGAACTTCTGTAATGTTGAATAGAAGTGTTGAAAGGTGACATCTTGCCTTATCCTTGATCTTAGAGGAAAAGTCATGCACTTTTGATGGTTAGAATAAAAACTGTAAAGACCCTGGAAATTGGTCCAGAAAGGACAATACCATGTTTGGGACTTAGTGAATAGAGAAATCATGATAGTGTTAGTCAGAAGCTAGGATTTCCATTATAAAAGAAATTGATAAATACTGATAATCTTTGTAGAATGTAGATATCAAAGGACCAAATAGAATTCTCAGCCAGTTTTTTAATTAAGGCCAGAATGCCTTCTCACACTACCTCTAGCATCTGTTCAAGGCTTTGGCTCGAAAGTGGTCAAAACTTAGCTCAAAACATAAAAAAATAAATGGACAGTCAGCTATATTCTCTGAGCACCTAAGAATGGAACTTGAGAATTTATTTTAGCTCATCAATCAGTCATGTCATGTAAATTGTCAAGAATATTTATTTGTCACCTCATATATGCTGATCTATAGCCATGGCTAGAGATATAGACAAGGCCATTACGAAAATAGCTTGTATTTAAGAAGTTCCCTTCACTCTATATTACTTCAAGGGTAACAAAACTATTTAAAAATTTTGACTTTGGGGAACCTGGGTGGCTCAGTCATTAAGCGTCTGCCTTTGGCTCAGGGCGTGATCCCAGAGTTCTGGGATCGAGCCCCACGTCAGGCTCTTTCACTGGGAGCCTGCTTCTTCCTCTCCCACTCCCCCTGCTTGTGTTCCCTCTCTCGCTGGCTGTCTCTCTCTCTGTCAAATAAATAAATAAAATCTTTAAAAAATTTTTTTGACTTAGGGTTTAGTTTGATTCTCAGAGTTTGATAGAGAAACTGATCAGAATGTATACTGCTTTAAAGGAAAAAAAAATCATGGATCAATGATTATGTACATTAGTTTCCTATTAACTCCTGTAAAAATTTTCCACTTCGGTGGTTTAAAACAACTTGAGTTTATTACCTTATAGTTCTCTTGATCAGAAGTCTGATACAGTTTTCTCTAGATAAAATCAAAGGGTCAGTAAAACTGTATTCCTTATTGGAGGCTCCAGGGGAGAATTGACTTCCTTGTGGTTGTAGTACTGAGGCCCTGTTTTCTTGGTGGTTATCAGTGGATGGCCATTACCAGTTTCTAGAGGCCATCTCCATTTTTTGTCTCATGAGCCCCTCCCTTCATTTTCAAAGTCAGTACTGGTGGGTTGACTCCTTCTTAAGGCTCATATCTCTGACCTATTCTTCTGCCTCCTTCTTCCACTTTAACCACTGATTTCTTAAATTAAGTACACTGAGATGTTTTGGAATAATCTTCCCATTTCAAGTCCCTTGATCTTAATCACTAAAGTCCCTTTTCCCATGTAATGTAATATATTCATAGATTCCAAGTATCAGGGCATGGACATCTTTGGAGGGCCATTATTTTGTTCTCCACACTAGGTATTGAAGAAGACAAGAGAATTAAAAAAAATATTTAAGTGTAGGTCAAGAAAAATAACCCACATTTTTTATAACAAAGATTTTGCACTTAAAAACAGTAAATAATTTGGCTGAAAGTACAAAGAATTATGCTAAGCAAAATAAGTCCGTCAGAGAAAGACAAATAGCATATGATTTCACTCATATGTGGAACTTAAGAAACAAAACAAATGAGGAAAGGGAACAAAAAGAGAGAGAGGCAAATCAAAAATAGACTCTTAACTATAAAGAACAAACTGATGGTAACCAGAAGGGAAGTGTGTGGGGAATGAGTTAAATAGGTGATGGGTATTAAGGAGTGCACTTTTTGCAATGAGCACTGGGTGACGTATGGAAGTGTTGAATCACTGTATTGTACACTTGAAATTAATATTACATTGTATGTTAACAACTAGAATTTAAATAAAAACTTGAAACAAAAGCAAAACTGTATAGTACTGACACAAATATAGACACATAGATCAATAAAAGAAAAAAGAAGAAAGAAAGAAAGAAAGAAAGAAAGAAAGAAAGAAAGAAAGAAAGAAAGAAGGAAAAAGAAAGAAAGCCACAACTACATGGTCAACTAATATTCAACAAAGAAACAATAATATCCTGTGGGAAAAGGACAGTCTTTTCAATAAATGGTGTTGGGAAATCTGGACAGAAACATGCAAAAGAAAGAAACCGGACCACTTTCTTACACTTTCTTATACACAAAAATAAATTCAAAATGGGTTAAAGACCGAAATGTGAGACCCAAAACCATAAAAATCTTAGAAGATAACACAGGCAGTAACCTTTTTGACATCAACCATAGCAACTTTTTTCTAGATACGTTACCTGAGGCAAGACAACAAGGGGACTATTGGGACTATAGGGACTATAACAAAATAAACTATTGGGACTATAACAAAATAAAAAGCTTTTGCACACTGAAGAAACAATCAACAAAACTAAAAGGCCACCTACAAAATGGAAGAAGATATTTGCAAATGACATATCTGATAAAGGATTAGTACCCAAAATATATAAAGAACAACTCAACTCCAAAAATATATAAAGATACCCAATATATAAATATATAAAGATACCCAAAATATATAAAGAACAACTCAACTCCAAAAAAACAAGTAATCCAATTAAAAATGGACAGAGGACATGAACAGACATTTCTCCAAAGACGACCAAGAGATACATGAAAAGATGTCCATCATCACTTACCTTCGGGGAAATGCAAACCAAAACTACAATGAGATATCACCTCACACCTGTCAAAATGGCTAAAATCAACAACACAAGAAACAGGTATTGGTGAGGATGTGAAGGAAAAGGCAACCTCTTTCACTGTTGGTAGGAATGTGCACTGGTCCAGCCACTATGAAGAACAGTATGGAAGTTCCTCAAAAAGTTAAAAATAGAACTCCCTTATGATCCAGCAATCACACTACTGAGTAGTTATCCAAAGGATATAAAAATACTGATTTGAAGGGATGCATGCTCCCTGATGTTTATAGCAGCATTATTACAATAGCCAAGATATGGAAGCAGTCCGAGTGTCCATTGATTGATGAATGGATAAAGAAGATGTGGCATAAGAAATAAAACAAATTAACAAAGGAGGAAAAAAAGAGAGTGACAAACTAAGAAACAGACTCTTAATTATAGAGACAAACTGGTGGCTACCAGAGGGGTTGGGGGTGGGGGAATGGATCAAATAGGTGATGGGGATTAAGGAGT
Organism: Ursus arctos; assembly: GCF_023065955.2. Classification (NCBI taxonomy): domain Eukaryota; kingdom Metazoa; phylum Chordata; class Mammalia; order Carnivora; family Ursidae; genus Ursus; species Ursus arctos. Next base: position 5,971,793 of record NW_026622852.1, read on the forward strand.
GTCCTTGTTGTCATGAGCACCAGGTGATGTATGGAATTGCTGAATCACTATATTGTACACCTGGAACTAATATAACACTGAATATTAACTAACTGGAATTAAAAAGTTGAAAAAAAGAAGACAAAGAATTACTTAAAATATTTTATCACATTTTCCACTCATTTTAAAAGTCTATTCTTGTGTGCATTTTGAAATATTTTTAAATATTTGTGATTTATAAATAAATTATAAACATGAAAAAAGTAAATAATTTGGCTTAATTGTGAACATGGTTTTCATGTTCAAAAGTTCAAAAGACATGATTTCCTCAATATAGTTGCTCTTTCCATTTTTAAAAAAGATATTCATATATTATACAACTATCCTTTTAACCTTTTTCTGGAATATAAAATACTGTGTATATTTTAAGTGCTTAAAAATTATTTTTCTCTGAAGTCTTGAAAAACATTTGTTTCACTTAAGTACTGGGAGGGTCTATATCACGTGATTGTTTTTTTCATATGAACACCTAGCACTATGGTGAATATTATTTAAAAAACAAAGGATGAGAGGAGAATAGGCACAATTTCTTGGATATTCAGGTTTCAGTGGAATTTAAGTGTTATAATTTACTTTCATTCCTATAATACTTTATTCTTATCATTGATTCAAGATTATACATAACATTTAAATCATTATTGGCCTGAATCTTCTCCTAAACTATATGTGCTGCTGGAGGACAGGTTCATTTTTCTTTCCTTATTTTTTTTCATTGACTTGCATAGTGCTTGCCATATAGTAAGAACTCATTTTGTTTTTTCAGTTAAACTTAAGAGTTGCAGTAAAGCCAGTATTTTTCTTTGCTTAGGTTTTAATTAGTTTCTACAGAAACTGTTATATTAGCCCAGCTAAATACCTATTAGTGTGTTTTATATAAAATGGAATAACCTCAAGGAGCCAGTTTCACTTTCATTTAACCAGTTTTATTACTTTTTAGTGTGGGGTGGTAATGCTTTCAGGATAAAAAGGAGCCTATTTGAGTGCAGTCTTTGGATTGCCAAGTATTTTAACAAACTAAAAGAATGTCATAAATATGTACACAAGTATATGTAATAAAATTGTCCTACACATAAGGTGGTAGTTAGTAAACTCTTACTTTTAATCTACTAATTCAGACATTGTTATTTCTAACAGAAATAGAAATTTCATAGCAAACGTAAACCAATGTATATTATCAAAGCTTTTCCTTATACAGTCCTTCAGTCAATTTCAATAAAAACCCCAATAGCAGAAAAATAGCATAAACATTTTTATCCATCTGATATAAATTACAATAAAAAGAAGTTGCCGTCCACAGCTATTCTTACTCCATTAAGTTCCAATTTTAGAGGGGCTTGCTTTCAACAGCACTACTGAGTGTGCTTTTGGGCCTTCTTGAAAATTTTCTTGCTGTTATTTTTTGGCAGTGAGAATGTGAAATATGCTTCTACAATGAGCTAAAGGTCTAATACTAGATGTCCTGCTCCCACATTGAGACATCAGGCATACTGTTATCCCTGAACTGATTGGGCATTTTTCAGTTGCATGTAAAGCAAAATCTGGATTCAACTAATTCATGAAAAGAGAAATATACTATGAGAATAATGGCATGTCTTACAGAACCAAAAGGATAAAACCAAAGCTGGTCATCTGGAGCAAATGGGACTAAAGACCTCGGATCCAGATTCTAATGTCCTTATTTGTCTCAGTTACCTCTCCATTTTTCCTTTTCCTCTCTTCCTTTTACCTTCCCTCCAATCTCTCCCCTCTCCATCCCTCCACTGTCTTCCTCCCTTCCTCCCAACCTCTGTCTCTCCAGACACACGTTTTGTTCTTCTGTGGTAAACATAATACTTAATGGTTAGGATTAGTTCCACCAAATACCATCTCGAACTAGAACACTGATCTCCATTTTTCAAAGTACAGTAAATAAATTGGAATTTTAAAAATATTTTTTACATTGATAGGCTAGGCCTGGGTCAGCAAATATTTTCTGTATAAAGACATATAGTAAATGTTTTAGTCTTTTTAGGCTATGTTGTCACTGTTATGACTATTTAATCTTGTCATTATAGTAAAAAAAAAGAGAGAGAGAGAGAAAGAAAGAGGAAGAGAAAAAGAGAAAGAGAAAGAAGAGAGAAAGAAATCATAGGTAATGCATAAATGATTAAGTGTGGCTGTGTTCCAATAAAATTTATAAAAAGGAAGGCCTGGGTTTAACCTATAGGCCATAGTTTGCCAGTTCTTAGGTTAGGCTAAACCATCTACATTATCTTTCCTGGTCTCCTTTTTTCAACTGAACTCAGGTATTTTAGGTCATTCATCAAAGTTTCTTGTGGCTGATTAAAGCTAAGGATTAGTTTGAACTGCTCAGAGACCCTTAGTACAACAAATATACTTGATCATATACTACTATAAAAGGTCACGTAACAGAGAAGGAACTCAACAGAGAAACAACAAACTTAAGTCTTATTTAAAGTGGTATGGATTCTTTTTTTTTTTTTAATTTGATGTATGATAATGCCAAAACCCTGTGATAGCTTAATTATTGCCTTAGCTGTTAGTCTCATTTCCTCTTGACTTTACTGGAAAGCAATAAAGCAGCATTTGATCTAAATTAAAAGCTTGATCAGTATTAAAATTCACTTTTTCTGTTCAGATATTTCTACCTGCTCCTTGCAAATAAGCATTTCTGTTTGCCCTCAGAAATTCCTGACATCCTTCTTTTTCTGAATATGGAAGACCTACCCAGTGCATAATTCCTTGATGCTTTTTGGACTGCCACCAAAATGCTGTATCTAACCTTCAGTTACCGGATTGGTTGGTTTGTTGATTTGTTCACCTTTCTCATTTAGTATCTTCTAGTTCTAGGCCATTTTTAGTAGCTAATTTTGTGTGTTAACTTGACTAGATCATGGGATATGCAGAAATCTGGATAAAATTTCTGGGTGTAACTGTAAGAGCATTTTCAGAAGTGATAATACTTAATTGTTAGACTGAGTGAAGAGGATTGACCTTTCCAGTGAAGATAAGGCATCATCCAGTGGTTTGAGGGTCTGAATAGAATGTGGAGGAATGGAGGGTTTGCTCACTGTTTGCTTAACTATTTGAAGTGGAACATCAATCTCCTGTTCTCAGCTCCCCTGGTTCTGAGGCCTTTAGACTTGGACTAGAATCTTTAAATTATATATCTGGCTTTCTTGTGCCTCCATTTTGCCGAGGGCAGATATTGTGGGATTTCTCAGCTTCCATGATTGTGTGGCCAATATCATATACAGCTATAGCTATATATCTCATAAGGTCAGTGTGTTCTAAATATTATGTAACTCTAATGTTATGTTATTAGCTTTGTTCAATACCTCCCTACTGATAGTTCTCTCTCTCTCTTTCTCTCTCTATGTATACACATACACACACATATAATCTGAAAATAATATATAATATATATTATATATGTATTATACATATACATATATGTATTTCTGATGGAAATCAAATCAATACATTTCCAAACCCCTATTTTGAAAGCAATACAAGGCAGAAATTACCTACTCATTACCAAGTAAGATGGGCAACATTTTTAGGGCCAGGTTAGCACAGGAGCCAGTCAAGCCAAAATGTAAGTCTGCCATGACAATCAGCTTTAAATGAAAACTCTGCCTAAATAGGTAAAAGAGAGTAGCGAGGAGTTCTGAGGAGTAGTAGCAGATCCTCCCTTGCAATTTGAACTAGTGATATGTCTAGAAGATCATTCAATTATCGATAGAGATGGAATAAAAGGATATTCAAAGAAAAATTGATACAGAAAGAATTGTTAATCCACATTAATGTAGTGCACTAAAGTGAAGACCTAAGAATTCCTGCTGTGCATAGGGGATTCTCACCGTACAGCCATCCAAACTGCCTTGGATCCTGACCTCTCTTCAAAGCCATCAACTAATGTTCCCATTTTGGTGAAGCCTAGATCTCTGGCCATCTCTGGGTCCTGTGATTTTTCTAATTCCTTTTATTGATATATGCTGCCTGATAATAACCCCCTTATTAGAGACAGTCTAAATTGGATCTCTGACTCATATATTCTAAAAAGAATAATGAAGTCATAGCCACTAAACACAAAGAAACAAACATAGCAAAACTGGAGAAAACCATTTTGATTCATGTGTAAGCAAACAGAATGCAAAGAAAAAAAGGATGCAAAGAGAATATGATATTGTTAAAACAAAACGCTTGGTAATTTATATTTTATTTTCTTCCTGTGTACTGATGTTTGTAGCATTAATAGATTGATAGTGAATAAAATTAATAACATCACATTAGAACTACATAATGTTTGGAACACACTGCCCTGATGAGACTAATCAAAAGTGTTATTAGGTATGAACAGAACAGTGAGAGTAATTAGTTGAGTATTACCCTTAATAGATATTAATTTCATTTAGATCTGTTAAGTGTGGGTAATTGGGTGGGTCTGTGGATGATAATAGAAAATATGGATAAGTTGGATGTAAGCAAAACATTTCTTTTTCATGAACAAAAGAGACTCAATTTTAATGAAAATTAAAAGAGTAGCTAATTCTGTAGAAAGCTGATGGAATCTTTTTAGTATATCTTGGCATTCTATATGTAAAATTCATAAATATATGTAAAAGCTTTGAATTAATTTAATTGAACTACCAGGGTTTTATATCTTTAAAAGGCAGTATCCTTGTTGTATTGACATGAAAATACATTTTTTTTTCTTGAGGTACCAAAATAAAGCATTTGTTTTACCATTAGTTTATGTTTCATTTTGAGCTTTTATTCACAGTAAATTTAATGATATTGTACAAAAATTTTTGTTAACTTTCAAATAGTTATTCAAGAGTAGTCTGGCTTTTTATAATGATATGGGAGAATATCATCTCTAGTTACATTGATTTGATCTTAACACTGAGAAAATTTTTCTAACAATATGGTCAACATTTCCCATGTGTTAGTCATTAACATTTTATTTGCAAGTTGATTTCAGCAATAAAATTATATTATATCACAATGGTGTTCACTGGTTTATTGAGTGCTCATATAGTACTAGGCATGTTTCCTATCTTGCCAATAATAATGGTAGCAAAAATAATAATAACGATGGTAGCTACATTTTAATAAATTATTCATACATGTCAGGAAGTGTGTTGAACCCTCACATAAATTATCTAATTTAATACTTATTACACTATTTTCAAAGAAGTTACCAGTGTTTAAAAAATATTAAAGAAGAAAATGTAGGTGATATAGACAAACCTTATTTAACACTTCATGAAGTGAACTTTGTCATTTTGGAGAACAGCAAAATGGTGTGGAAGACAAGAAACTTTTATTGGATAACGTATAAAAAACAAGGAAGAAACAAATAGAAATTATCTAATTTTCTGGGGATACATGGTCAAGCTTGTTTGGGGTGAGAAGACCAATATTGGCTTGGCTTGGTTTGGGGATTGGCTGACTGAATATACTGCTTTTCTTGTCAAAGGGAGGATTTACAGCAACATAGAAGTTGTTTAAGTTTCAGTTTGCTGATGTGCACCCCAGCAGGAATGGCTCTACCTTGGAGAAAGTTATCTCTACAGCTCCCTCCTTTGGTAATGAGTTTTGATCAAAAATATAAGGCTTAGCATGACTCTCACTTACCACTGCCTCTCTGGGTATCAGTGCAGTATTTATAAGAGATGATGTCACACTCCTACCCTTGAAGGTGGTTACATTCTTCTGTTCTCTTTTGTCATTCCAGTCAGAGAGAGACCATGTGTTGGCTAGTCAATGGCTGCCCACATGCATTTAAAACTTTGAGAGAATGAAGCATATTATTAGGGAGACAGTAATAATTATTAGCAACAAAAGAATATCCATTATTTGGAGAGTATTCCCGAACCAGAGTCCCCCATGACCCCAAGCAGCTAGAATCAAGTAAGTCAAAAAATGATCCCAGTGTTGGGGAACTTTTAAATCAGTTGACCTTTTATGTAATTCATATACTTCACTTCTCCAAAAGTGTTTATCCAGTGAGCTGTTTCCAAAGAAACTGAGGCAATGGAAATCTAGGAGAAGTTTGTGACAGGCAGAAAGAATCACAGGATCACCAGCATCTCAATAAATCCAGAGTAAGTGGGTTGTTGAGTTATACTCCTTTGCAATGGCCTCAGATATATGAATAATGGCATTATCTTTCCAGGCCAGGGTAAGAAAAAAGTGGGAAAAAAATCATTAAGACCTTCATGACATAAGAATTAGAAAAAGGATGGTCAGAGACAAAAGGAGTAAAGAAAAAGAAACATTCTTGATCCTCTTGGTCTGATGTCTCTTTTTTTTAAGATTTATTTATTTATTTCAGAGGGAGAGAGAGCGAGAGTGAGTGGGAGTGGCAGAGGAGAGGGAGAGAGAATTTCAGTCAGACTCTGCTCTAACTGTGGAGCCCAACACAGGGCTCATCTCACCCCGAGACCTCAACCTGAGCTGAAACCAAGAGTCCCACACTTAACTGACTGTGCCACACAGGTGCCCTGTCTTGGTTTGATGTCTTGAGAGAAAGCAATCTATTTTGATGTCAGCTACTTCTCTTTCTAGTCAAATTGATTTTGAGGTCTCCATAATTTGCATGGGACCAGATGTTAGGTTGAGCTTTTTTTCAGTTGTGAAATATATAACCCAGATTCAATACCTTGGTACTTGGTAGTGTCCATTTTCCATTAATCTCACTTTTGTACAAGCATTGGAGTAAAATAAGTATAAATGACAAAACACCTTAAAATTCCCTTAGCTAAGGATTTGATGAGAGTTCATTATAATGGAATTGTCAAGGAAATTTGGTTATTTCTGTGATATATAACATTTCACATAATAACTGGAATTATGAATAACTTTATATCAGGACATACCAGATTTCCAAGAATTTCACAAAATTTCTACAACACATATTAATAACATTCACCCATACAACTATAACCTAAAACATCATAGCATCATTTTTTATGTGATAATGCTTCCCATGTAATTTAAGATATCAAATAAACCTAATAATTTTTTTTTAGATTTTTAAAAATCATTTTATTTTATTTATTTAAAAAAAATTTTTTTATTATATTATGTTAGTTTTAACATTTTACTGGATAAGAGTCAAATCCTTTGAGATTTTCCGGAGACCCTCTGGGAAATCTCAACGTTAGTCTGAAGTTTAAAAGACCTTACTTAAAATTTGATTTTTGTTAAGTTTGCAGAAAAATATATCCTTTAACCAACGTGACAGGTAGACTCTTGAAGTAAATACAGAAAGCTACAGAGTTGTAAAAACCTTAGCAATTTTAATACTAAGAAAACCTGGTTTTCTTAAGTAGTCAAAGACCTGTTAAAGACAATGTGAAAGACAGTAAATTATTTTGGTGAGAAATAAAGTCTTTGTTTTCTACCTATTTTTAAGTATAAGAAAGATTATTTAAAAGGTAAAGGAAAAATCTTTGTTTGCAATTTCTTATTAAGAGAAGGCCAATAATCTAAGAAAACTTAAAGAGAAAGCCTAATTCTAACTTTGCACCAATGTACTTCTGATATTAAAATTCACTTAACTTAATCCATTCCAATCTTAGCCAGCATTGTCATATGTAAAATTCCTTTCATAAGATTTCTTTTCCACAAACCTTCTACAATGTTTATATCCATCCAGATATTGTCATAAGCACTCCTCCCCATCCCCCATCTCCCATGCACACATACCTTTCTCATTCTGGAGCAGCTGTTTCCTTCAGGACAAAATTACTTTATTTTTCCCATACCAATAACACATCTCCATACCTTATGCCTTTTCTTACCAAAAAGACATCCTACTTTCCTTACATAAAGATGTTCCCCTTATTATTTTTAGTAGTTTTAATTACATATATTAATTAGATTCTTTTTTAAAAGATTTATTTATTTTAGTGAGAGAGAGACACAGTGATTTGGGAGGAGGAATGGGGGAGGAGGAAAGAGTGTCTCAAGCAGACTCCAGGGAGAGCACGGAGCCCAATGTGGGGCTGGATCTCACGACCCTGAGATCATTACCTGAGCCAAAACCAAGAATTGAAGAGCTTAACTGACTGTGCTTCCCAAGTGTTCCTGATCAGAATTCTTAAACCTTAAGTACTTATATACACATAGCTGTATGTGTGTGTTTGTGTATATAGTTCCTACAAATATTCTGAGGTCTCAGAAACTCTCCCTCTCTCTCTCTCTCTCTCTCTATATATATATATATATATATACACACACACACAAACTTTATATATATAAAGTTTGTTTGGATTGGAGATTTGCACACAAGGAAGCAGAGCTCAAATCTGAGAGTGACTTGCCCACAGTCACCAGTAAGGGTAAGAGGAACAGTGGACTCAAAGGGTTCAGTGGAAGCCTTGCCTATGCATCTCATTGTCTCATAAGCCATTAACACTCAGCTTTGGATCCCATAATCCTCACCAAAAACTATTTAGAAAATGATTACAGAAGACAATTTATGTTATACAAGAGAGCTTTATTTAATACTTTATGAGTGGGTGGTCTCCTTTGAGAGAACTTCAAAATAAAAGGAAAGCAAAAAGCTTTTATAAAATAAAGAAGGAGGGGAGCCTGGGTGGCTCAGTCATTAAGCATCTGCTTTTGGCTCGGGGTGTGATCCCCACATTCTGGGATCCAGCCCCACATCAGGCTCCTCCGCTATGAGCCTGCTTCTTCCTCTCCCACTCCCCCTGATTGTGTTCCCTCTCTCACTGGCTGTCTCTCTCTCTGTCAAAATAAATAAATAAAGTCTTTTAAAAATAAATAAATAAATAAATAAATAAATAAAAAAAATAAAATAAAATAAAAATAAAATAAAGTAAAATAAAATAAAATAAAAAAGAATGAAGAACAGGGAAGATAGAAATAGAAAATATATGATAAGCTGGGGCTCAGAAGGCCCAGAGCTGACTTGGGCTTTGGGGATTGGTTGACTGTATAGACTGCATTTCTGGTAGATCAAAACATTTACAGAGGCATGAAAATTATTTAAGTTTTGGTTTGCTTATGTGCCACTCCAGGCAAAAGTGGCTCATCTTGCGCCTAGAGCATTCAACACCAGGCATTCAAACGGTAGAACTGTGCGAGAAGTCCCTAAGGTGGAAAGGGTTAGCGCAGGAATTCAAATCCAGGTCAACCTATAAACACTCTAAACATTTTGCAGTTTCATGAAGTCAATCTTCAGAGACATCTGGTTTTAACAAACTTTAAATTTTAACAATTTTCATGTGAGTAAATGCATGGTTTTATAATTTAGGGAGATTCGACTTTGGCAGTTCTAATTATACAACTCAGATGCAAATAAATTCGCAACAAAAGCAATAACAAATTATCAATGCCATTGCTCTAGCCAGGTAAAGTGGAGATCAGAAAACTAGAAGTTATTATTTGTCTGAGAAATTTACACTTGCCTAAAGAATTCACACTGCATTTTTTTTCTGTTAAAAAAGAAGAAAGCTCATGTCACCACATTTAGATGTGCCACTTGCTGACATCATTTTACATAATTAATTGCCACTACTCCTCTGCTCTAACCCAATTGAATGCAAAAACTATTTCTTTAATTCTGGCATATGGACTACTTGTTAAATTAACATTTTCTCTATGTATTGATCCAAAATGAAAGATTTAATTATCTTTGCATTTTCCCTAAATTTATGTGTTCTTCTTCTGCAGTAGGTGGTCTATTGGACTTGAGTTTGAATTGGAAAATGATAAATTACTCTAGACAGTCTTTCTAATTACAAATTATATTATATAACTGAAGAGAGAAAAGAAAGCATTTTCAAAATTACGAATATATTATAGGACTCATTTTAACATATAATTTCTTAATTTGTTAACTAAATAATTAGTCATTCAGTAGCAGAACTAATTGATAAGTCATTATTTCAAAACTGCTACTGGAGAAGAGATTCCTTGGTCAAACTATTAGCTTTGGCTTCCTTTCTGAGGGAAAATATCCCTGAAGAAAACACGTGGTAAATATTTTAGGAGGACAAATCAGGGCCAGCCAGTGAAATGATCAAAGTGCAACTTATAGATGTTTAATGTTCCAGGAAAATGAATAAATAAATAAATAAGCAAACAAATAAATAAACAGCAGAAATCTTCTCCATAAAGTGTTTTACAACCTTATGAAATTCTTAAATTTTACTTTAATCAACATTGTCTCAAATATTTGCTTTTATAAAGTAAAACAATCTTTATTCAGCTTCCTTTACTAATACTCTAGGATAATGGTGGCCTAGAAAGATTGCATTCCTGAACTGTATGCCAAATCATGCAAAAGAGACTAAAATAGTTCAACTAATATGCATCTCACAAATTGTTTTTTAAGTCCTGAAAATTGGTAGTCCAACTATATAGTATATGGTATGTTTCTAGAATTTGCTATTAAGTATCTCTACATTCTTTTAATAATGGCAAAAGCATGTCAGTTTCCTGAATTGTCACTTCTTTTTTGGTTGTTTCACCTTTTCTGTCAAGTTTTCTGCATTTCTTGCTCCTGAATAGATTTAGGCTTAAATGCGATGTGTTGAAAATGGTCTTACAGATTTGTCTGATATGTTTTCTTACAAAATATCTTTGCGTGGAGAGGGGAAAAAAGATGGCAGAGGAGTAGGGTACCCTATTTCAGCCGGTCCCCTGACTTGAGCTGGATATCTACCAGACCATCCTGAACACCCACGAAATCAGCCTGAGACATAAGAAAATACATCTGGATCTCTACAAACGAACATCTCTGGGGCTGGGTATCAAGGTAAGCAGGGAGCCATGAATCTGCGCACAGATATCTGAAGATAAAAGGAAGGGGGAGGGAGCCGCTGCGCTGGGGCGCCAAGAAGTAGAAACCTCCTGCGCTGGGGATTGGGCCAGACTCGAAGACCGGTAGCCATGGGGAAACCAGGCTGAAACCTGGAGCTCGGGAGCCCACGCACAAACCAGGTGATCTCTGTTCTGAGACAGAGGTTTGGATATGGTCACTGCTGCTCTGGCTCTCAGAAGAGTCACAGAAAGCCTCCAGGAAAAGGCACCAGAGAACAAAAGCTCAGAAAAAACGGTTCTCACTGAGCCCATCCCCCCCACATACAGGGGACAGGGCAACTCTGCCCAAACAGGGTTGCCTGAGTATCAGCGTGGCAGGCCCCTCCCCCAAAAGGCAGGCTGAAAAAACAAGAAACCCACATCCCTAAGGTCCCTACAAAACTGGTGCATCTTGCTTGGGTCTTGGTCAATAAAATGGGCTCTGTATATCCCTGCAACCACACCTCATCAGAATGACAAGGAAGAGAAACCCCCAACAAAGGAAAGAAACAGAGACTGTGGCCTCTGCCACAGAACTAATGGATACAGATATAACCAAATTGTTAGAAATGGATTTCAGAGTAACAATTGTCAAGATGATGTGTAGACTTGAAAAAAAAAATTTTAATGAAATATAGAATCTCTAAGGGCTGAAATGAGAATGAATCTGGCAGAAATTAAGAATGCTATGAATCAAATGCAGTCTAAACTGGATGCTCTGATGGCCAGGGTAAACAAGGCAGAAGAACGAATTAGTGAGTTAGAGGATGAGATGATAGAAAAGAAGGAAAAAGAAGAAACATGGCTAAAAAAGCTCCACTTTCAAGAAAAAAGGCTTTGGGAGATTACCGACTCAATGAAACATTCCAATGTCAGACTCATTGGCATCCCCGAGGGGGTGGAGAAAGAGAAAGATCTAGAAGAGATATCTGAACAAATCATAGCTGAGAACTTCCCTAATCTGATGAAGGAAACAAGCATTCGTGTCCAAGAGGCAGAAAGGGCGCCTCCCAAGATGAATGAGAACACACCGACACCACGACATATAATAGTACAATCTGCAAATCTTAGATCCAAGGAAACAATCTTGAAAGTGGTGAGGGGGAAGAGATTCCTCACATACAGAGGGAGGAATATGAGAATAATGTCAGACCTGTCTACAGAGACCTGGCAAGCCAGAAAAAGCTGACAAGACATATTCAGAGCACTAAGTGAGAGGAACATGCAGCCAAGGATACTTTATCCAGCAAGGCTGTCATTCAGAATGGATGGAGAGAAAAGGAGCTTCCAAGACAAGCAGAAACTGAAAGAATATGTGACCACCAAGCCAGGCCTACAAGAAATATTAAGGGGGGTTCTATAAAAGTAAAAAGACCCCAAGAGTGATACAGAACAGAAATTTACAGAGACAATCCATAGAAACAAGGACTTCACAGGCAACATGACAACATTAAAACCATATCTCTCAATAATCACTCTCAATACAATGGCCTAAATGCTCCCATAAAATGCCACAGGGTTGCAGATTGGATAAAAAGACATGACCCATCCATATGCTGTCTACAAGAGACTCATTTTTAACCTTAAAGATACATCCAGACTGAAAGTGAAGGGATGGAGAACTATTTTTAATGCCAACAGACCTCAACAGAAAGCTGGGGTAGCAATTCTCATATCAGACAGATTAGATTTTAAGCTAAAGACTGTAGTTAGAGATACAGAAGAACATTATATTATTCTTAAAGGGTGTATCCAACAAGAGGATCTAACAATTGTAAATATCTATGCCCCCAACAGGGGAATAGCCAGCTACATAAGCCAACTCTTAATCAGAATAAAGAGACATATAGATAATATGTTAATAGTAAGGGACCTCAATACTCCACTCTCAGCAATAGACAGATCACCTAAACTTAAAATCAACAAAGAAACAAGAGCTTTGAATGACATACTGGACCAGATGGACCTCATAGATATATACAGAACACTACATCATAGAACAACAGAATATTCATTCTTTTTGAATGCACATGGAACTTTCTCCAGAATAGACGATATACTGGGTCACAAAACAGTTCTCAAATGATACCAAACGACTGAGATTATTCCCTGCATATTCTCAGACCACAGTGCTTTGAAACTGGAACTCAATCATGAGGAAAAATTTGGAAGAAACTGAAACACTTGGAAACTAAGAACCATCCTGCTTAAGAATGATTGGGTAAGCCAGGAAATTCAAGAAGAACTTAAACAATTTATGGAAACTAATCAGAACAAAAACACATGGGTCCAAAACCTGTGGGGCACTGCAAAGGCAGTCCTAAGGGGAAAATACATAGCAATCCAAGTCTCACTCAAAAGAATAGAAAAATCTAAAATGTAGTCCTTATATTCTCACCTTAAGAAGCTGGAGATGGAACAGAGAACAGGCCTCAGCCATGCATGAAAAGACAATTGATTAAGATTAGAGCAGAGATCAATGAATTAGAAACCAGAAATACAATAGAGCAGATCGACAAACCTAGAAGTTGATTCTTTGAAAGAATTAGTAAGATTGATAAGCCACTGGCCAGACTTATTCAAAAGAATACAGAAAGGACCCAAATTAATAAAATTATGAATGAAAGGGGAGAGATCACAACTAACACCAAAGAAATCATTAGAAACTATTATCAACAAACATACACCAATAAATTAAACAACCTGGACAATATGGATGCCTTCCTGGAAACTGACTGAAACAGGAAGAAGTTGATTATTTAACAGAATGATTAATCATGAAAAGATTGAAGTAGTGATCAAAAACCTCCCCAAAAACAAGAGTGCAGGGCCTGATGGATTCCCTGGAGAATTCTACCAAACATTCAAAGAAGAAATAATATGTATTCTCCTGAATCTGTTTCAAAAAATAGAAACAGAAGGAAAACTACCAAAATCATTCTATGAGGCCAGTATTACCTTGATCCCAAAATGAGGCAAAGACCCCATCAAAAAGGAGAATTACAGACCAATATTCCTGATGAATATGGATGCCAAAATTCTCAACAAGATCCTAGCTAATAGGATCCAGCAGTACATTGAAAGGATTATCCATCACGACCAAGTGGGATCCATCCCTGGGATGCAAGGGTGGTTCAACATTCGCAAATCCATCAGTGTGATAGATCACATTAATGAGAGAAGAGACAAAAACCATATGATCCTCTCAATTGATGCAGAAAAAGCATTTGACAAAATACAACATCCTTTTCTGATTAAAACCCTTCAGAGTATAGGAATAGAGGGTACATTCCTCAATTTCATAAAAACCATCTATGAAAAGCCTACAGTGAATATCATTCTGAATGGGGAAAAGCTGAGAGTCTTTCCCTTAAGATCAGGAACACGACAAGGATGCCCACTCTTGCCATTATTGTTCAACATGGTACTAGAAGTCCTAGCAACAGCAATCAGACAACAACAACAAAAAAAAAGGTATTCAAATTGGCAAAGAAGAAGTCAAACTCTCTCTCTTTACAGATGACATGATACATAATATGGAAAACCCAAAAGAATCCACCCCCAAATTACTAGAACTCATACAACAATTCAGTAATGTGGCAGGATACAAAATCAATGCTCAGCAATCAGTTGCATTTCTATACACAAAAAATGAGACTGAAGAAAGAAAAATTAGGGAATTGATTCCATTTACAATAGCACCAAAAACCATAAGATATCTCGGAATAAACTTAACCAAGATGTAAAGGATCTATACTCTAGAAACTACGGAACACTGATGAAACACATTGAAGAAGACACAAAAAGATGGAAAAACATTCCATGCTCATGGATCAAAATAATAAACAGTTAAAATATCTATGCTGCCCAGAGCAATCGTCACTTTCAATGCCATCCCCATCAACATACCAATGACATTTTTCAAAATGCTGGAACAAACAATCCTAAAATTTGTGTGGAACCAGAAAAGACCCTGAATCACCAAGGAAATGTTGAAAAGGAAAAACAAAGCTGGTGGCATCACATTGCCTGATTTCAAGCTATACTACAAAGCTGTGATCACCAAGACAGCATGATACTGACACAAAAACAGACACATAGACCAATGGAAGAGAATACAGACTCTAGAAATGGACCCTTGACTCTATGGTCACCTAATCTTTGACAAAGCAGGAAAAAACATCCAGTGGAAAAAAGACAGTCTCTTCAATAAATGGTGCGGAAAATTGGGCAGTTATATACAGAAGAATGAAACTTGACCACTCTTTCACACCATACACAAAAATAAACTCCAAATGGATGAAAGACCTTGATGTGTGACAGGAATCCATCAAAATCATATAGGAGAACATAGGTTGTAACCTCTTCGACATTGGCCACAGCAACTTCTTTCATGACAAGGGAAACAAAAGCAAAAATGAACTTTTGGGACTTCATGAAGATAAAAAGCTTCTGCACAGCAAAGGAAAGAGTCAACAAAACAAAGAGGCAACCCATGGAATGGGAGAAGATCTTTGCAAATGACACTACAGATAAAAGGTTGGTATCCAAGATGTATAAAGAACTTCTCAAACTCAATACCCAAGAAACAAATAATCAAATCAAAAAATGGGCAGAAGATATGAACAAATATTTTTCCAATGAAGACACACAAATGGCTAACAGACACACGAAAAAATGTGCAACATCATTAACCATCAGGTAAATTCAAATCAAAATCACATTGAGGGGCGCCTGGGTGGCACAGTGGTTAAGCATCTGCCTTCGGCTCAGGGCGTGATCCCGGCATTATGGGATCGAGCCCCACATCAGGCTCCTCTGCTAAGAGCCTGTTTCTTCCTCTCCCACTCCCCCTGCTTGTGTTCCCTCTCTTGCTGGCTGTCTCTATCTCTGTCAAATAAATAAATAAAATCTTTTTAAAAAATTACATTGAGATACCACCTTACGCCAGTTAGAATGGCAAAAATTGACAACGGAAGAAACAACAAATGTTGGAGAGGATGTGGAGAAAGGAGAACCCTCTTACACTGTTGGTAGAAATGCGAGTTGGTACAGCCACTTTGGAAAACAGTGTGGAGGTTCCTCAAAAAGTTAAAAATAAAGCTACCCTATGACCCAGCAATTGCACTACTGGGTATTTACCCCAAAGATTCAGATGTAGTGAAGAGAAGGGCCATATGCACCCCAATGTTCATAGCAGCAATGTCCACAATAGCCAAACTGTGGAAGGAGCCAAGATGCCCTTCAACAGATGAATGGATAAAGAAGATGTGGTCCATATATACAATGGAATATTACTCAGCCATCAGAAAGAATGATTACCCAACATTTACATCAACATGGATGGGACTGGAAGAGATTATGCTAAGTGAAATAAGTCAAGCAGAGAAAGACAATTATCATATGATTTCTCTCATCTATGAAACATAAGGAATAGCAGGGAGATCGGTAGGAGAAGGAAGGAAATAATAAACAGGGGATAAACAGAAGGGGGAATGAAGCATGAGAGACTATGGACTCTGGGAAACAAACTGAGGGCTTCAGAGGGGAGAGGAGTGGGGGATGGGCTAGCCAGGTGATGGGTATTAACGAGGGCACGTATTGTGTGGAACACTGGGTGTTATATGCAAACAATGAATCATGGAGCACTACATCAAAACCTAATGATGTACTGTATGGTGACTAATTTATCATTATAAAAGAACAATCTTTGTGTGAAAAAGCTGAAGAAGGAGAGTATTCCAACAAAGGTAAAGCAGATAGATCAGACATACAATAGTTGTACTAAAATGGCAGAATATGGTAAATTAACATGTATTATTATCATCATTAATTTTAGTATTTCAGGGCATGATTTTCTTATTATGTTGTTAATACCTACTTACACTTAAATCTAGCTGTGTGTTTCCTAAAAATTATGTAATAACTAGACTGTATTTGTGAGATTGGGAAAGAAGAATTGAAGGGGTCCTTAAATAAATTAAGGATGTCTTTTTACAGGCAATCTCTTGAATGGTTAAATTTACCTCCCTCCCTCTCTCTCTCTCTCTAGCTCTCTCATACACACACACCCACACACACACTCATACATTTTTTCCAGCTCTTTGGCCTAATTAGAACTGGAGGTTCTAGTAACAGCATTTTGAAGGTGGTATACATACACAGGTTAGTGATTTTGATAGTCTAGTTTTCAAAAATGAAAATTTTGGGGTTTTGTATTCTTTTGATGGTTATAAAGTAAGTTTACTGACAAAGTGAGAGGCTAGAGAGACTGAGGCTGCTGTTCTTCCATAGAAGTGTTGTACCTCTTGGCAGCTTCAAGTGCTGAAATCAGTTGCTCATTTTCCAAAGGGTATTAGCTACGTAGATCAGATAATATCTGGACTCTGACATTTGCTCAGGTTGAAAATTGGCTCTAAGTGTTAATAGAAGTGTCGACTTTGATCTCCAATTATCACTATTCTTTCCAGTCTTGGCTATATCAAATCACCCTCCTATATGTAAATATTTTCTACATACTGGTGGAAGCATCACTGAAGAAATTATAGTGGATGGAGTACAATGTATAATGATCAAATGCTCATAGACTAGTCCTAGTAGCAGACTTATAATTTTAGTATTCTCTAAAGCAATGGTTCTGAAGCCCTTTAAAGATGTGATTACTTTGAGAATATTAAAGTTATAGAACAGCACTGTCCAAAAGAAATATGTCAGTCACATATTAATATTAAATATTCTACCATCCATATTAAAAAATTTAAAAAGAAACATAAAATTAAATTTAATATTATATAAACTTTATACTTATATATGTGCATATTTAAATATACACATATGTATATTATCTATATTTTACATATACTTATGTGTATTTATATATGTATATACACATGTATATACATTTATATAAAATACCATCTCAAAATGTAATCTAGCAATAATTTATGAGATATTTTAATGTTTTTATACTATTTCTTCAAAATCGATATGTATTTTACAAGAAAAGTACATCTCAATTCAGACATTGCATTTTCATTAAATATATTTGATTTGTGTTCACATTTCATAAAATTTAGAAAAAATATATTCACATACACAAGTTGTTGCCAAAATATTTTGGTGTTTTCCAGTAACTTAATTGAGCAACAAAAAAATCATTTTCCTTTAATATTTACATCCACATTGACAAAAGAAGTTAAATTTTTTTTGAAAAATTGATTTCACTTTGAAGCAAAAGCATATCACTTTCAAGGCTGTATCTGTCCAAATTAAGTAAATTAACTAACTCTTGCTTTAATTACCACAAAATTCAAAGGATCATTGCATACATTGAAAAGCAGCCCTAATTTTTTAAATTTCAATAAAGTTCTTCAAGTTTTTTGTATAAATTTTGTAGACAATTTGTATATACAATCATAATTAAAATTTCTGCATGTTGATCTAGGTAGAAAAATGCATAAAATCAGTATTATTGATTTGCATTGTTGAGAGTTTCCATTTTCAACATATTATTTCGCCTGCCTAAAAAGGCAAAAAATAAACTTTCCTTTTCTTAGAGATCAAATTTTCCCTCACTCATGGCAGTCTGATATTAGTGAGGATATATAAATTATAGGGGCTTTTTTTTGTTGTTGTTCTTCGATTATTGAATATTATGGCACACACCTCTTTTGTTTCAAGAAAATCTAGAATTGGCATTAATATTACAGTAAATATTGGAAAACTTTCTTTGTAACTCAAAATAATACTTACAAGAAAAGAACCATTTAAGATCATTAAATTCATCATCTTCTATTTTGTTCAGCAATTCAATAAACTGACAATGTTTCTAGCATCTGCATGCACATAAATAATGATATCCATGACCCCTATCATAGAATGTGCTTAAGAAAACTGTGAAAAGGGGTACCTGGGTGGCTCAGTCAGTTAAGCATCTATCTGCCTTCAGCTTGGGTCATGATCCCAGGGTCCAGATATCCAGCCTCACATCAGGCTTCCTGCTTAGCAGGGAGCCTGCTTCTCCCTCTCCCTTTCCCTGTGCTGCTCCCCCTGCTTGTTTTCTCTCTCTCTTTCTCTACCAGATAAATAAGTAAAATCTTAAAAAAAAAAAAAAGAAAACCATGAAAAATATTTTCAGCATGTATGCTTCAGTGGAAAAAAGCAAAAGGGATTATCAGTCTTTTGTTTTAAAATTCCAATACATCCAGATCTTTCAGATAACATTAACTGGAGCAGCATCCATCATGATGAAAACTACTCTTTCATATCTAGCTGAATTCTCCACCAACCAATATAAAAATTGAACAAATATATATATATATATATATATATATATATATATATATATATATATCACAAATGTGATGTCTTGAGCTAAAAATTGACAATATTTCTTTGTACATTTGGAATCTTTTGAGACAAAATGCATCAAAACAATAATTCTTGGTCTTTTTTATGTTGTACCTCACAGCCATTTAAAGAACATTATTTGAAATTTTTAAAATTCTAAATCAATTGATCTTTGTTATGGTTAAAAAGGCCTGGGATTCTATAGGAATTTGCTTTATGACTTAATTAAAGATTTGTTATTTTTGAAAATTAACAGTTTTAGAGGTTTTTTCTCATATTTCTCTAACAAAATTTCCATGCCTGAAATAATTCATTTTTTTAATCAATGCTCCATGTATAATTGTTTTCTTCTTTGGGCAACAATTAAGCAATTTTGCAGCTTGCAAGATACAGCTCAGAGATTTTTAAAAGTAATAAATTTTTTTTGGACATTGAATTCCGATTTCAGGAAATAAATTTCATTAATTTTTCTTTTGACTTGAGAAAAAATTTATCAAATGCACTATATAATTGTTGAAGATGTCTCTTAGTATACCACATTTCATTATCTTTATTTTTAAAACTAAAGTCAGGATATTCTTTTGTTTTACTCTACTGCAGCAAGTTGCATTTTTACTTATCTTGAAATTTGTTACCTTCTTCCAGTGTCTTTTCTTTACTGTTCTAATCATCATACTAGTTTCTGCAACTCCACTCAATTCTCCTTCTGTATCATGTTTTTGTTT
This sequence comes from Ursus arctos, assembly GCF_023065955.2. Lineage (NCBI taxonomy): Eukaryota > Metazoa > Chordata > Mammalia > Carnivora > Ursidae > Ursus > Ursus arctos. The sequence continues at coordinate 5,991,748 of NW_026622852.1, forward strand.
TAATTTAAATTTTTTTCTTCCAAAAAATTATTTTCTTAGATTTTAAACTAGAAAAATATTTTATCACATAATTAAAATAATATATATTTCAATTAATTATAAATTATAATTTACATAGGCTTCACTGCAACTCATTCAGAATTCTAGAATATTCAGATTCAGAAAACAGATTATTGGGGTGTTTGGGTAGCCAGGGCCCTGGGATCAAACCCCATGACTGGCTCCCTGCTCAGTGGAGAGCCTATTCTCCCTCTCCCTCTGCCTGCCACTTCCCCTGCTTGTGCTCTCTCTCTGTCAAATAAATAAATAAAACCTTTAAAAAAAAGGAAAACTCATTATAATATTACACGTGTGTGGGGGAAAAAATCATTTAAACTGAACCAAACTGTTGGCATTAATCTATGATGTATTTATATGTAAATTTAGAAGCATGCATTCACCCCAAACACACAAAACTAAAGTGTGATACAATGGGCACAGTGAAATGTAATCCTACTGAAATGAAGTTTTGTTCAATGGAAAAAAAAATTTCACACTGCTTCAATGTTTGATATGTTAAGTAAATTAAAATTAAATATAAAATTTTGTTCCTCAGTCTCAATATTCATATTTCAAGTGCTCAAAAGCCATATAAGCCCAGAGGGTTGCTTTTATTATATGTAGCTACAGAATCTTTTCACGGAATTATGTAATACATGTAACGTGATAAAAGTCTCTGGGATGGAGTGGTAATTTAAAAGGGCAGGTAGGGGTTGCAAAACTATCTCACTATTCAGGGCCATCATTTTTCTATAAGTCACTATTTATGATACCTTAGACATTTTTTCTCAATACTATGTCTTTCACTTTTTAAGCAATTTTTATTTTATTTTATTATCTATTTTGAGAGAAAGAGAAAGCAGAGTGAGGGGGAGGGGCAGAGGGAGAGGGAAAAGCAGACTGCCTCCTGAGCAGGGAGACTGCTGCAGGGATCCATCGATCCCAGGACCCTGGAATCATGACCCAAGCTTAAGTCAGTCACTTAACCTACTGAGCCACTTAGGCACCCATTTACTATTTCTTTTATAATGCATTATTTTGAAATAGAAATGACCACAGAAAAAATAGGTGGGGAAGAGTGGGATCTTAAGGACTCTAAATTTGTTTCTATATTAGAAATTTTATTTAAAAACTTCAAGATTCAAGATTAAAAAAATAAATTCCAGTGACTTTATTATGTTGAAGTAGAATCCTTCTATACACAATTTGTTGAGTTTTTTTTTTTTTGCATGAAAGGAAGTTAAATGTTATCAAATGCTTTTCCTGCATCTGTTGAGATGATATGAGCTTTATCCTTCATTCTTTTAATGTGATATGTCACAATTACAGATCTGCATATATTGAACCATCCCTGCATCTCAGGATTAAATTCCAATTGAACATTGTGTATGATACTTTTAATGTGTCATTGAATTTGGTTTGCTAGTATTTTCTTGAAAAGTTATGTATAATACCATCAACATCTTTCAGAGAGCTGAAACAAATAATCCTAAAATTTGTATAGAACAGAAAAGACCTCGAATAGCCAGAGGAAAATGAAAAAAGAAAACCAAAGCTGGTGGCATCACAATTCCATACTTCAAGCTATATTTCAAAGATTTAATCATCAAAACAGTATGGTACTGGTACAAAAACAGACACATAGATCAGTGGAACAGAACAGAGAACCCAGAAATGAACTCTAACTCTATGGTCAACTAATCTTTGACAAAGCAGGAAAGAATATCCAATGGAAAAAAAGGACAAACTCTTCAACAAATGGTGTTGGGAAAATTGGACAGCCACATGTAGAAGAATGAAACTGGATCATTTTCTTCACCATACACAAAAAAATAAACTCAAAATGGATGAAAGACCTAAATGTGGGATAGGAATCTAACAAAATCCTAGAGGAGAACACAGGCAGCAACCTCTTCAACCTCGGACGCAGCAAATTCTTGCTAGACATGTCTCAAAAGGCAAGGAAACAAAAGCAAAAATGAACTATTGGGACTTCATTAAGATAAAAAGCTTCTGCGCAGCAAAGGAAACACTTGACAAAACCAAAAGACAACCTACAGAATGGAAGAAGATATTTGCAAATGATGTATCATAAGGCATAGTACCCAAGATCTGTAAAGAACTTACCCAACTCAACACCCCAAAAAACAAAACAAAACAAAACAAAAATCCAGTCAAGAAATGGGCAGGAGACATGAACAGACATTTCTCCAAAGAAGACATACAGATGGCCAATAGACACATGTAAAAGTGTTCTACATCACTTGGCATCAGAGAAATACAAATCAAAGCCACATGAGATACCACCTCACATCAGTCAGAAGGCTAAAATTAACAAGTCAGGAAACAACAAATGTTGGCAAGGATGAGGAGAAGGGGGAACGCTCTTATGCTGCTGGTGGGAATGCAAGCTGGTACAGTCACTCTGGAAAAGAGTATGGAGGTTCCTCAAAAACTTGAAATAGAGCTACCCTACAACCCAGCAATTGCACTACTAGATATTTACCTAAAGGATACAGACGTAGTGATCCAAAGGGACCCTTGAATCCCAATGTTTATAGCAACAATGTCCACAATAGCCAAACTATGGAAAGAGTCCATATGTCCATCAACAGATGAATGGATAAAGAAGATGTGAGATAGATGATAGATAGATAGATAGATGATAGATAGATAGATAGATAGATAGATAGATAGATAGATATAGATACACATACACACTCAGTCATCAAGAAATGATATCTTGCCATTTTCAATGATGTGGATGGAACTAGAGGGTATTATGCTAAGCAAAATAAGTCAATCAGGGAAACAATTATTATATGGTTTCATTCATGTGCAATTTAAGAAACAAACAGAGGATCATAGGGGAAGGGAGAGAAAAATAAAATAAGACAAAATCAGAGAGGGAGACAAACCATAAGAGACTCTTAACTATGGGAAATAAACTGAGGGTTGCTGGAGGGGAGGTGGATAGGGGATGGGGTAACTGGAGATGGGCATTAAGGAAGGCATTTGATATGGTGAGCATTGGGTATTATATGCAACTGATGAATCACTGAACTCTACCTCCGAAACTAATAATACCTCCAAATCAGAAAAAAAAAAAAAAGCTTAGTTAAAATGCTAACTAACAAATAACAAAACATTATGTTGGACATCTGGAACTAATAAAATGCTATATGTTGGATGCTTGGGTGGCACAATTGGTTAAGCATCTGACTCTTGATTTTGGCTCAGGTCATAATCTCAGGGTCCTAGGATTGAGCCCCACCTCTGACTCTGTGCTGGGCACAGAGTCTGCTTGGGATTCTTTCTCCCTCTCCCTCTGCTCTTCCCACTTTGCTTTCTCTCTTTCTCTAAAATAAATAAATCTTTTAAAAATGTTATATGTCAATTATACCTCAACAAAAAAAAATAGAAAAAAAAGGAGAAAGGAATAAATAAACTTGTCTCTGTTTTCAAATAGAAAACCTAAAGATTCCACCAAAAAACTGTTAGAACTAATGAATGTTTTCACTAAAGTTTCAACGCACAAAAGTAACATCCAAAAGTCACTTGTTGTTCCATATGCTAACAGTGAACTATCAGAAAAAGAAATAAAGAAAACTATCATTTCAATAGAATCAAAGTCAATAAAACACCTAGGAATAACTTTAACCAAGCAGGTGAAAGTACTGTACACTGAAAGTTTTTGAGACATTGAAGAGAGAAATTGAAGAAGACACAAATAACGGAAAGACAACCTTGTTCATGGATTTGAATAACACTGTTAAAATGTCCACATTTCCTAAAGTCCTCTAAAGAGTAGATGCAATCTCTATCAAAACCCCAATGGCATTTTTCACAGAAATAGAAAAAAGTCTAAAGTTCATATGGAACAACACAAGACCCGAAATAGCCAAAGAAATCTTGAGAAAGAACAACAAAGCTGGAGACATCATACTTCCTGATATTAAGCTATATTACAAAGTCATACTAATCAAAGTAACATGGTACCGGCATAAAAAAAGACACATAAGTCTATGTAATAGAATTGAGAGGCCAGAAATAAATCTAAGCACATATGGCCAATTAATCTTTGACCAGGAATCTGATATTGTTATGCAATTATATTAATATAATTAAATATTTCAATAATACAAATATATGTATGGCTAATTAAGATTTATTAAGATTAATACAACTTATATATGCAGGTGGTCCCTGACTTACCATGGTTGACTTACAATTTTTCAACTTCGATTGTGTAAAGCTACACACATTCTGTAAAAACCATATTTAGAATTTTGAATTTTGATCTTTCCCTGAGCTAGTTATATGAAGTATAATACTCTCTCAAGATGCTAGGCAGTGGCAGTGAGTCACAGCTCCCAATCAGCCATGCAATCACAAGGGTAAACAACCATACACTTAAAACAGTTTTTTACCCATACAAGCATTCTGTTTTTCATTTCCAGTACAGTATTCAAAAAATTACATTAGATATTCAACACTTTATTATGCAATAGGCTTTGTTTTAGATAATTTTTTCCAAATGTAAGTGTTCTGAGCATGTTGAAGTAAGCTAGACTAAGCTATAATGTTTAATAGATTAGGTGTATGGAATGCATTTTCTTTTCTTAAAATTTATTTATTTATTTGACAGAGAAAGAAAGAGAGCACAAGCAGGTAGAGCGGCAGGCGGAGAGGGAAGCAGGCTTCCCACGGAACAGGGAGCTTGATGTGGGGCTTGATTCCATGGTCCTGGGATCATGACCTGAGCCAAAGGCAGACACTTAACTGACTGAGCCAACTAGGTGCCCCTAAAATGTATGTCTTTTTTTTTTTAAGATTTTATTTATTTATTTATTTATTTATTTATTTATTTATTTATTTATTTCAGAGAGAGAGAGCACAAGCAAGGGGAGTGGTAGGCAGAGAAAGAAGCAGACTCCCCTCTGAGCAAGTAGCCTGATACAGGACTCTATCCCAGGACCCTGGGATCAAGACCTGAGCCTAAGGCAGATGCTTAACCAACTGAGCCACACAGGCATCCCTTTCTTTTTCTTTCTTTCTTCTTTCTTTCTTTTCTTCCTTTCAAGATTTATTTATTTATTTGTTTATTTCGTATTTATTTCTTTGTCAGAGAAAGAACACACAAGCCGGGGGATGAAATGCATTTTCGACTTAGAATATTCTCGATTTATGATGGGTTTAATGGGATGTAACCCCAACATGAGTTGAGGAAGATCTGTATTATGGTATATTTCTTTAAAATATATCAAAAGACATTTTCCTTATATAAATATATATGATTTTTGGTTTAAGAGAGAGTAGTTTTTTCATTTTTTAAAAAATTTTATCTTTATCACTTACCCTTAAAATTTGCTACACTTTGTATTTCTCAGTGAGAGGTTTAATATGTAAAGATTTTGGATGCTTAGTTTCTATCTATTATGTAGCCCATTTTATATAATATATAGTCCTGGCTGTATAATAATAATGTGTATGTTGAGGCTTTATCTTCTTTTGACATTTGCCTTTCTGGGGTAACATGGAAAAGAGAGATCAGTCCAACTTACAGAGTTAGCTAATATGAAAGCAAGGTTAAAAACAGTGTTTAACTTTGCTCAAAATTAGATCTTGATCTTGCTTTAATATTAGCCACAATCTCTTTTTTTTCTAAACATGGGACAACATTTTTAGAATATGATTTTAACCATATTGATACTAATAAGCTTTCATACAGTAGAACTGTTTATCTAGGAAAGAACTTAATGAAACGATGGCTTTGGGAAAGTTTAACTGAATGGGATTTCAGTCATAAAAACTAAACAACTAAATTTAAAGGAATAAAAGACAAAAAAAAAAAGAAAAGTTGAGGATTAGGTATCACATGCAAAGTGAAAAAAAAAAAAAGATGATCTTGGTTCAACTGTGGGTTTGCCAAAGGAAGCAGGAAGCTTCCTGCATAACAATGTTGTATTCCAAAAATGTGCATACAAATTCAGTTATTTAGAACTAAGTAGAAATTTTCCCATAATTTATTTAATTAATGGAGTTATAATAGACATACGAGAAACTGCACATATTTAAAGTATTTTGATAAGTGTTGACATACATGCACATGTGTGTACACACACAGACACACACGTATATACATATATGAAGCATTCACCTCAATCAAGATAATAAAACATATCACATCCATCATCTCTCAAAGTTTCCTCCTGATTCCTGCTCCATTTTGTTATACAGTAGTAAGAATATTTAATGTGAGATTTGCCATCTTATATTTGTAAGTGTACAATACAATATTGTAAACTATCTGTACAGCAGATCTCTAAAACTTAATCATCTTGCATAGCTGAAGCTTCATAATTATGGAGGGGCAACTACACACTCCCCATGCCCTAGAAACTTCCATTCTACTATCTGCTTCTATGAATTCAACTATTTTAAATACTGCATTTAAGTGGAATTTTGTGGTAGTTGTCCTGTGACTGGCTTATTTCAATAAACATAATGTTACCCAGGTTCATCTATGTTGCTGCATATGGCAATATCTTCTTCTTTTTTAAAGGCCAAAACTATATTTCGTTTTATGTATATATCACATTTTCTTTATCCATTCATCTGTTGATGGATATTTAGGTTAATCCATACATTGGCTATTATAAATAATGGTGCAATAAACATGGGAGTGCAGATATCTTTTTAATATCCCAATTTCATCCATTGCATCTTTACATACCAATAATGAACTATCTGAAAAGCAAATTAAGAAAACAATCCATTTTACAATAGCATCAAAAATAATAAAATGCTTAGGAATAAAATTAACTAAGAAGGTGAAAGACCTGTACACTGAAAGCTACAAAACGTTGATAAATAAAGATGACACAAATAAATGGAAAAACATCCCATGTTTATGGATGGGAAAACAATATTATTAAGATGTCCATACTACCCAATCAAGAAACAGAGTCAATGCAACCCCCATCAAAATCCCAATGGCATTTTTTTATAGAACTAGGAAAAAACAATTCTAAAATTCATATGGAACTACAAGAGACCTCAACTAGTCAAAGCCATCTTCAGAAAGAAAAATAAATTATACTTACGGATTTAAAAATATATTACAAAACTATGGAAATTAAAACAGTATAGTACTAACATAAAAAGACATATAGACCATTGGAATACTTGGTGTACTGTACTTTTGACTTACTGAGAGAGAGTCTGACTCACTGGGTCTCAACTCCCTGAATTCTAATTTCCAGTTAGTATTACAGGGCATCAGGGCTGGCCTTCCAGTTTCTATTGCTGACGAAGTGCTGTGGCTCTCTGCTGCACCCCCCCCCCCCGGAGTGATGTAAAAATAAATACAGAGAATAGACCAGAACCAGAATAGAATAGCCATAAATAAATTTATAGGGTTGACTAATCTTCAATAACAGTGCCAAGAATACACAATGGGGAAAGGGCAGTTTTGTCAACAACTGGTGCAGGGAAAACTGTATATCTACACACAAGAGAACTGAATTGAACCCCTGTCTTGCACCATTCATAAAAATCAACTCAAAATAGGCTTGAACATAAGACCTGAAACTATAAAACTCTTAGAAGGAAACATGGGGAAAAGCTTCTTGACATTGGTCTTAATAATGATTTCTTGGATATGACACCAAAGTACAAGCAACAAAAACAAATAAATAGACAAGTGGGACTACATCAAACTAAAAAGCTTGTGCACAGCAAAGAAAACAAATGACAGAATGAAAAGGCAACCTATGAAATGGGAGAAAATATTTGTAAGCCATATATATAAGGGGTTAATATCCAAAATATATAAATGAGCCCTACAACTCAATAGCAAAAAACAAAACAAAATAAACAAATACACAAATAACCCCAAATAATCTGATTTTAAAAATAGACAAGAGGCTTGAATAGACATTTCTTCCAAGAATACATACAAGTTGCCAACAGGTATATAAAAAGATGCTCAGTATCTCTAATCACTAGGGAAATGTGAATCAAAACCACAGTGAGATACAGTCACAATTTTTAGGATGCCTATTATCAAAGAAGCAACAAGAGTTGATAAGAAATGGGAATCCTTATATACCATTGGTGGGAATGTATATTGGCACAGCCATTATGGAAAACAGTATGGAAATTCTTCAGAAAATTAAAAACAGTGGGGCACCTGAGTGGTTGTTAGTTAAGCATCGACTCTTGATTTTTGACTCAGGCCATGATTTCAGGGTCATGAAATTGAGTCCCACATCAGGCTTATGCTCTGCCCCTCCCCACCCCACTCACTCTCTCTCTCTCTCATTCTCTCAAAAAAAAAAAGAAAAGAAAAGAAAAGGAAAAAAGAAGAAAAGAAAATTAAAAATAGAGCCACCATATGATCTAGCAGTGCCACTTCTGAATATATATCCAAAAAAATTGAAATTAGCACCTCAAAGAGTTATCTGCAATTTTTCTTTAGCGGGGTTATAATTAATAGAGATCAAGCTGTGCTCTTGAAAGAAACCTCGCCAAAAAATTCCAATTATGAATCTTTACGCTTATTTTTCCTCAAGAAATCACAAAATGATTTAAATATGGAAAACAAAAAAGTTATTAGAACAAAATGTTTTCTGTATTATTCTTTTCCAATTGAACGACACTGTAATAATCACAAATATAATAATTAATGTTTTAGCCTTAAGAAGATGGCAAAATTATTTTTGATGTATTTATTTTTCTCCTTCACCCAATGTTCTATACTTGAATGGCAGGGCAATGTAAGTAGTAACACTATCCTGATCGTATTTCAGTGTACTTTGCAACATGTATTGAAAGCCATATAAATATATAAAATTTGTGGGCCAAATCATTGCTTTGAAGTGCAAGTCTAATACACATAACAACAATAAAACAACAAAAAGTTCTGGAAAGTCAATTCTCTGTGTGTATGTGTGTGTGTTTATGCATCTAGCAGTATAAGGGACATTTGAAGAAACTTTCCAAAGAATAAATTTTGTCATGAACACTTTTAACCAGTAATTAACAGGAGCTTGGCCTCATGTTGCCAAAAGCCAAAATAATCTGTATAGCCTTTTCCACATGTTATACACATTTTGCCAAGAGACTTGAGGAAGAGAAGTATCCATAGTGTCTGCAAAGATCTGAGTATAATTTACTGATAGAAATGGGATTAAAAAGTTGTTTTGTTAAGCAAAGTTATGAAGACACCGGGAATTTGCTGCGATTAGTGAAGCAACATAAATTAATAAGTAAATAAATACTTACACTGACATGGACCAGTATGGATCAATATGGACTATATAATTAGCTCATTGAATTTATTCACTAAATAGACATTTTATAAATGCCACTGTGGACTTAGTATGTCATTTAGTACTAGGAATATTCAGGGGATAAATAGTTCCTTTTCTCAAGGTGTTTTGCATAATCAGCAATGGTCCCTATCTTTTCTTTAATGAGAAGTGACGCTTACATGCATTAGCCCATGGTTGTGAGCATAGACAAATTGGCTATAATCCAACATATTTGGGGTAGGGATGTGTTATGGACTGAACTGTGTTCCTGTAAAATGTACATGCTGAAGCCCTAACCCTCAAATAATTGTAGCTGCAGACAGGCCTTTCAGGAAAGAATTAAGTGAGGTCACAACGGTGAAGCCCTAATCTGGTAGGACTGGTATCCTTATAAAAGGAAGAGACATCAGAATATGCTCTGCATATCTACTTCTGAACAGAAAAACGACCATGTTGAGGATGTAGTAAAAAAAAGTGGCCATCTACAAGCAAAGGAGCAAGGTCTCACCTTAAGCCAACTAGGTTGAACCAGCCCTGATGGCATCATGATCCTGGACTTCTGACCACCAGAAATGTGAGAAAAATATATTTCTGTTGTTTAAGCCATCCATTCTGTGGTATCTAGCTATGGCAGCCCTAGAACCTAATGCAAGATGTTTGTATCACGGCATCTCAATAATTTACAACTTCCATGACTATGAATATTAAGTCATCAAAGTTTGCGCATTACCAGATACATGTTATATACAATTTCATATACTAGCTATAACCTCACCCCTTTCTTTCACATTCAGATGAACTTATCTGAAAAGTGAAGTAATATTGCTAAAAATGATTTTCAGTATGCTGTTTTATTGTAAAAATTAGCTGATAGTGAAAGACGTTAGTTATTTGTAACAGAAAGAACATTTCAAGATACCGCAAACAGATCGTATCAGTGATATGCCTTAATGGTTGAAAATACATAAACTTGTAGATAGAAAACCAGAACAAAAAAGCAAAGAATACATGGAGAAATATAGCAATAGATGTGCTAAGCCTGTCCAAACTTATATAATAATAATAAAAAAATGGTGACAAGAAAATAATCACCTTTTAATTATACCTCTGTATTGTTTTTGTTATACAATTTTAGGTCTCTCTTTTGTTAATGATATACAGATAATTATATAATGTGAATTTCATTGTCTCCAAAATTTTGTTGTTCTTGTTTTGTCGTTTTTTAATCAAGTTAAGATCTCTTTAAGAGTAATTAAAGAGAAAATTTGAAATAAATATTCTGAGTGGAAAAAGATAGTTGATATTTTGATGTTAAGGGAAATTTTTGTGTTATGATTTGAGTGTCAAATTTTGGTGACAGGTTAACAGTCCCAGTTAATATATATATATATATGTATATATATATATATATATATATATATATATATATATGTATATGTATATATAGATTATGCTTAAAGGATCCAATTCTGTCTTAGTTAATATGCAGTATTTCAGCTGTGATATGTGATAACAGGCTAGGTTGTAGAACAATTTTATCATCTTTTTCCATATTTGGTCCTTCCACAGGAAACAAAATTTAATGACATGTTGTCCCTTAACAGATTCTAACACTTTCTGCATAGGACAACTATACTTTGAATACTTACCTATTTTACACTCATTTTCTTGGAGCTGAAAATATATCCTATTGGATATTCTTATGAGTCATTTGGCAATATTATTTGCCTGAAGAAGCAAATTATCAGTATCAGGAGGGTTCATGATATTAATAGGATAAGAAAAAACGTAACATTGCATGCATTATTGTCATTATATTAAAGACTAAATGATGAATTCTAAAAATTTTAATATGATAAATAGCCCAATCTGTGCAATATTTATTCATAAAGAATTAAAACACAAGCAATGATGGTTAATAATATGGAAGGACTTAATAAAAATTACTACAAAATACATTCACAATATTTTTATTCTTTTAATAACTGTCTTCTTTTTTTATTTATAGAAACACATGAAGAAATTTGAATATTTTATTTATTTCTTTGAGAGAGAGAGTGTTTCCCTGTGTGTGCATGTGTGCAAACAGGAGAAGGAGTAGAAGGGCAGGGAGAGGTAGAGAATCTCAAGCAGACTTTACACTGAGTGCAAGCCCAATGCTGAACTTGATCTCAGGACCCTGAGATCATGACCTGAGCCAAAATCAGGAGTCAGTAGCTCAACTGACTGAGCCACCTGGATCCCTTATATAACTGTCCTCTTTAAAATATATTTTCCTTCATGATTTATGTACTTAGTGTTTTTTATCCCTAAAATCGTATAAATCTCTTTATAGAAATCTCTAAGGTAAGCAATAAAGTTCAACTGAAACAAGTTAAAATTAACCATTGTGACCCATCATAAGCATTCCTTTCTCCAATGTCAAGATTATAATTATACTTATAGAAGGGAGTAATTCTTGAATTGAGTCAAGAAAGATAACTGAGCTAAATAAATAAGAGACGATGGAACCATGGACCCAAAGATCATCTTACAGTCTGATACAGTTTTAAGCCACACTTTCAGCTTCACGTAGGACTAAACTGAATGCTAGCATTTAGGATATGATTTGAGCTGGAATTGTGTGTAGAATGAAGTAGCAGGGACACTCATTAAGATATGAACTTATTTTTTAACAGTAGAACATATTAATTAGGTAAGAAATTACTATATCACTAACATTATCAGCATTCATATCTTAATATATGATGTGTTTCTTTTTAACTAATACCAAGTCAAGAAGAATTGTAAGAAAATAATAGTAGAAAGAATAACCTATTGATAAAATTGCTTTGAACTCCAAGTAGAACAAACTTCAAGTAAGTCAGGAAGTTGCCAAAAGAATGCCTGATGAAAGTTTTAGAAACAATTCAGGTACTTTGGGCATACATTCCATTCTGCCTTTTTTCAACCTGGATGGTCTTGAAGAAATAGAAGCCAAACACTGCATTGTAGGCAAGACCAGTGTCCCTCTGACAACTCAGAAATCTTACTTCAAAGCCCTATTTTATTTAGGAACACTGGCAAAGAAGGCATGAATAGCAGGGCAAAATGTAACCCATTGTCTCTTACTACAAATAATAAATGGGAACCTGGATTACGAAGCACAAACATAGTTTCTTGCAGATAGTGGCCCTTTTTCCATACAAGGGTTTAAAGTAAATAAAACATATCTTTTGGTGCCCTGCCTTCTTCGCTGTACTTCTTCTGCACTTTTGCTGTGTTCTTTTATAATCATTGGTAAATAAATAAATAAACTTTTAGAGATCCTCATTTTCCTGATCTGTGAACTTGTCATAAGTACTTCACAAGGTTGTTAGGAGAATTCAGCACCTAAAGCAATTCTCATCGCTCAAAACAATAATTTCCTTTTCTGTCCTATCATGGACCTTCTTTGTTATAGCAGTCTTGAAGCTGAATGCTATCTTTTTCCTCTCTACTTACATTCATATAAAACTCATTCATAGTACGTTGTAAATGACTAAATGACGCCCTCAACTCTTACAAAGTATGAGGAAGATTTTGCTTTAGTAGGACAAGACATTGTCTTGTGAAACCAAATATGCTGCAGCTCAGTGGGGATTTCTAACATCAATAAAATGATGGAGGAGGGTGAGGAGATAAGAAGCACAGAAGATCTCCTGGTCTCTTTTTAACATATATTAATTGTACTTCTCAAATAGAGGGTTTGATTGCTCTCATCTAAAAATGTGTCATATTTATATTGTACAAAGAGCACAGTAGTTGTAGCTAGGTGGCTGGCTATATTCTAAGAATATCATCTGCTAAAACTGATTAAATCAAAGAAAACTAAACTACTATACAACTTTGTAAAAACTAAATGGGAATATTACAGAAAGGGCCATATTAACAATAATGTGTGACATTTGATAAATATACAAAAAAAGCCTTCTTGCTATCATATTTGGATTTTTTATTAAAGGAAATTAATGCTATTCTTAAGTATGCACAGCTCTCTGTACACAAAGGTCTGGGCTGATTTTGGATTATGATCTCTGACTCTCCTTACTTAGGTTAGTGCCAAATGGCTTATCAATTCCCAATTTTGCACTACATACCTCCCTTTTTACCAATTTCATTTTCTCTTACTAAACCTTGGGTTTTCTGGTCTCTCTGATGTCTGTTTATTTTTATGCTGAATTTACAAGTAATCATTAGCAGATAATACAGAAAATAATGCATGGTTTTTAGAGAACTACCAAATACAATCCACCATACTCATAGCTTCCTTTTATTCCTATTCCCCAGTAACACACACAGGTGCATGACTGTACAACATGCACACATGCACACACATGCACACACACATGCACAAGAATCTTATTTTTAATTCAAAGCTTTGCTGTCTGGCTCATATGTAAAATGAAGTAGATAAATCCATCATTCTATCTTATTAGATCCTTAGAAATAGTTTCAATTAAGGGTTTTTTTTTTTGGTATTGTTTTGAGGACTTCTGGAACAAAGTAACGAAACAAGGACTTTACTGGAGGTTAGATTTAATTTTTTTTTAGCTTTCTTATGGAAAAATAATGCCATTTAAGATTCTAGAACCCCATCAAAAATTCATAGAATTTCAAAATTGTATTAATCTTCACTATACAAATTATTCTACACTAGTAAGACAACTGAGTGTAGGTATAAACCAGTGCTATTTGATTAAATTGGGGTCAAAGACATCAAGCCATCAAAATAATTGTCTTAACCACAGGTTTTACTCTCAGAGTGGAATTGGCCTTAGGCAAAATGAAGAAGTCTGTCTTCAGAGATGCTCTCCACAGTCCAGGGCTTCTCATCAGCTCTGTTATCTGATCCCCAAAAGCAATCCTCTGGCAACGACTCCTAGCTAGAACATCATGATGATGCTCAGTTGCCTATTTCTTGACTTTTCCCCAGCTCTTCTCCAAATAAGAAAGTATCTGTCCAGTGTCCTGTCATCTGTTTGCTTTCCCACGGTAAAAAAAAAGGGGGGGGGGAACTATGCTAAAAAATTTGTGTCAACTTCCCCTTCACAATATCATAAATTCATTTTAATATAGTACTTATAAAAATAAATGTGACAATAGTAGACACTTGAAAAAAACCTTTTTGTGGGGTCATTTATTTATTCATTATTTATCAACCACATCACATAGAAGTTTCCCTACTCCCCCTGTGGTATGGGTAGATATATAATCTCATTGGCCTCAGTGGTGATATGGGAATGAATCGTATCAATCTGAGTTGAAAAAAGAAAAGGGCTCCAGAATGGGGTATCCTGGTATAGTGATGAAACACATGGATTTTAAAATAAGTTGGATTAGAAACTGCCAGCTGGGGAAAGTATATATAATGTTGGGGAATTTATTTAACCTTCTTAAGATTCAGAAAATGGGGGAAATTAAGGCATCTATATACAGGGTGGCTTTGAGTATTAAGTGGGATGATGCATTAGAAATCCTTCAATACATATTATCTAATAAGATAATTATCATTTTAATTATAATCATTTTAAAATAGGAATGTGGGGCAACAACATTTCTAGAGTGCACACCATATATGTCAGACATTCTTTTGGGTAATTTGTATACGTAGTATTGTTATATCACAACTATTAGCCTTTTTTAATGCATTTCTTTTCTATCTGATCTATTATTGTTAAAGTACCTCTTAGTTAAATAAAACCATACAGAAAAACTCAAAGAAATTGCTAAATATTTGTCAGGAAAAAAAATGCATTTCTCCTTAGCAGTAATTTTTTTCTTGAAACTATGTTAGACTAGGACAGGGGAAAGCAAGAAAGGTGAGTGGACCCAGAGAACACCACGGAGGGAGCCAAATTTCTGATTTGGGAACACAAAGAAGGGGCACCATGGTGAGGTTCATGCACTACAGAGAAAACCAGCACCAGATTAATTTTGAGTATGTACCTCCCACTGAAGCACCATCTGTAAATAACCCACTATTTAATTGTCCTTTACCTTTGGAAGTCTAAAGGTTTTAGTTACCCTATGTGGAGATCAAGGCTAAAGGATAAACTTCAATCTCCAGTCAAAATGGAATTAAACATATCAGGTGCAAATATCCCATTAGCTGGGGAACCTGTGTATAACCATCACTCATGCACACGTTACCTAATTTTATCTCCAGAACAATACTGAGTAATAGATATTATTAACCTAATTGCACAAGTGAGTAACTGAGGCTTAATTTTCTCCATTTTTAGTATCTTGCTCAATGTCATATATATAGTATAGATGGAATAGAGATATGTGTCTAAATAATTCCATCATGTGCTCAGAATTAATCCTGCAGTATTATTGTTTTCCTCTAGAGATGTAATGGTGACAATGACCCTGAACATAAGAGAAGGAAGGACAAAAAGAAAGATTTTGAAATTCTGTAGGATAATGTTATAAATTCATATCGTAAAACATATCCCAGACACATGAAGACAAATACTGCATGGTCTCACTTACATGTGTATTCTAAATTAATCAGACTCAAGCAGAAAATAGAATGGTGGTTTCCAGTCACACTTGGGGGTACAGGAGGAGCAGAGGGAGATGTTGGTCAGAGGGTACAAAGTTTCAGCTATGGAAGATGAATAAGTTCTGAAGATCTAATGTACAGCATGACTATAATTAACAATACTATACGGTACACTTGAAATTTGATAAGAGGGTATATATTTAAAAATTGAAATAAAATATTAAATATCTGAGGTTATAGAGATGATAATTAGCTTGATTATGGTGATCACTACATAATGTACATGTATAGCAAAATATCACGTTGTACATCTGAAATACATACAAGTTTTGTCAATTATGCCTCAATAAGCATGAAAAAAACACACCAAATGCTCCAAATATATATGGATATTTTAACACAATATGTAAGTGTTTCTAAAGATATGAAAAAACAAAGGCAAAAAGAATGGGAGAGGAGACAACAGCAAAACAGAAGAAAAAAATTAATAAATAATGCAAAAGCTAGAAGGTGGATCTGAAAAAACTAAATCCTGAGATAACTTTTGATAGCAAGAAACCATCCAATTTGTACTATAAAATCCCCCACCAAGTAATCAGTAAATGGTGACATCAGTTATGTCTTGAGTGATGACAATGGAGCCAAAAGGATTTTGGTACATCAGTTTAGAAAAAAATGCACTCCTTAGTTAATGATATCTTTTCCTACTTTGCAGGGACAACTAACTCTCTATTGTAGTCATTTTGGGTTTTTATTTTCAAAAATACCACACTGGATCACTTATAAACAGAAAAAAACAAAATTCTTACAGTTCTGGGGGCTGTGAAGTCCAAGATCAAGGCATTGTCAGATTTGGTGTGGTGAGAGCCCACTACCTGGTTCACAGATGGCCATCTTTTGCTTTGTCTTCATATGGTGAAAGGGACAAAGGAGCTCCCTGGGATCTCCTTTATAAGGGAGTCAACTCCATTCTTGAAGTCTCCACCCTCATAACTTAATTGTCTGCCAAAGGATGCACTTCCTAATATGATCACATTGAAGATTAGGTATCAACTTGTGAATTTTAAAGAGGCACAAACCTTCAGTTTATAGTATTCTCCCTCTTAGTTCCTGGCATAAAATTAGGGAGATTGTACAATGAAGACTATTTTAATTAAGGAAAGAAGGTCCATTTGAAAGTGGAGAATTAAATAATAGTTTACATAACAAACATTGTGATGTCCAGGCATATTTCCTCCCAAATCACAAATTGCTGGAAGCCAAGTGAGAGTTTGAAGGATTCTTCTCTGGAGAATATGACTAGCTCAAGAGAAAAGATATTATATTTCAATATTGGAATTCCTCTAACAAAACCACCTCTAGCTTATTAGCCTCATCCATATGCACAAAACTTCCAGTTAATTTCTCAGATTTATTTATGAATATGAACAGACAGCCAACAATCACCTGAGAAAATCTCTAATAGGAGAGACAGAGACAGAGATCTTGTCTGGAGAAAACAGAGATAAAAGGAAGTTGCATTATGTAAAGCCAAGTCAACACTTTCGTAGAGTTAAACATGCCTCTGTCACATGACCCAGCCATTATCCTTGGGTATATACATAATCAAAGCATATGGTCTTATGTAGCCTAGAACATAAACTTTCACAGCAATAAATTCTGATACATCCATGCAATGGAATACTATTGATCAAGAAAAAGGAAAGAAGTATTTGTTCATGCAACAACATGGATGAATCTCAAAATAATTATTCTTAGTGAAATAAATCAGACAAAAGAGAAAAAAATACCATTTATATCACCTTCTTGAAATTAATATATTGTTAGAGAAAGTAAATCAGTAGTAGAAAGCACGGGGGTTCAGGACAGGGATAACAGAAAAGGATGTGAAGTAGAGATTTTTAAAAAGGAGCACAAGGACACTTATGGGGTGATGGATAAATTATCTTGATTAAAATGGTGGTTTAAAGGTTGTGACAAAATTTGTAAGTTGTATACTTCACAAATATGTGTAGTATAATTTATGCTAATAATACCCCAATAGATCTTTTAACAAGAAAGTATATGAGTTTTGTTGTGACAATCTTCTAAGCACATAGATTTTTTGTGGAGGGGAAAGACCAAATAGAAGGAACCGTGGTCCTTCACAATCCATATGCTGAAGACTTAGCACCTTTAGCTGTATTTGCAGATAGGGCCTTTAAGAAGTGAATAACATTAAATGAGGTCAGAAGTGTGGGGCACTAATTCAAAAGGACTGCTATTCTTAAAAAGAAGAGGAAGACACCAGAGATGTGAATGCAGAGAGAAAAAGACATGTGAAGAAACAATGAAATGGCCATAGGCAAGCCAAAAAGAGAGTTCTCTAGAAAAACCAAACCCACCACAATCATCTTGAACTTCCAGCCTCCAGAATGTTAAGAAAATAAATGTTCTGTTAAGTCACCCATTCTGTGCTATTTCGTTATAATAAACCTAGCAGACTAATACAGTTAGTGAAA
This sequence comes from Ursus arctos, assembly GCF_023065955.2. NCBI lineage: Eukaryota > Metazoa > Chordata > Mammalia > Carnivora > Ursidae > Ursus > Ursus arctos. The sequence continues at coordinate 6,010,134 of NW_026622852.1, forward strand.
GTGTGGGAGGGGGAAATTTAGGGAAAAATTGTATCCTCCAAGACATAGAGAACCAAAATCTTAAGAAATATAAGCTATCCTGAGTATATATATTCAGAAAAGTATCTGGATTCTGCTATACTGACAAAAGAGGTCATCACTAGCTAGAAATATTGTGATCCAACCTAACAAATAAATCATCTGGAAAAGGCAAACCCACACTGATTAATTAACTAAAAAATATAACAATTAAGCAAAAGAACAGTAAGATAATACTCCAATCTGGATATTGCAAGCAAGCATTCTGAGATATAAAAAAAAATTCTGTATCAAACATTCAATACTTATGAAAATAAATTTTTAAAACTGGACAATAAAATATGAATATTAATTGAAATCAAGAAAAAATAGAAGAAAGAATAAAATAACAGATATAAAAAATAAACTGAGGGGCGCCTGGGTGGCACAGCGGTTAAGTGTCTGCCTTCGGCTCAGGGCGTGATCCCGGCATTATGGGATCGAGCCCCACATCAGGCTCTTCCACTATGAGCCTGCTTCTTCCTCTCCCACTCCCCCTGCTTGTGTTCTCTCTCTCGCTGGCTGTCTCTATCTCTGTCGAATAAATAAATAAAATCTTTAAAAAAAAATAAATAAACCGAAAGTTCTGGAAAGGCAGTAGATTCAAATAAAAATTTAGTGAGAAGCATTGATGTGCGGCATTAAAACAATCAAGAGAATTATAATTAGGTAAAGAAGTAAAAACAGAGAATGTGGTGGAAATAAAAGGCAAAAATAGGAAAAAAGCATTTGTATTATTTCATTTCCTGAAGAAAAGAACTAATATAATGCAAAGCAAAACAAAACTAAACTAAGCAATTTAATGATAATTTGAGAAATCTTTCCTGGAAAAAAATAAGAGACCTAAATCTATGTATCAAAATGATCTACAGGGTAACAAAAAAACTTATGCCAGAAAGAGCAACATTAAGACATAAACAACTAACCTATTTAATAAACAGCCTATTTAAGGTCCCTTATCCAGATTTATATTCTGTGCTTTCTCTGGTCCAACAACCTCAAGATCCACTACCAGAAATGTCCTCCCATTTTCTATTGGTATGTACTAGTGATGTTTGCAACTCTTCTTTTCACCAAAGTAACATAAGCCTTTTTGAGACTTGATCTTATTAATTGGCTTAGAAGCCATGGAAAAAAAGATTAGGGCAAATATGCGATGGAGCAAATATTAATTTCCGGGAAAGAGAAGCTTTTTGTGGTGGTGGGGTGGGCAGGGTTAATACTTTCATGTTTTGTTGCTTTGTGATTATATGTTTTCTCTGTATCCTAATACATGACCAAGTTTTGTGACTACACTTAGAAGCTATTTTTTATTTTTAATTTATGAAGTTTAATAAAATCGATTAACTGGTTGAAATGTAGATGTTAGAACAAATGTCAAATTACTGGATAAATAATTTTGATACATACATTGAGTGGGAAATAATTTAGCATTTATAGTGAATGAATAATACACAACAAGAAACTAAAAAATATTATACTGACACAGATCAGAGGAATGTTCATTGCATATTGTTCGAAGGAAGCTAAAGGTAAATAATACACTATTTAGGTATACATATATAGAAGTAAAGGGTTTAAAACACTAAGAAAGCAAGGGCGTGATTACACTAAAATTCTGAAAAGGGTTTCTTTTAATGACTAAGAAGAGGATATATCCAGGGAAGGGACAACAGAGAGCTTCAAGGTTATCTGTAATGTTCTATCTATTAATCTCTGGTTGTTGCTCAAATGGATCCTTAATTAATATATTAAAGAAATTAATTTGGTGTTACCGATTTAATGAATATATAATTAATATACATTATAAACATTATTTTGTATATATATATATATACCATATAATATAGGCAATGATAAAGATGTATGTCAAGAGGAAACGATAAATAAGTTGTGCTATATTCATACAAAGGAATATTACGCAGGGTTTAAAAAGAATACTATGTGTTTCACCAAGAAGCATAAATCTCAAAACATAGTATTAATCAAATAAAGCAACTTAATTGTTTTTAAAAGTGCTATTTAAGAAATTGAGGAAATATAAATATAACTTGTAATAAGTATAAAATTCAAAAGCTACTGGAATACAATATCTAGCTTAAATTGGATAAAAATTTTCAGATATTTCAGATATTGGCAGTAAAAAATTTACCAATAAACTAATTTAAAAGACAACATCAAAATATTAACATCTAAATAACATCAAAAGTTTTGATATCCATATTTACCCAGAAGCTAGAAGGACAATTATTAAAAGATCTGTTAACATCAGACTTTGGCAAGAAAGTGCCAAAACAGGTATTTACACCCACTGATGGCAGGAACATAAATTATATTTTAAAAGGTTATTTGATTGAGTATTTTAAAGTTAAAAGTCTCCAAACCTATGGGGGCCCCTGGGTGGCACAGCGGTTAAGCGTCTGCCTTCGGCTCAGGGCGTGATCCTGGCGTTATGGGATCGAGCCCCACATCAGGCTCTTCTGCTATGAGCCTGCTTCTTCCTCTCCAACTCCCCCTGCTTGTGTTCCCTCTCTCGCTGGCTGTCTCTATCTCTGTTGAATAAATAAATAAAATCTTTAAAAAAAAAAAGTCTCCAAACCTAGAGTGTATCTGTAAGGATACACAGAAACTTTGCCAGTACTCATCTTAGGGAGGAGGATATAGGTGGCTGGAGGACAACAGAGAAAGATAAATTTGCTCTCATTACATACTCTTTTGTAACTTTTTAAATGTGCACTAATTATATAGTAAAAGAAGGAAATATTAAAATGAAACAAATGTGCATGCTTCTCTATTTTATGTTATTTCATGGTTGAAATTTTAACTAACATATTAAATAAACTTTTACAATATTACTTCTCAGCATATGGTTAAGTTAAAGTGTTTGTTTATTTAATGTTACTTTCAAAAGGTAATAAGAAAATAAGAGTATAGGTGTTATGCATACACAGCAAAAATTATGAAGTTGGCATGCAAATGATTGCAGATTTGAGTAATGTAGGAATGCTCTGTAACAGCCTAATCTGCAATGCTTACCTTCCCTGGAGTTGCAGTGATTGTATTTTAAAGGGTGAAAAATGGAGTCTTGTCTTTTGATGAGTTCTCTGAATCTAGCAGACTTTTAGAAAATCTTGTTTCTATTTTTGTTTTCCCATAAGAGCCCTTCCTCAATCAACTCCTTAAATCGAGTACAACACGCATTTCTATGTATTTGAAAAATGCTTTATATAGTGATTTTTATATATGATTTTATATGTGCTTCTTTTTTTAAGATTTATTTATTTATTTTGGGGGGTATTGAGAGAAAGAGGAAGAGGGAGAGAATCTCCAGCAGACTCCCTGCTGAACATGGAGCCTGATGAGGGGCTTGATCTCATGACCATGAGATCATGACCTGAACTGAAAAGAAGAATCAGATACTTAACTGACTGAGCCACCCAGGTGCCCCATATATGATTTCATATATGCTTCTTAACAATCCTGAGAGGCAAACGGAGGATACTTTTACAGCTGGTAGTTGATTCAGAGAGGGCAATTACTTGTTCAAGGTCCAGAATAAGCAGCAGATTAAAATTTAAACTCTGGCATTCTAATTTAGTCATCTTTCCATCTCATGGTGTTATCTCATATCTTGTATTGTGGACTCATCCTGTTAAGTTTGTTCTGCTGAATCACCTATAGGATCTTAGACTATTTCATCCTTTTAATTCAGTTATATTATGTGTAGATAATTAATTATGAGGATATTATTTATGTGGATACTAGTATAACTCCAAAGTCCTCTTTTGAAGATTATTTTAAGAAGTAAAGAATTTTGGATTATGTATAAAACATAGTAAGCATGATTTAAATGTTAATTTAAGAATACATATGATATTTTACTATTTTTCATCATTCATATTTCGCTTCTATTAATATTTTGTTTTGTTTTAGATTGTAATGTTCTAAGAAAAAGAATCTGGCCCCCTAAACACATATATTTAATAGTAATACTTAATATTAACATTATTAATCTCCTAATTTTCTGATTGAGAAATTAACAAGAACTCAATGGAAATCAACCAGTGAAAGTCAGACTTCCCATTCTTCCAGCTAACCCAGATAGGGCTAAATGGAATGTCCACTTTCTCTTTCAGTTAGCTCTTGAATTTGCAGCACTTGTAAGGGTAAAACTCAGTATCATTTTTAATTGCGTTATGAGATTAAGAAACCCAGATATTTCTGAACTCATTCCACATTTTATGGTAGCCAGTTAACTGAATCTGAGAAGAAATATCATAGACATTTCATGAAGTGAAATATCTTGACTGAACTTTCTCTTGCATAAATCATTTCAAATCTCTAGACTGGTTTCCTCATCTACAAAGAAATAGGGAGTAGGTTATATGCTACCTTATACAATGTTTAGATCTAAAATTATGAAGTTCTTTCTGCAGCAATAAATTAAGTATACTTGAAAGAAAGCACATTTATATACACTTTGAACATACAGATATGATTTCCTGGGTGCAAAACATTCCTTGTCTCAAACATATTTACTGTTATGAACTTCAACAAAAAAATACAGCTGCTACAATTTCCTAAATGGAATTTTAAATTATTAAGTTTAGTTCTGTCTCCATATTTTCAATATACAGTCAATATTATAAATTTTCTTCTAAACACTGCTTTTGTTCTGTCTACAAATTTTGATAGGTTGCTATTATCACTTTCATTTAATTCTAAATATTTTTAAATTTCTCTTGGTTCTTCATTTATCCAGTAGGATTTAGAAATTGTTGTTTAGTCTGCAAGTATTTTCAGACTTTCAAACTATCTTTCTGTTACTGATTTCTAGTTTAATTCCATTGTGATCAAAGAGTATACTTTGATAAATATGGGATATATTTATACCTTGGGTATAATAATAGAAAAAGTAGCATTTGTTTACACTGTGGCTGACTTAGATGACATTAAAGTTTTAATTATATTAACAAAAAACAAAACAAAAACAAAAACAAAACAAAGAATATACTTTGCATGACATCTATTACTTTAAATACACTAAGGTGTGTTTTATGGATCAGAAAGTGTTCTATGTTGGTGAATGTTTCATATGAGCTTAAGAAGAATGTATATTCTGCTGTTGTTGGGTGAAGTATTTTATAAATAGCAATAAGATCCAAATTATGGATAACGCTCTTAAGTTTTTCTATATCCTTACTGATTTTCTGGTGCTGGATCTGTCAATTATTGATAGAAGGGTATTAAAGTCTCCAACTCTAATGGTGAATTTGCCTCCTTCTCCTTATAGTTTATCACTTTTTGTCTCACATATTTAGATGCTCTGTTTTTAAATACATACGTATTGAGGATTGTTGTTTTCTTGGAGAATTGATCCCTCTATTATTATGTAATTCTTCCTCTTTATCTCCAATAAAGTGAGAAGCCATCACTGGTTTCCCCAATATTTTGAAAATTCCAGAATTAAAGTTTTTCCAAGATTCTCTTGTGTATTTTAGTTAGTGTTGATAGCTCAGAGATTTTACAAAGGAACTGAATCACTGTTTCAGATCAAAATTGATGTTCTTTGTCACATAATCATGTTATATAAGAGAAAGGAGAAACCAAGGGCACATAACAATTTGCAATGAATAAATGAATTCCTCTGCCAGTATAATTATAATGTAGATTAAAATGATAATTAAGACTATTGATAATATAATTAAACAACAACTTTGAAAGGAGATATAAACCATCTGAAAAAACTCATCTGTTATGTATTCACATAGTTTCGAGTAAACGTTTAGTGGAAAACATTCTGGCATTTGCTAATACATAAAATAAAATAAGTCACGGCTCACACCTAAGCATATTATATATGGCTCACACCTAATTTTAGTAATACTAAAAGTCAAAAATACAAAAAATAATATCAACACAGTACAAGAAATGCAATAATGGAAATATAAGCTTCTGATTTCACCAAAAAGAGAGCAATTAGGGACCTCTTCCTGTGAACATTATGCCAGAATTCACAAGTGGTGTTAAATAAGCTTTATCATGAATGTCAAGTGCAGACAGACATTCTAAGCAGAAAGAAAATAGAAAAAAAAAGTTTTAAAAATATAATTCATTAATAGAAACTCTAATGAATTCACTGGCTGTGAGAACTTGTAAGTTTTCTCAAATCAGTCTTACCCTTTGTTATTTTGTTGGCAAAGTTTGGGATAAGTATCCTTCCTAGTTCTTAAGTTTATATAAACATTACAGTGATAAACAATATTACCTAATTTTAGAGCATTTATATGTTATAGGTGCTGTACATGGATTGGTTGCTTACCAATACTTTAAAATTCACTCATGGTGATTGACAGCACACTTGTTACTACAGCTCAGATCTATAGCATATGCTTGAAAACACATATATAATAATATGGAGTGAATATTTCCTGTTTGTAATTGCCAGGTTCCAGTAAGATGGCTGTTATGAAATTATTTTTGAATGAAAAGATGTATTCCTTTGGTAATCTTCATAAATATTTTTTTTTCTGTAAAACAAATGACAAGTATTTTTAACACCATTAAAGAGGGCCTGATTTTTTCTCTCTTAAAGCATATGGCATTTTTATCTAACACAAGTTTACTGGCAAAATTCTACGGTTTTGACATGCTTTATTCTAGGGGTCAGTAAGCTTTTCCTTAAATATTTGAGGCCTTGAGGATATAAAGACTTTGTAGAAACCACTCAATTATGCCACTGTAGCACATAAATACCCCCCCAAAAAACCATTGACAATACACAAATGATGAACTGACTGTCTCCTAACAAAATATTATTTACTAAAATTGATGGCTGCCAGTGGAGAATAATGTTATCATCATTGGGGAATAAGAGTTTTCTACCATCTTCCTTCCAAAGAATACCAATTAAGGCAAGCATCCACAAATGAAAGAGTCTTTTTGAAATTGCAGAGCTAAGAAGGGAAATTCAGCATACCATTGGGGTGAAACAACTTAAGACAGGTTGCATTGAAGATGGAAAGAGGGACAGTTTTACTATACTTGTGTAACCCCTTTCACAATGTGATACAGCTCAGTACTAGGTGAGAACTTCTTGGCCTATGATTTTCCTTATGAGGGTAAATGAGAGCATGTAAGTAAAGCTATGTGAGGTCATGCCAAAAAGATTTACTTGTTTTTTTTTTCTTCTATCAAGCATATGGAGGTATGCCATGTGACTTAGGGATGGGGAAAGACCAGGAAAACAGCAGATAGGGCATCAGAAAGACATGGCTCCTACTAACTGGGTCACAGACTCCATCAGCAACCCCATTCATGAGCAGTTAGGGATACTTCACCAGTGGATTATACCCTCTGGCCCATGGGCAGCCTCAATACTCTGCAAACTATACACACACACACACACACACACACACACACACACCCCTATCTCATGGCCAACTCCCTATGCACAATCCTGAAAAAAGTGAGAACAAACTTTTGCAAATGGCTAGTGAGCACACATAGAAAGCGAAGTTCAACTCTAAGGGATTAGGAGAAACCACACAAACTTAAGTATTTAGCTCTCCCCTCCCCCAGCAAAAGCAAAAGGGAGATTATCAACATTGGACTTCATTTTGTATGATTGAAAGAAGGCATATAATCTTAAGAACTCTAACACAAGAAAGAATAAGAATATGTTGCAAGTGTATCCATAAAAAAGTTCTAAGAAACCCTCAGTATCTCCTAAAGGGCTGAAGGAAAAGTATCTCTCTTTCAAAATCAGGCAGTAAAGACTGGAGGAGGTGAATGCTTTTTAAGATGCAAAGACAGTAACATGAGAATTCAAGGGACATTGAAAATCAAGGAAACATGACACCACCAAAGGAATAAAATATTTTCCAGTACTTGACATCAAAGAAATGGAGATCTGCAATTTGACCAATAAAAAATTCAAAATAGTAGTTTCACAGAAGCTCTGTGAGCTACAAGAGAACACAAGGACACAATTCAACAAAATTATAAAAATACACACAAAATTGAGACATTTAACAAATAAAAAATCATAAAAATGAACCAACAGAAATAATGGAGCTAAGAACTATAATAAATGAAATTAAAAATACATTAGAAAGCATCAACAAAAGACTGGATCAAGTAGAAGAAAAAGATCTATTAATAGAAGACAGGTCCTTTGAATTTATCATTCAGAGAAGAGCAAAACTATCTAATCAGAGAAAGAATAAAAAGGATTAAGAAAGCCTAAATGCATTATGGGAGATCAGCAAAAAGAAGTAATATATACATGGGAGTCCCAGAAAGAAAAGAGAGGCAGGCAGGGGCAGAAAGTTTATTTTAGGAAGTAATGGCTGAGAACTTCTCAACTTTGGGGAGATATTTGAATATCCAAATTCATGAAGTTCATCATCCTCATCAAAATTTCAACCTAAAACATTCTTTCCCAAGACACATAGAAAACTGTTTAAAACAAAGCCAACAAGAATTTTAAAGGAAGAAACGAGAAAAAAAATCAGCCCACACAAGGGAATCTGCATCAGGCTATCAGTGGATTAATCAACAGAAACATAGCAGGCCAAGAGAAAGTGGAACGATACATTCGAAGTGCTGAAAGAATAAAACTGCCAACCTAGATATTTTACCCAGCAAAGTATCCATCAGAAATGAAGAAGAGATAAAATCTTTCACAAACAAAAGAGAATGGAATTCATCACAAGACCTGCATTATAAAAAATGCTGAAAGGATTCTTCAAGCTGAAATGAAAAGAAGCTAATTAATAACATGAAACATAAGAAAATAGAAAACACATTAGTAAAGATAAGTATATAATCAAATAAACAATATTCCAATTTTAAAATATGGTGGTGTGATAACCACTTAATTCCAGTGAAGTGATATTGTTTAACCTCTGAAGTTTAAAGGACAAAAGTAATAAAAATAAGTATATGTATAATTTTTTGTAAATGGATATGCAATATAAAAAGTTAAATTTTGCATCAAAATATAAAAGGGGGAATCAAAGGGTAGTGTTGAACTGAGGACTTCAGAGGGGAGGGGGGTGGGGGAATGGGATAGACCGGTGATGGGTAGTAAGGAGGGCACGTATTGCATGGTGCACTGGGTGTTATACACAACTAATGAATCATCGAGCCTTACATCGGAAACCGGGGATGTACTGTATGGTGACTAACATAATATAATAAAAAATCATTAAAAAAAAAAATTGACTGATAAAAAAAAAAAAAAACAAAGGGTAGTGTTGGTTTGGAATTGAAGTTGTTATTAGCTTAAAATAAATTGTTATATCTATAAGTGTTTTATGTAAACCTCATGGTAATCACAAGGCAAAAACATACAATAGATATACAAAAAATAAGAAGAAGCTGTTTCATAGTTTAGACTCTGAAATCTTTTTGTCCTCACACAGACTAAGAGAAAACATGACATCGTATTGGCACTGGGAAATCTTTTGTTCAATGATGGATGTGTTCCTTCTAGGAAGAGGAGGACACTATTGGGTCTCATTCATTACGTTGATGTAATGGTGGCATGAACTATCATCCACAGAGATTTTCAGTTGAATATTGTCCCACCAATCACTTTCTCACAGCCTAATGGAGTGTCCCTGACATCAGAGTCTGATAAATTGTGCAGTGCCAATTAAAAGAGAGACTTTCCCTGTCAGTCATTTAGTTGCAATATTCTCTTTTACTAGATTAGGTTCCATAAAAATGACAGGAATGATGAAAGTTTATTTGTAAAATTATTCACTTTAATTTTTGAAGCTATGTAGGCTTCTGGGTTTCCACACTAGATCCAAAGTCAGGAAGGGCACTTATTGATGTTGTTAGAAAACCATTCTAAGTAGATATTATTTTAACAGAAATGCCAAAGAATCAAATTTTTAGAGTAAAAATGAAATAACTGTGAAGAAAAATATACCCAAAACTGATAACTTGTAAACACCAAGCAGTTCTGCTTTCTTAATAGATGAGTAGGCAGCATAAACTCTAAAGTTAACTTCTGCCCCATAATTCCCACCTCTCCCAACTCATCCCAAGTTTTTGGGTTTTATAAAACTACTTTCTTGACTACAGAAACACTTTCTACTTTATTAAGCAGATTTTACTCATAATGCAAGGTCTCTGAACACACATAAACCTCTGCTTTTTGATAAGTTTGATGCTACCAAGCTACTGGACAACAGATATTAATGGTCTATGTGTACCACCATTAAAATCTTTTTTAGGATATTTAACATTCAGCACAAAAATAAAGCAGTATTTTAGGGAACTTTTATCGTGAGAATTCTTTAATGAATATATCCTTTTCTCTTGTCTGAGAAGTATCATATCACACTGGTTAAGAGCTTAAGTGTCAAACTATTAAAGTTTGACTCTGGTCCCCATCATTCAATAGCCACATGAAATTGGGCAAGTGATTTAACTTCTCTACTCTTGTATACCCTTCTACTAAGACTATTATAAGGTATACATATAAATTAAATTTAAATATTTAGAAAAATGACAAACTCATTAGTAACACTCACTGTATGTTAGCCATTATTATAAATTCACATCAAATAAAAAATTAACATCTCTCCTGAAACAAAGTAAATCTAAATGCAGTCATTCATTCATTGAAAGATTATTTGGTATACTAGGCCATAGACTAGACATTGGGGATGTTTAGATGAATAACAAAATGCAAATGCTCTTCAAGAATTTATGGACAACTAGAGAAGTTGATGCATAAATGTAATGAAGTAAGTCAATTGTAAAAATACTAATAGGTGCTATGTTGTAGGGTGACAATCCATAATTGTATTATTTACTCCTTTAGGGCTCTCTCTCTTTCATTTTTCCTTTTTCCTTTTTTTAAAATATGTATTTATTTATTTGAGAGAGAGAATAAGGGAGGGCAGAGGAAGAGAATCTTTAAGTAGACTCCCCATTGAGCACGAGCTCTGTCTCACAACCCTGAGATCATGAACTGAGCCAAAACCAAGAGTCCCACGCTTAACCAACTGAGCTATCCAGGCAGCCCCTCCCCATTTTTTTTTTAAGATTTGGGCTCACTTTCTTCTCAAAATTTTAGATAAAAATATGGCTTTCTATAGTTTAACTCTTCCCACTGATCCTGTTATCTAAATCAGTGGTACATCGGTTCAAGTTATCTAATTAAAGGAAACATTTGGAGGACCTGTTCTTTAACTTTACCCAAAAGATAAGGTTCTGTTTAGGGTACTGTGCTCTCTTCAGCTATTTGACATGGAACCTCATTGAAACCCTGTTTAGGACATTTCATCTCACTTTCACTTTGGGAATTCATATTATTTCTCATTTTTCATTTTTCTCTTCTACAAAATATCAAGTTAGCACTACTTCAGAAGTTTGAGTGACTTCTGATAACAGCCCATCATAGACAATTATAAATGTACATTAAAATATACAAACAATCTATTTTCAGGCATTAGAGAGCTAGCTTAAAGTTGTGATCCTGGAGACATGGGAAATGTGAAGAGGTCCATATTCACCTTGTTTTTTGTTTGTTGGTTTGTTTTTGCCTTTTAGTACTTTATAGACAGCTGTGATCCCACTAGACAGAGGAGGTTAAGATGACAGTTTGGGGCCACTGAGGTGGCAGTAGTATGTGGCATAAGGTAACAGAGAAGAGAGCATTGAATAAAGGCATTTTAGAAATTTACATAAGAATCCCCTAGAGTCTTTTACCACATCTGTATGCATGCTGAGAACCAGATGTCATAACTGGAAAAAAAAAACCCAAACCAAACAAACAAACAAGACACAGCTCCTGGAAGGAGAGAGGACTGGGAGCTAACAAAAGATCCTGAACTCACAAGGTATTGGGAGAAACAGAAGTTCTGAACAAAGTAGCCAAGGTCAACAGACATTGGTGAATATATTAGGCATTTAGTCAAGATTAAATTATACTTTACGAGTGGGTAGATCTACCACAAGGAAACCTAAAACAAGCCTTGACAGAATAAAGCTGATCCTTCAGAAAATTAAGTGCCAATAAGAAAAGATGAATTAACATTCTTAAATGGAAAAAAAAAACCCTAAAAAACAAAATCAAGACACTCAAAATATAGCATTTATAGGGTCCAGTATACAATAAAAAGTTACTAATTATGAGGATAAGCAGATATCTTTGTTTTCTGATAACAAAGATGATAAGCAATTAACAAACACAGATCCAGAGATGACAGAACTGTTGGAATTAGAGGATAAGGAATTCAAGGTAGCAGTGAAAGCACAATAAAAAAAATTTTTAAGTTAAAAAACAACAGGGTGAACAACTGGGAAATGCAAAGGGAAATCAAATGCAAAAATCAAGTACACAAATGGAAAGTATGAGAACAAACTAAATAGAAAATCACTGTGAAAAACACAAAATTATAAATGATAAATGTAGGAATTAGATTAATAGTAATTGAGCAATAGTAATTTAAAGACTACAGAAGAGGAGATCTAAGAATTTGAATAAAAAGATAATAAAGTACTCCAAACTGAAAAGAAAGTATATGAAAAACTGAAAATAATGAAGGCTAATTCAGTGACCTGTGGGATGATATTTGATGGTCTAACAAAAGAGCTCATCTTTGAACTGTTATATGCATGTTAGCTTAATGGTAATATGCTTGAACAACCTATCAGTTGTTCTAACATAATCTAAGAAAATCTAACATAACGCTTGCTTAGGTCTCAAGAAATTTGGAAAGTGGTTTAAAGAGGTCTGCCTGGTTTGGAGACAATAGGAATAACTCACTACAGCCGTAAGCTGAATAATCATTTAGGAAGATGAATCACACAATGCTAGGGTTTTCAAATATGGAATATATAATTGTATAAGAATGTAACTCTTATGTATCTCAATCTATAAAAATCTAAGTTTTGTTCTACAACAGGGGATAATTTTACTTTTACATGAGTGCACTCTGCTAGATGTATATGTATATATTTCTTATTTTAAAAAATAAAAAGCAACAGGACTTAATTACTTACTATTGCCTTTTTAAACCTCATCAAATACATGGATAACTCTAGAGATCCAATGCATTTTAGAATCATCTCTGCTTTCTTACATTTTTTTAAAAATTTGTTTTTTGAAATACCTATCATTTATGTCAACTGTCTAAACATTACTGTTTTAAATTCCATAAACTTTAAAATTGTTAAAGAACTTGTCAGAGTGGCATTATGTCTTATGTATAGCTTTTCTAAATATACTGTCATTGTTTGATATTTGAGAACTAGTTGGAAATTTGTAATTAGTATAATGCTGCAATTTTGAACACCAGTAGGAAATAAATCCAGCTGGCATTCATGGAGGTCTACCCTGTGTCATACACCGTATTCAAGTCTTGACCAGACCCTGAAGGGTCACGTTATTTTTACTATCTTGCACAAGATAAATTTCAGGCCACGAAGTTTGAACAGGGTCAAGCAGCCAATAAGTGACAAAATGAGAATATAAATTCCAAGGATCATACTCGTACCTCTGGAACACTTTCTCAGTAGGAAAATGGAAAGCCATGGGTGACTTTGCCTCCAGGTTTTACAATTCAGTTACTAAATCATACTCTTTTTGTTATATGCAATAAAACCCCTTTATTGGGTTCTTCTTATCTATACCATTACCTGGGGGATTAGTGTGGCTATCTTTTTTTTTTCCCCTCATACTAATTTTTAGATAAATATAAACATTTTACTGCATTTTTTGTCATTCATCTTCTCCATGATGGCTTTTAAAATCTTTAAGTTCAAAGTCATACAGGGCACAGAACCATATAATACCAGATAGTTTGAAACTTAGATTTAGCTCAAAGTGATAAAGTCAGTGTTAATTTAGAAACAGCACTTAGGTCCAGAAATGTAAAGCTATTTTTCCAAAAGCCCAAAGAATATTTTAGGTTATAGCTAAGGAAACCTATTCAGAAAATTTTCTTACACATTTCCATCTTTCTTCTTTCTTTTTTTCTTATACTATCCCACGAATCAAAATAAATTTCCAGTGGTGCATTTCTTACTAAATATTCCCTATTTGTAGTGATGTTAAAAGGTGTTTCGTGGAAAATATGTTCAAAGGTCATAAAAATTTGGCAAATGCTGTCCTTAACAAAATCAAATGAATTTAGTAAGGAAGAGCAGAAAGAAGTCTTTAAAATGCTCATGTGCATTGTGATCCTTTGAAGCATATACGAAAAGCAGGTTTCCCATGTTTATTTGATAAATTACTCTTGTGGTGGTTGGTCTTTTAAACTATTGTTTCAGGCAACAAATCTGTATTTTCTGAATGGGTCTATTGATTTTAACCTATGGGTTAAAGTCAACTTTCCTGTAAGGAAAGAATTTGAAACAAGAATTCTATATATCACTCATAGTAAGAATTATCTTATATACATTATTTTCATTTAATTTGCAAACATTTGGTCATGTATTATGCCTCCATTTTACAGACTTGACATCTGAGTAGCAGACTTAAATGCTGTTAATATGTGATGTGGCAAAATGTACTTAACCTCATCACTCCCCCCTTAAAAAAATGGACATATTCTAAAGCAAAACTAAATAAAAAGGTATTCAATCAAACAAACAAAGCCTGAGCTGGTGGGTACAAAACATTGGCAGCTGATACCTGTGTGATATCAGCTTATGGTTGAAAAAAAATAGAAACAATGTGGTTTTTACTGCCAGTAAGAATGGAACAAGTCCCATCAGTAGTATGATAGTGGCTATGGCAGGGCCCAGTTGGTCCTGATCACTGGTCCATTCCTATCTTCAGTCACTTTATAGAAAAACGAACAACAGCCTTGGTATCACAGTCTTCATCCTCACTGTATCAACTCCCCTTCCCTGTTCAGAGAAGTCATCACAAAAAAAGCAGCACAGGGACCTTGGCTGACTTTCTGTTTCAGTGGATGTGTGTGTTTGCTGTCTTAGTTGTAACCTCTCATTTCCCTAAATATTCATCTTTCATTCAAATTTTTCCTTTTCTCCAAAAAAAGAAGTTACCCCAATTTTATAGGATCTGAAGATAAAGCTGCCTTGAGGTGCTTTGAAAGATAAAGCATCTGGTTGTTTCCACATTGTGAGGGTGAAGTCGGAAATGTTTCAGATAATGCTATACCTCATCGTCTCTGTGACTATGTTCTGGATTGCTAATCACAAGCAGTGGTTTGAGGACTACATTATACAAAACAAGGAGGAACCGTGAACTTGAGAAGGAAGACTAGCACCAACCCCTAGAAGAATTCAGAGAGGATCCAGAAACAGCAAGAGCAGAAGCTCCTTCAAGTTGCCAGGTGAAGGTTCTTAGGTGAGGCTTCTAAGTGTCTGAGCTCTAAGTCCTCCACCCACAAAGTAATACATACTCAGTTTCTTGTTTAAAAAAGATTGTTTTCTTACTATTGAGTTTTGAGAGTTGTTGTTAATATATTCTGGACACAGGGGCTCCTGGGTGGCACAGCGGTTAATAGTCTGCCTTCGGCTCAGGGCGTGATCCTGGCGTTATGGGATCGAGCCCCACATCAGCCTCCTCTGCTAGGAGCCTGCTTCTTCCTCTCCCACTCTCCCTGCTTGTGTTCCCTCTCTCGCTGGCTGTCTCTCTCTCTGTCAAATAAATAAATAAAATATTTAAAAAAAATATATATATATATACATACATATTCTGGACACAAATTTACTGTCAGATATATGGTTTGTAAATATTTTCTTCCAGTCTTTAGTTTGTGTTTTTCATTCTTTTACAGTGACTCTCAAGGAGCAGATTTTAATTTAGATGAAACCCAGTATATATTTCATTCTCTTATAAATTGTTCTTTCTATATGTTTAAAAATTTTGGTTGTATACAGTGATTAATATCCTAAACTTGCTTATTGCCTTTTACTAAAGGCATTCCTTCAGATGCTCTAGAATTTTCTATATAGACTTGCATGTGAACATGGGCAGTTTCACTTCTTTTTTGATGTGAATAATGCTTATTTATTTTTCTTGCCTTGTAGCACTTGTTATAACCTCCAGATCATTGTGGAATGCAAGAGATGAGAGCAGGCTCCTTACCTTATACATCTTATGAAAATTGCATTTGGCCTTTCACTATTAAGCATGCTCAAAGAGATTGCTTCATGCATTTAAAAGTTTAATAAGTTACATTGCTTCATGCATTTAAAAGTTTAATAAGTTACATTAAAAATGTTTAGGGGGCGCCTGGGTGGCACAGCGGTTAAGCGTCTGCCTTCGGCTCAGGGCGTGATCCCAGCGTTACGGGATCGAGCCCCACATCAGGCTCCTCCACTGTGAGCCTGCTTCTTCCTCTCCCACTCCCCCTGCTTGTGTTCCCTCTCTCGCTGGCTATCTCTATCCTGTTGAATAAATAAATAAAATCTTTAAAGAAAATAAAAAATAAAAAAAAATAAAAATAAAAATGTTTAGAATTTTATGTCCACTTTATAATTAAATGATTTTCTCTATCCCTGATAATGTGCTTTGCTCTGAAATTTACTTGATCAATATTAATACAGCACTCCATCTTTGTTTTAATTAGTGTTAGAATGGTGTTATCTTCTTACATTCATTACTTTTAACTTATTTTTCAACAACCTCACAATTTCTGCCATTTATATGGAGTGTTTTGAACTTTTACACTTAACATAATTATTGATATTATTGGGTTTAAACCTAACAAAGACTTGTTTTTTTTAATGTCTGAAGCTTTCTCTGTTTCTCACCATTTTGATTAATTATTATTGAAATCTTTTATATTAGCTTTTAAGTATAATACTTTTTTGTGATTGCTTTGCATTTGATGGTATTTTATGTAACTTTTCAGTCTGTTTGCATGTGAGACTTTACCACTTCATATATAGTGTAAGAACCACATAGTATACTTTCACTTTCTCCTTCTTTCCCTTGCTTTATTGTTATCATGCATTTTACTTCTAGATGTTATAAAAAATTGTAACATTTTCTTCTTCCCTTTTTTATAGATTTTATTTATTTATTTTAGAGAGAGAGAGGGAGAGTGAGAAGGGGGAGGGGAGGGGGAGGAAAAGGGGGAGAGGAGGAAGGGGAGGGAGAGAGAGGGGGAAGAATCCCAAGCAACTCTGGAACCCTTCCTGTAGGGCTCAATCTCATGACCCAATATCACAACTTGAGCTGAAACTAAGAGTTGAATGCCCAACCTACTGAGCCACTCAGGGGGCCCAAAACTTTCTTCTTTAAACAGTCAATTACTTTGTGAAGACATTTAAAGAAAAGCATTCTTTACACTTACCCACATTCATACTACTTTCTCTGCCTTTCATTTCATTGTACAGATACAGATTTTCATCAAGCATTACTCTCCTACTGCCTAAAGGATTTCTTTTAACATTTCTTCTAGTTGCATTGCTAATGATTTTTTTTTTTTGTATGTGCAAAAAGTCTTTATTTTGAGTTGAAAAGTATTTAAGAGGGTGGCTCAATCCAGTTGAGAGTCCAACTTTTGATTTCAGCTGGGGTTGTGATCTGAGGGTCATGGGATTGAGCCCTGTGTGGGGCTCCCTGCTCAGTGAGGAGACTGCTAAAGTTTCTTTATGAATTTTGATCGGAGAAAATTAAGAGATACAGAAACTGTGTTTCTAACATCCTTCTTCCCAGAATTTATTATTACATCCCCATTCAACATGACTAGCTTTTGTGTATCCTCTTAATCTATACTCTGCAAAGTTAAAGTTTAATATACTTTTCCCTTTTCACAATCACTTATAGCATGCTTACTTTCACTCCACATCTAATTTATAAGGTTATTCCTGCCAGTAGATAATTTGTAATCTCAAACTGTGTGCTTCAGCAAAATGTTATTTATTTAGGAATTACCAAGATCTTGGTATTATTTTCTACACTGTCCACACTGAAAGATACTTTGGGTGAATTTTCTTTGTTTTTTTTTGTTTGTTTTCACTTTCTGGTGTTATTGGCTTAATAATTCTTAATTATCAATTTCTCTTTCATCTTTGCTTTAAATTGAATTAACCTACATAAGGTTGTTTTTGTCATTTTAAAAAGTAAAATCAATTAGGTTTTTTTGTTTTTTCCTACCCATCAGGGAAATATCTTCTGAAGAGCAACATCAGTTTTGAAGGTATAAGTTTAACAAAATAAACAAATAAATAATGGTTTTGACTAGTGTAAATTTCCAAAAGTAGTGCACCTTTTAGTTCCACAGCCATCTCAACTTAGAAGTTTACAAGTAGGGGCGCCTGGGTGGCACAGCGGTTAAGCGTCTGCCTTCGGCTCAGGGCGTGATCCCAGCGTTGTGGGATCGAGCCCCACATCAGGCTCCTCCACTATGAGCCTGCTTCTTCCTCTCCCACTCCCCCTGCTTGTGTTCCCTCTCTCGCTGGCTGTCTCTATCTCTGTCGAATAAATAAATAAAAATCTTTAAAAAAAAAAAGTTTACAAGTAGACCTTTTAACTCAGATTAGTAAGTCCTGTCACAACTCAAATTGCTAAATGAGGAAAATACTGTCAGTAGTGTCTTTGCTTTTCTGCTGTGGTGACTAAAATGAGCATCACTTCATGAAATAACAAACTAGAGATTATTAAACCAGAAATACGTCTTAGAGTATTTGGATGGCTAAAATAAATTAAACATGGAAGCGGTTTCCCATTCTTTCCATTATATAAAATTATTTTTTAAATTTAAACAAATTAACAACATAATAATCTATATGCAGGGAATGGACATCAAAACAATTTCAATTAAATGTTCAATAACATTTTTAAAAAGCTGCTTGTATTTTGTAAAAATGCCTAATTCCCTATATTTTTTCAAGGAACACAATCCTCTTATTTTAGTAAATCATTTTTATCTATGTAAACAAATATACAACATGAACATCATAATGTAAGAACTAATAAAGAACAGGATTCTTAGCTTAAATTAATTCAATACATGTCAAAAAGCTTCCTGTTATATCTGAAAATATTTTCTAATTTAGTCTGCACAGTACACACAAATATTGGTACACACACACATGCACACACACATGCCTTGAATAGGAAGCAGGAACTATAAGTTTAAGTGGTTAGAAAGGAATCTGTAAACAGCAAAGTAATGATTTTTAATAATTACAGAGAATGGGAAACATTAAAAGCTACCTGCAGGGCAGTAACTGCATTAAGTCACAGTCTTGGGGAATGTTTACCAATTTAGAACTTACTCAATCACTTCTCTCTAAGGTGTATATTAATTTCATTTCCTTCAATCTGTAATAATTCTCCAAAATAGAAAAAATATATAAGAGGAAACAACTAGAACATAAATAATAATTTCACATCAAAGGATAGATATCCATTCTTCCTGTAATATTGAAGCAAATACATGTAATATTTATTCTTTTGGTCATTTGATATGTGCTAAACACATCCTAAATACTTGGAATACCCCAATTATTAAATAAATAATTTTTGCTTTCTTAGTGTAGTTTATGAAGATAATGAATAAACAAGTAAATTACAAATAGTATTTTCAGAGATAAGAAATGCTAAAACTGGATATGAGCAATTAATAACAACTCTAAAATAGAATTATTTACTGAATACGTGAATTATATAAATATTTATGTACTTATGGTTCTCTGGTTGTACTCTGGTTCAGCCCCTCTTCACAAATTCTTGTTAATTAAAGAAATTTCAGTATAAGCTATTAAAATACTACTACAACAATCAAATTAAACAAAATAAATGTATATATCCCTTTTCCTCACAATATAGTTGATAGTTTAATATTTTTCATCATTTTTTTCTAAAGGTCCAGAAAGTATAGCTAAAATGTATCATCTTTCAGATGGAAAGTGGTTTCCTTTGTGAAATGACTTGCAATTCTTCACAGTAATAATATTGATATGAGGGAGTATATGTGGAAGTCACTGAATCAATTGTTTTGTGTTCACTATGTGGGTGAGCTTTAAGCTCTCCATTTTGTAAAATAATTCACACATTTGGTTGTAAATTAGGAATAGGGACTGCGTTTCCTAACCATGTGAAGGCCTTTTTTTTTTTTTCTATCCCAGTCTATGTTCTGAATTACTTTCCTGAATCAGCTAATTTATTTCTTTAGAATGTGGTGTTAATGAGGTGAAGTCATGGGATCAATACTTTTTATTCAGTTACGTTTGCTTAAAGAAAAAGACAAAAAACTGGCCACAGGGTATATCTTTATCTAGAGAATGTTCTAAGGATGCTGGTGTTGACCAACATCAAGGGAGGAATGCATAAGACAAATCCCCTGTAACACCGGACAGACTACTATAAAAGTACATTCTTCGGCTGTGAGTATGGTATCAATTTCTTACAAGAGTGATAATATATTTCCCAGAGCTCATGAAAAGTACACCTTTAATTTTGCAGTGCAGGGAGAACAAATTTCCTTTGAAGCAGCAGTTACAAGTTAATATTATATTTAGTAATTCTCCTTTCTCTTTAGGTAGACAAAATTCCTGCTACCTAGGAAAATGTGACACTAGGTCATTTTCCCATTAGATCAGTAGCAAACTACTGATATTTAGTTTTCCAAGCTCAGAAAGAGTCAGTATTCTTACCATCTACTGAAATATGCCTGGATATAATTAGCTTTTAATCCTTACTCCTTTACATTTTTAGTATTTTTTCCTCACCCATCAAACCCATATTTAAATATGTTTGCAAGTACACATATATCTATAGATTTTATCTTTATATACATTTGTTTTGTGATCTGTACTACACAGCATCCCTTGTGTTTTTTATACTATATAATTTGGGTTTTTTTGTTTTATTTATCGAGGTTTAATTACTAGCCAAATTTACAAATTTACAGAGATCTGTTTATACTGTTGTCTCAGGAGTCTGTGTTACTTTTTTAATTTTTTCTAAAAAAATAGACTTTATTTCTTAAAGCAGTTTTAGGTTATAAATTGAGTGGAAGGTACAGAGATTTCCTATATAACCCCTGCACCCGCACATGTAGGACCTCCCTATGATCAGCATCCCCCACTGGCTGGTACATTTGTTACAATTAATGAACCTGCAATGACACGTCATTATTACCCAGAGTCCATGATTTACATAAGGGTGTACTCTTGGTGTTGTACATTCTAGGGGATTGCGCTAATGTGTAGTTATATGTGAACGTCATGATAATATCATATAGAATAATGTCACTACCCTAAAAAGCCCCTGTGCTCCACCTAACCATCCCTCCCTTCTCACTAACCCCTGGCCACCATTTATATTTTTATTATCTCCAAATTTTGCCTCATCTAAAATGTCATACAGTTAAAATTATATAGAATATAGCTTTTTTTAGATTGTTATTTTTTTCACTTAGTATTATGCATTAAATTTTCTCCATGTCTTTTCATGGCTTGATAATTTTTGTTGTTGTTGTTGTTTTTAGTTCTGAATGTATTTCATCATTGCATGTACCACAGTTTATTTATCCACTCACATCCTGAAAGACATCTTGTTTGCTTCCAAATTTTGGCAATTATGAATAAAGCTGCTATAGACATTTGTGTCCAAGTATTTTTGTGAACATAAGTCTTCAGTTCATTTGAGTAAATACTAAGGAGCACAATGGCTGGTACATATAGTAAGAATATGTTTAATTTTGTAAAGAATCACTAAATTGCCCTCCAAATTGGGTGTATTATTTTGTGTTCCCACCAGTAATAAATAAGAATTCCTGTTACTCTATATCCTTGTCATCATTTGGTATTGTTCAGGATTTTGACCATTCTGATAGGTGCAGAATGATATGTCATTCTTGTTTTAATTTTCGTTTTCCTGATGACATATCATGATGTGGAACATCTTTTTACATGCTTATTTTCCATCTGTATATCTTCTTTGGTGAGGTGTGCGGTAAGATTTTTGGTCCCTATTTTAACCTGATTGTTTGTTTTCTTTATTGATGAATTTTAAAAGTTCTTGGTGTATTTTGGACATTTTCACTTCCTCAAAGCAAAATCAATTAAAGGAGACAACATAGTTGAAATGAGTTTATAATTTGCAAAATGTTGTATGAATGTAAGAAAATGTACAGAAGTCCAAATGAACACAATATACAATTCAGAGGTGATTATTTTCTCCACAAAAATCTATTGAGTATTGTAAAGTGATTCCAGCAGGAGATAATCCAGCAAAAGATTCCCTAGAAAGATCACCTACATTGTCTTGGGAGAATGATTTTATTTCTAAAATCTAATTTGCTCTCTTTTAAAGAGAATTCGTTATATAAATTGATGCAGTTTTACATGAAGTGATGCAGGAACATAGCTTTAACTATTCTCACGTGATGATTTTTCCTCATACCATCTGAACAGATACCTAGAGTATTTTCCTATATATCTTAAAGTTTTGTATATGAAAATGCTTTTATGATCAATGAACTTGAATTTTCTGAATAAGGCAATTGATTTGTTCTAAAGATGCTAGTGTACATATTATAAATGGTGGCTTTATGTCTATGCCATCTATTTAATTAAGTCACACTTCTAAGGTCAAGAAGTTTGGTCACTTTTCTTCCTGATATTTTAATGATCCACCCTTACATAATGGGCCAGACTGAATTTTCAGGTGAACTAGTTCTGTCATTAACTCTGCCAAAATCACTGACTCAGCCATTTTTCATTCCAGTGCTTTTGGTCACATACTCAGTTTTAAAGTGCTTAAACTTTTCCAACTCTTAAGTTGTAGGGAAGGGCTATTACTGTCTCCAGTCATAACCTAATTCCTCCTGTTCATGACAGGGTCTGTTACCTGTTTTAGACCTTGTCTTTTCATCTGGGCATGTAGGTGTTTCTTATTTGAGTGCTATTTCTGACACTTCTTTTTCCTTCAGGGTATGATTTTAAATGACAGTGATGATTTTTCAAACTTGCTTATAAGTGGTGCCTGCCATGTACATCCTTAGGGCCATCCAGTTTGTGGCTCATGACATTTCTGGGGAAAATAAAAATTATGATTTGTACAATTCTTTAACAGTGTTTCTCCCAATGTTTTTTCCTTGTGGCATACTATGTCTGTTAGAGATGGAAATACCATGGGGAGGGGAATTAATATTTACTGTGAATCTAATGTATTAGGTGTTACAGAAAGCATTTGTACACAATATCACATTTATTTTTTTAATTTTTTTTATTATATTATCTTAGTCACCATACAGTACATCCCTGGTTTCTGAGGTAAATTCAATGATTCATTAGTTGCGTATAACACCCAGTGCACCATGCAATACGTGCCCTCCTTACTACCCATCACCAGTCTATCCCATTCCCCCATGCCCCTCCCCTCTGAAGCCCTCAGTTTGTTCCTCATAGTCCATAGTCTCTCATGCTTCATTCCCCCTTCTGATTACCCCCCCTTTCTTTATCCCTTTCTTCCCCTACCAATCTTCCTAGTTCTTATGTTCACATTTAAATCCTAAGCTAGGAGTCTTAGATAAATAATATTTTCTCATTTTATAGGTGATGAAACAAAGGCTTTTAAACTTTTTTGTGGCAATATGGCTAATAAATGCTGGAGCTTTTATTAATCTTGGGTTTATCTGACTCCCTTAGAAGTTCTGTTACTTATCTCATCCACAGAAAATCTTATGATTATCTAATACTTTTAATTATAATTGACATGCAATAAATTGCATATATTTAAAGTGAACAACTTGATAAGATCTGTAATATGAAGAAAACTTTGGAACCAGCAATAGGTTAAGAAAATGAACATATCCATCCTGCTCCTAAAGTTTCCTCCATACCCCTTCGTAGTCCTTCCCTCTACCCTAACCCCTCAAACTCCAGATAACCTGTTTTCTATCACTATATATAATTTTGCATTTCCAACAATTTCATTTAAATGAAATCAGATGATGTATACACTTTCTTTTTTTAATTTGACTTTCTTCACACAGCAGTATTCGAGATTCATCCATATTGATGTAGGTACCGGTAGGTCATTTCTTTTTATTTCAGAGTAGTCGTCTATTAAAAGGATACACCCCAAACGTTTATTGATTCACCTGCCTATTGATTCACAGATGTTTATTTATTCACACTTTTTTTGGACATATGTGTTGTTTCTATTACTGTGAGTGTGACTTACTTACGGAACTGCTATGAAAATGCATGTACAAGTCTGTGTAAGTATATTTTCATTGATGGGCAGTGATATCTAGAAATAAAGTTACTAAATCATATGACAAATAATTGTTAACCATCCTAAGTGCAAAACTATTTTTTCAAAATGGCTATACACTTGACATTTCTAGTAGAAGTATATGAAATTTCCAGTCATTTCAAATCTTTGCCAACATTCAGTATGGTTAGTCTTTTTAATTTAGCCAGTTCGATATATGTCTATTGGTAACTTATTGTGCTATTAGTTTGCATTTCCCTAATTACTAATGATGTTGAAAATCTTTTCATGTGTTTATTTCAATACCTGTATCTTCTTTGGTAAGTTTTCTGTTCAAATCTTTTGCTCATTTATTTACTGGGTTGTTTGCTTTTGAATTATTATTGAGTTTAAGGATTGTCTGTAAGTTTTGCATATAAGTTCTTTGTGAGATATTTAATTTATACATATTTTCTCCTAATTGGTGCCTTCACTTTTCACTTACTTATGAGTGTCTTTTGAAAAGCAGTTTTTAGGGGTGCCTGGGTGGTGCAGTTCTTAAGAGTCTGCCTTTGGCTCAGAGCATGATCCCAGCGTTCTGGGATTGAGCCCTGCATCAGGCTCCTCTGCTGGGAGCCTGCTTCTTCCTCTCCCACTCCCTGTGCTTGTGTTCCCTCTCTCGCTGGCTGTCTCTCTCTCTCTGTCAAATAAATAAATAAAATTAAAAAAAAGAAGAAAAGCAGTTTTTAGTTTGGATAAAGTTCAGTTTATTGTTTAATCTATTAGTCTATCTTTATATCAATATCAAATTGTCTTGATTATTACAGGTTTACAATAAAACTAGGAATGAAACTAGGTAGTGATGGTCTTTCACCTTTGTTTTTCTTTTGCAAATTTGTTTTGAAATATGAAGTAATGATCAGGGTGAGAATGAAGATCTAGTATAGGGAACCACTTTGAGGAACTCTGTGGAAGTTAGACTTTTTTGATCCATTTATGGAAATTGTTTAAAAGTTCAAATCTAACTGAATTATCCTGTAATTTCAAATCTTGGAGAGGTAATATTCCATAAAATTCATTCATTCAGAGGAAAGCACCCAGATCTAAAACTTCCCTTGGCTTCCCCAACAGTGGCTAGATCTCATTTAAATTTCCAGTCAGCTCAAGAAAACCAAATGACTCAGGTTTATATTCAGGTTAAGTGATCTCACAGTCACACCAGGCTAGCCACCCATTGAAGGTTGACATATTAAACAAATAAATAAAAGTGTCAGAAGCTAAAGCATTCAATGGCAGACAGATTACCTTTGAGCCAAGAGATATTTATGCAGTTTACACTGACTCTGGTTTCTAGTCTCCTGACACAGACGGTTCAATGGTCTGTCACATGAAATTAAGTGCATCTTGATGAAGTGTCTTTAAAGAAGTAATATGAATTTCAAAGGGCCCCAAATGCAGTACAGGAGAATTTAATTATAGGTATTGTGGAGAAGTACCAGAGGCATAATTATTAAATAGTCATAATGTCTACTCCAAATGATTAAAAACAATAGAGTAATGACCCAGTTCAATGTTTTGGTTTTAAGAATATAGTCAAACCCTTGGGTACCCATTTTCTTTATGTTGTCTATGACTACAGCCATGTGATTACACTTAAGAATAAAATGAACCATACGGTGAAAACTCTTCATTTCATATCAAAAATAGCTCCCATAGTATTACTTTAATGATGATGATGAAGTTATTCCAGTGTAGCTGAGTAGGTATTATCTTTATGTGCTTTTAGTAATTAGCCATAGGGTAGATGTTCTCTAATAGAATATTTCACATACAAAAGTCTTTACCATCTTATTTTGGAGCCATAGTTATCTAAAATAATTTTTGATCAGAAGCAGAACTTCAGAGGAGATAATTGAAGTAAAATTGTATTGAATCTTCCAGTGTCTTCATTATTCATTAATTTTGATTTATTTTAACCTCCAACAATATTATCAAAGACTATGAACTATTGTTTTTCTTTTTTTAATTTTTTAAAGATTTTATTTATTTATTTGAAAGAGACAGAGGGAGAGAGCATAAGCAGGGAAAGGGGCAGAGAGAGAAGCAGACTCTTTGCAGGGCAGGGAGTTGGAGGAGGGGCTCCATCTTGGGACTCCAGGATCATGACCTGAGCCAAAGGCAGATGCTTAACCTACTGAGCCATACAGGCACCCTGTTTTTCTCTTTCAAAATATCTGCTCAATAGTTTCTTTAGAAAATATAGATTGAGGAAGCTTGTATGTACATTTTCCATTGATTACATATATATAATCCACGTATCAGTTATGCTGTTATCATTTAAAGGGTGAACAAGAACCATGAAAAATCTTAGGGTCTTGATTCAGTCTCAAATGTTCAGATTAACTGCTTTGGAGGTAAATCAAATTTTGCTAAAATGCCTGGAAAAAAATGCAGGCCAAGTAGTGGGCATTGCTTCTGACCTCTTTCTCCTCTTCCCATGGACAAAAAAAAAAAAAAAATTGGTTAGGAAAAAGGACTTTATGACATTGCTACTTATCTTAATATTCTTCTTTGAAATTATAGTAGCTTCTTTTGAGCTTTACACAAGGACTCTTATAACTCTGAAATAAAATCTGCTAATAGACGGGAAGAAGATGTGACTGCCAGTCTTTGATCTTGTTTACAATTTTGTACAAATCTGGTCACTATAGCAATATCTTGGCAAGACTATAGATATGGCAGAGTACCTATAACTACTGAATATAATTATCTGTCCATTGACTTTCAGTTGGAAATCTGGTGACTTTAAGTCAGCTTTAAGAGAAAAAGATCCTAAATGGAAATTTATACTACCCATTTTAACTAAGCAAAAGGACAATCACAACCATAAGCATATCTATTATCACCAATTTGATTATTTACAATTATAAATACATAATAGTTAATGGTGAAATATCAAGTGTTACATAGGATACATATTTAGGCATATGTGTTTTTTTAATGTACAGCCAGGAAAGAAAATGGATAAGTATATTCCCACAAATATGCCACACATTATTTTTATGTAAATCCAAGCATTCACGCCTAAGATCATTCAGATTTTGCAATTTTTAGGAGAAAAAAAATACCTCGAGCAAATTATAGACTTCTCAATTTGCTACAATGTAAGCAGTTTTTCAAAGAATATGTCCTAAAGGCAATAAGGATTTCACATATAAATTTGAGAGAACTGATATGTTCTTATCAGCCCTGGACAGTATGACAAACACAAATCTCATCTTTCTCTAATAAAACATTTTGTTGATTTGCTGTAGTTGGCGACACTATTCACGAACCAATGACAGTAGGAATGAACACAAATTTGGCTGACTGAATATGGCTCACTAAAGATAAAGACTATTTTAAAAGATAATTGCTTAGATTAAATGCATATGTAATTGAAAAAGATGCTGCTGCTATATTTTAGAAGAAAATGATCATTTGAAATAATCCCTTTCACCCATTTCACGTTGAATTACCAAGAATATAGTACAACTCACTACAAAAAACTAATAAAGCCCACTTGTTACTTTTTTGTGTCCCTCTATAAATTAAGTTGCTTTTTCCGAGACATTCTAATTATAAAATCCAAGTTTCAGTTATTCAACTCAACTGTGAATAAATGGACCCACTTTAAGTCTGATTTCACCAACTGTATTAATTTCAGACCGTGTGTCTCCTTTCTTTGGTTTCCTCTATTGATTCTGGAAAAAGAGAATGGTATTTGATTAGAATGAAAGTGTATACTCTGGCCAATTTTGATATTTCATTTGCAAGTGACTTCATGTAATGTCCTTCTCCTTTGATCTAATAATGAAAATGTGTCAGTATATTCTCATTACAGCAGCAAGGTAAAGCAGCCCAAGCCTCCTGGGGCCAAAAGGACTACACTTTGTGAATTTAATGGGAAAGTTATACTCCCAGTGCTTGGCAAAGAGTGTGCTGGCAGACCTATTTTCTCCCTTCAGCAACTGAATCAATGGAGAATTTTTAAAAAGTTGCCATACATGTGTTCTAACACTGAGGGGAGAGGGAAGAATGAGAATACAAGAACATATTAATGATTTCCTTGAAATTTTCTGCTCACTGTGGAATTATGTTAGCTAAAAAATGTAAAGCAAAAAACAAAATCATTGGTTGAATACACATCTCAGCTTATAGTCATTGTCATTCTTGAAATAAAAATCAGGATTGTGTTTTGGTGTTAAGGCTACTTTGAATAGCAACAATTCACATAGACTTGAAGAAATATTAGATATAATGTTCAAAACATTTTTAAGTTCACATAAAAATAAATTTGAATAATACTCATTTCTAAAAACCTGACAAGACATGAATATATCTGGATAGCACCAAATTCAGTATAGTGGGTGACTGGGTTTGATAATTAGATGCATCTAAGAAAAGATACACATGCTAAATTTATTTCAATTCCAAAGTTCCAGTTTAATTCATGCTTATAGCATATAAATGTGAAGGTAGTTAATATCTTTCAAGTTAGGGGAACATTTAAACTCTTTCAAAAAGTCTGAACATACTATTTTGTTTTAGCTTTGCCTAAAAAGATAGTCCTGAAAAAATATGTATAAGACATATAATTAACATAGTTATATGTGTATGTTTAATAATGGCTGCATGTCTTTCCTTAGGTTTAAATCTTTAGCATTCAGTGATTTTGTGGATTGAATACTGTCCCTTGAAAAGGTATGTCCAAGTCCTAAAACCAGATACCTGTGAATGTAAACTTATTTGGATGTTGGGGTAAGGTCATCCCGGATTTAGGGCCCTAAGGGTGGGCCCTAAATCCAATGATGAATGTCCTTATCAGAGAAAGGAGAGAGAGATTGATGACACAGAGATATGAGAATAGCCATGTGAAGATACTGGTTGAGATTGAAGTTATACATCTTAAAGCCAGGAAATATCAAAGACTGCCAGCCCCCCATGAAGCTAGGAGTAAGGCATTGAACAGATTTTTCCTCAGATCCTCCAGAAGTAAGCAATCCTCTGACAACTTAATTTCAGATTTCTGTCCTCCAGACTATGAGAGAACAAATTTCTGTTGTTCATACCACTGAGTTGGTGGTAACTTATTACCACAGCTCTAAGAAAATAGTACAGTGATCTAGTACTAAATTAAAGACAACTGATCGTGATTTTAATTAGCCATCTCTAATGTCAAACATCAAGGATAATTATGTATAGCAATCCAAATAATCTAACAAGAACCATCTCCTAAAATTTGCATACTTTGACTGCAGAGGTGAAAACAGAGAATGTTTTCTGAGAAAATTCAAAGATAGCATTACATGTATTTCAGAAAAAGCACACATCAGGTAAGCAGGGGAAAGATAAAACAATTCTATAGGCATTTAATGTTCAGAATGTTAGCTGATAATTTAACAGGTGGTGTTATAAATCTGCCTTTGATCCTTTAGGAAGAAAGAGCTCATTTCAAAGAAGAAATTCTTAGCGCTTTCCAATAGTTTGAAATCTGCCTTTTTGAACAGATTTGTGCTTGTTATTCACCCCCATTTCTGAAACTTGAGCCTAAAAACCCTTGCTTAAAACATAAATTCCTGGGTTCTTCTGCAGAGATTCTCATTCAGTAGAGCCAGGGAGATGTGGGTTTGATGCATTCTTAGCAATCACTTGGGTAATTGTAACAAAGGAGGTACTGAACAATGTTTTGAGATATCTGCTTAGAAAAATGTATTCCATCAAAATAAAACTTTTGATCAAACTTGTGAAAGGAAAAAGAAAAATGTGTTCAATCCTCACTCTGTCATAAAATATCTCACAACAAATCTTTTTAAAAATACAAGTTCTCCAAGTCCCACTGATTTAGAATCTGTTACTTATAAGACCTGATGTGATTATTATGACTAGACAATTTCACAAGACACTGGCTTAGAACCGAAAATCTGACCTTGATTGACTTTAATTCATGCATTGACATCAATATAAAAAAGTAGAGAGTTAAAAGAATGCACCTCATTAAATACCATATATCACAGGATATAAATTTTGGTAAACACAGCAACCTGACGGTCTGGTAACCTGAAAATTCAAGTTTTGTTCACAAGTATCTTTGAGGTCAATGTTCATCCTAGAGTCTTTCTCAGCATCTGCAGATTCCCTCAGCCTGCTGCTTGAACAGTTGCTAATGAACGAAGATCACCCCAGCCTGCCCCCCTGCTGCTGCTCATTTGCCCATTAGCATCTGCTTAAGCAGCAGGCTGGGGGAAGCTCTGGTGCCCAATCAATGTAGCTGATGAGGGCTAGGGTAGGGAGGCCTCTGTTGCCAACAGAGTCAGAGCATAAATCAACTCCAATCTTGGCAAAGGTTATTAATCTTAGAAAGGATGACTTATATATCACAGTGTAGGGATGGAGAAAAGCTATCCTTAACATTTATGGAAAACAGGATAAAGCTGAAGTATTATTTGTATGCTAACTTTAGCAAATCTTTTGAACATCAGTAAGTCTCAGGTTCCTTACCTAAAAAGTGATATACGGTAGGGTTCTTTCTTGTTCAAACATTATCTGATGCTAGATATATGCCCAGAGATACAAAAACACACACATAGAAAAGCATTCTTTAAGACTTTCCGGAGTTATCTTATTGTTTTAACATAAAGCACAACATCACTTTATTACCCAACTTATCAGGGAAAAACTCATTCCACTATTCAGCTATCTCAACTACTTCCTCTATTCCAACTGGTCATTTGTTATTATCATAATTTCCAACTTAGAAATTGGGTAACTGATGTTAAACATTTGTGATAAGAGAAGTTGGCTGGAAACTGAAAAGTAAAAATATATTGCACTCTGAGGACAGTCACTAGCTTTACCTTCATTCACACAGGATGATCCACTTTAAATATTCCAAACAGAGGCAGAATCCCTGTCCAAGAGAAGATTTTATGTAGCAGTGTAGTGTGAAAAGGAGGGCTGGCATTAATTAGAGTGATGTTATGGTAGACCACTGCCAATAAAAATAAGCAGGGTATAAATTACACAGAAAAGAAGGAATATTAAACGATGATACAGTGTTTGAAAGTCTTTTGCACGTTGGAAAGTGCTAAGTACAAAAAGATAAGACAGTGAATGAGGTGTTAATACTATCTAGTGTGAGAGATTCCTAAATGGCACAAAAAGTAGCATTCAAGGATCCACTGAGGACTGAGATAAAAGGCACTTCATAGAAAAATCCCTCCACATTTTCTGCATTCATTGTAGACCAAATGCAGTGCTTGGAATTCACTCTTGGGTATATTAGAGAAATAATAAACAGATTCCTCTCTCAAGAAGTTTATAGGCTGTTAGGAAGATGGCATCTGTATAAGAAAAATAAGATAACTACATAGTGATATAGAAAAAATGTGCCAAAATTAAAGAAACAACAGAGAACACTACTGCAAATAAAATCACCTTTTAGCCCT
Organism: Ursus arctos; assembly: GCF_023065955.2. NCBI lineage: Eukaryota > Metazoa > Chordata > Mammalia > Carnivora > Ursidae > Ursus > Ursus arctos. The sequence goes on from NW_026622852.1 coordinate 6,041,838, forward strand.
TCAGTGTTCTCTAAGATGATGTTTGATTTACATAATTTCTCTCTATAACATTATAATTTGCTTCAAAAGTGTTGGTTCCAGAAAAAAATCCTATAATTGAAAATAAATATCTATCATATTTAATATAAAAATGCCAACTCTACTATTAATAGCAGACTAATAAAAACAATAAAATGCATATATAATAATATACAGTGGATACAATTTATTTTGTCTTCCACTTAATAAAATGTAAACATTCCCAAAGCAACCAGGACTTTGAGAATTACAGTATCTGGACATCAATGCTTATATTTATCCAACTGTTGGCAAGAAAATTAATACAAACTGCCACGAATATTTTTTAGTGACTTTGGGAATCACTCTCACATATAAAAAAATTCAATTAAAAAAACAAAAATATGTAAGTACTTTAAGCATTGTTCTTTAGAATATTGCAAATTTTTGCATTGACTGAAATATAATCAGAGACATAGAGTAAAAGTGCATCCAACAATTTCCAAAAATTAATATACTATCCATACATATGAAAAGATCCCCCTCAATACAACAAAATGATGTTTTAAACATTCATAAATATGTGAATATATTTAAAATAGTCTTAAAAAGCTACATACCATACCAGTAACTAATTCAGGGGAAGAGTCTAAGTTTGAGCAAGGTCAAGTGAGAATTTTTACTTTCTATAGATTTAAAAAAAATATATTTTCTCCATGTATTCATTATTCACTGATAACCATAATTAAGGTATGGAGTATTGAAAGATAATTAATCTAATCAGACTATCCAATAACTGAATCAGAAACTAAATCTATCATGTGTACCAAGATCAAAATAAGTGTTCCACATCTGGCTGAATCAACCAGACATTCTAAACTGAAATCTATGAAGCTGGTACTTTAACTACCTCACCAAGTGATTTTGAGATATCCTAACATTGAGAATCTAAGATCTGTCCAAGCCAGGAATAGGGCAGTTGGGTCTGGGAAGCTGAAAACCATCCAGGCCCATGTGAGCTACTACTTGTCCCATGAATTCCTTCATGGACACAAGCAGCTACTTCCCACTCCCCACCCCCAACCAAGTCCCAGAATCAACTCTTCCTGAGTTATGTGACCCTGTAAGAAAATCTTTACCTGGTTTTTACATTGGTAGCCGGCCAGGGTGGAAAATTTTTACCTACTACTTATTACAGGCCAAATTTGACAAAAAAAAAAAAAATGAGGTTCTGGTTAGGCTATATCTGAGAGTTAAATACAGGAGCTTGGATTTGGGGCACATTTGCCTGGAACTGGGAGGCCTCAGGCTTCCCCATGAAGGTGAAGGTTATGGAAATCTATTTTTGTGTATTTATTTTAGTCAGAAGTGTACTGAGTGAGGAGCTATCTACATGAGGATTAGCCAGCAAAATATATCCCTGTAAGCCAGCCCTCCTCTAATCAGTGAGTTAAAAACCTCTGGAATACTCTTGGTTTCACCAATTCACTTGATGCACTCTGGGGTCATCCCTTTTCTTGACCAGTTCTAGCATCAGTTCTCTTGCGAATTCCAAGAAACTTGTTGCAAAACTCTGCAAGTTCCTGAGACACAAATACATGCTCCTATGACCTCTGTCCATACAGGTGAAGAGTTTGTTTTCAGCTCACCCTTAATTGTCTCTGGAGTGAAATGCCTTTTCTACATTACTTCCATTTCAGGGATCATCTCTGCATACCCAGCAGGAATATCCACACTTGCCCCTGACATACCCCTGTCCAATACAAACATCTGTTCCTTGACGCCCATCCACAATTGCAATGGCTATGGAAGGATTTTCAAAAGCATTTTAATCAGCTTCTGAATACTTCGTGTTGCAGAAATTCAGAAATTCTCTCAATTATATGAGGGAGAGACTTAAATTTTTTTCTTTTATTTATTCATTAATTTATATAATGAAAGAAGGAAAATGCAGGAGCATGCCTGAAGGGCAGAGCTCACTATGGCAATTGAGAGTGTCATTCTTTCAGTCAATAATTTTAGTTGATAAAATTGTGCTTCCTTCCAGTTCATATTTTGAAGTATGTAACCCCAAGAAATGTGACCTTATTTGGAAAAAGAGTCATTGAACATGTAATTAGTTAAGATGAGGTCATACTGGAGTAGAATGAGCCCTAATTCAATATGACTGATGTCCTTATGAAGGGGAAATTTGGAAACAGATACTCAGAAAGGCTGCCATGTGAAGATAAAGGCAGAGATCAGGTGCAACAGAAGCCAAAGAACACTAAAGATTCCTATAAACCACAGAGCCAGGAGGGAGGTTTAACAGATTCTTCCTCAGAAGGAACCAATCCTGCCAACACTTTGATCTTGGACTACTAACCTCCAGAACTGTGAGACTAATGTTTCTGATGTTCAATATTCCCAGTTTGTGCTACTTTATTATGAGAGCATAAGAAACTAATACACCTTGATTTTCAAGACTCAAGAACTTGAAATAATGACAAAACAACCTTTATTTCATGTACTAGACAGGAGAATTAGCCTATATTACAGACTGCAAACTGTTTCCATTTTATCCAAAGCCCCAAATCATAGAAGATTTTAGAAGAATGTCTGGAAAGACCACTTCACCATTCTTTATAGACTACAAGAGAGAATGGAAAGCAGGGGGTCTTCAGCCTAAATTTTATCCCTGACACGATGTGTTCAAACACTTAACATATCCAAAATGCCTTAGGTGGGAAATATATATTTATATATAGATGCCACATCATTCTATGCCTTATGCTCTGCAATTTTACAAATTTATATAGTGTTCTTGGTATTTGAATTAATTGTCTTGGCTCTGGATGACTTAATTCAAGGATATTTCATATGAAATATCAATTAATAACTTTCACTAAATCGTGCATTCATCTATGTCACAAAATTACACTGAGGGACGTCACTTAATCATCAGGCTATTGCTAAGGACACTGCCCACTTTGTAATTCAGTGACAATGGTTCAAAAGCATTATTTCTTTATACAATTGGCCCTTGAAAAACATGGGGTTTAGAAGCACTGACACTCCACACATTCAAAAAACCTTGTATAACATTCACTCTATTGAGGCCCCTAATCCAAATAGGACTTGTGACCTCATAAGAAGGGACACTAAGAGTGCTCCTGTACAGAGCAAAGGCCATGTGAGGATCCAGTGAGAAGATGGCTATCTGCAAGCCAAAGAGATCTCACCAGAAACCAACTCTGCCAACATAGTGATCTTAGATTTACAGCCTCCAGAACTGTAAGAAAATAAATTTGTTGTTTAAGCCACACAGTAGAGTGTTTTGTTATAGCAGCCTTAGGTGACTAATACAAACACTAAGTATAATTAGACTTTCAGTGATGATGTATAAGATAAATTAAATATAATCATGTAAAAGCAATGTTGTTATATATAAAACAATTAACCATGCATTGATTAAATATGTAGATCTTTTTTTTTTTAAGATTTTATTTATTTATGTGACAGAGACAGCCAGCGAGAGAGGGAACACAGCAGGGGAGTGGGAGAGGAAGAAGCAGGCTCCCAGCGGAGGAGCCCGATGTGGGACTCGATCCCAGAACACTGGGATCACGCCCTGAGCCAGAGGCAGACGCTCAACGACTGCGCTACCCAGGCGCCCCTAAATATGTAGATCTTATAATCACACAAAAAATTAAAATTTTAATGTTACCTGAATTTTAAATTGGGAAGAAATTTTGATGATGACAAAAGGACAAAAGATACAGAAAAAAAGGTGAAAGAATGTAACTTGAATATATTGCTAGACACATTTTTCATTTTCTTACTACTCTCTCCTACACTCACCCTTCCTACTGTTATCTTTCCCTGCCCCCTAGAATAGAAAATGCATCATGAGCTTATTTTCTTTTTTAAAAGATTTTATTTATTTATCTGAGAGAGAGAGAAAGAGAGAGAGCACAAGTAGTGGGGAGGAGCAAAGAGAGCGGGAGAAGCAGACTCCCCACTGAGCAGGGAGCCCAATGCAGGGCAGGATCCCAGGACCTGAGCTGAAGTAAGAAGCTTAACTGACTGAGCCACCCAGGTGCCCCTGAATTCATTTTTTATTACAAATTTTATTTTATTTTCACATAAAATGCAACGAAGAGAACAAAGGACTCAATGAGAAGTATCTGAAATAGGTGTTTTAAGCAAGTATAATAATAGTACACAGAAAAGCAAAAGCAAATCTTCTACACAAAGATTTTAGTTAATAATTTTATGGAACTCACAGCAATATACTTAACATAATATTAAAGTGTTATAATTAATATTTTCAGTAAGCAGCCAAAGTTGAGTTCATAGAAACAGATAAACCAAAGATCAAAGTAGGCAGTAGTATATTTTCTAGTTCAAATCTGCTGATAGATGGCTCTTTCATAAATCATAATTACTTGTCTAAAGCTACCTACAACACACTGCTAAAAATATATTAGAACAATTTTAGAAATAATTTAAATAATATTCAGAAAATCACATCTAGAAGGTACAGAAATATATTTATATGAACTAGAAAACTTCATTTGACCATTAATAAGGACCAATGTTTTTGTAATATGGACTTTAGTAAAAAATAAAGCAATAAACTTATATGTCTATAGACCTACTTCTTGCACAATACACAAATGACTCATGAGTATCTATCTAAATTTAAAAACTAATAATTTCTAGCACAGACATTCTCAGCTACTCATAGACACTTTTTCTGCTTAAAAGAAAGTCAAGAATTACTCTCAAAACCTTATCAGGGAAAAAATAAACAAACAAACAACAACAACAACAAAAAGCATCTCATGAGAGGTAGGTTTTCCTTGGGAAATGATACAGTTGATCAGTGGTATTGAGCTGTCTTTATTACTCTTAGCAAACCCCTGGTGCTCACTGTTTTTAGAACTAAGATCATACAAGGCATGAACATGGAGACCAGAAAGTGACTAGTGGTTGAGAGACAGCTGGTGATGTCAAAGGCTAACAGTGTGAAACAGGATCCTTTTGAGGAATAAGAGTCAAAAGCCCTGTAATTTGTGAGGTAGTAGAGAATTAGACTGGAGCTCCTGTTTGGATGGTCCTTCTTGAACAACATAGCACCATGTGACTAAATTTTATGAGCCATTTATTATTAAGATTTTTCCTGGATTAAAAAAAAAAAGATTATCTGTACTGTAAAACTTACTTCAATAGATCTGACTTTTACTAAAGCAATTGAAGGCTGTGGATAATGCTAAAAGAAAGCAGAATGGTGGATCAACAAGCTGGAAGACAGAGTAATGGAGAGCAACCAAGCTGAACGAGGGGAAAAAAAGAATGATAAAAACTGAGAATAGGTTAAGGGAACTCAGAGACATCATCAATGTTAATAAGAAAATAAGAAAAGGGAGCAGAATTTTTTTTTTGAAGAAGTAATAGCTGAAAAATTCCTTAGTCTGGAGAAGGAAACCAATTTCCATTCCAGGAGGCACAGTGTACCCAACAAAATTGAGCCAAAAAGGTCTACAACAGGACACATAATAATTAAAGTGACAAAAAGTTAAATAAATTAATTAATTCATTCATTAATAAAGCTAAAAATAAAAATAAAATGGCAAAAAGTAGAAAAAAGAATATTAAAAGAAGCAAAAGAAAATATTTATATACAAAAGAAACCCTGTTAGGCTACCACCTGATTTTTCAGCAGAAACTTTTCAGGCTAGAAGAAAGTGGCATGATATATTCAAAGTACTAAAAGGAAAAAAAAAATAAAACAAACAAAAAAAACTTAGAACTAAGAATGCTCTATCCAGCAAGGCTATCATTCATAATAGAATGAGAGATAGAGTTTCCCAGACAGACAAATGTTAAAGAAATTCACTGTCACTAAACCAGGCTTATGAGAAATGTTAAAGATAGTTCTTTAAGTGGAAAGGAAAAGCCACAATCAGGAGTAAGAAAACTAGGAAAGGAAAAAATTTCACAGGTACATATAAACATAATAAAAGTACTAGATTAATCACTTATAAAACCACTACAGAGGTTAAAGCACAAAAGCAGTAAAATCAATTATATCTATAAAAATCAGTCATGGGATTCACAAAATAAAAGGATATAAATATAACATCATATAAAACAATATGTGGGGGGACATAAAAATTTAGTGCTTTTAGAATGGGTTCAAACTTAAGTGACCATCAACCTAACATAAACTGCTATATGCACAAGATATTATATATAAACCTAATGGTAACCACAAATCAAAAACTGTATAATAGATAAGCAAAAATACAGAGAAAAGAATCCAAGCATATCACTAAAGAAAGTTATGAAACCACAAGAAGAGAACAAGAGAAGAAACAGAGAAGAACTACAAACACAGCCATAAAACAAACAACAAAATGGCAATAACTACATAGCTATCAATAATCTACTTTGAATGTAAATGAACTAAATGCTCCAATCAAAAGACATAGGGTAACTGAAGGGATAAAAAGCAAGGCCTAGGTATATGCTGCCCACAAGAGATTCATTTCAGATCTAAAAATACATGCAGATTGAAAATGAAGTGATGGAAAAAAACATTTATCATACAAATGGAAGCCTAAAGGAAGCTAGGGTAGCAATACTTAGACAAAATAGACTTAAAACAAAGATAGTAACAATAGACAAAGAAGAGTACTACATATTCATAAGGGGAAGAATTCAACAAGATATAATAATTGCACATATTTATGAACCCAAACGGGAGTACCCAAAAACATAAAGCAACTACTAATAGACATAAAGGAAGGAGTGGATAGTAATGCAATAACAGTAGGAGACATGAACATTCTACTTACATCAATGGATAATAGATTATTCAGGAAAAAAAAAAAGAAGCAGTGGTTTTGAATGACACATTGGACCAGATGGATTTAAGAAATATATTCAGTTCAGATCATTCCATCCCAAACCAGCAGAATACACATTCTTTTCACGTGTGCATTGAGTCTCCAGAATAGATCACATACTAGTCCTCCCAAAAAAAGACTCAAGAAATTTAAAAAGATTGACATCATACCATGCATCTTTTCTGATCACAACACTGTGAAACAGAAATGAACCACACACAAAAGAAATTCCAAAAATATAAATACGTGGAGGTTAAATAACAAGCTACCGAACAATGAATAGCACAACCAAGAAATCAAAGAGAAAATTAAAAAAAAAAATACATAGAGAAAAATAAAAATGAAAACCTGATGTTCCAAAACCTTTGGAATGCAGGAAAATCTCTTCTAAGATGGAAGGTTATGATAATACAGGCCTACTTCAAGAAGCAAGAAAAGTCTCAAATAAACAACCTAACCTTACACTTAAAGGGGCTAAAAAAAGAACAAACAAAACCCAAAGCCAGGAGAGGAAAGGAAACAATAAACATCAGAGCAGAAATAAAAGGCACAGAGACTAAAAAACAAAACAAAACAATAAAACCTGTATCTGGTTCCTAGAAAAGACCAACAAATTGATAAAATTTTGCTAGATAAAAACAAAACAAAACAAAGCAAACAAAACAGAGACAAGAATCAAATAAGAAAATCAGAAATGAAAGACGAGAAATAACAACTGACACCCCAGAAATACAAAGGATTATAAGAGAATATTATGAAAAATTATATGGCAATGAATTTATAATGTAGAAGAAATGGATAAATTCCTAGAAACATATAAACTCCCAAAAATGAATCAGGAAGAAATAGAAAATTTGAAAAGATTTATTACCAGCAAGGGAACTGAATCAGTAAAAACTCCCAACAAACAAAAGTCTAGGACCAGAGAGTTTCGCAGGCAAGTTCTACCAAACATTTAAAGAAGAATTAATACTTATTCTTCTTATGCTATTTAAAAAAAGTAGGGAAAATAGAGCTTCCAAATCCATTCTATTAGGGCGGCATAACCCTGATACCAAAACCAGATAAAGACACTACCAAAAACAAACAAAAAAAGAGTTAGAGAGAGAGAATTACAGGCCAATATCTCTGATTAACATAGATGTAAAATCCTCAACAAAATATTAACAAGCTAAATCCAACAACACATTAAAAAAATTTTCACCACGATCAAGTAGGATTTATCCCTGGGATGCAAAGATAGATCAAGATTCACAAATCAATCGATGTAACGCATCAATAAAATCAGGGATAAAAGCCATATAATCGTTTCAATAGATGCAAAAAAAACACTTGACAAAGTACAAAATTCATTCATAATAAAAACCCTCAATGAAGTAGAATTAGATGGAAGACATAATAAAGGTCATATATGAAAAACACACAGCTAACATCATACTCAATGGAGAAAAGCAGACTATTTCCCCCTAAGGTCAGAAACAAGATAGGGATGTCCACTCTCACCACTATTATTAAACACAGTACTGAAAGTCCTAGCCAAAGCAATTAGACACGAAGAAGAAATAAAAGGCTTCCAAATTGGTAAGGAAGAAGTAAAACTTTCACTCTTTACAGATGATATGATAACTATATACAGAAAAACCCTAGACTCTCCAAAAAAATTACTAGAACTGATAAATGAGTTCTGTAAAGTTGCAGGATCCAAAATCAACGTACAGAAATCTGTGACATTTTTATATACACCATAATGAAGCAACATAAAGAGAAATTTTAAAAAGTAATCCGATTTACAGTTGCACCAGAGATAATAAAATACCTAGGCATTAACTTAACCAAGAAGGTGAAAGGCCTGTACTCTGAAAAATATAAAACACTGATGAAAGATATTGAAGGTGGTACAAACAAGTGGAAAAATATTCCAAGCTCATGGATTGGAAGAAAAAATACTCTTAAAATGTCAATATTATCTAAAGTAATGTACTGATTTAATGTAATCCCTATCAAAATACCAACAATGTTGTTCAAAGAACCAGAATGATCAATCCTAAAATTTACGTTGAACCACAGAAGACCTCAAACAGCCAAAACAATCTTGAAAAAGGAAAACAAAGCTGGAGGTATCAAATATTCCAGATTTCAAGTTATGCTACAAAGCTGTAGTAGTTAAACCATATGGTACTGCACAAAAATAGGCATACAGATCAATGGAGTAGAACAGAAAGCCGAGACATGAGCCCATGTTTATATGGTCAATTAACCATTGACAAAGGAGGAAACAATATATAATGGGAAGAAGACACCCTCTTTAATGGGATGGCTTTATGGAAAAGAATGAAAGTGGACCACTAGCTTACACCATAAACAAAGATGAATTCAAAATGGATTAAAGACCCAAATGTGAGACCTGAAACATTAAAAAATCCTATAAGAGAGCACAGGTAATAATTTCTCTGGCACCAAATGTAGCAAGGGAAACAAAAACAAAAATAAACTATTGGGACTATATCAGAATGAAAACTTCAGCACAGCAGAGAAAATGATCAACAAAAATAAAAGATTACCTACTGAACCGCAGAAGATATTTGCAAATGACATCTCTGGTAAAATGTTAGTATCCAAAATACACAAAAAATTTATGTAACTTAGCACCTAAAAAACCCCAAATAATCCAATTAAAAATAGGCAGAAATCATGAACAGACATTTCTCCAAAGAAGACATTCAGATGGTGAGCAGACACATGAAAGATGCTCAGCATCACTCTGGGACGCCTGGGTGGCTCAGTCATTAAGCGGCTGCTTTCAGCTCAGGGCGTGACCCCAGAGTCCTGGGATCTAGCCCCAGAGCAAGCTTCTCCGCTGGGAGCCTGCTTCTTCCTCTCCCACTCCCCCTGCTTGTGTTCCCTTCTCACTGGCTGTCTCTCTCTGTCAAATAAATAAATAAAATCTTTAAAAAAAAAAGATGCTCAACATCACTCATCATCAGCAAAATGCAAATCAAAATCACAATGAGATATTACCTCACACCTGTCAGAATGACTAAAGTCAGAAACATGAGAAGCAACAAGAATTGGGGAGGATGTGGAGTAAGGGGAACCCTCTCTCACTGCTTGTTGGTGGGAGTGCAAATAGGCACACTGTGGAAAATAGTATGGAGTTTCCTCAAAAAGTTAAAAATGATCCTTACAATCCAGTAATTGCACTACCAGGTATTTACCCCAAAAATATAAAAACACTAATTCAAAGGAATACATGCACCTTTATGTTTATTGAAGCTTTATTTACAATAGCCAATTATGGAAGCAGCACAAGTATCCTTCATCAACACATGAATGGATCAAGAAGATTTGGTATATATACACAATGGAATATTATGCAGCCATAAAAAAAACTTGCCATTTGCAATAATATCAATGGAGCTAGAAAATATAATGCTAATTGAAATAAGCCAGTCAGAGAAAGACAAATACCATATGATTTCACTCATATGTGGAATTTAAGAAACCAAAAAAAAAAAAATGAACTAAGGGAAAAAAAAGGAGAGACAAACCAAGAAATGACTCTTAACTGTGGAGAACAAACTGATGGTTAATGAATAGGAGGTGGGTGGTCGGATGCATGAAAGAGGCAGCAGGGATTAAAGAATACATTTATGATAAGTACTGAGTAATGTATAGAATTGTTGAATCACCATATTGTACACCTGAAACTAATGTAACACTGTATGTTAACTATACCAGAATTAAAATTAAAAAATAATTAAAAATCTTTCACCACAATCAAGTAAGATTTATTCTAGGGATGCAAGGATGGTTCAATACTTGCAAATCAATCAATGTGACACATTACATTAACAAAAGAAATGATAAAACCATATGATCATTTCAATAGATGCAGAAAAGCACTTGACGAAGTACAACATACTTTCATGGGAAAAACTCTTAACATAGTAGATTTAGAGGGAACATACCTCAATACAATAAAGGCCACACAGCTAACATACTCAATAGGGGAAAATATAGCTTTTCTTCTAAGATCAGCATCAAGACAGGAATGTCCACCCTCACCAGTTTTATTCAACATAGTACTGCAATTCCTAGCCTCAGAAGCTACACAAGGAAAAAAAAAGGCATAAATTGGTAAGAAAGAAGTAAAATTCACTATTTGCAGATGACATGATCCTATATACAGAAAATCCTAAAGACTCCACCCAAAAACTGCTAGAACTAGTAAATGAATTTGGTAAAGTTGCAGGATGCAATATTAACATACATAAATCTGTTGCATTTCTATATACAAATAATGAAGTAACAAAAAGGGAAATTAAGAAAAGAATCCCACTTACAATACAGCCAAAATAATAAAATACCTAAAAATAAACTTAAGGAGATGAAAGACATGTACAACAAAAACTATAAAATATTGACAAAAGAAATCAAAGATGACAGAAAAGGAAAGATATTCCATGCTCATGGATTGAGAGACTCGATATTGTTAAAATTCCATACTAACCAAAGCAATCCACAGATTTATTGTAACCCTGACAAAATACAAACAGCATTTTTCACAGAACTAGAACAAATAATCCCAAACTTTGTTTGGAACCGCAGAGCAACCTGAATAGCCATCACAATCTTGAAAAAGAATAACAAAATTGGAGGTATCACAGTCCTAAATTTCAAGATATACTCAAAGCCGTAGTAATCAAAACACAATATAGTACTAGCACAAAAATAGATGCATAGATCAATAGAAAAGTATAGAGAGTCCAGAAATAAACTCATGCTTTTATGGTTAATTGATCTACAACTAAGTGGGTAAGAATATGCTATGGGAAAAAGGCCTTCTCTTCAACCCATAATTTTGGGGAAAGAATGAAACAGGACCACTTCCTTAACACCATACCCAAAAATAAACTCAAAGTGGATTAAAGACCTCAATGTGAGACCTGAAACAATAATTCCTAGAAGAAAACGAAGACAGTAATCTCTTTGACATTGACCGTATAAACATTTTTCTAGATAGGTGTCCTTTGGCAAGAGAACCAAAAGCAACATTAAACTACTGGGACTACACGAACATAAAGACCTCCTGCAGAGTAAAGGAAACCATCAACAAAACTAAAAGACAACCCACAAAATGGTAGCAGATATTTGCATATGATATATCCCATGAGGGGTGAATATCCAAAATATATAAAGAATTAATACAACTCAATACAATAAAATCAAATAATCCAATTAAAACTAGCCAGAAGTCATGAATAGCCCTTTCTCCAAAGGAAACATAAAGATGGCCAACAGACACATGAAAAGATGCTCAACGTCACTCATCAGAAGCAAAATGTAAATCAAAACCACAATGAGATATCTCCTCACATCTATCAGAATAGCAATAATAATAATAATAATAATAATAATAATAATAATAATAAACCGAGAAACTACAAGTGTTGTTGGAAAGGATGTGTAGGAAAAGAAACACTTGTCAGCCCTCTTGATGGGAATGCAAACTGGTGCAGCCACTATGGAAAACAATATGGAGGTTTCTCAAAATATTAAAATAAAATTACCATATGATCTGGAAATTCCACTACTTCATATGAAATATGAAAACATTAATTCAAAAAAATATATGTACCCTTATGTTTATTGCAACATGATTTACAATAGCCAAACTAAAGAAGTAGACCAAGTATCCATCAATACATGAATAGATAAAGAAGATGTGATATACATATATCACATCTGCATGTATATGTATATATACACACACACATACACCCCCCACCCCCCTCACACACAAACAGAGTGGAATAATATTCAGCCATAAAATAGAATGACATCATGCCATTTGCAACAACATGGTTGGATCCAGACATATAGTGCTAAGTGATATAAGTCAGACGGAGAAAGACAAATGCCATATAATTTCACTCACACGTAGAATTTAAGAAACAAAACAAACAAACAAAAAAAAACGCTTTCTTAAAACCAGAGAATATACTGCTAGTTGCCAGAGGAGAGAAGGGTGGCGGAGGGGGAATTAGGTGAAGGGGATTAAGAGTATTGTCAGAGAAAGATAAACACCATATGATTTCACTCATATGTGGAATCTAAGAAACAAAACAAACAAGTAAAGGGAAAAAGAGAGAGAGAGAAACCAAGAAACAGACTCTTAACTGTAGAGAACAAACTGATGGTTACCAGACGGGAGGTGGGTTCAGTGATGGGTTAAACAGGTGATGGGTATTAAGGAATGCATTTATGGTGAGCACTGGTGATGTATGGAAGTGGGGTGTGTGTGTATGTGTGTGTATGTGTGTGATGTATGGAATTGTTGAATCACTATACTGTACACCCAAAACTAATATAATACTTTATGTTAACTGGAATTAAAATGAAAACTTAAAATTAAAAAAATATATATACTCATTGTGATGAACACTGAGTAATGTATAATCATTATAATGTTGAATCATTACAGTGTACACCTGATACTATTATAACACCATATGTTAATTAAACTGGAATAAAAAAAATAAAAATAAAGGAAAATGATGCCAGACTTAGAGAACTATATTTGGAATTAAATGAGATACACATACTAATTATATATAATACTAATATATACACATAATCTATTTTGGCACATGGCAGGTACTCAATGTACCTTAGCTTCCTGTATCCTGTTAAATCATAGGAAGTATAGTATTATATTGTACTAGGGGCGCTATTAGGGGTCAGTCCACCAGGAAGATGAGATTAGATGGATGGCTATAACAACCACTAACCAACAGTAGTAAGATCTTCAAATAAATAAGAAAGGAATAATAATAAATAACTAATTTAAAGTACAGGAATATAGTAAGTGATAAAAACCAATGTGTTGAACAGAACAGAACCTCAGCAAAGGAAAGGTGATGTAGACATCTCAAGTCACTAAACATAAAATGTCTCATTAAAATAAGAGTATTCTTCCTTGATGGCCAAGTTGCTCAATAGATTTTATATACGTGAAATTAGGATCCCTATCACTGTACTTTAACTACATTGAATGGTTCAAAATTAAACATCGTATAAGTCCACCCCGTTCTCATAGCCACTCACTCCAACAACTACTAAGCACAGAGCAATGTAAGAGAGATTTAACACACAGGTTATGTATTAACACACATAAGGTTGAGTATTCTGTTCACAACCTTAGTTCTGAATTGCTTCTTCAACGTATTCTCACACTCAATTTTGGGCCAATTCTATCACTCCATTTATTTATAACTGGACAGGTTTTCAGTTCCACTTTACTATAATTCTGATTATATATCCCAATATGTTTACCTTCACAACCTCCAGCAAATATTCTTCTTGGAGCACCCTGGTACCATAATGAGCAATCTCTTTCAAGGCCACACTCTGCTTACCCTTTATGCCAATCCTGTGAAGAGAAATAGGAAAATATATTCTCATGTTTTATTTCCCATGTGGTTTCAGTAAAATTACCAATTTCTGTTAGAATAGGTATTTATTAAAAGGGGAGAGATTTTCAAACATTAATAAAAGGGACACTTTCCAGGAGTTGAAGAAATTCCTCAAAAAATAAGCCCATTAGATTTTGTAGCAAGAAAATATATAAAATTAGAGCAAGAGCAAAAGAATGAGAGAGCACACTATCTCTGACTCTAGCCCTAACATGACAGGTAGTAGAAATGAAAGCAACATCAAATTGTCAATCTTATTATAAGATCAGTGTGGAACAAGTAACAGAAGTCATAAATTTCTATTATTTTCACCTTACTAAGCTTGTGAACATTGATATTAACATATAACTGAGTTTCATTATTTCATCTGTAAAAATGTTAAACATTTCTTCAGATTACATAACTGTTTCAATATTCTCTAAAAACAATGATTGTATTTCCTCAATTAAAGTGTGCATCACATGAAAGGTAAACAAACTGCCCTATATGCCTACTAGAAATCAAGCTAGATCTGTCAAGGGTTGATAGGTCTACTATGAACTCAAACTCACCTAATGATAGATAAGGAAGATAGGTGTATTTGCTCTGTCTGCGACTGTCATGGCAGGATTGTTTGATAAGTTACTTTGAGTTATTATCTGTCTCTTTGAGAAAAGACAAATGGATTATGTACCATGTCAGGGTCTTGTCATTTGCATAGGTATAAAGTATGACAATTACTAATTTAAAATGTCTCAGAGCTTGAGACAGATATAATCTTTCTTTCTATAAACTTTCCACATGTAATTCTGAAGGGAGACATGAGTCACATCCTTCATGTGTCTGATATTTTCTTAAGTGAAATAAACTCCACAGTTTATTTGTTGCAAAGAGACATATCTTGAACGTGATATTTTGAGGTTTAAGTAGAGTAGTGATACATTTCTTGAATTTTTAAAGACTGCAATGTGGAAGTCCCCAGAATAGAATGTAGCCATATATTCCTATGAACATCTATCTTATCATCTAGAGCCAGTATGTATTTTCAGCTTTATTTTATTCTTCACATCCTTTGTATTCTAGACTTGAATCTAAACTAATTTTACCTAAAATTGTTGGATTGACATTCAAATTTTTAAAAACTATCCCTTCCACACTTGGGCTTTTTAAAAAAATAATTTTATAATCATAGGATCAGAAAGTTCATGGGGACTGTAGAATTTAAAGTTGCTCATCTAGTTTACTCACCTAACCAGAATCTTTTTTGCAATACCCTGATAGATAGATGATGATAGATAGATAGATAGATGATAGATAGATAGATAGATAGATAGATAGATAGATAGATAGATAGATAGATAGATGATAGATAGTCACCTGTTTTCTGTTGAACTGCTGCTTATTGTGGCTGGCAATCTATTTCACTTTTGAACAACACTAATACTTAGAAAATTCCAGTTCGTATGTTCATCCTCTAATTGCCAAGAACTCTTCATAGTACTACACATTGGAGCAAAGAAAAACAATTTTATTGCTCCTCCTGCATGACAGATCTTCAAACATATGCATTCACTAATAAACATAAAATGAGTACATATTATATCTCATAGGCAGAATTAGATGAGTTCTCTGCATTCAAGAACTTATATTCTATAAGAAATAAATATATATGATAATATTTTAAGCATTCAATTTATGTAAATGACGCCATAAGAACACCGTTCTCTCTCATGATTTTGGTATTTTTCTCTCTTCTCTAGGCAGGTTGTATATAAACTCTTGACCTTATGTGTCTAGTGCTAAAACATTTTTAGCATACACCCCCAATAATGTCATTTACTTTTGATCTATATTATGTAACCAAAGTAACCTCCTGCTATAAGATGAAACTTAGGGGCACCTGGGTAGCACAGTCAGATGAGCATCTGACTTTTGGTTGTAGCTCAGGTCGTGATCTTGGTGTTGTGAGATTGAGCCCCATAGTAGGCTCCACAATCAGCACAGAGTCTGCCTAAGACTCACCCTCTGCCCCTCCATCCCGCTCCCTTTCTCTGTCTCTCTCGTTCTCTCAAATACATAAATAAATTTTTTAAAAAAATGAAATTTATAAATTATGCAGATATCAAAAAATAATAAAAAAATGAACAGATATGGAAATTTTGATATTTTATTCCCAAACCCAAGTGATCAACTTCCAGAAGTAGAAAATGACATTTCTTAAAATTCAAGATATTGAGTTTTTCAATCGAGTTATTTTTGCTTTCCTTTTGACAGATTTCCTTGGCAGAAGTGAGAAAGAGGGCATGCTTCTGCCCTTTTTTGATGGCAAATGTCATTGTGTGTCTCTTTTCTGTGGTGGCATCCTCATAACGATCATTAGCGGATTGTGGTGATTTTGTGAGCATGCTGTTTTCTCTTTCTTTCTTTCTTTCTTTCTTTCTTTCTTTCTTTCTTTCTTTCTTTCTTTCTTTCTTTCCTTCTTTCTGAGAGAGTGCACATGACTGAGGGATGGGGGCAGAGGGAGAGGGAGAGAGAATCTTAAGCAGACTCCATGCCCAGAGTGAAGCCCCATACGGGGCTCAATCTCATGACCCTGAGATCTTTACCTGAGCTGATATCGAGTCAGAAGCTTAACTGAATGAGCACCGCCCCCCCCCCCAGACAACCCAAGCATGATTAAGTTTTCATAGAGGAAGCTTCTTTCTTAGTGGCCTGGTCCTGAAACACAAATTTCAGAGTCCTTCCCTGAAAGATTAACCTAGAGTCCACTTTCTCTGTATTCTCAAGAGCTTCATAAGCTATTTAGTACCCAATTGGATATCCTTTCATGTAAAACTAACTAAAACAGATTTTATTCCCCATGACTTAATTCTAAACAATACATTGAAATGTTAATATTATTCTTCTCAAAAATGATGCATCTTAAATTCATCAAGTCATTCAACTAAAAAAAATGTGTGTTTTTTTTCTAATTATATAAGTTAACCATTATTTATTGAGTGCTTGCCAGGTACCTGACAGTGTATTGGCACTAGTAACAAAACTCATAAAAATTTCTGCTTTTTAAACCCTAATAAGGCTTTTGTTTTATGTGATTTCACATTTACAACTAAAATTACTTATCTACGTGATTATGAAATTTGAAAGTTTATTTTATATTGTCCACCAAAAAAATAATTCTTCCAAGTATCTCACTTAGCTTCTATTTTCTTGAGATTTATCCTTACTCTTTAGACCGATTTTGAAACTCCTCTAAAGTTCTAAAATTATTAATTTAAAAGATAAAATAAAAGTTCCATAATAAATAATTTAAAATATATTTTAATAATCCAACAGTTGTTAAGGGATTCACTAATGACATTTAAGGTTAATAATGACTTTTGCATTAGGATAAATATAATATATTATAAAACACCTCAACTACAGCATTGTAACTAGAAAGTGCTGAACTTCTTTAAAAAAACATTGGCACTTTAAGATTTGTTAAAGACGTATAAAATGACCAGCTTATCCTAATGCTTATTTTCCTTGGTTTTATCAACTCTATATATTTGCAAAATGCTTTCTTCTAATTGCATGCCCATTTTATAGTGAAGAGTAAGATAAAAATTAAAGATTAAATGACTTATTAAAATGTATTATAAAAATATCAAAACTTAAAATCCACACATAACTGAAATCATATGGTATTTGTCTTTCTCTGACTGATTTATTTCACTTAGCATTATACTCTCTAGCTCCATCCATGTCATTGCAACTGGCAAGATTTCTTTTTGTCTTATGGCTGAGTAATGTTTCACTGTAAATATATATATATATATATATACACACACATTTCACATATATATATATATTTCATACAATGTTTCACTATATATATATATAACCACATCTTTACCCAGTCACCTGTCAATGGAATTATAAATAAGTAAGTAAGTAAATAAATAAATAATCAAAACTTTAAAAAGATTTGCCTGGGAAAATGGCATAGCAAAACATAAATTGGTTCCCAAAATCTGGGATTTAGAAAACAATTTTAAAAGCTATGAACTATGAGGAAAATACAATCATATAACCAGAATGTTTAAAAAATTCTAAGAACATAAGCCTTTTTAGATTATGAATCACAGATCTGAAATGAAACCACGGTCATCAGACTCAAAGATTAAGTTTCTATGTAATTTTGAATCATGTTATGTGGGTCGGCTCCAAAAAGCCCTGTTTTGTTCCCAAGTCTATTTTTTCTTTAAAACAAAGAAACAAACAAGATGTATTTATTTCAGAGAGAGAGAGCCTGAGTGAGAGGAGAGGCAGAGGGGAAGAATCTCAAGCCGACTCCCTGCTGACTATGGAGGCAGATGGATGTGGGGCTGTATCCCACCACCCATGAGATCATGCCTGAGCCGAAACCAGGAGTCAGACCCTCAACCTATTGAGCCACCCAAGCACTCCCCCAAGTCTACTTTTTCTGTTTAATCTTTTGTAGATTTTCTGCTGACCAGGAGATAATTGAAATCATGGTCATTCTTGTCCAAAGTGCATGAATTAGAAACGGGTTTCAGAGGAAAAATATCCTTGGATGTACAGTCTACAAACATGAAAATTTCAGGGTTTAATCAGTTCCCTCATCAGCTGGAGTTTGTGTGTGTTGTGGAAAATAACTTTCACAAATAGTCCGTAATACATAACACCAAATATAAATCTCCTTCATTGTTCTGTCAGTATTTCTATTTTCTCCATATGCGCTTAATGTTTTAATAAGATATTTTATTGTCACATGGACAGTAAGTTCAATTCTAGAAAGCCTTAGAATTTATAGGTTGTTTGAATTAGGAACTTAGGTATTTTGTTTTGTTTTGTTTTGGGTTTTTTTGAAATAAGCCTTTTAATAAATGGTACTTGGAAAACTGGATATTCACATATAAATAAGTAAAGTTGGATGCCTGCATCATACTATATACAAAAATTAATTCAAAGTGAATCAGACTTAAATGTAATAGCTAAAATTTATATATTTCATAACTGTGTTTTATGAATTTTGTAACTCCTAAAAAATGTAGGAGTAAATCTTTATGACCTCAAATTAGGTAATGGTTTCTTAGATATGACATTGAAAGAACAAGCAACCAAAGGAAAAAAAATGGATAAATTGGACTTCATTAAAATTAAAAACTTTTGTGCATCAGAGGACAATATCAAGATAGCAAAAAGACAATAAATAAAATGTGAGAAAATATTTGCAAAGCACATATTTGATAAGGGGTTAATAGCCAAAATATGTAGGAACTTAGGTATTTTGATTCTTACTGAAAAATAATTCCATTGACTATTTAAACTGCTTTTCTCCAATGGTATTGATTACTTTGATACCTATTTAGATAACGTCAGTCCTGTTTCTGGTGTTTGTTAGAAATGCACAAAACTATACTTTTAAATTTGTATTTCAAAATTTCCTATTCTCTATTTAGGTAACATAGTAGATACACATATTGTTAATGTTAATATTTAACTGAAAACCAATTGTTAACTAATTGCTAAGAAATTTTCAGAAAGTACTAAATAACCCTATGTTCACATCAACAAAAGAATTATAGTTTTATCAAATACAGAAATACAAGGCAGTTTTCATGAGTAACACAGTTTAAGGTCGGTATTATAAATCAACCTGAAAACTTTGCCAATCTTGATCATAATTAAAATTAAAATCTTACAGCTAGATTGAATTCTAACTAAAATTTTCACTAATAATAGATTTCAATGCTAGGCAGCTAAATTTGCCAAAAATATAATACAATTACACCTGAACTCTAAAGCTCACAGATTTAAAATACTAAAGTTGGAACTAGAAATATTATGCAGGTTTTAATATTCAAATTTCAAAAGTAAATATAAAAACTGAAAAACCTCAAAAGTAGCATTTCCAATTCTCATAAATATCTACAAATATTTTATTTTACTACACACAGCTCTGTTTATTTTATTGCTGATAGAGGATTTGTTCTTAGAAGAGACCCAAACATCTATCAACTTTGATATCTCCTATTCTGATTAGTAAATATTTTTTAATAGGTAAACTATAAAATTTTCAAAATCCTTACTTTATCTCTTGTATCACCAAATGAAAGAGTTAAATTTCTAATTCAGACCATTTTTCATTTAAAAAAATCATGATTGGATTTTCTTCTTTTATTTTGTTCTCATCACTTCTAAAAATTACTGTTATATAGTATCTATTAGAAAGTAATAAAATCAGGAGTGCTTAGGTGACTCAGATAGCTAAGCATCTGACTCTTGATTTCTGCTCAGGTCATGATCTCAGGGTGGTGAAGCTCCATGCTCAGCATGGAGTCTGCTGAGATTCTCTCCCTCTTCCTATGCCCTTTCTCCACTCACATTCTTCCTCTCTCTCTCTCTCCCTTTCACAATAGTAAATAAAATCTCTATAAATAAATAAAGTGAAATCATGCCCATATGTCAATGCTGTATCAGCGATTACTCCAATATCCCAACTTGTCAGTGAATACATATTAACTGTATGTTTTAGTAAAGTTGAAAGCAATATCACTGACCTTTTATCACAGAAAGCTACTGTACATACTGAATGTCTACTATGCAGTTTTTGCTGACATGGCCTATCTTTCTCATGACACATTAAGTATCTTGAGAAAATGCTCTGTTTGTGATGCATCTTTACAGTCTCTTTAAGCCTCAATTTTTTCCCTTTGTAGGATCAAATGATAGGATTACTTATCTCTTAAAGAATTATATCAGATAACAGGGGACACTTGGCTGGATCAGCTGGTAGAGCATGTGACTCTTGATCTTGGGGTTGTGAGTTCAAACCCCACATTGGGTATAGAGATTACTTAAAAATAAAATCTTAAAAAATAAAGAATTATATTAGATAACAGTAAACATTGAAGTCTCTAATGCTATGGCTTGAATATTTGTTTCCCGTCCAAAATTCTTAGGTTGATACCTAATGTCCAGTGTGGTAGTATCAGGATGTGGGCTTTAGGGAAGTGATTAGGACATAAGGGCAGAGCCCTCATGAATGGGTTTAGTGTCCTTATAAAAGAGACCGTAGAAAACTCAACCTTCCACCACGTGAGGACACAGCAAAAAGATATCTATGAACCAGGAAGTGGGCCATCAGATACCAAATCTGTTTGCATTTTGATCTCAGCTTTCCCAGCCTCCAGAACTGTAAAAAATAAATGTCTATTGTTTATAAGTCACCAAGCCTACAGTTTTGTTAGAGCAGCCCTAATGGACTAAGGCATTTGCCTATTAGCAACCACTTTGTGAATGCTATTATTAATGTTTTTGTTAGTATTGCTGTTATTGCTTAATACTAGTATGCATTTGATTGTCTTCCCAAGAGTTTGTTAGAAAGCATTATTCATAAAATCATTGATCATCATTAAATAAATAAATCTTAATTCTTTCTCATCCCAAAGTGCACTATAAATACCAAATCAGATTCAGGTGGATTGAAAAATTAATGTGTAATTCAAAACATCTATACTCTTGAAGTCTGATTCATGATTCATGTTTACAAGCAGTGTTGTTTTACTTTGGTCGTAGCATTTTAATAACCCTTGCCCCTTTCTCCTGATGTGGGTCAAAGGAGCTTTTTTAGAGCATGTCAGTTTCCGCTTTCTAGAAGCTGACTGCCTATGACTCGAATATGACTGCACCATAACAAGTGTGAGTACACTCAATTGCTTATTCCCTTTACCCATAACCTCAAGTTAAAAATGAATCAATCAATCTTGATGATCTCTATATATAATCTCTCTCTCTATCTCTCTCTCTTACTCTTTCTCAGAGATTTTATTCTGGAAACTCTATAGAGATGATAGGTTAAGTAAAATCTTTACCTCTACCAAATCTCTAAAATCATAGAAAATGTAAATGAGATTATTAGTATGGAAAACAAGATGAGGCACCATTAGCAAACTAAAAGATGTGATAAATCTCTAGAAAGTATAATTTGATAAAGTCACACTAACAAGATCAAAGTAAATAATAACCAAGAACACACATATAAGACAAAAATTCTCTAAGTGGTCTAGAGAAACTAAGATCAGTATAGGCAAGTGACAAATAATGAGAAGATGTTGGAAAAATTAACAGAGTGATTTATTACACAGCTACATTTTTAAGAACTTGGCCAATCTGTCTTTCATCTAATTCTTTTGATGAATCCAAGAATACCAATAATCAAAATTATAAACTCTGCTATAAAAGAAAATGAACTACCAGTCTGGCAGGGGGAGGCTCCTAAGGAGGGTAGATATAAGGCCCTGGGAGCAAAGCAAAACCTGGGATTGGACTCCCAAAACTCACTGAGGAACTTCAGGGAATGATCAGAGGAAAGAATGCTGATGGAAATGTGATTAGCAGGAAGGAAACACACTGAAGAACCCTCTTCTGCAGTGTAGTCCAGACTTTTAGTCAATTTATAAATTAAGAGTTACAAATTACCGATAAGCAATCTATACATGATAAAAAATTCTGTGATAATATAGAATGTGTCCAATAAATCATCAATAAAATAATTTTCATCCATTATTTTGGCCAAAGTAGTGAAGATATTTAGTGAAATCACATGTTAGCATTACATTATTTTGAGGGAAAATTCCCAAAACTGAAACAGCAGTTTAGCTTCTGGGTATCTATTCTAGAGAAATACTTTCAGATGTTTCTTAAATGGCATGTGCATGATTGTTGATTGCATTATTGCAAAGTAATTAGAAAATCAATTTAAAATAGATCAATAAAATAATGTGTTACATTTACATTAATCCATTTAAAATACCAAGGCAGATGTGTATGTACATAAAAAAATATTCCAAATGTCATTAAGTAAAATAAAACATAATAATATGTATGGGATTGTAGGATGGCATTTATTAAGGAGTTTTACTTTTGTTAATCATGTGTTACTGTATCTTGCAATTTATATATCTTGCCTTTTATTATGAGAATGCATTAATTAATTCCATTAAGATTTTATAAAGTTGCATTCTCTCAGGACTTTGAAAAGGAGGCAGTACTTAATTATCTAAATCAGATTTTGATTTGTAATGAAGATTCTGATATATATCATTTCTGATTTGATGTGTAATGTTTCATAAGATAGAAGTGGTTGTTCCCCGGGGCACATGGGTGGCTCAGTCGTTAAGCATCTGCCTTCGGCTCAGGGCATGATCCTGGTGTTCTGGGATTGAGCCCCACATCAGGCTCCCCCGCTGTGAGCCTGTTTCTTCCTCTCCTACTCCCCCTGCTTGTGTTCCCTCTCTCGCTGGCTGTCTCTCTCTGTCAAATAAATAAATAAAATCTTAAAAAAAAAAAAAAAGAAGTGGTTGTTCCCCAAGCTTGTTATGAAAATTTTCATTCATTCACTGAAATTAACTTTCAACAAATACACTTCATTTGTTCTGTGTCAGACTGTCAGGTCCTCAGAAGCAGCAATGAACAAAACATACCTCAGGTATCTTACAGTGTAGTGTGGGGAGTAGTTTCTGAGTAATACTTCAGCCAACATTACTCCTGGCCTTTTCCTATTAGTGAATTTGGTAGTAGGGAGTGGGATGCATAGCTCATTCCTCCCAGCCCCAATCCCTCATATTTTACTCCCAACTCTGGGATAGTACTTTTTGGTTAGTAAATAGTAGCCTAGTTTGGTTGACTATGCCCTGGTGGGCTCAACCTCCTGTCTCAGAAAATAATTCTAATTCCAGGCATGGGGGACATATAAATAAGTCCCTTGGTACTTATAAGTAGCCACATCTGTTACAAAGGTAGCATTTTGATATCCATCTGTCTTGTTACTCTTTGTACTCTTCACTTGTTTCTGCATGTAGGTGGGGAAAAGAACAGGGCACTTATTGACCTTGTGAGAAAAGTTATTATATAGTGCTTTATTAAATAGATAATGACTTAAAAGAATTATTTTACTTCAACTTTCATATAAATTATTTTATTTTCAGTTTACTTTTTCACAGATTTCCATAACAGAGTTTAACTAAAATGACAGGTCAATAAACACTCAAGAGTATTATTCCTATATTCATTCATTCCACAAATGTATTGATGCTGGATTTTCCCCATAAAGTGTCTGCAAAATATCACCTGACAATAAATATTTGCCAGCAAAATCTTCCCTTTTCACATCTCTAAACCACAAATTACTGCATAAGCCTCTGGGCTTGACTGCCCTCTGGATTGTCTAGCCAGTTCTATAGAACCTCATAAAAAACTAATGAAACAGCTGAGAATAGAATAGGAGAAAAGATACGCTGTTCATTTTCTCTTAATTTCCATGAATGTGGAGTACAGGAAAATAAGCATTGTCAGCCAACTTAGTTCACTTATCTAGACAATATATTAATTTAAAAAATGTAAGTCATACAGTTATATAAATCATAAATATCATAAATAATATAAATCAATTGCGAATAAATAAAGCTATCAATTGAGTGTAGTTTTCACTACTGATTTGTGGAAAATGAATTATGATTGGCTAATTTAATTTCTACAACAAATTGGAACATGTGAGACAAAAGTAGAATTCTCATTAGGGCATAACTAAGATGTGATAAGTTAAACCTTTGTAGGAAGAACTTAATCTGAGCTATTATTTATTAGATAAAAAATCTGGGAAGTCAGTATGTATGAAACACCCTCCACATATGGGACAACAACCTATAATGCAATATGTGCAACACAAACATGTATTCTGTTTAGAATTAAAAACAAAATACAAATACAATGTGTTTGTGTGTGTGTGTGTGTGTTTGCACACATACAAAGCTGTGGACTTAGGATAGGTTACAAAAGATTTATCTCACAGTAAAGCCAAACATAAAAATCTTCCTGAAAATATTCACTGGTAAACTTTATTGCCTTATGTGCATAAGACTGGTTGTAAATTCTAGATATATACTTGCTAAATCAAATTTCCTCCCCAGATCTAAAAATAGAATAAACACTTAGATGTTTAACAGAGATTTGATAAAGGCTGACTCAACAGCTTTTATTTCTATGAGGGTTACAGTAGAAAAGTGCAGGCTTTGGAGTCTGGAAGACATGGAAATGATTCCTAGCTGTGCTCTTTATACCACATGTGATCTTGCGTTTCAGCTTCCTGATCTAAACAAAGAGGTTGATGATGGTACCAATTTACACATTTTATTCTTCACAATTCTATAAGAATTAGAGATAAGTGTATACAGTAACTAATTATATACTATGTGATAAGGAAGTTATAAATCCAAGAGATGACCTTTGTGGTTATTTTTATTTTCTATCCCTAAGCATACTTGGGAAACAAACTCAAAGTAACATCAAATGTCAATTGTATCCGTCTACCCAGTATGACCTGGCAGTGATTTTCTTGACATTATTCCGAAATGATGGCTTAATAACTAGTATAAATTGGATATGCAAATTACTGACAGATAACAGCCTAAGAATTTCTACACTTTACCATAAGGAGTATAGGAATGTGATTAAATGAGAAATGGAGACCATAAGAAATATGAAATTAATTTTTTTTTCATTCTCCTATATCACCAAGCGCAGTAAAAACAAAAGTGATATTTTAAGGGATGTAAAGCCACTTAAACTTGGGCAATCCTCTGTGAAGCCCATTTGTTCTTCTATACCTTCTAATAGTGTGATGAACACTTGACTATTTGAAAGCTAGGGTAAATGGAAAGGCATTTAATAGAGGAATGTGAACTAATGGATATAATTTTGATTTGTAAAAGAAATGCTACATAGTTAGCAATAGGTCCAAGGATAAATGTGCCTTATAAAAATGGCTAACTCATGCTGCCTCCTGGGATTTGTGTTTTCCTATGCATGATATACACTGGTACTAAAAACACCATCATTTCCTTCTGGAATAGCACATTTTGTGAATATTTATTGGTAAAGTCAGAAACATTCAAAAGGAAGTCCTAAATATGAGGTAAGGCTTTTGCAAATTTTATTTAAAGTGGTTAGCTAATTTTCTGACTTCAAACTATATATTTTAATATACTTCAGCCTATATATATTTGTATATTCATTTTGAGCCAAAAGCCCACTCCTAAATGTCCCCAAGCACATTTCTTATGCCACAACCATTAAGAGAAGGCTTAGCAGTTTGGGGTGCTGTGGAAGGTTTTAGTCTGTCAGACACCTTCACTCTTCCACTCAAATTAATCCAGAAACTCATGGGGCGATGATGGAAAAATCATTCATCTCTTTCTATTCCTTAGCTTCTTCATTCCTAAAATGAAAGAGTTGAATTACATGATCTTTAAGGTCTCTGTAAATCTTGTCACTTATGGATGAACAGAGATTACTGAGATACGTTTTCGCTCTCTAAGGAAAGTAAAAGGCCCCTGGTTTTTATGTTGTTTCTGTAAACAATGCCTATGTTCATTATGACTTCTAGATTAAAATAGATTGAAATATTTCTTCAGAATTTCTGATATACTATACAGCTAGATATCATTACAATGTTTTCAGTAAAAAAAGAAAGTCTAATAATTGGTGTGATGGTTTGTTTCTTCCTTTTGTATACGAACTGTCACAAGAAGTAAAATTAACCCTTGAAAGCTTTGAGGAATTGTTTATGAAAAGTATGGAATTATACCACAATAAATATGACATTATCAAAGAGAAACTATTATTTATAGTTAAAATTGTAATTCTTAGTACATGGTTTTGGATTTATTTGTTGATAATTTTATTTTTTTAAGATTTTATTTTTTTTAAAGTAATCTCTATACCCAACATGGGGCTCAAACCCACAACCTGGAGACAAAAGTCACATGCTCCACCAACTGAGAGGCCAGGTGCCCCATTTGTTGATAATTTTTAAAAGCTTTAGATATTTTATCCTTGAATGAAATCCAAAAAGGAAGAATATCATTTATTCTAATATCTATAATTTATACAATTTCTTGCATTTGCCAGTTCACTTATTTAAGAAAAAAAAGTAGATTTTGTAAGATAGGCAGGAATTAGTATTAATATTTTTATTTTAAAAATAAAGAAATTAAGATGCATACTTACAGAGCTAGAGAGTGACAGATATGAGACTTACCCCAAAGTGCTCTAAGGCTAGTAACAATATGTATTAAATAAAATATGGGACTTGATTACAAGAATAAGAATGAAAATAATTCTCAAAAATTCAATTTTTGTGCCTATTTAACCACTTTTTCTTCATTTATGGGTTTATTGCTCTTCCGCTCTTTTTTCCCCCTTCTGTAGAAAGAAATTTTGGATCAAAAATATGATTAACTTTTAATCAAAAGGACTAAAAGAGGATGCAAACATGCAAAAAGAGATAAACCATTTAAATGTGTCTCAAAAACACAACATATTAACACCTTTTTCTTCTTTTCTTTTTGATGTTTCCTACTCAGTGTCTCTGTCAATAAGTAGCGTAGCATTAAAAGGACCTTTTAGATCATGATTAATTAATATTTTATCCCAAGATATATTAGTAAGTTTAAAATACTTTTATAGACCAATAAATAGAATTACTTGTCATAATTTGCTTAATAGTTATTTGAAATATACAAAGTTGTACTGCCTCCACAGATATTTTTTTAAATCAGCTTATTTTCTCGGTTATAAAACTAATACACAGTCATTTTAGGGGGTAAAAAAGAAAAAAAAAATAGAAACAATTAGAAGTTACCAGTAATCCAAATATAATTAAAGTAGTCAGGCATATTGCTTTAATTATTGTTCTGTATAAATCATTACATAATCATCCCATATACACTCAAACAACTACAACCTGAAAGAAAGTATATGGTTTCTTGCTAACATTTATTTCATCTGGTAAAGATGCCAAATTATAATTGTCCATTTCCATAGTTGGAGATATACAGATATATTCCAATTAAAAAATATTCTTTGTGTTTAAATTAAATTAATTTCTATATGGACTAAAATAGAGTTTCCTAAAAGGAAGTCAAAATTAAATTTTATAAATTACTAAATTTCAATAAATCATTAGACTAAATTCCATTTTTAGGCAAAAATATAGGGAAAATCTTACAATTGGGAAATTGTTATGCATTAACTTAAATTTGTCAGCTAATTGAAAAGAGATGGAAACCCTATATCCTCATGTTATATAGACCTGCAACTTTCATTCATCCACTCCCGAAAGAACAAAATAATAAGTAATATCTATACTCACCTCACCAAAGGGGAAAAGCAGAAAACTGGGACTACTAAGCAGAGGAGATTAGAAATAAAGTAGAAAGAAAGACCAACTCAAAGTCTCCCACTGAATCATAAGACCCTTCCAGTATCTGCTCCAAAAGTCCTTGAGTCACAATTATAACACAGAAATAGGAAATTTAACCTAATTCTTTGGAGAAAAAGATAAACTCCAGAACAACCACCTAAATACTGATATTTGGGGTTCACTTACGAGTGAATTGAAATCTGAACATCATCAGACTTCCCACAATACTTCAGAGTAATGATAAACTGGAGCAAAGGACTCAAATCTCAGAGGAAAAATATTTTCCCTAAAATTATGTTTCCCTTGCATTATATATAAAGTTAACCAACCCACCAATTGTGAAGAGGGAGTAAAGACATTTTCAGAACTTTAGCACCTTGACCAGTTTACCTTCCATTTACTTTAGGAAAATAAAGGTAAGTTTAATTTACTTCCTAATTTACTTGAAGAGTTAATGTAATATATTCATCAACATGAAATAAAGAGGACATGAAATCTAGGAAGGAAGATATTCAATCTAGGAGAACAATGACAATAAATTCCTGGTTATCACAGCACTTTGCCTAAAGAGCACTATATCTAGACTGAAGTCATGGGACAAATGTGAAAATAAGATTTTTCCCAAGAAACAATAAAAATATAACACAGCAAATTTAAAATGATTTCCATTTTGAAACATTATAAGTATGCAACAATTCTGTTTGCACTTTTTAACAATACAGAAACGGGTACGTAAAAAACTAAACAAAAATATAGCTAAATAATTTTTAACTTTAGGAAATTAAAATTTTATGCAGGAAAGGAAATGTAATCATACTACACTACTGATCTCAGCAGTAAATTTATTTTATATAATCATAATAGGAATATTGACTACCACGTTAATTAAAACTGCAATGTAAATAACATTAAAAGTTAAAGACAAAAGGAAGTTGAGGTAAGAAATGAGAAAGAAGTTATATCCTTAACTATGATAAGAAAATCACAAGATATAGCAATGTGACACCTGAATTGATCCACGGAGATTTTTTTTTCAAGCAGTAATAGCCTTAGGTTTAAGTAGCAGTTTAAAAGACCTAAAACAATTAACAATAGCATTTCATTGGTATGTCACGTCAAGGTTACAGACACCTTGCCAGCACCATCATGTATGTTTCTTGGATTCTACCTGGAGGCAAGATGATGAACATACAAAGTGACATACAGAATTCAAAACTGGGCTCCTTTCTAATGAGGGTGAATATTTTCTACTTCTCACCCAACCAATCCCATAGCGGAGAAGCATTATTTTAATGCAAAAATAAACTACCATTGTATGTTACTCTCTTTTTCATGAACTAACAGATGTTTTCTATGACTTTATATAAAATGTTGTAAATGTAAGCGGATTATTTTTTAGAGCAAAGGACTACCTCGGAGTTTGTAACTACAACAAAATTTTAATAAAATGCAGAGAAAACTGTAATTACAAATAGAGAAATAATAAAGACTAAAAGAAGCAGTTTTTGTTTATCACATAAAACACAGTGGGAAAGACTGGCTTTTAAAAAGTTGCCTTATAAAACAAGTTAACGTTATTGTAATTAATAAAATATAGTTAGTAAAATGCATACAATATATGTTTTGGATATGCATACTAAATATTATAAACTAGTTCCTCATAATGATAGCTCTATATTTAGTAAAATTTCATTAGTCTGTATATGTGTCAGCTAAAAAATTTGCATGCTTTAAAGTCCCTGGGTACTCATAAACATGATCAATTGTAATGCCTGAAATTATTCTAAAAGCAATGCCGTATTAAGAAAACATTATAAACCTGCCCCAAAACCCAAAAGAGGAACTCTATCCCATACTATTGCAGAGCTTCATTTTTCGAGGAGTTTGTAATCTCAAGTTCCAAATAAAAAATATTGAATTAAATATGGATTTCAGTTTGCAGGGATGGTGAGTTTCCCACATTGGACACAATTCCATGTGTTACATGAATGAGGGAGAAAAAGAGGGTGTGAGGCAGAAAGAAGATGTGTCAAAAATTTCTCATAAAATTTTAAAAGATTACTTATCCTTCTGTAGGTACAGCTTAATATGCCATTTTATATTTGGATGAATTCCCAGGACTTGAGAATAAAGTTGTGACGTTTAAGCATACGTGCTTCTTTAGTATAGAAAAGTAAAGGAAATCACCTAATCAAGACTGTTTTCAGGGGGCACCTGGGTTGTCCAGTCGTTAAGCATCTGCCTTCAGCTCAGGGTGTGATCCCGGCGTTATGGGATCGAGCCCCACATCAGGCCCCTCCGCTGGGAGCCTGCTTCTTCCTCTCCCACTCCCCCTGCTTGTGTTCCCTTTCTCGCTGGCTGTCTCTCTCTGTCAAATAAATAAATAAAATCTTAAAAAAAAAAGACTGTTTTCAATGAACCAATGTTTAACATTTCTCAGAATTGTTAGAAAGTCATTAGTAATGAATTGCTGTATAGTAGAAAACTTAGAATTGAATGGGTAATTTAAAGGTAAAAATAACACACTGCAGCTCAAGTAGATGATGATTTCGACATGTACATTTATTATTTACGAAGTATTTATTAAGTATTTAAGTATTTGGTTGGTTAGGTCAGTGAGCAAATTCAGAACAATCTCTGACCTAACAAAACTTCAATTTATCAGGCAACTAGTCTACAGTATCTAAAGAACAACTGCTGATATACAAAAACAGTAATCAGTGGTAAATATTTTGAGGCTGAATCAGTAAAACTCAGGACCAAGACAGGTTGCCCATTCTAAGGCAAAATTTTTAAATCTCTATTTGTCCAAGTTACCTAAAACTGACTGCTGGGTTAATATGAAATATTAATGTCTTGTTTTACATGAATTTTAATCTTAACTAATTGATGCTTACAGACTCTTGGGAAAATTATAAATACCCTTTGCTCCCTTATTAAGATGAGATTTATGTAGCTAGTCATCTTCATATTTTCTGCTTTCATTGTCATTCTAGATGCTCAGAAATAAATATGTTTATTTGCAGAACACGTATAGTCAAAATTTTGAGTACAATTCCCTCCCCACTCCCAACTTTGGTATTGATACCAAATTGGACAAAGGGAACAAAAGAGAAAGATAATTAGTAATAAAAATTACTAAATATAATTATATGTAAATGTAGATAATAAAAAATGAATCTGAAAAATACTTTATTTTATATAATTTATTTTTTTCTTAAGTAGTTCTTTTTTGTTTTTGTTTCTGTTTTGTTTTTAATTCTTTATATTTAAATTCAATTAATTAACTTATTATTAGTTTCAGAGGTAGAGGTCAGTGATTCCTCAGTCTTATAAAATGCCCAGTGCTCATTACATCATGTGCCCTCTTTAATGTCCATCACCCAGTTGCCCCAACCCCCACCTCCCCTCCTGTCCAGCAACCCTGTTTGTTTCCTATGATTAAAAGTCTCTTATGGTTTGTCTCCTCTGATTTTGTCTCGTTTTATTTTTTCCTCTTTCCCCTACCATCCTCTGCTTTGTTTCTTAAATTCCACATATGAGTGAGATCATATGATAATTGTCTTTCTCTGTTCGACTTATTTTGTTTAGCATAATGCCCTCCAGTTCCAACCATGTTGTTGCAAATGTTAAGATTTCATTTTATTTGATGGCTGAGTAGTAATACGTTATATATATATACCATATATACCATATATACCATATCTTCTTTATCCACTCATTTTCCAATGCACATATGGGCTCTTTCCATAGTTTGGCTATTGTGGACATTGCTGCTAAACATTGGGGTGCAGGTGCCCCTTTGGATCATTATATTTGTATCCTTGGGGTAAATACCCAGTAGTGCAATTGCTAAGTCATAGGGTAGCTCTATTTTCAACCTTTTGAGGAACTTCCATACTGTTTTCCAGAGTGGCTGCACCAGCTTTCATTCCTACCAACAATTTAAGAGGGTTTCCCTTTCTCTGCATTCTCACCAATAATATCTGGCATTTCCAGATTAATTTTAGCCATTCTGACTGGTGTGAGGTGGTATCTCAGTGTGGTTTTTGGAGAAATGTCTGTTCATGTCGTCTGCCTATTTCTTGATTGAATTATTTGTTCTTTGGGTGTTGAGTTTGATAAATTCTTTACAGATTTAGGATACTAGGTAAGGCAGCAGTTCTTTTTTAATTATTATTATTATGATCAGTTAGCCATTGTATAGTACAGCATTAGTTTTTGATGGAGTGTTCAATGATTCTTAAGAGGAGCTGTTTCTCTAGGGACATTTGGAGAATTTTTGGTTGTCGAAACATGGGTATAAGAGGAGATACCACTGGTTTCTACTGGATAGAGGACAGAGATGCAGCTACATTCTACAAAACACAAGATGGTTTTCTGGACAAAGAATTATCTGGCTCAAAATGTCAATAATGTTGAGACTGAGAAAACTTGCACTGTCACGAAAATGTTTAAAATGGGCAAATAGTTAAAACTGCATATATAAATTTTAAATAGTACCTCAACTCACTGATACAGAAGATGACAAGTTTAGCATTCTTTCACTTTCTTATACTCAATGTATAGTTACATTATTTTTATATCTTATAATTATAATATATAATTTATTTTAAATTATAATACTCATATCAAAATGTTCCCAAAATTATTTAATCTTGGCTCTAAATTTAAATGACTAAAATATTCACCCTCAAACTTTATAACATTTTATATTCATTACCGAGCTATTTAATTTGAATCTTTTTAATTAGCTGGATTTTTAAAAATACAGTTTAGTTTTAGAATAGTTTTAAGTTCACAGCAAAATTAACCAGAAAGAACATATTTTCTATATACTTCCTTTCCTCATACAAACAGAATCTCAACATCCCACCACAGTGGTACATTCGTTATAATTGATAAAACTACACTGACACATCATTATCACTTAAAGTCCATTGTTTACATTATGCTTCACCCTTGGTGTTGTATATTTTACGGGTTTGGAGAAATGTATAAGGACATGTATCTATCATTATGGTATCATACAGAATAGCTTTACTGCCCTATCTTCTGTACTTCACTTATTTATCTATCCTTACCCCTACACCAGCAACAACTTATCTTTTTACTGTCTCTGGAGTTTTGCCTTTGCAGAATGTCATATAATTGAGAACATACCCTATTTAGCTTTCAGATTGGCTTCCTTCACTTAGTAATATGTGTTAAGTTTCCTCCATGTCTTTTATGGCTGGACGCCTCATTTCTTTTTACCAATAAATAACAGTCCATTGTCTGGATGTGCCAGTGTATTTATCCATTCACCTACCAAAAGACATCTTGTTTGCTGGAAAGTTTTGGCAATTTTAAATCAAGCTCCTATAAATGCCAGTGTGCAGGTTTTTGTGTAGACAAGTTTTCAACTCCTTTGGCCAAAGACCAAGGAGTGTGACTGCTGCATCATATGGTAAAAATATGTTTAATTTTTAAAAAATTTTGACTGAATCTCATAATCAAGGTTCTTTTTCTTCTAACCCCCATGAGGAAATCGAGTATATTTTATTGGAAGATATTGATCAATCACTTTTGTTCTAAAATATTACCTTACCCCTGCCTTCCATACCTCTAAATGCTTTGTAATTGCTTAGAAATTGCTCTTAGTAATTTTCCTCTGTATTCATTATGATTGTACTTAGTCTTTCATCTTTATTAAGCTCTTAATTTTCCATCTTTTCAAGTTTTTTCCTTTTGATTTAAAAATTATTTTTAACAATGCTGTTTTGATTTTCAATTTATTTCCTTAGCTCTGTGATATATATTTTCATGTAATTTCATCTTTTTATTATCTGGCTTTTAATTTACTTTTTATCAAATCAATATATGTATTTTTAATAGTTATTTCCTCCGACTCCAAGTCTTGCCTCATGCTTTGTGCTTTATATCTTCTTTGAATATAATACTACTCTTTCTAAAGTAGAGTTGCACACACACAAAGCCATTTTAATTGTCCTTGTTTATAAATAAGCAGCTCTGCCCTGATTTAATCTAGGAGGTCAATGTTTCTCAAACCAGTTATGTTTAAGACTAGTTTTCTTTTCCTCTTATTTTATTTCTAATCCATCCAGGACTACTGCATGGTACTTCTGTGCATGACTTGTCCACAGATCATACCACATGTGACAAGCCACCCAACTTTGACATTGAATAAGGAACAGGCAGGGCTAAGTACAGAGAGATAGGTAGAACCCTGCAACAACATCATTTGAACTGAAATATGCACTGTTAAATGGAATGACTCCACAGATAAAGATTTTTTTTTTAAATCTTAAGAATGCCAAATTTCTATCAAAGGTCTTAAATGCTTCCTCTCAATTCCATACCTTTCTCAGTATGAGACGGTGACTAACATATCATGGAATGCCATCAGCTCACAGATCACACTTTAACTAAAAGTGTGTAGATTATTTCGTGACTTCTTTCCAACTCTATGTCAGATTGGTTTCTTTTTACCTCTGGACTATGTAAAGTTTGATGTCCACATATATCAAGATCTAACTCTGAAACCTGTTGATATTTTGATAAAGACTGTGTTAAATGTGAGAATGCTTTGGGTAGTTTAGATATTTTAACAATATTTGTTTTTTAATCCATGAGCATGAGATGCCTTTCCATTTCTTTGTGTCATCTTCAATTTCTTTCATCAGTGTTTTATAGTTTTCAGAGTACAGGTCTATTACCTCTTTGGTTAGGTTTATTCCTAGGTATCGTATTGTTTTTGGTGCAGTTGTAAATGGTATGGATTCCTTAATTTCTCTTTCTGCTGCCTCATTATTGGTATATAGAAATGCAATAGATTTCTATACATTGTTTTTGTATCCTGCAACTTCACTGAATTTGTTTATTAATTCTAGCAGTTTGCTTTTGTTGTCTCATTGCTGTGGCTAGGACTTCCAGTATTATGTTGAATGAAAGTGGTGAGAATGGTTATCCCTGTCTTGTTCCTGACCATAGAGAAAAAGCTCTCAATTTTCCCCCATTAAGGATGATATTAGCTGTGGGTTCTTCATATATAGCCTTTGTTATGTTGTGGTATGTTCCCTCTAACCCTACTTTGTTTGGTCATGAATGGATGTTGTACTTTGTCAAACGCTTTTTAGCACCTATTGAAATGATTGTATGATTCTTAGTCTTTCTTTTAGAATGTGATGTATCACATTGATTTACAAATCTTGAACCACCCATGCAACGAAGGAATGAATCCCACCTGATTGTGGTGAAATATTTTTTAATGTACCATTGGATTCAGTTTGCTAATATTTTATTGACAGTTTTTGCATCCGTGTTCATCAGGAATATTGGCTTATAGATCTTTTTAGTGGAGTCTTTTTCAGGTTTTGGTATCAGGACAATCCTGGCCTCCTCGAATAAGTTTGGAAGGTTTTTTTCCTCTTGTATTTTTTTGAAATAGTTTGAGACAAAACAGGTAGTAGTTTACTTAAATGTGTGGTAGAATTCACCTGTGAAGCCATCTGCCCTGGTTTTTTGTTTGTTGTGAATTTTCTGATTACTGATTCAGTTTCTTTGCTGGTTATTGGTCTGTTCATTTCATTTCTTCCTGTTTCAGTTTTGGTAGTTTATATATTTCTAGGAATTTATTCATTTCTTCCAGGTTGTCCACTTTGTTGACATATAGTTTTTCATAATATTCTCTTATAATCGTTTGTATTTCTGTGGTGTTGGTTGTTATCTCTACTCTCTCATTTGTGATTTTATTTACTTAGGTCTTTTCACTTTTCTTTTTAATAAGTCTGTTTAGGAGTTTATGAATTTTATTAGTTTTTTCAAAGAACCAAATCTTGAGTTTTATTGATCTGTTCTATTGTTTTGTTTTTGTTTTTGTATGATCTCAGTCTCTTTGTATTTGTTGAGGCCTGATTTGTGACCCATTATGTAATCTGTTCTGGAGAATGTCCCATGTGCCCTTGAAAAAACTGTGTATTCTAGTGTTTCAGGATAGAATGTTCTGAATATATCTGTTAAGACCCTCTGGTCCAGTGTGTCACTCAAAGCCATTGTTTGCTTATTTATTTTCTGTTTAGATTGATTTGTCCATTGATGTAAGTGGGGTGGTTGAGTCCCCTACTATTATTGTGTTTTTATCAATTAGACCTTTATATTTGTTGTTAACTGTTTTCTTTATATAGGTACTCCCATGTTTGGTGCATAAATAATTACAATTATTACACCTTTCTGTTGGAGTGTCCCTGCATAATTATATAATGCTCTTCTTTGTCTTTTGTTACAGTTTTTGTTTTGAAATCTAACTTGTCTGCTATAACTATTGCTACTCCAGCTTTCTTTTGACATACGTTTGCATGATAAATGTTTCTCCACTCCCTCACTTTCAGTCTGCAGGTCTTTAGGTCTAAAAAGAGCTTCTCGTAGGCAAAATATAGATGGGTCCTGTTTTTTATCCATTCTGACAACCTGTGTCTTTTGATTGGAGTGCTTAGTCCATTTACATTCAAAGTAATTATTGGTAGACATGTATTTATTGCCATTTTACTACTTGTTTAGTCATCATTTCCAGAGATTTTCTCTGATCCCTTCTTGTCTTTGTCACTATTGGTCCTTCCTTTCCATTCAAAGAGTCTCCTCGAATATTTCTTACAGGGTTGGTTTAGTGGTCACAAACTCCTTTAGTTTTTGTTTGTCTGGGAAATATTTTATCTCTCCTATCCTGAATGACAGCCTTGCTGGATAGAGTATTCTTGGTTGTAAATTTTTCCTATTCAGTGCTTTGAATATATCATGCCACTTGCTTCTGGCTAGCCAAGTTTCTGTTGAGACATCTCTAGCTAGGTTTATGTGCTTTCCCTTGTAAGGTAACAATGTCTTTTGCCTTGCAGCTTTCAAGATTTCTTATTATTATATTATGCAATTGTAATTACAATATGTCTTGAGGTTGGTCTGCTTTGTAAAAAAGATTTTTACTTATTTATTTTCACTTATTAACTTGAGAGAGCGAGAGCATGAGATAGGGGAAGAGCAGAGGGAGAGGGAGAGGAAGAAGCAGACTTTTCATTGAGTGTGAAGGACCCCATCCCAGGACCTGAGATCATGACCTGATCCAAAGTCAGACACTTAACTGACTGAGCCACCCAAGCACCCTTGGCTGTTTTCATTGCTTTTGATGGGGGTTCTCTGTGCCTCCTGGGTCTGAAAATCCTTTTTTTCTTCCCCAGATTAGGGATGGTTTCTGATATTATTTTTTAAAATAAAATTTCTGCCCCCTTTTCTCTCTTCTTCTTCTGGAACTCCTATAATATGGATGTTATAAAATTTGGTGGAATCACTGAGTTCCCTAAGTATATTCTTGTGTTGCATAATTCTTTCTCTCTTTAATTAAGCTTCATTATTTTCCATTATTTTGTGTTCCAGGGTACTAATTGGTTCCTCTGCTTCTCCCAGCTTGCTGTTCATTACATCAAGTCTGTTTCCAGTCTCATTTACTGCATTCTTCATCTCTGACTGATTCATTTTTAACTCTTTTATCTCTGTGGTAGTGGTCTCATTGATGTCTTCTATTCTTTCTCAAGCCCGTTGAGTATCCTTATGATTGTTGCTTTAAATTCTCCATCAAGCATGTTACTTATAACTGTTTTGCTTAGATCTCTGGTTGTGGCCTTATCTTGTTCTTTCATTTAGGATAAATTCCTCCATATTGGCATTTTGTCTAAGTCTCTGCCTCTTTTGTTGTGTTAGAAAATCCAGTTATGTCTCCTTCTCCTGAAAGTAGTAGTCTAATAAAGAAGAGGCCATGTAGTGCCGAGGGCCTGGCACTTCAGGAAGTGTCTCTGGTGTGTGTTGTATGTGCCTCCTGTGGGAAGTGTTGTGTACCTGGCCTGAATCTGGTGAATTTAGCTAGGTATGCTCTGGTCTGCTCTGGTCTGTAACATGAGACCTGGTACCAACTCCATCAGTCTTGAGGCCCTATAGAGCTCTCTGATCAGGTGATGTGATTAGGGCTAGAGTCTGTGCTGGTCTTTTGGGGGAGGTACCTGCTACATTGGGGCTGAGGCAAGCTTGACTGAGAACCACAGTTCCCTGGGAGCTCAAGGGGGTGGGGTTTGGTATAAGCAAGGTGGGAAGCCAGTGTTTGTGCTGAGCTGCTTCCCTCAGGTGGCCCTGTATTTATGCTGAGGGGCAGGGGAAGGAAATGTCACCGAAAATGGCACCAGCCAGCTCCTAGGTTCCCAGAGAGGCATCTCCCTGAATGATGCCTCTCAGGGAAGAGCTCCTAGAATAGTGAATTATTTCTCCCCTGTGTGCACCAGGTGTTTTTTCAGATTGCTGTTTCCATGCTGTCTGCCCTCTGGTTACCTTACTTCTCTCCAGGAGCAGCATAGTGCCTTCCTGGCTCCATCCCACCCAAGCCTGCTGACCTGTAAAACTCCAGGCTTTCAGCTCCACTGGTTGTAAGAACTCATGAAATTCAATCCCTCTTATTTTCTAAGCCAATGGCTTTGGGGAAATGCTCTTCTTGTGTGTTCCTTTGTGTGCTCTTCTTTCTCTCACTTTTCTCCATGACCATGGCTCCCTCCCTTCTGTAGCACCTGGAGTCCATTTCCCTAGACTACATCTCCACACTTCCTACCTTTTTCAATGTGATCTCATCTGTCCTTTTAGTTGTAGAGTTCATTCTGTCAGTCTTCAGGTCTATTTCTGAGGTATTTAGGATGATTTGATAGTTATTTAGTTGTGTTCATTGGACAAGAGGGGCCAAAAAGTCCTCCTACTCTGCCACCATCTTGAAAACCTGAAGTTGTTTTTTACAAACAAAGAACAAACAACCTAAAGATTAAACTAATTTAACCTGAAGATTTGTTTAGAGTACTCAAGATTTCTATAATTATCCTTTGGTGGTATATATACTTATTGATGATGTACCAGATTTCATTAAACCTATGGTGACTGTTAGTCACCATACAGTACATACACACTAGGATATGTGTGTATATGTGGTATGTGTGTCTCTGTGTGCATATGTGGACTAAATCCTAAGGTAAAACAACAACTTTTTACTTTATTTTACTACAGAGATAACCGAAGAGGTACTTAAATTCTGATGGGAATTGGATGCACTGATTCCTCAACTAAATTGACAAGAAATCACTAATTATTTGGAAGTGAAATAATGCTCATATTTTTCCTTCCCTTCCCTCCCACCTTTCTTTCTTTTATTTTCTTTCTTTCTTAATAACATCCATGTCTTGAATTGCTTGGGTTTGGACTTTACCCTTTCTTATATTACACCTGTTTGGGCAGGATATCATTTGACATTTTGTCATGTTAGATGTCACAACAATCATATTATTTGCATCACTTCTTTAACGCATTAAATTTAAGAAACTTAAACATAATACATATAAATCATTATTAAACAAAAAGAATTCTGTTATTTGGGATGAGAGGATTTTCAGGCCAATGTAACAGTAGGTATTATGTGATTCCTACTGTAGTATGCTATACATGCGTATAAATAAGATGAAAGTTAAATTCCACTTGATTCACAAATTAAGCAATAATAATACAATCCTGCTGTTCCCAAGCAAGATAAAATATAAGACAAAATGTAAATAAACCTGTGGTCCAAATAAAACACAGTGAAAATACCATTTTCCCTATCATGTTATAAGCAATTTATGTGAAGTAATTTCATGCGATGGTTGAAAAACACTGTCTTTTCTGAGAACAAGATGTCAGTTAATATGCTTAGGCATATATTTCTCCACAAAAGAATGAGAACAAAGGAAAATAAGTGGAAAAAAATAGCTGCATGTTGTATTATTATCACTAGCTTATTTTTCTAAGAATTAGAAAATTTTCCAGTCATGACTATGTGAAATTATAGTATTTGAGTGATTTTAATACAATGTAAAATTAGGATTTTAGTTCAAGGATGTTAGGAGATCCCTTAATACTCTATAGAATCAGATGAACTAGCACAGAATGAGAATCTCAGTCTTTAAAAAGGAAAGGAAACAGAAGCAAAAGCTAACATAACACCACTGAAAATGTAGCTTTTATGAAACTAGATAAAGAATTTAATGTTATTTCTAAAAAAAATTAGATTACTGGTAATCATAAAAGGGACATTTTATTCAAGATATGAATATGGACTTTAAGCTTTCAACATACATTTTCTCAAAAATTCATTTTTTTTATGAAGAGAAGGAGTGAGTACAAAAGAGATGGTAAAAAGCATACATTAGTGCTCAGTAGACAAGGATCTATTGAGTGTCTTCTCTACAAAAAGCAATGTATTAAGCATATGGCAGAATATTATATTGTGAGAATCAGAAAGACAGTTATTATTTATCATTGCAACTCTAAGGTATCAAAACTTAATAAAGGATAAATAGTCAACCCTCTTTTTGAGTAACTGGATAGACTGGTGGTTGAGAAGATTGGTTTTGTAAAAGTGCTGAATTAGCAGTGGATAGATTAGGTTCAAATTAGGGTATACTAACAACTTGTTTCAAAATCTTCTACAGGTCACTATACTTTCTTTGCTTTAATTTCCATTTTAAATGTACTGATTGCACAATTTATATCTGAGGGTTTAGGGAGTTTGAAATTCCATTGGTTTGAACTATATATAACATTACTGTTTTTGTCAACCAAGTATCAGCAGTTTCATAGGTTTCACAAAATAGTTAAAAGTAACCTATTCTTTCCAATGAAAATCCAATCAAGCTCTTTTGTAGGTACTAACAAACTGATTGAAAAGTTTACAAAGTAAAGTCCTAAATTAGCCAACATAATACTAAAGGACAACCACAAAGATGGAGTATATGTACATTATATTTATTAATATATATCTCCTCTATGCATGTGTATATAGCTATTTAGTTTATTTTGTATAATTGTGTGTGTATACATACATGCACACACATATTTATGCTTATACTTTATGAGGCGGCACTATGCTAAGTGCTTGAGATAAAGCAATGAATAAAATATGGCTTTAAATTTGAAGAATTCAAGTTTTCTCCATTGAATGCTATAATTAGGTTACTGGGGTGATAGGTAAATGACATGCTGGATTTGGTGGAACTGCTAAATGATCTTCAGGAACCACTTAGAGTTATCTACACATTTCCCCAACACACATATATTTTGCCAGTGATGAGATTAAACTTGGCCATTGAGTCAAAAGAAAAGTCTATATCTTTTTTTTCCCACATAACATGTCCTTCAGAAAAAAAAAAAAAAAAGACAATATAAGAAAGGGGAAAAACAAACCAAACAAAACTTTTAGCTCTAGCCTCTTCCTTCCGTTTTAGAACAGATGTATGTGAAGACATGACATTTGAAGCAATATAGCAATGTGCCTAACAGTACTTAGTATATGAAAGGCCTTGAACTACCACAGTCTTATGATGAAAATGAAGCCCCCAAGAGATACAGGGTAGGAGAAACCACCCACGAAATGATGTAGCTATTTTTATTCAAAATAATTAAACATTTTTAAATGGTTAGTTTACTTAGCAGTAGTTAGCTGGTCTTATTTACAATCAAATTTACCTCACCTCCTTACATCGAAAACCGGGGATGTACTGTATGGTGACTAACATAATATAATAAAAAATCATTATTAAAAAAAAAAAATTTACCTCACCTGATTCAAAAATAAAAGATTTAATTAACTGAAGGCCTTATACCTGTCTATTGGTATTCGATCTCAATAAACATAATAAAAGTAGGTCTATTCCTGTGCACTATTTTACATACTAGTATGATGTAAATTAAAAGTAGCTAATATTGATGAGCCAGCTAATGAAAATGAACTAAAACAAGACTATTTATGAACCACTGGGACGAATGATCAGAAGTTACAGATTTAATTTACAAAAACAATGGGAAATAGTTGCATTGGGTTTATTTCCTCGAATGATTCACTTTTCTTTCCTCTCTCTTTCTTTTTTCTTTTTTTTTTTAAATATGTATATTGCTTAAATAGGAAACTGATTTTTTATAATAATTTTTTATTATGTTAGTCACCAACCAGTACATCCTTAGTTTTTGATGTAGCGTTCCATGATTCAATTTTTGCGTATGACACCCAGTGCTCCATGCAACACGTGCCCTCCTTAATACCCTTCACCAGCCTATCCCAATCCCCCACCCCTCTCCCCTCTGAGGCCCTCAGTTTGTTTCCCAGACTGGCCATCCCTTACATTGTTAACATAGCAGCAATCTTGGGTATCATCACCTCACTGTACAATTTTAATGTGACCCACTGACTTGCAAATAAATATCCTATGTTAATTTACAACAGCTCTCATAATAGCATGAGTAAGATTTAAATCTCCTTTATTAAAAAGTATCTGTAATCAGGACCTGTTTATAGCTTAATCTTTTATATATTGCCCACATGTCCCTATTAAGCATATTTTGTTTTAAAACTAAACGATTAGACAGAAAACACTAATTTGGCCATGTTTATAATTTTAATTCTTCTGCAATGTAGGACCTAAATGGTGATTTACAAGTCATTACCATATTTTAACCTCTTTGAATAGCCATACTAACAAATGGGGATTTACATTATTAGGCATGCTTGACAACAGAAGGCCTGGATGCCAAGTAGGAATCTGTTTTCCAAACAGATGTCAAAGCATTGTAGTTGCACATAGATTCATAAATGCCCAGCAGCCTTTCTAAATGACTTGTTCTAATTCCTCTGAAGATTATACTCCCAATTTTTAAGAAATTTGCTTAATAACTATGAATCTCCCTCAAACTTTCCATTTTTCAAGCATGAAATTCATACAGCGATTATTTTGTGTAGTTCTGAGAGCATGCTCTTGTCATTCACCTTATCCTGAGAACCAATGTGTTCACTTTCTAATCCCTGTTAACCTGTCACTGGGTAATGTTGAAATAAAGAAGAAGTCAACACTGGCAAAAGGTATTAAAATGATCATTTTTTAAATATTCTATGTCTCCTCTCAGCTTGTTAATCATGGAATAAACATAATTATTTTCGAGTATTACATACAAAACTGGATTTTAAGTTTTTGTTGTTATATATACGCATTGTTTTCCAAGGAATCATATAAATAAACAATAAGAGGCACAGAAAGGCAACAGAAATAACCAGGGACACTTTGTTCCCTTGAGAGGACAGGT
Organism: Ursus arctos; assembly: GCF_023065955.2. Classification (NCBI taxonomy): domain Eukaryota; kingdom Metazoa; phylum Chordata; class Mammalia; order Carnivora; family Ursidae; genus Ursus; species Ursus arctos. The sequence goes on from NW_026622852.1 coordinate 6,085,634, forward strand.
GAACATTGAATGGAACGAACTTTTGGTCATCTTAGCGTGTGATTTGGGGGCAAGAACAACTGGATTGATTATCTAAATCTAGAATGTTCCTAAAGACATGTACATATTGTTCAAATTAAAAAAAAAACTTAAACATGAAAAATAGATAAAATTCTGTATTTTGCACAAGGTTAAGAGACAGCAAAGACTGCTGTGCTGTGTCAGTATGTAAGGATTCTATATATCTAAAATGTATATCAATTTACATTATGTAATCTAATTTAAGAACGTCCTTATCCACCATTCAATTTTGGTGGACTCCAATTTTGTTTTATTAGTTTGTGTTATTGGGATCATATTTAAGAAACCACTACCAAATAAAAGGTTGTGAATATTCACACCTATGTTTCCTTTGAAGAGTTTTATAGCTTTAGTTCTTAAATTTGGATATTTGCTCCATTTTTAATTTTTTTTTTGCATATGATGTTTGATAAGGTCTACACTTCATTCTTTTGCAAGTGTATATCCAGTTTTCCCAGTGCTGCTTTTTGAACAAACTCTTCTCATTAATTGATTTGGCACCATTGTGAAAATTTAGCATACATTTATGACATTATAACATTTCTAACATTATAACAACACTGTCAAAATCAAAGACTAGTAAAGGTAAATAAACACTTAGATTTAGAAAACTTTAATTTTGTAATATGACGGTTGTGTCAACCAATTATCCACTGTATAAAAGGGAAAGTATTATAAAACTACATCTGCTATAATTTGTTAATGAATATGCATTTTAAAACTCAGTAAACTGTGACATCAAAAATGTAAAAAAGGGGGAGTAAATGGGCAGAGTTGCATCCTTAACTAAAGAGGGATTGTGATTACTGATATAATCTCTATGAAAAACAATTTTATACTATATTTCATCAGAAATGTGAATAATATTATCTCTGAGCTGCAAACCTGGTTTGTCTTTCTTGTGCTTTTTTTTTTTTAATGTGAGAAAAATATAAACCCCTACCATAGTAATTAATTTTGGGTCTCTGTTACCAGGAGTTGAGCAAAATTTGCATCTGAAAAAAAATTATTAGTACAGTTAATTAAGTGTTGTTTCTATTAAGGTGAAATAAGACTGAGGAGAAGCCACTAGGTAGATTAAGGAAATTATTCAACCATACTAAAAATATATTATAGGCCTCAAATTAGGTAAATTATTTGTTATATAACAGTGAAAAGACAAATACGGCATGTGATACAGGAAACAAAAGCAAAAGGAAAAATTAAATTTCCTTACTGCTACAGCCCATTGACAAGTCCTTGAAACTGGTAGAGCGATTGTCCTCTCCCACTCAGCTGCCTCAATGTTGACACTTTGCTAAGGGCAAAAGGCAGTCTTAGCCCAACCCCAAGATCCTGTAAGTCTACTTTAACATATAAAAATTCTTTTGGAAACTTCCTTTATCTTTACCCCCTAAGCTATATGTTAGCAATCATCCTTCAAGCCTATGGCCCGCTGATATACATCTGAAGTCTCGTGACTGAGTTTTTACTAGGCAGTAATAAATGATCTTTTCCTAACAATGGCTAGTCCCCTGAGGATCCTGGAAACCTTGTTTCCAAAATATCTTGGAGGCTTGTGTTGTCCTTAACTTCCTCTCAACTTGAAAGTATATAATCAGTCACCTGTCACAACCCCAGTGCAGCTCTTTCTGCTCACAGGTCCTGTCCTCATCCTTTAATAAAACCGAAGACATTTCAAGAATTCTTTCTTGGCTGTCAGCTCTGATCCCCAACATTTCCACATCAGTATGTGTCACTTTAGAGTTTATGGCCTACCACTAACCATATGTCAATATCTTTTCACCTAAGAAGGTAGTGCTCAAAGTTCTAAACCAGCATCATTTCATAAGTGAAGAGGAAGAGCTCATGTCTGGCTGTGTATCTTTGAGTTTGCTTGTTCTTTTTCCTCAGGGTTTTCATTTTTTTTTTTTGCATTCGTTTGTTTTTCATTTTTCATTGTATTTGTTTTAATGCCAAATGTCTGCCTTCTCTATGAATCCTCTTGCTGAATTTCCATTTATCTTTCAATCTAGAATAATTTGTCTATAACTGAGATCACAGCTGATTTCCAAGTGTGATTTTTAAGTATTTCTAGTGGAAGTATAGTTGACATACAGTATTAATTAGTATACTAGATTTCTACGTATTCTTCATTGTCGTGTTATCTAATCTTTCTCCGTATATGACACTGTTGACTACTCCCTCCTGGAAGGACTCTTCTTCTTTGACATTTGTAATGGGTATTCTATTTTGGGATTCCTCCACCCACTTAACGTGCTCAATATTCATAGATTAATTTTCCTTAATGTCAGTGTCCCTCAGGCTCCAACCCAGGATATTTGCTCTCTTCAGTGCATTTATTCTTCCTAAAGAATAACATCTGTGTGTATGGCTTTGTTGGGGAGGAAGACTGTCCTCTGTCCTGTGGTCCCTCTAGCTGGTCTTAGAATTAAATTGACATGAGGCAGATTAACAGGAGAAAATGTGGTGAGTCAATATAAACATGAAATTTCAAAGACAATGAGGCAATTTGAAGCTTATCTGAGCTGAGGGCTGGGGGCCTGAGGACACTAAAGAGAGAAAATTCATTAGCAAGAAGGTGAAAAGGGATTTTTGGAGAAAAACAAGGTTGCTCTATCATGCCGCTAAGTTGCTTTTGTAAGGGTGATCTCTGTTAGTACTTCTCTTCCTGTTACAGATTCTCTTTCCAATGTAAATTTAGGCAGTTAGGAAAGAGGCAGAGAGCTTTTCCTGCATCTGCTGCTGCTGTTGTTGTTGTTAATTATTATTATTACTTTTAACTTTGAAATAATCTTTATGCCAAAATGTAGTAAAAACATGGAACATATAAATCAAAGAGAACATGTTAGTATCTGTAGAGTCCTATATTGCATTGAAAACTGGCTTCTCTGTTAAGCCTATATTGAAAGAAGAGTTAAGATAAAGAAGTTGATTTATGCAGCTGTTACCATAGTGCTTCAATCACATTTATTCCTCATTTTACAGAAATTCACATGCGGATGACATTGAAATTTACATGTTGAACTGTCAGTTTTTCCATAGTTATAATGTGGATTATAAATATGTAACATGAATTGAAGAACTTTCCAAAAATGTAATTACTTTTTCTGGCACATGATAAATGAAATAGACAATATTATTTCACAAACTTCACATGACAGTTCAAATAGTGATTTAAAACCACCTTATTCATTTGTTTTGCTTCTTAGCAATTTTTACACATTATATTAAAAATTAAATACGATACAGATAGATTTCTAATTATTAGAGTGAATACAGCATTAAATGTTACATATCAAGTTTAAGATGTATTATGGAATATTTCTGAATTTAAATACACTATTTTGATTACAAATATGAACAAATATCAGATTATAAAAATTACTTTTTGAAAATCTTATTTCCCATTGCTAAAATAAATATTGGTAAGCCCATTTTTTTTAGAATTAAATTTGATAAGAAAGTTTAAAGCGTAAATGTCATTGATCAGTGATCAAGCTAGCAACTGTCCAGAATTTTGCAATGCTTTTTGAAAACTACACCCCTCCCAGAGGCTATGGTAATCAGCATAAAATTAATATTGTGTATTTGGCACTGCTGGATTGATCATTTGTATACGTATTTTGAAACTTGTTCTCAAATGTCCTCTCTCAGACTCCATTTAACCACAGACCTTGCAGTGTTAATATTCACCCCTTTCCCTTGACACCTGATCTAGTCTTTATTGGCTCTGATGCTAAGCAAGAACTTTTAGTTTGGGCAGATGGTAATTACGTGGATTTATGGTAGTGGTTTTGTGAATTGAAAAATCTAAAAAAGAATGGAAACAGTTGCAATTGCCTGAGGGTCAGGCTTATGAGAAAGGAGGAATACAAAATCCAAAGCAGTTTTGGCAACACACCTTGCCTGTTAGCTTGGTCCAGCCGTAGATACAACGTTTTTCCCTATTCTGTGTACAATTTGGTAATGCAGCTACTCAGATCTTCTATGACACCTGCCACGGACTCCAGATTTCTGCTTACACAAGAGTTCTGGATACTGTTCTATGGATGGCATTTATCCATTGCTCTCACTACCAATTACTGACTCATTCTCATTTCCCATTCAAACTACTCCTAAAGAGCACTTCATTCATTTACTTTTTCATTACCCATTTCAAAAGACTCAGAGGAAGTACTCTCATTCCATGGTACTTCATATTTCCCTGGGCACTCTAAAGAGAGCGGTCTATGGTTAAATAACCCAATCCTGTTCCAGTCATCTATGACTTAATGATTCCAGTGCTCTCATTTTTTTCAGAAGGGAGTTAGGGTAGCATGTAGCAGCTTCCTACATGAGTGTATGTGTACCCAACCTCTTTGGTAGTACTCATTTCTTGGAGAGCCCTTTCAGTACCAAGACTGAAAATGCTTCAAACCCAAAGAGAATCATTGAGGGGTACTGCTCCTGTGGGCAGCCCCCGCTTTGTCTGCCCTGGACATTATCAAAGGAAAAGTAGGAAGCAAATTTTGGGTGAAATCTAAATCATCAATATAGATTGATATTTATTATGTTTAGGGGAGAATATTGACCAGCATTATTACAGCAAAAATATGTATTTGGGATTTCCAAAAACAAAGCTGAATAAGTAAAAACGTGATAGTAAGGTCTTAAATGCTAGAACAGGTATTTTTAAGTCTGTCCTATCTAGAGCACAGTACAAGGAGAAGAAAATATCAACTTCATGATGACTGAAACTTAGACTAACTTGTTCTTTCTCTTTTTCTCTCAGAAAAACAGGCAGAATGACGGATCAGGCAGTGTAGTCAAGTGATTAAGGGCTTGAAGTTTTAGGTCAGAAAGACTTAGATTTTCATTCTGAAGATTCCTAATCATTAAATAACTTCATTGAATCTAATTTTTCTTATCTGTAAATTCAGGATAATTCTATTCAACCATATGGTTGCTATAATAAGTGAAATGATAAAGGTAAGAAATCAAGCTGAAGGTATGGCACATAATATATGCCCATGAGTTGATAGCCATTCCCATAGTATCTTGAAAATAATACAAAACTGGACATTAGAATTTAGGGTTCTGGGGCACCCGGGTGGCTGAGTTGGTTAAGTGTCTGTCTTTGGCTCAGGTCATGATCTCAGGGTTCTGGGATGGAGCCTGGCTCGGGCTCCCTGCTCAGCAGGAAGTCTGCTTCTCCCTCTCCCTCTGCCTCTGGCGTTGCTCTTCCTCCTTGTACTCTCTCTCTCTCTCTGTGAAATAAATAAGTAAAATCTTTTAAAAATTAAAAAAAAAAGAAGAATTCAGGGTTCTAGAACCAACTTTGCAAAAACTGCCACTCTGTATTAGCTACTTTGGGTTTCACTATCTTCATCTGAATAATGGAAGCTAGATGAAATCTCTGAATCTCTGAATATCTTCTTGGATATAATGTTTTATATGTCTTTAGGAAAAATTATAAAAATATACGATGCCTCTAAATTACACCAATGTTTAAGTTTACATAAACAGATGAAAAATTGATAGTTCTTTATCACAACCAAGTCTGAAAGACATTTGACTTAGGCGCTGTATCAGTATCTACAAACAAGATTGCAAAATATACAGGGTCAGAATCACAAAGTTTGAACATTACTCTAATCCACTACTGAACACCTTGCTACCTCTTGCCTATCTCTTTCACAGTTTTAGGTCAAAAGCAAAGTTCTTGGCATAAGATAGTGAAAAAATTCAGTAATTCTTAGACTAGATTTAAGCCACATTGTGGCTAGCATGATCTTTTGCAGACCTGCTGGAATCCAAACCACACTTTATATTATGGCTTCTTCATTGAAATATATTTATTTCCGTTTTCAGACATTTAACATGTTAAAAACATGACTTATTCCTAAATGTAGCATAGGGTATGTCTAGATAAGGGAATCAAACTCACTGTTTTGGTAAATAGTGGTATTTTAATATCCAACAACAAAGTTCACTCTTAATTTAACACACAAACAAAAGTGATAAAAAATAAAATGCTTTATTCATTCTGAATGTTATTTAATCATATAGTCTTGTGAATATGCCATAATGGACAAATATAATGAAAAATGAAATTCATATTTTTAATGACTATTTTAGTTAAGAACAAAGTTTGTTAAAATTGTGTTGAATTCTAGTCACAGATTGAAGTGCAGATCTTAACGCCAACATTGAGAAAAGACAAATAGTATTTCTAAAATATGTCATAACTTTGTAAAACCTAATTGAGTCTAGTAAAAATTAAGTTCAGAAAAAACATTTATAATAGAATCATTGAAGTATTTTATATAGTTGTAATCTTGAAAACAAATGATTCATACTTGATTGGGGTATATCTAAAAGACTTCATGAAAATCAGGAAAGCAAAAAAGTAATGATTCTTATTCCAAGTTAAAAGGAATTCTAGACACTGCGAAAGTGGTGTCACATGATTTAGGTACACCTGGGCACTGACTAGTCTTTCTCCCTTTGGTTTCTTACTTTGGGAAAATTGAACAGCAAGTAAGTTAAAAAAAATAAAAGAAAATGGACTTCTAGAAATATTTCCTTAAACAGTTGCATGTAATTTTTTAATGTAGGTTCTAACAGAATGTTGATGTAGGCTGGAAAGAAAAAAAAGGTGGAGGCCCAGAGTAAATGCATGATCTTCCTATTTTGACTGTGACAATCACAGAATCATAGTCCTTAAGCAGTCATCTAAAAGGAAAAGCTGGGCATGGTTATGACCCCACTTTGTACCTTGGTTCTGTGAACTCCCATGTCATTGCCTAAAGCCTGAACAAATAGGAGAATTACAGTAGCTATGGCAGACTGTTTGCAAATAACACTGTGATAATATTTTCTATCCCTGTACAGATGCGTCTTTGCAATGTGCCTATGTTATTTCAATTAAGAGGTAGAATCTATTTTCCCTCCCTCCAATCTGAAGGGGATGTGTGCTTGTTTTGCTTTGATTAAAGATATGCAGATGTGACAATGTGCAATGTCCAAGAGGTATCTCAGCTTCATCTCTACTTGTCTTGATGTTCTAAAATTGAAATGTAAGAAACTGAAGCTAACTTAACTTCTATGGAGATGAGAGATCTTATAGAGAGACAGTGTCAGCCTACAATGAACACAAATGATATGCATATAAGTGGATAATCTTGGGTTCAGTCAGATGACTATAGACTTCTGAGTGCCCACAGTTGACATCAGTAGAAGAATGGTTCAGCTGATCCCAGTCCAAAAGATCAACCAACGGAATCATGAGCAAAGAAATGATTACCATTAAGACAAAATTCCCTGTGTTTTCAGGTGGTTTGTAATGCAGTAAGAAATGACTAAAAGTTGGAGTGTATGTGTGTGTGTGTGTGTGTGTGTGTATGTGTGCAGTAGTGCATATGTATGCATGCCCTTACACATGCACATAACGGTTTCTTCCTCCTGATATGCAGATCAATCATATGCATTGGGAAAACCAAGCCAAAGATTATAAATTTACAAAATTCAAATAAAATATGTGTCATCATGACTTGACTCCAACATGTTTTTCCAATAGCAGGGGTCCTAACAATAGCATTTATTTTTACAAATGCATATGTGTATGGCAAATATAATGAGGTGGATCTTAACACTACCCCATGTTGTTAAGCTATATTTGAAATAAATTATTTTGAACGTCATATATAGAGAACATACTGAATGTTCTGTTAGTACAATGCCAAATACCTGCCTTTTTTGTTTGTTTCAATATATAAGAGTCAAAACCATTCAGCAAAGTGATGCATTATTTCTTAGGGCATTTATCAATTGAACAGGTAAATAAATTATTCAAAAGATAAGCATGAGAAGTGTATTTAATAGGGTCACCATGTGAATAAATATTTTTTCCAAAGATAATTTTAAAATACTCTCTATAGGCAAACAGATGTATTAAAGAAACACACACACACACACACACACACACAATGATCTTTACCAAACATATTTTAGTTAGAGGTCACCACTATGACAAAACTCAGTATGCAAGTCAATGCCAGTGGCAGAATGAGGTTGAATTCAGGAAGCCAAACAAAACAGAAGAGATTAGAAACGCAGATATATATATATTTTTTTTTGTTCTAAAGCTTGATTATTTTTTCCCTGTTTGGAGTTCTGATCTTAATAAGATCTGTGTTGCCTTCAGCTCAGGATAAAACCAGAGACATTGCAGTATAAGTTATCACCATTCACCTTGGAAAAGTCAGAAACTCTATTAGGGTGCTGTTAATTTAGCAGATATATGGTGCGCTCAGGCACTAGTGGAAAAGTGAGAAATACACCTGGGGTTTGCTGAATTTTCTAAGAAACTTCACTATACAGTTAATGGCATATGTTTCCCATATAATCTGTCACATCTGCCTGGTATCAAGAACAAAATACTTAGAGGAAAGAATCATTCGCTATTCACTACTGAGCCTAATTATAAAGTACCCTTGTTAGACTACAAAACCCTACAGATATCTTCCTACTATGAGGAAGGGATATAACTATGTGATGGAATTTTATACTATTTAAAATTAAAATATATTAATATCATTAAACATCTTGATAATGATGAATATTATACTAATACAACTATTGTCATTATTCCTACTACTAATTCCTAGCAAGGGTTTGCATTATTGCTTATATTCCTAAAGTAAACCTAAGAAGCAATTATTATTGTTCTTATTAAATGGAAAGAAAAAAACTGAGTCTTAGTAAGGTTAAATCACTTCCAACTTCACCTAGCTTGGTGAAAGATCTACATTTGAAACCAGGGGTATTGATTTCAAATCACTTATGTTTAACTATTTCATAAGACTAAATGCTCAATATTCTCTGAATTCAGTGGTTGTTGTAGACCATTATTGAAATATGCCTACAAAAGAAATATAAATCTGTTCTACCAGTTCAGTAATCAGAAAAAAAGTAATCTCATTATATAAATGGGATGTGAGATTTGACAGAATAAAAAAAAATTTGAAAAGAATTGAAATAGCAAAACATTCCCAAAGTAAAATGGCAAAGGCAATCACTTTAAAATGATGAAAAGAGGCATCACGAAATTGTTTCCCATATCAGAAGACCAAAGACAAACATCCTATGACAACATCCAGCACCCTTGCAATGTGGAATTTCTGATCATCTCAGGTAAATCTTTACACCAAATCCGAAGGAATAACTGTGTGAAGAGGTCAGTCCCACTGTTCCCAAAGCAATTTATTATAAATATGTTCCAGGCAAGAGCACTATTCCAAGATGTAACGGTGAGAGATGATGATGAGAGGTTATTGGGTTTTCTACTTCGATCACTGAATCTTTTGTTTAAAATCAGATACTAAGAATGCTTAGTCTCATGCAATTTAATAATGAAAATAAATACCATTGATTAATGTTTATTCACTTATTCAACATAATTATTCAACAACTACTCTATTCTAGGTACTGTTCTATCTCCAAAAATTAGGCAGGGGCTCAATGAAGAGAAGGTGGAGAGCTGAAAAATGTCTTCGAATTAGAATCAACCAAGTTCATTCCCAAACAGTGTTCACAGTATAAAAGAAGTAGTGCATTAAAGACAGAACTCGGTGCATTTTGGAGAAGCTTAAGAAGTTGAAGCTTGAACTTGGGCTACAGGAACAAGTAAAATTTGGGCCAGTGGAAGGGAAAAAGTAAGCTATTTCACACTAATGAATTCAAGGGCAGCACAGGTATGGTGTGAAGATTTTTTTGCATGGTTTGTTTATGTTTTATTTTCTTTACAACATAAAGCATAATTTGTATCATCACACATATTTTATATAGTTTTCTTTGTAAATTAAGACCAGTAATAAGGAATATATAATGTATATATAAGGAATAGCAAATCACATGTTAAAGTGTTAAACTTCAAAATTTAAATCTGAAATGTGGTATCTTAGGTGGGAAATTAGATTCTTGATTCAAAACTTTTATTCTCTTCTGACATAATCATATAATGCTATAGTTTTTGTTAATTGCATTGCTTTACTTATATACCACAGATTTTGATATGATGTGCTTTTATTTTTGTCAATTTTAAATATTGTCTAGGTTCAGTTGTGTCTTCCTATTTGACCATTGCATTATTTCGATGTCAGTAGTGTATTTTCCAAATGCTTTTAGATTTTCAAGATGTCATTATCTTACTGATTCCTACTTTCATTCAATTATATTCAGACAAGGTATTTTGTATGATTATAATAGATTTAACTTTGTTTTGTAGGGATTTTTTTGTCACAGACAGAAGACTCACTGACCAAACTGTTTTTGAATATCTACAAGGCAGCATAGATTAGCAGCTGGTAAAGGGAGCTTGAATTCTGGAAGGAGGTCACAGAGATATGTTAAACTTTTGGAGAAGAGGAGAGAGTTAACATAGCTTTAAAATACTTGCTGAAGTAAATCCAGTATGGAATCAAGAAGAGCTGAAGAAATCCTGCCTCTGACCATGTTGGAATAGACAGACAGGATTTATCTATGAACTTGAAAATATTTTTTAAAAATATGAAAAAAAAGGAACAGCTGTTTTTAAGACACTGGGCACCACGAAACAAAATCACAGTAATCTAAGACATGGGAAACGAATGAGAGGAAATAAAAAACGAGAAGAACAGCATGACAACCACAGTTCACAGCCTTAAAAGTTTTCAAGCCACAATGCAATGACAGGGAATATGGGCAGATCAAGCAGATACCTTGAATTAGGAAGAGACATCTGAGAAGATATGAAAAGAAAGATCAGCTAGAGTTTATAGAAAAAAGTACTAGAAAGGAGAGCTACACAGAGAGCAAGAACTCTGGAGATACACAATAGATTTCCCTAGGGTATTGATAAGGAGATTGATCAACACTTACTCATCAGAAAACTACTTGAAATCATGCAGAAAATGATAAAGGATAAGAGGAAACAATACCTGATATTCACACAGAACTTTAAAAAATTCTTCATCTTGTTTGTTTTATTTCTAGTTCTATGTGTTTATTTTACTAACCATGCTGGAAAACCTCATAATTCACAGATACTGAGAAGAGTACTCAGATGGGAATAATTAACTATAGAATAAACATAGCTTTTGTCCTGCCTGAACAATCTTTAAAGCAATACCCCAAAGCATCAAAGTGATTCCTAGTAATAGAGGTGTGTCTAGGACTAAGTTCAAGAATAAATATAGGAGTACAAAATTATCCCACACCCAAAAATGTAAAATGTACATTTTTGCATCCCATCAAAGAGTGCCAGGTATGCAAAGAAGCAAGACTATATGATCCATTATTGAAAGAAAAATTAATCGATAGACACCTTCCCACCACTGACACAGATCTTAGAGTTAGGCAACAAGGATATTAAAAGAGTTATTATAGTTTGTAAATATATATATCCCATGATGTGGAATTAATAGCAGGTTAGATATTACATAACAAAATATTAATGAACTTGAAATCGTAGAAATATAAGCTATTCAAAACAAAGAGAACAGAAGGAAAATATTGCTTATATATGACTTTGATATATAATACAACATACTACATATAATAAAGCATATATAAAGTATACAAACACACACACACACAAGCACACACACACACACAAAACATCAATGAACCGTGAAACAACTTCAGTAATCTATTGTAAGTGTAATTAGACTTCTCGAATTGGGAAGAAAGGAAAAAAAATTCTTGAATAAATAATGATTAAAAATTTTCAAGATCCAAGGAACTCAAAGAACCCAAAGCATAAGAATAATGAAGAAATTGCACCAAGGCATATTATCGAATTGCTTTAAACTAGTATTAAGAGAAAATCTTAAAAGCAGCCAAAGAAGACAGACATGTTATGTAAAGAAAAACAAAGATGAAGATGACAGCACATTTCTGAACAGTGCATTTGAGAAGACAGCAGAACTAAATCTTTAATGTATGAAATATGGTGTCAACCCAGAATTTGATGTTCAGGATAAATACATATAAAAAAACAAAAGTGAGGTAAAGTCTTTTGTAGATACAATAGCTGAAAGAATTCATTAGGGAAAGAGAAGACTAGAAGAAACGTCAAAAGATGTCCTTCAGACACAAAGTAAATGATTCCAGATGGACATATGGAACTACACAAGGAATGAAGAGCATCAGAAATGATAATGACATGGATAAATAATAAACATATTTTCCTTTTATATAAATCACTCTTAAAATATACACTTTTTAAAAACTATTTTATTATCAGTTTTAAGTTTACAAATTGAAGGAAGAGTACAGAGTTTTCCCATATACACCCTCCCTCTACACATGCATAGCATCCCCCATTATCAACATCATTCGTCAGAATGGTACATTTTTTACTAAGGATGAACCTATACCGACATCATAATATTCTTTATATTGTACATTCTATGGACCTCTGAAAATGTATAAAGATGATATCCATCATTATAATATCATACAGAGTATTTTTACTGCTCTAAAATTCCTCTCTGCTCTGCCTTTTCATCTTTTCCCTTCCACCTCTGGCAACCACTGATTTTTTTTCCCCATTTTTTAAAGATAAAATTGACCTATAACATTTTGTAAGTTTAAGGTGTACAATGTGATATAAATCACTTTTAAACGATAAATGACTACACAAAATTAGTAATAATATAGAGTAGGGGTCAAAAGATATGTAAAAGCAAAATGCATGACCTTCGTAGCCCAAAGAATAGGAAGGAAGAAATCAGTGTATTATTTTAAGGCTTTTGTATTATCTCTTAAATTTAGACTGTGATGATTTTAAAGATGTCTGTGAACCATGAAGCAGCCACCAACAATAACAAAACAGAGTGTTATGGTCAATAAATCAACAGAGGAGAAAAAATGGAATCACAAAAATAAATAATCCAAATGAGGAAGGAAGGAATGAAGGAATGAAGGAAGGAAGGAAGGGAGGGAAGGAGGGAGGAAGAAAGAAAGGTTAAAAAATAGGATAAATGGGGGTCGAATTTAAATAAATAGAGGTTGAATTTAAATGTAGCAGCATCTTAAGTGAAAAGATAGTAATCAATGCTTAAATTAAAAGGCAAAGATTATCAGATTGCATAAAAAGTCAAGACCCAACTATAAGAAATGCATTTAAGAAGGACATCACACACAGAATATTTGCAGAGCCTTAAATTATCTCAACCAAAATATGTTTTAATGACAGTGGTAATTTTAACATATGTCCACAAATTCTTTGATACTCCAGTAGCTGGGAATTAATTCCCCTCTGCTTGAGTGTACCTGCATTTAGACTCATTTCTCACTAATAGAATATGAAAATGGAAACATAGCAATTTCCCAGTGGAGATATGTGGCAGACACTACCTCACTCAAATGATCAAGTTTAACATCACCATTAATGAGTCATTTTGATAGGCATTACCTGATATGAGAAAGAAACATAATCTCTTTGTAAGTCTTCCCTAAAATTCATAATCTCATTGTAATCATGAGAAAACATACCTATATTCTATGGAATAACTTAGCAGTACACTTCCAAAATATCAGTCATAAAAGAAAAAGAAAGACTGAGAAACTGTCAGATTAGAGGAGATTGAGGTCATGTGACAACCAGAGGCACTGTGATATCCTAAACTGTCTACTGGAAGACAAAGGAAAAACTAGGGAAATATATGCATATTTAAAATTCATATATTCAAAATCTATAGTTTAGCTAAGAGCACTGCACCAATGTTATTGATAAATGCACCATGGTTATGCAACTATTAACATCAGGAGAAGCTGGGTGAAGAGATGAATAGTCTCTGTCCAACCTTTCCAACTTTTCTTTAAATAGAAATTCTTTTCAAAATGTAAAGTTAAAAAGATACTATTTGTGACAGAATCATTCAAATATATTTAAAACCAGATTAACTATAATTTTAGAATGTCCTGTAACACATAAGATTCGCAGATAAGTCCTGCTTGAAAAAAAAACACAACCTTAAGTTATGATTTGAAAATATTTAAGTTTGAAGTTGCTTGTACTAGAAATAGTACAACAGTTAAAAAATAGGTTAGCTTGAGATCTTTGAATAGGAATATATGTCTTCAAACAATATGTCACCATTATCCCAAGTGTATAGGCCTGTCCATCTCATGTGCAGAAGTGGCAGGCACACATCTTATTTAGACAATTCCATAGAGAGTTGTGAGATTCTGGATTTTTAAAGGGGTTAGTCAATATCCTCTTCTATACAAATGAAAATGTAAATGTGAATAATCCCGTATCTTTACCTTTCCTGGTTCTATTTCAATGCAGCAGAGAAGAGAAACCAAAACCATATTTTTTAAACAAAACGGAAATGCTGGTAGTAGAAGTAGGAATGACCATTTTCTAAATCTTGTTCTCAAGCCTGTTCATATTGAAACAGCTGTACAGTATAGCGCAGAAATCAAAGCAATGAAGCCACTGCCTACCAGAATAGCGTCTTACTCAGCAAATGCAAGGAGACACTCCATAATGTCAAGGCACCATGTTTAATTGCCTCTGTAGCAGACAGAATGAATTTTCTAATAATCAATTTCAAGTTCTTAGGAGGTTCTCTCACCGTTTAGCATTGCCAGGTTTTCTGCTGTTTTGCAGTTTACCACGTTGTTGTATTTTCAAAAGGATTGCCTAAGGCGATTAGCAGTCAAGTCAAGAGAGAGAGGTGATGTGTGCCTCTTCTCAGGTCATGGTTGATACTGAATAAATACTTTTGGTGCTATATAATCATTTCGCTGGTTTTAAAAAAAAAATCTGCCACAAAATCTTCATCATGGCTTAGTCGACCGACCCACTTTAAACCTTGCTTGCATTCCTTAGGCACGTTCTCAAAGAGACAAGAATAAACTTATATTTATTTTAAAAAATCCTTATAGACAGGAAAAAATTCAAATATCCCTGAAATATCTATAGTTAAAAAGAGTTTATCTTTGCTTATTGTCCTTCTCCCGGAACTACAATTCCATATTATTTTGACCACCGCGCAAATCTTAGCAACTTAGGAAGTACCAGCAAGAAGCTATTTTTATTGTTTTAATTTTTTTTCCCCAAAATAATTCTAGGGTGGCAGTTTGGGAAAATTACATAAATCAACTGACATAAGGTAATTAGAGGCACTACAGTGATTTCTGCCCAGTGAGATTCTTATTTACAGGTCCGTCACTGAAGTTGCACACCGCGTGTACTTCGTCTTGAAAAGATTGGCGGCTCCCTCTGCTGTTTCTCTGGGTGAGGTGCGAGGAATCAAGGCTCACCTCTGTGTAATTTCCTTTCCTGTGAAGCTGGACTTTCACAGCTTGTCAATTAATGGCCTTCAAGCTGGCAAGCTTTCAAACACTGGCTGACTTTCAACAGTAAGATGGCACCTTTAGGACACCTGCTTCGAAGACCGATCTACTTCAAAAGAAAGCTTGATACTGCTATTAAAGCAAGGCATGTGAATCGCACCCTTTCTTTGAAGCTTTCTATTTCTGTGTATATCCGTCTGGCCTGTGTATAACAGATGCAGGCTTCTGAAAAGCAGTCCTGCTTGGCAATAAAAATTTGTGGCTTCAGAATCTGATTTCTTTTACATTTTTTTGCAGAAGCATTTATTTATTTTTTTATGAAGCACACACTGGTTGGTGTCATTTTTCTAGACCTCATTCACATCATGTGCACAAATCAACTTTTTTTTTCATTTTTTCATCCTACTAGATACATTTCACGTAATAAAATCTACATCTCTTTTATCCATGCCTTTGTTGTTGTGATTACAGAGAAAGGGGGAAGAAACAGGTGCTATTGTCTCTCTCGATATAATTTTCCAGAAATTTGTCTGCATTCATAATTCCTTTTTTGTGTGTACTGAGAGGATCTTTTAAATATCCTGGAACAAAGTATTCATTATATTGTAGTGGCTCAAATATTTTAGCTTAAGGGACAAGGATAAAATAACCTGCCTCATCTACTACAATATGTGGAAGCATAATTATTCCCTTTTTCCCCTAAAATGAAATTCAGCATGAGTACAGAATTCTCCATTATAAATCAATCTAAACATAAGAAAATGAAAAAAGAATAAAACATCATTCCAGTATCTTTTCTTAGCAATATTACTATTTATGAAAAAAGACAATGCATACTTATTTCTGTCACTTTAAGTTTTATTTAAATTCCAGCTCATTAACATATGGTGTAGTATTAGTTTCAGATGTTTTTCTATATTTAAATGACCATGGCTACTACAATTTTCAAACGGACTATGACTTTATTTTTTTCCAACAAATATCTCTGAAACACGCTAAGTGTATAAAAAGCAAAGTAAAATCTACCTTTACCAGAAAATAATGATTGTTCTTTGTGGAATATTTCCTTTCCAGGTATCTAGCTCCTAGATAAAGAATTACTCTGTGTATAATGATGATACTATTGTGCATCTCCTCTGAGGTCAGATATTTGTTTTCACTACAATGAAATTAAATGTAGAGAGATTTCCACGTATTGACAAATGTGAAAGAAAAGGTCCTTCCTTCTTCCCTGTACTTTTTTCAAGGTGCTGTAAGGCAGTGATAAGGGCAAAATAATAAAACCGACCATGGATATTACATTTTAAATGCTTACAATTTTGGAAGGAAGATATGTACATAAATAAATACAAGTTCAAATGGTAAGAGCCATACAAAAAATAAAGATGTAGTGCTTAAAGAATTTGAAGTACACTGCATTTAAGTAAACAGAAAATAATGCAACATCTTGAACAGTATACTATGAAGAGAAAATAGTCTGTTTCTACATAGTGATGAAGCAATGACGTCATTAAGGAAAAAAATAACCAGAGGTGCCTGGGTCCCTCTGGTTAAGTGTCTGCCTTTGACTCAGGTGGTGATCCCAGGCTCCTGGAATTGAGTCCCTCATCAAGCCCCATATCAGGCTACCCCCTCAGCAAGGAGTCTGTTTGTCCCTCTTCCTCTCCCCCTCCCTCCACCGCTCAGTGCTCTCTCTCTCTGGCTCTCTCTCTCTCAAATAAACAAACAAAATCTTTAAAAAAGAAAAAAATAACCAATTTCTTTGCACAAGCAGAATGAAAAATTTCTCACTGTTCTTCCTTAAAATCTAGGCAGATCACTTTCTACTGAGAATACTTCATAGATTTTAGAACCTAGATGCCTAACGGTGAAATGAAGAACACAAACACACTTACACTTCTCTTATTTGATTGTTCAACTATTCTTTATTCATTCAATGAAATTATAAATAAAAATTATAATATTGGCATATTATGACAAGAAAATGTTGAAAAGGATAAAACTACATTGAATTAAATGGACATACAAGATTATAATTTGAATTTTGAGAGAGATCTTAGTCCTTAGCAGAATAGCATGAATAAAAATCAAGTTGGTTTAGGCCAATTTTGTGATGTTCTCAGGACAACTGAGAAGTTACAGGGTTCTCTATGAAAATTATCTCCAGTGTCTGTAATATACTCTCTGTTGTTCTCTGAAAGTTTGTCGAGCTAACTCAGCCCCACTCTAATATGCTGCAGCCTTCCCTCTGCCATCTCATGTTATTACTGTATTCACTGGAGCATTGTCCAAAGTCGCTGCATATAGCAGAGGAACTGTGATGGGACAACAGAATATTTCCTTTTCAGGTATCCAGCTCCCAGCTTGCTATGTTGAGATCCAGAAACTCCCTATTTCCATTCCAGCCCTGGACTTACACTATTGAAAAACACAGTGTGATCGATGTATGTTTGCAGCTCCTGAGACTATGGAGGGAAAACCAACTGACTCACTATGATCCGATACCTAATTGTGTAAAACACAACTGAAATAGTTTTGTTGAATAAGCAAACACAAAGCATGTTTCAAATACAACATTTAATCCTAGAAATCACTGATTTGGGTGATAAAAAATATCCCTCATCTCTTGTTTTTAAACAAACTGTGCTTTTGTATATTTTTCTTGCTTATGTCTCTGCAAAGTACCTTTACGACAGGAGAAAAAAATGTCTCTTACACGAAGTATAATACTACTAAACAACTGAAAAACTTGGTGTTGAACATTGTTAAATATGAAAAATAAATTACATATTTCCCGCTGTTATAAAGGAGCTTTGAAAGAAATAGATTGTTTTTAAAGCCTCGGGTATATCTTGTTATTAATATAGGGACAATAGTGTATTCATATCAACAGCTTAAGACTTTTCTTTCTTTTGCAGACATTAAAAAATAATAAATAACAGGGTTTTTTGGGTGTATTTCCCAAAGAACAATGAATAGTATGTTATTATGCAACAGTTTGCTAGTTCCATAAAACATCCCCTATGGTGGAAAACTTTGTTATAAAATATCAATACGTCCATGTGCTTGGACAGTCTCTGCTCTATGTTCTTCTCCACTTATGATGTTGAAAAATTGTCTTTCACAGTTCCATGTTTTACAGATGTTATAATGTAGAGAATGTTAGGCCTTAATATGGCTGTGTGTGCTGATTCACTGGAGAAACAAGTCCTGACCCAATGAAAACTACATGTTATTTTTCTAAGGAAATGGATCAGAAATAGAACGGCCTAGTGCATCTGCTGTTCTCTGGATGGCTGTCTTCCAATTGTAAATGATAAAGCCATAACTGTTCATATAAACATCAGAATGTTCTACATTGATTTTTGCATCTTTGGATCTTGGTATTAAGATTTTGATCCTCTTATCTTTTCTGTGTGGAAGTGTGATCACAGTAATTACAAATTTTATATCATTTAATTCAAGGGTCTTCTAAGGTTTTATGTCACACTTAAAATAAGAATGACACGTTATATTATACTGACAAGACAGACATATTGCCAGCTACTTATAGATATGCTTAGTAAGAATGCAATGATAATGATCACAGAATAACATGAATCAGGGGACGCCTGGGTGGCTCAGGCGTTAAGCATCTGCTTTCGGCTCAGGGCATGATCCCAGAGTCCTGGGATGGAGCCTGCTTCTTCCTCTCCCACTACCCCTGCTTGTGTTCCCTTTCTTGTTGGCTGTCTCTCTCTCTGTCAAATAAATGAATAAAATCTTTAAAAAAAAAAAAAGAATAACATGAATCAGCTATGCTGGCCAACTTGTATTTGTATTTATAACTAAAAAAGTTTCACAGAGCTGTTAAGGGTAACTTTTTGTTTTTTCTTATACATATATTTTTTATTTTAACTCCAGTATAGTCAACATACAGGGAGGGTTATATTAGTTTCAGGTGTACAATATAATGATTCAACAATCATTACTTAGTGCTCATCACCATAAGTGTACTCCTAATCCCCTTCACCTATTTCACCCATCCCCCCACCCATGTCCCCTCTGGTCACCATCAGTTTGTTCTCTATAGTTAAGGGCTCGCACATATGAGTGCGATCATGTGGTATTTGTCTTTTTCTGACTGACTTATATCACTTAGCATTATACACTCTAGATCCGTCTATGTTGTTGTAAATGGCAAGATTTCTTTTTTTATAGCTGAGTGATATTCCATTGTATATATGTACCACATCTTCTTTATCTGCTCGTTTATCAGTAGACACTTGGGTTGCTACTATACTTTGGCCTTTGTAAAAAATGCTCCAATAAACACAAGGGTGCATATATCTTTTCAAATTAGTGTTTTCATACTCTTTGAGTAAATACCCAGCAGTGGAATTTCTGGATTATATGGTAATTCTATTTTTCCTCTTTCTGAGGAATCTCCACACTGTCTTCTGCAGTGGCTACACCAGTTTGCATTCCCACCCACAATGCACAAGTGTTTCTTTTTCCCCACATCCATGCTAATATTTGTTGTTTCTTGTGTTGTTGATTTTAACCATTCTAACAGGCATGAGGTGATGCCACATTGTGGTTTTAATTTGCATTTCACTGATGACTGGTGATATTGCACATATTTTCACATGTCTGTTGGCCATCTGTACGTCTTCATTAGAGAAATGTCTGTTCATGTCTTTTGCCATTTTTAATTGGATTTGTGTGTGTGTGTTTAAGTTCTTTATATATTTTGGATATTAACCCTTTTTCAGATATGTCATTTGCAAATATCTTCTCCCATTGAGTAGATTGTCTCTTATTTTGTTGGTTATTTCCTTTGCTGGGTAGAAAATTTATTTTGATATAGTCCTAATAAATTATTTTTGCTTTCGTTTCCCTTGCCTCAGGAGATATCTCTCAAAAAATGTTGCTACAGTCAATGTCAGAGAGAGTACTGCCTGTGCTCTCTTCTAGGATATTTATCATTTCAGGTCTCACATTTAGGTCTTTAGTCTATTTTGAGTTTATTTTTGTGTGTGGAATAATAAAGTTGTCCAGTTTCGGGGCGCCTGGGTGGCACAGCGGCTGAGCGTCTGCCTTCGGCTCAGGGCGTGATCCCTGCGTTATGGGATCGAGCCCCACATCAGGCTCCTCCACTATGAGCCTGCTTCTTCCTCTCCCACTCCCCCTGCTTGTGTTCCCTCTCTCGCTGGCTGTCTCTATCTCTGTCGAATAAATAAATAAAATCTTTAAAAATAAATAAATAAATAAAAATAAAGTTGTCCAGTTTCATTCTTTTACATGTAGCTGTCCTATTTTCCCAGCACCATTTGTTGGAAGAGACTTTTTCTCATTGCATATTCTTGTCCCCCTTGTTGAAAATTAATTAAGCATATAAACATGGATTTATTTCTGGACTTTCTATTCTGTTCCATTGATCTGTGTGTCTATTTTTGTGCTAGTACCATACTGTTTTAATTATTACAGCTTTGCAGTATATCTTGAAATCTGGGGTTGCGAAACCTATAACTTTGTTCTTCTCTTTTAAGATTATTCTGGTTATTTGGGATCTTTTGTGGTTCCATACATGTTGATCTTTTTTTTTTTAAAGATTTTATTTATTTATTTATTCGACAGAGATAGAGACAGTCAGCGAGAGAGGGAACACAAGCAGGGGGAGTGGGAGAGGAAGAAGCAGGCTCCCAGCGGAAGAGCCTGATGTGGGGCTCGATCCCATAATGCCGGGATCACGCCCTGAGCCGAAGGCAGACGCTTAACCGCTGTGCCACCTAGGTGCCCCCATACATGTTGATTTTGTTAGGGGCTCTCTTTACCTCCTAGATCTGGATTTCTGTTTCCTTCCCAGATTTGGGAAGTTTTCAGCTATTATTTCTTCATATAAATGTCTTGTCCCCTTTTCTTTTTCCTCTCCTTTGGGATCCCTGTAATGTGGATATTATTACATTTGATGGTGTCACTGATTTCCCTTAGTCTATTTTCATTTATTATTATTATTATTATTATTATTATTATTATTATTATATTTATAGTTTCTCTCTCGTGTTTACCTCAATTGCTTTCCATTACTTTGTCCTCTATGGAACTGATCCATTCTTCTGCTTTCTCTATTTATTACATCTACTGATGAAATTTTTATTTCAGTAATTGTGTTCTTCATCTCTGATTATATTTTTTATCTCTTTGCTGAGGGTCTCACTGAGTTCCTTCACTCTTAAGTCCCATGAGTGTCTTTATGACTGTTACTTTAAATTCTCTATCAGGCATATTGCTTATTTCAATTTTGTTTAGCTTTCTTGATGTGATTTTGTCCTGTTCTTTCATTTGGACATATCCCTCTGTTTCCTCATTTTGTCTGTTTCTCTGGGTCTGTTTATGTGTAATGAAAGTCAGCTATGTCTCCTGCCCTCGAACATAGTGGACTTATGAAGAAGAGGTCCTGTTGGGCCTGCAATGCAGTGTCGCCTACTCATCAGAACCTGGCACTTCAGGGATATCTCCTGTGTGTGTTGCCTGTGCCCTACTGTATGGATAAACTGTGTTTGCCTTCAGTCCATTTGTCTGCAATGGCTCTCTTTGCCTGTTGTAGGCAGGGTTTGGTCCCTGTGTTGTCAGCAGGTCAGTCTGGGGCCTCCTTGAGTTGAGTCAGACTAGGAGTTTGCCAGAGATGCAGTAGCACCAAACTACAGGACACTTTCCCTGTGTTGTTCCCTCAGAAGCTTTTGTTGGTGGGCAGACCCTGCAATGAGACCCAATGTCTTCCCAGTCCACTACTGGGGCTGCAGTTGGATGAGAGTGTGGGGTTACCTTCCCCTCTCTCCCAGACAGGAGTTACCACTTTAGAGTAGTTCTGCCCTTGTTGGGGTTGCTTGCACACTGCCAGCCTTGTGGTACCACTTTGGATGGGCTCCAGGAAAGGACATATTAGAGGGAGTGGGTTAGCAGGGAAGTGCAGGGGAAGGGCACACTGTTTAAGTTAGGTGGAGAGTGTACATGCCTCACTGGTTCCCACAGGTGTCTGTGGATCTGTGCTGGGGGTTGAGGGTGGGAAATTGTGCCTGCCAACTCTTTTGTTCTTGAAGAAGTCCCTCAAAGATCCCTGCACTTCTAGCACATGCTCTGAGACTGGTAAATAAATCTCCTTCCTGTATACCTCAGGCATTTTCCAAACTTCTGTTTCCATGCTGTATCTCATCAGAGCTGACTGTCTTGCTGTCTCTTTAAGAGCAGGAACTCCACCCTCATGGCTTCCAAGAGCTGAGCTGGCTGATTCTTAAAGTTCCAGGTATTAAACCTCACTGAATATTAGGTCCCTCTGATTTTCAAAGCCAAATGTTATGGGGATTCATCTTACCCATGTGGGTCCCTTGCACCTGGGATGTCTGGCATGGGGTCTGGTCCTCTCCTGTTTCCATGCCTGCAGCATCTTTCCCTCCAGTGGACAGTCACACTCTGACCACATCCCTGCTTCAATGTTGCTTCTCCTCTTCATTTAGCTGGGGAGAATTTGTTCTGCCCGTCTTCACGTTGTTTTCTGGGTTATGGACACTGATGTGGGTGGTATCTAGTTGTATCCATAGGTAAAGGGGAGCTTAGATTCCGTCTATTTCACTATTTTCCCTGGAAGTCCCCCTGTTACGAGTGACTTTTAAAACTCTTCCTTCACTACAGTTTAGCTGCATTTAAACTTCTTTCTTAAGGAAGTATATTGCTACTTAATGTGTTTTATCTGTCACATTCTTTATAGTTTAGCTCTGCTCAAACAGCAAAGAACATTTTAGATGCCTTGACCAAACTCTCTACTGCTTAGGGCTTTAACTAAAGCATGAAGTGGATGGAATGAAATAATTAACTCCATTAATATAGTCACTCACATACTGTGATTAAAAAAAATAAATGGGTGGGTCTTGTCTCTAGATAAGGGTAACAGGGAATAAAAAAAAACCAACTTGTCTCATGGACATTTATCATACTGTATTGAGAGTACTCTGTGTAATTGCCATGGTAATTGGGCATGCTAAAGCAAAGTATAATATGACTGCAGTACTCTAAAATATACTTTAAAATATAATCAAAGTGAGGTTTTCATTCTCAAACGATTATACCAATAAGTAAAATTGTAAATAAATCAATAAAATATAACCACAGATGCTGTAACAGTTATCTCAGAGTTAATTAGCTAATAAAATTTGCTTTTTCAAGAAGATAATGTTTGATTCATTCTATTAAGCATATTTGTAAAGGAGCAAAACCGCACTTGTGTGATTCATGAGCTCCTAGAATATCACCATTGTTTATTTTCCTTTTGGGAAAGAGTCCCTATAGGTATTCTGTATTAAATCACTGTTGAAGCTTGGAGTCAGGAGAGAAAACATATACTAATCATACACTGAAGATAATCATGTAGATTAACTCAAGTATAATGATAGTCTACAAATATTAAATATGTTCTATATATGACTACATATATTGTTTCATATTTATAGACTGTTTCTTAAAAAACAACATGCTCCTAACATTCTACAGACAGTATCATTTGACTTTGCCAAACAAATAATAATGTTATTAATTTTTTTTTCAGATTAAATGCCTTGTAGGAAGCCGTCACAGAAGGATTCTCTCTGCCTGCAAACTTCCTGACAATCCTTTTGTTTTACACTAGCCTAAATGCTCTGGCCATATATGTCCTGATAACAATGCACTTCTGTTATGAGTAATCAGTGTGCAATTTTTATAGTATTGACATATTATGGTC
Source organism: Ursus arctos (assembly GCF_023065955.2). Classification (NCBI taxonomy): domain Eukaryota; kingdom Metazoa; phylum Chordata; class Mammalia; order Carnivora; family Ursidae; genus Ursus; species Ursus arctos. The sequence goes on from NW_026622852.1 coordinate 6,109,782, forward strand.
ATGGAAATGATGACTCCTTGAGATGTACCAGAGTCACACTTGCCACACATTTCACAGAGAAGAATAAATATTTATAAGGACAAATGAAAAAGAGAACAATGGACATCATTTTTATCTAACTCTGAAAAATAATATGGTAACCTCTGTAGACACTGGTAGAGTGGGCTGGAATATAAGACCTACAGGTCTGAGATTTAAAGGACATTTTCCAACTGCCTTTGGCTTGAAAAGAGGAACTCAAAAAAAAAAAAAGATGAGAACTTTTAAGTGCAAATGTTCAGGGCCTTCTCCCATCTGTCAATAAACAGTAATGATAATATTAAAAACAAAAATCAAACTTACTCTGTACCAATACTGTATTAAGACATTATATAAGTTGTTTTCTTTCAGCTTCATGTGAAGTAAGTTGGCACTTGTACCATCTTCAATTAAATGATAAAGACATGGATTTGTTTTCATTAGTGTTTTTTTTATTTATTGTTCTCATTTTCTATATATTTTCAATCTATTTTGGTAATTTTCATTTGTATAGAAAAATATACATTTTGTCTAGTTTTGGAAATTCTTTGGAATAAAGTAACTCATTTTAATCTCATATATAAAGTATCTATATTCACTATGGCTATTTCTTCTTTCACCTTCTAATATTTTGTACTTTTCTCTTTTTACCTTACAGGTCTTGCTAGCAGTTTAACTCTATTACTTGATTTTAAGAAAATCAGCTTTTAGTTTCTTGAAGTTCTTTCATTGGGGTTTTTTAAATGTCTGTTTATTTTTCTATAACCTAATTAATTGGAATTTGTGAATGTGGCCTGTAAGCTTTTGATTATTTAACACTTCTTGATAAGTTCTATATGTTTTAATTAATAATCCATCTATTACAATATCTCTTCAAAGTTCAAAAACAATGCATTATTTCTATTTGTTTGACAAAAACTACAAATTTTGTACATTCCATTAGATCCTGTTTGAGGACTGTGGTTTTAAAACTCCTTTGTCTTTGGTATGTTTTCATCATTCTGAACTATATATTTCAGAGAGAAGAAAGCTAAAAATCTATCACTGAGATGGAAAGTGTGGTAAATTAAATTATTGCCTCCCAGTCATTTGTCCTTCTTTATTCCAATGACTTTGTAATTTTTCAGGTCCTCCCACAAGGCAGAGTAAAATCCCTTGACCATTTACTGACTTGACTGGCTTTAAACCATGTGGTGTTAGCAGGTTTTGTGCACGTGGGGCACAATTGGGCTTGCCCTTTACTCTTCTGCCATCTCCATGAGCAATGCTTTTCCCAAATAGTTGCTGCACCCAAAATGATCACATGTGGAGAAGACCAGAATCAAGCCATCTATACAATATAAACCCAGCTGGAACTACAGCTTGTTGCAAAACTGCCAAACTGAATCCAGCCTGAATCAGCTGATCTCCAGCCATTCCACTTTATATCTATTGTTTACCCTACATATTTTCCAAGCCTGGTGTCATTATTCTTACACCAATTTTAGCTAGTCTTTGCAACATAAGTTTTCACAAATATTTTCTTTATTTGTTATGGGTGTGTCTCTCCCCAACCATGTAAGCATATGAATGTTTATTTTAAAATAGATTAGATTTGCAGAAAAGTTGCAAAAATGACACAGAATGTTCATATATCCCTGCCACACTCTTACATTGATATGATAGTTAACATCTTGCATTAATATGATACATTTGTCACAATTAATGAAACAGTATTAGCACATTATTATTAACTAAAGTCCATACTTTGTTCATATTTTTAAAAAAATTTTTCACCCAGTGTTATTTATCTACCAGGATCCAATCCAGGATACCACATTACAACTTTGTTGCTGTTTTGTTTTGTTTTGTTTTGTTGTTTTGTTTTGTTCCATCTCCTTAATATCTTGCAAGGACAGTTTTCCTAGACTTTTGTTTTTGAACACCTTGAGATTTTTTGAGGAGTACTGGTCAGGTGTTTTATAGAATGCCTTACAACTTTTAAAGTTGTTTGACAGTTGTTTTCATGATTATATTGGAATTACAGGTTTTAAAGAGAAAGACCACAGGAGTTAACTCTCATGCTTATTATATCACTGTAAGGGTAAATGCTATCAATATCACTTATTTATTATGTTGATCTTGATAACAAAGCTGAGAGAGTGTTTGTCTTGTTTCTCCACTGTGAAGTTATACTCTTTTCTCCCCCTTTTCATACTGTACTTTTGGGAAGAAAAGAACAATGCATAGTCCATATTTAAGGGCATTATGCTGTTTTAGAGTTCCTTATTCTGCTGTAACAAAATAGCACAATCATAGTGGCTTAAACACACAAATTTTTGATTTTATAATTCTGAAGGTCAGAAATCTGAATGGGCTTAATGGGACTAAAATCAAGGTGTTAGTAGAGTTGTATTCCTTCTTAAGCCTTTAGGGAAGAATCCATTCCTTTCCTTTTCCAGCTTCCTGAAGCCACCTGCCATCCTTGGCTTATGGACTCTTCTTCCCTCTTGAAAGCCAGCAGTATAACAACTTCTGGTCTTTCTCTTTCTCTCAGACTTCTGATTCCATTGCCACATCTCTTTCTTTGACCCTTCTGCCTCTTTCCTTTATAAAGGAAATCACCTTTTAATTACATTGGGCCCATCCAGAAAATCCAAAATTATCATCCCACCTCAAAATGCTTAACTTAATTGTATCTGCAAAGTTACTTTTTGCCATATAAGATAACATATTCAAAGGGTTCCACAGTTAAGATGTGGACGTCTTGGAGAAGGAAGAGAGGCATTACCTATCACCCATACTGTTTACCACACAGAGTCACATATTTTCTTATAATTTTTTTATAAAAATATTTCAAGTAATTCAATATTTATATTTCTATTCCAAACATAACTTTCCTTAATTACCCGTAAAACTCGCCCATTCTTGGGGAGCCTGGGTGGCTCAGTTGATTAACCATCTGCCTTCAGCTCAGGTCATGATCCTGGAGTCCCAGGATTAAGCCCCACATCAGGCTCTCTGCTCAGCAGGAAATCTGCTTCTCACTCTGCCCCTTTCCCTGCTCCTTCTCTCCCTCTCTTGCTCATGGTCTCTCTCAAATAAATGAATAAAATCTAAAAAATAAATAAATAAAAAATAAAACTCTCCCATTCTTCATCTTACTGCTTAGAGTTTTAATTTTGCTAGTTTGCTGAACACAGAAAAAATTAGTTGTTATTTATATCAACAATAGGTAGCAAAATTTTCTGAAATAATATGCCAATTTCTGAAACACTGCGATATTTCATTCTTTCCCTTTTTTGGTTCATTTTCATACTTGCTAACAATATTTGTAATACTTTGCTGTGTCATAGTGTGGTAAAAATGCTTTCATTTTTTTCTATCAGAAAATGTCATTATTTTATATTTATTCTTTCATGATAGTTTACGTATAAATTTGAATTTGACTAATACTTTCCATTATTATTTCGAAAATATTGTTTGACTGTTGTCTTGGAGTTCATAAGGAAAATGTTGTCCCTGAATTATTTTTCATTTATAAGCAATTTGCTTTTCTCTCGGAATTTTCTTTTTTTTAAGATTTTATTTATTTTGAGAAAGAGAACGCAAGTGAGGGGAGGGGAAGAGGCGGAGGGAGAGAGAAAATCTCAAGCTGACTCCACACTGAGTGCAGAGCTCGACACAAGGTCCAATAACACAACCATGAGATCATGACCTAAGCCAAAATCAAAAGTCGAACACTTAACTGACTGAGCCCCCCAGGCAACCCTCTCTCAGAATTTTCTGAGAATTCTCTTATTTCCTTGTATCTTATAACCATGAGAATTATATGTTGTTTTCTTGGGGTTTTTTTTTTTGCATCTTCAGAATAAAGTGTCCTGGGGTGTGTTCTGTTTAGGTTTATTAAGTTATTGGAATGTACTTTTCATCTGGAAACATAGGTCTTAACTACTGGAGATTTCTGTGTAATTTTTCATATATTCCTTTTAATATATTTCTTCTGATATTTTATTCTGTAACTCCTACACAATGTATATTATAGTCTATTAATTTGTTCTACTTGTTAGATGCCTTTATTTTCTTTAAATTTTGATATTGCAGATGTTATTAGACCAGATGATGGAGTAGGAGGCTTCTGAATTTCCCTCCTCCCACAGACACACTGGATGCACAGCAGTACGTGAAGTCTATCCGAGGGAAATCCAGAAACTAGCTGAGCGCCTCCTATACATCAGACAACCAAGAAAACAGCCATATGGAAATGCATAAGAAAGGATGAGACATACTAATGATAAATCCCATCCCTTTTACATAATCAAGAAGGAACCCATAAGTCGTAGCTTGAGAAGCTAGGGTTTGGACCTCATATCTGCCACCCCAAGTTTTAAGGCTCCCACCTGAGGGATAGGCCCCTAAAAACTCCCACCTCTGAAAGACAAAAGGGCTTTCATTCATGAGTCCTATTATGCAAACAAAGACGCAGTTCACAATAGATACGCAAGCACTCACCATGCGTATCTCCCCAGGTATCAGGGCAGAAGGAATAAGCAAAAATGACCAACTCAGTTCTTTCCCTGTAAGTGTGGGACCACATACTTTATAAGCTGCTGCCTGAGGGTCCAGCTTCTAATTAGCATGCATTCGGGTGCTGATGGCAGTCTGGTAGTCTTCTGTGGAGCCTGAAGGAGCTGGGAGCAAGGCTCCAACATTCTCCCTCTAGCTCACTCCAACAACAACAACAAAATAAACTGCCAGTATCTCCCTAGAAGGACTACGCCCACACATGCCCTGACTTTAAAGGTTCCCACCCAAATGACAGCCCCCCCCCCCAGATCACCTAGCTTTGATAGATAATGGGACTTGCATTCACAAGCCTAAAAGGACTACAGCAAACGAAGAGGTTTTAAACAGTAACTACTTTCTCATTTTGCATTTGCCTTTCTATCTTCTCCATTCTCTTACTAGAGTAAATTCCTCAAAAGCCATAAATGTGGATTAAGAGAGAGGTAGTAAAATAGCAGGAAAAGAGAGTAGAAGAGTTTGTCAACTTATTGTGTGTTCATTTTGGCTTCTGGACTTGATTGGGCCCAGTCTTATACCATCCCAATTTCATTAAAAAAATCCTGCCATCAATGTCTAATTTCATTATTCATTTGATTAGATAACACAATTCATGACGGTCAGCTCTGTGTCTTGTGATTATGGGTTTAATGTCTGTTAGGGCCCAGTAGCAGTCAGGAACTGCTATTCAAATTAAGAGTTGTTATTGCTAGAAATCAGCATGGTCTTTCTCCAAAAATTCAAATTGTCAATTCTATGATTTCTCTATTGGGCCTGAGCAAGGGCCGTATTTAGCACATATGTTTGTCGAAAATACTATTCATAGCATTGGCTGAGTCAATGGCACAAGTGGGATGAGGGCTTGTATGGTAGCTGAGACCCGAAGTAGAGCCTTTGTTTGTTTTTACTTTTGCCTCAGATATTACTGAAAATAGGAAGCCTCACAGGGCATGGTAAATGGATCTGAATAGTATGCCATAAAATATATGGTTCCTCCAGAATTCCCCCTCAAAATCTGGCTTTTTTGTGCTGTGTGGCATAAAATACAGCAAATTTTATCTCACATTAGAAAAATACACCAATATTCCCAAGACCATTGTATTCTTAGAATTTTCCTCAGGATGGCACACCAGACACCGTGCAAGATTCGTCTTCCTCTTTTTGGCATGCAGGTGTTTTACTAAGGCTTCTAGATTGCATGCTACTTCTGGCTTACTAGCAGCAATTAGCAAAACATAAGTGTTTTAATGCATAACCTTGTATTTTGCGGGTTATTCATATTATGAAGGATTCTCCAGGCATTATTGTGATAAACACAGGGATTTACGGTACCTAAGACAATGGAAGTATTAAGCTGCTTTTGCTAGGTAAAGACAAACTACTTGTGATTTTCTTTCCTATATGAATGGAAGTGAGAGGATTATTGAGGTCAGTAGCTGCGGACATCTATATACAAGGTACCAGGTGTTGCATTAATTTGTTAGAGTTAAGATACTTCATCTTAACAGCTGAGACTGACATAGGATGAGACTACACTTCCAGTAGTTTACTTTTATTATCTAGTTTTTGCACTGGCCAAATCACCACCCATGCATCTTTCTCTACTATCTATAATTCTACCAAAGATGTGATACCATTATTGTCTTATTTTCTTGGCCAAAAACAGTAGCTAAAGATTTTTCCATTTGGTCCTGATTCCAGAAATCAGAAAACCCATTAGAAAATTTTTGCTGTTTTTAAGTGTAACATTGTCCACAGTACTTTGGGAGACTGGAAAAAACAAACAAACAAAAAACAAAGAAAACTCTAAGGTGGGTCTCTGGTCCCATTTAATTCACTGTGAGGCAGACTTCTTACATAATGTGGATGGCATACACCCCCATTGTGACTAACAGAAAAACACACTATTTTGGTCTTCAGGTACTAGTCAATTTTTGACTCTCATGACATATGCTTCTAAGAATGGCTGTGTGCAAGTCTCTGTGTATATACATGTTTAAATTTCTTTCGTATAGGGGCGCCTGGGTGGCACAGCGGTTAAGCGTCTGCCTTCGGCTCAGGGCGTGATCCCGGCGTTATGGGATCGAGCCCCACATCAGGCTCCTCCGCTATGAGCCTGCTTCTTCCTCTCCCACTCCCCCTGCTTGTGTTCCCTCTCTCGCTGGCTGTCTCTGTCAAATAAATAAATAAAATCTTTAAAAAAAATTTATTTCGTATAAATAGCTAAATATGGAATTGTTGGGGTTCTGGTAAAATTAGATTGAAGTTTTTAAGAAACACCTAAATTGTTTTCAAACTGGCTACATAATTTTACATTCCCACTAGCAATGCAAAAGTGTTCCAATGTCTTCCCATCCTTGTCACCATTTGCTATTATTTATTTACTTATATTTTTATCTTACTTTTTTAACTAAAGCTGTCCTATTGAATGTGAAGTGGTATCTCATTGTGGCTTTGACCTACATTTCCTTAATCACTAGTGATGCCAACCACAATTTCATTTGCTTATTGGAAATTTTCATATCTTCTTTCCCAAATTTTTATCCAATTCCTTTGCTTATTTTTTTAAGTTGGATTACTTGTTTTTTTGTTTGTTTGTTTGTTTTTGAATTGTAAGCACTCATCACAATATTGTCAACTCACACAAAAGTAGTGGCTGGAAAAATTCGAGTATGTATATTAGAATAGTTTATTACAGCAGAATTTCTTCACAAAAATAAAAATGAAAAGTAAAGCTATGGTGAGAGTAAGGTTTCAGTGGTTCATGTGCTAGCCACATAATGAAAGATATTCATGGATGGGTAATTAATTAAGTACTATTTGGTTGAATCAAAGAAATGTATCCAGAGAAAATAAACTTGTTTAAGAATATGACATTTTCAGTGAGAAGAATTTCTTGGAGAGTTGAGAGCCCTGGGAGCAACATCAACAGTTAATTAGGAGCAAACTACCAAATATAGTATTTTTCATATTTCTACAATAATCTGAATTAATATGAAACATAAAATAAAATTATTTCCATATAGAAAGTCAATTACCCTGAATCCCACAATATCCCATATTTAGTACTCACTAAATATTTGTGAAAAATGAGGGGAGAAAAACAGATGATGTATGGAATTATTGAAACACTGTATTGTACACCTGAAAGGAATACAACACTGGATGCTAATTAACTAGAATTAAAAAGTTTAAAAAAAAGAAGAAAAATGGGGAGAAAAAAGTAACTGATTTTGTGTTGTTTGCATTGGATTTTGAAAACTAAAAAGATGTAATTGTTCCTGCTCAGTTATTTATTCAAGGAGTGAATGCCAAGAATAAAGTGACTGAAAAATTAGAGAACTACCTTGTATGAACAATCTGCATGAGCCGTGACAGGCAAACACCTTTCAGAAGAAGTTGAGAAAATACTAATTTAGTACAAACAGAAGTGAAATCTCCTAAGGAAGTGTTAAAGTTCACAATAGTAAAAATATGTGTGGAGCAGGGAAAAAAAGACTTCCTTGTACAGATTTCCAAAGATTATGAAAAATTAAGGTATTTAAAGTTCGTAGTATTCATTGTATTATTTTTCAGCAGATAGTCTGAGGAGTTTTTAAAATATGTGACTCTAGCATGTACTATTAAGCTAGTAATGTCAATAGTAAATGATATTCACACTTGTGTACTTGATCATTGTTATTTTTGTGACTTTTTATTATAACAGAAACTTAATAACCTTATTTGTCCTACAACACACCAGTTTTATACTTTAGCAATGGTGAAGTTTCAATTTTTCAAGCTCAAGGCCAAATTTGAAGTTCTTCTCAATTGGAAGAACCATTTTCAATGACGATTATTTAACACCGAATGATTTTGGAAATTAGCTTTTGCTATATGCTTGAAAATATTTCTTAGTGAATTCGATCTAAAATTACAAGGTGAAATACTGTTTTTTATGTGAAACTTATATTGTGGCAAAGTCATTTTGAGAGTGATGTTTGAATCACAAGTAATGTCAAGCGAGTTAATACACATTTTATCCTGTCAAAAGTTAAAGAGCAAGATATCTAGTCCCACAAATATTTGCAGTAAATGTATTTTCTAAGTTACAAGTCAACAGCCTTTTTTCAGACCTCAGTGCAAGCACTAAGGAAATTTTCATATTTCACAATCCACCTAACTGTGTAATTGAAGAACTCCTATCTAAGCTCTATTTGGAACTTACTGATCTGCAATGTGATGGCACGTGAAAGGATACGTATCAAAGGCAAAATTTAATATAATTATATAAATGCCTTCTAAGTGGTAAATATGCTCAATTCAAACCATACACTCATAGACTGGTAACAGAATTTAGCAGTATTAATCTATGAGAAAAGACACATTTGAAGATGACATGTAAAACCTAATCACAGATCAGCATTAACAGAGGAAGTATTGCAATTGATTTTGTTCATGAACACTTTTAATACTAATTAAGAAAAAAAAATCCTCCTAAACACTTTCTTTCTTCTAACTACTAAATATGTATTCCAAAAACTATATGTGATTTTAATTTTTGTATTTGAAAATTATCAATTAAAATTTGTGTATTTTTTTTCTCTTGTTATAGAAGGATCTACATAATAGCCTTGATTTCCTTCTACTCCAACAAATCTACAACAGTTTGTTATCTGGCCCTTGACAAAAAATCCCAGATCTGTACTACACTTTTTTGTGTGTAAAGAAAAAGGAAAAATAAGAAAATACATATGTATCTGCAGTTTTGAACAAAGATGGAGGAAAGGGAATTGAGAGATTAATGGAACTGGTTACTTATAGGACATTGATAGAAATGAAATGGAAATAATACAGGGCATTAGGGAAGATAACATTTCTCTGAATATATTTTTTTGCATAATCCTGCCACTTCAACCCATTTTAATTTTTCACATACTCATAAATAATTGAATAAATGAATAGTTAAATAAATAAATACAATCCATAAAGAAGGGATGAAAATCTCTAAAATTTAACATAGACTCAAATGAACCAAACCGTATTTCAAATGAACAATATAATCACACTGAACAGAATTTAAAAAAAAAAAATTAACTCCAGTAACTTTTGAATACTGTATTAGAATTATATATCCTCATGCAAAAGACAAAAATTAATAAATAAAATAAACCCTTCCAAACAGATATTCAACTCAAATTAGTAGGTTTATTTTGTAGGGGCAATAGGACTTCTGAAATTCCTTTTTTTGCATTCAAAATTTTAGCAAATGAGTGAATATATTTTGGATAATGGGAACTAGCTTTCTCACTATCAGAGTAGGGAGTTACAAATAGGGAAGGGACAAAGAATAAGCAACAACATGGTGACATTGGATTGGGACTAGAGTTATGAATGTAATCTGGTGGTTTTGTCTCTGTATTTTTAGGTAGCATGACATAAAAATGGATACACACACACACACACACACGAGTAAATATATTTTGCAAAAATTACACAGGTTGGACAGCTGAAAGGAATCAAGATGTAATTCCCCTAGAGAACTGAAAGCCAAAAACAAAACAAAAACTCCACAGAGCGTAAATATGCAGGGCTTTAATATAGGTAAAGGGTATGGTGCAGCAGGACAAATAAATCACAGGCAAGCTTTGGGGTACTAAGAGAGTTCCATGCCCGGTTAATCATGATCCTTTATTAGTTGCACGGAAGGAGTTTTTTTGTAAAACATGAAACACCAAGTTTTCCATGCAGACTCTTTATTTCAGTTGAGTCAAGGAACAGTTGCATTGGCCTCTTATACACTCCATTTGTTACTTGACAAGTCAGGTTGCCTAATAGGTTTAAATAGATTTAAGTTGTCAATTTACACATTTTAAAACTATATAAACTAGTTGGCTTTGGGTGTGTTTATATGTCTATGCATGTACACATGTATGGATACATGTATGTTAATATATATTTATATTTTATATCTCTGTCAGTTGAGAGGGTCTGGATGCAATGACACCTCAGTAGCAATGAAAAAACTAGTACCTACATTTTGGTTACTTAATATTGTTTGCCACTAATAGAAACTAGGAGTGTTTGGAAAAATGTCCAATTACTGAGCTTTAGGGCATAAGAAAGCATAAGATTAGCCTGGGAAGTTTTCTTGTTCCAAAAAAGGAACTGCTTAAAGAATGGCAGGAGCATGTCAAAAGGAAAGTAGGAAAAAAACGAGCCTTGAAATAAATATAAAAGTAAAGGATTATAACAAATTTACTAAAGTAAGCATCAATAAATCCACACTAATACAAAAAAGTAAATATACAGATAACCAAATACATACAAATAATTAAATATAAAGGGGAAATTATCCCTTACAGTACAATGCCAACTAATCAATGATAAAAAATGATGGGCTTAGAAAACCTCTGTTTGGTAACGACAACAATTGATTCTGATTGTTAATGGCTACTAAAATTAGTGGGTGAATAAATGAAGAATACAAAATATTTACATAAATCTTAAAATTATCTGCCCGCAAGATACTTATTCCTTACAAAAGGTAAACTAGTGACATGATCACAGTGAAGAAACATAACACTCACTATCCAAACCAAATGATCACAGTTAAATATTGCCAATAATAGGATTAATCAACAATGTGTATCTCCTGATATGATACAATGGGAAAAACTTAGCATCATTTTTGTGTGTGTGTGTGTGTGTATTTCTGCCAAAAATGTATAATCATAAGAAAACATCAGACAAACCAAATTAAGGGATATTTTACAAAATTTGTAGCTTGTGCTTTTCAAAAATGGCAGTATCATGAAATACAATAAAAAATTCAGGAACTCTTCTAAAAAAGTCTGAAGAGACATGCCAACAACTAAATGCAATTCATAATTATGAATTTTCTTTTGCTAGAAAAGACATCATTTGGCCAACTGCCAACATATGAGTAAGGTTTGCAAATGAGAAAATACAATGCTAATTTTCTAGTTTTGATAGTTTTAAGGGAATCCCTTAGCCACAGCGCACGCTGAATTAAAAAAAAGAAGAAGAAAAAGAAAAAAAAAAAAAAAAAAACCCCGAGTACTCTATCATTGTATTAAAATCGTTTGATAGAAAGCATTAAATTTAAAAACAAAATAAAATAATTTAGATCATAGGACTCTAAGTAAAATTTCCAAAAAAGCTATAGAATGTTATAAGTAAGAAATTAAAAATCTGACAGCCATAAGAGCAAAATGCAAAAGTTAACAGCATATATTTGCTAGCAAAAACAAAGAAAAATTTAAAAAGATAAATTTGTTAATAAATCACATTTGTTAACAAATAAAATAGGCTTTTATTAAAAAACAATATAAAATTTTGGGAAAGATTAATAATAATAAAATAAATGCAAACATATTCCATGTGCAAGAATACTAAAAATTAATTACACCTGGGGATTTTCTTCAAATTATATAAATCCCATGCAATTTCATTCAAAATACCAATAGGCTTTTTCACAGACATAAGGAAGCCACACCATGGGAATAGCCTCTTCCCCTGGACAATTTCAGCAGTCCAAAGATCAAACTCACAGATTGGTGAATCTAACTGGTTTGACCTGAGTCATAAAATCACACCTTTTTGCACTTTAACTGTGGTACTGTCTATATCATTCCCTCAAAAAGATCCATACATAAAATTGGGATTCCTCCAAAGTGCAAAGTGTATGTAAAGAAAAATTGTGCTTTAACTGCACCCACCATTGTAGGCTAATTTAATAATTTAAAAAAAGGGAGGAAATAGGGAAATTACTAACAAAATATGAATTGTGTATCTGTTTAGCTTGGGGCATTTTTGGATACAAACCAAAATGTGCATTCCTGGCCTTGAGTTGACTGCATGAAAAGTGAGGTGGTCAAAATTCATTTGATTTACATTGATGTAATGTAAACATTTACACAGTGCAATAGTAACAAAGAAACATTAGATCTTTTGGGTGCCATTGGAATAAGTATTTCCTATGTATGCTAATATTTGATGGATATTCAAAATTTTCCATGCAGAAAAGTAGTGAGGAAAAATCGAGCTGCTTGTAGATCCAGGTTGATATTCCATGACCCACTATAGCAAGCCACAAACTTATCTTCTCCAAGATTTTGCTATGAGCTTATCAACTAAAAATATTGCTGACCAAGGTGTGCAGCCCCAAGCACTCTGAGATCATTACAATTCATGGTGTGTTATTAACAATGTAGGTTACCTTTTAGCTTTCAGTTTTAACTAATTGAGCTTGCAACCTAAGTTCTAAACTCATTTGCTTCTCTATAGCTGCAAAAGGGCATGTGCTGTCAACATGTGAATGTAACAAATATTAATATTGCACATCTTTAAAATCACATTATTAAAATGGAGTCTCCATATTTTTCTGTTCTCAGGTAAACTCTTGCCTTCTGGATCTAATTTAATCTCACATTCAGATTGTCTCTCATTTTTATTGGTCTTAAATTTAAATCTTTATATTGATATGTAAATGTAATTAAGGATGTAATGTAAATTAAAAACTTATATATTGAGAGTCTGTAATAGGCCTTAAAAAAACTAGTTTACAATAGACTACTACTTATAGATTTAGGAAAGCAAAGAAGGCACATATCTTGCCGAAGTTAACCCTGATTACAATACTTAATCTAATAGATGTGTATGACTGTGGTAGGCAAAATTCTAAAATGTGCCCCACCTCTGCCAATATTTCCCACCCTAATCCAGGGGACTGGTAATATGATAAGAGATCACACTCTTTATGACACCCCTTTGACATGGCATAATGGATTTTGCAGATATTTTTAAAGTTACTAATCAGTAGACTCTGAGTTAATCAAAAAGACCTCATCTAATCACATAACTATTTGGGTGGACCTCATCTATTCACATAAACCCTGTAGCAGTGGTGGTGTGAATGAAGACATCAGAGAGACAAGGAGCACAAGGGCTTAACCTGTCCTTGCTGTTTTAACTATGGAAAGGTCACGTGAGAAGGGAAGTGGGTGGCTTCCAGGAGGAGAGAGCTGCCCTTGGCTGAACACCTAGCAAGGAAATGGGAACTTCAGTCCTCCAAATGCAAAGACTTTGTCAAAAATCTTAATGAACTTGGAAGCAGATTCATCTTCTGAGCCCGCATAAGAGAGCCCAGCTCAGATGACACCTTGATTAAGGTCTTTGAGACCTAAGGAGAGAACTCAGAGAGTCCTCCTGGCCTTCTGACCTAAGAAATTTGTAGATAATAAGTGGGGTTATTCTATGTCATTGAGTTTGTAGTAATTTGTTACTCAGAAATAGGAAACTAATAAAATAACACACTCATAGACAGGCGTTAATTGAAAATATACTTACTATGTAATATTTGCTTACTACCACTTATCCTAATTAATACCATAGAGAACAGATGCTAACATGCTAATGACTTTGAGGATTATTATGTAAGTTAACCTTACAATCTCTAGAACTGGCTTTATAAGGTCCGTAAGGAAAAGCACTACATCTAATTTTATTATTTACTTCTCATATATCAAACAATATTTTATATATTATAATTGGTCAACAATTTAATCGATTAAATTTACACAAGTTTTTTAAATCTGTTTTTATGACCAATTTTTTCGGTAACCCAACAAAGTTATTGAGTGTCCACATCTACTTCCTGCACAGAATTTAACAATATAGAAGAATGTGATCTTATTCTCAAAAAGCCTATAGCCCATAAATCTGAAACATTGTTTACCTAAAAGATCTGTACTGATAGGTATTTAGAATGTTTTTTACATTTACACTATCAAAGACTAGTGAATTTAGATTTGTGTACTGGTATAAATATATCTGTTGTAATTTCTCAGCTATGGAATTATTGGACCAGTTCATGCATTTTAATTTTGACAGATTTTGCCAAATTATATCCCCTAAATAATTGCCAGATGTATAAAAACAGCATCTGATTTCTTTCATTATTTATTTACTTCATAGTGAGTTTGAGTTTCATTTTTTTGCTCATTTCCATATATATATATATATATATATATATATATATATATATATATATATATATATATATATACTGGCTACTGCCTGTACAATATTTTGCCCGTTTTTCTACTTGCATTTTGTCTATATAAAAATAATTTGTGAAAATACTTAGAAAGTCAAGGAAACCCTTTGCCTACATATGTGTCACATACATTCCTTAACTTTGTTGAGTGTTTGCTATATAGACATTTTATAATTTTATGTAAATGCATTTACATTTTTATTTTTTTTAAGAGCTCTAGCTTCGTATTTTATACACTCCTGATTTTCTCCCTTTTTAATTAGAGGACTCAAATTGAACCTGAAAAATGCTGAGGGTGGAAAGAGAAACTCTCCATATTTTGGAAGAGCATTACCTAGAGCTATATTAACTTTGAATGTATACAAAATCTGGAGAGCCTCAGGACATCTACATAATGAGAAACACATATTCAAACTTTTTCTGACTTCTTTCCTTTTGTTTTAGTTTTAAAATTAGAAATTTCCAGAATCAAATTTTAATCTAAATGATTAATAGTAGTGATTCTATGGAGGATTATTTCTTACACAGAGAAAATAAAGTTGTTAGTAACCAATAATGAGCAATCTGTATAATTTTAATGTAAGGACTGAAAACTTTTACTTGTCTACCAAGGAGATGATGAGATGAGGGGAATGCCAGTAAAATAATCTTGTAGTATGTATGACATTAGGGGATTGTCACAATACAGCCATGTTTTAGCTGAAGTACTAGAGTGAGCACACAAGGAAAGGAGGAACAGAGAGTTAACAGAGTTTCATTTTCCAGTATAATCCGGGAAGTTATGCAGAAGAAATTTAGGGACTTGAAGTACCATAAATATATCTTTTTAATATAGCTTTTTAAAAATAGTAGAGAGTCATTGATATGCTTAAGATAGAAATTTAATATCAATGAACTCTGATAAATGGGATGTTTAAAAACATGCTAAGATCCATACAGTAAAGCATCTTTGTTGTCATTGAGATTGTGATTTTCCTAGAAGCAATCTGCACCAGAGATTTTTTTTCTTTACTAAATTTGGGGATAGCTCCAATAGGTCCTTTTATCCTAACCTACTAGATGTTAAATTCAAAACTCAGCGTTACCAATGTATCAGGAATAAAGGGTGTCATTGAAACAAGAATATGAGGAATATGAGGTCACTACTTACCATGAGCTAACTTGGCCAGTGTAAAGAGTCTCAGTGGTGGAACAAATAACTCTGGTGGTGTTTGTGAGACCACAAAGGACAATAGTGGCCTGTCTACATGCAACCACAATAAAAATCTAAGCCAAGTCTTAAGAGTATAGCTGTCCAAAGCAAATCAGTATCATATAAAACAGATGCAGAATAAATTACCCACAAGGGTGCATATTGGAAACTGAACATAGCATAAGATAACATGCTATAATTGTCAAGATAAAGCAAAGGTATCAAAGTAGAAGTACTCGCTCCCGTGTTAAACACGTATAATTGAAGCTAGCATGGACAGATGATGATCAAATTATGTTAGATGGACTAAATGCGTATGTGTAAGCATCCTACTCCAAAACTATCCAGTTCAGAACAAAAGGGATTTACTTGCTACATTGACTAAGATGATGTTTTTGCAACCTAAATTAATATGGGTTCAAAGCAGAAATTTAGAGAAATTACAGGGGGAAAAAAGGCAAAAAATCTGTCAGTACAAAGCGAGTGAGGAAATCCTTTTAGTCAGTTGGAAAACAAATTATTGTGAGACCAAAAAAAAAAAAATACATAATGCAAATAGAAATAGAATAGAAAGAAAATTAGACACAGGAACTGGGCCTGGCATTCACCTATTAGCAATTAGAAGATTGTATTGGCCAAACTGTGAAGATGGATTAATGATCAAATAAGGATGTACATTATTATGTTCATAGTAATTCGTTACACATGAAACTAATTAATCGTATCTCCACCTATTATTTGTCTGGCAATTCCTCAAATAGTTCACAAATGGTCTTGTTTGAGATTTTCTCAAACGACTTTTCTTTTGGTTCTGGTTTGTTCATTATTTATTCAAAAAACATTTATTGAAAATCAAATATTGTGTGAAGTTCTAAAAAGATGAAATGAACTAGCCACTTTCCCATGGAACTTAGAGCTTATATTGGGGACACACAGTAAACAATTACTTGCATGAGTAAGTTTTAAATTTCAGCCATGCATAAGTGCTAATAAAGACTGTAAAGTATACAAGCAGATAAATAAGATGACAATCTACTGAACATGGAGGTGGGAAAGAATTGGTGGTGATAGTCAGTAAAGTGTCCCTCATATGACAGTGAGATTTAAAGAGAGACCTGGAATGTCAGAATTCTAGCCAGGTGGGTAAGATAAAAAAGGAGAAAAATATTTCAAGCACAAAGATCTGCATATATTTGATGTTTGGATTTAAATATCCTTCATTAATAACAAAACCATTATATTTGAATTAGGTGATGAGGATTGAGCATCTAGCATGTGCCTTGGTGTAGATAAATTTAACTAAACCTACCAGGCTTATGTTTGCATAGATACCCATCTGTATCTCTTAGAAAGTACCATTAGGCAATTAGATTTTATGTTATCCCAGCAAAATATATTTTTTATTTTTATAATTTTAAGACTTCATTTATTTATTTGAGAGAGAGGGGAGACAGAGATAGTGAAAGAGAGCACAGCAGAGAGGAGAGGGATAAGCAGGCTCTCTGCTGAGCAGGGGGCCCAATGCTGGGCTTGATCCCAGGACCCCAGGATCATGACCCGAGCCGAAGCCAGATGCTTAACTGACTGAGCTACCCAGGTGCCCCCAAATGTATTTTTAAAAAGATTTATTTATTTATTTGAGAGAGAGAGAGAGAGCAAGCAAGTAAGGGGAGGGTTGAGGGAAAGAATCTTCAAGCAGACACCCACCGAGCACAGAGCCCACTAAGGGCTCAATCCCAGGACACATGAACTCATGACCTGAGGCAAAACCAAGAGCTGGACACTCAACCAACTGAGCCACCTAGGGGCCCCTCAACAAAATGTATTTTAAGTAAAATATAAAATATTTTACCCCTAGAGTCCTATACTAATGTTGGTTTATCTTAGAACTTCATACTAGGGATTGAGAGTTTTAGATTAGAAACAAAGTTTGTATAGGGGCACCTGGGTGGCTCAGTAGGTTGAGCTACTGACTTGATTTTGGCTCAGGTCATGATCTCAGGGTTGTGCGATTCAGCCCTGCTTAGGGTTCCATGCTCAGCATGGAGTCTACTTGAGTTTCTCTCCCTCTACTCCTGCCCCCACTCCTGCTCTCTTTCTCTCTTTCCCCCTCTTAAATAAATAAATAAATAAATAAATAAATAAATAAATAAATCGTAAACAAAAGAAAAGAAACAGTTTGTATAAAAAACACCGTGCACTTTCAGATGAAGAGAGATCATGGGAAACAATTTATCCGGGACATCCCATATTTATTTAGAAGAAAAATGCAAGAAATTAAAAATAAATTCTTTAACTTTCAATTAATACTCATGATATTAAACTGTCAAAATGATAATAAAAGTACATTGGTTGTAAAATCATATAAAGTTTCATTTTTAATGTTTTTAGTTAATAATGTATATACTTTAAAGGATGAAAAGAAATACTGTAAAATTCCAGTATACTGAGACATTCCATTCTTCTCTTAGTAAGATCAGTGTTAATTTTGAAGTGTCCTGAAAAATTAACATATTTATCAATAATGAACATTTCACGATAGAAATCTATTCTCATTGTTCCTACCAAACAAATCTAGCTAATGTCATCTTCCAAGTGTTTGGTTAATACATTCATCATTCTTTTTTTTTTTTTTTTTTTTTTACTGGGGGAAGGTGAGAAGGAGAAACACACATGAAAACAATCCCACTTTTCAAAAGATAAAGCAGAAACACTAAAATGTAAGTTTTCTCATATAAATCACTGGGATTATTACTGCAAATTTGAAAATCAAATGCAGACTGGATACATGATTTTCTAATAAGTTTGACATTGTACTTTAGTTTTGAAATCTTCAGACGTTGGTAAAATGGTTGTGAATATGCATTTATTACATATGCATACTCTATACCTTAA
This sequence comes from Ursus arctos, assembly GCF_023065955.2. Lineage (NCBI taxonomy): Eukaryota > Metazoa > Chordata > Mammalia > Carnivora > Ursidae > Ursus > Ursus arctos. The sequence goes on from NW_026622852.1 coordinate 6,128,489, forward strand.
CTGAATCCTGGGTAATATAAGTATATGGAAAGAAGTTTCATGGGGTCTGACAATTATGTTACTCATACATTTCATAATATATATTGAATGCTTGCAACCTGGACTTCTGTTAACAGGAATCAGAGAATCAGAAAATACTTTCCAGCCTCCCCTATCCTTTATTTGGTTGTGGATTTTTATTTCTAAAGGATTGGTTCTCTGAATCTTGGGGGACATACGGATTTGAGTAAAACAAAATTTCTAAGTTCTGTTTTTTTCTCATTTTGTTAACATTATTTAAAGGCTACTTGTGGGGTTTGAATATTAGTTGTTTGAATATGAGACTCAGGAAGTCAGTGTATGTGGCTTAAGATACAGAGTCATTCAGCATGAATTCACTTTGACAGTATTACAATATGACCTTGGAAAGATCACTCTTTCTTTAAGCCTCAGTTTCTTCACATGCAACATGGAGCTAATGGAACTTATCTCAGGATTGTTGAAAGACTTAATATGTGCTTAGTACATAGAAAATGCTTATCAAATGCCTGCTTTATTTTTTTTATTTATTATTTTTCAGCCTAGTAAGTGGTGGGAATAAAAGAATATAGTAAGTTGCAGTGGTTTCTAACATGATATTAATATTTAATGTAATAATAAAAATGACTATCATTTCTTAGAAGCAACAATTGCTGTTTTCTAACAATACAGTGAATAGTGAAATTAAAAAATATTACTTATTTATTAAACACATATATTGCTTTGTATGTGCCAGACACTGTTTTAAGCAATTCAAAAATATTAACTCATTCAATCTTCATAGCAACCCTTTGAAGTGGATAAGGAAACTGAGGAACAAGAAATTAAGAAATTGCCTTTGATTACACTCCCAAGGGGAAATGTGAGAGTTTAAATCCAGATGTTTTCTCTCTCAGGAGCCCAACATCTTGATTGAAAGCTACTTATTTCTTAATTTTGAGTAGTATAATATGATAAAAATTCAGAAGTCATTAGAAATACTAGATGGATAGGAATCATAGATGCGCTACAGAAATACTTCATTGTCAATAAGTTGCTATTTTAAGGTAATATGGTATTTCTACTTAGTGGCAAATACTAAGTAAAATATCTTAAATCTAATCGAGAAATTTCCTAATTTCAAGGTGGGTGTTAGAAGGTGGACGTGCGATAGTAAAGTATCCTCCATACTGAGAATGCACTTTGAGACAAACAAGCCACTCCATACCATTAGCAGGGTTTTATTCAGGGTAACTTACTGACAGGATGTGGATTGAGTGGAGTGTGACCCAGCTGGTCTGCCGCTATTCCCTGCCCCTATTCTCTGTCCAGTCCAGACCTAAATCCCCCACTTGTATACAGCGAGGGGCATGGTGGTGAGGTCACAGGGTGATTATGTGAAGTGGTGCCATCTGGGCTCCAGCGGCTCTCTACTACTTAAGGTGGGGTCTTCTGTGCACTAGTCGCCTCTACTAGTTATCTAAAGTGGAGCCTTCTGTGCACCACTTTTAGGGAAGATCAGGACAAGCCTTCCTACACTCCAGTCAGGGTATAATATTAAGCTTCGTGGGGCCTGGAACACATAGCCCTGAGAAAGCAGTCATTGTGGGAGACTGAACAAGATGTAGGGCCAAAGGTAGAGTCAGTGGTGTCAGCACTCTTACAGTCAGTAATACTATTTTCCTATTAAAAGTACAACTTTTAAAGTTATGGATAACTAAAATATAGATATGAAAAATTCCACAGGATATATTAATAAATATAATTTTATTATAACATGGATAAACATAATTATACAAGGTATAATACTAAATATAATTTTATAATAATTGGTGCTAATTATTTACTGGAAAACAGTTTAAATGATGGACATTACAAAATTGTTTTGATAATCTCTAGACTTATATAGTCAACTCTCAACTTTTATATGTCTCTGGGTTGTCCCAAATATTCTTAAAATAATCAAGTAACCAGCTGAATTCCTGATCTTTATCTCCCCAGATCTGATCCTTTCTGGTAGACTTCTTTGTCTCCATCCTCATCACCCTTTTTAAAACTACTATAAACTAATGACAACAATGGGCCAAAATAATTTTTATAGCTTCTGAAACTTTTAATAATTTTGAACCAAATCATGTATAATAATGCACAAAACTCATTCATAATATTACAAACCAGTTATCTTTTTAAGTAAACTCTATGCCCAACAAGGGCTCAAATTCATGAACCTGAGATCATATATGCTTCACCCACTGAGTCAGTCAGACACCCCTAGAAACCCAAATTTCTGTCACACGTTGAAAAGAAATGCTTCTAAGCAGCCATGGCTCCAATGAGGAGATCAAAGTTCAATTGCAAAATACTTGTAAAAGAATAATTCATACATATACATACACACACACACATATCCATATATACTTGGAAACACTTAGAAAACAATAATACCTACATATATAGGTATGTATGTAAGTATATATTATATAAACTTGTATAATCATATATATTATTATATGGTTTGTGTGTGTGTGTGTATACACATATTTATGTATCCGGGCAAACACATTCAACCTAAGTATCTGGTTTAATGTAAGAGTCAGGGAAATTAGAAAAGATATTAGAAGGCATAAAATTAGAAAGAAAAAAGGAAATATTTATTATCAGATAGCCTAATAATCCACATAGATTGTTCTAAGAAATCTATAAAAACCTTAGAGCTAATAAGTACATTTTGCAAATTTGAGTTAAATAGTAAAAAATTAAGAAAAAAATATAAAATTAAATATTTAAAAATACCATAAAAGAAAACAAAAATCCTCAGTGTTAAGTTCCACAAAAAATATAAAATAATTCTTAGGTAAAATTTAAACATCACTAAGATGAATGCAAGAAGACTGATAAATAAATGGACACATACACCATGATCATCAATTAAAATCCTTATAATTTATATGTCCATTCTTCCTAAATTGATCTTTACATTCAGTGAAATTTAAGAAAAAAAATAGCATGCCTTTTTGAAATGTATGAGCTATTTCTAAAATTTATATGGCAATGCAAAGAATTTAAAATAGCCAATGCAATCTTGAAAAAAAACAATGTTGGAGAACCCATACTACCTTATTTCAAGTCTTACTGTAATGTTACAGTAAATAAGAGATTATGGTCTTGGTATAAAATTAAAGAAATTATTCCATGGGTTATAATAGATTACCCAGAAATAGTTGATTTGTATATAATCGATTGGTTTATCACCAAAGGCACCAAAGCCATTTAATGTGGAAAGGACAGACTTTTCAGCAAATGGAGGTATAACAGCTAGCAATCCGCAGACAAAAATATAAACTTTTATCATTCCTCACACCGTACATAAAAACTAATTTAAGGGGCGCCTGGGTGGCACAGTCGTTAAGCGTCTGCATTCGGCTCAGGGCGTGATCCCGGCGTTCTGGGATCAAGCCCCACATCAGGCTCCTCCTCTGGGAGCCTGCTTCTTCCTCTCCCACTCCCCCTGCTGTGTTCCCTCTCTCGCTGGCTGTCTCTCTGTCAAATAAATAAATAATCTTTAAAAAAAAAACTAATTTAAAATAGGCCAAACATAAATATAATATGCTAAAATTATTAAATTTATAGGAAAAAAGGTCATGACATTTTTCCTATCTTTGTAAGAAAGATGTCTTTGCCTATGAGAAAGTAGGCATTTCCCACAAAGCACTGTGCATAAAAAGTTGATAAAAATAAGCTTCATTGAAATAAAATTTGCTCATCAAAAGATATATTTAATAAAGCTAACAGGTAAGCCACAAACTGGGAGAAAATGTTTAAATAAATATATCAGATGAAGAACTTGTATCCAGGTTATTTAAAGTATTTCTACAATTTACTAATACAACGAATAACTCAATTAAAAATTGATAAAGGACTTGCAAATCCTTTTTGCCAAAGAAAATACTTATTGGCAATAAATGCATGAAAGTGTTCGATATTGTACATCATAAGAAAAATAAAGTAAAATCAAAATGAGGTACCATTTCATACCCAATGGAGTATCACATTTTAAAAAGACTGATCTGGAGCAACTAAAACTCTCATACATTACCAGTAAACATGCAAAATGATACAAACACTTTAGAAATCAGTATGAAAATTTTGTCATAAAAATTAAGCAACCCCTTAACCTGTGACTCATTCCACATATATAGTTTGTATTTATAGCCAAGAAAAATGAAAATATATGTGAAAGAAAAAACTTGCAGGTGGATGTCCTTAGGAAGTTTATTGATAATAGCCCAAAACTGGAAATAATCCAAATGCCCAAGAGCAGAGGAATGGATAAACAATCTGTGGTTTATCCGCAGAGAGGGATACTACTCAGTATCAAAAGCAAAAATTAACAACTCACTACTGATGCAACACAATTGATAGACCTCAAACTTTTGTTTAACCCCCTAAGGGAAAGAACCCAAACACAAAAGTATAGGTACAGTATAGTTCCATTTATATGAAGTTCTAAAACCATCAAAACTAACACATGTTGAAAGAAATCAAAAATTGATGGCTTCTTAGGCATTAAATGGGAAGTAGGATATCTCAATACAAACATCAGATGGCAAAAGATAAATATGATTACTTAAAACAGTCAAAGGTTTGCATATGTGATAGTGAAGTTACAACTGCACAACACTTTAATAACGGGTTGCATTTATTTAGGAAAAACAAACTTATTTTACTTTTAGACATAAACAAGCAGATATCAGAGGATAGTACCAAGTATTTAAAAACATTTTTCAACCCCACTCTTAAATTTATACAGAGGTCCATTTGGATGGATATCAAGTATTCCTTTCTTTTCAGTCTTGTTCCCTTTGTTTCATTATCATTTTAATCAGAGTTTCTTCTGTTCCTCTGTTTTCTGACTCCCACTTCCTCCCCAGTTCCTGCTCTATCAGGATGACTGGCTATGATATTTCAAATTCATGGCGAAATTTTTCCCTGACTTCAACTTGAAGAGTGCTGTAGGAAAGATGCTAGGGTTCGAAGCCAATGGCTAAGAAAGAATTCTTGAGAATTCTTGAGAATTGAGTCTTTGGTGCAAGAAGGTGGTTTTATTAAAGCCTGGGGACAGAACCCATGATCAGAAAGAGTTGCACTGGGGTCATGAGGAGTGGCCGCCCAATATATACTTTCAAATTGGGAGGGGGTTAGGGATAGCATAATATCTAAGGAATTCTGGAAGCAAGGTTTCCAAGACTTTGAGGGGGCTAGCTATTGTTGGGAAAAGGTAATTTAATTTATTACTGTCTAATAAAACCCTAATCATGAGAACCTTCAGATGTATATCGGTGGGCCTTATGCTTGGGGGATGATTGCCAACATGTATCTTGGGGGGTTTAGAGATAAAGGAAATCTCTAAAGGAATTTTTATATGTTAAAGTGGACTTACAGGATGGGGGCAGGGATCAGGTTAGGATCGCCTTTTGCCCTTAGCAAAGCGTCAACATCTAGGCAGTTGAGTCTCTGGAGGAATGTCACTCTGCCTGTTTCAAGGACTTGTCAGTGGGCTGTAGGTAGGAAGGAAATTTAAGGATATTTAATAATTTTTCTTCTGTCTTTGTTTCCCACATCAAAGGGTACTCATGGATTTCTTATGGTAATAGAAATATCATTCATAAGCATTTGAATTTCTTTACAATGGGACACCAAGAAGGTTTTTTCTTTTGTTGAGAGGGGCTTTTTCTCATCGCAAACTTTTTTTTTTTAAAGTAATCCTTGCCACCAACATGAGACTCAAACTCACAACCCTGATATCAGAGATTGAGAGTTGTGTGCTCTACCAACCAAGCCAGACACGTGCCCTTTTCTCAGGGCAAACTTTTATGAATATTTCCATGTCACCGTCTTACCAAAGACAACCACTCCCTGAAGGTTGAAGAAAAGTAAAGAAGGTGGCTAAAGTGGGAAAGGGTGACAACACAAAACCCTTTTCTATTTCAGGAATAGTTTTTATTCTTAAAAGAACAAGGTATTTTAGTAGGTGAACTGGCTATCAGCAAATGATACAGTAGGTTTTGTAATCTTTGGTATCTCTTCTCTCCTGACTCAGTTTCATTTGCTCCTCCAGACAACTTGCCTTTTCCTTCCTGGGCTATCAAGGCAGCCTGCACTAGGCTGATGTCTCTGCTGAAGTGTTAGCTGATAATTAAGATGACAGCTGAAACCTAAAGTGCTGGCTGACAAAATTTAAGGTATCAGCCCTCCCAGAGAGTTTATACTTTACTTAATAAGCGATTTAAAAAAAAAAAATCTTCATTTTGTTATTTTCATTTTCAAGGCTCAGTCTTTAATATATTCTCTCTTTTATTGTCAATGTGCATGAATATTTCAGTTCACAAAATCAGAGAGATGCACCATATTTATAACTATGTCTATCAGTTCCTATCTTCTGCCCCTACCCACATCTACAATATTTATCAAAAACATTCAAAATAAAACGGGATGGTAAATATATATATATATATGGACCCCATCAAAAAGAACTAATTATAGTTCTCTTTATTTCCTTCAGCCAATTCTTTCAACCCTCCAAATGACTATTAGTAACCTTAAAATTGGCATTTTAAATCAAAACATGACTGGCCATAGGCTACTTAGCTTCTACTCATATGAATAAAATTTTGGTGATTCCTTAATCAAACAAAAAATCCACAAATTCTCAAGTCAAGTGTTTTATTAGTCCTCTTAACAGCATTCATGTGTGTTCTAATTAACTTAACAAGTCTCTGTTTCAAGAACCATATTCCTATGATTTTCATAATGTTTCTCTTTTGTATAGTATATACCTAGATAGTATCCCTTCAAATAAATTCATACTTTTTCAAGTACTGTATGTAAGAAATTGTTATACCTATGACTTCCCCTATCCAAGTAAAGCAATCCCAAGACCTTCATATAAAAGGATTTTTAGGCAATTCATCATTCTGATCCTTTTCATCTGAAATATTCTTTTTCTTTTGCTTAAGCTATTTCTAGTAATCAGTATTGAGGGTCACTTATTGATGATAAGGTAGGTAGGGCTAAATAGTGGCTATGCTTGTATGTTAAATAATGACTAGGAAAGCAGCGAACCTTTGGAATGTGGAGAGGTTTAATCTGGCATCAGTGCAAAAGGATGTAGGAGATACTGAAATTCAGAAGGCAATAGTAAGGGGCTGAGTGACATTGGAACAGAGTGGAAGTACAGGAGTATATATGGAACTATACTGAAGGTATAATTCATTTTATTAAGCAAATAATTGGGAAAAGATTACAACATACTCAAAAATTAGAGTGACTATGAGTAGAGACGTACAACTAACTGGAAATTGAAGGATAATTAGACAGGTTTGGGAACTAGATTAATTCAGACTAAAGTATATGGAGATTGAGTTACTAGAAAGATATTTGGTAATATTCTGAAGGAAATATGGAATTTATGAAGTGATCTGAAAAGAGTAGATATGTTTAGAGATTTATATTCCAGAATTCAAATGATTAGAATCAATAAGTGATATTTTATACCAAGAGAGTCTTAGTCAGTTCAGGATGCTGTAACAAAATACCACAGACTGAATGCTTTACACAACAAACGTCCATTTCTCACGGGTCTGGAGGCTAAGAAGTCCGAGATCAAGGTGATGGCAGATATGGTGTCTGGTGAGAGGCTGCTTCGAGGTTTGCACAAGGGTGTCTCCCCATTGTATTCTCACACAGCAGAAGGTCAGAGGAAGCAAACTCTCAAATCTTGTTTTATAAGGTCACTAATCCCATCATAAGTGCTCTAACCTCATGGCCTGATTACCTCCCAAAGGCCCCATCTCCAAATACCATCATTTGGGGATTAAGGTTTCAATATATGAATTTTGGGAAAAAATAAGCAATCTATAGCAAATAAAAAGGAAAAGATCACTTAGGGGAGCCTGTGGACAGGCAAAAACTTTGAGAATATGTAAATACAAGAAATAGAAGGAAAAAATAACAACCAAAGAGACTAAGAAGAAGTGATCAGAGGAGGGTGAGAACTGGTATCATACATTTCACAGAAAATGACGGATCAGGATTAGTAAGAATGGAAATTACATTAGATAGCAATAGCTATCATGACTGTATATCAGTGCCTGTACTAAGTGCTTTAGGATCGTATCTCACTTAAAATCATAGCATCTCTTAAATAGTAGTAATAGCCACATGAAGTAACAAGTCTCAGTTTAAGTAACGGACCTAAAGGCATGTATCCAGAAATTGGCAAAGCTGGAATTTGAATTTCAGGCTTGTATGAATGTGGTATAACCGCTAAATTGCATTATCTTCAGTAATGACTATAAGCTGGGGCACCTGGCTGGCTCAGTGGGAAGGGCATGTGACTCTTGGTCTGGGGGTCATGAGTTCGAGCCCTGTGTTAGGTACAGAGATTACTAAAAAAATAAATACACTTAGGGGAAAAAAAACAAACCAAACCAAACAAACAAACAAACAAACAAACAAACAAAACAATGACTAAGCTAAGAGAATGAAAAGGCCCAAAAGTATTTGTTAACCAAATAGTGATCGGAATGAGCAGTTTGAGAGTATTTACCAGGATAGAAACTTAATGACAAATAATTGAGATGTGACTAGACTAGACAGTGTAGACAGCAATCAGAAATATGGCACTGAAATAAAGATATAGTTTAGTTTGGTAGGTTCCTGGAGTAGAATGAAGAACATTTTATACTAAATGTTTTGGTTTTTTTTTAATGATTAGGGAAACTGGAAAACTGCTCTGTGTTAACAGAATCATTTCATATTTGTGGTATAAGTGGTTCTAGGGGTCATTGACTCAGAGATGAAAACTGACACAATTGAATAGCAATTTATGCTCACTGATGCATCACTAGGAAATGACCAAAATTAGGTAGTCCTTGTTAAAAGTAATTACATACAAGAGATTAAAGAAAGTGAAACGTTAAAATCGTAGATAGATTTCAAAATGAATTACATTAATCTTGTAGAAAATAATACTTGTTTTGCTTAAGAAATATTAGTACCCTTTCCTGTATAGATACATAATTTATAAAAATCTGAAAATACACATATATTCCTATAAGCCAGGCTATGCCTTTTAAAATTTAGAATATAATGGCTAGAGTCTTGATTTTATTTTTGTTCTTTTAGGACATTAGTGATTTTATAACAAACTGTGGTATATTATAGTAACATTCACAGCATGTCTGGTTAAGAACCACTAGGTTCTTAGGACACTTGTGAGTAGATTAGTACAACTGAAATTTTGATCGAAGAGTCTAATTAATTTGACAACACTATTTGAACTTTGACAGAACTAAACCTATTAAAATATAAGATAGGACGTTGGTGTGTTTACAACATTTCAATTGATATGGCCCATAAAGATGGAAGAAAACATTCTTATTTATTAACATTTGTAACTTCATTTTACTAATGGACAGAAGACAAACACTTTTTCTTCTCTTTTTTTTTTTTAAGATTTTTTATTTATTTATTTGACAGAGATAGACAGCCAGCGAGAGAGGGAACACAAGCAGGGGGAGTGGGAGAGGAAGAAGCAGGCTCCCAGCGGAGGAGCCCGATGTGGGACTGGATCCCGGAACGCCGGGATCACGCCCTGAGCCAAAGGCAGACGCCTAACAACTGCGCTACCCAGGCGCCCCAACAAACACTTTTTCATGCTGTGGTAGTTAGCATCTAATTGAAGCACACAGTCATCTACTTTGATGCACTGAAGGAAATTTTAACATAAATAATGTATATTTCAAGATTACATTCAACTATGTAAATGGAACACATATAATGGTGGTCTAGGGGCAGGGTAAGGGAAAGGAAACACACAAACACAAACACACAAACACTTCCTCTGTCTAGGTATGATTGTGTGACTAAGTTATCACGGATAGAATGAGAGCAAAAATAAAATATGCAGTCACTTGAGGACCTGCCTTACCTATGGAAAATTGTTTCTTTCAACTGTCTCTCCTTCTTCTTCCACATATGCAGTCTCCCAATTCTGACTATGTTGCGACATATGACTACAGGGAGAACAGAACAATAATATGGAAGAAATATGGGTTCTTAAAGGACCTTATCAAACAGCACTGCCTTGGTAGCCTGATTTGTCAGATTGTGGTAGAAGCAGTGGAGGTGGGGTGAGGAGGTCCTGGATAATGATCTATTTAAGCCACTGAGTTGTCATTGGTTCAGAATTCTAAGGAAAAATGTTTGAAATATTTACTTTGTCAATCACCAACACTAATAGATGATATTCACATGCAAGGCTGACTTTGTACCACTACCTAACACCAAGAAAGCATAACTAGAAAGTCTTACTGATCATGAGGATTGCATAATTTTTTTGTAAAGGACTAAAAACTAATAACTAGTAAACCTCTAAAATCCTTCATTTCCCCTTTTAATTATTCAAGTTAGGAAAAGAAAATTTCTCTATTATTTAATTTTTACCCCATAGGTACCCATTGTTACCAGCTTGGTGTATTCCCTCACCAGGTTATAGAAATATACTTCTCTATATAAACATATCTAACATATACTGCACAGAATACATTTACATGATGGACTAATATAACACATATAACATTCATCAACCTAATTTTTCATTTACAAAAGTATGAACAGATTCCTAGATCAGTACATATAAATCTACCTTAAAGTTTTTAGCTTAGTATTCAATTTTATTCCTCTACCATATTTAAAGCCATTTATTTTTTTAATTTCTTTTTTAAATACTTTATTTATTTATTTGAGGGAGAGAGAGCAGAGAGCATAAGCAGGGAGGCAGGGAGAGAGGCAGTGGGAGAGGGAGAAGCAGACTCTCTGCTGAGCAGGAAGCCTGATGTGGGGCTTGATGCCAGGACCCCGGGATCATGACCTAAGCCAAGGGCAGACACTTAATCTACTAAGCCACCCAGGGACTCCGAGTCATTTATTATGGTCATTTAAATTGTTGTCAATACTCTGCTATTGGAATATATAGTTTAATAAATGATAAATAAGTAGTACATAGGTGGATAACGTATGTACTCATGGTATTATTTCTGTAGGAAAATCCTAGAATTATTATCATTCTGCCACAAAACAAGCATAATTCACCCTAAGATGTTGTCTCCAAAATGTTGGCACCAAGTTACAGCCACATAGTATATTTGAATGGTTATTCTCCACTAATTACCATCAGATGTTATCAGGTTTTCACCTGCAGAATGTAATTAACTAACTAAATCGTTCTTATAGTAGGGCAAGATCAGATAGATACACATGGTATCCATAAGCAAAAAAGTATGAAGAAAATAATTTAAGTATACAAGTTCACTGAGATAAACGAAGTAGAATAATGGTTGCCAACAATTAATATACGCTGTATATATGCGTGTCTGATATATGCTTTCCAACAAAAAGCAAACAATAATTGCTTTCCCCTTTTTAATTTTTCAAAAGATATTTGGTGCAAAATTTTTCCTTTTGTTCGCACTGTTCCCTCTAGAAGCATCAGATGAAGAAATACAGAATTGTAACATTACAGTAATTGAAATATGATTATATCCAAATGCTTCCTAATTACTAAGGCTTAAATTCAATTATTTTGGTTAACATGAATAGGGGGACACAATCACAAAAGTTCTTGATACATTCCTGCTGTTCATGGCACTGAAGCAAATACTACGTAGACATGAAGCTAATATACGGGACATTAACTCTCTTGACTTAAAGTAACTTCATATTTCTCTGATGTAATTCTATTGTCCTTTCCTACTTTCTATGTGTGGGGGTTGGGGAGTTAAGTGGCTCTTTTCAGAAGGAGTAAAAGAGAAATGGCTAGAAAATGTGCTCTAGTGTAGCAATTGAAAAACCTGAAGTGATGTAAGGCGAATGGTGCTTTAAAAGGGACACTCAGCAAACCTAATTTCCTAGGTTCTGAATTGCTAAAATGGGAAAAACCATATGGGAAACAGATTAGTGAAAATGTGTGCAAGAAAAACAAAATACGCCATGTGTATCACCACAGAAATCAGACCAATAATAAATAAATATCCTGTGAGATGCAGGCTTTGTCATTCAGACATCAGAAGCCTTTATTCCAAGTGGCAAATTCTTTAAAAGAAATGGAGGCAAATCACAGAGAGAGGGTATTGTTCATTTTAAAAATTTATAAGATCTGTGATTCCTCACACTAAAGTAACACAGCGCAAAACAACACCAAATTACCATTCCACCCTCGTGCTATGCCTGAGGAGTACATCACGGGTAGGAAGACAGGTTTCAAATGATATCAGAGAAACGTATAGAGCAAATGTGCATACAAAATTTCCAGTTGTGCTTGTTTAATTAGATGCCAGGAACAGCAGCAAACAATAGTAAAAAAGACATGGAAACAGAGTGTTAATGAGATTCAAATAAATCAGATATCACTGTTGGACTGCAGATAAAAGATAAGCCCCAGTATATCTGCATTTTAATCAGCCTGATCACAGTTTTGATGAATGTGCCAAAGGGACTGTTCTTAGCTCTGTTTTTACAGTGAGTGAAAGGCAACAAAAGGAGCAGTTTTGATTCTCACACTTCCTGACAGATGAGTCATATGCGATTAATGTTGAAATTCATTAAAGCTAGAATTCTAGCTAGGGATCATATTTTACTTGATATATGCATTACCATTTTATAAATGTGATACTTAGGAGCCTGGTTAGCTAATTAACGATTTTGGCAATTGGGCAGAACCTGAGAGAGAGATAGTGTGTGTGTATGAAATGCATAAATATATGAGCACACATACACACAAATAACAATGCATGCCACTTTTCCAAGGAAAATATTCTCAACCACATAGGATAAAACATTGATTTCGTTATCACTGAATGAAAGCTACATCTCCCAAATATAGAGCTGTTCTCATTATCTAACCATGTACTATCCAAGTTTCTAGACTTACAAGGTATAAGAAGAACTATTTTATTGAGCTAATATTTACTAATGAATGGCTTAAATGCTACTAATGAATGACAACTAAATACTCAACACTTAACATTAGAATTTATTCCAACTGGATGTTGCCTGTCAGTCTTTTATTGAATCTCAGATGTACAGAACATCTGACATTATGCTGCAAATATAACAGATAATAAGAGCAACTTAAATAACAGATCTTGGAAAAGATGCAAGATTTTATAAGGTGGGTGGATGAAGTTGTTTTTGGACAAAGGCTCAAATCATCAAGGCGTTAACAAAGGAGTCTTTTTGAGAATTAAAATGGAATAGTGGTTGAAGAAGTTAATTTGACAATGTTTTACACGTCAAAAGAGAATGGTTTGAGGGTCAAAGGATGGAGAACCTCCCGGTCAAAAGATATTGAACAGTTTTTTTTTTTTTTAATAACAACTTTCTGAATATGGCATGGAAGCAAAGATGAAGGAAGAGTTATTTTATCACATCACCACATAACACCTTTGGAAACAAAATGTAATCAGTAACTCAACCCTTGATTCATCTTTTATTTGTCTGAGTATTAGAACATATGTGTAATTATAAATCTAATTATTGCTCAACACATGAAAAGGTAACTTTTAAAAGTTAAATTTTATTTTTAAGATAAAATTCCAAGCAAATTTTTTTCTTCATAATTTACTAAGAATTTACTCACTTTTTTAGTGGCTTCTCCTTAAGTGATTCTGTCAATGGAGGCATAAGAAATCTACAAGGTATGTAAAAGTTGTTTCCATGAAATGTTTTGCAGAAGACCAACTCAGAAGAGCCACATGAAACCTGAGCAGCCACCAAACTGCCAGAAGAGTTCAGCAACACTGGGGTTCAGACCCAGAAACTAGCACAGAACCAATATGAGCTAGACCAGTGCTGAGGACCTGCACAGAAGCCCCCTGAACTACCTTACAGTTACCTTAGTGCATTGTAATATTAAAATCTCTTCCCAGAAGCCAGACTACTCTGCTAGTTTTTGAACATACTATGTATGGACTAGCATGTTAACATGCTAAGCATGTGCATTTAACCTAGGTGTCTAAATAATAGAATATGTATAAATTCCCTCATGAATATGCAAACTTCCTGCCTTTGGCCTCTGGCATATTGCATAAAGGCTCTCTGCACTAACCCTAAGGGGAGACAATGTTTTGAGAACTACCTCCTTGTCTCCGTAGTTGCTGCAAATAATAAAAACCTTTTGCTGAAATCAAAAGACAGCTAATCTATTGGTTGGTGCACCCTAAGCTGGGACCCTTAGTGTTCAGTGACAGTTCCTTTTAAGAGTACTATCTGTCACCAGATGATAAATTCCATCTGGGCATGCAATATAAGTTTAGATCATTGTCTGAATTTATCTAACTGACTTCTTTGGGTTAAAATGTCAACCATTTTTTAGGCTGAGCATGAATAAGACATAACTTCCCTACAGAAGTGCCTAGTTTACTGGAAAAGACATTCATGAAAACAATAACAGTGTTCCAGCGTGTTAATCAAAATAAAAGTTGTAAATTCAAATGCGAAATTTAAGTGGATAATATGGTGTCTTGGTTCATAGAAGACCACACAGATACCATTTGGTAGAGAAACATTTTGAGTTGTGTTCTTTTGTATCTGTATCTGCTTTTCTTAATTATAAAGATTCATTTCACTTGGTTTTAAGTATGTGTGTTTATATATTTATACAGTTTATATCTTCTATGCTTTGTCATATTTTATGTCTGTTTTTTTTTTCTCTCTTTGCATGTATAATTAACCTCTAACAATGTTCCACCACATTAAACCAGCTTGGATAATTTAAAAGGACATCATAACTGCAATTCTTAAATATTCCAGGATCAGAAGGGGAGCCGTATAAAAAAATAAACTTAGTTTGAGAATGATAAAAGGGAAAAAATTAAAATATGAAAGCTTTTGGGCATAGACAGCTGCTTTGAAAATAGAATCTGAAGCTTTGGAAAATCTTGTTTTTCTTAAGACAAAAATGTAGCTGCTTTCTTTAGGGGTGAACACACCATGAAATAAAACAAACAAGAACAATAAAAAAAATAAGAAAAGGGATATCTAGCATCATGAGTAAACATGAGGTTAAAGAGTTCCATGGAATGGTGGACCTAGACCCAGAATTGCTTTCATAGTGTTCTACCTGTCCAGTCAAACAGGGCCCCATGCTTGGCTTAATGCTCAGCCATCTCTCTTGAAATTTTTTATTACTTTAAACAAGGGTCCCAGCATCTCTGTTTTATGTTGGACCCTGCAATTATGTACCTGGCCATGCCTAAGAAAATACACTGACAGTGTTTGCAGAGAAATCAGCGACCAAAGCGGTAATTCTTAAGTAGAAAGTTAACAACTTAAAAGTTTATACTTGAAAATATGCAATTTCCATTTCCCTATACTCTACAAATATAATCTTCTTCACATGAATTATTTTCTCTGAAAATGAAGATGTTTTCAAGGTTCTCAGTCCTTTTCAAGCAGAGGTGTAGTAGGATATATATTTCCTCATTTATTTGAGGTATTTCTTGGTCCCCATATAAGTTTAGAGCAGAGGTTCTACAGCATTTTGGTTTCAAGACTCCTTTGTGCTTTTAACAAGTATACTCTTACGCAATCTCTTCCTTTCGTTTTTGTGGATTATATCTTTACATATTACCTTTTAATAAACTGAGAAGATTTTAAATTCAAATTAGTTCATGCAAAACAACAAAAAATACATTAGCAGAAATAACATATCTTATGAAAAACAAATACATTTTTCAAAACCAAAAAGGGAATTCTGGTTACTGCTATCGGATGTAGAGAATTGGGAAGAGTGTCACTCTTCTACCCTTACAATAACAACAGAACAATAAAAGTAGGACTAAATTGAAATTAATGACTTTTTTTTTAAATCAATAAATTAGAGAACAGAGCAACCAACTGGCCCCAAATCTAAGAGGAGACAAGGTTACATGAGTACTCACTGGGGTAAACACAACCGTTAGGAAGCTTGCAAAATGCAAGCTTTTGCATAAGGTGAGGTTTTGGGGGCTGCAGAAAATGGAAGGATAGCCACACACCTGCAGGTTTGCTCTCTGTGAATACCACTGGGCACACAAAAAATATTTAAGGAGAGCTCTACAAATTTGTTTTGTTTTGTTTTGGTGACCTGGGAAAAGGGAAGAGAAGCTGTGAAGAGTGAGCATGAATCTCCGCCTTAACTTTTACTCTCTCCGTTATAGCACAAAGGAATTTAATAAATTGGAAGAAGGGCTACAAACATCATTGCCCTAATGGCATTGGTGAAAACTCAGTGCAGCTGGGGGAAGGAAACGGAAGAAAACAGTACCTCAGGGAAAGGGGAAAAGAATAAACTGGGCCCTAAGCTGCAGTGCTAGGAGGGCCAGAAGAACTGTAAGAGTCACACTTTCAAGACCCAGGGTCACTGTGACTACTAAAGACTGAAGCTTATTCAGAAAATAAAACAAAGCAAAAACAAAACAGAAACCATCCTCTCTTTTCCCCCGCCTACCACCATTCTGTATCAGCAAGCTAACAGGCTTCAAGTAGTGTTTGTATGCATCATACATTCTTTGGAAATTGAATACATTTTGCAAGTAACTACCATTATTTAAAAAAAAAACATAATTCACCATTTTAAAGATATACTTTCATTTCTTACAAAGAAAAATTACTGTCAATTAAAGCATGAGCTGCCAATGATTATAAGACATAGCCCATTTTTATCCAGAGACGTTAAAAACTGGAAAAAATATTTGTCATAAAATTGTTGAAATGCGGTATAATATTGCTGCTCTGCATAATAACAAATTAATAAATGACATTATTGAAGAACATAAATACATAAAAATATTCATAAAAAATTGATTAAAGGATTATTCTTTGCGAGATGCCCTGCAATGGGGAAGTAGCCAAGGGGAGCTGTTACATTAAGTTGTATGAATTATTTACAGTAAGAATGTTAACATTTATTATGTGTATTTAAAAATGATTTTCAAAATTACACATGAACATGCTTTATAAAAAGTGAAGCATTATGCAAAAACAAATGACCAACATCAGACTCTTCAACCATTTAGAGTTTTTACTGTCAGTACAAGAGTGAGCATGAGAGAATATACCAGAGGTATATATATCCCAATATATAAAGAACTCATACAACTCAATGGCAAAAATCTCCAATTGATCCTATTAAAAAATGGGCAGAGGAACAAACAGAATGGACATTTTTCAAAGATATACAAATGGCCACGAGGTGCATGCAAGGTGCTCAAATCATTAATCATCAGGAAATACAAATCAAAATCATAAAGGGATATCATCTCACACCTGTTAAAATGGCTATCATTAAAAAGACAATAGGTAATAAGTGTTGGCGGGGATGTGGAGAAAAGAAAACCCTTGTACACTGTTGGTAGCAAATAAATTGGTATAGCCACTGTGAAAACAGTATGGAGTTCCCTCAAAAAATTAATAGCAGAACTACGCTATTTTTGTCAAGCCCCCTTCTGGTGTATATCCAAAGGAAATCAAATTACTTTCTAAGAGATACCTGCGTTTTTTGTTCATTGCAGCATACTTTATAATAGCCAAGACATGGAAACAACCTAAGTTCATCAATGCATGAATGGATAAAGAAAAGTGCCATAAATATAATACACACAAACACACAATTGAATATTATTCACCCATAAAAAAGGAAATCCTGCAATTCCTGACAACATGGATGGACCTTGAGGGCATTATGCCAGCAAAAATAGTTCAGAAAGAGAAAGACAAATATTGTATGATCTCACTTATATGTAGAATCTAAATAAAATAGAATAGAATAAAATAAAATAAAATAAAATAAAATAAAATAAAATAAACAAACAAACTCATAGAAAGAGATAACAGATTGGTGGTTTGCCAGTGGTGGGGAGGTATGGGGATAATGGTGGAAAGTAGTCAAAGGTACAAACTTTCAGTTATAGGAAAAATACATTTTGGCAATATAACATACATCGTGGTGATTATAATTAACAATACTATATTGTGTATTTGAAAACTGCTAAAAGAATAAGTTCTCATCAGAGAAAATAAGTGTGCGACTATGTGAAGTAATAAATGTTCACTAAACTTACTGTGGGAATCATTTTGCAATATATACATAATTATGTCATATACCTTAAATTAATACTATATTATATATCAATTGTATTTCAATAAAAATGGGCAGAAAAGATGAAAATGGAAGTTGGTCTTCAGGTGATTTCTAAATAAATAACTTTCACTAAAAACAAATGAATACATGATACTTCACTTATTTGTTCCAAGTAAGGTAATAGAATTTTATTTAAGACAAATGAGCAAGAAAGTATGTCTCTTTCTGATTCTTCCTCATCCTTGTAAAAGAAGTAATTTATAATGTTATTGTATAGCTACACAATTTTCCATCTTTTCCATATATATATAATATATATAATATATAAATAATATATATAACATATATAAATTAATCCATATATGTGTTATATATATTATATATATATAATATATATTTAACTTAAATAAGAACTTGGAAGTCAGAGATGAAAAGTATTATAGTTAAATTTTAAAAAGCACTGATGTGGGGGCACCTGGGTGGCTCAGTCGTTAAGCATCTGCCTTTGGCTCAGGGCGTGATCCCGGGGTCGTGGGATCGAGCCCCACATTGGGCTTCTCCGCTGGGAGCCTGCTTCTTCCTCTCCCACTCCCCCTGCTTGTGTTCCCTTTCTCACTGGCTGTCTCTCTGTCAAATAAATAAATAAATATTAAAAAAAAAAGCACTAATGTGTTAGAAAAGATACCTTAAAGATGAAAGATGTATATTAAAATGACACTTAATAATGTCAATAGTTCATTGCCTCTTCAGAATAAATAAAAATGCCACCAGATGTAGAGAATTTATAAGCTCCTGAACAAAATGGCTGCTAAGATAACTTCCTAAAAAAAGTAAATATGCTATTAAAAAGGAACCTTTCTTCAAAATGTGTTATATGGAGAGCAGTAAAATAGAGCATGAGATCTAAAATCTTATTTTAAAAAAGTTGAAAATAAAAGTTAATGATGCATAAATTGTGACCTATTCTTTATGTGGATAAAATTAAAAAAAAAAGATGGCAAAAGTAATTATTAATCCCATTTTAAAGGAGGCAATTCAAGTTCAGTAAAGGTGTGCATTCAAGCATTGGAAATGTAGGCGTGTAAACTGGGAAAACTGCTAGAGTTCTAATGGCTGAGAAGGAAATCAGTGCACATTTTTTTTAAGTGCATTATTGTTTTTCGGTCATTAGAGCATCTTTTAACAATTAACTTTTTCCCAACAAAGTAAATGAGACCCTCAAGGTCTGCCATGATTAATATACCTTTAGAACCTTAGCAATTCTCTTCTTTCTTAGCAATAGCATTTTGAAAATCATTGTTTTTTGTGTGGAAAGCACATATTTATAC
The DNA here is from genome assembly GCF_023065955.2 of Ursus arctos. Taxonomy (NCBI): domain Eukaryota; kingdom Metazoa; phylum Chordata; class Mammalia; order Carnivora; family Ursidae; genus Ursus; species Ursus arctos. Next base: position 6,147,995 of record NW_026622852.1, read on the forward strand.
ATATTAGGTAGGTCATTTTAGAACTATTCCTATGGGGAAATTAAGTGGAAATTGTTAAAAAAAAAGTTAATAGATTTTATCACTTTTTGTAAACACACATACCTACGAGATAGCAAAATGGGCACACATTATAATTTTGTTAAAAAATATTAGTATTGCTTATTTTTTACATTATTTGTAATAGCATTTGTGTCTATAGAGATTACTCTAATGAAAAAAAATAAATGTTTTCATTCAAAGTTCAACTTAGAAATATAAAAAACTCATCTGGGATTTATGTAGCTAAAGTTCTAATTAAGAGCATGTCCTGAACATGCTACTGTTTTATTTTAATAGAAAGAGTTCAACTGCATAAATTTTTTAAAGGTTTAAAATGTATTTACTGAAGATTTTGTCTTCATATTTGTATATATTCTTTTATACATATGTTGATGTTTGATAAAAACTTAATAAGAAATTATTTACTCTTTACAGTAGGTGTTCTTTGACCCTGTTAGAGGCAGTAACGACAGTGAGATCTGAGGATTTCACTGAACGGTTTTACAGCAATAGACAAAGTAGTTTCATTACCACAGGCTCAGTTTTCTCTTGTGAGTCTTAGGCAATTCTTTTACTGTCCTTATTGCAGACAATTTGTTATTTTAACTGTTTTCCTCTGAAGTCACGTCGTTTCATTGAAATCCTTGGTCTATCTTGACTCTCAGGGCTCCTTTTAACCTAAAAGTCATTCTGATGGGTCTATGAGACAGGAATTACTCAGGAAATCAAGTTGAAGATTACAAAAATATTTAGTGTGGTATTTGGAATAAATATTACCTGAGTTGAAACACCCATCCCTGAAGGGCAAGAAGTAATATAGTCCAAGTAATATGTTGTTGGTGGATCCTAAATAAGTTCTATCCTCTCCTGAGTTAAGAGGCAGATTGTTTATGCTTCAAGAGAGCCAAATTTCTTGTCCCAGGAACATAAAGGATGAGCCTCTGTCCAGAAGGACCTCTTCACAAATATTGGTATTTTCACAGTGTATCTTGTTTATTTGTTTTAATAAAACATATCTATTTTTCCAGTGTTTCACAAGTCTGACATCATGATCAGATTTTCTCTTGTGCAAGCATATTGCCCAAGGCAAACAGCATCATTTCTGGTGACATCTTGTTTTGGATTATGAATAGCATCCAAACCCTGAGAAAGGTTCATGGCAAACAGTCTGATAACAGGCTTTCTGGAAGATGAATTACCATTCAAGTCCTTTGTCCCCTTTCAGTAATTTAGTTTTTATGACCTGGAACTTCTTTTTTCAAATTTTAATTATTCTATGTATGAATTTCAATAAAATGTTTAGTCCACAAAAGAACCCAAATTGAAATAGTAATCCACTTCTTTGGTAGAAATGTTAAACAAACATGGGTAAGGAGCAACTATGCACATTTGAAACCCTCTGGGTCTCAATCTTCTTATTTTTTTTAAAGATTTATTTATTTTTTTTTAGAGAGGGAAGGGGTGGGGCAGAAGGAGAGGGAGAGAGAGAATCCTCAAGCAGACTCCCGCTGAACCGGGAGCCGAATGCAGGGAACCCAATGCAGAGATGGGTCCCAGGCCACTAAGATCATGACCTGAGATGAAATCAAGAGTTGGCTGCCTAATCAACTAAGGCACCCAGGCACCCCTCAATCTTCTTATCTAAAAAACAATCATGTTGACTTCTATCATCAATGTGTCTGATGTTGTTTCTGATGATTTTACTCTCTGATTTCATTATCAAGCAAACTTATGTTTTCTATACAACATTCATGACAGTTTCCCTAAACATGTTAGAAAGTAGAAACTTTTGTTTCCTGCAAAGAATGAATAATTCTCTATTTTGATCCCAGAAATTTAAAAAATGAATATGACTATAAAGAACAATACAACCATGTTCCCATCACTTCAGTGTTCACCCTAAATATTGTGTTTAACTGATTCCTGCCATTTTGAAAAGGGAAAATAGAAACATTTATGATAACAGACTTAGTTGAAATTCCCTTTACTCACTCTCTTTAATTCTCCTTTTCCCCAAAGGAGAAATACTATGAAAAGTTCCACACATATTTCTTCAGCCCACAATTTCTATATTTATGAAGAGATATGATTTCAATAAAGCAATGTATAAAATCACTTATATGTTTGCTTGTTTTTTTATAAACTGCATTATTCTTGCTCAATCTGTATTTTCTGTTCACCAACTTCCTGTTTTAGAGATCTACTCGCGTTGATATATATAGTCCATTCTTTTAAATCCTTGCATGATGTTATTTTGTTTGAAAAGTATTATTAATAAATATTTAGAAGATTTCCTGTCTTTTAAAGTAAAAAATACTGCAACAAACACTGTTGTTGTCCTTTTACAACATTTGCAAAAGCTTTTGACATTCTTGTTGGGTAAATTTTAAATTTTACTACAATGAATTTTAGTTTATTTTCAACTTTCTATTTTAAAAGACTGCCAAATTAAGAATTGCTTTTACTTAATTAAGTATACTAGTCAGTCGTGTCTTCAATTTCTTCAATTAAAGTTATTTAATTGACTTTTTTTTTTTTGCTAAAATGATGGTATGTTTCTTTTCCATATAAAAAAATATAGTGGAATCTCTTGAGTTTTGCTGGCAATGCTTTATTTATTTTTAAAGACTGATTAAGTAATATACTCTGTGCGACATTCAATTATTGATTTACAACTAGATAGAACACAAAATCTAACAATAGCAGGTTCCCCATTAAATTTCCTCTACTGAAGGCTCTAAAAAAAAGTTAATATTATTCTAAGCAAAAACAAATGACATAAAATCCTATTTCTTCATGGTAAACTTCATTAATAATTTGAAGCATCATTTTTAATAAATGAATAAAGCAAGCCTTCTCTGTAACAATTCATTAAATCTTTGCCTCAAAAGATGATTTTTATATGCAAGTTACAAATTTTACATGCAAGTAACAATTTTTTCTGCACTTGAAGCACTGCTATATTAACTTTTTACAACTCAAAACACTTTTCCACAATACCAAATACATTATTATTAGCAGTATGATTTTCTCTAAAAAACAGTAAAGGTTTATATAATCTAAGTCAGCATTTAACAGAAAGCCAATTTTGTAAAGGAAAATAATGGAGGTAATGCAAATTTAAGTTGAGCATTATTTCTATGAAAAACAGAGAATTATCTGAGGTTTAAACCTAAAATTTAGTATACTTGTAAACCAGACCTATTTTTCAAAAACCTTTAAACTTTTCCTGATACATACAAAGAAGTATCTGCTGTATTATCCTATATTTTCTTAGCTGCACATCACTACAATACCATCCTATGGTGGGCATTTCTTGTTTGTAACATTAATATAAATACAAATATCTAATTTTCTAATTTGAAAATTTTCCAGTAGGTACACAATACATTGGAAATTAAACCAAAAGAAACAGAGAGAGAGAGAGAGAGAAAGAAACAAATCTCTTTTCAACCAGTCTGAGCACTATAAGACTAAGTAAAAGTCTTACTCTGTAAGGAGTAAGGAGTCTTACTGTAAGGAGACTTAAGGATTGCGGGTATGCGCACGTGCACACATGCACGCACGCAGTAACAGTCAGAATCCATTAAATAACAATGACTCTTTTAATAAGAAAAATTAGCCAGGATTATAAGAACTGATTAGCAAGGAAATAAAAAGGTTAAAAGGCCTTTTCCAAGCTTAGACATCTGTGGAAAAATATTTGAACCTCCCAATAATTACCCATTAATTAATATTGTATTCATTGTATTCTTCTTAAATTTTCTTGTTCAAAAGAACATTGATATATGATGAAAAAAATAACATTGATATAGTTTCTGAATTTTTTGTAATTACTCATCAGTATTCTTCAATTGAGAGAAGAATAAGGCAAATAATTGAAAAAAAATGGTCATGTATAAAACATAAACACAGTGTCACAAATGTGCCCAAATTATCTCTATCCTTTGTTCAAAAAGAGATCACAGAGTACATTTGGAGACAATTACATGAAAGCTATTTACAAAGAATTTATATATATGTAGATTATATTATGTTCTCTCTATATAGAATATATAAAGTATATGTAAGAGTTCACTGCATTTCCATGTGAAACGTTAGTGAAAGATAATGAAAAAAAGACCTCAGATAGAGAAGAGCAGGTCAAGATGTGAGTGTATGAGGGAACGAGTGTGTGTGTGTGTGTGTGTGTGTGCTTATGTATGTATGTACATGTTGGTGAAAGAGGTTGTTGGTGAGGAATGAGTGAGGACAGCAAGGTAAGAGAGACAAAAGAATAGCAAATACCAAGCAAAATCTCAAGTGCCTGGTATGCTGAACAATTCCACATAGAACAGTGCTAGTGAGACAGTGGAATGAAGTAGTATGTAAAGAACTATGGTAGGATTAAAACATAGGGACTATATACTATGTTTGATTAAATGCTGACATTAGTCAAATTGCTGCGTTAAGTTAGAGTTGCTTTTTAAAAAATGCTCACTCTTGTATTACTGTTTTATTTGAAAACTGTAAATATCTTCTTTCAATGTGGGTTTGTACCACCACTGCCTTGAAAAAATTTGCCATTCTCTAAGTAATTTTTCATCATTTCTTCATTCATAAATAAAAACAAAAACAGTATTTCAAAAGTTTATTGAACATAATTAGTTTATACATGTAAAGCACACAGAATCATTCATGGCATGTTTTAAGCACTCAATACATAAACAGAACATGAAGAGGATTGGAGACACTGGGAGGATAGAAAACAAACTACTAGCAGTGTTTATCTCTTTACAGTCACATTGTATTTTATTTTGTTCCATCTTTTTTCCTTTTGGTATTTTATATATTCTGTTTTTGTTGAAAATGACCATTATGCTGTTTCCATCAAAACACGTTCCTAAATTTATAATCTTTTCTTTATTAAATATTTTTCCCATTGACAGAATTTTTAAAAACTATTGCAAGGGAGTAGAGTTGGGAGACCTTTTGGGTTAAATTTGTAAAGAGTTGGGATTCTACCTCCATATTTGTCAATATTTTTTATTCTTCATACTTTCCTGGAATTCGAGCCAATGATCATTGGAAAATATTTTCTGAATTTTGTTTTTTAGGGTTTTTCTCTTTTTTTTCTTTTTCATCATTCCTTCTCCTATGTCCAACTTTTTTATTTAAACTGTTACTGTTTTCATTTTCTGTTTGTTTTTTTCCCGCTTGGATTAAGAATCAGACCAAACTTTGGTTATATTTATGAGTAAGAAAGAAGTGATGCATCTATTTAAAATTCTGATGTATTTTCCAAATAAGAAAGTTCCAGAGATGGTGAGTAAAAGATGGCAGAATCTTGGGAGATCATCCAAATAATTCAGTCCCATGGACAACAGCCAGAATACTGATGGGAAACTATATCGACTGGTGACCAGAGAGAATGCCTAAAGAAGAGTATGAAGTCTAGTGAGATCCTCACAGAGTAATCATTCCTCCTGAGGAATAAATTCATGAAAATCAACACACCATTCTACAAGTTACTCCCATCTGTCCATTCTGTTGCTAAGACAAAAAGTGAGTGAAAAATGTAAAAGTTTAAAATCCCAACCTACCCACTTTAAAACTTTCTTCCACCTTCAAAAGTATGACTTGCATTTTGTCTTATTTTTACCTGTATAAGAAGGTGGTGGAACAAGTAATCTGATTCAAATTTCAATTCTGCTTTCCAACACACACCACATACATATCTACACATGTGTATGCACACGCATGCATGCGCACACACATGGTCTGTCCCCAAGAACTGTCTCTGGGAAGAAATCCCATCTTCACTCCTAGCCAAAAGTATTTCTGTGGAATCATCCAGGGAATAGCCTTGAATTTTTCAGAATCTGAAGTTCGTATATGTGGTATCTGCGGATTTTGATTATTTATTTATTGTAGATGAAAAAGAGAGTGAAAACCTAAGCCTTTAGGAGAGAGCTATCTGTACATTGTCACTTGAAGATTCTACTAAATTAGGTTGTTATTCTTAGAGTTTTAAATCAAAAGAGACATCTTTTCAACAAAATTGCTTTCCACTTTACCCTGTGCATGGTTTAAGCACATGGTGAATGATAGTTTTTGGATGACTATCAGTGAAATATGAAACAAGCATAAGGTCTAACTAAATGTTATGGAGATTCTTTATAAATCAAGCAAAATTTTTTAAAAAATCAGGAGTAAAAGAATCATTCCTCTACATACTAGGGAAAATGAAACTGGCAATGTCTAAGGCCATGTTGTTTTAAGGAAGTCCTTTATCTGTGTTGCATAAAAGTTCATAAAACTATTTTTAAAAGAAATTTATTATTTTTAGAGAACCATCAAATATACAAAAATTCCATCATGCTACATATTTTTCAAATACATAGTATATATATTTTTTATTTTCCAGTCTTTTTTTAGGATATTCAATACACTTTAAATTTGCCCTTTCTTCTCTGCTAGTCTACAGAAATTCTAATCTACACAAAATTCTGATAGGACCTACCTTGTATATCCCCAATTTAACCAAACTATATATTCATTCTTTGTCCACGGCTCTCATTCATTTAGCATATATAATTCCAATGATTATTTTCACCTGCGTTGTAACTTCTTGATTCTCTCCATTGTACATATAGTGTGCCAGCAGGCTCCAATAATGTAGAGATGAAGAAAGTAAATGAAAAGTTAAGCAATGTGGTAGTGTAAGTATAAGTACAGTGGTCACTCCATAGACTACTCTGACTTCTTTCCACAAATTTCAGTCTCAGCCTTAGTTTAAACATGCATATGCTCATGTTTCCTGCACACACTTATGCACATATACATACACACACCTGCAGCAAGGGTATATAGAAACTAATTGGGAAACACATCGCTTAAGAATTTTTTTGGTTTTGAAACTATGATTGTATGTAATCTGTACAAGAACTGTACTAGAACACAAACTTAAAGCCAAGTAATGTTAAAGTGTTCATTGAATGGGACTCTCATTCCATTCAGAACCAGAGAGTCAGAAAGAAATTGATTACTTATTACACTGGTTGTCTTGCCCTCCACACAGGTTACCTAATGGATTTTTTTCTCTTTGGGCTTGAGGGAAAATTTTGGGTGAAAATTCCTCATAGGTTATTAATCGATACAGGACAATCAGAATCATTAATTTTTAAGAGTGAATAAACTGATAAAAAGAAGCTTATGAATATAGTCTGATATCATGAAAAAGGATCCAATGATCAGAGAATGTAGTCCAATATCTCTGATGAATATCATTGCAAAAATTCTCAACAAAATATTAGCAAACCAAATTCAACAGCACATTAAAATAATCATACACTATGATCATGTGGGATTTATTTTCAGGATGCAAGGATGGTTTAATGTATGCAAATCAATAAATGTGATATACTACATAAATTAAAAGAAAAATCATATGATAATTTCAATAGATGCAGAGAAATCATTAAACAAAATTCAATACCCTTTCATTTTAAAACTTTCAACAAATTGGGTACTGAAGGAACATAATTCAATAAAATAAAGACTATATATGCCAAGCCCACTGCTAACATCATACTTAAGAGTGAAACGTTAAAACCTTTTTCCTTAAGACCAAAACAAGACAAGGAAAAGGAACAAGACCCACTCTCATCACTATTCAACAAAGTGTGGGAAGTCTTACCTTGAGTAGTTAAGCAAAAAAGAGAAAGAAAGAAAGAAAGAAAGAAAGAAAGAAAGAAAGAAAGAAAGAAAGAAAATACACATTGAAAAGTAAGAAGTAAAATCATTTCTATTTGCAGATATAATCTTATGCTTAGAAAACCCTACAGACTCCCCCAAAATGTTGTTAGGACGAATAAATAAATTCAGTTAAATTACAGGTTGTGAAATCAACACACAGAATTCAATTGTGTTTCTACACACTAACAACAAAATACCTGGAAAAGTAATAAACAAAACAATCCCATTTACAATAGTATCAACAAGAATAAAATATTTACGAATAAATTTAATCAAGGAAGTAAAAGATTGGTACAATAAAAATTATAAGACTTTGATAAAATAAATTGAAAAAAACAAATAAATAGATATTCCATACTCATAAATTGGAAGAATTAATGTTGTTAAAATGTTCATGCTGTTCAAAGCCATCTATAGATTCAATGCAGTTTCTATCAAAATCCCCAAGGCATTTTTCACAGAAATGGCTAAAACAATCTTAAAATACATATGGAACTCCGAAAGACTCTGGATAGCTAGAACAATCCTGAGAAAGAACAAAGCTGGAGTCATTGCACTATGTTACATGGCTACAGTGATGAAAACTGCATGGTTCTAGTGTAAGAACAGACATACAGACCAATGATACAGAATCAAGAGACCAGAAATAAACCCATATTTATCTGCTCAACTCTGGCTCCATTTGACAATGGAGCCAATAATACTAATAATACTCAAAGGGCTAGGGTAGTCTCTTCAATAAATAGCACTGGGAAAACTGGAAAATCACATACTAGATAATAAAATTGTACCCTTATCTTACACCACTCACAAAAAATAACTCAAAATGGGATTCGAGACTTAAATGTAAGATTTGAAACCATAAAATTCCTAGTACAAAAATAGGGAGGAAGGTCCTAAATGTTTGTTCTTGATGACTTCTGGACACGACACAAAAAGTAAAGGAAACAAAACAAAAATCAACACAGAGAGCTATATCAAACTGAAAAGCTTCAGCACAGCAAAAGAAATGATTAACAAAATTAAAAAGCAACCTACAAAATGGGAGAAAATATTTGCAAACCATGTATTTCATAAGGCATTAATATCCAATATACATAAAGAACTGATACAATTCAACAGCGTAAATACCAAATAACCCAATTTAAAAATGGGCAAAGGACCTAAATAGACATTTTCCAAAGAAGACCTACAAATGGCCAACAGGTACATGAAAAAGGGCTTGATATCACTACTTATCAAGGAAATGCAAACCACACAAAAAAAAAATCTTCTCACATGTGTGAGAATGGCTGTTATCGAAAAGACAACAGATAATAAGTATTGGCAAGAACATGAAGAAAAGAGAATCCTTGTACAATTAGTAGGACTATAAATGGGTATTGTCAATTTGAAAAACAATATGGAAGTTCCTCAAAAAAATTAAAATAAAACTACCATATGATCCACCAGTCTCACTTCTGGGTGTATATCCAAAGGAAATGAAATCACTCTCTTCAAGAGATACCTGCACTGCCATGTCCATTGCAGCACAATTTCTAACAGCAAAAGCATGGAATTAACTTAAGTTCTATCAGTGGGTGAATGGTTAAAGAATATGTGGGATATGTACATACTCAGGATTATTATTCAGCCATACAAAGGAAGGAAGTCCTGCCATTTGTCACAACATGGATGTAACTTGAGGGCATTATGCTAAGTAAAATAAGTCAGACAGACAGACAAATTTGGCATGACCTCACTTACATGTGGAATCCAAAAATCCAAAGCTGGTAGAAACAAGGAAAGAATAATGGTTGCTGGAGGCTCAGATGTGGGAGAAATGGCAAGATGTCAGCCAAAGGGTACAGACTTCTAGCTATAAGGTAAACAAGTTCTAGTAATCTACTACACACTGTGGTGACTATAGTTAATTGCAGTGTAATGTATACGTTCAAGTTGCCAAGAGAGTAAATCTTCTATGTTTTCATCACTGAAAAAAATAATTATGTGAGGAGATGTAGGTGTTAACTAACCTTATTGTGGTAATCATTTCACAATATTTAAGTGTATCAGATCATCATATTGTACACCATATAGTTATACGATGTCATATATCAATTATAAACCAATAAAGCTGGAGAAACAATCAACAACTCTTTTTAGAGATAACAAAGAAGTGAGGACACAGGGCAAACCACTGCTCCCAATATTGGAGAGAAAGATAAATAAGTGGATACAGAGAATCCCAACTTATCATAGCAGAAACACAGGAACAGAAACCCCGGCAGAAACCAGTGCCTCAATAGGAAAACCTCAACTGACAAATTGCTAGAGGCTCAGTGTAGAGAAGTCTAAGTGTTAAAAACTCCAAGGGGACTCAGCCATAGGGAGGAACCTACACTTTTGTGAGTTCTGTATCCAAGAGCTCTATCAGGTTCTCAAAGTGAATATCAGAGAAAAATTCCCTCTTGGTTCTTGTAGGGAAAGGAAAGGAAAAGTAACCGTTTTAAAGTGTTTTAGAATATCTTATTCTTCATAAGGCCTGTGCTTAGGAAAAAGCAATTTACCAGAGCTTAATCTGCTAGGGTTTTACCCAGGGGTAGGTAAATAACACTCCAACTGGTTCTAACCTTTGTGTGGCGGAAGGGAGATTTACAGGCCTAGCCCTCCAGTTTTAACTAATGGGGGCAGGGATTAAGAAGTGTTGGTGAAATTAACAGTCCAAGGGCACAGTCTCACAAAGCCCGAGACTTAATCATAAGAATATAGAAAGCTTCCCTTCCCCACAATCCTTATCACTGTATTACTAAAAGCCCATTTACCACAGTTCCATTTATGCAATATATCATGTCCGCCTTTCAACAAGAAATTACAAGGCAAACTAAGAAGAAAAAAATCACAGTTTGAAGAGACTGAAGTGTCAGAACCAGAGTCAGATACAGCAGGAATAGTGCACTTATCAGAACAAGGTTTTGCAAAAAACAATGATTAATAAGCTAAGGACTTAAAGGAACAGGTAAACAGTGAGCAAGCATAGATGGTTAACGTAGAAAGAGAGGTGGAAATGAAAAAATATAATAATAAAAAAAGAAATGTCAGAGAATGTCTTCGATGGGTTCATTAGTAGACTGAGCCTTGCTGAGGAAAGAATCTCTGAGCTTGAGGATATGACTGTAGAAACTACCAGAACTGAAAAGCAAAGAAAAAAAAATGGGCAAGCAAACCAGAACATGATATCCAAGATCTGTGGGACAACTACAAGAGGTTTAACACATGCATAATGGAATATCAGAAGGAGAAAAGAGAAAGGAACAGAAGCAATATTTGAAGCAGAAGTGATTAAAGTTTCTCAAAGTAATTTCAGACACCAAACCACATATTCTGAAAGCTCACAAAACAGCAAGCAGAATAAACACCAAAACAAAACAAAAACTACACCTCGGTATATCAAACATATTCAGATTTCAGAAAATCAAAGGTAAGACACCTTGAAAGAAGCCAGAGGAGTTTGACCAAAAATACCTATCAATAAAAGAGTAAAGATAAGATTTGCATCCGAATTCTCAGAAATCCAAGTAAAAAGACAGTGGAGTGAAATATTTCAACTGTTGCCAAAACTTGGAAGCAACCAAGATACCCTCCAATAGGTGAATGTATAAACTGTGGCATATCTAGACAATGGAATATTATTCAGAATTGAAAAGAAATGAGCTATCAAGCCATGAATAGACATGGAGGAATCGTAAATGCATTTTGAAAAAGACAAAATTTGAAAGAGTAAAAAGATTGGCGGTGCCAGGTATTTGGGGGAATGGAAGGATGAATAGGCAGAGCCTGGAGGGTTTTTAGGCAGTAAAACTATTCTGTGGTGGGTACAGAAGCATGTCATTATACGTTTGTCCAAACCCATAGAACACCAAGAGTGAATCGCAGTGTAAATGATGGACTTGGAGTAATAATATGTCGGTGCAGGTTCATAAGTGATAATGAACTGCGCTTTGGTGCAGGGATGTTTAGAGTGAGGAAATTTGAATGTATGTAGACAAATGCTACATAGAACTCTCTGAACTTTTCAGTCAATTGCTCTGTGAACCTATAACTGCTTAAAAAACAATGTTTATTAGTTCAAAAATGTAGAGAGAGGATGTTGCCTGAGAAACAAAGAAACCAGTCTGTCAAATGAAAAAATTAAGCTTGAGCAGAGTCCTTAAGGAATGAGTGAAAGTTAAGCAGGGTACGGTTGGAAGTAGAATTAAATGAGTGATTAAATAATTTGCCAAGACTTCTTGTTAGTGTACTATTTAGCTTTCAAAAGAAAAGATCGTTCTGCATCTCTATCCCTGCAGTTGTTTCATAAAGATGCATAGTTTCTCTTATTATAAATTTATTTGAATACAAGAGCTGAAAACCAGTAAAACATAAGTCTCAGATTAAGATTGCTACTTTAAAAATAGTTAAACTATAGACTGAATTACCTGCCTTACCACTTTATAAAACTAACTGATCCCAGAAGTCCTAAATTTATAGATTAGAGAGAAAGACCAAAATAAATAAATAAATATATAAGAAAGTGGTATATTTGAAAGCAACAGAGTGGGTATGTGGTTCTGTAACAATGAGGTTTTTATTTTCCCCTTTCTCTCTAATTATGATGGTACACTTTGGGGTAGTAATCTCTGTATTTCTCTACTATCACCATGGGCTTGAGCATTGTTTATAAGGGAGAGGATTTAGCTTTTACAGAGAGTTAATATTATCTATTCAGAATTGTTCTAATCTGTATATAATTCACTACCGTATGGCTACTTAGTACTTACTTACTCTGTGCTGTGACAGTTCTGGGAAAGTTGAAAATCCTATAGTGAGTGATGGTAACTGTTCCATTCAGCATGAAGTACAGAAATGTAAAATTCTGTTTAGTAAGGTAGGGTAGGCTTCCTGAAAGATTCAGGACTATAACATATTTTTCTCTATGCATTAATGAAAACATTATTTATTCCTGAATTTTACTACTGAGAATACACTGATGTTGACAAAACCTTAACTAAATTCACACATTTTAGGAACTCATCTTGATAGTCATAAAAAAGTAAGGAAACTTGGATTATTTGATTATATTTCCAAGAAGCCAAAGTATATTAATGTATACAGCAGAGAATAGTTTGGGAAATTACACTTGAATGAACAAATATTCTATAATCAGTTCCATTATGAAGGTGTCAGTGTTCTGAGAGACATGTTTCACATGGCTGTGAAAATGTTCCCTGTTCTAAACTGAAAATAGGGATTAATTAAATTATCAGTAGTGAAATATGCAGACAGAAGTTTGGATAATGGAGTTATTCTGAAATATATTTATGAAATCATCAAATCAGTCAATAATCAACCCTTGTTGAACACCCATTGGAGCTTTGTACTAGGTTAACTTTGGGGATGCAAGGAAAAAAAATTCTTCTGCACTGGGCATGCACCTGACATCTCAGTATAGACAAATGTAGCAGAAAAGGAACTTCTCAAACAGGTAGGAGACCTTTTGTAAGTGTAAGGTCGTAAACAATAAAGGTTCAATAATGTTACTAATTTGGAAGTCTTTAAATTTTGATCCAAAATTATCTTTGTAGAAAAAAATTAAAAACCCTTATATGCAAGCATAGCAGATATAATAGAGAGGTATTTTGTGGGCACTCAGCAGTAGGAAGAAAGGGAGATTGAAGGCCTCCCAAATCCTGTCTAGTGGATTTCTGCCTTTAATGCTTTCCACATCCCAGCAAGATAGTTCTTGAAGATAATGTTGAACCCCAGGATACCTGTGTGGCTCAGTCTGTTAAGTGTCTGCCTTCAGCTTAGGTCATGATCCCAAGGTCCTGGGGATCAAGTACCACATCAAGCTTCTTGCTCAGCGGGGAGCCTGCTTCTCCCTCTGCCTGCCGCTCCCCGTGCTTTGTGCTCTCTCTCTCTCTGACAAATAAATAAATGAAATCTTAAACAACAACAAAAAAAAGTTTAACGTTGAAGCCCAGCAAGAGCTCCCAGAAGCACAATTTGGAAACCATATTTTGAGATGAACATCCTACTTAAATAGCAAAAAGGTTAGATGGCTTGCCAATAATGAATGCTTGTTAACTAATAGGGGAAATGAGACAAGACTTCTATGGAGTTTCTTTTCAAATGTATAAAGCAAAAAATATTATAATGCTGTATATGAAAGAGAGGCACCACTTAAGTCAACAGAAAATGCCAAGGTAATCTGTGATTACTACAAAAATGGATTCAGTTTCTTAATCTAATCATAGAATTTTATTTATGAACTGTAAAACAAAACTGTAATCATGAATGGCCTTTTCAAAAAAAATGGTGAGCACATGACATGAAAGTGCAATACAGCACAGGTCACTTGCTCTTGGGAAATCCTGAAGAGAAGAAAAAAATATTCATCTCTGTAAAGTAAATAACATGGAGGTGACTTTACACTCGGTGAAATAAACCGAAGTAGGTACAATTTTACCCAGTTTAAATTAAATCAATATTCTCCACCAAGTAAAATGAAAATGGGAATAAATGACCATCGGTGCCTGAACACACCAAAAACTATTAGGACATCTTCCCAGGAGTCTAGATAGTTTCATTTCTTAGATAGATTTAATACATTGGCACAGCACTTTACAAAATAATAATGTCACCATCACATCCTAGCAGCATGGCCAAAATTGTATTATTCATGTTTCACCATCTCTTTTTTTAAAAAGTTGCTCTCTGGGAGCACCTGTGTGGCTCAGTCCTTAAGCATCTGCCTTCGGCTCAGGGCGTGATCCCAGAGTCCTGGAATCAAGCCCCACATCGGGCTCCTCCTCTGGGAGCCTGCTTCTTCCTCTCCCACTCCCCCTGCTTGTGTTCCTTCTGTCACTGGCTGTCTCTCTCTGTCAAATAAATAAATGAAATCTTTAAAAAAATAAAAAAATAAAAAAGTTGCTCTCTGTGTAATAGTCATAGCATGGCTTGGATAGCACTTCCTTTGGGAGATTTTGTCTGACCACATAAGACTCTTTTAAAGTGATTCAATGAAAGAGTTTGAAGATTGGACATGTGTCTCTTTCCTCTTCTTCTCAAGATTTTTTTTCAAATGATAATAAAAAGTTTTATTTGTCCCACACAGGGACAAAGACAAGTAGAGTGAATTAGTGTGATATTTCTTAATGATTGATATAAAAGTTATTCATTCAATAAATACTCATTATTCTATATATCAGTTTCCTAGGTACTGAGGTTATTGTGAAAAAACTAACAAAATCTCTGATAACAACAGAGTCTACATTCTTGCAAAAAGATAATAAGTAGACACTATTTTTAATGAATTACATATAAGTGTGTTTAATGATATACATACAACTAAAATATGCATTTATGTATTGCATTTGTTATCAGTTATCAGGTGGAGATGAATCCTGTGAATCCTGTGAAAACCAATTAAACAGGATAAGGGGATAGAGAATGAGCAAGTAAGGGTAGGGTGGCTGTGTAATGGAAGATGGTTAGGAAAGACCTTCAATATTAGGTAACAATTGAATAGAACCTGACTGAGTTGAAGAGGCAGGTCATGCTGATATCTAGGAAACAGTAATTTCCCGAACAGTGATCAAAAAGTGCAAGTGTCCTGAAGCAAACAATGTCTAATGGATTTATTATAAGACCAAAAGGACAGATTTCAGTGTGTCTGGATTTCAGTGAGAGAAGAATGTTTAATCTAGATTCTTGAAACCCATGTTTCTTTCTAGGGTGTTTCTCCTGCAAGGAAGCCCAATTTCACTCCTTTCTGGAGAAAGGGTTCAAAGGAAGGTCACTTTCTGAGTCCTTTAATGTCCAAATATCTTCATTCTGCTCTCGTGTCACTTAAAAATTTAACTGGATATAGAATTCTAGTTTGAAAATAATCTCCCTCAGAATTACAGTGAAATCATATTATTGTTTTCTAACATTGAGAAAAACTTGAAAATATGGTATCAGTCTCATTCTTCTTCCTTTGTGTTTTCTTCCCAATTTTTCCATAAAAATGTATTTTTATATTTTTGAAGATATGTTAAAAATCCTATTAAACTTCCTTGTATCTTATCTTTTATGTACAATAAACCTAAAATCTAGGTGTACGTATGAACATATTTAAAAACATATTATACAACTGTAAAACTGATGGATAATAAACAATAAACAATAAAAGTTAATAAATCTTAAGTGTCTTGAGCTTTGCAAACTGTGTACAACTGTTTAATCACTGCCCAAAACAAGTTGTAAGTTACTTTAACTATCCCCAAATATTCTCTTTTGCCCCCTTTGACCAATTCTACCATGGTAAACCAGCCACCATTCTTACTCAGGGGCATTGACTAATCTGCTTTCTATGATTATAAATTTATTTTACCCATTCATGGATTTCATAAAAGATAAAATGGTGGAAAATCTTTGTTTTTGGCTTCTTTCACACAGCACAGTGTTTCGAGATTTACCCTTGTATCAGTACTTCATTCCTTTTCATTGCTGTGTGAGTATTGCAGTATAAATATGTCACAATTTCTTTATTCATTTTGCTGCACATTATGGTTTTTAGGTTTTAGCTATTATGAATTAAGCTGCTCTGAACACCAGAGTACAAGTGTTTCATGAATATGTATTTTTACTTATCTTTTTTTAAATTTCAGTTAAATTGAAAGTGCAAATGTGTCATCATAGGATAGATATATAAGTGACTTTTTAAGTAAGTATCAATTACCAAATGAGTTTTAAATGATTTTGTATCATTTTACACTCCTACCAGCAATGTATGAGAGTTCCAGTTGTTCCAAATCCTTAAAAATAAATGTCATTATCAGTTCTTCTAATTTTACTACTGATTTGGAGATGGCAGAAGGATTTTAAAAAGCTATCCTGCAACCCATGTGTTCACTTTGCCAGTTGGAAGTCCCCCTGGGAAAGAAAAAACTACAGATGACTTAGTCTAATATCTTTGTATAATGACTCTCTGGGTAATGAGACTAATGATAATTGCTAGGAGGAAGAGACCTTACTTCTTGAGTGTCCTTAATATGATGTTCATCGCTCGCGGATTACATAATAAACACACACAGAGTTAGTCATCGCTTCCTAGAGAACGTGTAAGTTACACAATCCTTTGTAATATAGCATGGAAATCAGAATTTAGAGAATCGCTGTTGCTTGAGGTATCCCACAACCCTTGCTTGGAGTGATAGTCTATTATTCCGGGCCTAAGAGGGCACATTTCTTCTTTGTATGTTTTTGCTTATTTCAATATCTACCTCACCTATGCTGTAGATTTTCTTCACATGTCTGGCAGGTTCTTTGGCTTTCTTTTTACATTCAAAAGAAAGTGACTATCTTATTGGTGATTAGAATATCCATGACTGTGGTTGGACTCTGAGCTTTGACATCTTCACTGTAACTCGACAAAAAGGGAGGCATACATTTTATTTGTGGGAATTACTTATTATCAAAATCTTTTGGGAAGCATCTTTTGGGGGAAGACTCTTAATTTTCTCTAGTAAAAAGTCTGAATTTCTCTCCAGAAGGTTGGAATGGGCTGTTAGAATTCTGTAAGGAGTGGAAGACTGGGTACTATGTATTTGACTTTTTAAAATTCAGACCTTGAAATAATTCTTCAGTTTTGAGACCCTCACATAAACCTTGTTTTTTTATGTGCCTCATGTTTATAAGTCTTAACCTTGTTAATTAGATTATCTATATAAAAACTTGGTATTTTGTACCTGAGAGAGGAAACCTCTACATGAGTAGTGTCAGAGAATGTGGCAATGATCTAGGACATCAAATCTTTAATTAAAGGTGAGTAGAATGTCCAAATAAATAAAAATAGTGTGTGTAACTGTCTGTAGATGAATTTGAACCTCAAGTGTTTTAAGTAGGAAGAAAGAAGAATGGTCTAGAACTATGAGTAAGAGGAAAAAGGATGTTAACACACTGTAGAGAATGTAATGCCTTCATTGGAAGCTGTTTTTTAATGAGAAGAAGAATTTTTTTTTTAAATTTCAATGCATATATCATATAGTAGGCTCTTCTTTCAGTAAGGAATGTGTTTAGGGGCAAGTATCAGGAAAAGGACCCATAGAGGCTAAAATGGGTAAGGGTTTATTTTTCTCACTTAATAGTCTTGAAGTAAGCTTTTTTTTTTTTTCAGTTAACTTATTCGGTGTTGTCACAAGGAACTAAAACTCATTTCTGTTTTTTTCTCTATCCTAGCCACTAGCTCTTTATGCTTGTACTTTGTCCCCATGGATATAAGATTGCTGCTAGAGTCCTAGATATCTCACGTTCATTTAAGGCAGGAAAAAGAATGAAAGTGTGCTACCAAGAAGTTTTCTTCTGGCATTTGTCTCCTTTTTAAGCAAAAAAGTCCCTAGTGATTCCGTTAATAGTATACCGGACATCCCTAGTTTCAAGATAGTCTTTTCAGTGAATATTTTGTTTTTCTACCCTAAACACTGAAAACAGGGAAGGGAGAAACAGATTAATCAAGATTTTTGGACTTACCAACAAAAAGCATTAGCCAAAATTAAATTAATACTTGATTGGACTTACAGAAGTATTGAGAAAAAAGTTAATATTTCCTTAAATAAGGTAATGTAAGTAAGCTCATAAAATGTGAAAGTGAGATACGGTTGAAAAAAAATTACTTATGCTCTCAACGAACCTTTCTATTTTTAAATAGTAGTGTATTATGAATAAAATACAATGAAGTGTCAATATTTTCACTGAAGTTTAGAAATTAAATTATCTACTTTCTAATCATTGCAATACAGTAAATAACAAAACAAATCAGAAAAAAAATTTAAATTACAGAGCAGGTATCATTTGAATTTTTTTGTTGTTTGTTTTTTAAAAAGATTTGATTTATTTATGAGAGAGAGAGAAAAAGAGAACATGAGCAGGGGGAGGGGTAGAGGGAGAAACAGGCTCCCCAATGAGCAGGGAGCTGGATGATGCCTGAGGTCATGCCCTAAACCAAAGGCAGCCTCTTAACCAACTGACCCACCAGGACACCCCTCCTTTGAATTTTGGATATTAATTTCCTTCATGAAAATATTTACTTATTTCGGGACTATGTCTCTGGCTTAAATAGCACCTCTTCACTCAAACTCAAATAACTCATTTATTTGACAAAGCTCCTGATTTCCACTCTAATCCAAGCATCAGAATAGGAATTACCACAGCCACTCTGGAAAACAGTGTGGAGGTCCCTTAAAAAGTTAAAAATTGAGCTACCATGATCCAGCCATTGCACTACTGGGTGTTTACCCCAAAGATACAGACGTAGTGAAGAGAAGGGCCATATGCACCCCAATGTTCATAGCAGCAATGTCCACAATAGCAATCGTGGAAGGAGCCAAGATGCCCTTCAACAGATGACTGGATTGAGAAGTTGCGGTCCATATATACAATGGAATATTACTCAGCTATCAGAAGGAACGAATTCTCAACATTTGCTGGAACATGGACGGCACTGGAGGAGATAATGCTAAGTGAAATAAGTCAAGCACAGAAAGACAGCTATCATATGATTTCTCTCATCTATGGAACATAAAAACTAGGAAGATCGGTAGGAGAAGAAAGGGATAAAGAAAGGGGGGGTAATCAGAAGGGGGAATGAAACATGAGAGACTATGGACTATGAAACAAACTGAGGGCCTCAGAGGGGAGGGGGATGGGGGAATGGGATAGACCGGTGATGGGTAGTAAGGAGGGCACATATTGCATGGTTCACTGGGTGTTATACGCAACTAATGAATCATCAAGCTTTACATCGGAAACCGGGGATGTACTGTATGGTGACTAACATAATACAATAAAAAAATCATTAATTAAAAAAAAAAGAATAGGAATTACCAATTACTTTTGTTTTTTATATATATTAAGGGTTCAGGTAGTTAGGAGACTAGATCTTAGGTGGACATTCAATATAATATGGTAAATCAAATAAGTGATCACTTTTAGGACACACATCAAATGGAAGTTATTTTTCTAATCTGATATTTTGTATTATAATAAATAATTTTCTGAAAATTATCTTTATAAGTAAAATTGCACATATTTCCTCAGTTCCCAAGTGCCATATGATCATGTCTTGTAGTTAATTTTTTGTAGCATGATTTTTCCTTAGCAAGGAATTATATTTAGAAAAAAGTAATGAGGCAAGAAAGAAAAATGCTATTTAATATACAGTAATTAAATTTTCATCTAAATTATTATTTATATTTCACGAGGTAATAATTTGCTCATCACAATTGAGTAAAACTATGACTTTATAATTCATAAATACATGACTACTTTACTTCAAGTCAAAAAACACCTGAAAGGCATAGTTACAAATATGACCTATTGACAGTTATGCTCTGTCAATGAGGAATATTAGGTGAAGAGTTACTAAAAAGATTACAAACTTTCTCTTGTGAACAGGTAGGAAAAACCAAAGTTGGATTCTAAGAGCAGACCTTTTAACCTCGTATTCTGTCTCACTTCATTTTATGAGTAATTAGCAGGCAATTTAAAACAAAATTAAACATTAGGTTGAATTTATTAATTACTAAGCAGTAGATAAGATATATTAAAGCTATTATATTAAAACTCAGATATTAATTATCACTCTTTTAAAGTGTTTTATTATTTTGAAGATTTTTTGTACTTTTATATGTAGCCCTTCAGCTAGGATTATACTGGATATTTTATCTAAATATGTTCATATTTAGTTCATATTTGTTCTCATTATACTGTGTATGATATTTCATACTATATATGATAAAATCTGACAACACCAGAGATTATTTTCACATTTAAAAAAAATGCTCAAAGAGTCAAATTTAATTGTTCTTCTTCCAGTTTCACAAATCAATAACACCAACTAAGATGAAGGAATATGATCTGAGAGACATAACCTTTAGGCATGTAAAAATTAAAATATTTTCCTAAACTTCCAGTTAATTATACAAATATTTAAAAAAAACAAGCTTTTGAATCAAAATAAGTGAAATAAACATTGTCATCTGTTTGAGTAAAATGAATAATACAGTTAAGAAATGTACTCTTGAAGAAAAAATGTCTACCTTTGCATACCTTCCCAATTGCATCTTCTCTATTTACTCTTACTGTTCTTTCTTTTATGTACCTTGTTATTCTATGTCCCCAAAAGAGTACAATAATTTTTCCGGTATTATGAAATAGTGAGTAAAATTACCTGTATTAAATATTATGATTAAATGTGTTGTTTACCTAGGTAGCACAATAAGTAGATAACATTATGATTTGCCTTACTTTAATTGAAAAAGTAGTACTACTGAATTTTTCCTTTCCACATGATTTTTGGGTCTCAGATCCATTTTATTTCTGCTTATCTCCTACAAACATAGGAACATGGGATAACTAACAAATTTCTTCAGGAAATTGTAATTAGTAAGCTTTACCAGGAGTAGACCTCTCATCTTTCTTTCTGAGGAGTTAAATTTCTAAGATAAAATAAGGATACAAATATACCAGCTTCCAAATGTTTATTAGTATTCTTCTCTTAAAAATACGTGTCTTTGCTTAAAGAATTTTTTCCTCTTGAAGAATGAGGAAAGACAATAAATTCTTGTTTATTTTGAAACTCTTCTTAATTTCAGTTGAGACTGTAAAAGATGATAATGACCAGCAAGTACTGGGAGGCTGAGTTTTTATTCTTAACTTTTAGTATGCATTATCAATTCTAATTCTTGCAAAACTACATGTCATTGGTAATATTATCACTTGGAGAAGCCTAACATTGCAGAATGGTAAAGCAGCTCTCCTTAGGTCATATTGCTAATAAATTGTCTGGTCATACTCCACAATTCATCATTTTAATAATTATACTCTTTCAGATTTCACCTGCAGAAGTTTGGGAGAGGGTTTATATGAATTTTCACAATGGAATGAAAAAGCACAAAATAAGCTTAATAGGATAAGAAGGTTGAGTTGTTGCATATTTAAGCAGCATCATCCAACCTAACATGCATAAGTAGCAAAATTGATGATTTCTTCCCTATCTCTACATCTTAATTGCCCCGATCTCAAATGAAGGAAAAAGGTATTTTTATTGGTCCCTTTTAAACCTATAAATATATAAATTTTAATTATGATTTTAACATAAGAACACTTTCAATATTACAAGTGAATATTGTTTAAATTAATGCTTACTAGCACGCTCTTTTGTTAAACTGTAAATTTTACGTGAAATAACAGCAATTCTGTCTTGCTTATGATTGTATCTCTAAAATAGAGTCTTAATCTCCACACTTCGGACATTTTGAGTAGGATAATTCTTTGTTGTTGGGCGCTGTCCTGTGCACCGTAAGACATTTAGTAACATCCTGTCTTCAACCCAGTAGCAACTCCTATTTGTGAGAACCAAAAATTTTTCTAGTCATGGCGAAACGTTGCCTGAGGGACAAAAATGTCCCCACTGAGCACTGCTATCCAGTATAATAATTGGCATATATTAAATACTTACACATTATATTAACTTTTAACTTTTGATATTTGTGCATACATAATTTACTTATATAAATTATAGAAAACATAAATAGCATTCATTGACTTAGTGATAAAAAAAGTAAGAGACTGTCATTCAGCATTTTGTCTGTTGTACAAAAACTGAATAATGCTTTAGAGTCACAATTGGAAAACTTCAGTTAAGATATCTGCTAACATTAAATAGTAAATCAGCTGGTGATTCTGCCATTATTTGCCAGACAATACTCTTTAGAACAAACACAGTCCAACTTTTATATGAATGCTCTACAAGTTTTAGGTAAGAGAAATTGTAAAGAAAATCTACCTATAAATTATTGGAGACAAATCAAGGTGATTAAAACCACCACTTCCCTAAAATCTAATTTAACTACACACAGGTTACATTTCTTTTAAATGTATTAGCTTTGTCAGCAATTGGAATTACTATTTGACGCTGTTGCTAAAAAATAATATGGAAAAGGAGAAGGGGAGAGGGACACATTTCTCCTCAAATTACAGTAAGAACACAAGAACAAAAGTAATTTGTTTGTGTTACAGCAATTTTCATGTTTTTACTAATGGATTGTTGAATACAAAGATTATGTTATTTAAATTATTTGTAGAACCAAAAAATATGGATTACTGAATTTTTTTTTTTTTGGATTACTGAATTTTGACAGCCTAAGGTAGTGAAAAACTTATTAGGTAATGGAATGTACTACCAGGAGAAATAAATAACATTCTAAATTGAAAAGTACTTAAATTTATACCCCCCAAAAAACTCTCTTGAGAAAAGAAATTAATTTTGATAGAGCTCCAGCTGCAACAAAACTTTCAGAGAAGAGAAATAAAATACGCTCAATCATTTCAACTGGTTGGCAAGTTTGTACTTCAGATTTCATTGGCTATCTTTCATCTAAACTCAGTTCCTCAAATGAGAAGTCATTTTTAAATATTGCATGTTACAGGAAGAGTATCAGCAAATCTGAGTTATTAATGTGTGTATATATATACTGACATGCATGCATATATAATAAATATTTAAATTTATTTTGTAAAAAATATAATTTTTATTAGTATGAATTATTTACAAAAATGCATCTCCTAGGGGCGCCTGGGTGGCTCAGTCTGTTATGCATCTGCCTTCGGCTCAGGTCATGATCTCAGGGTGCTGGAATCAAGCTCTGCATCCTGCTTTCTGCTCAGTTGGGAGCTGCTTCTCCCTGTCCCTCTGCAGCTCCCCCTTCTTGTGCTCTCTCTCTCTCTTTCAAATAAACAAAATATTTTTCAGTTGAAAAATATTATTCTACCATGTAAGCCCTGAAAAGTATCTTAAATTCAATACATATCTAAAACATTTATTTAATCTCATCTCCAGGGTCTTTCCCAGGTTCCAAAGATACAAAGTTAAAGTAACATCTTTGCCTCTAGCTGATAGAAATTTAGAGAAATTCAGTAGCTATTCATTTAAAAAATCTCAGAGAACTTAATAGATTTTAAATAGAAAAATGAATCTACATTGCAAATATGCATATTCTGGAGATTTTTTTAAATCTTGGTATTAGTGAGAGTAGTACCTAGCAAAACCATTTTGGATGGGATAAAAATTAGGAAGTTCTACAGTGTTAAAAAGTGCATTGAAGGAAACTTTGAGAATTTTTAAGTAAGTTGTCATATATTTATATATGTGATAAACTGGTTTGTTGTCATACTATAAAACTGAATTATACTCACAGCAAAGAAGATAAAAGTCCTCCTTTCCCAAAATCTTTGCCAACATTAAGTTTTCACCTTTACCAAATTAGTATTTGAAATTTTAATTGTGTTATTTAAAAAAAGTAAATCGAAGGAGAAAGGTAATATATTGATCTTAAATATGAATTTGAATTATTATTTTCCTACAGACTAATTTGAGCTGGTTTTGATAAATTCCTTATAGATCACTGTTTACTTCTCTTTCATCACACAACACACCCTTCATCAAATATTGTTTGCTCTATCTTCTAAATAT
The DNA here is from genome assembly GCF_023065955.2 of Ursus arctos. NCBI lineage: Eukaryota > Metazoa > Chordata > Mammalia > Carnivora > Ursidae > Ursus > Ursus arctos. Next base: position 6,172,305 of record NW_026622852.1, read on the forward strand.
ATGTAGACTCCTTCCTTATCACTTCTACTGGTCCAACTACCATCATTGTCTTTGCTAATCTGGTGTGGCAGCCAGGAAAATACACCAATCCAAATTCCCACTGCAGGAAGCTAACTGAGATAGCTCCAACTGCTGCACTTGGAAATTCCAGTCTACATTTGTGCTTAAAGCGTGCTTTCTATGGGCTGCTTCCAGACAGTGACCAAACACAGCAGGGATCTACGGCAGACACATTCCCGAGAGATGTGGGACTCGTCACAGGTAACACTGGTTCTATAATTCCCTGTCAGTCTTTCCAAAACTTTCATTAAGATCACAATGCAATCTAAGAACAACCTATCTTCCTGGTTTCCTTCCCTTCCTTTCTTCCTTTCTCCCATCTTTCACAGAAGTCAGATCTTTAGTCTTTTGGCTCTCCCAGCCCCCTCTCGCCCCCTTCCATTATTCGTCACAGATGTTTCTTTCAATAAAAATCTGCTGTACATGGAATTCTGTCTTGACATCTACTTCTCAGAAGACCTGAGAAAACACACCAGGATTATTTAAATAATATCCCAAGTGATCTTGCTCTTTATACTCTCATTTCCCAACAGAGTATTCTCAACAGCCAGAATGATCTTTAAAAATGTAATTTGGAATATTACTTTTCTATTCTATCCTCTCATAGCTCTTCTGCTTACTCTGAGTAAATGCCAAAGTCCTTAGAATGACTTATAAGATCAGGGTCCTCGTCTTTGCTCTTCCATTATCAGGGAATGCTCTTACCAAATAACCACATGACTCACTCCTTTACCTATTTGAAGCTTTTACTTAAATCTTGGCATCTAAAGGAAACTTTCCCTGAACACCCTTTTCAAAATAATACAATTCCCAGTCTTTAGATACATTTTATTTGCCTTTCCTGCTGTCCACTGAAAGACTGCTGCAGCTTTCTCTGTCTGGTTGCCTGGCAACATAGAGCTTGAACTAATGGAACTAGCCTCTCCCCCACACTTAACTCTTAGTCTCAACCTTCATGAAAATCTCCAGGTTATTAACACGGATATGCAACTCCTGTGGCCATCTGATTTCAGCTGAAGATAATTTGAGCTCCCTGGCAAACCCACTTGATGATGATAAAATCCCTGAACTACATGTTCTGATTCTACCTGCCCCCTAGAGTCCTTATTAAATGTGGAACAACAAAGGAGAACAGTCACTCTTTTGGATTACAACTCAATCCGCATAATGCCTAGAATGCTTAATGTACATCTTTCTGAACACAACAGAAGTCTTCAAGAATCTATTTGCCATTTCACTGCTAATCTTTTGCCTATAAATCCTATACTTTATATACCATGTGACACATGCGATTATAACCAAGCCCTTTGATAGACAATTTTTCAACATAGTATATATTTATTTATATTGCATGGGATTTGTCTCCCTAATTAGGAATGCAAGATCCATGAAGGCAGAGAGTACTTTGACTCCTCCTTTTTTATTTTATATTCCCAGTTCCTATAATACAGCAGTCACTTTAAAAAATATATATTTTGAATGAATGAATGCAAACATGGATAAATTGAATAAACATAAGAAATTGTGAGCAAAATCTTTGACCACAATATTTATGGATTTTAATAAAATGTATATATGTGTATAAAGTATATATATGTGTATATATCTATATTGCCTATATGTGTATATATGTGTGTATGTACACCAATTTATTTACAATGTCCATAAATTTATAAAATGAAAAGTTACAAAACAAACTGAACAAACACAAAAAGTTAATATCCTACATGCATGAGTTCAAATAATCTGATAAGAAAATATTAATATTATAATAAATAGGAGTTTTTTTAAAGCAAGTATAAGAGGAAATGGAAGTGCATATATCTTTTCAAGTTAGTGCTTTAGTTTTCTTCAGATAAATACACAGAAGTAAAACTGCTAGATCATATGGTAGTTTTATTTTTAATTTTTGAGGAACCTCTTTACTGTTTTCCATAGATGCCTCCAGTTGATATTTCCAACAAAAGTGCAGAAGTGTTCCCTTTTCTCTGTATCATCAACAACACTGGCCATTTTCTGTCTTTTTGATAATAGTCATTCTAATAGGCATGTCACTGTGGTTTTGTTTGGCATTTCCTGATGTTACGCACCTTGGCATATACCAGTTGACTATCTGCATGTCTTTTTTGGAAAAATGTCTATCATATCCTCTACCCATTAATTAATTGGGTTGTTTGGAGTTTCTTTGTTGTTGTTGTTGTTATCATTCAGTTGTATGAGTTCTTTATATATTGTGGCTATTAACCACTTATCAGATATATACTTCGCAAAAATATTTCTCCTATTCAGTAGTTTTCCTCTTCTTTTTGTTGATGGTTTCATTTGCTGTGTGGAAACCTTTTAGTTTCATGTAGTCCCACTTGATTTTTGTTTTTGTTGCCCTTGCTTTTGGTGTCAAATTCAAAAACTCATTGCCAAATCCTGCGTCAAAGAGCATACCACCTATGTTTTCTTCTAGGAGTTTGTTTTGTTTTGCTTTTACGATTTTTATTTATTTATTTGCAAGAGAGAGAGAGAGAGCATGAGCAGTGGGGAAAGGGAGAAGCAAGCTCCCTGCCTAGCAAGGAGCCAGATGCAGGGCTTGATCCCAGGGCCCTGTGATCATGACCCGAGCCAAAGGCAGACACTTAACCGACTGAGCCACTCAGGCACCCCTTCTTCTACGAGTTTTAGGGTTTCAGGTCTGAGGTTGAGTCCTTAATCCATTTTGAGGTTATTTTTGTGTGTGGTGTAAGATAATGGTTCAGTTTCATTCTTTTGCATGTGAATATCCAGTTTTCCCATCGCCATTTATTGAAGAGAGTATAACTTTCAATTATACCTCATTAAAGCTGGAAAAAATTTCAAAATAGAAAAAAAGTAGCAAAGAAGAGCAAAATAAAATAGCATAGAGATATGAAAGTAGTGGCTCTTAACAATAAAGCTGAGTAAAATAATAAAATTATTGCTCTAAAGGTTTTAGTATTAAACAAAATAATATTATCTTAATTAAAAAATACATACTGCTAGAACAGTATTACAATAAAATTATATGAATCTAAAGTATATCTGACATATAGATATAAATGAAAGTTTACATAGCAAGGACGTGTCCAAATAAAAAAATATATAATCATTCATTTTAATAATAGGTCCTAAAATAATACTGTACTTTTTTTTTTAAGTAGGCTTCATGCCCAGTGTGAAGCACAGTGCAGGGTTTGAACTCATGACCCTGATATCAAGACCTTAGCTGAGATCAACAGTCCGATGCTTAACTGACTGAACCACCCAGGCACCCCAATACTGTTCTTTTTACTGTTGACAGAGATTATGAGTTGTTCAATCTTGACAGGTGTAAGAAAAAAAAATCAGTAAGCTTTTCTGAATGCTAGGAAAATAACAAAACACAGGCCATAAAATGTATATAAGATAAACCTACTATAAAATATAAATAGATTTGATAAACTATTACAATTTTATATTATTTATACTTTACACGTTTTTTTACAAGTACACCTAGTGACACAAAATGATTCCCTCTTTTTTATTTTGCATTCCAGTAAATAAGATGGTATATGTGTATATACATATAACGCACATACACATACTTATAGATAGGTAGATAGATATAGAAATGCAGGGAAGCAAAATAATTAAGAGAAAAAAAGATCAATATTGATGAAGCGAACTGTTAACAGCAAATCTCTATCTGTTATGGATATTTATGCACTAAAATATAATGTGAAAATTTATAAAATATAATCTGTTTGAAAAAATTGAAAGCCAGGCAATAACAGGTTGCTTGCACAATGTTTTCAGTCATTGCTCAGGGAAAAAAATTAACATATGTATGTGTATATATACATATATGTATATATCATATAATTATTACATTTACTTCAATATAACTCATAAAAGCCATTAAGCATTCATATCACTCTTATAAAAATATTTCATTATCAAAGCAAAAGTATTCAATAAAATTAAAACAAATAAATTTAAAAATAACAAAAAGGATTAGAATTGGCCAATTATCCCAAGACATAATTTCTTGAACTGACTAATAGAATAGAGAATTTTTAGGGTATAACTCAAAAACAAATAAAAAGAGAAAAAAAAAACAAAGGACAACAATATCCATGCAGGACTTCATCACAGATACTCAGAATTAGCACCACTCTATACTTAATGGATTTCTAAGATTTCTTAATATTGGATGATTTTCTAAAAATGTACATAATATCAAAATTCATCAAGAAAAGTTATGAAGTGGGGCGCCTGGGTAGCGCAGTCGTTAAAGCGTCTGCCTTCGGCTCAGGGCGTGATCCTGGCGTACTGGGATCGAGTCCCACATCAGGCTCCTCTGCTGTGAGCCTGCTTCTTCCTCTCCCACTCCCCCTGCTGTGTTCCCTCTCTCGCTGGCTGTCTCTCTCTGTCAAATAAATAAATAAAAATCTTTAAAAAAAAAAAAAAAAAAAAAAAGAAAAGTTATGAAGTATAAAGATAGCTATGTCAATGAAGACATCAGCCAAATTTATTTCTCAAAATATGTTGTGATCTTGACAGATTCGAGAGCAAGAGTTAGCATATTTGAAGGAATAGTAACAGTATCTGATGGATTCACTTGCAGAAAACCAAATCCATACTGGCTATTTTCATGGGAATAATAAATCATAATGTATTATAGACTTGTTGAATTGATTTAAAGAATTACATAGTTATTGTAAAAATTAAAAAATTAGGAGCTTGCTTAGCTTCTAGGAACAACTCCCAGAGCTGCACACCCTAGAATTTTCTGTCCTGATGTAAGCAGGAAAGGGTTCAATCAAAAATCTGTTCTGAGGTATTGGTTCTAGGATTATGCCTCTTCTCTGTGATATGGACCATAAAATGGGTGCTCTGCATTTTACTCTTAGCCCATATGAAACTAAAGGTTTGACAAAAGCAACTCTGATATAGCTCAATAGTAAAAATCTAATGGTTCTTAGACTATGCTTGCTGACATAAAGGTCAGTCATCAAATGAATGGTCTTCTCATAATGCTCTATTTCTATGGTCTAAAACACCTGTGTATTAATCTTATTGATGCAACCTACATCACATTTAAAAATCTAAATCCAAGACAATCTGAGATATGTTTTCTTCCATACCAAAAAAAAAAAAAAAAAAAAAGCCTTCACAACACAGAAAAAAAGAGAAAGGTGATATGACTAGTAAGCTAGTGGAATCATTCTCAACATTTTGTTCCAAGGAATGCTTCATATGTTAAAATATCTTTTGAGGATTCCAAAAGACTGTTGTTTAGGTTGGTTATATCTATAGATAGTTGATTTTTTTTAAAAAGCTGAATTTTGAAGGTATTTATTATTTTAAAATTTAGAATTATTAATTATAAATCAAAATTTACAAATAGATAAAAAATTGAGATTGTTAAAGAGATTGAAACTTTCACACAATGTTTCTTAGGGACCCATTTAAGTGTACATAATATAGAATATAGATTAATAAATAAATAGATTTAATACTATATTAAATTTTTATTTCTTTTTAAAAATGACTATGAAAATTATGAAAATGTCTTTGTAATTGCAAAATGAATAATAAGAGAACATACATTTTTACACACATTACGAATATATTTTTAGTAAGAGAATATACATACAGACTTCTCCTTATGATGTAGAAAACTGCAAAGAAGTTCACTTTAATCCTAAGTATGACAAAAAGCTGTATAAACTACAGAATTATAACTTGCACTTAGCCATTAGTAAGCAGTGGTCACAAGACAAGCATGCAACCTGATTTTCAAAGAGATACATGCTCCTCTAAGGAGAAAAGGGACACACTAACATTTCATCTGAGACAGATTAAAAGAAAAAGATATGAGCCTCCATGCAAGCAGATAAGAAATAAATCAGTTAAAATGTTAATGAACCCCTAAAGGTTACAGATGGGCTAGCATAGTCTGGAATATTTGGGGGCTCCAGCCACAAGAGGGGGTTGTGCCCTCCCACAAAAATCTTTTCCACCCAATCCCGCCAGATACCCTCAAGAAATACAGAATGCAGAGCAAGATACTAGAAAAAGAAAGCATGCTTTGTGGTTCAGGTAGGCAGGATGTGATCAACTACTTGTGGGCAGCAGGAACAAAAACTGAACACTTTGGGAACAGAGCCCTTCTTTCATAAGAAAAAAAACTCAAAATGCTGGGATAATAAAAACAAAGTCTCTTAAAGGAATTAATCAGCTATGTGAAGGACGGGTACCTATCTTTGCCACTTCCCCTGAATCCTATCTGCTCAAGCCATTGGCAAAGAAAAAGAAAAATCTGCAACCTCGTCCCCTTACGTTAGGACACAAAGATGTAGTTGCAGTTAGAGAAGGGTAGAAAAGTAACTCTATTTCTTGGTGTGGACAAGGAAACCATCTCACTCATAAGATACAGTGATGTTTACTTTATAGGTCAATTTGGCTAGGCTATACAGATAGTTATTGAAAAACACACTAATCTAGGTGTCTCAGTGAAGGGATTTAATGGATTTGATGGACATCTACAATCACTTAGGTGGAGGAGATTATCACCAATAATCTGAGTTTATTGAATGCATTCAATCAATCAGATGAAAAGCTTCATGAACAAAACTGAGGTTTCTTGAGAAGGAAAAAAAAAATCTGCCTGTGGACCACAATCAGGCCCTAAGAATTTCCAGTCTGCTAGCCTACCTTACAGATTTCGGACTTCCTAGTCAGCCCTCATAATAACCTAAGTCAATAACTTTCAATCAATCTCTTTTCATTTACATATATTTCCTACTGCTTCAGTTTTTCTGGTAGAACACTAACACAGATTTTGGTACTGAAAGTGGCTCTAGAGAAAGACAATGTTAAGGATAAGTTTTCTGAATTGCTTCTTCTTTTTTTCTTTCTGAAATTGGTTCCCCAGTCTGATTAGATTTAAATGCACTAAAGACTCTTACTTCCAGTGGTGAAGAGGACACTGGTAGTTCATGGCACGATGTGTCAATAAAGATATCACAATCACCACTGGATACTTCTAAATACTTAAAAAGGTAACACTTGGTATGTTTTGACGTCTTAGAACATGTTAATCAAACTGAGAAATACAGTGATATTGTCTGGTTGTTCCTAACTGCACTGAAGAATGTGGGAAAAGAAAATAATGAGTTTGGGACTAGAAATCTGCATCTCAAATTCCGTATAAATTCCATAAGTGTGTATGCATATGCACTCTAAAAGAAACTTTTGTCTTCTATAGCCATAGGGCTAAGATTTCTGAAAACCAAACCCAGGGTCTCATCCTGAAGGTGGCTGAATTACAATGGACATTGAATTCACGACCTCTCAGGGAATCTTTCACTAAGGGAATTCATTAGGTGGTAAGAAATGGAATCTGGAAAAATTGGAATGGGGACATATGGAAAAATAACATGAAGCTGAGGACACGGAACCTCTGAATTCCACTGTCTTCTTTGCCAGTAGGAGCAGCTCTTCTACCCACTGGAAGGGGTTAATCTTACTTTGCCTCTAAGGGCCTCCCCTGAAGTAGTTGCCTTGCAAGTTACTACTGGTTGTGAGACAATGGGCCCAGGCCCATGGAATTCACTGTTATTACCATGTTTTTCATCACTTTGAAATAGCTGGCTTGATAGAGCTGTGTTATAACCTTTAAAAACTCAAATACAGTGCTAGCTGGCTGGAAATATCTTGCAGGGATGGGACAATGTCCTCTAATTCTGTGTCCAATATTTGGTGCTGTTTCTCTCATTACTAGAATTCCAGGTCCAGGAATCAAGGGGTAATCACTATTATCCCTAGTAATCCACTAGAAACATTTTTACTTCCTCTCCCTATAACCGTATACTCATCTGGTCTAGTTGTCTACTTCCAAAGAGTAGAATGCTTCCATTAAAACACACGGCATTGATTCCATTAAAGTAGAAATTAAGACTGTCATATGTACACTCGGAGCCTCTCATGTCCCTGAATTAACTGGCAAAGAAAGGAATTATTATACTGCCTGATTCTGATTATCAAGGGAAAACTGAAATGCTACTACACCACGGAGGTAAGGAAGAATATGTCTGGAATATAGGACATCTCTTAAGGTATCTCCTAGTAGTACCAAGTCCTATAATTGAAGTCAAAGAAAAACTACAGTTTGATTCAGGCAATATTGCTAATTGCCCAGACTCTTTAGGAATGGTTTGAGTTATCCCACCAAGCAAAAAACCATGACCAGTTGCAATGCTTCATGAGGCCAAAGGAAATATGGAATGAATGGGTAGTGGAAGAAGGTAGTTTCAACACCAGCTATGACCATGTGACCCATTGCAGAAACATAACTGTTACTGGTACTTCTTCCTTAATTTGTTATAAGTATTTCTGAATATATATATTAAGCAAATGGTCTTTTATTCCTTCTTTTTTCCCTTATTATGCAATATGTATTAATAAGAACCAAATCACAGTATTTAAGCTTTACATCACAGTATTTAAGTTTCAGGATATCAAGAAAAATGAACATCAACACAAAGTCTTTGCATTCTCTTCTGGAGCAAAGGTTAGCACATTTATGGTTGTACAAGCAGGATAGTTGTATTAGGTGAAAATATGACTGTTTTTGTTTTTGTTTTGGGATTAAATTTGGTTTAAGGAGATGTACATGGGTGCCAAGTTGACAAAGGATGGACTGTGATACTTAGTTACATGTGTCAAGTTACTGACCTATAATGTCAGCTATTCAATCATATATGAAACTATGCTTTGCTATGAAAGTATTTTGTAGATGTAATTCAGATTTACAATAGCTGACTTTAAGTATGGGAAATTAGCCTTGAAAATCTGGGTGGGCCTCATTCAATCAGATGAAAAGCTTTAAATATAAAATGGAGATTTCTCTGAGAAGAAGAAATTCTACCTATGAACTATGGTGTCAGTTCATGTCCAAGAGTTTCCAGCCTGCTGATCTGGCCTGTGGATTTTAGGCTTGCTTTGCCAGATTTAGCCAGCTCAACTTCTGACTAGACTAACTCAACTCTACCACAGTAACTACTTCACAGATAAAGGGGTCTCTACTCTTCTATACATGAAAAAAAATGTGTTGTATCAAATTCTGTTAGCAAAACAAGACTCAGAGATGACCCAGATATTAGCAGTACTACACAGGGACTTCAATATAACATTACTAATATATTAGAGTATCTAGTGGAAAAAGTGTATAACAACCATGAACAAATGAGGAATCTCAGCAGAAAGATAAAAACACAAGGACAAGGTTTACCTCTCACTTCCCCCCCCCCATGATCATTTGTTTTGTTCCTTCAATTCCACATATGAGTAAAATCATAAGATATTTGTCTTTATGTGACTGACTTATTTCATTTAGCATAATATTCTCTAGCTCTACCTATGTCATTGCAAATGGAAAGATTTCATTCTTTTTTATGACTGAATAATATTCAATTATATATATATATATACACAACATCTTTTTTATTTACCAAGAAATGATTCTTAACTATAGAAAGCAAACTGATGGTTACCAGAAGGTAGATGGGAGGATGGGTTGAGTGGGTAATGGGGATTGGGGAGCGTAGTTGTGATGAGCACCGGGTGTTGTGTGTAAGTGTTGTTGAATCATTAAATTGTACACCTAACAGTGATATTACACTGTCTGTTAACTAATTGGAATTTAAACAAAAATTTAAATATATGTATATGAACAAAATAAAATTATTAGGAAACAAAATAATCCGTGTTAGAGAAAAATAATTATTTAATACTTTCAAATAGGCTTTCCATAACTAAGGAAATGATAGAATTTGAGATAGATTAATAGAAATCCTTCAAACTGAAACATAAAGAAAAAAATGAGAAAAACAGAATAGAATATATAAGACCTGTTAAGTACTATCAAATGGTCTCGTTTGTAGGTAGCTGGAGCCCCAGAAAAAGTGAGAGAGGAAATGATCAGAAAACATATTTAAAGAGAAAACGGCCAATAATTTTGCAAATAAATAAGACTTAAAAAATGCAAGAAGCTCAAAGAACCCCCAAGAAGGGTTAAAAACAGCCCCATACACAAACATTTATAGTCAAACTACTACAAACCAAATATAATAAAAAATTATTGGAAGTTTTCAGGGGGAAAAAAAGAAAGATTATATTCAGTGGAACAAAGCTAAGATTTACATTGAACTTTTTGTCATACACCATGCAGGTCAAAACGTAGTGAAGTAACTTCAACATACAGTGCAAGGGAAAAAAAAAATCAAAACTTTAATCCTAAAATTCTTTACCTAGTGAAAATATATTTCAAAAGTTATAGTGAAATAAATACTTTTACAGCAAACCAGTGCTATAAGAAATACAGACATTTCTTCAGGCAGAAGCAACATGACAGAAGGTAGAAACTTGAATATACACAAAAAGATGAAGAATTCCAGAAACGATATATGCTAACACTAATGTAAAAGATTTGGCTATTTTTTCTTTTAATTTCTCTAAAAAGTGATGGGCTCTTAAATGAAATATGCATTAGCAAATAACAATGGTATATGTGCTTGCATGTATTAGGTACTAGTTACATAGCGTATGTAAAGTTTGTGTCAATAATAGCACACAAAATGAGAGTGAATAATTAGAAGTATATTGTTTTAAGGTTTTTACTATTTATTTAAAGAGGCATGATATAATATGAAGATAGACTTCTGTGATACATTAAAGTGTATATATTGTAAACATTATGGCAACTGGTAAAATTAAATAAAAAGGAATGACAAAAAATCCAATAGTTAAGACAAAATGGAATTATTTTTAAAAATGTAACTCAGAAAAGAAAGAAAAAAGGGAAAGGGAAGCCAAAAACAAATCAAGAATAGTTTTAAAAAGGAAAGAAAAACTAGCAAGATGTTAGATTTAAATATATCCATAGCAATGATTATATTAAATTTGAATTAAATGGCAGAGGTTGCCAGATTGGATTAAAAACATCAGAACCCAAATTTATACCGTCTATGAGAAATTCACTTTTAATATAAAGAAAGAGATCAGTGCAAACCAAAAAAGGGTGACAAATATAGAGAATACAGATACTAAAAGCACCCTGGAATGTTTGTATTAAAACATAAAGTAGATGTCAGAACAAGAATATTATCAGGGCAATAGATAGAGACTACATAATTATAAAAAGGAGAATTCACCAACCCTAAATGTTTAGATACTAGCAATAGAGCTTCTAAATACATGAAGAAAAAAAAATTGATTGAAGAAAATAGACAAATTGACAATTACAGTTTAATTCTTCAACAGTCCTCTCTCAGCAATCAATATAAAAGATACACAGAAAATCAGAAACGATATAGACAATCTGAAAAATACTATCAGTCAATTTGACCTAATTGAAGTTTACAGAACACTTCAATCAACAACAGCAGAATACACATTTATTTCAAGTGCACTTGGAACATTCACCAAAATACATGATATTTTGAACCATAAAAAAAAAACTTATGAAGTACAAAATAAAAATCAGAAAAAATATTTTGTGGCATCCACTGAAATAAACTAGAAATTAAGAAAGAGATCTACAGATAATGTATAAATATTTGTAAATTAAATCATACCCTTCTATGTAATCCATGGGTCAGAGAGAAAACCACAAAGAAAATTACAAAATATTTTAAATTCAATGACAATGAAATGCAATGCATCAAAATTTGTTGAATGCAAATAATGCAGAGTCCAGAGAACTCTGTAAATTTAGAGCTTATATATTTTCTATATAAGCAATAATTGCTTACATTAGAAAATAAGAAGTTGGTCATATCAATGACCTAAGGACCAGAAAGTGATATTTCTACTCATATGCTACTCAGTAAGACAAATAATGTTAGCCCCACTAAAATAGAAGATGTAATCTCAGCATGGGCATCTAGTTTCAACAATTCTACATTATAGAATGACCCATGTATCTGTCAGCAAAATTTGAAGGTTAAGCAGGGTGTTGTCTGAAATTTTTCTACTTGCAGTTAATCTGTGGTAAGATACCTGGAAGAGTTTAGGAACATTGACCTTGACGTCAACCAATAATAAATGACCAAAAATAAACCCTGGTTTTAGTTATACAAATTCATGAGTCTCCACACCTAGACTGGGGTTTAGGAAAGAATGGCAGAGAGACCATCTTCTTGGATTTTAGAAGCTACCTCTCCATATTCTGTAGGCCCATTCCAGCAGCCTATTCATGGGCTATATATTTTTTTGTTCATAAGGGGGGACTCTTTCATGACATCCTTTCAGGAAAGTTAACCTATAGGGATTAAAAAATAAGCATATAACTTAGGTCTTCAGATGTGATAGGAAACATGCCATATTTCAACACACTCATTCACCACTACTTTCTTCTGTGAGTGATAGGCTCAGAGGAAAACTGAAATACATTGATTATAAATTTTTAGTCTGTCCAGAAATTCAAAAGACTTATATGTATGGACTATGGTTTTTATTTACCCTTTCAATCAAAGCCATGCCTTTGGAGAAGAGACACATTGTGAAGAGAATACAAATTAAGGTATAAGGTATAATTTTATTTTTCTTCACCATAATTTATGTTACCAGATTAATGTGTTTCATAAATGACAATGTGCTTTCCATACAAACTCAAAGAAAGTGTTTAATAAAAAAATCTAGCCCTAATCCAAATATTTTACACTAGGATTAATAGTAAAGCAGTAAATATCCCAAATAAAATTAAACTAGAGCAATCTAGATGTCATAAATCACCTGAAAAAAAAAAGACAAGATTGATATCATATGGATAACAAGTAATTATCAGAAAAACACAGAAAATAATTCTGATAATATGCATAGCTTCAAATACCTACGTACCAGATTATGGATTGTGGTCAATAAATAGGAGTGCACTAAATATTTAGTATTAACAGGTTTATGTGATCTTATGGACTTGTAGGGATAAGATTTATGACCAGAATATAGCAATAGAAGTACAGATCTTGGTTCCAAAAAATAATGGAAAGTACTATAATAATGATAACTTGAAACATCATGTTATCAATTACATTTATCCATAAACATGAAATAAAAATACAGTGAAGATCATGTGAAATAAGATAAAAGGAGATAAATTATATATTCGTGTAAAGATTATTCAGAATACATAATTAAAAAGGGAATATGGAAAATGTTTTCTCAACGTAGATTGTAAAAGTGACTAAGGCCCAAGTTTTTTGAAATGGGGACTACAATTAGCTCAGCATGTTTATGAATTCTCATTTTGCTAAATGCATTTTTCAAATGAATAACATTACATGTGAATAGTTTCAAGGGTAGAAAAAGTAAAGAATTCAATGAGTAAAGAAGGTCCTTGTTACTTTGGACTTAAGTTCAGAAAAAAATGATCAGAATTCGATGAGAAAGTAACCATAACATCTGAGGATTAGCAATAGTGAAGGAATAAAAAGGAAAAAAAAATTCAAAATACAACTGGACTTTATACAAGCAGTTATTTTTGATGAAAATGCCAGGGTGTTCATCAAAATCCAGATAATAGCTATTTATTAGCTGTTGTGAAAAACATAGGGTACTGACACAAAGTGGCTGTGTTAAATATATTTGTGCTATTTTTTTTTTTTTTTAGTTCAAAGACACTTTTCTGTATCTTGGGTTTAAATTTTTTTTTAATTGAGACATTACATTTTTAGAGCCATTTTAGGTTCAAAGAAAAATGGAGGGAAAGATACAGAGATTTCCCATTTACCCCTTTCCCCTGCGCATGCATAGCTTCCCAAATTACCCATACCCCCACCAGAGTGGTACCAGAGTGGTACGTTTGTTACAACTGAGGAGCCTACCTTGACACATCATAGTCACCCAGAGTCCACAGTTTACATTATAGTTCATTCTTGGTATTGTACATTCTGTGGGTTTTGACAAATGTATAATGACATGTAACCATCATTATAGTATCTTACAGAGTATTTTCATTGCCTTAAAAATCCTCTGTGTTCTGTCTAGTCATCCCACCTCCCACCCCAACCTCTGGTAACCACTGGTCATTTTACTTTCTCCATGGTTTTGCCTTTTCCAAATTGTTGTATAGTTGGAATCTTGTAGTATGTAGCATTTTCAGCTTACCCTCTTTTACCAGTAATATACATTTAACATTCCTCTATCTCTTTTCATGGCTTAATAGCTCATGTCTTTTCAGCATTCAATAATATTCCATCATCTGGATGTACCATGGTTTCTGGTTTGTCTATTTATACCATTTTTAAAGCAAACAAATATGCCAAAACAACTTTTTATCTGGGGAAGAATAACATAATTCTGGCTGTGTTGAAATTTAAAAAAAATGTTAGGATATTTTACTTGCTGGTGTTCTTTCCTCAACTACAGCTCTATAAAAATCTCATTCAGAATATGGCCGCAATGAATGGAGAATTCTTTTACCTGGCAATGATTTTTTTTTAAATGGTTGTTTAGTAAGACAATTTCACATGCATACCTTACAAAAACCATGACAGAAGAAGGAATTTAAGCCCTTGCAGTTAATGGACTGTACTTGTAATTATAGTTCAGCTGGTTAAATGACTGCAGGGAAATCAATTTACTCCACATCGCTAGTGAATGCTATTGACACACAGTAAAGTCTCCACTTGTAATGCACGTTCAAGAAATAAACACAAAGAACGGTTTTATTTCATATTATGTCGCTGTGTTTCCAGTGATTTTCTTACAATTCCTACTATCAAGCAGTAAAAACAATAGTTTCTGTAGGTTCTATGAAAAGCGATGATAGAAGGATTAATTATGGTTTTAAATGGATGTATAATTGCCTATCTGGAATCTTGCCAATTTCACAAGAGAAGGTAGAAGAAGCAATATTAGAAACAACTAATAAAATGAAACTACTAAAGTTCCAATTTTAAGTGTTTATGGAAATACTTAAAGTTGAAAATTCTCTACATTAAAAAAAATTACATATAAATTATTTTGGCATGTTAGCCAGTTTATTTTTTTTTCCCTTGAAAAGGAAGTTTGATTAGACTATGCTGATTATTCATTTTTCTCTCAAATGGTAAAGCAGAACAGTATCTATTTGCCTTTAGCCATCTAATTTTATTCAGTTTGTTTACCAGTTTGATCACTTGGCATTGCTGTTTGCTCCCTTGATAAGTGTAGAAAGATTTGCAATACTCTTTTCTGAGGAACTGAAATGCTCTCAAAGGCCTTGCTTAAGAGACAAGTAATTAATGTGAGAAGAGTTTTGTTCTGTGCCACTTGAACCTTGGCCTTTCCACTAGAGCATTTGACAAGAGCGCTAAATCTGGTAGTAGCCTCTGGTTCATCCTATTATGGGTATTTGTGTCCCTTAAGCATTGGGCTGAAACCTCCAATTCATTTCCAAGAGACCTTGGACACCGACCAGATGGTAGTTCTTTTAGTTAAAATAAAACTGAATTTAAACTTACACCTAGATGTGAACTATTCCATAGCAGATTTCCTTATGACATACGGTTCTCCTTTACTAATTTTCTTAATATTGTGCCTAAAGAAAACCCACAGCTCTAAAAGTTCTAATTTAGAAATAATTATATATTTGATGACAAGATATCCTCTGTTTTAGATGTTACTTTGACATTCTCAACACATTATTTATGAGACTCAGTCATACGTTGTTTACTATGTACCAGACACTTTACATTCATCATGCCATTTAACACTGAGTAATCTGTTGAATCGCCATCACCATTTCATAGGTGAAAAAAGTAAAGTTCAAAGAGGTAAATTAATTTTTTGAAGACTCACAGCTACTAAGAAATAGACTTTTATTTTTTACAAAGACCTGGATAAAAGTCCACATGCTCATTCCACTTAATTTCAGACCTCTTTACAGTCTTCCACCTGAGTACCTTAATCATGCACAGATGTCAAAGTTTAGCTCAAATAGCTTCCTGCCAGTTTAAAATTTTATGGAAGTCTCATGCTTCACCTTGGAAATTATTTACATTTTGTATTACAATATATGATACATTTACAGTTGTTTTAAAAAAAATTAAATTACAATTACAGATAAATTGATGCTCCCAGATGTTACATTATGTTTATTCTGTTATTTTACCCAATAATTATACAGAGATTTGCACTTACAAGATTACAGGGAATATGTATATCAGTTTGAGAAGCACGAAACAGCACAATATAAGAAGTAAATGGTATGAACAGGGCCATGGGGACAAAACTGGCTTGACAAAGTAAAGGGGTTTCCATGTAGGTGAAAAATAAGGTACACATGAACCTGGGCTGGATTCACTAGGGTGGAACCATACAAAGCATGAGTTATAGTAATTCCTTTTAATTAATTATCTGCCAATTTATTTGAAAGAGAATAGAAAACAATCAATCTATAAAAACAATTCAATGCAATCCAACATATCGTTTATTAAGAGATAATAAAATTACTAGCATTATGCTAGATGCTGGAATAGTACAAACATTTATAAAACATAGTTGCTCCCCTCAAGATACTAACAACCTGGGAGAAGAGACAGACACATAAAACTATAATTACATATAATGTGATAAGTTACCATAATAGAAGTATGCAAAGGATACACGGGAACCACAAAAGAAAGTGTTGTATCTGGGGATGCTGTCTTCTCCACGTTTTTAAGGATTTGGTATAGCAGAAGGGTAGAGAGCAACACACAATTACAAAATAGCAGAATGTGTTTAGTGAATGTTAAGTAGTTTAACAAGCCTTGCTGCAAAGGAATGCTTATGCTAGGGTAAAGTGTGCTGGGAGGAGTAGTAGTATACAAAGTGAAATAAAAATAATAAGGTTCCCTTTAAATATTCACATGGCTTGCTGCACTTCTCTTTTATAAAACTCAATCTCCTTGTAATTACTTGTTCAGTGGCTGTCTTTTCTACTAGACTGCAAAATCAGAAATTGCAAAGGCTATGTCTTGTCCTTTCCTGCTTAGCACAGTTCCTGACACATAGCCTGCATGAGGCTTCAGGAAATCTCCAAATAAAGAAAAGGAAATATGTATTTGATATGGCACACCAGACAGCCAGTGATTAAAAAGTCATAGTGCGGGAACTAGCATGTGGAAAACAGTATCTTTAGAAGACTTAACTGGGAGTAATATGAGGGATGGCTCAGGTGGAGGGCAGATCAAGTATCAATTCATACTCAGAACTCACTTCTAGGATGGCGAGAGGCCAGGAAAAAATAGTGGTAGACCGTGTGAGGAAGAAAAGGATGAATGAGAGACATGTGTCCAAGATAAAATCGTCCAGAGTTTGGAAAGGTAGTAAAAAAAAAACACACACACACACAAAACAAAAAAAAAACACCAAGATAGAAAAAAGGCTATTAATTTCCAATCTGAAGGACAGGAGGAAGAAGTGTGACTTGGAAGGAAAAAGAGCTAGTTTGAGGGAAGGACTTAACAAGACTTGGTAAGAAATGTAATTTGAAACTATTGGGGTTGTTATTGAAGTGATTTTTGCCTAGGATCTTTTGCTGACTAGTTTCATCATTGATGTGTTAAAATCTCCTACTTTAAGGATAAGCTATAATTCTTTAACCTTGCTTTACTGATTCATACATTTGATTTTTGTTGTTGTTGCTGTTGTTAAGCCACTCTTTGTATGGTTCATTTACAATTGTGACTATTGTTCACACGACTCCAGTAAGAAGGGATTTACATCCTTTGGAAATAGCTTATGTCTTAATTAGATTGCTATGGGTATGCCTTTGAAAATCTCCTCAGTCTAAACTTAACACTGAACAGTAGTAAAGGAACTTTGGATGCCTTCATAACACTATCTACTTTTTTCTTTCTTTCTTCAAGAAAATATTTCAAACACTTTCTCCATCTTTTTGTTTTGTTTTATTTTGTTTTAAGACAGAAAAACCTGTTTTGTCTACTCTATTTTGAAGATTTTTTTTCCCAGATGATGAGGTCATGGGGCCTGCAGGTCTCAATCAATAGCACAAGCACATCAAGTTTTCTTAAGCCCTGGATGAAATGCAGAAGGACACCAATTTATAGACTCAATCTTTCTTCAAATGTTTTGCTTCCCAATGACCAAATGAGGATTACAATAATGTTTACTTTGCTCTCTCCTATGATCAGAATTTTTCAGGATGATTTTTAGAATACAGTGGACCAGGTTTCAACTTCACTTGCAAAGTAAATTCTTGGCGAGAGAAAAAAAATGGATATTTTTAAGGGTGTTAGAAGAATCATAAGCGAAGCCAGGTAAAATAAGAAAAAATACAAGCTTTTGACAATAAGGTAAAAATAGTTAAACCCAGAAGATATGTTCTTAAAATATACTTTTTTTTTAAGAAAGAAGGCAAAATATTAAGAGTGAATGAGTAATGTTTGCAACTGAAGGAACTATGACAGGGGAAAAAAACAATAACAAAGATATTAGATTCTAAAAGCTCAAGGAGGATACTTTTCATGAAATGAATTTATGAAATGGTAGAGAGGCCTAGAAAAGTGGCACCAGGGCAACATTGACGTTTTCCTCTTACTAGATAAAAATTGTAAAAAGCGAATACTGTATGGTAAAGGAGAAACATACGATTACACTGAAATCATATTTCTCTAGACTAAAGTTTATGGTATAGGGCCTACAAGTTCCTGCATTATGGATTTTAAAGAAGTTTGACTGTAATATGTCCAAGTTCAGACAAACTTTTATTGTACAGGTTATAAATGTATAGTTCTTATTTATAATACGGAAAAAATTCTTGTTTCTAATTATAAATGTAGATGGACAAGTAGTTCAGTATTCTAATACTCAAAAAATATGCGTTGATATATATCTTATAATCTTTAGACATTGTTTTTCAAATCATGCTATAGCACATTAATAAATGGTGCTGGGTAATTCTTCTAAGACTTCATACACTTGTTTTAATCAAACCCCTCTCTGACCCATTTTAAATTACATCAGCTTGTATGAACTGAACCTGGTCAAACAAGATGCTTCATGATATTCAGACATGATGAATAAGGAAGTACGAAGTAGCCCTTACCTACAAGGCACTTAGAATTGAAGCAAATGTTCCGTAGGGGAAGCAACCTTGATTCTGGAGCCAGAAAATCAGAGTTCAAGATCCAGTAATGACATCTAACGTTTAAAATTGTGAAAGGAGTTTAGTATTTGTGCCTGAGGATTTTTTTTTTTTCATTTTTAACATAAGGGCATTAAGGCTCTAAGTATATTATAGGAGGATTAAAGAAGACCAGGAGAATGAAAGTAAAATATGCCACTATATCATTGTATATGATAGCATGTATATTTTGCCTTCATATTGGTCGTATGACCTTTCTAAAAAAGGAGAAAAATGATAATGGCAGACAGTTTCCTTTTATTTTATACATGCCCACCTAGTTTTCTCCCTAAAATGACGGTGGAAGTTGATCCTCTTAATTTTCAATAATTACAGTGATCTGCCATTTTATTTCTTATATTAGTACTTGAACATCTGCATTGAATCCTGGCCTGCTAATTGCAGCTCTGCTAGGACACAGCCAAGCCCCCTGTTAGTGACTGCCCACCTGAACACACACTGTCATGTCAGCTATAGCTGTTTCATTTCCTTCTTCTGGCAGAGTCTCTCGTTCATATTTTCAATTCTTAAATTGGAAGGGAAGTATAATTTTTTATTAATTCTTGGTTGACAGTTAATAGCATATTTAAGACGTATTTCCACAAATAGGGAGAAGTAAAATTATGGGCCAGATAAGAAGAGAAAAAGGGAAAGTGGTTTGATACAAGTGGTGGCCTACTTGATATCCAAAGACAAAGAGGTTATTTAACACACCTAGTTTTTACATGCATGCTCCATTTTAAGAAGCAGAACAGACTATATTCTGCCCCATACCAGCACCACTATGGTGGGATTTGGGTTTATGCATACTTTTCATGAGGTTCTGATATGCTCTATTATTTTCCCAACATAATATGCATAATTCTGTGGTTACTCTCCTGGTTCATATCCCTCTCAGGTTACTATAGAATGATGTAATCACA
Source organism: Ursus arctos (assembly GCF_023065955.2). NCBI lineage: Eukaryota > Metazoa > Chordata > Mammalia > Carnivora > Ursidae > Ursus > Ursus arctos. Next base: position 6,192,450 of record NW_026622852.1, read on the forward strand.
TGAGAAATATGGAAGCACTTCTACAGCACACTTAAGATACTTGTTCATAGTCCCTGGTAGGTCATGAGCATCAGGAAGGTTCTACATAGGCTGGGTATGACAAAAATGCGGAACTAGGGAAAATATCCACAGTGAAGGGCAGGCCTGGAGTTCCTGGAAGTGATGACACAGGGTGAATCTCTAAAAAGGCAAAAGAACCATCAGGTTGACTATGCCATTGCTTTGAAAGAGACCAGGCCCTAAATCTCTAATTTTCCCATGCATGGGAATGATACATCAGAAATTGAGCACAAGTACATTTTCTACTTGAGTATATCTTCCTATGGTTTTACCACTGGCTACCATTTCTCTGACACTGCTAACTCATATACAAAACAGTGTCCTGGACATTCTCTCAGGGGTTGTATAATTCTGTGGATTACAGACTGGCTGCCAAAATATTGATAAGATCAAGAAGAATATGAATTTTTGGTTTACAAGCCCCGGTTATTCTAAAAGGGAAGAGGTGTTACAAGTGGATAAGGATAGATAATTCTTAAATAGAATTTGTCAGAGGAAGCTTTGCAGCAAATGCATTTCCCTACTGCAAGACTGATACATTTTATTAGATACTCAGGTGAGAAAAAGTAAGTAGAGACTTCGTGGTCTTTTACATTCTAATTGAAGGTGTGGTTGGTAACCTCAGTAAGTGAAAAATCTGTACCACAGAGTTATCCACTGGTGTTAGTAGGAGATTGATTCTGTGAAAGAAGAGTGCCATGTGTATCCTCCAGTGTGACTATCAGTTATTGGGAAAAAAGTATTGGTCATTGTGATGATGTTTAAGAGATATTCTAGGAGTGAAATTTAAGCAGATAAAAGTATGTTTAAACCTTCAAATCTATACTTAGTGTTAGCAGGTGTTCAAATATCAGAAAAGTTACGTGTTTAAAGAAGGATCATTACCCATCCTTCTGTACCGCATTTACAAATGTAAAAAGTCTTCAATGCCTGCCATGTAGAGAAATGGCCCAGTTATAGCACTTAAAGCAGGTGTTCTGGCAAAAATACACAGCTTCCCTTTTTTACAGAAAAAAATAGCCTTAATATTCTAGGACAACCTCCACATAATTTTATATCTCAGTGAGGATTTTTTTCTTTTATGCCTTGGCTTGTGTGTTTTGTCACAACAAACCTCTCCTTTGGTTGGAGAATTAGACATGTAGCTGTGAGGATATAGGAAATAGGAAAATAGATACAATATCATGCCTGTTCAATTGGAATATTAAAAGAAGGAATATGTGAATTTAGCAATGAGAACTGTATGAGAAGCTAAATGGAGATAGGAAGTCAAAGGGAGGACAAAATGGAAAAGCAGTTGATAAGGAGACAATGATTGAAATCAGATTCTAGAGGCAAATGTCCCGGGTTTAAAGCTAGATTAGCCACTCAATAGTGGGAAGCCTTAGGCATAGCCTTTAACCTCTTAGTGCCTGGTAAAAAGAAGACAAAAATAAGTTGAGTCACTTATGCTAAGCCCCACATCACCAAACCAAGACTTAATTACAGTTTCAGCTCTTCCAGAAATGGAATCTTAAACCAGTCAATCAGGAATTGCATAATCAGCACTAGTTAGGTAATCTGCTTGATAGACCTCTGCCATCCTCTAAAGAACAGTGACCTAGCAATAACCAATCAGCTCTTTTTTGCCTTGTCCCACTCTTTCCTGCCTGTAAAAGTCTTTCATTTTGTACATCTCCTTGAAGCTTCTTTCTGCTAGATTGGATGCTGACCAAATCATGAATTGTTAAATAAAGCCAAGAAGATCTTTAAAATTTACTCAGTTGAATTTTGTTTTTTAATATGCCCTAATTTCCTGAACTGTAAAACAGGGATGATAAGAGTGCCTGTTTATCAGGGTTTCTATGAGGGTTAACTATGTGTTAATACTTAAAAAGTAATTTAAAAGTTTCTTGCATATCATAAGAATCACATAAATTTGTTTAATAAAAAATATTTATAAAGGTTGGACAAGAGATGCTATGGATAAAATATGAAGATGCAGAAAATTATCTTTGCATAGATGGTAATAGCAGACTTTAATAAAATGCTTTATCTGTGTGCTTAGGACATGTGTAGTTACAAGGTACAATGCTAAGTAGGTATGGTGTATTTCAGCTCAGACATTCTCTTGGAGTCTCTTCAGCTTTCAGACCTTGCTAGTTATATTGCCCCCTACTCAGGAATCAGCACAGATTAAGTCACCACAAGTATCATTGCCATTGATTACTTGTGACACGGATGCAATCTGAGTACACTGTACTTACCTGGAAATCATAGTACCCCTAGGACTCAGTCTCAATTGAGCATATTCAACTCCTGGATGCAGTTCAGTCTAAGCAGGCATGAAGCTTACATATCATCCATTTTCAGCATCAGTGATGCTATGTGGCAATATTGCATGATGCTAAAATGTACACTCTTGGGCACTGTTCTGAGTCTGTGAATGCTTGCTTGTAGAGTATTCTATTCACATTTATATCTGCTGTAGGCAAAGAGCAAAGTAGACTTCTGCAAATAGGGGCAATGTATTACCCTTCATATCCAAGAAGGTGTCACCTTCTTGGAACTTCATCCTAGTTGAAAGCTTTCAGTCTATCAGTTGCTAGATGTCTCTCAAGCAGATAAATGAGATTTTTCTCAAGGATATAAAAGAACCAATAGAATAAATATAATCACCATAACATGACTTAAAGGTTAGTTCCAGGTTACTATTATGCAGCCAGTTCATCAAGGGGTGCTGTTTGTTGTTCTTTTCCCCCAAAATTCACAGATATAATACTCTGCTAACTCTGTATCTTAACTTCAATCCAATTTATTTTCTTGGGAGGTAGGGTAACTGCATGTTTTCCTAGTATTGACACCCTATCTGGGAGAAATAGCTAAAAGTATTATTCTCTTTAATTGAAATGTTCTTTGGGAAAAGACTTATGATATATTTCCCAGTGTCATTATTATCTATTCATGTGTCTTCTCCCATTTGCCGTAATTCTTCCCTTGCTCCATCTATATTATCTGTCTCAACTTGACTTTGCCTTCATGGGTAGGAGTTGCTCATTTAATTACACTGTCCATGCACAGAGCTGGTAGGAGGGATAGATTTGTCAGAGCTTCCCTTATTTGCATTCTCAGGGAGAAAGGTTAGGACTTCAGAGATAAAGGAAAATGGGGAAATTACTAAACAGTACAGAAATATCTATATTCATTTTATCCACAAGACACAATTTTGCTTTCCAGCTCAATGTTCTTCTAAGAAAATGTCCAGTCAAACTCAGAGTAATTGAAATAATGTACTGGCATTCTCAATGAATATACCAGTATTAGAAACAGGTGAAAAATTAACAAAAGACAAAAAACACATAAGTTTATGCTTCTCAGTAGTGAAATAGAAATGTAAATTCACGAATCATTTCATTTTTGGCCTATCACATTGATACATATTTTAATAATAATGTTTTATAATTACTCAACTGTGGACTATGGTAGAAATATAAATATTACAATGTCTGACAAAATTCCTTGATGTACAGAATCTATTTTGATACAATAATTTCACCTTAACCTCTCTTAAGGAAGTGATTAGAGATTTTGTCATCCTTTTGTGTGTTGATAAAATTATTTTGCTTTACCCATGCTATGAAAATAAATATTATTAAATAAATAGGTGACTCTGGGTTAGCTGGCCTTCTGGATAGCATTATAATTAATCTCTCTGGTACAATAAATGGTTCCTTCAACAAAACAAAATGCAATACTTTAATGGACCTTGATGGGCCTTTAGTTATGAAAGACAAGGATTCCGTATACAAATGGCATGTGATTATTACTTAATTGTCCCGTGTAATGAAATGTGAGTGTTTGAAGTGTCAGGCATAGCCAGAGAGAAATCATGTAGTTGGTAAAAAAAAAAAAAAGGGGGGGCGGTGGGGGAGTAAAGGGCTGGAAAGAGGAGGTGAAGATGGGGAGGTGGTAACATTCAGTCCAAGGGTGGATGCTAGGGAGCTTGGGAAAAATTGTAGACAAGCAAAAAAGTCTATGTTGTGGGAATTCCTAAGAAATTTTATTGCAGCAGTATATGATGTTCAATTATAAATAATTTGCTGTGCCATATGTAATCTCCATTTCCCTCTTTTAATAAAAATCACCCAAACAGAACAAACTTCTGATAGTGCTGCTCTGAAGAATGAAACAATTTTCTCCAAATTAGGGGATACATGAGGAGGAGTAATGTCAGTCATTGAAGGCATGATATTAATAACATTGAGAGACTAAGGGAAAAAGATACTAGAACATGAGAAAGTATGTCAATACAACTTCAAGCATAAACAAATATCTTAAGAGCATTGTAACTCTCATAGTATTTGAAATAGAGACATAGGGTATCTTCATTTTTTGTTATTTCCATTTTTTTTGTATTTCTATTCTATTGTTTGTTTTTGTTGTTCATTTGTTTCTAATATTGATGTGAAATCCAGAGTTATCTATATTTTCCTTATACTAATAACAATTTGAAAAACAACCTAAATATGAAAATATTTGAAAATTATAAAAGCAATTAGAAATGTTTCATAAGTTCTAATAATAGGCATTCATGTATTTGTATCTAGTTAATAATAAGGAAAGCTTAAAAAGTCACCAGTGGGAAAAAAATTTATCTTATCTGATAATACGTTGTACAGACATCACCTTTTTTTAAAAAAGACTATTAAAATGTACAAAAATTTTAATGAAGCATTATAACAGAAATTTTTTTTTAAAGATTTTATTTATTTTTGTGACAGAGAGACAGCCAGCGAGAGAGGGAACACAGCAGGGGAGTGGGAGAGGAAGAAGCAGGCCCCCAGCAGAGGAGCCCGATGTGGGACTGGATCCCGGAACGCCGGGATCACGCCCTGAGCCGAAGGCAGACGCTTAACGACTGTGCTACCCAGGGGCCCCTATAACAGAAATTTTTAATGCTTATCTGAATAATTCTTTCTTTTCTATAGGATAGATGTATTCATGCTATAATCAGAAAATGTTATCTAAAAAATCATATTCATCAATATATTCTCATCCCATGGCCAAAGACAGGTGTTTTTTTTTTTTTTTTTTGGTTTGGTTTGGTTTGATTTTTTGCTAACACTTGCTTTATTTATTTATTTATTTATTTATTTATTTATTTATTTAATTTCACTGTTACACTGTACAAAACCAAGACAAAAAAAAAGTCTGAGAATAAGAGTTGATTTCAGGTTGACAAAAATGTCTTTGGTCTACCACATATGGTAAAAATCATAGTGGGACCTGGGAATTGTCAACAGCAGAGAATGAGGTATTGGAATGTTGCAAATTAATGGGAATTTTACAAAAATCACTACTTGTATTACAACATCAAATAATCTAAAAAAAGGGGGGGACGATTTATTTTCAAATGCTTCTAATTTATTCTATTAGACATTTATTTTAAATAGGAAATAAACTTGGATTTAAAAGTTGAAGTCCATGAAAAACTAGATTCATTTCATGCAATTCTACTCTAGAGACAATTTTTCTAAATCACATTAACTCCATAAATATGTATTCTTAATATTCCATCCTTAATGCAACAGAATCCACTCGTTATAGGAAAATTATTGAGGCTCAAATTTGTAAAACTGTTTCTATTATCTATCCCAAAACCTACAGCAAGAAATAACAGCACTTTCCATTTATTTTACACTAAATGTGGGAGAGTATGTCATCTATCCAATTTTCAAGGTTCCTTGCTGTAGGGATAATGCTTTTGTTTTCCAATCACTGCTTCTACGACTTGTGGGTAGTAGAAACAGAAAACATGCAAACTTGAAATTGACATGCTTTGCAGAATCTGAGATGGAATGTTTCTCTGCCTATCAGTTCAGGCAGAACATATAATTATTTTCACATCTCACAGGAGTAGTCCTCTCAGTGTTAGATTTTCTTAATGCTCTGAGTTGGCAATGACAAGGAGAAAAAGAAGAAGGAAAAAACACATTTGGGGACTGTCATTTGCAGTCAATTCTTTGAAACTGATTTTGGAATGACTTCTAAATTCTGCAAAACATTTATCGCAATTCTCTTGATGGAGAAAACAGTTATTTCACAGTTAAATTTGCCATAAAGTTTTCCCAACTCTTTGTCCTATTTTTGACAGGCTATTTTCAGGAATGTCATCACCATGGGAAGGTAGTAGAAGTGTGGCTCCTGTCCTAGGAAGACTTTCATTAATGCAATCTCCTTGTCCAATTTTATAACAGCTTTAGGTATTTAGATATTGACTATAGCATAGGTACTTGCATGGATAAAAATGGCGATGACATTATCATTGCAATCTTTTGGACTCAGTTTGCAAACTGGAAAGTGATTGACATTTAGATCCCATGGAAGTTATTTTCTCTGTTAGCAGCACAGTTCCTGGTTAGATCCTGTAGGTAGTTCAATATTAAATGTCTTGTTAAGAAGAGTGAAAACAGTTAATACCATGGTACTGAAACTACGCTAAAGTGTTAGGATGTAAAATGAAACATAGGTAAATTAATGGATCTGTAGTAAAACTACACTACCACACATCTGTCTCTAATCCATTAATCTAACACTTGCTGCAAATTAAACACTTACAAAAAATTTTACTGTAGGTCATACAGCAAGGAAATAGGAAGGTTATTTCTTTTGTGTCCTGAAAGACACAAAATACTGAATAAGAACATGAAATGCAAAAGAGAATCTTACTGATAATGATGTAAGCTCTTAATATTCTGTATCCTTAAGACTTTCCATAGATTTGCATAGATGTTAAGCAAAGAATGAAGCCCACTGATACAACTTTTGGCATAACTCTCTGAAGATGAACCCTGAAGGCTTATTTTGAAACAAATTCTGTCAGTTGTGAAAACTACTGAATAGTGATCTAAATAGTAATTATTCTCAAAACGTTGCCAGGGGTTACATTAGAAGCAATCACATAGGATCTCAAATTTATCATTTGAAAAACTCTTTGTATGTTGTTTTTACAGAAATTAGAAAGAACAATCCTAAGAAATACTGAATTCTTAATATTATGAGTAGAATCATGTCCTAAAACTTGAGCACGTAGCACAGGATCCTTCACAATCTGTGGCCAACCTACTATTTGGATTGGTTTACTACCACTTTCTCTTCACACATAGCCTTTTACTATGTCATACATTTAGAATCAACCAATACTTCATGCATTTCCATAATTCCATGTATTTTTGTGTGTATGTTGTTATCTCTACATGTGCAAATTCTTTCCGAGAAACTTAAAAATGATGAATTCCTATTTATTCTTTAAAACTCAGTTCTGAGAAATCTTTCCTGACAGCACAAGGTAACCACCCTTCCCTTGTTTGCACTATAGCATTTTGCAATATTCTATTAGCATGAGAGCCATTTTAAAGGTCTTTTATATGAGAGCTGCCATTTTCCTATCAGAACTACATTTAAGACGATACATTCCTTCTATTAAGGTAGTCTCCCACTTCACCTGCATTTCTAAGTCATTGACATGTCTCTGTCTCATTATCTTCTATATCCCCCTGATGACACAATACAGGAAAAGAGAAGTTAAATTCTATTACATATTTTTTGCCAATTTTGTTGCCCCATCCTACCATCATCACCACTCTCAACCACCAACAAGAAAGAAGCTCAAAGATGGATTATATGATTATTTCTCAACTAACCTTTCACTAAGAATTCTGAATTTTTAAGGATTTTATTTATTTATTTTAGAAAGAGAGAAAGAGAGACAGCTGGAGGAGGAGCAGAGGGAGAGAACAGCAATTTCGAATTTCTGAGATTACAAACATAATCTAATTATTTTTTACTTTGAATCAATTCTTTAAACAATAACTGGTAACAAATTTTAGCAAAAACTTAGAAGAATTAAAACAGGAACACAGCAGGTTTTAAAAACAGATATCCAGCAATGATCTAATAAGGTATCTATGGTGACCTAGACTGCTCTTCCTCATAAAATGAAAAGAGATTTGAAATAAAATGAAGTTCCTAACCCCAATTTTAGGCCAATTATTTTGGAGTGGTGTCAAAAGAAGAAATGTTAAAACGTAACTTTCCCAGTAGCAGAGCTTATGAAAATAATATAGAAACCCAACCACAAGTCTATCAGGAGCTTATTGATTTGACAAATATTTACTGAGAATCTAGTTTTTATTTAGGAAAAGCATTTATAAAATAAAGTATTTTTCTTCAATTGAATACTAAATGTTATGAAATTACTATTTCTATATTTCTTATAGAAAATGAGAAAATATTATTAAATTAAAAAGTTGAGAATAACAACACCTGTGCACTGTTGATGAGGATATAAATTGGTGTAGCCACTGTGGGAAATAGTGTGGAGCTACCTTAAAAAATTTGCAATAGAAATATCATATGATCCAACAATTCCACAACTGAGTATTTACCCAAAGAAAATGAAAACACTAACTTAAAAAGATCTATGCATTCAGTGTATTCATTGCAGCATTTTTTACAATAGCTTAGATATGGAAGTAACCCAAATGTCCATTGATAAATGAATAAAGAAGATGTGGTATATACATACAATGGACTATTATTCAGACATAAAAATGATGAGATCTTGCCACTTGCGACAACATGGATGGACCTAGAGTGTAATATGCTAAGTGGAATGAGAGAGACAAATATCATAGGAATCCACTTATATGTGGAATCTAAAAACACAAAACAAACAGAAAGCAAAAACAAACCTAAAAATGCAGAGAACAAACTGATGGTTGCCAAAAAGAAGAGGGGTGGGAGATAGGTAGAATGCTGGAAGGGGAGTGAGAGATACAGGCTTGCAGTTATGGAATGAATAAGTGACAGGAGTAAAAGGAACAGCATAGGGAATAGAGTCAATTTATATTGTAATAGTGTGGTATGATGACAGATGGTAGCTACACTTGTGGTGAGCATAGCATAACGTACGGACTTGTCATATCACCATGTTGTACTCCTGACACTAATGTAACGTTGTGTATCAACTCTACTTCAATTAAAAAAAAAAAGTTGAGAATGACATCACCAAGATGATGACATAAGTTGTTCCTGACTTCATTCTTCCTCACAAAGAGAACAGCTAACAGTTATTCAAAAACAAGACATCACTGAGAGAATCTTGGACATGAGGATGAGGCTGAAACACCTCCCCTGCACTCGAGAGGAATGGAATGCTTTAGAAGGGTGAGAAAAGCAGCTGCAAATTGACCACACTGACCATCCCCAGGCCCACACAACACCATGTGAACAAGTCTCTCCTGACACTCTGGGTCTTCCAGTGGAAAAAAAAGAACCCAGGGTGGGGGGGATACCAAGACTCTTCCCAGCATTGTGGGCCACTTTGCAGCAACCCATACTCAGATCTTGCACCATGAGGATTGCAGGTGAATGTACAGGGCTCAACCACTTTGAATCTGACTGTGATGAAGCAGCGGGGAGGGAAGCTTGCAACAATCAGCACAGGGATCTTGGCCGACTGAATTCATACCTGCAGTGCCCAAGTAGTAATCCCAAACAGTCTCTTTGCTTACTTGCTGAACCAAGTCAGGGGCACAGTTGGACCAGGAATTCAGTGGGGTATAGACCTGTCTGATTAAGATCCTCAAATGAGGAATTCTGTCAGCCCTAGAGTCTGGTTTGCCCATGCCTCAGCAAGAAACTGAATCACAGCTCTGCCTTCTTTAGAATGTCTTCTCAAACCCGTCTGACCAGAAAGGCTGGTATGAACCCTTGGAAACAGTGGAGCCTAGTGGTGCTAAAGCCCAGAGCTCAGCAGGCAGACCTGATAGTTTGCAGAGCAAAGTATATGTCCCTGTTCAGTCAGGTAACTTAGAGCACAGGTTGGCTTGAGTCAAAACAACAAACAAAAAGCTCTACTGGCTTTAGAGTGGCTTCTCCTGCTGCACCAGGTTAGGGAATCTAATCTGCAGCCCCTCTTACCAATGAATACAGCCTTCAGACTGTCTGACCAGGGAGCCTAACCAGGGCACATAGGAAGCTGCACAGCCCATTCAAGATCCCGAGACACAGGGGCACTTGAGCAGAGAGTACAGCCATGCCTTCCTCCCTTTACAGACCAAAATCTGTGGCCTCACCTGACCAAGGGATTCAGTACCCATTCTGCCTGATTCAGCTTCCAAACAATGAGCTATGTGGGCCCTGGGGCCCTGGATCCCGTACAAGCCAGAAAAGGGAAGCTAATTCATAGTGCCATTTACTACTGAATATTGTACCTAGTCCTAACCAGAGAAATTACAGTCTCAACTGGGTACAGAACCAAGCCAGCCATTCTATACAACCTGTTCTCAGCCACCACCATCCCCATCCCTGGCCCCAAAGCTCCAACAGTTGCCTTGCCCAGAAATAGACCATAACCACAGGCCCCTATGAATGGGAAAATATATTTGCAAATCATGTATCTGTTAAGGGACTAACATCCAAAATATATAAAACACTTATAACAACTCAATAGCAAACCCCACAAATAATCCAATTAAAAAATGGGCAAAGGACCTGAATAAACATTTCTCCAAAGAAGATACAGAAAAATCAACAGATATGCAAAATCTCAAAATAACTAGTCATCAGGAAAATGCAAATTAAAACAACAATGAGCTAGTACCTCATGCTTGCTAGAATGGCCATCATCAAAAAGATAAAAGATAAAAAAATTATCGGTGTGGGTGTGGAGAAAAAGGAAACTTTGTGCACTGTTGGTGGGATTGTAAATTGTATTGCCACTATGGAAAAAGAGTATGGAAGATTCTCAAAAAATTAAAATCAGAACTACCATATGATTTGGTAATTCCACCTCTGGGAATATATCCAAAGAAGGGAAAACACTAACTCAGAGATAGCAGATTATTTAGCAGGTTATTAAAGTACCTAAGACATGGAAAAAACCTGTCTCTATTGGTGGATAAATGGATAAAGAAGCTTTGAGATATATATATATATATATACACACACACACACACACACACACACACAATGGAACGTTATTCAGCCATAAAAAAAAGAAGAAACAAAGAAATCCTACCAATTGCAACGACATGGTTGGATCTTGAAGGCGATATAAATTTTCAATTATAAGATACATAAGTACTAGGGATGTAATGTGTAACATGATGACTATACCCAACACTGTTGTATGATATGTAGAAAAGTTGTTAAGACAGTAAATCCTATGAGTTCTCATAACAGAGAAATATTTGTCCATTTTTCTTTATTTTCTTTTTATTATATCTATACAAGATGGATGTTAGCTGGATCTGTTTTGGTAATCATGTCCAATATATGTAAATCAAATGATCATGCTATAGCCTTAAACTTAAACGGTGATGTTAGTTAAGTATCTCTCAATAAAACTGGAAAAGAAAAGTAGAAATGCAAGGCATATAATATAGTCTTATTTTATAAATATATATGTTTGTAAATGCATAACATTATCAATTATCTCATTTCATAAATCTGCTCATAAAATATATAGCACATGAGGGGTGCCTGGGTGGCACCATCAGTTAAGCATCCAACTCTTGGTTTGAGATCAGATCATGATCTCAAGGATGTGAGATTGAGCCCCACATGGGGCTCCATGCTCAGTGTGAAGTCTGCTTGAGATCCTCTCAATCTCTCCCTCTGCCCCTCTTACCTGTGCTCTCTGTCTCTCTCTAAAATAAATTAATTAATTAATTAATTAATTAATTAAGAAACAAATCTTTAAAAATACATAACACATGATATATAATTTTATTTTGCAAATATATATGTATTCTAAATATATACATAAAATTTCTGAAATATAAATTGAAACTTCCTGTTTTCCTTCTTAGACTTTTCCCGTTTTAAAATCACTTCTATTTTTATCATCTCAAAGGAATGATATGAGAATGTACAAAGAAACAAAGGAATTTTCTGGATTTAGTTTCCAAAATAAAGTCTCATAGGCTCTTTTATTTAGTCAAAAGATTTGAGGTTTTAGGAGGGCAAAATTTAATTTTTTTTCTCATCTCTCAAAGCTAGTAAAGGTTTCCCCAGGTTTGGAGAAGGGAAAACTAACCACAAATTGTTGAGAATGTAGATATCAATGAATATCTCTTAGAGCTCTTGCACTTTGCATTCTTTTTCCAGCTCCATGGAGAGTGTCTAGGCACAGAGATTTTAATAACCCAAAGCAGTAGAGAGAATTTGAATCATTGCATTTCCCTCATTCTAGTTTAGTGTCTAGTTTAGACACCAAACCTAGAATGGTATAAGTTGATCAATGCTTAATACAAGGACAGGTGATGGGTGACTCAACACATGCAACATGGATATGCGACAATAAGAAACTGGTGCAACCCACACACATGCCTTGGTGCCATGCAAGCCCTCCAATTGAAATTTGACTCCAAGGTAAAGGAGGTTGGGCTACATTAAGTCTCAGCTACTCCAGGAGAAAAGGATTTTACATTTATGATAAGTCCTCTTCTAATGTCTTCACCAGGTACTAAGACAGTGTAAGTAAAATTGTCTCCTCCATCTGACTTCTTTTGCTCATAGTGGGTAAACGATCACTTTTTCTCCACCCCTTTCTTAAATATTTTTAATAGGTAAAACTTTTGATGGTTTAATGAACAATGAATAGTGAAATTTATCCTGCCTACACAGATTCTAAATGTATTTGATATCTGTTTCTCAGGATTGTGCAATCTTGTCTGAGTATCTTTATTGGTGTTTAGACACATTACTTTTTTTTTTTTAAGATTTATTTATTTATTTGAGGGAGAGAGAGAGAGAGAGCACACACACATGGGGGGGGACAGAAGGAGAAGGAGACAGAAAATCTCCAGCAGACTCTCTGCTGAGCGTGGAGCCCAACATGGAGCTCAGTCCCATGACCCAGAGAACATGGCCTGAACCAAAATCAAGAGTCAGATGCTTAACCAACTGAGCCCTCCAGGCACCCCAAGATTCATTACTTTTAACACCACCTTTTCTCCAATCTTCCAGAAGATGTTAAAAAAAAACTGATTTCTCTTTTGATTTGTTCTCTGACCCACTGGTTGTTTTTGCTTTGAGAGTAGATCTTAAATGTTCACACAAAGACACAAACATACACACACACACAGATATATGTAAGGTGGTAGATGTGCTCATTAATAACAACAAAAATAACTGCTGAATGAGGCCCTCAAATTTTTAACATTCTTAATAGTCTCTTCTAAACTATTTAAGGGTCTATCACAGTCAATAGTTTGGTTTTACTTGAGAAAAATAAGAGCCAGTGACTGCGTCATTTAGAAATCTTTATCACTTTTCTTTTTCTGATATTTGTTTTGCAAGCTTTTGTGGTTATACTGTAGCCCAGGGACTAGAATTTTGTCTGTAGCTTCCACAGTTAAGTATATTCAGCAACTACCACCACCACCACCACCAACAACAACAACAATAACAACATCTTTACTTTGTGTGATTACTTTAACAATGTACATTCTATTCCTTTTTTCTATCTCATTTAAAAATATTGGTCATGACTAGAGTGACCATAAATACCAGCTTTCACAGGAAAATTCTGGTTTATGTCTATTGACAAAGTGTAATTGCTAGTAGCATCTCATTTTTTCTCTTAGAAGTTTCTTATGTTATATAATAAACTATTATCCTAGTTAAGATCCACTAAATTGGTTTCGCAAGCCACTAATAGCTGTAACCCAACCATGTGATTGTCTATCTCCTGGATAAGAGCTCTGCTTCTCAGAAAATAACTCCAACTTCATCTTCCACCACAGACTGAATAGTGCTTCACTATTTTCTGAAAGTTTCATTCATTTATTGGTGACATGCACGAGTCTGTGCTATAGATATGTTTTTGATACCATGTGATTCTTGAAAACTTAGATACCAGGGTCATTAAATTATCAGGATGTACATAAATTTTCCTTAAGTTTTAAAGAAATTCAGTGCTTAAGAATAAAGTATTAAAAAATCACTTTACATATCCTACAATTGCTTTGTGTTATCTTTGGAATCGCTTTGAAATTAGTCTCCTTGATAAAATTATAGAATTTGCAATTTCACTCCTGAGGCAAATGCTCTAGGCTGGCTAAACAAATACCCGATGACAATACTTACAGCTTCTTCTCTTCATTTTCTCTCATTATTGGGCCAAACTTGGATCACCGTTTTGCAGAAGTCCTACAAGAAAAATGTGTCTTTTTTTAAATCACTCACTCTTTACTATTCACCTTCTTCATTTTACTCAATGTTCATAAGATTCATGCTATGGCTTTAGGAGATAGCTTTGTCAGTTATCTTTTAACACAGAGCACTGCTCTGCAGGGAGTATCCACAATTTCTAATACAAATCAAGCAGTGTCTACACCACAGGTAAAATTATCTATATATGTTTATATATGTTTTTCATATATTTTTTCATATATATATATAAATATATATATATAGCTTGTTTTCTCAAGAAGTATTTTGGAAATGTGAGAAGGACTGGAAGTTGCTGTGGTCACATATGTAGAGAAGTTCAATTAAAAATACAGATGCTTTCAATACCTGTAGCAAAAACCTAGAAAAACAGGGACAAAGAAGCAGAAGTGAGAGAAGCAGGATACATAAGAGATTACAGAAGATGGAAAGAAGTACAAAGTAATTTTTGCTTTTTTACATTTGGTTTTCTAAAGAGAGTCAATATATGATCTTTCTCACTATTAGTCTTCCAAAAAGAAGCAATGTATGCCAAAGTTTGTGCTCTATTATCCTAAAATAAAACATCAGAGGAGTTTTAAATTAAAGGCAACTCTTTCCTAAAGTAGGGAACAAAATCACAGGGTAAGGCATTGTAAGGATATAGAGGACATAACTGGAGAGTAAGGTTGGACAACAAACCCTTGTTACTGCTTGAAAAAGATGATCTCATGAATGGGTAGAGAATACATTTAGAAATTTTCAATGACACAAAATTCAGAAACATTCCTCACCAGTGCTTTTTTTGGGACACCTAGTAAATGTGTTGTATTGAATATTCACTGTTTGACTTCAAAATGTATTTTTCACCCATCCCCCTCACCTTTGAGTCTGGGAGGCTGACCAACATGGGCAACATTAATGGCTTCCACAGATCTCTGACTTTGAGTTGATTTAGCCAATGGAATCTTGTCAGGAGACTGGAGAGCTGGAGGAGAGTTTGGAGGTGTTAATCTCTCTTCCTCCCTGTAAGGTCACTGTAGGTCTGCTGCCTTCTCTATCAAAGACAACAAATCTTAACTAGGCAGGTCTCTCCAACAGCCATTATCCCTGGTACTCAATCAAACCCTCTCTCTTCTTGTCCCTTTAGGCCCAGAAGTGGTATGAGCTTCCTACCATCCTGACAATATATTAGAGATGCTATTTACATAGTATGATTTGTTAATTATACAAGAATATTATTGTAAGGCCTTAGCGGATTATAGTACCCACAGTAAAAGATGAAGACCATCTAACTCTAGGCATTTTCTTTTCTTTTTTCTTTCTTTTGGGGATGGAAGGGACTTCTGTTTAGGGTTGGAAACAATAGGTCAAGTAGAATACATTTTATTAAGAAATCACTCCAGGGCCCCATTTGGTTGAACTATTCAAAATAAGGGTCAATGGATAGCTTGATCTTCAGAACTGGGTATGTGATCAAGTTTGCTATTTAAATAAGCTACTTGAAGTGCTGATTATGAGGAAATGTATTAAATAAGAAATAAACTCCACTGATCAACACATTTGCGATTTATCTTTAGAGGAAATGTTGTATGTAAAAATTTGGGAGATACAGTAGTCCCTTCCTTATCTACAGTTTTGCTTTCTCTGGTTTCAGCTACGCATGGTCAACCACGGTCTGGAAGCAGATGATCCTTCTTCTGATATATCATCAAAAGGTCAGTAGTAGCCTAGTGCTATGTCATAGTACCTAGTCATTCACCTCACTTCATCTCATCACATATGCATTTTATCATCTCCTATCATCATAAGAAGAGGGGTGAGCACAATACAATGAGATATTTGAGAGTGAGAAAGAGAGAGACCACACTCACATAATTTCTATTACAGTATATTGTAACAATTGCCCTATATTATTAGTTAACTGTTGTTAAACTTTTCCTATGCCTAATTTATAAATTAAACTGTATCATAGGTATGTATAGGAAAAAAGAGATTATAGGGTTTGGTACTATTCATGGTTTCAGGCATCCACTGGGGGTCTTGGAATGTATCCCCCATAGATAATGGGAGGATACTATATTTAGAATTTAACCATATGAGTAGAACTAAATAAACATGACTCAGTCCAAGAACATGGCTACATTACTGGTTCTTTGAATACAATGGAATGATAACAAGGGTAAGAATGTACAGTTTTTTTTTTTTAAAGATTTTATTTATTTATTTGACAGAGATAGAGACAGCCAGCGAGAGAGGGAACACAAGCAGGGGGAGTGGGAGAGGAAGAAGCAGACTCATAGTGGAGGAGCCTGATGTGGGGCTCGATCCCATAACGCCGGGATCACGCCCTGAGCTGAAGGCAGCCGCTTAACCGCTGTGCCACCCAGGCGCCCCAAGAATGTACAGTTTTGACACTCTGACTACTTAAGAATTAAGGAGGAACAGAGATGGGGGCGCCTGGGTAGCGCAGTCGTTAAGCGTCTGCCTTTGGCTCAGGACGTGATCCTGGCATTCCGGGATCGAGTCCCACATCGGGCTCCTTGGCTGGGAGCCTGCTTCTTCCTCTCCCTCTCTCGCTGGCTGTCTCTCTGTCACATAAATAAATAAAATCTTTAAAAAAAAAAAAAAAGGAGGAACAGAGATGGCATTTAAGAGGTGCTTATGCAGAGCACAATGAAAAA
Organism: Ursus arctos; assembly: GCF_023065955.2. Taxonomy (NCBI): domain Eukaryota; kingdom Metazoa; phylum Chordata; class Mammalia; order Carnivora; family Ursidae; genus Ursus; species Ursus arctos. The sequence goes on from NW_026622852.1 coordinate 6,209,393, forward strand.
GTGTTTGATTTGAAGATAAAATGAAAATCGTTGTGTGTGAAATTTGCAGCCAGAGAAAATAAACCTCCCACTTATTGAATTATATATTTCTGGCAGCACCAAGTGAAGTAAACTGGAATTAAACCAGTCTATTGATTTCTTTTTATTAACTTGGGTTACTAGTGATATTTGAAACAACTAATTTCTCTCTAAATTTTTTGGCACCACTGGACTAGTTAGACCTTACTCAGGGTGTAAGACTATGAAAAAATATCTAATACTGTCACTGGGCAAGATATATGGGCAATTTGTGTAACAAGGCCAGGAAAGTTTTAGGAAGGAAAAACAAAATAAATTTGCTCTTGAAAGATTCCAACATACTAGAGATGGCAAAGGTCAAATGACAGGAAAGGTAAATAGGTCCCTAAATAATATTACTTCAAGAGAAGAGGGAGTTTAATTACTGAACAATGTATCTATGACTAACAATGTGTAATACAGCTGATTCTGGTCTGTCTCTCTCTCACATAGACCTCAAAACCTATAGATAGGCAAAGACTCTGGCACAGTGAAATGCTCTGAGGAGCAACGGGAAATCTGAGTGGGCTTAAAGGTAATATATTCTTAGAGGCCAAGCATGGGTTTCCTTTGAGCTTCTACATGGATTTGGGCTCGACATCATTCAGCTTGAAGAAGTGTTCACTGACTGCCAAGGACTAAACTGAAGTAGTGAATCCATATGGCTTCAACAGCCAGTCACAACATAAACTGAACATACTCCAGTTTATTCCATGACTACCTTCAGAAGTGAACTGAACCACTGATCCTTCAGTTTGAGAGACCTATTATTTCTTAGCCATTTTGCAGGGAGTTAACAGTCTTAAGAGATACCAGACTTCATGCTAAATGAGAGATACAGTGTATCACTAAATTTTTAATCATATTTTGTGGAAAAATATATACCACTTTCCTGAAAAAAGTCAAAAGCTGGAATTTAGAGTTTTACAGGCAAGTGTCTAGATTGAAAAAGGGAGAAGGTTAAAAGGGAAGGGCATGATGCAGGAACATATTGAGAGATGAAACCTGTATAGACAAAAATTGTTAATTTTAATTTTAGGGGCAGGAATGATTAGTAAACTATTAACATCAGTATGTCTAATTTTCAGATTAAAGCTTTATGTGGCAATACCTATCTTTCTAATTTTGAGGTCTTCAAGCTAGCCTTGCTTTAAGCCATATTTTGAAGAAAGAGGGGACCAAAGTAATGTCCAACAGGCTGTCATGATACAGAAAAGACACGGGATATATCTGAGATAAAAAAAGAATCTCAACATGGACTTTGAGACAAATATCCTTAAGAGAAATACTGTTTTGTGTCCACTTTCCAAAGTTTCCCCTGGAGATATTAGGAGGGATATTGTGCTTTCCACCATAGAAGGAATAATGGCCACACCAATTTTAACTAAAGGATGACTTTAGGTAGCTGGAAGGGTTTGAGGTTATTGGGGAGAAAGACATATCAGCTATATTTTTATGACCCACCTTAGAAATATTTTTTATTGCTATTATTAAAAATTTTTTAAATGGTAAGAGAAAAATCAAATTTCACGAGTTGAGTACCTAGGTGGAAATTGCAGAATGTAAGTTTTTTTTACTACTATCTAAGGAGACTCTATGTAGATGGCTGATAAGGGCTTAAGAAAGTGAAGTTTAAATATAAGTGGGTTTGAGTCAATTAAATTAAACATTCACATAAAAGAAAATTTAAATGATTAATTTGTAAGTCATCCATTCTTTTAAATAGGCACTGCTAACTTATGTTTTCAATATATATTGCATATAGAGATGAATATGGACTGGATCCCATTAAGCAACTCACTGTACAGAATAAAAAATAGGTACATAAACAAATAATTACAATAAAAAGTTCTAAGTCTTGCAGTAATGATGCACATGTAGGACTTGGAAGTACAAAAGAAAGAGCAACTCATGTTGCATTGAGCTGCCAATGAACCATTCACATTACAGCTTTGAAGGAGAAATGGGAATTCTTTTTTTTTTTTTTTTAAGATTTTATTTACTTATTTTAACAGAGAGAGAGACAGCCAGCAAGAGAGGGAACACAAGCAGGGGGAGTGGGAGAGGAAGAAGCAGGCTCCCATTGGAAAAGCCCAACGTGGGGCTCAATCCTAGAACTCCAGAATCACGCCCTGAGCCGAAGGCAGATGCTTAATGACTGAGCCACCCAGGCACCCCGAATGGGAATTCTTAAGAAAGTAGAGAGGAAGACCTTTGATTCAGGGGGAATAATGGGTGCCAAGAGTAAAGAAGCCTATAGAACCATGATACTTCAAGGAAGTAGAAAACAATTTAGTATCAATAGGAACTGGTGGTAAAAGGTGATGTTGGAAATAGGCTGAAACCAGTTTATGTAGTCAGGGATCAGGCAAGGAAGTTTGGGTCTTACTCTTGGACCACTGAAGTTTTAAGTGTGAGAATGGAATAATGTTATAGAAATAAGCTTTACCCAAAAGTATGCTTAAACATTTTATTGATCAGCTAAGCCAAAAATATATAAATAGCCCTCAAAAATTCAGTGGATTAAGGGACAGAATTTTATTTCTGGCTCATATAACACGCTGAGGTAGGAGTTTAAGTCAGCAGGATAGTCTCCTTCAAACTACCATGTACAGACTTCGGCTCTATCTTGGGGCTCTGCCATCTTCTGAGACCTTGTTCTCATCTGCATCCAGCTGGTGCAAGCAGAAAGAGAATATGAAAAGTCACACATACTCTCCTAAAATGTCCAGTCAGGAACTGACACAGATCACTTCCACTGAGTTGAATATAGTCTGGATGTCACACCGATTACAAAGTAGACTAGAGAATGCATTCTTTATGTGTGCCCAGAAGAAGAAGTAATGGGGCACAGCTCAAATCCAAATGTCTTAAGGACACTTGAAAAAAAGATCTATCACTTCCTATTCAATATATGGCATGATTAATGTGCTAATTGTTGAAAATTAAACATGGAATGTTAAAGATATATATGTGAATTTGGTAGCAATAAACTGGAAAAAGCTTGATAGCTCTAACCTTGCTGTACTTAGAAAAAGGAGGATTTTCAGTCAAGTATTTGCTTAAAGTGCAGTATATAGATCTTTTAAAACATTTCTCCAAAGGACCCTTTCATCTAGTGACCTCTGAAGAGGCTCTTGGGGCCAAGCACTAACTTAAAACAAGGAGGGCACACTTACAGACTGGTGATGATTCAAGATAGACAAAGATAAGATAGCATATGATTTCATAAGCAGTGAATAGAACAAGTATACCTTATTTGTGAAAATCAGTATTTTTAGTTGAACTTGAACACTTTGGCTAAAAAAGGAACCATCCGATATTCCAGAGAGAGTATGTGAAATGATGAGAAGAGTTTAAAAAGGATAAAGAGTAATCTTTTTTTTTTTAAAGAAGAGTAATCTTTTGAAAGAATTTCAAAATAATGTGGATGGCAGGGGATACAAAATTCTCCTGACCTGAATAGACACAGAGAAGAAAGGAGTTTCCTTATGGAGTCTCCTCACCATGGAAAATATTCATGAAACAACTTAGATACATCAGATATGGGGGCAGACTTGACACCAGTGACCTAAACAAAACCATCTCCCCTTCCCCTTGTCATCTTCAGTCACCACAGTCACGATGTTACCCGCTATCTGTGGTTAGCATCTGTAGCAACCTTCCCTGAGGTATTGGTAGTTTGGGAATATGTATAGATCCTATATTATATACTTTTTAATCTTAAAATTAAAGTATTTTTTAATTGAAATATTTTAAAAGACAATTTTATGTAGTAAAAGCTAACATTGTTTAAATGTTTCTCCATTTTCTCTCACCTGTCTTACTTGTACCTTGGCTCACTTTACTACAATAATTCTGTATATTGTTGTCAGAGTAAATATACTAAAATATAATTCTGATCATTTCACTCCCCAGAATAAAACTTTTTAGTGGCTCTGTGTTGCCTACAGGCTATATTCCCTTGCATGTCATGGTTTCTCCTTCATTATCCAAATCTGGCCTACCTTTTCAGTTTTACCTGTTATCAATTTCTCATTGTCATATTATGCTCCAATTATGCTGAAATATTTTCTCAAACAGATCAGATCCTTTTCCACTTCTATAAGATTAGGCATTCCTTTGAATAATCTACCTAATTCTTATCTACATTAAAATTTACTCTAATATTCATTTCAAATACTCCATTTTTAGGAACTGTCACTATTCTATTTTAGGAGCTGTCACAGTCTGAGTGAAGTGCCCATGATACTCCTAGGCTACCAAAGCATATCATTTTCATTGACCTCTTTAGATGCTGTTAGAAGCACTGGTTTGCCTATCAATTTTCACATTAAGGTCTTTGGAATTGAGGCCCACATCTGTTTTCTTCCTCCTTTTTTGTAATCTGAGTTTTTGATACAGCAAATGATACCTAGTACGGTACTTGGTAAGTATTTGTTGAATGATTCACGCACGGTGTGGTAGCCATAGGGATCTGCCTTTGTGAAAGTAACTGCTACACAGCTGTAAGCAAATAGCCTCCAGCTAACACGTCCTTCAGAGCTTGCCTTCATCACAGAGAGGTACCTCACCCAAGGGCATATCTTTCTGAGTGTGGCCTTTATGCAAAGAGTAATAGAGCTGTTGATATAAAGGTCTGACCATTTGGTCTAATGCAAGATACCTGATGGACCGTGTATATTCCATGGGGTTTCATACCAATGAATCAACCAATCCATAAATTGGTACTGACTGAGGCCCAACAGTTGGAAAAGCCCATACCCTCAGTATTTGTCTCTTCTGTCAGAACAAATATTTGGCCCCTCCAAGATCAAAGGACTACAACAATAATTTTCCATCAAGTGGCCAGCTGGTGTCTTTGAGCAATAGTGTCATACTGGAAACTAAGCATTAGTTTCTATCGCTGACAGAGTGAGCATGCAATATCAGAATTATATAAGTGACCCTTAGTAAGTGGGAGCTCATGTTGTTTGTCTCACAAATAGTTTCTACTTATCCCAAGATGACCACTCTGTTTATATACCCAACATGCCAATACCACTGTGGTTGATGACTGAGGTTGCTTGACAGCAACTAGCCAAGTCCTATTTGTTACATGCTTTTTTTTTTTTTCCTCCTGTGGTACATGTTTTATGATGTGCATGCACACAAAGTTCTTCACACTTTGTGCTCAGTCGCTGATGTCTGCCATATGTACATGCTGTGGACCCATTCCAAACATTCTTTTCCCAGGGTCCTGACCAGCCAGCCTTTTGCCACTGCCCATGAGACCATATACATTCTAACTTTAAGCCACTTTTCTTTTTTACACCAGAATGGATGGCCAGACTGACAATATGAAACTGTCCGTTTGGGGAATTTTCCTTTGTCATTAATTATCAAATCTGCTCCTGAAGAAAGCTACAGTGGACATGCCACTCATACTCGGCACATCCATAAAGAAAGCTTTAGCTTTCACTTCCTCCATCACTGTTCACACAATATCTCTTATAGACCAAAGGTGTGACCTGAGAGAGAAGCACTGCTGAACAGCATAGATGATATGCAGATCTGGGCTATTTGCTCATGCAGCTTGCTCGTGACCTGTGGTTCTAATTACATCTGATCGTAGAGGAACAAGTTTAATATGATGGATTGCTGATGGGCAGATCTGAAAATCTTAAGACATCTGACAGAACCCAGATCATGGGGATTGTTCAATCTCATGGTCCCTTGCTATCCCTTCGCCAGACGCATGCCAGAAACTTTTTCCTCAAATGGCTTACAATTCATGTTTCGATGTCATGGCCTTACTCCAGAACCCCAGAGGCCCTTATTGTGATTCTCCCAGTAGCACAAGCACATTCCATTTTATCCCACTGCCACTGCTACTTCTCATACCATAAGGTCTGCCAGAACGTATGACAGAGCTACTGGCACTACAGGCTGGATCAACTACAGAGCCCTTTCCATTCTGGGCACCACCCAAAGCTAAGAGAATTTTGTGTCACACAGTAACACGGGCCTCGACAGAATTCCCAGATGTGGAGTGTACTCTTCTAGAACCTGAAGATGTCTACCTGGTGATACATTTCCTTCATCATGGTTGAAGGTACAAGCTGCAATGATTTGTCTTTCACTTTGGAACATATGTTCTGGCATGCCGGTGATCACTAAATCCCTAAAAATTTTACTGAAATGGAAAACCCCTAAATCTTTGTAGGATCCATCTCCATCTGTTGAAGTGCATGTGTTTGACCAATACCTCCAGTGAACCAGCCACTCTGTGCTCATATGGCCCAATTTGGTTTTTGAATTAAATGGAACCACTACTCCTATATATTTTAGATTCTTAAGAATGGTACTAATTTTTCTTATCGCCGGAGATGTGATATTATTTTTTGAATTATATTCTTGGCTGGGATAGGGGTTAGTTTTAATGGTCGCCATCTGGCCTTCTACATAATAGCTGTTACCCTGCAGGCCCACGACCCAGTGTGTTGCTTGCACAAACTATAATGCATGCCAACTACAATTATACATTTGGGGAACAAAAAAATTAAAATTTGTTAGATTTCTGGATTCACTGGAACTGAAATAATCCAGATCTTAACCAGGACTCCATTTTCTTACCTGCCTCTCACATGCTGTCACTCTCTTGGCAGAGCAGACGGGGTAAGGAGAGGGGCCTAATGATGCATCAAATTAATGGGTACTAATGTAATATTTCATGTAACATCCTTCGATATGTTTGGTTGTTTCCCATTCACCAGTGTGCATTTATCTAAGTGGATGACTATAAGAAATTTTGGGGAAACACATAGAATTATTATCAAAGTATTTTCTGTGGTGTTGCAGGGTTCTTTCTCCAAAAGGCCCAGCTGAATATTCAGGCAATGCGGTCTGTGTCTGAAAACTGGCAAGAGTTTGTGAACTTTTTTTCCCCTGGGGGTGGGGGTTAACTCCCCTCAGCTACCCTGTCATCCAGTCTTTATTCTTTTTCTGATTGTACAAGCTGAGTAGTATCTTTGTTGGTTACCCATTTATTTTTCCCATAGGAGCACTAAGTTATGTTAACCACCTCCACAATTCTCTGTAGGTCAATCCTCCCCAACTGCACTTTAAACCTGTTACTCAGGGCGCCTGGGTGGCTCAGTCATTAAGCGTCTGCCTTTGGCTAGGTCATGATCCCAGAGTCTTGGGATCGCGCCCCGCATTGCACCCCACACTGAGCCCTGCATCGGGCTCCCTGTTCAGCCAGTAGCCTGCTTCTCCCTCTCCCACTCCCCCAGCTTGTGTTTCTCTCTTGCTGTTTCTGTCAAATAAATAAATAAAATCTTTTTAAAAAATAAAAAATAAATAAATCTGTTACTCATGAAATTTATTGTTCTTGTATTCTGGCAGCCAAGCACTGTACCTTGCCTTTATTGTTTTGAGATCCTACTGTGACCATTCTTTTTTTTTTTTTTTAAGATTTTATTTATTTATTTGACAGAAAAAGAGACAGCCAGCGAGAGAGGGAACACAAGCAGGGGGAGTGGGAAAGGAAGAAACAGGCTCCCAGTAGGGCAGGGAGCCTGATGCGGGACTCGATCCCAGGACCCTGGGATCAGGCCCTGAGCCGAAGGCAGACCCTTAATGACTGAGCCACCCAGGCGCCCCCCTACTGTGACCATTCTTATCAGCTAGTCTAGTTCTATAATGACCTTTTGCACTGAGGAAGGATAGTGACCACTGACTTTTGGGTTATGCCAGTGCCCCTCTCACCAGCACAGTCCTTAAAGTCTCAGTAAATGGTGTATCATGAGCCATCTCATGGGACATAATTTTGTAGTGTGTCTTCCATTGAGCCTTTTAATCCTTTCAAAGCCATTAGGCATGGAAGTTCTGGCATTTTAAATCCACATAGAATGGGCCAGCCCTTTGTCCATGCTTCTCAGAGCTTTCTTGGGATCCTTGCCAGGTTGTCACATCCTATAACTTGAAATAGTGCTTCCAAATCAATAATCTCTCCCTTATTCCAATTTAATGTATTATCTCCCTTGATCAAGAATCTCAGATAACAGCCTCTATGTGCTCCTTCATTTTCTGTAGTTACATGCAGGCAGGACTTGAAGCTCCATTGGCGTATAGCCCTACACCTCCTTTATCACGCCCAACACTTGCCCAACTGGGCTATGATACAATGTAATCTTAGTTACAGGTCTAGTAGTCAGAAGCAGAGGTGATGAATATCTTAAGGCAACACATGCCTTGTATGGGAGAGTCCTCTCTGTTTTCTTCAGTCATGTTCGAGTGCTAGCTCTTAATAAGCGGGCTCAAAGTGAACAGAAAAATCACGTGTTTCAACATGCTGTGAGGAATTCTCACAGATATCTTCTTCTTTGTCTTTTTTTTCCCTTCTTTTTTTGGTATGTTTAATTTTTTATTTCTGTTCTTTGAATGAACATGGATATTAACACTTCTTTTGCTTTTTTATCCAGACAGAACAAGTCATTTTATATGAATTCATTCCTATCAATCTGATTTTTGCCATGGGCCTTTCCAAATAGTAGCCTCCTTCCCTAGTCATAGGGAAGCCAGATGAATAATAAACACCATCCCAGGGGGACAATGGATGTACCAGAATGGTGCCCTAGGCCCCTGTACCACCTACTGGATGACTCATGTCGCTGACTCTCTGGGACAGTTGTTTGGGGGAAAGAAACATAATTAGAGTTATCTACATAAATGCCTCAGCCCCACACCAATGTACACGGATCAAATATCAAAAATAAAGCAAGCAGAATTGTTTTTCTTTGTCTTCTCTCACCCTTTCCAGATTGCCTGTGATGTTCCAAAGACAATCAGGATGTTTTGGCCTAGAGCTCTACATCCTATGTCTTACTCTGTCTCCTTGCTCATCTCAGATCTGCTATGATCACAACTGTGGATAAAACAAGTGTTAACACATCACCTGCAATGATTAAAGATACTTGGGCAGGAGGTAAATCCTTAGGGTTAGGTGGAAAACTTTTGGATCAGAATAAGAAATAAATCAGAACAAAAAGTCATGTGTGTAAGCTGAGAATCCAAACTCAAAATAGTAACCCTACAAATAAGTCATGATGTCTACTTAATAAATTCCAGGGTCCTTATTTGTTTTAACTGGGGCCTTAATGATTGCTTAACAGACAATGCCTTGGCTGAGTGTCCACCATTCTTGGGAGTTTGCCCTTTCTGACTATTAAGTCCCTGTTCTATAGAGTCTTCACCTCTCTCTGCCTTTCAGCAACAAAAGATAAAAGCCTCTTTGTAGTCTGCCAGGGGGGTCTTTTGGCTTTCAGAATTAACTTTCAATTGTCTATTATTGGCTAACAGCTTGTTGTTACATTTTGGTGTTTATCAGTGGTGTTTAGCCATCCAATTCCATTTTCCTTATAGTTATTATTTCCCTGGACTCCAAAACACCAGATAAGTGGCACCAACGAGGGCAGGCCCTCCTCTTTATTTGCTATCACAGTTTACCACTGATAAGGACTTGAAGAATTGGAACTTACGCCAGGGCTTTCTGAAGTCCTGTTACTAATCACAGGGTCCTTATTTCCAACCGAGTAACAAATGCTACACCTCAAAACCCTATCTAATAGCCTGCTTCCTCATAGTACTCCTGGTAACAGCTGTTGCAGTTGTGTTGTCCCTAGGGAAAGAATAAGATGGAATTTGGTATGCAGACTATTAATTAGGGATCACCATCTGATTAAGGAGGAGACCAAATGAATACTGAGTATACTGAAAAGTCCTTTAGCACTGTTGGCCCAACAAGCTTTCAGCCATCACCATGGAGGAATATTTATACTGTACCAGACAAGGGGAACCAATTTATACCAAAGAAGATATGAGAGTGAGTCAAGTTACCTGGAATCAATTGGTTGTATCAAATACTATACCACCCATTTTTTGTTAGCCTGATAGAGCATTGGTATAGTCTCCTGAATATGGAATTGAAATATCAACTTGAAAATATGGAAGGATCTTATGATCTTATGGAAGGATCAGTCACCATCCTTAGGATGCAGTGTATATACTGAATCAAAACCTTTATATGCTGCCGTGTCCCCAGTACGAAAAATACTTGGATCCCTACAATTCTGTTTCTGCCATGCTCAAGGCCTAGGTCCCCACATTTGCATACTTTCATCAGAGGATTCAACAAGACTTATAGGGCACCCTGAAGAACCATTATATTCCAGAGCTCCTTGAAGAGTTATCCTGCAACACAGTTGCAAGTTAGAGATGTTGATTTCTAATAAATATCTTGCATGCCAAAGTCCACCCATTCTCTGCTGCTGGAAAAATCAACAGGCCACAATTGTGTTAAAACATAATTGCTGTACCATATATGACATATATTACCAAAGCTTTCTTGAGAGATATATTCTATGGCATATCACAGTTCATATCTTCTTTAACTTTTACAATCACTCCCTGTTTGGAGCTTTCATGGCCTGATAAGAAGCAGGGCAAATGGCAGTTTAACGCATTTAAAAAGAACAGTGACACAAATATGTCACATTTGTAAAGACAATACATAATTAGTTTCTACTCACTTGTCATGACTATCCCTGAAAAGTCAGAATCTCATATATGCTATTCATGTATTATTTACTATTTCATACCATAGTAGCATTCGAGGAGAACAGAAAATGATGAGACATAATTTTGTCAAAATCTCTCCATGAGAAGTGGAGGAAGAGGAGAAAGAGGGGAAGGAGGAGGAGAGAAAGAGAAAACCTAATATAAAAATGCAAATATATTTGGATTAAAAATCAAACATCCATACTTTATGTGTATTGTCTATTATTGGTATTTACTACCCTGGGCACTTCTGTGGACGATGACTGGGGAAGAACCTTGAAATTGCTGGAGAAAATTAACATTTCTTAAGTTCCACATTTAGCCTAACATTAATCATTCACTAATCTTAGCATTTGTCATTTACTGTTTATCAAAAATCCGAACAATGCAAATCTAGCACCTACTCTAATATAATGTTTGGTTTCTGTTTGTTTATTTTTGTTTTTTAAAAGATTTTTATTTATTTATTTGAGAGAGAGAGAGTGAGAGAGAGCACAAGCAGGGGGAGGGGCAGAGAGAAAGGGAGAAGTAGGCTCCTTCCCTGAGCAGGGAGCCCAATGTAGGGCTTGATCCCAGGACTCTGGGGTAATGACCTGAGCTGAGGGCAGACACTTAACCGACTAAGCCACCCAGGGGCCCCAATGTTTCTTTTCTTTTCTTTTTTCTTTCTTTTTTTTTTTTTTTTTGAGAATTTTTATTTATTTGACAGAGAGAGAGAGAGCACACGCGCAAAAGCAGGGGGAGCAGCAGGCAGGTTTTTTTTGTTTTTTTTTTTAATGGTTTTTTATTATATTATGTTAGTCACCATACAGTACATCCCCGGTTTCCGACGTAAGGCTCCATGATTCATTAGTTGTGTATAACACCCAGTGCACCATGCAATACGTGCCCTCCTTACTACCCATCACCAGCCTATCCCATTCCCCCACCCCCCTCCCCTCTGAGGTCTTCAGTTTGTTTCTCATAGTCCATAGTCTCTCATGTTTCATTCCCCCTTCTGTTTTGTTTTTTTTAACGATCATTTCAACAACAAACTCTATCATATAGATGAGAAAATATAGCTTAGAATATGAGTATTTATAACCACTAGACATGGACTAAAAGTATGAGATTTTCCTAAGGTGTCTTTCTGTGAAGATATAGACTCTTCTGTAAAACGTGTACTAAGCAGCAAAACAGCAAAAACGCAAAGAGGCAGCAGTCTTTTTAACCCCCCCTCCCCCACTGCAGTGGCGGCATTGTCTTAATAGCAGGAGTGTAACAAAAACAACAATTGCTACAATTACCATTTGAAGGGTGGTCCCACGTGCCCTTTGAATATAATTTATTTTCAATTAATTATGTATAATTAGGTCCTTAAAAGGATATAGAAATGAGGCTCAGAGATTTTAAGTAACTTGCCCAAATTCACAAAACCAGACGGTGGAAGAGCTAACTCCTATGGTTGTGGCTCTCCTACATCGTGCCCGGAAGGAGTTCCCCAAAGTTGGGGAAGAGTGGAGTACAAGGCAGAAGTCACCTGCTGAAGAGGTAATAAGGAGCCTGAAGAAGTCTACTTCCACATCATATATACTGCTGCCTCTATGTTGATAGCTATACCTACTTAGAGATACAGAAATAAATGTCATTTGTTCAGTGGCAGAGCGTTTGACTGCAGAAATTAATGTCCTCTCAGAGAGACATTTTATTTCAGGCAATTTGTAGAAAGTATTTTCAGAGAAAAAATACTGTTAAAAAGAATGGTGCCTTCTAACTTCATGGCACATACTTGGATTTTCTTAGAGTAGAAAGAGGAAAAGTTAGGAAATAGAAATTCCCACTTGAAGGAGACTGATCTTGGATCAACTAGCAAGTCTGAGAGAGTGTTGGACAGTAAGTATAACGACCATAATAACAAATAGGAGCGTTTGGCACTGTGGGAGCTGGAAACACACTGCACTGCAAAGGTCAAGCCGACCCGTTAATGAGCTATTCTTTGGCCATTTCACCAATACACTCATGTAGGAAAACTGCTTATAAGCACAAGAGCCATACATAGTTACATCCTGGAAAATGTCATAATTTGTGCTGTGTGTATTTTTACCCTATAAACAGATTTATAAAGGAGGATGTGGATTTCCCCTTTTCTTTTCTAGACCTTGTGTTTAACTGTGAAATCTTGGGTTACAAGAATCTGTTTTGTGATAAGTGTTGAGTAACTAAAAAAAACCTGTAAGAAACCAAAACTTATAATAGGATTTATATTAAACATTCAAGGATTTATATTAAACATACGAGATAAATCTTTCAGCAAAATAGTGTCTAAATATCCCTTTGTTATTGTGGTTGGTTTGAAAGTGACTAAGCTAATGATAATAATAATAGATGATATTTTATTAGTTATAAAATGCCTTATTTATTTTTAAGATCTTAAAATTACTTTATACAGTTATATGGTATTACCTTATGTTTAAAGATGAGGAAATACATTCAAAAAGGTTAAGTGATTTTTCTCACAGGACATACATGACAAATGGCAGGCCCTATGGTTCCAGTTCTCATGTAATCTATTGCATACAGCCATTTTCTCTTTGAGGGAAAATAATAATTAGGAAAAAATACACCTTTTCATCATGGCACAATAATCCAGAAAGGACAAATGCTATCATAGTAATTTAAGATTAATTTTTGAGTGAAAGGGAGCTATTTTAAATAACAAAAAAAATCCTCATTTCGTGGTAGTAAAACTACTTTGGAGGCAGCTGGTGTAAGTGAAGAGCTGCATGGTAAATGTATTCAGCCCTGAAATAGCCTGTGATACTGTTCAACTAACTTGTAATGTGTCTTGCAGCTCAGGCTGCTCTTTGGAAACCACTGAGGGTGCAATCCTGCTGCCCTTGCATTTCCTTTATGTTCACATAACTCACATTAACATTGCTCAAAGTTCAGGGTACCAGGAACTAAGGGCAATTTTTCTCTGCTTCCTCAATTCTCAATAGCTTTGCAGTCATAGACATTTAACAGCACTCTCTCAATAAGAAGTGGTATTTTGCACAGAAATAAGAAAGCTGCAGGGAAGCCCTGCTTACTGCAGGGAATCGCTGCGTGCTGAGCCACGTGACACATGGCTCTGGTAGGGCACCAGCTGCTTGGAACCACCTCAGGGCTATAGGCTGTGGGAAGAGAACTCCCATTGGCTGTGTGTACACTTGCTTGGCTGGATGACAGCAGTGCCTTCCAGCCCAGCAATTTCTGCTCCAGTATTCACCAGATGCAATTAGCAGAGTCAGAAGGAAGTAACTTAAAATTTGCCAAAATAGGTCAGTAACCTCATTGTTTGCCCATTAGTAATCACAGATATATCTTTAGAGTAATAAAAACCTATAAAAATTATACAGAAGCATCACTTGACTCTAAAGTTTTGCCATAGCTACTCACTTGTAAATGTCATTATATAAAATAAGTCTTATAAAAAAAGAGGAGTTATTTCCAATTAAGATCTGTTTCTACATACAGCTTACTATAGTCATAAGTTCCCTTGGCAAACTAATAATTGGAGAAGCCCAGGATACTAATATAAACTACAGTTTGTAGGTTAAGATATGCATGCGCCTTTCTTATTTCATGAACTTGCACTTTTCCCTAATATTTTTCCTATGAATAAGGATCCATCAATTGATTTTCATAGATAAACTAAATCATATATTAAATATACTCAGTGTTGATATTTAAAAGGATGCAAAACATCACCCCTTAAAGAATGTAAACAAAACTTCACCCCTAAAGCAAAATGTTACTCCTTAATTTATTTTTCTGATGAATGTGCTGCCTTTGAGATTTGAACTAATACTTGAATTCAACATATTTATCTTTTCCGAATTTTCAGCATGCAGATGCCAAAATCTTGCTGTTTTTAAAAATCTGTTTTTAAAGCAGAAGCAGTTGAGCTGTTTTCAAATCTTCTCAACATACAAATTAAGAGATGAGCAAGAGGCTAGAGTAAAAGAGACAAATGGAAAGAGTACAGGTGTGCTTTTCATCACTTCTACAGAAAAATTGCAATTTTTCTTCACTGATCCTTCCTTTGTTTTATTTTTTTTTTTAAGCAGTGCAACATATGTTATAGCTAATCATATATAAGCCCCTGGGAGAATAAATGCTGTCACTATAATTAATGGCTTAACTCACTCTGAGTATTTTCAGTATTAATAACCAAAATGGGACTTTTGTGTTAGTGTGAACAGGAACATATGTTGCTTGTTGCATTTTGTCTGTAAGAAATGAAAATGGTGAGCTTACTCATTCTTCCTGGGTTTCGGTCAGTGTCTTGATTAGGAGCAAGCTAGAGTAGTATAGACAGTACCCTGTGTTCTAGTATGGATTGATACCAGGTGCTGCTATTCTGTTACCCTCAAACCCTAACTTTTGCCTCTTTCTTTTTTTTTTTAAGATTTTATTTATTTATTTATTTATTTGAGAGAGAGAGAGAGAGAGTGAGAGCACGTGCACACACACACACAAGCATGCAAGCAGGGGAAGGAGCAAAGGGAGAGGGGAGGCAGAATCCTCAAGCAGACTCCCTGCTGAGCTACCTGATGCTGAGATCATGACCTGAGCCGAAATCAAGAGTTGGACACTTAAGTAAACAAGCCACCCAGGCGCCTCTGCCTCTATTCTTAACATGGTTTCAGGATAATATACGAGGTTTCAGATATAGTGAGTAGTGCTTTTGATCAAGGAAACAAGCAAGCAAACGAAACTTGAAAAACCATCAAAGCAACCTTTGCCTATGTTTCTAGATTTGTATCAAGAGCCCTCTTCAAAAGAATTCGACATCAAATTATAATGTTCTTCCCTGGTAGTAAAGGGATTTCTTACTATTTGAATATGCTTTCTGTTTACAGGTTTTAAAGCATGATCATCTAACAGTATAAAAAATATTTGTACTCTTCCACCTATATGCAGATAATGGTTTATCCACTGTGGTCTTTTTTTTTTCTTTTTGGTCCATATTGATTATTTGTTTAGATTTTTTTGGTTGTTTTTCTATATTAAAATAGGGCCCTCATATTTTAAATTAGCCTCATGGCTATATGGATATTTTTATGACCACATTAATTACCAGGATTAGAAGAGGCACATGCAAAACCTACTGTGTTCTATCAGCCATTTCAGTCATCTATAGAATACAAATTAGTTTATGAAAAGAATAAGTATATTCAATCAAGGATATCTACCTATTTATTCTTATTTTGAGGCAGACCATTATGGTTTTTTTTTAAGTTAGTAATATACTTTTAAATGTAAACCAGTACCAAACATTTACCTAAATATTTTCAGTTAAAAATATATGTATTTTCAGTATCTTTACCCTAACACTGGCAGCATATCGACTCTGAGGCCACTTAATATACAGATAATCTTGATATTTTTTTCAAAACTGAGATCAGAATTAGATAGTTGTATATTTATAAGCAAAGCCAGCTTTATCTTTTTAACCCTATCTTACCGAAACTAAAACATTATAAAGTCATATGGGAGAAAACTGATTATCTGTTTATTAAACTTTTATCTGAATATGTGGTAAAAGTATGTTTTCAAGTCAAATTACCATGAAGAAATTAATTTAGCTATAAGACTATTATTATTAATCCTTATTATATTATTAATCCTTATTAATCCCATTAATCCTTATTAGTCATCAATCACTAATCATCAAGATCATTACTAAACAATAGGAAGAAAGAGACTAAGATAGTGATACATAGACTTCTGCTTGTGTATGGGCATCAGTATTTGATTTATGACAATAAATAGTTCATGTACACAGACACTGTGTGACTACTGTATCCAAGGCCTTTGCTTCACGTACATTTGCTACTTTACTCAAACTATTCCTTAAAGGTATTTATTTAATAATGCCTATTTAGAGATAAGTGATAAAGAAAATGACTTTCTCAAGGCCATGCATCTAAACTGTATTTGCTGAATTGTTATCCTCATCTGAGTCCCTACTAACTTTGTAATCTTTCACACTCTTTTCATCCCATTGTTTTAAAACTACTTTTAAACTTTATTTTAAAGAAAGAAGCAATATTTTTAAACATTTCAACAGTAAATGCAGGGTATAAGTCTGTCACTTCTGTGCATATATATGATTAGCCATAATACATATTGCACTGGTTAAGCATCATGTCACTCTTTTTATATCATTTTGGCAATAGTAGGTACATGTAATCTACAGTCAGTGAAATGGGGGAGGGTAGGAGAAAAGCTGTTTTGACTAATAGAAAACAATAGACACAGAAATGTGTGAACTACCTCACATCATTTAACCAACAAGGTAAAATTATTTCCACCTAAAAAGAAAAAGATAATTTCTAAAAATGCCCCTCAATGTAGAAATAGGCTCAGAAGAAAACAATATGCAATATTATAATTACTTTTACTATTGTTAATTAGGAAAGGGATATCAAAGGAAAAAATATGAAAGTAACAAATAAATAAATTACAAATAAACCAGTACCCTAGGAAGAAAAATTTTTAAAGAGAGTGATTGAGCTATCATAGCAATTAACCTAACAAACCTGAAGCAGTGAAGTGATCCATTTAGAATAATCACATATGAACCAGGATCTATATTCACTGCTGTTACGCATTAAGCGACTGAATCTAGTTGAGTCCTAGGAAAATAGTATTAAAACCAATAAACATATCCAATTTATAACATTATAAGTACCATCCTACAAGGCTGGATAGATTGTATGTATACACAGGCATAATAACATAATTGTGTTCATGTTGAATGTTACATGCAAAATATGCTCTAGTTAGTGAATCTAGTTATTCCAAATTAATACTTTATAGGTTTGATCTAAAAGTTTCCATTCAGTCACTGTTGCCAAGTGTAGGTATTAAAGCTATCACAACTGCTTTAAGAGTGAGAATGTTACTTGAAGTTACTCATTTAAGAATCTCTTGTAAAATGGCACCCAAAGTTGAAATATTGCTACTTAAAGAAAACTATAAACTCTCTTATATTTTAAAACTTTAAACTCTCATATTTTTATTTTACATAAAACATCATCTAGATTATTACTCTCTGCATTTTTTTTATACTTACGGAGATATAATTTTCATGTGAACATTTGAATTATTAGCTAATCCAGAAACACCATGCTTAATAATTTTGGCTTAAGTATATGATAAATGATACTGGATGAATAATTATAATTTCTGGAAATTGATTCTAAGAATTTAACATATACTCTAGAGTAGCATTTCATTCTTTTTTTAAAATAATATTTATTTTGTTATATTAGTCACCACACAGTACATCCCCAGTTTTTGATGTGATGTTCCATGATTCATTATTTGCATATAACACCCAAAGCACCATGCAATATGTGCCCTCCTTAATAACCATCATCAGCCTATCCCAATCCCGCACCCCCTTCCCCCCTGAAGCCCTCAGTTTGTTTCCCAGAGTCCACAGTCTCTAATGCTTCATTCCCCCTTCTGTTTGCCCCCCTTCATTCTTCCCTTCCTTCTCCTACCGATCTTCCTATTTCTTATGTTCCATAAATGAGTGAAACCATATGACAATTGTCTTTCTCTGGTTGACTTATTTCACTTAGCATTATCTCCTCCAGTCCCATCCATGTTGCTGCAAATGTTGGGTAATCGTTCTTTCTGATGACTGAGTAATATTCCATTGTATATATGGACCACATCTTCTTTTTTTTTTTTTTAACATTTTAAATTTTTTTAAAATGATTTTTTTATTATATTATGTTAGTCACCATACAGTACATCCCCGGTTTCCGATGTAAGGCTCAATGATTCATTAGTTGTGTATAACACCCAGTGCACCATGCAATACGTGCCCTCCTTACTACCCATCACCGGTCTATCCCATTCCCCCACCCCCCTCCCCTCTGAGGCCCTCAGTTTGTTTCTCATAGTCCATAGTCTCTCATGTTTCATTCCCCCTTCTGATTACCCCCCCTTTCTTTATCCCTTTCTTCCCCTACCGATCATCCTAGTTCTTATGTTCCATAGATGAGAGAAATCATATGATAGTTGTCTTTCTCTGCTTGACTTATTTCGCTTAGCATTATCTCTTCCAGTGCCGTCCATGTTGTAGCAAATGTTGAGAACTTGTTCTTTCTGATAGCTGAGTAATATTCCATTGTATATATGGACCACAACTTCTTAATCCAGTCATCTGGTGAAGGGCATCTCAGTTCCTTCCATGATTTGGCTATTGTGGACATTGCTGGTATGAATATTGGGGTGCATATGGCCCTTCTCTTTACTACGTCTGTATCTTTGGGGTAAACACCCAGTAGTGCAATGGCTGGATCATAGGGTAGCTCAATTTTTAACTTTTTAAGGGACCTCCACACTGTTTTCCAGAGTGGCTGTACCAACTTGCATTCCCACCAACAATGTAGGAGGGATCCCGTTTCTCCACATCCTCTCCAACAATTGTTGTTTCTTGCCTTGTCTATTACTGCCATTCTAACTGGCGTAAGGTGGTATCTCAGTGTGGTTTTGATTTGAATTTCCTTGATGGCTAATGATTTTGAACATTTTTTCATGTGTCTGTTAGCCATTTGTATGTCTTCATTGGAAAAGTGTCTGTTCATATCTTCTGCCCATTTTTTGATTTGTTTATTTGTTTCTCATGTATTGAGTCTGAGAAGTTCTTTGTAGATCTTGGATACCAGTCCTTTATCTGTAGTGTCATTTGCAAATATATTCTCCCATTCCGTGGGCTGCCTCTTAGTTTTTCTGACTGTTTCCTTGTGGACCACATCTTCTTAATCCAGTCATCTGATGAAGGGCATCTCGGCTCCTTCCATGATTTAGCTATTGTGGACAATGCTGCTATGAACATTGGGGTGCATATGGCTCTTCTCTTCACTACTTTTGTATCTTTGGGGTAAATACCAAGTAGTGTAGTGGCTGGATCATAGGGTAGCTCAATTTTTAACTTTTTAAAGGACCTCCATACTGTTTTCCAAAGTGGCTGTACCAACTTGCATTCCCACCGCGTATTCCCACCGTGTAAGAGGGATCCCCTTTCTCCACATCCTCTCCAACATTTGTTGTTTCCTGCCTTGTCAATTTTTGCCATTCTAACTGGTGTAAGGTGGTATCTCAAGGTGGTTTTGATTTGAATTCCCTCATGGCTAATGATTTTGAACATTTTTTCATGTGTCTGTTAGCCATTTGTATGTCTTCATTGGAAAAGTGTCTGTTCATATCTTCTGCCCATTTTTTGATTTCATTATTTGTTTCACGTGTATTGAGTTTGAGAAGTTCTTTGTAGATCTTGGATACTAGCATTTTATCTGTGGTGTCATTTGCAATTTATCTTCTCCCATTCCATGGGCTGCCTCTTAGTTTTTTTTGACTGTTTCCTTGGCTGTGCAGAAGCTTCTTATCCTAATGATGTCCCACAAGTTCATTTTTGCTTTTGTTTCTCTTGTCTTTGGAGATGTGTCATGAAAAAAAGCTGCTGTGGCCGACGTCAAAGAGGTTGCAGCCATAGTTCTCCTCTAGGATTTTGATGGATTCTTGTCTCACATCAAGGTCTTTCAACCATTTGGAGTTTATCTTTGTGTATGGTGTGAGAGTGTGGTCAAGTTTCATTCTTTTGCATATAGCTGTCCAATTTTCCCAGCACCATTTATTGAAGAGACTGTCTTTTTCCCACTGGATATTTTTTTCTGCTTTGTCAAAGATGAGTTGCCCAAAGAGCCGAGGGTCCATTTCTGGATCCTCTGTTCTGTTCCATTGGTCTGTGTGTCTGTTTTTGTGCCAGTACCATACTGTCTTTGTGATCACAGCTTTGTAGTATAGCTTGAAATCCGGCATTGTGATGCCCCCAGCTTTGTTTTTCCTTTTCAACAATTTATTGGCGATTTGGGGTCTTTACTGGTTCCACCAAATTTAAGGGCTGTTTGTTCCAGTTCTTTGAAAAATGTCATTGGTACTTTGATCGGGATGGCATTGAAAGTGTAGATTGCTCTGGGTAGCATGGACAGTTTAACTATGTTAATTCTTCTGATCCATGAGCATGGAACATTTTTCCATCTTTTTGTGTCTTCTTCATGTCTTTCAAGAGTGATTTGTAGTTTCTAGAATATAGACCCTTTACATCTCTGGTTAAGTTAATTCTGAGATAACGTATGATTTTTGGTGCTATTGTAAATGGGATGGATTCCCTAATTTCTCTTTCTTCAGTCTCATTGTTCGTGTATAGAAATGCAACTGATTTCTGAGCATTGATTTTGTATCCCGCCACATTACTGAATTGTTCTATAAGTTCTAGTAGTTTGGGGGTGGAGTCTTTTGGGTTTTCTATGTAGACTATCATGTCATCTGCAAAGAGAGACACTTTGACTTCTTCTTTGCCAATATGGATACCTTTTATCCCTTTTTGTTCTCTGATTGCTGTTGCAAGACTTCTAGTACTATGTTGAATAATAATGGCGAGAGTGGACATCCTTGTCGTATTTCTGATCTTAAGGGAAAGTCTTCCAGCTTTTCCCTATTGAGAATGATATTTGCTATAGGCTTTTCATAGATGGTTTTTATGAAATTGAGGAATGTACCCTCTATCCCTACACGCTGAAGGGTTTTAATTAGGAAAGGATGCTTTATTTTGTCAAATACTTTTCTGCATCAATTGAGAGGGTCATATGGTTCTTCTCTCTTTTCTTGTTGATATGATCTATCACATTGACTGATTTGTGAATGTTGAACCACCTTTGCCTCCCAGGAATGAATCCCACTTGGTCTTGATGGATAATCCTTTTAATGTACTGTTGGATCCTATTAGCTAGAATCTTGTTGAGAATTTTGGCATCCATATTCATCAGGGAAATCGGTCTGTAATACTCCTTTTTGATGGGGTCTTTGCCTGGTTTAGGGATCAAGGTAATACTGGCCTCATATAATGAGTTTGGTAGTTTTCCTTCTGTTTTTATTTTTTGAAACAGCTTCAGGAGAATAGGTATTATTTCTTCTTTGAATGTTTGGTAGAATTCCCCGGGGAATCTGTTAGGCCCTGGACTCTTATTTTTGGGGAGGTTTTGATCACTGCTTCAATCTCCTCATAATTAATCAGTCTGTTTAAATAATCAATATCTTCCTGTTTCAGTCTTGGTAGTTTATAGGTTTCCAGGAAGGCATCCACTTCTTCCAGGTTGTTTAATTTATTGGCATAAAGCTGTTGATAAAATTTCTAATGATCCTTCCTATTTCATTAGTGTTAGTTGTGATCTCTTCCCTTTCATTCATCATTTTATTTATTTGGGTCCTTTCTCTATTCTTTTGAATGAGCTGGCCAGTGGCTTATAGATCTTATTTATTCTTTCAATGAACCAGCTTCTAGTTCTGTTGATCTGCTCTACTGTGCTCCTGGTTTCTAATTCATTGATCTCTGCTCTAATCTTAATCAGCTACCTTCTTGTGCATGGGTTAGGCCTGTTCTTCTGTTCCAGCACCAGCTTCTTTAGGTGAGAATATAAAAACTGCATTTTAGATTTTTCTATTCTTTTGAGTGAGGCTTGGATGGCTATGTATTTTCTCTTTAGGACCACCTTTGCAGTGTCCCACAAGTTTTGGACTGATGTGTTTTCATTCTCATTGTTCTCCAGACATTGTTTAAACTGATTTTTAATTTCCGGGTTTACCCAATAATTCTTGAGCAGGATGGTTCTTAGTTTCCAAGTGTTTGAGTTTCTTCCAAATTTTTCTTTGTGATTGAGTTCCAGTTTCAAAGCATTGTGGTCTGAGAATATGCAGGGAATAATATCAGTCTTTCGGTATTGTTTGAGACCTGTTTTGTGACCCAGTTTATGGTCTATTCTGGAGAAAGTTCCATGTGCATTTGAAAAGAATGAGTATTTGTTGTTCTGGGGTGTAGTGTTCTATATATATCTATGAGGTCCATCTGTTCCAGTATGTCATTCAAAGCTCGTGTTTCTTGATTTTCTGCTTAGGTGATCTGTCTATAGCTGAGAGTGGAGTGTCGAGGTCTCCTACTGTTAACGTATTATTATCTATATGTCTCTTTATTCTGGTTAAAAGTTGGCTTGTGTATCTAGCTGCTCCCCTGTTGGGGGCATAGATATTTATATCTGTCATATCCACTTGTTGGATACATCCTTTAAGAATAATATAGTGTCCTTATGTATCTCTAACTACAGTCTTTAGTTTAAAATCTAATCTGTGTGATATAAGAATTGCTACCCCAGCTTTCTTTGGAAGTCCATTGGCATGATAAATGCTTTTCCATCCCTTCACTTTCAGTCTGGATGTATCTTTAGGTTCAAAATGAGTCTCTTGTAGACAGCAAATGGATGGGTCATGTCTTTTTATCCAATCTGCAACCCTGTGGTGTTTTATGGGAGCATTTAGGCCATTCACATTGAGAGTGATTATTGAGAGATATGATTTTAATGATGTCACGTTGCCTGTGAAGTCTTTGTTTCTATAGATTGTAAATTTCTGTTCTGTATCACTCTTGGGGCCTTTTTACTTTTATAGATCCCCCCTTAATATCTCAGGTAGGGCTGGTTTGGTGGTTATGAATTCTTTCAGTTTCTGCTGATCCTGGAAGGTCCTTATCTCTCCATCAACTCTGAATGATAGCCTTGCTGGATAAAGGATCCTTGGCTACATGTTCTTCTCAGATAGAGCTTTGAAAATATCCTGCCAACCCTTCCTAGCCTTCCAGGTCTCTGTAGACAGGTCTGACGTTATTCTGTTATTGTTCCCTCTGTACATAAGGATTTTCTTCCCCCTGGCCGCTTTCAATACTGTATCCTTGGATTTAATATGTGTGAATTGCACTATGACGTGACATGGTGTAGGTCTGTTCTCATTGACCTTGGGAGGGGTCCTCTCTGCTTCTTGGACATGAATGCTTGTTTCCTTTGCCAGATTAGGGAAGTTCTCAGCTACAATTTGTTCAAATATCTCTTCTAGACTTCTCTCTTTCTCCATTCCCTTGGGGATGTCGATGATTCTGATATTGAAAAGTTTCATTGAGTCAGTAATCTCCTGTAATCTACATTCTTGAGATTGGATTTTTTTGAGGCAAGTTTCTGTTTTAACTTTCTCTTCTACCATCCCATCCTCCAATTCCCTAATTCGTCCTTCTGCCTCATTTACCCTGGCCGTCAGAGCGTCTAGTTTAGACTGCATTTGATTCATAGCATTTTTAATTTCTGCCAGACTCGCTCTCATTTCTGCCCTTAGAGATTCTATATTCTCATTAATATTTTCATTAATAGTTTTTTCAGGCCTACACATCATCTTAACCACTGTTACTCTGAACTCCATTTCTGACAATTTGGTTATATCCATATCCATCAGTTCTGTGGCAGAGGCCACAGACTCATTATCTTTTCTTTGCTGGGGGAGATTTCTCCTCCTCGTCATTCTGATGAGGAGAGGTCGCGGGGATGCCCAGAGCCCAAATTACTGACCAGGACACAGACAGTGTGCACTTGTTTGATAGGGACCTTAGGGACGTGGGCTTCTTGATTTTTCAGCCTGGCTGATATTCAGGCAACCCTGTTTGGGTAGAGTTGCCACGTCCCCTGCAAGGGGGGATGAGGATGGGCACAATGTGAGCCGGTATTCCTGGGCTTTTGTACTCTGGCGGCTTTCCCTGGCGTTTTTCTGTGGCTCTTCTGAGAGTCAGAGCAGCAGTGGCCATATCCTAGCCTCTGTCTCAGAACAGAGAGATCGCAGTCTGCTCTCCACTGAGCTCTCCTGGCCACTTTAACTCTGTTTCTGTCTGTGCTGCTAAAGCCCCTGCCTGTGTCCCAGTCCTCACTTCCAGGGCTGGTGTGTCTCTGTCCTTTGTGCTTCTAACACTACCAGCCACCCCCGGTTCCCGTGCCCGCTCCCGAGCTCCCTGTTTCAGTGTGGTTCACGGGCACCCTGGAGCGCCAGATTTCTGTCTGGTCGGTAGCGCAAGCACTCCCAAGCTCCGGTATCAGTCCAGTTCCAGTGAGCACTCTGGAGCCCCGGTTTTCAGTCTGGTCGCATGCGCTCCAGAGCTCTCGGTTTCAGTCTATTTTGTGTGTGCGCTCCGGAGCTCCAGTTTTCAGTTTGGATGCGTTCGTGCTCCCAAGCTCCCGGTTTTAGTCTGGCTCCTGTGAGCACTCCGGAGCTCCAGTTTTCAGTCTAGTCTCACGCGTTCCCGGGCTCACGGTCTCAGTCTGCTCTCTTGCGGGTGCCAGTCCTCTAGTCCGGCCCACTCCCCAGTGTAGATGGCTACTGCTTCCCGGTGCCCGAGTGCATTGGCTCCCTCCCCCTTCCGTTTATCTTCCGATATCTGTGCAGATTCACGGCTCCCTCCATCGTACCTCAATATTCAGCACTGGAGATGTTCATTTTTAGAGATCCAGATGTATCTTCCTGCATCTCAGGCTGATTCCGTGGGTGTTCAGGATGGTCTGGTAGATATCCAGCTCGACTTGGGGCCTGCTGAGAAAGGGTCTCCTACTCCTCCACCATCTTTTCTCCTCCTTGCAGAAAGTGGTCGCTTTTCTGATCATAGAGTTTCTGCTACTCTTTTCTTCACTCTCCAGTTGTGTTCACAGGTATTCAGAATGGTTTGGTAGCTCTCTCGCTGAATTCTTGGGACCAGATGAACTTTAGGTCTCCTGCTCCTCTGCCATCTTGGAACACCAGATGGTATTTTTAAAATTATAATGAAACCAGCTTCAGGGAAAATCTGCTTTGTTGTAGCCGTCTCTCGCCAATGCAGAGCAGTTGCTCAGCCAGGTTTTTGGTTTTTTTTCTGAGAAAGTTGTTTTGTCCACATCTGTAGCTTGGGGTTTGCATGGAAGGCGTTCGGTTCACGATTCTCTCACATTGCCATCTTGAACCTGCACTCCAGTATTTCATTCTTTAAAGTTATTTAAGCCAGTGGTATTTTTCCCATATACTGTTTTGAATTATTTTATGTCACTCAAAATGATTAATTTCTCAGATTTTTCGGAGATTGTTTATTTTAATTCTGAGGTCAGTAGCCTTCCTTCAGTGTTTATCTGCAAGTCTAGAAGCACAGAAAAAAATAAATGTTATCCCTGGCCCCAAAGTTGTATACAATCATGGTGAACTCAGTTCTTATTTGAAAAATTGATCCAGAGGTTTCATTTGTTTAAGCATGGTATTCTTTATGTATAATTTCACTTTCATTTAAGTATAATTTGTATCTTTGGAACTACATCTCAATTTTGGGTAGGGCTGCTAGAACCTTAGAGAAGGCCTCAGCTCACAAAACTAGTAAATGATACAGTTAGCCACAAGTAACAGAACACTTGATGACCAGTGTCTTAAAGAACACATAAGATGCCATTACTTCATAAGAAAACTGAACATAAGATTTATTTAGTAGTTCATTGATATTATGAAGTTCATATTCTCTTTTTATCTTTTTGCTCAGCTATTATTTTGTGTGTTGGCTTTGATTCTTTGTGCTTACTGCCTTTGGATACAATGTGACTTCAACAGCTCTAAATATCATAGCACCATTCAATGAAGGAAGAATGGGGGAAAATACCAATGAGATATTCTATTACCTTTTTTTTTTTTTTTTAGTTTTTAAATCAGAAATAAATTTCACCTAAGTTCTCTAGCAGATTTGCTGATTTGTCTTTCTACCTCACTGATGAAAGCTGAGTACATGGTCCTCTCAGTCTCAAGGGAGGTAAAAAAATTAGTTGTCTTTTCCTACTTCTAAAATCTGTGTGGACAAGGAAGAAAGAGGTTGGAGTATTCTCTGCAAACCTCAGTTTTTATAACATCAGACTTGACTTACAGGTTATGAAATATAAAATTCACAGCATATGAAGCTCTCCTAAAGAATGAGTTAGAATATTTTCCTAATTATAATTTGAGGATCACACAATAGTTGCTTCATGTTGTTATTCTAATGATTCAATGAGAGTTTCAATGGTGTGTTTATTTTCTATCAAAAAAATGGGGGGGCGCCTGGGTAGTGCAGTCGTTGGGCATCTGCCTTCGGCTCAGGGCGTGATCCTGGCGTTTCAGGATCGAGTCCCACATCGGGCTCCTCCATTGGGAGCCTGCTTCTTCCTCTCCCTCTCCCCTGCAGTGTTCCCTCTCTCACTGGCTGTCTCTCTGTCACATAAATAAATAAAATCTTTAAAAAAAAATGGGGGGGGGACTTTAAGCTTAGTCATGTAATGGTACATTTTTACTATCAAGATTTATTGATATAATTTCTCAAGGTTTAGCACAAATATTTTAACTAAAAAATAGGCTAGTAGATGGAATCATGTGCGTAAAACTTTTGGACAGGCTGAGAGGACTGGAGTAAGTGGAGTTAAAGCTGGATGATAGATTTCAAGAACTAACACTATAACTATCAATGAGATATAAGAAATTTACTCTTGCTTCTCCCATAGCTAGTATCATCAGAATTGTGTTTCATACGCACAAAACTGATAACTAATACAAATAAGGACAGCAAACACTATGTTTAACCTCTATGCTGCTCTCTCTTGAACACTGAACTCCAGAATCTAGCTACATCTTCATTTCTATAACTTCACTCATTATCATCAACAGCAGCTGGAGGATGTCTTATGCTTCAATATCTCAAGCTGGTGTATGACATTGTTGAATCAGCATGCTAGCTGCAAGGGAGTCTGGGAATTTTTTTTTTCCTTCCTTACTCCTGACATACTGAAAGGTACATGCAAGTGGTTACATTGAAGGACATTATCCAGAATAAATGAAGTCACTTTCAGGATCAAGAAAAGCAGTTTATTAGGGAAAAAAACAATGAAGAAATAAAATTGAGTTTTCATTTAATATGAATATATCCCAGAGAATCTTATATGACCTGCCCAAAAAATTGATAATAGATCATTTCTTGGTTTTCTCTGGTTTCATTGTAAAGATATTAAAAAATTAATAAATTTGCATTTTGAGCAGAATATGAAAAACAACAGTGGTTTGGTATTTTTTCTGAGAGACATGAAAGTATTTTAAAGTTTTATTAAAATAATCAGTCATTTATCAAACTGATATTTTGCATATAAAGGCATTTCTATTTCTAGAAAATAAATTCCATATATTTTCAACTCAATCATTACATTATACCATTCCTGTGAATGATGTTGAGAGATACTTCTGTTCATCTTTATGTAGTTAGATGACAAATGTTTGTTCTGCCTTGATGTTTCAGCATTACTTTTGCATTATTAGAGAGAGTTCATAACTCCCTAGACAACTAATGCAAAGCACCTCTTTAAATCAGACAGCCATATAAATTCTAAATATTCCCCATGCTTTTATAAAATTTGATTAAAGGACAGATCTGTCAGTGTGCATTGTTATACATTTTTCCTTTGAAGAAGTGAAAGAGAGGAAAGATATATACAGAAGAAAACATGGTTGTAAGAGGAAAATAGAAATGACTGATCTCATTTCCCCTGAATTTAATATGGTACATAATTTTGAGGAATCCAGTTTTATTAGTCATGACTTTTTTTTTCACATTTTTAAAGAATTTTTGTGTCCTTTGAGTTTAAAAAAATCTTCATATAGGAATAATAACTATTTTTAATGTCTTTTAAAAATTTACATAAATTCATTTAAAATCCAGTTATATAAGTTATTAGATTATCTTTTTAAGCATACCACATTAATGACAGCATGTGATTAATAGAGAATTATTGAATTGAATGGCTTTCCAAAAACAACATATATAGAATCTAAATTTCAGACTTTTTTTGTGTGTGTGTGTGAGTAAAGTGATAGAAGTGTATTAAGTGAAAATACACAAAAAGCTGTCAAGAATGAGAGGGGTCCCAACATGGTTGCCAGTGAGGGCCTTTAGGTTTGGTCCTTTATAGAAAGCTAACCAGGGAACTTGAATCCTTTTAACATCTCTAATGATAACACCTTCGGTGATTTACTTCCTTTTTAGGGTGTGGTTATTCTTTGTTGGTCACAGGTGATTATCATAAAGACACCCACCCCATATCACCCACCCCACATACCTAGGGCAGGGTGGTCCGATTTGTCCCCTTATCTCTGGTTTCCCCACACCTCCACATTTTTGGGATTTCTGTGAGCCTGATCACACAGCCCCTATCTGTCTCTCCCTATCTAGCCCCCCTGTCCCTTACTTATTCCTCCCCCTGGAATAGTAACTCTAACTGCTGTTAGGGAATAGGACAATGACTGCTGTTGCTGCTTCCTGCTGAAATGGGGTGGCAGACTGTGTGGCAGTTAGAATCTATCCAAGGGTTGGTCCAGGAGTTTGTGGCATGGCTCCAGGGGGCCATGATGGGCAACAAACGGTACATGCATCAGCACATGCAAAAGGATGAACATAAAACAAGTATTAGGCCCCAAATTATGGTCACATCCTTTAGCTAAGATCCCCAATTACCAATTTTGTCAAATAGATCAGTGGATATCATGATCTTATTTAATTGATCACAGATGACCCCTATTAATTGGGACACCTTGCAGGAGTTAACTGTAATGTTAAAACAACACATGTGAGGAAATTTTTCACACCTCAAATCGTGTAGCAACAGTAGACAGTCAATAGTGGCGTGGTTCTCGAGAAGTCCTTCTCTGACATCACTTAATTCTTGGCTGAGTGCATCCAGTGCCTGGGAAGTATCATTTAGAGTCCCGCTGAGGAAACACACTGTTTTGCTTATTTTATATTGCAGTCCTAAAGTCCTGTAAATCCGATAGTGAGCTTTGAGGCTCTTTTTACTAGGAGGGCTGTTGGTATGCTTAGTTAAAGCCTTTGTTTGCAATTTGTTTGTCAGTAGAGGTGGCTTCTAGGATAAATGACTATGGGGATTGAAACCATCAAGAAGCTCTTTTTGTTTGAAGTCCAGCCTTAACAACATCCTAATTACAAGGAATCACTAGCAAGTGGGAGAAGACTTGTCTCAGGAGATAAGGGCATCCCCAAGTGCATCATCGAGTCTAATCATAAAGAAAGTGGGCCCATCCATTATGTCCATGGGGTACGCTCTGGCTTTTAAAGAGCGATTTTGTCATCCCAGCCACTTAGAATTGGTCAAGGTGATAGCTGAATTATATAATGTTGGGGAAATCTATCCCATTTCCCAGTTGTTCAAGTAATCTTATGCCCATGGGGTCCTGTTGTCTCTGCAGAATAACAAGCAAGGAGATTGTCTATCCATGAGCTATTGTGGCAATTTCTCTGAAGTTTACCTCAAGTTGTCTAGCTTAGGCAAACAACAATCAAAGACAATCAGAACTAAAATTTAGCATCCACAAAGATGAGTTATAGAAACATAATTTTTCTCTCTATAATAACCCTCATTTCCAGAGATAGCCAAATAAGACTAATTTGTTTGAAAAACAAGTCCAGTTTTAACAAATGGCTTAATTATTTACGTAAGTTCAGCAACAACAATTGATCATATAGATCTTTGCTGGAACTTTTATAAGAATCTCTAGGTTGAACTGCCAGAAGCCAAGCCCAGTGCTTGCCATCTGACATGCCTGCAATGGGCAGATTCCTCTTCTTGAGGTCCCCAGTATATCCTGATGTTCCTGCACTGTCAGGAGGTGACATTCTTTACTCACCTGGTGAGGCTGCTGGGAATCATGTGTGCAAGATATCAGGCCAAATTCCCAATGGGCTTAATGGCTCCAGATTTCATAAAGTCAACCTTGGTTCCTTAAAGCTATCTGAGCTGACTCATGTCTGAGTCTATGCATACCTCTCAAATATGACATTCCAGTCAAAGTCTTGGGAAAATAACCAATGTTTCCAGTGGTGTCTTGTTGTAAAGAGAACAGATTCTTATTGAACTTATGCAAATGACTATGATTGCTATGGAAGAATCCTTTTGGATTGGAAGAGACCTTTTAAGTTTCAGAGGGTTCAGGTAGAGAGAAAAGTTAAATGCTTCAATTTGTTCACAAATGAATACTTTATCACATTTTTGCAAGTCATAGATATCTTAAGAGAAAGTTTCCTTAATCTGAGAGAGCAAACGTCAGAGAACCAGCAGTATTTCAAAAAAGAGTCACAAAACTATAATCAACTTTTAGTTCATTTAGTCCCATGTCACTATTATTTAAAATGCAACTTTAGTTTTGGAAGTTTTTACCCATTTTAGTTTTGATCTTAAAGATATTGAATGCCTGTATTTGTCCTAAAAGTCCTTTTTATGAACCTCCTTGAAGATGAAACTCATTTTGCAAGAGAATAAGAACAATTATAAACAACTAGAACTCAGAAATGGACATTGTTAATGAACTGATAGAGTTCAGTATGATGCAGTTGACAAGGAAACTCAGTTATTTCTGTGACACACTTCAATAATCAGAATATTGAGTGATGATGACCTTACACCAGAATGTAACATACCAAACAAACAAGCCTAATAGTCAGTGAGAATTTGTTCATGATTTAAATCTTAGGGAAGTTTATTAAAACCTTAGAAGATTTTAAAACAAATAAGATTAGAGATCATCAAAGACCTGATAAAGGCAAAAACATAGAAACTGGTTTTCTGGGCAGACAAAAGAGAGAAAAAAAAAACTATGTTTACATGTTTATTAAGAGCAGACCGACGATTCAAGAAAACTTCATCTTTTGCATGGAGAGAGAATTTCAATCTTATACCACTGTACTTTTAAAATTCTTTTATTTTAATCTTAGTCTGTTCTGACCACACCTAAAATTCCTTTCCAAAGATTTCCCATCACAAACCTTTTAAAACTTTCCTTTGCATTCAGATTTTGTCCCAAGCCATTTCTTTCCAAACAACCATCTTATTTAGGACAAAATCACCTTATTTTACCTTCAACAAAAATGCATTCCCATTCCTTATATCTTTCTTCCATATAGCATTGCTTCCCTTATTCCCATCAGTCTTAATTACATTTAGTAGAATTTTGCATTCTTCAAAACTTTAGTCTCCAGTGAAGACTAAGTAGAACCAATTGTGAACTGTCACATCTCTGTCGCAATTTGTTAGCAAAAAGATGACTTAAAATGATGGTTAATCTTTCTGTTTCAAGGTTTTCATGGGTAATTGTTAAGATAGTTTTCAAAGTCTTTGGTAACCTGAAACTTTAAAGTTTTTCTTGGATGATAAATGGGATTAAATGCATTGGACATCTAGGTCTTTTCCAAATAGGATAAAGTAATAAAGCATTGTATACTGAATGTAGGTTTGTGCTTTTGACTACTTATTGAAAAAAACTAAGGATGTTTTGAGTCTGTTGGTAAACATGCGTTGTGCTTAACTGGTTCATAAAATTGCTCTCTAAATTTCAGATATTTTTATAACTTTCTGTTGTATTCTAAAATTACATAAGTCCAGAATACATAATAGCCTCTATTACACCAGTCTTGGTGATTCTACCTAATATTTTCTTAATATATGAAAATTTTCACTTAAACTTATACATGTAGGTTAATTGAATTTTATAAATATTGCAAATTATATATTTGATGTAACTTTTAAGATATTAACATTTTTACTTAAATATCAGAAAAATACTATACAGAATTGCATGGAACAATATTTTCTTCCTAATATGAATGTGTCACAAAATTATTAAGATATTTGTGTACATGTTGATACATACACACAAGAATGAAAATGCTATTTTTTTCTGTAATAATTGGAAGAAAATTTGGTTGTCTAGACACAATTTTAAATATTTGTGATAACTTCAGAAAATTTCTATTATTACATTCTCTTTTTTTCAAAGATTTTATTTGAGGGAGAGAGAGAGAGAGATAGATCATGGGTGAAGGAGAGGGGCAGAGGGAAAAGAAGACTCCCCGATGACCCTGAGACTCAACAGGGGTTTGATAAGGGGCTTGATCCCAAGACCCTGAGAGCATGACATGAGCCAAAGAAGCTTAACCTACCATGCCACTCATGCACTCCTATTGCATTCTCATTTTTAAAATGTATGAATTCTCTAGCTTTTTAAAATGTCTATTTTATATTTGAATAAAAAAAATGAAAGTGTGAGTAAGGGAAGGCTCTTGAATTTTCATTCTGATTCACCTGTATGAAAAGCTGCAGAAGTCACAACAATTTTTTTGAGTACTAATATTTTAACTTATAAAATGAACTTATTCATGTGGCTAATTGTAACATCTATTTCTCCCCAGATATAGGGGGAAAAATTTTGATTTGGAAATTTCTAAGGCAAATTATACTGTTTCTATGTGCTGTATCTGAAATATCTCTGTGTAGTTGACTTATTTAAAGTCTAGAAAAAATAATAAAGTGTATGGAGGTAATATGGGTGGTTCTTCAAATTAAAAGTTACATTTAGAATATGTATTGTGGTAATATAATAAATGCAAATAAGACACAAAACACTGACATTACTCCTCTTAGTTGCTAAATATAATGATGTTATTTGGAAAGTCTAAATATTCCTGTCTTCTGTATCAGCTTCTCACAGTACATACAAGTGATTTATCATCACTCCTTGGAGAAAATTTAGAACACTTTTAAGGAAATAATTTTTCATTTTAAGAGTGTACATCAAACATCTATTCAAGTCACTTAGAATGCATAGGGATGTTTTAACAGTAAGTCATCTTTTATTGACTTATGGACCCTTTAAGCACTGCAGACTTTTGCATACAGCTTCATAAAGTTTATGTGTGTTGTGTACATAATCCAATGTAGACTATAGTGTTGTTGTTGTGTGTGTGTGTGTGTGTGTGTTTTGTTTTTTTGGAGAGAAAGAGCACATGAGCACATGGTGGGGGTGGGGAGTAGCAGAGAGAGAGTAAGAAGCAGACTCCCCACTGAGCAGGGAATCCAATGTGGTGCTCAGTCCCAGGACCCCAGATCGTGACCTGAGCTAAGGCAGACACTTAACCAACTGAGCCACCCAGGCTTTCTACAGTGTTTTTAGGATAGAAGGGCCAAACATGTTTCTGTTGTGTCTCGTGTTATATTATTGTCCCACAGAATGAAACAGTTATTTTTGTTTTTGTTTTTTCAGAAACATATGATATATATTAAGGATATGCTTCTTTTTTGTTGGTGGTGTTTTCTTCAGCCATTCATAAAAGCCTACATTGATTTAATTTTTCTTATTTCAGAGAGCTAGGCATTATTTTAAATTTATTTTTAACATGATTTTGATTGTTAGAATATAGTTTCTGAAAAACAGAGGCAGTTATTTTTCCTTTTTAAGTATGCTATACATACAATATTTGAAGAATTTATGCTTAGATAAATTCTAATTATTATTGAAAGCATTAATGATTGAACTTAGTTCTTTCATGTCAAGTGCTATATTCATTAATTAATATTTGACTAAATCATTTGCACAAAGGGTTCTCTGTCTCATTTAAAGCCACTTTCAGTATTTTTTTTTATAATCTAGAAATTTGTTTAAAAGTGAATCCTTAATAACTTTGTAATACAAAGCCACCAAACATTTTGGCTTCTCCTTTCATGAATATAAATGATGTGAGCAACAAAATAAATAGATTTGGATTAAATTCCATCTATAAAATAAATAACTATGAATCCATGGTGGTATAAGTAAATGACTGAGTGAATTTAAAAGATGGGGGAGAATAAACAAATCTTCCAAGGAGAATTTTAAGCAATTTAAAATTGTCCTCAAGCTGTGTCCTCAAGAAGAGGGATCATACCTCACCATTTCTTAAGTATCGGCTGTGCATAGTGGAAGAGGAGGAGAAGCAGCAGCAGCTGCTGCTCTTGACTCTTATGTCACAGCTTAGACAAAAATCAGTTTGAGATGATAAGTCTAACTTCAGATCAAAATCAGTACAGATAATAGAAGAAAATGGGTATATCCTCACAATTCTGAATTAGGCTAGAATCTTAGGATACCAATGCATGAACCATATAAAACACTGATAAATTAGAATTTATAAAAATCAAAAATTCATGCTCATCAAAAAAAAAAAAAATCAACATGCAGTCTAGTAGAAAATATTTCTAAGTTGTATGTATTATTGTAAAGGAATTACATCCACAATATATTTTAAAAACTAAACATCCGGACTTTAGTAACAAACAAGTGAGTAAAGAAATTGGCTACATACTTGAATAGGCACTTCTTAAAAAAATATATAAAAAAAATCCAATAAGTATATAAATAAATTCTCAGCATCATTAGTCAGCAGGTAAATAAAAATAAATACAAAAATGATAAAGCTACGTAACCACAAAAATAACTAAAATGAAAACAATTTAAAGCACCAGATATTCTCCCACATGTGGAACACATGGAATTCTAAAACTTCCAGTGTAAAATAGTACACTTACTTTGAAATCTTTTTGTGTCCCATCTCAATTTTCCATTTTCCATTTGGGATCATTTTCCTTCTGGGTAAAAAATACCCTATACTACCCTGTTGTACTTTTAGTAGATGAGGTTTTTAAAAATATTTTTCTGAGAATGTCAGTATTTCATGTTCATTCTTTCGGTATACTTTTATCTTAAAATAGATTGCTATCCTAGTGAATTCTCATTTGGAAGTCATTTTCTATCAATACTTTTGAGGATGCAATTCAGCTTCCCCTTAGGATTATTTACAAGTTGGCCACTAGTCCAATTTTTGATCTTTTGGAGGTAATATGCCTTATTTTTCTGCTTCCTTTTAAGGTTCTTTTTAACTTTACTTTTCTGTAAAATAATTATTCATATATAATTGTAGATTACTTTTTGTTTATACTGTTTGTGGTTTTTAGAATGTATTTAATCTATCACTTAAGGTCATTGGTTTAGAAAGTTCTCAGTTCATTCTTTTCCAAATGTGACTGTTCCTCTTTCTCCCTCTCCTGTCCCCTGCTTTGATATTATTAATATTCTGTCCCTCATGCTTCCTTCTGGATATTTATTGCAGTCTATCTTCAAATGTCAGTGAGCCCTCTTGCTCAACTATAGACCCCAACAGTTGTTTCTTATCCCACTTTCTTGAGTCATTGACAATGGCTGGAACAGTCCAACTTCCAGACAAGAAAAGCCCTGATAGCAACAGAATGCCTAGAAGATACCCCACAGGTCCCTTTCCTTGCCTGATCGTGGGCTGAACACATACCAGCCCCACTCATGATCACATGCTTCCTGTTTGCCTTCTAACGCTATAACCCCCTGAACCGCTCCCTATAAAACTCCAGGCATCCATCTTGTCAGGAGAGAGATGGGTTGTTAGCCTTGAGCTGGCCACTTCCCCTAGCTGCCAGAACCTGAAATAAATTTCTCCCTTTATCTCTTCCCAACCCTTATTTATCTCTTGAGTTACTGGCTTCTCCTGTGATGAGTTTACCCGAGTTCGTTTAACAACGGTGTTGACAAACTCAGCCAGGAGCCATGCTTTTGATTTGTCCAGTCCCCTCCAGGTTCCCAGGGCAGAGCCATTGGCTGTGGCAGTGTGCCAAGGCTCACCTATTCATTTCCGAGTTAGTATCTGTGATAGATTGTTTGGTAACAGAAGTATACTGACTCTCTGTTCAGGTCTTTCTGATCTCCTGTTAAATTTACCTGTTGATTTTTTAAATTTCTACATTGTGTATTTGAGTTACATAATTTCCAGTTTTCTGAAGTTTTCAATTTCGTTTATATCACTCAACATATATTTTAAAGTATGTATTTATTAGCAAGAATAATTTTAACTTTTGTGTTTCTACTATCTGTTGGCTTTGTTGATTTTCTTTTATGCTATCTTTTCCTAATATTCATAATTATTTTTTACTTTGTATCAGACAGTGTGTTTATGGTATTAATTGTGGAAATATTTTGAGGCTATTCTCTTCCAAAGAGAATTTACATATTTTTCTGCTAGGTGATTGGGATTGCTGGTAATTTCGGAGTTGCAGTTCTTTAAAGGTGGTTTCCTCTGTTTTTAAATTTTTTTTCATATTCCCTAATATATCTTTTGGGATAATAATTACATGATAATAATAATAAAAGGCTTTTGTGTAGTTCTATTATGTCCTAGGTACACTTCTCAGTGCTCTAGAAATATTAGCTTGTTTAACAACAGTCCTATGAGGTAGGTAAAAAAAAAAAAAGAATTCACATTTTACTAAGAGGTTACTGAGACAAATGAAAATCTAATAATTTGCCCAAGATTAGTAGTAATTATTAGAACCAATATTCAATTTCAGGTCCCATGTTCTTAAAACTACAATGCAAATATGCCCTTCCATGAAAGATAGTTGCCCTCATCAACAGCTAATCACTTTGTAAGAACCAATTCAGGAAGTTACTCTTCCCTGGAGAATTTACATTTTAAGGTAAGATCACCTTGGGAGGAACACAAAAGCATTTATCTCTAACCATAAGCTATCTTAGGAAAACTTTACAACCTACTAAGTCAAGCAGTGCCCTTCTGACCTCTGATGTCCCTTCTAACTCATAAACTTCTCTTATTATAATTGTGCAATTTAAGACACTGGAAGGGATATAACAATTTGGCAAAGGTTTTCCAGGCACATAGTAATCATTTATATGTAGCTAATACCTATTATGGAATTCACTATGTGAAAGCAAATTTGATGAGTCATTCACATAGATTCTTGTATTTAATCATTAAAGCAAATCCATAGTAAATATTTTTCCCATTTAGGCACATGAGAAAACTAAAGATAAAACACTGTAATTTGGGGCACCTGGGTGGCTCAGTTGGGTAAGCATCTATTGATTTCAGCTCAGGTCATGATGTGAGATCAAGCCCCTCATGGGGCTCACTCAGCATGGAGTCTGCTTGAGATTCTCTTTCTCCTTCTCCCTCTGCCCCTCACCCTGTTCGTGTGCACACATTCTTGCTCTCTCAAGTAAATAAATAAAATCTTAAAAGAAAAATTGTGTGATTTATCCAAGTCCCATAATAAAGATATGTAGCCTTAAAAGTCAGTCTTCACCATTTTGACTCTAGAAACTGCATTTTAACCATGATACTGTACTGCCTACCGATACAGAGGTCTCTACATATTCTAACTACATGGATGACGGTTACTGACAATAACATTTTGCTGAGTAACTAGTCTTAAATACAATCTTTTCATTATGACAGGTTTTTTTTTTCTTTTAGTGGTAGTGACACAGAATAGAATAAATTAGGACTCTGTTGTCAATTAGGCGTTAAAACTAGAATATCTGTTTTATAATTGAGATGTCTCTCTTAGCCTGGTAAACAAGCAAATCAGCATCAAAATTCAATAAACATGTTTCTTTGAAATGAAGAACCAATTAAATTTCTTTTATAATCTGATACCATCTTGATTTCCATTGATATCAGAAGCTTAAAAAAAGCTGTTTCCAGTAAAGTTACAAATATATACATTTGTATACTTAGTATTTCAATTTTTTCATGCAATAACTGAGAGAATGCCTATTAACACATATATTCTGTTTTATTTATCATGTACAGGCAATTACATGTTATTACAAAGTTCTGATATGGACTTAAATATCAAACAAAATAATAGTCCAGAATTGGAATTTTGTATTATAACTATTTTAATGGCTATACAAAATAATTACTTCCTATTGAGTAGACCCTATAAACTATATTTTTAATATTCCTATTCATGGTCTAATGGGGTAGATTTATTTGTGTCTTTACACTAAACCTTTTCACTGAACCCTTACTTATAACACATTACATTATATATATCATTACATATATGGCATACATATATATAGAAATATATAATTAGAAAAGTTGTAAGCATGATGAATATTAACCCACCTGTTAACAACCACTCTAAATGTGTGAATGGTTTAAATATACCAGAGACCATTAGAATGGATATAAAAACAACTATATATTGTCTATAAGAAACTGACTTTAAATATAATGATACAGGTTAAAAGTAAAGGTATGAGATAATATGATGAAAGATAATGCAATAATATGATGAATCAAAAGAAAGCTGAAAGAGCTATATCAATTTCAGATAAAGCAACTTCTAGACAAAGAAGATTGCCAGGAGTAAAGAAGGCCTTTACGTGATAATATGGAATGGTAAGAGTTAGGTCTCCAAGATGTAACAATTCCAAATATGGGGGTGCCTGGGTGACTCAGTGGGTTAAGCGTCTGCCTTTGGCCAGGCCATG
The DNA here is from genome assembly GCF_023065955.2 of Ursus arctos. Lineage (NCBI taxonomy): Eukaryota > Metazoa > Chordata > Mammalia > Carnivora > Ursidae > Ursus > Ursus arctos. Next base: position 6,248,186 of record NW_026622852.1, read on the forward strand.
ATCCCAGGGTCCTGGGATTGAGCCCAGCATCAGGCTCCCTGCTCAGTGGAGAGCCTGTTTCTCCTTCCCCTGCCCTTCTCCCCGACTTGTGCTCTCTTTCTCTCATGCTTGCTCTCACTCTATCTCAGATAAATAAATAAAATTTCAAAAAATGCTTTAAAAAATAAAAAAAATTAAAAAGTTAAAAAAACAATTCCAAATATGTATGCACCTAACACAGACATCTTCAAAATACCTGAGGAAAAAACTGATGGAACTGAAAATAAAAATACATATTCTTAAACCTACTAGTTATATGTATTCTAACAAAGCAAAAATCATATTTCCAAATATATATAAAATGTGATTATACCTTTACAAAGCAACTAATATTTTTTGCTTATTTATTACCTACATAATATATTTCGGTCATGGAACATCATAAATTTGGACTTTTATCTTTAATATCTAACAATGCTGTTAATAATAGATATAACAGTACTAAAATAAAATATTTTAACTGATTTCCAGTGAAAACTTTTTATCTCAGGATTATCTTATTTTCCTATTTCCATATTGACATTAAAACTGAAAGATTTTAAAAATATTTATTAATTCATTTATAAGTGACAATAATAAACTCTTCACACACTTTAGTAAAATGTTTATGAAAAAACCTGTATTTCCCCTCTCAAGATAGCTGGATTTACAATATGCTTCTACATTTATTTTATTGCTATGTCAATTTGGTTGAAGTGTATGAAGAAAATACAGCTTCACAAAGATATATTTGGGAAAGGGAAAAGTAATTTGATACTCTTTTCAGATTAAGTGGTAGTTTCTAAAAGACTAGTTGTACTGTGAAATCTGAAATCATATCAACAGACATTAATATATGAAACTGTATCACTGCCTACTAAAGTCTATCTTAACTCTTGGTCTTTTTTTTTTTTTCTTTGAGAGAGAGAGAGAGAGAGAGAGGTGGGGCAGAGAAAGAGGGAGAAAGAAGAGAGAAGAGAGAGAATCTTAAGCAGGTTTCATGCCCAGCACAGAGCCCGATGCGGGACATGATCTGAGATCATGACCTGAGCTGAAACCGAGAGTCAGATGCTTAACTAACTGAGCCACCCAGGCACCCCTTAACTTGGGGATGGATTTTTTTTAACTTGTTCACAATTTTTTTTAACTTGTTCACCATTTTGTTACATTGTACCTTGTGATTTGAAAAACACTTGTTCATTGAGTTACGCAGATATTCCAAGTGGTGTCACATTTTATCATAAAATATGTGAAGAAAAACAACATTCATCATTATCACCACTGAAGTTAGTTGTCAAATTCATGGTGACACATAGAAATTTTCCAAATTTGTATTTTGGCCTGAAATCTTATATTTTATTGTTTGTCACAAATGATATGAGTTGGTTTCTTGAAATGTCATGTGCAAGACTATCAGCCAAAAACACAAATCTAAATAACCATAATTTGTCTGCTATTCATTCAAACAAAAATGTAGCTTCATGAAAAGACAGTCTAGTTATGTGTATAATTCAAACAATTGTAGAAGTGTTTTCCTCGAGTTAGCCATCATACTTCAGAATACAACAAATATATTTATGAACATTTCCCTTTTCATGACAATATTACAGAGGTGTACTGAAGAATTAATAGTTAATAAAACTAAAATGTTAATGTTTCATCAGGACATTCTTTATATTCTTTATTTTTTAATCTTACTGCAAGTACCAGGAAGTAAAAAATACATTAACTTCAAATACAGTTTGGTGCCAATGCCTTGATTGTGCCAAAATGCCAGCAGCTTATACACCCTCAGTGAAAATGTCAACAAAGTTAAAAGACAAAGTCTTAGTGTGGTAGGCAGAAAAATATCCTTGTGGTAGGCAGAAAAATATCCTTGTGGTAGGCAGAATAATAAAGATATGTATGTCTAATCCTCGGAACCTATGAAAATGTGACATTACATGACAACTGGAGATTGCAAATGTGTTAAAGTTAATGGCCCTCAAGCTAGAGAGATTATCCTATTGGGTTAGCCCAATATAATCACCTGAACCCTTAAAAGTAGAGAACCATACCTAGCTGCCGTGAGAGAGAAAGAGAGATGACAGAAAAAAAAGCAGCAGAGGAGATTTGCATTGTGAGAATGACACGCAACCTACTATTACTGACTTGAAGATTGAGTGAGAGAGCCATGAGCCCGGGAATATACATAGTCTCTGGAAACCGAAAATGGCCCTTAGTTGACAGCAAGGAAATGGAACTTCTCCTATATCAACCTGAATTAGTAAGGAAACAGGTTTTCCCGTAGGGCCTCCAAAAGGGATCACAGTCATGCCAATCATTTTGATTTTAGTCTGGTGAGACCTGTATCAGACTTCTGATCTATAGAATGTTAGTTATTTTCTGCTGTTTTAAGTTTGTAGTAATTTGTTATGGTAGCAATAAAAAAAAACACAAAACCAAAAAATCTGATACAATTACTTTAAAAAATTTTGGACTTCAAAGTCTCCTGGAAAGTGACTCAGGAATCTGCAATAGTTCATACATTGGGAATTGCTGTTCTAGATATACAAATACCACCGCTTAGTAGAGTTAGTTGGTGTATCCAGATTGTTTCTTATTGTAATAGAACTGAACTGGTTTGCCACTTGGGGTGCATTAAATTGAATACAGCCCAAGGAAGTGTTGAAAGCAAAGAACTTTTTATTACTTGTCACAAGTAAGGAGACAGGGATATGACTCTCAAAACACTATCTCCTCTAAGTCAAACTTTGGGGCCACTTTATACTGCTGGCCAGCAGCCTGTTGGTCAGGTATTCTTTTGATTAGGAAGTGGCCACAGGAATTTATTAAAACCTTTGTAATCGAGGCACTTGGGTGGCTTAGTCAGTTAGTGTCAGACTCTTGATTTCAGCTCAGATCATGATCTCAGGTTATGAGATTGAGCCCTATGTCAGGTTCTGTGTTGGGCATGGAGCCTGCTTAAGATTCTCTCTCTGCCCCTCCTTCTACCCCCTCTCTCTCCCTTTAATTTCTCAGTGTGGTCTCTGATGACCTTATCTCTAAGGAACAAAATGCCTCTGCTAAGTTTTCTACTATCTGTCTTTTTGACAGTGACATCATTCTATGTAACAACAGTTTGAATTATTAAAACCAATTATTTCTTGTCACCTCGGATTAAAATAAATCAAAATAAAAAACAACAAAAGTGGTTTAAACTGAAACATTTGCTCCCCATCAAACTTATACAAATCTAAGGAAATTTCTACCATCCTGATTGTGTTGCTTACATACTGCTCAATTACTAGACATGCAAGTATTTATTAAAGAGGAGAAAACATAGGGTCTAGAACATACTTTCCAGTTCCAGGAAAGCACACTTGATTTTAGATGCCTAAGTTTTCAGAGAAAAATCAATTCTACCAACAAATTATAAACCACTTGACTTTAATTATACTTAATGTTTTTTCCAGTACCATATTGATGGAATACTGTTGTTGAAAAGTTGAAACAGTAATTTTCAGAAGAGATTCAATAATGACAATACAGAGTAAATGAATGAGGAATGTATTTTTTTCCTGTAAAAATAATTTACTCCAACTAACATAGATTTTATATTTGAATATATGGGGATATTAGAAAAGTGCAAGACAACAAAACCACAACAAATAAGTTTTTATGATTTTACTAGTGATTTTCTTTAAAATTATAATATTGAAAATATATAAAAACAAATGTAAATTTAGATAAAATATTTAGTATCGAACCACACAAAATATATTCTCAGAATGAAAACCAATGCTCATAGCATTCTTTTATAAGGAAAACATAAATAGCATAGAATAATAGAATAGTAATGGCCATTTTGATGTAAAAATTTCTAAATTTTTAAAGGACAGTAGATCTACCTACCAAACTAGCGACATAGTTACAAACTATTTTAGAACTTCGCACTGATCCTGCACAACACTCTTCTAGGTCTTTGCTAAGTCAGCTCTTTTTCATCATTCATGTTTTAGTTTAAGTATCATATGCCCAGAAAGTCCTTTCCTAGTTACCGCTGAGCCCTATGCAGTATTCATCTGTCTAAGAGCTCTAATTTACAGTATTTAAGCATTCGTTTACCCTCGGTACACCCACTTTAATAAAAGAAGCTCTGTGTACCTTTTTCAACATTGTATTTCAAGTGCTTATTATCATCCCTAGCACATAGGATATACTCCGCAATATTCATTGGAAGAATGAATAACTAGGTGATGTTTGACTCACTTAGAAAACTCAAAGCCAGCTTTCATGGATTCCTGGTCTAAAAGAGAGATTTACAGTAGTGTTATGGGAAGCTTAGAGTAACAGCCTAAGAAATGTACTACAAACAATTGGACGTAGTATTTATTCCTGTAGGAGCAAGATGATATTAGAATCTCTAAAACATTTTCTAGAGAAACAATGAAATCTGTATATAAAAATGCCACATATTTATTTGAGAGATAGTACAAGTCAAACTTGACTTAACATATGAAGGGCAGGGTACCACAAGGGGCTCTTTCTATGCCTACCACAGAAATTTACATAATGTCTCCTTGGGCCGGCAGGGCTACAAAATGACCAGAATGCACCTTGGCCAGACTATTGGAGGAAATTAAAAGAACATACATGGCCTCTTAAACTCAAAAATAATGCACTGGCAGGGGAAGAAATGGAAAGTTTAACTTGTTAATTCCTACCATGATCTCAGCATCTCACCAGGGAATTAGTTTTCACACCATCTTGTGAAACAAAATTAAATCACTATTTTAAGGTGAGGACATTGTAAGTCATTCAGTAATTTCCCCAAGACTGTAGTTAGAAAATTGAAAATTATGAACTCAAGACTTTTAAGCTACCTAGTCTGTTCTGTTTCTAATACAGAGTGTTAAGAAATTTTCTTGAAATTTGAGAAATTGAAAGTTACATTTGTTGATTCAGTATTGAAGAAAGAAAATTTCCGGTATTATCATCTTACCTAGCATCAGAAAATTCTGTGCCAAATTAAAAAATAAATAGTAAAATAGAAGTTTTAACACAGTACAAGTCTACCTTAATTTATGGCCTAAAAGGTGTTTTACCTGGTGAGAAAACAGTCTTCAGCCTCAAGATAAACATTGGCAGATTTGCAAATGAACATTGGCGACAGTGATGTGCAGGGGTTGATAGCATCAGAAGCCACAGTGTAAGAGAAGGATGCAAAGACTGCCTGAGGATGCATGTGTTGCCAACAGGTAGAGGCTTAAACCATGAGGTAAGAGTGAGGAAAAGAGTGCAAGAGAGATATGTGCTTTTCTTCCTTTCAAAGGTTTTAGCTAAATTGGTTAACTTTTCTCTGGCACAACTCCCTTGTGGTCATGAATGCTATTTGTTGATATGAGTAAGAGTATGACTTGGGCTTTAGTAAGGGAAGTACAAGCTATTAACGTGGACCTGCAGTTAATTTGTCTCCAGAATTTTCTAATGGTGTGAAGAATACACTTTTGCCATGAACAGCAAGTGTTTTCGGTAACATTTCAGTATAATGTCGACTGGAAGAGATTAAACTAAGCCAATTGTTCTCAATCTTTTTTTTTTAATATACCATTTTTCAAACACAATTACTTTTTTTATCCTCAAAGAAATGTGTATTTTGATATACATAACACATAACAATAGACCTTCTTTACTGGTATTATCAGTGTTGGGGATGTGAGGCCTGCACTTGGGTCCCCCACCTGACACTCTATACTCCTAAAGCCCCATAAATAGAAAGTGAAGACATCTGGTCTAATTCAGTCTTGCAGTTCACACATGATAAAGCTGAGGCCTAGAGAGATGTAATTCCTTGTCTAGGGTTACACAGGTGCTTAATATATAGTTGGAGTCCTGGTCTCATGCTCTCATTAGCAATAGGCACCTATGCTCACCTCCAGATTTCCTTGTCATACCTTTCTCCTGTAGACCTGGTTTCCAATCCCATTCCCACCAATTATAACAGTAACTCTGAAGTTCTGGGTTAGCTCAGTGTTTTAAGGAAATGCAGAGACCTTTATGTTAATCCTAACATCCACAAATGTGTCATATTTATCACCCAACATGGAGAATTCAGTAGTGATTTTGTCCAAACCTTTCACAGAGACTTACACTCATAAACTGCTTTCTGTCATTTAAATGATTCCAGTATGTGTGTGTTGTTTCCACAACTGGTGAGAATGTTCCTTTAGGGGAGGACCACATATTAAAATCACATAAAGAAAAAAAGGGAAGCAATTATATATGGGTCATTGTTTACATAATATCTTTTGAGGGCAAGAGAAATTATAGAGTAAGGAATTTTTAGTGTCTATCAGCTAACCACAGTATATACCATAGAAAAGGTGGCTTATTTGTTTGTTGCTTTGTTTTTATCTTAAAGGTGTTTCTTGGAGTACAGATATTTTCCATTATTTTTGTATGTTACCTCCCTATCTGTGATCTTTATCACTTCCCTATTGTTTGGTTATGAAAGCTAGACTTATAGATAATTGTAATCTCTCAAATAGATATTAAAATATATCAGTATAAATGGTATCTACTTTATTAACTTGTGTGTGTGGTCTTGAACCCATATTGCTAAAGAAACAACAACAACAACAACAACAAAAACTATTACCTACTGGGAAAAGTACAAATGTGTGAATTCTTTCACTTCAGTGATTGACAGAACAAAGACAAAATCAGTTGTGCAGTAGACACAAAAATGTTTGTTTATACTTGGCAAACAGTGGAAAGGATCTTCTGGTTGGATATAATCTGACCTAATGTTTTTGACTCCAGTTTCTCTTCTTCTTCCTTAATTTGTTTATTGAGGGTGGTGCTACAAATCACAGAGAAATAGAGTTTAAGAAGTGAACGTATTGGAGAGATTTCCTGAAACTTTTGCTTTGGGTTATCTGTCATTGGCTAAGCCTTGAAAAAATATTGAAAAATCTATGAGGGAGAAAGCATACAAGAAAGATATAAATTTAGACTGTAGTATTAGAAAACTGATTTAATATGAGCATGAGGAAGCTCTAAATTTTGGTAAATTTCATGATGACATTAAGGACTGGAATAGTATATGGGAATGTCTGCCGATCCCTTCTATCTCTGATCATACAGGGAAAAAAATCAGAAAGGGTGCATGCATCCCTTTGAATTAGTAGTTTTGTACTAGCTGGGTAGATACCTAGAAGTGCAATTGCTAGATCAGAGAGTAGTTCTATTTTTAACTTTCTGAGGAACCTCATACTGTTTTCCAGAGTGGCTGCACCAGTTTGCATTCCCACCAACAGTGCAAGAGGGTTCCATTTCTCCACATCCTCACCAACACCTGATGTTTCTTACGTTTTTTATTTTAGCCACTCTGATAGGTGTGAGGTGATATCTCATTGTACTTTTGGTTTGCATTACCCTAATGATCAGTGATGTTGAGCATCTCTTCATGTGTCTGTTGGCCATCAGTGTATTTTATATGGAAAAATGTCTATTCATGTCTCCTGCCCATTTTTTAATTGGATTAATAATTTATTTTATGAATGTTGAGTTTTATAAGTTCTTTATGTATGTTGGATATAACCCATTATCAGATATGTCATTTGCAAATATCTTCTCCCATGCAGTAGGTTGCCTTTTAGTTTTATTGATTGTTTCCTTCACTGTGCAAAAGCTTTTTATCTTGATGAAGTTCTAATAGTTTATTTTTGCTTTTGTTTTTGGGACACATACCTAGAAAGAAGTTGCTATGGCTAATGTCAAAGAGGTTACTTCCTGTGTTCTCTAGGATTTGTATGGTTTCAGGTCTCATATTATGGTCTTGACCCCATTTTGTGTTTATTTTTGTGCATGGTGCGAGAAAGTGGTCCAGTTTTATTTTTTTATATGTTGCTGTCCAGTTTTCCCCACGCTGTTTGTTGAAGAGATATTCTTTTTCCCAGTGGATATTCTTTCCTCTTTCATTGAAGATTAATTGAGCATATAGTTGTGGGTTTGTTTCTGGGTTTTCTGTTCTGTTTCATTGATCTGTGTGTCTATTTTTGTGCCTCTACCATACTGCTTTGGTCACTACAGCTTGGTAATATAAAATTGAAGTCTGAAATTGTGATGCTTCCAGTTTTGCTTTTCTTCAAGATTGCTTTGGCTGTTTGCGGTTGTTTGTGATTCCATACACATTATAAGATTGTTTGTTCTAGTTCTGTGATAATGCTGTTGGTATTCTGATAGGGATTGCATTAAATATGTAGCTTGCTTTGGATAGTATAGACATTTTAACAATATTTGTTTTTCCAATCCATGGGTATGGAAAGTTTTTCCATTTCTTTGTATCATCTTCAGCTTCTTTCATCAGGGTTTTATAGTTTTAAGAGTACAGATCTTTTACCTCCTTGGTTAGGTTTACCCCTAGGTATCTTATTGTTTGTGGTACAAATGCAAATGGGATTTATTCCTTAATTTCTCTTTCTGCTGCATCATTATTGGTGTATAGAAATGCAACAGATTTCTGTACATTGATTTTGTATCCTGTGACTTTACTGACCTTGTGTGTCAGTTCTAGCAGTTTTTGGGTGGAGTCTTTAGGTTTTTCTATATATACATAGTATCATGTCATATGCAAATAATGAAAGTTTGACTTCTTCCTTGCCAATTTGGATACCTTGTATTTCTTTTTGTTGTCTGCTGAGGCTAGGACTTCCAGTACTATGTTGAATAACAGGGGCATGAGTGGACATCCCCATCTTGTTCTTCAATGTAGAGGAAAAGCTCTCAGTTTTTCCTCATTGAGGATGATATTAGCTTTGGGTTTTTCATATATGACCTTTATTAAGTTGAGGAATGTTCCCTCTAAACCTACTTTATTGAGGTTTTCTATCATGAATGGGTGTTGTACTTTGTCACATGCTTTTTCTCCATCTATTGAAAGGATCATATGGTTCTTATCCTTTTATTAATGTGATATATCACATTGATTTATTTGCAAATGTTGGACCACTCTCCCAACCCAGGAATGAATCCCACTTGATCATGGTGAATGATTTTATTAAATGTATTGTTGGATTTGGTTTGCCAGTATTTTGTTGAGGATTTTTGCATATGCTTATGAGGAATATTGGCCTGTAGTTCTTTTTTAGTGTGTCTTTATCTGGTTTTGGTATCAGGGTAAGATGACCTTGTGGAATGAATTTGAAAGTTTTCTTTCCTTTTCTATTATTTGGAATAGTTTGAGAAAAATAGACATTAACTCCTTTTTATGTTTGATAAAATTTGCCTGTGAAGTCATCTGGTCCTCGACTTTTGTTTGTTGGGAGCTTTTTGATTACTGATACAATTTCTTGGTTAGTTATAGGTGTTCAGTTTTTTATTTCTTCCTGTTTCAGTTTTGGATATTTATATATTTCTAAGAATTTATCTATTTTCTCCAGGTTGTCCAGTTTGTTAGCATATAGGTTTTCAAAATATTTTCTCAATAATTGTTTGTATTTCTGTGGTCTTGGTTGTTATTTCTCCTCTCTCATTTGTGATTTTATTTATTTGAGTCTTTCCTCTCTTCTTTTTTCTTTTTCTTTTTAATAAGTCTGGCTAGAGGTTTATGAATTGTATTAATTTTTTTGAAGAAACTGCTTCTGGTTTCATTTATCTGTTTTTTGTTTTGTTTGTTTGTTTGTTTGTTTGTTTTTAGTTTCTGTATCATTTATTTCTGCTCTATTCTTTGTTGTTTCCTTCCTTCTGCTGGCCTTAGGCTTCATTTGTTGTTCTTTTTCTAGCCCCTAACGGTATAAAATTAAGTTGTTTACTTGAGATTTGTCTTGCTTCTCAAGGTAGGCCTGTATTGCTATATATTTCCCTCTTAGGATCACTTTTTCTGCATCCCAGCAATTTTGGACCATTGTGTTTTCATTTTCATTAGTTTCCATGTATTTTTTTTAAAGCTTTTATTTATTTGTGAGAGAGAGAGAAAGCAAGGGCACAACCAGGGGGAGTGGCAGGCAGAAGGAGAAGCAGGCTCCCCTCTGAGCAAGGAGCCCAATGTGGGACTCGATCCCAGGATCCTAGGACCGTGAGCTGAACCAAAGGCAGACACTTAACTGACTGATCCACCAGGTGTCCCTCCATGTTTTTTTGTTTTTTGTTTTTTTTGTTTTTTAATTCCTATGGTTTTCTGGTTGACCTGTTCATTTGTTAGTAGCATATTGTTTAACCTCCATGTATTTGTGGTTTTTCCAGATTTTTTCTTGTGGTTGATATCTAGTTTCATAGCATTGTGGCTACAAAGGATGCATGCTATGATTTCAATCTTTCTGTATTAATTGAGGCCTAATTTGTAACCTAATATGTGATCTATTCTGGCAGATGTTCTGTGTACACTTGAAAAGAATGTGTATTCTGCCTTTCACGATGGAATGTTTTCAATATATCTGTTAAGACCATCTTGTCCAGTAGGACATTCAAAGCAATTGTTTTCTTGTTTATTTTCTGTTTAGGTGATCTTTCCATTGATGTAAGTGGGGTGCTAAGTCCTCTACTACTATTGTATTATTATCATTTAGTTCCTTTGTGTTTGTTATTAATTGTCTTATATATTTGGGTGCTCCCAATTTGGGTTCATAAATATTTACAATTGTTATATCTCCTTGTTGGATTGTCCACTTTATTATATAGTGCCTTTTTTATTCTCTTGTTACAGTCTTTGTTTTAATGCCTATTTCATCCAATATAAGTGTTGCTACTCCAGCTTTATTACTGATTTTATTTTATTTTTTGGACCCCAGCTTTCATTGACATCCACTTGCATGATAAATATTTCTTCATCTCCTCACTCTCAATATGTAGGTGTCATTAGGTCCAAAATGAGTCTCTTATAGGCAACATACAGATGGGTCTTTTTGTTTTTTTTAATCACTCTGTCACCCTCTGTCTTTTGATTGGAACATTTAGTCCATTTGCATTCAAAGTAATTATTGATAGATATATATCTATTGCTATTTTATTACTTGTTTTGCCATTGTTTCTGGAGATTTTACCCAGTCCTTTCTTATCTTTGCCACTTTTCATACCCTTTATTATTTCTTGCAGGGCTAGTGTAGTGGTCATGAACTCTAGGTTTGCTTGTCTGGGAAACTATCTCTCTTTCTATGCTGAATGACAGTCTTGCTGGATAGAGTATTCTTGGCTGCAGATTTTTCCCATTCAACACTTTGAATATATCATGCCACAATCTTCTGCCTTGCCAAGTTTCTGTTGAGAAATCTCTTGCTAGCCTTATGGATTTTCCCTCATAAGTTAGTCTTCTGTTGTCTTTCTGCTTTTTTTTTTTCCCTTACCACTATATTTTGTAAATTTAATTACAATGTCTTGGTGTTGGCCTGCTTTTGTTGGTTTTGATGGGAGTTCTCTGTGCCTCCTGGATCTGGATGTCTGTTTCCTTCCCCAGATTAAGGAATATGCTCCTGTCTCTTGCCCTTTCTTGTGATCATGTCTCTTTCCCCTCTGTAGAACCTGAGATCCCTTTCTCCTAAACCATGTCTTCACACTTCCTATTTTATTCAATGTGGTCTGTTCTCTCCCTTCAGTTTTGAGTTTATCCATCAGTTTTCAGGCCTATTTCTAACATATTTAGGTTGATTTGATACCTATCTAGTTGTGTTCATGGGAGGAACCAAACTTAGGGCCCTCCTACTCTGCCACCACCTTACTCTTCTCTGAATGTTAAAAATTTTAAGTAGTTGATATTATAAAAAGGAGGGAATTGTCAGTTCCAAATAATATTCAACCATAAATTCTTCAAAGATTTGTTCTCTAATCCCATCTCTTCCCTTTCCTAGGATTCCACTTCCACTTATATCATACCACCTATTATTGTCATACAGCTCAGTGATGCTGTTAATTATCTTAAATATATTTTGTCTCTGGCATTTCATTTTGGATACTTTCTATTATTAGCTTGTAAAGTTTATTAATTTTTTTTCTGTAATATCTAGTTTGTTATTAATCTCAAGTGTACATATTATATATATAGTTTTTAACATTGAAAATGAGTTTTTATCCTTTTTAATACTTTTTATTCATCTTCTTAAAATTTTGAACAGATTAAATACAGTTATTATAACTGTTTTAATGTCTGTGATAATTAAAAGATATCAGAATATTCCTTTCTTTTTGTAAATTAAACAACAGTCTTCTAAATAACCCATGGTATCAAAGAAGTGCCAAGAGAAACTGGAAAATACAGTGATTTGAATGAAAATCAATTCTGTGCATACCAAAATTTGAGGAAAGCTGCTAAAGCAGTATTTCATGGAAATTTAAGGCGTAAGTAATCCAAGTTTCCCTGTAAGAAACTAGGAGGAAAAAATCAAGTACCCTCCAAAAAAAAAAAAAAAAAAGCAGGAAAAAGGTAATAATAAATATAGGAGGAAAATAATTAAGGCTAAGAACAAGAAAATGATAGAAAAAATAGTAAAAATGATTAAGTAGCTACTTACTGGTAAACATCAATAAAATGGAAATCCTCTTGTTACACTGACCAATGTGAAGAAAGTAATGACAACAAACACAAAATCACAAATGTCAGGAATTAAAGAAGCATTGCTATAGACCATAAAGACATTTTCAAAATAATAGAGTACTACAAAGAATTAAAACAAACAAACAAAAAACCAATCGTGAATATAAACTCAAGACAATAGAAAACATGAGTAGTCTGTATGTATTAAAGAAATATAATTTTTAATAAAAAATATACAAGAAGACAATATTTCTGGTCCAGATGTGTTTTTAGAGAAATTCTATCAAACTTTTAGGAATTAATATTGAGATTTCTGTAGTGATGGAATAAAAACCTCCAAAAACCTGCTGGTTCATAAAAGCACAAGAACAGTGGCAACAATGGTCAAAATCAGCTTTTTAGAATGCAAGAAATTAACCAAACTTGAAACAAACTGAGGAACATTTAGCTAATAAAAATGACTGGATCTTGTTAAGGATGATGAAATTTGTGGCAATTTAGTTTTTCCTATTTCATCCCTCACCCCACTCCACAATAAATATGAAAAACAGGAACCTCACAATCATAGTAATCATGAAACCTGAAAGACTAGCGGTCACTAAGGGAGAAGAATGTATTTCAAGCTTCCCCCAAAATCCCAACTTTAGATATTTTTCATTATTAGACTTGTCTGGCAGTTCTGTGGAAACATTCATTGGCATTGCTTGTCTTTATTTGATCTGACTCAGAACTCACTCATGACAAACAACCTTTCCCCTGGAACCCTTATCAGAAGTAATCAGTGGCAGTTACTCATAATTGCAGCTCTTTGAGACAGCAGTAACAGTTTGAAGAAACTCAAAGCTGACCAAAAACTCAAATAGAAAGGTTGGAAACAAGATGTCAAAAGGTGTCCTTGAAAAGCTATATAACTTATTTCTGAGAATCTAAAAAGCCAGATGCATGTGGAGTTTTATACATAAGCCAGGAAAGACCTGATTAGGCCCCACCTAATATACAGTCTCAGTCTGATCTTTTGGGTACATCAAGCAGAAAGTAAAGTGAAGGCAGAATTTTAATTGTAAGAGTGTTGAAGATGTTTTGAAACATACACACAAAACCTATTGCAAAAGCTCAGAGACTTTCTAGTTTAAGGTATTTAAGAAAAAACAAACAAACAAAAAAACAATGTCCAATCGTAACTTACTACCATAGTCAAGGAGATATCTCAATGGTCATACACAGCAAATAATACATTACAAAATTAATTAAGGAAAACCACAAACAGTGGTTACAAAAACAACAACAATAATCCCCGAGAAGCAGAAGAAATCTAATTTCGCGTTGCTGCATTATATTATTTTAATTATCTGGGTATCAACAAAGAAAAATTACAAGGTATGCAAAGAAATTGGAAAGTGAGAAAACATCAGTAGAAACTCTTCCTGAATATGCCCAGATATGGACTTACTGGACAAAGACTTTAAGTCAACTAATTCAAAATATGTTCAAAGAACTAAAGGAAACCATGCCTAAAGAATTAAAGTATGAGTATAATTTCTCAACGAATAGAAAGTATCAATAAAAAAAGGTGAGGAAAAATGTTTGACAGAATAATGGCCATAAATTTCTCAGTTTTGATGAAAAACCTTAATCTGCATATACAATAAGCTCAACAGTTTCCAGATAGCACAAAACTGAAGATATCCATACCTAGCCACATCATTGTTGAACTTTCTAAAGCCAAAAAGAGAGAGGGAGAGAAACTTGGAAAGGTGGCATTAAAAGTGCTAAAAGGAAAGAAAACATGTTAACTAAGAATTCCATATCAGGAAAAAACTATACTTCAACAGTGAAGAGGAGCTTCTTCACATCTCAAAGATGGACAGATGCACTTTTCCATATCTTCCCACAAAAATATAACTAAACACCAAGACCATTATGTCTGTATATCTATCTATATCTTATATCTGTATATCTATATATATAGATCTATATATATAAGATAAGATATACATATATCTAAGAAAGGTGAAAGTAGATGAGCTAGTAATTCTATTACCAAGGAACAAAGTATGTTGAATTCTCAGGTTTCTTTTTGCCTCATGTATGTCACACTTGGAGCTGAAAAATATGGCAAAAAGAAAATGCTTATGCCTACACACACACACACACACACACACACACACACATAAAAATCACAAAAAACATTTTCTCTCTAGTCAAATGACCAGGAAACTGGGGAATCTGGCAAGACAAAAAAACTTTTAGACAATAATCATGCTAACCAAACACCACAAAAAAATAATATGTCCCTACCTTCATCTACACCAACAAAACCTTAATGGGGAGCCTGGCCTTTCACACAAATGAGGCAAGAATGACGCTCTCCAGAACTTCACCAGAGTGCTGTCAAAGAGGGCAAAGTAGGGGAGGTAGATATCCAGGTTTGCCTTTGGTAACAAAACTTCTACTCTTCATGATTTCAGGAGAGAATACAAGATAAACCTGAAATTCCACTGGCACCAAGCAATTAGAACACACTCCTACTCTAACCCTTGTGCTGCTCACAAAGGAGATCTTATGGTGAGTCATCCCTTTCACCATTGCCTAGGAGTCACCATCCATACTACTGGGTCAACACAGATCTTGTGTGGATCTGGAACTTCCATCTCTATCCAGATGCCCCACTCACTCAAGCATCAGTAGAGACTGAATCAGAAACCTGTACTTCTACTTTTAATTGGATGTTATAGGACAGAGACCTCCCCACCTCTTGTTGTAGCAATATAAGAGACAGCCAGCTAAAATAAACTTTAAAAGTTCAAACAATAACAACAGTAACACAATATGAAAACATCCTGGTTTCAACTGAAAATCAATTTTCAAAATAAGATCCTAGAAAATCATGAACTGATGGAAAAATCACCAGATATCAACATAGACATAAGAAAGAAGTTAAAAGTACTTGACAAAAGATTTTAGAATGGCCAAGTTAAGAGCTGAATAAATATGAATACATTTAAAACAAATTAAAAATAGTAAGTTTCAGGAAAGAAATTGAAATTTTAAAGGTTGTAAAGGAGAAGGCAAAATAAATTAAGGCACATTTTCCTGAATAACCAATGAACCATTAAATAGCTGGAAGGCGAATTAGAAAAGATTTTGAAATGATTGAAACATATACCATGCCAAAAATTAGACAATTATGGTAGTATATGAGGGGAAATTTAGAAACTGTAAACAATAGTAATAAAAAGGGAGGAAAATCTCAATTCAAAAGACTTTACCCTAACCTTTATCCTTACTAAAGTAGAAAAAGAACAAACTCAATGCTAAACAAGTAGAAGGAAGGAAATAACAAAGACAAAAGCAGAAATAAATGGAATCAAAAGATAGATAAATAAATAAATAAAACCAAAACAACCAAAAGTTGGTTCTATGGAAAGATAAACAATTAACTACTTAAACAGTGACCTCAGGGGAAAAAATGAAAAAAAAAAACAAAAAACAAAAAACCTCAAAATAACGATATGAGGGATAGAGGGAATACTACTAACGACTAAAAGGTAGTAAAGGATACAAAGAATTATAAGGAAATACTATGAACAATTATATGCCAATAAGTTCGTTAACTTAGATAAAATAAATTGCTATAGATCTGTAATGGATAGAGCGATTGAACCAGTAATCACTAAACTTCCCACAACAAAAACTTTGGCCCAGATGGCTTCCCTGTTTATTTCTACCAAATACTCAAATAAAGTATTAACACAAATGTTTTACAAACTCCTCCAAAAGGCGAAATGGTGAGAACATTTATCAGCTTACTCTGTGAAGCCAGTATTACCATAATATCAAAATTAGATGTCCCAAGAAAAATAAAGTAAGTCAGGTATCTGTTATCAATTAAATGTAGAAGTCTTAAAAAAAAAAAGCAACAAAGTAATCAATAATATATAGAAAACCTTACTTACCATAAACAAAGCAGATATATCCTATGTACACAGGTCTGGTACAGGTTTGCTTTCAGTGGGGATGAAATGTCCTGTAGGCAAAGGAGATGATTGCACACTTATCTGAATATACTGAAAAACCACCATGCACTTTTTGAAGAAGGTGAATTTTATGGTGTGTAAATTAAATCTCATAGAACTCTTTTAAAAGCTAATACTAATCCTACACAATTTTCTTCAAAATACTGAAAGTATTTTGAATGAATACTAACTCATGTTATAAGGCATGGATTACCTAGGTCCCCAATCTAAAAAGTAAAGCAAAAACAAAAACTAAACTAAAAAAACACATTTAAAACACAATATTCCTCCAGAATATAGATGCAAAAATCCTCAATCACTTAAATTATGCAATACATGTAAACAGTAATACATAATGACAAATTGGAATTTACCCTAAAAATGCAAGCCTGGATCATTGTTTGAAAAGTGATCTATTTAGGGGTGCCTGGCTAGCTCAGTAGTTGGAATGTGCAACTTTTGATCTTGGGGTTGTGAGTTTGAATCCCATGTTGGATGTAAAGATTATTTAAAAATAAAACCTTTTAAAAAAGTGATCTGTTTCATTAAAGGAAAAAAACAACAACAACCAAAATGATAAAGCTTAATAGATGCAAAAAAAAATTCAGTATCCATTCAACTTTCATAGTCAAAACACACATACTCATATACCTTCATGATTTAAAAAACAATGACTACGAACTGGTATAAAATTTGACCTTTCTGAATTAGATAAAGGGCTTTTACAAAACCAAACCAAAAAAAAAAATGTAATACCATATTTGATGATAAATGATACAATATATTATTCTGATTTCAGGATGCAAGCATTTTGCCCTCAACATTCTTATTCACTATTGTACTAGAGGTAATAGCTAGTACAATAAAATTTTTTTTAAAAAGCAATTAAAATAAGAATAAAAGGGCTGCAGATTATGTTATTTTCTTTACAGAAATCCAAATAATCTACCAAAAAGCTACTAGACATATTTAGTGACTTTAGTAGTGTTATAGGATGTATGTTAAATGTACAAAAATACATCAAATTTCTAAATGATAACAATGGACATTTGGAAATCAAAATAGCATTTTACACTAATAATCAATGAACTACTTAGTCATAGATTTAGCAAAACATGGACAATGTCTGGTTGCTGAAAACTATAATATATATTGATGAAAGAAATCCAAAAGACCTAAATAAATAGAAACAATATGTCATGGATTGATGACTATTGTTAAGATGTCAGTTCTCAAAATGCTCCTCATATTTGCAGTGCAATTTCAATCAAAACAGAAGTAGGATAACTGCAGAAATTGTTAAGCTGATTCTAAAATTCTTAATAAAAAACACGCCAAGCAAAACAAAAACCAGAAAACTAAACGAATTATGAGAAACAACAAGGTTGGAGGACTCACACTATTTGATTTCAAAATATAAAACAGAACTTCACAGTCTGCTTTTGAATAAAGGTCATGTGTTACTGAATAAATATATAGAGAGAATAGAACAGAGAGTCCAGAAATAGAGGTACACAAATATAGTTAAGCAATATTCAAAAGTGATGCCAAGAAATTTCAGTTAAGGAAAGACAGTCTTTTCAACAAATGGTGGAATAATTGGACATATATACTTCAAAAACTAACCTTGATTCATACATTTCATTGTATACAAAAAGTACCTCAAAAATGGATTACATTCAAATATAAAACAAGAAAACTATAAGACACATAAAAGGAAATACCAGAAAAAATCTTGGATACTTTAGATAAGGCAAAACTTCCATGGATATGATGCCAAAATCACACTGGATAAAATAAAAACTTGATAAATTGGATTTAATCAAAATTAAGAACTGCTGCTTTATAAATGTTACTAAGAATAAAAATAAGTCATAAGTTGGGAGAAAATGACAATTTCATATCTGATGAAATATTTGTTATTAGAATATATGTAGTTTACTCTAAAAACACAGTGATTGGAAAACAAACATCCAGATTTTTAAAACTGAGTAAATAATGCAAATAGACACTACAGAGATATAAATTAAAAGTACATCAAGGTACCACTACACTACCTGAATAAATAAATCTTTCTGAAAAGCATTCATGAGGATGCTTAGCAACTGGTATTTTCATATTTTCTGGTGGTAATGAAAACTGGTACAGTCATTTTGAAAATGTTTTCCAGTTTCTTATAAAGTTAAACATATACTTACCATATGATTCTGTAATTTCTCACCTAGGTATTTGCTAAGTGAAATAATAACTTCTGCTCATGCTGTGTCTTATATACAAATGCTTATTACAGCTTTACTTAAAAAACATAGAAGCAACTCAAATGGCCCTCAAGTGGGAAAAGGGCAAACTATTGTGCATATAAATAAATTCTAGGTAGGGGTCTTCTCAGAAGATGGATAAGTAGAAAGACCTTAAGATCATTCTTTCGCACCTTTACAAATAGACATTACTCATATCCAAGTAAATAAATCAGAAAGTTGCTCAAAGATTGGCAGAACAAATTCCACAACTAAATGTAGAGAAGAAGCCGCATTGGAGAGATTAAGAAGGGCAGAAAGTGTGGTAGGGAGTTGTCTGCAAGAGGAGCTGCAGAGACAGTGATGGGAAAGCACCAGGAAGCCCACATGGGGAAAACAAATCTCCATAATGTCTGGCCTTGAAAACCAGAGGGGCTGAATTCCATGAGTTTGTATAACTAGGGGAACTTGGAGTCTGGAGCTGTAAAAGTCACCTGACTTACCACTGGGTAAGCCTGGAAGGAAGCAACAGTTCACACAATGCCTGAGGCAAACAGGAGTCAGATCTGTTTATACTGATTTCTGAGCACGTGGGGAACTTCTCAGGGGAAAAAAAGGCAGTCACCATTTTCCTTCCTCATCCCCAACATAAACACAGAACTGCACAGATATTTATTTACTACCTAACCTGCTAGCAGTGCACCCTGCCCATGGGTTCTCCTGAGGACTCACTTACTCCAAACCTGCTGGCCTTGGCCTTGGGCTCAGCACAAATACTCTTAACTTGGTATGCTCCCTGCATAGCCACAGCCTCCCTGTGCAATGCCTTCAGCTGCCCATCTTGCTTCAGGTTATCTGGCCTAGGACTGGTAGGCCCAGTGCAAATTTTGCCTATTACCATGCATGAGCCCTGCCCAGGCACCATATGCTGCACCTCCAGGGGGAGGGATCCAGCCTAGGACTAGCTGCTCAGTGCAAATTTTGCTAATTCTGCTGCCCCACCTCTGACCCTCTTCCAGTCATGCCTCCTTAGAGCTGGCCTGCCTGGCTTTCACTAACACCACAGAGAGCAAGAACAGCCCACAATACGCAGTCAGTGCAGAGAGTCTGTGCTGAAAGGTAAAACAACTCAGACACAATAGCAGGATGCAAGCAACACACAGAGGAGACTCCCCTGAAGTAGCAGGTTCTGGTGAATATGGGACACTGCACTGCAAGGCATTACAGGACCTCTTCTTTATAATGTCATTATTTTCATGACCAGAAGATGTAGCTGGCTTCCCTAACACAAAGCAATAGACACAGAGAGGTAGACAAAATGAGGACAGAGAGGAATATGTTCCAAATGAAGGAACAGGACAAAAATCATAGCCGGAGATCTAAGTGAAACAGGAACAAGTAATATGTCTGATAGAGAATTTAAAGCAGTGATCATAAAGATACTCACTGGACTTCAGAGAAGGGTTGAGGACATTAGTGAGACCTTTCCCAAAAAAGATAAAAAAAAAAAATAACACATCAGAGATGAAGAACTCAAATAAATTTAAAAATGCAATAGATGGAATAAATAGGAGGGTACAGGAAACAAAGGAACGTATCAGTGACCTGGAGGGTGAGTAATAGAAGGCAGTCAACCTGAACAGATGAGAGATAAACAAATACTGCCTAATGAGAATAGACTTATAGAATTCAGTGATTCCATCAAGCAAAATAACATTTGCATTATAGGGATCCCAGGAGAAGAAAGAAAAAAAGGGGGGGGAGCGGCAGACGATGTATTTGAAGAAATAATAGCTGAAAAATTCCTGAATCTAGGAGGGAAACAGAGATCCAGATTCAGGACACACAGAGATGCCCCCACAAATTAAACCCAAGAAGGTCCACACCAACACACATAATAATGAAAATGACAAAAAATGGTGAAAAATAATTTTAAAGGTTGCAAGAAAAAAGAAGACAAGCATTCAAAACAAACCCCATAAGGTATTAGCTGATTTTTCAGTAGAAACTTTGCAGGCCAGATGAGAGTGGCATGATGTATTTAAAGCACTAAAAGGGAAAAATTCTGCAGCCAAGAATACTCTATCCAGTAAGGTCATCATTCAAAATAGAAGGAGAGATAGAGAGGTTCTCAAGCAAACAAAAGTTAAAAGAATCCATGACTACTAAACTAGCCCTAAAATAACTGTTAAGGGGGACTCTGTGAGTGGAAAACAAAAATCATAAGTAAGAGTAAGAAAAATAGGAAGCACAAAAACAAAACAAAACAAGTATATCTTTAAAAATCAGTCAAGAGAAGCACAAAATAAAATGATGTAAAATATGATATCAAATATCTGAAACATGGGGGTCATGTTCAAAATTAAGCGACCGTCATGATATAAGTCATAATATAGACTGCTATATGCAGATGCTATATATAAACCAAATGGTAAACACAAATAAAAAACAGTAATAGAAATGCAAAAAAATTAAGAGTAAGGAATCCAAGCATATTGCTAAAGAAAGCCATCAAACCATGAAAAAGAGAGAGGACAGAATCATAGGTAAACTACAAAAACCACAAAACAAGTAACAAAATGGCAATAAATATATATTTATCAGTAATTACTTTGAATGTAAATGGATTACATGCTCCAATCAAAAGACATAGATGATAGTGGATAAAAATAAATAAATTAAAACTTAAAAAAGATTTAAAAACCCATCTCTATGCTAACTGCAAAAGACTCATTTCAGGCCTAAATATACCTGCAGATTGAAAGTAAGAGGATAGAGAAACATTTATTATGCAAATGGATGTCAAAAGAAAACCTGAGTAGCAATATTTATTTTAGACAAAGTAAACTTTAATCACAGTCTCTAAAAAGGGACAAAGTAGGACAGTATATAATAAGAAAGGAGACAATCCAACAAGAAGTTATAATTGTAAATATTTATGCACCCATAATGGGAGCACCCAAGTAATAAAATAGCTAATAACAAATATAAAGGAATTAATCAATAGTAATACAATAATAGTGGGGAAGTTTAATACCCTACTTACATCAATGAATAGATTATCCACATAGAAAACCAACAAGGAGACAGTGGCTTTGAATGACATGCCCGACCAGAAGGACTTAACAGATAACATTCAGAACATTCCATCCTAATACAGCAGAGTACACATTCTAGTCCACACAGAACATTCTCCAGAATAGATCACATATCAGAATAGCCCACAAAACAAGCCTCAAAAAAGTCAAAAAGATTGAAGTCATACAGCATCTTTTCTGACCACAACACTATGAAACTAGAAATCAACAAGAAAAAATCTAGAAAGACCACAAATACATGGAGGCTAGTAACATGCTACTACACAGGAGCACCTGGGTGGCTCACTTAAACATCCAACCATTGATTTTGGCTCAGGTCATGATCTCAGGATTGTGAGATTGAACCCCATATTGGGCTCCATGCTGGGCATGGATCCTACTTTGGATTCTCTATCTTCCTCTCCCCCTGCCTCTCCTCTCTCTCTCTCTCAAATAAATAAGTCTTTTTAAAAAATAACATGCTACTAAACAATGAGTGCATCAAGAACTCAAGAAATAAAAAAAATACATGGAAACAAATGAAAATAAAAACAAAATAATCCAAAATCCTTGGGATGCAGCAAAAGCTGTTCTAAGAAGGAAGTTTATAACAAATACAGGCTTAACTCAAGAAGCAAGGAAAATCTCAAATCAACAACTTAACTTTACACCTATAGGAGCTAAAAAAAGAACAACAAACAATACCTAAGGCCAGCAGGAAAAAGGAAATCATGAAGATTGGAACAGAAATAAATGAGATGGAAACTAAAAAAACAAAAACCAAAAAAACAAACAACAACAACAACTAAAACAATAGAACAGATTAATAAAACCAGGAGGTAGTTCTTTGAAAAGATCAATGAAATGATAAAACTTTAGCCAGATTCATCAAAGAAAGAAAGAAGAAAAAGTACTCAAATTAACAAAATCACAACCAAAAAAGGAG
This sequence comes from Ursus arctos, assembly GCF_023065955.2. Classification (NCBI taxonomy): domain Eukaryota; kingdom Metazoa; phylum Chordata; class Mammalia; order Carnivora; family Ursidae; genus Ursus; species Ursus arctos. The sequence goes on from NW_026622852.1 coordinate 6,270,988, forward strand.
AAATAATAACTAACACCACAGAAATACAATCATAAGCGAATACTATGAAAAACTATATGCTAACAAATTACACAACCTAGAAGAAATGGATAATTTTTTAGAAGCATATAGCCCACCAGACCTAAGCAGGAAGAAATAGAAAATTTGAAAAGACCAATTACCAGCAAGGAGATTGAATCAGTAATAAAAAATTTCCCTAAAACAAAAGTCCAGGAACTTATGACTTCACAGATGAATTCTACCAAACATTTAAGGAAGAGTCAATATCTATGGTGAACAGAGATACAAAAATCCTTAACAAAATACTAGCTGACTAAGTTCAACAGTACATTAAAAACAATCATTTACCAAGATGAAATGGGATTTATTCCCAGGATTGAAGGATGGTTCAATATTTGCAAATCAAGACACTGATAAGGAAAAGGATAAAAACCATATGATTATTTCAATTGATGCAGAAGAAGCATTTGACAAAATACAACATCCATTCATAATAAAAGTCCTCGACAAAGTAGGGTTAGAGGGAACATATCTCAACATAATAAAGGCCATTGTGAAAAACCCAGGGTTACATTATACTCAATGGGGAACACTGAGTTTCCCACTAAGATCAGGAATAACACAAGGATGACCACTCTCCTCACTTTTATTCAACATAGTACTGGAAGTCCTTCCCACAGCAATTAGACAACAACAACAAAAAAATAAAAGGCATCACAATTGGTAAGGAAGAAGTAAAACTTTCACTATTTGCATATAATGTGATACTTTATATAGAAAACCCAAAAGAAAGCACAAAAAAGAAAAACAAACCCTGCTAAAACTGATAAAGGAAGTCAGTAAAGCTATAGGATACAAAAATTAATGTATAGAAATCTGTTGCATTTCTGTACCTACGATGAAGCAGCAGAAAGTGAAATTAAGAAAACAGTCCCATTTACAATTACACCCCAAAATAATAAAATAGAATAAACATAAACAAAGAGGTGAAAGACCTATACTCTAAAAACTATAAAATACTGATGAAGGAAATTGAACACAAAACAAAGAAATGGAAAAACGTTCCATACTCATGGATTGGAAGAACAAATATTGTTAAACTGTCTATACTACCCAAAGTAATCTACACATTTAAAATAATCCCTATCAAAATACCAACAGCATTTGCATAGAACTGGAACAAACTATCTTAAAATTTGTATGGAATCATAGAAGACCCTGCATAGCCAGAGCAATTTTGAAAAAGAAAAGCAAGCCTGGAGATATCACAATTTCAGACTTCAAGTTATATTACAAAGCTGTGGTGATCAAAACAGTATGGTATTGGCACAAAAATAGGCACATAGATCAATGGAACAGAACATAAAACCCAGAAATGAACACACAAATACGGTCAATTAATCTTCAACAAAACAGAGAAGAATAGCCAATGGCAAAAAGGTAGTCTTTTCAACAGATGAGTGTTGGGAAAACTGCTCAGATACATGCAAAAGAATGAAACTGGATCACTCTCCTACACCACACACAAAAATAAACTAAAAATGGGTTAAAGACCTAATGGCGAGACCTGAAACCATAAAAATCCTAGAGGAGAGCACAAACAGTAATTTCTCTAACATCAGCCATAGCAACATTTTTCTAGATCTATCTCATAAGGCAAGAGAAATCAAAGCAAAAATATGCTACTGGGATTACATCACAATAAAAAGCTTCTGCAAAACAAAGGAAATAGTCAAGAAATCTCAAAAGCAAACTACAGAATAGGGGAAGATATCAAAGGACATATCTGATAAAGGGTTAGTATCCAAAATATATAAGGAACTTAGATAACTCAACATTCAAAAAACAAATAATCCAATTAAAAATGGTCAGAACACATGAACAGACATTTCTCCAAAAGACATCTGATGGTCAACAGACACGAGAAAAGTTAATCAACATCACTCATCGCCAGGGAAATACAAATCAAAAATACAATGAGATACCACCTCACAACTCTCAAAATGGCTAAAATCAACAACACAAGAAGCAACAGATGTTGGCAAGGATGTGGAGAAAGGGGAACTCTCTTTCAGTGTTGGTGGGAATGTAAACTGGTGCAGCCACTCTGAAAAATGGTATGGAGGTTCCTCAGAAAGTTAAAAAGAAAACTACCCTACTACACAGTAATTGCACTGTGGGGTATTTACCCACAAAATATAAAAACTCTAATTCAAAGGTATACATTTGCCCCTGTTTTCTTATAGCAGCATTATTTACAATAGCCAATTTTCCAAAGCAGTCTAAGTATCCATTGATAGATGAGTGGATAAAGAAGATGTGGTATATGTGTACAATGGAATATTATTCAGTCCTAAAAAAAGAATGGAATATTGCCATTTACAATGACATGGAGACAGAGTATAATCTTAAGCAAAAGAAGCCAGAGAAGACAAATACCATATAATTTCACTCATATGTGGAACTTAAGAAACAAAACAAATAAGCAAAAGGAAATAGAGAGAGAGAGAGAGAGAGACATACTAAGAAACAGACTCTTAACTATAGAAAACAAACTGATGATTACCAGAAAGGAGGTGGTTGGGCTATAGGTAAAATAGGTGGTGTGGATTAGGGAGTGCATTTGTCATGATGAACACTGGTATGTGGAAGTGGTCAATATACTACACTGTACACCTGAAACTAATAATACTGTATGTTGACTATACTGGAATTAAAATTAAATTGAAAAAAAAAGAAATTCTACTTAATAATACAAAGGAATAAATTAATGATACATATAACATCGATGAATCACAAATGCCTTATTGTTAGTAAAGGAAGCCAGACTGAAAGGATTTCAAGTGCATGATCCTTCTGTATGACATTCTTTTTTTTATTATAATAATATTTTTTAATATATTATGTTAGTCACCATACAGTACATCCCTGGTTTTTGATGTAAAGTTCCATGATTCATTAGTTGCGTATAACACCTAGTGCACCATACAATACGTGCCCTCCTTACTACCCATCACCAGCCTATCCCATTCCCCCACCCCCCTCCCCTCTGAAGCCCTCAGTTTGTTTCTCAGAGTCCATAGTCTCTCATGCTTCATTCCCCCTTCTGATTACCCCCCCTTTCTTTATCCTTTTCTTCTCCTACCGATCTTCCTAGTTCTTATGTTCCAGCAATTGCACTACTGGGTATTTACCCCAAAGATACAGACGTAGTGAAGAGAAGGGCCATATGCACCCCAATGTTCATAGCAGCAATGTCCACAATAGCTAAATTGTGGAAGGAGCCGAGATGCCCTTCAACAGATGACTGGATTAAGAAGATGTGGTCCATATATACAATGGAATATTACTCTCTCATCTGTATGACATTCTTGAAAGGATAAACCTAGAGAAACAGAACAAAGACCAGTGGATACCAGGGTGTGGAGTGGAAGAAGTGCTTGTCTACAAAGGGGAAAATTACTTTTATTAATGTTATGATATTTTAATATTAAATTATACATGTTAGAATATGGCATACATGGCCTAAATATATTACATGTGACTCAAATTAATATCTATCTATGACATAGAGAAATTAAATTATATGTAATAAATGTGTAGCTTAAATGAATTGTATATGTGACACATATGCAAAAATATATCTTAGAAATTGATAAAAATTGGATAATTGCCTAAAATTACAGCACCTAGAGTTATTTTAATTTTGATAAATTTCCTTCCATTTTAAGTATGCATATGTATATATTTGTGTATAGTTATTTATATACATGATTTTGATAGTCTCGTATAATTTACTTTCAGCTAAAATGTAATAATAATTTGTTCAAATGCCTCAGTCTAATAAAGATTAGCATATTATTTCATCAAATATTGATACTACTACTTAGTAACAACACTAACATCAGTAAAGACCAATAGCTATGTTTAGTTTTCACAATAACCCCAGAAACATGATGTTACTGTTTTAAATTTTATTATACTGAGCCTTAGATTAAGTACAGCCTCAGAAACTAGGGAGGGGAAAGAGTTGATTATGGAATAAAAGCTATTTATTTGAAAAAAAAATCACTTATATGGAACCATTATATATTTATCCCTCCAAATGTAATATGTAATAATGCTTTTAATTTTCTCAGATGGTCAAAATTCCCTTTGTCACATAAGACTTTTAATTATATGTAGCAGATTTTTATTTCATATCTTATGTTTTATTTATGAATTTGTATCTCTTTATTAAATTTCATATGTTTAACCTAAAAATAAACACAAAAAACTTTATAGAAACCAGGTTTTGCTCTTACTGTTTCCCAAATATTTATGCAATTTTAGGAATAAATTTCCCATTATTTTTGATGATTTATTATATTTAGAATTATTATACATTACACATTATTTTTCAGGTATGAAAACTAGATATTTCTATGCTCTTTATTTTGTGTTGCAAGTATGTTTCAATTATTAGAACTTAAACACCTATAGTTTATGTGCTCTTAAGAATATATGAGGATAGATCTCATGATGAATTTTTTAATACAGTACAATAAAACAACCCAACACAAAACAAAAACATGTATCTTTATATTTGCAGCATTGGACTCCTTTATTTATTCTTTTCTACTCTCTTTTTTTAAAAGCTATCATTTTCCATTTTCACCTAAACTTTAAAATTGTTTTCTAAAATTATTTTGAAAAAGAAAAATATATTTAGAAAATTGGACTTTTTAACAAATATGCTTTAGGCCATTAGACAATAGTTAACATATTTGAAACTCAAATTTAAAAGATGTTAGCCTAGAATTTCATATAAAGTCAAATTGAGTTTTAGTTTTATAGTTAAACTTACCAACCATGGCAGAAATCCCTGCCTCATTTATTTAAAAAATGTGAACTTGCCAGCTTTTAACCTTTCTTTCAGAATCAAATGAAGTATATGGGAAGCACTTAGCACAGTTTTTGGTCCAGTTTAAATGGTAATTATTCTTATTATCAGTAATTTCCGTATACTACATTTACCAATATAAAAACCCCCTTGTATAAGAAGTTCTCCAAAGATAGCATAAATAAGCATTTCAGATTGATGTAGCTATCAATGAAATCTTTTCTTTCATTTCTGTATCTGTGTATAAATATAAGTATATAAATGTATGTTAATTTCATCCAAAAAATTATAAATTACACCAAAAGCATGTGTATTAGGTATAAAGATTGAACTGTAACTTCTGAAAAGTCTCCATCTTAAAGTGCCTCAATTTTCATAATACATAACAGATAATGCAGGTAATTCATACAGATTATAATGCAAGACTTGGGTGTATTACCCCAGGAGAGTAAGGAAAAAAGAAAACTGGTGCTTTACCCTTATAACAACAGCCATTGAAGGATTTTTGTTTTTAAAGATTTTATTTATTTATTTGACAGAGATATCAAAAGAGGGAACACAAGCAAGGGGAGTGTGAGAGGGAGAAGCAGGCTTTCCGCTGAGCAGGGAGCCCAATGTGGGGCTCGATCCCAGGGTCCTGGGATCGTGATTGGAGCCGAAGGCAGAAGCTTAACCACTGAGCTACCCAGGCGCCCCTGAAGGATCTTTTTAAAAATAAACATTGCTCAACCTTTTAGTAGAAAGATATTCTTGTAGATATTCTTCGTATAATTTATTTTTTATGGTATAACTTAAGCATACACAAATGTAAAGCTAAATATGCTTTCTTTGAGCTTATAGTTCATGATTTTTTATGGATAACAAAAAATTTTCAACTAAACAGAACATAAATTAAAAACCATAATTTTCTTAATAACATCCTTGTCATAAAGGTAATACTGTGTTAAAACTAAATTATAAATATTGAGCTAATTCTATAAATATGTTTTATATTTATTGTCTTTCACTTGTTATGTTATTTTTTCTTATTTTGAGCTTGTTGGGTCATTACTGATGTTATTGCCTTTATAAGTGTTTTATTTTCTATCCTCTTAATGATTTTAAAAAGAATCATCCATTATTTTTAATGGGTCAGTAAAAATTGTACCTCAAGATTCAATTAAGGGAGGAATCTAAGCCCTTGTCAACTGTGTATTAGTGATGTGTGTTTCATATGTAGCCAGATATGAGTCTGTGAGAGCAGTTAAAGCATTTAGCTGCCATAGTGCTTACACAGGAAGAGTGAATAGTGATCCTGGTTTGTGTATAGAAATGACTCTAGGGTTGTGCTGATGCTGATGCAATAGCACTGTTGCTATGGCCCAAAATGAGCTTTGGTTTTAAAATCTACTTGCATGCAAACAGTGCCCAAGGGATGTGGATATGATTTTTTAAAAATCACATTTTTAATTAAAAAATATACTAAACAAAGCCCCAAATATTGGTATCTGTTAAAAGTTTCTAGAACTACATGAAGTCAATATTATTTACAACATTTCGTAGTTCTACATTTAAATTTTACAACAGGTCTATATGAGCCAAAATTATTAAGTTTTTACACTCACTTTAAATATTTTCTTTCCCTCAGGGGGCACCTGGGTGGCCCCATGTTGGGCTCCACCAGCAGCATGGAGTCTGCTTGAGAGTCTCTCTCTCTCCCTCTGCCCCTCTTACTCTTGTGCTCTCTATCTCTCTAAAATAAAAAAATCTTTAAAAAATATGTATTTTCTTTCATAATAGGCTCTCTGCCTCTTAGGAAGGAAAAGTTCAAGCCACAATAGACATTTCTCTATTAATAATCAGTGTGGTGTTTATAAAAGTCTTACTTTGGGACACCTGGGTGGCTCACATAGTTAAGTATGCAACTCTTAATTTCAACTCAGATCATGAACTCAGGGTCCTGGAATCAAGCTCTACATTGGGCTCCCTGCTCAGCGGGGAGTCTACTTGTCTCCCTCTCCTTCTCCCCTCCCCCTGCTCACTCTGTCTCTCTCAAATAAATAAATAAATCTTAAAAAAATAAGAATAAAAGTCATACTTCTTTCAAATATTACATTTAGTATGGGAAAATATATTATAACTTTCTCTCCTCCTCTCTTTCAAAATTTCAGTTGAAAGTTGAAAAAGTCAAAATTAGATGGATTTATTTCCTCCCATTTCAATCTTTTCTTTTTTCTTTTTTTTTGGCAATTAAAATCCATTTGTAATAGTAGTTTAGGTGATGATAGTTACAATGAATAGGCAGAATTAATATCATTTAGTAATTAGCATTAGGCTAACAGGATTAATTTTAGACAATAGGGACAATATAGCCAGTGAGAGAGCAAGATTTTGTATTCATATTTATAAGTACTGACAGAATCTAAGCCAGAACAAATGCAATGCAAGTTGTTAACTGTTAGGGTCTTCTTTGACCATAAAGAAATTGTGAAGACTGTGGTCACAACCTTTGGCACAATTAGATAGAGTTGTTATTTTTCTTAATGTTCAAGAAAAATTTTAATAGATTCTGTCAAGACTGAAAACTCATCTTTAAATTATCACTTGAAATCAGAGTATTATGTGGACTGAGAGTTGTAGGGGAAAGCCACTTAAGATGATAAAAGTTTTAAGTGTTTTCTCTTTGAGATTTTATTTATTTATTTATTTGAGAGAGAGAGAGAGAGAGAGAGCATGAATGGGGTGGAGGAGCAAAGACCCAATTCTGTATTACTATAAGATAAATATAGGATTAAATGGAAAGTGTCATTTTATTGTATAAGAACATGTAACATGAGATTAACCCTTTCAATAAATCTTTAAGTGTACAATACAATATTGTTAACTCTGGGCACAACGTTATACAGAAGATCTCTAGAAGTTAATCATCTTGAATAACTGAAATTTTATGCCTTTTAATTAGCAACTTCCCATATCCCCCTGCCCCCAAGCTCTGGCAACCACCAATCTATTATATGCTTCTTTGAGTTTGGTTCTTTTAGATATCTTATATAAGTGGAACCAAACAATATGTGTTCTCCCATAATTGGCTCATTTCACCTAGCATAACGTCCTCCAGGTTTATGCATGTTGTTGCATGTTGCAGGATTTTCTTCTTTTTTAAGGCCGAATATAATGCCATTGTATGTAAATGCCACATTATTTTTTATACATTCATCCATCAATAAGCATTTAGGTTGTTTCTTATTTTAGTTATTATGAGCAATGCTTCAGTGAACATAGGACTGAAGATATCTCTTGGAGATCCTGATTCCTGTTATTTTATAAAAATGCTCAGAAATGGGATTGCTGTATCATATGGTAATTCTACTTTTAATTTTTTGAGGAATTTCTGTACTATTTTCCATAATGGCTGTACCATTTATATTCCCACCAATAGTATGTAAATTTTCCAATTTCTCCATTTCCTCACCAACATTTGCTATCTTTTTGTTTTTGTTAATGGCCATCTTAACAGGTGTGAGGTAATATCTCATTGTGGTTTTGATTTACATCTCCCTGATGATTAGTAATGTTGATCATCCTTTCATATAAGTGTTGTCCATTTGTATGTCTTCTATGGAGAAATGTTCATTCAGGTCCTTTGTCCATGTGTTTTTTTTTTTTTTTCTTTTTGCTATTGAGTTGTAGAAGTATGTTATATATTTTGGAAATCATTCTTCATCAGATGTATGATAAAACCTAAGGCTAGTTCTCCGGCAGTGACAACAAGAGAACATTTATGGAAAATCAGGATTTGACTTACCATTATTTTAACTAGAACAATATCAGAGGAAAAAAATATATATCAGTTATCCAGTGCAGTAAATAAAGTCAGAGATGTTTCCAGTATAAATTCTATCACAGATCACCCCCAACCTGGATAACACAGATGCTTTCTTTTTCTCTCTTTTCACATGCAACAAGCACCAAGTATTCTATCTTTTACCAAAGGTGAGGAGGGAAGCTCTTGAATATTTCTCTTCATCTTTGTTTCCTATTTTGCATTACTTCTCTACTTCACCAACATTCTCTATTATATCACTATGTTACTTTGTCCTTATAAGTATTTCTTCTGTCTTGTTTCCCTCTTCCACAGAACAACAAAAGTTTTCTTGTTAAAAATGGAATTTAACCACGTATGCTATTGTTTGAGGACCTTAACTCAATTGCTGTTTTCAAAGATAAAATATAAAACCTCTACAATGAGATAAAAGGTCTTTCACAAAATGTCCCAACCTTCCTTTTCTGTGTGTTGTGACTCTATTAAACTAACACTTGTTAAGTAGAGCCCAGAGAAACAGATGGTAAGCCAAGGTTGAATAAAAGACCATAAAGAAATTGAAATAGAGATGTTTATTACTCACATGTTTTGGAGAAAAAGCAAAACATGCCTCAAAGTTCCACAAGGGGAGGTCAAGGCAGGGTGCAAGGAAGAGAGCCACAGGATCTGGGGCATATGCCTTTATTAGGGTCTTTTGGTTCCAGTTCTTTGGGATTCCTAGGCTAAGCCTAGATTGGTCAATTCAAGCCCCAAAAAGGTGGGGTTTTGGTAAGCTCTGCATTGGTGAGGTCTTATCTCAGGGACACACGAGGAGAAGGCCCTTGGGGGATGAGAGACACTGTTTATCACAAGGGTCATTGCTGAATTGTTCATAGCAGGAACTTATATTTACTTGTGATTCTGAGGATTGTTATATAGAACATGCACTTACATGAGCAACTAATGTCAGTTTTAGGTTCCCAGCAGCCCACATGGCCAAACAAAATGGATGCTGAGGCAGCAATACCATGGGGTAGCTTAGTCAAACTCTTGATACTATGACATTTACCAACATTATTTCTACTGTCCTCTGCTAACCTATGTGCAAGGCAGTATCATTTGTTCATAACTTTCTTTGTATCTTTTCTTTCTCATTTAATGTTCTTGGCAGTTAGGATATTTAGATTCAATTTAAACTAGCTCTTGTCCTCCATTTTGTCAGGGCTTCCCTCACTCTTTTAGCCAGAAATAAAAGCTGTTTTTCTCTAAATCTACAACATATTGTTAAAATTGCTATTGTAGCCCTCAGTATATTGGATTATTTTGTCATTAGTCATTTATTCATCTGTGTTATCCATCAGACTGTGATTTCCTTAAAGATGAAAAAGTATTGGTCATTATTGTATTTCCAGATCTAGCACAATTTTTTGAACATAATAGGTGTTTAATCAATATCTATTAAATTTTCAGATTTTGTTAATAGTTTAAGAATTTAACTCTACATAAATATTTATTGTTTTGTTAGTAATTTATTAAATATATATCTAACTCTCTCTCTATATATATAAATAAATAAATATATATATATAATATATTTCAAAGATGAGTCTATTTGTGGGCATAACTTAAAACAATAGTTTGAGTAAGTTTGTCAAAATCTGAATGAAACAGCACATGTTTTATTTTGTCCCAGAATTTCATCATTCTGGTATTTTTCCAAAATTATGTTTCACAAATCAGTCACTGTTTACCATAGGCTTTGCCAAGTGTTATTTTATATATATATATATGTATATATATATATATATGTATATATATATTTATTAAAGGTTTTAGATATTTGCTTTTGATGTAAAGTCCTATGGTTTTAGTTTGTGATAATGAATGTCACTTCCTAAAAAATGTTTCTTTCCTAAAAAGGAAAGAAAAAAATGTAATATTATTATAGCTCCCACATATAATAATTTAGAAAGTAATAATATATTACTTCAGATATAACAAAAATATATTCATCTTTCAATAATCACATTTCTAAATTTATAACTACACACCAGTTTTATTTAAAAGAAGGCTGATAAACTCCTTGCAATAAGTTGACTTTGAATATATGGTATTAAATTTGAACTGAATTTGGGAAGGTGCCAGATGAAATGGGATGGCCATCTGCACCATATGGTCTTGGAAAGGTTGCTAATGTCTAAGTACTAAGGAAGAAGTCCAGAAGTTTCATCTCTTATTGGAAGAATTATATCAGCCTCTACTGCTAAAGAGTCAACATTGAAGAGTGTATCTTAAGTAGTAGGACCAAAATCAGGCCCTAAGACATTTTAGAATGTCTTAACATTCTAGCCTTAACACCTAAGGCTAAGGGAATGATGATATATGTATGGCAACTAAGATTAAAGAAGATGGGGGAGCCTGGGTGGCTCAGTCGTTAAGCGTCTGCCTTCAGCTCAGGGCGTGATCCCAGGGTTCCGGGATAGAGCGCCACATCAGGCTCCTCCACTGGGAGCCTGCTTCTTCCCCTCCCACTCCCCCTGCTTGTGTTCTCTCTCTCGCTGCCTGTCTCTGTCAAATAAATAAATAAAATTAAAAAAAAAAGATTAAAGAAGATGTATAATTATCTGTTTTTGGCAAATCAGAGAAACAAAAAGGATAAATTGCCATAATAATAAGAGGTGTCAAACTAATGTAAGCCAAATAAATCATACATATCATCCTATAGACAAGGATCATAGAAATGAATTGATATCAAAAGTTCTGGAATAGTTAGTACTAAAAAAACAAGAAAAATGTGAAAAAATTTGACTCAATTGCTTGTCCTAAGTGTAATTTTGCAAAGACTAGCAATTTGTTTTATTCTAATGTAGCATAAATAGCAAAATTTTACATTTTGCTGAAAACAAAGGGCATTGTGGTTTGTGATCAAGAGAATGTTTATTCATCTAACTTTTTGTGTCATCAATTAGAATGTAAAAATTTGAAAAGTTTTCTTCATTTTTCTTTTTGCCTTTGGCGATTTTAGGTTTGTTGCTTTGTTCCTTTTATGCGGTTTGGTCACTATATAAAGAAATGTCATACTTAATGACACCTTACTTTGTTTTGCATGGATTTGTTTATAGACTATGTCTTATTGGTGTTAATTTCCTTTCGCCTGTAGACTAAAATATACAAATGGCTTAGGTACAATACAGATAAAAGAAAATACACACTTGTTGACTGTGGCCCAATAATGTAAGAGGCACTGTGTCAGAAACCAGTCTAGCGCAAGCAAATCACCAGTATATGAACTAAAAATCAACTATCGTTATACATCAAACAATGTAAACTTACCTACATAGGTTTCTCTTCCTTATGTCCCACCCCACCGCCTCTCCCAAACTTAGTTATCTAGGACTTTTCATTGATATGTGTCCTTTTCCATCATTAGATTTAAAAGGCAAATCAGACCTAAAAACAAAATAATCTGAAAATGATCTAATTGATATTTGAATCTTTAGCCTATTCTCCAGAATTTATCCCTTGGGAGGTAGATGTAGCTAAGTGGTCTGATGAGGGAAAAATTAAAGTTTTAAGTTTCATTTATTTATTGAAAAATGCTCTGCTTTTGGATTGTCACCAACTTTTAACTACGTCTTACATGTAGAGGTATAGATATTCTGCCAGGTCCTTTGGAGTAGAACCAATTATGAGCCCCTGTAAGTTACGTGAATGTAAGACAAGTAATATACACTGTTTTGTAAAAAGGGAAAGATGTCACAGAATGTTTTCTGTGCCCTTTCCAAGACAGCCTTTATCAAAACTCTTATCCAAGCAGTTACTTGTGTGTAACTTAGCGGAAAAATATGGAGCTACCTGGGAGAAAGGAGATTGACCAGTTCCCTTTGGGGATTCAATATTATTAGAAGATTTCAAAAGTATGAAAATGATGCTAACTGAGGACGTTGGACAGTCAGAGAAAGTGGCTGTAAAATTGAACCGTTACTTAGGCACCCAAACATATTTGAACTTTATATAGGTGAATTATGAGGAAATGGGTTCAAATGAATTACGGAAACTGTGTTCCTTTATTTAATTAATTTATTTTTATAGTTGGGGGTCAAAACTATGGGAACTTAATCTAACTACAGTGTACATTAAAGGTATATGTTATCTTAGCATAACCTGTACAGTTGTTGAATCACTATGTTGTGTAGGGGCCAAAAGCAGGCTACCCCAAAATGTGCCACTTTGGCATGCTGATTATTTTAAATAAAAGTTACTTAAGTGATAGCCTATGTGGGAAGGACACTCAAACTTTGCTCATCCCCCTGAAAACAAGAAATAAATCTCCCATGTGATATGTACCCTCCTGTACCATCCTTATCACCAGATATGGGAAATTTAGAGCTGAGGAGGCTGTATAAAAAAATTCTTATTACTTTTTACTAATTTACTACCCCAGCCCAAATTCTGTTTAGAATTCCTTATGAAGTGAAGCTTCCAAAGTTAAGTTTCCCTTATCCTATCAATTATTCACAGAATTATTGTTTCTTTGTCTAAAAAGCATAAAAACTGGGTGCCTTGGTCATTTCTTTAAGTCTCAATTTCGTAGGTGGGTCTCCATGCACACATGATAAAACTTTTTTCTTTTCTCCTGTTAATGTGTCTTATGTAAATTTAATTCTTAGTCCATCTGGAAGATCTTGAGGCTAGAGCAGAAATTTTCCTTCCTTTCAGTTGTATACCTGTAATTAAAATAACTGTGTGTCAACTATACTCAAATTAAAAAAATAAAATAAAATAAAATAAAAAATAAAGGCATATTCATCCAAACTAGGGTTATGGTATAATGAAATTATATGACAGTATGAATAAAAAATGGCATTAAACATACCACACACACACACACACACACACACACACACACCATTCACGGTAATAGAATCTCCATTTCATTAAACCTGGCATAATTCCATATAATCTACCTTAATATGTAAGACTATATAAAAGCCAGGAATAAAACATCCTAGGATAAACAATGAACCTGAAGAGTCATATCCATAATTCAAACTATTGTTACCATTTTCATCATACCTATTTAATAGATTTGTTATGTCTATTTTTAAACATTTATTTATTTTAGCACATGCGAGAGAGAGAGTGCATGAGTTGGGGGAGGGACAGAGGGAGAGAATCTTCAAATGGACTCCCCACTGAGTGCAGAGCCCATCACAGGGCACTTTTCTCAGGACCCTAAGATCATGGAATGAGCTGAAATCAAGAGTCAGAGGCTTGACCAACTGAGTAACCCAGGTGGCGCCCCTTTCATTTCTATTTTTTTCTAAAGACTTTATTTATTTATTTGAGAGAGAGAGACACATACACAGAGGGAGAAGCAGACTCCTGGCTGAGCAGGGAGCCCCACGTGGGGCTTGATCTGGGGACCCTGAGATCATGACCTGAGCTGAAGGCAGACACTTAACCGACTGAGCCACCCAGGCACCCCTTTCGTTTCTATTTTTTAATGAACATTTCTTTATATCTCAAATTATCTATGTCATTTCTGAATGAAATCGTCCAATAATAAAGTCCTTTTTGAAAATAGCTGGAATCACACATATTTCTGCTTATCCCAATCGAGTCACTAATTTGTCAGTCCGTATTAAAGGATGTAGAAAAAAATAATACAATTGATTCTGACCTTCAGGGTAACCACTGAAGAATTTTACTTAGATGAACTTTAGCTCATAAATTTGAAAATATTGTCAAATAAGTTGATTGATAAATACTACTTATAATTGTAATCATCTCATATTCTGATACCGTACTGGAATAGTTGCATTAATTTAGATTTTGATATATTTATTTGTTATGAACTTAATTATCTTTCGAATTTATTGTGCTAAACATGTACTAACAGACTATGGGAAAGACAATCACTTTGTTGGTAAACGTGTTGGTTGTGTTTATTTAAAAAATCGGCTTGGTTAGATATATAAAATAATATTCCTAAAATTTTTGCTAGCTTCCATAATTATTGGACATAAAACAATATTTTTCTTTCTGTTACTATTCCTTCTCTACTACAATTAATAGTAATAAAACTATTATTTTTCTTTCTTTAAAAATGATATTCAGGTTATAAGTATCTCATAAAATATGTACTTATTTTTTTTTCCTGAGAAAACTTCATAAGAGCAAAGTTGAACATTTTAAGAATACTAGCATTATATTATTGAGATTATGGGTCTTACATATACATGTAAGATTTATTCACTTTACTTCACTGAAGGCTTGTGCCTCTTAAAGGATCACAAAATTCATTATATTCTAGAGGAAAATCCTTTGTATTATTTGGTTTATTTAACAATATGGCAATACACCTTGAGAAAATGGGTCCAGGCCTACTGATATATTTTTTTTATTAATAAGATCTCTCAAGTCTTGTTCCACTCTTTCTACTCCACTATCATCTTGAACCAGGCTCTCATCTCCGACCTTAAATCCTAGTCTTTGCATTAGTTGGTTTTTGTTTTGTTTTGTTTTGTTTTTGTCTTCAGGTGTCCTTCACTTTGCACTACAATGATCCTTTTAAACTCTGCTGTCTCAGATGTTTTTCTTGGCTAAAGTTCTTTAGTTATCCTCCAGTAGGCATAGGCATGCTTTTATCAATACACTTACAGTGATATCCTTAGCTGCCAGGCAGTGTTAAAGACACTTTGAATAATGACAATGTTTTTTTTTTTTAATTTTCCAATCTATTGCAGACAAATAAGATCATAAAGTATAATAAAAAGGAACATTAGGAAACAAATCAGAGAAACACATAATACAAGGTAATTTTGTATTTTCACACTCCACAGATAAGAATAGGTTCAACAAATTTCTATTAAAATTTATTTTTAAAAACACTCACAATATCTGTACTTACCTTGTGACAGAATAACAGCTAATAGTTTTCAGATTGGCCCTGATTGACAGACCGCATTTTGAGTAGCAATGTATTGGAAGACATGAAAAACCATAGGCATATCTCCCTGAATAATGATTATTAATGAAAAAAATATTGGAAGACCATTACTAATTTTTAGACTTAAAATTCTTGCCACATATGCATCTAAATTATATTATAAAAGATCTTTATAATTTTTCTTTCCATGGACACCCATTGGGCAAAATATGTATGTGTTTCAGTCTCAGTGTAAAAAATTAAGACAAAATCTGTGCATTCTAAAATCATGCTGTTCTGAATATGGTTCAGTTTTAACCATGACCAGCTTCCAGTTATTTGCCTCTTCAGAGCCAAAAGATTTCTTGGATTTACAGAGCAACATTGTGTAATGAAGTGGAGCACTCTTATGATGCTGGCAGGTTAACTGGCAGGTAAGACAGAGCTTTCCCTCTCATTACCTGTTAAAATATCAGGAGAATTTCCATCAGAGTCTAGGTTTGAGAAAAGAGACAAAGTATGGCTTTCAGAGGTCTATAACTACAGGGATCATTGTGGGAATTAGAGAGTTGGGGAGCACTCTGATTTCCAACAATAGAAAAAAGCTATATATGTAGGTAGAGTCTTACCCCACCTCTGAAAGGATAGGGAGCTCAGTGAGCAAAGAAACTTTCTCCTCAACAGAGCTTCCACAGTAAACCTGCCTCTCATGCCAAGTCCAGAAAAGTAAAAAACCTCCTAGCTTCTTCCCACCTATGGATTCCTAATTTTTAAAATACTTCCAAAAACCAAATCTAAATCCCAGTTAGCTAATTGCAGTTTGAATACAACAAAATTATTTACTATAACAACACCAATAAACTAACATGCTTCAAAAGCATATAGCAGAGTACAGAGTCTCTATAATACTAACGATTTCCAGAATACAGTCCAAAGTAAGTCTACATATAGAAAATAAGAAAAATGTGATTAATTCTCAAAAGCAAATATTTGAGATAACATAGATGTTGGAGTTATCAGACAGTAATCTTAAAGCAACAATTATAAGCATGCTAAAAAATGTATAATAAAACATGCTCACGATGGAAAAAAGTCAGAAAATCTTTGCAGGACATATAAAATATGAACAAAAAGACAAAGTGGAAAACATTTAAGTTGAATAATACAATAACTGAAATTAAAAACTCATTAGATGTGCTAAAAAGCAGAATTGAAAAGGCAGAGGGAAGTATCAATTAACCTGGAGATAAATTAATTGAAATTTTCCTTCTTTGAAAAATAGAAAAACAATTGTGAAAATAAATGGTCGAGGGGACTGTGGAGCAATATAAAAAATTCTAATATTTATTCTCAGGAGAGGAGTGAGAGAATACGGCAGTAAAAGCATTTGAAGAATTAATGACAAAATTTTCTGGAGTTTGTTGAAAGAAATAAGCTTAGTGTTTCAATAAGCTCAGTGAAGTCAAAGCAAGATATACATGAATAAAACCACAACTATGCACGTCATAGATCAATTGATGAAATTCAAAGATGAAGATAAAATCTTCAAAGCAGTGAGAGGGGAAAAATACATTATATAGAGGGGAACAGCAACATGGTTAACCACTGGCTCCTCATCAGAGATTATAAAAGCTATAAAATTATGAAACAGCTTTAGAATGCTGCAAGGAGCCCCATGCAAATACTAAAACAAAAAAAAACTCTTAACCAAAAATTCTATATCCAACAGAAATATACTCATGAATTAAGAAAAATAAAAACATATCTGGGGGAAGGAATCTAAGAAACGTTTCACCAGCAGACTGGCACTACAATGAATATTAAGGGATATTATTTTTTTTTAAGATTTTATTTATTTATTTGTCAGAGAGAGAGAGACAGAGAACACAAGCAGGAGGAGAGGCAGGCGGAGGGTTTTGAGCAAGGAGCCCGATGCGGGACTCTTGATCCCAGGACCCTAGGATCATGACCTGATTTGAAGGCAGCTGCTTAACCAACTGAGCCACCCTGGGTCCCATAAGAGATATTCTTGAGACTATACAGAAATGATAACATATGGAAAGTTGGTTCTTCAATAAGAGGTGAAGCACAAAGGAAATGGTACTGGTATTTTTTTGAGGTGGACAAGGTGATATTCTACTTTGGTTCTCCTTGAAAGCAGAAGTGCTGTCTGCAGTGTTCAGTTGACATCTTCTGTGGTATCTCAGGGACACATTGCTTACGTGCAATGATTGCTTAAGATAGAGGTATAAACATACAGCCATTTGTGAATACAAAATAACTCTGATGGGTCATTTCAGCTTCAACACTCTGACAGGGTAAGCTGGTGCTGTTGGACCTCTACTGTGGGTAGATGTCTCCCTTACATGATAGTGTCTTCTTACCTTCTTTCTGTGGGTGTCATTCAGAGGAACAGTACAAGTGTCATGCACACTAAAATAATCATAACAATAACAGAAATGGAGACTCTAAAGGATAAATCACTGAGGAGATTAAAAAGGCATTGGGTCATGAGAAGGCACATAATTTATAAAGAAAACACAATAGTTATAAAATCATATGCTCCAAATAACAAAGCAGTAAAAGACTAAAAAAAAAAATTAAAACTACAAGGAGATCATAAAAATTTCAGTTTTATTGGTAGACTTCTATAAGCCTCATTCATAATTAGACAGATATACTAGAAAAAATGTGTCTAGAAAAATTAAAAACCCATATTTTTAAGAATTATACGCACACCTATAAAAAGATATACATATTATGTTTATTATATATGCATATGTGTATTCAACTGGGAACATAAATTAGTGATTAAATAGAAAATTTAATACTTCAGCTTACAATCACAGAAGATTCAGAATAATCTAAAGTAATGGTGAGTTGTGACTGAATATTTCCCCTGAAGCTCTCCACATTGAATTTGACTTTCAAAAAATGCTAGAAATGAAATTAAGAGCAATCAATTCAACACAAAATACAGCGTGTATTTAGATATTTATTTAAATATAGCTTTTTTATCGATTGATGCAAATGAGCCTAAATTGACAGTCTGCCAGATAGGCCTTTCTGCCCTCAACATCATCCAGTCCCAGTATTACATTTCCTTTAGTGATAACAAATTAAATGTGCTGCTTCCTCTTGCACGCAGGAAGTCTCTTGCCTGGTGTGAGCATCATTTGGCATTAATTAAGCCTACCTACCTCACAAGAGATCTAGATGTTCTAAAGAACCTTAGTTCACAGCTGTCAGGTGGAATAAGCTGCAAGTCAAAACTGCTGCTTCCATTTAAAAATATGACTAACTTTAAACCTGTTGGGTTAGAATAAGCAGATAAGTGAGTCTGATTTTGTATAATGAGTATAAACAGGTGATTGTGAAAAACTAATGGCTAACGGTTTCAAATGATGGATAAAGTAGAGAGACGGCAGATTGTAATTGATGGACACAATTCTATTCTCAAAAAGCAAATGAAACTGTTGAAATAACCTAAACATAAAATTTCTTCAAGAGAAAAAGTAAGTGGAGATGGTTTTGCTTACTTTCTTTTTTAATTTTTAATTTCATTTGGAAGACTGTGTCAGCATGTTAAATTTAGATATAAGCTTGGAATGGCACTGCGATAGGTAGCTATTCAGTTATTTGTGTAACACGCAGCTGCGGTACCTGATATACAAGTACTAGGAATACCAGACACAGCAAGACTCTTCTGATTTCAAAGAGCCCAGTACCAAACCAGTTGTTTTAAACTTGGGTACTATTATAATCACCTGGTAGGAGTGGGAGGTTGTCTATAAAGTACAGATGATCTGGTTTCAACCTAGAGTAATAGAACACCATTATCTGAAGGTAGAGACCAAGAATGCTATGATTGAAATACTCCAAGATGGTTCAGATGGGAAACAAGATTTGAGAAACATATGCACATAGCCTATAAAAGGTGCATAATTCAGAAGAAATTATGTCTTTCATATGTAAAATAAATTTTAACAAAATATTTTCTAATTAAACCTTAGGCTAAATATTTAGAAATTCATTACAGTATATTTTATCTGATATTATTGCAAAACAGTCAATAAACTATAAGGTTAAAGAATGTATCACTTATATATCTGTCAGTAAAAAGACAAAACAACTAAAATTATGTAATTTTGGAGGGGGACATGTGTTACAATGTTTTAAAATCTATTATTTGAAAAGAAGATTAAACTATCAACTTATTCTAGAATTTAAGAATATGCAACATAAAAATATTAAATACTAAAAGAGTTTTTTAAAAGTTAAATACATCCAAATTGATAGCAAGAAATAAAATGGCATGGTTTTTTAAAGCATGGGTAAGGGGCGCCTGGGTGGCTCAGTCGTTAAGCATCTGCCTGTGGCTCAGGGCGTGATCCCAGAGTCCTGGGATCGAGCCCCGCCTCGGGCTCCTCTGCTGGGAGCCTGCTTCTTCCTCTCCCACTCCCCCTGCTTGTGTTCCTTCTCTCACTGGCTGTCTCTCTGTTAACTAAATAAATAAAATCTTAAAAAAATAAAATAAAATAAATAAAATAAAATAAAATAAAATAAAGCATGGGTAAATAAATGATAAATAAAAATAAAGGGTAAATAAAATGGTTACCCTTAATCATTTCATAATATGGTAATAAAAGTGAACAAAGGAAGGATAAAAAAAAAGAGATCATTTGGAAGTACACAATATATAGAAAGAAGTGCATATTATCAGTAACAGTGACATCTGCAAACAAATTAAGCATGCTGGATTAGAAACAAAAACAATAATGATCAGTCTGGATGAAAATGCAGAATTAAACTTTGTATAAGATAGGTACCAAAAAGTTCAAACACTGAATGCTTGAAATTCAATGAATGGGGAAGAAAATACCACACAATGTTAAGCAAAATAAAGCTATGTTAATTTGATACAAAACAGATTTTAATACAAAATCTTCATATGGAATTCACTATATAATGATGAAGAGTGCAATTACTCAGGAAGCAATAACGATTTTATACTTGTCTGCGTGTAATAAGGGAGCCTTGATATATACAAACTAGGAAATATTGACGGAAATTCAAAGAGAAACCGACAAATCTTTATCTTATGAGAGCTGTCAAGACAAATATCCCAATTATGGATAGATAAGCTATAATATTTTAAAATGCACAATTAACAAGCACAACATATAGAATCCTACGCCGAACAATTCCAGAATACACATTATTCTCAAAAACACTCTCAACATTTGAAAAAGTCATAATACATATTAGGTCCTGACACAAATGCCAACAAATTTCAAAAAACCATGACACACAGGCAGCCTTCCCTATGCACAATGTAAGT